>NW_027142360.1:6255796-8655796 GCF_026170545.1 Melanerpes formicivorus | reverse complement strand
GAAGCCAGGAAACGTCCTGCTGCAGCTGCACCAAAGTGCATGTTACTGAACTAATCATCGCTTTCCACCCTCCTCCCCCACCCTCTGCTTTTCTTTCTTTCTTTTTTTTTTTTTTTTTTTTTTGACAGCTGTCTTCCTATCTTCCCAACAGGTGCTATTAGGCCCTGAACAATGGCAAAGGCTTTTAAGCCACTGCTGTTGACAAGTGAAAGGGAACAACAAATGGCTTGGTAGTGCTCTTCTCCCCGGGTCACTCAAGCAATGGTAATAGTTATTATTTTTATTTATTAGCTCTGCGGCACTGTCCTGCATTGTGCCTCCTCCATCCTCCCCTTTCCGTGACAGCAAGGAGCTTTTTAACTTTTAATAAAAATGGGCGAACGCTTAGCTCCTGAGCTGGCTCTTTCTGCAAAGTGCACAGCTAATGAATGTTGTCCATTTAGATCTGGATAATTTATGATGTCAGTGGAGTGGAGGTGGGGAGGGCTGGATCCAGATATGACCATTAGTTACAATGCCAGGATTGACAATGAGAGTGAGGGGAGGTGGAAGTTGGACAGAAAGAAGAGGTTCCTTTCCCCCCCACCCTGTGTATGTTTTTTGCAGGGTTAAGTACAAGGTTAGGCAATAAATAAGACATTCCCACTTCTGAGGTTAATGTAATTTTTCCTTACTCCTCTTAGCATTTCACTGACCATATTATGATCCTCTCCAGAGAACAACAGCAGATGGAAGAAAAGTTTGTTTTCTCTTAAATGAAAATGACTGTGCCCATTTAAACAATACACTCAGACCTGTTACCACAAGAAGAGAAAAAAATGGGCCAAAATATTTTCTGGTCCTAGTAATGAATACATGCATTCATGCACAGGTATTTACTAGTTGAGGTTACTCAGTTAATAAACTGTATAAAAGATAAAGTCCGTGAAATGCAAAACCCTGTATTGCCACTGTCCTGGCACACCAGACCAAAGAGGAAGGCAAATCAGCCATTTCCAAGACCAAATAAAACCAGAAAACCAGCAAGTAAGTCACCTGGAAGTGCAAATACACTTAGAAGTTGAAAAATATAATGCCAAATCCCATCAAACTATTGACATATCGCAGAACCGGTTGATTTAGTCATATGTCGTCAATCAAACCGAGGTAAGAACATGTACATCTTCTGATCATCTGGACCTATTTATTTAAATTATAAGTTGACATAACAGTGTAGTGAAAGGGCTACAGTCATCAGATTGCCTGTGTACTTCCTAGAGTAAATGTGCGCTATTATAATTTGAACTTAATTATAACATTGAAAGAACCACAAAATACTGTTTGGGATGTTAATAAAACCATTGAAAGGATTTCACAAAATGAAAATGGAATACGGAAAAGGGCAGCCCCCTGACACTACCAAGGAAAGACACAGCAGGCTCAGATTTCGATTCTCTTTGAAAGTATGACAGACTGGTTTACTACTGGAAGTGAGAATTAAAGCACATGTGCCTGATGCTGAACAACTACACATCCTGAACTCCTCTTGCACAACATACGTGAAAACAAAATCTCAATCATCAATTACCAGATGCCAGGAAGATATGAACAATAATAATAATGTTTTAAAAGGCAAGATGTACACTACAAATAAAAGCTTCTGAAGGGCAGGCAGTTTCACAGTAAATCAGACTGCTGGTTGTAATGTAAATGATATTTTCACAGAATCATTATGTCAAATTAAGCAGAAATTACTAAAGCTAATGTCATCTTTGGACTTGCTTAAAATAATCTTCCAAGATTTGCACACAGGTTTCTCTACAGAAGTACAGCATTCCATCTGCCCTGACAACTTGTTCTGTTTGTTCTCACTTGTCTCCATTCATGGAGTTTTTGGACTCTGCTATTTTCAGTGTAAATAGGGAGAGGAAATACGTTGGGTTTCCTTTTGATGGAGCGTTTTCTGTTCTGAGCAAGGGAATAACATCAAAATACATGGATGCTTCAGCCATATAACACTTGTGACAGGTAATCCCCAAATAAGTGAAATCAGAGGAAGGCTATTATGCATAGCTCTTTAACATAATAGTTCTAGACAAGGAGAAAGGAAAGTCACAAAGCAAAAGCAGAAAAGTCAAAAACGGGGAAAGAAAAGAGAGACAAAGAAAACAATACTGAGAACAGGGAAAGAATAAGAGTAGGGACTCATTTGTCAAAATCCAGAACATTCTTATATTACACAATAGACTGAAGGAGCAGGAAAGGCAGGGCAACTCTGCAGCCACTCCCTGACTGTCAAAAATGGTCATAAACACTAATCTCCCCCTACTTGCCAGCCATGCATGCAACAGATTACTGCAGAAGCCTGGGAAATGTGAAAGAAGAGAGGTAAAGACCTTCTTTCCCAGAAATAGGAACTTCTCCTAACAGATAAGGCAACAGGATTTAGATTCAAGAGTAAGCTATGCCAGCACTCTAAAAAGATGATATAGAGGAATTGTCATACTCTGCAGCAGAACTTTTTCAGACTGCTTTAGAAAATTTAGTCTTCCTCCACTCATCTCACGATGATAAAACTTCCCCTGCAAATAGCTGGCCAGTTCCACAAGATCATCTGCATTTATGGTGGCTTCGTGAATCACCAAGGAGCAGTAAGGTGAATACAGGGCAGGAACAGAACAACTTCCCACTAACTATGGTCATTCACTGAGTAGCCCTCTATGTAATGACAGTCCTTAAGAGGCACCATGTTCTGCCTGGTAAAAAAGCACACAGACCCCAGAGATACAGAGAATGTCAACACTTAATCTGATGAAGGGAAACAGTCCCCTCACCTTTGTGCTACCTATCTCATCAATTGCCACCTAGAGTTAGCCTCCCCATTATAATACCACTTTGTCCAACAAACTTATTCTTGCTGTTCTGGGACCTAATTTGTTCCTTCAAAAAGCAAGACAGGGATATGTGTACTCATCCTCCCAGGTTTCTCAAATGACCTATTGGAGAAGGCCTGCCTCTGCTGCTTGGGGATGACTGAAATGAGGCCTTTTTCACAAACAAAAATAAACTCTTTTCTGTGATTCCACAGTATTCATGTGCATAGTCCTCTAAGATCCGTGAAGAGGAAGCTTAAACTGAAGTGAAACTGGACAATGAAGTTCAGATGAAGAAAGAACCACCTGGAAGGGACCACCTTCTCCACAATATTTGCAGTTCAGGATCTTATTCATTCTTCACTTCTGAGATGTGATGGTGAGACATCTCTGGCTGCTTCTTCTGTAAACAGGCAAAAGCTATACTGTGTTTTATCATCCAGAAATTTGGTACCCATGATGCCCACATCTGTGCTGTTATCTTAATTATTTCTACAAGGCATCTTCTGAAAAACTCTTGACTGGTAGAGAGGGTACCAAGTCACTAGGTCAGCAACATGGTCTTTATGAATCTGAAGTTCTAATCACTGCCCTGTCTATCCAAGACTTGCCTCATATTCAAAATCCTCCATGGGACCACATCTACTTATTGAAAGAAAAACTGAACCCAAACTTCCATCTATGACTATGATCTCAAGCGTTGATTAGGTTATAATTGACTAAAGGAACAGGACATAGGGATCACAATGCAGGATTTGAGAAGTAGCAAGACAAAGCCTATTAAGGAGCTGGACCTGTACTCAGGAATGTAATGCAAGATCTTCCTCACAGTAGAACTGGGGGCTTCTGAGGAGTGATCACTCATTCAAATACAGACCACATCTGTAAATGAAGAGCATATCGGTCCAAAAAACAGAACTGTGAAAGAACCCAAAGAGCAGATTTGTGCACAGATCTGTGCAGCTTTACTGCTGGGATTCCTGTCTCTGTTTTCTTGTGTCTTTATCTTTGTGGGGTAACTCTGAACATTGATTGAAACTATCTCCATGTCCCTAAGAAACTCCACTGAATTTTAATGTTTGCATGGAAATCGTTTCAGTCAGAGAACTGTTGGTGCTACTGCAAAAAAACAGTAAGAAATCAATTCAAGTCCATTATCAACTGTACCTCGTTTTTAACACTGATTCACCTAAAATATGTTAATGAACTCATGTCTTAAATTTTCCTAACAATGACCTTTCTCTCGTGTACAGTACCTACCTCTCTTTGCAAACACCATGCTCAACAATATGCAGTTTACACACAAAATTTTTTTCTGTATCTAGTAAGAGATGTTTGGAAAAAGAGCCACACACAATTCAGCTTTTTGTTTTTCAATAAAAATGGGTCTGAGACTAAAGTTATTTTCTTTCAAAGCTATCTATCTTTGAATAAACATATATTAAATGTTCCCCTGGTATGCAGGTAAGGAGAGTCATACCAAGTGTGTGAGAGTACACTGAGCAAAGAAAAGGACCCAGAATCACTATCAAAAGTGGTGTAGGGAAACAGAGGGATGTGGGGCTCCTGTGGAGTGAGGCAAATGACAAGGACAAATTCCCAGATTGCTTGAGAACAGGGGGTCTGGGAAGTTGGGGTGTGGAGTAATTGCAGAATGGTGTAACAGGGAATTTAATGGATCAGAAAAGGCTGAATAGGATAACAGGCCCATTGTTCAGAAGGTTCTCTTTTGTGACCAGGCTTTAGGAGAATGCCAGAGCAACAAATGACTTAATCCTGGGGGGATGCTATGGCATAAATGAAAGCTGTCTATACCTTGAAAGCCAGTGGAATGAATTTCTGTATCACATAACCACGCTGACGACTGCGGCTTTCAGCAAAGTCTTAAGAGTTGCAACTGGCAAGGACCACACAATCATGCCTTCCCAATGTCACCTTCTCACTCTTCAATTGCATTTGCCAATGTTCTTCAAGGGCAGAGAGGGGAATAAGCCACATGAATGACAAACAGACACGGTCAAATGCCACATGAAATAACAATGGTTACAGGGAAGAACAGAAAAGGAAGAATTCTGTGCTGGCTTCACTTCTCTCCTACATTCTAACCAATGAACTAAACTCTCAGCCTCCTGGTTACAGGAACACAGCCATTAAGTACTACACCACCAATGCACACAGCTTCCCATTCCCTTGCTAAAGAAATGGAAGTGCCTTAATAGACACTTGGTGTAAAATGGAGGCTAACCTTCCAAGTCTCTCACAGATCACCCTATGTCTTTGAGAAACTTTCTCAATTGCTTATGTATTTCTTCAGCCCTGTTATAGCAGATGATGGAGCCAGAGGGTCTCATCTAATTCCTGGTACATCAAAGAGCATCTTTCCAGTTATTTCAACACAAGCTGAACCAGGAATACAGAAAAGGCAGCCTAATTAAAGAAAAGTAAAGGTCACACTCTAGGGCAAAATATAGAATACGTTAAGTCTACCCTTGCAAGGATGGTAGAGTAGGTAGTGGAAAACAGAGTAATGCTAAATACGGCACCATCAGCTCTTGCTTTATATAGAACAAAAGAGGCAGTATATTATTTATTATATGGCCAGGGGATTAAGGAAAATATAAAATCAATGGTTTTCATGGAAAAAGGTGGAAATTCTCAATCAGCTATAATTTCTTCATGGAATCACCAGATTCTTATTTTTACAAAATAATCTTGAACACATGCTAGGCAGAGATCTCTAGGTGAAGAAGTGAAACACAGAAACCTAATGCAGCAATCCCCAAATCAAACTTTTTTCAGGTCTTCATGAAACTTGGCCTCTACATTTTCAAATTCCTGTTGTATCTATATGGAACCTATTAGCGGGTTCCAGATTTCACAACAGAAATTCTTCAATTCTCAGTAAATTCTGTGAATTATGTTAAATTCTAAAACAACTGACTGAGGGCAATTACTTTGCTTTGTAAGAATTCAGAGTTGAAGAATTGTAGCTCGGTTGTGATTTGTGGTTTATTTACTAGGTAGTGTGGTGTACTTTTATCCTTCTTCCCTCTCCCATTTATCTTTTTCTAGAGAAAACACAGGAACATCATGGGTGTGCACTGCAAGAGCACTCTGCACAAAAGCTAGGCTCCTGCAAAGCCTTCGTCTCAGTTTAACTGAAACACTTGTTTCCATATATATATCTCAGACAATGTTGTAAGTTTAGAACATATAAAAGTAGTTATTACCACTTTTGAACATTCCTAACTTAAAAGAAACTAAAGGAGTAAAATGTTTCCTCCATCCAATTTCAATAACATTTGGGTAATCTCTAAGCTATGTTCAATTAATGAGGCATCTTGAGCATTCACTCTTCCACAGAAGAGCACAGACTCTCTTAGTGAGACACCTACAATTTGCTACATTGGAGACACTGACCTAAGGGAGATATCATACTTACATTGTAATGTAAACTGCAGGTAATATTTGGGGGTATTAAGAAGATGAGGTGTACGTTGAGCAGAGTTTTCAAGGTCAGTAGGGATAGGCTTCAGTGGACTCAGTGCAGTTCTCCTGATGACACCAGTATAGTTTCAGCAGCATGCAACACTATGTTCTTCTTTCTGTAAACATCCCAAATACCCAAATTCTAGGAGTCTCTACTACAACATGTTCCTGCTAATCCATAATACACTTCGATTAAGGCTGAGCTCCATTAACTATCATTATTTAGAAGAGGTGTCTTTCTACAATGCCATTTGTTCTCTTCGCTCTCCGAGCTGTGTTTGTAATGAGCCGGTGTGATGTATTTTCCATTAAAAGCCTCGGCAGGAGTTTCTGTAGATTTTCTCATGTATCTCAAGTTCAATGCTCTTTCTGTATTTGCTTCACAATAACTAGTCAATTTCCAAGTGATTAATTTTCTATTCTAAAACAATGCATTCCTTCTCCCTCTCATTTTGCTGCCTTTTTTTTTTTTCTTTTTCTTTCCTTTACCAAAAGAAAAAAAAAAATTCTTTTTCTCTGACATCATGGTGTAAAATTTTCAAAGCAGGTTTTAGCGGGAGATATGCAGATTGCTTTGAAAAGTTACCCTCATAAATAACAACAAAGTACTGAATTATCAAGGCTGTAACTCAGTCAAGAGGTGCTGTAACCATTTATATTATATGACCTCAGCAGAACCTCTTGATTGAATTGCAGCCTTTCATTAAATCGGGCACTCTGTATTATTTTCCCTGAACTGGAGTAAATCAGAATGGCAAAGAGATTAGCCCCCAAGCCCATCTCTTTGTGATCTAGAGGCATGTAATTTTTAACCATTACCTCGATTTTATTTTGTAACTTAAAAAGATTGTGCATAATCTACTGTGTCAATGATTTCCTTCCCTCTGAGGTGGTATAGTTTGATGACATGACAAAAATACTACTGTGTAAACTAGGTGCGTTTAGAAACTATAATGATGGTAAAGGAGCAACACTCCACTACGAAAAGCTAGACAAAAGTGGGGGGGAAAGGGAAGGAAAAGAGAAACTGCAGATTCATTCACAAAAAAGCTGGAAACCAGAAGGGACCATTAGCTCATCTAGGCTCATTTTCTATATATATTACTGAATATTCATTATTTCATCAACCAAAATCAAATCTTCTTCTGATTTATTTCTAACTACCATTTTACTAGAAGAGAAACAGCTGGCCTCTGAGTCAGGACATTCCATAAATATCTCCCTGCTTTTGTAGGGTTGTGTGTGTAGGGATGAGGGTGGAGGGAACTGGGGTACTTGTAACACCCTCTCTGTTCATCTCCAGCTGGCTTATACAAGTGCCACTTCCATAACATGAGAGACAGCCTCCATACCAGTGGTTGTCAAACAAATCCATGACAAAGTCAACATTTTTGAACTTTTTATGAAGTGGGGCCATACAGCAGCTCCTGTGCTCATGTAAGCAGCCACTGCAGTGGACCTGCAGGAAGCATTTCTCCACAGAGCACTTCCCAGGCTGCTCCACACAGGTTGGGAGACAACTGCACAGGTAAGTATTTCAGACAGGACCAGGAGAACATCACTCTGGATGCACAGTTTGTGTCTCACATGATTTAAGATCATCCAGTTTTCCCAATGGTTCACATCACACATTGGAAGAACATGGCGTTTTTCTTATCTGGCCATAACGTTTCACAACATGCTTCAGTTTTCCTTAGTGCCTAGTGCTTTGCCTCCTTTTCAAAGCCCCTACTACATTTAACTTGGTAAGAGAAAAGCTACAGTTAGTCCCTTTTCCTATTTTCTTATATTTGTGTAGCTGTTAGACATTTTGCAAAGGAGGGGAGTACCAGCCAGCCTTTCACAACAAAAGGGCTACTGTCACCGCGCCAGTCCCAGACATGGTGGAAACCAGCCCACAGGAAAAGGCCTGGCTCCAGTGTTAGGCCCCGGCCGAGTACAGTCCCTGCATTCACTCAAATTGGCAACAGGTCTCAGTGTTCCTGGCTTTGAGCTGTGAACAAGGGTCGGGATTGAATAACCAATTATACAACCGCTGACTGAGTTTATCCAAGGTTTGCAAACTGCTATAATAGCCCAGTATTCACTGACTGTTTTATCCCTTTCCAGATATAGTGTCATATCTCCCCTTGTGCTCCATTTACATGTCACTTTATTACATACATCCATTAAAAAGGTTAATACAATGTCACAGTCAATGCCTAAATGTTGCCATTCAGTATCCTTGCCTTGCTCCCCAGTACATTTCACATAGGCACATTTCTTTCTCTCCTCCTCTCCCGCGCGCTCTCTCACTTGCTCACACACGCACACACTCACACATGCACACACACTTTCCTGCTTCAAGTTAAATCAATTTGCTGTCAAGAATAAAGAGTGGCACATGAACAAAATGGTAGCCAAGAGTCAACAGTTAAAAACTGCATGCCTCCTGAAGTTGAATGTATTGTACTGCAAGTGACAGGAATAACCTTTAAAACTCTTGAAGTTCAGATAATTACTTAAAATTGTGGACATTGTTGAGGCTCCCTGAATCACCTGGGTCTCTTAAAGTACAAGGGAAGTTCACTGACTAAAACAGTCTTTTGAATGGCTTTTCTTACTTTCAGACAAATGTTAAACACAACAAAAAATTGTTCTTCTCTGATTTTTAATACTTCCCCACTTGACCCCACCCAAAACCCAGACACGTAGGAGGCTGAGAAAGACTGGGAAAAACAGAAGCAAAATACCCTGCATCTTCCTGTGGATGACGGATGAAGATATTGCTTAATTTTTGGTTTGGATTTTTTGGGTAAAAGGCTATTTTCTCTGATCAAATTGACCATCTTGGTATGGAAGCTCATTTCTAAAAACAGCAAGAAAAGATGACAGAAAATCTTCTACAGGTTCACTTTTTGAGATTAGGGTCTTAGTGTTATTACTGTATTTTATATTTAATTTTTGTTTTGTACTGTTCTATTAACACAAAATGGTTTGAGAAGCCAAAGACAACATTCCACCTTTTGATTTCATACTATATAGCATATGAAAGCTGTTTGGTTCCAAGTGGAGGTATTTTTCCAGTGGTCAGACTGTACCCCCAAGCACACGCTAAGTGAAGAGCTGTACAACAGCAATGGGAGTCATTGTCGTTTGCCTGCACAGTATCATTGCAAGAAAGGTACAGCTTTTGAGTTCAGTAGTAGGACAGGGCATCTCCAACAGTACCACAGTGAAGCTACATTTATTTAAAAACTTACAGTTTGATTCCTGATCACAAAAGCTGATTTTCATTTAACTGTGGCTTTCTAAAGTTAGAAATAAAAGTTCAGATAAAAGACTTTAATATTGACGTGAAAATTCCCGAGGCTTAGGACTTCATCTTTTTGGTCCAGACCAACGAACTAAAGCACTACAAAATCATGCCTATTTCTCTAGCATGTTTGACCATACAAGTCAATGAACACAGGTAAGATGCTTTTCAAAAGACTCTTTTCATGAAATCTACTTATTTATTCACAAATACTTGAATCTCATCTAAATTGAGGGTATATCAAATCATCATTATGTGAAGTCTGACTGCAACAAGGGAAAAGTAAAAGATTGTCCCCAGTGTGCCTCAGTTCAAAATAACATGAAATACACTATTCATATAAATGGCACACTAGTTCTAAAGGGAACAAACCCATTCAGTCAAGAGAAAGACATTCATCAGGGTAAGACTTTCCAAAAATGTCTTGGTTTGTTTTTACAAAACACCTGCTCACGGATTTTGGCTAATCTGTATTTCCTTCTGAGGAGTGCTCAGGCTTCTAACACCGATCTCTGGTTCTTACACAGATCACTGCATGTGATGGTAACAAACGGTGCTTCAGGGAACTTAATTGATCTTATTTCCTCATACCTTAGTTTGGGAAAAGTTAGGCATATAGGAAGCACTGAGCTGCACTGTTAGGGGAGCATAATAGCCCCGACATACTAAATGGAGAGACACCCCAACTTCACAGAATTCCTTTGATTCTCAATTACAAAAAATTAAAATCCTGAAGAAACTGTGTTACTGAATTTAGGATTCTAAACAAGAAATGTACAGCCCAAACCTATTTCCAGTGAACCACTTTCCTATCTGAAAGCCTGGATGTAAAGTTCTTTCTTTCCTTCTTTTTTTTTATGTGATGGCTTTTGAAACATGCACAATGCAACTGCCCACTTTTGCATCATAAAAGATCTGTAGGCACCACATTGTTCAGCTATCAGTAATAGACTCTTGATTGAGTTGGACTCTGAATGACACATAGTAGCAGCAAATGATAAAAAGAGAGACTGGAGAAAACCCCTCCCCTCAATTTACTCCTAAACCAATTATTTGCAAGCTACGTGCACCATGAAATTCTATTAGAAACAAATTATATTAGCACTGTTTATGAAAGCTATGGCAAGTTGTTATCCCAAAATGTGAATTACCTCTGAACAGAAGAAAGGAATAGGGCAATTCATTTGGCAAGTGGAGAGGTTGGTGTTTTTCAGTCTGTTTCCCTCTCTTGCCTAATTGTTACAAAGAAAAAACATCCGAGACTGAATTTCGTTACCAGTTTCTCACAGCTTCACAACCTGACTTAGTACTAATCTAATCAAACCCGAAGCAAGGAGCTTCAGAATTATTCAAGGAAAAGGACATTCTCCATACCCTGACTCCTTTGCCTGCTTATTCATTCACCAAAAAAAAAAAAACAAAAGAAAAAAGAGTAAATGGAGCTGGAATTTCTATGACTGAAATCAAACCAACATAACAGAACACAACACACCTTGGTAAGTCCACAGGCTTTCAGACAGAGAAGGATGAAAAACTGCATCATGTTTGGACAAATGCTTGGAACAAAGAAAGGTCTAAGTTGAAAATATTGTTAGGGAAAAAAAAAGGTCTTTTTTTTTTGCTGTCAGGAAATTCAGGAAGTGAAAAATCCCTCTTATCATCCCTTTTTATTTACAAATTAGCATCTTGCAAGTGTCTGCAGCTCTGGTTACCACATAAGACACTCAGACTCACTGTTCTGTAGGAGGGTACTACCTGTGTGACACCATAGTGTTACTTCAGCAATGTTAGGATCTCACGCATCAGAAGATGATAGTCTACAGCTCTGTAATCTACCTCCAGCAATCTGTGCCTCTGTATTTGAAGGAAACTGATATTTCATGAAAAATGGTGGGCCTCTCAAGTAAAACCATCATATTACTGATTTGTAGAGCAATGTTTTCATTCCACTGTTAGATGGCTTCTTACAAACACTTCAGTTATGTGTAACTGCAGAACGAGGACACAGTACAATAGTTACTGATTGCTAACTAATATTTTTATCTCAAACCTCAAAGGAGCTCTCTCAAATAATGAGTAGGAGTGATTCAGACCTCATGACTTTGAGCACTAACTACAAATATGACCAACCCAGTCTATTTCCCAGTCCATAGTCCCTGAAAGAGTGGCAAACACTCTAGTAGTGACAGGGAGCACTTCGTTATATTAAAAAAAAAACAACCTTAAAACTTTTATTCCCTTCTAAGTTTAGGGAGAAAATTGACTGGTTTCCAAACTTCTCATCACTTTTCTTTCCAAGATCTCCTTACTGTGATCACACAATTTTCATTAATATTCCCAGTGAGATATTAATTAGTATCTAGCTATTCAATCCTTGACAGAGAAGAATAAATCAGAGTTTGATTTACTGGCTCCTTGAAATAGACTCTTATAGGAATTAGACATTCAAAAATATGAACAAATTGTTTCATAGGGGACTCATGATCGCTCTGGAATTCTTCTACATAGAATTGTGCCTTTTGGTATTCATACTACTTCCCTGCCCTCATCAATAGAGAAGCACAAAGAAGCAAATGTGAGGGCAAAGTTTCTCTTCCATCAGTTCTCATGGGTAGATGCCCTAATACAGCAGGCTTTTGTTTCTATCACAGGTCACTTCTTAGTCTAGTGCTAGCTATAGACAGTTCTAAGGCAGGGTCAGTAATTCTAGCTTGCTAATTGGTTATTTCAGAGTAACAACATTATTATACTCAAGAATCAAATGTTGCTGCTTTCATCAGTCTTTGTTTGAAAGAAAAAAATTACATGAATTTCTACCTTTTCAGTTTTGAGACGGCAGCAAAGTGCTGACTTGCCAGTGGTTGGTAGATAGCTTCTATTTCAAACACATATTTATCTGTGTTAGCTGCAAAATGATAGGGCTGTACAGAAGTAAAGATTCACTTGTTTCATGTTCCTAATCTTCTGCTGAATAAAGGGATGGCTTTATTTGAATTTCATTTGTGATGTCATGCAGATTTAAAAGCATTCCTAAATATTAGAAACACAAGAACATCTTTGAAGTTCTTCTCTCTGAACAGGCAATAGGTATAATGAAACAGCCAGGAACAGTGAAACTGAGGAGAAATGTTAACTTAAAATCTATCAGACTATTAACATCTTAACTGCCCTCCCTCGTATTCGTGTTGTTACATTTCCAAGTTATTTCCCCTCTACAAGAAACAATAATGTTAAGTTTCTTTGATATTTTAAACACTGTCTTAGAGACTGTTTCAACCTCCCTCCGTCCAAGTGTTAACTGACTAATAGCTCTGCAGCTGTGGAAGAAAACATCTCTCATCTCCCTCATGGTCCGGCACCTTCCGTTTATGGTTAGAATGATTTCATTATGTTTTACCACTGCTGGCTGCCATATTTTCCCCTTAGCTCTTTCCCCAGCCCACTGCTCACTGTTAACCTTAGAAACGATTTGGGAAGCTATCACTCAGAGCACCATCCCGCAAGAGCCAATCACCAAGGCAAGGGAAGCCTTCTTACCTAAACAAACCATTATCGGCTCATCTCATGTCTTTGTACTCTTTTTTTGCTATTACCTCATGGGATTAACTTTTATCTCTAATCTCTGCTCTGGCCAACTGTCAGGGAGCCTAAAAGCTGCCTGTCTTTTAATCTGTGTGTAATAATACTGCTGTTACTAACAGATAACTGTGAAACAACATGGAGGGAAGGAAAACACACAAGGGCTGATTGTTAAAAACTGCTGTGCTAGCTCCTACCTGAAAGGAGAGGAAGATCACACATGATGTCCATCCCTTCATTTTCTCTTTCCTGTTTTCCTTTTCAATCCAAACCCCAATGAAGTGCTTTAGTCTGGGGGATCTGTTCTGTTAAACAGTTTATCTGCTGTTCTAGGTTTCTAGGACTCTTGAGAAGAATCCTCACCTACTTGTAACTTTCCATTAAAAAAACAAACAAAAAACATCAGAATGAGGACCATGATAGAAAATCAAAATCTGTAAAAGACCCAAAACACCAAAAAACGGGGCAGAGGGGAGTGGGAGGGGAAGACAAAGAAAATAAATGATCCTACTGCAAAGGGAGATGTCCAAGGCTTTAAAACAGTCAACATCTTTAAAATGTGCCTCAAAATACATTACGTCTCTTACTGGGTGGCATGCTTACCAGGCAGTCAAGACTTACTTTACTTAGTTCTTTTATAAGCTTCTCCAATACTACATTACACCATGTTTGGTAAAACAATGTCAAGACTGAAAGAAAAACAAAGACTACTTAATTATGGCCAGGTGTGTAGGGAAACAGTACTCACAGAATATGGGGTCCTGTGGGGTTAGAGCATGGAGGCAAACCCTCATAAAAACTGCTCTTGTAGGGGTGTTGGTGGGATTTCTTTTCAGATTTTATTAAAAGCTTATTAAAGCCAAAGACAGGCCCTTTGATTTAAATGTAATCCTTGAAAGAGTTTGAAAATCAACAGGGGAGAGGAATAAAGAAGACATACCAAAAAATCTCAGCAGGAGTTATGGATACAGTATTTTAAGGAAGTGGTTGTAAGAACAGAAAAGATACTGTCAGTGATGAACACGTTTTAACTGTTCCACTATTTAACTCCTAGGATTCCAGCCCAGTATCTTACCCTGTATCTAAAACCCTACAAAGCAAATCCACACACTCCAATCACACTCCCAATAGGAAAACTTCAGAATTAGACATTGCATCGTACCTTCAATAATCAGCAAATTCAGACTAAGGGAAGCTGGGAGATGTAAACCAGCACATGCCAAGATTTCCTCCTGGCAGCTCCAAGACAATTACTTTGAGGGCTGTCACTCTGATGGTCCCAATTAGAACTGATCAGGCAGTTTAGTATAGTGCTTTTCTTCATTAAATCTCAGTGTTTTACAAAAGAGATCAGTATCATTACAGTAGTAGAGTTGTAGCTGCCTATAGATATAGGGCTGAAGTAAGATTTTCAGGGAAAAGCAGAGAACTTCATCAGATCAGCTGATACTGACAGTGTTTGCTTGCCCACATCAAATCTCGTGACAACTCTGGATGTCCTAACAGTTGTGCAATTTTCCAGCTTTAGGTGGAAAGATGTCTTGATTCCCAAGTAAGGGAAAAAAGGCAGAAAAAGAAGCGGTTTACTCAAGGTCACCCCAGAAGGCTCACTGGCAGAGCCAAGGTCTTACATTCTAAAGCTGAGCCAGGTGCCAAAATAATCAGGTCTTTCTATACTCTCTAGCACCTTGCTGAGCTGCACCTGGAAATGAATGAGAAGCCAATGAAAGTGTCAAAAAGCAGGTCCAGTGTGTCCCCTGTGGTTAATGAGACCCATAAGAAATCAGGAAGACAATCTGCAAGAGTGATTATCTTCTTCGTGGTGTCTAAATAGTAGCCCTTTGCACAATGTCATGTAATAATCTCAGTTACAGATCACACTGACAAGGATTACAGTGGTAGGGTGCAGATATGGAAATCAAGGCTGCAATCTTTCAGCCAAGAACAAATAAGCAAAGGAAAGTTTTAGCCACTAAAGCTACCTAGAACTCTAGAAACATGACAGATCAGAAAGAGGCACAAGCATGAACTTCTTGGCAAAGGAGAGAAAAAGACCATAATGAATGAGGGAGCAGGACTGGAATCACCCTTCTACCTAAAGCCATTCCTTTCTGACACTTCTCTCTTATGTAAACTCTTTTTGAGAGGTTTGATTTTAACTGCATACAGTACTTGACCAAACACAAAGATGTTCCAGCAGCCAGAGCTAGCTGTGCTTTCACTGAAACTCAAACTCTCTCTAATTCAAGTCATATTGTGAACTCCCAATGAAGAAAAGCAGGAAAATACGATTAATTCTCTCATCCACAAATACACTGATGACCTTTGACTGTATATTGTGGGGTTTATCACATACTACCTATTTCTAGATGATTTCCCAGGAATTTTAAATAGGTAACACTGAGGAAATTCATGGCTTCTCTTGCCAAGTGAACAAGTGACCGCAACTGTCTGTGATTACACAGAAAAGAAAATAGAGGAGCACCCAAGAGCCATACCATCCACCCCAGGAAGGGATCATAGATGATTTAACAGTGTTTGCTGCCAAAGTATCAGAGGCTGCTGCTAGATCTAAATATGGACTATGCTGGTAAAATGATCCTCAAAAAGCAAGGCAAGGAGCATTCTCTCTTATTCCACATTTTGATGCTAAACGAGGAGGGACAAGAAAATTTCAGGAAAACTGAGTTTTTCAGACCTCTGTCCCTTCCACCTGTTTCACCTGACAACACGGAGTGTAATGACTTACCCATCTTGGCCTAATATGCTTTTACTCAGTCCCAAACTACAAGATCATTACAATGTTTATCCCTCAGCTCAGATGTGAAAATTGAATCAAACCACTATATCCTCTCACTGTCACCTTTGAAATTATTCTTCATACCACTATCAGAGTTGGTCCCCCATTTCATTTCATCAGAGTAAAAATCTACATCTGTTCTACATTTAAGAGACAACATTCACAGTTTTTCAGACTGCCAGCACCAAAATCTAACAACCAAGTTCTAATCAGTGACAGAGATGCGCCTACACTTGCTGCCCACTCCCACTAAAATAAGGAATCGGGGACACGAACACTAGCTTTGACCCAAGTGCCTAGATTAGCAACCACCCACTTCCCCCCTCCCCCCCAGAAATCAATATATTGCTGTGTTTAAAAATGGTTTGCTGAAAACTTCTCAGAAGCAGTCTGGTGAGAGTGATTATCTGAGGATCTTAAGTGAGGCTTTAATAAGGTTCTACTGTATACAGTACATCTAAAAAAAAGCTCGCTAAAAATAACAATGAGAGGAGATGATTGTAGAGGATCTCACTCTCTCAGCATCATTTCTAGCTTGTGCCAATGTGACTACAGTAAAGTTATCTTGTCAGGCCACAAGGGCTTGACAGGCCTAATCAATAGCTGTTATTTTTTTCACAAATGCCAGCAAAAGAAAAACATAATTTATGCCACACAAGATGCTGAAAATAATTCATACTAATTGGACTGCCTAAAATTCTCCTTCTGTCCTTTTGTTTTTGACTGCTTTTGATTTCACAAACTTCGACTGTCCACAGTGAAATGCTTTCCCTCCAAGCAAGGGAAAAATGAAAACACAGGAGTAACAAGGGCAATGTTACTTTCTTGCTATCTGACAGTTTAAGCTACAATTTCTAAGCAAGACTTGCATTGGATTTTAGTGTCTAATGTACTTCAACTGTTCTGCAAAAGACAGCTATACTGCATCACAACACACAATTCTGTCAGTGAAGATTAACTGAGTACAGACCTCTTCCAGTATTGTGTTCAGAGAAGTTAGAAGAATGCAGACAGCTGTGACATACTTTAATATTTGTAATACATATTTTAATATTCTATATTCTTGTTAATCCCTGGGACTTGGAACAGCCCATTGGAAGCACAAACAGGAAATCTTAGTGCTTGCTGATTATTTTTTTTTTGCTTCATAACTGCATACAAATATTACATAGTACAATAGCACTGCAAGGGGCCCTCTAGTTATCATATTTGTCCTTCTGATACCACAGTCAGCAGGCCTGGAGAAGAGAAGGCTCCAGGGAGACCTAATAATGACCTTCCAGTAGCTGAAGGGGGCCTACAAGAAGGATGGAGAGAGACTGTTTACAAAGGTCTGTAGTGATAGGAGAAGATAGAATAGAATAGAATAAACCAGGTTGGAAGAGACCTTCAAGATCATTGTGTCCAACCTATCATCCAACACCCTTCAGGTAGTTGTAGACAGCAATAAGGTCATCCCTGAGTCTCCTGTTCTCCAGACTAAGCAATGGTTTCAAACCAGAGAGGAGCATAGATTTAGGTTGGATGTTAGGAAAAAGTTCTGTACTATGAGGGTGGTGGAACACTGCAACAGATTGCCCAGGCAGGTAATTGAGGCCCCACCCCTGAAGATACTCAAGGTGAGGCTTGACAGGGCTCTGGGCAACCTGATCTAGTTGAGGATATCCCTGCTCACTGCAGAGGGGGTTGGACTAGATGACCTTTGGAGGTCACTTCCAACCCAAACCATTCTATGATTCTATGCCATGTGAAGTTACAGAGTTTCCTGAAACTAAGCTCACCAGACAAGTTATCATCCTTTACATAGGGAACACCTGGAAAAAAAGCTAATGTAGAAATGGGAAGTTATTAATAGAAGGAAGACTCAACGAGGTAATGGATTTTAAGAAAAACCCTTCCACTGCCATTTGCCTTCTAACCTATAAAATGCACTTTCATGAACTGCAAACTCCAAGTAAAACCAAAACAAACCAGAAATCACTACCATTAACTATTATTTGTGTTGCCAGTCTCTGTCCTGTTTGGAGAACTTTGCTTCCGGTGCGCTGCTCTCCAGCAAGGGATGGGCAGCAAAGCTAAGCATTTGTTTTCATCTCTTATTTTTAACTGTGGTAACAGAGAGAAAAGGTTGGATACTTTCCCAAATCAAATGAAGATGCATTCCAAATCCTGAAACACAAAGTATTAGTAACAAAAGAAACAGAGAGGGCTATCAGGAGAAAGCGGTTATTGGGGCAACAAATGGTAACAGGAATTTGTTAGGAGGAGGAGGCAGCTTTACATAATTCCACAGAAACCAAGGAGAAATATGCCCAGTAAATATTATCAGGTATCTGAGGCCTCTTTATCACTCAGTGTATGTGAACTGCTAACAGACACAGCATTTCACAGCGATCCTGCCCTGTCTCTAACACACATGAAGAGGAAGTCTGCTTGTTCCACAGCAGAGCAAAAGGGAGTTTGCTTCAAGTGTTCTGTTAAGCTGTGAGCTAACCTGACAGGATACATCTACCTCAAATTGTGAATGGAATTAGACCAAGTGCCTGATGACCATCCTGTGATTGCCTAGCATGGCTCAAGTCCAGTAACATACATGTGAAAATACCTGAGGGATAGAAATAGTGGCTATGCTCTTGGGATACAAGACCAACAAAATTAATCCATAGTCTAATGCAGAAGGCTTTTTACCATTCACTCCACAGTTCATTCAATTTCAAAAGGGTTCACGTCCTTCTTCTGTCCAAAATTTACATACACAGTGCCAACACATTATTATTTACTACCAAGAATAAGTAAGACTAAATAATGTTAACCTGTATTTCTATTTCAGCATGAAGAATTTAATAGATGCGACACACCTAACACAAATAGAGCTTTCCAGTACCTGAAGGGGACCTACAATAAAGCTGGGAAGTGACTTTTTACAAGGGCTTGTAGTGACAGGATGAGAGGGAATGGATTGAAACTTCGGGAAGGCAGATGGAATTCTTGACAGCAAGAGTGGTGAAACACTGGAACAAGTTGCCCAGGGAGGCCATGGATGCCCCCTCCCTGGAGGTGTTCAAGGCCAGGTTTGATGATGCCTTGAGCAACCTGGTCTAGTGGAAGGTGTCCCTGCCCATGGCAGGGGGGTTAGAACTAGATTGTTCTTTAAAGTCCCTTCCCACCTAAACCCTTCTGTGAATTTATGAACCCTAGAAGTGCAGTAATCAACCTATGTGCAAAAGAGGGAAAAGTGTTGACTGGGTTTTGAAAAAGAAAGATTTTGTTTTACAGTTGTTGTTTTTTTTTTCTTTTCCCCATAAACTAAGACTTTAAAGGAGATCACTAAATATGTGTATGTAAAAAACTTTCTACTCTCAAAATAACTTTAAAATTCAAGCATGGCAAATAGAGCATATTGCTTGGCTCATGGAAGTGGTTTTGGGGAAAAAAATGACTGAAAATATTATTTTCTAGCTTTATGGAATTATTCTACATGACTCTGTGACAGAGTAAAACAACTCCTAAGGACAGGAAGGTCATTCATTAAACTCACAGATCAGGAATGGGCAGTGTATTCTTTCAGTTCCCACCCAAACATTGAATCCTCTGCCAGAATTTCTCCTAGCAAGCAGTTTGTTCTTTGTCAGACCCACTAAATACAATTAGCTGAGTGATAGATATGTGTACAGGAGCAGGGTGGCATTATTAGAACAGAACCCTGACGAATTCTTGTATCCATATCCCACTGTGTTGATTTTGCCAGAGTCACTGTTCGAATCACAGGTTAATTTACCTATGGAGAAAATCAACCTTCAGAAGTTCCAAGCCAGAAAATTGCATTTACAAACATGCCAGCTTCAATTTCAAGATCGACAAGACCGTAGGAAAAAAATATAATAAAAACAGAGGATCCATTTTTCTGTTCTTTTAATACCCACAGCAAACCAAATCTTCCCAATCTATACAGTGCACACATAGATATGTATGAGGATGAAAATACAGAAGATAACCAAATACACTGAAGAACAGATAAGAATCATCAAATACATTACCATAGTTTTGAATGATGACAAAAATTGCACTTGAGTGAGATATTACCCTCCAGCTTCATCACACTCGGCAACACATTTAATGTCAGAGTAGAATTGATAGGATATTAAAACAAACAAAATCATGTTTAAAGCAATGCTAATGTCACTTTGGTGTTTACACACAAACCACCAGAAGTTTGCAAATTTCAACTTGACGCATAGGTCTTAATCTGTTTTATAAACACAAATGGCAAAATTTGTACAGAGTGCATGCATCTCCGGTGCAGTTTTTAATTCTGCCTATGGATTTCAACTGCAGCTTTTCACTTCTTTGTCTGGGGTCTTAGGCACTACAACCTTGTTTCTACTGACAAGATAGTACAAAGCAGAACATTGCAGCTGGGAGGCTACCCAAAGGAACTAGGGAGTTTTATGGCCTAGAATAGTATTTGGGCATATGTGTGCTAAGCTAGAAGTGATCGAGTCGTGCGTTTTTGACATCGAACCACAGACCGGTTACGTTGGAAGAGACCTTTAAAGGTCGTCTAGTCCAACCCCTCTGCAGTAAGCTGGGGCATCCCCAACAGGATGATTTTACTCAGAGCCTGACCTTGAATGTCTCCAGGGATGAGACCTCCTCCACTGCCTCCCTGGACAACTTTTTCCAGTGTTCCACCACCCTCACAGTAAAAAATAATTCTTTGGTCAAAGGCCTGTGAGTGTGGGACTTCCTCTACACCTAACTATTTCCTGAGCTGTCTCTTTGGTGGAAACCAGTTTGTTCCTTATGAAAACCTAGCAGTGGAGGCTGCAAGATGAGTGACACTGGGGATATGGAACTCCCTTTTGTCAACCTCAGTACCACATTTTTGATCCACTTTGCAACAGAACTAAGACTTAATATTATGCCAGTGCCAAAAGCAATGTGAAAGTAGCAGAGATACCACAGAGGAAATTTATTCCCAGTATGGTGTCAGGACATAAAGTGATTCCTTATAAAGGTTAGGCTTCTTCCCACCTGCATTAGGAATAGTGTGGCCAGCAGGAGCAGGGAAGTCATTGTGCTCCTGTACTCTGCATTGGTTACGCCGCACCTTGAGTCGTGTGTCCAGTTCTGGGCCCCTCAGTTTAAGGACATCGAGACACTTGAACGTGTCCAGAGAAGGGCAACAAGGCTGGTGTTCAAGGAGAGGCCTTGAACACAAGCCCTATGAGGAGAGGCTGAGGGAGCTGGGATTGTTTAGCCTGCAGGAGAGGAGGCTCAGGGGAGACCTCATTTCCCTCTACAACTACCTGAAAGGTGGTTGTAGCCAGGAAGGGGTTGGTCTCTTCTCCCAGGCAACCAGCACCAGAACAAGGGGACACAGTCTCAAGCTGCGCCAGGGGAGGTTTAGACTCGAGGTGAGGAGAAAGTTCTTCACCGAGCGAGTCATTTGTCATTGGAATGTGCTGCCCAGGGTGGTGGTGGAGTCACCGTCCCTGGAGGCGTTCAAGAGGAGATTGGACGTGGCACTTGGTGCCATGGTCTAGTCATGGGGTCTGTGTTGATAGGTTGGACTCGATGATCCTTGAGGTCTCTTCCAACCTTAGTTATACTGTGATACTGTGATACTAACACAAAACTGTGAATGTATGTCTACCCAGGTATCCTAGGCATTTATTTCATAATCTTCTTTCATTCTTCTTTGGAAGATCTCCCTATGTATCTCATTAGTAGCTAGAAAGCAGAGATAGTAAAGGCAAAAGACAACATGCAAAAGATAACCAATTTGAATATAGCAAATCTATTATTTCAAGATTAAGCTAATTGAAGACAATGCCCTTATTTAAGGTAGCAGCTGAAATTGAGATATTGAAAATTTCAAACAGCTCAGGCTTCTTTTTTCAGCATTATCTACACCATATGAAAATAGCTGCCACCACTCTTCTTATTGCCAAGCTGATGCAGTGCTAATTCAGAAAGTCATTTACTATGAGCTTATTTTAAAGTATGTGCTTATATCCAGCATTGTAAAAGCATGGCTTAAGTTTAAATGAATTTACTGTCATTAAAAGTAATTTTTGTTTTGAAAATAAAACAGTGGTCAAATCTGGTTATTACAAAAGTGGTGTGAAAAGCACCATTCTAGCATTTAAAGAATCACTTCTTCTGAACAGGTTGTATATTTGTGAAGAAGGATTTGGGGAATAAACTATCTTCAGGAGGCTACATCTTAATTTACAGCAATAAAAAAACCTGTATTAAAAAGAGGGAGAAACTACATCAACAGGTTTTCCAGTCCATCATATATTAGGAAGTGTGGAAAATTCTGCCTCTTTTTTTTATTTTTGATAAATACTTCCTTCTCCAAATTGAGTAAATAGATTTAAAAATGGACTACTGGAGTAAACAAGAGCAGAAGCCATATGTGCTATTTACACCCACAATGCCACAGTTCACCTCTTATTTCATTAACAAAAGGATTTTACTAGAAAAATGTGATCCACAACTAAAAGTAAGCCTGGTATTACATGATTCAGTGTGCATTACTAACTTAACTCTCCTCACTTAGATTCCAACAGCACCAAAGACAGAAATAACAGAGCTGGCTTTTGTCACCTCTCACAATATTAGCGTAGCACAGAGCAATGCCCCGGTACACACGTGACAATACCCACCCACATGCCAATTCATTCTGCCACATTCAAACTTAATTAGGTGTGGGCCTAAGCTGCAAGGTTCAGATCTGTACCTGGAAATGCACTGTGTTGGCTAGAATATGGGAGAGAGGTTGAGGTGGTCCAGATTTGGGCTCCCACTCTCTCCTGTCCCTCAGCTGATGTTAACTGACAAATTACTTCTAGTTTACAGTCTCTGAGGCAAGAAATGCTTTTACAGTTTGCTGATACAAAACCTAGCACACAGGATATCCCAAGCCGAGATTGCACCTCACATTATCATGCCTGGCATTACATACTGACAATACTGGGCTTAGGTGACAGTTGTCACTTCCTGAAAGACTGTAGTAGACCAGAACTGATGCTCTTACTGGCTAACGGGTAAAGCGTCAGAACCTCTTTTTTAGAGTAGTGCTGATATTAAAATACATTTTGTAACAGATATTTAACCATATTTTTCTAATGATTTTTCTAATCTAAGTAAAAATCACACAGGCTTGTACTTTGCTTGAAATAAATACCAAAGAACTAGTAGAATGTAACCTTTGAACATTTAAACCATATGGTAGACCAAGTCCAATTTTAAGGCAGAGTAGATACTCCTGGTTTTAAGTTGCACTCAAAGTTGCATTATGCCTATCAGCCTCATCTGAACATTGGACACAGCATTT
The DNA here is from genome assembly GCF_026170545.1 of Melanerpes formicivorus. Taxonomy (NCBI): domain Eukaryota; kingdom Metazoa; phylum Chordata; class Aves; order Piciformes; family Picidae; genus Melanerpes; species Melanerpes formicivorus. Next base: position 8,632,436 of record NW_027142360.1, on the reverse strand, counting down.
TAAATCCTTAACCCTGTCCAACAAACTTCATCAACATCACCTTAGGGGTTTTGTTATTTTTTGTTGTTGTTACTTTTTACCTATGAGGTTCTAGGTAAGTTTTGTGGATTTTGGTGTGGTAGGTTGGTTGGTTTGTTTTTTTCCCCCTCCCCTGCTCTCTGAGGGTAAAAACCATCTATTTACATCATATTCTTTGTACTTTCAGGTGGAAATGTTACTGTGCTGCAAACTGACGCTGAGTCTTTCTGTGCCTGCATGCAGCAGCAATGTGTCAACACAGTCCCACAACATGCATCCACACAACAGTGCCAAGATTTCTCCTGAAATCATTCTGGAACAAGGGCTACTTTGGCATGTGAATTGCTGAGATGGTGTTTAACTAACATGCAAATAGAAAGGAGAATATTCTAGAAGCTGAGTAGTACTAGCAAGGAGAGTGTAATTTAATAGTCTGAAGATGTGTCATATATAGTCTGAGTACAGACACTTTAAAGGAAACCGTGCAACCCACGAAACTGTTAGTTATCCGTTTCAAACAGCACACCAAGTCCTTTGAACTACAGCTGATTTTGGCTGAACTGTCTCAAGGCAAAATCAGGCCATGTTGTTTACAACTAAAGTTACTCACTACTGCTCCATTCCAACTTTCTTGCTTGAGGTCTTCCCTAACACATTATTTGCATTTACATATTTTTCCAAAGTGCATCTGTCCAGAAATTGCCTCAGAGCTCTACTGGCTGGAACTGGTCAGGTTTGAAATTTATGCACAGTATTATTTTTACTATTGAGTATTATGCCTTAGCATTGTTCCTCAAGTCTGTCCACCTCACCAAACAGGACCTTCCACACACAACAGGTCTTACACAAGTACAATACAGTTACTCCATGAGCTACACACTGGCTGAAGGCTCTACCTCTGACATAGAGAAGACATCTCCAAAGAGAAGAAAACACTTAAAACAGTTTAAACAACACTGGAGTCCCTCATGCTACACAAGAGTTCCAGCTGGAGATGTTCTGGGCTTCTGATTCTCTGTTCACTGCCTGACTTCCATTGACTTCAGAAGGCTGAGGCAATCACTGAGTTAGATCATAGTTAATACATTCAGGTTTGCTCAATTCTTGAAAGTGTTGAAGAATTACACTTTCCATTTATTCACCCAGGAGAACTAACCTAACTCCAGTGTAATTTCAGGCACTGAGCATTTTTGAAGGAGAGCAGCTTAGAGCAGGACAAAACACTGTACACCTGCTGCATTTTCTTCTTCCCCCTTTCTGCTGAGTTTGCCAACAGCTGTGCCAAACCGGCTCGACTGTTAAGGTTTTATTTAATATGGTTGCTTTAGTGATGACACCATCATTCAGTAAGGTCAGTCTATGGCTTATCCATTTCTTTGACATCAGTAAGTCTATAAAAATAAAAAAAAAACCCAGCCTAAAACAAAAGAAAAAACCCAACCCTCCTAAAGTTCCCACTGTTTTCCTTAAGAGAAGAAAGCATCCACAGAAAGTCAATGCAACCAACCTGTGCTCTGATAACTGAAGGAGGAGTCTATTTAATTTTCTGTGGTTCTTTTAAACTCTATGAATAGTCAACAAATGAGCTGCACTCAGTGACCACAAAGGACAAAAGATTACTGTCTTATGTTCACACATGTACTGAAAACAAAGATTTTTTGATTCTCAACTATTCTTTTCTAAACAGTCTAAACAACACGGTCCTCAAATATTAACTTTACATCACAATTTCCATGGAAAGGTAGGGTTAGGAAAGAAGCAAGGCTAGGAATCCAAGTCGGATGTTCTAGCACTCACAGGGCAGTCTGGAAACACGATCATTAGCTGCAATGCTCTTGTTTCTGGGGTACTGCTAGCATAGCCATTGGGGTTCAGGTGACTTGTGTCCTGCAACAACCATTAGATATGTGGGAGGGAAGTTGTACTATATTGACTTTGTCCTGCAGGTAAAAATTAAAAGTCAAACTGCCTGCTGCCTGAGCATCATAATATCATCTCATCATAGCACAATGAAATGTCATGGTACAATGCATTACACTAACTCTGAACCTGCTTCAAGGTCTTCCGTTTTCTCTTGGCCAGAGTTACCTAGCCTGCCTAATACAGTCTACATGCATAAGTAGGGCATATAGTTTAGAATTACAGTTATGTTCCATAATGGTTGGCTGGATGGGGGGAAGTCATCAAGGTCCCTTCCAACCCAAACCACTCTATAATTCTAAGTACATTCAGGCTATTTAGGCAGAAAAGAATAGAGGAGAGTAGAGTAGAGTAGAATAGAATAGAATAGAACAGAATAAACCAGGTTGGAAAAGACCTTTGAGATCATCGAGTCCAACCTATCACCCAGCACTATCTAATCAACTAAACCAGGGCACCAAGCACCCCATCCAGTCTCTTCCTGAACACCTCCAGTGATGGTGACTCCACCATCCCCCTGGGCAGCCCATTCCAATGGCAAATCACTCTTTCTGTGAAGAATTTCCTCCTGGTTCCAAGGCATTCCAGGCTGGGTGGTTAAGGGTTAAGTTTCCCATGTTGTTGATGAAGGGGGGCAGGTGTTAGAGACTGGATTACCCACCTAAGTTAGACACCTAGCAGTATGCATATCCTTTTCAAAATATGAAAGAGAAACAGTAAGTCAGAATTTTTTCCATGAACTATCTTCAACTTGTAATACAGATTTTGATGCAGAAGGGAAGTGATTAAACGCCTTCTCCTGAACCACAGGATCCATTACCAATACTCTGATTCAATATAATGGAAGAGTGGAAAAAGAGAGAAGATGTAGGCCAGAGAAAATTCTAGAGGAATGACTTTAGTGTAGAAAAGGGCTTGCAATTAATTTTTTTTTTTATACTAACATTACATTTTATTCAGCTAAGTAAAAAAAAAGGTGGCATTTTACTGTTTACATTTCCTGTATTTCACAGTTGCTCAAGAACTTTCTCATGTGCATGAATCTTTTTTTCCCACCAACTCTCCTAAAGGGTACTGGCAGAGATCTCTGACCACAGCAATTAACTAAGCTTCCTAAACTATATTCTAGCAACACTCCTTATAGTTGTAAACATCATAATGTTTTCAGAACATCCAACATAAACTTTTAAAAACAGAGATGCAACAACCTTAAAAAGTATTAATGAAAGGAAATAATTTACACAGGAGAACTAAACCAATCACCTGGGTCTCCAGCATGAAAAAGAACTGAGCAGTGTGCACTAAAGAAGAGTAGGATTAATTCTAAAACATTCATATGGTTGACTTGCTAGGGTAACAGCTTGTAGAACACAGCAACTTCACAAGAAAATACCCCTAAAGCAGTCATGGACCTTGTCCAAAGTAAAAATACCTGAACAACAACATGATGGGGTGTATTTAGAAGGGGTTTGTTTAGTAGGTCCACAGAGGTTCTCTTCTCCCTCTGTGGTGAGGCCACATCTGGAATATTGTGTCCAGTTATGGGCACTTCAGTTCAAGAAGGGCCTCAGGGAACTGCTTGAGAGAGTCCAGCATAGAGCCACAAACATGATGGAGTGGAACATCTCCCTCATGAGTAAAGGCTGAGGAAGCTGGGGCTCTTTCGCTTGGAGGAGTCTGAGGGGAGACCTCATTCATGTTTATAAAGATGTGAAGAGCAGTGTCAGGAGGATGCAGCCAGGCTCTGCTCAGGGATGTCCAGTGACAGGACAAGAGGCAATGGGCAAAAGCTGCAGCAGAGGAGGTTCCGCATGAATGTAAGGAAAAACTTTTTCACTGTGAGGGTGACAGAGATCTGGAGCAGAGTGCCCAGAGAGGTTGTGGAGTCTCCTTCTCTGGGGACATTCCAAACCCACCTGGATGTGTTCCTGTGTGACTGGCTCTAGATGATCCTGCTCTGGCAGGGGGGTTGGACTGGGTGATCTTTGGAGGTTCCTGCCAACCTCTAACATTCTGTGATTCTGTGATCTTCTTCTAAGACAGGTTACAATATGACCTTGCAGAACACTGGCTACTCAACAGTTACTGCGTGCGCACCTGCTCTTATTCCACAGTACACCTGCTAACTGAGGATCGGTGAAATAAGGCAACGCTACATCAGTTTACAATAGGGAAAGACAAATCACAAAGGGAGTAACTAGAAGTAGCTGATAGTATTCAAATTCTGATCTTTAGTTTACTTTATGTTATCTTGCTTGTGGCCATACTCTGAAACTGAAGGAAAAACGCTGTAATTATACACTAAACTTTTTCTAAGTGGTTTTGCTAGAGAGAAAGCTGCGCTTAGTCTTCTAGCTTAGTATAGAAGTGTCTGCTCTAACTGTTTTAACTGGAGGTTAAGTACTTACAAGTGTTTCTCTTATTGAAAAACATCCAGAGATAAGTCCAGAGGTTTTTGACTGTGGAAAAATGTAGACAGAATGGGGTGGGAGAAAAGTCACTTACAATCCCTTAGATATTTTGTGTCTTTTTCACAACTTCAAATCAAAATCCACTTAAAAAAACCCACCCCAAACCTAAACAACAATATCCAAGGTAAAAATCTATTTCTTTTATGTCACATCCAGGTGTTAAGATTTTGGAAATTCTGAAGTAACACTTTGGAGGAAATCACCAAGAAATTCTACCTTGATTAGTGCAGATTATGTGAGGTGAGCTATGCTGTATGTAACAATAACTTAGAGTTACTGGTAAAGAAAACACAAAGCAAGTGTGGTTTATGCCTCAGTGAGCCCCACCTGGAGCACTGCATCCAGTTCTGGTGCCCCCAGCATAAGAGGGGTATGAAGCTGCTGGAGTGGGTGCAGAGGAGGTCCAAGAAGATGATCAGAGGGCTGGAGAACCTCCCTTATGGGGACAGGCTGAGAGAGTTAGGACTGTTCAGCCTGAAGAAAAGAAGGCTCTGAGGAGACCTTCGAGCAGCCTTCCAGTACCTGAAGGGAGCCTACAAGAAAGAGAGGAAGGGACTTTTTACAAGGGCTTGTAGTAACAGAACTAGAAGGAATGGATTGAAGATTGAGGAGGGCAGAGTGAGACTGGAGATAGGAAGAAATTCTTTCCAGTGAGGGTGGTGAGACACTGGAACAGGTTGCCCAGGGAGGCCATGGATGCCCCCTCCCTGGAGGTGTTTCAAGCCAGATTTGATGAGGCCTTGGGCAACCTAGTCTAATGGAAGGTGTCCATGCTCATGCCAGGGGAGCTGGAATTAGATGATCCTCAAGGTCCCTTCCAACCTAAATGACTCTATGCATCTATGAGTTTATAACATCACAAGTTTTTTTAGATACTGTAAATGTTAGGCTTTGTCTTCCTATTCTCCACAGCAAAGCAGAAACAGGCATCAGTTTACATTAGCTTCTCATAAGCACATGCACGTGTGTACACACAGAGAAAAATATACAGCCCTAATCTTAGCTCTGTTGACTCTGTCACATAAATGTGCTTATCTCCTGTGTTTTTCTGAATGTGCTGAAAAATACTGTCTTCTATGACCTAGATGGAATGAGAAAAATCTAGACACATAATCACTGACAAGCAGTCCACCTGGAGAGGAGAGAAATGTGTAACTGCATCATCCAGGACACCCATCAACAGTGGATAGTTTTGTTCAAGGATACTAAAATAACCACGTCATTATGGAAAGCAAAACCCCACCTCTTTTGTCATGCTGGAAGCATATCATGTTGGGACCACAAAAACCAAGGTGCAGGTATTTGAATGCAATTTCTTTGAGGCACACCTATCAAAGACAGACAGCAACAGATAATAGGACACCATTTCTTCCTTGTTTACTTGGGTGTCCTATTAAACCACAATACTGGGCAAGTTTTACTGCTTTGAATGCAAAGCATTCTTTTTTCTCAGCATACTCACAGTCCTTCCTAGACAACAAACTAAACTGAAAACATTACTCTTCAAGCAAAATAAGAACAATCACATGGTGGGTCATGGAAATGTACTGCTGATTTCAAACTTGCACTTTTGTTTTTATGAATATAGGAACTTCAGAAGCACAGCTTACTACGTATAGGGGTTGGAGGTCCGTAAGAATGGTCAACTACTACATTTAATGTCTCATCTAACCGAAATTGTTGCTTAAGAGCCTAGTGCTATCCTACACTATACTGACACTGCAGTGCACTATACATAGTCATGTCTTGCTGATAGCAACTTTTCACTATTATTTTTCCTATTACTGTTGCTTTTCTTGCTTGCCTCAAAGATGCTTGTTCATGCCTGTCAAATCTGATTAATAGATGTTAATGAATTCTTTCAAGAATACAAATTGAAAGATTGGAAAAGAAGGTAAGAAGAAGGTGAAAACAAGATAAGGAACTGAAAGATGAAAACTGAAAGGAGAGAGGAATAAATAACCAGAGCTTGTTTTCATTCAAGTTATACATTTCTTTCTGTCAATGGTAAATAAAAGCAATGGAGCAATCCTTCCTCTCAAAAACAATCCTTCCTCTCCTTACTGTAGTCACACAAGAAAGAAAGAAATGGATGGACAATAACTTTGATAAGCATCGCATGTCCCTTGAGTTCTGTGCCATTAAAGGGCCTCCTCAGTCTCTGAGCATGGGGACAGGTTTTACAAATTCAGCAGCACAAATATTTGTGTGCCTGCAGACCCCTCCTCAGCCAGGCTAGAGCATTCCACAGCCCCCGCCCTTCGTGTGTGTGCTCTATCTTCTGAGAGATAATAGTATATGTGGGTATCTCTTACACCTTTGGATTGTCAAACATAAATCAGTTGGCCAAAACTAGTAAATGCAAAGTCTAAGAAATTTAAATATTGACTTGAGTTGCAAAATTCAGATTTTGAATACCCCTAAATTCAGATGTGTAGGGTCAAGAGTTTAGGTTCAGTCCCTCATAGCAAGAAAAGCCAGCTGAAAAATGTGCTTACCTGTTAACTCCCAGAATCATTAGTGTGAATTGACAAGGTTTTACTACATACAGATAAGATTAATGGAATCTTTCAAGTTGCACAAAACCCTCAAAGGTTTGGAAGTACCTTTTAATTTGAGTAAGTAAAGCAGACACACGTTCTGTATCTTGAAGACACTGGGCTCTGATTCAGTCTCACTTCAGATTTACTCATGGATAGTTTCACTGACATCACTAGAATTACCCAGTTTTTACAATGGTGTTATGCTAGAGAAAATTCAAGCCGCGACCCTGCAAAGAAATAACTTGCAAAGAGGAAAAGACAAGAAAAATAAATGCAAATTAGCCTTTGCACCTTAACCACCACTTTATTTCAAGAAAGGCCATACCTCTAGCTGTATTCAGTACCAAGATGGTGACAGCTTGTTAAAGAAGCCATGAGTTAAAGAGCAGTTAAGGTGCACAAGGTGCTGGGGAAAAGATGTTGAGATGAGGGGAGTAAGGAAGCAACAGTCCCACCTCAGAAACCATAAGCCTGTCTGGCTCCAAAGTTCAGCTGTTTCTGAACTGTCAAACATATATCTTCCAGCAGGGCTTGATGCAACTTTAAATAACAAAGCACTGCATACACTATAGCCGATCAAATGAAACTGCAGAAGAGGCTGAACTCCTTAATCTCCCTCTAACAAAACAGCCAGGTTCGGCTAGAAAATTATTTCCATTTCTCCTTTATTTGAATTTGCAATAATTTCACTTGTAACTGGAAAGTATTTAGTAAGGGATAGGAAATTTGAAGAAGTTGCTTTATCTCTTACTTAAATGGCCCAGCACAGCCCTTACTCCAGGTAAGAGCACCAGGATATTCAACAGGAAGAATCAACTGATCCAGGAAAGGAAAATCTAGGAGGAGGTATGGAAACCAAGAAGAACAATGATGATGGCTCACCCAAAGACTGATGCATATGAATACTCTTATTTCATCAAGAATTTAAAGCTTCTCTAGAAAGGCATTAGTGTGAAGCCCTTTAAAACCAGGTACAACTGTATTGGAATTTAGGATGCTACCCAGAACGCTGCAATTCTATATTACAGGCGGAACATGCCAAAAAGCAGGGATGCGTTTTAAAGGTGGCAATGAGTTCAGGACCTGCTCTGCTGAATATGATGGTACTTCAGCACCCGACATTTCCTTTTTATCTTTCATGTAATCACTAAAGTCTTTGGCTTTTTTTCCATCCAAGTCTAAGAATTAAGAGCTAAAGGTATAGAATTCTAGTGGCATTATTCAGAGAGTATTTGCTATTTTAGCAGAATTTTGGTGAAGAATTCAAAACTAAAATATAAAGAAAACCTGAAGTCTTCACTACGTAAGATACAGAAACTGTGCTCTATTATATTATAGAGACAATACAAACTATGATTTGTATTTTTTTTTAAAGGATCATTTTTGTATGGGTACCTGGCCCCTGATATCATCTGTGCTCTGTGGAGAAAAAGATTTTCTCTAGCCACTTCAGCGCATCTTTTTCCTAGAAACATGCAGAAGAATGCCTGAATAGTCCTTTCCAGGGTTTTAAGGATGGTTTGTAACATAAGTCAAGGGAGCAGCCTCGGTTCTACACTAGCTGAAAATCCGGCCAGACAGCTCTGATGAGTGGAAACCTAAAAATCAAAGAAAGCCTTCCTTGTCAGGATTCAGATCCGTGTACTCTACAAGTGTTATCTGGCTCTGAAACACTGGTAATGGACTATAGATCCTGACCATATAGGAATAAGTCACATTAAAGAGTGTCTACTGAAATCAATAACATATATCAAATGTACTAATTTTTCCCTACAGTTCTAAAGGCCACCACGTGTATGCTATTAATCTAACAGCTGAAAGGTTTTAAAAATATTTTCATTCCAAGGTAACTCCTGTTAAGACTAGTTAGGAAAATTAAAGGTACATTGAGGTGAAAGGGGGGAAAAAAAACAAACAAGAGAACAGTGCTTCTAAAAAAAGAGGCTTTATATTTGGCAATAAAAATTTAGAGCCCCCCTCTTCCTCCCTCCCAAACTCTCAGGTTGATTCATCTCTCATTCAAATTTAAAATGCACAGAGAGGCTGCAACAAACCCACAGAAGATTGATATGCACTGCACTCCACGCATGGTTTAGCTCTTTATTCCGAAGTCTGGCATGATGATGTTGGGTTCTGTGATATTATCATTTCAATATATTACAGACAGGGTTCGATATAAAACCAGTCCGATGCGAGTCCCCTTTAAAAAAATTACAAATTGTTACTATAGCGCTGCGAGAGAAAGGGAGCAAGAGATTCACAATGCAGGCTCAGAACTTGGCAACCTGTAAAAGTGCCCAGTCGAAAATTACTAACAGCTGGAGATGACAGTTGTTTTAACAGCTGAGCTGACAGGATTAATTTAAATGCACTGAAATCAAAAGTAGATAACACCTGTTTAGTCTTCCAGGGCCATTTGACAAGGTAGGCCAAAGGAAAAAAAGCAGAGCCAGGGCTATGTGAGCATGTGTGCATGCATGTATGGATGCATGTATGGATGTGCATGCATATAAGTGCCTCTGCCTCTTCTCTCCCCCTGCCTCTGCAGAGGATAGAAGGACTTCAGAAAGGAATGGCATACTTTTAAAGGCTGGGTGTGCAGGGAAGATGGGTGGCTTGTCACACAATAACAGAAAGGCCGACCCCCATCAGCTTGAAGCATCTGGTTCCCATTGTGCCCACCCTCCCTTGCTCACCCTTCTTCCCCCTTCTCTTATCCAAGGTCTTTGACCCAAACCCAACAATGGATAAAGATCACTGGATTTTAAAGCTGTAGTTTTTCACTCCCGCGTCCCAGTGATCCTCCTGGGTTAATTAATGCATTCTCTTTGAGCTCCAAGCCACTAAAGCTCCCACACGCTCCCTCCCACCTACCTCTTCCCCAAACAAAAAACAGAACAAAAATTCCTCATCTTCTTGCCATGCCAAAGCTTGTAACTTGCATATACATAAATAAATAAATAAATAAATAAATTCTACAAAGCATGTGAGGCAGAGCATGTGAAACAGCAAGAAACGATTTACGTGGCAGACAAGGAGGGGATGATGTTAGGTTTGCCTCTATGGTTATGATCCTCTTCTCCCAGTGTATCTCTGTGCTGCTCTGTGCCACAAGGACTGCAAGCCTGAAGAACCACGGCTTGATGCTTCAGCACAGCCCTTGCGCCAGGTAAGAGCACCAGGATATTCAACAGGAAGAATTAACTGATCTAGGAAAGAAGAATCTAGGAGGAGGTATGGAAACCACAACTTTTTCTGTGGTGTAGTTGCGACTACCACAGAAAGCTACAGTACCAACTTCCTATGGCACAACAACCCTACAGGCTTAACTCTTCACATGTTCCACTTGATGAAATCCTATCAAGGCAAAAGTGAGCTCTGTCTGTGAGGAAGCTACTGAATTCAGGCCAGAGGCTTCCGAATTCAACCTGAAATCTCATTTTTGGTTAGGAAGACATATGGGGCAGATCTGTAACAGAAGTGTGTTTCCAGACAGCTTGTTTCCTCAGATCTACCCATCGTTTCTTGTAAGCAGGACCACTGTCAGGTTGCATCTCTGAAGCAGTAGCTAAATTTCAACACTGTGAAGACGTATACAGCTACTATTATCAACCATGGCTAAAAACCCTCAGGACGTGGACACAAGAGAGAGAGTTCATGTGAAAAATGTGTGGGAAAAAATACAAACAAACAAACAAAAAATCCCCACACCAAACAAAGCCCAGAAGAAATTTTGTTTTCTGACTTTGCTCTGTGCTTTTAGCCACAGGACCAATCTTTCTTCCTTGTATTCCTCCAGGGATAAAAAAAAATAGGCCTATAGTTGGTATGATGACACTGCAGCTGTATACTTCATCCAACAAAAGGCTGTGTTCAGCTCTTCCTTCTTGTTCAACAACCCTTCAGCAGGACGAAGGCGAACTGAAAAGCTCATGTGCTTGTTTCAGCTAACTGCAAGCCTATCCACTGTGCTGCCACATCAATATCAAAGCATGGTTGGCACCTTCAGTTTTTTTAGTTGAAAAAAGAAGTGTTCAATAGAAAGCATTCAGAAAATGTTTGATTGATATAAAAAGCTGGAGAATCACAGATACTCTCAGTTACAGCATTAACCCTCGCCAGAAAGAAAAAGACAAAGACAACCATCCACGGTAGCTTTCTCTTCATTGGAGCTTTCAGTGTACTCAGCTCATATTCTCTTTGCATTCCAGATACTAAAGCTCCCACCCGCTCCCTCCCACCTTCCTCTTCTACAAACACCACAGAGCTTCATATAGGCTAATTCACCATGCCAAGAAAAACAGAACAATTCTTAACTAAGCTGCATCTATATTTACTCATTTCAGAATTCATGTCCTCTTTTAGCATTTATTGCCCAGGTAAAACTATTTATCTGAACAAATGTGAATATTAATGGAAATTCTGAGAGGAAAAAGAAGACACAAATTCACCTCTCAGGTATGGGCCCTGTGTGCAATAAATTTAGGGGAAAACCAACACCAATTTATCTAGACAAGTTCAAGCCTAGGCCTAAAATTGTCTTCATTTTGTTTCACAAGAAAATGCCAAGACACTTTAAAACTCAGCTCACATGAACCTTTCTCTGAGATGTACAACTATGGATACTAAATTACTTTTAATGAAACTGTGGACCACCTTGTGATGGACTGCATCTGAGTTCTACTGCTACAGCCTAACCCAAATGTGAGAGGATCTACTGCACAGTACTCTGTTGCCTATTTTGCCAGCTTTGTATCCAGGGCAGAAGAGCTATACTAAAAGATGGACACCACCACCAGTTTCACCTTCTGCTGCATAGGAAAGGGAAGAACTTCAGTCTAACAAAATATACAGATTTCTTACCTGAACTTTTCCAGCAAATGAACCTAGAGATTCCCAGTATGTTACTAAAATATTGGGTTAATATCAGAGGGCATTTTCCCTGTTATTTTTCACGTCCATGAACCTCTGCATGTTTGGATTGTGGCCAAGTCCTGAAGCAGAAGTGCCAAGGAACATGAGAGAGGCTGTTCTCCTGACAATTCCAATTTGGCTGGTTGCTGCAAGTGACAGAAATCCCAAGAGAAAACCAACACTAACAATAGTTCATTGCTCGATATGCAGACACAAAAGTCTTATGTTTACCACAAAAAAACATCAGGAAATGTTTTAAAGATGGGGGGGGTGAGTGGAAATGGAACAAAATTGAGAGACCATAAAGAAACCCTCTACTCCTTACATACTTGCATCGAGTAGCGGCACTCGTAGTAGTGGAGTAATAATGGGGATGACGATGATGATGCAGGAAGGCACGATCACCATTGCTTACATTCATACTTCATCCTTACAAATTTCAAAAAATCTCTCTGCACTTCTACATCATTAATTTCCATTAATATTTACAGGGGAAAAAAGATCTTGCTTTTTTTGAAGGGTTTTTTCAAAGTTTTCAGTCTACTGGGCATGCGATGATAATTGCTGCTTTGTTCTGCTTAATGATAGAGTTCTTCCCCGTACAAAATAAGAAGCAGTTTATTTCTCTTTTTTTATTTCTTTACACAACTCAGAGGTTCAAAGAAGATAATTACAAACAATGCCTGAAGAATGGTTCAGTTAATGTTAATTTATACAACAAACTAATTACTACCAAATGGTAAAAAATCACATGTGGAAGTTCCTGTCTCCCACGCACACAACTAAACCAGCAGCCATCTGTCTCAGCCTGGGAGTTCTCAGTGACAACCAAGGAAAGCAAGGGAAAGAATGAATCCAGATATACTAGCTGCTGCTTCTGACACAAAATCATGGCATTTAAACACCAGGCTCTGCATAGTGATCTGAGCAGTGGCATTTTTTCCCCTTTAATTTTTAAAACAAAGTCCCAACATCTACAGCTATAGCTCTATTTAAAATATGCATTTTATCTCAATCTCAGGAACTTAAGATGAAGTCTAAAGCATCTCCATCTATCAGCTGTAATTCGTCCTTCTGGCAATTTTTATACAATACTCTTTGTAACACGCTTAAGATACTGCCTATCAGAAAGGACAAGGTGCAGTCTTTGAATCTACTTACAATATGCTAGACATCAGGATGGAAAAACATGCTGCTTTTTGTTTCAACATTTTTTTCACAACCTGAGAAAGCAATTTTCTCCAAAACCTTGAAAAAAATCAAAGTCAGTACAATTGTTAAACACTTTCACGGGATGCTCATTAAAAACTGACAGGGAGAAAATGGCTGAGGACAAATCCTGAAGCATTTGTTCAGTTTAAAGTCCATTGAATTCAACGTGACTGTTACTTTACTGAGGACTTCAATACCAGATCCTTTACATGGACAAGGACCTTGGCATTCTGACCGTTAATTATTCTCTGATTAGCTTGCATCTAGTGAAACAAACTAAACACAATATTATCCCCTAAGCTCTGTTCAAGAAATCTCAACTCAAATATTCTCCTCTCCCTGTGAGATCAGAACTCCAACCATCATCAAAGAAGTGCCGTAGATGAATAGGAGCAAAATATCAGAGTTTAGATTCGCAGTACAGATTTCAGCAGAGAAGATTTTTTTCCCTAACAATGAAAACTTACAAATCTTTCTATATTTCAACATAAGGCAAAATTCTTGCATTGCAGAACGGCATCTATGTGTCTTATTTAGACCAGAACCCACCAGAATCCCACATCAGCACCAATGTGCAGCCTTACTAGAAAGAGACAATCCAGGATAAGGTAAAGACTGAAGATCTTTTAGTACAGACTAAATGTCTATCAGCTTGTGTTTCTGAGGATTTATCTTTTCAAGTAGAAAGAATACATTTCATATGGCCTGAAATGATCAGAGAGGAGGAACAAGTGTTACAGCAATTTCAAACAAGGTCTCTGTAATCTCATATTCATGAAGTAACACAGTCATTATTTCTACATGGCAAGAACAGTATCGACATTTTAAATGAAGTAAACAAGAAGGAATCACAAGAGAATCAACATAACCAAACAATAATGCCTAATTATTCCTCATTCATAGTCCCTGGCAGCTATGATATATCAGAAGAAAAAGATAAAATCACAAGGACATAATTCTTGCATACAGCCAAGAGTGTAACATTTTATGTAATAAAATGTATTGCTGAAGTGAAGGAAGAAGCAGCAATTTTCCTGCTTCCTATTCCACCTAATCTTTTTCAAGATTTAAAAAAATCACAATTCCAGTATACCAAGAACAGGACTTTGGTGTAACAAGTTAACTGTGAGAGCCTTCAACATGGAATTGGTGTGTGAAACCAACCACTGAGTGGAAGGGTCAGTAACTGCAGTGGGTGTCGCAGAAAAAACTGTATCTGAGGGGATTCTTTGGACATCTTGGGAGTCCCTGGGCTGTGACTGACATCAGGCCTCTTCCCTCCTCTTTCACCCCAAGTAGCCTCAAGCAGCTCTCACAGCCAAAAGTCTGTCTCTAATTTTAGGTCCTGCTCCTGGCACATGTTGCGTCCTAGATCACTGAAAGCCTTGAATTAATACACTAAGACCCAGCATTAAGCTGAAGAACTGACAGCTTTATGGAATGCATTCTGCCTGGGAGGAAAGCTACCTGGGAATGCCTGAGCAACCCCAACATCCTCTTCTAGTAGAAACAGGATTTTGCAAAGGAAAAAAAAATAATTAAAAATCAATCCAACAAGTCTCTGCTAGCACAGGGACCCCATGATCAGGCTGCAAATCCTAAGGAAGGAGAGAAGAACACTACAGCACATCTTTTCACCTCCCTTAAAGAGTTAGACTGAAGTTTCCAAAACGGTCTCCTTGTTTCATTTTCCCACAATGGTGCCTGTTTATGCAAACACAGCCAGCATCTCCTGCTTTTTCACCTGTCTTTATGTCTACAGAGACCTGTCTACTAAAAGAGCTGAAGTGGATGACTCAAAAAATGGCCAGGCGCTGCACGTCATTTGCTCTTGAAAACACTCAGGAGCATGGTGGCTGGTTATAACTGGTGAACAGTTATAACATCCAATACAAGCAGAGCAAATTTTAGCAATGACATGTGAGAAACCTAGGATGAAATAACACAACTGTCAGCTGAATTCGCTCTCTCGTTCTTTAATGGCAGTTTGCTCCATGCTATACTGAAGGCATAAGGCCAAGACAAAACCAACAACCAACAAAAGAGTTTACATTAGAAGAATTGGGAAAATTTTGCAGACTGGCAGCAAAATAAGGCAATGCTGTCTTCTTGCCTCCTGTGGGCCCCATCACCTTCAAATACTGGTCATGCACACCATCTAACATCCACTGGGGACTGTGTCCTGGTAAGTATGGTAACAAAATAACATGATCTTCAGCAGAAATAACAGGTTATAGCCTAAACCCCTATGTCATGTGTATTATTCATCCAATCATTTTATGGTTAGTTACAGAATGATTCCCAATGACAGCTTCTTAATTCCTTTAAACTCAGATAGGATTGACTTGGCCAAACTTGTAAAGAAGGAATGCATTTTGCCTGGATGTGCATCCCATGCTCGAAAGCCTCACAGGAGCTGTGAATCAATTAGATGACACAGCAAGAGGAAATGCATAAAAAAAGACTTAAAATAAAATAATCTTCAGTGAAATGTCTCCATATTTAGTTAAACAGCATTGCTGATTAAGGCTGTACATGAGCTCAGTGTGGAATCCAGAATTGTTGCAGCTGAAAATCATTAGCAAAAGCCTGCTGTCCTCTAGTTTCATCTTCATATATTAATTCATATACAAGGAAAGGCAAGTATTTGGAAATATATTGCATTATTTCAGTCTAGAATATAGATATTCCAACAAAAATACATTAACATACTGACTTTGCAACAAGTCAGTGATCATACAGGACTGAGGGAATACACAGTAATGAATACAGTTAAAAACTGTATTTCTAATGAGCTGTTGACTTTTTTGCCTTTTTTTGTTCTCCCTGCCCAGTGCCCGAGTCTGTGGCAGCTAAGATGCTCAGCTACTGCAATGGGGTAGGTGTCATGGGCAGAACAGAAAAGGGAAAGAAAGGTTTAGCAAAAAAGATGAATGATGCATAAAGAACTGAGAGGCTTTCTCCTTCCGTGTGATCTCTGTCTCTAAACTATGTACCTTGAGATTGTGTAGGCTAATCTACAGTACAAAATTAATGCAACATTCCAAGCTGTACTGGAAAAACAGGACACTTGGATAACCGCTTCCAAGTCTGGAGAGACACCTTCCTTTCTGATAAAGCACTTGGACACCAGCTGTAACTTCGGGGCTGTGTAAATTGTTAGCTGTGATCATTCTTGCTTATTGGCAGTGCAATACAATAACTGTTTGGGATTTTTTTGGGGTGGGAAGGAAATTTGTCTTTGCACATATGGCTGGACCTTTGCAACTACACTTCCTAGGTACCTAGAACAGATTTGAAAATAATGGCTAAAATAGCACGTCTCATACACATCGAATTGCCTATGATTGCAAGTCTGGATAAAACCACTGATGGATGTCAGATCCTTTTCCAGCTGTCATCTCCTCTGCTTCTATTATTTATTCAGAGATTCAATAATGTAATTAATTATAGCTAAAAGGCTCAAATGAACAACTGTGGTTCATCTCCTTCCCTGCATGTTGCAGTGCATGAACACGTATGTTAAATTGCTGTATCTCCCCAACAGTAAGAATCTGGCTCTCCATATCATACACCTCTGGCTCTCCCTTCTTTGTGCTGTGTAAGCTAGTACCTTCTATACCTCCAAAAGACAAGTCCGGGTGCTAATACATCAAGCACTATATTACTTAGATACAAGTATCTCACCATTCAGCAAATACAAGTTTCTAGCAATTAATGACTGCACAGACTTTGTTGTTGTTACCTTTCAGTTCTCTTAATAATGCTCTTTCCAGGAACAGGCCTAATCCCTGTCTGTATAGGGATAAAAAAAAACAACAATTCACATTGGGTTCTTTACAACTCTGGTACTGGGTCAAATGTTGCCTTCTTAAAGCTCTTGTGTATTCAGCAGGAGTTGTGAACTTGTATCTGAGCACAGAATTTGGCCCACATCCTTCTGAAGGGTCTATTAACTCTCCCACACTCTGAAATAAATTAAGAGGAGATTCCTCTAAAGCACAATGAGCCTAAAATACAAACCATACTGCTCACAACAGAGAGACCAGGAATTCAACCAGTCACACGGTTCTCTCTTCGTCCAACCAGCTCCTGTCAGTACAAAGGAGAAGGGGGTGGAAAACTCATTAAATCCCAGGGCATGGGGTCTGCACAGGGTCCCAACCAGAGCACAGGCCAGCAGGAACCACAAAAGGTGTGTGCATTCCCTCTTTTACCCTGCAGTACTACATCTCCCCCTGCTCTGTTCACTTGGAAATTAATCATTTTTCTGCATGTTGAACATTCCTCACTCCCAGCCCCAATTCTTCCCTGCACAAACCTGGGAGTAGCCACTCCTGTTTACACTGCGCCACAACCCCACGTTGCCACCTGTCAATCAGAGTTCCATTTGTCTTCAAGTGGTTGAATAAAGAGGAGGGGGAAGGAAGAAAGCAGGAGGACCTCTGCATTGATCAAAAATGTTTGAGGTAGAAAGGAAGGGGGAGAAAGAGGGAGAGAGAGATGGAGATAGATTAGAAGGTAACAAAACTAGAGAGGAAGATAAACAGAGCCTAAAAGAAAAATGTCCTTTGTTCGTTTAAATGGCTCTCTGCTCCCAAGCCCTCTGCATGACTAATGCCATGCTGTGGTGTGTAAACCTCTTGGGCACATAACACAAACAAAGCATAACTCGGCCTGGACAAACAAAGGCCTAAGCAACAGTGATTGAATTCATCTTAAAACAACAAATCAATTCTTCCCTATTAATGCCCTAAATACCAGCGTAGGAGCACTGTCCTGTTGTAATGAACAGCCATGTGTTCAATTACCGTCTGTTTTCCCAACTACTGCTCTCTTCAGTAATTACACCATGCAATGCATTCTACAGTGACATTATATTAATGTGTTGGGAGGAAAGATCTTAAATACGAATTAAATCAGGCTAAATATCTCAGAAAGCCTTACCAAGTCACACAAGAGCTAACAGGGTATTCTTCAGCAGAAAGCACAGACTGATTTTTCTCTTCACTCTCTTTTCTCTTTCATCCCCTGGCTAAATAAATAAATTAAAACACAAGCTTGAAAGAACGCTTGCTCCAAGACTGCCACAGTTAAAACTTTCATAAGCCCTCTAAATGTCCACTTCACCTGCACAAAATTGCTGCTCAATAAGCAGTGTTTCATAAGTAACGGCTTACGTCACATCAGCTAAAGAGCAACGACAAAAACCCTTCAACAACAGAGAGGTGACAACAAAGCGAGGCCAGAAAAACAAAAGCAGAAAACTTTCTGGACTGAGACAAACAGAGGAGAACAAAAGTTTAAGAAAAGGTTTCTTACCCTTTTTGCAGAACCGTCAAACAACTTTTATTGACTACTGAATAGCACACAGCAAACAGACCAAACAAAAGATATGATGAAAGACATATTTACTTGTACAGGGCTCCTTCCCCCCACCTCAACCTTTCTTTCCATTTCATATACACCCACACTTCACCGTTTGCATTGTGTTGTTAAATAACCAATAGCAACCCAGATGAAACAGTGGAAGGGTTTCTATGATGCTGTCAAGCACCAGACAGATGCTTGGCAGTGTCAACATGGTTCTTTACATTTGGGCTGTGCCAAGGTTTGAAATGAGAAATAAAACAGGAATGATAATAATACTTAGAGAGAGAGAGACAGAAAGATGGCAACGACTTAGTGCACAAACGTGCAATACGGTTATTAATCAATGGAGTATCATCCTACCTGCTGGGTTTTACTTCAGCAATTAAACTGTTATGGAAACAGGTAAATAAAGCTTTGTACTGGACTGCATGAATTTAAATAAAAAGCAAAATCAAAGTCTGGGGGTGTAACAATTGCAGATTTCTAGGCTGTCTATAATACACTCCAGAGGTTTCTGCTGTAAAGATATGTCAAGTATGTCCAACTTCCAAAAATCTGTTTCAAAAGAACATGCTTTAGGTGCTGCAAAACTTTTCTGGCTGAGGTTTCACATGGCAAAGAAATTGGCATATTTGAAACAAATAAAAATTTCCAAGTTTTTCTAACAAAACTATTGCCATTTAATCATAGAAAGGTTTGGGTCACAAGGGACCACCAAAGGACATCTAGTCCAACCTCCCTGCAGTGTGCGGGGATATCCTCCACTAGATCAGGTTGCCCAGAGCCCTGTCAAGCTTCACCTTGAATATCTCCAAGGATGGGGCTTCAACTGCCTCCCTGCACAAGCTGTTCCAGTGTTTCACTACCCCCATGGCAAAGATCTTCCTCCTAACATCCAACCTAAATCTACCCTAAAGTTACCCTCAAAACTACAGTGTGTACCATTCAGATACAATTAAATATTTGTCATTGTAACAATTGCTCATCTGTCCTCCTCACGTCAGTAGAGCGAAAAACACCCCTGAAACCCAACTCTCCAGATTTTGGAACTCATTTTTATTTGACTAGTTTGAATTTTTTTTTCATTTCAGCTGCCAAACCAAGTCAGGGGAAAAGCTGTTTCCACCTGACCCAAAATGTTTTGTTTAATTCTAACTGAAATGTTTTCATTTCTCTTTCAGATTAATCAGTTTAAACATCTAAAAACAAACAAAAAAAATCATTTCCAACAAAATATTTTGTCTAAAAATGTCGACCAGTCCAAATTTTCTACTATTTTTGGCTAAAATTAACTTGCTGAATTGCTAAATGGTATCAGTCCTTAATTACTATTTAACAGGTTTTAGGCTGTGTCCCCTCCAACACTTCTTGACTCTGTTTTAAGTGCTTTCTGAATTTATACATCACAGTATTAAAAAAGAATATATAAAAATCAGACACACATATAGCACAATACCTCCTGAGGGAATGCACAAACCACAGTACAATTAACCTGTACCAAAAGAAAAGATGATGGAAGGAGTTTTGTCTTCCCAGTACAGCTTATTTAGAATACAGGAGATGTAAACAGTTGTGTGAAAGCAGCAACATTCAAACCATCTTAAAAACACCGATGCTAAACAGATACGTAACTAATAAAAGCCAGCAAAACATCTTCAAACTTAAAGAGTGTTTCTATAAGGCTACTTCATTAGCTAAACAAGTGATCAGGAGTTGCTGCAAACGTTGCTCCTTGCCACACTAGAGGCTTTCCCTTGCTTCTGGTAAACAGAAGACACAAGACAGACTTGTGAATAGCTCATGGCACAGACTGAGATCTAAAGCTAATCAGACAGGATGATAGGTCATCTTAATCAACTTCAAAAAGCCAATCCACATGCTTGTCCCAGCTCCTTGCCTCTCTTCCCTGTTCACTTTCTCACTCATTTGGCCATATTTTCCCCTTCCCCCCTCCACTTACTTCCTGCAAATTGTGCTGTTAAGAATGAACGCAGGGAGTCCTTCAGGTCTCAGCATCCTGGGCGCAGGTGGTGGGAAAAACTTTGAAGTGAGCTCTCCACTGACTCTAGAGCTGGCCGTGCCTCCTCCATAAGCAGCTCTTATTAAAAAAAAGACCAAGTATCCACTAGAACAAAACCAAGCAGGCCTATTTAATTAGGGCAAATGCTTGATATCCACTTCTTCATGTTAAACCACACAGTCACACAAGCCTGGGAGGTCTGATTAATTTTAATATGCACAGTCGTGACAAGCGCCTCAGGGGTAACAGAGAGGGAAAAAAAATCCCAGAAACCCTGCTAGCTCAACAAATAGGTTTCAGCTAAATGTTGTGCATGTTGCCCAGATTAAGATGTTATTATTCAGCAAGGGCTTGAACCTTTAATATGAGGGACAAGAGGCCTGAGAAACAGGTGGCTCGCTCTTCACTCTTGAATAAATGACATACCCAAAAAGCTGTGGCACATAAGCATATAGGAAGAGCTGGCACACTCACTCATGTCTATTTGTGCATTACCAGGCTGGGTCAGAGGTTTCTCCAGCAGTGATCCAAGGACTGAAATGAAGCTCAGAAAGCTAACAGCTTTTCTTGGGGAAGGGCAGTTGGAAATAAAATAAAATAAAATAAAATAAAATAAAATAAAATAAAATAAAATAAAATAAAATAAAATAAAATAAAATAGAAAAGTTTTAAACAATACCAATTGAGGGTAGACTGCAAATGGATTTGGCTGGAATGTGTTAGAGGCAAAAGACACATAAAAATGATCTAGGGGTAAAAGGGGCACCGAGTTTTGAAAACTCCTAATGAAATGAATCATGACTATTCAGTCTGGCTACCTGAGGAATTAGGGACAGACAGGAGCTCAAATAATTGATTTGTCTTGCTGAACCACTTACATGCTGCAATGTAAAACTGTAAGTTTTTTGCTTTTGTTGCTGCTTGTCCAACACAATGGAGTGGATGCACCCTAGAAGAACATTTTAATTATGGAAGTCCAGCAGAGCATACTTTCATTGCAAAACAGGGAAGTGGAAAGGGACCTTATTCTCTTTCCAGAAGCAAAGGTTTCCTGAATCTCACTTGACCGCAATATTTTCTTCTATATTTAAGATGCTGTACCAGCACCTCAGATGCCTTTATCAAAAGAGAAAGGAAAAATCCCAAAGCTATGAAACCTTTGAGGATTTAAGCAAGAGAGACTTGGAAAGGAATCTAAGCAAATGTTGAAAACATCTATTGAAAGAAACTGTGACTATCAGGCTAAACTATTAGGAAGGGAAACACTTAAAAACTGAAGATGACAAATGAATATACTTCACTTTGAGCAAGCGAGAGCTGGCAGGGCTTCAAACTAGGCTACCTCTGTTGCAGAGCAGAAGCACTTGTTAATAAAGGATTATGCCACTGCAGCATTTAACAGTGCCTTATCTTCACACAAGCCTAGCTTATCAACTTCATCTTTCTAATTTTTTTTTTTTATCAGCAGTATCCAAATGCACATTTCCATATGGCAGGGTCTTTGAAAGAAGTGCATGGAAAATTGATGCTGACTTGCTGCACAAGAAAAGACACATTTTCTACTGACAGACTGCATAGATGAACATGGAACCACAAAGCACTTGAAGCATCCTTCCACAGCAGCAGGAGTGTATGAACAAGCTTAAAAGTACTCAACTGTAAAGTATCCTTGTTTGTCCTTCAGTAGAACAGCATTACAAAGCCTCTTCAACACATACATTGTCAAAGGGACAGCGAAGAACCAAATAAAAGAAATTCAAACCTCAACCAATAAGATTATCCTTAGTTTTTTTCCAAATCTGTTCTCCACATTTCCTGCCATTTCATCAGACGTGATTTGAAAACAAGAGTCTGTACTTCACAGGTCTCCCTTCTTGTGCCCATTAATGGTCTGGTTTAGAATTTATGGCTTAACAAGAGTAAGACCTCTTGATTCCTTTACAAGATCTCTTGATTAAAAGTTTGATAAATATTAAGAGATATTCTGGGATCTTATTTCAGCTAGAGAGCCTGAATTCAACGTGGTTCACTTTTATAAACTGACAACTGCTGAAACAACCACCATTTAAATTACCACAAGAACAGGTGTTGTGATTTATAATGTAAACTCAAACATCAAGCACAAATAGCCTTTGGGGGATGTTCATAAGACAAAAATCATGCCCAAGAGGCCTTTCTCATCCCTTTCTTTCTGACAAAGTAATTACAGTATTCCAGCATATTGTAATACATGAGGCTCTAGTATTCACACTGCCTGTTAAAGCCCTGCAAACATTTGTATTACCTGCTTACTAAACACTAGAGATTAATTGTTCCTGCTCAGGAGATCTAAGGACCAGTCGAATTAAATTCTGAAGTAGGCACAATATTAAACACTCACTATATACACACAATTCTTGTGTGTGGGTATTTATACATGTCTAAATATATGTATTCAATGCATGCACTTTGTATATATGAATATCTGTGTACATGCATTTATGTCAAGGTATTCCCTTCAACAGCCACACCAAGCGAAGTTTCAGGGGTCCTTATCACAGGAGACTGAGCTGTACAGGTGAGTGAGTGCTCCCACATGTGCACATGCTCCTGTACGCAGTCTCCGTGGTCAGGTAGATGTCCATACAATCCCATTGATCCAGAATGCCTACAAATTCTGTACAACAGCATAGATCTAGCCTCAGAAGATACAGGGTAGAAGTTTTAAAGGTGGATAGGTACATAACCTGTTAGAAATGTATACTGCCAACATGAAGATTGATTCTTCATTAGAAGTTAGGAGATGTAAAGAGCCAGTGACTACTCTGGTTTATTCTAAAAATAGGAGAGAAATTACTTGTTTGCCTATTTTATATATTTTTTTACAGAAGCCAAGTCATACATTTAGAGGAAAGGTTACACAGATTTCAGAGATTTAATTTTCCACAAGCACAGACCATAAATTAAAATACGGCAATCCAATCCCATTAATAGTGAAAGAAAAATCTAAGTGGCTGCTTTGGTCTTTGCTTTCATGAACTTGTGTCAAGCTCAGTGACTTCAAAGAGATTTCCATTTCATTTCTACAAATGAAGAGAACAGAGAGAGAGTCTGCCATCCTCTGATGCCTTAAGAAAACAGAAGAAAAACATGCCTGTATCTCATTCGCCTAATGATTTTAGCTGCAAAAGGAATCCCATGGTCGGCAGACGACCCTCAGGGCAAGGGCTTGAGGTCTGTCACAGTATATAAGGCTTCTCCAAACCCACTCCATTATCTTCATTATTGTATACCAGGAATAAAAGGGGACTGACTCCTCTTCTGAAGTTCAAGTTAGAAAGGACAGAATGTTTCATGTAAAATAACATTGTGTGACTTCAGTAATAGGTTTATGCCTTTAGGGGCCTAATACTAAAGCCGCATATAAGGATTTTCTGCAGAAAGTAAAAGAAGAAAAATGAGCACTGTATTAGCAATGAGTACAATTCCACAAGTTTGAGATTCACTGAAACACTTCATGCCTCTGTGTCAGCATGACTCGTTGTCAGTCACGTACTGTCACACAAGAATAAAATAGCAAGTTTAGGGGGGAATGAAACCCCCACAGAAAGCACTGGGTTTAGAGCCAAGTATAAATCCCTATGAAAACCAAAACCATACACACATGCAAGGAGGAAAAGGAAGTGACAAGCTTTTGGAATGTTCTTAGGAATGAGTAGGTAGCATGATCTCCTACAGGGAACATTAACTCAGTGCACATATACAACAGATCAGGGAAAGCATTTCTGTGAACAGTGGTGCCTCCCACGCCAGCTCCTGGGTGTCTAAGTGCATGTGCTTACATACATGCATAAATACAGGTGTGCACTGGTGTGCTCTGAGCAGTGGGTTTCCTAATACTTAGCCACAGAATGCACTAAGTATTAACTACTACCTTTTATCAAACATAAGACAGCCATTTATGTTATAGCAGTAAAGTTTCTTAAAATCAAGCAGCCAAGTTACCAATATTTTGGAATATCTCTCTTGTCCTCCAAATCCATTTAAGAAAAGAGAGGTCTTTTCCCTGATTAACACATGGTTTAAATCAAGACCTACACTTGTCTACCTGGCTTTTTTTTCTGCTTTTGAATGAGCAGGCCATTTGGAAGAATGCTTCAAAAGCACATTTCCCACAATAATTCAGGAGACAATTTCAAACAATAAAAACAGGGCAAATATAGCCCACTGCACAAGTTAAATAATATATAAACTTTTGAGTACATAGAGGAATGGGAATCTGGCTCATATCTGGTCTTTGAAAGATTCACAGGAAATTGATTTAATTAAACTGCTACTACTGGTGCAAATATTTCCCTTTCTTCCCAAAGAGACATAAAGTATTATATTACTGTTGCTGACACAATGCAGCAAAGCTTAACCAAGATTCGTGGTCTCCTACAAAGCTCCACAAACTAGCCAGGCTACAAATTATTCCTGAAAACCACAGCACTCATGCATTGTTGAATTGTTACCTACGTGTACTGCCCAAAATTCACACTTAACTTCTCTCATTCATGGGGGAATTCATTAATATGCTAATGACCCAACTAGCAACCAGTGATGACTGACAACTTTACTTTAAGAATACGTGAAGAAGACATGACAATAAGGAGATTTTCTGATAGGGTTCTAAGAAGACATTGTGCTTGCAATAATACACACTTCTTTTAAGGAAAGAGATTCACATTTGTGAAGGGTGCCTAACAGCCTTGCCATCTGCACCCATAAATATATATTTTTTAATTAGCCACTCTAAAAACAATCATGTTGGCTGAAGGGAAGGGGGAGGGTAGACTTGTCAAAATGATGTATTTGTCCCTGACCACCTTTCAATGCTCTTATGCAAGTCTAATTTTCTTCCTAGCCAGCTCACCTCTCTGGCCTCCTTTTGTTTCACATCCCAGTTCCCATTCTCTTCTAACTTCTGAACTTTTGTTAGTTTGCTTTTAAGGAGAAAGGAGAAGAGAAAAAAAAAAAAACACCAACCCTTTCCTATTCATTTTTTCCTGGGTGGGGAGTAAGCAGGAACATGAATATGGCACTCTCATAATGACTTAACTAGGGCTTAATGAAATTTTCATCACAACCTGCTGTTCATTTTAATGGCCTTTGAAAGACAATAGAACAATGGCTAGAGGGAAGAAAAGATTTTCTGTTGCATGCATTTGCAAAGCCCAACATTCAGTTGCTCCCCCTTCTTTCTTTCCCAATCTCTTCACAAAGCTGTAGATCTTTTGTTTGTACTGTATATTTTCATTTTAGTAGAGATGAAATAATGTACAGGCTCTGTAACCATTCCCATGTCTATTTGTGCCTTTCTTTAATGCAGTCTGTGCAGCTTGTACAGCCTCATACTCTACAGAGTATTCAGACATTGCCCAGAACCCCTTGTTCTTTCTTCTCTCTTACAGAAAAGTCTGGTCTCCTTTCCCCTCACCCCATACCTTACAAGGGAAAACTCTTTCCCATTCAAAGGCATGAGATAGGTCATGGCACTGGCCATTAAGGCAACATAAATGCAAAATTAAATCCTATGATTATTGTTTCTCAGCAGGCCTTTACTGTGTGCTCCAGTCAAGAAGAGACGACTAATTTACAATCCTGTCATGCTCCTGGATGTGACAGTGTGGTTATGTTTGCACCCATATTTTCATTCCAGTATGCAGGTTGTCCTAGAATTTTCTTGTAGGTGTTGTCAATTCATGCATCAAGACTGACGTGGGCTCTGAGGGCTGTGCTTTTAAACATTTGAAACAGATTTCCACAACAGGATAGGCAGGTGTAAATGACAATGAAGACTTATTACTGTGCATTAGAGAATAAGGCACAGTACAATCACAAAATGCCAACTGGCTCACAGTCCCCAGGAAATCTAGCTGTAAATATGCATGTTGGATACCTATGGTGAACAGAGTGAGAAATTCATCTTCCAGTCAGGGGTTTCACTCTGCCTCAAACAGGCAGGAATTGAAATCTTACTTAAAGAAAAGCTGTTCTGTGGATTCACAGAGGCGAGGTGTCTTTCTCAGTCTCAGCTGACACAGCATAAATGGACAAATCATCAAGTGGACATATATTCTCAAAAATAATTCCCCAGAGATGATTCCTATACAACAAGGTTGAACCTTGCTGGCCAGACATAATGCAGAGAAAGCCTGCACTGTGTCTGTTTGTATAGTACCTGTGCTACAGATAAACAGACGATGACATGATAGGACAACCTCCAGACAAAAGCTTTCCTGAATTCCAGTTTAATTTCTTACCTCTCAAATAATGGCATGTCTACTAGATAATTTCACACTGACATTGCTGATAACACTGTTTATCACTCTAGAAATGAAGGAGGGGAAAGCAGTAGTGAAAATGACCCCCAGGCTGTTAAAATTACAGTATTCATTGTACCCATATTGAAGAGGTTGCTCTGTCTATTCCAACTGAGACAAAAAGACCATTAGGTCAGACAAAGGCTCTCATTTGGGAAAAGATACAAATGTTAGCTATGATGGGATGTTGCTGGAATTCATCTCTAATGTAGACAAAAAACTATGAGCTCTTTACTTCAATTTTACTAGTTAGAAAAACCAAATGGAGCAAAAAATGGGAAGATTAAAAAGTGTATGTATGCAAAGAATCTGGAGAAAAGAAAACAAACCAGAAAATGTTGGCCAGTTTCCCAGGCCTTACCTTCTGGCTCATTTTTGATGAGCTCCTCCATTTTTCTTTGCTTAAGGGTGTCTACAACATCCGCTAGGCTCCCTTTGCGCCGTTCAGGGGTTCCCAGGGCTGTGCTGGACAATGATTCTCCACTCTGACGCCCACCTTCTTCTGCCTTCAAGGGTGAGGTAGATGAGTTGTGCGGGGCAAATGAAGACATCACTTTATTGCCATCAACTTCCTGAAAGTGAAGAAAAATGAGATGAAACATTGCTTTCTTTCCTTAAAGGAGAAAGAAAAAAAAAAAAGGATGGAGAGGAAGAACAATCCTTTGTTCTTTGAGTTCAACGCTGTTTGTTCTCCTGTTGAAACCTTTAAGAAGGCATGCAGTGCTTCAAAAGCATCCAGAACAAAGCCTATCCATAAAGCATAAACCAAGATTACAGGCTGAAGTGAACAAAGATCAGCTTGCAAGAGAGAAACATAAAATACAGTTTTTCCCTAATTGAGAAGAAGTGTTGTACTCATAGATTTCCTAATAACAATGGTATTGATTACCTTTAATTGTTTGCTCTTTTACAGCTTTCTTTGGAAAAATCTTCCATTTTTTCAAGGACCATTAATTTCCTGACTTTATAAAGCACTTAATTTCTTGATAGCTAGTTGCAAGAAATGAAACAGTAATCAAATATTAAACACCCTTCACCATAAGACTTATTTTAACTCAGATTTCAAGTAGTTCTCCCATCTATAAAGGATGAATCAATTGTTTTCTGTTTTCTAATCCTCTTCTATCCCATACCTTCATTTCTTGTAGAGAAAAAAAATCACAAAGGTGGTCCTAATGATTTTGACTAGCAGCACAATGGCAAAACTCTCTGACTTCCTGCAACAACCACACAATCCTCCTCACATGAGAGTCAACAGAGGTCTACTCATTAATTTTAATGGAAACCAGAACTGGGTCCAGCATCTTCAAATTTGCCTTGATTAATGTGACAGATTTCTCCTCCATGCCTCCTCCAACATAAAGCAATGTTCTCTGCATATATTCCTTTCCCCTTTTATGTCTCTCTTACACCCTACCAGTCACTACACGTCTCCTGAAACCCCCTTTTTAAACTCTGCTAGCATATGCCATCTATACCTTGCAAAACTTGGGTCAGTGTCTCCAAAGCTGGGCACAGACTGCATAACATAGTGCTGCAAATGTCAACAGTTTTTATTTTGCTTGGATTCGGGGTTTTATGTTTATGAATTTTCACTACCTTGGTTCTTTAAAGTTTTATATTCCAGGTGTCTTAATGAGTATTATTTCTAAAGAGTCACCAGACCATCTTGTGAGCCGAGTTACAGATTTTGTTGGAAAAGTCTTCGTTTTAAAACTGTTTTCGTTTTATAGGGTAGGAAAGCAACACATAGACTGTTTGTAGGGATTCGTGTTCCAATTTTATGATTTCTTTTTGCCTAAGTGATGTTTGGTGTCTCTGGATTAATAAACCCTAGCATTTCAGAAAAATAGAAAGTGGCTTAAAAAAATTATAACACTATAACATAATACAACCTAAATGGCTATCTCTGGCTTAATAAACCCTAATGTTTCAGGGGGGGAAAAAAAGTGACTTTAAAAAAATATAACATAGATGGCTAAAAATTATCTCCATAAAATCTGACTAAAGCAACATGGAGGTGATGAGGTAAAGAATGTGTTTGTTTTCACAGACCACCTCTGCAAAAAGGGCGCTAAAAGGGGTAAAAAATTACCTTTAGTTAAGAAAACTGTTGGTGCAAACAGTTTTGAGCAGCTTGAATGTGTTATACTAGTGAACAAATTCCCTCACAGAATCGGATTTAACTGAGATTACAATCTGGGCCATCATATGCCCCAAAAGCCAAACCCAGTGATGTTAATGAGAGACTTTCTACTGACGTCAATCAGCTTTTGACCAAGCCCTAAAAAAACTTCCAACTCTAGTTCAGAGAAATTATCCTTTTTTTCTTTCCCCTTTTTTCTTTTCTTCTTTCAACTTCCTCCATTTTTGTTCTACACTTGGAAAATTAGTAGTTGATGTAAAGAATCAGTTGGAGCTGGATTTAGTTTTTTCTCCACATGTATACACCTGATTACACTGGGTTTTAACAGATCTAGATGAGCAACATTTTTTTCTAACCTTCAAACCAATTATTACCAAT
Source organism: Melanerpes formicivorus (assembly GCF_026170545.1). Taxonomy (NCBI): domain Eukaryota; kingdom Metazoa; phylum Chordata; class Aves; order Piciformes; family Picidae; genus Melanerpes; species Melanerpes formicivorus. The sequence goes on along the minus strand of NW_027142360.1, from coordinate 8,603,097 downwards.
TGGCAATTTTTTTTCCCTACAGACAAGGCCAAAAGAGGAAATATCGTGAAAGCTGCTTTCTTATTCACACTTTGAAGACAGATAAGCCAAATACTATCCTTAGTTACAGTTCTTAAATCCACCTATACTATCAATTAAGTATAGGAACAGTACTGTTCCTGATTTGAGAAGGAACAAAATTAATTCATTCATTCCAAAGTGAGCCCCAATGACCCTTGTGTTTCTGTGTGTGCTGCTCGCAGACCCAAAGTACCTGCAAGAGCTGCCGAAACCTCAGGAATCATCATTGATGTTTCCATGGACATTTTGGGCATACAAAAGTATTTTCATACACACAAATATATTCTGAGTATATATGCTGAGTTTGTTACAAGAGAAGAAGCCTAAGAACACAAGGACTGAATGACTGACTGAAGCAATGTAAGGTAATTCAAAATCACAAACCGCTTGGCATTCAAATGGAACCCACAGGTATTTTCAAAATTACTAAAATGTCCTTGCTTCTCTTTTTAGGGGAAAAGAAATTGTGAGGGGAAGAGGATAAGAGAGTAGTTTGTTGATAATGCACCATGCAAAGACTCTGAATACTTAATTTTGGGTTCTTTCCGATGTTCCATGTAACCATGGACAAAAGTCGCTTTTGTTTCTACATTTCAGTTTCCTACCTGTAAGATAGGCCCAAAAGACACAATTTTTTATATTGTAAAGGCCTTAGAATGATAAACTGATTAATAACACACAAAGGCCTTGATGCTACAATGTTGGCTAAAAGCATTTTTATAGTACCACAGTTCAGAAGACTTCATAGCTGGACAATAAAGGAAAGCAAAGTGTTCTACAGAGATTTTTTTTAAAGACAAATTCTGTACTAAAATAACCATCTACATAACCATCCCCAAACAAACTGTTTCCTTAGACTGTTCTTGTTAGGTGTGCATGCATGCAGTGTTTGCATATCACATACACTGGCTATTTATACACTTGTGAGGTTTAAGATACACTCCACTTAATCAAAACACATATACAGTAGGGGAACAGCTGCAATCACATCTCAGTGGGCTAAATTACAGTACACCAGTGAATTATTCATTCAAAAAGATCTGTAGCAATCACACATTCACTGCGTGATTTGCAATCTAAGAGGAATCCTTTCCTCACCAGCAGATGAATATGAATGTATACATCAACTACTGCTGCTGATGGGAGTCCAACATGGATCCTTCAGCACATAAGCTCAAGAATCTGTCTTCCCCACCTGTCCCTGATCTTTTAATTTGGTCATTAGAACAACCTGAAATGCTCAGCTGTTATCTTGGTTTTCAATTTATATTCCTCTGTTTTCCTCTTTCTTATGCCATTATTGGGGAAAGTGAAAAAGAACTCTCAATGGTTCTGGATTTTTACTTTTACCAGGTAAAAAGAAAGGATACTTCCACACAAAAACTACTCATGTCAATGATTGCATAAAGCTAAAAAACTTCTAGCAAGGAAAATCCCCTGATATTACACATGAGAGTGTAACTAACCCCATGAAAACACTGAGAGAAATCTTTAAGGGCCAGAAAGATATGTCAGCAACAGTTGAAAATTAATATCCTGAGAAGGAAGTTCCCTCCCAACAAGTGAGATTTAACAGGTTCCTTTTTTGAAAGGACAAAAATCATATGAATTTTTTTCAGTTAACTGAGAGAAAAAGCAACAGCACTCTAAAGAGTGGTATTAAAGAACCTGCTACCTGCTACTGACATTTTCAGGATTTCACAAAGCCACACATAAAACCTCTCTCTCAGTCACCAAAGCAGTGGAGGAAAAGACACTCCTTTACCTGACAACAGTCTCTCTCAGATGTGCAACCATTTCACCTGTTCAAGTTTGATTACATTCCAGCCTCTGGCACTGTTAATCCTGGTAACAGTTTTACACAGTTAGCAGCTGCTTCATGGATGAGGTTCTATCGTTCATTTGCATTGCGACCTGCTTTGCTAATGTGTGCTGGCACAATAGTTCATCCAACTCTGAGCTGGGATTGTACTCACCAACACCTGATGCTGATGTTTCTTGATTTTCCCTCTTCAGAAACGCAGACAAGGATCTACACAGATCCTGCTGAATCAAACACCCAAGGCCCTTCTTTCCTCCACAACCACACCAACGACAGAAAAAAAAAAGACTGGCCCACGTTTCACGTCTTCTGCTGCTGTTCCAAGCTGCAATCCACAGGAACCCTTGTTCATTTACAAGGAAGTTGCATCTGTGTTGCCAAACAGCTTTCTACCTATGTAGGAAATACCTCTTCCAAGGTTCAATGATAAAACAGGCTTCTGCCCTTTCAGGATGAGGTCAATAATCTTCCTTTGTTAATCTTGGGCAAGCTTTACTTAATCTAGCCCCCTTGTCACCTTTGTGATTGACAGGAAAAGTCATGTCACTGGACAATGGACTTATCCTCACTAAGCAATATCTTTTTTAAAGATTACACAATGTTACCCTTGCTCTCATAAAAAGTGCAAACATTCTGCAGTTAAAAGAAACTATTCATTCCAACTGTATCTTTCAAATTGTCTCTCTCCACTTCCAGGGTCTAGCTGAGACCTATTTCAGCTCTCCAGACGGGCAGTGAAATGCTTAATGAAAAGAAACAGGTTGTACTTGGTGGGACTTCCAAAATACGTCTGACTCTAAATAGATCTCACATTCTTCTTCCTCATCCGGAGATATACCTTATTTCTATGTGCAATTAAACTCAAACACAAAACTTTGGGTTTGTGACATTAAAATTTCGTCACAAACCAGCCATAACTGAAGCAGAAGAAAACTCAGAACTATGCCTGAAACTGTTAATGGAATGCAAGGAGGCTGCATCTGCAGGGGGAAAGAAATAAAAGAAAAACCCAACAAAATCAAAACTGAGAATCAAGCTTCTGGCTTTGCAGACAAAAACACCTGGAAGAAAATACTTGTGTCTTTAAAACACGCATTGATACTGTCTGATTTTAAGAAGCCTGTTATCCTAAAAGCAACCTAACACATTCTTTTTTAAAGCTGGAATTTTGCCCAAACTTTGCTCTATTTAGATTGTACAAAAAAGACACAAAGGCATTTTTCCCCCTCTGCTTTCTATATTATACATGTAGGCCTATCTATTTTATAGTCTCCATAGTGACTAGGAAGCTGGTAACAGTGTGACATAAGACATAATCAAAAAACAGAACAATTGACACTTCTGAAGACAAATGATCCTTAAGCAGCTTAGTATTGCTTTCTATTTATTTTTATTTATTTTACCTAATAAACATTAAGGAAATAAATATCCATGTTTGAGATTCAACAGCATAGCTACTTCAACTGAAAATCTGAAAGCTATAAAAGCACTCCTAATACCCACAGGAGGTCCACCAGCCATTATGTGGAAAACCAAACTTGACATTTCCAATATTTTTTAAGGTTTATGAGAAACAAATCACACACACACTAGTCACAAACTAACAATGACCTTTTTTTTCCCCCCACCCTTGCCTTTACAATTTTTGCCTTAATTAATGTAATTACTTCAGGAGTGTAAGTGCCATGAACTTCAATAGGAATCGTATCTTCAAATCACTTCAGTCATTTGAAAAATTCTCTCCTCACACATTCTACATTAGAAGGATTGTAGGTCGCTGTCAACCTGACACCTTCAGGAAGATGGAATACACATTCTACAAGGCTTCCCAATGGACATGGCTCTTTTTACACTGCAGAATTTCTTTCATTCTGTCCTACGTTTAGATAGGTCTCCCTCATGGAGCAAAAATAATACACACCTTAGAATCACAGAATGGTTTGGGTTGGAAGGAACCTCCAAAGGTCACATAGTCCAACCCCCCTGAAGTATGCAAGGACATCTTCCACTAGATCAGGTTACTCTGAGCCTTGTGAAGCCTGACCTTGAGTATCTCCAGGAATGGGGCCTCCCTGGACAACATGTTCCAGTCCTCCAGCACCCTCATTTGTACAGCACTTGTTCCTAACATCCAATTTAAATCTGTTCTTCTCTCATTTCAAACCATTGCCCCTTATCCTATTTTTCTAGTCCCTCTGCAGCCTTCTTGTAGGCCCCCTTCAGGTACTGGCAGGCCACTATTAGGTCTCCCCAGAGCCTTCTCTTCTCCAGGTTGAACCACCTCAGCTTCCTCTGCCTTTCCTCATAGCACAGGTATTCCATCCCCTCAATCAATTTCATGGCCCTCCTCTGGACTGGTCCCATCAGGTCCATGTCCTTCCTGTGTTGAGGGCTCTAGAGCTGGATGCAGTACTGCAGGTGAGTTCTCACCAGAGCAAAGTGGCAGAATCACCTCTCTCTATCTGCTGGCCAGAGGATGCCCTTGGGGCTCCACAATCCATATTTTGGAAGTATTACCAACCATCAGACTCGGGAATTTCATCATTTTTTTTTTTGCCAATCACTGGTATCTCTTGTCCTTCAGATTGTTATTTATTTGATGTCAAGTACTGTATCTAACTAATGACCTCTTTTGGATGAAGCAGAAGATACACTGGCAGAGGTTTCAGTGGGAATACTAACAGGTATTTCCAGTGTTTGGTATCTATGAACCTTGTTGAAAATCATTTGAAGTTCAGAAAGCTATGAACTCTGCTACACTAGACACTTTCCTTTTACCTTTTTCCTTCACATGTACAACTGAGACAATAATCAAGATTTCCTGCAGCTTAGTGTGTTTTATATAATTGATGTAAGAAGCCTAGAGTCCATTGGACAAAAGCCTCACAGCAGTTGTATTTTGATTTTTATTGATGCAATAAATATTCAGATGTTACATTACTCTGTGGCGCACTGCAGCCTAATCATCTGAAACCGGAAATTGGGAATTCTCTCATATATCAAGCACCACCTCACAATATCTGACAGTAACATTGAAAGCACTTTGATTTTTTTCCAAATACCATGATACTGGAGACTGCTGCAGTAACTGCATGAGCGAGAGTTGTAACAAACTATTCAGCTGTGTTCACACAAAAGGAGCAACTTCTAATCCGTTTTGCATTGATTTCTAACTTTATCCTCTGCAATTTGCAGAACACAGGAGCAGATTTTTCCAGGATTTAAAGTATTTAAAGATATAAAGAGTTGCATAGCGATATCTTTTCAAATGCCAACAATATACATACATTTAATTAATTCCCACTGATTTCATTACAGGTCTCTGAAAATAAAGAAGTGGAACCTGCACAGTGTGACTGGCTGACTCTCTGGGCTTCTTCAACAGACCATTATCTGACTATCTGCAGTACAGAGCACAATCTGATAACCAATGCTTGAAGACAAACATTTCTTCTCTGGCTCTTCTGCATTCCAGCCCATCCCCAAACACGCAGAACAAGTTTAATATTTCTTACTGCTTATCCCACCATTTCGACTTGATTTATTACAAATGAAAGAATAGTATGTGGAAAGTGGATCTATTTGTAGTAAAAACTGTAAGAGAAAATGTGAGTGAATTTTTTAGGACTTTTTGATACTGGATGTCTAACACAGTTTAAAAAAAAAATATTGCTTTCCCTTGTGCTGCAGATCTTAGTTTTAGTTTTAGCCCATCTTTGTCTCAGTTCTTGCAATTAATTGTGTATAAAAGTAATTTGCAACTCTTTCTGCAGAGTAAAGGTATTACATGTAGCAAAACAGCAACAACTGATTTATATTGGGTAAATGCAGTTAATGGCATCATTCCTGACACCTATCCTCATACCAGTCCTCTCCTATTGCTTCTTTCTCCAGGCAAACTCATTTTAAGAATGTAATATAGGATTACATCTATTTGCTTTCAAAATACTTAACAAACAACAGTGGCATTTTGAGAACTCCTAATATGTTAGCTATAACCTGCAAAAACAAAGAACATGTTGTACTATGACAGCCTTGTTATCTTCATGCCAGTAATCTTCATGCTAGTAATCTTCATGCTTAAAAATAATAAATAGAACTCTGCAAAAGCACTTTTAAGACTTTTATGATCTCTTCCCTGGGGGACTAAAGATCAACCTTGAGACCTTGCTAAACAAAAAAGAAGACTACTTATCAAAACAGCTTGATAGTGTCTTCAGTATACATTAAATCCTTCTGATAGTTTGGAAATCATGCGGTATAAAACGATTATCTGTGTAAAAATACAAGCTTACTAACCACATACAACAACTCTGGGTTTGTAGGCCTAATAAAACCTGTGTTGAGTGTTTAAAATAGTTTAATTACCCGCTTTCTTACTATGAAACAAACCCACTGACTGCATTAACTCCTTAAAAGAAGGGGAGAGAACCATCTGAACAGAACTTAGCGATACAATAAAAGGAAGGTCACAGGCTAGTAATGGCTCCATGGCTGTTCCTGGCTACTTTGCTTTAACATTTGAGAAGTTTTGGCAGTCAGGTGAAGTCCCTGGTGACCAGGAGGAGGGACACGTTACACCCGTTTCTAAAAACAGGGCAGAAAGGAGGATCCTGGGAATGACCAACCTGTCAGTCTCACCTCTGTGCCTGGGAAGATCAGGGAGCAGATTCTCACAGAAGCTCTGACAAGGCACATGGAGACTAGGGAGCCAGCATGGCTTCACTAAGGGCAAATCCTGCCTCATGAACCTAGTAGCCTTCTATGATGGAGTGACTACATCAGTGGACAAGGATGACCTATGAATGTCATCGGTCTGGACTTCTGCAAGGCCTTTGACACAGTCCCCCATAATACCCTATTCTCCCAAGTTGGATAGATACAGATTTGATGGGTAGACTGTTCAGTGGGTAAGCAACTGACTGGAGGGTTGCATCCAGAGAGTAGTGCTCAATGGCTCAAAATCCAGATGGAGAACAGTGACAAGTGGTGTTCCTCAGGGGTCCATACTGGGACCATCACTGTATATCATTTTTATCAATGCTACAGACAGTGGGATCAAGTGCACTATCAGCAAGTTTGCAGATGACACCAAGCAGAGTGGTACTGACATACCAGAGGGATGGGAGAGCATCCAGAAGGACCTGGACAATCTGGAGAGGTGCATCCTCTGTTTCAAGGGTAATTTGGATGCTATCCGGCCTGGTAAAAAGAACTCTCCAAACTACAATAAAATATCCCACATTCCTAAGGGCCTGTGCTCTTGCTCATACTAGGGCAGTGTGAGTCAGACAAGTGTCTAAAGCAGTAATAAAACAGGACAAAGCCTGATGGTATGGTCCCAATTGTTACATTTGGGCTAGTAACTTGTCTCAGACAGTAAGGTTTGCTATTCCCCCTGGAAATACTGCACACAGTAAAAAAGCTCTTATTTATTTGAAATGTATTTCTCCCATAGTTGCTTCCTTTCAGCCTAAAATTTTTCTTACAAAGCAACTTCTTCCGTGTTAGAGCTTGCACCATCAACATCTTTTTGGACAGTTAGCATGTATCTGCTTTGTTATGACTGGCCTGCATTTAGCTTTTCCTCTTTGAGTCTCCCCTCACAAAGCTGCTCCTACAACTCTTTAATCATTTGTTGCTTGAATATGAAATCCCTTCAATTTGCTGACTTCTCTAATGTGGCCAGAATTGAACACATTTCACATGTAATCTTAGCAGAGTTATGAGGAGCTGGACAATTACCTCCTTGTTATCGCCTTTTTCCCTGCCTTGCTGCATGATAAACTCATATCTAATTTGTTTTAACACACCTAAATCTTTTTCAGCACTACTGTTTTCTAAGTGCCCCACTCCCATTGATTATTTGTGTTTTGGATTACTTTATCCAGCTGTATCAATTTGTACTTTTAGATTTGATTATATCCTGCCATGCAGCCTCCCCTTGATTCCTTTGATATTCTGGTTCTGTTCTCCCTGGTGCACAACTGGCAACTTTAATGACTGTATTGTCATTCACTTGCTCAAACTTCTATAAAAAGAATGTATTTATTTTTTTTTCCTCTATTTCTAATAGGCTGCTACAGGCACTCACTGTCCCATGAATCTCATACCAAGAACCAGACTGATTACTATAGGCAAAGGACTGCCACAGCATTATCCTTTCAGTCTGAAGTTTTTTCCAGCCATCTTAAAATAACACAAAAGACAGATGTGATTACCTAGATGGAGGGCAATGGTTTGAAATGAGAGGAGATTTAGACTGGATGTTAGGAGCAAGGTTTTTTTACCATGAGGCTGGTGGGACACAGCAACAGGTTGCCCAGGGAGGTAGTTGAAGCCCCATCCCTCGAGATGTTCAAGGTCAAGCTGGACAAGGTTCTGAGCAAGCTGATCTAGTGGAGGATGTCCCTGCTGACTGAAGAGGGCTTGGACTAGATGACTTTTGGAGCTCATTTCCAACCCAACCCATTTTATGATTCTATTGGTGCCATGGTCTAGTCATGAGGTCTGTGGTGACAGGTTGGACTCGATGACCTTTGAGGTCTCTTCCATCCTTGGTGATACTGTGAAACACATACTGTCCTAGGAATTTTTTCCTCCTTTCTACTGAATGTAGAACAACCTCTGCCATTGTGGCTTCTCCAAGAATGTATCCATCTCTTTCAGACATTCTGTATAGCTGCCTCTTTATGCTCTTTAAACAATAAATTACATTGTACATAATCTGCCCCTCCTCTCAACAGCTTAATGCATTACTATTGATTCTTTTTTCATGGTCACTTTACCTGGAACATTCAAATGAGATGCTTGAAACATTATGAAGGAAGCACCTCACAATACATGACTGAATTCCATGCAATGTTCAATAATCAAATCTTTTGGAATTATTTAGCATTATACTTACTATTTTTTAACTCTTAGCCCACACATTTAACATTGGGAATCTTGCACATGTCCTACATGAAGGCTAAATCCACTACACTTTTAAAATAACCATGTTGTGCTTTATGTATGTTGTATATTGTTTATGAGCCTTCCCATTTCACATCTGTTTATCTACTTTTACTGTGTATTTGTTCTCTCACTTTTCAAAAGATTACACCTAAACTTGCAGGATGGTAACTGTCAAAATCATCTTTGCCTCCACAGATATTAGTATGACTTTATTTCTTCTTCTGAAAGCAATCTTCTGGGAGTTCTCCTTTTCTAGATGAGCACTTTATTAAAACAGAACAGCTACTTGAGAAACAGTCCCATTGTCTCCACTGGAGTTAACTACAGCAGAAGTTACCACATTTACAATATGAGGTTTTCAAAATGAATTCTTTTGGTTGAGAACTACATCATTCATTTCTGTTTGAAACACCTATCAGCTTTAACATGGGACTCATAGATCTGTTATCTTATTACTCAATTCTTTCACCTGCTTTTTATAGACTTCACCAATTACTGCTTACTCTCTTACACTTCTTCAGGAATGGCTACACAAACAGTAACTTACAGGATTCTTCCAGGCAGTTTCACCCCTTTTGGCAGTTATTTAAAGACCTGTTTTTTTCCTCTGAAGTTTATTTCACCTGCTCTTCTCATAATGTCTTTTATAATTTTCTTTTCCTTCTATCACTGACTGCTCCACTAGTTTAGTGAAACAGAATTTGGAATTCTAGTATACACCAAAGTAATTTTCTCAGCTTTAGAGGAAAGCTTAGATAAATAAATAAATGTCTCTATTAACAGAGAATAAAGACATTCACATAAATCATTTCCATAGAACACGTTCACAGAGTAGGACTCAATTGTATTTGAATCTTATGCACTTCAAACAGAGGATGGTATTTGATCAGAGAATGCCAAATATATCAGAATAATTAATAAAAACGAATATGACAGAAGTCAATCCACATAACACCGATACATAAATGTAATATGTGCTATAGCTACTCAAAAACCTGTTAATTAATCCCCACACAACCTCTTTGTGAAGTACATGGGGTGAATTAGGAAATGGCATGAACTGACTTGCCTGGTTCCAAAGCAAGGAAATGGCAGAGCACATTCAGCATCCATGGGTTACTGCAAACCAATTCTCTGTTCACTTTTCTGGACCTTAATACCCCTCAAATGGTAACATTATGTTCTGCTCGGGGAGCTTGCATGATGTAATTTTATCATTTAAGTCTCATTGTAAAGCTCATTCAAGCAGACTTTAAACAAGATTTAAAATGCACATAGACCCCACACACAAAAGCCAGCTTAGACTGTGGCAGTGATGCAAAAAGCCCACTAAATTCTAATTTATGACAGATTCAGTTGTTCTCACTCTGCAGATCAGTTATTCATTTTTCAGTTCCTTTAAACTGCATGCACTGCCTACTAGGAAGAAGCCTTTGTGATAGGGTGATACCAAGGGATGTTGTGACACTCCTGATTAAGAATTAGACAGTAAGCAAACTGCACAGAAATGCTAAATTTCCCTCCCCTTTCTCATCACTTACCTAAATTATTCTGAGTAATAAAAAAGATCTTTATTAGCTTTAAGGCAGTTAATTCTCATTCTTTTTATGCCTTAAAAAAATAAAATGATACTCCTGTAGCTAATTAAATCCAGCATATATTTTCCTAAATGATTCATTTTGTGTTCTGTTGTATGTGATGTTCAAAAACAAACAAAAAGCCCAAAAGATCTCTTCTTCTACAGACATAGCCAACTACCCACTGCCACCAGCAGAGGAAGAGTAGCTTTTGCTGGAAATAGCCTCTCTTGTCCAAGTTCCTCTGAATCACTGATTCCTGAATATTCCCTGTGTTTTTCAGTCATCACGCTGGAAAAACCCACAGAATTGCCCAACCCAAATAAGAAAGGCACAATGTGGAAAGAACATAAGCCTACTTTCTCATGAGGATGCACTGGTAGACTATGGTTTTACAAAATCTGTCTTTTTCTGACCTTAAATGAATCAAGACTGAGTTTGAGGATGTGATCCAGCCAGGAATCACGGTGCCTACCAGCACTGAAATGATGTACAGGAGGTTTATAACAAAAAGTTCTCTGCAATCCATTCATTATACTTCATAACATCAAACAGAGAAAAATAATTAAAAAGCTCCAACTGAGCACCTAGAGACCTTGAGCACAGACACAGGGTGAACACAAAGACATGGTATCTGGTTATAAGAGGCACACTTCATCTTTATAGATATATATGTATATGCATTCATAAACATTAAAAGAAATTGCACCTTTTGAAGGGTTTTCTTAATTTCTTCCTCCTTTCTATTAGCCCAGAGAGCAAATCACATCCTAGGCTGTATGAAATGAAGCATGGCCAATAGGTTGAGCAAAGTGAATTTGACACTTTATTTTGCTGTGGTGAGATCTCACCTGGAGTACTGTGTCCTGCTCTTGAACCCTAAACGGAGGAAGGACATGGACCTGATGTAGTGGGCCCAGAGAAGGGCCCCAAAAATGACTGGGGGGCTGGAGCCTGTCTCCTATGAGGACAGGCTGAGGGAGCTGGGCTTACTCAGCCTGAAGAAGAGAAGGTTCCAGGGAGACCTGATAGCGGCCTGCCAGTACCTGAAAGGGGCCTACAAGAAGGCTGCAGAGAAACTGTTTACAAAGGCCTGGAGTGATGATGAGAGGCAATGGTTTGAAATGAGAGAAGAGTAGATTCAGATTAGATGTCAGGAACAAGTTTTTCACTAGGAGGCTAATGGAACACTGGAACAGGTTGCCCAAGGAGGTAGTTGAGGCCCCATCCCTGGAGATATTCAAGGTCAGGCTCAAAAAAGCTCAGAGCAACCAGATCCAGTGGAGGATGTCCCTGCTCACTGCAGGCAGGTTTGAGTAGATGACCTTTGGACATGCTTTTTTACCCAAACCATGCTATGATTATATGACTCTATTCTGGTCTTTTACTATTTACACTTGACATTGTGTTTAAATGTGCTCAGAAGAGTTCTATAACGTTTCTTGCTTCAAGTTTTTTGATCTTCAGATGTACATGTAAGTGAAGACTACATATTTGAAAAGTAAAATGCCTCAATAAATTAAATTATGTGAAGAGTGAAAAACACAAGCAAATGATATTAAAAAGAGGAACTATGCTGAGAGCTCAAGGTACAAGAGAAAAAAAACGTAGTTTTGACACATAAGGACCAGTCAAACTGAAAGGCATCCAGTCTTCCCTACAGTACTGGAGGCTGCACTTCCACATTTATACAAAGGTCTTCTCAAGACATTCTAGCATTGTTCTTCTGTTACTAAATCATTACATAGTGTCTCATAACTGAAGGTGCAAGAAACTTTTAGAATAGAGGGTCTGCTGCACCATCCAATATACTTGACCACCGACTGCCTTCTTGAGTAGTTAATGTAGTGCACGATTCATTCATGCACAAGTCACATTCATGGCCATCAATATTAACAATCATTGCCATATGACTGTTTTCTTTCTTTCATCAATATCACACATTAATTGGGAAGTACATCTGTCCTTCATAGAAATGTAAGGTACTTTCTTCCCTCCATCCAGGCCTTGTGTTAAGGAGACTAAAAAACTCTGGAAGGAATACATACACACACTGCCAGCTGCCCTGTCTTTCAACCTGGTTTTAGACAACTTTATCACTAAATCAGTTTTCACTGATTATTTAGAAATCAGATTCTTAAAATAAGGAAGTCTTTAGGCTGGTTGTACTTTCCAATTCCCCTCAAGCCTATACAAATCGAGATGCTGTTATCACATAATGCATTGGTAATGCGAAGATACTAGGTATATAAAGATAAATCAGTTATATAAACATACGTAAGTCACAGGTACCCAAATTAGGCAAAACATCATCAAAGGAGAAAATCAGGATTAGGAAGGTCAGCAGAACAGAATGAGGATGTAAGTTTAGTTTTAGTGACAAAATGGAGAAGTTCTGAGGACTGTCTAAACAACATCCTTTTGAAAACATTTTTTCATTAAGATACTAATTATCAGCCTGCTTCTCCTGATTACAGCACATATTTATTCTCTAAAGAAGCTGGACAGAACACTGAATGATTAGCTAGAGTTTCGGAAGATCTCCGTCAGCAAATTGCATTTACCTCTACAGGTCATTTTCAGTGAAAATGGGATCACTTCTTCAGAAGAGTAAACTTCTGCAAAATCTCACTTCAGAAATGAGCACATTTTAAGCCTTTTTTTTTCCTCCATGAAAATTTAGTAATTTTTATCACAGCTCTTATTCACGTAAAATATACAAGTTTCTTCCTTGAAAGATAGCGGAACAAGGCTTAGCACCACAGAGGTCATCTTATGCACAGTGTACACTTAAAATATGACCAGAATTAGCAGTGAGCATTTCTCAAAAGAATTAGTAGATTGTCTTAGGTTTTACTCTTTAGCCTAAGCACTGATGAAAAGTAGCACTGTCTTAAAATACCTGGTAAAGACACTAATGAAAATAAAATGGAAAATAGACGGCAACAAACACCTTTGCAAATTGCTAGTTTTTCTCATGGCTGCAAGGGCTGCCTTCATTTGAGACAGGCACAGATGAGTTGAAGATTCCACGGAAATGTTTGTATTCTGCTTTTTTACCAGGTGAGACTCCAATGAAGTATGGAGAGAAGTAGAACAGTGGCATTAAAATGTCATCTTCATTCAACATGTTTGCTCCCACGTATTTTCTGAGTCATGTCTATCTGCTTGCTTTATTGACATTTTTTAACTGCCATACAACTTTATTTTCCAACCCCATGTTAAGTTGTAGCATTATAAGCAATTAATGAAAATACCATATTTTTATGCAACTAAATGTGCCCTCTAAAGCCACAGCAATACAGAAAACATGGGACCCTTTCATGTCATTTTTACAGTCATTTATCTGACTATAACCACACTTTAAAGCGTTAAGGTCAGCTGGTCATGAAGCATGAGCTACACTTCTGACTAGCATGCACCACATTTGACTTGAGAGTAAATAAGGGACTGACACTCCATTAACCTTCACAAGTACAATTATTTATCAAAACAGTTCAAAAGAGTACCTGACAGGGAACTGATAAATCTGGAAGCAAAAAACGAAACTGTAACAGAACAAACTGATCCTTTGCCAGTGATGAAGAGCTATTTCCTACCACAATTCCTGGGTCAAGTCCTCCAGTCAGTTTTCTAGCACAGCCATCCATTTGAAAGGACAATCTCTTAATTCACACTGGATTTGACAAAAATCTCAGCTTTCTTGTTCTTTTTTATTTCCATCTTCTTTCTTGGAAATAATATATGCTAGTATCCTCTATTTACAGAGTCTTCAAAGACTTTCCTCACAAACACACACAGAAAATATTGAAGAGTTCTGACATGTTTGGTCTTTTATGCTTTTAATTTCAGCACAAGGACTATGCCTGCCCACAATATTCCCATTATTTGGTGAGCTGCTCATCATCTTTGTACCTATAAACTTTGGTTTATTACAGGACCTATGGTGCTTTATAAACATGTGGCCTTCAAATTCTGTTAATTCTCTAAGACTCCTATAATATCCTTATCTTATGAAATTCTACACAAATTCCTCACTGAAGCATGAGGTTTATCTGTTCAGCAGCAGCTGTCATCTGCCATCAATTACTTTGACTTTTTGACTGCAGTAGCACCCTGCACTTTCAAGCGAGGGGGAGTATGCTCAAAATCTTCAACTAAAGAGTGTCAAGAGAGAGTGAAAAGAAAAGGGCTTCACCACATAAAGATTCACTCATGATCAAATGGAAATCTCATCATTGCCATTTTGTCTTGGATACTTCTTTTCCTTTTGCAGTAAAGCAAACCCCTTTACTGCACCCTAGACTGAACTGCAGTTCAAGAAGTCATTGATACTTACCACAGAAGAGCTTCAAAAAAATCAGTGGCATGCAGCAAATTAACTATACTCCTAGTTTTCACTCTCCCTTTAAGATCAGCACGTATTTCACTGCTTCGTCAAATGCGTTGAGTTCCCTGACTACAAACAGCTAATATTTAAGATAGCTTATACATAAACCTTTTTGGTGGACACAAGACAAAACCTCAAAATGTAAAAAAAAGAGAGAAAGACAGGGAGAACAAATTGCTTTAAGGGGAATACAGCTTTTCTCTTATCAAGTATCTCAAAACACAGTAAATTGATATCAAGGTCAATTTCTGCTAAGTGTCTTCTAATAAAGTGGGAAGATTGACGCGATAACTCCTTTCAACAGAGTATTTATTAAAGCCATAAAATACAGAAAAGCACAACCCTCATTATATTAGTTACCTTATTTCGGCTTGTACAAACAGTGGATTCCTTAATGATCAAAAAAAGGAAGCGGATTTTGATTTTGAATATGTTGCACACTTTACCTTGCACATATGAAAAGGATTATGTTCAGAGGACTGAGCACTTTTTAAACGTGACTCAGATAATTGATATCATGAGGTCTGATGTTTATTTGTTTCCACCGACTTCCATACCAAATGTCTTAAATGTAAAGATTTCCTCTCTGCCAACTCCTTGTCTTAGAAACTCACTCCAGGACCTGAGATTCCAACATTTCTTTTTCTTCCTCCCTATAAGAAAAGATCCTGCAGCCAGACTTCTCTATCAATTCTTTTGATATGCAAGAGGCACTGCAATCCATTTTGCTATTCTACAGCTTTGTAGTCAGAGCTCTGTAAAGCTAAGCAAGAACTTGTCTTCTGTCAGTGAACTAAGCAAAAGACATGCAAAGCCTTCCTTCTATTTGAAAATTAAACTGGAGCTAACTACACAGACTAGTAGTAGAGAGGATTTAACTGCAAGTTAATTGAAACTCTGACTGAGCCACCCTGAGTTTTTCCCTAGAATTAGAGTTGTTCAGTTGCATGTCAGATGCACTTGCTGCAGACACTATTAACAGAAAATGATCTTTTGTTGGGCAGGAGACATAAATGCTCAAATGTAAATCTTCCCACTACTACTAGTTTCTAGGAAGAGAGAAGAAAAAAAAAATAGTACAAATTTTTAGATAAAGTATGGTGCAGACAAGAACTCCTCATATTGAAAGACAAGTTTGAGAAGAGGAGGAGTAACATCAGTCTTCAAATACAAAAATATTTGCTGAAAAGAGGAACTCCACTTCTCTTGTAGCAATGGCTACAAGAATTAATGAGCTAAAACTGAAGCAGAAAAGCTGAGTCACACATTAGGAATAACTTTGTAATGGTAAAGACAGCAGCACCCCAAGGCAGAGTTGTAGCTCCTAGGTCACCTGCACTTTAAGAAGTTAGAATATTATTTGATAGAAATGACATTGGTACAGCTGATCCCTGAATTGAAGCTGGGATTGAATGACCTCTTGCAATTCTCTTAGCCCTACAATTCTGTAAAGAGTAGGGTTCACATACATTGAGAAATGGATGGGCTCATTCAGTAGGGGCTCTATAGATCCGTGAGAGACTTACTCACTAAGCTGGATCAGGGTGGGTTTTTTTGGTTGTGTTTTGCTTCAGATTTTTTTCCCCCAAAATAAATCAATAGGCTTGGGCCATTTTCCAAAGATGTGATTTGGTAAGTTTCAAGCCAAACCTCTCAAGCTTTACTCATGAGATAAGTGCTAAACAATGAGCCAGATTCATCAAAGCTTTATAGACTTGCTTAAAAGGAAAAAAAATAATAAAAACACACCCCAAAACAAACAAACAAAAACCCCCAGAACTGATCCAGCCAACTCATTTCAAGCCAAATCAGGCAGCTGAAAATCTATTCCTCAGGTTTGGAGAATCTGTTGTTTTAAAAATTATTTTTAAAATATGTTTTGAGAGTCCCTCTTTTGCAGGGGCCTCAGGCAACTCTGTCAGGAATCTGTTTCTTACCAGTCTGATTAGGAGCAGTGTATTCCTCATGTCTGCAAGAAATAGTTAAATTATGTTTGTTTGTGTATGTATGTATGTATATAGAGAGAGATATACACGCACCCTACATACTTTTACATCTGTACTTACACAATATAAATAACATAAGGATTCAAGAATTTTCTATTAGAGGTTTGGTAATTAAAACAGTGGGTTTGCTTTTCAAAAAGATTAATTATTAATTTGCTTCATTACCAAAAGGAAAAAATAATTTTAAAGGCATCAGTGGGCATGCTGGACATCAATGTACCCTATAAATGCACAAAGCTAAACCCCTGCTCTTAGGCAGGTTTATGAGCCTTAGTACGTAAAATCCACACTACTTCTTTAGTATTTCACTTCCCCTTAAGAGCACTTCCTAGAGGGAGGTTCATTCCCATTACTTCTTCAGTTCAGAGTATCTCTACCAAGAAGGATGACAGGGCTGAACAAGCTAGGTTTTGTGTACGCCCTAGAAAAATCCTACTGGAATCACCAAAGTGTTTCATATAAGACATCAACCTATTATGAGGAGAAAGGAGGAAATACACATGGGTGTTATCTAACCAGGATGGTCCATGGTGCTGACTGTGAATGGGGGAAAGCACATACCACATAGCTCTGCACAGTAATGCAGTTTCTAATATCGCTCATCTGACTGTTGAGCTGGAGAAAACCTGGGCTGAAAATGCCATGCTGAATGAAGTGCTATGCTGGGAACTCGCCAATTTCTGTGCGGAAACAGAGAAGAGGGCTCCATACTTCTGTTTCCATACATCTTGTAAATTCACTAATAAATTCAATTCCAGCACCTGAAAGTTGTTGAGATGTAGTGACGGGCACAGACTTAGCCCTGCAAACCATTAGGTAGCTCTCCCTCTAGCCCAATACCAAGCATTTATTGTAAATGTATATGCCAAAGCAATGAGAAAATGTTCAAAACCTTTCCATGCCTGCTTTTTTGTTTTGTTTTGTTTTGTTTAAGGAAACTACTTCATCCAAGAACATGGGAAGACCATGTGACTGAACTGGAAAACCTGAAAGATCAGTGAGCCTACCTGCTAATGAGCAACTTGCTACTGAAATCAGCTCATTAGCTTTCATTTTTGCTGGCTGCTGATCAATTCATGAGCCACTTAGGTGGCCTCTGTAAGCTTTACATAAATTATCAAATGCATTGATTTCTAAAAATAATAAATCAGGAAGTCAGTCCTTCCCATATCTCTCATTTAAGTGCTCAGTTCAGTGGCCTTCAAAATTCACCCAAAGAAAATAACGATAACATCACTGTTCACAGATACATTGCATCTCAAATGGCAAATATTCTCCTGCAAAAATAAGCTTTGCTGGCATCTCAGAGAAGTGAATAAAAGCTTGCCTCTGAAAATGTTACATAGAAAATGCACAGAATTTTGCATGAATCTGTGTAGGTGGCAGCTCAAGAAATTCACAGTAAGGAACAACTGTCTACTGGAAGGAAAAATCCAAGCTAGATTTTCCATCTCAGATCATTAAATATCCATAACCTTCTTCATATGACTGAAGTAGTGAAAGTCCTATGGCATCCCAGAGTCAGTACTGCGCTTCTGACATAGAAGCTTTTTCTTTTGTTAACTGATAACCTTAACAACATAGGAACAGAACATAGGAACAGATTCAGCAAAGGAAGAGGTAGGGAAGGTCTCCTTCACCCAGACATGCAGCCATTGCGTTACCAATTTCAGAACATACCGCTATCTCCAATGCTGGGCTGGCCAAACAATCTTCACCTGGCCTCCTAACTGTTTATAAAAAATTACAGCAAAAATTACTCCTTTGGACACGTATGCTTGCAAATTTAAAAGCGCTTCATAACACTGATTTGCAATCATTTGTCCTAAGGTCATGTGGGCCTTGATCCAAAGCCTATTAAAGACAAAGCAGTCTTTATATTGACTTCAAAGAGCTTTGGATTGGTCCCACAATGAATCACTGCATAGTAAACACAAAAATCAGAAACAGAAAACCTGGTCTAAGGAAGAGAGGTCATTCTCCCCTTCATCACTTCAGTTTACTGAAAAAGACAGGAGGACAAGATGCATTCTTCCCATTGTTCTGCATCATAGTGCCATCCCAATGAAAGGGCTATGCCCCTTGGCTGCTTTAGCTGTATTTCCAGGACCATTATTTAATTCTGGAAATTCTCTGACAGAGCCTAGCACAAGAGCCCAACTACCTTTCAGTGGTATTTTTATCACCTTGACCCTCAATAATACCAGCATGAGAGCTGCTCAATGAAGTACCACTGGAGAGAACAATGTCAATCTACACCATCTGAGGAGGGCCAGGCAGCATGCTCACTCCTAAATAACAGTAAATTTAGGACTAGGTACAACAACAATAAAGAGTTAAAATGTGTAGACCAGAGAAGATTGCTTAATCCTAATTTACTGAAAGGACATGTCATTTTTAGAAAGTTGTCCAAACAACTGTCTTAATATTCTACACCAAAGTGGCTATTAATCAAACAACAAAGGCCCAATTAACACATAGCTGTTGTCACCTTGATGTTAAAAGCCTCTCCCTTCCCCCTTTCTTTCTTTCTTTTTGTCTTTAATGTTACAACCTAGCCCAAAATGCCTGAGGGCCCTACAGGGAAAAAAAAAGACAGAGAGAGGGAGGGAGGGGGAGAGGGAGAGAAAGTGGGGAGGGGAGAAAGAGAGAGAGAAAGAGTCTTAAATACCATCTCTCCTCTAGGCAGCAATTTCCACAGATGAAGAGGTCACCACTGTTTAACAGAGTGCTGCCACGTTAATTTAGTATGACAAGATAAAGCAGTAATCTCTGCTCGAAGAGGCTGTAAACCGCCTGCTATCCAGGGACATGCTCGAGTCGATTTGCACTGTATATCACTTTATACAATTGCCGTGACAAAGCCCCCCGAGTTCCCTCATGTAAATCTCTCTCTCTCTCCCTCTCAACTTCCCTGCCAGTCAGACAGCATTGGATCTGCGGTAAGCTATGCAAACTTCATGTCTTACGCATGCCAACGGACCCCAAAGCTCACCCCCCTCCACCCCCCCTGCCCAAGAGAAGATGTTTAGGACTTTGATAATCCATTGATCCCACTTCCATATCGGCTTGTATTTTTCAATCTGTCGTGTTAAGTTGTCAGAGAGGGCGATTAAACCGATGTTTCATGTTCTGAGATTTGCGTTCCTGGGAATGATAGTTTTCAAAGCCTTTCTTGCTAGGTTCTGCTTAAAGATTATCCCTAAGAAAGCTGATGTGAATATTATTACTGGCATAAACCTGGTAATAAAACCATAAAGTGTTTTAGGTAAAGACATTTTAGAGATATTCAGGGTTATAAACATAAGAGTTTAAAGCTGGATAGAATTTGGAGTGCTTAAAAATAAAGGAAAAAAAAAAATAAAAAGGAAAAGGGGGGAAAAAAAAAAAGAAAAAAGAAAAAGGCGCCCTGTCAGGCTGTGGAGTTTTCTCAGCATGAAGGAAAACAACATATGTAAAAGAGAAAAGGGAACTCACATGTCTGTGTAAAATAAATATAATTACAGAATCAGGGAAGAGAGCAGAGGAGAACACTGACCTGTGTAGCTCGACATGAACGCAGGCAGAGGATGTGTGGAAGTGGTCAGGATACTCTCTCAAATAAAATGCAGTGACAGCTATTTTGAGCTAAGAAAGCTGCCTGTCTCCAGCAGTCCACACAGCTGAAAACACGGTCTTCTTGTTGGGGAAATAGGGTAAAGTTTTTGCAATATGTTACAACTCTCAGATGCCATACTGCAGCTCTAGAACTTGTAAGTTTTAAATTATGTCTCCTCTCTATTTCATGTTTAATTTGTGTCGTTTTCCTATGGCCTGCAGGCACGATACAAGTCGCAGCACACAATATACCAAATACAATGCCAAAACATGAAACTGTGCACATGTATATGTATCTACTTTCTGGATTACACAGATGAGGACATAAAGAGAATTAAAACAAGCACAGCAGACAGGTTTCTACAGACTAAGACTGGAAAGTAACTACAGTTTCTTAACTAATATATTACTGGGTTTAGCTGCTGAGCCCATGCACGTCATTTGGACATGCCAGTACTGCTACAAAAATGACCAAGAGAGGCTAAATCAACGTTTCAGAGACACACTGTGTTCTCTTTAATGAATTAAATTTAATAATAGGATATGACATTCATTGCCACCTATAGTAAGAATGATGAACGCTTTATTAAGCACATAAGTTTCTAACAGTAAGTGAGAAGTAATTCCCTACATTTATAAAGGGAGAAACCACTGAACCAACACCATTTTTCAGTACTGAGAGAATCTTCTCAAAATAGCCTTTTTAAAGGCATGTTGGATCGCTTCTGTTCTCCAATTCATGTTGCTAACCAACACATTTCAAACTGTACATGTACGTGTAAAATTTGTTATTTGAACTTAACATTTCTGGCTGAATATACAACAAAAGGCTTGCTTTTAGGGAAAATCCCAACAAATACCACCAGTGCTGATTAAAAAAGAAGTCAGCTAGAATATTCACACATTAAAAAAACCCCACCAAACAAACAACAAACAAACATGGTTACTTCTAGGAAAACACAAGAGAGTATTTATACAGGAATGCATGTTATTTTTTTAACACCATCATGTATCATGAATGGGATTACTCTCTCCTAATTTGAGCCCCAAATTAGATGTCTAGTCTAAACTAGTCATCAAAGAACCTTCTATAGTCAACAAACAAGCACTTTCAGGGGGCAATTTATCTTTCTTGCCTTAGATGCTTATTTTAAGATTGGACAAAGGTGGTTATCTTTTTCCATTAACTGTGAAGAGAGCCCAGCCACCTAACTTTTCTGTGCCCCAAGTCTGGTGAACTGAAGCCCAATCTCACTGTATGGCACTCAAGAACCTCCATGAGTTTGGAAACACTGAATAGACTATGGACTATCATGGATGAAGGACAAATATAATTGCCTTAATTTCACAGAATCGTTAGGGTTGAAAAAGACCTCCAAGATCATCTAGTCCAATTTATACAGTAGTACAATGGGACAGACAAGCAAAGTGAATTACCAGTGATAAATCAACAACTGGGAAGCTGGAACCACAGTCCAATTTCATCCAGTAAACTGAAAACTTGCCATTTTTGTTAATATTTATGGAATTACAAGTATGGAGTCCAACAACTGTTTGTGGCATTTTACAGAGCAAAATAAAGATACAAGCCCTAGATGTAAAAGTAAGATTTCAAATTAGTTTATCCATGTGGAAAAATAGAGAATTCGCTGTGGCCCTGTGTCAATACATTACCCAATACTGATGTTGACGGCTTCAAAAATGAAGCTATGGTCTCTGCCCAAAACCTAAGTTTACACTGACCACAAGAAAACAGGAAAAATACATAGAATCATAGAATCACAGAATTGTTAGGGTTGGAAGGGACCTCAAGGATCATCTAGTTCAAAGCTCCCTGCCATGGGCAGGGACACCTCACACTAGATCAGACTGCCCAGAGCTAGGGTCAAGAGTACCACACTAGACTCTTCTCAGTGGTGCCCAATGATACATCAGGCAGTGAGCACAAACTGAAACACAGGGAGTTCTACCTAAACTTACGGAGAAACTTCTTTACTTTGAGAGTGATAGAGCACTGGAACAGTCTGCCCAGAGAGACTGTGGAGTCTCTTTTTCTGGACTTTCAAAGCCCACATGAACATTTTCCTGTGCAACTTGATCTAGGTGACCTGCTTCGGCAGAATGTCCCCTCCAACCCCTACTGTTCTATGAGTCTGTGAGTGTTCAGAGCTCTGAGATACACAATGATTTCTATTACCAATAGATCTAAGCACTAAATAGCAAATACTTATTTACAAAAAAAGCAATTTCTCTGTCCAGGCAATCAACTCTTACTCAAGGCTTTTTGGGTTGAAGTTATCTAACTGAAGATTTTTGAACTACAGGGATCAACAGATGAGCTTATCACCCTAAGCTCCAGTTGTAACCTATGAAGAAAAACAGGCACTTCTAGGGTGTGATATGTCTGACCTACTTAGAAACTATGTTAGGATAAAAGGAATCACACTCTGCTGTTGCCTTCTCACTTCCATTAACTGTAAAGTTAAACCTAAAGTTACTAGTTTACTTCTGGACATATAGTTAATAAAAATTTAGTCCTCACCCTTAAATCCCCACCTCAAAAGTGACATTGTGATTGACATGACATTGCATCCTTGTATTAGTGACTATGTTCATGCTAACTTCCTTCCTAGAGCCAAAATGTACTCTTACTGCATCAGGAGACCTATAATCAACAGAAATTTACTATTCTGACTGTTGTCATATACCATAAAAAGCCCCACAGATATAACTGAAAAGTATACAAGAAACTAGCTCTCTCCTACAGAGCTCTAAATCCCCTAAGCTCTGCATTTAGTGCTCAGTAAGCCCCTTTCTATGATTTACCAGCAGTCTTAGCTAACCAGGAAGGTCCCAATTGACTGGAGGTTAGCAAATGTGATGCCCATCTAAAAGAAGGGCTGGCAGGAGGATCCAGGGAACTACAGGCCTGAAGATCAGGCTTAGCCATCATGCACTCATGAAGGGCAGGTCCTGCTTGACTAACTTGATCTCTCTCTATGTCAGTGGCCTGCTCAGTGGATGAGGGAAAGGCTGTAGACAATGTTTGGCTCAATTTTAGTAAAGCTTTTGACACTGTTTCCCACAGTATTCTCCTGTACAATCTACCTGCTCATGGCTTTATGCGCATACTCTTCGCTGGATACAAAAAGGGTTGGATGGTCTGGCCCGGAGTGGTGGTGAATGGAGTTTTAAACCCAGGTAGCAGCTGATCACAAGTGGTGTTTCCCAGGGCCCAGTACTGGGGTCTGGCCTTTTAAATATCTCTATCAATAATCTGGATGGGGTGGATCAAGTGAACCCTCAGGAAGTTTAAAGATGGCATCAAGTTAGGCAGGTGTGTTGATCCGCTTGAAGGTAGTGAAGCTCTACAGGGATAGTTTAGATTGACAGGTCAAGGCCAGGTCAAGGCCAGTGGTTCAACAAGGCCAAGTGCTGGATCCCACACTTGGGTCATGGCAAGCCCTAGTAATGCTACAGAAAGTTGCCTGGTGAAAAAAAGACCTGGGAGTATTGGTCAACAGCCAGCTGAACATGAGCCAGCAATGCGCCCAGGTGGCCATGAAGGCCAACGGCATCCTGATGTGTATCAGAAATAGTGTGGTCAGCAGAACCAGGAAAGTAATTGTGCTTCTGTACTCAGCACTGGTGAGGCTGCACCTCAAATACTGGGTTCTGTTTTGAGCCCCTCACTACAATAAAGATTCTGAGGTGCTGGAACATGTTCAAATAAGGGCAAGGAAGATGGTGGAGGGTCTGGAGCACAAGCCTTATGAGGAGCAGCTGAGGGAAACAGGGTTGTTTAGCCTGGAGAAATGGAGGCTTTAGGGGAGACCTTATCACCACCAGAGAGAGGTGGGGGTCAGTCTTCTCTGCCAAGTAACAAGAGGCAGAGTGAAAGAGAATGGCCACAAGTTGTGCCAGGGGAGGTTTAAGTTGGATACTAGGAAAGGTTTCCTCACTGAAAGGGTTGTGAAACACTGGAAAAGGCTGGCCAGGGAAATGTTGGTGTCACCCTAGAGAGATTTTAAAAAACAAGTAAATGTGGTGCTGAGCGACATGGGTTAACAGGAGGACCTGACAATCTTAAAGGTCTCTTCCCGCCAAAATGATTCTATGGTTGGTACAGAGATGCTTTCTGGAGACGCACAGATCCTAGGCAGCTAGAGGCTAACCTCAGCAAATGCTACTGCCTCTGAACACAGATGGATCCAAACCTGAGTTGTAATCCCCTGATTACAACTGCAGCAGTTTACAATGAAAAGAATGAGAAAAAAAAGGGTTATTTCACAGTTTTGAAGATGAAACACACACTTTAAATTCAGTCTGAAAATCAACACAGAGAAAGGTCTGAACCACACACAGTTTGTATTATTTCTGGCTAGCGATATTAATAAGCAATGCAAGCTTCCCCATCTGACATGACTTAGTGTACAGGTACACAAACAATGTACCACAGTGATTCAGACTTGAGATGTCAGAAAGATTTTACCTTTTGCTATAATATTTCTTATTTTGTGTCATCAAACTGCAATCCTACAAAAAGCTATGTGCAGAAGGAGTTATAGTTGGTGACCTCTCCTTCCCTCCCTCTTGCTACCATGAGCATTAGGTTCCAATCAACCAGATTATTTCGCAGGAACAGGGTCATAAGCTAAGCATTCTGGGGCAGGAATGTTTCTTTTTTCTGTCTCTATAAAAATAAATCATGCTCTGGGTACAATATAAATAAAGATAATAACAGTCTGATGTTAGATTTTATTGGTCTGTGTTTTGAACATTCTATATAATTTGCCTGTTGCATGTAGAAACTACAAAAAGTTAACCTTCATAGCCCTTTTTTTTCATTTGGGTGGATTGAGTTTTAAAAGCATTTTAAAAAGGACACTGAAACATACTATTTCCACACACAATGACAGTCCTGTTTACATTGCTCTGGCAAAAATTATGCTTAGTTAAACTGGGCACCAACTCTGCTCAGTTACATCCACTGATTTATCTACTGATGCTAAATCCACAGGACTCATCAAGTCTACTTCCCCTTTGAAAAGGTGTCACACAACTGTGCTGAAACTGGGAAAAGAAACAAAGAGAATTTGGAAGTGAGGCTGGCCAAACTATTCAGACAAGCTTGCTACTTCAGACAAAAAACTCCTGATTTTACTTAAGAAAGTTTGCTTCCTTCATTTAATTGCTTGAAACACTTTGGAACATGGGTTGGTCCAGGAACATTGTAGTGTGTCTTCTGTAGGGAGGCTTCTGAATGTGCCTTAGGAGGTAACCCACCTATGTCAGATGCTCGTATTTTAAGCAAACATACATTGGAATCTTTAGTTTGTTTTACCACAGGTTCTTCTCCAGCCACAAATCTCTAGAAAAAATTAATAATCCTCTTTATTACAGTGAAGAAGGTGCTGTCATTTCACTGATATACTCAACAGGAAGTAGTTAGCTCCATGAAAGAAAAAAAAAAGCATGAGTAGGTGACATGACACTTTAAATGCTAGCAACTGCCTGAAGCCACATTTTTATTACTACTCCAACCATCACTACTCCTGGTGGATCTGCAAAAGCACTGGTGATGGCAGAGAAAATTAGTGAAAGCAATCTAGCCTTGGCACAGCCTAATCCAACTTAAATTTGTGTAACCTGAGAAGTCCTACTTAGAGAAAAAATAAATGGAGTATTTCACTGAGCCATTAAAATCACAGAAAAGAAAGAAAGGCTTCAAATTGCTGCTGCAATGGGTAACATCCTAACTACAGACACCAGCTTTTCACAGTGACAGAAGAGACTGTAAAACATGACTGTGAGTACTGAGTGTAGCAGAAGATTCTGGCAGCTCAAGGAGTCAGAGCTGATAATCAAGAGATTTCTTGCAGTGCTGAAATTCAAGAAACCATGACCAATACTTCACAATGCATTTCAGTTTTGGTATATCTCTACTGAAAGTAGAGCTGCATACCAAGAAACAACCGTTCTCTACTTTGTTGACCTTCTGCCCAAGCAGAAGCACAATACTTTCTTGTACTGTGCAATGTCTTCATATGAGCTATTTATTAAAAGGCTTTAGAATGGATGAAAAAATAAAAATTACTAAGTTAAATAAGTAAGCAGAGGAAGAAAATGGAAAAGGCAAAATAAGGTTTCCAGAGGACAAGCAAGCAAACAGAAAGTGATGAGTAATATTGTTCTCATAAAGCCAGAAACAGGGAAAAAAACAAAAGCTTTCACCTACAATGAAAGGAAGGGGAGAAAGCCACAGAAGGGGAGAAAGCCACACAAGCTGCTTGGAGGAAGTAAAGTGGACGTGAAAAGTGTATGCAGCAGACAGAAAGAACCCGGGGAAAAGTTTCTGGAAGTTTTAAAATGAATAGGCAATTAGTGAAGTAAAAAAATGTGTCAAGGTGGGGTGCAAAAGTAGAATTTTGCACTGTGTAAGGTGCAAAGTATAATCAGCTTAGATTCCCACGGGCCTTGCCTTGAGGCATTTGTCAGGTAAGAGTAGCAAAGTCGAACACTCTTTAGAGAGTTGTTACACTGCCAGCCCAAGGCCACAAACTTACCAGTGCAGAAGCTGGGCCAAAGGAGATAAACCCACGGCTTGAAAGACAAAGCACGAAAACTAAACTCAATCTCTGATGCCTTCTCTTTCCAGAGCCATGGAGACCTGGGTGTTTAATTGGCAGCCTCTCTAACACAAAGGTTCACTATCAACAACAAAAAGGTAGCCTTTCAGAATACATTTGGATGGAGTGCCACAGGTGATAGACCTGAGCTGGAGAAACTATCTGAAGTCCACATCTACTGTTTGCGTTCCAGTAGGATGGACATACTGTAGAACCTATGTAGGTTACATCGCAGCTAGGAACTGACTGCTGAAAGCAAAAGTGTTCATCAAGAAGTAGGAACACTCCATTGTGCAGTCCTGATGGGGCTTTGTCCATACCCTAGTCTTCATCTTTCTCTGCACTCCTAAAATTGTTAGGTTCCAAATCTGGTTCCAAATCTGTAGTCTCCCCTGCCTCATCCACTCTTCCTCCTGAAGACATCGTTGTCCCAGTCTCCTGGACTACTTTGGGCACACTGCTACACTTCCAAGACATGAGAGATTCCCATACCAATAGGCAGACCTACCGGAGTGCACTATTCCTAGTAAAAATGTAGCATTCTCAGTGAAATTACCTAGCAGGTCGCAGTAAATGTCTGTAATCCCAAACTGAGCTACTTCATGAAGGCAGTCCGGATTGAGATACTAACTTGGAATTAAACATCGTGCATTTAATAGTTCTTTTCATTGTAAGAGAGACCATCTGGTTCAACTGCTCCTACAGACTGTGGGGTTTATGGTTTTACCTATCTTTTTTTTTTCCCTGTGGAATTTTTCAGCAATTCACTTGAAATAAATTTTGTTAGTATTTATGCAAGAAGCTTAAATGAAGATATTTTTCAGTATGAAGTCAATGAATTGATTTTGAGGCATATAATCATTTGCAAACAATGGATACATACAATTCCCAGCACTTCTATGAAACAAAGGTGTTTACTTTTCTGTTGATTATTTTCTGCTTAACTGCATTCAAATGAATCCATTAAAAACGTGACTGCTTCACAGTAAGATGATCTTCAGCAAAAACAAACAACTGCTGTTTCCACTTCTCTTCATGGCCTTTAAAAACTACAGCCCTCTGCGCCCTGTATTTCAGGCAATTTATAGATGATAAGTCTGGTCTTGATTTGTTAATTTATTGTTTTAAATGTAGTTCTAACCCTCCTGGTTGGGGAAAAAAGAAACATTTTCCTACTTCATTACATATTTATTGTCCCCTAACCAACCTTTGGACCTTCCAGAATCAGATTAAAACACTAAGGGGTCATCTTCAGCCAGTCTTTCTGCCCATTGACTTCAGCTGGAGTGTTCCATTATCCAGTCTGGCTCTCCATGGCCACAAGTAAGCAAAACTCACTGCATTAAAACAGTGGAAGAACAAACCAAGGGAACTTCCATAAACTAGTATACTGGTCCTGCACTGCACTAAGATTTTCATCCCTGCCCCACCTGAACAATTCAAACATTCTTTTTTGTTTGTTTATTTGCCTTAATATAGGACCCACACAACAAGCAGTTTACCAGGAACTGCTGTAAACACCACTTACATTCATAGATGGGACAGGATTGGAGAGCTGGGAGAACACAGATCACGACAAGGAGGACAGTTTCTAGTAACTTAAATGGAAGATACTTTGTCAGGCAAATATTAAAGGCATCAAAGTTTTCCCTGGCTCTACTACGACTGGCTCTGAAGGACTGCAGAGACTTTTCCAGGGTCTGGACTAAACGACGCAGTAGCAAACTTCTACAGCTATTTGATGGGCGCTTGCTGACTCTTCTTTATTTGTTCCCTTTCCTAACAGTTTGCAGAGTCACTCTCTGAACTGGTGCAAGTGTAAAGACTGAAAAGATCAAACTCTGATACAAGCCTGAAATTATATCTGTGGAAATTGCTTTCATGTGCTACTTTTGTGATAACACTTATAATGCGATGTTTGCAACAATGTGGTTTCATCATCTTATAAATATCAATTTACCATGAAGAGAGGAAGGAAAGAGCTTCCAAAAAAAAGACAAATGCAAACTTACCACACTTTCTGCTTTGTTTTAATTGAACTAGTCTTGTTCAGATAAGCCTGTCTACCTCTTACAAAAACAACAGTTTATAGTTTAAACTGTGAAATTGTGTGTGTGTGTGTTGTAATTACGGTGCCTGCTAACAATTTCATACTGCCACACTGCACATATGGCTTCCAAGCTAGCTAGCTTTATCTGAATCTTTGTGAATCTATTCTCTGTGCTATTAAACTGAGCACATTCCACATCGTTCAAAAGTAATTACACTTTTGTCTAGAGTGTAGGAGACTGCTCTCCCCAAACAATGAAATTCTCATTATTAGAGCTGGCACAATAACGGCACTGGTGTTCACAACACTGTGCATTGTACCATCACAATAACTTATCCTAAGCTTGATGCACAAAGGTACACTGGAAATTAAAATTTCTCTAAAAACCATTGTGGGTTTTTTTTTTAATAGGCATTCTTTAGCTCAGTATAATTAGAGTCCTATTTGACTTTTAAAAAGCTATATGCATTCAGATTTCCATTCTCTTTGCAACTTCTGAATAGTAGCTAAGTGCTCTAGCTGCACGTTGTTCTGATCCAACACTATTCACATGCTGATGACCCCAGACCAACAGGTGATGTGCAGGCCAGGATGTATGTGATAAGAGAATTCAAATGCAGCATTAAACAGCCTTTTATTTTGGACAAGTAGGGAAAAAGCATGAAGGAATGTATTGGTAAGCTCTTTGACCAGTAGTACTTCTATTCTTAATATGAACAAAATTTCTTAGTATTACTCTTAAATTTCTTAGTATTATTCTCAAATTACATTCTCCACAAAAATGCAACATTTTTTAGTGTGAAGCAATAAAGCTACTTAACAGCACACTGCAGTATTCCTACCAACTTAAAGCACTGCTTAAAATTAATTCCAAACCCCACTGAAAGTGCAGGACAAATGTGGGCCAGCAGTGCAGTCATGCAGCTTGGAACAACTGGACTGTGGCAAAATTACACCTTATCTGTTTGAGCTTTTGGTCAGAACTCTTTTTTTGACTCTTGCCCAGCATTTGATTGATATTCTACTGTGAAGAACAGTCACATTTGACCACAGTATCTCATGCTTGTGCTAAACACTTCAATCAGTGCTTTTAGCCTTGACAACTCTTATTTTCAGAAAGCAGCACACAGACAGTGCTAGTGAGATGGGGCGTCCTGAGAGGTGGCAAAATCAACACGTTAAGGCAGACAAATAGAAATAAAAACCCCAAACCTTGTAATTTAGATGAGCTAACAACTATCTGTGCTAACCAAATCCTGTAGCCTTAATAGGTTTCTTCAAAATAGGTACTGAGTGATACTCTAATCCCCCAGTGTTTCCCACTAAGCTTATGGCCTGCTAGGAATGTCCTAAGGGAAGCCTCAGACATATTCTATGTCAAATGATTTATCTTTAATTTTCTACTGAGCCCTTAAGTCTGATAAATTATTTTTTCTCTTCTCATCAGTGCTCCCACTTTTTAGCTTTCCTGCTTTGGGTAAGTATCTAGTTTCTTCTGTCAAGACGAAGACAGTTTGGGATAGAGTTGCCCCCACAGTTCACAGAACCACAGAATGACTGAGGTTGGAAGGGACCTCAGGCAGTCACCCTGTCCAATTCCCCTGCTCAAGCAGGGCCACCTAGAGTCAGCTGCCCAGGCCAATGTTCAGACTGCTTTCAAGTATCTCCAAGGAAGGAGACTCCACAACCTCTTTGAGCAGTCAGTTCCTATGTTCAGTCACCCTACACACCAAAAAGCGCTCCTGATGTTCAGATGGAGCCTCCTGTGATTCAGATTGTGCCTACTGCACTAACTTTTCTCAGGCTGCAGTTCCAGCATTCTCAGAAATGCCCTGTTCATTTTGATCTGAAAATGGGGTTTGAAGCTTTTTGCCAATTTTGGTTACGTTGGAAGACTTCTTTCTAGGGATTCTGCTCTTTTATAAAATTTATCCAGTATTCTGAGCTGTGTCTCTAAGATGGAAGTTGTTCCAACTTGGCAAAGTGTAACAAGGCAAACTGGCCCAGGTCTAAGTTGGCCAAACTGTTGAGTTAATACTCTGGTACAATCAGCCCTTTACCTTAAGGCTCCTCGGATGTCCACGCTGGCAGGACTTGTAAAAGGAAGCACAGCTGGAAGTAATCTATGATACACAGGGCAAAACAGCAGCTAGGAAAGTGAGGCCAAGAAATTGATTCTCAAGATTTAAATTGTTTTCCTAACTGTCCCTTCACTGGGTCCCTTGACCCAGCACTGTGAGGGAGAACGAGGGGACAGAGATGGCTGCAGTCACAAAAGGAATTCAGCATGCAGCCTTCTGATGAGACAAAGCTGTGTAATCTCATAGCTTTTCCAGTCCCCTTGGCTGTTGCTGCCTTCTGCTGAGCTTACTCCCCAAGACAAATGGGCGCTGTACATGTAGCTAGTGCAGAAAGATCTCTCTGGATCTATATCATGTGTATCTAAGAATTACACAAAGCAGTATGGTTTAGAAGGGTGCAGCAGAGCAATGCACTGCATGATTTCAAACTGGCTGCAAGTCTGATCCTGTGGTATCGGACGCCTGAGAGATCTGTACAGGAGTACCCTGCTGACAGCTGCCAAACGAGAGCTCCACAGTCACTTGCCGAGTCTGTTAGTAGGTATGGTAGTACAGCTGACAAGCCATTAACAAGTGTGAAGCACACTGCTGGAGTTTTATCAATACAACTGGACTGGACTGCACTGTGTGGTGGTGTGTGTACATGTGCATACACCTGGATTTGCTTCCCATAGACTATAAAATTGCACAAAAAGTCAATTCAAACAGTATAAAATTTACCTCTGCAAGGTTACCAAAGCAAATACCCTCTGGAAATTACTTCTGTAACTGCTAATCACCCAAACTGAAGTCATTTACAAGTTACCCAAGCACTAGGTTCAGTTACTCCCTTCTTGTATCTACATACCACAACAGCAGAGCAAGTGATTATGTGTATTTTACTCATTTACATCGATCACTTCCTTTTTTCAGAAGACACAAAGGCTACCTCCTTGCTGACCTATCTGGGTGATGATTTTTCGAGACACTCTCCATTAAAAGACAGATGTTAACAAAATGTCACAGTCACACAAACTGGAAATTTTCTTAAATATGTATGAAGACAAAACCAATCCAAACATGTTTCAGATAAGCTTCTGGCATCTCACTACTACAGCACAACTGTCTAAAACACACAATCATTTACTATCTTGTATTATAAAGAGAAAGATCACACTGCTTGCACAGTACATTAAATATAGCCTTCATAGCAGAAACCACAGAATGGTAGGGGTTGGAAGGAAGGAACCCCCAGAGACCATCTAGTCCAACCCTCCTGCCAAAGCAGGTCATCTAGATCAGGTTGCACCAGAACACAGCCAGTCTCCAGAGAAGGAGACTCCACAGCCTCTCTGGGCAGCCTGTTCCAGTGCTCTGTCACTCTCAAAGCAAAGAAGCTTCTCCTCATGTTTAGAATTTCCTCTGTTTTGGTTTGTGTCCACTGCCTCCTGTCTTATCACTAGGCACCACTGATGACACCTGCCCTTTAGATATTTATAGGCATTGAGAAGATCTCCTCTCAGTCTTCTCTTTTCCAGCCTAAAGAGCCCCAGGTCTCTCAGCCTCTCCTCATAAGAGAGATCTCCAGTACTCTAATCATCTTTACTGACCTCTGTTAACACTCTTTCCAGCAGTTCCCTGACTGTCTTGAACTGGGGAGCCAGAACTGGACACAGGTACACTAGATGACGAGCTAAATTTTTGGTCTTAAAAACTATAAATGAATAGAGAAGTTAGTGAAAATGATTTAAAGTTAAGCATGTCAGTGAATTGTACTTCAAATACTCTTGTAAGGCTCCTTAGAAGTCAGTGGCTTTTTATTTCATTAGGATCTGATTCTATACCACTGGCATAATCAGAAGTTTATCTATTTACTTAAATATTGTCAGGAACAACATCTTATCTTCAGTACACTCTTAAAACAGGCCAAAATCCAGCAAAGCTCATACACCAGTTACATATCCTAACATCCCACTGGATGGAACACCTCCATAAACCATATGATAATGGATGACAAGTAAACAAGGTAGAAAAAGATAATGCCATGTGCTCCTGTAAGTAATTCTTTCTTCATTTAAAGTTGCAATAATACAAAGTAAAATTAAATATTCTAAACCACTGTTTGAACTTAAGCATTCAACCAAAAAGGAAGAAAAGTGGATGGGGATCAATGAATTATTCTGTCTTGGAGGGCAGTTGCAGTGAATATCCACTGACTTGGTCCTATGAGAAATAATAATCCCTAAGGCTTTTTACTTAGGGCTTGTTACATATGCATAATGAGCTGTAAGGGCTTAAACACCACTATGGAGCTGCTGCAGGCTTTTATGAGAATACACTATCACCTATTTTGCAATGCCTTATTAAAGACCTTCAAATATGCAGGTCCATTCATTATCTTCACTTAAAGTGAAATTGTCAGTGCCTTTGTCAAAATGGGAAACTAACAGAAAAGTTACAGTCAATTTGTAAACAGACAAGAGCTCTGTGTGTGTGTGTATGTGTATGTGTTCACAAAAGACAGCTTTGTCAAGGTGCCCAAGAACTGGGGTTTCAATGCCTTTCCCTGCACCTTTCAACTTTTCCAAAATGTATCACAGTATTCTGGATGAAGGGCCCAAATGCATCACATTATAAGAGTGACACTGATATTAGTGAGCAACACAGCTTTACTTTTTGTGCTTTTTGTTTGTCTGCTTTTAGATGGAGCCAGTTCTGGACTTCCAGTGGACTGCTAAACATAATGAATTAAGTGCACAGTGTAATCTGGAAAGGCACAAAAAGGTGGGAATTCACAAGTGAAGAACAAGTAAGGCTGATTTAATTCCATAAGCAAATCAAGTTTTCTTGTTGGTATCTGTAGCACACAAAACACACATCCAATGTGAGTTTTTAAACCATGCAAAATCCAAAGTTGCTTTTTTTTTTTTTACCCTTTATACAGACTTCTGTGCCTTACTATTACATAAACTTGGCATTGGGGTGGTATTTCAGACACCATGCCAAACCTGACTCTCACTCACAGTGTTCCAAAACCATTTTCTGTTTGCTGAACACATACACTTCAAATTCACATCACTGTAGCTAAAACATTTTAGCACCCCAAATGCCAGCAGGCAAAGGTGAGGAAAAGCAGAGTTTGCACTGCAGGTGATTTAGCATTTGTAGTGGAGGGTAAAGGCAGTCCAGCTAGGTCAAAGCTTTCACATTATTGTAGCATGTTCTGTACGTGTAACTGTGCATTGTATACTCCATAAAAGTACAGATCTGGGTGCCAAACTACTGTAGAGGCAGAATTCAAAGAATGGATGTAAGCACAATAGACCGTTAGGAAACCTACCATTGTGTTGTGCTGAGAAGTGGGAGTCCTATGGCCACAGTTCTCTTGTGTCAGCAGAGAAACTGGCTGAAATTCCTCAGAGTGAGGCTTGTTGGGAAAACTCACATGCAAGGGAAGGTGAAAGGCTGGGAGCCCGTCACTCTCCTCTTCTCCCACTTTCTGTCTGCTTGTCACCATGGCTACCTCTCCATCTGCTTCCCCATACGGAGAGGCTGGTCGCTTGGAAGACATCCTGGAAGGAACAAAAGAGGAGAAAATAATGAAACCTCCAAATAAATCCTTAATGCCGTCATTGTGTGGTTAGGGGCCATTGTAACAGAAATGCCTTTTTTGTGCTGGCAGAGAGCAGGAAACCATCCAAATACCACTGCAAAGCATACACAATTGGGAACAATAGCCAAGCAGGTAGCAACAGAACAGTGGCTTGTTTGTTGTGAGAATAATACACTAATATAGCACTCTCTTGTATTCTGGCTTTCTTAAACATGAAAATTCACCTAAGAAGACTGTATAATGAAATGCAATTCCTTTACAAAAATACCCATCTGGTTTTGTATTTGCAAGAGACTGTAAGAAGATAGAATGTCTCCTGACACATGGTATTGCCTATTTAGTTTTTAAGGAATAATCATCCACATGGATTTAACCATAACATTAAAAAATAAAGTAAAATAAAATAAGTTGCTATCGAGCCAAAAGTTCTGTGCTTGTAAAACTTCACCCATGTGAACACCAGAGTGTTACAGTCACACTGAAAGCGTCTTTTCAGGTTCCCAGATCTGGGACAGTTAAACAATTAAACATTTGGACATTAATAATCTAGGCTTTTTGACAACAAAAACTCAGGGCTGTACTGAGTGAATGAAGCTTTGCTATTGAGATACCCAATACTTCCTACATATAGCCAGATCAGGGAAAACACACAGGTAAATGTGATTTCTATCTCTATCTATATAAAAAGATACACAGAGCATATATTGTAAAAAATTATGCACAGTCTGAATTTTTTGACTGATAACACTGCTCTGGCAGCACATGTATTTCTTCAACTTTTAGAAGGACTGAAAGAATCCTTATGTCATTAGAAAAATGCAATTTTCATCCAAATCAGGCACTACTGAGACTCTTACAGGACAATCTGAACCCAGCGCACTTCCAGCTTGGTCTTCAAAATAGAGGGGTCCAATGAAGCATTAAAATGTACACAACTTCTGGGATTAATTACAGCAATACTGTTCATGAAAATCCAAGCATGTGCAGGGATGATATAGTGGGGCCACTCTGCTAAACAGGCGCATCTGTAATTGGAAGTGGAATGAGAAACAAGAAATGTCTAGACACAGCCAAAAGAAGAAAAGAGAATCATTTCATAGAAAAATTGGAAGTTATGAACAAGGTTACTGAAGACTATTGTATGTAAAAGTTGAAAAAACAGACTGAAGCAATACTGCACCTCCTCAAAAATCTAGTATTTATGATTCTAATTACCCCATTTTGATTTTCCACTTCACAGTTAAAAGACTGCATTTCAAAAGCTCAGCAGCCTCTTGAACCATGTGTGGGGCTGCTGTGAGGTGAAGCATGTCCATACGATTTGGCATATTGAGCACGAAATGGTTCTTAGCAGCAGTCAACTGGGTCTGAAAACAAACAGTGACTTTAAACAGTCCTTTGTTAGGACTTTGTTTCTAATGATCTCATTTTGAGCTTTGTCTCCTAAGACAACTTAGATTATATGTATATATATAATGGAAAAAAAAAAAGGGGGAGCAAAAAACCCCAAACCAACAAACAAAACAAATGCAAACACCCCTCAGACGAAAAAAATCCCTACCAGAACCTGTATTCAGCTGCACATCGCCTGTTCTGAACACCACCTATTGCCTGCACACAGCAAAGCAATCTGTATTTTCTATTAATGTTTGACTTAGTCCAACAGACTAACACTTCATACATCCTACCTGACTTCTGTCTTCTAGGCTTTCCCACCTACATGTCTGCAGTGAAGCATATGCATAAAGACAAAGATCACCAGATAGACTCTTACTGGCAGTTTTCTCCTAGTCCACTGAATTCGGCACTTTACAGCTATGTTTGACATTCCCTATCCCAAGCTTTTCTTTTGCAGAAGCATGGAACTCCCTCCTGAAGTTAATGTGAATTATTCATATCCTGCATTGCGCTGCAACAAGATACCTATTTGCTATTGATTCTGAGGGTAACATTTTTATCATTCATTTCAACACTGCCTCTAACAAAAAACTTGGATTTTTACAAAATCTCTCCCTCTGAAAACCAGCACTTAAGCAATTGCCTCAATTTTGGCAAACAAAAGGAAAGGGACACAAAATCATTAACTATTCCACAATAATGTTTGATACTTTAGAACATTTTAATTCTATAAAATTACTAAAAATATTGTAAAACACCTACAGAAGTCTCCACTCCATTTCACTCTGACACCAAAACAGGAAGGGTGCCTTGCTTTCTATTGATGGTTTGTATTCTACACAAGATATTCAAATTGTGTTAAAAAGCCATACTCTTGCCAAACTAGAAGCACCCAGGTTCTGTCACACTGCTTCACAATGAAAATTTGACTAACATGTTGAAATAAAGCTCTTCTGCTAACTTTGTAACTGAATATAGAGTTTCCTCTGTGTTCAGTTAGCACACTGCAGATCAGCATTCCCTTCTGCTTGTCACTGCTCCCAACAGGGATGTTAGAATCTTCTGCAGGGAATTCCTCAACCAGGTAAAGGTGGCAATAGAGGTGATCATCTCCATTCACAAGCAGTATAAGGTATTATTACTATTATGATGTAAACCAAAAACCTATGTGTTGATTGGACTGTAGACCAACCTACAGTGATACTAAAGAGAGAAGAAGAAACTGTTTCCCTCCTCTAGCAGGCCATTAAAGGTGCAGTTCAAATTACAAGCCATATGCCCATCACAATGCTTGAAGGGTAACAAATTACTAAAAAGGCTATGGCAGCAAAGGAGCTAATCTGCATGAGTCTTCCACGTCACTAGGACATTCAAAGCAATGCACGGCATGACTCAGACAGTGACTACAACTTGTTCCCAGGTAGCTCTGTCCACAGTCAACAAGTTAGGCATAATCCGGTCCTTCAGAAATCTCATCAGCCCTTTAACATCCAAGACAAACATCAGAGTTTTGCAGAAATAAATTACTCCTTATGAACATCCAGGTAATTTCTACAAGAAAATGAAGATTTAAATAAATAAATCCCTATCTACTTTTGGCAATGTCATCCAAAAGGAAAGTAAGTATCAAAAACTTTGCAGCAAAGAATGAAATCACTGACAGATTCCTGAGCAGAACACAGTATGATACAAGGTAAATTCATTCACAGATTGGCTTTCATTATCTCTATAGCTTTACTGGTCCCTTTTCTGAATTTCAAATGATCCCACCCCATGTATCCTTGAATTCTCTTTTTTTCCATACATCTACATTTTCCCACTGAGCATATATTAGGTCTTAACAGATTCTGTATCTGAGAAGTTAAGTAGAGGTCCTATTACAAACAATAAGGAAAGGGAAACAGCCAAGTACTTAGTAACAACATTATCTGAAGCTGATAACTTAGAAACAGATCTAGGTCTAATGAAGGACTGGAATGATCCCATCTTCACAAAGGACTGCAAACATCCTGGATCTACCCTCACTGATATCATGACAGTTCACAACTTATATGACTTCAAGATCATCTTCTTGAACTAGTTTAAACTCAGAAGATTTACAATGAGAAACATGTTCCCTAAAACATCAGCTTCCAGATAGAATTTAAAAAAACAAACCAACAGCAAAACCCTCAGAAAAGTAGCAATACAGTAGTGGTGGACCAGATTCTGAATCTAAAATAGATTCCTCTATAGAGGAAATCTGTTGTAAATTAAGACCTGCAAGAAGAACTGCATCTTGAACTGTCCTTAATAATTTCTACTGAATATAAATAGCTAAACAGTCATTTTTTAGACAACCTAAATCTGCAAAGTTCAGACACAGTGGGACACAGGCAGTACTCACCCTACTATAGAGACACATCCACATTACAAAGCCTATCTCCATATTCAATCTTTATCAGTGGTTAGGATGAAACTAAAGATTTAGTACCTGGTGAGCAATTCAGATATGACCCCATTTCTTGTAAAGGAACTCTTTTGCCTGTTTTTGGAAAAGATTCTTCATATTCAGAAATTGCAGTAAAAAAAACCACATGCCTTTTGTTAAACTCATATTAAATAAATGTTTTTCCTGGTAGCAAAAATGATTTGGTGGTTGGTTTAGTTTGAGGGAAGTAAAATCTCACTCTTCTAACCCACTCTTATGCCACTAATATTTGATGGAATTCACATTACAATAGCTTCTCCATGCATTTCTTCACTCCCCTTCAGTTTGCAACAGAGTCTTTGTAGGCTTGGTCTGATATCCCCTGTCTACTCATCAGCATGGCTAGACTTTTCCACTGGGGAGAGGAAGAGCTATGCTGCGTCCACATGACTTGTCCCCTCATGCCATCTACAACTAGTGGTTCCATCCAAATAATTCCAGTCTACTAAGTAGCTTTTTTTCTTTTTATTTTTTTCCCTTTTGAGTTCAGTGCCTTACAAAAGTGATTTATCCACAGCTTTTGTTTTTGTTATCTTTTTTAACAGATGACATTTAAGTGTTCCCACTACATTCCCATTTGTTCATTGGGTTTTGTTTATTCCATACATGACTGTATACCCTAAATAAATACAAAAATGGTATCCAGTATTTAAGGAGATAGTGCCCTCTAGCATGCAACCAGCATCCCTCCCAATTTGATGCCATAAAATTTCATAAATTTTATGTCATAAAATACTAATCTTTTTACATTAAGCAAAATACCTCAGAAACATTTCAGATACCCACAAAAGCATTTGGAAAAATGGCTTATCCATGTCTTCAAAAGTGACAAACACAGATGTGTCAGGAGGAAAAGATATGAGGCCATAAATCTTAACTTGTTGGGAGTTAATTAAGGGATTCATCAATCATCACACAGCTCACCCCATATATATACAGGCAAAATCCCATCAGCTGCCACAACCCACAGCAATCTACAGGTTAAAAACTCCCAAAGTCCCTGTGTTCTGACTATTTATAAATGACTTTGTATAATCTAGCATTAAAACCTGTAATTATAAAACAGCATTAAAACAGGCCTGGATAATTATAGTTGGTACACTTTTTAAAGAAATAAAAAGCTTTTCCATTCAAACACAGGCTTTGCCTTTTTGACAGCTCCAAGTCCACAGGATGCAAGGGGATGATTTAAATTGTATGTCAAAATTTTGACTGTGCAAGACTTTCTTTTTTTCCCTCCTTATCAAGAGAGTCATTGTTGTTTTCTCACCATAACTAGGCGTGACAGCGCCTGACTGGAATTGCATAGCCAGTTTCTGAATCGGCATGAAAATGTTCACCTCGAGTTTCTCTGGCAGCTACAAACCAAGTCTTTCTCATGGGTTGAGTTTAAATTACTCAGACCCATACATCAGGAGACAGGCACAGAACTGCATTCTGAGGCAATGCAAAAGGGCACAACAAACAGACCTGATCCTCCAGTGTGGAGGTTCATTCCAGCTACCAACAGTATCAGGAATTTACTAGTTAACACAGCCTGACTCCAAACCAAATACTCTACACTAAACTGCTCCCGGGAACTTCAGTGGGATTCATTCTGACTCTCCTGCTAATCTGCAGAGATATTTCCCTCTAGTAAAGTACATGCTGGAAATTTTCAGACTCTGCTTTTCCACAGGAAATCCTTAACAATTACAGAGAGCATCACTAATAGTGTATCTAATCGGCAAGTATACACACACGTAGAAATGCACCAACACAGACTTCTCCAAAATGTCAGCAATCAATCTGCTTCACCTCTGACCACATTTAGTACTAATAAAATGGTTTGTAGTCCCAAGTTTATTGAAGTTTTGATCTCCCTACAGACAGTACAAGCAAAAGGCAGTAGTTAATACTACTGATTGTCTCCATTACATTTTGCTCCCAAATTCATTCATTATTTACGTACACTGAGTAACTAGTACCTTCAAAAAACCCAGCTCTGTTCATTTTGACAAGATTACTTGTGTAATAAGGTATTACTCAACATGAGTAAGGGTGGCAGACTCCCACACTCTGTCCCACTGGGAACCGCAAGCCTGACTTGTTTCTACACATACCACTAAAAACAGACTTCACTTGGCAATATCTTTGAGTCATTTACAGTCTGGTTTGGAATTCTTTACTGAAGTAATTCTACATTAACAAAACAAAACAAAAAACAAAAAAAAGAATGAAAAGCAAACATTTCTATTCAGCTAATCAATAAAATACGTGCATGAAACACACTCTCATCTGTCAATCACACTGAGATAGGATAATCTGTTAATTATTACTTTCTAAGATCATATCAATCAGCCATCCTTTAAAATACATATATGCTATAAATAATTGTATTACTCAAAAATGGGTTTAGTGAACAAGTCACTTGTGTTAATACAAACCAAGACGGCTATGGCATAACCTGTGTAATGTTTCTGTGCAGTTGTCTATTACCATAGCCACCACAAGTCATTTCCATTTCACCTAACTCACTTTCTCCCTTCTGCTTTCCAGATTTTCTCCCTGTCATTATGCAAAAGTTTTCATTGACATTTTGAAGCAGGTAGCTGGGAAAGATTCTTTGTGCATGACTTAAGTTGTTTAGTGAATATTCTAGACTAAAACAAACCAACCCAACCTTCAACCAAAACAGAACTTGTAAGGTGATGAAGGAGCTCTCATCCATACACTATATTCTGTTACTGTAAAAAATATTACCTAATTTTTCGTAGATGATCAGGACTTGGTATTATTGTCCCTACTGGTAAGCAGGCAGACACTCAAAATCAGCTCTGGCATGAGAGGCTGTGTCCCGGTTCTGCGTGGTACCTGACGACTTCATATGCTTTTTGTTTTTCACTAGTCTATGTGTCAACGAAAAGAGCCAAAAATCTAATAGCATGTTTACCAACCCAGAAACAACATACTTCTGAAAAGTATGTTTCTAAAAGATAAAAACCTGGATTTTTTGAGAAATTCTCAAAAAGAAGAGGCATGTAGTGAAAATGTGGTTACACTACAAGCAATATACAACAGTAATGGTGGCATGTCAAAGACGATGAGCATCTATCAGCACAAACTCTGAAACAGCAGGATGCAGTCATTGTTGATGTTTCAAGTAAACTGAGCCTGATCACTGGCTTCTTTCATGCAAAAGACTCTGCTTGGATGATTTTGAATTAAATCCACAAGCTCATTTATTTTCCAGTACATCCTCAAATTAACTCTGGCTTCTCTCCCCAATCTTTCAGAAATGTACCTCCCTCCACTCTACAGCTCCTCAGACTTACTGCTTTTTCACTTGTTATTGTTATGATTATTATTTTACATCTGTCCACATGTCACAGCAGAAACAGCAGAGTTTTTGTTTTATTTTCATGTAAAGTTTTAGGAACTGCTCACTGCTGAAGGAACTATCACAATTAATATGACATTAGGTAATCATCATTCTTCTGCCTGCTAAACTACAAAAAGGAATCTAGTCAAATAATTAGAGATTTCAGGTCTTGAAACTTCACTGTGCAAACTAATACTTGGAATTGACGGGAAAGAAGTCAGTCAGTTTCCAGACGCTGAGTGGGAGAGCTGTGCTGCATGCTACAAGGAATCCATACATCACACACAGACGTGCATACCTAATTTCCATTGACATTGAGTGAAATGAAGGCAAAGAGTTGAAAAAGCTTTAAAATTATGACAATTATGAGT
The DNA here is from genome assembly GCF_026170545.1 of Melanerpes formicivorus. NCBI lineage: Eukaryota > Metazoa > Chordata > Aves > Piciformes > Picidae > Melanerpes > Melanerpes formicivorus. Next base: position 8,560,736 of record NW_027142360.1, on the reverse strand, counting down.
GACTTACTTATTACAACGAAATCTGAGGCAACACGGGCTCATGCTGAAAAGTGAGCTAACACTAAAACTTTGGCAATTTAGAAAGCATATTCTTGGTCACTCCTAGTCTTTGTCTAATCAAGCTGACATAAAATTTTCTTCAAGCATTATTAAATTACTTTCAGTAGAATCAACATTAATAAGAAGAATTCTCGCTCAAAAGATGCCCAGATTTCAGTACAAGAAGCCATTTTTTCAATTGAGATGGTAAAATATGACGCAGCTTTTCGCACTCTTCCATCGTGCCATTGCTTTAGTAAGGAAGAGCACCAAAGAAACAGCTATCAAGCTTCAAGCCCCTTCTCCTTTCGTTTCTCTTTCCTCACATTTCAAACTATAAAAAATGGAATTTTAGATCTATATTTTTTAAAGAACAATCACAATCTCTCACCAGAGTTTGTGCAAAAACACAAACTAGAAACAAGAGAATATAAAAAAGAAGAAACAAACACACCATTTTTCCCCCCACTTTGAATTTTGCTGCTGGTAAGTTCAGAATACTAAGTTCATATTGCAAGTACATTTGTTTCTAATAAATAATTGCAATTTGGAAAGAATTTTTCATATCCCCACTGCTGTTTAAACATCTGAACTTACAGTATCATTCTATCATTGTTATAGAAACTCTTGCTCCAACCATCACTCACATACACATTTGCATCACATCTATCCCTTTAAAAAAGGTAAATAAACACAGGAACACATAAACCTATATATATGCTATATGTTTCTGGTAAAGGTGACAATGCAAGTGAAAAGTAGCTATGCATATCCATTCACAGCTTCAACTTGCATTACTGAAATATTAGGCCTCTAAAGAACTTCATTGGGAGCAGAACTGGGGCCTCAGAGAATCCATGTGTACTATTTAAGAATTACGGGCACAGTGAAATGGTTTTTGCATCTGTGTGTGCGCGTGTGTAAGAAGAAAAATATACTTAGGCAGAGTAATGTCTCTAATGGATGTAAACATTTTCTTTCCAACAGCTGCCTATAATATTTTTTTTGCTGTTTGTTTGTTCAAGTGAATTTGTGTGCTCCCCTCTTTAGAGAGTTTATACGTGACAGGTGCATTCTTGGCCCAGCAATAAACTATCCTAGAGAGCCCAGTAAAGATAAATCATGCTGAACTTGAAGATAAAATGACAGGGAATAAATACATTATTGCCTTTCTATTGTGTTAAAAAACAACAACAACAAACAAACCAACAAACCTACCAAAAAAAATAGTAATTTTGAACATTCACAACATCTAAGCAATTTGAGGTAGAATTTTCAAAGCTGAAAGAAGATTGTTCCAAAGCCCAGATGTTGCTTTTCAGAAAGTAGGGAAAATTGCTGCCTCTGAAAAATACTTTGAAATACAAATAAAGTAAAACCAAAAATTGTTGAAATAAAAATAATTTTACTTGGATGTTCTGATATTCTGTAAAAGAATATGAACATTTTTATGTGTTCAGGTGGGTTTATACTCCTACCTCAGATTGTTCAGTGAATCTTGCAATCTCTGTTCATACCAGCGACTGCATAAGGGATAAACCACTTATGATATGATGTGAGTACTCCTGCTTCACTCACTGTTTGTTTTGTACTGTGAAGTCTTCTTTAGTCAGATGACAGCAGTTGCATTATTTTATCACTTTTTGTTCATAGAATTGAAAATCTACATTAAGGAATGTGTGGTATAACTACCTATCATAGCACTTGTCAGTTCACTTGCGTGAGTATCAGTTCGCAGTACAACTTGTGCTGTACAAGCCCCTTACACTTCTGTAATTTTCCAATTTCTGAACATTCTCACCAGTCTAACAGTACATATAGGTAAATGGATTGACTTCAGGTCACCACTATCTAAAAGCTTATTTTTTTTGCTTTATCTGATTCAAGAAATACCTGTCAAGTTTCAGGAGAAAGAACAATCATAACCAGCTGAGAATTACCCAACTCAATAGACATTAAACCTAGTGCTGGAGCTGTTAGCTACGAAAAATGCAGCTATTGGTCATACAACATACATACTCTTGCACAAACAAATGTGTATTGGTATGTAAGGTAAAAACAAATCTACAAATGTGAAAATAAAAGTCCATTCTAAACAGATGAAATACCTACAGGACCATAAAAAGTCTTGAATGTTACTTTAGAAAGGCTGCAGTGGCCGGCACTGAAACACTGTCAAAAAAGTAGTCCACTTCAAAAATTCTTCAGGAGCTGAGGGATGGGGTGGAAAGGAGAAAAACCTTTAAATCAGTATCTTTCCCTGCAGAGAAACTGAGAGGAAATCTACCTTTCACCTTTCCACAGGTGCTTTGTCTACCTTCATATCTGTTGTTCAACAGCAATTCCCATCCAGCTTCACAAAGACCCAGCTGTATAAACCAATGCTGTCAAAGAACACAGTTAAGGAATGGATTAACCAGGGAGGAGTGCTTAACATGCTGACCACTGACTGAGCTTGCAAGGATAAAGAAGCCTTGATGGAAAGAAGTAATCATCCATTGCTGTTTGTTTATTTTACCTCCTCCACCACATACTGGAATCTTTTTTGTTTTTTCCATTACCAAAACCATCCCCCACTGAGAGGCCTTTGTGATCTAAAAGGGGCAGAGCCCCTCTCTCTTAACACTGGGGAGTTTATGTAGGCAGATTCATTCAAACACATCTTAAAATAAACATTTGGCTCTTCCCCTAGATCACACTGCCCATAGACTGCCTTCAAAGATGCTTAAAAAGAAAAAAGAAATAATCACCATGAAAACACTCCTGTCTAGAACTATTTTTACTGAGATGTACTGAAACAACTGAGCAGTCTAAGACATATGTAGTCATGGAGGTCTAACTTCAGATGAGAGGCATAGTCTTCTGAAAAAAAAAATAAATATATATACTGAAGAAAACTTCACTGCTCTTGCCACAACCAGTGGTATGACAGTTTTCTTGAAAAGACTTCTATCTAAAACTTTCTCCCCACTGGGGATACAACTCATTATATTATAAGCAAACCTGAATCCAGATGCTCAGATATAAAAGTTATGCCATGAGTATTACCAGGAAATTGATCACTGCTTGGAGAATGAGGCACTTAAAGGGCACCACTGGCCTTGAAGGGAATGAAGACCTTCAGATTCCTTCAGGCGTAAAAGGTGTAGGTGCTCAGAACCTTAGAAAATTCATTTATTTGTCAAACAAAAAAGCACAACCAAACTTCCTTCCTTACCCCTTCTTTTATTCTATACCCCACCCCCCATCCCCCACACCCACCTTTAGACAGCTTGCTGTTTTACTAAATACATGGCTTTGGTCCTGAGAACAATTCAAGCATAAATCCCTACAAAAAAAGAGCAGTGCACAGGCAACAGCAAGTAGATCGCTCAGAAAGATTTTTGGTGCCAGAGGATGATACTGGAAATAACACTTCTTTACTGGAAGAGGATGCCCGGTCGCTTCATGGGTTACCTACTGCAAACAAAATAATTGAGTAATTATAGTCACATTAAACTTTGCCATTGAGAAAAACCATGGTTTCAGACACTGACAAAACACCATGCCACAGGCTGATGATAAGCTCTGCTTTCAAGTGTACCTGGCTGACCTGGACACAAAACACAACAAGAGTCATCCACTCTATGCGGTAAGTAGTCACCTGGTGAGCTCTACAATTGTTTGAATAACACCTAGGATAGTGGATTGGTTTACTGAGATACCTCACAGAAGTTTTGTTCTGCAGTATAGCAATGTCCTTTACTTTTGACCATTACTGAAGAAGCACCTACATTGAAACTGAACAAGTAGTTTAGTGCTGAGCACTCTCTCTACCTCAGTATGGGCTATGAAATATTAAGAATTCAGAAGACAACAACTTCCCATGTGACTCCACATAATTTATTGAATCTTTCTGTCCCACAGTTTTTCTCCTTCTACATGAGATAAGAATGTTTAACTGCCTTTATAAAAAGCTCTGCAAGCACAAATTCCCTTTTTTTTCCTTTCAAAGAAAACATTTTATCTGCGATAGCCATTTGTATTACTTGCTTGTATCACTGATTTAGCTGAAGTCATTCTACATACTAACACATGAGCAAAGGCAAAAATTAAACACTCTATTCAGCTACTGTGTTTTGAAACTGCAAAAACTAAGTTTCTTTATACAGTCCTGTCAACAGATCCCAATATTTTTTTAAACTTTATTATTTTTTATTACTGTATTCATGTAAAGACCTATTTATTTTTCTCTGCTGGGCACTGACAGTGCAGAAAAGCCCCAAACCCTAAACATTTAGCACAAAAATGCCCTTGAGTCCTTTTGGTTGCACTGTCCAGTTTCACTGGATCCCCTTCTCTGTCTTTCACACAAGCAGAAAATTCACCCCTTGCCAGGTAATGCCATAATAATTTACAGTTACTAAGCAGTTTTGACACAGGAAAACTGTTCTAAAGGAACCTCACATACCTTCATCACAAAGTACTAACAGCAACACCCATTTCACAGATGAACTGTTACAGACGCCAGTTTGGCTCTTGTTTACCCACAAAACTGCCCAGTACTGGCACTCAAGTAAAGTCAGAGCTTTAACCCACCCCCTCACAGCACATCAGGGCCAAATTCAAACAACAAGCCACAAGCTCTGATTTCCAGTTTCGTTTATTACACAGTAGCTCTGATGACAATTTCTCAGCACAATGTAAATGAAGCATACTGCATTCATCAAAAGCCCTACCAAGATAATGATGGAAAGCTAAAACCAGCCTGCTTTCCAACCTCTGCCCTGGATAACTATTTATAAAGTCACACTGAAAAGACACACCACCTTAGAAAGGGTAGTTTCTATATTACAAGAACTCATATCTAGCCACCCATCCCTTTGTTCACAAAGGAAGCAAAGATCCTTTTGTTTAGTTTTTTTCTCTTTTAAATGGCTCACCCAGGTGGACCAGATTTTAAGCTTTAAGAACATTAACCACAAAGTAAAATCTCAAAAATACAGAAATAATGCTGGAGGAACATTTTTAACCAACAGCAAACTTCTGGTTTCACTAATCTACTCACAATGTGTATGAGGTATACAGATGTACAATAGGATTCCCAGATGGTGTTTTAAGGTTGGAAAAGAACACCTTAGTAAAAGAGCTCATCAGATCTACAGAGTTTTATTTTCCTTTCTCTCCTACTGTCTTCTCATCTTCCACATCCATCTTTGCCTTAGTGGGGAAACGTCAGAAAGTGCAGCTATTACCACACTTTACACCTGTATCCCCCACTTCTTTTGCTCCCCCCCCCCCCCAATGTCCCTCATCTCCCGTGTCACAGATACAAAGCAAAAGTCGGATTTATAAAGATATGAAAGTGTCAAAACCATGGAGTTTGTCTTGCTGTAAGAGATCTTCAAACATGTTTCCAGTGTTAAGAAAGCTATAGCCTCTGACTAGGAGCCCATCTGTATCTCTTATATCTACATACCTCTAAAAACCTCAACCTACTTCTGTCTTTTCATTTATACAATTTACTAGAGAGCTTTCTGTGCTTGCACTACTCTTTTCATCCTTAAAAGCACTTACAAATGTTAATTACCCTTCACATATCACTTCTACGAAGTAAATAAGGATTATTATCCCCTCTGAAGTAAATACGGATTATTAACTCCTTTTTACAGACTGAGGAAATACAGAAGAGGATTTTAAGTGGTCTGCACACCACAACCTAGAGAGACAATACTGAAAAATGGATTAAGACAGAGAAGTTCTCCATCCCATGCTCAGACTATGACAATCTAAATCTTACCCTTCTATTTGCAAATGATACTCTTAGCCAAATTGTTTCTGTCTGCTGGCTGATGATCAAATATTTAATATATGCCATAAAATTAAAATATGAACTCTACAGCAGTGTCTCTTATTTGTCATGCCCCATTACTTAGACCGGGTGCTAACATGTGCCCATATGATAGTTTTCAATTTTATTATAGTCTCTATTTGCTCATTGACTTAAGATGTTTAAAGAAGAGTTGTATGGATTATCAGACAGTCTGAGAAGTTCAGTTCAGAGCTCTTCAAACACATTCATTTTCATCTTATTAGCACAAGTAAAGTAAAAGCCTTAGGCAGGTAATTTACCATCCAGTTTATCCAAAGAGACTTCTAAAGGAAAAGTCAACCTTTGTAAATTGTTTGTGATAATCTTCAAATTGATCATTAATTATCAGCTGTTACTGAGCGTTTCTTCCATCAGCAGCACTGTGAAAATAATGCATTTCTCAGGAACTCAACCATTGTTGTTATTGCCACCTGTGTAAGCAGCAATTATTAAAACCAGAGAAGTTACATGGTAGGCAGCAGCTTTGCTGAGTGAATCCTGTCCAGCAACTCCATTTTCCAGGCAGTTTAAAAATTAGTTATCCAACAAGAGGAAAGCATTTCTGTTGTGTTTCACATTCTATACCTTCACACATATAGTAGCAGTTACAATTAATTCAGACCCATTCAATCGTGCTTGATAAAGCACAAACTGCCAATCTCTACGTGATGTACAGAAACTTCATTTCCCCTTCTTGCACTTTTCTGCTTTTCTCCTACTAGAAGTGAACACTGACAACCTGACAGGAAAAATCTACCAAAATCTCAGCATTCTTTGTGAAAAAGAAGTGAGGAAGAGATAGCTGCAAGTAACACAGATTAGTGTTAGCTACCCTCAGGTCCACATGGCACAGAAACAGAGGGGAATCTTCATGTGCAAGAGACTGCTTGCCAAAATGCAGCTGAGCCTTGATTTTTTTGTTTGTTTTTTAATAAATTTTTTGGAAGGGACCATAAAAGATCATCCAGTCCAATCTCCCTGCAAGATCAGGATCACCTAGAGTAGGTCACACAGGAACACATTCAGGTGGGTTTTGAATGTCTTCAGAGAAGGAGTGTCCACAACGTCTCAGGGCAGCCTGGTCCAGCGCTCCGCCATCCTCACAGTGAAAAAGTTTTACCTCATGTTCACACAGAATCTCCCCTGCTCCAATTTGCACCCATTTCCCCTTGTGTCCTGTCATTAGACTTCACTGGGCAGAGCCTGGATCCATCCTCCTGACTCCCACCCTTCACATCTTTATAAACATGAATGAGCTCACCCCTCAGTCTCCTCTTCTCCAAGCAAAGAACCCCAGCTCCCTCGGCCTTTCCTTACAAAGAGAGATGTTCCACTCCCCTCATCATCTCTCTGGCTCTGCTCTGGACTCTGGACTCTTTCCCTGAGGCCCTTAATGAACTGAGCGGCCCAGAACTGGATACAGTATTCCAGATGTGGCCTTACCAGGGCAGAGTGGAGGGGGAGGAGAACCTCTGTCCACCTGCTATGCACACCCCTTTTAATACACCCCAGGATGCCGGAATTGCTGGGCACGATACCTTACATGACCATTCTCAGAATACTGGGTAATACTATGACCAGTGCACAGCATCTGACATTCTCACAGTTCCTATTTTACTCTGCTTAACTTAACGGGCATCTGCCAGTTAAACACACTGGGGCAGCCTTGGATGTCAAGCACCTTGCACTTTCAGTGGGATCAACCACACCTGACAAATCGTATTTTAAAAACCTGTTTCACCAAACAGGAAACCAACCATGACAGCAATAAACTGCATGCCTAGTGACAATTTAATTGTGCACTGTGACACAAACCATAGTTCAAGGAAACAAAGCATTAACATTAGAGGGAAGACCTAGCAGGTAATGAAACTGTTTAGAAATACTGGATGATGATGAAGCCTGTGACCACATTTTTCTTTTAAAATGGCCTATAGGTTAAAAATAAACAAACAGGTGAAGTACCCACCACCATGGGCTGTAGGTGTAACAGAACAGCTGAAGCCTGTTACATTTGAGGCTAGCAGTCCCAGCAGCACTGTAACATATTTCCCTATTTTTGCAATAGAAGGAAGGCTAGATAATTCTACATCTGTGCCAGCATGAAATCTCTAGCATATAAACACACAGGGAAAATAATCCATTCACATTCAAGAGAACTGTCCCAGGTCCATCAACAGCAGTCCACACTGAATCCTGATGATTCCAAACCAACAGGATTACTGTCATAAAGATGGAAAAAGGCAACAGTACCACAGCTAGAGTAAGAATCATCCCTCAAAGACAGTTTTGCTTAGGTTCTCTCAAAGTGATGTAATTTAGGATTACATTTGTAGCATAGGATCTTTTAAATAACATATATGAAAATTCTAGTTCAAAGGGCAAGAAGTCTGAAATGGAATAGTCTCTTCCAGACAAATGAGAAACAATTCTGCTAAAAATGAATGGAATGGATTTGTATTTTCTTCAGTGAGATGGTGCCAATGAATGGGCCACTGCTCTTGAAGCAGTTTGAGCTTTAAATACTGCCAACAAAGAAAACAGAGACGTCCAAACTATTAAGATGCAACTCTGTCCTAGACAGGAGTAATGTTAAATGTTACCTCCTCAATAAAGAGTCCAGAGTGCTGCATCCACAGAGAGCCAAGGACACTTTTTTGTTTTGTTTTCTTTCATTATTTAATTTGAGGCCTCTTTACCACTACTACTACTTTCCTAAGTCCTGCAGAATCAATTACTCCACAGGCCACTGAACAGCGTTTCATTCTAGTCACATACCATACAAAAATGTACTAATTGCTGAATCAGATTTAACACCCCTGGGATATACGTAACTTACTTCTAGGATCCATCCTGACCATGAAAGGAACAAAATGAACATTTTGCAGAAAGGCAGGTATTGTCAAGAGAAGAATTTAACCTGCTGCAGTTGAATATTGGTCACCATCCAAGAGCACAACAGAACCCTGCCTGACTGTCAGACCCTGGGCTAAACTTGAAGCACTGGAAATGAATGAACGCACTCAAAAGTGCAAACAAAACACAATTTAGGGAGAGAAAATAAATCCTGTGTTGCTAGTTCTTTTCAGTAGATCTACACTAAAGACTCGCGATGCATGTTTAATAGTGGAAGCAAGACTTATCAGTAAACAATTTAATAATCTGGTTACATAAGCAGCAACAATTCCTTGGCTGGTAATGAACAGTATGATATCAAAGTTGTCATCTCTTAAATAGAATCTTGGTTGATTTTCTGAACATGAGTAGTCCTGATTAATTCAGTTGTGTCCTCAGTGTGTTTAGTGCCTGTGTAGATACAGGAGAAGAGAGTCTTGCAAAGGTCTCTCTGAGGATTGAGTGAGCTTTGAAATTCTAACTTGGGTGATGTTATATGAAATAGAATACAGCTTACTTGCCAGGAAGCAATAAAAGTGAACCCAGTGAGACTGCTCATGTGAATACATCTTAGCAGAATCAGGGCCCACATGAGCCACAAGGGAGGATAAACTTAAATAAAGCATTTCAGTATAACCATTCTTTAGTCTGTATTAGTAGCTAACATCTGAGGAAAGGAAAGGTTTGCTGCTTGGCAATAGTGTGGTGTTAATGTAACACAATCTGTTAAATGAAAAGGCAAAATTAATTCCAATTTGGTGTCTTCACATTTCACACTCCAGAGACTTATGGACTGAATGAAAGACATGAAGGGGTAGGGAAGATTTAGTGGATTTTTCCAAACTAAATGTCTGTTTCTTTGCATTTCACCTAATTAAGTCAAGATGCAATCTGAGGGGAAAATATGAAAGGTGTCTTATTTATGTAGGTATTTCTTAACATGCGCCTACAACAGCGTAAGAAATGTCTGTTTCTGTCCATCTTTCACTGCCTACTCCCCCTCCTCCCATCTTTCACTGTCTACCCTCCCTCTTCCCCTTGTTCTCTCTACAATTCAGATGTTTAGCCTTAATTCATCCTCACAGCAAGGAATGGATTAAGCAGAATTACTTACTGCTATGCCAATTAAGAAGGAATTAATTACAACTTTGCCTCCTGTCCCTCTAAAGTTGCAAGTTTGTCTACCAAAACAAATCTGAATGTATCTAAGCAAAGAGCTGCAAACATTCAGGAGGACAGAGGTACTAAGTTTTCTTCTTACTATAATCATATCTCTGGCTACCGGTGGGGTGGACTTAACCTAAGTTCTCTCCAGGCAAAGGCACTGTACAACTGAGATGTTGTACACCTCAGTACTGTGTGTGTAAAAGGGGACAGTAACAATACCTATTTGTCAGCAGCACTGTGGAAGTTAATCCCCTAACATTTGTAAAGTACCCTGAGATATTAGCGCAGAAGGCACAACAGAAGTACAAACTGTTATCATCATTATAATAAATTGGGGCATGTTCCAATTAGACTGTTCCTAGTGAACTCTCTCTGGACTTCAACTCAGGCCAACTTTGGCTTCTGGAGTTACACATACAGTGTCTAAACCAAAAAACTGGAAAGCTACACAAGACTTATTTCTTCAGCAGACCTTTTTTTCTTATTTATTTTTTTCTGAAGAACTACTCCATACCACCCACCACCCAGATTCACTTCCAGGCTAATTATACTCTGAAAGACAACCAGCATAAAGATGATTATAGCATACTGAGTCAAGGGAAGGCCTAGTCAAATAAACAGGTTTACTTCCTTTGGTCTGTCTCTCACTTTTTTTCCCACTCAGTGATGAATCTCAAAACCTCCATAACCATACACCTTATAAAAGACTAAACTAACTTCTGTTTCCCTTTTTTATCCTTTTTTTTTGCCACTCCTGTATGTTTCCAGCTGCACCCTCCCCAACCTACATATTGCCAGCCTAACCCTCCCATTGACCCTGATTACAAACAAAATGAAGCAAAACCAAATGACCAAGGACCACTGCTTGGAAAAAAAAAAGAAAAGATAAAATAAATAAATCCAGGAACCAAACGACTATTACTATGTCCACCACCCTTTTATAATGTAAAAAGCAGGACAGAAGACAGTGAGATGTACATCTCACACAATTTACTTAAGTAGTATTCTATCCCTTTCCATTCCCTTCTCCCACTCCCTTTTTCACTCCCCCACATTTTGCAGACAAGCATTGCATAGTGAGGCTATATCACCCCAGAGTTAAAAGCTCCTTTTGACTTTAGCACCTTGTAGCCTCCTGAACTGGTAGATGGGGTCAGGGAGCAGTATAATTCCCCCAAAGTCCATAAGGAAGTAGTTAGGGACTTGCTGAGCCACTTGGATACTCACAAGTCCATGGGATCAGATGGGATCCACCACTGGAGAGGTCCCAGATGACTGGAAACTGGCCAACGTGATGCCTATCCACAAGAAGGGCCAGATGGAGGAACCTGGAAACCACCGGCCTGTCAGCCTGACCTCAGTGCCTGGAAAGATTATGGAGCAGATCTTCTTGGGGGCAATCACAGTGCACCTACAGGATGGCCAAGGGATCAGGCTCAGCCAACATGGATTTAGGAAGGGCAGGTCCTGCCTAACTAACCTGATCTCCTTCTATGATCAGGTGACTGCCTGGTGGGTGTGAGGAAGGCTGTGGATGTGGTCTACCAGGACTTCAGCAAGGCCTTTGACACCGTCCCCCACAGCAAACTCCTGGCCAAGCTGTCAGCTCGTGGCTTGGACAGCAACATTCTGGGTTAGGAACTAGCTGGAGGGCCAAGCCAAGAGATTGGTGGTGAATGGTGCCACATCCAGCTGGCGGCCAGGCACTAGTGGTGTCCCTCAGGGATCAGTGTTGGGCCCCATCCTGTTCAATATTTTTACTGATGATCTAGATGAGGGGATTAAGTCCACTATTAGTAAGTTTGCAGATGACACCAAGTTGGGAGCAGGTGTTGTTCTGTCAGAGGGTAGAAGGGCTCTCCAGAGGGACCTTGACCAGCTGGACAGATGGGCAGAGTCCAATGGGATGGCATTCTACAAGCCCAAGTGCCGGGTGCTGCACTTTGGTCACAACAACCCCATGCAGAGCTACAGGCTGGGGTTGGAGTGGCTGGAGAGCAGCCAGGCAGAAAGGGACTGGGGGTGCTGGTTGACATTAGGCTTAACATGAGCCAGCAGTGTGCCCAGGTGGCCAAAAAGGCCAACGGCATCCTGGCCTGCATCAGGAATAGTATGGCCAGCAGAAGCAGGGACGTCATTCTGCCCCTGTACTCAGCACTGGTTAGGCCACACCTTGAGTACTGTGTCCAGCTCTGGGTCCCTCAATTTAAGAAGAACATTGAGACACTTGAATGTGTCCAGAGAAGGGCAACGAGGCTGGGAAGAGGTCTCAAGCACAAGCCCTATGAGGAGAGGCTGAGGGAGCTGGGGTTGTTTACCCTAGAGAAGAGGAGGCTCAGGGGAGACCTTATTGCTGTCTACAACTACCTGAAAGGAGGCTGTAGCCAGGTGGGGGTTGGTCTCTTCTCTCAGGCACCCAGAACCAGAACAAGAGGACACAGTCTCAAGCTGCACCATAGGAAGTTTAGGCTTGAGGTGAGGAGAAGGTTCTTCACAGAAAAAGTGATTGGCCATTGGAATGTGCTGCCCAGGGAGGTGGTGGAGTCACCATCCCTGGAAGTCTTCAAAGAAGGATTGGATGTGGCACTTGAAGCCATGGTTTAGTAGTCATGAGGTGTTGGGTGACAGGTTGGACTTGATGATCTCTGAGGTCTTTTCCAACTTTATTGATTGTATGTGAGGAGGATGCCTAACCCTGCAAAGGCCACAACATTTCAAGCTGCAGTTGATTCTAACAGAAACTCTGTGTGCTCCATTTTGAACTTTACAGCATTAGGACAATTCATTATAGATCTTTATATTAGTACATATATTATGTAAATATATCTATATATCTATCTATATCTATTATATAAATTATATATCCCTTTTCTAATTAACATATGCTGATTTTCTGTAAGCCCATACCTTGTTAATCTAACTATTCTGCTTTGGTAGTCTGGTAGTAGTAGTAGTATCACCAAGGTTGGAAGAGACCTCAAAGATCATCAAGTCCAACCTGCCACCTAATACCTCATGACTAGACCATGGCACTGAGTGCCACATCCAATCCCCTCTTGGTGACTCCACCACCTCCCTGGGCAGCACATTCCAATGGCGAACGACTCCCTCGGTGAAGAACTACTACCTATTGCATCATAAAAGGACATTTCTGCACAAGCAAAATATGAACCTAAATATCTCTTTCTTGCACAGAATAAACATAATGCTACCTATTTGGACAAATCACCATATAAAGCGGAAAAAGAACCATGCAGATATAATCTTAGAATAACCATATAAAAAAAATCTCTGAAGATTTTAGTCAAGGGATTTTTTTATATAGTTATTCTGAGATTATGTTTTTACAGTCCAGCTTTTTTAAACATATGAAAAAGTGTCACTATTTACCTAAAGCAAAAAACTTCAGTTTAGTTCTTTGCCATTATGTATTCCAGTCTCTGTGTCACATCTATATAGCTTGTATCATTACTGACACAGCTGTAAGAGTAATAACATGTATCGTGCTTCCATCTTTCTCTCTATAACTCATAGAAAGAAGAACAGGATATCTCAGCCAAATTATTATTAAGGGTGTATTTCCAAAAAACCAGAAATCAATTGTTCATCACAGTAATTGACTGTGGTCATTCATTACAACTCTGCTGTAGATCCTGCTTTGCTTTATAGGAAACAAGTCGTAACAACAGGCATTAGGAAAATACTGCAGAAGTTTCAGCTCTCTAAACATTGGAGTAGTTTTCTGCAATTCATGATAAAAAAAGATAAAAAGGGAGGGTGGGGGGGCAGGGAAGGATGAAGCAAACAACAGTGCTGATTTGCTGGTACAGTGACATACTGCTCCAAAACACCTTTTCTGGGACTTGTTTCTCAAACAATCTGAAAACATTTATCACCGGTGCTCTCTTGCATCTGACACTCACTAAACATTCAGAAGTTCAGGCTTGATCATCTGAACACAACGGAAGACAACACAGATCAAACAGGTTTTGAGCTGCAGAACCCACGCACCTAGCAGGCACACAACATTGCAAAAATAGGATAACAAGCAGTTTTACACACCTAGAGCTCTGGAGCATCATGGCCATACTGTGTTGCTTTAATTTTATTCCCTTAATAAACTAAAAAAATAGTTTCAAAAAATCATAAAAGCTCTGATTCAAGTTTTCAGACTTAATAATGCCCATTAACTAAAAAGGAATTAAAGAAGAAACAAAAATAGGCAATCAAAGGTTTTAAAATTTCAAACTCCTCTGCACAGCTGGGAACCACAGGAACTTAGCCTGTCCAGCCAAAGTGTGTAAAGGGACAGTATGAATCTCTTTCTGTTGATTATGCTGAGTGCCTTACCTCAAAATCACATGTTGAGAAGGAAATCTGCGATCTTCTTGCCTATCTAGATACTCAGGTAGACTTCAACTATGTACTATGTAACCTGCAAGGTATTACCTATGTTCTATTAATACTGCACCCAGCAGCAATGTTACTTTTTACTTACTATTGCCTCTACTTCACAGGACAAATTTCTGGTTTGGATTATTAGCAATGTAAAACACATCCTGCTAACAACCAAATGACATTATTAAAAAAATGGTTACTGTATTATACTAAAATAAGCCCAAATCTATCATTTCATTGATGTCATGTACACCCATTTAAATTTTGCACAATTGCTTCTTCATTCCTGAAACATGAAATCAGTCCAAGGGGACTCTAAGCTATGCTGTATTTTCCGTATTTCACTGCAGTAAAATATTGCAAATAGGTTACCATGTATCTGGGATTTTTCCTGCAATCATCATAACCAACCAATGTTGTCATAATGCCACCACAAACCGCAGCTATTACCTCATACAAGAGCACAATGTTTTGGCCATGCAGTGCAAATAGTAGGAACAACTTCACCATCATCTTCCAAAATAGTTCTTTGAACACATTTCCCAAAAAACAGCAGCAAAAAAACAAAAGCTCTGTCGCTTCATTCCTTCCCTCCACCCTCTAGATCAAATGAGAGGAAAGCAGTCACACAGGCAGTGCCCTCTCCTGTCTCCCTTGTTCTTGAAACGCTCTGGATGACAGTCATCCACAGTTAAATCACACTGAAGTCAACAGGAAACATTCCAAAATGTGGACAAATCATACACATCATTTAACCTGAACGCTCCAGAATAAGGCTTAAGCAAACAGACTGTTTAGTATCTGCTTTTACCACATATTCTACCCAAGTCATGAGACGGGCTGAGGCAACACCTAAATAATAACAAAACCAAAAATACTATCTCCTTTTAATGAGGAAATTGCATTGTCAATTACAGTGGGAAAATATGAAGATAGGTGAAAATTATTTTGTGACTGTCCTGATCTTGTAGCAAAAGCAAAACCTACAGAACTTCAAAGGAGTCAAAGCTGCTCAGAATCTAAGAGGGCTGGCCTGTGTGAGCTCAATCTACCATATTCCTTCTCAGACTTTACTCAAAATGGTTTCAAGCAACTTACTGTTAATAAGGATTAAACCTGCTTAACTGAAGTATTTTCAGAGATCACATCACTATCAGGCCTGATAGTGAAGTCTATAGCAGCAAGGCTCTACTCATATATTCTAACTATGACTATGTATTTGCATTCTGCATTCTTCCTCAGCGAAAACCAGCGTATGCAAAATAAATTCCACAATCCCACATCTTGTATACAAAGGGCATCACACATATCCTGCGACTTAAGCTATTCTCCTGAAACTATCTTAGTCTCACACAATCACACTTCAAACACCCCATATGTCCAGTTTGGTTGTGCCTCCTTTAAAAAGCTAATAAATGTAGCAGTTAGATGCAACTGTAATCCATCTAAAAACAATTATCTGCAGTACTCTATGCCAGGAAAAACATTAATAGGAATCACTAAGAACACTTCTGCTTTATTTTCTTACTGTTTTATGGGCCCAATCCAACGCCCAGGTCAAGCCAATGGGAGTCTCACAACTGCTTTCAGTAGGAGCCCGATACTCGTACATCAATGTGGGGCTCAAGCAAGAAAGCCGAAGGACCAGCATAGCCCCAGTGTGTTTATCCATGCAATAATGCAAAGCCAGAGGAAGAACAAACTTCCCGTGATGTTCCTACTACCCAGGGATGCAGAAGAGCCAGTAATAAAAGCTTTGGAGATGAGGATGAACACTGCTCTCTTGACTCACTCAGTCCTTCTCCTCTTCTCTAAGACTGCTAGTAAGAGTATCCAACTCATTTCCTGAGAATCAGGCTGCCACAAGGCACTGTGGTGTATTTCCAAACATGCATGAGCCAAACTATGAAACACATTTAGAACTGTAGGACAATTAAAAGGACACGAGTTTTCTGCACTAGCTGACTCACATGCAATTCTTTCACACACAATTTTTCATTTCTTTACAAAAATCATGCACTCTTCCTACACACACATCCATTCTTTCCTCCTGCTTTCCATGCTAAACACGGCATCAGAATCTTTGAAAATACAGATGTTATATAGCCTTTGAAATGTGGGAAGCAACTTCATTCTGGAGACTTCCAAACCCGCACCTAGGGCACCCTGGAAGGTACATACTGCTTCAAGGGACTTCCAAGTCCCGTACTGACACAGGCGTGATCTCACTTTCCCTCATCACTGGAGCTAGACCATCCAAGAAACTGGCAAGTTGATATTCTATAGCCATTTGGTAGCTACATATTGTGAACCTCATTTAATTTTGGATTATAACCAGGCCACAAAGAGAATTGAAGTCCAGCCTCTGAACCTTCTCCCAACTTTAATGCAACTGTATCTTGATGGAAACACTGAACTGGCTTAAAATCCTAAACAGCCACACCAGATCCACCAAGTGTATCCTCCTCTGCAAACCACCCTCTCCATCTGCTCTAGGTGATTCTGCTCTTGAAGGGTTTTGGACTAGATTATCTCTCAAGGTCCCTTCGATCCCCTAACATTCTGTAATTCTGTGATCTCAAGCTTTTCGTAAGTCAGCTCTCTAAATTTAAGGGGAAAGGTGACAATGCAACAGTTTACTTAAAACCAAAAGAAAGAGACCAGGAAGCAACACAACTAGAATTTTAGTGGTGGAAAGGAAAAAGGGAGAAAAACAAAAAGAAGAGAGAGAGCAAGGTTCAGTTCTTATTAACAGCATGAGGGAACTAAGTCTTAACAGTGTAGATCAAATTAAACAGTTCAGGGAACTGGCATGAAAGCTGGCACTTTAATAAAAAGGGGGACAACTGCAGGTTGTTTAAAATTGTAGCTGCACTCTTATACCCTCTACCTCCTCCTTCTCCCAGGCCTTCCTCCCACACCACCAACTGCCGTCTCAAATATACCTTGATGTGAACTAACTCCAGAATTCCCTTCCAACCAAAGCAGATTAGAGGAATCTACAGAACACAAATTGACAATAAATATGATTATATTACCTAAAGACAGGAGGAGGGGAAGCAAAGAAAATTACCAAACTGTTGACACTGGTCAAAGAGACATTCCCCTCTGAAATTTCCAAGAACACAAGGCCTGAATAGCAAAGGTTTCATTATGAATTAACTCATAATGCTTCTTACAGAATTCCTTCTCAATCATCCCTGAATACAGGAGCTTATTCTTGTGCAATCACTAATGCTGAACAGTAGATAGGCTGCTATTTCCCCACTCCTGACAAAACCCATGCAACATGAAGAACTGTTTCTCTAATAAGACAAGTAAATTCAGTAGAGTTGCTATGGGAAGGCATGGTGACGGTGGCTGGAGAACTGGCTTGCCTTTTTTTTTCTTTTCCATCTGGATGACCACTCAAAGGGATTCAGAATTTTCTTAAGTTTAATAGGTTTATTGTTTTCAACTCTACCTGTGAGAATAACAGGTCTCTGAATAAAACTGTAGAAAGGATGCCAAATTGCTTGTTAGGAAAAGGTGAAAGGAAGGAGAAGACTGGAGGGATGAATAAACAGTGCAGGCATAATAGAGGGCTGCAAGCCTATTAGCTTGTTAGGGCTATTAAGCACTGTTAAGACTTAATTCACGCACATTTTTTAAGAAGTCAGATTTTTGCTGTCTGTACATTATGATTCATCTAAAACTATGGAGAAGCTTTTCAGTTTCCAGTATTATTATCACTTTATCCACAGAGATCCAACTTAATCTTTCTTTCATCATCTTGGATGATCACAAAAAGGCAGACTCAGGCAAATAAAACGTAATAGTTTAAAAGCTGTGCTTTCTCAAGATCGTGTAGCACAGAAAAAAAGGAAATCTTTATAAAATGAGAGTGTAAATAACAATTAGTCTTTCTATTCACCCTCCTGACAATTCAGGAGCAAACAATCCAGCCCTACTTTTAAATGGAAAGAACAATTATTGAGAAAAGCATCCAGCAATATTACGATCTGGCACAAGCAGCTCTCTAGACACAGCAGCAAGGAACCTTTAGCCCTGTCCAAAGGTGTTAACAATGCAGTACTAATGTGACACGGCACTAAATGGATGGCCAAACACAAGGGCTTTGTTACATGCAGGGGGTTGCGTTTTCGTCATCTTTTTCCAAACGTGCACCCAAGGGAAAATACTATCAAACCCTTTCAAAGAAGAAAAGCAAAGAAGAAACATATTTTGTTGTACATGTTTTAAGGATAAATCTAACAAAGGTAAATCAATATTAGCTAACAAAGAGTGAAAGAGCCAAAGATTTTTGATTTTTCGTACAGTGCAATTTCTCCTGCTTAACATATCAGAGTAAAGCATGGACTGGTCAGCATACCGAATTAATACACACCAAAGGTTCCTCTTAACATCCAAAATTTTAAAATATAGTTCATGAATAGGCTTTTACAAAAGATTTTAGTCAGTCTCATTCATTCTATATCTTTAAACGGATTAATTGGGTCAAAATGATTGTACTGTATGCCAACAATTTATGCTATCAATTTTACTTTCCATGACTGAACTACTAAAGGAGAACTGTGGTCCTGGTTTATAGCTGTAAATTCAGATCAAATGGGAAAGTGTTAAATTCAGAAGGGCTTTTGGTCCATTAACTTCCATGCTGATTTGACACGCTCTGCAGTGCTTGGGCAACAGACTCTGCTATACAACGTATTCCTAAGCAAACAGTGCTTTGTGTCATAAACCATCTGGGGTGTCAGTTCTAAGGGCCACTCATATAAACTCCTATGATACACTTGGAAATGCTGAGGTACAGAAGTGAAACTTTTCTTCACTACAAAATCCCTCTTGCAAGGGTAAGGAGATGCTGCCATCAGAATGATGGAAGGCATAAAACTTTCGCTAAGGCAGATGTTTTCATTATTCCACTGAAGAAAACCATTGGATACACAAGCTTTCCAAAAACACTATGATTTTTCTAAGGTAGCGACAAAAGTGATACCATTCATAACCTGGACAGTGCTCCCTTTCATATCAGAGCCTATAGTTACAAAGCTAAGTGCCAAGCAGATGGCAGAAATCTGTTTTGTATAAAAAGTGTGTGCACATACGTGTTTTTTTTAGATTGAGTTCTTTGTATTCATATTCAGGCCTAGGTTCTAGCCATCAAAACACTGGCACTGAAGCCATCATTAGCAGCATTTTAGACAACTGGCAACTAAGGTATTCACAGTTCTCCACAAAATGTTCAGCTAATATCTCCCAGATGTATAATTAAGGCAAAAGATCATCTTCTTAAATTGGTATCAGTACTTTGGATGGCCTTTCAATAGACTGCAAATGTATGTAAAAAAAGCTATTTTATTTATCCTCCTTTTTAAAAAAAATGCTGTTGTAACTTCTGTTATGCTCTAATTTTTTAATAGCTTTTAAAAATACAATCTTCCATGTCAGACTCTGCCCAAATATAACAGCATCATCACCATTAACCTTCTTTTACTCTCATAAAGAAGGAAATTCTAGAAATCATTTCAACAGTGAGTCTCTTTCTTATCTGATACTCATTTAGTTTATTTAATATGAAAATGTAAGATGGTCCATGCTGCTCTGGCGGAATCGGCCCTAGAGGAAGTCAGTGAGCCCTGCAAGAATCCACTGCCGAGTCTGCTGTTACTGCGCTGGACAGCCCATGTCAAGTCATCTCAGTTGCAGGTACCTTCATCAACTCATTTGTAAGTAGGTTGTTTATCACCACAAACAGCAAAACCAGAAATGCTTACCAGCATGGGGGTCTGCCCTCTGCCTGGGGTTCTCATGGAATCTGGGAAGTGGTGACAATAATTTGCCTGGTGACAAATTAACAGAGGTCACACTTTTGACAACTGAGGTTATCAAACAAATGCATATTTGGAAGAATGCATTTTTTGTGCAGCAGCCTCGCTTAAGACCTTGATGGCCACAACTGGGAATTGGTACCTTAGGAAACGCACAGTTTCAAAACAAAGATTGATTCTGTGTACCGTGCCAAGTCCACTAAAGCCCAGATGTTAGCCCTGGCAGAACTCAGATACATTTTCATCACCTTCATTTTGATCATTCTAATCTTGCCAGGGATACATGTTTAGGATGAGCAGAGAGTTAACGTGTCTTTAAAGCACGCCGACACAGAACTTCTGAAGTCTACAGATTTGCAGAAGCCTGCAGAAATCTCTCCTGACGCTTTAGAAATGTTGGCGGCATTGCAACTGATAGAACTTTCCTGCAGATTAAGGAAAGTCAGGCTTCTGCTCAGTGATCTCCTCCTGAGTCACCATTTCATGCCACCCTGGTTTAGTAGGGTGAAAAACATCAGCCCTTTTGATAGGGATGAGCAGCACATTAACAAGGCCTGTATTTTTAGGACCTGACACTGAACTCGGTGCCACTGAATCCAAACAGAATGAATGGACAGTTATTTTAGAGGATGTCTTGACTGGCCCCATCACAAAAAAAAGGTCTTTGTGAACACACTGCTGAATAACTACTACTGAAACACTATGGAACATACCTGATTATAGACCATTACCTTGAAAGTAGTCTCCCTAAGAAAGCTTACCAAAGGAAACAAGCTAGTAGCTCAGTCATGATATTCATAGGCTACAGAGATCAAATCCAGCTAGGACTCCTAGAATGTTTCTCAACAGTGTGTAGTAAGAGATGCAACACAGGCTAGAACAAAATCTACCTGCAGAACTCAGTTACTCAGCTCTATTTTTACTGAGCAGACAGTTGGAAATGAGGAAAAATCAAAACAAAACACAGATTAGAAGAACTTTTATCATGAAAAGGAAAGTAATTCCTCCCTATTAATAAGCCTATATCATTTTCTTCATTTTGGATCTCTGTCACACATTTAAAAAACAGATGTCAAATATGTGGGTAAGAATCACAATGCATTTTGTGTTCTGCAGTGTAGTTTCTCCTTTTAAGATAGTTGGTTTGCTTGCTTGTGGCTGCCTACATTGCTGCTTTCAGTAGACTCTGTTCCTCACATTAATAGTCTCCATGTGAAGAATTTTTTACTGGACTTCCCTAGTGCCTGGTCTGTAGCTTATAAAACATACAGCTCTTGTACATATGGCTGAATATGGTAATTGTTCTCCAGGATGAAAACTCTACCTGACCGTTAGCAGTACACAGTGTCTCTCAATTTGCTGCTTAAGCACCACGGGTCTGCTACTGACTCCAGCTCTCTGAACTTGCCTCCAGGTAGGGAGCAAGTTTAGAAGCACACTCAGACAATTGCAGGGACTACAGACAGTATTCCCTCCCAGCCCTAACTGATGCAGCTGGGGCTGTAAATATTTCTTTACGTTATATTATTAATTATACTCCAAAGTCCCTATTTTACATATTTAAGTAATTTGAATATTGTAGTTCATCTTGCTAGAATGAAACCTTCAGAAATTATAATTGGTGAGACAGGAGTCTATAATTTGCAGTTCTGAGGATCTCAAGAAGGAAAAGGAGGGTCTTGAGGTTAAAAAACAGGCCTAGCAGTCAGTGTCTCTACTTTTTATACTCACCCATGCAAATGATTTTGTGACAGTTTTCTCATCTATAGCTCGAGACTAATCTTGCTTCTCAGCCTAAAGAGCACAGAAATCTTCAAGATTTGTATAGTAATGGTTTCCAAATGCTCTGAATTCCTAATCAAAAGACTTTATAGTAAACATAAATCTATTATTAATATTATCAGTACTTCTAACAGTAAAACAACTTCTACATACATGTGCAGAAAATATATACAGACAGAATATATGGGCACACACATTGCTCAATTTATGAATTCTAAAGCATGGCTTCAGGACTGAAATCTCATTCATGAGCCATGGTAGGGATCTCTTACCTACTCTCCGTTTCTGAATTTTCCCCATACAAAGACACATTGATATTACTCTAAGCTCTAAGCACAAAGGCTGCTCTGTGGAATGGAAAGAAACCTTCTTTTTTGTGTGTTTGTACAGTGACGAGCATAATAGGGTCCTGATTCAGGATGCTTGCACTCTACAAAAACACACTAAATCAATGACACTAATACACATGCAGACTATCTCTAACAGAGATGCATGGCATACTTGAGTGGCAGAGTATCTTTCCCATACTTTGCACAGTATTTCATGCAAACACCACACCTAGCATGGTTTTCCAAATGACACAATTCATTTCAGAATTTAGGCAAGAACAGCAAAAGTGAGCAGAACTCATAAAACATAAGCAAAGGATGAGAGCCTTCCACTGAGAAATTCTGCCAAATCCTAATTTGAGTTGCAAAACCAAAATCAACTTGATGCCCATACAGTTTCAACAAAGACGAGACTAAATAGCCTTCATTACAACACATTGACCAGAGCAGATACCTATTTAAACCTCCAAACACCATGAGAAAAAGACAAACCAAAGGCCAAATTTCAATGCAGAAATGTATTTTCTATGTCCCTGTGATTTTCAAACTCAGAAGCTGGCACAGCTTTAACAGACATGGAAAAGAAACCTATTTGACTTTACTCAGCGACTGCAGAAAGAAACTGTACCAAAAGAATAATGTTGCACGTTCTGTTTTCGTTTGATTTCGTTTGGCCTTTCAGTTCTCAGTTTTGTTTCATTTAGCCTTTTTTTTTTTTTTTTTTTTTAAATAATCATCATGTTTTGGTGATTCACATTTCACACCAGCACAGGAACAAGTCATGTAAATACAACACAACAAAATGACCTAGTTTGTTAATAGACATGCCAAATGGGTAAGAACATCCTTCCCTCCACCGTTACCAACCATCACCTTCCCACACGTCTTCTTTCTATCAAAAAATGTCTCTGCCCCAGTGAAGCCACAGCATCAACATTTAGAGAGAAAACCTTATGAATAGAAACTTGACTAAACCTTTGGAGAAAACGTTTTCAGTCTTGTTTCACTAAGTGAATTTCTCTGAAAATAGGTAACTTCTCTACAGTCAAATACAGCATGGGCAGAACTACAGCAAGCTGAATGCTCCCTCCCAGCACAAAGCTCTGCTGAAGCGACTTAACCCTAACTCAGGCAGGCCACCCGAAACCATAGAATTTTTAATGAAGGGTTGGAAGTATTTCTCTTCAAACAAGGAATGTCTTAGCATTATAAAAATTGTATAGAGAGATGGAGTTTGGCCTCTCAGCTTGTGATGAATTTTAGCTGCATCACACTCTATTAAAGCACGGTGTCTTTAGGATTCCCAAACTGAAGATAACGCAGCATCATGAAGCCCAGTAAATGCACAAACCACTCTCCAGAGAACAAACATGAATGCGTCTGTACATATGGGTACACATACTTCTGCGGGTTTTTTTAGGCTCACTGTTTTAATTGGCAAAAGAAACTGTGGTGAAATCTTTTCATGTAACTATGGATAAAAAACACAAAATTAAAAACTGTTCGGAACCACGAACATTTTCCACACTCTTAGTCTTACGTTGTCTATTGAGTAGGCAATAGCAAGTAACTCCAGCTCGCTGCCAGATGCATTAGCTTTGCCCATGTCCAATCTGAGAAATGAATTAATTGAGATGTGGGGTATTCTTTCATTCTCACATTTTTCAAATATCACATCTGACGCCAAAGAAACCAAAGGGGTGACAAACTCTATGGGTCTCTCTCTACTTAAAATACATTCCTAGGCCGTTTTTCTCTAGCGCTACAAAGGTTCAGGAGGAACATGAGATGCAAATAATGGTCTTAACTACGGGAGAATAGCGCATACCCTTACACACATCACTAAAATGAACTCTGATTATTCAGACAAGAAAATTAAATTTCTATTCATTCTACTTATGTTTCCCTCCAAAAGTAATAGAATCATGTTAAGATTAGCAAGACAGCAATAAAAACGTAGTAATAGGAGTAAAACATACACAAAACCACATCACTGAGGTAACATTTGATGATATGTTTAGGTCAAACAGCACGCACTCACATCCTAGGAGAAAAATAAAACACAATGAAGACAGTCCCTATAAACTTGAGAGAACACAAAAGCAGAAGTATATGGTGAAACAAAACAAAATAATTATGGATCTCAAAGAGCAGCTGTCGATAGGAATTTCTGCATTTGGTTTTTAAAAGATTAAAAAGGTAATGTGGTACATTACACCCATTTTACACACAGCAAATGTAACTACAATCTGAGAATTGAGAAATGTTACCTGATTAATCCCACACTACTTTTAAGGGAAACAAGGTCAAAGCCATTTCAAGCTTTCAAAACAAGCCCCAAGCTTTTTCTAAATTTCACTTCAACTCTTGAGAGTTCTACAAGTCAAAAATAGTAATTGTCATGTTGGCATTTATTTTTCTCAAACACGGTGACAAAAGGACAAGTTGAAGAGAAATACCATGCCAGACCAAAAGTAAGAGGTTAGGAAAATTTTCACAAATTTCCTTCAAAACAAACCAACCCACCTTTCCTTCCTGCCCCCATCGCCCTATCAATACCATGGGCAGCAGCAGCTCTAATGCTCCTGCCTCTTATATTAACGCCTGAGGACTCTAGCAACCAAAATTCAACCTGTGTCTTTCTCCTTTCCTTCTTTTTCTGTTTAAATAAATCAATAACATTTGCACCTATCCTAAAAATAGACAGGCAGCTTCTCTGAATTCCCACTGCACATCTCACAATTTCCATTCATTCCTTACTTTCACTTCAAGTACCATGGCCCCTGCGAGCAGTGCTCATCAAAATTCTTCCAAAATCTTGTCAAAATTTGCTCCCTCCGCGCGCGCGCAGAGCTTCACACTGTCGCAGGGACATGAGGGCTCAGGAACAACTTTTAGACTTGTGCCTCCTCAGGCTGGCGAAGGCTGGGCTTGGTGCGGAGGTGACAAGAAGCGTCTCTCACGCAGAGGCTGCATAGTGAGGGGCTCCCCGCTGGCCACAGGGAAAGCCCAGCCCCCGCCCCAGGCGAGGCACAAGCCACTGGGACTAAGTTAGCCCCTTGGAAGGGTGTGGGAGAGGTGGGACGAGTGGCAGACTGCAGGCTAGCGTCATAACCCTCAGCAAAGGCGTGGGTGAAAACTTTATGTCCTCTGACAGCAGCAGGGCCTGTGGAAGGAGATGCAAAAGGTACAAATACTGTGTATCCTCATCAGATATAGCACACACAACTGCTCATACTTGCCCACTGCCCAAAGCCTAAAGCTCAAGAGAAAAAATGCAACCTGTGTCAAAAGTTCGAGCAGTAATGAATTAGATGATACGATATGATAAGGATTTGCTTAGAGTGCAGTGCCTATCATACTCAAATTCAACACAATTCTACCTTTTGTAGGAAGTACAGAAGATTTCATGCATTTTCCAAGTTCAATTAAAAACCACAGATGCTTTAAAAAGTAAAAGCTCTTTGCTTCTAACAATCCTACTTGTTAAACTCCTTGCCATAGGCAGAGACATACTACAGCTATTGATTAATTGCTGTGAGTGCTTCTTTCTCGACTACAGTAGCAGAATTGCCAGGTATTGAATACTTCCAGTGCGTAGAGATATAACTTAATGACATGTTTTTTCCCTCCACATACAATTATACTATAACAAGGCCTGAGTAAGAAATTAATTAAAAAACAAAACAAAACAAAAACAACAAAATGAGGATGTCAAGGACTCACCTCTACCAGAGTTGTGAATGCAAAGGTATCTGACACGTACACATGCAGGTATTCAACATTAAGAGATTTAAGCATAGCATGAAACACATACGAAGAAACTATAAATCTACCTTAGGAGGAGATGCTCCTTTTCCTGTATAAACATTGTACAAGTGCATTTTATACAGCTACAGATACATCACACCACACAGACATATGGGTATCCTTTCAGGGAGCTTCACATTTAAGTAACTCAACTAGGTACTGTATGCCTCCTAAATGATAAAGCCATAAATGGTTGTTAAAAGCTCCCTGAGAAGTAGCAAATATTTTGTAAACTAGTTATATATTTAAGATTTCTGGACAGCAAGAGAAGGAAAAACAATTCCTCTCCTATCTAAAGGTACCAATCAAACACACTATGCACATAAACATCACAAGATGCTTGGTGGGAGAGTGTGTGTATGTGTTTGTGTGTGTTTTAATTAACTCCTTGAATGCATATGATGAGCCAGCCACCCAGAATTAGTAATGCCAAACTCCCGATTTGATTCAAACGCAATGAATACAGCAGTTGAATTGTGCGGGCTGGTGTGTCACTCATCAGCTCTCTCAGTTGGGCTTTTGCCTTCTGAGTCTAGCGCACAATTTAGGCAACTGGTAAATTATTGAGATGTTCATTAAAATCTATCATCTGTAACAGTCAACTTCTTCCTCGCTAAGCATAAGCACAACAAATGAAATTAGTGCACATGGGACATTAATGAGTCGTCTACAAATGCATTCATTCCTTCTGCCTTATTTCCGAAAAATTAAATCATGTCACTGCAAAAAGCCAGTATCTGAAACTTTTAACCGGCACTGTATTTATTCTCCAGATCCCAGACCCCTAGAACTACAAACGTAAGCAACAAAGTCCTTTTCTCAAAACATCTCAGTGGAAGGTAAAAGCTATTCAGCCCAGTATTACAGAAATCTCATTGTTTGCTTTTAAATGAAGGAATAATCACTCTTACTTCTACAGGTAGATTTTAGGAGAGTGGAGCGTAATTCTGAGCAAACTGGGTAATAGAAAGGTGTTAGTCTTTCTCCAAAATTCTCAGCAAACACAGGAGAAGAAGAAAGCTTTTAGGGTA
This sequence comes from Melanerpes formicivorus, assembly GCF_026170545.1. Taxonomy (NCBI): domain Eukaryota; kingdom Metazoa; phylum Chordata; class Aves; order Piciformes; family Picidae; genus Melanerpes; species Melanerpes formicivorus. The sequence continues at coordinate 8,533,603 of NW_027142360.1, read as the reverse complement.
ACTTTAGCTAAGAAAAGCACTTCAGAATACGCAAAGTTTCCTTTTAGGAAAATGATTTCTCCATTTGACAGTGTTGGTACAATCCCAAAATAAATTCAGTGGGAGTCTGAAATGACTCGTGCAGTGCAGCAGTTAAGCAGCTAAGTATATTTTTTTCCTCCCAGCAGAGGCTTGCTTTACACATCCTTGAGCCTTTCCTTTCTACAAGCTATTCACTAACACAGAGAACATTTTGAGTGCACAAAACTAGTGACTGTAACTGTTAAACCTGATCTACTGTCCCCATCCCTACTGCTCCCATGCACGCCTTTTGTCTTTCCCAGCTCTTCTTTTCCCCATGGAAGCACTAATCCATCCTTCTTCCTCCCACAAACACTGCATACCCCTTTTCCTTGAATTAGCATGTTGAAAACAATTTTGAAAATAGAAAGGAAGAAGAGAAGAATGAAAAAGAGAAAGAGAAAGAAAAGATAAAGGATGTCACTGTTCAGATGCCTAGCACAGCCTCTCAGTCTACAGAGAAATGTAAATATGCAGTAATTAATTTGGGTTTAAGAACATTCCATACACTAGGGACATTGTTAAGCAGTCACTTTATCTATTTTTCATTTATCAGATTTTATTAAGACATTAAAACTTTATGTTGAACATTTCTGAGATTTTATCATTCTGTAAATTTCACAGCTGTTCACTATGTTTCTGGCCACACTGCCTTTATCTTTTCTTCAATGAAGTAAACTTTCTATTGTGTCCATACTTGTTATATTCAAATATAATGACTCATCTTAATTAAAAAAAAAAAAAAAAAGGAAGAAGAAAACCCAAACAAAGCAGTTACTCTTTTTGAGCTCTTTACAACAAATTCAGTGTGCCACAGGTAGACCACAAAGTACATCCCAGAAGTTATCCGTTCCCTGTATAACAAACGGAGCAGATCCCAGCTATAATTTCTTCCTACGTTTCTGCAAACATCATCCCCCTCAGTGCATGCATGCTGATGCTCCTCAATAAGGTAGCCGAACAGCCACAAACAGAAATACAGACATGCAAGTAGCTTCTCAGGAAAGGATGAAAACCCTCACATTTTTGGTATGGTAATTAATTATACATGCTAATTCACAAAACCTACTGCAATTTACTAGTGATGCTGAATGAATTAATGAATGTTTATTCATCTGACACTGAGGATTCATTTTCATTCCAACTGTGTACCGTAAATGGTCCCCCCTCATAATAGACACAGACATACAAGAGAAGTCCCCCTGATCCAGATCCCTTCAGTTGAGGTGACTGAAAGTTTCTGAATTGTTTGCAGTTTACCAGAATACACTGAAACATCACGGGAAAGATGACATGGAAAGAAGAGTAACCTCCTGAGATATACACAGACGCTCTGAGACCTGAACTGTAAACAACTTCACCTGATAAATCTTTGCCTTCCTGTAATTTGTATTCAAGTTTAAAAGGGAGTAGTGGGACATGGACAGTAATAACAAAAATGAAGTCAGTCATGCAGAACCAACATGCTGGACCCCAGCGACTACAGAAATGTGCTCCAGGAACTCTGTTTACCGAGATTGAGAGAATATAATCTGCCATAAGTGTCTAAAAATAATAACTGTGCATCATGCACACATACAGACATGAACTCTGAGCATGTGTGTGTGAGGGTCTGTGCATCTGTGTAAGAGAAAGTGCATCCTCATAGCTGTTTTCTGATGAACGCATACATTACACGGACAGTATCTGTGTATGTGTGTGTAACTGTAGTCAAACACACAATGTAAACAAATGGTAATGATTAACAGATATTGGTTTGTATTGCCAATTTCAACTTCAGAAGGGAAATTTAAAAAGAAAAAAATAAATTACATGTTCGGAGGTTTGTTTTTATTGCTTCCCATTTCCACTGCTTGCTATTATCCGCACAGCAAAAGGAGAGCAGCGTATTGATTATTTAACTAGAATGTTTACAAGAGCAAAGCTGGGATCTCTGAAAATGAAATGTATGCAGGGGGGAGGAGAGTGGAGAAGCTTGCTCCATTTCTAAGGAGGATGTTTTGTTCGCAAATATTTATTTATATATAAAATTTACATGGATATATTTGTACTGCAGACAGACTTCAGATTTTTTCAGAAAGTCCCCCAACAGGAAAAATGAAAGGACTTCGCTCTGCTTCACAAAGTTTACAAGTATTCAGTTAATCACAAAGTTCAAAGAATAATCAAAAGCGCTTGCTTTTATAAACTTACATGCATGATCGTAATGAAGCCTATGAAATACTGTATTGTATGAACAAGACAAATGCATCATCATGATGACAGACCAGATTCAACACCAGAAACAGTAACCACATCCTCAGGTAGTTGAGCTAAGTTAATATAATGCACGTGAACAAAAACAATTTTGCTCTGTTACTGATGATAAACCAAGGATAAACACCAAGTATTCCAAGCAGGTCTGGAAAACTAATTGTATTAACAACAACCTTGCAATCACGCCAATTCCACTTTCTAGTAAGGAAGTGTTCTAGTTGCAGCATAAGAACAGCAAGCGTTAAAACAGTTCTAATCTGCATTTCCCTATTTCATTTTTCTCCGATCTTTTAATTCAAACGTTCTTTCCTTCCCTTTCTCTGCATGAGTGTTCCTCGTCCCACTTAAAATGTTTTTATCTTGTCTTCTTTTCTATGCCTTTACTATCAAATTCAGTAGGTTTGAACGATGAACAGCTTGACTTAGCATATTTTTAACCAGCTGGTCTAGCACCTAGCTTGTATTGCATAGTCAGATACAACCAAATGTTTATACAGGAGGTAGCTTTCACGAAGATGAGAAAAACCTAAGTAACGCGCATCCTGGCGTTCTTTTATTTACCACTTAGAAATGAAAGTTTGGATTGTTTACTGCAGCCGCACAAGTGACTATTAATAACCTTCAAAAATGAAGCCAGAGGGAAGGGATGCCAGATCATCAATGGACGCGTGTACAACCGCCTGAGAAAACGCTTCAAAATCTCTTAGGTGCGCCAGATCATATGAAATAAAGACGAGAGTATCGGAGGTCACCAGCCGTCGCCAGTGACAGCAAAAACTTAATTCCAAGCAGGGAAGGCTTCTGCTTCGGGCAGGGGGAGAGGGGCTCGCCTACGTCATACCCAAACCCCGCTCCTGATACTCCGCGACAGGCGGCGGCCAAAACTTGGGAGGCACGAGTTGCACTTTTTTTTTTTTTTTTTTTTGCCCCCCCTCCCTTTTTTCCTTTTTTTCCCTTTTCTCATGTCCTCAGGCAGAAGGATGTCCTCCTGACAGAGGCCCGGGATATTAACTTGCCTAAAAATAATCGCTCCTGCTAGATCAACAAAAGATCATGTGCTCGGCGGAGCGCCTTCCCAAGTTTGACGGGAGGGCGAGGTTGGAAGTTGAACCCCCTGCTTCGCCCGCCACCGGGCATCCTCTGTCGACCGGGGAGTCCCCGGATAGGGGCGGGGAGGTGCTGCCCGGGAAGGCGGCTCGCTCAGTGTACCACGGCGGGCCGGTTATGGTGGGCTGCAGGAGGGCACCGCAGCCCCCGACGCAGCGGAAAAGGGCTGCGCGCCGCGAGCGCTCCGCCGGGGTGGCTGCGAGAGGGGCTCGGCGGCGCCCGCCGCAAGCACGGGGCTCCCCCGCCCCGCCCCTACCCCACCGACACGCCGTCTGAATAGCCAAGGTAACGCCAGGAATAGGGGGGGTGGGGGCACAGGACACCGGGAGGAGCATCTCCCCGGCCTGCCGCCAAGCGCCGGAGTTGCGCGCCCGTCCCCCGTGTGTCCGTGCGAGCCTGCACCGTGGGCAGCCCAGCCGCGCACAGGCGCGCAAACACGCGTGCTCATGTAAATACAGTTAAAAAAATAAAAAGGGAAATAAAAAGAAAAATAATTTAAAAACACAACAAGAAGCCACAAAACAAACAAAAAAAAAAAAAAAAGGGGGGGGGGGGAAGGTAACACACACACGCACACCCCCCAAGGCAAAAGGCAGCGGCCCCCCCGCCCCAACAACTCGACTCACCTTTCAAACTCCTGAGGTAAATCAGGGTCAGTTAGCATGCTGGAAAAGCACAATTTCCCTTTGTCACAGCAGCCACCTATGGTCGCCTCCAACTGAACCTGTCAAGTGAGTCCAAACCTTCTAAAACCGATTGATTTTCTCTCTCTCTCTCTCTCTCGCTGCCTGCCTGCCTGCCTCCCTCCCTCCCTCTCTCCCTCCCTCCCCTCCCCTCCCTCCCTCCCGGCTCGCTCAGAGCTAGGACTCCTTGACCAGTCTCTTAAAGGGGCAGCAGCGCGCCGCGAGCCAGCCTGCTCGCGCAGCTTCCCCCCCGCCGCGGCCGCGAGGCGCTGGGCAGCCGCCGCGCGCTGCCGGTCCCCGCGCTGCCGGTCCTGCTCTCCCGCCGCCACGGCGGCAGGACGGAGAAAGTCAACCCCTTCAATGTCCTGAAACCTTAGGGGGGGCGGGTGGGAGGGAGGGAGGGTGAGAGGCGGCTGCTGTTGGGGAAAAGGGGTGGGGGGGGGGGAGGCAGAAAAAAAACAAACCACCACCACCACAAAAACCCCAAAAGCCCGGCAATCCACCTCAAACGGCAAACCAGGAGCAAATTTCCTGCGCTGAGGAAGATCGGTGGAGAAAGAAGATAGAACAAGAGCAGAGTGATTAAATTGAAACAGTTATCAACTCTCTCGGAGTTGGGGGGGGGGGGGGGCGAGATTAGACACATAAACATGTTACCAAAGGCATTTGTGCTCCGAAGAATTTTCATTCCTTTCTCTCTCTCTCCCCCCACCCCCCCTTCCCTCTCCGCTCTCTCGCTTTCTCTCTCCCTCTTTCTCTTTGGGGAGAGGGGGGGAAACAAATACCCAAACCACCCCGCACAACAATCAGGCATTGTTCTGAGGGAAGAAAAGCAACTTTGACAGATTGAAATATAGCAGAGGCCCCTTCAAGGAAACCTGTAAACAACTTGTCACTCACTCTGTCGGTCTCACTGTTAGCTCTTGCTCTCCACAAAGTACTGCGAACCGTCCTGGCAACAAACCCTAAGTTTCCTCAGCTCCAAACTTCATCAAACAGCCCCGTTCTGTGCGAGGAAAAAGGTAGCCACATGCCAGAACAGCGGGCACGCACGCACAAACAACCAAAATAAACTTTCCGTTCCTCTGCTAGGGCTTTTCTTGTTTCCTTTTTACCCCCATCCTCCTCCCCACCCCGGACGAGCAAGAGGAATCCCTCCCGCCGTGGATCTCCCTAATTTCCCCTGCCTAGACAGCCCCCGATAAGAAGGTGGCCGGTTGGTTGTCGGAGCGCAGCCTCCGCGGCACTTCCAGTGATCTAGATAAAAATCTGGCAGACGAGGAGGGCAATCAGGTAATGGACCTTTGACACGCGGGGACAGTCCCACATCCCGCCCGCCCCGGCGGCCCGGGGACACCGCAGCCCGTCCCGGCGGGAGGAGGGGGGCAGCGGCCGCGAGAACGCCGCGGGGAAATCCCGTCCGAGCCCCCGGGATTAGCTCCAGAGTAAGGGCGTGGGGGATAAAAATAGGGGGGGGGAATTAAAATCTGGTCTCCCTGTTCTTTAGCCCACACACCCACACACAACCACATATCTATACTCCATTCTTTCCAGTTCCACAGCCCTAATTCCTTTCTCTTTCTCTTTTTTTTCCCCCTCTTTAATTTGCAGCTGGACAACATTAAGGGCCTTTAAAAACCACGAGGTTTTGACCCCACAACAATTTGATTAGGTCCACTGCCCCCTCTCTTCCACTCTTATCCCTACCTCCCAGGGACACAGAGAAAGCAAGTTTACTTTTTGAAATACATACACATATTGGCCCAGAGAGGCCATAAAACATTCAACATTTTCATGCCCACTGGCTTAAAAAAAAAAAAAAAAAAAATCCAAATAGAAAAGCTTATTATTTTTATTAATATCCAACAGCTACACTGTTTAATTTGCTCCCTTTCCCTCTCAATGCATATGTTATAAACCAGCAGGCTCAGACAGGGGCATCAGTCCAGTGTTGGCATAAAGACATCATCAGCTACAAGTCTGGGATGATCATTTTAATCACAAGTAGCAAACCCACTTGCAACTCATGCACATCATCCCCAAAGAGCATTAGACCATTGAGGAAACAAAACACTGAAGCTAAGATTGCAAAGGCGCCTTCGCTGCAGCTCATAAAAGAGGATCTGCGAAGGCTGCCTCCAGCCTGCCTTACACCACCACAGCGCTCAGAGCAGAGTCGCACACAATCTGTCAACTTCTGGCATGAGGTAGATCTAATGGCTCCTCACTGTGGGGCAGGGTAAACTGACTTCCTTCAGTAGCCCCTAGCAAATAATATTTTCCACAGAGGCCCATTCAGAGGAGTCTGACAAAGCTATGCACATATGTACAAGGATTTTTAATTTGTTATTTAGTAGCTAGCCCTTTTAGGACAGCCATGAAGTAGACATTGAAAAGGCAGCAGCTGATTAAAAAGAACAATTACAAATACTTTCTCTTTCATCTGAGGGTCTCCAAACCACGTTAAGTCTCACATTACTCCTCTGCAGGTAATAAATATAATTAGGGCCAATTCCAAAACTTTATTTGTATTGAAAAGTATCTCACTCTGCAGGGGCTCCATTCAAATCAGTAAATCTCTGTGTGGAGTAGGAGGCTACTTAGTAGGAGAATTTGGCCTCAAATAAGGAAACTGAGACGCAGGCAGGCTTAGTAGCTTGCCCAAGTTGACAGAGTTAGCCAGCTCCAGGAAAAAGATGAGAACCAAAGATCTCATGTGCCTCACAGTTGAAAACAGTCCTTACACTCTTGAAACATGTATTTCAGCTACATTTTCCACAAAGGTGTGATTTTTTTCATCTGCCATTCAGATAATACATACTTCATTGCTCTATTCACATTTATAGGGCCCCTTTTCTTGGTCTCATTTTCCCCTTGGTGCCCATCCATAAATGCTGTTCCTCTCTGCTATGCCTTGCTTTGCTTTGCTTCCCCTGTTTACTCATACTTGGCCTCAGGAGAAGTTTGCAGAGAGAAGCCACTCTGAAACTCCATCTGGAGGAAAATTACGACCACCTCTTATTCACAAAAATTTCATCACTTTGGGCAGTACTTCTGCATTTTGACTGCACAATAGATCCACTTGGCTCTCTAATCTCATATCCATGCAAACATCACGCTCCACTCCACAACTGCCCTTCTTCTACCATGTCCATCTCTCACCTGTTCACATGTATTTACCTCTGCCTTTATCGTTTCCTATTGGAGCTTTTTCCAGGGCAATGATCACATACTCCTCCAAGCCGGTGCAATGCCTAGCACAATAGGGTTCCTTGGTTGCTGGCTCTCAGTGAATATGATTATAAACCAGAGCCATTAACATCACCATCAGGAATTGTGGAAGAGGATATTGGCTAAACTAGGAAGAAGTACAAAGAACCATAATAAAAAGTGGGGGGTGGGTCAAAGGGGAAAAAAAATAATGTCCAGGGGAGAAAACAAAGGTAACTGAGCAGGAGGGAGAACTAAGAAAGGGAGAGGATGTGGAAGTAAGGAAGGAAGTAGAGATCATTCCCCTGAATGTTTCTGGCATGAATCCTTCTTTTCTCTTGCCTTAGTTTACATATACACAAACACACTTCACGCTGAGGTACGGGTACCTGCCTGTTCCTCCTTGTTTCTTGCATTTTATGTTTTCTGCAACTACTAAGCTCCCTCTCCCAGCTGAGTGGGGGTTAAATAGAGCTGGGTCCAAAAAGGAGTTTAAAAAGAGTTACTATTGTATTAACATTGCATTGTACTACTCTATCATTGTATGGTTCTTACACAGAATCACAGAATGGCAGGTTGGAAGGGACCCCAAGGATCATCTGGTCCAAGCTTTCTATAAGATAGCATAGTTTAAATGAGATGGCCCAGCATTCTGTCAAGCTGAGTCTCAAAACTGACCCATGTAGGCGAATCCACTACTTTCCCTGGGAGACAATTCCAATCTCTAACTGTTCTCATTGTAAACAGTTTTCTTCTGGATTCCAGTTGGAATCTCCCCAGCAGTAACTTGTACCCATCATCCCTTGCTTATTCCATGCGACTCCTTGAAAAAAAGGATGTCTCCACCATCCTGGTAGCCTTAAGCCTTCTCTTTTCAAGGCTGAACAAACCCAGTTCTCTCAGCTTTTTCTCACCTGGCAGGGCTTCCAGGCCTCCAACCATTCTCATGGTCCTTCTATGGACACTTTCTAGCCTGTCCACATCTCTTTTTTTGTACAGCAGGGACAAAAATTGCACGCAATACTCCAGGTGTGGCCCGACAAGCACTGAGTAGTGTGGGACAAGGACTTCTTTATCTATGCTGGCAATGCCCTTGTTGATACAACCCAGCACCCTGTTGGCTTTCTTTGCCACTGCAGCACACTGTTCACTCATGCTGACCTTGTTATCCACCAAGACCCCTAGGTCCCTCTCCACAGGGCTGCTCTCCAGCCACGTGGATCCAAGTCTGGGCTGCATTCCTGGGTGTATTCCCAGGTGCAAGACCCTACATTTGTCCCCGCTGAACTTCATAAGGTTCTTGCTAGCCCACTCCTTCAGCCTGGATTATTAGATTATTAACAGTCTGTTGCATAGATTTACCAATAAAATTATGTTCTTGTAGTATGTTCAGCTGCAATCACAAGAGAGAGAAAGCAAGTCAGACAACTGGTTTGAGAGAATATTAAAACTTTTCTACGAATCATTTCATATTAAGGCTTGGTTTTTAGAAATTGCCAGGACATATCACAAAGGCTGCTGCCACGTCAGAAAGTGGGAAAAAGAAGGAACTGGGATAAATAACCACTGACTGAGAAAGAAGATAATGTATGTAATATGCAACTGTCCAGTTTTTAACATGCTGCGTCTCCTCTTGCTCCGAAAATTCTGACTGGTAAGAGCAAGATCTGATGCCCTTTTTTACCCAGGGGGCCGTGCTTACAAAATCCACTTGCAACCTTGCAAATCCAAGTTCAGTCCTCTCAACTGAAGAAGTAAAGATGTAAGTACAATTATCTCCAGCTGATGAGAAGAATGAAACCTCCTTCCACACCTCCCCCAACAGTTCAGTGAAGTTCCATTTCTCTTGCATCGCTTGCTTTAAGAGGCGCTCAAAATAAACAAGTCCAGGTAAAAAAGGACAATTTGGGTTGAACTAAACAAAAAAGCTCTGATTTTTACTTGGCTGGGAGAAAGCAACCTGATTTATAAACTCCTATCTGAATTTTTTTTTGCTTAACTAAAATATCTGTCACTATACTGGTTCTCCAGTTCAAGAGGTGAACCAAAAAAATCCACCCAGCTCCAGTTAGAAATCCCACAGCTCTGGAATATTGCATAGATGGAATCCACACGTCTTTATGAAAGCGTGCTGGCAGAATGAAAACTTTACATTAAAAACATTTATTTATTTTAACTCATCAAATGACAGCACTTTAGCCTAGTGCCTTTGGCAGCTACTGCAATACAGTAAGTAAAGGAAGTGCTGGGAAAAAAAAGGGGGGAAAAAAAAAAGGCAAGCTTTTTGGGTTTTGTTGTTTCCACTGTAGGTTTTAATAATAGAGACCTAAAAAGTCCAAGGAAATGTAAGATGTTCCACAGAATGATTTACTGGAAAATTCTTACAGAAAAGATGTAAAACTCTGAAGTTCCTAAATGCATTTTCTTTTGCAGGCACACATCTAAAACAACTGCAGCATTTAGAACAAATCTGTAAGATTCCTAAGCAAGGGTGTTTTGGAACAGGTCACAAGAGAATGGAAGGAGAATAGACTGGCGTTGATGCATTTACTATGAAGAATACCTCACAAATAATGAGTGCTTACTTCAGAGTATGGAAATGTTTAGCTACAATGCAGTTTGGATCATATGCTTAGGAACAGATTTTTCCTTTCAGTGTGCATGCCTAGCTGCCATTTCCATTAATGGGAATTAAGTACATGTGTCAAGAGGAGAAGTTAACTCTTAGAAATATAACTAATCTATGCTTTTTTTACAGAATGTAAATGCCACATCAGGCATGTTCAGTGTTGGCAAAACTGAGTGCTGAATATAGTAGAGCAAAATCCGAGAAGGAGAAGGCGGTCTGGAGGACTGCAATTTCTGTGCTATTTAGAGTTTTTCAATTTACTGAATTTCTTCAAGTAAAAAGTAAAACCATCTCATTTGCAAGTGGGAAGCCCTCATTTATCAGCTACTTACTTGCAATTTCAGCAAGGGCCTACCATCTGCATCTGAGAACTGACACTACCCTTAAGAAAAAAAGTAAATAAATTGGAATTTTCATCTAAAATTTGAATTCAAACTTCCCTCAGGGTCACTAAATATTACAATAAAGCTCCTAATACTTTTTTTTAATGGATGTTGGCGTGCATCAGCCAGGGTAAATGAACCTCAAAGTTAATACAGATGTAAACTATCTATAAAATAAATGGGGGTTTTAGAAATAAAAGTAGTATATGTAAACACATTTAAAATGAATTTGTACATCTAGGCAATAAGTAGCTTCTAATTGTGAGAAGGATAAAAATTAGAGACAGGATACATTCCTGATTTTGTATCATGTCCATCCCCACTCCTGATTCCTTTATCTTAAGTACAGCTGATCTTATTGTTTCTCTATACTGTCAGTTAGCTACAGGGCCTCTTTGTTGTCTGTTATAGAAGCCTTGGTCTGCACAAAAACAGCTTGAAAAAAAAATAAAAAGTGGACAGTTTCAGAAAAAAATAGTCACAGAAATAGAAGGCATGTCCATGGATAGGAATTGTGCTTGAAGTGATTGAAGAAGCTAACTGGATCTCAAATTTACAGTTTCTTGTTAAGGTTCTGAACATAAAATGTTAGGAAAAATAGGAGCCTGTTGCTCTCAGACTTCCCCTCCCTTCCTCCCCCCCCTTTCTTTTTTTCACTACAGATATTTTGCATGGAATGCAATGCCCTGACTGAAGCCCACAGCCTCACCTTGCAGGCACTCTATCTGCTCTGCCTCCATCCTGATCAGCCTGATTACTTTCTGACTGACAGGCCTGCTTACTGTCAGTGCCCATCCAATCCTCAGCCTCTGGATGACAATGCCAGCAGGAATGTTCTTCCTCGGTGTCATTTCCAATGACTGTTACAAACATGTAAATGCCTGCCACAATATAACCGACAATGAACCTAACTCGGTTCATATCAATAACCACCTCCCATCAAAAGGAAGTTACCTCCCTTTTCCCCTGCTGCACGTGTGGAGGAGTAGTTGGTAGAAATCAAGTCTCTTCTGAACAGGCAACTGAAGTTTTATAGCCAAACATAGAAGCTTCTGAGCCTAAGTATCCTAAAAGCACTATTTGTAAAAGTAGACAATAATCATCATGCCTAACTCCAAGTTCACTGAAATGGAGATCTTTCTGCTTAACCCAGCGGGATTTCCTGTGTGTCTCCCAACATGATTCTTGCAGGTTTTATCATCATATTCTGATCACTTCCCCAGTAACTATGCTCTTTTGAAAACTTATTCATTGGACAGGGTTAGAATCATGACATTTTGTCTCTGTATTTATAATCTGACTGCTTTTTCCCTATAGTCTGTTTTTACCTACCTGTGCAGCAAGGATGCTGGGTTTAAAATAGACTTGCTTCCATTGATTGATATAAAGAAACATCCAATGGTATTTTGGAATAATCCACAGCACCTAGTCTTGTGTTTTGCAAAGGCATTCCAACCTTCTTCTTGTGGTCATGAGGTTTGCTCTGGTGTTTGAAATAAAAATTCTCCACACCACATCTATTGTCTTTCAGTGCTATTACAAATTGTTTAGTACACTTTTGTCCTAGGACTACAGCCACACTCAGCAAACCAGATCGAGGTCTTTGGCAGTGGGCGTGATACTAACATACAGCTCAATTCATAGTTGCCCTTTGGTTTATATACTACACTGGATTAGAGAAAAAGTGAGTGTATAAAATAATTTCAATTATCATTACTATTTCTATTCACTTTGTACTGGAAGAGCAATGAAGATTTATGTCTCCTGTAAGAAACATCCTCTATCTGAACCAGTTTAGACTGTCATTGTAATTAGACAACACACACACAAAAAAGGTAACATTCTAATACTCTGTAAATTGCTTCTCTATTTTATGCATTTTTTTAGTCTGTCTAATCAAAAGAATTCATATAACCACTATCTGGTAAATGTTTCCAAAATGTAGATGCTGCAATGTGCAGTTTTGAAATTCAGAATAAATTCGTACACGTATTCCCTTTCCTCTGTACCACACACAGGGCCCCTACCTTACAGATACAGTCCACAATAAGATTAATACGAATTAATGTTTATCAAATGCACTCTGCTGATATTCAATTTGTTATACATGTCACTGGGAAGATCATACTGTAAATTAAGCAATGATTCCAATGACATTAAACACATCTCTGTAAGGGATGGCGTTATAAACCACGCTGCTATCTTATACCTTGCACAGTGAAACAGCAATCAATCAGTGCGTAGAGCTATGTTTCATTTATGAAGTTACAAAAGCATGCCACACTCATTCATTTTAACGACACTCTGATGCAGTTCTATGAGTGATTTTCCATTTTTGAGTAAAAGCAAAACTAGTGTCATGTGGTTCTGTCAAAGCAAAAAGCTGAAATTCTACTTGCAACACACAGACTCCAATTCAGCCAATTTCACAGAGAAATAAATGCCTAAGTATGGTATAAAACAGACCAATGCCTGGTTGGTATTGCTATTTCTATGGAGGCTTAACTCTTGCTTCTCACCTCTCATTACATGGGACAGCTAGGGGCTAGAAACATTGCCTCAGTAGCATGCTGAAGGCCCCTAGGAATGCTTCTGCACCTTGTATGGAGGAAAACTGAGAAAATACTACAGCAGTAATCTGAAGTACGAGTATGGGGAAATCAGAATATCTGGGGACACACTTCAAAATCCCTAATGCTATCTAGGTACAGGGTTGACTACCTTCTACAATTAATTATCTTCTAAGCAAGACAGATTTTCAACAGCTGTCACTGAAGTCTATTCAGAATATAAAAGAATCAGAAACGAGATCTAAAAAAACCACAGCCAACCAACCAATAAAGAAAAACAAGAGACCATTGGATTGAGACAAACATTCATTAAGATTAAAATACAAAGACGTTTCTCAGGAATGTTTATAAAAGAAAATTCATGTCATAAATTCTCCTCTGCCTGGAGAGGATCCAAAGCTGAGCGTCTCTTCTCTTGCCATATAACATTGTACCAAATCCAGACGGCACATTTGGTCACCCGCTTTTCCCCTTAAACAACACTTTCTATTTCTGATGTGGCTTTTGTTTTGTTTTACAAAGTTTAATTTCTCTTTCTTTGTTGATGCACTTTCCTTTTGCCATTATTTCAGAGTTGTGTAAAAGTAATTAGTGACACGATGCCAAGGACTAAACCTCACAAGCAACCTAAATATTTTGATTCACTGAGAATGCAGTCCATAATTTACAAAGTGCCTGACCTCTGTCCAATAAATAAAATAAAATAAATTAGATAACTTCTGCATGTTAACAGCCTGAGGCATACAGAGAAAAAAATGCTGAGATGAAGAAACGGCGAACATTGCCACGTTCAGGTACCAGAGATGGACTTTTCGGCACTTTTCCAAGCAACAAAAATCAGATACAGGCCTTTTTAGCATCTGACCCCACACAATCAATCCTGCCAACCATCTCTCTTGATAATTGCATGTAGCCACTGCCCTTTCTTAAGAGCAATGTGGTATAAAATGTGGGCAAAGATTTGACATGCTACAATGTCACAGGTGAAACTTGTTTTCTAATGAATTCCCAGCAAGGAATAGAATGGCAGCAGGTGTCTCCAGAAGTGCAAATCAAGTGGAAAATAAAAGGAGGCAGACACCTACCTTGGCTGTTTGGGTGGTTTTGTTGTTTTGGTTTTGCTGTTTTAGTTTTGCTGAGGGGTTTTTGGTTTGTTTTTATTTGTGGCTTTGGGTTTTGGTTTTTGGTTTTCTTTTAACTGCCCTTTTTGGTTCTTTGTTGTTCAGGTTTTTGGTTTGTGTTTGGGTTTTTTTTGCAGCTTGCCATAAATTTCTCAGAGGGGTCCCAATATTGTAGTCAAAGTTCAAAGTTGCTATATGCAGTCGAGACAGGCCTCTGGCACAAAAGCAACCTCATTGCCCTCTACAACAACCTGAAAGGTGGTTGTAGCCATGAAGGGGTTGGTCTCTTCTCCCAGGCAACCAGCACCAGAACAAGAGGACACAGTCTCAAGCTGCACCAGGGGAAGTTTAGGCTCGAGGTGAGGAGAAAGTTCTTCACAGAGGGAGTCATTAGTCATTGGAATGGGCTGCCTGGGGAGGTGGTGGAGTCACCATCCCTGGACGTGTTCAAGAGGAGATTGGACATGGCACTTGGTGCCATGGTCTAGTCATGAGGTCTGTGGTGATAGGTTGGACTCGATGATCCTCCAGGTCTCTTCCAACCTTGGCAATACTGTGATACTGTGATACAAAGCTTTGTACCTACAATCTCTAAAAATACTACAATTTTTAGTGTGATTTGTGGGTTGTGACACTAAAAAAAAAAAAGAAAGGCAGGGTTTTCAGGGTCTTGTGCATACTGGCATGGAAAAAACCAGATCATTTAATAAAAGCAAGTTCTCTTATGATAGTTTGAAAAATCGTCATAGTATTTAAGTGAGGATTCTGCCTCAAACACAGAAACTGCAGCCAGCTTCCCAACAAGAGACAGCTCTCCACTACATTATGTCCTAGATGTTTCAAAGCAAGGGAGGCTCAGACCAGACAAGTGCTCTATGAGAGAGGGAAGTTTATTCCTGTCCTTCAGCTCCTGCTGGCTGCTTTAATTCTGGCATATACATGACTTCAGAAAAACAGGCAAGCGCATTACCAAGTTTGATACCATGAAGTACCAACCAAGGCACACCATAACCCCTTGGACACCCCTCTGAGGACCACAGCTGATCAGTGCAGGTCCAGGCACCCCTGGATGAAGCTACTGGATACACAGGCTATACCAGATATACAGAGCCTGCTGTGTTAGAGAACTTCACCTGTTAGAGCTGTAGTCTGCAAAGACAACTTTTTCATGGCTAACCTCAAAGTCTTGTATTGGGACACATACTGCAGAGACAAACACGTGAGTGTTTTTATTTCTATAAGGAAATACTTTGAGAATCTCAACCAAAAAATTAATTACAAGTTGCATAAAGTTTCCTATTTGGTATTTGTTTGTTTTCATCTGACTAAATGGTTCTCCGGTTTTGTAATTATTGCAAAAGGAAAAAGGAGTAACCAATCTTCACTTCTTTAATTTCATAAACTCCTGGCTTTATTATTTATATTTTTTTCTAAACAGTCTCAAAGCTTTTTTATCATACAGTCTATTCACAATTAATGTTTGCTCTGCTTTTCTTTGCATTTCTTCTACATCATTCATCAAGTAGCCTAGCTCATAAATAACTCAGTATTACAGGAAGGGGCTTGCTACTGACATGCCACTCTGGTATTTTCAGCATTATTTGTTATTATGTTTTCAACAACTGGATATTGTCTTTGGATAATTCCACCTCCTTTAAGTATTCCGTAAGAAAACATAGGTCATCTTCTCTTCCACTGCCAAGCGGTCAGAGTTATGCTAGAACGGAGCAGACAGCATCGTCACATCCATTTTTCTGCCTGATGTGCGCTACTCTGCATGTGTCAACACCACGCATGGGTAGCCAATCTGCTCATCTTCCTGCATGGAGTCCTCTACTATCTTCTCTGGCCCTGACCTGAACAATTCTGCCTCAAACACAAACGCTTCTGTACCACTGCTCACAGCCATTTTCAATTCATTGATACATACATAAGGTGAGACAACACCTACAACACTCAGGCTTTGAATACCCCTTGTAGTTTTCCTATCTCAAACATTGACAATATACTGAGTTTTGTCTTCTGTTCCTCAGAGGATTATCTAACTCTTGAAAGTACTCCTATTCCACAACCACTTTTCTAATAGCCCCTTCTGAAGGTCTTTCAAAAAAAAACCCCAAACCTTTCTCGAAAGGAAAAACATAAATTTAATGATTGTCTTTTACTATTTGTTGACAAGCTCAAGCAATTAGCATTAGCCATAATTTTTCTTTACAAAAGCTATGCTGATGGATAGCTATGGTATCACAATACTCATCTATATGTCTCCTAATTTTATTTTTTATTACTATTTCAACCAATTTATCAAGTATGGAAGGAAAATTCATTAGACTAATTCTCAGCATCAATTCTACTGTTCAATTAAACAGCAGCAGAAAAATTGCTCTCTCCAACCTTACAGGTTAGAAGCCAATATTAAAGGAAAGACTACATATTAAGTTAGCAGCCTTATTTGAGCTCACCATCAATTTTCAGTAGCACACTATGATCTGTCTAACTTTACTTGGTACTCTGTTGCTCTTTATGTGATGAGTTTAGCACTTACTTTTCCTTTGACAGTAGCTAATCTTTAATATCGCAAAAGAATGGCTACAGGTTAGATTTCCCTCTTAAGTCTTCTGTGATAGAACATGACAAGGAAATAATTTTCCTCAGCAAACTGTTCTACTCCTTACCTATTATTCTGTGGTACAATACTAAGGAAAAAAGCCTTAACTGTTATTATGTGTTACAGTCCTGAGGGAGAAACAACATACATGGACAGCCTTTTAGAAAACATTTGAATTTACTCCCTGCAGTTTCAGATCAACTCATCCTCAAGACACTGTGCTTGCTTTGGATGGGGTTCTCTTGCATTTCTAACAAGCAACCATCATATCCTCCATACCTGTTCCAATAGCACACTTCTTTCCCTCATACTGCATACTGGGTGGTGCAAAAAAGGTCTTCAAGAAGCTTGGAACCAAGTCCATCCTCTAGACTCAGTAAGCCCTCAGGAGTCAATAAACTTTCACCATATATTGATTTACCAAGGAAACCTATAAAATCAGAACCTTTGTCAAGGAGGTATGAAAGGAGCTCTCTGAAGTTGAGGGAACTATAGCTTCCTGCATCAGGCAAGTGGGGCAGGGATTTCGTGAGATGAAGCCATCCTGTAAGAGGGTTTTTTGACAGTCTCTGCACATGGTTGGACTAGCCTGTGTAAGGAGAAACACTGTGGGTTTTAGTAATGATCCCACAGCCTGCCTGATTGCAGAGTTTATTGTGTGACTACTCTGCAGCACCTGACTATATTCATAGGGAGAGAAGACACGTGAAACCAGGATGAAAAAGCTTCAACCAAAATCTGACAGGTTGGTTGTTTTTTTTTCTTTTAGAAACTATGCTTCTTACAAAATATTTCCTTGCATTGGAATTGTAGTTTCAAACACTGCTTTCACTGCTGCTACACACACAGAGTCTCCCTGTCCCTCTCTCTGATATCCATACAGAACCTGTAACAGGAGCTATCCCTAAAATACAGGATATTATATGAAAAATTCTTAGTACTGTGTTTTTAAAGGTTGCTACAGACAAAATGTGTGTACCACACACAACGAACAACCACAATGGTTGTTCATACATGAATATTCAGTTATTCATATAACACATGAGTATACTACATGGGGAGGACTACAGTAAGCAAACTTCTTAGAAACAATTTGTTGGACTATTTAAGATTCACAGGTCAACACTCACCAGGAATAACAGACAGGAGTCCCACCCCTAACTACATGAGTAGTACCAGGGCAGCAGACCCATTACATGTGCTTAACATCATGTGGACAGTGAATCCCATGTATCTTTGTTGCATTAGCCTGACTCCCCATAGTTATTCTTTGCATAAACCAGGAGCATCTGTTTAGGACTTTCAGATATTCAGCATCAGTTGCTGAAGAGTCAGACGCTGCTGAGCCATGTCTGGCCATCCAAAAGTCTCATAGATCACTGCACAAAGCAATGAGGCAGTAGATCATCGCTGACAGCCATAGCACATTGCCCAGCTCTTTAAAGTTTGCATGTCTAGAGAAGCTTTCAGACTTACCACATTTAGGGTCAGTTATGATGCAGAATAGGATCCCTATAAAGCAACACACGCAGGTCTCATGGCATCATTCTAAACTGGAAGCTGAGACTGAGCATTTCCCCTACCACTGAGTAAAAGTTTCTGCACATTTAGACTACAGACAACTCCTAGTGATCTAAAATATATCTGTTATATTTGAAGTCATCTCCCTAACAGCATGATCATACTCTTTGTGCTTATGCCTTTATTCACAGGTAACCATGTAAGTGGCATTATTTTCTCAGTGTTTAAATACACAGAACTGAATGAAAGATATATTCATAGAAAGCATTCAGTCTGGGTACGGTGATCCATTGCAAACATCTAAAACCCCCACAAAGTTCACAAAAATTAGAAAAAGATAAGTGCAAGTTGTCTTAATGAATATAAAGAATCTATAAAGCCGTCACTAGGTGGGTCCATAGCAATGGATTAGACTTTGAGAGACGTTACATGCAAAACATTAATGCTTAAAACAGATGCAATGCAGACCAAAAGAGTCTGGAAATGGGAAAATGAAGCAGGAGAGATTCTTTCCTCCAACTGCAGAGCCATTAGGCATGGAAACCAAAGGGATGAGGGGCTATATTTTGCACTGGCTGCCCACCCTTGTTGATGCTTTCATTAGGAAGAGTACAATACCAATTACAACATTACAAGTCATTCATGTTCTCTGGTAAGTAGGTCCACATGCTCCTGTAAAAGTAGTAATTCTTCTCTCTGTAGGAGTATGGTTGAGGATGAAGGAAGGTATTTTTACAGATCCAAATCACTGCATCTTCAAGCCAAAAGAAGAATGTTCCTAATTCTTTGGGGCAGTGAGTGGAAAGGAAAGTGTCATTTCTTAAGTTACTTTCCTCTTCAACTGCCATAAGAGTAGGGTGTGGGTTCCAGGCAGAAACCCCACTATTTTTGGTTTGGTCACATTTATTCACATTTAGCCAAACTTCAGCCAAGTAGAAAAGTACCTCAGCATGGCCACCAAGACAGCAAGGAAGGAATAACAGGTATTTTCTCATTTTTGCTAAGGAGAAGCTCCTACCAGAATACAAAGATGATGGAAAATGTGTGGATTATTTTGTTCCAGCTGGCTTCACATCACACGGTAAGGAAATGCCACAATCTTTGACAGGTTCATATTAGCAAAATTTAAGCAAAAGATTATGGGAAAGCTTCCCATTCCATTATCAAATAATTTGGGGGAGGGAGAAGGATGGGAGACTATTAGGTTTTTTCTTTCTAAGCTCTCATGAACTGCCTATTTTTATGACCCTTTTAGTGTTGAAAGCATTGTCTGAAATAAAGACTAATCTCAAAGGATGTGAAAGCAAACCTATCGTTAGACTATTCAGAAAATGTAAAGCAGGAAGAAATGAACCATTTTTTCATCTGGTGGAGCAGCAGGTCTGACTTACTGACTAACAATAGATACTACAGTCTGGAGAGCACCCCCAGCTCTAATGGGCCCTGGCCACCCACCAGGACTCCTTTCCACCTTACCCACAGCCCAGGACACTATCTGTCATCCAGGGCCATCAGCCCTTGGCATAATGTTGCCACACAGAGCCAGCCTCAAGCTCCTCACAGACCGCATCCTGACCTGGCTTCAGCCTGGCTCCAGGGTGGTGCCCCATGCCTGAAGCACCTACACTGATGCCCCCTAGCTTCTCTGGTCCTGGTTGGGGTGGTGGGTCAGGCCCTGGCTGCTAGTCCCTGCCATGCTGACCTGAGCAGAGTCCCATAGCTCCTGCCTCTGTTGGTACCTTGATGATAGGCCTTACAACATCACCCACCTGTAACACAACCCAAAACTGAGTGTCAGTAACTAGACCCAGAGGAGGAAGAAGGCAATGCCTACAGCTCTCCATGCCCCCCTACATAACAGTTCAAGGATTAAGAATTCTTGACTTCAGCCCAGAAATGGAGAAGCTAGGGCTGGCCCTCCTCTGCCTGAAGGCGACAAACTCGCACCCTACTGCTCCTATAAGTGTTGCTGAAAGCACCAGGGTTGAATTTGCAATGACCAACCAGTGAAATGCATGAAGTTCCTCTAGAAATTTCTACAAGATGCAGAAACCCCCATTTTGATGGGAAAGTTAAGCAGCATGTTGACAACCCACTAGGCAGATAAGGTATACAACCAAGAAGATGGTCCTCCAGCTTCCAGATTCTCTTCTACGGCCTCTTCCTTCATTTCACATTAAACAGCAACGTATAAAGTATTAAAATTGTTTAATTACTGAACTCATTAAGCTAGGAGAGAAATATCTTTCTGCAGCCAAATGAGTCTTTTATTCTTTCCGGACAGTTTGAGCAATTTCACTAAAAGCATTGCAGATCACAGCCAATCCAAGACTCTCCCACATTCTGGTCATCAGGTCACTCTCTCAGAAGTGGGAATCACACATCTGACTTCCCTTTGGCAAGAGGAGAGACTAACCCCCTCAGAGCAGCATTTAATTTGTGGATCCAGAGAGATCTCTGAGGAAGACAAATGCTACACTGCTCATTTCTACCGAGATAGCAGCATTTCTGAGTCCACTTCATTTTAAGTTAAAGATCTCATGAAATTGGGAAGTTTTGGCACAATCAGGGTAGACAGAAGCTAAGGAGAGGTTCTTGGGATCACAAGATTTCATTTAGGCACTTAGGCTCTGTCACTGTTCACTTTAAACACTTGCAGATCTGAGCCTAAGTGCAGCTCCAATTAAAGAGAACAAGATATTCCCTGTGTAAAGAAATGGATGTGGTTGGAATAAAACTCCCAGACAGAAAAAATGCGGAAAAGATATACAAATTCAAGAGTTTCAACCAGTTATTTAGCATTCTCTTGGACTTAGCATCTTTGTTTCCTAAAAATACACATTTGCTACAACTTTAATATCTGCTGAAAGCCATTCAAATGTTCAAGGAGTGGCAACAGTTAATTTTTGTTAAGTCTTACTGTCAAACCAGGCTAGCATATATGCAGAACTTGTTCTTGCACTTAAATAATGCACTCAGCCAGGCCAACATAAGATAGCAGCACTATGGTATGAGCTAAGTACTATTATATCATCAGGACACTCTCAGATGAACAGTCTAAAGACACTTAGCAATTTCTGAGCAGTTCTTACTGTAAAATGGACCAATTTTTTATTTCAACATGTATCACTAAAAAATACATAGCATGTAAATCTCTGGATGTATCTATCTCTAGATAGAAAACATAACGCAGGTAAAGATGAGCTGCCTGATATTTTGAACAGGTGATCACAGGGGAGGAATTCCCCAGTATATAATGCCAGTGCTGGTCCAGCTTCTTTCAGAGTTTTAAGGTCTGGTCAACTCTAGCACTAATTTTTCTATCTCAAAACAAAAAGCTGCCATCTCCTTTGTGGGGCTTCCAGGAGAATCAGCTAGCTTTTTGCCTTCTTTAAAAAAACCCATATATTGCTTTCAAAATACAGAATATTGCAAAAGTGCACAGACTTCCTGAAAGAAGCAACAGTGGATTTTCCTTTGATGAAATGGTTGTCTCAACAGCCATGAGAGCCACTGAGAAACTGTTTTATTTGAATCACCGCTAGTACATTAATTAAGTTCTCCAATAGTTGGCAAAGATTTGTGGAAACCAAGACAAAAGTTCAGAACAGAGGTAGATCTCTATGGGGCTATATTCTGCAGCTTCCTCTGGGGTCCCCTCATCAATCACCTGTTAACTAAAAAAAAGGCAGAGGTGGTGCAAGGGATGGAATATTACTTAGTGAATGGCCTGGAAGTGTCATGAACGTTCATTTGAGGAAAACTCAGTGTTTGCTCATACTTAACGTTTGCAGCCTTTTGGATTTATAGCTGCTCAGAAGAGATGAGGATAACAGTGGTGGCCACTGCAACTGATAAACTATCTGGTGTGGTATTTGGAATTTGGTCAGTGGAGGATTGAGCTTAACATGCACGTCAAATATCCAAGATCATGAGTAATGTTGATAAACCAGAAAAACCTGTGGTGCAAATCTGATCTATTTCACATCAATATTGCTGCAAAAAAAAGCCTCTGATCTCACATTGTTTACTATTTGCTTCCAAACAAGCCTGAAAAGAGAAAAGCAGGCAAGAAGACAAAAAGACCAACAAAACTCAGAACTTTTTAAGTTCTTCAAAAAGGTTCTGTTCAAACAGCAGTTCAAAGTATAGTCTGCTTCTTATTTTATCCTAAATTGGCTTATCCATCCACCATAAGGACTTCTTTAATTCCTGTAAAACAACTGTGTGCTCAGGAGAGTGTCTATTCTGAAAATGTTTCTATTCATAAAAACGGTCTTGCTGAATTCTAGCTCTCCAGTATGTTTGCAACTCAATGTGAGATTTACTGGCTGACAGATAAAAGATGTCTTTTTCAAGCAGCAGTCCTGAACACTCAGTAAGGGATCATAAAATCAATCTGGTTACCTAGTGGCTCATCCAGCAACAACAGGAATAGACAATTTGTTCACTGTCAACATGTGGACAACTCCATCGCCTTCGCTGCCTTCAGCGGGTCTGTACAGCCTTGCAGAGGAGTCACATTCTGATGCCTGCTCCTGACGCACAAAACAAAGGACGTCTCATACCACTGTTCTCTGAAGCTGCTGCTCGTACAGTGTGGAGCAGGGGTCGGCAACCTTCCAACAGTGATGTGCCAGATTGTAATTTTCTTTCCCAAATTAGAGTTTAAGAATGCTGGCAGGAACTTTGCAGGAGCCAACAGACGCTGCCTTTCAAAGAGGCAACATGCTGCCAATCAGCTGATTGGCAGTATCTTGCCTCTGTGTGAGGCAGGGGCTCTGGGCTCCCAGGGAATTAGGATCTTGATAAGAGCCAGTGCCTCTCACAGATACCTCCTGCACTGGCCTTTCTATGTGCCATTCTAAATCTGCCCTGTAGCTTTGATGCCACAAGTGGTCAGCTCCTAGCTTCTACCCTTAAAATTTATCCAGAATTCAAAGCCATATCCCGGATTGGGCACCAGTTGTAGCACGGAGGCAAAGGACCAAATGAAAATGGCATTTAATGCTTCCTGATACTTGCACAG
Organism: Melanerpes formicivorus; assembly: GCF_026170545.1. Taxonomy (NCBI): domain Eukaryota; kingdom Metazoa; phylum Chordata; class Aves; order Piciformes; family Picidae; genus Melanerpes; species Melanerpes formicivorus. Next base: position 8,510,426 of record NW_027142360.1, on the reverse strand, counting down.
TCACAGGAAATAATAGAAGCTTCCTCAATCATACAGGTAACTCTTGAGAGTCTGTTGAGGAGAGCATGAGCAATTCCCATGCCCAAATACATAGCTTAGTGTCACAGTATCACAGCATCACAGTATAACTAAGGTTGGAAGAGACCTCGAGGATCATCGAGTCCAACCTACAAACACAGACCCCATGACTAGACCATGGCACCAAGTGCCACGTCCAATCTCCTCTTGAACACCTCCAGGGACAGTGACTCCACCACCTCCCTGGGCAGCACATTCCAATGATGAATGACTCGCTCAGTGAAGAACTTTCTCCTCACCTCGAGTCTAAACCTCCCCTGGCACAGCTTGAGACTGTGTCCCCTTGTTCTGGTGCTGGTTGCCTGGGAGAAGAGACCAACCCCCTCCCGGCTACTACCACCTTTCAGGTAGTTGTAGAGGGCATTTTTACAGAAGAGAAAAATTCAGGTGAAATAATTACATATGCCCTGGAAATTACTTCAAATTCAAAGACCTTCTTCACTTTGGGACTTGAGAAACATTTTCAGTTAGACAGAGAGTAACTACACATAAATGCAACACAGTGGTTAGGGTAGAATAGATAACTTAGCAAACACTAACTTTCGGGGGTATTTTGGTGAGAGAGTTATCTGAGTTTAACTGAGACACAAAGTGTATCTCTGCTTTTTCCTTAAGAAACTGTTAAAAGGGGACAAAAGTCTTCCCACCCCTTTCAGCTTTTGAGTGAGTAGCTGTCGTGTTCTGAAGGCATACGAATTGTGTGCGTAACAAGCAGCACTGCTCGTCAGGCACAGTGAAGGGATCTGAGCCTAGAACCACGCTCTCCTTCTGCACTTTCCAGCCAAACTGAGTCGTGATGCAATTGATAGAGCTGCCACTGTTCCTCCCTGGGACATTTCAAAGCAGTGCTTGCTTCTCCCCATCTTCCTACTTCCTTTTCCATGTGGGCTGCAGTTCACAATTTTTTCTCAGAATAACAGTGGCTCTAACTTCTGTGCCACTGGCAGTTCTTCACTAGCATTTGTTCAGTAAATAGTCTAATTTTGCTGAGTTGGTAGCAGCTGAGATTGTTAGTGATATATTGTCCTAGCATTAAACACACTGTCACCTGGCAGGATGATTGACTGGAGTCTGAATGTTGGCAGAACAGTGCTTTGCAGTTAGTTTGGCATTTCTTTATTAAGTTCAGGTTAGATTCACTTAAGGAATGCGCTTGCCAGCTATGCCGTGTTTTTGACTTTATATCCATCATGATGATTAATGGTCTATTTACAAAGATATCCATAATGAAATTCTTACCTTCTTTTCCCAGCCCAACATCAAACACACCTATCACTGTATTCTGTTCAAGCAAGCTAAATTCCATTAGAAATATTTTCAGACACAGGATCTTTCCATACTCTGCCGGAGTCCCAGACCTTCTAAACGTAAGTGCATATTTTTAGGGATTGATGTTGTTAAAAAAAATGACAAATGATACAAAGGCACTCTTCCCTTCTTTGCTTTCTCCCCTCTTTATCTTTGCCTCTGTGTTCCTCTAATTCAGTGAGCCATCTAGGAATATATGAAATTTTGAGCACCAGCCTCTATGCTTTTGCAATTATCAGAACAGAACTACTGTAATGGTGGTGCCTAGGAACCTCAGCCACCAATGGATGGTAGCTGCTTCATGAACACAGAGAAAATCATAGTTCCTGCCCCTGGCAGGGTGCAAGTTATGAAACCAGAGGCAGCAGTTAAACTGGAGCGGTATGGAAACAATGAAGTACATTTGCTCAAGATCATTATGCAGTGGTCTCACAGAGACCTATCAAGCTTGCTTAGACATTAAGACAAACTATCAGTCTAGCCACAGTTCCAACAGCTTCATACACTTCATTGCCAAGCTTTGCAGACTACCATTGTTTTGTGGTTTATTGCTCAGGAATGGCTCAACTGTACCATTTCACCTGCAATAACGGACTTCCATCCAGGGCTGTCACTGCTGCTTTGAAAGCTAAGAGACTGAAAGACCCAGCTGTGCTATGAAGCAGTTATGAAGTAAACTTATTAATCCCTACAAGCATATAAATCACCATGCCCAAATGCAGTACAATTTCTCTAGTATATTTTACTCCCCCTCTGAAATATGAATTTCTCTTGCTCAACTTTCCTTACAATATCCACAGATATATTTTTTTTTTCTTAAGTATCTAGGGACAGATTCTCAAAAAAGCCTTTAAAATGTAACTAGAAGATCACTGTACTATTCAAAAGTGCTTACAGAAGTAGTGCTTAAGCACCTTTTGAAATCTCAGTTGACAATTTGATGAACCTCTTAGTGCCTAAATATCTTAGGCACTGACCCATCATGCTAAAAAAAATTTGCCCAAAGCTCCTCCTTTTCCCACACAGAGCTCAGTGCTTTGTGACAATAACAAACCCCTTTTTCCCTGGGTTAAGTCTGGTAGCAGCCAAGTTTTCCCTTTAAGTATTTAATTAATCTTATTGCCAAAGTATTCTTCTTGAAACCTTGATAAAGAGCCACTTAGCACTCAGAATTAAAATTTATGGGAAAGAAGGCTCAGATGGGATTTGTCTCACCTAGCATTACACATTTTCAGCATAACCGTTAATATCTGAGCTAGGCTCCACTCGCAGTTAGCAGAGAGAAGCAGAGTCTCACAGGACAGAATTCATTTGACCCATTCTAAATAACTATGAAGGGATACAGTAAGTTGCATCTCAGAAGGACCTGTATCTCTGTTTATACCAGCAAGGAAGAAAGAAAACTGACTTCAGTGCAGTGTCTGTTTTGAAGGCATCTGAAGTTAGGTAAAATGGATTGCATCAGTGTCTGGAGGTTAAAACAGGATGTTGATGGTCCAGTCGTAGGAATTCTTTCCTTTCTGTCGTTAACTCCAAACATAAGCACCAGCAAATCACTGAACTTCTCAATGTTTCAGTTTATATAGCTATAAAAGAAAGGTATATTAGAGAGCAATTACATTCTATGTTCTATATATAGAGTCACAGGCAAAAGCCTAGCTCTTGTAAGTGTGCTGAGAACCTCAGAGGGAATATATTAAATACGTGTAAACCAAATTAAAGAGTCTACCAGAGAACAGGGAAAACAACTGGCAAGAGTTGGAGCAAGAAATAAAAGAGATTAAATTCCACTTGCTGCATTTAAGCATTGTGAATAGTCTGTTTTACAAATGTTTAGCATGTTGCACATGTTTAGGAGGCCTAATATTTCAAGATGGATTTTCTCCACAGTATGGAGAAGCAAAGAACTTAGTTAAACTGACATCTAAAGTTAAGGAGCATATGCAAGCTAGAACGGGTTATTGTGCCACTAAGCCTTGCAACAGTGTAAATGAAGGTCTTGTTGCAGGGTGCTAATCTTCTCAGAATTCTTATTAAAAATGGATGATTGCAGGTACTTCCAAACAGCCAGAACCATTGATTTTTGATTTACTAAGCCCAGGAGCATTGCTCCCAATGCATTTTTGCAAGTTATTTATACAAATGAAAGAGGGAAAAAATTGAGGGTTAAGATGGCCATTTGCATTGATTACTTTCTTCACTTTTTTTCCACCTAAGACTAAAGGAGATGTTCAAGTTGTTAGCCAGGACAACACAGTAGATTTTGTTTCTGGACTTGGCACTCTCCCAGTTTGTGTCTGGAAGCAAATGGTTAAGGCTCCACACACAGCCAGAGGTGCTGTAAAGGAGGGAGGAACTGAACACCCGAGATGATTATAGCTGAAAACATGGCTCTAATGTAGGGAAATAATTCATATTTAAATAATTGATTATTATCTACAAAGTTATCATTATAATCATGTTTATAATGAATGCATGTTTTACCAATTTGAAATAACTAAGTATTCTAATCTTAGCAAGCTTAAAGAAAGTCTGTTAATGAGATAAGAATATTTTCCTTTCTGCATATGTATTAACTGTTCTTTTTTCAGTTCAGAAAATATGCTTGCAAATGGGATTACTCTTGCAGATTCACCAGGGTGAGCACAGGTAGTTTCAAGAGGGAACAGTGCTGGGAAAAAATCTAGGTAGCTGTAGGTTTGAAATCGTTCCTGCTGCTTCAAATTGCTGTGGCACTTTCCTTCACTACATTATGTCCAACCTATCACCCAACACCATCTAATCAACTAAACTATGGCATCAAGCACCCTATCCAGGCTCTTCCTAAACACCTCCAGTGATGGTGACTCCACCACCTCCCCGGGCAGTCCATTCCAATGACCAATCACTCTTTCTGTGATGAACTTCTTCCTAATATCCAGTCTAAACCTCCCCTGGTACAGCTTGAGACTGTGTCCTCTTGTTCTGGTGCTGGGTGCCTGGGAGAAGAGACCAACTCCCACCTGGCTACAACCTCCCTTCAGGTAGTTGTAGAGAGCAATAAGATCTCGCCTGAGCTTCCTCTTCTCTGGGCTAAGCAACCCCAGCTCCCTCAGCCTCTCCTCATAGGAAGTTTTTCCTAATGCCTAATCTAAACCTCCCCTGGCACAATTCAAACCCATTTCCTCTCATCCTATCACTGGCTACTTGTGAGAAGAAACCAGTGCCAGCCTCACTACAACCTCCCTTCACGTAGTTATAGAAAGCAGTTAAGATCTCCCCCAGTTCAATGATGTCTTCACTTCTTATTTCATTAGCTCCTGAACCAGATGCCACTCCTCCATATCTGTGAAACATCTTCAACTCACAGCTGTGGCACAGAGAACATCCTTATTTAATGGGACAAGTCTGTGGGGCCAGATGAGCCACACCCAAGAATGCTAAAGGAGTTGGTGGACATGCTCACCAAGCCACTTTTCATGATTTAGCAGCAGTCCTGGCTAACTGGGAGGCCCCAACAGTCTGGAGATTAGCAAATGAGATGTCCATCTACAAGCAGGGCTGGAAGGAGGTTCCAGGAAACTACAGACCTGCCAGTCTGACCTAACACACCATTTATAGGACAATCAGGTAATTAGGCTCAGTCAGCATGGGTTCAAGAAGGGCAGGTCCTACTTAACAAATCTCATCTCCTTCTATGACAAGGTGACCTGCTTAGTGGATGAGAAAAAGGCTGTGGATCTTGTTTGTCTGCACTTCAGCAGAGCCTTTGGTACTGTTCCTCCAAGCATCCTCATGAAAAAACTGGCTGCCCTAGGCCTTCATGGGTGTACACTCTGCTGGATCAAACACTGGCTGGATGGCTGGGCCTACAGAGTGGTGGTGAATGGAGTTAAATCTAGTTGGCAGCTGGTCACAAGTGGTGTTCCCCAGGGCTCAGAACTGGGGCCACTCCTGTTTAACCTCTTGGTCAATGATCTTGACAAGGAGGTTGATAACAGCCTCAGTAAGTTTGCAGATGACATCAAGTTAGGTGGGAGTTTTAATCTGCTGGAGGGTTGGAAGGCTCTTCAGAGGGACCTGGACAGGCTGGATTAATAAGCTGAGGCCAATCATCATGGGCTTCAGGAAGGCAAAGTGCTGAGTCCTGCACTTGGGCTGCAACAACCCCATGCAACACCACAGGCTTGCGGCAGAATTGCTGGCAAGCTGCTCAGCAAAAAGGGACTTGAGCTGTTGATCGACAGGTGGCTGAACATGAGCCAGCAGGGTTAACAGGTGGCCAAGAAAGCCAACAGCATCCTTGTCTGCTTCAGGAATGGTGTGGCCAGCAGCATCAGAGAGGTGATTGTCCCATTGTACTTGCCACTGGTGAGGCCACACCTAGAGCGCTGTGTTCAGCTCTGGGTCCTACAGTGTAATAGAGATATTGAGGTTCTGGAGTGCATCCAGAGAAGGGCAACAAAGCTGGTGAAGGGTGTTGGGAATAAGTCTTATGAGGAGTGGATGAGGGAGCTGGGGTTGTTTAATCTGAAGAAAAGGATATGGAGGGGAGACCTTGCTCTCTACAGCTACCTGAAGGGAGCTTGTAGAGAGGTCGGTGTTCGTCTTTCCTCCCAAGTCACAACTGATAGGACAAGAAGAAATGGCATCAGGTTATGCTGGGGGAGGTTTAGGTTAGCTGATAGGCAAAAATTCTATACCAAAAAGGTTATCAAACACTGGAATAGGCTGCCCTGGGAAATGGTTGAATCTCTTGATGCATTTAAAAGCAGTCTAGATATGGTGATCAGGCATGTGGTATAGCAGTGGGCCTGGTAGAGTTGACAATAGCTGGAGTTGATGATCTCGAAGGTCTTTTCCAACCATTGTGATTCTGTGAGTCTGTGTGATTCTGATGATGCTTTTATAGGGGCATGCTCTTTTGAGTTTCCTCAGTGGTATTTATTTTATATTCTTCCCAGGCAGAGTACAACCTTTCATTTCAACTGAAACCTGCACTATAAATATCAACACTGCAGTCACTTAGAAACCTCTCCTTACACTGTGTTAGGTGTTAACTTACACCAAAATCAATGGAATTTAGGAATTTAAATCTCTTTAAGGATTGAGGATTAAGTCTAATAAAATGAATTCTAAAGGTATTATACTTTGAAACCAACTGGCAAATAACAGTAACCAGGGAATATTCCAGCTTACATTACAAACAAGGCCTCAAGTATTCTAAATGTTGTCTAGGGTTGGCAAATCACTGATGGTGTAGCAACATCATCTATACATTTAAGGTGAACACCTTGACACGTGGCAGGCAGACCTCTTCCCTGTGTGCAAACCTCATAGTTGAGGCCAACAGATGGATTCAAATTCAACATATTTGGCTTGGGAAGGTGGAAGATTGACAACAGGTATTTTCCTGAACATGCATTCAGGACGCCTTCACCTCTTTTCCTAAGAGCTTACATCAGCACATCGAATTGTCTCCTGTGATGGTAACAAAGGGCACCACTTCTTCCCATTTCAGGAGCCTGGACTAAACTTTGTATTTACAAAGGCATGTAGACCTAGGACAAGGGGCAATGGTTTTAAACTAGAGAAAAGGAGATTTAGACTGTCCATCAGTAAGAAGTTCTTTACTATGAGGGTGGTAGAACACTGGAGCAGGTTGCCCTGGGAGGTGGTGGAGGCCCTCTCCCTGGAAACATTCAAAATCAGGCTTGATGGGGCTCTGAGCAACCTAATTCAGTTGGAAATGTCCCCACTTACTGCAGGAGGTTGGACTATGTGACCTCTAGAGGTCCCTTCCAAGGCAGTGCATTCTATGATACTATTCTGAAATACCAGGAGTTAAGCTCTGGCTGCAGGTTCCACACTGCATATGTAATCACAGGTGCCTGCAAGGGAAATGGAAAAGGAATGGGAAGCCAGGAAGCAGATTCATTTCCAGTATCACAGCCATTCTGCCTCTCCTTGTGTCTTCCCTCTCCTATTTTATGAGCTCCTGCAAAGAGGAAGCCTGGGAACTGGCCTCCTCAAGAAGCAGTGCTGCTATGGAGTCCAGAAACATCAGGAAACAAAACAGAAGCCCTGGGGTCTAATAAACAACTTTCAGTCTCTATGGACTTTTATCCACTTAGGATGATTATTTTAACAGCATCCAAAAGGCTAGTTTATATACTGATACAGGCTACAGTAGCAGGGATTATGCCATTGCCTCCACAGTGAGCATATGGAGAAGCGGTACCCTTCAGTAAGGTCTGTGGAGACACATAGAAGACATGCATTAGACAGGTCTCAGGCTCACAGCCAATCCTTCTTCCAGCTTGGTAGGGAAGTCAGCTACCCTGTGCTTTCCTTCAGTTCACAGTAATAAACTTCTACTGCTTGGTTTTTACACAGCATAAAATCATTGCTCACACGAAGAGCAATGTAATATCAGTGTCCTGTCTCAGCCCAAATACATCTTAGTGGCTGTTAATTGGTAGCTTGTCACACCAGCCCTTTTCCTAAATAGTAATGCTCACCTTCAAATACCCTTAAATTTGTCTTTGAAAATGAGTTCACATTACTGCCATTGTTAGTTCAGAAGATCTATCCAATTTCAGGTTTTTCATGTTTATTAATTAAAAGGTGACTGAAAATGGCATTATCAAAGCCTGCATTAAATTGCTCCCTTTGTTTTATGATGGTTAGAGGTCTCCAAATGGAATTGAAAAGGCCACATGTGTTACAATTATTACTTTTTTTTTTAAGCAGACACCACTTTGTCATCATATACTAGATTCAAAGCTAGAGGCCATAGTCAAACACTCCAAAGAATAGCTGGGGTTTTTCTCTTTCAAATTATTGATATGTAAGAGAGGGGACAGAGTAATTGTTTAATCACTGGCACACTGCTTTAAATCTAATTCTCAGCACACACAGAGAAAACACAAATGGATGGAAAGGGCACTGAGGCATTTGAGTTGATTGATGGCAGGTCAGTGACCAGTGCACAATAGTTTAGATATAAAACACAGCAAATTAAGAGCATCACATTCCAAAAGCATGGCATGAAGCTGATCTCAACCAGAGAGATGGTTGATACTATTAAAAGGTGGAACTACCAGCCAACGTGCACACTCAGGTGAAGAGTGTAACATTATACAATGGGTTGCACTGGCAAAGAAAAGGTAGGAAATAGAGGATGGGGAATATTTCTGCTACTCTGCAGAGCACTTGCTTTGTAGCAATATTTGCTTATTTGAATAAATATTATGCTGTAGAAGTTGACCTTTTCAGTTAAAAAAAATACTAAAAATGACAGTGTAAGTCATGAAAAGGCAGTCCCAATGGCATCAAAGAATACAGGCAAGCCATCCAGCTTTCAAGCTAAATTCCTGTAGATCCTAATAGCACAGGCTAAGTCCACCTTACACAGCAGGTAACTTTTTACATAGCTAATGTTTTGTACCTACTTGACATGCACAGCAAACCATTAGCTAACCTGGGCAGTTCACTTGCTCTCAATGAACAGGCAGGAAGAAAGTTTCTGTGGTTATTACACTCTCTGAGGTTTGCTAACAATTTCAGGTCATCAGTTCTGAGCAGTTTTGAAATGCCTTCCTTTCCTACTCCTGTGATATGCACTCCATTTTTAACGCAGATATTTCATGTTTGCAGATCGCAGGACACCGCACAGTTCAACAGATTAGAAAGCACAGTGATGTTTAGAACAACACAGAGCAGACTAGTAGCAGCCACTCCCAGGGGTGTATGAGGACACAAGGTCCCTGGGGTTTTCTCATCAGCCTCTGTGCTTTTTGATGTCAGAGTAGCACAAAAGAGTGATTATAAAGTTTCAAAAATGCATTATTAGGCTCTGGATTGAATGGGTACTAGAGGAGAAAGACATCAACAGTGGCGAGTTAGCCACTGACAGAAGAATCGAGAGCTCTGGAAAACCTCTAGAAGTGCAGCTGGAATCAGGATCGCTCCTAGAGCTGTTCAAGCTAGCTGCAGGGATTTGGGGGAGACATTTTTTTTACATCTTTTTTTATGATGTAAGGTGTTACTGCTCAGGCTACAGTCCTAGATACTTTTTATAGCCACATGAATCTCTGTGGGCTGGCAGGACTGAAGCACTGTCTCAATACACAGATATGAGACAACAGTAATAAAGGGAGCCACAGGCTTTCATGAATGTATGAAATATGAGTTAAGAAGTTTCTTCACATTAAAGTTCTTGTGACTCTGTTGATGTAGATGGAACCAATTTGGCTACTTGCCAAAAGTGTATCAGAATCTGCCCTTTGATTGTCAGGCAGAAAAGATCAGGCAGCTCACTGCCTGATCAGGTGATTTGTTATGACCTGGTAGTATATTTAGATGTAAATGTTGTCTTTGGATTTGCCTGTAAGGGCACAATTTGACCTTCCCCCCCCCCCCTCCCTTTTCTATCTGAAATGAAATTATGCCTAAGCAACACATCAAAAGAGTTAGGGATGTGCAGTTGGCACCACTAAGGATTAGCATTATCTATTGACATTACATTAATTAGATATTCCTCCTGTTCAGATGACTCAAATCTTTTTTTCAGGACAGAGAAAAGAAACATGACTTGAACTGGGAATTAAGATATGACCCTATGTTCAGCTGCAGCTTTCGCTCTTTTCTTGACACTACCTTGCACAAATGACAGGATTGGGAGAAAGCCCAGCTAACAGTACTCCTAGACCAGGGAAGTATGCCAAAGCAATATCATAGTATCATAGTATCAGTCAGGGTTGGAAGGGACCACAAGGATCATCTAGTTCCAACCCCCCTGCCATGGGCAGGGATACCTCACACTAGATCAGGCTGGCCAGAGCCTCATCCAGCCTAGTCTTAAACACCTCCAGGGACAGGGCCTCAACCACGTCCCTGGACAACCCATTCCAGGGCTATATCACTCTTTGCTTACTAATTCTGAGTTGTGATTTCAATAGAAGAACTCATGCTTCTTTGCAAGGTTCAGCAAATGATATATTAAAACTGGGACTGATAATCCTAATTTTGTCCAAGGAACAAATCATATGGAGAACTAATTTGACAATACTAGAAACCCATCACAAACCCAGGGCTTTTCTGTAATGCAGTGTGGCTGAACTTTGCTGCTGAGTGTGCTGTAGCAGTTCTGTGAATGAACAGAGAATTTCAGTCCCTAGAGCTCAATGCATTAGCCTGCAAAAATATTGTCATTATTCCTTGAAACAGAGGAAGACTGGGACTGTATCACAATTATTACTGGCGGCATATACATGTACAATATAAGAAAACATACTACATTCATATATTTTAGTTGGAGATATCTGGCTATTAACAGTGAACATATATATGATTAAAAATACATCACCCTCACCTAAAAAGTTCTGGCTTAACACGTGAAGACTGTTTTCATGATGCCTGGAAGTTTAACAGCCTTGGAAAATGATCACAGATCAGTAATATGTTGTCTGCCATGACAGCTAACCATTTCACTACCCACTTAAAAATAATGCTTTTCTTAAGAGCACCAGTTCCAGGCTACAAGTTGCAGATTTTCTCCCCAGATGCACTGTTTTTCTTTTCAACCAAAACTGCAGAGAAGTAAACACTGTCAAATCAGACAGTGTTCCAAACAGCCATCATGACAACTTTATCTTAGTGCATTAACATACCAGGTGTTTCTCCTAGATAGGTTGATGGGCCAGATTCAATGATCCCAGAGTTAAGAATAACTTCCAGCACTAGAAGCAGCTCTTCCTGATGGCTAAATGAGAAGAACTACAAAGGAGATGTTCCTTAGAGAAAATAAGGAAGACTGAAAGAAACAGTGAATGAGGAAGAAGAATGGAGATGCAGAGGGGGTACTGGAAGAAAGCAAAATGAAAATGGAGGAAGAAAGAGGTTAAAAATACCTGCAGGATCTGCAGACAGCAAGGGAGGATGGAATAAAAATGTGAGCCACGAGTTCTTGAATGTATACCCAAAGCCCTCAAATTTTCATTCAGACTCATAAACACACACAGCTTGCTCTGCCATTCAGCTGCCTGGAAGGATTGACTCTTCCAAAAGACATCCCTTACACTACTTCCAGAGCCATCCAAGATCTTCTTTTGCTGCAGGCCTTTTGGTAGGTTCTTTCATACCAGGCCTGGCAGGGTTTGCCCTCTTTTGTCACGCTATTAGATTCTTTCAGCCACTCTATAGCAATGTGCCAGCCACTCGTGGCCATATGTGGTATGGAGGGAAAGGAGCACAGTAAAACTACTGCTTTTTACCAGATGCACATTGAGAGAGACACCTCCAGGTAAGCGCATTCATTCCTAGTCAAGACTGTATCCCCTAGCAGACAAAACTCTTGATACTGCAATAATTTTTTTGAAGTGCTACAGATATGGAAAAGCCTGAATGAAGCCAGAAAGCATTTCTGGTTTTTTATTTATCAGATCCAAAGAGACAAGCTGTTATTTTATTGCTCGGTGTAGATGCTCCTACTTTGATGGACAAAATGTCTAGAACAATTGGACCACAAAGTGACATAAATCCCAATAGAACAAAAAATATATCCATTACCTACAGTATGTCCAGAATCAATCTCTGTGAGGGATGATTATGGTATTGACCTGAGATCTGTCAGTACATTTTCCTCTGAGAAGTCCCTAGTGCTTGCAGACAGAGCCCCTGTGGGAGTTATCTTTCATGTACACCAATATGAACTGAACACTAAAAACTTGCCTTGTGTGTGTGTGTGTGTGTGCTTTTCTTAGCCACATTGTAACAATTAAATTCTACTGAACTATTAGCTGGATACAAGGTGGGCTAAAAGCAGTGTGTGAAGGAAATTAATATATACAGTACAAGAATCTATAGCATCACGTCCTCAGTGGCTGAGATGCTAAGTGAGTCACTCCATGTTATAAGCCTCTTCACCTCAGTGCTTGGTCTACCTGGACAAACTCCAGTCAATATCTGCATAAATTTGGTAATCAGGATGGCAGCAGAAAGGAATGAAAATCTGAACAGGAGATAACCAACAACAGAACCCCCTTGCTGCCGTGTGCATTGTAACTTGTAATTATTAGATGACCTTCGTGTTCATCAGGAATGAATATAAACTTCCCCCCCCCCCCATGGTCTTTTGGTCTCAGGGGAAAGTGTGTGTGGGGGGGGAAAGTTATTGTATTGCCTTTGACAAAGGAAGATCCATCCAGTCTAAGTGCAGTATTTGCAAGTGGACTAACCACACAGAATTGCCTTCAAAGATCACAGCAGGGCCCAGACCCAAATAACCCATCCATGCCAAGGAATTGATTTACGTACAAAAGTAGAGTTCTGCTGGAGGGAAGAAAAACCTACAGAACACAAACCTTGTCATGTAGTCCAGCATGATGTAAATGGAAGAATAATCGTCCTTGTTCCCCAGACACTAACCAAAACAAAGTCTGGAATTTTAGTGCACTGCTGACCAATGTACTCATAGTGAATTAAACTTCAGAATGTCTCCTGACTTTAAGGCCGTCTTGTCAATCTGTTCATCACACAGGAGCGAAACCTTGATATAAGAAGCAATGTAACAAGCTGAACACCCTAGCCCAGGGCCAGTATGCAATCAGGATATCTCTATGAGCCTGTCTTCTCATACACACAGGAAAACTGAGATCAGTTAGAGTCTACAACAAAGTACTCAAATACACATGCTGCTCCAGCCTTTATAAAGCCAGAATCCTAACTCTTCTCAAAAATCCAGAGAAGGGCCACAAGGATGATCAGAGGGCTGGAGCACCTCTCCTATGAGGGCAGACTGAAGGAGTTGGGGCTGTTCAGTCTGCAGAAGAGAAGGCTCCGAGGTGACCTCATTGTGGCCTTCCAGTATCTGAAGGGGGCCTACAGGAAGGCTGGGAAAGGACTTCTCAGGATCTCAGGTAGTGATAGGACTAGGGGGAATGGAATGAAGCTGGAGGTGGGGAGATTCAGGCTAGATGTGAGGAGGAGGTTCTTCACCATGAGAGTGGTGAAACCCTGGAATGGGTTGTCCAGGGAGGTGGTCGAGGCCCCATCCCTGGGGGTGTTTAAGACCAGGCTGGATGAGGCTCTGTCCAGCCTGATCTAGTGTGGGGTGTCCCTGCCCATGGCAGGGGGGTTGGAACTAGATGATCCTTGTGGTCCTTTCCAACCCTGACTGATTCTGTGATTCTATGATACTATGATAAAAGGGAAATTCAAAGTGAGTTGCTCTGCTTGTGACACAGTCATTACTACTGGGGTGGCTGCTACCTCTCCCTCAAGAACCATGTGACAAAATCTTTCACTAACCAGGATCCTCAGCACTCACATCATACAGCCTGAGAAGCACAGACAGGAGAAGCTCACAGACAGGAAACAGTAACGTACCCCCAGGAATCCCAGCGCTTTGCTCCATGTCAGTCCAGGGCTGAGCAGGCTACCCAAAGACACCGGGTAATGCCAGATTAAGATTGCTTTCACCCCTTGTGATAGCCTGCACTTGTGGCTAATCTCATGACACAGCTCAGACTTGGAAGTCACAAACTTTTTGAGAATCAATGGTTAGCCAGTGTTACTCTGCGGAGAGGTACAGCGTTTGGGGGGCACCAGGTTCCTTTGTATTCCCATTTTTAAAATGCTTTAAGTCAGTTACCAAAGGTTTTAAAATTAAGACAGTTGTCTTAGAGACCAGAACTGCTCTAAATCAGCATGAACATGCATTAACTGCTTTAAAACCTTCTGTGTGGACAAAGATGATTTTTGCCTACCTTATACACAAAGTCCAAATAGGAACACTGTGGACTTCTTTGTAAACCACCCCCCAGAAATTTTCAAGTTTCATTTGATTAAGCAGAGAAAATTGTGAAAATGGATATGAATGTTCCCATATTGACTCTGTAGGGGAGTAAAGGAGGGTAAAACACCGATCTAATCCCTGGTTTCCACACTGCCAGAAATAGCGACTGCCAGTCCTCAGCCAAAAGGCTTTTGGCTCACCCTGGCTTTACTACAGGGCTTGCTGCTGCCCCAGCACTCTCGCTGAAGAGCCTACAAAGCACTTACTCATATTTAATCACGTAAGTACTCTGGACCTTGCAAGAGCAAGCCTCAATGAAATATTTAAGAGACGTGCTTACAAAACCCAAGGTAACCGACATCAGGAATAACCAGGGAGTCTGACAGACTACTTCAAAAGAAAGGAAATCTTCATAATGACATAAAAAGAGAAATTGGCTTCTAAGGAGAAATAATCAGAAAATAAACAATCAAATATTTTATATGTAAACTGGATAGACAGTGTGTGATTAAAACTTGACAGAAGATGCCTGATCAGCTGAAACAATCACATGAAAACTCAGTTTGCACTGGGAAGCTCTGAGGAAACTTCAGCTAGAGCAGCACAAAGGTTGCTCCTGTTTACCAAGTCCCATATACATCTCATCAAGCTACTGTTAATTTCAAGAGTGTTTTATCACAGCTGGGAAGAATTCATACCATAGAAACCTTGGCTTTACAAAAACAGTGGGTTTTGAAGTATGCTAATTATTTTATAAGTACACAATAACTGAAAATACTTTAAGGTAAACAGAAACAAGAGTGGATTGAGGCTGTGGCTTAAAATTGAGGTGGGAGACCTTTCAGTGGAGGCATGCAAACATTTTCTGCACAGAGTTTTTGATAGATTAATAGTTTCCTTTCCTTTTATTTTCTATTTTTTTCCCCCTCCACATAGTTACATCAAAATTTAATGATATTAAAGAGTATCTAAGGAAAAATAGCTATGGAATCATTTAGACAACAAATATTTAGTGGCCAAAAGCACCCTGAAGTTCTCCCCATTAATATTCATATTACACTAATGTTTAAAATATAATGCACATTTTACAAACACAGAGATAGAGTCTCTGCTCTAAAAAGAGTTTACTACAATGAGAACGAGGACCTGTAACTCCCTTTGAGATGTAACTTGTTGGGCCAGGTTTCTAGTCAACACTTTTGGTTTTATTTGCTGCTCAGTTGTGCAGTCAAACAGTTGAGCTTTCTAATGGTACACAGCCACTGTTTTATGGCATAGTTGTTCCTAACAAGAGACAAAAGCTCTGAAGGTGCCTGCATTTCTACAGACTCCACATAGGAATAAACTGACTTAAAAGCAAATTCAGACACATTCTACAGATTGCCCTTATTACTGAGGCTTGTTGGTACTTCCCAGCAGCCTTCCAATCTCTGCCTGAACACGAGGGCAGAACAGTAAATGACAGAACAAGCTGCCTTCACAAGCTGAGGTACTGCCCTCTCTTTTGCCTGGTATCTCAAGCCTTGCATGATCTTGGTCAGTTTGAGAGAGAGAGAGTTAAAAAAATAAAGTTATTACAGAGGAGATCTCATCCCTTTGCTCATGTGGACTTTTCCAGGACAGTTATTAATGCCATTTGCATCATCTGGAGCAAGGTATGCTGGAAGCTCAGCAAGAATATTACCCAGGAAAAGAAAGGTCCAAAGAGAAACTCAGAAATTCTGACAGACGTGACTATAGGCATTGCCGTGCAACTACGATGCACAGAACAGAATCCTGATGGACCAGTCATAATGCATATAAATATTGATAGAACAGATCTGCCCAAAGATGGCACATTTGTTGGAAGACAGATCCACTCATGCTTAAATGCACAAAAGGAGACAGAGATCACAAATTGGTCATGCGGTTTGCCTCTACCCATCCACTGCTGCAGTTCCTTACTAGTACCTGAAGGAAACTGGAACCAGAGCCACTGCTCAGACATGATGATCTTCAATGTCCAAACAACAGTCAACATAAAATACAATTTGAGCTACACCACAGGGCAAGTTTTCAGCATTTTTTAGGGGGATGATGCTTCAGGATTGAACTGCAAAACTCCCATTATGGATAGAAGTCACACAGCTAAATCCCTACATACTATAACAAAAATATCGCCTTACGTTTTCTCTGGTACCACTCTTGATCTGTGCTGACAGCTCTCTCATCATGAATAACATTATGTCAGGCTGCCCAATGATTCCTGAAACTGTCAACAATGTTTAAGTCAAGTTCTCTGAACTTTTTAAAACTTAATCATCTTCACTCTGGAAGCATGAAAGTTGAATGCAATAGAAAATGTGCAGATTCACAGCAAGTTTTATTAACTTGATAGCCAAAGACTTCATCCAGCTGCTGAAACATTTACATACTACAAAGCACTGTCTATAGAAAGACTGTCCTTAAAGGCCAAAATATACATGAGATGTCAGAAAAAGTGGAGAAAGGATGGAGATGCTGATATTTATGCTGAATTATCAAAGCCTTCAGTTAATCCAATGTATGCAACCAGCCTAGGCTGGGGAATTTTGTAACACCATATACAAGCACAGCTGAGGAAGAAAAAGTCTGGAGAAAACTTGATTTCTTTGTCCCTTTCTGTTTAAATCTGACTTGCACTATCACTTTTCAAAGTGTGGAAGGCCATCAGTCCCTCCATTTTCCTTCATTGTTTTGGGTTTTTTTTTTAATTACTGATCATCAGTGTGAGCAAAAGTTCTAGACTGTAAGCTTGAAGAAAGAGTAATAAATGCATGTAGATCCCCAGGGGACCACCCTTCTTCTGAAAGGAAGCCAATCCACCATTTTTAAACAGATCAATTAAAAAGAAATTCATTTATAAAACACTTCAAATGGAATTCCTAGTAAATGTGGTCTATAATTTACATTATTTTTGTTACTTTTGCACTCCCCTTTTGTTGTCTAGAAGTGTGCTGTCAGCAAGAATGACATTAACTGCTATCCCAAACCTGCAAACTATTGACCTACACTCAGCCAGGGAAACAACTAAACTGCAGCAAGATCAGAAGGAGAATAAAATCTCTCAAGAGGAGAATAAAATCTCTCAAAAGTATATGCAGCAAAGAGAATAGAATAGAGTAGAAGAATAGAGTAGAATAGAGTAGAATAGAATAGAATAGAATAGAATAGAATAGAATAGAATAGAATAGAATAGAATAGAATAGAATAGAATAGAATAGACCAGGTTGGAAGAGACCTTCAAGATCATCATGTCCAACCTATCATCCAACACCACCTAATCAACTAAACCATGCAACCAAGCACCCTATCAAGTCTCCTCCTGAACACCTCCAGTGATGGTGACTCCACCACCTCCTCGGGCAGCCCATTCCAATGGGCAATCAGTAAGAATGGACAGAAAAACTACTATAATGAAATATAAATAAACATTTGTTTACAATTGGAGGATGGCTCTGGAAACCTGCTCAAGGACAACCAGTATAGGGGGGGAGCTTAAAGTACCATGAAATGTCTATTGCAGAAAACCTCAACTGACAGACTTTTCTGTTAACAAAGTTTTTGTCTTGTTTTTTAAGTTCATAGTGCTTCCATGAAGATGAACTCTTCCTCCTGTAATCATCTACCACAGGCAGTGTGTGCATGTTGGTAAACAACAAGGAGGAGACAAAATTCTAGCCAGCTCACAGGAAAACTCATTTAACTGCCTGAATAATACAGCCAGCCACTCAAGATTTGAGAAGTTGATCCAAACTGACCTGACTTCCTGAGTCTTTGGAGAGGCACCCTTCATTGTCCACAGACATTCCAGTGTCCGTGCTTCTTTCCAGCCTACAACTTCTCCAATCAAGTGACTGTATTAGATCACAGCCAGCTTCACTTTATAAAATTGGAGGTTTGGTGTTAACATCCACAATGTATCAGTTGAACACGCCAAAGAAGTTTTTTGACCAAGAAAAGGGGATGTAAGATATATTAGTTTATAATACCAGGACTATTATACCAAGTTTGCATTCTGGGACTTAATTTATGATTTTTTAACAGCCTTTGCTGGCAACATTTCTATCTTATTCTGCAGACCGTTGAACCAAAGCATATTAACAAAGCAGCCAATAAAATCTCTGTGCACTGTACTGAAGTCCTCTTCAGAGATCTCCAGCATATGTTTCACAAAGAAATAGAGGTTATCTGTCAGCTTCTCTCAAGAGCTAATAGAGAACAATTTCATTTGCAGAGGAAGGCACATCTATTCTGCTGGTTCCATATTGACCTGGGAAACCCTTTATACCAAGGATAGATATTTCCTCAAAACCTGTTTCTACTGGTCTTTTTCACTTTTGAAGGAGTAAAAAGGAGCTGAAGCAGAATGGAGAAACAGTTTCATAGAGTGCTCACATGACAGGGCCTGTCTTAAAGAAAGCTCTTATCTGTAGGAAATTTATTCAGTCACGAGAATCTAAACATAGCTCCCTGCTCACAGAGAAAATAAAAATGACACACAAAAGAAGAACTCTTCTCATTTTGGCACTGGGTAACCATGGATAAAAATAAAATAAGGAAGAAGTGAAAGTGATCAGTGACTGCTTCCTTTAGCTCCTTTTCAATTGCCTTCAGCCAAGCTACTGATGTGGTGTGGCCTAGAAAGGGATAAACCAAATGACTATCTACAGCCCATGTATATGGCACACTGGTCTCTTATGCTGTATTTGCTACCTGTGGAACAGAAGAATTGTCTCATCCTCTTTTTCTCCCATCTTTTCTTCTCTTTTGTCAGACAAGAGATAGCTGTATTAGTGAGAGAGACAGAGAGCACCACCTCCTCTGATAGGCAACATGAACCAAGAATTGTGTCAACTCAGGGGACTCAGCCACAATGTGTGTCTTGTTTGCCAATAATTGCGCTAACATTTGATTATACCATGTAGATTCCTTCTATCAAGCAGAAATTTAACATTGCCTTGAAACATGACTAAAATGTTTTTAGCACTAGTGAATATTGTTAAGTAGAAGAATAGTAGGAAGGGGATTAACAACTGGATATTTAGAAACAAATGATTGACAGTGGGGTCATGCAGCATTGGACCAGGTGCCTGGAAACTGAACACAACCCCAACTTGACCTAATTTCCAAGTAGGCCCTCCTTTGATAAAGTGCTGGCCAGGTAACTTTCAGAGTTTCTTTCCAACCTAAATGCTGACTCTTAACTATGATTTAAACAGCCAAACTGTCTACTGCTAGTGGCTAGTTGTGAGGTCACTTACGTGGCAGACTGGCTGCACATTTGCAACACATACTATTCTCCCAGGAAAATGTCTCATTATGTTGAAAATGAAGGCAGAATTCTCTAAAGAAGTGCTAGAGCAAGAAACATGAACTATTGTATCTTGTCCCTCTGAGTTGTTCAGATTTCCTCAAACTCGTATGAAAAACTACTTATTATTTACTATGGAATAACAGAGAAGTAGCACAGCTCTCGGTCCTTGCAATGACTATTCAGAAATTGATTTGGTAAAGGAGTAGGTTTTGCCAAGACAGGATTCATTCAGGGGCTGCTTCCAGCTCTGCTGAATGTTTCTATCAACTTTTATGCAATCTGACATTCGCAAAAAGAACTGGCAGTAATGGACTGGAAACGCAGAGAAACCATTACTCAACACAGAAGAAAGAGTTTCAAAAGAAATTAAATATAAGAGCTAAATTTCTTAAACTGGCCTGAACAGAAGCCCTTTGAGGAACTTTCAGACTAACAGCTCAAGATGTTGCTCCAAAACGCAACATGGAAGTTGTGATGGGAGGCTGTAGCAATATTCCCCTCTGGGTTTTATTTTGTCAGGTTTGACAGACCCAGGAAAACTTTACACTAATTAGCAACAAAGACAGAAAGACCTTCCAGGGAAGCATTAGAGTCTCCAGGAGTAAGGTCCTAGCACTGCTCTTTAGAAATGTATCCCTCTCCCATGCTCCAGGCTGGTGTTAGGCAGGCAGCAGTCCAGTGGTGCCACAGCTTGTCAGACTGCAGGCTGCAGAGCAGAGTGTCTCACCTTCACCATCTCAAAAACCCCAGCTGGTTGGGGCATTAAGAAGTCTCAACTGTAAAGCAGGTCTATCTTGACAAGCACAGTTTTGCTGACCTTAACAACAGCACCAGGACATGAGAAGAAATTGGGTCTTTTGCAGTTTCCTTCCTTGAAATGACAGCTCTCCTCCATCACAAGATAATTAAACAGGTCTAAGCACATACTTATAAGCTCATACATGGAAACAGAATGTTTGTTATGATGGCAGTGGCACAGAATTGCCAATAAATGCTCCAGCTTTTATATTGGGGCTGAAGCAGACACTGGAACTTTAACAATTCTCCAGGAAGATCCTTCTATTTCTGTAGCTTCAGTACCCAGCAAAGCTCTTCATGCTTGGGCCACCTTGGATTTTTTTCTGAAAGACTTCTTTTGATTCTTGGTTCCTGGTTATCTGAACCCAAGTGAAACTGTGTCAGATGGAATAGCATTCATGTTTGTCCCTAGCAATTACTTACACTGACGCTGCATTTTCTTTATTTTCCTCTTTCCTTGATAGTTCCTAGCTGGAGATAATGCTCTTTGGTGACTAAATGAATACACAACACATCCCAGTAAGAGTAATAAGACTTTTTTTTTTGTTTTCCTTTTCACATTATGTCTCTTTAACAAGTAATGAGCTCTGTCCATCACTGCCAATCAACCTTTTCCACAAGATGATCAGTGCAGACCAGCAAAAGTCATTAAAGGCTCCCTCTCCGTCCATCTCTAAGAACAGGAAGGCTAACCCTAGAGTCTCAGCAAATCATAATGTAGTTCAAAGTAACATCTTTCTCTGAGTTGTTATGTGGAGTCATGTTGATTCTCTCTAATAATAGGTGAAGATTTCCAGCCCCCCACCCCACCTCCCTAAAATTGTGGACAATTCTTAACAATTCCTTCAGAAGGAACATTGATACTAAAGCACAAAAATGCTATTTAAAGAAACAAACCTGTAAAATATCCCTCTTGGTTTCTTTATCCTGCTAAGGGTCTCTAGGTGCTACTTCACTTCACAACTCTTTCCCTCGAACAGCACCAATTGTGTACTGATGAGTACTGACACTTCTCTTTTTTGCACACAGACAGCACACAACTATCTTTCCTCCCCTGCCTCATCTTAATGTCTTGCAGAATTACTGAGGACATTCTCCTCAGAGCTTATAAAATGACAGCTAACACAGGGCTAATTGTCTGTGAGGTGACAATTGCTCCATCCAAATGTCTGTGAAACACCACAGCAAGTCTCTTCAATTAACAAAGTCAAGTATGACAGATTTAATTTTCATTTGAGAGTTCTTCTCAGACAAACTGGCTCAGGTGTACCCCACAAGGCTCTTACTGAAACAGAATAGGTACGGATTAAATGTTCCGCCTTTATACAGAGCCCTGCATCCAAGCATCTCAAACTTTTCCTAAGTCCTTAATTAATTAAGACTCAAGTTATCCTCCGTGGTAGAGAAACATAGCTTTGTCTGCTTTACGGGTCAAGGTCTCAGGCAGAAATAGGCCAAACAAATTGGCCAAGATCCCACAGAAAGCATGTGGCAGATCTGGAAATTCAAATTACTTCAATTCCAAGGCACCTCACACACCACACATGAAAAAAAGCTGTCCTGCCTTCATTTACTCTTTCCTCCTGAATCTTTGTGATTTTTTAACATGATGACTGTCCTTTCTGCTCACAGGGAACAACAAACCATCACTGAAGCAGCTCTTAGAAACTTCTTTAGAAGAGGAAAATATAAGAATAATACTCCGCAGCAATGCAAAATAGGAGGTTTAGGGTTGTTAACCTGATACTTGTTCTGATTTTATCAGCAGAGTCCAGGTTTGGAAAGCTCAGATAAGCTATAATTGGTAACTTTGATATTTTTGTGACTTTATGTCATCATCCATAATGCTACCAGATAGCAAAACATTATACATGATGACATAACACCTGGAGAAACCATTATGCTTATCAAAAGGCTGTGGGTTTAGCCAATTCGGTTCAAGAGCTTGTGAGCATTTCTGAGCTTTCAGCCAGGCTCTATCAGCTCTGGTTATTACCTCCGTCCTTTTCCTGGCAAGCTGCTCCAAAATAAGAAGCAAATAACGTGGCTGCACTGTCTATCCTATGCAAAAACCGCACAAGGGTTTAATGGTTTGAAGCACAACAGGAAAGATAGAGGTTGCTGTCTTCTGTTAAACAATGACCTTGGGAAGGTAACAGAAAAGAAATTAAAAAAAAAATAATAAATTAAAAATAACACCACCACCACCCCCACCCCCCCCCCCAGCCTGCCCTGCCTTCACAGACCTCTGCCTTTTGTGCAAAAGCAGCTACCAAACATGTCAAGCAAGCCACAACACTGGTAATGAGGGACAGTGGAAGAAAAGTTGCCTGTCTCAACCAGAAAAACCCCATCGCATCTACTGTAGACGCTCCTACTCAGCGGCTGTTTAGGCAGAAGTTTTAACCAACTCCTTAAATTCACCATCTCAGGGGCCTTGCTCCTTAATAAAGACTACGGGGTGTTGAGAAGCACAGTATATTATTTCATTAAGTGCTTTTCGGGAGAAGGGGATTTAGAAGTAAAACTGCTGGCTTTGTGTGGCAAGGTGACGACCTTTGACAACTTTGGAGCTTATCTCTTTCATCTTCCCACTCCTCTGAGACCCCGAACTTGTGGAGGGATGGAAGCGGGTAAGCCGGGGCCAGACAGAGTCCAGCATTGTTGTGGGGCTGCCTCCTCTCCCTCTCCCTCTCTCCCCTTCTCTCTCTCTCCCTCTCCCTCTCGCTCTCTCTCTTTTTCCCCCCCTAAACAAAACAGATCTGAACTGAGCCAAGGAAACAAAAATGTATTGTTCCTCGCAGATGGAAGCGAGTGTCGCCTAGGTAACCAGATTAATCTCCTTTTTCTCTCCCTTCCTCTCTTGTAGTGCAGTAATCGGTGGGCTCTTTTCACAAAAAAGCCAGCCTCAAAGCTGGGGCTCTAACTAGGTTCCTAATTAGCTGCAATTTACAATGAAGACAACATGATGAGATAATAGAAATTTGCAAAATAATGACATACCTCAGCAAAATATTCCTCCTCCTAAGAACCATTTTTATACAAAAACAATAAAGAGGGCCCTTCTAAAGCAAAGCTGGAAAATGGTGGTGTATTATGTGACACAGAACATTATTGTTCGCCTCTTGTTCCCCCAATCAACAGCTTATTGTTTGGCATCTTAAATAAAAATGACTCAAATACAGGCCACATAATGATCTCCATTGCGCTAATACACTGTATATACAGAGTAGTCAAAAATGTACCCAAGCCAAGGCCAGTGGGGCTGATAAAGTAGCAGGGCCCAAAAAGGTAATTTACAACACAATGCACTAACTATTATGACTGCTCTTAATCACACATATCTGCCTGATTTCTGTCAGGATGCGCTCTGACATCAAAAAAGAGCACCCGAACAGGGGGCAGCTAGTTAATGAAATATGATGGATCGCATTTGTTTTCATGTGGTGGTTAGCTCAAACGAAGCAGCCTCCAGACTGTTAGCCAACAGTCATCTCTTGTGCGACATCAAAGGCTCCCATTGACGGGGGGAGAGGGAGGGCGCGGGAAGGGGGATCGTGTGGAGACAGCACAGAGGGAGGAGCGCCGAGCAACTCAAAGGACCATTAATCGTAATCTCTACCTTATGTCCGAGAGGGGAGAGCAGAGAAACACAATAGGCTGAGGCCAACCTGCTACTGATTTCGACGAGTGTCAGCACCTCCACACGTGGTGGAAGTGTCACGGCAGACGTGCTGCCCACTGAAATGTGGCACTTTCCTGCACAAGGGTGACTTGTCATTGAACACCTGAGAAGCACATCCCGGGGGAGAGGGAAGGAGGGGAGAGGGAAAGGGAGAGGATTTTGATCTCAACAGAAATAACTCATAAATAGCAACAGATTGTCTAAAACTGTCAGGAATAACAGCAGCAGCAACATCAAAAGTCATTCCTTATTCATTTGTGGATTCATCAGCATTTACTGTTGCAGCTGCAAATATGCAAGAACTACTGATGAGTGGATTGTCCCTTAAATAAGTGCAACTGCAGCCACGTTGGGCAAGGACAGGAAAGCATTACTATGCACCCTGACCTGGTCCTGAGTATGTCAAGAAACCTAACTTCCTTCACAGAGTAATTGTCAGGAATCAGAAATGTCACATTACACAGAAAGCCAACTGCTGAAAACTACTGAGAGTACCTGGCTCTAGCTGTACAGCAAAGTCCTGCAAGACTGTTTACACTGAGGGTTAATCATCCAAAGAAGCATTATAATAGTGCTGCCATCTGTTTATACAATTTCTTTCATCTTTAAGGATCTCAAAGCACTTAAATGGTATTGTAAGTTTGCTGAGGAGAGCTACTGAATACATTAATGATGAACATTATGCTATACAAGAATAAAGAAAAGAAGCAGATTTTAGAAGTACCTCAAATATGCCCATTCTAATGACCACTACCATGAGATTTTTTAAACAGAACAGAGAACAGACCGGACTTTGGGTTTTAAGATGTTATTCAAAACACTTACACAGGAAACACACGGGGGTACCCATTCATCCTGAAAACCTTTGGAAGTGTAACATGACACCTCTAAAGCAATGACAGCGAACCTTCAAACAATAATTTAGAAAAGAAGCATGCAAATTTAAGACACACAGCAGCACTGGATGTAGGGTTTGATTCTGGAATTGTGTCTGCTATAAACAAACATAAGCTGCTCTGCAGAGATTTCCAGGAAAAAGAGAACGAGGTGGACAGATGTGAAGCATTCAGTCTTTGAACAGAAATAACAAGTGATTGATGGTCAGATTCTGGTGTGCTTGCTTACTCATACTTAATAGTATTATCTCCATGCAAAGTCTGCTTCAATAGGAGTATTTGCAGAATAAGGTGTTATTCAGTGTAAGAGCATCAAAACTAGTTCTGAAAAACAAAACTATGTCTATGGCACTTGAGCTGCCTCTAAGGCAGCCCTACGCCAACATATCCCATTGACCTCTCCCATCACGGGAACTGGCAATCTACCAGAAGTATCCTCACACACAGGATCAGGAAGCACCTAAGAGCAGAAAAGTCAGGAAAATGGCTTTGAACCCATGAACCCAATAAAGGATAAATCCTCCATCACTGGTGCTTCTTTGCACCATCTGAAGGCTAAACCTAAGGATTCATGTGTTTGGTTTTGTTTCCAGATACTACATACATACAAACATATAGCCTGTTTTTTTCAGGCTCATCTGAAAAAGGAGATTCAGTTCATGATTTAGATTTCTAGACACAGAAATAAGCTTTTACCTACAGCATTTTTCTCCTGTGGAGCTTACACTCTACTTTTGCTTAATCTATCTAGAGGTGTTATCACTGCATTTCTTAGATAATCCTGCATGGAACAGCCACCATGCACTGAGAATTCAAAAAAGCAGGAACAGAATTGCTGCCCAGTATATCCTGTGCCAGAGTCAGAAGAGCAGCTCGGTATCTGTGCAGCCTGGTATGCTTAACACTAGCTTGACATTTTACACAGAAACATTAACTCTTCCAAGCAAGTGTTTCCCTCATTCATCCATCTCCTTGGCCGAATGAAATACCTCAGGAAGAGTTAGTTTCCCACAACTACAGAGTTCTATCTGAAATTGCATGCACACAGCAAAAATTGAATTAAATGGAATTTCCATATGTTCAGCAACTGAGGGTTTGGGACCCTAAATATGAATCTTTCTCCATAATAATCATGTCCAGGGTACTGCACCATTGGAGGCCAAACTACTGGGCCTGAACCTGAATGAACTCTGTCATCCCTAATTTGTATTTTTATTTAAGCTAACAGAATGATGTGTGCAAATACATGCTGCAAGTCTGGGCGCACAGCGTATTTTCTTTTCCAGCATCCCAAGTGGCTGGCACAGGCTGAGGTATCCAGCATGAATCTAAGTGAGATCATCTACACCATTCTCCTGGAATAGCACCTTTGTGGCTCTGAACTGCTCCAGCAACGCAAATTTACAAACAGCTTTTGAAATAGGACTCAAACACCCTGCAGCATGAACAAAACATGGTGTGTGACACAACTAGCTCACCTTGATTTTTTTAAATCATTATTACCACTCCTCAGGTTTTGGGGACCTTTGCAGCTCTCAACATGTTTCTTTAGCATCTCTGACAGACTTCACTCTTCCTGCATTTTCTATCTTTGAACCATTAGCAAACAGCAAGAAAAATTGTATAAAGAAATGGATTATTGCAGGGTACAAGAAAATCCATGTAGCTGGCTTAAGTTTAATGTTCTTCAGCTCTTTTCTTCCTTCCTCTACTCTTGCCCCTGCCACCCAGGGGAGGTGGGAGGAATGGTTTAAATCAATAACCAAAGATTTCAATTTTACAAACCCTTGAGTCATTAGAGCTCCAAGCCCTTGGTGCACCCATCATAACCTCCCCCACCCCTGTACACTCACATACACCCATAAGACACACATATATAAAAGAAATACTCCCAGCCTGGCATTAACAATATTCATTCAGTGCTCTTTACTTAAAGGAAGAAAACAATTAAGTGAAACCTTGAAGTAATCTCATTCTGCCTATTTAGCCTCTTCATCCCTCAATGTGTGGTTAGTAAGTGTTGCAATCAGAGGCTAAGGCCTGCTATCATTCGGCCTTAATTAAAAAAGACACAAGCAGTGGAGCTGTGAATTAGAAATGTAGCAACGCACTACCCCTGATTAATTCGAGGCTCATGTTGGATTAATAACTCCAAACAAAGAACAAAAGGAAATTGTTATGCGAATTGCAGTCCTCCCAGGCCAGACAAAGGTCAAATCACAGGATTTCAATTTCATCCGGAGTCGCTTAATCAACTCCCTCGGAAGGAAGACCATATGCAGTCCTGAAAGCTACCCATTGTAGTCGTCTTGTCACTGGACCTGAGAGACGGCACAGAGATAATCCCAACTATTCCTCATCTCTTCTCGGTTGTTTCTTTTCCCTTTTTCTTTCCTTCAACAGTTGTGGGTTTGGTTTTGGTTTTGTTTTAATCCTGTTTTGTTGTGGGGCTTGGGTTTTTATTTGGCTATTTTTTGTGTGTGTTAGGTTGGGTTTTTTTTTTTTAATATTACAAACCCCTTTCATTAGGGCTAATGATTAAGGAATAAGGACTCTGTCAGAAAGCAGCTTTTGTGACTGCTGCCCTGTGGAAGCACCCCAGCTCATGCTGCTCATGCAGCTGCAGAGACAGCTCCTCATTTTGAGGGGGGTCTTCTCTGACAGGAGAAGTGACTGCTGTGCTTTGGCATCATGCAGTCACTTACAAGAAAGAGCACTCGGTGTGGGGGTTGGTCATGGGGGCAGACAGGCAGAGTAGGACGAGTTGCACACATTCAGTGCACTGCCTGCATCTTAATACAGAGGTCTTATGGGTATGTTAGCTGTGGAAGAAGGCTGTAACTGCCTGGAAGATTTCTCTCTGGCTGAAATTAAACAGAGAGAATAAAGTCACCTATTTTCTTGCTGATCATCCCCAATGAAATGATATTGGAGCAAAGCAGCCCTCAATTTTAATAATCTAAAATATACTGTTCCACAAGTAAGCAGGCAGAAAGTATGTCCCCTGCTCCCACCAAATATGACTTCTTAATAACTTGCATGACACTGCATTTTATACAGACTTCAGAGATCATCCTATATAAAGAAAAAAGGAAAGCCCATGTCTGCAGAGGAACCTGGCACTTCATGCTCAAGAACAACTATAAAGCCTATAGAAACTGAAAAGAAGCAAGGAAGAAGCTTCATGGAGTTTATTCCCACCATCACTGCCTTCCCAAAGGGCTCTGCTCCCCAGCCCAGTAACCAGTTTGCTGCACAGCTGCCTGCAGCTGGCCTAGCCTGAATGGTGCAGGTAGTCTCTCAACCAGATCCCTAGTGTTTATGCACAACAGTTCAAAAGGCACACTGGAAAGTCTCAGTTGTTTGTTTGTTTTAAATATAAATTGGGTAACAGCAACACAGTTCAGGACCAAATGTGCTTTCTTTGGGAATCAGCTTCAGCACGGGGCCAAGAGCCAACAACACTTCCCACCTTGCTGCAGACCTCTCACCTAACTCAAATTTCTCCTGATTTACATAGAAATGAGACACAAAGATTTAAGAAACAGCCCTTTTTTTACTCCAGAATTCTGTCCCAGACATACTCCATGCATGCATTCATTACTGTAAGACTGCTGACAAATGTACCATGGCTCTCCACTGTCATTTTGGCAAAATGGGTACCTTAAAAGCCCAGAAAAACCACCAAAACCCCAGTACTGTTACCTGCCACTACATCAGTAATTTCCAAACCTGAAGGCACAAATGAGTAAGGATTCACATGTTAAAACACCTTAGGAAATGCAGATGGAGATTTTGTAGAAGCCTCTTACCTGTGTTAGGTGCAAAAATGAAATTGCAGATCACTCGGTGAACTTAGAAGATCCTGTTTCAACTTTCAGCTTGGGATCATCTCCACTCAATTCTGTCACAAACTGTACTTGGTCCTCTTTCCAAGGAGCTGCTCACAGACTTGCTGTCTTTGAATTAGCTGTTTAAGAGGAAGAAGTGATTTGTGAGTTGCCCTGCTCCAAACCCCCTTTTCCCACTCAGAAATATATGCCAGCTTTAAATGCTAACCCAGCAAATGACTATTCAACTTCTCTGATGCTTTCCCTTTACGTATCTGTTCACTTTTGCTTTACATATTGATTTCTTAGCATGCAACTAAAAATTAACATGAAATTCCTACTGTGCCATGGAAAAGGAGAGTCACATATTCAGAAACCTTTTGCTTGTGTTGCACCAAGTCATTAAGTCCAAATTACATGGAATGGAAGTTCTGTTAGAACTGAATCTTTCAAACGCTCCCCTAGCTCCAAAATGCACGCATAATTTTTGATCTCTGTTACTATTAGAAGCTCAGCAACAAATGATTTATGTGTGTTTCCAGTTATAGTAGCTACTTCTACTCTTCAGTGCAAGAGTAAGATACAAGCTTTAAATGCACAGCTCAAAAATTTTAGCCCACTTACTAGTCTGTGAAAGAAGGCAAACTGTGTGCATATCCCAGTAAAAAGAAACAGGAGGCCAAGATTGACCTTTTTTCCCATTATTCCTTCTACAAGTGGAGCAGTTCTTCATCTCCTTCTCCCAAAGAGACACCACTCTCTTGGAAAAATCCTCCTGCCTTATAATAAATTCTGAACCTGAAGTTATTATTCTGTGATGTGAATAATATTGCAAATAGATAAATGACAGTAGCCTTTGAGTCCAGCCAGAGACTTTACGGTCCTTGACTCCACTGTAAAAACCTTCACTGGGAAACACTCTGCAGCACCTCTTTGGAAAACAACTGTCTAGTGGTGGTGTTGGTGCACGTGATTTCTTTAAAGCAAGCAAAGGGCTCCCTTCCATAAAATCCAAATGGATTCCTCTCAGGCTGCACACCTGCACCCTGCAATACTGTTTGACATGAAGCTTCAGCTATCGGCTGAATATAGATAATGTCAGCCTTCATGTTTAATGCTAGTTAAGCTGGTGGCTTTCAGTCTAACAGGGTGAAGACTGGCCACACACTGCCAGTGCATTCCAATTACTCAAGAACAAGTACAGTAATTTCTCCAACAGTTAGCACCCACTCATGAATTCTAAGGTTTTATTTCACAGCCCTGGTCCTTCAGTCCATGAGACATCACTATTCCTCTCTATACAAGACATACACCTCTCACTGACTGGAGATATTTACAGACATTGATAAGATCCCCTCACAGCAATCTCTTCTCAAGACTAAACACCCCGGGTCTCTCAGTTATTCACAGGAGAGATGTTCAAGTCCCTTAATCATCCTCACAGCTCTCTGTTGGGACTCTCTCCAGCAGATCACTGCCTCTCTTGAAATGGGGAGCCCAAAATTTGAAACAGTATTCCAGGTGTGGTCTCACCAGAGCAGAGTAGAGGGGGAAAAGAAACTCCCTAGACCTGGCAGACACACTTTTCTTTATATACCCCAGGATACCATTTTGTCTCTTGGCCACAAAGACACATTGCTGTCCCATGGAGAACTTACTAAGACTCTAAGGTCTCTAAGCTGCTTTCCAGCAGGACAACCCCTAGTCTGGTGCCTGGTATTATTCCTCCCCAGATGCAGGACTCTGCACTTCCTTATAGAACTTTATGAGATTCCCCTTTGCCCAGCTCTATAGCCTGTCCTTCTCCCCTAGTTTTGAATCACCAACAGACTTGCTGAGGATACATTCTATTCCCTCATCCCCCATGCTGAGCAAAACTAGACCCAGTACTGATCCCTGGGGAACACCACGGGCCACAGGCCTCCAGCTGTACTCTGCATCACTGGTCACAACCCTCTGAATTCTGCTGTTAAACCAGTTTCCAATCCACTTTACAGTCCAAACATCTAACCCACTTTTCTTTAGTTTACCTATGAGGATATTATCAGAGATGGTATCAGAAGCCTTGCTGATAGACAATATTCACTGCTCTGCCTTCATCTACCCATTTGGTCATGCCTTCACGGAAGGCTATCAGGTCAGTTGAGCAAGTGTGCCCCTTACAAAATCCACGCTGGCTACTCCTGATAACTTTCTATTCTTCCATGTGGTTAGAGATAGCCTCCAGAATGAGCTGCTCCATCACCTTTCCAGGGATGCAGTTGCCTGGGTCTTCCTTCTTGCCATTTTTGAAGACTGGAGCGACACTGGCTCTCTTCAAGTCCCCAGGCACCTCTCCTCCATTACCTTTCACAAATGATGGAGAGTGGCTCAGCAACAACATCAGCCAGCTCCCTCAGCACTGGTGCATGCACCCCACTGAGGCCCATGGATTTGTGTGTTTTCAGTTTATCTAAGCAATCTCTAACCCAGTCCTCACTGACCAGTGGAGAGTCTTCCTCTCTCCAGTTTTGCTCCCTTACTTGCAGTGCCTGGGATGCCAGAAGGCTGGTCTTAGTAGACAAAGAAGGCATTCAGTAATTCTGCCATCCCTGCATCATCTGTCCCTCAAAACTGAAGGTGTTTTGAAAACCCATCTCATTCTCCTTGCTCCTCTCAGCTACCTCCAAAGACTGAAGGAGACTGAATTTTTGTAATTCCCAAAGCATCAACAGCAGGCAAACATTTAAATCTGCCATCAACTTGCTCTCTTCAGAAACCATCTCAAAGCAGTTTCTTTAAGCACAAGTACTTATTTCTTTAAGCAAATAAAGCAACACATTGCTCTGTTTTTACTTTTTGTTCCCCCAGTCCTCTGCCTCACTTAGAAGCTGCCTCTTTCGCTCAAGCTGCCAGGGAGAGATACTCCTCCTCTGCAGCTCTTACTAAGTGTGCAATAGCTTTCATCTGTCTCTACCTCACTGACTCTTCATCTCTTTTCAAATCACAGATAGGAAACAGTATTTTCTTATTGTGCTAAGAACTGGGAATACCTTCCACTTCTATTACAATACTACCCACCCCTACAAAGCAGTCTAGTCTGCACCAAACAAATGCACAAATATGGCAGTTCTCTGCCAGATTTCAAGCCACAGCTAAGACTACAGTTTTCCAGTGGGTCATACTCCTAACCATACTGTAAGCAAGCAGCTGTGTCAAATGATTAAATCTGAAGGGATGTGCAGAGAAAACCAGTTATGTCAAACCCATTTGTCTCTCTGCAAAAAACCCAACCCGACCAACCAAAGATAATAGGGGTTCTTCTAGTCACCTTACCAAAATGCCACTTCAGTCAGAAAGATAAAATCAGAACACAGCAAATTAGGTTTTACTTCTGGATAATTTTTCCAAAGAAGTCCAGCACCTTTGCTTAAGCTCAACTTAAAGGATTGCACACTGTGGCTGAGAGCTGCTGGGCAGCTGCTGCACTCCTTCTCAGAGGCGGCTGCTCCTCAGTACTTACTGGCATCAAGCTGGGCAGGATGCACAATCCTTATTGCCATGAAGCTGTTTAATATACATAATTAGTCCCACTACTATCACAGGAAAAATATGTACTGAGGAGAAAGCATTGCAGGAAAACATTTACCTTTCTGCAATACAATCACACAACAAATATATCCAGTCTAAACACACTACAAGTCCTTTTCCAAGAAGCCCAAACAATAACTGCCAACACAACTGCACAAATGATGTGTTCTAAGTTTATAGAAAACCTGGAGGAATGTCTTGTGTGGTTGGTATTATGACTATTACCTGACTTTTTTGTTTTTTTAATGGAAAAAATAGGTTTAGTGAGAAAATTTTGCAGGAAAAGGTTTTCCTACTTATCAAAATTAAGGTAAGACAAACAAAAAAATATTGACATAAAAGCTTTGTTATGACAACATTTCCATAACAGCTCAGAAATGCAGCTCAGTCCCAGCAGCCAGAGAGGCTGGATCTCTGAATCAGGCTGAACCTGTTTATTTAGAATTTAGAATCTTGTTTATTTAGAATAAACCAGGTTGGAAGAGACCTTCAAGATCATCACATCCAACCCATCAACCAATCCAACCCACCTAAACAACTAATCCATGGCACCAAGCACCCCATCAAGTCTCCTCCTGAACACCTCCAATTACAGCGACTCCACCACCTCCTTGGGCAGCCCATTCCAATGGGCTATCACTCTCTCTGTATAGAACTTCTTCCTAACATCCAACCTAAACCTCCCCTGGCACAGCCTGAGACTGTGTCCTCTTGTTCTGGTACTGGCTACCTGGGAGAAGAGACCAACATCTGCCTGTCTACAACCTCCCTTCAGGTAGTTGTAGAGAGTGATAAGGTCACCCCTGAGTCTCCTCCTCTCCAGGCTAAGCAATTCCAGCTGCCTCAGTCTCTCCTCATAGGGCTTGTGTTCCAAACCCCTCACCAACTCTGTTGCCCTTCTCTGGACTCGTTCCAGCAAGTCAACCTCCTTCCTAAACTGAGGGGCCCAGAACTGGACACAGTATTCAAGGTGTGGCCTAACCAGTGCAGTGTACAGTGGCAGAATGACCTCCCTGCTCCTGCTGGCCACACTGTTCTTAATGCAGGCCAGGATGTCATTGGCCCTCTTGGCTGCCTGGGCACACTGCAGGCTCATGTTCAGCCTACCATCGACCAGTACCCCCAGGTCCCTCTCTGCCTGGCTGCTCTCCAGCCACTCTGACCCCAGCCTGTAGCACTGCATGGGGTTGTTGTGGCCAATGTGCAGAACCCGGCACTTGGATGTGTTAAATCTCATGTTGTTGGACTCTGCCCATCTGTCCAGCCTGTCAAGGTCCCTCTGCAGAGCCTCTCTACCCGCCAGCAGATCAACTCCTGCCCCCAGCTTGGTGTCATCAGCAAATTTACTGATGATGGACTCAATGCCCTCATCCAAATCATCAATAAAGATGTTAAAGACCACCCCACCACTACCACCGTAGCTCCTGGAGACTTCTGTCTGCTTAGGAATGTCACCATTTCTTTGAAAGATTTGGGTTTCATTTCAAAACAGAAAGATATTTCATGAAACCTTTTTGTTTGTTTGTTTTTTCCCCATTCTAGGTGAGTTTTAATGGCATCTACAGGGATTTCCAGTTACTGTTATCAATCTAGAAAGACAGTAAAGTTTTTCATTTAGGGTCATTAAAAGTAGCTTCCTTGTAAAAGAATCTGTAATACTTTCACAAGATGATCAAGAATCTTGCCTAATTCATAGTCATGGAATGGTTAAGGTTGCAAGTGACCCTGAAGATCATCTAGTTCCAACCCCCCTGCCATGGGCAGGGACACCTTCCATGAGAACAGGTCTCTCACAGCCTCATCCAGCCTGACCTTGAGCACCTCCAGGGAGGGGGCATCTACAACCTCCCTGAGCAACCTTTTCCAGTGTCTCACCACCCTCACTCTAAAAAATGCCTTCCTAATATCCAGTCTAAATCTGCCCTCTTCAAGATTCAATCCATTCCTTCTTGCCCTATCACTACTAGTCCTTGTGAAAAGTCCCTCCCCAGATTTCTTGTATTCCCCTTT
Source organism: Melanerpes formicivorus (assembly GCF_026170545.1). NCBI lineage: Eukaryota > Metazoa > Chordata > Aves > Piciformes > Picidae > Melanerpes > Melanerpes formicivorus. The sequence goes on along the minus strand of NW_027142360.1, from coordinate 8,476,138 downwards.
CATGTACTGGAAGGTTTCTCTAATGTCTCCCTGGAGCCTTCATTTCTCCAGGCTGATTCTTCATAGCTAGGATGAGAAAATACATCAAGGAATAAGGCCAGGAGTCTAACTCTGTTCCCTAAAAGAAAGAGCCTGGAAAGAGGTTCCAGAATCTTTGCAGACATGGATCTCGAGGAGGCTGAATTTGCCTTCTTATTTATTTATTTATCTGTTTATTTTTTCTTGTGAAATCTGTCTCCTTTGCTTTGATGCTTATGATTGAAAGGTATTGTGTAAGCTCAGAAACAAGAGTGCCAACAAAAGCCAAAACACACAATTTGGTGTATTTGCTTGCTGACTAAACAGCAAGCTTTGCTTGGAGGGTAAATTTAGTTTCAAAGCCGAATGAGTGCTTCAGTAAGTTGGGTAGCAGACTGCTGGTACACTGTGATAATTAAGGGATCTTAGTTCTTAAACAATGCTGATAAAACAGAAATCCCTCTTCCTTTTTTTCTGCATTACCTTTAGAACCGAAATCAGAGAGCACTAAATGAATAACAATTTGCACCTTCTGTGAATGATCGAAGATTGGATCAAATTTTAACTAGACTCGATTTGTAATTCCCTGAGGATGACATAATTACTATTCAACACATACCTTAATTAGCTGTACACATCTATTTCATAGTATTTAACAGGTTTAAACAGCTTTTATTGTCTGTTGAATGGATGTTCCATTCTTATCAGAAAGAAAATAATCTTGAATTTCCTGAAATGAACAAACTTTGCTCACCAAAGTCAAGAGCTGACCCAGAAATTGCTGTCCCTATGGTCAAATAGTTGCCTTTTGTTAGTATTTTTAATTTCCTTTCAAATTCCCTAATGCTACAAAGAAGTAATAATGCACTAATGTGCATTACTGTTGATGCTGCTTCTTTGCTTTTGCTGAAACAAAGATCATAGTGGCACTGGCTGGTGGAAAAAAAACACCCCAAACAACAACCAACAAACCAAAACCCTAGCTATTCAAACCTTTGCACAGAATGGGAAATGAATACAAACCAAGCTGGGACACAATTTCTTTGTCTGTTTTGGGTTACCCTAATGGCCTTACCTCTAGAAAGTACTACTGATTTTAGTGCTCCACCATGGATTGGAAATAAGCTGAAATTTGGCAAGCCATACCTTCAAGTGAAACCACAGAACTAACATTTGGGACCTTGATCCTCATGTTGCATATAGTCATGGAATCACAGAATGGTTTGGGCTGGATAGGACCTCCAAAGGTCATCTACTCCAACCCCCTCTGCAGTCAGCAGGGACATTCTCCACTAGATCAGCTTGCACAGAGCCTTGCCCAGCCTGAACTCAAATATTTGGTGGAACACTGGAACAGGTTGCCCAGGGAGGTGGTTGAGGCCCCTTCCCTGAAGATATTTAAGGTGAGGCTAGATGAGGCCCTGGGCAGCCTGGTCTAGATGAAGAAGTCCATGCTGACTGCAGGGAGCTCAGACTGGACAACCTTTGGAGGTCCTTTCCGTCCTGGACCATTCTATGATCTCCAGGTATGAAGCCTCAGCTCCCACCCCCAGGCAACCTGTTCCAGTTTTCCACACCAGCCTCATGGTTAAGGACATGTTCCTAACATCCAATCTGAATTTGCTCTTCTCTCATTTCAAACCATTGCCCCTTGTCCTATCACCGCAGGCCTTTGGAAACAGTCTCTCTACAGCCTTCTTGTAGGCTCCTTTCAGGTAATAGAAGGCCATTCTAAGGGCTCCCCAGCACCTTCTCTTCTCCAGGCTGAACAACCCAGCTCATGCAGCCTGTCCTCAAAGAAGAGGTGTTCCAGTTCCCTGATCATTTTTGTGGTACTTGTCTGGACCTGCTCCATCAGGTCCATGTCCTTCCTGCGCTGAGGGCTCCAGAGCTGGACACAGTACTCCAGGTGAGGTCTCACCAGAGTGAAGTGGCAGAATCACCTCTCTCCATCTCTGGCCACACTGCTTTTGATGCAGCCCAGGCTGCCATTGGCCTTCTGGGCTCTAAGTGCCCATTGCTGGCTCATGTCCAGCTTCCCATCCACCAGCATCCCTAAGTCATTTTCTGCAGGGCTGCTCTCAATCTGATCATCTTCAATCCTGGACTGATATCTAGCATTGTCCCAACACAGGTGCAGGACTCTGCCTCACTGAACCTCATGAGATTCTCCTCAGCCCACTTCTCCAGCCCATCCAGGTCCCTGTGGATGGCATAAGCAGGTCCTTGCTCACATGCGGAGGCTGTTCTTAAAACTAATGGGCTCTGCACAGCAAGGCAGCTCAGGCCATGTGCTACAGGCTGTCTTAGCAAAGGCCAGGCACTGCTGCCCCAGCTAAGGCATGCTGCTGAATCACAAGCACAGGCCTCCCTAAAATGCTGCACTGCTTCATTTTGCTGACAACAAAAACAAACGATGACAACAATGATTATGTGCAGACATACGCATGTGGTATGTTTTCATTATTTTGTCAAACTGCCCCAAGTGAGATTAAAACATTTACTTAAGTACTTATTTTATACTCTATGTCATTTGCTTTTATTTCTCCTTAAAATTTAATAGAAAAGACAGCTGGTTCTTCAGCACAACTCACTGTTCCTGGAGACAATCCTAAATGAAGATGCTCAACACACACAGGGAAACAACCAAGGCTGAGCCTGGGGGAGAGAGGAAGGCAGGGCTAGAAGTGCTCTACTCTCCCAGTCATCTTGGCTTCATTGGGATCAGAGAGAAGCCAAGACTTTTGCAGCCACAGTGAGGGAGAACTGTCAGGACTCAGGACCTAAGAGAATGGGGAAAGGAAAAGACCAAGCAGGATGAGGCACATAGCTCTGGGACAGAAGAAAGTAAATGACTTGAGGAGAGGGCAGATAGTCTAAAGGGTATTTTAGGTATTACCCCTCCAAACCAAACAAAAGTCATCAGAACAGGATTTAAAGTCACAAGATTTGCCTTAAATAGTTATGCTTAAAAACCAACCAAACAAACAAATACCCTAAAACATAAGTAAATGCCTTTCAATGCACTTGAGATCATTTGGTTTTGCCTTCCTCTTATTTCTTTGGGGTGCCCCCATGTTATATTTTTCACTTTTTTACTGCAATTCATTGGAGTAAAAGTTCAATTTTTTTTAGAGGATCTCACCCATTTCTGTAAACTCAGAACAGGTCTTTCCAAGACATTACATATTGTGAGCTTTATGGCAAAACTGGAGGCATGGTGCTGGGACACTAATCTGCTTTCTCACTGAAACAGAATCAACAACAACAAAACCCAACAAACTTCTTCAGCCAGGAATGCTTTTCCTTTCATAATTATGTTTGTTCCACTGCATTTGATGAAACTGCATATAACAAATCACTAAAAATTAAAACTATAAGGATCACTTAAATATATCAATCTAACCTCCTATCTTTCTCAGAAGATTTAGAGACTAAAGAAAAAAAATGGTGGAAGGGTATTTATGCCAAGATACTTCATACCTTAATAGCACCTTTCTTGGCACAGGAGTTTCCATCTAGCCTTGCTCTCATCTCAGCTACAGCAGTACTCCCAACAAACTCTGCACTGGTTAGGCCGCACCTTGAGTACTGTGTCCAGTTCTGGGCCACTCAGTTTAAGAAGGACATTGAGACACTTGAATGTGTCCAGAGAAGGGCAACAAGGCTGGGGAGAGGCCTTGAACACAAGCCCTGCAAGGAGAGGCTGAGGGAGCTGGGATTGTTTAGCCTGGAGAAGAGGAGGCTCAGGGGTGACCTCATTGCCCTCTACAACTACCTGAAAGGTGGTTGTAGCCAGGAAGAGGTTGGTCTCTTCTCCCAGGCAACCAGCACCAGAACAAGAGGACACAGTCTCAAGCTGTGCCAGGGGAGGTTTAGACTCGAGGTGAGGAGAAAGTTCTTCACCAAATGAGTCATTCGTCATTGGAATGTGCTGCCCAGGGAGGTGGTGGAGTCACCGTCCCTGGAGGTGTTCAAGAGGGGACTGGACGTGGCACTTGGTGCCATGGTCTAGTCATGAGGTCTGTGGTGATAGGTTGGACTCAATGATCCTCAAGGTCTCTTCCAACCTTAGTTATACTGTGATACTGTGATACTGTGAAAAGAAGGTGACTAGGTTCCAAACCTTTTTGGAAACTTTACAAGTTGGAGGCCACCACCTGCATACCCACTGTTAGTATTGGAAACTTATTGTAAGTCCACACAGGCTGGAAGTAACAGACTGCTCTGCTCCCATCACGAGATCCTGCAAACAAATCATGCTGCATCTCCTTTGCCAGCGTCTGCCCCTCAGCAGCCCGCAGGTTCCTCCTGGACAGCACAGCATGGGAAGATCATTTGGAGATGAGAAAGAAGAAAAGGAAAAAAAAAAAAAGGAAAGAAAAAAAGGAAAAATCAAGAGAAGTGTTGCTGCACTGCATAGCTATCTTCAAGTCATTACCCTGGAAAAGAAAAAATCTATTGATGCTCTCCCTCGTAAATGCACTGTCCTCCATTTTCCTAGCATTACATCAAAACTTTCCTGCCTGTTGTGTCAGTTGCTTGTTTTGTATTGGAAAAATTGCAAATCACAGGGAGAAAACTGCTGTCATACATAATTATTGTATATCACTAGAGTAGTGTTGGATATTCTCTAATTACGTAGAGTACTACTGATGTGTATATTGGAAGAAAAAACAACATACTGATTATTTATATATAATATTGGAGAGAGAAGTAGCTTTTGCTCAGCTGGTTACCCAGGAAAACTATATGAGGCCAGAGGAGGATTTACAATTCTTTTCCACTTAAATAACATAAACTGTGAGGAAATAAGAATTTTGATGGAGTACATTACAGAAGAATATTGTGATGGCAAAAATAAAAATGCATGATAGGAGTGCTGTTATTTTACTTTATTTATGAAGGACATGGACCTGATGGAGCAGGTCCAGAAGAGGACCACAAAACTGATTAGGAGATTGGAACACCTCTGCTACGAGGACAGGCTGAGGAAGCCAGGGTTTGTTCTGTTTGGAAAAGAGAAGGCTCCAGGGAGACCTTAGAGAAGCCTTCCAGTTCCTGAAGGCAGCCTACAAGAAAGATGGAGAGAGAGACTGTTTCCAAAGGCCTGCAGTGATAGGTCATGGGCCAGAGGTTTCAAACTGGAGAAGAGCAGATTTAAATGGGATGTTAGGAAGAAGTTCTCTACCATGAGAGTGGTAGAACACTCCAACAGATTGCCCAGGGAGACAGTTCAGACCCCATCCCTGAAGATATTCAAGGTCAGGCTTGACAGGGCTCTGGGCAACTTGATCTAGCGGAGGATGTCCTTGCTTACTGCAGGGGGGTTGGAGTAGATGACCTTTGGAAGGCCCTTCCAACCCAAACCCTTCTATGATTCCATGATTATATACACCACCAGCTCACGTGGACCTCCCATTACATTCAGTCCTAGCTGAATCCCACTGTCTTATAATACTTATGCTATATTATCTGTTATTTGCATTGTATACTATCTGCATTGCACTATCCCCAGCAATGCCTTCAGGAAAACCCACAGGAGTGTTTTCATATTTGGTTGACTAGTTTTGCATCTGCATAAAAACATTTGCCTTGTTGCCTGAAACCTTGACTTCTGTGCAAAAATGCACAATGCAGAAATGCTTTCCACCTCCAATCTAATAAAATGTTTAAATCATTAACTTCCAATAATTAAAGATTAAGTTAATAATATGAAGAATGGCTTAAAATGACATTCAGTGTGTCACATTTCTGAAAGCACTTGTGTCCAAGTTCTGCTGAAGGCCCAAGTGCCTGAAAACCTGTTGAGGGGAGAGCACAGGCACCTGAGTCATCAACAACCAGTTCAAATTTTGCTTCATATTTCTGTGGGCTACATGAGAATGAAAATCAGCTCTGATGATACCTGTTGTGCATGGCTGTGACTCTACCATGAAGGCAATAGTGCTGACACGTGAAACTCATTTTGTGCGTAACACTTGGAAAAATAAATGGATATGCATCTCCAGAAGAAAGAAAACTCGACAGAAACAAGAAGTTTTCAGTGTTGTTTTTTTCTAAGCACAAATAATTTTAAGCAGAGATACTGTCTGTACAAAATGCATGCTGGCACAATCACAGCTCATTCCTGTGTAAGTAATTTGAGATAGCATTATACAAATTGTAAATATGACACTTAATCTTATTAAAGAAAACAACTGATGCAATAGCAGCTACAGCAAAATTGGGATGGTAAATAGGTTCATTTTGATCAACCTTTCTCTTGGGCCTTTCTGACAGCTAATAAAGATACTGTGTGGAACCCACCCACTCAGTGACTCTGCCTATGCTAGATACAGTGATCCAATCAATTTCAAGAGGGTCAAATGAGACTCTACAGTCCTATAGAAGGATAGGTAGATAGGACTGTCTGCTAACTAGTTTAGCTTGGTTATTTCCTTTGGGGAAACATGAACAAAGAATTCCTGGACTTTGATTTGGACCTGGAAAAACAAGACCAATGGATGGAGAAGTCAGTCAAACATGGAAGAAAGACTAGATTAATTCTTACCAGCCATGTGCATTGGTGAGCTTGAGCAGACAAGCGTTCCCCTATTCTCAACAAATTAAAAGAGCTCCAAGTGAGAGGTGCCACGCAGTGGGAAAAAATGAAGGGCTATTTGTGATCTGGTAGGCAGAATAGATCCGGAAAAAAATTTGGTCTTAGGTCCCAAAGCATAGCAGATCTGTGCTCTGATTAGCTTACATTCATCCAAACCTCCTTCTGTGCCCTGTGCTTAGATTAGGTTGTGCACACAACCTATTTTCTATTTATGCAACATCTGCTCCGCTTTGAGATTGTGAGCAAGAACATTTCTAGGCTCCAAAGCAGGATGAGATTACAGATTGGTGAACTGAGCTGGATAAAACAAGGCTGGAGCCATAAAGATTTAGATTCAAGTCAGATCATTTAGCTTCCAAAAATGTTTCCATTTTGCTTTAACCTAACTGATTTCCACATTTATACCTCCTTGCAGTTTCAAGAAGGGAAACAGAATGTTAAATTAGTAAAAGTTCACCTAGTGCTGTTCTTTCCATGACCAGTGTTAAATCTTGTGGCTGTCATATGTAGTGCCATAATTAAATCTTCATTCCTGATTATTCAGAGCTCAGAGAGTCATTTAAGCCCTGCTGTCCAGACACGGTGATGTTCTTCTACCACCAGAATGAAGCAGGTAGTCTTGGAAGGAAGGGGATATCCATGATGCCAGTATGAAAAACATCCACCTTGTGGGAAGGTTTTGGGGACTGAAAGAGGAAAGAAGACGTAGTGCTGCTGCAGATGGGGGAGAAGGTGGGGACCAATTGCCTATGCAGGACTCTCCCAAGGCTGACCAGTACAAGAAAAGAAGAAGAGGGACTCTTTTTTTCCCCAAGGACCAACATCTGAGGTAATATCTACAGTAAAAATTAATACTGGTTCCTGTGAAAACCATCTATGTGGGCAGAAAAGCCACTGCTTAGTTAGCAGCAGTGACAGCCACTGGAAGGAAGGAAGCAGGCAGGATGTTAAACCACGGTGACAACCTCAGGGCTGACTGACAGGACCACATAGCTCCTCTTACATCCCTGTTGTACTTGGCTTCACTGGCTGCAACTCAGACTCACTGGACAAAAGTAGAGGTGAACTAAAGAGTTGCTGCTGCTATTGAACTGACAGTTCCACGGCACCACTGATACTCTGGGAGCCCACAAGCTCATGAACAAAGCCCAGCTCAAACTCAGGAGCTGGCCAGAAAGATAGTGGTTTACCAGTTTGATTAACCAAGTATTTTCATCTGGGTTCAGTGGAATAATACTTCAATTACAGTCTTAAAGTAAGCAAACAAACAAACAAATAAATAAAGACTTCCCTCTTTACTTGGCCATGACTGAGGATTTTTTCCCTCTCTTGGAGGAGGCTGCAAGACAAGGAATGCCATTCAGCTAATAGGGATTGGCTGTATCAAAAAGCAGCCAGGATTTTTCCCTCTCCCCATTCTTCCCCTCCCCAACACAATAGACCTGAAAACAAAGGACAGATTATTAGATTTAAGTATGTAGCCCATTCTCCACATACCCCTTCCCCCACTTCTCCCACCCCTTCTTCAGCACATCTGGTAACCATGTGTGGCAAGTGCTAATGAAGACTTTCCTGAGTGAGCTACAATTAGTTTCGACTGCTGTCTGCCTCTCGCCGCTGTACCCAGGATAAAAAAACCCAACCCAACCCAAAACAAAATCTTCCCACCACTGTTCTCCAAACCTCCTCCTGCCCCTGGTATTCTCCCTCCTCATCATACTGCTGAAATTAACAAAACAAAACAAAAACCAAACCAAACCAAAGTGTAGGTAAATATTTTAAGGCTCTCTTCTGCCCATTTTTTTGGTTCTAAATCTGTATTTTATTCCTTTTGATTGAACACGACAGGCAGGCAACAGTGTTTCTATGATCCTGTCTACAATAGAGAATTGTTAAACAGATGTCCTTTTTTTTTTTCCCCCTCCTTCTAGCCTGGCAATATTATACACATAGCAGTTTTATCTGCTTGAGCAGATCAAATTTGTGTGCGTGCCTCTGTGTGTGTGCGAGCGTGTGTGTTGCCATTTGGAGTGATTAGAATAAGCCGCGTAGAGGCAAGATGCGCTGTGCACAATTAAGCCCATCTCCAAACTGTACATTTTTGTTTACTCTTGGTCTCTTCTTTCCCCAATCAAGCTACTAATAGAGCTGTTTCAAGTTTCAACAAGGACCACATTAACTGCTGATCTCTACATGAAACAGAATGCCAAAGCCAAGCCTCTCCCCAAGATCTAAGCAGCAGCCTCCCCATCCTCCTTTACATTTCTCTCTGAAACCTCCATGGCCCTCACCTTGGAAATTCCTAACGATTCCCCCTAGCAGACACTCGCAGCGCGATGCAAAATTCCACAGTGTGAGACTTTACAGATTCTTTGTCATTTCTCTCAGCTGTGTCGCGCAACATGATTGCCACTGACCAAGCCCTACTTGAAAGTACGTTCCCACTAAACAAACAATCCACATAATTGCCGCAGAAGTGATGATCTCTGCATACATCATATTTCAATTATACCTTATTCACGCAAGAAATGGCTATGACCCTCCTACGCCTTTTGAACAGCGCTGGATATTGAAATGCAAAAAAGTAAGTTCTAAAAGCAGAACAAAAGCAATACTGATTCTTTAAAAGGAGTTATTCTCTTAAAATACACACGTATCTACTTGCCAAAGGATTTCTCAGAGAAGATGATAGGCTGGAGTAATGCAGGGAGGGAGGAACAAAAAGGGTTTTAATCATGGTTGGGATTGAAGAGTTGTGTAACAATTGCTCTCCCTCCAGGCATATATACTGTACACGTTCACTGTAAATGATCAGCATTTAAAGAAACAAAGTGCACCACGAAGCATTTAACATAAAGACAGCTCTATATACACTAACACTTTATTAAGCAAAAGACAGTGGGTATCTTTCGCACTTTTGACAGCAGAAAACAGCACTTATGCACATAGGACTGACAGCCAAGGCTGGGCAGGAAAGTAGCTTCTTTCCTGTCCCCATCTTAAGTACACAAAGCTCACGAAACAATAAAAGAAAATAGAGTAAAAGAAAATAAATCATAATAAAGTAAAATAAAATTTAAAAATAAAATAAAATAAAATAAAATAAAATAAAATAAAACAAGCCAAAAAAACCAAGACCAAACCATACAACCAAAAAAAAACCCAGGACTCTTCCTAATTGAGGGCCTGGTTTTGGACACAAAATATTGCTTCATCTCCACATATTCTTGTTTTCCACCACTCTAAGTAGGGAGTAAAGCAAAAAGCTGTTGTACTCCTAGCAATACTTTTTTATAAAACATAAATTTTACACTTTGAAGAAAGGCTAATTTTACTGGTAATGAATACCAGTAATAACTTAATAAGTGACTGCAGTACACACTTTAAGGAGGAGTTGGTGCTAATGCGTGAATAATTATTGACACAATTAAGTGCCCAACACTGGGCCTGTTAAACTGCTTCTGGCACGTGAGGGCTCTGTAATGGCTCTGTGGTATGGTACAATGACCCTAAAAGGTTTTAAAGTGTGGAGAGCTCCCCTTTGCTACCACAAGGGAACCTCAGATCTCAAATCCGTTCCCCACCAGATAATGTTGAATTGCAGAGGATTTACATCCCATGTGGGATTTTGCCCTGTTGCCAGGCTGAATAATTAGCTATTTACCGATTCAGTAAACAGTGAGCTCACCCTTTGACCTGCCCTGGTATAGACTGTCTGGCCTGTAACCCTGCTGGGGGCTTCCGCCTGCCTAATGGCTGCTCTGTGAGCCAGGGCTGCTGCTAGAGACCCGGCTGCTCCCTTCCCACCAGCGGCTCTGAAGTGCAGGAACCCAGTATCATGCTGGCCACTGAATCCTCAACTTAGTAGCTGGTGTCAGGGGAAGGGAGAGGAAGTAATCTCCAGGGCAACTACAAAAAGTTGCTTGCAATTAAAAAAGAGTACTTGGTACGAAAAGAAACACCAAGTTAAGCACCTCCAGGCTGTTTTGGTGTGATTTACATCTAAGAGAGCCAACTGCACGTGTGCCCTGATGCTCAAGCCCTGTTAGCCCCTCTTCTCCCTCTGTTTTACAACATGTGTGAATGTTCAGATGTTCCAGTTAAATACACACCAAGTCTCAGCCCCACCATGCAGAGCACAATTGTCTTTGACAAGTCCAGCAGAATTACTGGAGATATTTGCAGGTTTCCAGCAGAGATATTTGCAAGGCAACATTATCATTGGGAAAGCTCTTAAGAATTCACCTCTGGCAAGTAACTCTTAAGCATGTTTCACAAGAAGGGTGTTCGCTTCCTCTGAACAAACAGGGCTGTCTCTTTAAGGAAGAACACCCTGCCAAGACGCCTCATCAGTTAGCTGCAGCAATACATGCAGGCGCACCAAAATTGACCTTTTTTGCTGTGATCCTGAACTCCCTCTGACCTTCCCCAAGCTATTCCACCGTGCGTGTAGGTCCATTAGATAGATGAACAGATAGACAGATGGGCAAGCAGACAGACAGATCCTAATATTTTATGTTAAAATCTACAGTGTTATCACCAAGGAGTCCTCAGCCTAGGGTTAATAAGAGTGTGTTGAGAATGTAACTGTGGTCACATGCTGGCTGAGGCAGCTCTCATGTCTGAGACATGCAAGGAAAGAAGAAAAGAGGGATCCTCTGTGATAGCACAGCATCACCCTCCAGGTCCTGGCAACACCAGGGTGACATTAATGGGAGAGGCAGCAGCAAGAACAATTAGAAGGAAGTGGACAATTAAGCGAGTTGTAATGAAATTATGCACACAGCTACGCTGTGAAAGACTGTGTGGCAATCAGCTGGCTAGTCACTACAGCATACAAGTCTCCTGCACTCCAGAGCTGCTCCAGGGGACAGTGGTGGGATGCCATGCCACCAGGATGCCACGGGTAGGCTGGACAGACAATGTCTGCAATGGGTGGTCAGAGAATCCTCCCTCTTCTGCCACAGTTTTCCTGCCTGGACTTATCAAAGCACTCGACTGCTCTTTATTTTCTCATCTGCAAAACCCAAATAAAGATGCTGCCATCTTTGCCGGATGAGGCTCTGGCCAGCCTGATCTAGTGTGGGGTGTCCCTGCCCATGGCAGGGGGTTGTAACTAGATGATCCTTGTGGTCCCTTCCAATGCTGACTGATACTATGATACTATGTTGTAGTGTCCTGTTGACCTTAAACCCATGTGTTGTACTGTACCTAACAAACAGGAAAGCCTGACTGACCTGAAAAATACATATGCTGCATTAGAAACTGATGAACACAGTCTAATACATCTCACATAAGAGAAAACTTGGAAGGGAGATACTTCTTTAAGAAAACCAACTGCTTTATTCATTTCCATTATCAGATAACAGGAGATATAAACCCCATTTCTTGTTCCTGACAGACACCACAGGACAACATCCAGCCTACTGGGACCTGGAGCACAGCTACCAGATGACCACATCCCACGTGATGACATGCTCCCACTGATGCAGTTCCATCAGACTTACCACAACCTCAGGCCCTATCTGAAATCCCAGAAATAAGTCTCAGTTGGGAAGAAGACTGGCAGCATGCATGATGAACTTCTGAAACTGGGCAATGAAGAAATCAAGATTTATTGAGGGCTACAGTAAGATAAGGTGATTTTTGTAACTTCTTAGCAGTTTGTGCGCTGCTCCTTCAAGCATCAGGCAGACACTGGGTACTCCCTGTGACCTGAGGGCAGTAAGTGGGAAAGACAACCCTATTCCCTTTCACTTAGGAGCCAGGCACCTACAAGTCTGAGTGTTACAGACATTAAATTCCTTTCAAGGATTTAGTGCCTAGTTTTGCTCATACAGGCTCTGAGTCAGAAAGCACCTGCAGGACACAGTCAAAAGATGGTCACAAATCATCTTCTTCCCAAGAGAGATCCTCCAGTGCATTCCACAGTGCAAAACCAATGCACCTTCAAAAGTACTTTTGCTTGTCAAAAAAAAAAAAGGGCAAAACAAAGCAGCTGCATTTGAGGAAAACATCTGGGGCTTCATGTGGTTCAAAGGCAAAGTGCACGGCAAAGCAGCAGTGGGCTTTGTCACTTGGAAATCAATGAGCTGCCAGTGAGCATTTCACTCATAGCTACATCATGCCAGTTAATGGCACTGGACTCTTCATAAATGGCTCTTGACCTCTTGCCCTAACTTGCAGCAGAAGACAGCTGCTCTAACAAGAGCAGTCCTGCAAAGCCACCTTGGGAGAGTTTGTGTGGTTGCATTAGGGCAGGATTTCACTGCCACGCAGCCAGTGCTGCCGAGACCCAGCCCTAGGGAGCTTCCAGGCTGCCCTTTCTTTTCTGCAACAAATCAAATGTGCAACAAAATATTGCCACATCCCATGAGTATATTGACACAATTGGGACTTCAACCCCAATTTTGCTTTGTGTTTTTCAAATAGCTTTATTTATCTTAAGATAAAGTGCATGTACTTTACCAATATGCTTAGGGCCTGATCCCAGGGCAGCCATGCTGGGAAAATGGTCAGTGAATATATTGGGCATTGGATTGCCTGAGGACAGGGCCCCTCCTGAGGTGCTGACCTGTGGCTTAGCTGCAACAGGAGCTAGAGAACCCTGAGACACTTCCAGAATTAGGCCCCCTAAAAAAAGAAAGAAATGATGAATTTTTTATGACTTGCAGTGCTAAACGTATGTTTTGAAGTCAGCTGGTGTGAAAACTGCAGGGAAAAGGATTCAAACTTTAGGCTGTTGGTCATAGGTTTTTATAACATGGAGCAGAAAAAAACAGACATTGTGTTTGCATTCTATTTCTGGGCCTTTTAAGCTGTAACAGCATGAGTGGTATTTGCATCAGGAGTTACCATATATCATTGCAAGCAACATATGCATAGATGGAAAAAAGATGACGGCAGCAGCAGGTTCAGTGAAATCTCAGGATCTCTCTGTGATAGGGACCTGCTAAAGGTTTGGTTTTATTTAGCGTAGCTTAAAATGTCATTGGCATATGTGTTTCTCAATTAACACCAATTTAATACACTCCAGAAGTGTTCTATTCTGAGAGCAAGCTTCAGAGTTTACAAAGGATCTAACCTGACATTTCAGTGCAGGATATCCAGCCCCACTTACAATCAGGAAAGCAGATTATGAAGGCTAGATTCGTCTCTTTCTTTGACATTGTGCAATGTTGTCTCTAATCATAAACACAAAAGTCAGAAAATCCTAGCAAATGTTGCTCTGGTATGGAAATGACTCCCCCCAACCTTTGTGAGTCACTTATATCCCCAGATGAAATGGTGTCTCACAGCAAACACAGAGATTCTTCAAGTGGAAGGTTGATTTTCCTACTCAGTGTCTCACCAATGCTATGTATTTTGATAAACAACTTTTCAATTGACAAACTGCAACTCACCAACAGAATAGTTTAGAAACGTATTCTCTACAAAAACAATAAGCCTCAAACACAATGAGAGCAGCCAATAGTCTCACAACCCCTGGGCTTTCTGTCTAAAAACTGAAAAGAAAGACTTTTGTGGTGATAGCTTCCTAAATGATAAATGCAGATGTCCAATGTGATCTCAGAAATCAACTATTGAAAAGCTAAAGGATTATTTATTAACCAAAAGAATTAATAAAGAGTAGGCAAGTATCATTTCATGTGAACTTTACACAGACTATATGAATGTCTACAATCTATTTCAAAAGAGCACCCAGTGTTATTAATATTGATCTTGGAATATACAATCCATTAGATGTAACAGGCTACATCCAGCCCTGCTGAAACCTGTAACTGCAGAAAGCCTGTATGAGGCAGAAATATCTCTCTTTGGATCTAGTGAAGTGTTTATTTTGAAATCAATAACAGCAAAATCAAAAAACACTGAAAAAAATAACAGGTTAAAGACAAGCATTCGAAAGTTAGGAAATACTGGTGTTCAACTCGCTCATTAACTCCGTCCCGTTGTGTGTCCATCCTCCGCGCTGAAGAGAGGAAACTAGCCCAGGTTCTCACAGTTCTAAAGTGTATCACAGGGCATTCACACAAGAGGGCAGAAGTGTGATGGGAGGGACAACCTGAATTTGGCCTTACTTGTCAATGTTTGGCTTTGCAATTTGCTTTAAACAATGTTTTTGCGTGAACTTTCCTCCTTTTCTAAAGAGAAAAAAAAGAAAAGATAAAAACTAAGTATACGACACACAACTGCTGAAGCTTTCCAAATACACCTCCCCAGTAAGGTTCAGCCTCTGCCCCTCTGCACAGAAGCCTATCATCTGGGCTCCAGGGTATGAACTGGTCTGCAGATAATAAAGTACAGTCTGGCCAGCAGCCAGGAGACCTCATCACTTTTTCACATTTCCCAGCTACATTGCTGGGGAAACTTCAGCCAGTGACAGCCTAGGGAGGGAGAGGAAAGGGAAACTGGATATCCAGGGAGGAGGTTGGGAAAGCACACACTTCTTGTCCTGCTACAGCTGCTCTGGCAGATCTGAGGGTGCTTAACACAGTATGGGCTCAGCTCCTTGTAACACCCCTGCTCAGTAAATGTTGTGACACTGTGACATGCTTCCTAGACAATGACAATGAAAGTGAAACGGTGACTTTCATAGGCATGTGCCACCACCAGGTTTGAACAGAGCCTCATAGCATGACAAAATTGTACTTCTGAAACCTGGAGTTTTTGTCACTAATAAATTTTAAAGAATGCCAAAGACAGTGCAAAGATTAAAGGGTTTTGGTTCAACGGGATCTTTTAAAACGTACTGAGGCGATCTGAATGCAGAGGACTGCTACTGTCTCTTGCAATAAATAATCTGGAAGAATCTTTCTATGTAACAACATTCTCACCTACACACTTTCTAGAGTGTCTGTATATACCCATAGACACATAAATGGGTCCTTGAATGCAGACAGTTGGAAATGCTTCATCCTGAGCGTGACTTGCCAGGAAATCTGGAAAATTGTGATATATAACGAGTTTATATTTTAACAGATGTGCACATTCAAAATGAGAACTTAATCCTGATCATGTTGAACTCTGCTATAGGGAACACTGAAACTCAGAATCATTATCCAAGATCTTCTTTAAATCAGAGGCAATCTGGTGCTTCAGATTCTACAATTCCTAGTTCCAGTGCAAACTGGAGTTATTTTGGTCCTTTGAAAACTGAACTCAACAGACAAAACTCACTCACCAAGCACCCAAGAGAGTATTTATACCACCTAACTTCAGGTGTCTAACTGGGCTGGTCACAGATTCAGCTACACTGAAGCCCCCTTTGGAGGAGCCTGCCTGTCTCTACCACCTGGCTCTACCTCCTTATTGAAGTATCTAAATTAGATGAAGTAACATGGTGTGATAATTGTGTCCTCAAGTCCTCACTGTAGTATGCATACATGCGTACAGGCCAGCCAGCCACAAGCTGACTCAATCTCAAATGAGAGGCATCTTGAGTTAAATTCAAGTTTTAGCAAAAAATCAGCCTAAATATGCGAAGATGTAAATGTTCTCAAGCTTTAAGAACCATAGATCTTTTTCTAGATGCAAGTTTCTCTGAGCTATAGCTTTGGCTGGTAATTCAGACGATTCTTTTCCTGCCAGAAGTTATAAACCCAATGTCCAAGGCTTCCCCATTGCTTGTTTCAATGATGCAGTAATGTTAACATAGTCACTTTGGGGTGTCAGTTATCACTGAACTGTTTTTACATCAGACTTCCTAAGTGGCACAGAATTTTAAAGGCACAAATATCATGTCTGATATTTACATACCAGTCCCTGTGAAAGGATTAGTTCCCTTCCTTCTGCACCCCTCAACTCACAACACACAGCAGTGGGAAATAAGCAGACAACTACATTCTCCTAAAACCACAAAGAAAATCTGAACAGCTCAATGCAGTTATCACCCTGAACCAGGCAAAGGGCATGCCCCAGGGCAAGTTCTCAATCTGTGTTGGGTGTACAGCACCTGAAAGGGTTAAGAGAGTGAGCAGAGCTTTCAGGAGTACCTAGAAACAAAGATACCTACAGGGTGTGCTCTGTTTTGAAAGTGTGTTGCTCTAACACAGTGGTTCACTGGTTGAATACATTGCTATTTGATATCCTGCTAGACAACTCTGGCTGGAGTTTTGTATCAGATCAGTTAAGCTTTCTGCCAGGATGTTCACTTTGGTGATGATCAAACCCTGTCTGTGCAGACAAGCCCACAGGACAGGCTACCATAGGACTGTGCTGCATACAAGCCCTGCCTTCACACCTTGCTGGGGTGAAGTGCAGCTCCATCAGCATCCCTGGGAGCACACTGTGCCCCGTGGGGAATGCTCACTATCTCCACAGAGGAGAGCAGAGCCCAGTCTCAACCACTCCTCACTCACACACTGCTTCTCCTTATATATAGCCTAAGCTACTCGTGCTCCAGACAGTGCCTTCCTTTTCTATGCTTTCATGCTGCCTTTAAAAAGGCTTCATTTTTTTTTCATTTTTAAATCAAAAGGCAGATACATAATATGCCTTCCTCAAGTCAGCTCCTTATCTCCTTCAAGAAGGACAGGAGAAGGAGCTCTATCCTAGTCTCCTCTGCAGCCATTCAACTTAACTCCTGAAAATGGACAAATTCTTTCAGAGTTCTTTACAAATCTGCCTCCTCTGTAGTGAATTCATCTAAATGTTTCATGATAAAAAATGTTGCCTCTCCAGTACGTTCCCAAGACCCATTTTGAACTCTTGGCACTTATTACTGAGGTTCTCCAATCTTTTTATTTTGTCCATAATATAACTGACTGCTCTAAGTTTCTTGCCCCTTCATGGCAAAGAACTTTTCATCCTAAAGAAGCAATGTTTTCCTAATGGCCTCCTGTGAGGGATTTATACAAAGCACTTCAGCACTTAAATAAATCATGATCCCAGTTGTTCTCTGACCACTATTTTGCAAACTCTTCCTGAGAAGTAGGAAAACCAATCTAATTAGTTCATCTTTGCACAGTACCTTGAACACACAAAGTGCTATGTCTGCTTAGACATTTGTACACCACCTGGTGAATTGCTTTCAGTTCAAACTCCCAAACTCACCAGGATCCAACGCCAGCCCCCATGGAAACCATTCCAAAGAGTCCTGGCTGCCACTCTCACTTTCTGCCTTGTTGGGATGCTCCTCAGATGACATCACGTTCCACACACAAGACATCAATGTCCTTCCCAGAAAGAAAATAGAACTCCCCTCCAAATCCTAAGTGTGTAGTTTGACTGTGTACTACAGACCTTTTCCTGTAAATAAACACATGCTCCAAACTCTCCCCGCTTGGGCACCAATCCCAAACACTTTGCGCATATACTCATTAATATGCACTTGTA
This sequence comes from Melanerpes formicivorus, assembly GCF_026170545.1. Lineage (NCBI taxonomy): Eukaryota > Metazoa > Chordata > Aves > Piciformes > Picidae > Melanerpes > Melanerpes formicivorus. The sequence continues at coordinate 8,458,179 of NW_027142360.1, read as the reverse complement.
CCAGCAGTGGTGGATGAACAGCTGAGTGTTGGGGTAAGAGAGTCCCAGTACAAAACCTACATAATTTCTGAAGTTCCATTGCTATACAAACCAGAGAGACAGTTACTAAAACACATCAGAAGTAGCAACAACTTCTAATCAGCACATCCTCAGGTCTGGAAGGGAGATTGGTGAAGCACTGAGTCAGTCAGAGTAAGATCAGCTCTCTAATTTACAACATAAAGCACCAATTAAATAAATTAATCAAAGCACAATTAATGTCATGCACAGTAGCAGGAAAATCAGAGCCTGCTTGTGCCACACGTGATGGGTTTGGAAGCAGGCTAGACCTCACATTGTGTGTTTTTTATTGCTGAGGAGCTGGTGTTACTTCTCTTTCATCCAGTGTCTTTGCTTTTTGTTTTCTGTTTGTAAGTGAGGGTTGCGGTTGTTTCGAACCCATATGTCTCTCGTTTTCAGCCGCGTGGTTTGCCCCCTCTGTCTCTCATCATTGCTTTTGGCCCAGTTTCTGGAGAGGAAATGCGAGATTTATTTTATCTGGCCTGAACTACATTGTTCCTTCCTGACTACTGGTGTTACTTCACTCCAAATAACATGGCTTTGCGCTTACTGCCTGTGCAAGGTCAAAGCCCAGGGGGAACAGGCATATTTAATAGCAAGGGTGAGAGAAGGGGATAAGGCTTCAGGGCAAAAAATGAGAATAGAAGGCAGGGAGAAGAGGGAGAAATTAAGACATGAAGTAAAGAAGTTTTGGGTTGGAGGAGATCCTCTGTTTTCCTTCGGCTAGCAATAAGCTGAACTGCAGCTACAGAATAACTTTTGGGCACAGATTCAAGCCAAGCTAGGAACACTAATGTTAGCAACTGAAGCAGGACATTGCCAGGTAATTTAGAATATAAATTCATGGAGAAAAACAGTTGTAAAAATTGATACAAAAATGTAAAAAAAAAATGCTGCTGAAGAGTGTCAGTATTTCTCTGGTTGCTCAGCAGAACAAGCAGCACAGAAACACGAAATACATCTGTGCTGAAGAGGAAAGCGAGCTGAACACAAACAAATATATAAATGATGAAAACCAAGCATCACGTTTAAAATTAATTACATTTGAGTTCCTCTGGTGCTTGTAGAAGGATCTGTAAATCTTTGCCTGGTGTCATTAAGTACAGAGCAAAATAACTTGTAAAAGCTGGGGCAGGATCTGCACTGGGCATTACAGCTCTGCTGAAAACCATGGCACTCAAGCTGCCTAAGAGCAGATGAGACTTGCAGCTGCCAAACTGCTTTTTGATTCATCAAAGGGCTAAAAAAAATCCATCTCTTCCCCATATACCTCACCTAAAATGAATCCAAAACAACAAACAAAGCTAATTCTCCAGACAGCAGAGGAGCATCCCAGCCTGCAGCACATTTACTCTGAGTGGGGAATGCAGCTTCAGCTTGTCCACTTACTTGCTTTTATCCTTGAGATTGGACTGAAGTAAGCTGTTCACAGCTTCAGATAAGCACAGGGGCAATGGGCACTTTTGCCTAAAACACACCCAAACACTAGAATGAGTACCTTTGCAGACTGAATTCTTTAGCTTAGGCTGATCTGGAATTTTGTTTTCTAAGACACTTCTGACAAAGTCATCCCCCACAGCATTTTTACCCATGATGGTTCAGAAGCAACTCAGAAGCCTGCTGAAAGCCTGAAGTCGCAAGTTAGCTACTAACCAACAAGACTACAGGGACATAAACATCTTTGGATAACTCTGCAACTTCTGATGCTTCTGCGACTTTTTCCCAATAGCAGTCAAAATGAACTGTTCAAAACGGGGCCAGGGATCTGGGAGGAGAAGGGAAAGATGCCCCTTCAGATAATCTCAATGGACACTGACTCCACTGCAAGTCAATAGCAAAAAGCAGTCCATGCTCCCTGACAGCAGTCTTTTACTATCTCAAACGCAAAGGCACATTCCTGGGTCAGTGCCGCATTCCTGCACCGAGCGCTGACTGCCTCTGTGTGCTGCAGAAAGTCAGCGCTCTGCCCTGCGATCTTCTGACCTGCACAGATGAGGCCCTGAGCAACATCCAGACCTCTGCTTCCCAAGGATCACATGTGCAGCCAGCTGGCTTCCTCTCATCTAAGGGATAATGGTTTTCTGTACCAGCTGGAAGGTTGTGTCTGAGGGTGTGGCTCTTGCTCCTTGTCCCAGAAATGTAAGGGTTGTGCACACTGATTCAAAGATCTCATTTACTCAGTCACAGCTCAGAGAAGGGTCTGAAAGATGTCATTGCTAGTATGAGGAAGAGCATGCGATCAAGTGGTTGCGAGCAGGCGGGAACAGAGCCTCCCCTTTCAGCAGTAGGAGATTCTTATCATTGGTTTGGCTGAGCATTGAATTGTGCCACTACATGACCAGAGATTGTCCTTTCATTTTGAGACACAAATTTCTAGCTGAGCTGTCAAGGCACTGTTTTACTGCAGCATATGACACTATCAGCAGGCTGACTTCCTACTGGATGCTGAAGTTTCTGTTTTCTATGTCATTATTACTCAAATAATAGGCAATGGTTCAAAATTAAAGAAGAGCAGATTTAGCTTGGATGTTAGGAAAAAGTTCTTTACAATGAGGGTGGCTGAACACTGGAACAGGTTGCCCAGAAAGGTGGTTGAGGCCCCATCCCTGGAGATATTCAAAGTGAGGCGTGACTGGGCTCTGGGCAACATGTATGTCCCTGCTCACTACAGGAGAGTTGGACTAGATGACCTTTGGAGGTGCCTTCCAACTCAGGTGATTCTATGATAACCAGGGAGTCTCTGGGTGTCCCAGTCTAAAACGTGATTAAGTCCTACAGTCTAACTCGGTTCCCTTTTTCCTGAGGTTGGAAGATTCAAAAGCTTATGGAATTAAGAATGGTTAGTTAGTTAAAAAAAACTATTACAAATAGAATTACAGCTGGTGAGAGGTTTTCAACAGTGCAGAGAGGCAAATATGATCAGTGTCATCTTCCTGAAGCTCACCCCCATACTCCTAAGAGTGAGAGGCTAAAACCTATGAGTTGCCTTCAGGAGTGCTTTGTACTCTTCAGAGTCTACTTACTTCATTGCAATTAGGTTTAAGTGGTGTTTAGCATTCCACAATTGCCCTACTTTATGGTCCCTTCCTCTTCCTAGCTTAAAAAATAGCGATGTTGCAACACTGTAGTGTTTCTGTTGTGATTGTCATGATGGAAGCAGAGCCAATGCAATTTGCCCATGTTTTACTAACCGCCATCTGGCAGGGATATGGTAACATGCTAATCTTCACAGGACTCTTGTTTTTCAACTATCTGCTGGACAACTAAGGAGATCACCAGGCTGCTGGGATGAGTGCCAGATGGGAGGCAGGTATGTTTATGAGTTTAAGATTCTTATTTTCTTTCAGTGCTTTCACATGCTGTTCATGGAGTGGCAGGAAAAGTGAAAAGGGGGAGGAGGGGATGAGTCAGTGACGAGACTACAACTGTTCAAAATCACTTTGAAGTTCTGCAAAACGCAGTTGTTTCACAAGCCACCTCTTAGCTGCTGTTTGTTCTCTTGGCCCTCAGATCTAGACAGCGTTTTAGGAGTCCTTCTTTCCAGTGCTTTGCCCAGTCTCTCCTGTCTGACACAAACACAACTGCTTACAAAGGCCTGAAGGCCTGTAGTGATAGGATGGGGGGCAATGGTTTCAAACTAGAGAAGACTTAGCTTAGATGTCAGGGACAAGTTAGAGCAGCCTTCCAGTACTTGAGGTGAGGAGAAGGTTCTTCACACAGAGTTGTTGGCCACTGGAATGTGCTGCCCAGGGAGGTGGTGGAGTCACCATCCCTGGAGGGGTTCGAGAGGGGATTGGATGTGGCACTTGGTGCCATGGTTTAGTAGTCATGAGGTGTTGGGTGACAGGTTGGACTTGATGATCACTGAGGTCTTTTCCAACCTTGTTGATTCTATGATTCTATGATTCTAAGTTCAGCACCACAAGGGGGGTGGAACACTGGAACAGGTTGCCCAGGGAAGCAGTTGAGGCCCCACCCCTGGAGATATTCTGCTACAGACACTGGACACAGTACTCAACAAAAAGGCTTTTCTTGCCTCTTTGCCCTATTCCTGTAGCTTTGGTGATCTCTGGGGTGATGGAAGGACAGTCATATATGCCACCTCACCAGTAATTACAGGCAGCTGTCATGGTGTTAGCACCATGTCTAAATCTTGCACAGAAATCTTAGAGCTATGACAGCTCTGTACAAGTATGAGAGAACAGCCTCTGTTCATCTCCCTGGACTTCAGGGTCCCTAACATGCAAAACCAATGTGACAAGATAGAGATTGAGCCTTCTGGACAATGAATGCCTAAATAACTCAAAGGAGAAGAGTAGACTGAGAGATGAACTCGCTAATGTTTATATATATGTGAAGGGCAAATGTCAGGAGGGTAGAGCCAAGCTCTTCTCAGGGATGTCCAAGGATAGGACAAGGGGCAACGTGTGCAAGCTGGAGCATAGAAGGTTCCACGTGAATATAAGGAAAACCTTTTTCACTGTGAGGGGGATGGAGCACTGGGGCAGGCTTCACAGGGAGGCTGTGGAGCCTCCTTCTCTGGATACATTCCAAACCTGCCTGGATGTGTTCCCGTGCGACCTACTCTAGGTGTTCCTTCTCCGGCAGGGGGGTCGGACTGGATGATTGTGGCGGTAGGGCTTTGAGGTCCCTTCCAACCCTCCACGCTCTGTGACTCTGTGACATAAAACTAGGTAATTTTTCTGAAGTTTAGCTAAAAATGCCAGAAGAAAACTCAGCAGCTTCTGAATGGTGAAAGGACAGTTGAAGAGAGCAGATGAAGCAGTCAGTTGATCACTGCTCCTCAAGTGATCCAGATGGTAAGTTAACTTTGGAATGTGCTCAGGACTCAGCTACATGATGCCTCCAAAGTACCCCTCCTAGATCCCACATCTCTGGATTTTCTTATGAGGGGCCACAGCTCCCTGCTGTAGGTCTCAGGTGGGAGGAGAGGGTGCAGCACTGACCTGGCTCAGCAGGGTTGAAGCCAACACTCTCTCGTGTCAACGTTTCAGGAAAAATCATCAGCTTCAGCAAAGTCATCCAACCAATGCTGGCAGAAATTACTTCTCTAACTCAAGTAAATATTTATCTCTGCCACACCCCACATACCTGTACCTAACGTCCTACCCTAACTCATCTTTTTGCAGACTTGAGTCTAGCTTTAGCCACTGTAATGACTAACAAAGAACTACAGCTAAAAACACAAGCTGCTTTAGCTAAAACTAAACAGTCACGGCTCACCAACTAGGATGGAAAAAATCCTGTTCAGCTCAAACGTAGAGGAGTATCTGTGGTACGCTCACCAATGTGTTACATTAACAGGGCTATGCACAATAAATCCTTATTACAGTGGGCTTCTCATAACGAAGGTGTCTGATGAGGGGGCTGGTTTGGAAGAACCCTGTGCTGCATCAATTAAGCAAAATAAATGACTCTTTGCAAATTTCCTCCCAAACAAAATTCAGAGCATAAACAAATAAACAAACAAAATCCCTCACCTGTCATGCTTTAGTTGGAAATCAACTCATAGTTACAGTAACACACAGGCGTACCTGCCCTTTTTCCCGTGCTCTAGGCATAGCAATTACTACAAGAATTATCTGCTCAATTATTAATTAAATATCTATAAATTCACACACTCACAGACAGTCTCTCTCTCAATAGGCCTTGGCATAAGGGAGCACACAGAATTTTGGCAACGAGTTGAGAGTGGAATAGGCGGCACAACCTAGACATGCCCAAGCCTTCTTGACACAGGAACAGCTTCTCTTCCCTATGCCAGTGGTTCTCTCGGTGCCAGCTCTGATGCACACCCCCTTCCAGGAATGGCTCTCATCCATGCTGGCAAACAAAATGATAGAGAAGAAAATATAAAATTACTCTTCAAAATGTAAGTGGAAGGATGAGCACGGCGCCAAGTGAGAAGTATCCAAATGTGAGATCCCACACTGCTACATGTCAGTTGGAAAGATGACATACATACAGAAAGTCAAGCAAACAGGTTCGTCCACAAAGGGATGCTAGAGGAGATCATTTGCATTTTGGGTAATAAAATATTTAAAGCAGCACTGCACAAATTATAAATAAAAACACTAACTACAGTCACCAAGAACGCAAGCGCCCTATGTGGAAGCTGGCCAGCAAACCCCTTCATTAAATACAATATGATCAGAAGGAAATAGAAAAGTGGCTACAGACCTCTGAAGGCCAGCAGGTAATGCAAGCCAATTGGTTATTCAGTTCTAATTAAGGGATCCAATACTTATTTTGGACTACTCAGAGAAGAATAAAGCAAGAGTTCAGGGTGAACTAAAGTCTACTTTATTTAACAATCTGTGACTGATTATAAGGGAGCAGCAAGTTCCAGATGGGTGGGAGTGCTTACAAAACCCCTCTATTTTCCCTACAACTTACAATCAGTGCTTTTAGTTTCCACGTATTATAACGCTTCCACTTAACACGACAAGCACAGCAGAACAAAGAAATGTGAAACCACTTTACAACAAAATTTGGGGACTGAACAGGACATGCTTTCCCATCCAACAAAGAATGTCTTTCAGGCTTCTAATTTTAGCATCTTATTCAAGACGATACCTGGTGTAGAGTGTTCCTCAGCCAAGCCCTCAGCTCTGACCTAACCCAAAGAAAATGTTTAATTCTGTGGTGCAAAATATGCAGTCTTTTGGGGGGGGATCACGCCTGTCTCTGTGCTGCAGAGAAATCATCATGCAGATAGCATTTTAAAATACCATTGACTTTAGCTGTTATTTATTTGCAACTAGGAACTACTTTCATTTTGAAATGAACAATCGTTTTGCTTTCTAAATTCATCTTATTCATGTCCTCATAACCACCCGGATTTATTACTGCTGGTGTGCAAATAACATGGAAGCATGGAAATTCCAACAGTTTGGGAAAAAAACAACAAACCTCACCTCTCATTTTCTGTTATAATTGCATGTTCAAAAACCTGTTCATTTTATATTCTGGAAATGCAACGTACTTTAACATTGTGATTCCTGTTCTGTGCCTTGGCCCACCCTGTACCTAATCCCCACTGTCTTGGCACAGCGGTGGAAAAGCAGCAGGGCTATGAGTAATGGTAAAAGCCTGGAACTTAGCAGCCTTAACTGATTCATATTCTGTGAAAAGAAAAATAAAAGGTCTATGTTTGTCTCCTTGCAGAGTTCCTAAGTAAACTCTGCTAGACAGAGTATGTGCATTAGGCTCACCATTTTTTCGCAGCTCAGCGGAGCTAGGTAAGATAACCTAACACAACTTTCATCCACAGGGATTTCCCTAGGCAGGCCTTTAAAATGGTTAATGACTGATGTTTCCATTAAATCTGACCTACCTTTCAGTTTTGCAGTATCCCAATCTAATCCTTGTTTTGCACCTATTTGCATGGACAAATGGAGTGACTCTGTAACAAGCAAGGCACGAGGCTGGCTCTGACAAGAGGTCAATTCATTTTAAATGGATGCACACAGTATTATTTCTATTTATGCTTAAACTGAACAAACCAGGGCAAAGCTTGCCTACACACCATGCTGCTACTTATCCAGAATTAAAAGCTCGGTGTTCAGAACATAATGGACACAGAATACATCTGTAGGCATTCACGTGTACTTTGAACAGAAATCAATGCTATTGCCACGCAACTGCTAGCCAGCACAATATTTAGCCTCCCTGAGCTCTCCAGTCCAAAACATCAATCATCTTGGCTCTAAACTTTCAAGGACCAGTTATAGTCTCCTTCACTGGGAACTCACAGCCATGAAGATGACCACAGGGCTGGAGCACCTTTCCTATGAGGGAGCTGGGATCGTTCTGCCTAGAAAAGAGAAGGCTCTGGGGAGACCTACTAGTGGCCTTCCAGTACCTGACAGGGGCCTACAAGAAGGCTGCAGAGGGACTGTTTACAAAGACCTGGGGTGATAGGATGAAGGGCAATGGTTTGAAATGAGAGAAGAGTAGATTTGGATTGGATGTTAAGAACAAGTTCTTCACCATGAGGGTGGTGGAACACTGGAACAGATTACCCAGGGAGACGCTATCCCTGAAGTTGTTCCAGGTCAGGCTGGACAAGGCTATGAACAAGCTGATGTAGTGGAGGATGTCCCTGCTGACTGCAGGGGGGTTGGACTAGATAACCTCTGGAGGTGCCTTCCAACCTAAACCATTCTATGATTCTATGTTTTGCAAGGATCTACCCTAAAACTGGTGCTACTCAGTATTTTCACTTGCAATCTGGATGATGGAATAGTGTTCTTATGAAATCTACTAATAGCATCAAACTGACAGAGAGGGCAAACAGGAAGATAGAATTGAAATTAAAAATTAACTTGAAAATGGGAGGAACAGCCTGCAAAGGGTGCAAATGGGACAAGAAGATCTAACTACAGGTATAACAGCTAACTGCAAAAATGAGGATTAGGAGCAACTGATTAGGGAGCACTTCTCTGAGAAAGGGCATGGGTGCCACAGTCAATTGCATGTCAACAACATGAGGATATTGTGAGAAATGCTGGCATCACACTGGCAAGTGTATCATCATATGATACTCGAAGCTACACAAAGAAAATCTTTTACTCTATTCGTCACTGGGAAGACCTTTGTGGGGAACTATTTTGGGCCGCTTCTCTTGAACAGAGTTGTGGTCTACCTGTAGGTGGTTTCTGCTTTCCATCCTGTATTTAATGGTCACTGTATGTATATGCACCCTTTATTCTTTATCCCTTAGGTTAAATTGTTCTTTCTTGGTATGTTAATACTAGATAAATCACATAACTTCTTGATCTTGCCAGCCCTTTACTCTTTATCATTAAACAGACTGTTTCCCTGATAAATTTTGTAGCTATTCTTCAACAGGTTCCAGTTTAAATTAGTTTCCTTAAACACACATAAACAGAGCCAAACACAACATTCTATGTGTTTCATACCATGGCTTTCTTTGCTCTTTTGCTGAAAATACCAAAACTGATACATCCAGCCCTCAGATTGCCTTTATCACATTGTTGTATTTAATGTTTCAGAGCAATCCCATGATCACCTGCACGTACAAGTCTTTCCCCCTCCCTCTAATGAAGGAAGGAGATGACAAGGTATAGCAAACATTCTTGTCATTAGTTCTTAACCAAATGACCTTATTGTTTATGCTGTAAAGTTTTATCTGACTGTTAATCCCTTGTTCCTCAAAGTCATCTAATTATTCATTATGGCATTCTGATCCCCCCTGAAAATGACAGCGCCTCTCAAATTTGAATGGCTGGATTCTGTTTAAAGCGCAACTGTAAGATCAATTAAAATTCTTTCTTTATTGGTCATCTTTTTTGCCCTTTATTTTGATATATGAATAATGAAAATCACGGTGTAAGCCATGATTTTTTTTTTTCCTTTTTGTTTTTTAAACAGAAGTCAACCATATGATGTTTTGAGTCATTAATTCCATAACTGTCATGACCCAGTCCCCTCACTGCTGAAGGACTGGTAGGTTGTTTATTCCTTTTAACCCCTGTGATAAGTTTATATTGATTGAACATTTTCAAAGCTGACACTGCAAAGGAGGAAAGAAAGAAAAAAAAAATGACAGAAAAAAAAAAAGGCAGCTGAAAATTGCAGTTCCCAATGAGGCAATAAGCTTTGCCAAAGGTCAGCTCCATACTAGAGTTCACAGTTTTGAAGCATATATTATCTTCTATCTAAATAACATGCAAGATACTGTTCATGATCTGCTATGCCAATGTTATTCACAGTGCTATAAAACATACTTTTTTTTTTTCCCCCCTATGTAATGGACTCTTCAAATGTATATTGGAACTGACAGAACAGTTCTAGGTTTAATGATAAAATCATGATCTGAAATTCTACAGCCTGTCATAAGGAGGAGATCAGGCAGGAAGCATGCACAGCCCAAATGACGGCTCTTTCTGGCTCTGCACTCATCTCCACAGCTCCTCGTATTCACTGATTATAACATGAACAAATGCATTAGCCAACAGAGATTAAACAAGTGATACTTAAAACACTGCTACCATTATTAGAAATGTCCTGAATGTTGGGATACAAAAACAAAGCAGATGTTTTTATTATGTGTATTTCAATCAAATAAATTGTATATTCGCGTGTGGGAATGGAATACAGGAGGGCTGGTCTGACTTGTGTATTAGAGATGCTCTTTTTCACAGTCTTGTGATTCATGCTCTTCCACGGTTTTCTGAAGCAAGTATTTCAGATCTGGCTGCTTCACAAGCTCAGTAACTAGTTCTCATCACAAGTTTCCTAAGGAGTCTCAGCAGACAGATGGAAATGATACACATGCGCAGCAGCCACTCCAACACAATAGAGCCACTGTATCAGTAATGTGGGAAATATAGCATCCCTCCATCCCTGAGCAGGCTTTAATGCACTGGATTGTAACAGCTCCAAAGAAGTGTTTGTGGTCTACAGAGTCAATCATCAGTACATTAAAAAGTCATAGCTGACACTACTATCTCTCTAGCACAATACTTAAAAAATATCAGTTAAAAAGGGGGGGAAAATAATAAAAGGAACACACCAAAGCCACACCAAAGTAATTTAGTTACGTAGGACCAGCAAAGAGCATAAATTCATGCCTAGCTTGACTCCAACGTGAGACAGGGCTTATGTCTTTTCCTTACTTTGGATCTTAGCATTGAGCATTACCTAGCAGCTGAACACCCTTAGATACATTCTTAATCTAAACTGGTATGAGTCTACCTATCCCACTATTGTGAATAATGGAGTAATATCATCCCCACATAGCAAAGAAGACACACTTCCAAATATTCCAGCAGCACACCTTTGTCAGAGAGAATCCCATGCAATTTGCTATATGTGTACCTTAAAAGCATGTTTTTCTCATGTTTGTGCAGACAACTGCTAGCAAACCATAGATGAGGGCATATTGAAATCTGTCCATCTAGCATAACCCAACTGGATGCTTCAGCAGAATTAAGGTGTCCATCAAGCAGTTACCAAAATTCAGACTTCAGTTGGACTGTCATGCCTGACAGCCACCCTGAGTCCCAGCACTCACTAGTGCTGCCTTTGGGTGGGCTGAGGGAGAGCACGAAGCAGAGCTCCTGTCCCATAAACTACTGCTTGCTTCGGCGTTGCTGCTGCCCAGCTGCTGGTCAGAGTGAAGGACAGCTTGAGACACTGCAGCAGCCAAGAGGGACTTGTAGCAGAGAGCCACTATTCAAGTGCAAACACTGCACAGAGTTAATGACAATGACACCCCGAAGCAAGCTTTTCCCATCATGTCCAGGCACCACTTAAAAACCACACTTACATCAGTTAGTTTTGAGGATGAAGAATTGCTACTGGTGCTGGTAAGAGGATTTTATTTCCCTCCTCACAAGTGGAACTGAAACAACGGATGGGGGGGCTTGCTGTTTGTAACAACATGTGTCTGAGGATCAAGAAGAGAAGATCCGTGCTAGAGGACAGAAGGATTTGTTCTTCCTGTTCATTTGATAAAAAAACATCACAGACCAAAGGGGAAAAAAGTTTTTAAAATAAGGAAAGACTCACTTGGATGTCAGAGCAATAATATTGCAGACCTCAAAAATACTTCAAACTGGTTGTCAGCTTTCCATATATAAAATGGCGATGGTAATTATACAAACAAATAATCAGACATTAGAGTTGACTTAATCCTTGCTAAGCACTGGAGACATTTAACTCTGAAAGCATGCACAATGTGATTATAAATAAAAGCTGTGGTCTTTCATTAAACTGAGCTATGTCAGAGTTTTAAGAGTAAAAAACGGCAACTCAGGGATTAACAGTACTGACGCTGTTGCAGTAACATCAGCCACCAAATTTCAAGCAGAGTCTGTGTTACATTTTGAGATTTTCTGTCCACCTACTAAGACTGATTACCTCCTCTTAGCCCCTGAATGGAGAGGGCACTTCAGGACATGCTGAAATGTATCTGAACCTAGGAAAGTACTTAAAAGTGTACTCACACAAAAGGGTATTTCTCTGAACTGGGGTCTAAGGTTCCTGGAGCTGATGTTACCATAGCCTACCCAAAACAAGGCTCCCAGTACAAGTCTGGATGATGTGACTGTTGAGTTATTAATAGCAAACCTTTAAAAAACAATCATCACCTGGCCAGTTTTTTTATTGTATATTTTCATACACAGATGCAGGCAAGTACAGTAACAGACACTTTAAATTTGTGTATAATAAATGAAAGAAAAAAAAAAAAGCATTCTGGAACTAAGAATCAAAACATTCCTTTGTTTTAAACAGAACTGAGAACTCCACACAAACCCATCTCTGGGTAGCTTTGTATTTTCCACACGAAGAGCATAGGATCAGCAAAACTTGTATAGCCAAGACTTCCTTGGAAAACATTAAGGTCTTTATCCCACTTGAGACATCAAGTCATTCCTGCTAACCTCTTCCCCCACTGAAAAACTCCATTAGCTTTGAAAAGGCTGATTGCTATAAGGGAAAACAAAGTGCTTGGAGAAAAAAAAACCCTCTCTTGAAAATGAGAGCATTCTCTCCTCCCTGGCAGTGAATACAGACCAGTGTTGTAAGCCTGTACCTCTGCAAGTGAGAGGATGCTCCTGCAAAACCCCCAGCTCACTGAGGAGGACTCGGACAACTGTCTTCTGACATGCCCTCTTTGCCAGGGCTAACTCTCAACAGCCACATATTTTGGAGGAAACATTTTTTGCATATTTTTTTCCTGTCCCAGACGGGTCAGTTAAGGGACTGTGACCAGTGCAGTGAATTGGAGAGTTGTTTTTTGGGGTTTTTGAGACATGAGCTGTAGTTGGGAAAGGCAGCCGAGTCAGACAGTAAGATTAGAAAGGCACTGCAGAGGATCCCGATGCAGTAAAGATGGATTGTGCTCCAGATGTGGCATCAGGGTTATTAAAGTCCTCTTCATCAAATTGTGCAAACACATAGCCACATATAATTGTTTACAGCTCTGTCAAAGATACCTGAGGCTTAGGATCCTGCAAAACACAGAGCAAGAAAGGGTCTTTATTGACCGAACAAGTGGCGACCTGTTACTGAATGTGTTTGTTAGCACTTCCAACGTGATCACGCGTCTTGAGCCATGGTAGGAAATAAAGGGCCCTTTCTGCTCAAGAAAACCCTTCTCTGTCCCAGAATTTGGAATAACACTTTTTTTCTATAGTTAGGATTCATTACATCTGGCTGGTTTCTTTCCTAACCTTTCTGGCTTCACTGAGTTGCAAGGCTACATTCAGTGTACTTTTGGCTCCTAACGGGGCTTAGGTTTTCTCTTTCTCTATTTTGAAATAGGAACCAATGAAAGATGATTAATTGTGGTCATTTTTAAAATGAATTCAGCACACAGTCCCCTGCTTTGCTTTGTGGACCTGGTCTGGTTTGTTTTAGGTGCCACAATGCTATCAAAGTACAAATTACTGTACATGCTATTCGCTGACATTACAAGCTGTGATCTGGCATTGAAAGCAACTTCAGTGAGCTGAGATAGCAGCAACTGTGACAGATTAGTGCCCCAGCGAAAGGAAAAGCACTCAGTTAGGTAACACAGCAGGCTTTTGTCCATCATATTACATGTTCATTCAGTGACCTGGAACTCCTGATGATTCCTTAGGAGCTAAGGAGAAGTACTAGCATCCTCATGTCTTTACAGTGCTAACTTTTCTTTCCAATCCCCTTCATTTTTATTTTTTTCCCCCTACCTCAATACTTCACAACATGAAAAGGATGGAAGCAAAAGTTAACATGCTTTAGCAGTCCCCACAGACTGCTTAAACAAACACTGTGATTGCAATTTAGACAAACTGGAGTCAATTCAATATTAAATCCCCATCCTAAGCTACAACTGCCAAACAAATAAAGGATTCATGGAGTACTTTACGCTGTCATTTACTACTGCAACCATTGTCACTTCACAATCCAGAGGAGGAGCCTGCAAGGTCTGATACTGCACCAGCTACATCTGTCAACAAGAAGACAAAGAGCTCTGCTAAGCAAACAGGCTTGATCCTGCTTTACAGAGTCTCCCTTTGTCTTGCCCCAGCTGAGCCTCTTCTAATCTTCTCAGGCTATCTTCAGCAGCACAAGCAAGAACTTCTGCTGGAACCAGACAGACAAAAGATGCCTTTCTTCACCCCTGTGTATTGTTTAAATGTTTATGCCACTCCACCTTTGTCCCCCCAACTTTATCCCACATTCTCAGCCACTGCACAACTGGAATGAACATATTGTATTATTTGTCATGGCAAATTATACCAGAGTTTGTCATATCAGAAGGGAGAAAACTCCAAATCACTCAAAATGGCATTATCAAACCAAAGGTTTTGTAGTTGGGTTTGAAATGAACTACATATTTTATTCCTCCTGTTACTTATTCTGAAGTCGCACCTTGATCAAGCTCCCACTGTGTTACTTCATGTCAGGGTAAGTTGGTTTGGTGAGAGAGGTCTTATTTGTCTCCTATAGAAGGCCACTGGGACTAGAAATGTTCACTACCTCCAAAACTGCCTAGAGACACTTAGGTAAACGTGATCAAGGCACATTAGTCTAGACATCCAGGTTGGCAGATAGTGGCACTAGAAGTCTTGCAGCAAATATCTTTTTTTTTCCATATCTAGCCATCTTAAATATATACTATGCAAGCAGTGTCACCAGGTAAACCCACAAGACACACTTCATCTCAAGGAAAACAAGTGAATGCAAGATTTCCAGCTGTTTCAGCACCAGGAACTGCAATATTTATTCTGGAAGGAGCAAGCAACAGATGTGGTTGGATAGCAAGAGTTCATCTGGTTTTCAACCACACTTGAAATAAAACTCCATTTGCCATTATCATGTCAAAAGCACTTGATAAATGTCAGGAATTTGGGGGAAATCTTAATGCAGAAACCTCCATTTCCAATTGCTTACCCAGGTTAGAAGGGGCCTCACAGGACAAAATCCTTCATCATCATCTGCTAAAGTAACTATTACCAAAAAGTGGTTTCCTTAACTTGTGAAATTCACATAAACTGCATCTGAAATGTTTTTCTCCCCTTTACTCAGTGCTGAGACTCCTCAATCCACCACCTCGAGCTGCTCTCTCCGGGGATGGAGCCCTGCACAATGGCAGGTGAGTCTGGAGCTGCGCTGGCAGCGTTCTGGTGTGGTCATTTTTTAACAACTGGACAGGGCTACTTTTGTAACTAACCTGAGCATTCACACAACCCCACCTTCCGGTTGTGCCACCTCCAGTGGCCGCTCTGCCTGAACCAGGGGACAAGTGCAGGCCACTGCTGGCACCGCAGGTCAGAGGGCAGCACTCCTGCAGCCCAGCCCGCACAGCAGGTTGCACAGCAAACTAATATTCATGGTGTTACTTTTACTAAACCAGAGTCTTCACTTTATTTTGTTGCTGCTTGCTTGAATGATTTCCTTTTAAAAATACAATGAAAAAGAGTTACAGGCACGGGTAGGCCACCGTCACACTTAGGTTACTAACTGTCCACTCATACTGCTTGTCTTGGGGAATTAACATTTTATCCCCACATACCACATTCACACATTCTGGTAGCAGTCAGACTGATGCAGTACATCAGATCTGACTAGACAGAAAGATCTGTAGAGATATAAACCTGGGAGGGGAAAAAAGTAAAGGGAAAAAATTGCTGGGTGAAATCTGACGTAAATGGGTCTGTGCCAGAGCGAATCTAGCTGGTTAAATATATATTAAAATCTGAATATCTCTTTCAATCTCTCATTCATGCCTCCACAAAAAAAGGAAGAAAGCAATTCCATTACCTCAATAGTATTTGCTGTTAGCGGCATTATTCTCTACTGGGAGGAGAGCCGCACAGCTCTCCACTCCTCCACTATGAAGCAGACCCCCATCTTTATATCCAATTCTGTTTAGCTGTGTTTTGATTACTGTGTCTCTGCACTGGCAACCTCTGCTTTTTTTTTCTTCCTCTGCCTGTGAACATATACTGCTCCACACAAATGGATTTGATCCTTGATTGTACCCTAGCATCATTTTCTGGCAAACAAACAATTCAGAATAACAATTTACTTCCATTCCCCTCATGTTGGCACTCTCACTTTTTAATCTTGTAAGCGTCAGGACATCCAAAATAACAAATTCTTCAGGCCAAGGTTACAATTCATACATAGACACTAAGGGTGCAAATGACACGTTCATTCTAAGCTTTCTGCCTCCCCTGTGCTTTGGTGTCCTGTCCCTCATTGGAGGCATTTGTCACACATTTTAAAGGCCTGTGTCATGCATGTGGGTCTTGGCAGGTTACGAGTTATAACCAGCAGCCTGCGTGACCCTTGCAAACCCACTTCTACCCCCCATCCGACTCCTTTTCTTCTTCCTCTCCAAACACCATCTTGTCTGCCCCTGCTGAGATATCGCAGAAATGTTCTTCATCAACATACAGTGTCATCTAACACATGCAGCCTGCCAAGTTTTCATGTTGTTATATCAGGAAAATATCCCTCAGGGCCAAGGGGAGAGGAAGAGGTCATTTTTCATCTATGGAAGAGTGAGTAACCCTTTCCCTTTGGGACTAAGAGGGTCTTAATTTAACAAACCTTTTTCCTTGTCACACTGCTGCTGCTCACTTGTACACCACAACAGGCTAGGCAGCACGAGAGCTGGAGAATAAAGCATACTTGCAGGAAAGTATCAGCTAAACTTGGCTTAGCATGCTGGAATTCAAAATAATTAAATGCAGAATGGGAGAGAAGCCAAAAATATAGGAGTTTCCAGTGCAGAGGAGAGAAATTTGTCTGGTTTCCAGGTGTGATGCGCAATCCTCAGAAGGCTCTCATCAGTTCAAAGAAGGAAGCTCAAAATGTGGGTTCTTAGGTGAACTTTAGTCAAACTGTATAAATCTTTGGAATCTTCAAAAAAATTCAGGCCTGGAGATCACTCAGAAGCAGGCTCCTTAAGGAATGGAGTACTTTTGGGTTTTTGAACAAAAACCTTCTTTCCTATTTCCCACTGTGGGCAAAATGGCACTACTACAGTTAGGTTTGCCATGACAGAAGGGATCACCAGCCCAAAAGGGGGTTGTTGGCTGAACAGGTGTCCATCGTGGCTGTGGGTATTTGCATTGGAACAGGATTAGGCTCTCTTTAGCTAAACATGAGGCAGGAAAAGTCACAATACAAAATAAATTTTCAGTGGCTTGATGAAAAGTGGTTGCTGATAGGTTTCATTTTCACAGAATCACAGAACTGTCAGGGTTGGAAGGGACCTTGAAGATCATCGAGTTCCAACCACCCCCACCATGAGCAGGGACACCTCACACTAGATCAGGTTGCTCAGAGCCCCATTCAGCCTCGCCTTAAAAACTTCCAGGGATAGGGCTGTCCAGCCTGAAGAAAAGAAGGCTCTGGGGAGACTTTATAGTGGCTTTCCAGTACCTGAAGGGGGCCTACAAGAAGGCCAGGAAGGGACTTTTTACAAGGGCTTGTAGTAATAGGATGAGAGGGAATGGATTGAAGTTTGAGGAAAATAGATACAGACTGGACATTACAAAGAAATTCTTTCCAGTGAGGGTGGTGAGACACTGGAACAGGTTGCCCAGCAAGGTTGCAGATGCCCCATCTTCGGAAGAGTTCAAGGTCAGGCTGGATGAGGCTTTGAGCAACCTGGTCTTATGAGACATGTCCCTGCCCATGGCAGGGGTGTTGGAGCTAGATGAGCACTAAGGTCCCTTTCCACCCAAACCATTCTATGAAAATAAAACAGCACAAGCAGCACACGCTGAGATCTTAGATATATTATTACTCTCTCTCCTCCTGTAACTCCTCTCTGTTCATGAAAATCTTTTTCTGGTAGAAGGAGCAGATTCATCTGAGTCAATTCATTTGCCAGTGTTCCTTGAGTATCTTCACTCACAGTATCACAGTATAACTAAGGCTGGAAGAGATCTCGAGGATCATTGAGTCCAACCTATCACCACAGACCTCATGACTAGACCATGGCACCAAGTGCCACGTCCAATCTCCTCTTGAACACCTCCAGGGATGGTGAGTCCACCACCTCCTTGGGCAGCCCATTCCAATGACAAACAACTCGCTTGGTGAAGAACTTTCTCCTCACCTCAAGTCTAAACCTCCCCTGGTGCAGCTTGAGACTGTGTCCCCTTGTTCTGGTGCTGGTTGCCTGGGAGAAGAGACCAACCCCTTCCCGGCTACAACCACCTTTCAGGTAGTTGTAGAGTGCAATGAGGTCACCCCTGAGCCTCCTCTTCTCCACTCAAGCCTTGCTTGCTTTATTTTCAAGTTAGAAGTGCTTACAATGTGACAAAGGTTTGTGGGGTAGCTAAAACAGTATGAAAGCATTTCCCCCTCCCTCCTGGTGAAACCTCCTCTTAAATTTCTGGCAGCTTTTTTCATATTATGCCAATCAGGAAAGGGAAGTTAAGAAGAGAGTGAAAATACTCAAAGCCAGTTTTCTGGAGAGAATAACACAGCAATCGTGTTCAAGTTCTGTTGCACCTGCAGGCACATATTCTTGAAGTGCAGCTTACTGAAAAACCTGGTGGATTAGAGACCCTTGTTTTTCCAGCTGAGCATCATCTGCCCCTAAAATGGTTTCACCAACTTCACTTAAACTATTATACAAATATCCAGACCAGGCTCTAGATAGGGTGGGGATACCTCCTGCTTTCACTTGAGTTTTCTTTGCTTCTTGCAGAACAAGCAATCATCCTACGCTGTCTTCATCACAGTAAACTCTACATGGGGAACATATTTTATGGGCAGCCTCACATGCTTCCAATGTAGTTTAATTTCTTACTGTTATAGTCCCTTCCATCCATGTATTTGAGAGACACAGATACGTTTAACCCCAAAATCCCAAATTGAAATCCCAGTGTTTGGACAGTTTTTTACTACTGCTCCAAGCTGTACCTATCATGACTGGCACGATGAAGAACCTCTCTCCTTTTTTTCAACCTCAGCAATAAAAGGAACCAGCAACAGTTATCTCTACTTGCACATAGCCAAAATTTCTTCCCCTTGCACAAAACCAGAGAAAGAAGTAGATGAAAGAGATGCAGTAATACTGCACACCCTCCAAGGGTGTCTCAAGACAAGTACAGGGTGGGAAGGTGACTTTTCCTGATCCTCATCCCTCTCTTCAAAATGGAAGGCCTAAGTGATCTCTATTATTTCTATACTAGATGTGATTAACAAGTACCAAATTCTTTTAAAAGCCCCACACAAACCAACCCTCCTGAATTGCTATTCATATTTTAATGACAGAGCATCAGAAGATCATAGATGTTGAGGAATTCTACTGTGTTCTTTTCTGCAGAGGAATGACTGGAACAAAGCTTTTCCATTCTGCCCAAAACTGCAAGCTATGCAGAAAATCTCCAGAGGAGGGCCACCAAGATGATATAGAGCTAGAGCACCTTTCCTATGAAGACAGGGTGAAACAACTGGGGCTGTTCAGTGTGGAGAAGAGAAGGCTCCAGGGAGACTTTAAAGCTGCATTTCAGTATCTGAAGGGGACCTACAGGAAGGCTGGGGAAGTAGTGTGTGGAAGTGATTTTAGTGATAGGACAAAGGGGCAATAGTTCAAAACTGGAGTAGGGTAGATTTAGGTTGGACATAAAGAAGAAGGTCTTTACAATGAGAACCTCAAGATGGTGCTCAGGAATGTGGTTGAGGCTTGGTCCCTGAAGACATTCAAGATCAGACTTGATGTGGATCTGGACAGCCTGATCTAGCTGGAGGTGTCCCTGCCCACTGCAGGAGGTGGGTTGGACCTTTGAGGGCGCCTTCCATTCCAGTGCAATCTGTGGAAGTGTTCCTCACATTAGGATGGGCTTTTTTTTCCTCTTTTCTTGGAAAATGAAAGTGTATCTTTGCTTTCTTTTACACAAGCAATCTCCTTAACTTTCGCTTATAAATCAATCCCTTTAAAAAAGAGAGGTTACACATCAAGTATTAAAACTGAACTACAAAAAACCAAAAAGAAAAAGGACAACCAGCCCCAGATTAGATTCCTTGAGCACTGGTAACAGAAAAGAAGCTATCATGTTCCTGGTACACAAAATAGAATACACATGTTTAGGGCTCAGAAAGTTCCACCTTTAACAAAATATTTCATAAAACATCAAAATCTCCCATGACTTCAGAAATCCACACCAGATTCAATCAATCTGATATGCAATTAGAAGAAAGCTACTTTCTGTAAGGAGGTGCTCTACTTTTAAAGACATCTTTATGTAAGCAATTTTTTTTTTTCCCCCTTCTTCTTCCAAATTCAAACTGTAGCTGTGTGTTAAGTGAAGAGTAAAATCTCTAGCTTGGCTTCAAAATGGCAATTTTAAGTCTTAATGACCTTCACACAGCACTTTTGAACATCACATAAAAATGATAAGCCTTTGAAAACTTTAAAATGTGGGTAAGTAGGAAATATTTGAATAAGTAATTATGAAGGCTAAAGAGAAGAATGATATATATCATCACTAGGCTGCATTCAGAGAAATACATTAGATCTTGGAGAATGAGTTGATTCTTAAAAAGACCCAGATTTCTATGAATGTGTTGCAGGTAATGAGCAGACGCAGAGGTATTATTACTAGAACTCCTGCAAGGACCACAGTATCACAATACATTAGAGGTTGGGAGGGACCTCCAGAGAGCATCGGCTCCAATCCCTCTGCCAAAGCAGGAGCTGGATGCAGTTTGCACAGGAATGCATCCAGACTTGAATCTGGCCAGAGAGGGAGACTCCACAACCTCTCAGGGCAGCCTGTTCCAGTGCTCTCTCACCATTACTGTAAAGTTTCTCTTCATGTTGAGGTAGAATGTTCTATGCTCAAGTTTGTACCCATTGTTTCTTGTCTTATTATTGCACACCACCAAAAAGAGCTTGGCCCCCTCCACTTGAAACCCACCCCTCAGTTATTTATAGACATTGATAAGATCCCCTCTCAGCATTCTCTTCTCAAACAGCCCCAGGGCTCTCAGTTGCTCTTCATAGGGGAGGTGCTCAAGTGCCCTAACCATCCTCATGGCTCTCCATTGGATCCTCTCTAGCAAGTCCCTGTCTCTCTTGAACTCAGAAGCCCAAAACTGGATGGAGTATTTCAGGTGTGGTCCCACCAGGGCAGGGGAGAAGAACCTCCCAAGACCTGCTGGACACACTTTTCTTGATCTACATCAGGATACCATTGGCTCTCTTGGCCACCTCTGATTCAGCAAAGTGCTTTTATTTCAACATAATTAACCATACTTAACTCCAGTACCTGAAAGGGGCTATAAGGCTGCAGAGGGGTTGGTTACAAAGGCCTGTGGTGATAGGATGAGGGGCAATGGTTTGAAATTAGAAGAGAACAGATTTAGATTGAATGTTAAGAACAAGTTCTTTACCATGAGGGTCCTGCAACACTAAAACAGGTTGGCCAGGGAGGTAGTTGAGGCCCCATTCATGGAGATACAGAAGGATCAGGCTCCACAAGGCTCTGAGCAAGCTGATATAGTGAGATATCCCTGCTGACTGCTGTCGGGGTTGGACTAGATGACCTTTGGAGGTTCCTTCTAACCTAAACCATTCCATGATCCTACATGAAGTCCTGATCATGTCAATTGTCTTTCTCCACGAGTTTTCTCAAAAATAACTGCATATGGCATAGCATGAACAGGTCAAATCCAGGTTTTTTATATCAATATAAGCTCCAACACACCTGCTCTAAGGATTGAGGAAATACAAAGTATTTTGGAAATAAGAAAATAGCTCTTCACTGCTTGAAGGTGGAAAATTAATATTTCAGAGCTGCCTGCAGAATTTTCTGTCTGAATTCCCATGTCATTTAAAGAAGGCTGCTGACTTCAGATTCCCCAGGTATCTGGAAATTTCAGATGTGATTCCTAGAAAGTTGAAGTCAACAGTGCCACAGTTTATTTTAAGGCACCAGGATCACTGCAGTTTGATAGACTTGTAAACTGCAGCCTCCCTAAAATGAGATGTACCTGTGTACATGCATGATATCCTCATGAACTGGATTAAAACCCAGTCCGCTGAACATCACCTTGCATGATTTAAGGGTGAAAAAGAAAGCAAAGAGATGCCTAGCTGTCACAGCTCAAGGTAGAAAAAAAGATTTTTGTTTCACAGCTACTGTGCTGCTCCAACAGTAGGCAAGAACAAACCTGTACCAAAAAGTGTTCCACGTTGCTCAGTTAGGGGCTGCCACGTATAGCTGGGTCACCCGGGCCTTTGGTAACACTAGAACCTTAACCAGGTTAACTAAATAAGATTTTAATCATGAATTCCAGGAATGTCCAAGCCATGCTACCTATCAGGGTTTCCTCTCTTCATTCCTTTTTGGTTTGTTTATTTGTTTGTGATTTCTTTGGTTGGTTGGTTGGGTTTTGGTGTCTTCTTTTTTTGTTTGTTTGTTTGTTTGTTCTTTTAAATCCATTTCACAAACTTGAAATTGTTCTGGAAATAACGGTTAGATTTAAAAGAGAAAGAAGCAAAAATTAAAGGAGGAAGAGAAGGAACAATGCTGCAATTATGGTTAATCAATACCTTCCTCATGGGAAGGTTATTTGGGCTGCAAAATAAACAAAAGCAATATAACCTCCTGAAAGAAGGATAGGCTATTATCAGCTCATGCACTCAACCTTATGCTTAAAAACCACATCATTTCCTACACCATTAAAACAAAAAAGCACCAAAAACCCCCCAAACCAAAACCAAACCAAACCAGCTAAGCAGACAGGATTTCTCTAATAACCTTAACAAGTTTTGAATGTCTTTACAGCATGGACTTAAATCTCCTAGACAAGGTCTGGGCTGTAAATAAAGTTTGGTTTGGTTTTAGTGATAGAGACATAGCTGCTTTGAGAGGGAGGATTATAAAAGAAAAATGTTCCACTTCATTTTAAGAAGCACTGGATCAAATGTTTTTGATATAGGGAGTCTGACTCTATTTCATGAGCTGGGACACTGAATTATTTTATTTCCTCCTATTTTTTAAGTTGTTGCCAAGAGCCAGACTCCCTTTATGCAGTGGGAGATGCACCTGTTTCACACCAGTTAAAGAGTCTATCTAATAATATTTTTGAAGAGACATGAATGAGCTGCACTTGAAAAAGGATGTAGAGTAGTGAAATATAAATTTTGACTGCAGAGGTTCAGCTCCTCGATTTGAAGATGTAGCAACAAAACTTGGTTCACAATATCAGTAATTAATTATTACAGCACAGCCTAACTTCCAGTCCACCTGTGCCAACACACCTCGGCTCCAGGGCTGTTAAGGGTTTAAACCCAGACCAAACCCAAATTTTGCTGTTTGATTAGTAATTAGCATATTGATTCGGTTTGGTGTTTACAGCAAACACAGCAGCATTGCTGAAGATCCTAATTATAGAATCAATAAAAATTGCAGCACGGTAATTGTGGCCCCTCTTTCTGAGCCAGTCATTCATGGCTTCTCCTACCTAATCTCACAGGCTTGCTCAGGCTTCCCCTCAGCCTTCTCTTACAAATATCTGCCCATCGTAGAAGTGAGGTCATTTCATCACTCCTTCAGAGTAAAGGAGAGGGAAGGAAAAAAAAAAAGGAAAGGAAAGGGGGAAAAAAAAAGGAAAAGAAAAGGGGGGAGCACAAAGCAAAGCGTCTGCTAAAATCTGACTTCATTTGATTTACTCTCCAAGACTGTTTTTTATTAAATATGTTTGACTGCTATCTCTAATTAAATGTAGAATTAATTTTGGCAAACTAACCACAGATGCAGTTTATGTTCAATTTTATCAGACAGATTTATTTATAAGCTGTCAACTCCTTGAAAGACTTCATTTTGGAGCAGTTTTAAATTGCTAACAGTAGCTGTAAATGGGGCTACTGTTCTCTGGAAGACTAAAGAAGAAGTATGCTATAAATGTCCATTCCATCTGCGAGGAATCATAAAACAATCACATTCCTTTATATTTTTTTTTTCTTCTGCCCACCCCCTATTATCCCCCCCTCCCTCCTTAGGACCTTTATTAAATTAGTTCAACTCAATTAAAAATAACTTCAAAAACATTTCAGGGCCCTTTGTTTCAGGGAACACTTGGAACTCTCTGCACGGAACGTCACCCTTTTAACTAATCCCTTTTGGGGAGCGGAGGAGAATAGTGGTATTGTGACTTCAGACAGTGCTTTCAAGGGTCTCTACTGTACCGAATTGAGGTCACCACCAGACAATGCCCAACACCCAATAGCCATTCAGGCGTTCTTCACAACTCTATCAAACGTGTCTTTCTTTCTCGCGCGCGCTTTCTCTCGTGGCAAAGTCACAGGACAATGGAGAAAGCCTTCAGCACCATTTATGGTCACCATATTTGCACATGACAAAGTCCATTCTTCCTGGTTTGCCAATTCCGTGGTAAAAAAGAATGAAGCCTGGATAGATTTTCCCACCATTACAGTTGTTCAAACTTAGCTCAGATTAAAAACAGAAAACTCTAAAACCAACAAAAAGCCCTTCTAAGAACAGTAAGTGCTGTATGAGAGAGTAGCTACTCCAGTCCTTGCTATTTTGGTACATAGGGAGAAGCTGCAGAGACAAAGCGGAAGGTTAAATATGCCACATTATAGGATGCATATGCATGGCTGAGTATACAGTTCAGTGCAAAATGGAAACGAAGGCTAAACCAGAAGCTATTATTTTTCATTGTGTCGTTTGCCATTAGCCGCGTTGGAAAACTCACAGTTTGAACAACAATGCAGCAGCTCGCATGCACCATTTGGTTTTGCTCGGCAAGGTTTAACTGCTTCAATTGCAAACAACAGCAGCAGCAAATCAATTACTGCACATTTGCGCTGGCTACTTGCTGCTATTTCTGAAGATGTACCTCAGAAGTTTTACTCCTTCAACAGATGAGGACGAGAGAGAGACAGAGTGAGAACGTTGCACTAGATATGGCAAGCTCGCTGCCAGAAAGATTTTTATTTTAACTCAGCGCTAGAGATACGGTATTTTTCACAACCTAAAAAGATCTGAATGAAAATGTGCTGCTGTTTAAAAAGACTGTTTATAACCAGCACTTGACATTTGCACTGCCTCACCCACGCACCTCCAAAACACACACATCTTTTTTTAGTTAATCAGAAATCGTGAACCCCCCACCCCTCTGCCTGACAACAGGGAGCACAGCAAAGTAACCTGCAGACAGTCAAATGCCATTAAACTGATCGTTAAAGAATAATTTCAGAGTATTCACCCTATAATGAGATGACCTTTTTTCTTCAGTTTTTACTCCTGACCTTCCTGGCAAATTTTTCCCTCCATTCTGCACCATGTTGTGTTCATGGCACTAAGCTGCTGCTCCTACCTTCTCTTCCCCCAGAGCTGGCCCCCCAGCCTCATGTGATAAATCAAACTGGTGTTAGGAGGCGCTCCTGGAAGGGGAAGTGCATCATTTTCCCATCTCTGCCTCTCACACTGCTGGAAGAGAGACAGCCATGGTGAGCAAACTCAAAAGCCTTGTGGCAAAGTGTGGTCCATCACTCTATCTACCCATTCTGAAAAGGTCCTGGGTGTGCAGTCAACACACCATCACTCGGGATAGTGGAGAATTACCAAACAAGGGCTTCAACTAGATTGCTGGTTTCTTTTCACTTCCCTCCCCTCCCAGGACAGCTTCATTGAACAATGACACTGAGCCTCCCCAGAACAGTTATCTCAAGGTACTAGCATGATGCAAGGGACCAAATTCTGCTTTTAGCCACAAGGAAAACAGACAAGTACCTAAATCCCAACCCACTTTATGGAAACCCATAATTGTGAGCTTAATTTTAAGGTCCTTCACCAGTATGAATATTCATCTGTATCAGAGGCTAAATGTCTAATTCAGCCTGAAATCAACAGCGTATCAATGTCTAGGAGAATCTTGGGATCCATTAGGAATAAGTTACTTAACTGGTACAAGAGATCTATGGACGGCGAGGTCTACAGAATGACAAACCATATCATTAATGTAAAAAAACCCACTATAACATATTCTATTTAAACAGCAAAATGTCTGTGTTGGAGTACTGACTCATGGGTTCCAGACATGGAAAAGACAGCCAATTTTTTAATGCCACTAAGTTAATTCCAAATTTGCTCCCCACATTTTGACGGCACGCAGACCCAGAAATGAGTGAGTCAGTATCATTAGTGCATTTGATAGAGGAACACAGAACTATCTGTGAGCATCATCTACAGGCTGATAGCCAAGGCTTTCTGCATACAAATGGCAGCCTGTGTCAACGTGCAGAAAGAAATAAAGAGACCAGGAAAAGGACGACTCGAAAATGTACTGGTCAATAGCATTTGTTTCTCTGGTCTAGAAAAACAAACAAATAAAGTAGGGAGGCACAATTCAAAAGGAAAACTTTCTAATAAAATTATCTATGAATTAGAAAAAAACAAACCCACTTTGCAAATGTGATAACACAGCATCTAACCTCCAGGCGCTCTATCGGCTCTGCCTTTAAATGGCTCAGGTAGATAAAGTTATGCTTAGGTATTATCATAGATTCATAGAATGGCTTAGGTTTGAAAGGGTCTGGAAGATCCTCTAGTTCCAACTCCCTTGCCATGGGCAGGGACATCTTCCACTAGACCAGGTTGCTTGAGACCTCATCCAACTTTGCCTTGAACACCTCCAGGGAGGGGGCAACCTGTTAAGGCAACCTGTTCTAGGGTCTCACTGACCTCACTGTAACAAATAGCTTGCAAATTTTCTTAACATGTTTTACTTCTGCTCACTCACTATTCATAATAAAGAGACATATATTCTTTGGAAGCTTAATTTCTGGAGTGGCTGTATTAGGGTGGTTTTTTTAAGTCACATTCAGAGCTTTTGTTTCATACCTAGGGGATAAGTCAGCTTTGAAATCTCCCCTGTACCCTCAAAAAATATGGCAAAACCACAATTTACCTATCCCAACTTTTCATGAGCCATACTTTTACTAAATCTAATGTACTTCTGGAAAAAGATGTGTTCAGTGGGTTAACCCAGGTCCTTGAAGACACTTTTGCAGCTAACACTCCATCTAGCAATCAAAAAAACCCCAGAGACACGAAGGAAGAAAAAAATGTAGAAATAGATGAAGTACAACTCTAAGCCCACTACAAATGGGTAGCTTTTTCAGGTGTTGATCTAAAATATCTCAGGAGAAACCTGAAAATGTTTCCTAAAAATATGCAACCAGTCCTTTTACACTGAACCCCAGCTCACAGTTCAATCCATCCCTGCTTGTTACTAGCAATGATCAAGTGGAAGATAAGCTGACACCTCAGAGAAGTGGTGCTTATTTTCTTAGCCATTGCTGGTGCTGTGTATACTGAGCCCTGAAGATGATTGCAGCCCTCCAGGTGACAGCCTCCTAGTTATGGCTTGAAAAGCTGAAAAACTTCCTTCTGGAAAAAGCCACTGTTGAGTGAGCTGAGAAAGTACCACTCCTGGAGAAACTGCTGAATCTACTGAATTTGCTATTATTTATTTTGATAACCAGAAGCTACCGTGAACCACATTCATATTCCAACACTGGTGTGGTAAAAAAAGATGCAACAAATTAAAACCAACTACAAGTGAACTAAGTAAAGCATACAGTCCCTCATCAAGCATGTAACTCTTTTTAGATCCCAGTTTCAAATTCTATTGTTTCAGACTCAACTCTCCTTTCCATTACAAAACAGCATTTAACAAGTGGGAGGA
Source organism: Melanerpes formicivorus (assembly GCF_026170545.1). Lineage (NCBI taxonomy): Eukaryota > Metazoa > Chordata > Aves > Piciformes > Picidae > Melanerpes > Melanerpes formicivorus. The sequence goes on along the minus strand of NW_027142360.1, from coordinate 8,430,390 downwards.
GAGCGGAATGAGAAGTCCAGCTTTGCATTTTGGTAGGGGATCTCCTTTTATCCTCAACTTTTTTTCACCACCTGAAGTGCACATCATTAGCAACATAACTGCCTGCTTGAACAAACGTCTGATGAGAGGACACAGGGCACTGATGATCTTTAGGCCAAAATTCATCATGCCTTTCTGTAGCTGCATATATGCAGGCTAATTAAAGCATTGCCAGAAAAAGCCCTCTGTCCATTACAGCTCATTTCCTACAGGTATCTGAAGGACTGCAGGCTGGGTGCTAGTACAGCTACGCTTCTGTGAAAAGGCTGGGGCCAGGTGGCAGCAAGGATGCTTTTCTGCCTTACTCCATTTTGGAGGGGAAAATGTGACCCACTTCTAAAAGCACACTGCATGGGGACAGGCAGAGGGAGCAAGAGAGAAGAGCCTGGACCAATTATGCCTGTGCAGCCCCCAAGGAGTCTCCATCAGAAGCAAGGCTGATGCAAGGAGATGATTTGATGTTTAGCCAAGTCCCTCAGGTGATGGAAAGAGACTGTTCTTGGTCCTTCACACTGGACTGTGGACAGTTTGCTACATGAGAAAGAGTCACAGCATTGTTAGACTTAAAGCAAGACTGAAAGGGAGAGCCTAAAGCACAACCCTTAGGCAAGACAGATATTAGTAGGGTTTTCTATGCCATTTAACCTAAGTCTTCTGAGCACTGTCTATATTTTTCTCTTTAAAAAAAGTAACTATACACCTATGTTACAATAAAAAAGAAAAGTCTGTTTCTTTAAGAAAAACCTCAACACGGAGTTCAGAAGCCTTTTCTATCCCTCTGGGAAGCTCACTAAAGTCCTCCCCCAAACTCACTGAGTCAGACCCATAAGAGGCTGGATGCCAGACAAGGCTGGGAGATGCAATGAGAGGGCTGTGGGACAACATGGCTGCTCCCTCCTCTCAGCAGCAATAACCTGGGACCCAGCAGACAGGGCCAGTGTGGGAGAGTTTCAGTCTCCAGAGATCAAGGCAAACTCTGATGCTCTTTTACCAGGTGAAACATATAGGCACCTATCTGACCCTTGCTAGTGTTGGAGTGAGCACTAGTTAGTATTGCAAGGTTATTGCAAGGCCAGTTGTTATTTTTAGCAGGAGGGATCTCTTGTAGGATGGCTTGAAAAACGTTGCCAGTTCCAGGGGTAGGAACATTTATGTGAGGATAACAGGGACTGAACCATATTTTCCTTTAAGCTTCTTGTAATTATCTAGAGACACCTTGGAAATTACTTCAATGGAGTAAATTTTTATTGCCCTTTTAAACTCAGGTTAGAGTTGCAGCTTCACTGCTAGGGAATTCAGGCACCTATCTTTCTGATGTGCCCTTTATGGAGAGAAAAATTTAAAAAGGCAAAACAACCCACTGTTTTGCTTAAGACAGAGTCAGCAAAATCTAAGAGGATGTCAAGCACTGCCAAAAAAGATAGATAGGCAGACACATTGATTGATGTATTTTTTTTCAATCTGTCTATATCCACAGCGTTAGCATAGTATGGAACACACAGACACCTCAAATCACGCATGTGCAATACGGAGCAACACGTGAAGAAGGTGATTAAAGTCTTACAAGTATCATGTTTGCTGAACTGAGAGGATATTTTTGAGTGTCAAGGTGCAAACTTTGAAGGGATTCTGAGTATGCAAATTCACCAGCCAAGCTAGACCAATGACTTGCAACTCTTCACAATTAGATGGTTAAAACTTAGTTTAAACTGCTTTTATTCCACTAAGTTTCATTCCTTTGCAGCTGGGACAGGATATCAGATAGGCACCAACAAGACCCTTTACTTGGCACTGGCTCAGCCTGGCAGCCTGTTCAATTTCAGTAAATAATTTGCATCTGAGGACTTAAGTATTTGTGTATATACAAAAATATATCCACACACCTGATGTTGTAGAGCTTGACTCACCCAGAGAGTGCCAGGCTTTCAGAGAAAGTTGATTTCAATGTGCCCTTGTACTGAAATCATCAGAAGTCCACAAGGGTGGCAGGATCAGTCTCTAGCTAACACACATGACTTTATCAGTTCACTTTTTGAATCCCAAGGAGCTCTTTTTGTGCTGCTGGATAATACAATGCAGTTCTCATTTCTGATTTGATAGCAGCCAAAGAATTTTGGATTCATGTTTATGGTTCTGGAAAGCATCTATTACAGGAGACCTTATAAATATAAATTAATGTGATCCCCTGTAGAGAAAATACACAAGATCATGACTCCCCTTATAACACAAAGGGGATACCTGAACATAAGTATAAAGATATATTAGTGCTACATTTTCTTTTTTTATGAGAACAATTTAGTTTTCCCCTGTCCTTCCAGCCAGATTTGGCTTGTGTGATATTGAGAGAGAATAAGCATATAGTTTTGGAATGGCTGACAATCTGCTTTAGGCATTATATCTGAAAGCAAATCAGCAGTAGCAAGGAAATTGGCATTTAGAGAGAGAATAAATTACAAGACATTGAAATATCTGTACAAGAAATGTAAAAATTAGAAGGAAGAGAAAGATGAGAGAGACGAGGAGAAAGAGGAGGGAGGAGAAAGAGATCACCTGATACCGGCGGGGGAGGCCAGGGAAGAGGAAGATGAAAGGGAGAATAAACTTTTGGGTTGTACACCAAGCTCAGACTGAAAAGACAAAATAACATGCACACAAAATGCTACGAAGGCTTCAAAATCTAGTGCTCAAGAGTTGGGGGATGTAGAATTACGCTTGCCTATAAAGTCTTTGTTTGGCTCCATTATGTAGATGAATGGCAATACAGTAATTGATTATCACAGATTATTTTTCACAAGATCCATGCACAGGGCAGAGTTTCCTGCAGAAGAAATCAAGCATGGGTTGATACTGAGGATGTAGTTCTAGGAGTTTGATTCATTTGCTGCAGATTGTAAAGGTGTGTTGTGAATGAGGCAAGGGATGAAGAAAGAGAACAAAAGCTCATACTAGCAGATTGACAGGTGGCTTCTGAACAGGAAAGCTGGATTCCCTTCCTGCCACAGTCTCCATCAGGACACCTGTGTATCTGAACTTTCCCAGGTCAGTCTTCTCGGTTTATGGGTGTGGGATTTAAAACTGATAGGTATAACAACGAAGCACATATAGCTACAGCCTGGGTCATTCAATGCATTATTTTGAAGGCAAGAAGTGCTGGGTAAGGTTTACTATTGAAAAGGAATATATAAACCCAGATGATTTTTCAGTGTCCTTAATTGCCTTAGATTCACCATATCAGCTAAATTTCTGCTTCCTGGCTTCTCATCTGTAAAATGGAGACACTCACTTTCTTCTGGTTCCCAACATCTATTGGGAAGATAAATTAGAAGTTGGTGAAGTACTTAGTCTCTTGAACAGTGCCATATAAAAGACTACCAAAAACATTAAATAAAACAGTTCTGTCTTCAGAGCAAGCATGATGTGTGATCTATTTTCTTCCCCCTCTACTCTGCCCTGGTGAGATCGCATCTGGAATATTATATCCAGTTCTGGGCCCCTCAGCTCAAGGACAGGGAACTGCTTGAAAGAGTACTGACCAGAGCCACAAAGATGATGAAGAGAGTGGAACACCTCCCTTGTGAGGACGGGCTGAGGGAGCTGGGTCTCTTTAGCTTGGAGAAGAGGAGACTGAGGCCTGGCCTCATTCATGTTTACAAAGTTGTGAAGGGCAATGTCAGGAAGATAGAGCCAGGCTCTGCTCAGTGACATCCAATACTAGGACAAAAAGCAAGGGGTGCAAGCTGGAGCATAGGAGGTTCCATCTGAACATAAGGGAAAACATTTTTACTGTGAGGGAGACAGAGACCTGGAAGGTAGTGGAGTCTCCTTCTCTGAAGATATTCAAACCTATCTTGATGCATTCCTACTCAACAGTGTTGAGCAATGTAACAGAGCTTTTGTGCACCTAATTTCCTACATTTCTCATAAAGGCAAACAGAAAACAATGCTTTCACCATATTAATCACAATGCCAACAACATATTAATCAGCTGGCTCAGGATGTCCAGCTCTCCTTCCTCCAACTCTGCTCTTCTGCTAATGGTGGTGTCTGAGAGGGAAAAAAAAATCATATGCAGTGAAGCTTCCACCAATGTTTCAGAGGCACTTGATGCCAAGAAAATGGGACCAATTCCAGGTTGCAGGTAAAAAGTACCTGTTCTACCTTTTCCCCTAAACCTTTTGTCCTGGATTGAGTTGAATCTGCTGCTGTTATTCATACCGTGCTGTAGTCATGCCAGTTTCAAAAATGAAAGTGCTAACTGGAGCAAAGTATTATGGGGCTTGAAGTTCATATTGCAACATTGGAGGCTTCCTGTTCTGGTTGCTATTTCTGGGTTCTGGGCTCTTGGGTGTTGGCTGTTTTCCACAGGGATGGTGGCAAGGCGTGTGGGAGTTGCTGGGTTTGGTTTATGCTGGTTTTTTTCCCCCTGTAGTTCACTGCACTACTTCTGCAAATAGGCTAAGGTAATCATGCATTGTAGTATTAGGTTAATTAGATTATTAGCTAAGGTAATTATGCATTGTGATTATGATATGTCATATTAAACTCTTACCTCTTTATCTCAACCCTAAGTTTTGTGTATTACTTCTCCCTTCATTTTTGTGTTGGGGGAGCAGGCAGATTAGCCTTTGCACTAAACGACTACACCCTTCCTACCTTATCTTTTCTCCACTCCTCCTCCAATTCAGTTCTAGTCTTCTTGTCTACCAATATTAACTCACAACCTTCACCATCCAAGACCAAATTTTTCCCTTTACTTACACTCCTCTACCTCAGCATAGATCAAAAGCACATTAGGCAGACGTATATAGACAGACTCAAAGTCATGGCAAAGGCGCATACCAAACTCAGAGACAATCACCTGGGAAATTGTGTTGGCTTCATTGCTGTGTAGCATTAAGACTACTTGCATAAAAGCCTAACAGTTTCCTTCCTTCCCTGCCCCCCCCCTTTTTTTTTTAAGTGGGTGAGTCAGCATTTTCACTCAGATCACCCAATATAAGAACAGTAAACAAACAAATATGAGAGAGTGAAGTCAGAACAAAGGTCCACCTAGCCCAGGATCTTCTCTATGAAACTGGCTAAAGCATATGTCTATGGAATAGCAAATTAAATTACATCAATAAATATGCCTGAGGCAGATATTCAACACTTTACACTCTAATAACAGGAAGTGTTTGACAACTTCAAAAATATTTTTCTTCTGTGCATCCTATAAAGCTTAGCCACATTCACAAAATTCCACTGGAGAGTGCAATTGCTGAGATCAGTTAACAACATACAGTAGGAAAAAACTTGGGAGTTCCTCAAGGAACATGCATCATAATGGTTCTGGTACATCATCCACCCTTCCAGACTGTCATTCTTGCTGCTTGTGCAAAAGCTGCTGGTAAAAAGTTTGATTTTGATCAAAACTTACACTCCCCCCACCCCAGAATACATTTCAATATCTCAAGGGAACTGACAGGAAAGCTAGAAAAGGGCTCTTTAGAAGGGCTTGTAGTGATAGGATGAACGGCAATGGTGTGAAAGTGGAGCAAGGAAGATTTAGTTGGTCATAAGGAGGAAATTCTGCACAGTGAGAGTGGTGAAATACTGGAACAGGTGGCCCAGGTGGTTGAGGCCCTGTCCCTGGAGACATTCAAGATCAGACTGGATGTGGCCCTGGGCAGCCTGACCTAGTTGGAGGTGTCCCTGATGACTGCAGGAGGGGACACCGGACAAGATGACCTTTGAAGGTCCCTTCCAACCCAATGCAATCTGTGAATCTCATATTCCTCCTACCATACAATTCCTGGTTTTAATGAAAAAAGTCTGTTCTTCACAGAAAGAGGCCTTTTTGTGGTTTTGTATTATGTGTTCTTACATGGAAAATGCAAATCCACCTATGCTCTTTAAGTGTCATAACTGCAAACCTGCACCACTCTTGCTAATACATGGTTTCCAAAAGCCTCAGGTTCCTGGTTAACCTGGAGTGATTTCTGACTGACCCTAGCTCACCTAGCAAAGTAACATGCTTTTCAACATCCACTATGAACTACTGAATCTTCTTTAAAATATATATATACATGAAATGATGGGGAAATGGAGAAAAAAAATGAGAGGGGATTTGGAAAGAAACTGTACATTAAATAAAACCAGAGTGGTCAGAAGAGAAACAAAGCACTTGAAGTCTCAGCAGTCCTGCAGACTCCTTTTCCAGTGACTGCTCCTCCACAGCTGCTCATATAAAGCACCTGACTTCTGTGAGATGTGACATGGCAGTGGCATGCCAGTGTTTGACACCACTCTGGCCACTGCTGTGTCTTCAGAGGAGGCTGAGCAGGGCAAAGAGCAGATTAGGAAAAACAAGTGTGTCTTATCAGTACCTCTTTCACTGCTGACTCAGTTTTATGAAGACAGTGGACAATCTTATAAAGAAGAGGTGAGAAACACCCAACAGAAAAGCAGACCTATGTTTGTTTTTCAGTCCCCTGCATCTCACCCAAGAAGCCTGCCAATATAAAGTCTGACATTTTGCCTTCCACAAGGTTTGGGCACTCAGGCTGCAGATGCCCCGCCTGTGGTTGCACTTCTTCCCCCATCATACCACAGGGCTGCTCTTGGTTTAAATTACAGGACAAGTATCAGCAGGTGAAGGTTAGCTCAGAGATCTGAACTTTGTATTTGCCAGAGGTTCTTTGGTGTTCCCTGTGCATTGGGAACGTTGGTCTTTGTTTCAGGAAACCAGTACTGTCACCAACATAACACTACTGACTTCCTTATCAAGTTGTATCTGTAAACATCCAGCCATGTGAGGGGCTGAGAGGCTCCGTATTATAAGGGCCTACCCAAGCAAAGTCTCAATAGCTACTTGTGTCAATTTGTTTTCCAGAGCTGGCAATACATAAAGCTCTTCTAGCAGGATCTGAGTGACTTCAGGAGTTTGGAGCCTGTGGTCAGCAATGCATTTATGAAAAAGGAAAACAAAACAGAATCGTGTTGCATTTTATGAACCTGATGTTGATCACTAGGATTATGCTCACTGCAGACTGCTGTCATTAGCATTACACTCGCTGACTACACAAAGTTAAACCAAAGGGGATGGGCAGGAAAACAATCAGGAAGTAAAGTGAGAGAAAATATTATTTGTTAGTAACAGTGTCCTGAAGGAAAGAGTAGGAAAGTTGTTAAATGAAGAATGCCTCCTCACAGTCTGAATGTAAGCTGGCAAAGCTGATTCTTTCCAGGGCTGAACACAGGCTCAAATGGAACAGTAAAAATCCAGAGCCTTAACAGAGAGGGCAGTCGAACAGATATTGGAAGGGGACAGAGGAAGGCTACTCAAGGGACTCTTTGCTTCTCTTAATTCTAGGTGAGCTGGGGTTTATCCCAGACTTTCCCCTTTTAACAATTTTGACTGCTTGTGGTTTACCTTTCTGTGCCAAAATAATGTTTAGCTTTTTAAAAGCTGCTGTGAACCACTTTAAACAGAAGCTGGTATTGGAGACGAGAGAAAGAGAGCACCATGTAAACAGGACAGCTCCTTGTTTAAAAGAGGTACACAGACCTGTCAGTGAAGTCTTTTTGTAAGACTGTGAAATAGGAAAACTTAATCTCAAAGATTTTCCAGGAGTCTACACATACTTCTGTAGATTTATGTGCACAATAAAAACAACACAGAACAAATATAAATCCAGACCTGACCTTTGTGGGTTTGTCCCATTCTTAAAAGCAAAGCCATGGAAGCCCTAAACAACTTCCAATTTTGCTATACAAACCTTGAACTTTGGGATGTGAAAGGAGGTCCCAGGGGTTCAGCCAGGCACCTGAACCGAGTGAGTCACTCTTCTAAGGCCAGCTCTCCTCTCCCACACTCTTGGTTTCTGTTTCACAACTATCAGAGTCAGTGAGACACCATCTATCTAACAGTAGTTGTGCCACCAACTTTCTTTATAATCTCTCCCTACTTTTCCTGTGTAAGAGTCTTAAATGAAGTTTGTTCCAGACTATTAACCTATGACAGAAGACTGCAGAGATAAGATTTCACTGACATATAGAACAAAGAAAAAGAAAGGGTGTGAAAATTGCAATGACAAGGTTGCCTTAGTAGTTTGGGAAGTATGAAATGAAACGAAATCAAATACCTGACAAACGTCTGGATAACACAGGCTCTGTGATAATCACTTTGGTTGAGTCAGTCAGAGCTGCATTTCATAGAAAATACCAAAAAAATATAATTAGTATCATTTAGAAACCCAAATCTTTACCTGTAACTGTTCTGCTTTAAAGAATAAATTATATAAGCCCTGATACAAAGACCTATGTTCTCAAACTGCAGCATTTCTAAACCAGCCAAAATAAATATTCCATTACAAGGAAACCAGTTCAGATTACATCTATAAAAGGAAAAGCTATGGCATTGGGGAAGCTACCTACATAACAGTTAAACTGATCAAATGAGTCTCATGGGTTAGACAGAATCAAGCCACATTTTGCCTGTGTGCCAAAAATAATCTTTCATCTTTGGCTGGGCAAGAAGTTTTCATAGATTTTTTTTAAGTGAAGATGGTTTTAAGCTCAACATGCCACAATCCTGCAGAAAAAGGAGGAGGACTGAAATTAGAGCCAGACTGAAGGGAGTTATTTTCATACTTGCTGTTGTTGAGCAGGAGCAAAACATCAAAAGCAAAACCAAGGGGAAAAAAATTAAAGGCTTGCATACAAATATCATCCTCTGTGGAAAGGCTTTACTAAAGTGCCTGTGGTAATGCCTAGTTTGACACCAACTTGGCAAAAGTGTCAAGCCGTATTTCCTTCTGCACAGTTTAACTTAATACAGCCACACACAGAGAGCACAAACTCAACATGGTGCTCACATTTCCCCCAAATTTTTGTGCCCTTACTCCTAGACCAGTGTGTGACATCCTTCCTTTCTGCTGCAAAGCAGAGAGAAGTTCAAAATTATCTAATCTGCTAGCTAGTGTCTTTCAAGTCTAGCTGGAAACCCTCCCCAAGGGGACCCCCTCCGAGAAGCACACACCAGGAGGAATGGGACGCTTCAGGGATTTGGGGTTCTTTCCGAGGGGTGCTAAAATCCCTGTGTTCCCTTTACATCCTCAGAGTTTTAACATACTCAAACTTCTGCTCTACTTCTTATTTTACATTCCAAGCTGCCACACAGCAAATATACAGAGACCTATGGAAAAGCATATGAAAGCCAAAACAACAAAGTAGCTGCAAAGCAAACAGGGTAGGAGAAATACTACACTGTTTGTTTTTGCTAGAGTCCAGAACACAATCTTTTGCTTCAGATTAAAAAAAAAAAAAGGCTAAATGAATGGTTCTTTTTTTCCCATTGTTGTTTATGACCATAATTTAGCAATGCATTTGCTAGCTGCTATAATCATCAAACAGGCCTTGACAATTAACAAAGAGACCATGAAAATGAAAGTAGTGAAATGGAAATGAATCACAGCTTCACCACAGCAGAAAACATCTTTCTGAAGACAGACAGACTAGAATGAACACTACTCCAAGTAAATTACATATTAATTAAATGAATTAGCAGTGTTACTATTGTCCCACTTGGCCACTTGCAAGCATTTTACAAAAGGACTCTTGCAGCTTTATGAGATTCTGCCTTTTCACCACATACTTGTGTAATGCCTGGTTCTTAACTGGGAATCCTATTTCCAATAGCTATGGCTGACAGCAAATCCCTCCATATATCCCACAGCAAATCAACTTTATGCAGACAATCTCCAGCAGTTACTCTGAACAGCATGGTTCCCTCATGCCAACCTCTCCTACTTTTAGAAGAGGCTGTGCATAGGGCTGCTTCTACTGGCCATTGCTGTAGAGGAGAATAAAAACATGTTTCTATAAATGTATCAATGGCAAAAGGAGGGACAAGGACAACCTCCACTCCTTAGTGGATGCAGAGGAGCATATAGTAACAAAAGATGAGGAAAAGGCAGAGGTACTTAACACCTTCTTAGTCTCAACCTTCAATAGTGGGACAGGTTGTCTTCCAGACAACTGGCCTCCTGAACTGGCAGATGGAGCCAGGGACCAGTATAGTCCCTCTGTAATCCAAGAAGAAGCAGTAAGGGACCTGATGAGACACTTGGATCCTCAAAAGTCCATGGGACTGGATGGGATCCATCCTAGGGTGCTGAGAGAGCTGGCAGATGAGCTGGCCAAGTCACTCTCCATCATTTATCAACAGTCCTGGCTCACTGGAGAGGTCCCAGATGACTGGAAGCTGGTTAATGTGATGCCCATCCACAAGAAGGGGCCGGAAGGAGGAGCCAGGAAATTCCAGGCCTGACAGCCTGACCTCAGTGCCAGGAAAGATTATGGAACAGGTTAAGGCCAAGGGATCAGGCTAGGCCAAGATGGATTTAGGAAGGGCAGGTCCTGCCTGGCCAACCTGATCTCCTTCTATGATCAGGTGACTGCCTGGTGGATGTGGGGAGGCCTGTTGATGTAGTCTACCAGGACTTCAGCAAGGCCTTTGACACTGTCCCCCACAGCAAACTCCTGGCCAAGCTGTCAGCCCATGGCTTGGATGGGAGCACACTGCGATGGGTTAGGAACTGGCTGAAGGGCCAAGCCCAGAGAGTGGTGGTGAATGGTGCCACATCCAGCTGGCAGCCAGTCACCAGTGGTGTCCCCTAGGGATCACTGCTGGGCCCCATCCTGTTCAATATCTTTACTGATGATCTGGACGAAAGGATTGAGTCCATCATCAGTAAGTTTGCAGATGACACCAAGTTAGGTGCAGGTGTTGATCTGTTGGAGGGTAGGAGTGCCCTGCAGAGCGACCTTGGCAGGCTGGATGGGTTGGCAGAGGTGAGTGAGACAAGATTTAATAAGGCTAAGTGCAGGGCTCTACACTTTGGCCACAACAATCCTAAGCAGCACTATAGGCTGGGGACAGAGTGGCTGGAGAGCAGCCAGGCAGAAAGGGACCTGGGGGTGCTAGTAGATAGTAGGCTGAACATGAGCCAGCAGTGTGCCCAGGTGGCCAGGAGAGCCAATGGCATCCTGGCCAGAATCAGGACTAGTGTGGCCAGCAGGACAAGGGAGCTTACTCTTCCCCGGCACTCGGCACTGGTTAGGCCACACCTTGAGTACTGTGTCCAGTTCTGGACCCCTCAATTCAAGAGAGATGTTGAGGTACTGGAACATGTCCAGAGAAGGGTAATGAAACTGGTGGGTGGCCTGGAACACAAGCTCTATGAGGAGAGGCTGATGGAGGTGGGGTTGTTTAGCCTGGAGAAAGGGAAGCTCAGGGAAGACCTCCTTGCTGTCTACAACTACCTGAAGGGAGGTTGTAGCCAAAAGGGGGGCAGTCTGTTCCCCCAGGCAGCCAACAACAGAATGAGGGGACACAGTCTCAAGCTGTGCCAGGGGAGGTTCAGGCTGGGTATTAGGAAGAAGTTCTTCACAGAGAGAGTGATTTGCCATTGGAATGGGCTGACCAGGGAGGTGGTGGAGCTGCCATCCCTGGAGATCTTCAAGAAAAGACTGGATGAGGTACTTAGTGCCATGGCCTAGTTGATTGGAAAGGCTGGGTGATAGGTTGGACTGGATGATCTTGGAGGTCTCTTCCAACTTGGTTGATTCTATGATTCTATACTGACAAGAAACAGGATAATACTGTACAATAATGTCATGGGCTAGCCAATTGAATCTGCTCCTGATATTCAATCCCATGCTGATGTCATGCCAGCTTCACAATTAAAGTGCTGGCTGGAGCAAAGGATCATGGGGCTTGTAGTTCAGGTTCTGACATGAGAGGCTACCTTTTCCAGTTGCTGCTTTTGGTTTCTGGTTTGGGGGAGATGTTCCATTGCTGGCTCCTACTTCTGCTTTTGCTGTGCTTTTCTGTGAAGCAAGCTGAGATAATTGTACTTTGTAATCATCTCATTAAACTCCTTATCTCCACACTGCTGTGTTATGTTTCCTCCAACCTCCACATGGGTGTGTGGGTGCTTTGTGAGAGCAGACTGTCAGGACAGATAGACAAAGAGAGTATGTTCCTCCTCCTTCGGTTTGTGAACTCCCATTTAGACCACAGCAGTGAGGTGGACTGACTACACATAGATGAAGTATATTCAAAGGCATGATGCAAAGCTGGGCTCCCAAATTCATGTTTAAATATAATTCTCAAGACTCTAAAGTGTCCAACAACTTCCCAGGAACTCAAAGCACCAATCTGAACAGCTATAGGGATTTGAGAACCTACTTGTCCAGCAATTAATGAATAAATAAGTGAGCAGGTAAATAAATAAAGCCTCATTTGGGAAAGCCAAATGAACATCTCTCAAGTTTCCTTCCTCCTTCTGAGTAAGATTCTGCAGAAAACATGGAGGGCCTCTAGAGCACTAGGTTACTGCAATGGGCATGTACGGTGTGTTTTGAATGTGAACCAAGAAACAAACCTGGTGGAAAAACAGGGCATGTCTATGGGCTCCAGGAGTCAAAACACTGGATGCAGCTGGTCTGGACCCTGCATTGTTTGCAGGCCATACTGATGCACTGCACATAATTTCCAAACAGATCTGCAGCTGTAGATGAGCAGGAGTTGGGAGCTGATTACTGACCTAATGCTCAGTGCTTGACAGCAACTGAATGTAGAGTTTTGCTCTCTGTGCTTTTGTAAGAAACTCTTATCATATGGGGCAAGAGTTACACAAAGCTAAATTTCAAGGGTTTAAAACGTGCATTGTGTTCACAAGAACTTTCTGCTCAAACACACAGGTATATCTAAATTAACTACAGAGTAGCAAACAACCTTTTTAGATCTGCCAGTAAGACCCCTTGCATCACTGCTGAAGTGCCAAACAGATTCCTTGTGGTCTTCGAATAGAGGAGTGTATTATATTAAAGAATCTGACTTCAGGACCTTTGCACATGACAAAAATCAGATGCTTAACAGGACTGACCTTAAAGAAAATATAAGAAAACCTGGGGCCCTAGTAAAAGCTGCAGCCTTATTTCCTTGGCTTCTTGTCAACAACTTGTCAACAACAAAGGAAATATCAAACCAGCATTTGGAGGCAAAGGAAATAAATGCAACCAAATACATAACTCAGGATAAATTTTCAGGCACTGGGGCTTCACAGTTGACAATTTTCAAAGGGAAATTGGCCAGCTGATTTTGAGGAAGTCGGTGCTGCAATTGCTAATATGCTCAAACAATTTTAATTCCAAAACATTGTTAAAATCATGCTCATAATGGAGCAAATATCTAGCATGAAAAAACTTTCCATGAAACCCCAGAAGCACACCAATGCCCCCACTAGAACAGGCATGAGAAACCTTGCCCTCTCAGCTACACATCCTGCAAAAAGGCTTACTCCGGATGAGCTCAGATTAAGACAGAACATATTGACCTAGCGAGTATTTAGTCCCAGCTTAAGCTGAGTCTTATGTTCTGCACTTTACTACAGCACACTGCACTTCTCTCTGCACTCGTGTTCTTGGAATAGATGTAGTCACAAATCACCATTGTTTAAAATTATTAAAGGCCTTTCTACACCAGTGTTATTATTTGGGTTTAAATGAATAATCTTCAAATTTTCAGCTACGGACAAATAAATGAGACTCCAAATTCTGCTGGGAAAGGAAACCCCACACTGTCTCACTTGAATAGAAGGCCAACACGCATTTTTGGCTGCACCTGTTAGTTTTTCCTGACTTGATACAGAAAATTCAAATGCCTACAGACTAATTTAAGTGGGAGCATAATGCATTAAAAGATTACTTGTGGGATGCTGACATTCAGATATGAACTTCACACCTTCACTTTATCCTCACGATGCAGCAAAATACAGTCCTATGTCCTAAAACTCAGCAAACTCCAAGGAAGCTCACCAGGGCTTGCATTGTGCAGCTCAACTCTCCTATGTAATTTCTGCCTGTTTCACAGGAAGGAAATTTGTGGGTAGAGAGCATTTGTTTTAAACACTTTTTGAGGTAACACTGCTGCTGTATTCTAAAAAGGACCACATTTGAAGGTAGGTAACAGAAGAGTAGCTAGGTGTATTATGACAGGGATAGGGTCGGTTGGTCTTCTGTTCTTCAACCTCAATTCTCAGTTGAGGCTGATGATAGCAGAAAAGAAATTTCCATCTTCCCATACAGGAACAGCAAAATATTTAGCAGTATTTCAGATGTTTCCATCTTCCTCTTAGACAACACCAAGAATTGTCAGAGAAAGAGCACTTACATGATGGACAAAGTGACCTGAACTTCACGGACCAACTGACAAATTCTGTGCTTCTGTTTTACTTTTCAACAGACAAAATGCTAAGGAAAGAAGCCATGTGCACTATATACAAAGCAATCTGTGACCCCCAATGTAAATCTTGCTTCATCAGATAGCTTGGCTCTGCAGTTAAAGTAATTTGCCTTTTTTTTTACCCCCTTTGAGTGTTGTGAATGTGTAACAATGATGTATTTCATATGTACAAATTACCTCCTGCCTTGTAAGGTTATCGTGAAAATGAGATCTTGCTCCGAGCAAACTCTGGGATAAAGGAGACAACAACAACAAAGAATATCAGTCCTTCCATCTCCCTGTATAAACAGTTTGAATAGCCTCCTGCATTTCAAGGGTTCTTGTCACTGATGATCTTTAGGATCTTGTAGCCGAACTCTACACTTCAGCAATGAGGACATCCAGTGGCAATCACCAGCTAACTTATGTGATGCAAGCACATTCTGCAAGTCTGAATTTGATATCTGAGACTATTTTTGTTGTATTTACACCCACATGGGATGAATAATACCCTTTTCTTGTTAGGTGACTGTTTTTCTCGAGCTAAATTGCCCATTGACTCCAGCCTGAAGCTAAGCAAGGAGGGCAGATAATACAGCAGAAGCCATTAAATAACGCATTTTTTTGCCTATCATTAACATGAATACCACGTGCAATTGCAAGCCCTAAAGAAAAGCCCTAACAATTTCTGACACTGGCATACAGCAATTGCCAATGAAGACTGACTGCTCTAGCAGCAGCTCTGCTTTATAAAATATGTTGTGCATTGAAACACCGGGACATCACACAATTACTTTCTACAACAGTGAATGGCAATACTACTGCTGTTTTATAAAAGAGGAAACTAAGGCAGAAAGCTGAGGCTGCTTTGTGAGTTGAGGGCTGAACAGGATTAAAGGAACTTCTTCAAATCCATCCCAGCCACAACTGCCAAGGACTGTGCTGCACTGAAAGCGTGCAAGGTGAGGGGAGGTTGGTTGGATGCATGCTGCCTTTTCATAACCATACTCTTTTCTGGATGCTCTGAGCAAATCCCTGCTTAGTGCTGTTGCTAGGATTGTTTTTAGTGGAGGGAAGTCAGAAGTTTCCCGTCACAGGCAGCAGCATTCATTCCTCTGTACCCGCCTCGCTAATGAAGAGGAGAGCAGAGAGTTTAGTCACTGTGAAGCAGTCACCGCTTGAAATTGTCCCCAAAGGGAGCCTCTGAAAAGAGTTACTGCTTCTTTAACCTAACCGGAGGCAAGACCTTGATAGAAAAGAAGGACAGAGCTGCGACTGCTGAGGGAAGAAAAGAATTGAAAACAATTAGCGTGTTGATGTCAGCTTAAAGAGGGTCACCGAGAGATCAGCTTTCCCTGCATCTGTTCTTTAATTAAAAAGAGAAAGGTGCCAGTGTCCACTACTCATCACTATGGTAACATTTAAATGCCACACAGCTGGAACTAGCTGCCTGCTCGCTGCAGAGAGGGATCAGCCAAGAGCAGAGCAGGTACTACGGGTCCACCAAAGGGTGGGTGAGGCCCCGCAGCAGGACATCCCGGAGGACTTCGCCCGTGTAAAGCGTTGAGCATGTCTGTAGGGGCATGCGGTACATAGCCAACATCGCTTTGGCAAACAGGCAGCGAGGGGAGCCCTCCTGAGATGAAAGACCAGAAATGTCACGTTGGGAGAAGGGCAGATGAGGATGAGGGGAGGCAAGAGTGAGGAGGGGTTTCAGCAGGTTTGTGCTGTGGTTGTGTGGCAGTCACCCTCTGCTGACGGCTGCCTATGATCATCAGTACGCTAATGCTGCTCCTGACACAGTTGCTTATCAGCTTCATTGCTGATTTAAGTCACTATAAAAATATTTGCCAAAACTATTGTTTGATTTGTCCTAATAATAGTTATTACTTTATTTCTTCAATTAATTACAGACAGCTGCGCTCCCTGCTTTTTCTACTTCCTCTTGGAATACTTCTTGCATTAGCACCAGTCACAAGAGTTTAGTCCACAGAGATGTGGGTCCTTTTTCTCCCCCCTTCTTGTTCCAGTAACTATTTGTGTGATTGCTTGCATCTTCATCAAACTGCAGTACTAAAATAACCACACACAAATGATACCAGGCCAAAATAATAGATTATCAGTGCAATTAGAGTAAAAAAAAAAAGCCTAATACATTCTCCACATTGACATACAGTCCTGCAGATGAGACCCTATATTTTACCTTAGAATTAAAAGCATCTAGTTGTTTTATTCCTTGAATGACCATGAAATAATTGTTTTCAATACGCAGTCAAGCTAAGAGGGGCATCAACAAAACCCCCACTCTGAACTTCCGGAGGGCGGAATTCAGGTTACTCAAGGAACTAACTCAGAAGGTACCTTGGGAAACAGGTCCAGGAGGGCTGGACCTACTTCAAGAAAGAAAGCTATAAGGCAGAAGAAAAGGCTGTGCCAACATGCCAGAAAATGAGCTGCAGGCGTAGGTGTCCAGCCTGGATGGGCAATGAGCTTCTGAATGAATTAAGGGGAAAAAAAGAGGGTGTATCATCTTTGGAAGGAAGGAGAGATTACCCATGAAATGTTTAAGGATGTTGCTAGGTCATATAGGAAAAAAATTAGAGAGGCAAAAGCCCATTTAGAGTTTATGCTAGCCACTGCTGTGAAGGACAACAAAAATGTTTCTATAACATATTAATGGCAAAAGGAGGGACAAGGACAACCTTCACCCTTCACAAAAGATGAGGAAAAGGCAGAGGTACTTAACACCTTCTTCGTCTCACTCTTCAATAGTGGGACAGGTTGTCTTCCAGACAACTGGCCTCCTGAACTGGCAGATGGAGCCAGGGACCAGTATAGTCCCTCTGTAATCCAGGAAGAAGCAGTAAGGGACCTGATGAGACACTTGGATCCTCACAAGTCCATGGGACCGGATGGGATCCATCCTAGGGTGCTGACAGAGCTGGCAGATGAGCTGGCCAAGTCACTCTCCATCATTTATCAACAGTCCTGGCTCACTGGAGAGGTCCCAGATGACTGGAAGCTGGTTAATGCGATGCCTATCCACAAGAAGGGGCCAGAAGGAGGAACCAGGAAATTCCAGGCCTGACAGCCTGACCTCAGTGCCAGGAAAGATTATGGAACAGGTCATCTTGAGTGCAATCACACAGCACTTAGAGGATGGCCAAGAGATCAGGCCAGGCCAACATGGATTTAGGAGGAGCAGGTCCTGCCTGACCAACCTGATCTTCTTCTATGTTCAGGTGACTGCCTGGCGGACATGGGGAGGCCTGTGGATGTGGTCTACCAGGACTTCAGCAAGGCCTTTGACACCGTCCCCCATAGCAAACTCCTGGCCAAGCTGTCAGCTCGTGGCTTGGACAGCAACATTCTGTGTTGGGTTAGGAACTGGCTGGAGGGCCAAGCCCAGAGAGTGGTGGTGAATGGTGCCACATCCAGCTGGCAGCCAGTCACTAGTGGTGTCCCCCAGGGATCAGTGTTGGGCCCCATCCTGTTCAATATCTTTATTGATGATCTGGACAAGAGGATTGATTGCTGGAACATGTCCAGAGAAGGGCAACAAAGCTGGTGAGGGGTTTGGAGCAAAAGCCCTATGAGGAGAGGCTGAGGGAGCTGGGGTTGCTTGGCCTGGAGAAGAGGAGGCTCAGAGGAGACCTTCTTGCTCTCTACAACTACCTGAAGGGACGTAGTAGCCAGGTGAAGGTTGGTCTCTTCTCCCAGGCAACCAGCACCAGAACAAGAGGACACAGTCTCAAGTTCTACCAGGGGAGGTTTAGGCTGGATGTTAGGAAGAAGTTCTTCACAGAATGAGTGATTGGCCATTGGAATGGGCTGCCCAGGGAGGTGGTGGAGTCACCATCACTGGAGGTGTTAAAGAAGAGACTGGATGAGGCACTTGGTGCCATGGTTTAGTTGATTAGCTGGTGTTGGATGATAGGATGGACTTGATGATCTGAAAGGTCTTTTCCAACCTGGTTAATCCTGTATTCTGCTACTTCGGAACAAAAGTTCTTCTCTTAGCTTGAGACCTCTCTGTATCAGAAGCAATTATGCTGCATTTGTGTACCCAAGAGTCTTTAAATGGTGAGGGCTTCAGAGTCTCAGGACTCAAAGAATAATGAATAAGATTCAGTGTGGGCCATCCTAGCAAAGGTCCTTCCCCTTCTTGTATTTTCAGACAGTTTCAATGTAGAATCATAGAATGGTCCGGATTGGAAGGGACCTCCAAAGGTCATCCAGTCCAAGGCCCCTGGCAGTCAGCAGAGACGTTCCCAACTAGACCAGGCTGTCCAGGGCCTCATCGAGCCTCACCTTGAATATCTCTAGGGATGGGGGCTCAACTACCTCCCTGGGCAAACTGTTCCAGTGTTCCACCACCCTCATAACAAAGAACTGGTTCTTTGCTCTTCTCCAGCTTAAAGCCATTGCCCCTTGTCCTGTCCCTGCAGGCCTTCGTAAACACACTCTCCCCATCCCTCTTGTAGGCCCCATTCAGGTACCCGCAGGCTGCTTTTAGGTCACCCCGGAGCCTCCTCTTCTCCAAGCTGAACAGCCCCAGCTCCCTCAGCCTGTCCTCATAGCAGAAGTGCTCCAACCCCTTGATCATTCTCATGGCCCTCCTCTGGACCCACTCCAACTTCTTGCCTTTGAAATATGACAACACATTAACAAGACCAGGGAGATGTATATTATACTGTATTACTATGTGAACAAAGCACAAATGATATTTCCCTCCAAAATGACCTGTTAAAAGCCCCTATTAAACCAGGTGAAGAATCATGAACAATTGAGTTAATGACTATGTAAAATATAAGACATTCAGTTAGGCAAAGAAATGTCCTATTAACATAGATGCTTTTAATGAGCTATTTTAACTTGTATCTGGCTTCCCTCAGCTTAGATGTTCTGGTCATTTATTTCTGATCCTGTAAAAAACTCTTGGATCTAATCCTGGGTTAGTTCACATTTACTGGCTGTGGATATTAGAACATATGCAGCCATCAAAATAAATCATTTAACTTCTGAGTGTGTCACATCTAACCTTCTAAACAAATGAGGATGCATCAGAAATATAGCTTTTATTTAAAGGGCTGCAGTAGCCCACTCTTGGTGGTTTTCTGACTACGCACATGCAGGTCCTTTGCTAACACTATGCTGAGCAATCTGATAACTGTTATTCATTGGCAATGACTTAGCAGGGAATCTTGAGGCACTAAGATCCACAGTCCCACTGAAAGAGATCACTCATCCTTCAAGCCACCTCAAGATTTCTAGCCATTGCTTATGAAAATAAGAGAAAGTGTAGAGAAAACACAACTTGTGTTTGAACAAATATGATCGTACCTGTGCTGAAAGAAAGAACAAAAGAGAATCTAGCTCCATTGACATTACCTGGGAAAAGGTCATGGTTTTTAGCAAGACTAGGAGTCTAGTAGTTCCACTGAGAAATTATCTATAGCACAGTAAATGGAAATTCAGTGACTCTCTCAAGTAGCTTTGGCATTATATATTGGTAGGGTTGACCTTCTTTATAGTATAATCCCCCATCCCTATGGCCAGCCAGCTGCTGGAGCAGTATGATCTGTGAAGTTGATGGAAAAGTAGAAAAGTTTATACTACAGCTTTTGGCATTTTGATCTCCCCATAAATACTGCTTGAAATGACTAAGCAGGCAACTACAGGATGATCATGAAAGAGATCTAATCAGGAAGACACCAATGAAATCCCATACCCATTCACACAGTTCATTTCCTATCAAGCCCCTAGATGTCAAATTATTGATACTTCCCTGTCTGCAAAGTCATAAATTGAGAAGACTTTGCATACACACCTGCACTCTAAACCAGTCATACCTCACGTAACATTATAATACAGGAAAAACTTCAGCAGTCCACAGATCTGCTCAGGTCAGCTCTGTCTTCTGCAGTGCTAGAAGAACATGGTAAGAAGAAAATACAAAAACAGGTCCATCACAGGGCAGCATACTCTGCTACTCTCCAGAAACTTGCTGGTGGCTATGTTGGTACACTTCATGGTTTTTTTCTTCCATAGATTTGTCTAATCCCTTTTTTGACCCATGCTGGTGCTTGGTGCAAGTGGCATCTCACAGCAACAAAACTGACAGCATTAACACATTGCAAGTAAAAGCAGATCCAGCTCTGTGATGTACTGGAACCTGTTGCTGTCAACTAGTTCTGTACTAGAAGAAACACGAACGAGCATTTCCTATTCATTTTCTCTGGAACCACTCACAAGTCTAGAAACTGCTATTATGTCTTTCCTGCAGGATAGGATCTTAACCTATTCTTCCTCACGTGGAAGACATTTTGTACAGCTGATTTTAGTTGCCATCCTGTTCTACATGTTTTCTACTCTGGAGATGAAGAGAGATGAGAGAAGGACCAGAAAAGAACAGTCTTCCATATGTGGTTGACCTGTGGATAAAACACTAATGACATAATAACAATATAAATACAGTGCCATAATACTGTTCTCTATTCCTTTCCTAATAAACTCTTAGCTTATCAGTTGGCACTAAGCATTGAGCCACTCCTGAGGGGCAAGCTGCTTTCTGGTTCATCACTTTGTATGCAAAACTAGAATGAGTTTTCTTCCCATGTGCCGTACTTCACAATTTATACACATGGAGCTTTACCTGTCATTAACTTGACCAACCAGTCACTCACTAGCTCTTAGAGTAACCTCTTAGCAGATGAAACCCTTTTTTCCATTTTCCTTTTGCTGATCATTTACTACATACTGAGCAACAAGTTTCCTGACAGCACAGACATCCTGTGAAACCACACCACTGGCTTCCTTACACTGTCAAAACTGTCTATTTATTCCTGCCCTTTGTATTTATTCTTGGCCTCTGTTTCCTACCCTTTAGCCAGTTATATAGCCATAAAGACTTACTCCTTATCTCACGACAGCTAAGTTTTTCCAGGAGCCTTTGGCAAGGGACCTGCTGAATGCCTTTTCAAATCAAAGCAGCTAACACCAGGATCTCCCCTTGACTCATCTACAAAACTGCAGTCATCTGTGAACCACAATTTCTGTTAACAGAAACCACATTAACTCTTCTGCAACATAACATATTTATCTTTGCATTTACTAACCCTATTCTTCACCATTGTTTCTTCCAAACAGTCTGTTATGGTGTCCATTTCCCATCTGAATTCGTTTAGAGCATGTGGATGAATACCGTCTGGTCCTGGCAATTTGATACTCCACATTTTGTTGATTTTTCTGTCCTTTCCATCTGACACTGGAAGTGAAGTGTGATCCCATGATACACCCCTCACCCTTCATTTTTCCAGCAAAGAAGGGATCTGGCAGACAACATCCAGAGTATTTTCTCTCAGCAGTACAAGCAGATTTGTGTTCAGATGATCATCCTGTATAGTCTCATCTGGTGCATCCCACACACGCTTAGATAAACAGACACGACCCTCCCCAGTAGGGACAAACCAAAATCTGGGTGATCCAAGTCTAAGCCTAGACATAAAATGAAAATCTGAACTGTATTCCTGTCTTTTCCACAAGTCAAGCATGCTGTATGTAAGATAGCAGCACTGGCTGCAACAGCTTAAAACCCTGCAGGTTTTGTCATGCAGATGCCGGCTCGGTGCTTTGCACCAGCTCTATTGCACAAAGTTCCTCTGTTTTCAACAGAGCATCTACTGCAAAATAACACTGAACAGACTGTATATTAAAAAACCATCCCACACATATTTATAACTAATTTATTCTTCATTTATTCTGTGTTGAATAACTAAATTACAACAGTGGCTCAGTAACCTCTTTTAGTTTGGGAAAGGGCAACAGCTTCATTTGAGTTATATTTTAGCCCAATTAGTCCATTAGTCTCCAGTGGAGACCAGAGAATGGAAACCAGTGAAACAAAAAGTCCTGCAGGATTCCTTTTAAGTAACAGACCTCTGGCTCATCTGATATCATCTGGCAGCTCTCATGATGCCTTCAAAGATATTTCATATTTTCCAAGTGTTCCACAGAGACACTAAGCAGGCATTTGCAAGGAAGAGCCAATGCACTAACATCGGCCGTTGTGGATAAGATCGCCTTGTAAGAGTTTCAAACTACTCATGTGATGAAGAAGCTTCAAATTATCAGAGGATTTTCAATCCTACTTTTGCCCAAGCCCTGCACAGGGTGAGTTGATCCCAACTGTCTTTCCAGAAGGATGTTGACTGAGTGGACTTGCTGCATGTGCTTACTCAACTGTTCAGTCTGGAGAAGAGAAGGCTCCAAGGTGACCTTATTGTGACCTTCCAGTATCTGAAGGGGGCCTACAAGAAGGCTGGGGAGGGACTTCTCAGGATCTCAGGTAGTGATAGGACTAGGGGGAATGGAATGAAGCTGGAGGTGGGGAGATTCAGGCTGGATGTGAAGAGGAAGTTCTTCACCATGAGAGTGGTGAAGCCCTGGAATGGGTTGTCCAGGGAGGTGGTCGAGGCCCCGTCCCTGGAGGTGTTTAAGCCCAGGCTGGATGAGGCTCTGGCCAGCCTGATCTAGTGTGGGGTGTCCCTGCCCATGGCAGGGGGGTTGGAACTAGATGATCCTTGTGGTCCCTTCCAACCCTGACCGATACTATGATACTATGAATAAAAAAGTAGCCAAAATAAACCACACATTTCCCTAGCTGAAAAAAATAAAATCATGTTAAAATTTGTTTTAGACTCTTTGCCTTGAAAAATGTAAGTGGCAGATACAAAGACTCAAGAAAAAGAATATGAAAGACTTTTCTAGTCCTATCTAACTGACAATCTGAAAGTGCCTAATTTCAATCAATTACTCCTTCAATGAACACAGAGGGAGAGAGCCCCCAAGAAAATGGGTATCTGAGATAGGCAGGAACAACCGCTCACACATGCATCTGTATCTATTCACAATAAAACAAGTTCAAGTGATTCATTTAGCTCAAGCATCTAAACGAGAAGTTGTTGAATCAACAAGAGATGAATTCTACTTGACATATCACAACTGACATGTATGTAGCACCTTGGAACATCTCATTCCTGTCAGCTTAAAACACCATAAACACAAGACCAATAACATTTTATGCTCATAGAGGACAGAATGCAAAACCCCTGGAAGCTGAGGAAAAGCAGCATCACATTCTCAGCAGCACTGCCTTATAGCATTTTCATCAACCCCAAACACTTTGTGGAACAAATTCCTACAGCCCGAATCAGCTATTCTTAGAAAGCAAGCTTATGCCTTCATGTGCATACACATGTAGTTTCACCCATGGCTGCAAGTTTAATACTCCAGCCTGCCCCTGGTTCTTTTATCACGTCTAAAGAAAGTTGCCTCCGTATGCATTAGACTGCACCCACACCTACACTGCTAGCAGCACTGAATGAATTCAAGGCTTCATTTCATTTTCATTACTTCAGCACAGAGACTGAAGATGTGTCTTAGCGGAGGGTTGCTTGTTCTCCACTTTGGTGTTTCTGCCTAAGTTAGATGTGCAGAGCTTAAACGAGTAGTCACTGGCAAAAGGCTGTGCTTCACAATGGGAATGAATTCTCGATTGGTCTCATGTTTTACGTTATGTAATTTAATACTATGGCATATCTTTTCATCTCAACAAATGCAAAGCCTTTTGCAAATATATACAGCACATATGTAATCACTCAAAACTCAGGCAGTAGAAGGAAGAACTGTTAGTCTCACAAATAAAAATCATCATTGTTAAGATAAAATCTCAGTCTGCTGTCAATGCATGAAAGATGGGACGCTGATTCCATAACTCTCATCCAGAAGGAACGCTGCTTGTAAGCTGCGTGATGCCCACAATCACAGAACTCAATTTATCTGTCTCACAGGGATGAAAGGCTAAACCTGTCCTGGTGGGATTCGAGTCTGGGGTTTTCATGGAGAGTTTATTTATGACTCCCAAATAGCATTTCCAGTACAGTTGTTTTTTCTTTCTTATGTTGTTATTTGACATTGGAGGCAATGAAATAAAGAACAACTCTACAAACAAAATCATTGTGGTAACTTCTTTTTAGGTATTCACAAGCCTGAACAACACGTGAAGTTCCTTCCCTAGATTTCTGACATTATGTGACAGCACAAGAGGAAGAAAACACTCAACCTTCATCTCCCATTGGGCTAACAGCCACTGAATAGCAGCTTTAAAGAACAAAACCACCAATCTAGCTCTAGTCATAAGCCAGGGAGTACAGGGGCTCCCCACCCAAACTTCCTCTTCACAACAGAACTGCTGCTCACTTTACTGACAGATAGGACAGCCTCAATTTGAATTTCTTTTAAGAACTTGACCCAAATGTCACCAAAAAGCTATGCCTGCCCCTGCCACTTGTATTGGCATAGAGAACCTGTTGTTTTACTATCTTTAAAATGATAAAATGTTATCCTTCTATGCCACTGCTTACCCTAAAGAAATGCAAAGCACTTTGCAGCCCTTTACATAATGATGTATAAGTTATCATTTCACCAACATGCTGAGAGGATGCTGCTCTTTACCACAACGCTGATATCTAAGACAGGAAGAAAGATTTAACCTTTCATTGCAGGCAGCACAATTAAGGTGTACAGATTACAGACTGGAAATTAAGACAGAATGCTAAAGCTAATAACCACCAGTGCCACAGAAGCTGGAATGATCACAAGGAGGATCACAAAGAGAATCTACTGTTTATTGTATTCAGTTTATATTAACACTTCTTCATTTAACAGTAACTCTTTCATTTGTTTAGTGGCATATGATGTCAGTAAGAACAAAACACTGGAAGCCTTGCCCCCCGCCCAGTATTGTACTGGAGTTGTGGAAAGCTATCATAATATTACTATCCCCCCTTATTACAAAAGATTGTTCAGTATATAAATTTACTTTTATAATTTTTGTAGTCCATAAAGAAGCTTTCCTCCCAGGAAAACAAAGATGCCAGCATGTACTTTCAGCTCGTCTGAAAGCCTCAAGAGACATCATGTCTATTTTGATAACATCCTTTGGCCACTAGCTGGTCGGTATTTCAGAAGATGCGAGTTTGAGGCTCCTAGCTCCTTATGATTTTATATCCTGATTTATGGCAATAAAGGAAGACAGATTGGCTGGAAAATGCTTCTTACAGATGTAAAAGCCACGAGTGTATTTCACATAAGCTTCTGTATTTCCATGCACTTGATAGGAACACCAAAATGAAACCTGACCCCACAGGAACGTGCAAATCCTCATGGGCAAGCAGAAATAATGACCCAACCTGCACATTAGGTTGGCATGAGCTGCAGGAGAACACAGTGGGTAGAAGAGGTGAGCAGGCATACACACAAGCACATTAAGGCACATGAATCCGTATATCAATAAGGTTTTTAAAATCAGATTAATTTCAACACAATTAACAAGGCTGTTGAAAGATTTGCTTTACAGCTGCTGCCGCTGCCAGATGATGACAACTAAGGAAATGAAAATCAAAGGAGGAAACAATTACAACAATACTCACTGAAACTATTTAGAGTTCTTTTAATAAGTGAGAGAAACAAGTAATTGAAAGAATGTATTTTATTGCTGATTAAGATAATACTTAATTTAGATCTTCTTTTTAAAAAGAGATCAAATTAACAAATCAGTTCTTCCATTCAAGTGCAAGCGAGAGCTCAGTGCATTCTCCTCGTGATATTCCACGGCCTGATGATTTGGAGGGTGGGCACCATGAGACAGTAAAGATGAGAAGGAGATAGGACACATTCAGGGAGGAGTGCCAGATGGAAAGAGTAAAGTGTCGAAAGGCAATTACATCTAAAATATTAACTCTTATTGAAATCCAGCAGCACAGCAGTTACTGTGCCTTGCTTTTCTACATATTAAGCTATACTAGCTTTTGCTTCTTCTACAACCATTATAAAAATGGTAATGCCACACATTTCCTAGCCCTACATCTAAACTTACGGTAGAAGGGATGCTTTCAAAATAAAATGTTATATGTATTTTATAAGCAGGAACATTGCATCTTCTTTAAACAACAAAAAAATTCCACACAGCCTTCTCCCTATTAATGCTTTTGTGGCATATTTCTAGATACTATAACTGAGAGACAAGGAAATGTAAAACAGTCAGGAAAAAGAAGTTAGCTGCAACTGAGCTTTCTTTGAAATGAAGTGGGGTGACCCAGCTAGTTGCCAGATTTCGAGAACAACAGAGGCCACTGCACGTTTTCTCTTAAGTTTGAGATTCTACCCTGGTATCTTCTTCCTTTTTCTGAACGATGAAATGAAATAAAAGCTGAAATGTAAACAAGGTATGACAAGACTTTTTATAAAGGCAGGATTAATAACAAGAAAAAGATGAATATGGGCTTTCAAACCGTACACTGTAACCCGATAGAATTTGGAAGAACTCGGATATATAAAAGTTAATCACAAAAACACTGGCAAACCTGCCTTTGAAGGAGAAGGCAGCAAAAAAACACCCTACAGAACATCAGAGCTCAGAGGGAAAGGTAGAAAGAATTGGAAAAGGGTTAAAATGACTAAGATTAAAAAAGTGCATGACAACCACTCTCAAAGACCCGATCTGCGCTAACAAAACCATATCCCATGCTTTTGATGAGACACTCACAAATGATTTAGCAAGAGGTGCTTTTGAATTATACCAGTGCTTTTTGGCAATAAAATGTCTCTTTTTTTTTTTCTCCTTTCCCTGAGTTTTCATTTCTATCTGCCCTAAGCTGAAAACATCCTTGCTATAAAATAAGATAAGAAATAAGCAAAACCAGGCTGAAGGTATTTTAAAAGCAAAATTGCCCTATGAGGAATTTATTGCAAAAGTTAGCAAAAACTGATTAAAATAAATCTAAGATTTCAGGAAATACTAAATCTAAACAATCCAACATAAAGCAAAGGGAGGCTCCAGACTTTAAGCTATTTAAATCAAGACAACAAGGCGTAGATTTCAATAGAGCTGTGAAGGCCAAAGTTCTACCTTTACCTTCTGCTAAAATTCAGTGAGTTCACTGCTTTATTTCACGTGTTTTAAAATAGCTGCTTCAAAGTATAAAAATGCCTGTCTCAAGCTGCATGTTAATTAAAGTTCAGTTCATCTTTGACACAAGCTTCAGTCAGTTTACAATTAATTGCTCTGAGGTCTGTTCTCCAGTGTCAGCTAGTTGGCTTACGCCAAGCCTAAGGTCCCATTATGTTCCCGTAAAATGGCATGATCCACTGAAGTCACTTTGCACCCTACAGAAGTGTAAAATTCACCCTCCTCAGGGAGAATAGAGTGATGATTTTGCTGGCTGCTGCCAACAAAAAATATTTTTCTTTATCAAGAGTAGAGAACTTACACATGATGGGGAGGAAGAGTGGGGCAGCTTGTTGGATCTTCAAGAACAAAAGCCGATGGCAGCTCCACCATAGTCGTCATTCACATGAGCACTTAACAGCCATGATTTCCAAGGAGAGCATCATGTTCTCCTTTCTACGTGATGTCAACACCATCAAATCCCTAATCCGAAACTCTACAGCACTAACAGGAAAGCTTGACCACACCAAGCTGGCCCCAAGCTATTCCCAAGACAACACTGTTTTCAAGAAATATCTTTTGCCTTGGAGAAAGACACTTTTGACAATTATTCAGGTCCCACCTCTGAAATCCAGTGTGCATACCCTGCAAAGTGCTTCAGTTTTCCCTCTGCCTTTCCCTCTCTCTATCCAAGAAAGAGGCAGGTATGTGATACACTAATAGCTACACTATGGCAGCTACCCTGAAGGGAGAATGTCTTTTAAGTATATAAAAAGGTTGCTGCATCCCACTCACTTTCTGCTAATATTCTGAATTCTATCTCATAAAACTGTTAAGTCTGAAATGGCATTTTGAGTTGAAACAACTTGAATCAAATTAATAGGGACTGGCTTCCACTGAAGTCAGTGGAAAGACTTCACTGGACTTCATATGGATTAAAACAGGATGCAGGATGCTCATGGTGAGTAAGTACATAAGACAGACAGATAAGCCTAACCTAACTATAAACCTAAACTAGTACCCTTTGAAGAAAATCTGGAAATGAAATCATCCTCAACACCTCAAAATGTCAGAGCACCAGCAAGGCACAGACACTGCATTCAAGGCCAAGATAGTCTAAAATTAATAAACCATTATACAAATGTTTGTGTCAGGTGGTTCTCCACCTGCCAGCACTGCCAGTCTGGGTGCTGCCCCCATCCCAGTACCAGTGCAGCCCCAAAAGCATGGTATGTCCGCAAAGCCTGACTACAAATGCTTGGTTTTGCACAACTGTGCAGCTCCATCATATAATTTGTGATGTGCAGAGTTACTGGCCAGGCTGCTGCACCACAGCTCCCATTACCCAGCAGTCTGGGTGCACAGGGAGCACCTGCCAAACACACAACAGGCTGCCACCTGTGTCTCAGCCCAAGATGTCCTCTGGCTGCTGCAGGACACAGAGCAGAAGCAGCATTACATACCGCCCAAATTCGGATAAACAGCACAGTGACCACCACATGACAAGAGTCTTATTTCCCCTGGCACTCTGCCCTTGTTCAGCCAAAGATGGGTCTTTATCAACTTAAGATAAATGTGCACTGAACAGCTTTGCAGGGCCCACAGAAATGAGCTCTGTTTCACTTAGGCTTGCTGATTTAAAACCGGTTTTAGTCACTGAGCAGTTTTCTGCTATCAACAAGGCCCCACCCTGCCACAAAGCACAGTTAAATGCGTATTGGTGTGCTACCACTGGGCCTAACAAAGAAATCATAAAAGCTCCTGCTCATTACACTGTAAGAAATGTTGCCCCAGGAAAGAAACTGTGAGCCATGGAAGATGTTGGTATACACCAATGCTTTTGTTGGGTCAAGACAATCAAGGAAAATAATTAGCAGCAAGACATTGGATCTTCCAGCTCTCAGGAAGCGCTGTGGGTCTGCACATTGTGCACCCCAGAGAGGCTGCAACTGCCAGGCACAAAGAAATTAGGAGTCAAGGAAAAAAGAAGAAGAAAAAAAAAAGATATGGAGGATTTCTTTAAAAAAAAATTTACCAGATAATTGTTTTATTAATTGTGAAATGAGAAGACATATTAAACACCACATGGCCTGGGAGTGAGGAATTCAAGAGTATCTTCTGTATTTAGGAAGATAAAGAGGAGAGGACCACGGTGTGAAATCAGGAGGAATAAGAAACTGGCTTCCCCTTTTAAGAGCAGCATCAATTAAACCCAGGGGAGGCGGGTGCAGTTTACTAGTTAATTAGTCCAGGGATGTGGTCCTTTCATGTGTAATTCAGAACAGGAACACCTGGTGTGCGGCACTTCAAAGCACGGGGGAGGAAAAAAGCCAAACAATGCAGGATAGGTCACAAAAGAAAGCAACAGCACAAGAACAAAAACTGTTTAAATCTGACCTTCACCCTGCTGTAAATAAAGCAAGACAGTAGGACCCCCTCCTCCCTGCCCAGGGAGAACAAACAGCTCTGGGCTCACTGGGGGAGTCACAAAAAAATAAAACAAAAAAAGAGACAGAGAGGGGGAAGAGAGAGACATGGTGGTAACTAATTGTTTTACAACCTAATTAAAAGGAAAACAGACAGCAAGATATAGATAGGGATATAATGATTTTAATCACGTTCTAATATGCACAACCGAAAAAGACAAGCAAAGGAAAACATGATCTGGGCAGTGCTGGGAGGCTGGTGGAAATGCTACCTATTGGCAAGGGAGAGCGGGGCAGGACTGGTAGGCTGAAATCCTAACTGGGCCTCAAATACAAGGTTTGTCACTGGATAAAAATTGGGGCCAAATTACAAAGCTTCAGACTAGGAAGGAGTCAGGATGGTGCTTGGTCTTAGGCATAAATAGATGAGGATATACAAGACCTACTGCTCCAAACCTGGACTGAATTTCAGCAGTGTGCTCAAAAGCACCCCTTCCCGTAAATGCTATTGCGCAGCAAAGCTCCTCCGTAGCACGCCTGAATTGTGCTGAAACTGGAAGCAGAAGCACCATGATAAAACTTTTACAGTGCTTTACCTCATCAAACACAATACAACTCATTAAACCTCACACCCCAAAGAAGTAGGTGTTATTTCTGCTTTACAGAAGGAAAACAGAGAGGTTAATTTAGTAGCCATAAGACACAGAATGATCAGCAGTGAGTTTGCTGCTCAGTCAGCAAAAACTACCAGAAGATAACCAGATTTTGCAAGATTAATAATATTTTATTGGATGTTTCTAGTACAGAAAAATCTCTGAAGGGCATCACTCCAGAAGGGTGTAAGCATGGGGCTGACCATGAGAAAAGAGAAAATGAATCCCAGTTTCTGAACGCATATTTGGAGCAGATCTCTCCACTGTAGTGGTGATTACCTTACTCGCTCATCGCTAAGCTTGATCTAGCACAGTAAAGAAAGATGCTGTTATTTTCAAATACTGGACTGCAACTTAATGAAAGTGATTTACTCCTTAAATCTGCTGCTGTCTTTTGTGAGTCCTGAAGTAATTAAGCTGTGAGCCTCATTGTGCCATCTGTAAAAAGAGAAGTGGTGCAGAGAAACTGGGTTTGTGGAAAGTGCCCCACAGAAGGGAGGCATTATTACAGATAAAAGCTGCCTTATATTTAAATGGCAACTTCTCTCTTTCACAAACGATGAAAAGTCATGAAGCCCTCACATCTTGTTCTAAACCACCGTCTGTTCCCCAAATAATGTAAACAAATTATGAGAAGAACTGCTGCAAGCAGGACTGTCTTGTAAAATGTTTCACTGGTGAGATACAGTTCTGGGTAAGACAACAAATACTGTTTGAAAACTCTCTGGACATAACGTACTGAACAGCACCATTTTCACATCAGGAATGGCAGAAATGTCCTGTGTGACTGAGAGCTTGAGAAACTATGGGAAGAGAAGAAAAAGCAGCCCTGTTCTTCCTTCTCAAAATCCAACACAAAGCAAATTTTTATTTTTCTTAAGTCAAACAACGGGTACATTGGGCAACATGCACGAAAATACATTTCAAAATGGGCTTGGTGATTATTGGAAATGAATAAAATGAAGCACATGTGGTGATTTGCCAGTGCTTACCTCCCTATCACTTTACCCCATGCTGGCAATTACAAATGTGGGAGTGTTTTCCAGAATGAGCTTTCCAGAACAGCCTGAAGACTTCTCAAAATGCTTCTCTTCACCCATGCTCAGATGGGAAGGGCAAGCTCCCCTATTTTAAGAATCACAGAATCCAGAATCCAGAAGCTGGATTTGTCTTAATAGAACAAGGACATTATTCAGGCTACCACCTAACAGGAGTTCAGAGCTGAAAGATGTTTGGGGGTATTTTGGGACTGGTTGTTTCAGGTGGTGGTTTGTTTGGCTTTTTGGTGGTGTTTTTTTGTTTGGTTGGTGTTTTTTTTGGGGGGGGGGTTAGTCATTTGGGAAGAGAAAGGGCTTAAAAAGAAATAGGATTCAGCACATATCTCATGAGAGTAGTACTCGTAAGTTGAGATCAAAGTTGACCAAGCTTTTATAAGGCAAAGGCGCTTGACAAGAATTATGATGTTTTGAAGATTTCTCCATAATACTTTATTAGAATAAACCAAACCAGGTTGGAAGAGACCTTCAAGATCATCGTGTCCAACCCATCAACCAATCCAACCCACCCAAACAGCTAACCCATGGCACCAAGCACCCCATCAAGTCTCCTCCTGAACACCTTCAATGACGGCGACTCCACCACCTCCCCGGGCAGCCCATTCCAATGGGCAATCACTCTTTCTGTATAGAACTTCTTCCTAACATCCAACCTGAACCTCCCCTGGCACAGCCTGAGACTCTGTCCTCTTGTTCTGGTACTGGCTGCCTGGGAGAAGAGACCATCATCTGCCTGTCTACAACCTCCCTTCAGGTAGTTGTAGAGAGTGATAAGGTCACCCCTGAGTCTCCTCTTCTCCAGGCTGAGCAACCCCAGCTCCCTCAGTCTTTCCTCATAGGGCTTGTGTTCCAAACCCCTCACCAACTTTGTTGCTCTTCTCTACATGTAACTCATGTGTACTGCAAGATCAAACCCAGCACAGAAGTATACACTCCTGACCATGAGACACACTCCTCTGGCACCATTTCTTCCCCCAAATCATTCCCACTCCACCACACCTCGGACAGGACTAGTACTGTCTATGCATGCTAGCCAACAGAATGGCACAACAAGCTCCCTGGACTCCCAACTCCTCTCCCAGCAAACAAGGTCCAGGGCCAACCACCCTTATGCACCTCAAACAGCACAGCCAGTTGTTTGCCAAAAGGAATGTACAGACCTCAACTACAGCTTCCACAGCAGAAATGTGGGAAACGACTAGAAATTGGGCTGAGCTGCCTCAGCAGTGTGACTGCACACCTATCTTCAGATGTGACCAGATGGAGGACCCACTAAGCAGCTGTTTCATCTCCTTGATGAAAACTGTAAAATCTGGTTTCCAGAGCGTCCTGTTACCTAGACCCTTAATGTGGATGCATTTATAAGTGGAACAGGTAAGAGAAGGTCAAAAGCAGCTTCTTGGCTCCAAGCTAAGCATGGTAAAAGCATTTTTGCAATCACACAGTTCACAGAAAGCCTTGATTAGTCTGTGTGAACTAGGGGAAACCACTGTTACATACTTAGGACTGCTGAATACCATGAGCCCCACAGTGGAGGCCTGACATTTAATTCCAAAGAATAACAAGCTGCAATGGAGAAAATGCAAGACAAGGGCAGTGAAAACCAAAGGAAACACTCATAGGTCATGGGGCATTACTAAGACTTGAATTCTTACCAACTTGGGACGTCTCTAGGTGATGATTCGAGGTTAGGCAAGAAGTCAACCAGTTATAGAAATGTAAGCATATTATATGCTATACACATTCTACCTAGCCAGTATATAAATATATCCAGCTGTTAAAGACAGAATTACAGCATTTATTTGCCCTTTTACAAATCATTTTCTGTTTCCAATTTGTAATTACAGAAGTGCTCTTAAGTCTTGCTAAATAAGCCCAGGCTTTGCCTTACCATTACATTTGTCTGCTGTTGTAGTTCAGAATAAACTGGAATTAAAACAGCAGTCTCTTGGTACTCATCTTCCTGAACACAGAGGCTGAGTATGGTGCAAGAAGAACATGTTCTCAGGACGAAAGAGGTCTGAGCAGAGTTTCCTTAAAAGCAGCAAAGAGGGTATAAAAGGGCTCAGAATACCAGATGACAGAAGTTAGGAGAGGTTTCTCCAGAGCAAGAATAAACTGCAGCCTTTCTGGAAGAAAAGAAAAATGAAGACCTGAAGGCATAGTCCAAGAGCTGCCTGTGTTCTTGCCAAAGAGTAATTCTCATAACAAGTTAGACTTGTGCAATGCTTGACTCACTGCAACTGGAAATAAAGCCTTCACTGGCTTGAAGAGTTAAAAGAAATAATAATAAAAAAGGAGATTTAAAGAAAAAAAAAATAAGAAAGAGAAGGGACATCTTCATATAGAAGATTTGACTTTTTCTGTTCTTTATGGTCCCTTAAGACAGGATCCCATCTGACATTTACATTTCTCTAACTCCGTGGGGAGTTAAAAGCAGTTTTGGACATGATTCACCCAGACTGTTTTAGCATCTAACACTGATTAGACAAATTTGCAACCTGCTTGTTCTTGCCATTGATTAACACTGACTCCTGACATCCATCTAGAAGTAGAGGTGTACACTGCTGAACTTGGAAAAGAGTCAGCACAAGTCCAGGGCAGGTGAGGTTGGGGTGTGTTGCCAAGGCTGTTGTCCTGGGCTCCCTGAGCCTGGCAGGGAGCAAAGCAGCTCTTTAGGGAAACATCCTGTGCCCTCACTGTGCCAGCTGGGAAGCTTTTGCTTCACTACCATCCCTAACTTTAAGGTTTGTTGACAAGCCGACTGTGCAGGTCTAAATGATGTTAAGTGATATCTCAAGAGTCTGAAAACTCTGGGCCTAAATTGCTCCCAGTGAAATTTGAATTACACCAGTCTCTTTTACAAGCATATTACCATGTACAAGAACTCTCTGGACCCACTTATCTATTAAATACCCCAAAGACCCAGACTCCCTAAAGACGTTTGCTGGGATGAAACCAGCGGCGTTTTCCACTGGCAGTTTCCAGGACCCACTTAAGCTCCACTGTGCTGCAGTGGCTGTTGGCATTCTCCTACAGACACAAAGAGACTTCGACAGAACTTAGAACTAGAGCTATTCTTTGGTTCAAGGTAAATGGCCACAAAACCCAAGCAGTTATGAACTCACGGGCTTTGGCACTAGCTAGCTTAAGCAATAGCCCAGATTGCAATCAGGACATAAATCAGAGCTAGCACACTATGTTTTGGAGAAATAACTTATTCTACGCTGTGGTATCTCCATATGCCAAGCACTCACTCTTCCAGTGTCTTACAGGAAAGAGTAGCACCTTCTAAACCATTAGCACCCTTCCAGCTAGTGCAGCTACGGAAAGTCACTGGGAATAAAAGTAAGCACAGTGCTCTTTTATTTGTGGCACTTCTCTTTCCTTTAATGTGTGCCTGATAAAATGTTTCCTAAGCATTGCCTTTAGTATGTGTTTATCCCAAAGGGACTGTTCCAGGAGGACAAAAAATGTAGCACCCACTACTGCCAGGTTTGCCTTCAAAGCTAAGGATACACACTTCATTCACTTGAATAAATTTCCTTTATCTAATACATCCAGTGACGCTTCAGGCTTCTGCTTGATGAACATGTCCTACCTTTCAGCAGAAGCTCTGAAACAGAAGTTAAGTTAGCTAAGAACAAAATTACCCTCATGAAAATATTTGTCATGAAAGCTCAAGTTTCAGCAAGAGGCATGTGCTGTTTTTGAATATTCTCACCAGAAAAGACCACTAACTTTTTAGGGAGTCTAAGGTTGAGAGGTGCTAAGTGCTTTCAACTGTCATTTATTTTGGTGAGAAAGAGGACACACTTAAACAGGATAGCTGTCCTTGTATGCAGCTAAAATAAACACTTTTCTTCCACCTGTATCTTTGTTAAGGGGGGGGGGGGGGGGGGGAGGAGGGGGGAGTGAAGCCAAAGAGCATAAAGAATGTCACCCTCACTTTCAGCTTTAACCATTTGTAAAGTAATGGAGAGCCTCTTCCTCAGCCTCAGAGAGACTCAAATAATTCCCCTTCCCTCCTGACAGCGGGTCCATCGCCGCATGTGTCCCCAGCCCGGCAGCAGATGACACTCCCCACTCCTTTAAAGAGTACCCTGATAATATGCAGGGCTAAAATGTCAGAAGCTATTAGAAACTCTCCGGCACACAATATATCTCCATCCCCGCGTTTTCCCCTTGCACTAGGCAACAACAGACAACAGGCATGCAAACTGCTCAGCTGCAACTGTTCCAAGTCGAATAATTACAACTTGTCAGAAAGAATTAATTTTCCCATTTCTCATAAAGATGTGTAAAAATTACCATGTTATTATACACTGACACTCTCTGGAGGCAGACACAAAATTTAATTTTGAATTCTTTCCGCATATTAAATTAAATCCATAAATAAGAGTTTAGGCATTCACTCGGAAGCATATGTTCATTGGGAGCGAAAGCCAACACGAGCCTGGCTGTAATGGTTGTTGTAATGTTTTAATAGCTCGCTTCTTCTAAGCACCAATAAATTTACATGATCATAACAGTCGTGGGCATACAAGAAGCCCATTACTGTCTGGGCACAGGCAGCAGCGCTAACAGGAGGGAAAAATGGAATGGGGGGGGGGGGAGGAGGTTGGGGGGGGGGGGGAAGAACCCTTAAATAAAATTAGGCAATTGCACTTGTCAGCTGCTCCATGATTGAATTTTTAATATTGTGGTCAATTGGTCAAAACAAATAATGGGATAAAATATTTTAATGCATTTAAAACCTGCTTCTGTGGTTAACAGAGTTTATCTACCTCTTTCTATATATGGCTGCAGTCTTGTCAGGCTGCACTTCCATTCTGTGAGTGATCGGACAAGAGGAAATTTCGCTCATCGCGGTGTCTTCTTGCCCAGCTCCTGCTGGTCAGTGGCACAGCACTCGGGACCCTGCCATGAGAGGCTGGAAAGGGCCTGTGCATGGCCATGCTGCTTCCCAGCACTGAATTACATTGCTGCAAAGCACTTTTGGCTGATCCCAGTAGATATTGAAATAAAGCACACAGGTAGGGTGGATAGAAGTTAGTGCCACCCCCTTCAGGATGCTAGGCAGAGCCCAGCAGCCTTAGAGCTGAGCAAAGAAGCAAGCCTTGACTCACCACCTCTGTTCACCTCACCAATACAATCCCAGCATAACCCCACCAAAATTGGCCTTGCTATAGGCTGGACTCATACAAAACTGACTTACATACTTACTCCCTTGGCCAAGAGTGTGTTTCAGTTACACAAGTGGGGGTGAGCAGGTTAACTCCCCCCTTTTTCTATTTCTAATAATTTATGGTTTAGATACATTCACAAGTGAAGCAGAGTTTCCCAACAGGAAACTGAAATGTAATATAAAGGTTAGCTATAAAGACAGGCTCCTGGAACTAGTCTTTAAACAAGGGCAATGAAAGATAACAGCTAACCTTATGCTCTGCTCAGATTAAAGTCTCTGCTTTCTTTACACATACACTCAGATGATTCTTCAAAACCTTAATTGCTTTTTAAAAAAAAAAAAATCCAACTTCTCTCTAAAGCTCTGTCCACCCTCACTAAAACTGGGAATACATGCACAGCACGCGTGTCTGCATTCAGCACACAGATGTGCACAGCCACACACCTCCAGTGGATCATACCGCAGGGTGGAAGGCAATCCAGCTCCTAGAAAAACCTTGGCGTATTAGTGCTCCTCACAACGTGTTCTTTCAACCAGAGTAGGCAAGAGATGCACAAGTCAGTATTATCTCTACAACTGCCCAAAATAAGTTTATGAGGTAGTAATACACTGAGCAAAACAAAGCCATGGATAACCAAGCACTTACCAGGTGAAATTATACCACATTTTCCAAATTCAGTGAAAACGCATTTCCCACTGACATCAACAGAAGACTCTCAGTGGCTGTTGTAGGATTTGGACAGGCTACTAAATTCTCAGTTATCTACCTGATACTTCACTGACTTCCAGAAGTCCAGTCCAGAGCACTCAGGTCTGTGTGACTCACTCAGGGACGAGAGTCCTGAATCATGGCATCAGCTTTGGCTGCCACAACATTTTGTTGGTTGCTGACTTCTTACCCAATCCACTGCCTGGATTGGGCAAGAAGAGGTCAGCAGCCAGCAAAGAAAAGAGCAAGAATCCTTCTTCAGTAATATCACTCAGACTTTCACTTCTGAGAGACTGAATCCAGCCAAGGTCAATTATAAGCAATCATTTGAAGAAAAAAAAAAAAAAAAGGCAGTTTGAAATCTTCTGGGCAATTTCCAGCCTGCAGCACAAATTGGGGTTGTCAGGAGACACCACCATAAATGCTATCTCAGGCTGCCTGCTGCAGGTGATGCTCACACTCTCAATGATGGTATGCTGCCTGGCCTGCAGATGCTCCCAGTGCACAAATTTGCCAAAATTTCACTGCACCAAGCTGAGTCTTTAATAATCAAAGATAATGGGATAAAGCAAAGGAGAGCCCAGCAGCAGTAATGTGGTTTCAGTAAGGTGTAAAAAGTTCACCAGCAAGCAGTGATAGCTTTGTACAGACTCCTCAGTTAAGGGCAGAGGGATTCAGGAAATTAATATGACAATAAAATTTAAAAATCAAACTTTGAAGCTGAGAAAATTTGACACTGCCTGAATGATTAGTGCATCAGACAGCAGACTGAATACTGGAACCAAAACTTTGCAGGAGCTTTCAAGAAGGTATTTTGCTGGTGTGGCATGGCTACTTCCAAAAAACCTGAAGAGCTGATTTTTCACTTTTCATCAACTAATCTTATTCTTACTCAGAGATGCAGTGATTGACATCCTTGTCACCAACTATGTAGCAGCTTCTCTGAAATAAATTTGCAATCACAGTCTAGATCCTAGTGAACAAAAAAGCCCCAAACCACCCCACAACGCAAAACCCCCTGAAGCACTTGGTATTAATTGGCCATCCTTGCCGGTGGTCTCAGGACAGAGGCCATGGGCATGGAAAATGAACAAGCTCCTGACCTTCTTCTGATCCTCTCCATGAGGGCTGAGACAATGACTGGGCTATGCACTGCCATTTCCTATTTAATTAACCAGCTAAATGGAAGATTTCCTCTGTGGCTAAATGGGAGACTTCTTTTTCCAGTTCTGCTCTCAGTCTACTGACTCTTGCAGTGACTTAAGTTGACTGTAACATTTCAAGGAAATAACTCCCTCCAATTTTCCTAACACAAAAGGAAGAATATTGCAGCAGTACTGCAGCTCAGTTTATGTAGAGAGAGTTATAGATGTGTCTTTTGATTTGCATCATTCTATTCTTTTTTCAAGAGACAACCCATATCATTATTCTCCTTAAAATATATGATACGTTTACCTCTAATCCCACCGCAGAGAAAACTTCACAAATGTGAGAAAAAGTTGATTCCATGTAAGATGTACAAACTTCAGCTACCTGATGGGGATGATATATGCACATTATATAATACATACATGTGGAAAACAGCCTTGATGTGACAGCTGAGTCCTGAGGCATCATAGTAGTTGCTCTGTGTTTGAAAGACAGCTTCTCTACCAAACCACTCAAACAGTAAAATGAACACAATATACTCTGCAGCTAAAACTATGCCCTTAAGCTTCAGTTGGAAGAGGAAAAGAAAACTTCTCATTGAAGTCTATTTTAATTAGGACTGCAGAGAACTAGTTTGAATGAAAGCCTGCTTTTTCTCCCCCCCCCCCCCCCCCCCCCCCCCCCCATTATTTTTTGTTTCAAACCCCAAGCTAGAGTTAAAAAAATTTCTTGGGTAGGGTGGAAACCAAGTGAAAAGCTGAAGCAAACTTACATTTGAAGGTCCTTTATCTGAAGAAATTCCCTATAAAAACTTGGATTTGGGGATGACAAAGAAAGGATGAGCTCTTATATTCAGTCTGCTTCTCCCATATGATCTGCAGACTGGCTCTGTCACAAAAGCTAGAAAACACTAAACAAGTTATACAGCATTTGCTTAACTGACAAAATATTCACTGATTATTACTGCCATTAGCCTGTTCTTTTTGATTTCCCTATGTATTTGTTTCTCAGCATTTTGGATGTTTAGTATCCTGACATGATGTGTCTCCAAAGCTTTGTCAGATGCTGTCTTTCTAGATTAAATACATACGGAAGGATATGCTTTATGCCTGTGACAACTGCCTTGTTTAGCGATGGACTTCTGGAAGGTCACAGAACCTATGTCCATCTGTGCATGTGAGAACAGTTCTGTGGTACCCAGCTCTCTCCACTCATGATAGATTTAGTAATTATGAAAAGTCTGAATCACACCACAAAGAGTTGGAAAGCAGATACTGTGCATGTCCCTCACACCCACCTGGTCGTCTGGAATACCCTCTCAGATGTTTCTGAGGGTTTGGGGTTTTTTTGTCTATTTCCCTGCCTGGGGTATCAGTTTACCCCTTGTGTCTCAGGATCATGTGCTGTTTCTTTAAATCCATGGATCTTGGATCAAAGATTTGGAGTTTGTTTCTGGACGGGGGCAATACAAAGCCTGTCTAAGCAGATGCAAAAAATATTTTGAAACAACAAGGCTGCAGAATTCAGTAAGGAGGCAAAACAAGAGAGCTTCAGTACCACTCCAGCGCAGGCATAAGGAAACCGTAATCATATCTAATTAGAGTTAAAATAATGTTTCCCTTTGAAATGTTTAATTAGCTCTGTTTTATTACATAAACATTCTTGATGCAGAGCATACTGAGCTAGAAGAGTCTGATGAGTTAAACAGCGCAAAGTGCTCAGGCGCCCAGTGTGGGGCAAAACCTGACAAGGAGTGGCTGTTGTTACCAGATGTCTGGACCATCAGTGCAACCATGATGCTTGCTGCAAACAGCAGGCTATCATTTCAACCTTTGTTGCCTTTACTGAAGCCTCCCATCGTGCTTTCAATTTAACAGCATCACAAGGAGACAAAGAAATTTCTTACAATATGCCTTTCAGTTCGGAGACAAATCCCATTTAAACTTGTTCAACCTCTCATAACGTATTAGTTATTGTTGCCAGTCTGCATGTCCTCTGGCAACACACTACTTGTTTCTGGAGAAGGGAAGCTTTTTCTTCCCTCCCCCCTCCCCCCTTTCTGTCTCTCCCTCTCTCTCTTTTTTTATTTTTTTTTAATTCTTGCCCTTCAGTTTGATAAAGCAAGACCAGATTTACTGGCAAACTTACAGCATGCTTGTCACAAGCTTGCAGCAAATTTAATTAACCTTATTACAAATATGGTTTTCTTGAAGATTACATCACAATCTGGTTTCACATCGCCTGCTGCTGATTCAACATATTCTGTGCTTTGGAGAATATGTTCATTTTCTGAAAAAGGTCAAAATGTTAAAATATCTAAAACTTTACTATTTCTTCTGAGTTCCTGTTCAAATGTTGTGCTGGATCGAGACTTTGTCTGACAAGCAGCGTTCTCTTGCCACGTGCCAGTTGTAGGTAGGTTTACCACACAATACAGTTTACATCCCTTTAACAACAAGGATGGACCAGATGATGGAAAATGTGTTGCTGGTTTAACCTCTGATCAGCACACCAGGACAAAATCACCAGAAATGCATTACTGGAATAAGCCTTGCCCAGCAAGCTAGAAACAAGTCAGAGTTGCTACCATAATTTGGAATTTCAGCTGCACAAGGACTGAGCTAAAATATTACTTTTGCTCAGGAACACTGACAGTGAAGATGCATCAATTGGTTTAGATTAACAAAATAGGTTTTAAATTATGAAATGTTTTGTAAGGGATTTGTTGGTCTCAGTCTCCAGAAACTTGAAAGAAGAAGTTTCCTGCAATGGAAAAAGTTGGCATAAGATTTCTATCAGAGTACTCTAAACCCAAAGGAGCTGGAAAAACTCTTGATTGCTTCCTTAAACGGTACCTGAATTTAGAACCTTTAACTACTTGCACAGACTGACAGCCTCCTTGAAAGTGCACACTCTGATACAACTGTGGGAGACATTTTGATTCCTTACACGTTCATTTTTTCATTTAATGTCTAGAGGAGAAATGTCCTTGTCCATATTCACGTAGTAACAAAGCAGGACTGGCATGGCATGGGAGGAAGCAGAGGAAAAAAGTCACAGCATCTGTATGAAAGTCCTCTTTGATAAAGCACAAAGAGAGATGTAAACCAAACACATCTTTGCCCTTTGTTACCTCTTTAATTGTTAGCACACAGGTTATCAGATCAGTGGATAAAACCTGCTTATGTGGAAAAACCTGAAGAAAACATTAATACAGTAGTAGTGATCTAAAACCTTGGCATATACAGGTAAGGTCATTGACTGACACAGAACAAATGCATCAAAGACACTCCATGAAAAGCAGCTATGCTCTAGAGAAGACAATTTGTGAATGCAGAGGGTAGTGGAGGGTCTAAATGTGCCTATTGTGTGCCAACTTTCATAGGCTACCAAGGTGCTGACTCCCACATGGCAAAGGATGCTTTTTGTATTTACACCTGGGTGTACATAATACAGATCTGGGGTTCTTTTATATGCTTAAACAGAGAACTTTGAAAACTCAAGTGAGAGCACTCATTAACAAAAACTAATCTAAAGGGGTCTGCCTACCAAGCTTACTGTTTTTCACTGCAAGAGAAAAATCCAATCAAGCCAAACTCTCCACCCCATTCCAATAACCAAAACCTTTCACACTGTCCTGATAAACTTAATCTGTGGGTCACTGTAACACTGCCATGCATGGAGGTTGTACATTATTTTATTAACTCTCTTTACAAATAACAAAATATAATTATTAAATAATTGAAACAGAACTCAAGTCCTTGACTATCTCAAGAATATATAAACCATTAGGGACAGATTCTGAAACCTTCTGCAAGATATTCAAATAATTCCTTAAGAAATGGACAAGCTAACTAAGGAAGGCATGCTACTAAGACTGTCTCTCAAGAAGTAACACGAAATGTTGGGGGATGTGAAAAATCAAGGGGAACCTTGGCCGAAGCAGCTCTGATATTGAGGATTTTGAGCTTCGCAGAAGAGTGAGGAAGATATGGTAGAATCACTGCTTTTGACTTCAGGAGAGCAGATTTCAGCTTGTTCAGGGATTTGCTTTTTAGGATCCCAGGCAGACACCCTGGAAAGAAATGGAGTTCAAGAAGGGTTGCTTGGTTTCCAAACCAGAACATCCTCAAAATACAAATATTCTATTATTATGTGCAGAAGGTCAAGCAAGGGTGGAAGAAGGCCAGGATGCGTGGACAGAGAACTCAGCTAGCTCCAACACAAAGAATGTATAGACAATGGAAGAAGCTACACAGGACATACATTGCCAGAGTATGCAGGGAGTTAGAAATGTAAGAGCTCAGCTGGTGGTGGAACTGGCAAGTGATATGAAAAGCAGTAAGTTTATAGAAGAGAAACTTCAAGTAGTTCAGCAGTAAACGGCAGGGCAAGGAAAGTATGGTCCCACTGGTCAGAGAAGTGGAGAAGCTAGTGACACAGGTCATGGAAAAGACTGAGGTACTCACTCCATTTTTTTCTTCATCTTCACTGGTAAAGCTTGCCCTCAGACCTCGCAGGTCTCCAAGCTCACTTGATGTCTGTGAGTATAAAGCAGTGCCCACAGCAGACAAAGGTCCAATTCAAAGCCACTTAACCCAATGGGACATGTACTACTGTACCAAACAAGCTCCACCTGAGGGAGGTGCCTGGTACTACAGCAAGGTCCCGCTTCGTCATTTCTGAAGGGTCAGGGCAACTGGAGAAGGTAGATGGCAAGCTGAGCATGAGCCAGCATGGCCTGGCAGCAAAGCCAGCCAACAGCTTCCTGGGCTGTGCAAATGGCATTGCTGCCAGAAGGCACTTGCGGGACCCCACCTGGTGCACTGTGTCAAGCTTCCCAGTGCAAAACATTGATACATTGGAGTAAGTCCAGTGAAGGACTGTCAGGATGGTGGTGCACCGGAACACACAGCACACAAAGAGAGGCTCACAGAATGAAGTCTGTCCAGCATTAACAAAGCAAAGCCCACAGGCAGAGTTGCTGCTTAAAAGTACCCAGTTTGAAGGAAAAGCTAAGGCAAAACCAGAGTTTTCTCAGAGCGACACAACAATAGACCAGGAAACAATGGAAATGAGAGTCAGGTAATAAGAAAGAATTTTTACCAAGAGGGTGGTCACTTACACCAGCATCTGAACAGAGAGATTGTGGAGTTTCCATGCTTGCAAACATCCAGAACAGAACTGGGCACAGCCATGAATAACCTGCTGCTGGAGGTCAGACAAGACTGTGTCCAGCGGTCTTCTCCAACCTGAATTGTTCTGCAATTCTACGGTCACACAAAATGTCAATGACATTTGTCTCCCAACACTTAAAGAGGTCACAGAAATATTCCAAACTTGGTGGAATTCTTCTGGATTCTTTGCATCATTTCTAATAGCTCCAACAGTGAGTGATTTACTTGGTATATTTTTACTTCTATTTCTAATAAAGGTTAGACCATCTGACTATCTATTCACATGCTACATGCTTTATACTGGTGCTGTATACCAAACACCCTCTTCAAAAGGGGCTAACACAAACCTGTATCCCATCCCACCCTGCCACTTCTAACTAATTTACTGTTACTTGATATTCATCCATGTGTTGGTCATGAAGGTTATATACCAGAAATCTTTCTTTAGGAGTTTGTGCCTAAAAATTGGCAGCTTACCAAAGCTTTTTATTTCCCCCTCTTCTAACGTGCTTCCTTTTATGAAAGCCCTTAAACATCATACGAGAGAAATCTGCTTTTTACAAGCATTAAATCCTGTTTAGATATATGGATGGTTTTGAAAAGTCTATCTGCTGGAGTTTGTGCTTCTGGCTTTCGCCTTCAAGGTCCTTTTAAATCCACAAAGCTTTATGCAAG
The DNA here is from genome assembly GCF_026170545.1 of Melanerpes formicivorus. Taxonomy (NCBI): domain Eukaryota; kingdom Metazoa; phylum Chordata; class Aves; order Piciformes; family Picidae; genus Melanerpes; species Melanerpes formicivorus. The sequence continues at coordinate 8,386,041 of NW_027142360.1, read as the reverse complement.
CATGATAGGAAAGTGTCTGGAAACTTGAGAACACACAGGAGTTCACTACATTAATGCTGCTTTCTTCATGGGACATCCTGAGCCTTCCTCCACTTTGCTCTCTTCCAGGCAGTCTAACAGAGGGGAACATGGCAGAGTGGAATGGAAGCAAACAGAATAAATTCACTAATGGAAACAATCACTGCCCATAGGTGTGGAGTTTCCACCACCTTTTGTTGTTGTTATTGTTGGGGCTGTTTTGCTTGTTTGTTGTTGTGGTGGTATTGTGTTTGGTTGTTGCTGCTTTGGTTTGGTTTCTTTGCTTCTTTGGTTGGTGGGTTGGTTTGGGGACGCAGGAAGGCATAAGGAAAGAGCTTTTTCTTTTCTAATAATTGCATACAGTGCTTTGGGGTGCTATAGAAGGAAAAAATACTAAAATAACACCCAACAGAAATAGTTTAAGATTTATGACATTTCTGAACCCTCAGCTCTTGGGACACAACTGGAGACCTTTACATGACTTGCTCATTACTACTCTTACCAAAACTCCTAAAAGAGAAGACAAGACCACTAAAACAGAAAACCCTGAATGCTTTACAGCCCCCAGCTCCCTTATAACAATCCTCCATGGACAAAACACCTGCTTATGCTGGCAAAAAAAAAAGAAAAGAAATCATTCTTCTTGTTTAGGAGGTTCATGTACTACTACAGTACTTAAGACACTTGCAGACATCTTTTTCCTCAAAATTCTCAGATTTAGCTGAGCAGGGAATAATTTTCTCATTCCTGAGAAAAACTGTGCAATTTCTAATTATTTTCAAGTTCCAAGGTGGGTCAGTGTCAGCACCACTAAAAGTATGAAATACCTGAGCAAACAGATAATCAACTGCATTGACATCAGTGGTTAAAGCATTCACTTTGAACATACAACACAAGTTTCAAATTCCTGTCATAATGAACTCATATGAAGGTCTTTGCCAGTCTCTCACACAGTGTACAACAATGCTTCTCAAAAGGTATGAATTGGATCTCTTGAAATCTCCTGTTACAGCCAGACAGCCAAACAAATGAGAGGTAAAAGCTCTCATCTGTCAAAAAGGAAACTGAGATGCAAGTGTAAAGTTTGAATCAGGTAGGGTAAGAATTTATCAAGAGCAGTAAAGTCACAAGCAAATTCTCCTCTCTGTTCAGATCAGAATAACTTATAGATTTTTCTCATCTGGTTTTGATGAGAAAGCAGAACTGGAATAAGAAACCCTGCTCCACAAAAATGTCATTGAATTTGACATATTCCACAAAAAAAAAAAAAAAAAAAAGGATGGCTTCATTAGAAAAATTCCAGAGAACAATAACCTCTTTAGGTGAAAAAATTCTGACCAACTTTAAACTTTAACCTTAAGCTGTGGTAGATATGGACACTGTAGTAATGACATCTGCACTGATACCAAGAATGAAGCGTAAGTGAAAATTGCTAGGGAGTGTGCAAGCAGTCTTTCATAACTTGCTAACAACTAGCTCAAGTGAAGGTGGTGAAGAGAGGAGTTGGAATTTTCAATGAATGTATGCAGCAAATTCCAGAAGCATTATTCAAATTCATTGTCGTGGACTGGAGACAGGAAACCCAAGATGAAACACTCTTCTGTTAAATGCCTCAGCTCATATCAATAAACAAAGAAATGAATGAATAAATAGATAGATAAGTCACCTGACAGGAGAGCAGAGACCATATGGAAAGGGAAGGGAATGGAATGGAATGGAATGGAATGGAATGGAATGGAATGGAATGGAATGGAATGGAATGGAATGGAATGGAATGGAATGGACCGGACCAGACCAGGTTGGAAGAGACCTTCGAGATCAGAAATCTCATGACAGCTAAGAAATCTGCCCAAAAACCGTACAGCCCCATCTTACAGCTGTGGGGCCATGTGTCTCACATCTCCTCTTCTGCATGACATCTACCCCTTCCCACCACAGCTAGTCATCCAGTTTGCAGCACATGCCTGGAATGGGCTCAGCATACCCAAAGAGGAACATGGATCAGATGAATTAGCCTGGCAGACTGTATGTGTCCCTCAGACTATGGACTGGTTAACCCTGCTACAGACAGAGGAAATCCATGTCATGCAATGATCACTGATGACTTCAGTGATATTATCTAGTAATGGCACTTCTATCATAAGTTAAAAGCTTGGGAAATGCCCACAAGCACCCTTAGGGAGAGGTTCTAGGTTAAACTTTCTCTAACTACTTATGCTATACCTCTGTGTAGCACACACACACATTGCTCCCATCCCAATGTGAACAGTACCAATGCTTATGGCATTACTGGTAGTTCAAGTAACAAGAAAAGATGAAAATCTTGATCAGTGCTCTTTCATTTAGTCCTATCATAATGCAGTCAGTATCAGAGCCCAGTGTTCTTTGAACAAGGCACCCTGATTAAGTGTAAGGGGTTTGTTACACCAATGGTATAATAGCCTAATATTGTTTAAAAGGAACTGCATCACATCCAGTTATCATCAGAATCTTTCCCAGCTAATGGAAATAAGCAAGACTAATTGGATGGTTGCAGAGAATTGCTTCAGCAACACTTGTTGCACACAAAAACTAAGGGTTAAAAATGAAGATAACAATAGGGATGTGAACCATGAGACCTGCAAAGTCAAACTCTCAAAGACTGTGCTGTGGAACAGCATTTCATACTGCATGGATGGTGCATATCTAGTGCAGGAATAAGCAGAAATTGTAAACAACTTAAGTATTTTTATCTACTACCACCTGGGAATGACATCTGAACTTTGGTTACCAACTTGAACTAGGGGTGAAACGGCTTATGACCTGCTGCCCTGGGAGACTAATGAGATAAAATATCACTGCTGTGCCCTGCGCAAGGCTTGAGCAAGCTTTATAAGTGGATGCACAGGAAGTGGATCTGCAAAAGTCTGGAAAACTCTAATGAACATCTGCAAATTGATTTAGGCTGATTAAGTAGGGTCCAAAATTAATTACATGTCCATAGGAACAGAAGGAACACTCCTGACATAGAAGCCACGCAGCCAAAGACTTGCAGCTAGTATATTGCACGTAACTGCTTCAAAAGGTAAGGATGACAATTATCCAAAAGAAACCTAAATTTTTCAAAATCAAACATGAACAAATTCTTTTTCTCTAGATCTCTCTATGATGTCTGGGATGAGCTTTAAATAAAACCCACAAAACCAAACCAAACAGCCCAAACAACAAAAACGAACACATCCCCCTCCCCTCAAAAAAAAATCCAAACCAAAAAACCAACCAACCAACTGACCAACAAAACCCAACCCCAAACCAAAGAAAATCCCAACAAAACTGAGGCACAAATTCCTGTATTGCTTTGATTCCAACCACTCAGGTATGCCTAGAACAGAGTGCACATGAATGCATCCAAGAAGGTTTTGCAAAGCCTCCAAAGGAGACTCCACAACATTTCTGGGCAGTCTGTTCCACTGCTCCATCACCCTCAAAGTGAAGAAGTTTTCCCTTGTGTTTAAGTGAAAAAAATCTCCTGGGTTGTAATTTGTACCTTTTGTTCCAGTTTTCTTTTTTTCAACAAGAGAACTATCCCTCTAATAAAGACTGACATTTTTAATGGCTTCTCATGTCTATATTCACAGGGGTAAAAAGAGTAGCAAAATTGTCCAAAATGAAAAAAGTTATTGTTGTGGTATGGATACATAAATCTAAAGAGTTCCCTAATAACTGGTTTGTGGGAAAATTCAATAGCTTATTGGGAGTCCTGGTGGACAGCAGGGTGACCATGAGCCAGCAATGTGCCCTTCTGGCCAAGAAGGCCAATGGCATCCTGGGGTGGATTAGAAAGTGTGTGGTTAGTAGGTCCAGAAAAGTTCTCCTCCCCTTTACTCTGCCCTGGTGAGGCCGTATCTGGAATAATGTGTCCAGTTCTGGGCCCCTTACTTCAAGAAGGACCTCATGGAACTGCTTGAAAGACTCCAGACCAGAGCCACAAAGATGATGAAGGGAATGGAACATCTCATTTCTGAGGAAAGGTTGAGGGAGCTGGGTCTCTTCAGCTTGGAAGAGATTGAGGGGTGACCTCACTCATGTTTATAAAGATGTGAAGGGCAGTGGCAAAAGGACAGAGCCAGGCTCTGTGATTTCCCATGACAGAATAAGGCACAATAGGTGCAAGCTGAAGCAGAGAAGGTTTCATGTGAACAGAAGGAAAAACTTTTCACTGTGAAGCTGACAGAGGGCAGAAGCAGGTTGCCCAGAGGCTGTGGAGACATTCCAAACCCACCTGGATGTGTTCCTGTGTGACCTACTCTAGGTGATTCTGCTCTGATGGGGGGTTGGACCGGATGATCTTCTGAGGTCTCTTCTAACTCCTTAATATTCTGTGACTCTATGTAAAACTCCCATCTCAAGTTTTTCAGGCCAGTTCTTCAGGATAATGAGACTTAAATAGAGTACAGAAGGGTTGGAAATCCATGAGATTGTTATATTTTTGTAGTAGAGCTCAGTAATCTTCAAGCATTTCTCATTAACATGACACTTACATCACCTGTGATTAACACTTTTGCAATTAATTCTAGCTCCATTTTGATGAATAAAAATGTAACATCAGTATTATTTCAGATTTATATGACATCTTTCATTGCAAAGTGATTCTAACATGCTTTAAAACACACCCAGATCCATTATACATCGTTAACAACTCAAAAATGAAATGAGCCACCTGTGGTGGGTAGGTGAACAGCTGAAGCACAACACAATGTGCAAATGAAATGGAGAGATAATGGAAATTTTGGCTGGCATTGAAGCATGACCTCAATCTCAGAGAATAGGTCAAGGATGTTTTAAACCCCCAGAACCAAAATCTCAGCCTGAAAGCTTGAGCACAGAGAAAACAAACCAGTGGAGTCATAATTGTAAAAGTAGACCACAAACAAGACTCACACTTGTTGGAATCTGAATTTTGCTCCAAAGACCTTAGATCTTGCTTCACAGTGAACTTACCATACCTTGACTCATCAGAATAAAGAAAAATAATAGTATTACATTCTAAACTCCAAAGTCAGTTAAAAAAAAAGGAGGAATATTGCCTACGTAAGTCCTTGATGTATAGGGCTTGCTGTAACAGTGGCACAACCCCCTCCTTCTCACTGATTTTCAGAGCCTTGAGGCTTTAAAACCACTACTCGAAGCCATGGACCAAGTGCATTATCACAGCTAGTGGAAAGGGCTTGGATGAAGCAGTTCAACAGTTACCCAACTGCAAGGACAGCATTCAGCACTTGCCTTGGGAGTCACCAACTCTGTGATAACAGATACTGACAAACTCCACTGTTTATTGCTCAAGAAGGATTTTTTTAAAGCTTTTTGTCTCTAATGTAGGCAAATGAAGTCTGCAAATATTCACTAAAGTCAGGCATGCTGTGAGCATCGTCTTAATGAGACCATAAGGATGCAAGCAGGAAGAGCTATTTCAGCAGGTCTAAAAGGTAATACCCAACAGTTAGATTTCTTAATTTCACCTAAGTGTGAGCAACTGAAAAGAAAGCATTTCAAATGAGGAAAAGAAGCAATACCATAGCTGCCACCATGGATTTAAAGAAGGTGGGCCAGTTTTCAAGAGTTGATTGTATCAGGTGAAAAGGCAAAACAAGCACACCCCAAACAATCACATGGTACACAGCTCCCTTTTGCTTTCCCAAATACTTCAAGATAGTTCTCACTGTTTAAGAAATGTACCAAATATTTCCAAACTCTACATTTAATGTTTCTAAACAGAGAGAGTGGTTTTTTATTCCAGGAATCATATATGCTAGGCAGCACAACATCCTTCTCTGAAGAAAGCCTTCAAATTGCAGATGTGAGATGCAGCATAACAAATCTGCACCAATTCCTTTGAAGAGATCCCAGAGTCTGCCTCGGAATAATTTGGGCTGGAAGGGACCTCAAGTGGTCTCTAGTCCAGTCTCCTGCACAAATCAGGGTCAGCTCAGATCAGACTGCTCAAAGCTTTAACCTATCTAGTCCTGAAACCCCCAAGGAGAGACTGCACAGCCCCTCTGGGCAACCTGCTCCACCACCTGACTGTCCTGTATGAAGACATTTTTCCTCATGTCTAGTCTGAATCCCTTTGATTTCCATATGTGTCTGTTGCCATTTGTTCCTCCCACCATGTACCACCACAATGACCCTGGCTTTGTTTTCTCAATCCTCTGGCAGGCTGCCTGCAGGTAGAACCCGTAAAACCACCTCCTCCTCAGGCTGAACCAACCCAGCTCCCTGAGCCTCTCCTCACAGGGCAGGTGTCCAGCACTCAAGCACCATCATGGCCCTCCACTGAACTCACACAGGTTTGCTAATGACTTCTTTAAATGGGGAAGGGGGGTCAGGGTGGAGATTAACACAATATTCTGAGTGTGAACTAAAAAATGGGGATGCTTCCTCACTCCCTGCAAGCTACTGGCCACATCCCTATTGATACAACCCAGGAGGCTGCTGACTGTGTTGGCTCATCCCAGTTTTGTGCTCACCAGGCTGCCCTTGCAGCCCTTGATACTCTCCTTGCAAGTCTTTACTCTGGCTGAGCTCTGGCATTACAGACACCATCCCTGTATGTGCAGGCAATGTCTCTTAAGCTCCACTCCAATTCCCAAAGTTGTGTTTACCTACAGCTGATCAGAATGACTTCCTTGATTGAAGAGGTTTGGGGTTTTGGGGTATAACTCAGGATGTAATGAAATTCTTGTCCTGTTAAGCGTTAACATTTTTGTCAAACACTCTTCAAAAATCTCTTCTACCTACCTTTGACTAAAAATGAAAGGGGTGGGGTATGGGGCCTGAAATCTGAGTTTTAATATGCAAGACATTCTATCAATTGAATTAGCCACTAAGTTTGTGGTGTAATTCATAATGCAGTCATACTACAGATTGTTTTGCATTCAAGGCTCTCAGGCGTTTTCCAACCAACACATCGTGCGTTTTGCAGCAGGAGTACAGAGAGCAGATGGAGCACAGGTCTGACACAAGGTCACACAGCATGGCTGTGGCCATGCCAGGCATGGGGCAAAGCGATGGTGTGCCAAGACCTAGTTATGTGACTTAAAGATAGTATCATCTTTTCTTTTTTCCCCTTTTTTTCTCCAGAGATTATGACAGGATTTTGTTACAGAATTTTCTGCTGAAAGTGGTATTTTATTCAGGTTAATGACTTCAGATTCTCATCAATATCCTCCCATAAATAGGGAAAGAATGGCATCTGTGTCTGTGCAAGCAAGATCTCATTTACACTAAAATGTATCAGATTCCTATAGGGTCAAAACGTGCTGAGGTGCCACAGATGAAAGGAACAGGTGTTTTCTAGGTGACTTAGCTTTTTACAAAAGGAACTAAATAAGGAATGTAGTCTATGCCTTTTGAAAAAGGCCCCAGAATTTAGTTTTCACTTTACATTTGTAAACTTGTCAGAAATGAAACACTATTTAATACAAATTTTGGAAAGGCTGTAGAAGTGATGCTGCAAGCAATTCTTGCTGTAGTATGGAGGGGGGAAAGCAGGCAGCTCTTCTCCCTGCAGACTTCCCTGCTATGTTGTTCCTGCTGGACCTTTAAACATGGGAGCCACAAGTGCCTAGGAAGGCTGTGCCATTAAGTGGCCTCATTTGCAAACTCAGGAGGGAAGAAAATCTTGTGGACAAATATTAGCTCCCTTTTCAATTCTGCTGAACTACTGTATTTCACTACAGATCAAGGGAAATGATTCTGCCACTTTGCTCTGGTAAGACCTTGCCTGGAGTACTGCATGCAGCTCTAGAGCTCTCAACACTGGAAGACTACGGACCTAGCCCTATCACTACCTGACATCCTAAAAAGTGCCTCACCAGCTTTCTTGTAGTCCCCTTCAGATACTGAAGGGCCACAATAAGATCTCCTCAGTGCCTTCTCTTCTCCAGACTGAACAGCCCCAACTCTCTCAACCTGTCTTCATAGGAAAAGTGCTCCAGCCCTCTGATCATCCTCATGGCCCTTCTCTGGACACATTTCAGCACGTTCATATTTTTCTTGTAATAGAGGCTCTAGGACTGGACACAGTACTCCAGGTGGGGTCTCATGAGAGCAGTGTAGAAGGAGTGAATTCCCTTGACCACCCTCAAAATCCACTATTTTAGAAGTTTCAAACTCACACAAAATAACCTTTCCTATTGCTACTTAATATACAGAAAAAATTAATCAAGTGATAGAATCACAGAACCAAGTACTCCCCTCTCTCTTTGTTTATTTGTTGGGGTCTTATTTGGTTGGTTTTGGTAGTTTTTATTTTGGGTTTCTGTTGCTATTTGGGTTTTTTTTTTTAACCTTTTATTTAGAAAAATCCCTCTCAGTACAACCCAGTGCTATCTCTAAATTCTCTCTCAAAGCTAACATGAGGTTACTAGTGACAAGGGAACACTCAGCCAACAGCTGACAGTAAATAAAACTATTGGAAAGTAAGTTAAACTCAAGACCTGCCCAATAAACAGTTTTATACCATCATTACACAGCCAGTAAGTCTGCACCAAGTCCACTGCAGCTCTATGTTGCTATAAGCAACCTTATACCACTTGTTGCTTCACCTTCTGCTTGAGCTACTTAGGCAGCATATAAAACAAAACAAACCCCCCCCACACACACACACAAAAAGGCAAAAAGCATAAGGAGGTTAACTAGGACTAGACAAAAGGCTGCAAAGCTCAATCAAGGCAGGCATGGATCGCTGTCTTCTCAATAGCATCTCTGTTCCCCCCCACCCCCTGCCCATCACTGCCATCGCCGCACACACGCACTCACTCCAGCTCCAAGCCATAAATCTTACAAAGTCACTCAACTGACAGCCTAATAACATGAAAGAGGTATCTGCAAACAAGATGGTTTCAAACCACTGCTGGTGACCCTGAACAAATCAGGGCCCAGTTTCTTTTGCAGCTTGCATTTCTCCCCTTCAATCACTTAACCGGGCAGATTGATGTGACACTGCAGAAATAAACTAAGCTCCCTCTTGCACACTCTCTCCCTGGCCCTCCTGCTTTCTGGCATTCACTAATGATTAGACTTGGCTGTCCATATATGACAAAAGTCTAATGCTCACAGTCATTTGGGAGCCAGAAGTGCAGCTTCCCAACAACAGGGGATAAAAAACAACACCAAAACAAACCCAACACAAAAACCCCAACCACCACCATCCCACTACAAAACCCACTTCTCGCTATCTTGTCTGCTTTCATTCATTATTTAAGCATTTCTGCCTTTAAAAGAAATATGAAAAGCAAACATGACACAGTACAACCCATCTCTCCATGAATGTAATGGCCTAAGACCTTGTAAGAACATGATTGCAAATTGTGCCCTTTGGGAGCTTAACCAGAATACTTCGATATTTTGTACAATGTCAGACGTGGAAACATTTGTTTTAATACCTTTAAAGCACCTCCACCTTCCACTGTTCTTTAAACTCATAGTAGTACCTGAACCCTTCCTACCCTCTAATGGGGGTAAAGGCATAAAAGTTTGAAGTGATTTTAGCACATACCCACCCCCATGATCTTAAGTAACAGACATCAAATGATTTAGTGATGACCATGCTTCTTCACAGCAGAGAATGAGAAGCAATCCACACGTCCTAAATCCCAGTACAGTAACTTCCTTGAAGCAGGTGAAAGGAAAATTAACTAGCTGGCATAAAGAGCAGATACACCTACCAAACCATTCAACTGCTCTCCTGTTTGTGCAGACTTCAGGATGCTATATCAAATCATGAAAGAACAAGTAGAAATACATATTTTTGCCTTCTCTCCAAAGCAATCTGATGGCCATACTTTTGAGGACTGGATCCCAGAAAACCACAAATAAAATCCCCAACCCTAGAAATTGCTGTCACTGCATTTTTCACAGCTGCTTGACAAGGAAAAGGGCTAGCAGTGTAGCCTTAAAACAAAGCAAAAGCTCAAAACAGATATTGAGGCCAACTCTTGGATGGTCTCAATTTCATGAGAAAAAGGAGATGGACCCAGCCATCAGCACCAAGCAACACAGGATCTTTCAGATCACACTTTACTGACGAGTGAAGCAGCATTATGCAGAGATGGCCAAAGTACATCTAAACAGACCAGCTGGAGTAGCAGAATTCAGCAGTGACTGAGCTCCTTACCAAGAAGCACACACATACTTTATGCTGCTAGCAGCAGCAGTTATCTAGAACTGATGGCAAGTTTTGCAAGGCCAAAACTGTCACAAGTGTCTCATTTGTATTACTGGCTTGCTGTCAGTGGTCTCTGTGAAAAGCTTGTAGGATAACAGGAACAGCAAGCTTAAGTACACTTATGTGAAACCAGCATTCAGACTAATATTTTACAAAAACCTATTAGAAACCTCTAGGAAGGAATTTAGGACAGGAACAGTCAGGTAGTCTGCTAAGGTGTGGTGGGTTGAAATTTCCGCCCCCAACACTAACTTTGCCAGATCGATCACCATGATGTGTCCATCAGAGTCAGCTCCAGAAACAGTCTCTTGTATCATCTAATCCATCCATACACAAGGAGTTGTGTACAACAAACCCCACTATTAGGGCTAGCTCTGGAAAAGCCATTGTACACATTTACATTTGTAACTCCAAGTGTAGGTAAGTGAGGAGAGAAAGACATAAAACCAGCTCAGAAGGTGAGGAGGCTCGTGAGGACAAGCTCACATCAACTTTCAACTCCCAAATCCAAATATGACAGTCAACACAGCCAGAGAGGCACAGGGATGATGTCTCATCTTAAAATTTAATCTTTGTTTTCAGGCTTGTACCTGAAAGCCTGATTTTTAGGGGCTGGTGTTGCTGAAGACATAGCTATAGAGAACTTTTCAAACACTAATAGCTCTTCCCTAGCAGCAGGTGACTAAGACATCTCTCCTTGAATCAACAGGAATCATATCAGACTGGAAATGATGATTTAATACTTCCTACTCAGATTTCACAAGAATAATATTGGTTATAAAGCCCATATAACATACTGAAATCCCTAAATCTTGTGTCTGAACTGTACGGCATTTCCATTAAAAGGTTTACTATATTTAGAGCTGATGTGATTCCTAAGCAACCCCTATGCCTGGAGAGATTTGCACTTCAGCATTCTGATACAAGTTTGGAATAGTTGTACTGATAAATATTTCAGAATCAAGAGTTTTTCCTCATCTGTTTCCTTTTGCCTGTTAAAACAGAAATTACAACACACTGATATTTTTCATTAAAAGTAGTCACTTAATCTGCTCCTTAGGGTATAAATTTGATCTGCTCATTTACACTCTCAAATGTTTTTCTTTCTTGTACCATTTCAGCTGGGTCACACAGCTTGTTTTATACTGTTTATAGCACATTACCAGCCTCCTAGTTTTGGGACACACTGATATTGTTTTCCACTTTACCATATTGTCCTGAGGTTGTTTCTGCCCACCCCTCCAAAACATCCCAATGGAAAGAAAAGCCCCAAAGAAAAGCTATCAAGAGTGGAAAAAATACCAAAACAAACCAACCAACCCAACCAAACAAAAAAACCCCATAACACCACAAACCAACCAAGAAAACCCACTGCAGACCACAATAAACCAACCCACAAACCCAAACCTACTGCAACCAAAGACACAAGCAGAAGCAAGTTCCAGTAGCTTGCTATGTGCACAAAAAGGGGAAATAACTGAAGAATACCCACTGTATATACAGCCTGCTATTTCTCAAATGCCCTCAGCCCAGCATGGCCTATTTGCTGCTTTGAACTTAGTTAATAACATTAAGCAAGAACACTTAACTATCTAAAAGAAGGATCAGCGGCATAAATCAGACATCATTTCACATATTTCAGGATCAAAGCCGTAAGGCAAAATGATTTGTGAGGACATTTGAACAGCTCCAATATATCACAGTTGCTTTTGAAGGATACTTAGGCATATTAGTTGCCCAAATGATGATTTCTTTGTGTAGCTGTAGCCAAAAAAAAAAAGAAGAAAGGAAAATTGAAACTTTTCATTCATGAATTGGTTTTGTCTATAACCTTGATTTATGTTTGACATCAAACAAAGCAAATGAAGAACGCTGGGAATTTTAATTATCAAAATTTAAACCAGGAGAGTGAATTGATTTTGTTGTTGTTGTTTTGTTTTTCAGGCAAGGCTAATCGAAGTGACCAACACAGAAGCTGCATAATCAGTAGCCAACACAAGTTAACAGGAGGAACATAACCACTGTCCAAGATTAGACTCATATTTCATTCATACTTTCTGAAACCTGTCGGGATGCAGCATGGCCTGCAGCGCTGTTTGACTTCAGGAGAAGCAGTAGCTGTAATGTTCAATTTAAAAGCATATTTTCCCTCATATACAAACTCACTTGCCATGGTGGATTGCCCAAGAAATGTTTCAGCTTAAGACTCCCTAATGAGAAAGGCTGAACCAGATGATTTTTTTCTGAGGTCACTTCCAACTTGGCTCTGTGAAAAACAGCAGTTGTAAAGCCTCCCTATACAATAATAGCCATGATCAGAATCAGACTTTTTAAACTTGTAGGTGTTGAGGATGCAGTTAGAAAAAGGGAATTTCAACTTATTCTAACCCTTTACCCCCAAAAAACAACAACAAAACAACCCACTCATAAAAGGTTAACCTGTCCTTTGGGCAGCTACTTCAGAACATGACAAGTTTCTGGAGCTCAACATTTGTTACTCTTTTTTGCTAAAGCTCCAAGATTATCTGTTGTTGTCTCATCCTATTTCTGCACTCATCTTCAGGTTTAGAAAGAGCTAGATACCCCAGGTGTTTCTTGGGAAGATTCAAGTTCACAGCTGTCAGGGTACCACACGCAAGGTTTTGCATTATTCATAGATTCAAAGATTCATAGAATGGTTTAGGTTGGAAAGGACATTGAAGATCATCCAATTCCAACACCCCTGCCACAGGCAGGGCCACCTTCCAGTAGGCCAGGTCACACAATGCCTCACCCAACCTCGACTTGAACGCCTCTAGTGAGGGGGCACCCACAACCTGCCTGGGAAACCTGTTCCAGGGTCTCACCACCGCACTGCAAAGACTTTCTCCCTAATCTCCATTCTCAGTCTGTGCTCCTCAAACTTCCATCCATTCCATCTCATCCTATCACTACAAGCCCTTGTAAAAATTCCCTTCCTAACCTTCTTGAAGGCACCTTCATGTACTGGAAACCCACTAAAAAGTCTCCTCAGAGCCTTTTATTCTCCAGGCTGAACAGCCCCAACTCTCTCAACCTGTCCCCATAGGGGAGGTTTGCCACCCCTCTGATCATCTTTGTGGTCCACCTTTAGACCCACTCCAACAGTTTGATGTCCTTTTTTTGTTGGAGGCACCAGAAACAGACACAGTACTTCCAGTGGGGTCTCATGAGAGCAGAGGGGCAGAATCACCTCCCTTTTCCAGCCGGTCACACTTCTTTTGATGCAGCCCAGGACATGGCTGCCTCCTGGGCTGCCAGAGACCATTACCAGCTCATGTTGAGTTTCTCATCAACTGTCACCCCCTCCAGACTGTCATTCTCCTCCAGACTGCTTTTAAGCCACTCCTTGCCCAGCCTATGTTTGTGCTTGCGATTGCCCCAATCCAGCTGTAGGACCTTGCACTTGGCTTCATTGAACTTCATGAGGTTGCCTTGGGCTCACTTCTCAAGCCTGTCCAGATCCCTCTGGATGGATCTCTCCAGGGTCAAGCAGACCATACAGCTTGGTGTCATCAGCAAACTTGCTGAGGGTGTCTCAATCCCACTGCCCATGTCACTGACAAATATGTTAACAGCACCAAGCATATCTGGTTGCTGCAAGCATTCAGTTGGCGCTCTCCTTCTGAATCCTACTGTTTATGAGAAGGGACGTAAAAGGCATAGGAGAGGGGAACAGTACTGCTAAAACCAGGCACCAGAGTAGTCTCAGGATTCCCTGACCTCTGGTGTGTGGAGAATGGATTATCATCCCACCTCAAATAACAGGACAAGAAGGCGGCAAGAAAACCCCCAGGAAATGAGTATTTTCAGGAAATGTGTTTAATGTTCACAAAACATAATAGCATTTAATGCTTTATAAAAGTCTGTTTAGCCAGCAAGTTATCGGCATGGTTTAACCTCAGCCACCAACTAAGCACCACACAAGCATGTTAGAAAGTCTAGATTCACAATTCTAATGCCCTGTGAAAAGGAATTCTTTTTTTTGTTGTTAAAGAGAATGCCATATCCTTCTCCCAAGACGTGCACATGTAACACAACCTTACCATAAGTAACATTCTGCTGTAATTACAGCAAAGAGGAAGGTAAAGGCATGTCTATTGTCCTATGATTTCCATCCTATTAGCATGCAAATCCCACTACAGTCAGTTGAACATCCAAACATTCTTCCTAAAAACACCTAAGCACTCTTAGGCCCAGCATTCGCAAACTAGCAGCAAACTTGTGCAGGGACCAAACCTACCAATCAGAGCTTCTGTAGTATCATTTTGAGAGTATTTTTACAGTTGCTTGCTGTATTTTCTTCATGCTTCTCCTGCAAACTCTTTGACATTTGAGGCCACATCCATTCCCTCTTGTCCTATCACTACAAGCCCTTATCAAAAGTCCCTCCCCAGCTTTCCAGTAGGCCCCCCTCAGGTACTGGAAGGCTGCTCTAAGGTGTCACCAGAGCCACCTTTTCTCCAGGCTGAACAGCCCCAACTCTCACAGCCTGTCCCCATATGCTGCATCACTATGCTTAACAGTACTTAATGAATCATTGCAAGAACGTCAAAGATATTGCAGTTTAGGGATGTTCACCTAATCCTTAGAAGTGACTTCTAATGGGAAACCTCACTTATATGTTTGATACAACAAGAACACACAGTTTTAATGTCTGTTTAAGTAACAACACTCAGAAAACCTTCACTTCCACAAATGCTGTAAGCTGAACTCTGCCCTCTGCTATGCTTTGTATCTCAAAAGGGCTTGCTGTAATATAGACCTCAGCTACATATGCCTGACACATGGGAAAACTTCCACAGATTAAATGATACTGAAAATAATGACTAAATACTGAGTCAGAAAAAAATAGCTAAAAGATATTTGCATCCTCTTCATCCCCCCACTCAGCCACCCTAAGTAAGATGATGTGTAAAGAAAAGATAAAGTGCACTATTCCGCAGATGAGAAGAATTGCAGAAAGGTCAGATATCTAAACCCAGAAGAGAAAGAACTGAAGGAATGTTCTTGGAGGGCAGTTAATATTTTATGTTACAATAACTCAGAAATGTAGGTACCTTAACTTTATCTGGTAATACAGCTCTCAGGATTCAAGTAAAATGATGAAAAGACCTCAGTAGTTTTGTTTTCTTGTCGAAGGGGATCAGACTGGAGAACAGACTCTGCTCCTCTGCTATCTAATGTCCCAGTACATGAGCAGACTCAGCTGACAAGAATGTTGGGAAGTAAAATCACTCTCAGAAAAGCATCTCAGAAATCAATTAAGCATATATACATAGGCTAATAGTTCTGAGACAGGGCTCAGCATGGAAAAAGGCAGCTGAATCAATCCTGAAAGCAGTAACGCAATACAATGTTCCAAGAATGGAATGTTAGCACTGCTGAAGGAAAAGGTAATTTTGTATAGCTTCACAGAGATGTATTTCTGACAGGTTTCAGAAGGAATACATAGTAACAAAAAAGCAAGCAAAATTACTCCAGTATCTTAATATACTCATAGATTTATAGTACAGTAGGGGCTGGACGGCACCAAACCCAACCACCCTGCCAAAGCAGGATCACCTAAGGCAGGCCACACAGGAATGCATCCAGACTGGTCTTGAAAGTTTCTAGAGAAGGAGACTCCACAACCTCTCTGGGCAGCCTGTTCCAGTGCTCCATCACTGTAAAGCTCCTCCTCATATTGAGGTGGAACTTCCCGTGTTCCATTTTGTGTTCATTGTCCCTTGTTCTGTCACAGGGCACCACTGAAAAGAGCCTGGCCCCTTCTTGACACCCACCCTTCAGATAATTGTAAACATCAAGTTCCCTCTCAACTTTCTTATCTGCAAACTGAACAGCCTCAGGTCTCTCAGCCTTTCTTCATAAGACACATATTCCAGGCCCTTCATCATCTTCATAGCCCTGTGTTGGACTCTAGCATTTCCCTGTCACTCTCCAACTAGGGAACTGGACACAAAACTCCAGATGAGGCCTCACTAGGGCAGAATAGAGGGGCAGGAGAACCTCACGCTCTTCTTAAGGATACTATTTGCCTTCTTGGCCACAAGGGCCCATTACTCACCCATGGTGAATGGCAGCACAGCCTTCTTTCTGACCTGTCAGGGAACCCTCTCAGTTTCACATCATCAGTGAACTTGCTGAGGGTACATTCTATCCCTTCATCTAGGTTGTTGATGAAGAAGTTGAACAAGACTGGACCCTTAGCAAATTAATTTGTTAATGCTAACAATACAAACCTGGAGAGGGACTTAGGCAAACATATCAGAAAGTGTCTGCATCTTTATAAACAGGTAAGACTCAAAAAGTATTCTCAGATGAGAACATTAAGTAACTTTAAGATCCCATCTTCAGTCGGCAGCTACATGCTGCTCTGATACCCAAGGCGGACGGGGTGTGCTGGCACAGAACTCTGAGCATCTCTGAGCACCAGGGAAGATGGGCTTGCCCTAGCAGAAAGTGCCTACACTGAAGCAGAGTGGGAGCAGAGCTTTCTTAGCCACTACATGTGGTAGCTAAGAGAAACAAGAGAGCTACTAGATTGCTAAACACAATAATGAAATGAGGTGCTGGGAGGATACTACCAGGAAAGTATGAAGGCTGCAGAAGCAGGAGTTGAGGATTTCTGGAGCTAGGGGAGATGAATAATGTGAGAAGGTAACTGGGGGCTGTTAGAAGACAAATAGGGAATGTGAAAAACTAAGTGTAGAAGAGCAAGAAGATGACAAGCAGAGTGCCGTCATCCACTGAAAGTGGAGACCAAAATCAATTCAGTGAGGAAATACACTAAGGCAAGAAGACCATTAACAGTACAGACACCATGAATTTACTTGTGGAGATGGGTAAAAGGGGAAAACAGTTTAGTTAAAAAAAAAAATTGTTCTCCCTCCCCAGCACCCTGACAATTTTCTCTCTCTCTCTCCAGGGTGGTGAGAGGAAGATAACCTATAGCTATAGTCCTATAGGCAGAGGGGGGGTAGAAATCAGTACAGCTGGATGTGAGGCTCTCAAGACAAGAAGTTGTCAATGTGATGGGCAGGGTGACATTTGTCATTTTTTCCCCCACACATGTACATAAACATTCTTCAGGTTGCACAGTCAAAACTGAACGAGAGAACTGCAGCATTTGACTGTGCACTCTTAAGTCAGCTGTCTTGTGCATATGTATCATGGCAGCCTATAAATACATCACACCCATCTTTTTCATGTAAAATGTCACCCACAGGACAGATTCTGCTTGCTTAACAAACAGTCATTTCATACTTGGTTTATTTTCAGCATTTGTTGTAAGAGCCTGGCCTTATTTACTCTATGTTACTCAGACTCCTCTCTGACAAAGCAACTCCTTTTTGTTTTCCCTGTGGTCTCCCATCAACAGCAACGTGACGCTGTATCAAATACAGCGGTCTACCAACATGCATAACTTCAAGAGGAGTACATTAAGGTTGTACAAGTTACCTTAATTGTGTTACCCCCTCCCACCTTCACAGTGCTTTTGCCTTTTGCTGATACCTGAAAATCACTGCAACACACTGAAACCATGGCTTCTTTAGTTACTGTACATTTTGTTTAAGATAAAAGTTGCATTAAGATAGGAAACAGAAAGGATGAATAAAGCCAGTAACTAGAAATGTAGATTCTATCCTTCCAATCCACACACAAACAACATCTTAGAACAAGTATCATGACTATTCAATGAGCACAAACCTATAAAGAAGCAGCAGCACTATGCTTGATGGTATAAACAGATTATATTCAACGAATGTGAGGCAAACAGAGAGGAAACTCAAGAAAAAATCCACACACACACTCTGAAATTCCCCAGAGCATATCACTGCCAGAACTGCATCTCTGCAGTCCCACCTCTTGTGGTCCCTGAGACCACAAGGCACCTCCTGCCCTGGATCACAAAATGGAACCAAATTAATCTGTGGGGCTTCCATTGAAAAATCAGGAATACACATCACAGTCTCCTTTAATGTATTAGTGGTACTAAATTCACTTTTCATTCTAGTGCACTGGTATTAAACTTATTTTATCATTAAGATTATTGTATTGCCTATGCATTTGCAATAGCATCCATCATGATGGTATTGGAGAGCTTTCAACATCTCTATTTCAGTTAAACAAACTGCATAATTTCTCCAAGTTCTAGGGAGGGCAAGAGGCACAAAGGCTTCTGTAAAGCTGGAGATCCACAGGTCCACAGAGTTAAAGATGCATTGATGTTGCCTAAGTCTGATTCATTACCTTCAGTAATACCAAGCAGCAAGTATTAATGTAAAATCTTTCAAAAAAATCTTTACCAGCAAGGAGGAGTATGTAACTTTGGCTGCTTCAATGGATTTTAATTGATTTTTAATCTGCTGATGGTAGACTGTAAATAACTGCTCAAAAGACACACAAGTGCGAGTCAATAGGAAATTTTATTAGTTTGCTTTCAGGGAATTATAGCAATGATCGAAGGACTCCAAAGCACGCAGAGGCCCAGGACCTGAATGGTTTCTCTTCTCCTCACAGGCAGTTCAACACCACCTTCAAAAGGATCCAACTCAGCCATGATTTACATTTGGCTTCCACGCTGTGGAAGACTAGGATGGCTGCAAAGAAAGTGCTAACTTTTTTCTTTTTGTGGAACAGAGCCCTAATTCATTGGCAAGGTAGCCAGTAAAAGCTTTTGTACACAGCACACCTCATCTATAAATCATTGCACAGAGTTCCAGAACAGCTTTTGAAACAAATAATATTTTTCTTGTTGCTTTTTTCCCCACCTCACCCCCACCCCCTACCCCCATCCTGTAGGGAAGAAAAGGGTTGTGCATGTAAGAATTTACTTTACACACACACACACAAGCCTGTAATTGTCCTGCTGTTTATACTTTACACAGGTACACACTACAAGGGTTCCCAACATCATATTCATGTTTTCCTTCACATCAGTAGTCTTGCATTATCTGTGTACACTGGAAAATTAGGACCCCGAAAATAGTCTTCTCAGCTGGCATCCAAAGCTGCTCCCTTTCCCCTTCTCTCTATTTCATTCCACCATTTGAAAAGAGGTCAACAAATAAATCAAGTTTAAAAGAGCTAAGCCATAAATTGCCTTATTTTTAGTGATTCCCAGCTGGAAAAGTAAGAGAAGAAAATGACAGAGCACCCTTCTTCATAACCAGCCAGGCAACACCTCTGCTTCTACCCCTCCTTCCCAGCAATGCAGCCACTGATAAACAGCTCACGCCACCACATCCATGCAACATCAACACCCTTGATGTTTTGGAGAAATCCTGAGAATAGTTACCTCACGCTCCACTTCTAGTCCTAGAGCTTGGCACTAGTTATTTATGTGACTCATCCAGTAGGAGAACAACAGTATGCAGAAGTGCAGCAGAGCACACTGCCAGTTCCATCAACCACTAAAGAAACTTCGGAATTTGCTTTAGCACCTTGCCTGTAATTCAAACTGACTACCAAAGATTTGCATACTTAAAAAAAACCCTAAACAACAACAACAACAAACCAACACCCAAAAATCATAGTATCATAGAATCAGTCAGGGTTGGAAGGGACCACAAGGATCATCTAGTTCCAACCCCCCTGCCATGGGCAGGGACACCTCACACTACATCAGGCTGGCCAGAGCCTCATCCAGCCTGGGCTTAAACACCTCCAGGGACGGGGCCTCAACCACCTCCCTGGACAACCCATTCCAGGGCTTCACCACACTCATGGTGAAGAACTTCCTCCTCACATCCAGCCTGAATCTCCCCACCTCCAGCTTCATTCCATTCCCCCTAGTCCTATCACTACCTGAGATCCTGAGAAGTCCCTCCCCAGCCTTCCTGTAGGCCCCCTTCAGATACTGGAAGGCCACACTTAGGTCACCTCAGAGCCTTCTTTTTTCCAGACTGAACAGCCCCAACTCCTTCAATTTGTCCTCATAGGAGAGGTGCTCCAGCCCTCTAATCATCCTTGTGTCCCTTCTCTGGACACCTTCCAGCATCTCCATATCCCTCTTGTAATAGGGGCTCCAGAACTGGAGGCAGTACTCCAGGTGGGGTCTCACCAGAGCTGAGCAGAGGGGGAGAATCATCTCCCTTGACCTGCTGGCCACACTTCTCTTGATGCAGCCCAGGATCTGATTGGCTTTCTGGGCTGCAGTTGCACATTGAGAGCTCCTGTTGAGCTCCTCGTCCTACAACTTAAAGAACAAGCCACAACCAAAACCAACAGACAACTTTCTTAGCCAACCTAGAAGTTTATAAGAAGGGTGGCACCATCATCATCTGCTCACATTTTTAACAAACAAACAACAAAAAAAGGAAGCCCTTCACTTAAATTTGAAAATCCTAATAGCTCAGCACAGGAGAATGAAAGGAAATGGCAAAAACCAGTCATAAAAACGACATATGAATCAAACACAGGAAAATCGTTGAGAGGACTTTGGCAGTTATAAAATGGGCCCCAAATTTACTCAATTCCCTCATATCCATCTTTTAAACGGCCAGCTTTACCTGCATCACGGCCCCTGTGCATTTCCCAGTTTGTGGATGCGCGGTGTAGCAGTGCAAAGATGGCTGAAGTCACTCAGTATCACTTGTAGCACTCATCACCAATGAGAGTAAGCATCTGATTACACATCCTTGTGGTGGTGGGAGATGAGGTTTCATCACACGTTCTTCAAGCACAGCATTCTTCGATGCAAAAACAAACTCATGTAATTGCAGAAAAGAACACCAGCCAACCACTAAATGGAAACCAGAAGCTATTTGAGATGGGAATATTACTCATTTTACCTTCATCAAGATAAATGTCTTATCTAAAGACAAAGATACAGTATCTTAGTTTCATGCCTAAACTGAGAATTAATACATGTAAACAATATTTAGCAAGATAACTTCTTGCCCAAATTTCATGAGGAGGTCATAGAATGATCCTGGGCTGAACCAAAAGCAGTGTGACCAGCAGGACAAGGGAGGTGATTCTTCCACACCTTGTATTTTGCTCTCGTGAGACCTCAGGCTTAGGAGGTACATCAAACTGCTGCAGCAGGTCCATAGGAAGGACAAGAAGATGATTAGAGCACTTCAGCATCTCCCCTATAGGGACAGGCTGAGAGAGTTGGCACTGGAGAAGGCCCTGAGGAAACCTTAGAGCAGCCATAAAGGGGGCTACAGGAAAGCTGGGGAGGGAGACTTTTGACAAGGTCTTGTAGTGGCAGAATGAGAGGGAATAGATTGAAACTTGAGGAGCACAGATTGAGACCAGAGATTAGGAAGAAATTCTTTCCAATGAGGGGGGTGACACACTGCAAAAGGTTGCCCAGGGAGATCATGGATGTCCCCTCTGTGGAGATGTTCAAGACCAGGCTGGATGAGGCCTCAAGCAACCCAACCTAGTGGAAGGTGTCCCTGCCCATGGCAGGGGTGTTGGAGCCAGATAATCTCCAATATTCTTTCCAACCGAAGCCGTTCTACGAATCTGTGAATCACAAGAGCCTTAATGCGTACTTCTAATATGAACTGCAAAAAGAAGCAGCAGTGACATCCTCATGTGTTTTGGTACCTTGCCTTCGCTGCTTCTCAAGAACATGTTTGACTTGGTCATTGTCAATAGATCTCACACAGGATGGAGCTCACAGATTGCTGACGGAAGTATTTACTTTGGCGGTTATCTGCATGCCACGATCAATCAAGAAATGTTATTTCTGACTCATGAGTGGTTAGCACATATTCAAGAGAAGAACACCATGCACAATGCCAGCTGAGATATTTTCCAGGGAAATGCTGACTGTGCCAAAGTCTTCAACACTTTTTGGGGATGGTAGCTGTTGCAATGCTCACCAGACAGCTGCCAAAACCCTGCCAGACAGCAAATTCCTTGACCGCACATAAGAAAACCTAATTCTTGGGACAAAACTTTCCAGTGATGTTCTGCATTGTTTGACTGTCTCAGGTTAATTCCTTGGATAGATTCCTATACCAAGATGTGCCTCAGCAAGACAATTATTCTTCTGTCCTGTTTTGACTACAAAATAAATGGTTAAATCCACTAGTTACTGGCTCACAAAAGTTGTTGAAATAATGAATTCAAATATACTAATGGGATACAGAGGTTCACCATTAATTGTTTAATCCATAGCTGCATAATACTGCACTGAGTTATTTTTCCCCCCTTTACCCCTGCTAGGAACTGACACAAGTACAATAATTAAAATATATTTCAACACAACTATTTGGAAAATTGCCAACCTTTTCAAGAACTTATAATTTTCTTCCTCCCCCCTTCCCCCAAGATAAAATACAGTTTTGACATCTTGGTAAAAAACACTTGCAAACTGTTACTTACAATTTTGGGGGGGTGGTGGAGGGGATGGTGGAAATCACTGTTTTAATCATGACCTTTCATCTGTCCTTGATTTGGAGGGAAAGGGTGGGGGAAATTGGCCACTCACAGAAATAATCCCACTGGGCTTTCGTCTCACTGATTGACAGCCTCATGTGGCTAAACACATTCACAATTATAACTAAAAACTACTCCCCTCAAAATGGCAGAATTTATCCTCCATCAAGCAAGATGTGCTTGGAGCAAGCATAGCTCTTAGGGGAGATGGTGAAAACAACCTTTGAAATATGTGATAAATATCAGCTCTTTTGTATTGTCCATCTCTGGCCACATTTGACAACAAGGATACTCACAGTTTTTATTTCCATAATGGCCAGAATAGCTAAATACTGGCATTACAAGAATGAAAAACACATTTGAACAGTGCAGCAATGCTATATGCCAGTAAGATCTCCTCAGTTTAAGAGTATATCTGAACATGGGCTATCTGAAGAAAAGCATAGCTAGACTATAATCTGCAGTGTCTGTACCAGACGTTTTCAAACTGTGACAGATCACTTCATGCTTGCTGTTTAAGACTGTACCAAACCAGTGCAACCTTGTTGGCATTTGAGCTCACAAGGAATTCAGTTCAGTGAGCTACACCAGCAGAAAATGCTTCACTGTTTCCCAAAGTCACTTTTCTCTCAGCTTTCTGGTTCAGCTTCACAGTGGGGCAGAAGAGTCCACTGCCAAGCAAAGAGGAGCTAAAGGAGCATCCGCCAGCAGTAGGCATGGGTAAGAGCATTCAAAAATACACAGCAGAAGGGCACTTTTGAGTGACCTGATTGGATCTGCTGCTGGAACCTTCTGTAGCCACTCCCTTACACCTTGAGTTCCCCAAGGGCAAAATGGTTACTTAGAGTGTCAATAGAGGCTGCTCTGGAAATGGCCAACCACCTCTTACCATAGAAGTTTTCTAGCACATTTTGGATATCATGCCACTCTCAAGAGGCAGAGAGGTAGATGCACCACAGAACACAGCCTCTAAGCTGTCAAGGTGAATTGTGTACCAAGGAAAGGAGGAGACAGAAAACTACTTCGGGCTTCTTTGTACCTTTCCCTGAACGTTTAGTTCTGAAAGCAAAAGTCAAAATGAGAGCAATTTGACAGAAAACGCTATGTAGTGATCACACAAGTCTCAGTCACTCCCGAAAGACCTACCCTCCTTCCCCTTTGGTGGATTCCCCTAACCACTTCTGCTTCTGCACTGGAACTGCACCCTAGTCACCAGGTGAAAGGACACCCAGGAGCTCCTCACACACATGAAATGCACCCATACTGTCATGGGCACTTCAAATGGGTATCCTCAGTCAATTCCTGTGTTAACCACATTCCCACAAACACTTTACAGACATCTAGGGTAACGTATGAGTTTTACTGTCTTGAAGCAGGCTCAGAAGTTTCACAAGCCTTCTGAGAAAAGGATAAGGGTTTCCCTTCTTCTTCCCACCGGCACACCACCTCCTGAAAGTTGGGGAGGCACTGAGCCGAGCAATTTGGAACAGGCCCCACAGCAGCAGATCGGCTCAGGCAGAAACAACACTTGTCTGTCTAGGTAAGATCTCTGCCAGCCTCCCTGCTAAAATTAGAAAATGGGCGACAGTACCTTGGCGCCTGTCACTTACTGGAGACAAATCTTTAGCTCTTTCTGCAGCCAAAGGGTGGCATTTTGATTTCTGCCTGCCAGCTCCAAGTCATGGTGCTACCTAGATATCAGCTATGCTCTTCAGCAGCAAGACACCAGCCTGACATTAGCTGCCTTCTCTAGCCTCCACCTCAGCATGAGCCTTCTCCTTGAACAGCAGAAATGGAAGGAAGCTGAGTAAGGGTCAGCACACCTTGAAACAGGTGAAACCTCCTGGGGGAAGAGCAACAATTTTCACTCACGGCAGATTAAAACTCAAGCCTGGCTAGGTCCAGAAGTAAATTCAGCATGGAAGCAGACATCCTCATAATTCACACAGTTCTATCAATATCACTTTTTAATCAAAAGATCTCAACCTCTTTCACATAGATCACAAACACTAAGCATCACACTGTTCCTGTGACAGAGCAGTGAATTATTGTGCCCACTTTTATTAAAGGTATTTAAGTTGATCTATTACCTAAGGAAGTTACAGATATATCCTCCTGTCACCATCTCAAACACATGGATCCTCACAAATCTTCTCTGAAGTAGGGAAATGCTATTTTCTCCCTTTTGGGTAATTGGAAAATCCAGCTCAGAGACTATTGCCAGATGTAAATGACCTAAAAAGCCACCTAATCCCTGGGCCTCCACTTTCAACTAGCTAGGTATTTCTAAAGGCCTAGAGACATCCAGTAAGAAAACATTAGGTTAGGTATTAGGCAGAATTTAGGCCTAAAGCTGAGCTGAAAACTGCCTTTAATGCAATCAGGTATCTTTCCTGCTGTACCTCCTTGCAGCCAAGTATGTCATGAGGCTCTCTGCTAGAAACTAAGGCTGCAGCCAAACATCACAGGGGGCAACCCCTCAGGGGCTTCAGGCTGTCATCTCTCAAAGCAGCAGCCCTTCCCCCATCTGTATCTTAGGTAGGTAATACACAAAAATCCACAATAGGAATAAGAAGAAAAGAAGTCAAAATCATTTAAAAAAATCATTAACAAAAAAAGTTTTCTTTGTAAGACTCAGTTGAAGACCCATTACAGAGACGTTACTTCAAGGGGGGGGGGGGGGAGGGGGAAGTTGCTTTCCTCCCTTAGTTGCTTTGTCTTTCTCATACTAAACTATGTTGTGATCATTAGACAGATTTCCACTGCAGAAACGCTGCTGAGAGGAAGAAACAGAGAGGCTAAGTTTTTCATTTATTTTTTGAAAGTGAAAAAAACCTCTTGGGTAAAAAAATGACACTCGCTTTTCCTGAGTGCTATGTGCTGAAGCACTTTGTGTTTGCCTCTGTCTGCATGTACATTACAGAGTTACCACACTGTTATGGTTATCATTGACAAAGCTCTTCAAAAGAATTGTGTTTTCTGTCAACAGTGAAAAGCAGCATATTTACACAAAACAGAATAGAAGATGCTCCTCACCCTACTGTTTTAAGTCCACACTTTATGAAACTATCATTAGATTGTTATCTCCCTATAAAAGGCTGGAAAACAAAATACTGCTCTCAGAAAATGACACAAAACCCACGTCGTTGGGTGGTTTTTTTAAACTATATATTCAGGTCTCATTTACCTTTATAGTTGACACAAATGAAAATAAACCAGCATTTTAAGCTCCTGGAAATGACAATATTATGTTATCTAGATAAGTAACACAAAGCTGTTATTGAAATTCTGATAGCATTTGCTTTACTGGTAAAGGAAAATTACCTGTAATGCATAGTTTAAATAATTACTTTTAAACAAAAGCTTCTTTTCTACGCTGCTTATTTATCTTCTGAGACCAGCTCAGCAGGGCTATGTATTTTATTAAAATTGCCTTCAGACTGTTAATGGTGGGGTGTGTGTGAGCACAGGAGAAAGGATGGCCATTTCCCTCCTGTTCCTACTATTGGGAGTTGGTCCAAATACTAAAGAGCCAAAACTCTGTGGCGCATTTGAGTATGCTAGCTACACTTGGCTTCCTAATGATAACTGGCAACAGCATTTCAGGACAATGGGTCAAACTTAAACTGGAAAGCTTATAATTGTGCTTACAACAACAGCAGCAACAGCAACAAGCAGTTCTGAAATCTCTTTTACTGACATTTCACTTGATAGTAAGTCTCCCAAGGGGAAATTGTTTTGTAAGCTCTTGTCCAACATTTCTCCGTTCTCTTTCCCTCATGCTCAACCCTGGATGTTCCCTGTCGGGAAATGGTTTAACAAGTGTGAGCTACTGTGCAGTGAGTTTTTGTGGCAGATAGCCAACAAAAATCATCCAGATTACTTACTCCTGGAAGGTGCCACAATCAAAATGCACTGACACCTAAAGTCCTCCTTCTTAAGAAGCCATGGAACAGACACATGCCTGCATCTGTGGCTCCAGCAATATGTCCTAGGTGCAACTCATACCTGTCCTACAGTAACAGGAGGTGCAGCTTGATTTGGTCACTCCCTTCCATGATCACCAAGCCTTTGAAGTGAAAAGCATACACACCTACATTCTCACATCCTCACATTAACCAAGTTAATTTGCCTGATTAAATCATTCTACATTTAGATATGCTTACTAACTCACATGGTTACCTCAATGTGTTTAACATCTTTTTTTTCTCTAAAGTGATTAAAACTCTAGAAATTAAAAACTATGATTTCTCACATGAGCAAACACCACAAATGCAAATCAGAACTTGATTTGCTAAGTGAAGTGCTCTCTTTCCTTTGTTGAACAGATAGCTGGCTGGAAACAGGAGACAAACTTCCTGGACTTCTATAAATGATCGCAGTATTGGCCACAGAGAGAAAGCAAGATTTGTCCACTGCACTCACCCTGCATTTTGGGGGTACTGAACAGCTCTACAGAGCTGACATTTGCTGTTATTTAAACCAATTGGGTTTTTAAGCATCATTTAATAAACAAAAACAAACAACAAAAAACCCCATAACCAAAACCACGAGAAAAAGGTCAGTAGCTGATTTTCATAGGTTCTGAGATGCCCACAACTCCACTTCAGGTCAGAAGGAGACTTACTCAGCACCTCTGATAAACAGTCCGGACGCACACTGATTCCAGGGAAGCTGGACCAACACCTCCCAGTGGAAAGCAACATTATTAAATACGCAGAGAAAGCAAGAAAGCCAAATAAAGCTCTTTACTACAGATATTTAACCCAATAAAGCACATTTCCCTTTTCAGGAAAAACAAAAGAAAAGAATAAAAAATTAGCACCCATACATAATCCTCAAAGCCAAAGAAAGGCAAAGCTTTTCAGAAACTCTTTCAAGTGGCCCAGCCATACCAGGGCTAGTTAGATCCTGCAGACCAGACCTGGAAACAGTGACAGGACCTCCCACTGTGAAGCATGAACTACGTATTTGAGCTTTTACTGATTCACTCCCAGTTTTCAGGAAAGAAAAATAACAAAAGCCCACACACCTAACACAAAAGGTACTCGTGTGCAGGGCTCAGAGAAGAAGCAACTAGTTCATAGGAGGAAGACAGAGGGAATTGCTTACCTTCAGGGGCAACTTCACAATGGCTTTTCATTGTGCTTTTAAAAAGTTTTTCTAAGGAGTAAGCAAACTCATTATCAGGACCATTCTGACCTAAGCTAAAGATGCACAAAGAATCCAGCCATGCACATGAAGAAGTCAAACCAGCATATAAAACCACTGCATTATCATTTCAGTTTCCTAGTAGATCGATCCAAGGCATTTCTAGGTCTATGACAAGACTTTAGTGCCACCTTCTTACTACCACTCTCATCTCAGTTGCCCTAGCAAAACTGCTTTTAGGAAGAGGTCACATCTGATCAGTCATCTACTCTGCTGCCTGTTAGAGCCACGTGATTTTCACTGGGTGTGATATTTAGGCAAGAGAACACCCTCAGACCTACCTAATATAATACCCAAATATTTAACATTACTTACCAAAAAAAATTCAATCTGGTCTTGGTTGTGTTGAAAGTTCTATTAAAAAAAGAGGGGGGCACGTGGAAGGACATTTCATTCACATTTTCTGCTGCACTCAGCTTCTTTAGTTACCACTTCTGTTTGGTCTCAACTTCATGCATATATCAATGGAGGATGTGCATGATTTTAACTTGTGTCACTGGGGAAGAGTCATCCACAGGTTCCCAGCTAACTGAACAACTGCTGGGTGCCAGAAGCAAGAATCTAGGATGAAGTCCTTTCAGAGCTATAAAATCATTCTAGTTCCTTCTTAGGCAACTGTTGTTGCAGCTGAAACCCTCAAAAGGTAACAGTGAGCACTGCTGAGATATTGCAATACGATTTAGACTTACTCCTTTGATGTGAATATGATCTTTTGAGGTTCCTTCCAAACCTTAATATTCCATGATTCTATCATTCTGGGTAACAGTGAATCACACAGAGGTATCCACTTATAAGTCATGCTTGCAAACAAGCCTCACTCACAGATTTTTCACACAAGGCAAGTGAAAAAATAAGCCCAAACTAAAGCCATCTATGCAAATAAAAGATCATATCTCAAAGCTCAGGATGACACAGAAAACAAATGGTGTGCAAGAACAGGGGCTTCCTAGCTATCTCAGCCACACTCAGAAATGCATGCAAATACTGTGACCTTGCAGATGACCAATTTAGTAGCTGGTTTCATTCTGAGACCTTTCTGGAGGGGAAGTAATGCTAACAGCACTTTCTCCCAATACACTTCCCACCACTGCCACCCAGACTCAAATTCTCAGGTTGACCCAAACCATATCTGCAACAGAAAATGGGGTCATAATGAAAATTTCCCTGAGAACCTGTATATTATTTACCAAACTAGACACAGAATCTGAGGCAAGTACACAACCTCAGACAAACTCCTTTTCATTGTTCCACAGGGCTAGACTCTTCAGCCTATAATGAGCATACAGATTCTAGACTACAGATTTAACATGCTTTACCACATCAGCATGGAGGAAGTTTCTGCCCACTTTTTCTCCTCAAAATCATGAAGAGGGAGAAAGTAATAAAAATTAATAATTTCAGAAAAGTTGAAAAATTCATTCTAAATGAATTTAAGACAACCAGTGCATAAAAAAAACCCAACAACCTACTTCCATCAATCTCTGGCTGCTTTGCTTTTTAATCAGACATGTTCTGCCACATGGTTCAATTGTTAGTTTCTTTTAATAATCCTTCTACTGTCATTTTCCTCTCACTATCATGTTAAATTGAAATGCAGGCATAAACAAGGTTATATATGGTCATATGTATACTTGTATAGGCACGAACATGCTGTAAATCAACAATTGTTTTTTCTACCTTTTCTATGTCACTTGTTACCACTTCAACTGCAAATTTTCAACGGAATCCCTGACTTTCTACTTTTAATAGCACTTACAGTCCAAATTTGGTCAGAGTTCATAGTAAAAATATTTCTGTGCTAAAGAGCTGTAATAAGAAATCACTATTCCTATTGTGTGGAAGGGCACATCTATGAAAACATGTGAACAAAAGACTTTCTAGCTATTTGAGAGTTGAATGTATCCTGATTAACTGAACCTATGGAAAAGCACAGAAATTGGGCTTTAATAATAAGCATATAATGTAGTGCACACAGGGAGAGAGCCTGATGCACTATGCTGGTTTGCTCAGAGATGATCTAACTTCAGAGCAAAAACCAAATGCCAATATACAGATTTGGAAATTTCAAGAAGGCAAGAAGGACAGATGGGCAGAGTCCAACGGCATGAGATTTAACACATCCAAGTGCCGGGTTCTGCACACTGGCCACAACAACCCCATGCAGAGCTACAGGCTGGGGTTAGAGTGGCTGGAGAGCAGCCAGGCAGAGAGGGACCTGGGGGTGCTGGTTGATGGTAGGCTGAACATGAGCCTGCAGTGTGCCCAGGCAGCCAGGAGGGCCAATGGCATCCTGGCCTGCATTAAGAACAGTGTGGCCAGCAGGAGCAGGGAGGTCATTCTGCCCCTGTATATTGCACTGGTTAGGCCACACCTCGAGTACTGTGTCCAGTTCTGGGCCCCTCAGTTTAGGAAGGAGGTTGACTTGCTGGAACGAGTCCAGAGAAGGGCAACGAAGTTGGTGAGGGGTTTGGAACACAAGCCCTATGAGGAGAGACTGAGGGAGCTGGGGCTGCTTAGCCTGGAGAAGAGGAGACTCAGGGGTGACCTTATTGCTCTCTACAACTACCTTAAAGGAGGTTGTAGACAGGCAGAGGTTGGTCTCTTCTCCCAGGCAACCAGCACCAGAACAAGAGGACACAGTCTCAGGCTGAGCCAGGGGAAGTTCAGGCTGGAGGTCAGGAGGAAGTTTCACACAGAGAGAGTGATTGCCCATTGGAATGGACTGCCCAGGGAGGTAGTGGAGTCGCTGTCACTGGAGGTGTTCAGGAGGAGACTTGACAGGGTGCTTGGTTGCATGGGTTAGTTGATTAGGTGGTGTTGGATGATAGGTTGGACACGATGATCTTGAAGGTCTCTTCCAACCTGGTTTAATCTATTCTATTCTATTCTAAAGCACTTCATAAATTACAAAAACAAACATCCAAACTCAGAAGATCAATTCTTCCAAACATCCCTAATCATATTCATGTACAGTTTTAGGGATCAATTAGTGAAAACACAAATACTTCATTCTCAGCCCCAAAGTTTTGCAAATAGAATCTATTTTCACAATGTTTCCATCTATTTTGTGTTACCGAATCTTCTTGTAAGTGCTAGGCACCAAATTATTTCAGATTTGAAAATTATTTATCTGCTTATCAGCCAAAAATTTTTTTTTTTTTGACCAGAGTTTGAGCCAAGTTTGCTTCGTGTCTGAAAACTTTCAGGTATTCCTTGTGTGATCACAGAATCACATAAAGTTAGGGGTTGGAAAGGACCTCCAAAGATCATGCAGTCCAACCCCTCCCTGCCACCAGAGCAGGATCACCTAGAGTAGGCCACCCAGGAACACATCCAGGCAGGTTTGCAGTGTCTCCAGAAAAGGAGACTCTACAACCTTTCTGGGTAGCCTGTTCCAGTGCTCTGTTGCCCTCACAGTGAAAAAGTTTTCCCTCACGTTCACATGGAACCTCCTGCTCTAGCTGGCAACCACTGTACCTAATCCTGTCACAGGACACTGCTGAGAAGAGCTTGACTCTGTCCTCCCAACGCTCACACTTCACATCCTTATAAACATGAATGAGGTCCCCACTCTATCTACTCCAAGCTAAAGAGCCCCAGCTCCCTCAGCTTTTCCTCAAAAGGGAGATGTTTCACTCACTTCATCTTTGTAGCTCTGGCCTGGACTCTTTCAAGCACTTCCCTGAGGTCCTTGAACTGAGGGGCCGGTGCCCGCGCCCAGACACAATGTTCCGGATGCGGCCTCACCAGGGATGTGTTGCTAGAAGCCTCCTCTAAAACATGGCACAACACTGCTATGCTAGCTAAGGGCTGTGTGGATGAATAAACAAAGCACCTGCTGCCCCACAGACCATATTATTCCTAAGCAGAACAGGTGGATCCAACAGGGAACTTCAACCAGGGCAACACTCCTTTTGGTGTTACTTACCTTTTCCTGAAACTCTGAATATTACAAAGTATTCTCACAAATTTGTAGGGGAGGGATTAGAAAAAATTACAAATCAAGAACTCTTGCAACGGTGTGCTGTATAGAAAAGGTAGAGTCACTCCCTGTTTAGCTAAGCTTTATCTTTTAGAACAGAGTCACAGGGCCAAGTATTGCAGTCTTCCTCAGGCACATCTTATGTACCAATAGTTCTGCCTCAGTAAGAACCCAGAGAAGACTGCAGGACAATTTATATAAT
Organism: Melanerpes formicivorus; assembly: GCF_026170545.1. NCBI lineage: Eukaryota > Metazoa > Chordata > Aves > Piciformes > Picidae > Melanerpes > Melanerpes formicivorus. The sequence continues at coordinate 8,354,001 of NW_027142360.1, read as the reverse complement.
TGACTGATCAGTAGCTACACCTGTTATTACCATTACTTGACATGAGCAATTAAACAACTACCTGCAATTGCTCAAACCCTGCCAAGATTTTGCCATTTTGGCTGATTTATCTGTGATGCATGACTGCCTCAGGCTGTGCATTTTAGAAATGGTACAATTTTTTCCAAGAACAAGGTTAAGAAATACTACACTAAAAATTCTTTGAGCTCTCCCTCTGAAAAAAAAACCTCCAGTGTTTCAAGCTTTGGAGGAAGGTTTCAAATGTGGCAGGCTGGCAGTGGCTTTTGTGCTTGAGAAAAGCCTTTTGTCCTCTGAAGTGCCTCAGGTATGCCCTTAGGAACTCTCTTTGCAAACTTCATTCTCTAAGGATGAGTGCTCGGCTTGTTGTGCTTTCAGCACAAGTTTTCATATGAAAGCAAGTGCTGCATGGGGTTTTACTGTATTTTGCCTCCACCCCATTTAACACTCACGTAGAACTGGAAATTACACTAATGAAATTATAAATTATACTAATCAAAGAGAACACAAAGAAGTTACAGGTAGCACAAAAGTGCCTTAGTAAAACATTTCTTGAAATAATGCAAATGCCAGCCCAGATGTCCACACCACAGCTGTCCACACACCACAGACTGAACTACACAGCTTTATCACATATCACAGTATCACTAAGGTTGGAAGAGACCTCAAAGATCATCGAGTCCAACCTGTCACCACAGACCCCATGACTAAACCATGGCACCAAGTGCCACGTCCAATCTCCTCTTGAACACCTCCAGGGATGGGGACTCCACCATATTCCAATGATGAATGACTCTCTTTGTGAAGAACTTTCTCCTCACCTCGAGTCTAAACTTCCCCAGGTGCAGCTTGAGACTGTGTCCTCTTGTTCTGGTGCTGGTTGCCTGGGAGAAGAGACCAACCCCTTCCTGGCTACAACCACCCTTGAGGTAGTTGTAGAGGGCAATGAGGTCACCCCTGAGCCTCCTCTTCTCCAGGCTAAACAATCCCAGCTCCCTCAGCCTCTCCTCATAGGGCTTGTGCTCAAGGCCTCTCACCTGCCTTGTTGCCCTTACGTTCAAGTGTTTCAATGTCCTTCCTAAACTGAGGGGCCCAGAACTGGACACAGGACTCAAGGTGCAGCCTAACCAAAGCAGAGTACAGGGGCACAATGACCTCCCTGCTCCTGCTGGCCACACTATTCCTAATGCAGGCCAGGATGCCATTGGCCTTCTTGGTGACCTGGGCACACTGCAGGCTCATGTTTAGGTGGCTCTCAATCAGCACCCCCAGGTCCCTCTCTGTTTGGGAGCTCTCCAGCCACTCTGACCCCAGGCTGTAGCTCTGCATGGGGTTGCTGTGGCCAAAGTGCAGCACTCAGCACTTGGACTTGTTAAATGCCATGCCATTGTACTCCGCCCCATCCGTCCAGTCGGTCGAGGTCCCTCTGCAGAGCCTTTCTGCCCTCTAACTGACTAACATCTGCTCCCAACTTGGTGTCATTCGCAAATTTGCTGATGACTGACTCAATCCCCTCATCCAGATCATCAATGAAGATGTTAAAGAAGATGGGGCCCAGCACTGATCCCTGTCCAAGTAGCTGACAAACACTGCCACTTATTTTACAGGATCATTGTTTCTTAGCCTTTATCAAATTTCTCTTCGAGCCTCTATCCTGTGGCAGGAAAGCAGTTCTGTCCCTGCAGATGAGGAATCAGCAAAGCGAAGCTTTTGTCCATAGTTACATAGAGAGGCTGTGAAGCAACAGGGAACTCAGTCTGACTGTATGGGTCCTAGGCCAGCCTCAACTCCCAGAACTAAGCCAACCTGCAGCCAGTTTGCATCTGCACTTCCAGAAATGCCTCACTGGCAAGTAAGAAAACATACCTCTCACCTGCAAAGACTCCCAGCTTAAATTCTAAGCTAGTTTTTATATTCTTCTGATTCCAGAACTGAAGTTGGGGAGGAAGGAGGGGAAGGAACTAAGTGGAGTTTCTCAGTTAATCAGGCCTTTAGCAAAGCTCCCCCTAAAATACTGAATGCTGAACCTGAGGGCAAGATCTGTGGCCTGAGGAGGGAGGCATCTTGTTAAAGGAAAAAAAATGAGAGGAGCAATGGGTGTTGAGGGAAAGATGGAGATTAGGATCCCAGTACAGCAAAGTACTTATGCACAGAACTGTAGGAAGATCTGTAACTAGCTAGAAGTATCAGACACAAACTCCTAGAGAACCTCCAGGGTCTGCAGAGGAGAGAAAAGGAGAGAGAGGTGCAAGTGAGCCACAGTGATCTAAAAGCAATAGACAGACATTTTGGTGGACTCTGGCTCATAACCAAAGCAGCAAAAGGAAAACAAGATGTAGCAGGGGCAGGAAGAATAAGAGCAAATTAATAACTCAAAAAAATATTATTAGTACAACTTAAGAACAGCTGGGGAATTACAAGAGGAGAGTTGGATTCTGCTCTTTGGGCTCATAAATGCTGCTTGCTTTGTCAAAATCAATGGAGTAGTTTTAGATTGACATCAGTGTAACTAAGAACAAAATCAAATTAAGGAGTACGGAGTAACTGGAGAAAAACCAAGCATTATTGAGCGTTCCAACACTGGGAGGCACTCAGATACTATACTGCTGAAGGCCACGCTAGTAGATTGATTAAATGATTGATCCATCAGCAGGAGATTTATCCAATATGGGGAAGAAAGAGAGAGCTCCGAGTCAAGACTACTAATCAGCTATTATTTATACTTTTTGCACATTATAAACATACAAAGGAGATGCTTTATAGAACCTGCAATAATAGGTCTAATGTATTTCTTCAACATTTTAAAGGTGTTTTGTACAAGCATTTTAAAAATACTTTTCACAAGTATCCAGGACTTCCACATTCTCCTTTAGATCATCTCTCCTTCTCTGAATCTTAGAGACTGATGTCACATACTACAAAATCCAAACACAGAGCCATTTATACTAGGACAGGGAGCATGGAACACCGCTCCTACAAAGACAAACTGAGAAAGCCAGAGTTCAGCCTGGAAAACAGAAGGCTTCAGGGTGACCTCTTTGCAGCCTTCCAGTATCTGAAGGGCCCCTACAATAAGGCTGCAGAGGGACTGTTTCCAGACTTCTGGAGTGACAGGACAAGGGAAAATGGTTTAGAAATGTGAAGAGTAGATTTAGATTGGAGGCTAGGAATAGGTTCTTTACCATGAGGGTGGTAAGACACTGGAACAGGCAGTTGAGGCCTCATCCCTAGAGATATTCAAGGTCAGGCTCAACAAGGCTCTGAGCAACCTGATCTAGTGGAGGATGTCCCTGCTTACTGCAGGGGGCTTGCACTATATGACTTTTGGAGATCTTTTTCAACCCAAACCATTACCATTCAGATTCTATGGTTATAGTCTCTGTTGTTCAACCAAGAAGAACAGTGCAGAGTTTCCCTACCCTTCTTGCTAGACTCATCATGAGTTTTGTACATGACAGTGTCAAAGTAGCAGTTTCAACAGTTTCATGCTCCCACAAACACAGACTAGATTATTGCAGACACCTACTGTGACTAATGCATTGCCACTCCTTATGGTAGTTACATTCTGCCTCTGTTCTAAACCCACAAACTTCAGTAAAAATTAAAGCTCTGTTTTGAACTAATATTTTTTACCTTTTATTTGTCACTTAGTTCCTTCTAAAATCACTACAATTATCACATTGTACCTGAGCCCTTACCACTGGGATTTGGAATTACTTGAACATTATCTAGCTTTATTTCAAGTTGAAAATTTATTCTGTTCACCCTGGCTTTGTGGACTAAACATAGGAATTAAAGTCCACCTGTTTGTAATGATACTGAGAAAGGCAGTCACATTTTGTGACATTTCTGTCACCCACATATGCATGCAGGTTTTCACTTTTTAGTAGGTGGCCTACAGGCACAAAGAGAAGGCTACTACTGACACCTCTGGGAAATTATTTAATCTTAAATTGTAGAGATTTATATTTAAGTAAGTTAAGAGATTCTAAATTGTTCCTGCTCCCACAGTTAAATTTTGATTAGTAATTACAAGTTCAGGCCTTAAATTCGAAGCAATAATCAGACCTTTAAAAAAGGGGGGGGGGGGGGAGGGGAAGTTTAAAGTTTAAGAAAATTTTTTAAAGCATCTTTAAAGGAGAATAGCAATTTCCTTTCAGAGAGAATGATGTCCTTGGCTGGATTCTTTTCTAGTAGGATCTATCTAGATTTTCAAATCATAAGGCAGCTTTAATCAGAACAAGAGAGAGACTTCCTACAACACTGAAGCAGTAAATGGAAAGCTGCACCTTCTCACATGGAAGGTGACTTTGTGTTTCATATGTGTGTATGAAACATAGCATACAAAACACTGTCCAACTTAGCAGTCTTCTATTAGTTGTGCATCACTGATGAATGAAAAGACTTGGGTCCTGTTTTGAAGTCTAACAATCTCAAGTACTATTATTATTATACATCAACCTATTCTTAAATGTGGTTTCAAAAAAACCAATGTTTTTAAAACACAACCCTGGGAGTTACATGTTTTGATGCCCAGTGCCTTGGCTGTGGTGGCATCATCTAGTTCCAACACCCCTGACACGGGCAGGGACACCTTCCACTAGACCAGGTTACTCAAGGCCTCGTCCAGTCTGACCTTGAGCACCTCCAGAGATGGGGCATCCACGACCTTCCTGGGCAACCTGTTGCAGCGTTTTACTATAACAATTTCTTCCTAATCTCCAGTGTAAATTTGCCCTCTTCAAGCTTCAATCTATTCCCTCTCATCCTATCACTACAGGGCCTTGTGAAAAGTCCCTTCCTGGCTTTGGCAGCCCCCTTCAGGTACTGGAAGGCTACTTTGTAGTGCCCCTGTAGTCTTATCGCCAGGCTGAACAGTCTCAACTCTCACAGCCTGTTCCCAAAAGGGCAGGTGTTTCAGCCCTCTGATCATCTTTGTGGTTCTCTCTGGACCTCCTCCAGCAGTTCAATGTCTCTTTTCCTGAAGGCACCAGAACTGGACACAGAACTCCAAGACGGGGGTCGCAGGAGAGCAAAGTAGAGGGGAAGAATCACCTCTCTATTCCTGCTGGTCACACATGTTCCACCTAGATATTTATCTGAGCATGTTTGCTTGGCTTTACTCAGATTAGGCTCTTAACTATTCCACCACAATTTTATTGAAGATTACAAGTTAGTAAATAGGCCACCAGTGCATGTACCTATGATCAAAAATTAGGGATCTGTGCCTTGGGCATAGCAGCATTTGTAATTGAGAGTTATCATCTGCTGCATAGAGGAAATGGAGCAGAAAACTTCTCTGTAAGTCACCATTTCCCTTTTTTCCATGTCCCCAAAATAAACAGATTAAAGACATTGTGAAAGGTCTACAGCAAGAGCCATGCAAAACTTCCACCACAAAATGTAAAAATCCCTCATGCCTCATTACAACCCTGACAAACAATACAGTACTAGCAAAACACTTTACACAGTGATGAAGAGGGTTAAAAGAGAAACTACAGTAAAGCTCTGAGATTGTAAGAGAGCTACAATTTTAAGCAGAAATTATTTGAAGTACAGTGTCTTCCTATGTCATGGCAGGGAAAAAAAACTTAGTATTTTCAGAAACTGAAAACCACCAGGATGGACAAAAATGCAAATTACTTTTTATTAGTTTGCAAACAAATGCTCTTGGACATCCCCAAATTCATGTTTAGTAGCAGCGTATCTTTATTTTTCAGGTGCCAACAACTTGTCTCAGTTTTTCGTTGAACGAATTTGACAGATTTTCTCACGGTTGAAAAAACTTCTTAATTCAACAGGATTTCAGGGGTTCTGGAAGTCTCTCAGAAATAGGGTAGAATTTACTATGCATTAGGAAAGAAATGACACAAAGCAGGCCACTTGCATTAACCACACACAAAAAGCATCCAGCCGCCTGGTTCTACTTTTCTGGTCAGCAAGACTTCTAAAGTAGCCCCCCAACTTCTATGATTACTTTCCTAAACAACTCTAACATTCTCATTTTTTATGTTTCTTGACTCCTAGATAGTGACTTCTCAAAGCCAAAGATTGCATTCATGCAGCTTGTCCACAAAGTGCCTGTTGCAGTGGGTTTTCCAGTTCCAATCCCCACCTGCAGTTTCAGGGTGTGGTTACACAAAAAGCTCCAGTGAAACACAGTAATATCCCTCAATCTTCCTCCTTCCTCTTCAGCATCAACAACATGCATTTAGGGAAAGTACAGAGCTAGACACACAGAAATGCAGAATCATTTATGCTGAAAAAGACTCTTAATGCTAAGGATTGGACTCAACAGTCTAACACTACCAAGTTCACCACTAAGCCACGTCCCTAAACATCACACATAAATCTGTTTTAAGTATCTTCAGGGTTGCTGATTCAACCACTTCCCCCAGGCAGCCTGTTCCAGTGCTTTACAACCCTTTTGGTGATGAAATTTGAAATTGAACCCCCAAAAGCCTGGAAGAGAGCTCAAGAGGCATAAAATGCTCCTTTCACCTCAGTAGGGTATTAATATTGATACCCCAAGAAAAATATACAAGAGGGTTGAAGTTTAAAATCATTTCAAGTATGAAAAAAGAAGAGGTTGTACAAAACACTACACGACTTCACATGCGGCATTTGAAAGAATCTGTTTAGCTTCCTCCCATCCAGCAAGGACCCAGCCTCACAGAGGCTAACACAGTACAGTCACCCAAATGGCTCAACAGACTTCAAAAAAAAAACCCATCCTACTGAAGAAATCTGTATGAGTGGAGCTGATTTTGTAGGCAACCTCGGAATGTTTTTTACACTCCGCTCTCACCGCAATATTTGTACAGAAAATTTCTTAAATCAGATATGGCAGAACTACTAATAATCCATTTGCACTCTGGGTGAGCTTGGCTAATGAATTCAAATGAGAGTAGAAGCAAGCCACAGACTGCCAGATTTTCAATATCCTCCTATTTTCTAGTAATGGTGGAATTGTAATTAATGTTTACTTTGTTGTGTATTTTATTGTCGAGTATTTAAAGTCCTCTGGGATCCCTTTGGGATATACAGCACTATATAAATGTAACTTGTTATTATCAAATAACAATCACAGGCCATTTAAATTGTACAACAGCAACCTCATTATACTTAACCAAGCTAAAGCGCTAATAAAAAATGATTATATATCGTCTAAATTAAAAACATTTTCCCGCGGTTCAAAGAATCCAAAGTTCTTTGCATTGAGCATGCAAACTTTCTTTCCATTGGCTCACCAGAGGACTCCCCTCAGTGCAGAAGTGTCGGGCATTTTCTGTCCATACAGGAATTTCTGAAGACTCACGGTGACCCTGACAGAGCAGAGAGGAAGTTCTTCACCTACACAGGCCAAGTGAGTACGAAGTTGACCAGAGGACCGGAAATTACTTTCTCGACATTTGGTTATGTTGGAAAATCTTTTATTGTTCTAGCAGGTGCCAGGGAAGCTTCAGTACCTTCAGCCACACTGAGGTCAGAGTGGAGAAATAAGATGCTTGATAAAGAGTTAAAGATCTTGACAATTCTATGCTTCTGAAGCTGTACAATTAAGATCTGTTTTGTTTCCCAATATCATTTGAGAGAGCCTCGTCCTCCCACACCTCTAGTATTTCTCCTGAAATATCTACAATGGTCACTCCGTGGGTACTGCCAGCTATGGATAAACTGAATGGCTAAAAAAATTATTTCAATGTAGCACAGAGATCCCTCAACTTACACTGCACAAGTTGGTGCTGTCAGCTGAGCGCACTGTGGAACAGGAAGGCAGCAACTGACCTCTCCTCTCTGCAGTCAAAAGTCTGAAAATCTTCTGTAGGATGCTGCCACTGAAATACCCTTGGTCTTGTGCGTGAAATAGTCCATGCCACAATGAGAGAGATTTTAGGATGCAGTAGATTCTGGAAGTGCTGTTGCCAGGCATACTTCAAAACCCCCAAAACATGTGGTCAGCAAATAAAGTACAGTGACATTTTATGTACAAACTCTTGCAGAAGATCATTTCCTTGGCACTGAACTGATAGAAAGTACACATTCAAACTTCGAATCCACTGGGGAAGAGCTAATTTAGCTGAAAGTCTAACACATGAAGACATGATGCCAGGACTTTTTCCTCTCTCCTAATAATACCATGAGATTGAAAGGGTAGGATGTGAGGGGAAACATATCTTTTCTGGATGACCTCTGCCAAGTCATTTCCCTTGCTTCAGATTTCTCATCTGTGGAATGGGGGTAATGGCATTAACCTCGTTACTGATGAATAGTGTTGTAGATGGGTCTACATCATATCTCAATGATAATAGATCAACTTGTGGGACTTACAGTATCAGTAATAAGAAATAAATTCATTCCAGAGTCAATGACCTGCCAGCAAGCAATAACTAATCCAACTTAAATTCAGCTGCAAGGGCTAAGAACATCCAGCTCAGGATCCATCCAGCAGACATGGACAGAATGTCCTGCTGGTAATAAAGGCCTAAAAAGGGCTGAAACCCACTTCTGTGCTAACTACAAAGGCAGGCTCACACAGACTCATGAATTCACAGTATCACAGTATAACATAGGTTGGAAGAGACCTTGAGGATCATCGAGTCCAACCTATCAACACAGACCCCATGACTATACCATGGCACCAAGTGCCATGTCCAATCCCCTCTTGAACACCTCCAGGGATGGTGACTCCACCACCTCCCTGGGCAGCACATTCCAATGACTAATGACTCGCTTGGTGAAGAACTTTCTCCTCACCTCGAGTCTAAACCTCCCCTGGCGCAGCTTGAGACTGTGTCCCCTTGTTCTGGTGCTGGTTGCCTGGGAGAGGAGATCAACCCCCTCCCGGCTACAACCACCTTTCAGGTAGTTGTAGAGGGCAAACAGTAGTGGCTGGAAGGGACCTCTGGAGAGCATCTCATCGAAATCCCCTTCCAAATCAGGATCACCTAGGGCAGGCTACACTGGAACACATCCAGACAGGTCTTCAAAGTGTCTAGAGAAGACAAATCCACAAACTTTCTGGGCAGCCCGTGCCAGTGCTCCATCACCCTCAACACAATGAAGTTTCTCCTCATGTCGAGTTGGTACTTCCTGTGTTCCAGTTTGTGTCTATTGCCCCTTGTTCTGTCACAGGACACCACATGCCAATGTTCAAAATCTAGTGACCTCAGAAAATGCCTAGGATGAATCTGGAGCCACAACCTTGATTTTAATCAGTTCTCAACTCTTCATAATTATTTTTGGGAAGAAGAGGGAAGATCAAATATAAAATAAAATGTAAAATAAAATAAAAATCTAAGCTTTGATCTGAACTTCCTTTCCTTTCTTGCCTGCATAAAATACGTTTTTAATTGCAAAATTAGAGTGGCTTGCTTGCTGCATGAAAAAATCTACTACAAAAAACATTACCTTTGGAAAATAACTTCAACAATTTCCTCTAACAGAAGTAAAAACATTTTGTTTCAAGGCTGATATTTCAAAACAAAAATGTTCAGATTTCACAGAGAAATTGTTCATTTTCATTTTAAGTGAAAACAAATGAAGTGAGCAAAGACTACATATCTTTGAGGACTGGATATGAATTCTTTAACATGTGGGCCAAGAGCACACTAACTGAAGAGCCCTTTCTCTCCAACAATGCAAATAACAACAACAATAATATGCTGAAGATCTTTCACATACAATTAATGATTTCAGTGGCTCTCAGCCAACTTCCAACAGCTAAGAATCTGGGACAGATGAACCATCTGAAATCTAGGGGAGAGCAAGGCATGGATTTCTTGAGTTCTGAGCTCCCAAATAACTCTTCCTGTCTTAAGGCCATTTCTTGCTGTCAGGATGGAAGGGAAAACTTAGTAAATTAATAATAAGCAACAGTGCTTAGGTATTCTGGTCACACAGCAGAACTCCACATATATTAGCTAACTTTGATTTTAAAGTGTTACCCACTGATCCTTGCTGGAGCATGCTGTTGGTGGGGTCTGTCAGCTGCAGAAGGTGGTGGATGAGCACACCCATGTGCATGCACAGCTTTCCCTGGAAGGGTAAGTCCCCCATCAGCACTGAGACTGCCTGAGCTGTCAGAAAGCACTGACTTCTGTTCTACACACATCTCTATACAGCAGAAGAGCATGGGTTGCAGTCCAGCAGTCAAGCCACAATGCACCCTGACACACCAGTTACTTAGAAGGAGAGGGAAGGCTAAGTCAGGGGTGATATCCTGAGGTGGGAAAAAGGTCAGGGAGGTGTAGGGAAGAACGCAGAAGGGGGCTGGAGTGATATGAGATCCATATTGTTGTTTCATTGGAAGGACACAGCTTGTCATAACAGATTACTGTTAATTTACACCAGCAGTACAGTTAGACTGAGACCAGCAAGCAACGATGACAAACGGCACTTGCAAGATCACATAATGAGGGGGCAAGGCTGCTTCACTGGAGCTGCTTCACTCAATTAGTGGATAAGGCTTTTAATGCTACTATGCACAACTAAAGCAGTTTTGATTACTTAAGAGCTAAGTCACCATTTAGAATGAGTCAGAAGCTGAAATGTTGGTGTTGGATATTCTTTTTGGTCTTCTAGTTTGTTTTCTTGTTGTTGTTTTGGTTTTGTTTGGGTTTTGATTATAATTTATCTACAGAGTATTTGAATGGTAATAATCTATCTGAAAGCTAGAGACATTAGCCTCTGTTGGTGCCTAAGCAATGCTGAAATATGCTTTAAAATACAAGTTCAAATAGTATCTCTTCCAGCAAATAAAACCAATGAAGAGACAGCAAACAATCCATTCTATGCCAAAAGTGAAGGCCAAATTTGGCTCTTTTTTACTGTGGCTTTACTACGAAACTCTGGAAGGGGATTTTGGTAGCACAGTGAACTTCACGACAGTACACTTAGGGGAGGGGCATGCTCTGCTCACATCCTCTTGTGCTAGGTTTACAAATAGTGATTTGATTGATTCCGTTAGCCAAGGACCAAAACTGCATTCCCTCCTGAGTAGCATATAATCTTTTGTTTATTTGTTTAATGGGGATTTCAGATGGTTCAATGTTTAAGAAACATGATTTAATGCCAAGAAACTCAAAGAGCTGAGCAAACTCTATTAATGTTCATCTACTGTTTGAGTTATTTCTGCTAGCTTAGGTCCAAAAACTTAGTTTTCACTGGTGAGAGGGGAGTTGTACAAATAACTGTGTATAAGGACACTTTTGCTGGGCAAAATAAGGTGCTACCAACTATTTAAAAGTAGATGCTGTGAACAAGATAGAATAGAATAGACCAGGTTGGAAGAGACCTTCAAGATCATCACGTCCAACCTATCATCCAACACCACCTAATCAACTAAACCATGCAACCAAGCACCTTATCAAGTCTCCTCCTAAACACCTCCAAAGATGGTGACTCCACCACCTCCCTGGGCAGCCCATTCCAATGGGCAAACACTCTATCTGTGTAGAACTTCTTCCTAACCTCCAGCCTAAACCTTCCCTGGTAGAGCTTGAGACTGTGTCCTCTTTTTCTGGTGCTGCCTGCCTGGGAGAAGACACCACCCATCTGGCTACAACCTCCCTTCAGAGAGTTGTAGAGAGCAAGAAAGTCTCCCCTGAGCCTCTTCTTCTCCAGGCTGAGCAACCCCAGCTCCCTCAGTCTCTCCTCATAGGGCTTGTGTTCCAAACCCCTCACCAACTTTGTTGCCCTTCTCTGGACACATTCCAGCAAGTCAACATCCTTCCTAAACTGAGGGGCCCAGAACTGGACACAGGACTCAAGGTGTGGCCTGTCCAGCTGCTTCCAAACTCTCCTTACCATTGTCTTAGGGATTAAAGCAGTAACCAAGATAAGGAGGACTTGAATGTAAATTAAACAGTATTTGGAGCCAGGATCTGTGTCCACCATAACCGAAAAACTGCCATAACCAGTGGTACATCAGGATGTACTTATCAGCCTTTCCAGCTGAAGCTCTGAGTAAGTATTTAACATATTCCTTGGCACAGGGAGCAGAATTCAGTTACCCATTTTCACAGGGATTAGCCCACTCACAAACCTACAGACTTATTCTATTTTTCCCCCCTCCATGAAGGTGTATTCATGAGTGCATGTCTATATTGACTAAGAATGGAATGTTAAGAGGAAAAACTACATTCAAGACCATTCTTCATGTTAGGAGAAAGAGGACATGGATCTTCTATGTGCCTATGAGCAGTAGGCTGTACAGTTACTGAGTCATCTTGGAAATAATTCTGATGTTCAGAATTTTATTTTCATCTTCACTTTGGCTGAAATTACTTATGAGATTTGACCCAAATTTCTGAAGAACTTCAGCTGATTTGACAATGAATTTTAGGATGCACAAATTTGTTTCTCTCTGTTTGTAAAGACCAGAAAGAAAACCACCTCTAGCAGAATATGCAACATTTCAGTACCTCATCAGCATTTCTTACAAGCAGGTAGAGGAGACTGGGCAGGGGGTGATGTGCAGCTGAGAGAAAGGGATTCCTTCTCAAAGAATCAAAAGAGATTGTCTATCATTCACACTTTTCCCTTATCAGATTTAACACAAAGTTAGATTTTTTTATTAGCCTCTAAAGCATCTGGTTCTGTAGCAGGGTATCCAAAACAACACACCAAACATCTGATGCATTAAGGACACAGAGTGGATTGTAGGCTTTGCTTGGAGCACAGAACCAGGAACGTTTGAAACTGCCTCACTCTTCAGCTGCAGTACAACTATGTATGTATAATTTATTGAAGATTTGACTCGGCAGGGTAGCTGCATGCAATCAGCATATTGTTTTTGTGAAGGTTTCCCCCCCTATTGCCCCTTAGATTTTAACTGTCAGTATATTGGCCTTTTCAATTTCTTTTTTCATAATACCACAAGCAATTTGAATGTACATTATTATGTACTAATCATTGCTTGTCCAGTTCTTTTTGGGTCTTACAAGTGACATCAGAGAACAAGCAATGCCATTTAGTTAGAACCTCAAAGCAATATTTTGTTATCATCCAAACCAGGGCTCTTTTACAACTCCCTCACCATTTGGTTTTAAAAGTGAAAGGAAACCAGTTGCTTAAATTTGTTCTTTCAAATTTCCACCCATCTCCTCCTGCTGTCAAAGGAGGGGCTTTATGATAATAGATAGGCTGATCTTGAGATCAATCACAGAGAGAGATGTATTTACTGTCCTTAGATAGTCACAGTATTGCTTACCTTCACATGAATTAAAGATTGCTTAAATCCTGCCTCTGAACATTTCCAAACTTTAAAAAGATAGATATTTATATGAGATGGATATGAAACGCAAATATCTGTATAGTGGGAGGAACAAAAATACCCCACTCAATCACACCTGAACACTATAAAACTGGGATCTTTCAATATTTGATGTCACCCTATGGACCTGTGTACACAATGAAACAGTCCTGAGAAACTAATGCAGAACAGTTCTACTCCACTGTCATTTTTATTCCTTGTCAGGAGTGTCTTTGTACAGTTTAGCTTTGCTTTTTAAGTGGATTAAGCTAGACACTATAAGACATTTTTAGTGGTGAAGCAAAGGGCCCACAACACAAACTAGTGCAGAACAGTGTTGTGCCTAAATACAGAGCCAAACACGTTCAGAGTAATGCCTGACAAATATGCTTGGGCATAACAAGATGCAGGGTGCTCGATGAAGACTTAGAGTGAAAAATTTGATGAGGTACATTGTGCAAAGGTCACATTACTGGAGATACTCAGAATGGTTCCTTTAGAAATCAACACCCACAGACTGACCACATGCCATATTTGAAACTTACGTCTCAGATTTGGAAGTCCCTATACCACAGGCAGAGTGCGGACAGCAGAACTGGTGTGATGGGCTCCCACTTCTCATGTAATGGTAACACACACTCAGGGGGATAGTTGTACATATGTTTTTGAACTAAAACTCTAACCTGGCATGATTAATTTTGGCCTTGGTTTTGTCAAAATATTGGTGTCCATATGGCACAAGGCAAATAATTCTACATTTTTGTTTTAAACCCCTATGTGTTTTTCTTGTCTATTCCCTTCTCTTCCACCACACACACTGGCAGCCGCTACCAATACACCAAATGCCAAACCAACCCTGCAAGCTGCCTGGCACAAGCACTCTACAATACTGGCACACGCTTCCTTTGCAGGGGGATTCTCTCTGAAACCCTGTGACACATCCAAGCATCCCTGCTTAGCAGCTCAGGACCCTGTCAACCCCAGTCATGTCAGCAACAGGGTGCCTTAACTGTGAACGTGCTGCCCATTTCATTGCACCTAAACCACATTAAACAAGACTGCACATGAGTGCATCATTTCCCTCTCTCACTGTCCCACACCACCTCAGCCCCCCAAAATCAGGCAGTACCTTATAGCAAGTTTGTAGCCAGTAAGAAGAAAGAAGTAGAGCTGAGGATGAAAATGGCTGCAACAAGAACAAAGAAATTTGAGGCATCACTCAGGTGAGCTGAGCAAACTCCTGCAACTCAAACATGAACCTGGTGGAAACAGTCCAGAGGAGGGCCGTGAAAATGATCAGGGAGCTGGAACACCTCTGCTACCTGGACAGGCTGAGGGAGATGGGGGTGTTCAGCCTGGAGAAGAGAAGACTCCAGGGAAACCTGCCAGAAACCAGCAGCCTGCCAGTACCTGAAGGTGTCCTACAAGAAGGCTGCAAAGGGACTATTTACAAAGTCCTGTAAGGAATAAGGCAAAGGGCAATGGCTTAAAATTAGATGGAATTTAGACTGAACATTAGGACAAGTTCTTTACCATGAGTGTGGTGGAACACTGGAAGATGTTTTCCAGGGAAGCAGTTGAGGCCCCATCCCTGGAGATCTTCAAGGTCAGGCTGGACAAGGCTCTGAGCAACCTGATCTAGTGGAGAATGTCCCTGCTGACTGCAGGGGGGTTGAAGTGGATGACCTTTAGAGGTCCCCTCCAACCCAAATCACTCTATGATTCTATAACATAGAAGACTTTGCTGACCCTTGTCAGGATTCAAACTACTACTTGGGGCTCAAATACTAAATAATTCCCTTTAGTGCCCTTCCTTTTTTTTCTTATGTGTCACTCTAGCTCATGGCACAACTTCAATTTTTTTTATATACATGTATTTGCAGATTTTCATTAGATATTCATTCAGAGTATAAGACAGCAGGCTCCTTAAATAAGCAGAAAACTAATACTATTTTTAGAGAAAGACTCAGAATGAGCATTGGAAAGTCAAGCACACTGTGCTGAATGACAGGTGCATATACTTTCTAGTTAATTTTCTACACTTCTACAACAAATTTATGGCCAGGGATGAATTCCACCCCCCAGAGTGTTCTGCAGCTACAGAAACTATGCTCAGGATCTTCAAGACAGCCCTGCTGACCAGACCAAAATAACACAACTTTTTTGCTTGTAGAAGGAAATGGTGACTCCTTCACCCCGACAGCCTGTTTTGAGGGAGTTTTGGAGCATTTCTGAGAAAGATTCATTTTAGGCTGTAACATGTTGCAGAGCCCAGGCTAGATGAACCTCAGAGGTGGTCAAGTCAGCTCAGCATCTGCAAATGCAGAACAACCCTACACACTGTGCTTCCCTTGAGGTGCACTGAGGAGCCCAAAGGACCAGGCAAGTGTGCCTAGCAGTAGCTAATGATGCTGAAGACATGGTCTGCAAAGTTTGACACTCTCTGGAGCTCCTAAAGTGCTGGAGGCTCCCTGCCAGGCTATGCCACCTTCTTGCGGTCTGTCTGAGAGCTGATAGAGGAGCAGGTAAGCAATAACTAAATGACTTGATTTCTCCCTGCCACAGTATGATGGTCAATGAAGATCACTTGATAACAAAGCTAAAAACCTTTCTCTGCAAAAACCTTATGGAGAGAGGGGGAAACTTTGGTCTCCTGTAGGTGCACAATACATCCACAAGACACTGGGCTGTCTGCCTCTTCCCACTTTACCAAGTTTCTGTTGGAGCAGCAACTCCACCTAACAAATGAAACTTTAACAACAGTAAAACAACCTAATAGCTTAGCATGCCAGGGGGCTAATGTGGTGGGCCATTTAACGCTGCACTAAATAGCCCTAGTTTGATTCTCTGTGCCAAGTGCTGAACTGAGAATTGCAACTGCAGGAGCAATTCTTAATTCATTAGTTAAAGGGGGTCATTGCTCATAGGGTGGGGAAGAGGGAGGGGAAGAGGAAAGAAGGGGGAAATATCAGACAACTCTAAACATTCAAAGTCGACAGAAGGTTGCACTCTTGAGAGATGCAGTATTTAGCTCAAAGCCTGACAATGCTCTGCAGCTGGGAGGCCTGTGGTGGTTTTACTCGACACTAAAAAAAGTTGCCATAAGACACTTGTAACCTGTATAATAGGCTTGGTGGGAACAGGGAAGCTGGGAATGAAAGGAAGGTGAAAACATCTTGCTAATAACACTGCGGTTTTGTTTCAACTGGGCCCTCAAAACTGTACACCACACAGGCTGCCAGCACAGCAAAGCAGCAGCAAAACAAATAAGCTGCCTTCCCATCTACACACTTCCTAAAAATACACCCCCTCAAACCCGACCTGATTGCAAAGGAGATCACTTAAAAAAAAAAAACCTTAAAATGATACAACAAAACAAGTGCAGATTTACAAGGCACCTCTGCAAAGAGAGAGCTTTATTCCTGAACGTCAGAACCCTAAAACCACTGGTTTCTCTAATTTCTGCCATCACTCAGATTGGCCTTGAATTACCTCCTGATAGGCCTCCCATGTGCTTGCAGATGAGAGAGTGTAATGGGGATCTGTTAATTAACTAGAAGCAACGTTGCACGGTGGGGATCAAACACTGGATGCGTCCTAAAACTCCCACAGAGAAGATGAAATGCAGCGCAAACTTTAAAGACTTCCCGTCATTAGCCAAGACCTTGGCTGCTCCTGGCCCAGACCCCTCCTGTTTCAGAGAACAATGAGGACAATGATGGCAGAAATGAAATAGTGCAGCAAGGAACAAAGGAATTAGCTATTTACCCACAGAGAGAGAAAGAAAGAGAGGGGCGGGGGGAAGGGGTAAGGGAACTTGTTTTGTTTGGTGGGTTGGTTTTTTTCCCTTTTTTTTTTTTCCCTCTCCTAGCGTTTCTGCCTACTTTTAATTAATTTACGGCTGCCAGGGACTTGCACACAGGGCACGCCCAGGAGCATTGTGTTGGAGCACGGTGTTAATACATGTAACATCTACTGCTTAGTCCCAGGCACGATGGAGAAAGAGCTGGGGCAGAGGGGCAGTAGAGAAGGAGGAGAGGAGGTCTCCCCTATTTGCAGTTACTTGAAAGAAATAGGTAGAAAGGAGTAAAAAGGTTATGTTGATTTCTTACTTCTATTAAGCAACTTCCACGTAGGCTATTAGTCTTTAAAAGAGCCCCAGGCAGGGTAGATCACTGCGGGCAAGACTCGCATTGAGAACTACAATGAAAAAGGACAACACTAGGACTGGGACCCAAGTGAGGTGACATGGAGCACTGCACTGACAACTCATCAGAAAATGAAGGGCCAGGTTTAATGCACTTCCCCCAGTACTCCTGGATCAAGAGAGGAGATCTCAGGGTAGAGACCAGCAGTCAAATTACTCTGCAGAAATGTCCAGTCACACTTCACTGTATTTCCAAAACAATCTGAGCTAGTGAGGCTGGCCTTGCAGCAGGGCTAATTAGGCCAGATAGTGTGCTGCACTGTCACAATGGCACCAGCTGCCACCTTCTTCAGTGGTTCAACAGATATTTACTGCCCCTGACTTCACAAAGCTGAAGATCCAGATGTGGCTCAACTATGGCTACCTCTCAAAGGCATGGGAAGGCAACTGGATGCAAGATAAGATAACCTAAATCACCTAAGCTGGCACTGTAAGCCCATGTTTAAGAGACTGACTTGAACGCCAAACAGTAATTTGCTTCATCTTACCTTCCATCTCAAAAAGGTTTGTCAGAGAGCTATTTTCAAGAAACTTAAGCTCCAGGATGCAAAGCAGCATTGCATTTCCACTGCAAGCCTAGAAGAAATGCACAGAGAAGTCACACTGCTCAAGGAGTTCTGCATTAATAATCCACAGCTCCACCTACAAAACCGACAGACCTCAGAGGAGATGACAATGTGTGCAGCAAGAAGCTGAAGGGAATGGAACAATTCTCCTGGTAGGAGATTTGTGAATGTTTGCTTGGGCTTTTGTCTCCTTTGCTAAAACAACTGAAGAGACAAAGATTCCACTGAAAAATCCAAGTCTGCAGTTGATCAGATCTATTCTCAGCCTAGACGCTGGCCTAGGGCAGCAATGGTTTCAGTCTGTATTTTGCACATCACTGCTTTTGATAGGGAATGGGAACAGGAACAGAGACTAAGGACTCCTAAAGCTGGACATGAGCCCCAGGTGAGAATGAAGCATTTACAGCATTTTCTGGTTGCTCAGAAAAATGGTGGTAGAGGTGTGAGGTAAGATCAAACACTACTATTTTGTATGTTTTAAAACTAAGAGGCATAAACGTTTGGTTTCTAGGATACCTGTTCAGAAGAATCAGCATGTGTTTCACAGTTCAGCAGAAGAGACAAAACCTTCTAGGCTTACAGTTAAGAAAAAAAGAAGTATAAAAGTTAGAAAGCTCACTGCACATCAGACATGCTTGGCTGTGTAGGAGAGAAGCACAGAAACCTTCCCTGAAATTTTGCACAGTGCACCAAACTTGACCCACAACAAGTCAAGGGCAGGGTGAGGCAACTTCCTTTGATACCATTACTGGTGTCCCAGCATCCTCCTACATTGGCTAACTTCACAGATAGGAAACAGAGGATTGGGGAACTTTATATCCTATTTGGATGCACTATAAAGCCAGCTACACCTTCAAAGGGGAAAGTGATGTCTTTTTCCAGAAGCATGTCATTCCAGTGCCTGGTAGTTGTCATGTAACAGGCATCAGTCTCTGGTGTTGCCCACATATCACTCAATCCTAACTAAATTCAAGTAAATTATCTAGGAGCACATCTCCTTTCATGTCACTCCTCTGTCTTCCAGCAGTTCTTGCTTCTTCCCGCCAGCACTGCTTCTCACTATTTGGAGAGCACTGCTGTTCAGTGTGTGATTACATTGTCCTCTACCAATGAGGTCTGGATACCCACCTGGCACCCCAGGATGACTGCAGCCATCATTTTGTCTCTGGCCCAACACAGCCCCAAGCACTGCAGCACTCAAGTGCTGCATAAGTACACCACACACTCATCCTCACTGCTCTCTTTTGAAGCAATGCTACTCTTTGCATTTTGCAGTTGGAGACATGCATGATCTGCTGTGTCTTTGGTCAGCTGGGAAAGCTTGTGGCAAAGCTAGGAACTGAGCTTCAGCTCCACAAACTCTTCACAAACAGGGCTCCTGTGTACATCATTTACAAAGTAGTGTTTCCCTTCTTTAAAATATACTAGACTTATCCACAGAGATGACTGCGACATTCATGTATACAGGCAGCATTTTCTCCATTCTCATTTTGTCACTGAATCTGTGGTGAGGCTCAGAGAAACCACAAAGCCCAAGTGATTCCAGGGATCGAACAACTTGGCAGAGCAGTGACGAGGTCACTTTGGGTCAGAGCTGAACCACATGAAGACAGCAGTTGGCAGTAAACCTGCTTACAAGCGTTGTCTTTTTGGGGAAAACAGACATCATTGATTTCAGACATCATTGATTTCAAGAGCAAGCATCCCCACCCCCTGCTGCTTGACTTAGAACCAAGTTTTGTTTATCCAGGAAGACCTCTTTGGACCTTTACTTTTCCAATGGAAGAAATCACTTCAGCTTCTACCAGACAGAGTAAAAGGACACTCGGTTTATGAAATGTGATCAAATCTAAAGCAGAACATGTAGGACTCTGGCTCCAAAGGGAAAACTGCTCTAAAATTGTGCAAATTTGAGATCAATCCTCACAAAAAGGTCTGAAGTGCAAAATAACAGTTTGGGTTGCAAATACTGTGGTTTTATGCACCTCTGAGAGTAAAATGTCTGTGTTAGAATCAGGGACTTTTGAAAAATGTGTTTTATTAGTTCATTTGGCTTGTATCTCTGAGAGGAAATCATCCCATCACAAAAACCTGCCAAAAGGTTCAGTTATTATTAGCCTCTAAGATGCAAGCTAATTGCTTTCTGTGTTTTTCACCAAAACCAGCTGAGATCCTGAGGTTCACAAAAAGGATACTGCACATGCTCAGAAATTCTCCTGTCCTGGAGATTTTTAATTACACATTTGACAGTAGTGTTCCCCAGTGTAAAAGCTCTAGTGTTAGGCTCACATTCTACAGACTCCAGCAAGCCTGTAACTCTGCTCACATCAATAGTCTTGCTGAGGTTAGAAGGATTGTGCAGATACATAAACTAAGATGTGAACCTGCTGAGCCTTTGCAAAACCAGAACTAGGCTATTTTATGGTGAACATTACAGACCTTGTCACAACTGCCTGAAATGGAAGTCATGAACAACAAAAAAAGTTAATAGAAATTTAAAGGGGAAATCCCTGGGTTTCTGTTCTTCTCTAAAATGTTATCAAAATAGATAGCCACAAACTGTAGTACTGCACAGTCCCTCTAGTCTTATCTATCTCCTCCTTCCTTAAAGTCAGTTCAAGCCTGGAAGTAGTCCAAAAACATTACTTGAATTCTCCCACACTCCAGTATATCTCTGCTGCCAACAGGATTTCTTTGGACAACAGCATCTAGTTACTCCATTTTTTTTTCTGGAAGCAGGAAGAGGGGAAGCAAGCTTGATGCTAGATCAAGGGCTGAACTTCAGCAAACTGACTCAGCTCAGTGTATAGTCAAACAAGCACCAGAGCAAGCTCAGGTGAGGGGGGCAGCTGCAGCTGGGAATTGTTTTTCCTTTTCCTAAGCAGGACAAGTGTAGAGGGATTATTCCTGATCAGTTCATAAAATCACAGAACAAAAGGGGTTGGAAGTGACCTCTGTTGATCATCTAATCCAACCCCATTGCCAGAGCAGAATCACCTTGAGCAGGTTGTACAGCATGGTACCTAGGCAGGCTTTGAATGACTCCAGAGACAGAGACTTTATCACCTCCCTTGGCAGCCCACTTCAGTGCTTCATCACCCTCAACATAAAGAGGTTCTTCCTCTTTGCTGAGCAGCATACAGAGAAATGAGTGGCATTCAAAAGAGGAATGGGAAGCAGTTTTATTCTATAAAACTAGCAGGAAAGAGATCTCTTTCCATCCATAACAGGCTGCTTCGGAAAACAGCATCTCCTTCTACTTTACATCTTGAGCCAAAGCAATGTTATGAAGGTACCAGTATCAGAATAGTGTGCTTTATTTTCCCATAACACAGACAGCAATAGGCCTGAGCTTTCATCCAAGTTTTAATATGACCATATCCTTATGTTTCAAAGGACTAGACAATGAACATAAGAACCCAAATAGAAATTTCATTAGAGATGACCAAACTACATTGCCAGAAGAGAGCGGTCCAGACTTCAGACTGACACACAGTTTTGCCTTCCTTTCTTTTGCCCAAAAAGCTTCTTTCAATCAAGTATTTGCCCCCAAAATTTGCTTTCTGATTATTTGACAATACTGCTTCTAAAACACTGCCATAGCTTTGCTTTAGCTTCTCAAAGGCCTACAGCTAAAAACAAACTTCAGTTTTCAAAGCGGTCAGTGCCCATCACCTTACCCCCTTGCAAATGCTGAGGTGAACATACACATGAACATCATGAACCAGCTGATATATGCTGTGTGTGCATCTCATGTATGGGGTACAGAGATCATTGCATAACTTTAATGACTTGCTCAGAATCTTAATCTAAACTTGTGCCTCATTTTTATAGCCCTTCTGAGACAAACAACCCACCCCACCCCAAACCACCAAACCCACTTACAAGCGCAGGGAGAGACTATTCAAGGCAGAGGTCTCTCATATAAGCACAACATGTGATCGGATAATATTGTCTGGATTAGCAGCTTTATAACCTAGCCAAGCCCCAGGGCTACAATTGTCTGGTTGCATTAAACTGAAATCACCTGTAAAACCTCACAGAATGAGCCCTTGGAAGTGTCTAATCTGCTAGTTCACACTTGCAAGTGAAAGCAAGACTCAGCAATGGTGAAGAGCAACAAACATCACAGTACAAGATTTTCTGATTAACGGTTCTAATACTGCTTCAAAAGGGAAGCCTTTCCATTGCTTTTGGCTCTTATTCCAAATAGAACACTGCAGTAAGAGGATGAAATTCACAATATTAGCTACTATTAATTTGCACATGTATAAAACTTTGAATTTCATTAGTTCTGATGCAGAAAATTAGAGATCTCTTTAAAGCTGTAGGAGGAACCGGATTAGACACACATTCCTCTGATCCCTGTTGGCTCCAACTCTGTGTAAGATTTTAGAAGTTCTCAATCTACATTATGATGTTAAAGATCTCAAATTAATCTACTTGGTCATGCTTCAATCATTTAATCTTTCACCAGAGAATCAGGAACAGCATTTCTCTATCTAATATCTGAGGGGTTTGCTCCATAAGGTTTCTACAGCCTTCCAGCCTATCAAACTCCTCACAAACAAATGGACATTTTAAACTCTGAGCAGCTCTCATTTCAGGCACCCACTTCTGCCTATATACAGTTCCTTCTGATTACATAGATGGACATGATGATTGCTCTTTATCTGCTGTACGTTGAGATTTACCAGGAGTTTTACCAAAGGGGACCTAGGAGTTGATGGATGAAATGAATCAGGTTACACTGACAAAGAGGAAGCCACAGATAAGGATCTCAAAATTATGCAAGGTGCCTAAAAGACTGAGGCTCTGTGAGTACATTTCAAACTTCTATACTCTGTCCTTAAATAGGCATAGCCTAGGGCACATAAGGAAAGCCCTGTGTTTTAGGACAACATGTAGACAGTGAGCTATGTGTTGGTCTTCTGTGTATTTATGAGCATAAAGAGAAATTTTTAATGTAAAAATCATCAATGAAATCATGTGGATGGACACCTACACTCACCAGGTAAGAGTGGTGTGGTTTTGTTACATACTGTTTGAGAAGCTCTACTAAAAAGCCAATACAAGAAAGTCAATAATTACAAAGTGACATTTCAAGGACTAGTCAGGTACTCCCCCTCTACTCGGCTCTGGTGAGACACCACCTGGAGTACTGCATCCAGTTCTGGAGCCCCTATTACAAGAGGGATGTGGAGGTGCTGGAAGGTGTCCAGAGAAGGGCCAGGAGGATGAGCAGAGGGCTTGAGCACCTCTCTTATGAGGACAGATTGAAGGAGTTGGGGCTGTTCAGTCTGGAGAAGAGAAGGCTCCAAGGTGACCTAATTGTGGCCTTCCAGTACCTGAAGGGGGCCTACAGGAAGGCTGGGGAAGGACTTCTCAGGATCTCAGGTAGTGATAGGACTAGGGGGAATGGAATGAAGCTGGAGGTGGGGAGATTCAGGCTGGATGTGAGGAGGAAGTTCTTCCCCATGAGAGTGGTGAAGCCCTGGAATGGGTTGTCCAGGGAGGTGGTCGAGGCCCCGTCCCTGGAGGCGTTTAAGACCAGGCTGGATGAGGCTCTGGCCAGCCTGATGTAGTGTGGGGTGTCCCTGCCCATGGCAGGGGGGTTGGAACTAGATGATCCTTGTGGTCCCTTCCAACCCCGACTGATTCTATGATTCTACCACTGTGTGGGAATTAATGGTGCTATTTTTACTGGTGATGTCTGCAAATCTTCAGCTCCTCTCGGCTGGAAAGAACTTTTAACTAAATTAATTCCCACGAAAAGTTTAGAGACAATCTGGAAGATCTTCTTTAAAAACTAACAATGAAATTTGAAGCAACTTAAAACTGAACTAATTGATTTTGGATTTTATCCACATTGGAAGCTATTTTCTGATATGGTGGCGGGGAGAAATGTTTTAACATGGATGATTACAACATTTTTACACTAAAACTAGTTTGGGGTTTTTTTTTTGGTGGGAAATTAATTTATTTTACTCTTTTTCAGGCAAGAAATTAAAGAATGCTTGACTAGATTGCACTATCCAGTTGTGCATTTGTACCATGACTTGCAAAAGCTTTTCAAGGCACCACTAAATGTACTTTGAACAGATGGGGAAAGGTGATGCATGCCATTTTGTCGGCACAGACACACACTGATTCTGACGCAAAAACTGACATAGGACTATATTGATTTTCCATACATTTCCATATGCTTAAATAGCTTGAGCCTGGATGTTACTGAAGTATTTATTTTAAGATAACAACACCATCTAAACTTAGTTTTTTTCCATTTGTCGTCTTGTTACCAGAATCAGTATTTTATTCCAAAGAGCTGCTTGGGTATGCAGAAAAAGAGAAAAGAAATATAAAAAAATCAATCAATCTACCCAATGGATTGACAGAAGAGAATTCCTAAACCATGTAAGAATGCAAGCCATCATAGCTGCCTAGGTTATCTTCTGGCTACTTCAGTCCACCTCACATCTGTTGTGTCGAGATCCAGGGGAGGTTTAGACTCGAGGTGAGGAGGAAGTTCTTCACCGAGCGAGTCGTTCGTCACTGGAATGTGCTGCCCAGGGAGGTGGTGGAGTCACCATCCCTGGAGGTGTTCAAGAGGAGACTGGACATGGCACTTGGTGCCATGGTCTAGTCATGAGGTTTGTGGTTACAGGTCGGACTCGATGATCCTCGAGGTCTCTTCCAACCTTAGTTATACTGTGATACTGCGATCTCCCTTCCTCAGGTCTGTATTTTCACAGACTCCATTTTTTATTCCCTAGAAGAACATCCCCGTTTCCTCACCCTGGCCATTTGCTACCTCACTGTAGCAGAAAGGGGGTGCCTCAAGCAAATGAGAAGCATTTGTCATCCCAGGGAAGAGCTGCTCTCTCACTGCTGTGACAAGTTCCATCAGATCTATTTGTATGCGTGCTCCCAGCTTTACCAAAAGTAGTAGTATTGTCCTCTGCTTTTGCCAGGCACTTCATTTTCTTTTCCACAGTTCAGTACTACTGTTTCCCTCCTGCTCTCTCTGTATTTCTGACCTGAATTTTAGGTGGAAAATAACACATCTCATCTAAACTAGAAAGGAATAGTTCAGTTTAGGTCAAGCTTACCTAGGAAGATCCTCAGCTAACTGTCTGGCTCAAATGCAGCCTGAGCTGTAGCTGAGCAGTAAAATGCTGCAGAAACAGCATTATCCTCTGTTTAAAACACAAACAGTGATGTAGGCAGATAGACAAACTAATTCTAGCTAAGCTCACCCTAACCATTATTCCCCAGCCACTGTCCCAAAGAGAAAAGCAGCAAAGACATGGGCCAGTGGGGTCACAGTGTAGCAAAGAACTTCAAGGGTTAGTTAAACCTGGTTAACATTATCATTCAAAGTTACTGCTGGATACAAGAAATTTAGCATTTCAACAGCTTGTAACTTGGGAACTGAGTTTTCCACTGAGACAGTGGGAAGAATATGTTTAATAAAAGCAAAACATCATATTTTTTTCTCTCAGCTTGGGGACAGCTGAGCCATTTTGGCTGAAAGTCTTTTTTCTTTCCTTTTTTTTTTTTTTAAATGTCTGAGGCAAACACCCAAAATGGAAAATATCAGCCAAAGCTAAAATCATTTGGCAAAGACATAAACAGCTGAAAAGAGTTTTAGGATGGAAAGCATCAAGCAATCTTTAACATAGACAACTTGCCATACCTCCTACTGTTTCTCCCCACATTCCTGCATGGTCAGGAGTGGTCAGCACTCCTGGCCAGCACTTGTGACCCTGCACAGGGCAGTAGCAGTTCCCAGCTTATGGGATAGGCTTCATTCCAAAGCTCCCTGCTACACAATGCAGCTGAAGTTCATGGCCAGGTAAAGTAATGATATACAGAAGTTAGCAACAACCTCATAGCTATGAAAATAAATAAAGTTACAGGAAATGTACAAAAAAGTTCTATGCTATCAATACCCATGCTGGAAGGAAGACCTTGGCAATCCATAAGGTTATTTCCAGATGCATGTTCTTAAATAGTCATGAATGTGTCTTGAGGTTTACGAATACCTCCTTACAGAACTTCTCCAAAGGTATATAAAATGCTAAGGAAAGTCAGCCAACATTCATCTGCTGAGGAGGAGACCGGTGGATTCTGGGACTGGGGATCCTCCTCTGAGCCACCTGATCTGGGACACTGTTGAAGAGGGGCTGCTGAGCTTGACAGACATGGAACGCGAATCAGTGCAGCAAAGCCCCCAGCACAAATTACCAAGCAAACATAAGCCCCAGGCCAGGATTCAGCCTCCTGAATCCCACCTTTATTTGCAATGTGTATATAACTATTAGAAGTTCTTGGGTAAAGAATAAGTTTCATTTTTACAGGTAATTGTTCACCTTGAGCAAGTGTGGCTTACAATCACTCTAGGAAAAGATTGGCTTTGATGAATTAAAATCATGTGGCTATTCCACTAGAAACAGGGAAGCACAAAACTAAAAAGATCAAGCATCTTTTTAGTTCAGTGACATGAAAGCTCAAGACCCATATAAATACACCAAGTTTGCACTGTTCAGTTTTGAGCAGGGGAATATTTTGGAGTGCATGCCAAATACTGTGTTAAGGGAAAAAAGGAATTAACAAAAAGTTGACCATAACCTGAGGCCTCGGCTCCAGCCAAGTGCCTGTTGTTATGAAAGCAAGGTGCTCCACACGATCTAATCATAGCACTAAACCTTGTTACAAGCCCTTTTACAGCTCCAATATCTGGGTTACATGGAAACACGCTGGAGAACCTCCTTGTACTATGAAATAAATGTCATTCTGACTGGCATCCTCTCTTCCAGCGAGTAATTTTCCTCCGCTGATAAATCGATACAGCAAAAACAAATGAGAGTGCACAATGGGCACATTGAGGATTACATTTTTATTCATTTCAGAGCCCCTGCAGCAGAGGGGTTTTTTTTAAACACAATAGCAGAAAATGATGCACTTGAGCTGAGGAGGGGGGTGGAGGTGGTGGTGTAGGACAGCATGCCTTAGAGAGGATGAGAAAAGGAAAAGGGCAGAAAGAAAAAGGAAAGGAAGCAAAACAACATCAGATTTTAGAATACACATCTAGATTTGCAAATGTCTGAAGTTCAACGTGGTCTGGAGTCCAGTGTGCATTTAGTTTGGCTCACCACTAAGTTCTTGTTATTCATTACAGTAATAATAATTTGGTTTTGTTCCCTTTCTTTTCAAAATGTTGATATTAACTGTTTTATGTTTTGTTTACAGGAGCTGCTCTTAACCCTTCCATGAGAGCAACTGTACATACAGAACACTACCAGAACTCTCCACACCTATATGCCTAATACCAAAATAGTGATGCCAAAAACCAAACATCTGCTCCGGTGGTAAGTATAGGAAAACACACCAAAAAGTCTAGACTTCAGGGTTCAGCGTAAGGCACTGGTCCATCATCCAATGGGGACAGAAGAGATATTCTCAGTTACCTGTAACAGGTTCTGACTCAGCCCTTAAGGTAAGTGAGGCCCAGCCTGGTCACTTCAGTTACGGATGTGCAGCTCTAAAACCAGGTTTCAGTCTTTTGTAGCTATGAAAGAGAACTGAAAAGCACTGCTCTGCTTTTTCCCACAGGGTGCTCAGCCAAGAGAGTGAAACCACAGATTTACTGTGGTGCAAACCCAGAAGCAGAAGACCAAGGAATTGAGAAACTGCTTGGCCAACCCAGATCTAAAGAAACCAAAAGGCACACAAGGACATGAACAGTATTGATAAAGTCTCAGGCATTGGGTGTTCACCCACTGCTGGTGAAAGCCCAGACCAATAGCTTCAGAGAGTGGAGATCACACCACATATACCGGAAGCCCAGAAGCAAGAAAGCCAAGGAGGAGCTCAGGTCAAGATGCCGTACATGACAGCGTAACTCTGACTCAAACGTGGCTCATGTCAAAGGCAGGGAATCCAGACAGCACACAGTTCTTGTCCCTGAGGGACTACCAACAAATACAAGCAGGGGTTTCATTGCATCACTATATATCCACTAGGAACGGCGACAAGGTGACAAAGCATTGCACATTTACTGCCATGCGACTGCTGGTTGGTGGCCACTTTCAGTAGTGCCACGCTCTAGATTTGAACAAGCAACCTCAAGGTGAGAGGCTGTTATATCTCATTACTAGTTCCCCATGCCTCATTAAATTTGTGTTCATTTGGTTTTCACTGTCAGTGATTCCTACAATGACCAGCCAGAAGTTACACAGAAATGTGCCTTTTTCCTTCCTTTTCACATTTGCTCCCCCCTTTAAAAAAACAACAACAAAACAAACCCCAAAAACTAAACAATATACCAGAAAGGCCACAGCACAACAGCAACATAAGGCAAAGTGAAATCCTTTTACAAGCCTAGGAAGGCCAAGATGTGTGCCCAATAAATGTAAGCAGACGTGATATCCTTTATAATCACAGCAAGATGAAGATGTGAACTGAATAAATGCTTTAAAAACATCATAGATTCTATTAGATGCAAAAGATTGAAGCGTTAGGCACCTTTTAGCTCAACTTTCATTTAATTTACTGCTTGCTGTACTGTAGTCTAAAGGGAGTGAAAAAATCCTCTCTAATTTTTTTTTTCCTTTTCATGAGCTGACCAAGGAGATGAAATCTGGGTATTTTAATTACCATTCAGAGCCAAAGGCCTGGCCTTTGATATGGAAATCCCACTTCAACTCCAGCTTGCTGCTGCCTTTCCCTGTCCCCTTCTCTTTCCACTCTCCCAACATGAATTTTAAGTAGCCTTGTCAACACCTGACCATGAAAGCTAGCAGAAACCTGTGCAGCTAAGTTAGTGCTGCTGGTAATGTATTTAGAGGTGTTTTTTTAATTTTATTTTTTGGGAGGACATGAGTGGGGGTGGGGAGGAGAGGGTGGAAATTGGACAAACCTAAGCAACTAGATCTCCCTGTCTTCTCATTCCTTGTCTGCACACAGTGTGGCCTGGCTACACAGAGCAGCTCATATTAAAGGGTAAAAGAGAGGGGAAAAAAAAAGCAGGGTGGGAGGGGGTGGGGAGGAGGAGGAACGGATGAAAGCTGTCATGTACAGTTACCCTGTTATTGTCATCTGCCTGCTGCATGACTCCCAGCTTTGCTATAATTATTAATTGCACTTGT
Organism: Melanerpes formicivorus; assembly: GCF_026170545.1. Classification (NCBI taxonomy): domain Eukaryota; kingdom Metazoa; phylum Chordata; class Aves; order Piciformes; family Picidae; genus Melanerpes; species Melanerpes formicivorus. The sequence goes on along the minus strand of NW_027142360.1, from coordinate 8,324,805 downwards.
CAACTGTCATTAATTCCTCTTTAGCATCCCTGTCTTGGAGTAATTAGACAGAACAGCCTCACTGCACTCATTGTTTTGAGAGGCTTCTGAAAGAGCCCAACGGGCTCTGTGAAGAAACAACTATCATTAATACAATAGAGCACCTCGGCATTAACCCTTTCCAAGGTGTAGAAATTGGAAGCCATTGGCTTTCCCTTCTCACAAATTCCAGTTGGACCTCTGTTTACCTTTTCCTTATGAAAGCTCCCATCCAATGACCCAGAAGCAGCTGCAGGCTTCAGGTGCTTCAGCTTGGGGCACTCCACTTGAGATGCTGCAAAGAGGCCTCATTTTCCAAGGGTGAGGGCTCAGTACTCCCCAGCTGTCAGTCAAGACATTATCTTGTGCCCCATTCTGAAGAGGAAGGCACAAACCACCAGGCTGTTTATAAATTAAACATCTTCACATTTTGCCTCTTTCATCTGAATTTATGGAGGTTCACCAAAAAAGCAGCTGCAGGATGTCAGTACACTTTGATGCTCACTTCCTCCCCTAGCAGAGCAAAGGGATGCAGAGTGCTTGTTCTGACTATGACTGCCAAGAACCCAATGAGAGATCCCATAGCCCTGCTCTGCTATCACTGCCTCCACAAGACCCAGTCAACAACTCCCATCATGCACTACAGCTGCCCAAAATTCTTACTTCCCAAATCCACCGGCATTTCACAGCTATAAATGATGATCACAACCTGCCTTAGGCCTGGAGTTTGCTTGGTGGCTGTGTGGATGATGTGTGGCAGGGAGGGCACAGCTTACTCTCCTAGACATCATAAAAGCTCATGCTTTGTGGAAAAAGTAAGCAGGCATAACAGAATATGAGCAAGGGACAAAGCAACCAAATAGGATGGCACCGTATTTGTACCACAAGTTTTGGGAACAAACTGCACTTTCCACTGGAAACATCAAGCTGCTGCTGGTGAGGAAAGAGGGAGAAAAATATTCATTCCTGTAACTTCAATTTACTCTGGTGGATTAAAAGAAAAACAACACAAATAACCAGCCAAAACCCCCAAACCAGCAAAACCCCAACTAACACAAAACCAAACAGCTCCAACCAAACCAACCTGTTGCTGCAAAAAAGAAAATCTCTGCAATTCTACTCTTAGTTTACTGCTTAGGTTTACCACATTCTTCAGTTTTATTTTACCTCTGCAGTTAATCTCTCTCTTCTTATCTTTTTAATTATAAGGCTGCAATTCCAAGTTCTTATACGAAAAAGGGAAAATAGCTAAGTAGTAAGTAGCCAGACTTCATTTTACTGCTTGCTTGGGGACACTCCAAGGAGTTCCTGGGACAGACCTGCCTGGGGGCTCAGGAAGACCATATTGCACAATTGCACCCTCAGTCCTACAGCTCAGAGTAGAGAGCGAGCACAGCACTCCCCCTCCCACCCCCACCAAACCCCCTGAGAAGACTTGTAGTTGCACTAGGCAAACTTTTTTGCCAAACCTGGTCACATCCAACAACATCTTCTAGCACCAGTATTCCCTTAAACAATTTATTTTAAATAAAATTATATGTTCCTGGTTTAAAATCAAAACCTCAACTCACAAAAATGAGAAGGAACTTTCTCCAGCGTGATAGCTTAACTGCAACAAGAGATCTTTGTGAAAACATCTCCCCCCCCATTAAATTTTGCCTATCTTCTGAATGCTTATCCAGCTGAGATCAAAGACAAATTAATGGAGCAAATATACTCTAAAACAGGGTTTCAAAGTCATAAAATGTTAAAGAACCTTATTCAGAGCTTCACCTTGTTTGGATCTGGCTTAGTAGCTTGTGACTTACTGAAATAACAGAGAGCTTTGTATAAAGCCATGTGGAATGTATTTATAGTACATATAGAACCAAAAAAGTCTTTCACAAGCATATGCATCAGATTTTTGGCACTGTGCATCCTGCATCAGAAATAAGAATCTGGCCCCAGATCTGATCAGCAAACACTTCTTTTCCTCTCTATTGTGGCTGTAGTCAACCAAAGCAGAAATTAGAGTGATTTTTTTTTCAGAACAGGGCCCAGTCCAGCTGCATGGTAAGTACCAGCACTGATTAAATCCCCTCTGCATTTTCAGAAGATGGATTTCAATGGCCCACAAAACTAGCTCTGCCTTTTGTAACAACTCAGCTGACAGACAAATCTAATTGTTACCTTATCACGAGAAGGTCTAGTAAACCACCTTGAAACTTCACACAAGGCCAGACTTACCTAAGGGTCAGATTGAGTACACTATATGCATATTATTACAAATATGTGAAAAGCTGGTGATGCAAATTCCTCAGGTAAATAAAAGAAATCTATTTTACTTTGCTAATACTTGATGTTTATTTCACCTTATTATATGAATATGCTGTTTGGACAGATGCAAACCAATTCTGACTGCTGGCAATGCAGCTGCCCTGAGATAAAGCTGGCTGAACTCACTGGTGATTTCAGGTCTTTGGTGTGATTTGCTGAGACATTCCTGGGATTTGGCCAGAAGCTACAGCATTAGCTCCCTGTTATTTCAAAAAGGTGGAAAACCAATAGGTGGTTAACAACCACTTCAGTGTGAATTTACCTGTTTGCTGCGGTGAACTTCTATCACCAGCATTTTGATGCACAGTTGGGAAGTTTTGCCTGTTCTAAAATGCAACTCAACAAGCAGCAATTTATCAAATAGATTCAGCTGCAAATCCATGCATTCCTCCAACCCTTAATGCCTGAACCCTGTACAGGCAATACTCCCCACCATCCTAAGCCCAAGTTTTCTCCTCCCTCCCCTTTATAGATCACCTTAAAAAAAAACCCACCAATATCATTACAGATAAATTCTTTGTTCCACAGTCTTTCCAATGAAGAGTGCTCAAGTGAAGATTAACCAAAAAGATAAGCATTCAGCTGCACTCTCAGCCCATGCCGAATGGTTTTGCTCAATGCTAACTAAGGAACAATATTTTTAAAAGCCTCTCCCAAACTGATTAAAAACCCACTTAAAATGACCAACTTTGAGGTCATTATAGCAATATCTATATATATACACATATGTATTATACATATGAAGGAAAAAACCCCTCAGACAATCCTTCTCCAGAGGATTATTTCAACACTTTCGACTTCAGAGAGATTGAAAGTGATTCTCGTAAGCAAGCAGCTTTAACCTAAATCAGAACTCACCTCTCCACCAATCAGAAAGAAGGGGTTTTGAAAACTTATACTTCCTAATAGTTATATGGCCCTTAATCCTCTTGGAAACAGTTTTAGGTCATTATTCCGGGAGTTATTAGGTTGGAAAACAGCTTCTAGGCAAACGATGCTATTCACAAACCTTTTACACCAGAAATAATGGTTGGATTATTTCTGCCTCAAGAGTAGTCTTGAGGTCTGATTTCTGGTTTTCTTTCTATCTAGCGTTCCTGAGAAAAGACCTAGCTACTTGCTGTTAAACAATGAAAACCTTAAATACACAGAAGAAATTTTATAAGGCTTTTTATGGCAGTAATGTGAGCAAGTCTGGGTTTTAAGTGGAAGTAAAAAGTAATGTTTTTATCTCCTGACTTCCAGTGACTTCGCACGTTTCCACAGACACCTGAATGCTTTGGTGTTTCGCCAAAATATCAGTTTCAAAGGGCTTTAACAGTTCTTCATTTTTTCCTCATGTCTACTAAAATGTTCCTCTTTTACATTCATCTGTCTCCCAGCAGTAGGAAAAAGAAATAAAAAAAATATTAAAGCATATTGAAGGCTGCTCCTTTCACAGCAAAACACCAAAAAATTACCATTATGCAATGTATGAATTTTTACTAAGAACAAACACATATTTAAAAACATCATTAATGACAGCAGCCAAGCTTTTCACGGATTTGTAGGCTCATAAAACAGTTTAGGTTGGAAGGAACCTCAAAGATCATCTAGTTTCAACTCCCCTGCCATGGGCAGGGACACCTTCCACTAGACCAGGTTGCTCAAGGCCTCATTCAGCCTGGCCTTGAACACCTCCAGGGAGGGGGCATCCACAACCTCCCCAGGCAATCTATTCCAGTGTCTCACCACCCTTACTGTAAACAATTTGCTCCTGACCTCCAATCTAAATCTGCCTTCCTCAAGCTTTAGCCCACTCCTCCCTTCCCAGCATTCTTGTAGGCTCCTTCCATGTACTGGAATGCCAACATAAGGTCTTTCCAAGCTCTTTTCCTCAAGACTTGCAGATACCACAACAAAAACAGAAGCCATGACAGAGCTAGATCAAGTTGGTTTTGCAATCCTGCCACCAGACACTCCTGCTGTGAAGGCCTAAATCACTAATGTGCATCTAACAGGCACTATGGATTTGGCACATGCCCAAAGTAGCCCCAAGTAGCAGCATTGCAAGCACTTGCAGAGGCCACTCCACATCTGTTTTTAAGCAGAGCATACACCCAAAATCTTGAAGTCCAAAATGCCCTCCCAAAACACTGGGCACTCCACTTCATCATGAAATTCACATGTGGAACAAAAAAGCCACACACACAAACCACAGTCAAGTCAAAATTAATCTCTGCTAGCATGTGAAATTTGCTCCCTTTGAGCACACCAAACACTGGGATCTCAGACAATTTTTGCCCAAATAACTCCTGTCACTTTTACACATAGCTGTGTATGTACGTAAGGACCCATTAGCTTTTTTAGTCTCAAATAAAATAATTGGATGAAAAGCGTAGAATCCTGCTTACTGTAAACTAGTCATTAGGTATTCATTCATTAACCCTTACCCTGAAGATGTTAATTCTATTCTTTTCAGAACAATGGGGTCATAGTGGGAGATAAAATTTCAGCAGCACAAAAAGAGCAGCAGCATCTCTGACTAAATGCTTAACTGAGGAAGTGGTATCACAGAATCTGGTGGCCAAGGGATTCTGTGGTATCATTTTCTGAAGTCTATTAAATATGTATTAATTTGCCTAGATGGCAGCTGCTTCATCACTGCTCAGAAAAATCCAAAAACCTACAGGAAAGGCCTTCTGAGGTAATCAAAAGCTAGAGACATAACATAATTAAAAAGAAGAGGAGAAAAAGAATCGCTGCATTTGTTCTCCTTAGTTATATTAGGAATAAAACCCAAAACTAATGTAATAATATATCCCAGCAGTTCAAATCTTCTAATTTATGTAGAATGGATTATTACTTAGACAATCTGACCCTGGGCAAAACTTCCTCAGTTGAGAAGATTTACAATCTAATTATGCAGGAAGTTCTGCTGAGACAGTTTGGGTGCAATGGTCTTCTATTGCATTAGCTTAGCTAAAATTGCTGCTTCTTTGCTTGCTTGGTGTTCAAGTATTCATATGAAAACAGAAAATCTTTCACTTGCCTCCTTTATTTTCCTTTAGTTCTTCTCACCATTATTGTATGCAGAAGCACACTCATTTTCAATAGCAAGTAGCAGCAAGAGGCTGAGTTTGTTCATGGTGAACTAGGAGTTGCCTTTCAGGCTTTTGCTTTGGCCCCTGCTTAGTGAACTGACTTTAAAAAGGACCATCAAAGTGCTTTCCATAATTTTTACAATGATAGTTGCTGGGTTATTGCTCCCCTCTCGTATTGCAAACGCTCCTACAGAAACCCTGAAGCTGACAACTGCTCCCATACCCTTTCTTTTTCATCCTGCATGGAGAGAACTAGCTTCTTTTTGTAGGGTGGCTCAAAGATGTTTTGCTGTTGTCTCAGACACCTGAGTATTTTTAGCACTCCATTGAATCAAAAAAAAAAAAGATCTCTCAACAGATACAAAAACCAGTGAGAGCTTTACAAGCTTGTAGAGGAACAGACAGGAAATGCAGATATAACATAATCCAAAGTATCTTCCCCAGCCCTAGATATAGTACAGGGTATTGATATAGCTGAATATACAGACATGTCCTATATCAACACAGATGGAGAGATTGGTGTCTTTTTTCTTTACAGTAAGTGTTTTAATTTCTAAAGGTCAATGGATCAGGTCACAGCCTTCAGTCTTGATAATTACCATGTGTAGCAGTGCACATTTTAATCTACAGGTGGCAGACCTTTTATAAGAAAATTCAACCACAATTATTAGACATTTGTTGATACCACCACCCACATTAAAAAGCAAGACTCCACAGCATAAAGTTCTAATTAATGCTCTACAATTCAGAGGACATTTGTCAATAAAGGGGCTCAATTCTCAGAGGCTAGTGACCCCCTCTCAGAATGAAAGCCTTAAAAAATATAAAATAATAATGATTTAAAAAAAAAAAATAAATCAGCTTTTACTATTTAAAAATAACTTAGCAAGTCAAAAGATGTTTTTATCTCTAACATAGAAGTTTCACTTTCTTGATTATTAAGCCTGGCTGGTAAATCAGTGATTTCTTCTTTGATAAGCTTACTTAGAAAAGGAAAAAAAAAAATAAATAGAAGAATGTCACAGCCAACTTCTGATAGTTAAAGTGAACCATAAAACTTCTTCATTTCTCAGTGAATCATTTTCAAATACCACAACTTACACTGACATCTCATATCTAAGGCCGCACTAAGAAGCAGAAAAGCACTGATCCACAGCAGAGCATCATCAGTAAATCAAATAAACCTTCATTCAAACTTTTGTCCCAACATGAACAGTGGAATCTCCCTCCAGATACAGACAAATTCATACTGAAATGGACAACGCTGTTACAGTGGTTGATCTGAGATTAGTCCCTAAACCTTAGTGACTCTGACTCTCTCTACTACCTTCCACATCTTTTCTTCATTTCCATCAATGAAAACTAATACTTATATGATAGCAATTCCCATTTCCCTCGTAAAGACACTAATTACACAACAATGCACCGCTACAAGAGCAATCTGGTCAAGCTGGGCAAAGCCTCACCCTAGGATAAACTCATCACACTCAACAGCATTTCCCATATTCAACTCTAGTTTTTAAAGTCCACAACAACAAGGTAAAAAAAACATGGACAGAAGGTACTTATCTTTGCAACCTTAATTCTGCAAGCATTTAGTATTCATAGCAATCAGGTCAAGCATGAAGACTACAACAGTACTAAGCAGACTCCGGGACTGCCTGTATCAGAGTCTCCTGTCAGGCCAACAACAGTTCTCACCAAACTTTTTCCCATCCACTCTCCCTAACTACAAGAAATGTGACTTCAGAAAGCATTTGTCAAAAAACCCAACCAAATAAATAAATAAAAATCAGTACTTGAGAGATATATTCTCACTCACCAATATTACTAAAATATTGCACATCCCTCCACAAGTTTATGGTAATTTAGGGAAAATTCTTTATCTTGCCAGGAAATTTTAAAGGGGGGAAAAAAATCCTCAAACCCAAAAATCTTTAGAAGTTATCTGTCCGGAGGTTTTTTTTATAGATTGAAACAGAACTGCAAAGCATCTTGAATGACTAACAGAAAGCACAGATAAACTTAAAACATTTACACTGAGCATTACACATCCTGGAGAACATCCTGATTTACTCGCTGATATTCCCATGCCTGCTTCTCCCCCTCCTCCCCAGACCAAAAGAGTGGGTGAGAAAAAAACGTGTACACTAATCTCTCTTGTGGTAACCTAGTAACCTTCTCCTTTTTCCTCTACAAGCTCTTCCTTCATACCACACTCTTCCACGTTGCTAGCCCTCCAGAGTAATTGCTCTGTGTCTTTAAATGGTTTTGTTCTCCTACCCAATGCAGAGGAGTTGGGGGTTATTTCCAATCTTCAGAAGCTTGTAAACAGGATCAAACAGGAGCCCGGTCATCAGCAAGACGGAGGCTAGAAAAATAAAAGCAAATGCATATCAACAATTCTATTTTAAAAAGAAAATACATCCAACACATGAAACAAAAGCCTCAGCTCTGCTAGACATCCCCCTCCCCATTTCCCCCCGCCCCGTTTAGTCCATGAACTTCTTGCAAAAGTAAGGCTGGTGTAAATTAATGTGTGACCCAAAATACATCACATGGAAAAGCTGCCATAGAAATACAAAACAGCAAAAAATGAGGGGGGGAAGAAAGGGAGACATTAGAACTGAAGTGGTACCTCTTATCATGATAAATCAATAGCAAAACTGAAACAGGAGAAAGATGTAACTACATATTCCTGTTTTTCTTGAGTGGTTAAACAGCTAACCTACACTCATGACTCTGGTTTTATATTCCCAGCCAAACATGCTTGCATGATTAGCCTGTTTAGCATGGTTTAACAGTGTGAGTACAGAACTGGGAGCAAAAAGGCCTCTGCACCTGCCTCTGCTCTCAGCTGTCACACTCCGAGTAGAGTTCCTCACACACTTACTCCTTGACTTAGACCTCTGCCTTGAGGTCCTCGGAGCTGTACCTGACCTTCCTGCATGGGTAATGGAGTGGCATCTCCCTCAGGTATGGCAAAGCCCAGAACTTCAGTGACTAACAGACAGTGTGACTTCCCAAACCCCACCTCACCCTCCACAATTTGGGAGTACAATGCACTCCAGATCTCTCTGAGGACCTATTGCAGTTATGGCTCCTGCTGTTTCATCCTTGTGTTTTGTGGCACAAGGTAAACACATGGGATGCATAAGGCAGGAGCTTGGATCTCTTCAGCAGCCCATAATGCTTTGCTCTGGTAAGGGCTCCTCACCAGGAGTACAGTGTCCAGCTTTAGAGCCCACAACACAGGAAGGACATGGACCTGCTGGAGTGGGTCCAGAGGAGGGCCACAAAAATGATCAGGGGGCTGGAATGCCTGGCTACAAGGACAGGATGAGGGAGCTGGGGTTACTCAGCCTAGAAAAGAGAAGGCTACGGGGAGACCTAATGACAATCTTCCAGTACCTGAAGTGAGCCTATAAGAATGCTGCAGAGGAACTGTTTATAAAGGCCTGTAGGGATAGGATGAGGGGCAATGGTTTGAAATTAGGGAAGAGTACATTTAGGTCAGGCATTAGGAACAAGTTCTTTACCATGAGGGTGGTGGAACACTGGAACAGGTTGCCCAGGGAGGTAGTTGACACCCCATCCCTGGACAGACTGCATGTGGCCCTGGGCAGTCAGATCTAGTTGGAGATGTCCCTGCTGACTTCAAGGGGATTTGGACAAGACCTTTGAGGGTCCCTTCCAACCCAATGCAATCTGTGAAAATCCTGAGCCAGAATCTCAGCTGGATCCAAGTTTGTTTATGACAGTGTGGCCCCCAGTTTAAATTCCCACACAGACTTAAGTATCTTCTTCTTAATTTTATCCACATGAAAACTTTCTAGTTGCTGTCAAGCAGCATCCTTCAAAAGGACTGTTGTATGACTGTTAGGACAGAAAAAAGCAAAATTGAGGCTAATGATTGGCTCTGAACTTCGACATGTGGAGGAAGATTGCTTTTAGGAGCAGAGCTGGAAATACCTATACAGGAAACAACCCTTTAGGAAAATCAGATCTACCTGAAATAAGCAAAGCTTAATTTGGTGAAGTAAGAGTAAAAAGTGTGTTTGTAAAGGCAAAGTATCACCTAATTACAACTATTAATTAGATCATAAGAGAATACTCAAATGTCATAGTTCAGAAATTGTGGTTACTGGGAATGGTCTTGAGTGGGGTGAGAGAATTAGCAAAAAAAAGGCCCTGTTGGCATGCAAAGAAACCTAGATCCCACTCTTCAATTAAATTTACTTTCTTCTTAATTATGGTTTTCATAGGATGTACCTAAGACAATTTATACTTTCAGCTATTTCTCTGGCTTTCTTTCTATTGCCATAACATGTCCTTCAATGTTTTTGTTTTGGCAGCAACAAGGGTTGGCTACCATTATTGGGGCGGATGGTAAGGGCAGTGTTCCAGACATAGGCAAGAGCTCTACACACCAGAGCTAAATCCAGAGAAAAGCACAAACAGGAGACTGAAGAAACCACTTCCAAAAACTGTCCCAATATGCAATAAAATTCAAGGTATGAGGAAGTCTCAACCCGTAGCATACACTCTTACAAGGACTGCTACAACATTATCCTGTACGGCATATGCTGCCTAACATAGCCTATATTAACGTTTATGTACTGTGCATCACTAAATTTTTTAATACCTTTCCCTGAATTTTAATAGTGCTGAAAAAAGATATATCTAGAGCCTTTGAGACAAGTCCTGCCTCTGACCACAGCCTCCACATCACCATCTCCATACAGCCCTGCCTCACAAGCAACTTCCACTGGTGCAAACTGCAAGTTTCGTTGTTTTGTTAGCCTCTGCCTCTTGCTGAGGCCACCAGGAAGGCATCACGGCTTTTCTGTGATGATGACAACATTGGCTTGTGATAGTTTTTCAGAAAATAAACAGAGCACGGTCCCAAAATTTCCCTGATCAGCCTTTCCCCACAACAGAGTGACAGCAGGACTTTCTGAAGCAAGGGAAGATCATGGGCAGAGGCCTGCAGTGTGGTGGATGGGCTCTCATATCACCAAACCAGGCTGGGTATGCAGATAAAGTCATCTCATAATCAAACATCGACTCCGCAAAGTAATCTACTGCCATCACAAACATCTGTTGGTTCTTTCTCAGGGATAAAAAATAAACAAAAGATTCAAATGCCCAGCCCACCACACAGCATGCACAAACACAACCATTTACAGTCACTGTGACTCACGTCTCTCCACATTTCACCTGCAGGGTGGTTTGTGCTGCTTCCAGTTATGCACGGTGCACTGAACTATAGAGAACACAATGAGAGAAAACACAGAAGCAGGAGACTTGCTGCCTGTACTTTTATTCTCACAAGAACTTCCTGAGGCTTTTAGGTTTTAACTCTTAAGTCTGCCCATTAAGGCTAGGATGAATTTGTGGAACAGCATAAAGAAAACCGTGGCTACATCATCTGCAGATGAGGTCTTCAGGGTCTCGGGGTACAATCTGGCAAATTTTTATCCACTCAAAAAATGGAATGCATGTAAGGAAAAAACCCCAAACAACAAAAAACAACCAACAACCAACTGTTTTTGAAAACATGTCTTCAGAGAAGACCCTACCTCCTACTTCCAATTTCTCATTTCACCAGCCAAAAATCCCATGCATGTATGGGCTTTTCAGAACATTACTTTTGATGGCATGAACTAGGAAGAATCATTAGCTGATTGTTTTTTCCCTACTCCCAAACAGTCAAAACTAGTCTAAACAGAGTGGGCTTGGGGCTTGGTTTGGAGCTGTGGTTTTCATTATTTTTTTTCTTGTTGCTTTCTTTTTAAGTCCCATTTCTACTAGAAAAATACCAGCTGTATTTTAGCAGGTTTACCTCCTCGGTATCTACCTGTTCGTACGGCTGAGAGAAGTCTGGAGAGAAGAGCTAGGTTGGGCTTGTTCTGTTCTTTGGAGTTTTGCTCATTTGTGGTTTGAGTGTTTTTTATTGCCTTTTCCCCCCCTCCCTCTCTACTTTTTTTTTTAATCTATTTGCCAACCAGAGTCATTTATCCCCTATTAGATAAAGTATAATAGACTATACCGAAAGGGTCACTGGCCCTCCATTTAATGATATTGCCAGCACCAATCTACATTTTCCCGACAGTGTCCCTCAACAGAGAATAAATGGCTGATCTCTTCACAATAACAGCTGATTTCTATTTATTAAGCTAAAAAGGTCACCATTTTCTACGGCTGGGCCGCCCTGCACTATTGATAATTTTATGCATAAACAAATGGCAAATTTGTGCCACATAAATATGCATTAGCAATTACTATTTCCTCGGGCAACGCTCGCCGCATGCAAATGTGTCCCTCACAGGGCCTGGTGGCTTTTGTTTTAGCTCTTGAACAGCTAAACAAAAGAGCACAATAAACAGTTTAAAAATTGCCAATCAATAGGAAATGCAAATGCAAAGGTAAATGGCAAGAAACTTGCCCAAACAAATAAAACTGAACCAAAAAAAAGCTAAATAAAAATCATCTAAGGAAATATATGACTGGAAAGGACTATCTCTTCCCTCCCTGCTCTCGTGTCTTCAGCTCTGGGATTTATTTCTTTTCAGTAGAGATGGCCAAGGTGCTCTTCACATGGCAACAGTGGAGCTCGTACTAACACTGACCACAGACAGAAGCACCCAGAATATACACATAGGTTGAGTACACATGATTAACCAGGACTCACATCCAAACCAAGCCGGCAAAAAGGATGTCTGAGGAAATTCAGAGTGGGCCCTTGGTTTAGCTTCCTGTGAGTGCACATTTCCATCAAAGGCTTTTAAAAGCTACATGCAAAGGAATTGCTGAAAAAAGCTTAAACATCTGTGAACATCAGGTTAGGGTTTTCTTATTATGCTCAGAAAATACCAACTTATCTGTGTCTACATACAGATGTCTGTAGCAACAGCCTAATGAATGTTGTCACTTGAGAAAGTTGAACTACATATAATTTCCTTTACCCCCAAGGACAGAAAGCTTGATCTTCCCTTGTCTTATCCTTAGACTACTCATTTCTGACAGCAAGCCATAGTTGTACATAAGAGGCAAACTAATGGAAAAATCAGACCCAGACAGCAAATGGGCATGAACATGGAAACCAAAACAGACAACTGCAGGAGAAGTGATGATTGCTTTGAATTTTCCCTTTCCACAGAGGAACTTCAGTACTGTAGAGAACCAAGCAGGACACTAACCATGCTTATTATTGTTTGTATGTGGATACATAATCCAGTTCAGTAATGCAGTAACAACACACTGTGCAGAAACAGATGCCACAATGAGCTGTATGACACATCCAAGCGACCATCTTTCTTTTCACATAACTTTGAGACAGTAACTCTATCTTCATGATAAGGATTAGGAAATGTAAAGGCACAAAACATAGCCAGCAGAGTAAGTTGCACCTCATTCTACAAATCTTTATGAAAAAGCCAAATTTAAACCATGCTGGCTTTGGTTAATAAAAAATAATGACACTAAAATTCAACAAGCTGGTAAAGATATTTTTTACCAATTAATTCAGGTAATTTCTTGCCTTCCAATCCCCCTGGGCTTGGCTTGGATGGTTTTACAACACCACTTTACACTAGGACTTTTGATTCTGATACAAACTGATACAGGCACCAATGATAAGTATTTTTAACTATTTGCATCCTAAGAGCATGATTACACATGGACAAACCTACATCAAGTGCAAGCCAAAATATGCCCTCAAAGAAAAAGCCCTCATTTTCAGCTCTCAGTCAAGTGCACTCCCATACCAGTAACACATTTCAGCCACAAATCCACAACTTTGAGTTTCTCTAAACAACAATAAAATGATCAATACAACATGGTAAATGTGAGTTATATAGAACTTCCCCTTTGCCATCAACCTCTCTCTGATTTATTTTTTCCATTATCCTACACAAGAAAATGGATATTGATAGCACCTCTTGCTTTAGGTAAGTCAAGGCATGACCCATACTGGTAAGAAAACATCCTCAGCTAGGACATGCTGCCTTCTGCAATTGGTCTTGGAGCTGCTGGGAAGCTGCTATTCAAACATGCCCATGCAGGTATGGGGTATCCACCTCACAGCATACACACTGCAAATCCCAGAGAGTTCAGAAATGACACATCAGAGGAATTTGCATACCATTTTGTTAAGTTAAATGTAATTGAAAGATCCATGATTATACACAAAGTTCTCCTAAGGTCGACAACAGAGTGACAAAAGGCATGAGCAGGTAAGCTAAAGCAAAATCAAATAAATTGTTTAAATATCACTGCAAAGGTAGTTCTCACGAATGGCTCTGTGGCTACTCTCCTGCCATTAACATAGTTAGAAAATCTGTAATAAGCAGAAAATTATTACTACATAAAATATTCCTGCAAAGAGACACTGCTGCAGAATTGAAATGCTGTAGCTCAATCTGTTAATGTCCATCCCACATGTGTGAACGTGATGAAAGGTGGAGAATGAAATGACTTAAAGCTCTGTTAACAAGCATATTTTAAATAGTATCCATGGGTCTTTCTGTATTGCTACCATGACAAAATTTGATATTGTTAAGAAAGAGCATCCTCAGCTAGATCATTGTAATCCCCAAAAGTGGCACTAACACTATCAAAGCAAAACCTTTATTAGAATAACCTTTATTAGAATAAACCAAACCAGGTTGGAAGAGACCTTCAAGATCATCGTGTCCAACCCATCAACCAATCCAACCCACCCAAACAGCTAACCCATGGCACCAAGCACACCATCAAGTCTCCTTCTGAACACCTTCAATGACGGCGACTCCACCACCTCCCCGGGCAACCCATTCCATAGCGCAATCACTCTTTCTGTATAGAACTTCTTCCTAACATCCAACCTGAACCTCCCCTGGCGCAGCCTGAGACTGTGTCCTCTTGTTCTGGTACTGGCTGCCTGGGAGAAGAGACCATCATCAGCCTGTCTACAACCTCCCTTCAGGTAGTTGTAGAGAGTGATAAGGTCACCCCTGAGTCTCCTCTTCTCCAGGCTAAGCAGCCCCAGCTCCCTCAGCCTCTCCTCATAGGGCTTGTGTTCCAAACCCCTCACCAACTTTGTTGCTCTTCTCTGGACTCGTTCCAGCAAGTCAACATCCTTCCTAAACTGAGGGGCCCAGAACTGGACACAGTACTCGAGGTGTGGCCTAACCAGTGCAGTGTACAGGGGCAGAATGACCTCCCTGCTCCTGCTGGCCACACTGTTCTTGATGCAGGCCAGGATGCCATTGGCCCTCTTGGCTGCCTGGGCACACTGCAGGCTCTTGTTAAGCCTACCATCAACCAGCACCCCCAGGTCCCTCTCTGCCTGGCTGCTCTCTAGCCACTCTGACCCCAGCCTGTAGCACTGCATGGGGTTGTTGTGGCCAATGTGCAGAACCCGGCATTTGGATGTGTTAAATCTCATGCCGTTGGATTCTGCCCATCTGTCCAGCCTGTCGAGGTCTCTCTGCAGAGCCTCTCTACCCTCCAGCAGATCAACTCTTGCCCCCAGCTTGGTGTTGTCAGCAAATTTACTGATGATGGACTCAATGCCCTCATCCAGATCATCAATAAAGATGTTAAAGAGCACAGGGCCCAGCACTGATCCTTGGGGCACACCACTAGTGACTGGCTGCCAGCTGGATGTGGCACCATTCACCACCACTCTCTGGGCTCGGCCCTCCAGCCAGTTCCTAACCCATCACAGTGTGCTCCCGTCCAAGCCATGGGCTGACAGCTCCTCCAAGAAAGCGTGGTCAAGCATTGGAGCAGGCTGCCCATAGAGTCACTGTTCTTGGAGGTGTTTAAAAAAGGTGTAGGCATGCCACTTCAAGATGAGGTTTAGGGACCATGGTGGTGTTAGGTCAATGGATGGACTTAAACATCTTAGAGGGCTTTTCCAACCAAAACAATGGTATGATTCTAACAGATAATTTTCTACAATGGTGGGTGGGGTTGCTTTTGTGTGAAGTACAGGAGGAGAGGCTGAGGGAGCTGGGATTGTTTAGCCTGGAGAAGAGGAGGCTCAGGGGTGACCTCATTGCCCTCTACAACTACCTGAAAGGTGGTTGTAGCCAGGAAGGGGTTGGTCTCTTCTCCCAGGCAACCAGCACCAGAACAAGGGGACACAGTCTCAGGCTGCACCAGGGGAGGTTTAGGCTGGAGGTGAGGAGAAAGTTCTTCACAAAGAGAGTCATTTGTCATTGGAATGGGCTGCCCAGGGAGGTGGTGGAGTCACTGTCCCTGGAGGTGTTTAAGAGGAGATTGGACGTGGCACTTGGTGCCATGGTTTAGTCATGAGGTCTTTGGTGACAGGTTGGACTCGATCCTTGAGGTCTCTTCCAGCCTTGGCGATATTGTGATACATGAAGTACCTTGCCCAAGTTGAGGCAGGAATAGAGAAGCAACTCTCTGGTCAAATTCAAGCCTTCTTTCTCCCAATGAGCTCAGCTTCTGTTCTTCTTTTCTATCCATTTTCAGTGAAACTTAGTTGTAAATGGTTAAAGATTTTATTTTCCTTAAAAGGCACTCACACAACTGTAGCCTTCATAGAAGCATGCTTTTAATATCAGAGATTTAATTTTTCTTCCTGCTTTGTTTACAGGTTTTCTGGAAGGCTTTAAAGCTGAAACACGTTGATAAAAGTATCTTATTTCTTGTATGATTCCAAACACAAGAACAAGTTTCATGGATTCATAGAATGGTTTAGGTTGGAAAGGACATTGAAGATCATCCAATTCCAGGCTACTCATCCAACTTGGCCTTGAACACCTCTAGGGAGGGGCCATCCACAACCTCCATGGACAACCTGTTCCACTGTCTCACCACCCTCACTGGAATGAATTTCTTTCTAATCTCCAGTCTAAATCGGCCCTCAAGCTTCAATCCATTCCCTGTCATCCTATCACTACAAGCCCTTGGAAAAAGACTCTTCCCAGCATTCTTGCAGGCCCCCTGCAGGTACTGGAAGGCTCCTCTAAGGTCTCCTCTGGAGCTGCCTTCTCCCTGGGCTGAACAGCCCCAACTCTCTCAGCCTGTGCCCATAGGGGAGGTTCTCCAGCCCTCTGATCATCTTCACAGCCCTCCTCTGGACCTGCTCCAGCAGTTTCTTTAAGAAGTTGGATACTGAACAGAACTGTCATCCAGAGTGTCTAGATACTTGATATTTTTTCTATGCTATACTCTTGGAAAAACAGCTAGATGACAATACAGCTGCTGGCCTATCTGCATAACAGGCTTTCAATACAATTTAGTCATATGCCAATTCTTCACTTGACACTATAGGTAACATATGTTATTAGATCATTAAAGATGCACACACAGAGCACCCTAGAAGAACACTCAAAACAGACTTGTTGCAGGCATTACAGATTAATCCCACCTTTCTTCACCCTTTCCCCCCACCTGAGACTAAGTATTAACACTTCAAGCTGTGTTCTTCTAATACAGCTACACCCTTCTTGATTCTCCATTCATCTCCCTTCACTCAATTGCTTTCAGTTGTTTTAAATTGAGAAACACCAAAAACTATCAGCAAGAATTTAGCATAAATTAGTATCAGAAAATTAGTGGTTTCCTTAAAGAAAATATGCTGGGTTTGTTTTCTCAAACTCCTCCTTCCTCCCCCCCCCCCCCCCCCCCCCACTCCAACAGTAACTAAAACGTGCCTCTGTAATCAGTCTAGCGTCTGAAAAGCAAGCTGTGTTTCTTCTTTCCTGCATTTTCACTACAAGAAATAACTCCATGATTAAGACTCATCTGACAGTTCTCATGACATAGAAACTGAAAAAACAACCAAAACAACCCAGATCGCTCCTTCAGTAGCTGAATTGGTCCTGGAGTATGAGGAGGATAAGGGGGCGACTTCCATCAGTCAGATAAACATATCTGATCTGACATCCACAGTAAGGCAATGCTCCCTGCTCAAAGCTACAAATGCACCCATCTTGGGCAAGAACAGACTCTCAGCAGATAAGAGAGTTAAGTATTCCACTCAAAATAGTAAGAGATAAATTCTGAAGGTTTCCATATGAACTCGGCAGAATTGACCAAATGTATCCATCTGTTCGCTTTCATATAAGCAATATGTACGCTGCCAGTGTTGGACCTCTGCTAGGGCAGGGCCCTGGGACTTCAATTACATCTGCCACTTCCTCAGTTTACAGCAGCCTCATCAGCAAAGCATGAATTTTTTTTTAAAGCCTCAAAATAGCATCCTGAGGAAACACACAAGAAAATTACTATTTCTACATTTCCTCCCTTTTCTACCTGATGACTTTGCCTCAGTACCTAATATTAATATCAAATGCGATGTTCTGAGCTGAGAAACATGGAAGCACTTCAAGAAAGCCTTTTAGTGTCTCATTTCCATCTCCTTAGCTCAGAAGGGACTATTTCATAAGCAAATTTGAACACCTTCGAGCAACTCATGATGAGAGTATCCAGAATCGAATTAGTTACCTTGCCTCTACTGAAACTGGCAAAGCAGCAAATCTTTGTCCCTCCTCACATCATATAATCACCAACACAACAGGCTGACTAGAACCTCCAAATATGGCTGCATTTTACATTCCCTACACTTCAATTATAATAATTTGGTACAGGTTATGTGGGTTTTTTTTAATTGACATAGCTCAAAGAGGCATTGTTATCAGCAAAGACGATTTTTTTCAGACGTAGCCATGAAAATGTGCTCCCTGGAATGCAAAGCAGCATTTCTTAATATAGCAACTATGGTAGGACAAGCACCCCACAGCAAAAGGCAAAGTCAAACTGTGTGACTCCAAATCTCTGTACTAGTAATCTTCAGAAGACAGAATTCTCACTAGCCTACAATAAATAGCCTCTGCTATGTACTTTGCATCTCTCCCCCAAGTATCTGCTGTAAATATCAGCAGGAAGTTGATCAAATATTGGTCAAACCTTTAGCACTACTTCATTAGAATTGTAACACTCCTAATTGTGGTTCCCCTAAAATAATATATATGTGTAATGTACAATGTGTATTAACGTCTGACAAAATTCCTGCTGCAGCCTCACCAGGGCAGAGTAGAGAGGGAGACAAATCTTTCTCAACCTACTAGGTCCTGAAGACTATTCCTGCTGTGTTGCCAACCTGCTTTACCCCAAAGGCTTCACAAGCCACTCTACAGCTCTTCCCCATTGTTGGAAAGCTCCCTAGTAATTCAATTGAAAGCACTACAAAGACAGTGAAACCTAGGCCCCTCTGCTTGTTTCCAAATTGTGAAGATAGATCAAGTAACCTGACTCAGTGTAAAGACCTAAAGCACAGAAAACCAGCACCAATCAAAAACAAACAAAACCCAACCAACCAAACACCACCACCAAACAAAAAACCCAAACCAACAAACAAGAGGTGCACCAGAGGCTGGCAGGAGCAGACAAGCAAGTAGCATGGGTGAAGATGAGAAAGGTGAAAATAAGTTGGAATGCCTGGCAGGACACTATCGCTGCCTCCAGAGTAACTCCTGGACTTCTGACCAACTCAATGCATCTGTTGCAGTTCACAATTAGTAGCAGAAACACTTCCCAGTGGCCAGTGCCTGCAGCAGTAATAGCCTACTACCAGCAATTACTTCACCAGCTCAGGTAGCAGTTCTTTCTCCTGAGTATCTGTAACTAACAGCTCTTTAATGACGTAAATGAGAGGGAAAGGGCAGTGGAGGTCTGCAGGATAATATTCCTATTTTTCAACTTTACATTACAAAACTTCTCTGGTTAAAAAGTCTGAACAAAACTGAGAATTCAACAAAACACTATACCTCAGATGGCACAGTCATTCCTAATTCAGCTATTGAAAGCATGAGCTGAGATTCAGTCTCTGTGCATATGCCTTACAACACTTTCTAATTACACGGTCACGTTCCAATTTTTTTCTAGAAGGGGATCACCCAAGAAGAGCCAGCTCTCAAAAGGAAGATAAGTTGTGTATTTAAAGATAAGGTGCCTGATGGACCATTAACGTGTTTCTTTTAGGTTCTGGAATGTGACAATTGAAATTGGCAGAGATCTGCAAGACAAAAGGAGGACAGTTCTGTTGGTGTTCAGAATCTTTGCAGGAAGCCCTTAGTCACACAAGCCCATCTTTCTCACCTGCTCTACCTGAACATACACTTGTGGAGGCCATACTTTGCAGTCAGCTGATGCTATGTTTTAAAGATACAAACAGTTATTGCAAAGCGTTTTCACTTAATAAAGTCAAGATCTGACCCCAATGCATTAAGGAGTCTATCACAGATTCCCTACACATGGAATGGAAGCACAGAGGTACCTCTGATGACTTGCAGGGACAAGTCTAGTCCAACAAAACCACATTTCCCCCTCTCCACTGACTGAACGGAGGATTATCTCTGCTTAAGCGAGGAGCAACAGGAACCAGCTAGAACACAGGAGGTTCCACCTCAACACAAGGAGGTGCTTCTTTATGGGTAGGGTGATGGAGCCCTGGAGCGGGGTATGCCCATAGAGGTTGTGGAGTCTCCTCTGGAGACTTTCAAAACCCACCTGGATGTGTTCCTGTGCATCCTGCCCTAAGTGACTGCTTAAGCAGGAGAGTTGGACTCGATCTCTGGAGGTCCTTTCCAACCCCTAACAGTCTGATTCATGGGAAACTAATAGAAGAGGTTAAGTGCCTGTATCTACTTAGGATTAACAGCTCTGCTGAAAGCCCAGCCCCAGCTAGTGCAGCACCTGGTCAGGTTAGTGTCTGACTTACCATGTGGTTCTTACCTCTTGTCTGCACAGTGACTTTGCTTTGGAAGAAGGGTAGAAAATGCTTTTCTTTCCTCAGGGTTCCCCTAAGTCAGGTAGCAAGCACACTTCTCTGGGGTATGTGGATTTAAACACTTTCACAGGGGGTCCAGAACCACCCAGACAAATAAATATACACAATTAGGCAAACTTCAATGAACTGGATTCCTGCCAGGATTTAGGTTGACAGTAGATACATAGGTAGGGTTTGAGTGAACTTGGCTGTTTTCCTCACCTTCAAAAATCTTCCCCTGCTATCTGTAAAATACCAACAAGCTGGATACTGTGCAAATCAATTAAAATCTTTACAATATACAAGTAACAGTGATAAACACCACAGAGAAGGTCCAAGGAAGTTGTTCGTTTTCACATGTATTTATTATACCAATAATATTATGGAATTGCTGCTTTTAAGATGAGGTTTGAGTGCATGCAGAATGTGCCTGCCAAAGGGCCACATGAACAGTAAGAATTAAAAAGAAACGATATTGAATATCTTCTGTCAGCACCGTCATTTCAGTGGTCTGATATGTGATCATGTAATTAAAGACTGTATCATAATGCATATGCACAAATGGGCTGAATTAAGGTTGTGCAGACAAATCTAATTCTGGCATTTCCTATGCTGTGAGTGCCTGACTTCACAATCTTAGTGTTCATTTAACAAACAGTTTCTGTATGTAATACCGTACATTATATACACGTGGCACTAACACCTTCCACACTGCTGCACACTGATTCTGCAAGGTATGTTTGCACACATAGGAGCACAGATACACTGCAAAAATTAGAACAATACTCAGTCCTGTTCTGGCCACTGCCCTTTTTTCCCCCCTCCCCTCCTGTAGCATATTCTCACCATTCTATTTACCACCATCAGGAATAAACTTCAGGAGCGCCAGCAGATAAACTGTTCTTTTACCTTTTAAGAATACAGTATGTGTCAACACTTCCAGCTTCTTAACCACTGCTGGAAAAACCATTTTAAATAGCCTCTGCTGTGTATGAGCCATTTGTGGATCAGAGCACACGTGCACAAATACGTGGAGCTCTCGCCCTAGGCCTTGAACAGAGCCTCTCCTGTTTGGAGTAGCCTACAGAAATGCCACTCCTTGGCATCTTTAAGAAGGTAGGATTAAAGCAGGCATTGCTTTTGGCCCAGTGCTACACACAGCTCCTTCGCTTGTGGATGCCTCAGAAGACTTTGGCTTCTATTGCTGAAGAAAGGACTGTTCTCCATTGGTACCAGACTAATAGCTTGGACCACTTCCCCTCCTAACTCGCTGGCATAACTACCATGGATTTAACCATGAGCATGACAAAAATCTTCCTTTTTTATAACTTGTAGTTAAGTTTGGTTTATCCTTGGGAAAAGACACTTTACTCTCCTCCTGTTCTGGATTTCGGTACTTTTTCTACTTACCAAGCAGAACTTTCATCCCAGCCCTTAAAAAACTGGCAGAGAGCTCCACTAAGAACAGTGTTCTGACACTGGTTTGTCTGCCAAACTCTGGTCAGACACCAGTGGTTCTAAGACTAGTTACTGGATTTCCCAGCCTGCCATTTTATGCCCTCTCTGTTCTCAGAGTGAGAATCCCAACTGGGATTCTTGGGACACGTGGGTAGTTTTGCCAGTTAAGCACAGAGCAAGATGCTTCCTTCCCAGCTGGCAGATGGGTCAACCCAGTGTATGCCCACCATTTATTTCCCTAATCACTGTCCATTACTTTACAATATTGCCATTCACTAATACCTAAACTACACCTTTCAAAACAAAGCACCTCACACAACCAGCCTTCAGTACTAACTATGCACTGCGTTACAAAATACACATGCTGGTGCACAGCTCTCAACCAGAAGTTCTCAGATACATTGCAGTACAGCCACATGTGACAAAATACAGGGTTTGGTCATGGTTTTAGCATGTGTGCTCTGGTGTACAGTAAGTACTGCACTGTCAGACCTCTTGAAGCAGGTGACCTGACTGAAGGAAAAAACCACCCTGGTTTGTACTAATGATAGCCACAGTGAATTCCAGAACTGAAATAACAGGAATTTCCTCTTGCACAGTTTCATGAAAACAATGCTGAGCACTCAGAGATACTAAAACCACCTTGAATCTGAGCTTCCCGAGATGCAGTTTGCTGTCTCACACGGCTAACAGTCTAGATCCTCTCCCTCCTCCTCACGCCAGTTTTCTCTCTCAATTTCATAGAATGCAACCTACAGTTGTCCTAGAATTTCAGAAAGTGATAATTTTCTGTAGAGGTAGTTATCTGACATTGGGCCTATAGCACAGGAGGGCACTTGTAGCTTCTAATCATCCTCTCCATCTGTTCACCATAAGCAATGTTGATCTCCAAATTACACAACCTACACAATCCTGAAAGAGTCTTTTACTTTCTGGTAGGACAATCTGCTCCTTTCCTTTCCCCATTTATTGCAATCTGCAGGATCCTTGCACTGCCACACACACAGAGAATGAGAACATATCAATCCACCCTAAATGACCTTGAAAGGCTGAATCAGTTAACCAAAACAGGCAGAAAATACAGCTTTCCAGTAGACTTTCCCTCCCCTTGAAGCTATTTGTAAATCCCTCTCTTTGCAGCACAGACCTTGCAGTAGGACTCAGATGACGAATGCATGTGTTCCCAAACAATAACAAAATCATGAGATGTCACTGTAGGGTTTGAAATACTGTTCTCTGCAGCCCTGCCCTAAGCCATTCTGGCCAAAGCAGGCTGGTCATGCTTCAGGCATACAGCCTCAGAGCTGCACAGCTTGGTATCATGCCACCCACACCTCTCCCCAT
This sequence comes from Melanerpes formicivorus, assembly GCF_026170545.1. Taxonomy (NCBI): domain Eukaryota; kingdom Metazoa; phylum Chordata; class Aves; order Piciformes; family Picidae; genus Melanerpes; species Melanerpes formicivorus. The sequence continues at coordinate 8,301,798 of NW_027142360.1, read as the reverse complement.
GCAAGGTGCCTGAAACAGCATAAATGGGCAAGAGAGACAACCCAGCCATCAGCATTGCCCTCTGTCTGGCCAGGAGGCAACTCATTCAGGTCAACAGTATAATGGGTAAGAGTTCCAGGAGAGAAAACACAAAACTGTGATGAGGAAGAAGAGAACTCAGATGCTCCCATGCCAGACTATGGGTGTTCTCATGTGCTCAGATCCAATGAGAAGTAAGTAACACAGAAGAAAGAAAACAGCTACACAGTCCCACAAAAACTTCAACGACCTTTTGGCCTGAAAGTTTTGGTAATAAGCACCTCTTAGGATATCCTCCTGTAGTAGAAATAGTGTCCTCTTCCACCACTATATGGCTGCCACCCATCACACCTCTCCTTCTAGTAGGAATTGAAAGCTGACCCATAAAGGACAGCTGAAATACTGGCTGCTTGTCATAAACACTGTCACCACAGCATCTGGCTTCCTTACTACTACCACGCACCTTGTTGAGGCTTCAATGCAGTGATCCCCAAGCAGGTAAGATGTCACTGGTGAAACCTGAGATCACTCACAACCACGCTGCACCACCAGTGAGCCTCCCGGCACACAGAGACTATCATGTGAGAAGCTACTCTCAGGATGCCACTCGCTTGGTGTTATCAACTCTGAACCAGCAAAGGCAGGAATCCACAGTGATAAAGGAAAAACCCTGCCAGATACAGTTAAAAAAAATGAAAGGAAAGAACCCACGAGCAAACAGCCACATAAACACCAAAATGGGTCCATCCCCCCCATAGCCAAAAGGTGCTCCAAAACATGGAGTTCAGCAACACAGACTAAATTAGCCCAAGCAGAGACAGCCAGTTTACTCGTCAATACTTAAGTCACTTAAGTGACTGCTATCACTTTGACAGCTCACACACCACAAGACTGGATTTGATGTTGTTAGCACACAAGCTATTGCATCTGCTCCTCTTTTAGAGCTCCATCTCCTAGACATCTGTGAATACATGATAATTCAGCTTGCATTGTGTTTTTATTAGGTTTCTATCCCTCTTGTTTCCAGGGAAAGCTGCTATAAGCACTACTTCTGACTTAAGCCCTGAAGTAAAACAAAACCCAACTCAGTAGCAGTTATAGATCAGGGCTTTTTTAAATGCAAGGCTCTATTAAAAAAAAAAAAAAAGGAAACAAAAAACAACCAAAACCCCCAAAAACTGGCCTAGTATTACTAGAAAATGTCTCCAGGTACTTGAGACTTCAGGCATAAACAACCAAGGATACCAGGCACAAGTGCAAATGGATGACTAGCAATGGCTTACCCTCAGCATATGCCCCCAATCTGGCAAGCAGACCTAAAAATGCAGCAGTACGACTTTTCCACAGCTCTTGATATAATTTGTTAACTATACTGCAACATGCTATTTGTAGCTTCTCCTGCCTCACAAATGGAGCATTTATACACAGATCCCTGCAAGAAACTACTTCCATGAGATTCTTCAGTCTTGGAGCAAATTTACTCCAGGCATCAGAAGCAGGGTGTCTTCCTGACACTGAGCCAAGGCAGGGAAGAAACTGTATGCTGTGCTACAGCCACAGTGTTTGAAGCCTTTAATTAAATAAGGACTTGAAGTCTTCTTTTCAAGATACTTGTCTGTATTGCTGTTAACATATTCATTTTGGTGGCTCATGCACCTGTGGATCCTCATAGAATGCATCTAAGCTTACTAGCAGGCTTGCAAAAATCGGCCACACTGAGTATACACTCCATTACTTCTTGCTTCACATATGCAGATATTGATACACTTCATTTACGTGATAAAAGGTTACTAAACTACTCCAATAGCTGTACAAAGCAATTCTGAATCAAACAAATCAGTATTGAGATTTCCACCTCGTCCAATTTTTTAATTTTTTTTTTTATTTCAGGAGGGCTAAACTTGAGTCAGGGTGGATTTAATTTTCTGGGCTGTTAATCTTCCAAAGTAGCAAGGACTGACAGCTCCTATTGTCTTGAAGGTAAGACAGGTGGTATGGCACCCTCGCAATTGTATTCTAAGCAGCAGTTTGTAACTGCTTGCCAGGGTACACTGCAGCAACAGGAAAATAAGAGGGTATTGATGAGCCTGAGCTGTGAATGAAGAGGTTCCTGCACAGCAACTTTTTCAGTCCTTTTGCTATAAAGGGGTAACTGCAATTTTAAGAAATAGGGCATAGTAAATGCACCCTTGTGTGAGAATTATATCCAAAGGACTAGATGATCTATGATTTCAAAGTTTCAAGAGGTGAGCTATCTTTCACAGTGCCTGGAAAAAGTAACTTACATGAAGACATCACTGTGATGGATCATGGGTCTTAACATTCTTTCACCTCCACTTCCAACAATCCTGCAGTGAACATACCAAGATTTATGTTTCCTATGCTCCATAGAGCCAAGCAGATATTGCCCACTGCCAGGGACCATGTCTTTTCCCTACTAGTTCCATGCACATCCCACTTTAAGACACATACATTCAAATGAAGAAAACTTAAAATTCAAGATACAATACTTTCTGCTGACTGACCATGTTGCAACACTCAAGACTATCCCCCTTCAATAGCCTTAATGCTAGAACACCTCTCCTGTAAGGACAGGCTGAGGGAGCTGGGGTTGTTCAGCCTAGAGAAGAGAAGGCTCCAGGGAGACCTAATAGCAGCCTTCCAGTATGTAAAGGCAGCGTACAAGAAGGCTTCAGAGGAACTGTTTACAAAGGCCTGCAGTGATATGATGAGGGGCAATGGTTTGAAATGAGACAAGATTTAGATTGGATGTTAGGAACACGTCCTTCACCATGAGGTTTGTGGAAGACTGGAACAAGTTGCTAAGGGAGGTAATTGAGGGCCCATCCCTACAGATATTTGAGGTCAGGCTTGACAAGTCTGAGCAAACTGATCTAGTGGAGATGTCCCTGCTCACTTGCAGCAGGGTTGATGACCTTTGGAAGTCCCTTCCAACCCAACCATTCAATGACTCTATAAAGTTTCATAAAACCATAGCCTACAAGTATTCCTACAGTGCCCCCCAAGTTCCACTGCAAATGGCTGTATCTTCTGTTCAGCACCTCCATTTTTAACTGCATGAGGCAGTTAAACTGCAAGATTTCAACAGCAGCAAGATACGATACAAGCTCAGAGATAAGTCTAAGAAGCTGGAATGTTGCTGTAACAAAAGCCAATGGAAGACCCTTCAAATATCATTAACCATAGCAGGATGCCTCCATGTGCCAAGGATGCTGGTGGCAATATGATTAATATCCCAGGTACAAAAGAAAGAGGAAGTGGGTTTCAGTGTGGTTTTTAACTGAAGACCCTAGGGGGATGGAATTAGTTCAAGCCTGGAACAAATCTCTGGAAATTAATGATAAATCAGAGGGGTCAATGTACTACAAGGGACACATCTAAAGCCATTATTTTGTAACAGCTGATGGCAATAGCTGCTCAGGAGGGGAAAAAAATAAAATGCTGATTTTACAGATATTGAAGGGGTGGGAATTAACACTCTAGGGGAAAAGAGCAGAAAAGACAGCAGGATACAAAGGTCCACAAAGATTTATTGAAAACCAGAGGGGAAATGTAAGTTAAGGGAAATGAACATTCAGAGCACACAAAACAGACACTGGGCATTAATTAGAATACTTAAGTAGCCTCCCCTAAAAAAAAATAAAATTTAAAAAAAATAAACCCAAACCAACAAAAAAAGGCAGCTCACCAATTAAACCAAGAACATAACTGCAGCTAAGAGTACACAGAGCAAGAAGCCCCATGAGCGCAATCACAGTTTGGCCATACTTACTAGTACTTCCCCCTGCCTTTTTCTGCTTCTGACTACCACTGGCTAGATAATAGCAAGCTTAATACATTAATCATAAATCTTGAAGAGTACTTAGAAAAGATTGATTTGCCCTGCCTGACAGCAAACAAGAATAGCCTGGAAAAAAAAGAAATAAAGGGTTAGAAATCACACAGACTCCACAAAACATAAAAAGGGACAGAAGTGCTGACCTTAGTCACCCTCAAACTTCAGATTTTATACCCCTTTGTACTAGATGCAGGATAATAAAATACCCGGTAGAGTGATACCAACATGAATTTTACCCAAGAAGAAATCACTGAATGCATCAACTTTTCCACTCCTTGCATATTACGCTCTTTAAATACACGCGTGGAGCCGAAGAAAACTCACATGCGCGGAGCCAGTTAAAACCTGTTCATAGGGCTCCACACACTATTGTTTACTCCTCAAACATCACATGCATTCAAGAGGGACTGGCTTTCAAAGACATCAGATAATATTCAGTGTCAGGATTTAGTTCATAATAAATGGTATCCAAATTCACCCATGAAGGCTGAAAACCTCCTATTCAGTGCTAATCAGAGTGTATAGGAAGCACTAGATCCTGATGCCTGAAAGAGGAATTAACACCTTGCCTGAATACAGGCTCAGAAGTAGTACTCTTGCTACCCACCTCGGCATCCAAAATTTCTCCCTTCCTCCTTGTGTGATAAGGGCTATGAAACTATCCTAGTGGACTGACACACAATGACCAAAAATGAGAGAAAGATGTTAAGTCTGCTACTTGCCAGTTGTCCATACAATAAAATCTAGTTGCTCTACCGATGGAACAAAGGCTCATCTGCTCCTTCCCAGAGTGATCTCCAACTTCGTGGTGAGAGCGAGCTGAGTAATGCGCAGCATGCTCAGAGTTCTGCAATCCCCTACCTATCACGTGTTGCAACTACCCAGGACTTCATCCTAAGCAGCTGTCAAATCAACATTTTCAATTCATTAAAATTGTATAATTATAGTTGAAACTTTCCAAGACATCCAAGACATTTAATCACACAGCTTGGATTCAAATTAACTAAGTCTCAAATACTCCAACCAGTCTTAAAAATCCCAGACTATACATCTATATATTTCTCAAATGCCACAAATTATTCAGATTATTAAAAAGGTCTTATCCTTAAATTACTCTTCCACTTTTAAAATTCAGCTCCCATAGTAACAAAACTTCAACTGAAAAGAATTCAAAAGAACAAAATTTAAACGAACGTACACATGGCACAATGCAGATCTTCCAAGAGAGATTACATGTTAAGAAGTAAATACTGTCAGGGACTAGTAATTGCTAAATTAAAATTAAAAAGGCAAAACTCCCATTAAACCCCAGCAACACTAAGTACATAGTGGCAGAAATAAAACAGGCCACAAAGGGTCATAATACCTTGAGTACTGTGTCGAGTTCTGGGCCCCTCAGTTTAAGGAGGACATTGAGACACTTGAACGTGTCCAGAGAAGGGCAACAAGGCTGGGGAGAGGCCTTGAGCACAAGCCCTACGAGGAGAGGCTGAGGGAGCTGGGATTGTTTAGCCTGGAGAAGAGGAGGCTCAGGGGTGACCTCATTGCCCTCTACAACTACCTGAATGGTGGTTGTAGCCAGGAAGGGGTTGGTCTCTTCTCCCAGGCAACCAGCACCAGAACAAGAGGACAGAGTCTCAAGCTGTGCCAGGGGAAGTTTAGGCTCGAGGTGAGGAGAAAGTTCTTCAGAGAGTCATTGGAATGTGCTGCCCAGGGAGGTGGTGGAGTCACCATCCCTGGAGATGTTCAAAAGGAGGTCTGTGGTGACAGGTTCGACTCAATGATCCTCGAGGTCTCTTCCAACCTTAGTGATAACTGTGATAATTATCAGGGAGCTGGAACACCTCTGCTATGAGGACAGGCTTGAGAGAGTTGGGCTTGCTCAGCATGAAAAAGAGAAGACTCCAGAGAGACCTAATAGAGGCCTTCCAGTACCTGAAGGGAGCCTACAAGAAGGCTGCAGAGGGACTGTTTACAGAGGCCTGTAGGGATAGGATGAGTTTGAAATGAAAGAAAAGGAGATTTGTATTGGATACTAGGAACAAGCTCTTTATCATGAGGCTGGTGGATCACTGAACAGATTGCCTAGAGACAGTTCAGACACCATCCCTGAAAATATTCGAGGTCAGGCTCAACAAGGCTGTGAGGAAGCTGATCTAGTGGAGGCTGTCCCTGCTCACTGCAGGGGGTTGTACTAGACGACCTTTGGAGGTGCCTTCCAACCTGAATTATTCTATCATTGAAGTTGTCTAAAAGCATGGAACAAGCACATCAGATGGTAGGAGGATACCAACCAAAGCTTACATCCTTTTCTACAAAATAAGCACCCCATTTACAACTTCCAAACAAATCTCCAGTTCCTCAGGTTCTTTCTAATTGCTGACTTCCCATGTACAAAATGCTTGACTGCTATCTTCCAGGCACTAAAGATTACTATTAGAAAAGCTCATTATTTATTTTTTCTTAAACTGAAGTATAAACCATTATGTTAAACTTCATATTGGGAAAGGATAAAAGATATCTGAGGCAAGTCAGGATAAGATAAACTGGTAGTTCCCTGCAGAAGCTCAGGTGTACACAAATCAGAATATACAGATGTAGTTCAATGGGCAGAGTGAGGGTGAGACTGCCAAGGAGAAGTGGGAAAAAAAACACATCACACAAGGTTGGCAGTTTCTCTTCTCAACATCACTGTAGGGTGCAGAATATATGGGAACAAAAAGAGGTTGTTAGCCTTCAGATTCTGCCCATTGCATTTCTGTAGCAAACCCAAATGTCACCGTTCTCTTCTCATTACTGTTGTCACAATTAACAGCATGCAAACTATAGAGTTGATGTTGGCCTACCATACCAGTGCTCCTTATGTAGTTTGTTCTTTTTTTTCCCCCCAGTGTAGACCTGCTTGCATTACTTTGTCCCTTTCTCTCCCCTTCTGTAGGGAGCCTTCATCTCAAACTAAATCTTAAATAGAAGCCACCAGTTTTTCATTGCAATCTGATTACCAATTTGCACCTCAGTAAAGGAAGGCTAGAACTCTATTGTTTTGTTAATTGTCAATTTTCATCTTTGAAAGGTGTTGTGTATTTTCTTCTTTTGGCAGGTTAGGACTAATTCTGTATGTTAATGTATAGGTGGGTGGTGTGGGTTAAAACCATTTTCTTTCAGAATGGAGTTCATTAAGATGTGCTGCGGTGTTTATTTTCTTTTGCTAACTTAATTTTCTAGGACAAATCTTGTTAAAAAGTTAGTAGGGACTGCCCTACCTCAGAAAAGGATAAAAGGACAAAGAGATGTTTAAATAAACTTCTAAAAATTATCTGAAAAAAAAAGAGGGGAAAAAGATAAAGGAAAATTTAGTTATAATTTCCAGTTACAAGGAACAACCAAAGGAGCCAGCAATCCTTTCCTTTCAAAGGTAGCTGGAGAGGTGTAGACATTATCCTTAGGCTGATTTCACTTGTGGGATACTGGCTTTTAAGAGTAAGTACAATTTAAGAAAGTACATATGTAAAAATGATATATATGGTAAGCCAACCAACAGGCTCCAGAAAGCTCCATAGACTTGGCTGGCTGCTTACCAGACTGATATAGACCTGGTTTCACCATTTAACTGCATAAACAGGTCTGAAACTTGAAGCTTTGTCTTTGCTTCACTATTCCTGAAGGGGCAACCATCCACCCAGGCTACAGGTCTATTCATATCTGGGCAATGCTTGCACCCCAGCACCCACCCCTCCACACAGGTGTCCTGGGATTAAGCTACGAGTGCCACTACTCAGACTCAGCAACCACAACTCTAAAATTGTTCATTTTAAAATGCAGAATGGTTGGAGATGTGAGCTTTTCAAATTCCAAGCTGCAAATGAAGAGGTGGCCAAAACCACACCTAGAGAGTAATGGCTTCATCTCAGTCACTAACAATACATGAGAAACTGATACCTTGTGGTGCCCTGTGGAAGCAATTATTTAAATCATCCTAGTTACAAAAACTAGGAAAGGCCTGAGAAACACTGATCCACAAAAGTATTCTGAATAATGCTTCAGGGACAACAGCAAGAAAAACTTCTGCTGCAATATCAAATAGCCAATAAGATAAACCAAGCTGAGATTACACTCTACCCAAATACAGAAACAGAAAACCCAGTAACTACAGGAAGATTTAACAAGACAGAAAGCCCTAGGTTCAGTTAAGCCCATGCTTTATTGCCAACTTTCACCTAAAGCTGGATGAAGGATGCAGAGTAGGAAGCAGCAGAAAATTACACTTGGCCAATGCTTCACTAAAGATCATGTTCATTTATTGTGTTAGGATTGACCAGTGTCAATTCATCAGTTACCTTGTGCTACAGTTTTCAACTGGTGGTTAACAGAAACAAAAAAAGTTACATCAACCCATTTCAAAATGAAAAATTAAACAAAATGATAATCCTGACAACTGGATCTCTGTCTGAGACAGAGACCTCAGAGAAAGATCAAAAGGGAAGATTTCATTAAATTTCTATTAGCAGTCCTAGAGAGATGAATCCAAGCTTTGATGGCAAAAATATCACAAATAATAGGCTTCCACACACTTTACCTCTGTGAACAGCCACAAGGCCTGGCCAGCTCTGATCACTTACAACCTGCAGGACCAAATCAGTTGTGGTCTCAACTTCAAGCTCGATTTCCAAAGAAATCTGGAAAGCAGGTCAAGAGGAACTGGAACCTTGAATGTCTGTTAAAGCTATATAATGGTACAGGAAAATTTTATTATCCACATTGGAGAACATTCTTAGTTTTACAGACTTCTCCCAGCAAGCTGAGACATTTTACAATGCCCTCCGGCTACATGTTTGTGAAGATCAAGGGCATTTATACCTATCATACCAGAAGAAATCTGTCCAAAGAAGAGGCAGAAGTAGTGCCTCTGGGGAAGCCTCTGTAATTAAATTATCCTATTTTACATAAAAAATTAGGCCCAAAATTTAAAGAACTGTGAGTCTGAGCACTGGAGAATTAGTGATGTGAGCAAAATACTAAACATGGTTCTGCTGCATCACTGGGGAAAAAAGAAAACAAATCATTTAAGTCTTAAGATTTTAATAAGTAAATTAATCACAAATCAATTCCTGTAACTGGAGTTGAAATATTACAAAACTGACTCTCATGGAATTTCCAGACCTTCCCAGTTTTGTGTGACAGGAATGACAAAAGCAGCTTCCCTTATAATTTTTGGCAGAGACCTGAGAGGAAACCACAACTATGACATTTGGACCTAGACTCTACCACAGCATCAAGATTTGACTCACTTTCTTACTTAATTCCCACTTGTCAAAAACTCAGAAAGCAGTAGAAATATTGAAAGCCTGCTCTCAAACCTAAACAAGTAAGTAAACAAATCCAATCGCATGGGCAGATCCAAGCAAACCACCCAGACAAAGAGGCCTGCTACAGAGCTCACATCCCATTTTGACGCTGAAGATCAGGACGAAGCAGAAGGACTTTTGTATTCAAGTTGACTCACCTATTCTTTCATAGAGCATACAGCAAACAGGCTGAATTTATGCATGAACAAACTTCATTACATAAGGTAGAACTGAGGTTTGTTGAGGTTTTGATACCACGGACACAGCAATTCCGTCAGATGTCCTCCTTGATAGCAAAAAGAAATCTTTTCCTACTCGATGGTTAGGTGATCAAGTGTCGCTGTGCTTTGGGTTTAACCAAGTTTCTCTTTGATTTATTAAAATATCAAAAATGAAAACAGAGTGTTGCAGCAAGTTCACGAGTCTCAGGTACACAGACTGACTTACCTAATATTCTCCCTGTGTTATGCCTTGGCAAAATGAGGAAGAAAACTTCTCAACTGGAGCTTAACATTTCACCCAGTGGCGTTCCCTACCAGTAGAAACTGAACATTTCTTGCCATAGCTGTGCATGCAGGGTTCCTACAATCAACATATCCTGTGAAATCACCTTAACTGAAAATAGACAATGCTCTAACAGAAGAACCTGCACCTATTCACAAAGGTACTGTAGGCATCATTGTGAAAGGTGTGTCAGAATCTCTCAAATACTCGACAGATCAATTCAGCACTTCCAGGAGGCCATCTGAGTATCTGGAAACACATTTCCTTACTCAAAACACAAAGTATGAACAAAAGAGATTAAAAATGAATAAACCAATAAATATAATCCTGACCTGATAGGTACTTTTCCCTTCAAGCAAACAAAATTAAGTAACTTTTCTTCTTCCCCCTGCCCCATCTGGACTGCTCCAGTTTAATGGTTCAAGTGTATTTACTACCCTCTATAATTTACCCTATGCTCCACTCCAGTACAAGGACCCTGCTGTGTTCTCTGCCCCCAGACCTATTATCCCATGGTGCATAACACTGCCCACAAAACCATACATCAGTTGGACACAACCTCTGGGAACCTGATTTGACCTGAGGCAAATGGAAACACTGGACCAGATCACCTTTTGGAACAATCCTGGAAGTCCTCTGAAAGATGAAATTCTGTTTTCCTCTCTGAAATCCAAGTAATAAATTTATAGCAATTTCACTGTGTCAAGAACTTCACCAGACCAAAAAAAAAACCACCCCATTTCATTTCCATTGTTATCCTTCACATACCCAGTAGGGCTTGACAGTAATTCTCCAAGCACCAGAACAAAAGATTAAATAGGGTAAAGCCTGAGAATTTCTATGAGGAGTGTTTTTCAAAGTGTATCAGTGTACTGACAGATCAGAGACAGGAGAAGCACTTGACTCTGACCTCTGCAGAGCATGAGCTCTCTGGAGCAGAAACTCCCTCTCTCATGTGCACACTTCATACTACAGCAACATGCCAATCTTCCTGGCAGCATAGTAGCAACAATAAAATAAGGAGGCAGGACTGAGCTTTTCTGCCCAAGTATATTTGGGTCTAGTAACAGGACAAGAACGGGAGAAGAAAACAGAACAGCCAAAGGATTTACAAAGAGAAATGCTCTGCTACTCTGCCTGCAGCCCTATTAACATGGCACTGGCTTCAAACTGATGCAGCTTTAATAACTAGAAGTCATACTAGTGCAACATCTCTTCCCTAGGACTTCTGACACAAGTCAAGAAACCCATCATTCTTCACTATGCTCAGTGACATGAAACATCTTCAAGATATGGCAGAAGGATGCATCTAGAACACCAGTGCAATTAGAATGCATTTTCTCCCTAATAACTTCTGTTCCTTGGAAAACTCAGTAAAACATTGCTCTGATTATACCCCCAGATAGAACTAGTGACTTCTGCTGGCATTAAAATAGTTTGTCAAAGCCAGTGGAAGTGCCTGCCAGAACATCACTTCCTTTCAGAAGTGTCCTGTTATTTAGTTCTGAAGTATTTCATGCCATCCATGACCTATACTTGTAAGTTCATTTCTAGCCAAATTCAGCATCAGAAAATTTTCAGTTTATTCTTATGATACTTTCCACTTTTGACTCCATCCTACTGTGTCTCAGCTACAGCCCAAGAATAGCAGCATTGCCACTCCTCTGTTTTACCCTGTTTCTGCTTCAGAGAAAGATGTGAGAAGCCCTAAGCTAAACACTTCACTGTTTACCTTTTCTCTTACATGGTCCAGTTATAATGCCAAAATCCTGTGTTTTTCTGGGCGGAGCAGACCAGTGCCATTACCCACTGTCAAATCAGGACATACCTCTATCTGCTTTCTGTGCTGGCCTCTTTTCTCAGTTTTGATGCATCCAGTCCCTTAGTTACTACTTTGATGGCATCCACCCATTGCATGTATACCTTGGCTGAGGCATCAACGAGTTCATCCTCCTTTTACAGACCACTGAAGTTCATTCAGAACCCTAAAAGCTATACAAGTACTTGTCACATTTGCTCTCTTCAAAGATGCTGACCCTCCTTTTGGGTTCTTGCTCCTCTCAAATGCTTGTCCAACTATCACATTTATCTCTTACTTAACTAGGCTAAAAATAATTGACAAAAAAAAAAGGAGAAGGAAAAAAAAGGTAGGTAAAATCCCTGGAGGTAAACCTCTCCCTGCCTTCATGAGCACCAATTTCACATCTTCACCTTCTCCAAATGGAGACCTCAACTTGCTAGAGAGACTTGAAGGCCAGAATGCATTCCCACTGGAGTTCATCTAAGGAAGAATCAGCTTAAGCAGTTGTATTCAAATAGTATTAATGTTTTCAAATCAACTTCCTATTTTCCTACTGGAAGCTTTGCCAGATACACTCTTCAACAGACACTAAAATAATTTGTATAGTTGATATGCAATCCAAATTTTTAGTGGAAAACTGCCAGATTTGACATCTGTGAGAAAGTGGGTAATTTTTATCATCCACAGAGAGCATGAACTCGCTCCGACATTTTCTACCTCTACACATCTCTTTCTACTGGAGCTGCTTTTATGATTTTACATCATCAATGGCTGCCAAAAATTATTTAACCCCTTCATGCCTACCAGAATCCAAGACCCCTCTGTCACCGTTTTAACAGAGTCCATCTATTAGGAGGTATTTTGAAATATCTCTTTTTCCCACAACAGGCTGTTCCTATTTGTTACACCTTTTCACCCTTCTAATGCAGCAAATGCAATTCATTTTTTAAAGTTTTTGTTTTGAGGTAGCATCTTCTGATTACCTGTCAAATATGAGAAGCAGCCTAGTCTCTTAAAAGCAAAGGGTTAGTAATTTGTTTCCTCTTGTCCCTTCTCTTGCTGGAGGGAGGGTCTGTCTGACCAGCTGCTGGGGGAAGCAAGAACAGCAAAGTGCCTTTGGGAAAGTAGGCTTTCCTGCCAAGGACCCAGCCCAACTCCAGCCTGCAAAGGTATTTTTTTCCTTGCATTTAGTTTTGCTTAAGGTGCCTTCCAATTTATTAACAGTTATTTGGTTCTGCCTCCATACCACCTAACAGGTCTGATCCTACAAGCCACTAAGGCACATGGAGCTATGCTGATTTGCACAAGCATGTAACATCTGACTTCTATTCTAACGTCCTGATTTAAGCAACAAGCAGCATCGCTTCTGGTTTAAACTGAATTTCACTCTCTCATTTGCAAGCATTAGGAAAAGCAAAATATGAAAAATACAAAAGAAAGGAGAACATTATACAGACCTTTTACCATAGCAGAGATTTTGTTGTTTGTTTGCTTTTTTTCCTCTTTAAAAAAAAAAACCAACCCCCCAAAACTACAGACATTCCTTTAAATAAATCAAAACAAAGAGTCCCTGGCTGTTGGGGCTGCACTGAAGAAGTTCACCATCTAAGTGACTTGTAATGCTGAAAAGGTTCATCTCCTTCACTATAAAGAGTATCAATGCTCACTTTGTAACTGCACATGTACATTTTATTTCTCAAAGATTACCAATTGTCTTCTTATCCCAACACTTTCCTGCTGGGAGCAGGTGGGAGAACTCCTGGCACCAAAGCAATTGCAAAATGTATACTAAACAGAGGCAATTTGTGTTTGTCTTGATGATCAAAAAGGAAGCTCAAGGAAGTTCCTCCTGGCAGTAATTCTTTTTCTTCTTCCTCTTCCCCCTGCACACCCCCAACCCACCCCTTTTTCCCTCCTTTTTAAAAGTGCTCTGAGGCCAAATCCAAAGCTAGTGTGTGGGAACTCATGTGCTACTAATAGTTTCTTTTTGTTTTGTTTTTACTAGACAAATACCAGTGGCAGACCTCTGGTGCAGGCATTCAATCAGAGCTCAGAGTCATTTACACAAAGCAGGCAGAGATACCAAGAGATATTTTGATCTTCAGTTGTTTGGTTTTGTTTTCGGGTTTGTGTGTGGGTTTTTTTCAGTCTCAAATTAACATTATGCACAAGGTAGTGGCTGAGAAGTATCCTACTGCTGCACTTTCAGAAGATGTAAGAACTGGTATTTTATAATTCCTCATCCATGCTATAAAAACCCAACACATTCTATGTAATGTCTAATTTAGGCTGTTCACAATCAGGGTCAAGAATACTTCATCTGCATTTACCTTAAAACCCTAAAGCTGTGTGAATAGCAGTCATTTTTCATATTTCATTGCTAGCTTCTTCTACAGATCTCATAAGGCTCAGAAAACATCAATGAACTAAGAGTCTGGCTTGGAAATGTACCTGGAGATTGAAAGCTCCCATTGATTTGAACAGAGTTTGGATCAAACTGGAAGTCTCCAGCAAATTTCAAGATAAGTGTCACTATTTTACAGATAGGTAAATCAAGGGACAAATAAGTAACATGGCAATTGTGCAGCAGAAGCAGTGGTAAAAAACAAGAATCTGGACTCCTGAACTTCTGCTTGACTGAAAGACCTCTTGCAGCTGCTGCTTAACTTACTCATTCAACAAATGCCCAGGAGAGAAGAGGAAAAATACAGAAAAGGCTTAAAAGCTGCAGGCACATCAGAAACCTAGCATCACAGTCTTTCTGGAATGGATGGTCACTGAGCATTACCATTGCCTGAACGTACTTAGACGCTTCCCTCCTCTCCCAAATTTTGTCCAATAAAGTAATACAGAGAATTGCAAAAGTAAAATGGTGTCAAGGTCTCAGAATGACAGACAAGGAATGCTGAAGTCCAAGCAATACAAGAGCATGTTTTAGTGAGTGCAACTATAAAAGAGGGTGTTCATTATCCTGTACAAAATGTATTTCCCTGTCTGGATGTAACACACTGTCTGAAGCACAACTTGCAAATTTAATTCCTGTGACCAAAAAAAACCAACATATAAATAACTGGAAATACAAATAAAAGTAAATAAAATGGTAGCAATAAATAAAATGTTACACTTGTTTGACAGCTGAGGCTCTGGCCAGCCTGATCTAGTGTGGGGTGTCCCTACACATGGCAGGGGGGTTGGAACTAGATGATCCTTGTGGTCCCTTCCAGCCCTGACTGATATTATGATACTATGAAAGCCTTTTAAGTCTTTTAAACTCTTCCATTTGTAGCCCCATTTCCTCTTCAACAAATCCCCCAGACAGAAGTTTCTTACCCTGATACAGTGTTTCAGGACATGCTTCTGCAGCCCTCCACATGGGAAGGACATGGAACTGATGGAATGTGTCCAGAGAAGGCCATTACAATGCTCAGAGGGCTGGAACACCTCTCCTGTAGGGACAGGCTGAGGGAGCTGGGCTTGTTCAGCCTAGAGAAGAGAAGGCTCCAGAGAGGCCTAACTGTGGTCTTCCAGTGCCTGAAGAGGCAAGAAGGCTGCAGAGGGACTGTTTAGAGAGGCCTGCAGTGGCAGGACAAAGGAGAATGGCTCAAAATAAGAGAAGATAAGATTTAAATGGGATCTTAGGAACCAGCTCTTTACCACAAAGGTGGTGGAATGCTGGAACAGGTTGCCCAGGGAGGTAATCGAGGCCCCATCCCTGGAGATACCCAAGGTGAGGCTGGACAAGGCTCTGAGCAAACTGATCTAGTGGAGGATGTCCCTGCTCATTGCAGAGGGGCAGGACTAGATCACCTGTGGAAGTTCCTTCCAACTCAAACCATTCTATGACTCAGTGGTGGGCTTGGCAGTGTTAGGGTTAACTGTTGAACTGGATGATAGTAAGGGCTTCTCCAGTCTGAATTATTCTATTACTCTAAAACACCTTCAGGGTAGCCACTATAAAGGAGGACTCCAGACTTTACATTCAAGCTAGCAGAATACTTTCATTGCTTCCAGAGGAAGAAAACAAGAACCTTAAATTCGAACGTTAGTTGAGATCCCACCGAAAATGCCACCTTTGCTGAATGTATGACCTGATGAGACCAATCTCTTATACATAAAATAATTCACACGAACTAGTAATTTTAATTGTCATTACTAACTTACCTGTACACATATGCTGCCTATATGTATATCTCAACACATGCTCTTTGCAATTTTTGTACTAGTCCGGTTGCGATGTCTAGCACAGATGAGACTGATGAGCTCTGGTGTCTCACTAACAGGGCACCCTTGGGTTTCTAAGGCATCCCAGAAAGTCCCAGCCCATGTCAGCTCCTACTTCTTGCCCTGAAGATTTTTGGGGAATCCAACATGTATTTTTAAGACAAGCAGGAAAACATTTGTCAGGGGGTAGCTTATGCCCCAGCAACAAGAGACAAAATGAGCATGAAAGATAAAGATTGGCTTTTTTGGTTGGAGCATGAAGAAAAATTCCAGGATAGAAGATTGCCAGAGAAAATCTGCTCTAATCTGGATGTTGTTCTTTGGCTTGATATTTCAGGAGAAAGGGACTACTTCGAAAGGACCAGTGAGGAGTTATTCAAATATAGGATGTTTTTATAACTGCAAAGTACTTCACAGAATACCTAGGACTTCATGTGAAGCAGAAGCAGGGAGGTCATTCTGCCCCTGCACTCAGCACTGGTTAGGCCACACCTTGAGTACTGCGTCCAGTTCTGGGGCCCTCAGTTTAAGAAGGACATTGAGACTCTTGAACGTGTCCAGAGAAGGGCAATGAGGCTGGGGTGAGGCCTCGAGCACAAGCCTTATGAGGAGAGGCTGAGGGAGCTGGGGTTGCTTAGCCTGGAGAAGAGTAGGCTCAGGGGTGACCTCATTGCTCTGTACAACTACCTGAAGGGTGGCTGTAGCCAGGAGGGGGTTGGTCTCTTCTCTCAGGCAACCAGCAGCAGAACAAGAGAACACAGTCTCAAGCTGTGCCAGGGGAAGTTTAGGCTCAAGATGAGGAGAAAGTTCTTCACTGAGAGAGTCATTAGTCATTGGAATGGACTGCCCAGGGCAGTGGTGGAGCCACCATTCCTGGAGGTGTTCAAGAAGGGATTGGATGTGGCACTTGGTGACATGGTTTAATCATGCGGTCTGTGGTGACAGGTTGGACTTGATGATCTTTGAGGTCTCTTCCAACCTTGGTGATTCTGTGATACTCATTTTCCCCAAGACGGATACCTTAGTATTTTTCTGTTGCACAAAATTACCCCCAGATGTATCTGTATCAGAAATTCAAAAAGGGTCCCATCAACTGTGCTCTTTTATTAAATGCATAAAAGAAGATCTCCAAGCAAAGCTACTTTCTTGACAAACTTGTAAATCTATGTTAGCAACTTTGGGGTCCAGGCACAGCTTCATAATATATGTCAAGAAATGCCATTGTGGAGCACAGTCTTAGACAGCTGACAGCAGACTTCAGTAAAACTCTCCAGAGTTTCCCTGGAGTACTGATGAACCACTCCTCCTCCAGGGAAGTCCTGTGCAAGCTCTGAAACATTTCTTTACTTCAAAATTAGTAGCATTTGACTGCTGACAGAAGGGAGACACCAAAATCCCATACTGCATAGACACTATAAAACAGCAATGCTTTTGTTTCTTCCATTCTGAGACCACATAACTGCATATTGTTATACCAGGCCAACACTTGTTGCTAGGAACACTGAAGCCTGGCTGGAAGAGACCTCAAAGATCATCCAGTCAAACCCTCGATGCAGCAGTGAAAGGTCAACCCCAAACCATGCCCCCAAGTGCCAGGTCCACAAGGTGTTTAAACACCTCGAGGGACAGTGACTCCACCACTGCCCTGGGCAGGCTGTTCTAATATCCGAGAACCCTTTCAGTGCAGAAATATTTCCTAACGTCCAGCCTGAACCATCCCTGGTGCAGCCTGAAACCATTTCCTCTAGTCCTGTCACTTGTTCATGATGTCTCAGCAGTTACATACATCCAGTGCAGGTAGGTCACATCCTCAGCTATTTATTTACTATCTTTTCATGAAGACTTTTAAAACAATCTTTTCGTCTTTCTTTTCAGATATGTCTTCATCCATACAAACAACTGAAAACAAAACCTCCAAAACTTCAACTTTACAAGTATATAACACCATGTACCATAGTATCAGTCAGGGTTGGAAGGGACCACAAGGATCATCTAGTTCCAACTCCCCTGCCATGGGCAGGGACACCCCACAGTAGATCAGGCTGGCCAGAGCCTCATCCAGCCTTGTCTTAAACACCTCCAGAGATGGGGCTTCGACCACCTCCCTGGACAACCCATTCCAGGGCTTCACCACTCTCATAGGGAAGAACTTCCTCCTCACGTCCAGCCTGAATCTCCCCACCTCCAGCTTCATTCCATTCCCCCTAGTCCTATCACTACCTGAGATCCTGAGAAGTCCTTCCCCAGGCCCCCCCAGTCCTCCCCTTCTTGTAGGCCCCCTTCAGATACTGGAAGGCCACCACCAGGTCACCTCTGAGCCTTCTCTTCCCCAGACTGAACAGCCCCAGCCTGTCCTCATAGGAGAGGTGCTCCAGCCCTCTGCTCATCCTCATGGCCCTTCTCTGGACACGTTCCAGCACATGTAAGTGACTGATTTTGATTCCCAATTGAAATAAGAATTAACAGGTTTTCTAAAATTGTAAAGTTTCAAGAGAATTCATAATTTCAAGGGAGAGTCAGAAGTTAGAGCTTTTCAAGTCCTACAAATCATCAGAAGTGCACAGGAATACCTGTAAACAATTAAAGAAACTCAGGGTGTGTTTGTGATGTCAGTCTTGCACTGCTGGCAGTCACTTACATTTAATGAAGAACCCTCATTTTTAACATATGTAGCTGGTAAATAACAGCACTCGAATACCTGGACTTTTGTATTAAAACATAATTGCAAAAGGTTATTTCAACATTCTTTTTGCTTTCTTATAAAGCAAATTAAGAACAGCAGAACAATTCTTCCACACTTGGTATTTCCTTACTTCTGAATGCTTAACATTATGTAGGCATGCAGATTACATCTGCCCCTTTCTGAAAACACTAACAGTTTTTGATTATATGATGACCACCTCCCCCATACTAAAATAGCATCTCCCTATGAACATCTCCACATGCAGACCCTTAGTCTTATCTGTTCATATTCACCTTGCTTTTACAATAGTAAAGGAGGCACAGGTATGAGTTTAAATATATCACAAATGTATTTGTGTGTATACACATGCAGTGTGCATATGGGTGAAGAACTTCAGTTATATGAGCAACAAGATGATCCACAATAATTACTGTGCCCACACAGAGCTCCATTTCCTTCAGTGTACCTCATACAGCCTGCATTTGTCTACTTTTAACAATACTTTTGAAATGAGTTTACCAGATACCATCATGCTCACGCTACAGAAATAATGGAAAAGAACAGTAAGCATGGTAAATACATCAGCTAATGGGTAGTAGGCTGTACAGCTCTGCAGAAAGATTATTACAGGCATAATGCCATAGATTTATTTATGGCTTAAAGCAGTGCATGTCATAAGCATACATAGTTTTAGTAGGTGGAGTCATCTGACCCAATCTGGCAGAGCTTCCACATGGGAATGGCAAGGACTCCTCATTACCCGTGAATTAATGCTTTTATTGGCAAAAATTGTCTCTTATGTATATTCCTGAATGAGAACAATGTGAAGTAGTTTCCAGTGATTCACGTAAACTCTTTTTCCTTTTGAAACACTGGCTAACAAAGTCACTTCCTTTTGAAGTTCTGCTTCAGCTCCTCAGTCCTTCCAGCCATGCAAGCCTGCATGTTGAGCTCATTTGTCCACTCTAGCAAAGAGCCTCAATTCAGAGATAAAACAGTTACTAATAAATATGAAGCTCCTCTCATAGCTTAACACAGAAAGGTAATTCAAATATACATCACCATCATATGTAAAAATTTAATATGCAGATAGAGTTCCTTGTCTTTGTATTCAGATGGACATTAGTAATGCTGCTACAGGTCTGAAATGAAGCATGTGCTTCTTCAATGAACCATGGATTTCACATCTTTCTGGAAAGGAATGCTCACTGGCAGCTCAGTTCTCCCCAGCACAGCAATGACTGACCCATTCAGTTCACATATCACTCAAACACTAGGTCCCCATCTGAGAATCCCTAAATCAGGTTTTGAGCAGATACTGTTCTCCTAATCTGCTGCATCACCCAAGACCACAGCACCTGGGGACACAATTGTACAGACATCAAGCAGAGTCCCTGAGTTTGATTAAACCTGCATTTTAAAAAGCATTACTGTATTCTGTTGACCATGTTTCTGAAAGGATAAAGCTTTAGCCCAACCAGTTGCCCATAACAGAACAATATAAAATCTTGTTCTAAGGACATGACTGCTTTGCTGTCCACAAAAGCAAAGGCTACTTCCACCACAGCAAAAGTCACCCTTCCCATCCCTTGCTTTCTCTACTACATATCTGCCTTTACAATTTTCCTTTGGCTTCCCTGCTCCATCACAATGAGTAGCTGCTGCTGTCCTGACTTCCAAGACTCCCCCCAGCCTAATACCATGTTACAATCAAATAAATACTGCACACCCAGACTGAACTGTTGCTCAAGGCAGCTGGCAGCACCAACCTCCAGCACCTAGCAACCATCTTTACAAAAATGTATACCAGGTATTCCCTGTAGCTCCCCTCATAGCCAAAAGCTACCTGTGAGAATTTACAAAGATACTACTTTAGCCTCTTAAAAAAACTTATCTTTAAAAGCCTCCTCCATTGAAATGGCTACAGAAAAACTGTCAGCTCTGATCATTAATATAATAAGAACACTAAAACCTAATCAATACCATTGTTATCGTTCTTCCCTTATTTTGTTTGACCTAAGCAAATGTTAATAGATATACAAAGCAAAACCCTGGCTTTCACTGGAATAGTCAATAAGAGTTCTGTATCTGAATAGAATGCACATAGCACCATTCACAGAATCACAGAAACACTCAGGTTGGAAAAGACCCCCAGGATCACCAAGTCCAACCAAGAACCTACTCTGCAAGGTTCACCCCTAAACCATATCCCCAAGCACCACATCCAAACGCTGCTAAGTCACTGCTAAACCACGTCCCTGAGAACCACATCTACATCTTTCATATCCCTCCATGGATGGTGACTCCACCTAGTACAACAATTTCAACCATACCCAGTTCAAATTCATGTTTGATGATGCTGCAAGATACGATAGTAGCTTCATAACTCTACTAACATGAAGAGGCAATACCCAAAACCTTCCTCCAAAGCAAAACTATGTATTCTAAGGTTTAATCAGGTGGCTCAGTTGGTAGCGCAGCAGACCCCTAATGGGAAGGTCGTGAGTTCAAGCCTGCAGTGGGCAGTAGTGTCCTCCCTACTCTAGTCATGAGGTCTGTGGTGACAGGTTGGACTCAATGATCTTTGAGGTCTCTTCCAACCTTAGGAATACTGCATCTCAACAGCCACCCCCCATTCTCCATGCAGACTCTGCTCTCAGTCTTGATTCACAAGAGGAAGGCTTTTAGTTGCTCGAGCCAAGCCACATCTGAGCTGCAGGTTCCCCCTGGAGCCAGAGAAGCTTCAGCTTCATCATTTATCCAGTTTGGAACTTCAGCTATCTGGGCTCTGCACCTCCAAAATGCAGTTCAGAAGGTGCTTCATCCGGGTGTGCACAAGTCAACTCCACCTCCCATGGCAGAGTGTGAGCTCTTTTGCTGCCAACCCCCATGATTAACAAGGCAGTGAAAACAAAGTGTCATCTTTGACTCAAGTACAGGAATAGCTTACATTATCCTCCTCTCTGCAGTTTCTGAACCAAACAATTCTTTGATGTATGAAAAAAAAAAAAAAAGCTTAAAAAAAAAATTCCCTCTCACTCTGTTTCCATGCAATGAAAATACATAATATTGGCTTGGCCTTACAAATACTTCTCTTATGAAAAGCATTCCATTTGTGCTGACTTTAGTGGAAGGTGCGTGGGTGTGTCAGAAAGAAGAATGAAGTCCCGAGACACTTGTATCTCCCTGTACACTCCGGGTAACAATTCAAACTGTGTTTAAAAGAAAAAGCCTGGCTACAGACAGTTTGCAAAACAACACAATGAAATTGCCTAAATCCCCAAATCTCAAAGTCCAGGCAAGCCAACTCAATCTTCCTCGGATTGGACCCCACTTAACAGCATATTTAAGCTGGGTGTTTTGCTGAAGTGCTTTGCTGACTATAGACCCATGTAGCACCACAACAAAACTAAAGTTACCATTATCTCGACACGTTTCCTTGGAGGGCTGGAGGGGTGAGGAGGTTTGAGTAGATAAAGAGAGTTTGGACATTTGTGTCCCGCAAACAATTATGCCTCAGCACCCTGATAATATTTTCCAGTTTTCCTTTCCTACAGGCTCCACTGCACCTTTGTTTCCTTCCATTTATCCTCCTCCTCCCCTCCCTCCCTTCCCCTCACTCTCTTGGTGGCCATTAACTATGCTGACAGTTTGACAGGCTGAAATAAGGAAATAAAACACTTAAACATTGTTTCCTGATGTATGCATTCATCTCCTCTGCCAAACACAGATATTGAGGAGATACTTCACTCCTCCTGTCAGCTTGCTAAATTATAGCCCAGCTCTGAGAGCAACACAACTCTCAGGTCTTATACATTCACTTGATCTGTCTTCCTATCAGAAGGCCATGCAAGGGCCATTTCCATGTCTTTAGCAGGAGCTTCTTGTATTTATACTCTTAATACCACATTTCATATGCCTAGGGTTGAATTTCTGTTACAAACAATCTCATGCTTCTTCCTCTGAACACGCTCACATTATCATGACAGCTCCAGTTCTTGCTTGGATTACGACAAAACTACTTCAGGAAAAAAATAAACTAGATTGCATTAAACTTTATGTCATTCTCATAACCCATTACAGCAGCTGAGTAAACCAAACCCCAGCCTCACTTTAACAGGGTTTATTAGACTATTTTATTTAAGCATTTTCTCCTGGTTGACAGAAAACATGCTGCTGGAGACTAGAGGCATCCCACCCTTTACATAAAAAGCATTGCTTACAGCATTGGCTTACAGGAGCCAATGTTGTTTGGCTCCCTGGGGGAAAGCTGCAGTGATACTGTCACTGCTCATTACCTCCAGTGGGTGTTGCTATGAACAAGCCTATAGGGAAAAATACAGGGGAAAGGGAAAAAAAGAAAGTATTACAGAAGCTCATAAACATGTCCCATGTCTGGAAAGTTTGCTTGATCCATACAATAAGAAAAAAGAGAATGTCTGGTAAGAAACTAAATAACTGAGTGTCACCGTTTACAACTGTCTTGCATGCCAATTAGCACACATTTCATAGTTTAACTGCTGTACTGGCTGCAGTTGAGGCAAGTCGTCATCTTGCAATTTCAGTAGCTCCTAAGATCTTTATAGAGCACGGCCTCTCAGGGAGGCCTGATAGCTAGTATCCCTCACAGAGCAAACTGACCTTACATCTTCACCACCCTGAGATGACTGAGGAGTGGTGACAAACAGGACACTGAAATCCCAGACACATGACATGGTTAAACACAACTTTTCAAGAGGCAAACAAATACATCACAAACCCAGGATGCACTGTCACTCACTTTTTTCCACAGCTGTCTAATGAGGAAGGTTTAAGCTTACAGGTGGAAAAGTAGGTTGGCACATTTTGAGCCTTTGAAACAAAGATCCCTCTTTACACTAATGTTAAACACTCTTGCAGAGCTTTACTCTTTTCCTTGCTTCCTACTTTATTAGTTCAGATATCTCAAATCACAACTGAAAGAAACAGTCATTGAAGCCACTGGACCTGCTGGAGCAGGTCTAGAAGAGGGCCACAAAGATGATCAGAGGGCTGGAACACCTCTCTCTAGTGTCTGAAGGCAGGGGAAAGACAGTTTAGAAGGGCTTGTAGCAGTAAGACAAGGGGCAATGGTTTGAGCCAGGAGCAGAGTAGATTTATGTTGGAGATAAGAAAGAAGTTCTTCACAATGAGAGTGGTGAAATACTGGCACAGGTTGCCCAGGGTGAGCCCTGTCCCTGAAGACATTCAAGATCAGAATTAATGTATCCCTACGCAGCCTGGTCTAGTGGAGGTGCCTCTACTGATTGCAGTGGAGTTGAACAAGATGACCATTGAGGGTTCCTTCCAACTCAATGCAATCTGCGAATTCCACTAACAGATTTAATTAGAGGTAGGGAAAAACAAACAAACAAAACAACACAACACCCAACAAACAAAGCAACACACACACAGAGCCCCAAACAGAAAACCAGTGATAGAGATACAGATTTTTTCCTTGTGGACATAAGTGATGCTGTTGATATTCCATTCTCTCTCTAAACATTTTTTCTGTTTCTAAGAGTTGCTATTAAACAGTGGAAAAATTTCAAATTCAATCGCCCTAAAGAGCTAGCAGAGCCTGAGTGGAAAAGTAATCCATGTGCTCATTTAGAGACTGAGGGCTTTGCTACTGCCTTCCAATATTGACTGGCCAAGAACAGCATTTCAACTGGTTACACCCATTCCTTTCATTATCCTCCCAAGATGTATTAATAAAAGGAGCAGCCTGTTATGTGCTGTTATTTAACAGAGAGGTTTTGAATTTCATGAATGAAAATGAAAGAAAACATCAGCAAAGCAAAAGGAAACAAGTTCCTTACTACTTCCTCTACACAAGCCTATAAGAGAGGCAGTCAACCCAAAACTGTTAACTCTTTATGTCAACATACGTAAGTATTTTGAACTGACTTTTTACCACTGGAAAACATAAAGAGTTCCCAGTGTACGGTCACAGGGCATCAATCATTTTCCTCCACTGTTATTTCACACTGCTGAAGAAAAGAGATTCCACCCACGTGAGATCAGTGCAAACCACATTGTAGCTGTCAAGAGTACCTGCTACTGATTATTTCCTATTGGTGAATTTTCAGTTCAGCTACCTCCCCTTAAATTTCCTCTGCTGTTTCTCAAACACACATTGCCATCAAAGAGCCCCTAGCAAAGACTCACTAATTCTCAGTTTTGCATTTCTGCTATATATATAAAAAAAGGACTGGAAAAGTGGGAAAACAAGGTTGCTTTCCCAAGAGTAGCTCCTTTGATTGTATAATGGATTTATACATTCAGTTAAGTTTGGAGATTCATCCCATACCACTCAATTTTTTTTCTGTATAGCCATTTTACACCTCTCATTTAAATGTCTTCTCTTATTCTTAACTGGCCTGCAACCAGAACGGGTGCCCCCAGCACAAGAATGACATCAGACTGCTAGAGTGGGGCCAGAGGAAGGCCACAAAGATGTCAGAGAGCTGGAGAACTTCCCTGTCAGGACAGGCTGATAGAGTTGCAGCTGTTAAGCCCAGAGAAAAGAAGGCTCTGGGGAGACCTTCCAACACCTGAAGAAGGCCTACAAGAAAGCCACAAAGGGACTTTGTTACAAGGGCTTGAAGTGATAGGATGAGAGGGAATGGATTGAAGCTTGAGGAGGGCAGGTTGGCACAGGAGATAAAGAGTAAGTTCTTTACAGTAAGGATGGTAAGACACCAGAACAGGTTGCCCAGGGAAGTGGTGGATGCCCCTTCCTTGGAGATGTTCAAGGCCAAGTTGGATGAGGCTTTAGTGACCTGGTCTAACAGAAGATGTCCCTGCCCATGGCAAGGAGGTTGGAACAAGATAATCTTCAAGGTCCCTCCCAAATTATGAAATAAATTAAAACTGAAACCCAAAAGATAATCCACAAATTAAATCTATTATCCTAAAAGTCAAACAAAAATTATTCAGGAAGTGGGGAAAAAACCCACAACACTGAAATGTCAGTGAGTTTCATTTCCTTCCATAGTTTTTATAGAACTGTCATCATTACTTTTCCTCAGCTTGTCTTTCCTTGGTTATTGTGGAATAGTAGAGTATTATTTTTTTCTGAACTAACTTGTCATCTCCTTGCCAAAGTTTACTCTTTGCACCCTACTTATAGAAAGCAAGCCTGCTACTATCACTGCTTTAAAACCTGCATGCCATAGAACAAGATTGGTTTATAGTCAGTGAATGTTGCCTAAGCAAAAAGCCACAAATATGTGGTTATAAAAAAGTCATCTGAAATAGCATCTGCAACAGCCTGAACTTTTTATTTTACCTATTATCCACTTTATCCAGGCACCACACTTAGAGTACAGGCAAGGCAGCACTCCAGGGTGTCCTGCAGCTTGCCATTGCTCTGCATGTACCTTGTGCTCCTTTCATTGTAACAAATGTGATTCCTCTGCTGTCCAGAGAGGTCCATCAGGCAGGTTTGGAAACAGTGCTGTAAAGCTTGAGTCTCATCCAAAAATAAATGGCAACCATTGATAAGCTTTGGGGTATGGAACAACAGCATATCTACTGGGGATGCAGCCTTAAGCTAGCAATATATATATACATATAAATAGAGAATTAAAAGCTGGACATGAGCCAACAATACATGCTTGCAGCCCAGAAGGCCCATGGCATCCTGGGCTACATCAAAAGCAGCATGGCCAGCAAATCAAGAGATTATTCTGCCACTTTGCTCTGCTCAGACCTCACCTGGAATATTGCATCCTGCTCTGGGGTCCTCACAGAATCACCAAAGTTGGAAGAGACCTCAAAGATCATCAAGTCCAACCTGTCACCCAAGACCCCATGACTAAACCATGGCACCAAGTGCCATGTCCAATCCCCTCTTGAACACCTCCAGGGACGGCAACTCCACCTTAACACAGGAAAGACATGAACCTGATGGAGTGGGCCCAGAGGAGGGCCACAAAAGCGATCAAGGAGCTGGAACACCTATGAGATCAGGCTGAGGGAACTGGGGTTGTTCAGCTTGGAGAAGAGAAGGCTCTAGGGAGACCCAATCATAGCCTTCCAGTACCTGAAAGGGGCCTACTGGAAGGCTACAGAGGGACTGTTTACAAAGGCCCGCACTGATAGGACAAGAGGCAATGGTTTGAAATGAGACCAGAGCAGATCTTGATTTGAGATCACAGCAGCCTGAGATGGAGATCAACTTGCAGGCTGGTGCGCCTGGGCAATCTGCTATCTGGGGCAGGGTTGTCAGCTCTATCATCAAGAGCTGCCAAATCCACGCTGGACACCCTGAACAGACTCCAGCCCTGCACACTGCAGCTGGAGACAGCTGCACATGTTACGAGTGGTTATATGATAGATAAATATCCAAAGCCATAAAAGTGTGTATATAAAAAACCAAAAAGAATTCTTGTGCTCATAAGTTTGTTTTATACCTTCTCAAGTATGTAAATTAATGTGGCTGATGGAGGAATGAGAACCAGGTAGAACATGGCACTTCCTTCTGTTGCTAGGATAATTAAAAGGGCAAGGTATTAACTAGCTTTGGAAAGAAAGAAAAGTTGTATTGGTTGTTCAGGGGATTACAGTCCTGTCTTGATCCTACCTTCACTAATCATTGCATTTAGTCATTAGACACTTTGCCCATTCCCTGGAATCCACAGCTGCTGATTACTGTTTGCTGATCTGCTCTTCAAGCCAGGATGTGGAACACAGGGATAGTGCTGAAATGCCCTTTAAAAAGGCCAGATAATGCCATTTCTGGTTTGCACTACAGGAGTGAGATTCTTTCACAGATACAGGTGTCAGCAAGATCCTCATCATCTGTTTGCTAATGTTCTCCTCATGCACAGCAAAACGCTGCAGAAGGAATTTCTCTTGGTCAGTTGTGTATATATTTACTACAGATTTTTTCTAATACCTGAGAAAAAGCCACACCACCACCACGTATATGGCCCCTCCAAAATTTAATTCCAAATTAAACATCATGTGGTGGTTACAAATGCTGGCATACTGGATAGAATGCAGAAGTGACTGAATTATTGATTACACAAATAATATTTATGTCTACACCCATTAGCATCCACTTCTTGGAGATGAGAAACCATGCAAACACTCTAGAGTTTGTGAGTCGTGCAGATCCCAAGGCTTCTGGAAAGTTGCCATTACAGCCTTTGTACTGCAAAACATAGGTGCTCCTCTTCATAGGCACTGTATCACAGAATGTTAGGGGTTGAAAGGGATCTCAAAAGACCATCCAGTCTACCCCCAACCCCCCCAAGAGCAGGATCACCTAGAGCAGGTCACAGAGGAACACATCCAGGTGGGTTTGGAATGTCTCCAGAGAAGGAGACTCAAACTCTGGGCAGCCACTCCAGGGCACTCACCCTCACAGTGGAAAAGCTTCTCCTTATGTTCATGTGGAACCTCCTCTGCTCCAGCTTGAACCCATTGCCCCTTGTCCTATTCACTAGACATCACCGAGAAGAGCCTGACTCTGTCCTCTTGACACCAGCTCTCTTCACATCTTTCTAAACAGGAATGAGGTCATCCCTCAATCTCATCTGCTCCAAGCTAAAGAGACTCAGATGCCTCAGCCATCCTCACATGGGAGATGTTCTACTCCCTTCAGCATCTTTGTGGCTCTGCACTGGATTCTTTAAAGAACCTGAAGTCCCTCTCAAAATGAAGAGCCCAGACTTGGACACACTATTTGAGATGTAGCCTCACCAGTGAAGAGTAGAGGGGGAGGAGAACCTCTCTTAACCTAGGAACCACTCCTCTTCTAATACCCCTCAGGATGCCACTTGCCTTCTTGGCCACAAGAGCACACACTCATCCTTCTGTCCATCAGGACTCCCGGGTTCCTTTTCCCTGTGCTGCTTTCCAACAGATCAGTCCCCAACCTATACTGGGGTCTATGGGGTTGTTCTTTCCCAGATGCAAGACACTGCACTTGCCTTTGCAATGCAATATTCCCAAAATTAAGCTGTTGGGAGTAAATGAAGTTCCATAAGTGATGCACCTAGTTCACAGCACATAGAGCATGACAGGCCTCTCTGCTACTTATCCAGCAGCTGGTTATATCTTTTGTATCATGTAACCAGTAGGAACAATATCATTTACATCTTATATTACTCTATGAGCAATCCAATTTATAAAATGCCTATTGTGTTTACACACAAGAAACCATCTAAATCCTGAACATTAAACAGTGTCAGTGGATGAAAGCCAAATCTCTCAGAGTCTTTTGCATGCTGAACTGAAAGTGCTCAGAAAAAAAAAGGGGGGGGAGGGGGGGCAGGGGGAAGGCAGACAGATGAAAGAAGGCTCCTCTAAATTTAGGGATTTGCTGATGTCAGGTACTGGTGACAGCAGCAAATCTCTAAGAAATTTAATCGCTCCTCCTAATGAAAAGATATTCCTGAATTAACCTGAAAGCATGGCACCTACCCAGAAATGTTCCCATTTCTAGCGTTACACTTTAGTAATTACTGAAGAACTAATAGTAGAGGAAATAACCCATGCTAGGGAGAACCCCATTGCACTGCCTGTCTCCTTCTATGATCAGGTGGCTGCCTGGTGGATGTGGGGAGGCCTGTGGGTGTAGTCTGCCTGGACTTCAGCAAGGCCTTTGACACCATCCCCCATAGCAAACTCCTGACCAAGCTGTCAGCCCATGGCTTGGACAGCAGCACTCTGAGCTGGGTTAGGAACTGGCTGGATGGCCAAGCCCAGAGAGTGGTGGTGAATGGTGCCACATCCAGCTGGCGGCCAGTCAGTAGTGGGGTCCCCCAGGGATCAGTGCTGGGCCCCATGCTCTTTAACATCTTTATTGATGATCTGGATGAGGGCATTGAGTCCATCACCAGTAAATTTGCTGATGACACCAAGCTGGGGGCAGGAGTTGATCTGCTGGAGGGTAGAGAGGCTCTGCAGAGAGATCTCGACAGGCTGGACAGATGAGCAGAGTCCAACGGCATGAGACTGAACACATCCAAGTGCCGGGTTCTGCACATTGGCCACAACAACCCCATGCAGTGCTACAGGCTGGGGTCAGAGTGGCTGAAGAGCAGCCAGGCAGAGAGGGACCTGGGGGTGCTGGTTGATGGTAGGCTGAACATGAGCCTGCAGTGTGCCCAGGCAGCCAAGAAGGCCAATGGCATCCTGGCCTGCATCAAGAACAGTGTGGCCAGCAGGAGCAGGGAGGTCATTCTGCCCCTGTGCACTGCACTGGTTAGGCCACACCTTGAGTACTGTGTTCAGTTCTGGGCCCCTCAGTTTAGGAAGGAGGTTGACATGCTGGAACATGTCCAGAGAAGGGCAACAAAGTTGGTGAGGGACTTGGAACACAAGCCCTATGAGGAGAGGCTGAGGGAGCTGGGGTTGCTTAGCCTGGAGAAGAGGAGACTCAGGGGTGACCTTATCACTCTCTACAACTACCTGAAGGGTGGTTGTAGACAGGCAGAGGTTGGTCTCTTCTCCCAGGCAGCCAGCACCAGAACAAGAGGACACAGTCTCAGGCTGTGCTGGGGAGGTTCAGGCTGGAGGTCATGAGGAAGTTTTACACAGAGAGAGTGATTGCCCATTGGAATGGGCTGCCCGGGGAGGTGGTGGAGTCACCATCACTGGAGGTGTTCAGGAGGAGACTTGACAGGGTGCTTGGTTGCATGGTTTAGTTGATTAGGTGGTGTTGGATGATAGGTTGGACACGATGATCTTGAAGGTCTCTTCCAACCTGGTTTATTCTATTCTATTCTTTTACTGACAGGAAAGCAGTAAAGAATGTCTTTGCCTTATCTGTCACCCTGGATCAACAGCTTTGGGGAAAAAAGAGTCAGGAGATGAATGCAGGCAGATGACTGCATACCCAAATACAGAGAGTAGTCTCCAGGCTGCCTAGAGTACCTGCTTACTGTTACACACAAGCAGCATCTGCTTTCACCTGATTTGTACAGATTAGCTAACTCCACTCTTCTGAGGCATCTAGAAGCCACCAACGCATCCCAGCTTTGCTGAACAGCATAATGTTTGTTTTAAAAATAAAAAGGGAAGTAAAAATAGAAGTCACAGTATTTGGTTCAAGCACAAGTTACTGAAATTCAGGCTGTCATGGCACTGATCTAATCAACAGGACTGTGTCACTGCTCGGGAAAGCTGGTCCTGCTGGGGCACTGTTCCCAGAGAAGCAGTGGTATGACAGCATGAGCCAGAGTGAAATGCTCTGGGAACTTAAATAGCAGCACACCACTTAATTACTAGAGGCCGAGATCAGAAAGACATTTGTTTCTGCTATGGATGTTTCCTGATATTTTCTCAGTACAATCTTGGTACTGGGCCTGGTTCTATTCTAAAAAAATTAGGTCTTACCTGAGCACCACTTCACTTCAGAAACTCCAATTCACTGCTGGGTATGAACATTTTCTGTTCCAAAACTTCCAGCAGAAAGTTGACCACCCATTCCCATGGCTCACTCAACTGTCACATTTTCTGAGCAGAGCACAGCTTATCAGGACAGGCTCTTTCATGCCAGTTTAAGTATTTTCTCTTCCCAGGCCTGAAACACCACAAGAAAGCCTGTTCTTGCCTTCTGTTAGTAAGACAGCTGCTCTCTTGGCCAATGTGCTGCAGACTGGACCAGAGATCTCAAACAGAAAGCATGAGCAGCTATGACTTAGCACAAAGAACAGACATTCCCTTGTTTGGAAAACTGGAAACATTCCTATCTTTTCTGACCAGACATACAACATACACTTGCCCCTGGGTTGTATTAGTGAATGTATTGATCAGATTTAACATTGGCACTTTTCCTCCTGTTCCAAATGGAGCAGTGTGTTTTTAAGTGAAAGGTTCCACATCTTAACTTCATCTATCACAGTATCACTTAGGTCGGAAAGGACCTCGAGGATCATCGAGTCCAACCTATCAACACAGACCCCATGACTAGACCATGGCACCAAGTGCCACGTCCAATCTCCCCTTGAACGCCTCCAGGGTCGATGACTCAACCACCTCCCTGGGCAACCCGTTCCAATGACGAATTACTCGCTCGGTGACCACATCACAAACATTAAAGATGATGATTTAGGCACACAAGTTTGCTCATTTCTGGCTTTACTCTGTACTCCTCTGTAGCAGAGAAGGATGTACCACATCCAAGGCTGTGTTTGTGACCATCATGTAAGACCAAACACGTATCAGATAATGCTTGTGCTCCTATTCAGGAATGGGACAAATGGCAAAGCATAAAAATTAAGTTTTGAGAAGCATTTCAAGAGGTGAGGGCCAGAGGCTGGGAAACCAATCTGGAGTCATGCTACCACTTCTGAACTGGGTGCTCAGCATTCTCAGCGATGATTTCTCTATCACTTTCCCTCCCCATCACATCATTTGTCATTAATGACCACTCTGACTTAACTTGCCCAGAAAATATCCCCAAAATGCAGTCCAGCTGGTACCTCTGTACACTTAACAGTGGACATAAATCAGAAGGTAAGGGCATCCTGAAGACTGAGTCAGACTATTGTATAGAAGCTGAATAACCATTCTTATTACACACCTACCATTTGTAGGCTTTGTATTTTATGAAGAATTAGTGATAGAACTTTCAAAAAGGGCCAAAGAGAATCAGAACTGCAGACTCCATGCACACCTAGATGCCACTCTCTCAGGACAGTTTTACTTTCTAAGTGTGCAATATTCTTCCTTTTTTTAAAAAAAGTGATCTGCATCTGGAGACTGAAGAAAAGTTAACATAATTTCAGATGCTACCTAAGGAGAAACCCCAAGAGAAGCATGTGCATGAGCACTGCTCCTCAGTACATAACTGGCACATCCACACAGGTAAGGGCAAACAGACTTGATGCTCTCTGTGTTTTAGTAGGAGATTGACTGCAAACCAATGCACAGAAAAAAAAAGACAGCATAACAAAACCAAGTCTGCTAGTGATAACAACATTAAGTCTTTGGTACATAACACTACAAGATTTCTATAAAAGTTATGAAACAATATTGTTATTGAGGCAATTAGAAGTAATGATGTGCCATGTTCACTAGATTAAGTAGCTCCCAACCCAGTTCCTAACAGCAGCTAAATTCCAACAGCTCAGGAGTCAGATGTATTGCAGTCATGTCACAGCCTGTCCTACAGAAAGCTTTTCTCAGTCATCTAGTGGTTGCCATACACCATGAAATACACACCTTGTAAATCTGTATCTAACATTTTATATGTGAAAGTTTAATCCTTTTTTAACCTACCCCTAAAAATACAGAATTTGTCCACAGGAACCTCATATATATGGGCAGAGAAGAGTCATGCTTATTATAAAGTAAGAAAGATGCCAATTGTTGAACTATACTTTGGATGATGTGACAGTGTAAATACGATGCAGCTTGAGGTGGTTATTCTGCCAATGATAAGGCCAGAAGACACCAATTTCTTCATATATATAGCACAGAGAAGTTACCAACTGTATTTCATCCCTTAGTAATGAAATGTTTATTTAAAATATTGTTTGTTAAGCAGTTGTTATAGTATTAGTTTCAAAATATTTCCCTTAAAGATAAAAACTTCAGTCATTCCACTCTTTTTCCAGTTGACTGACAGAGTACCTCCACATTTAGCAACTCCTTTTTGCTGAATTTTAAGCCTTTATGGGTAGCACAAAGCTGCTCTGCCCTAGCAGACTCAAGAAAGAAAGAATCTTGACTCACACACTTTGAGTTCTTCCCTGCTTTTCAGTCCCTGCCAAGGAAGATGTTTACTGCAGAACTGAGGGAATGCAATTTACAGACCCCTGAGGTGGATAGTTCCAATAGGAAAAGGAGGATGTGGTGGCACCTGTTTCCTCACCAAAGCAGCAGTGATCAGTATCAAGGCCACAATTCACCTGCAGTTCACTCACAAGCAACCTGTACCATTCACAAAAGGAAATAGGACCAGAATGAGTACAATGTAGCATCCAAATCCTGAGCTGCTTTCTCAAATTACTGCTCACTCCAGGCAGAGTATCAGCATTCCTTAGCAAATCTATTTGAACCCCTTTGAACAGTTGTACAGAGGCCCAGCCCAAAGCCAGAGGACAGAGGCCTTGAGAAGCTACACCAGGCTCCCTCCCACTGGGAGCCACAGTGCCACAACTCATTGCAAGCCACTGTCACATGAAAAGCAAACCACCACTAAGCAGCTGATAGATTGCATCTGGCTTCTGCAGAGGCAGTGACCCCCAGCACCCATGTACTTCTACAATATGCTTACTTGCTGTCCTTTGGGTGTTTAACCTGTAATTTGGGGAAGAAAAACACTATGTAATACATCTTCCTTGAAATATCACTATTCCCATTAAACTTTAGTGCAGCTTCTATTTTTCCTTCCTGTTACAGTGAATCATGGCTTTTGTCCCTGTTAAAGAAAACAGCATCAACCAAGGGGCAGTAGGGTCCTACACCCTCAGCATTAACTTGCTGCAGACAGCCTCCTGCTCAGCAGAGCTCTTTAAGCTTCTCTTTAAGGCAATCCACTCCCTCCACACATTTTCCACAATTCTGGGTACTGTTGCTCTTGCCACATTTCAAACTGTTCTGAAATTAAGCTCCTAACTCAGGTGTTATCTGACTTCAAAGATCCTCACTCTGTGCTGTTATTCTTACACTGATGTCAGCAGTTGTCTTGACTGAGAAATCCAATTATCATCATACTTCTGAAAATAAAATTTAATTATAGGCAAGTGTGATGAATCTATAAATTATGATTATCAGAGTGAACAGTGGCATAACCAATAGCATTAAGAATCTCTGAATAGTCTCCCAGGGTAGGGTCCAAAACTGAATTCAGTGAAAAGATTCCCATTTATGTTAAAAGTCTTCGGATTTTGATTAATAAGAGACAAT
Organism: Melanerpes formicivorus; assembly: GCF_026170545.1. Taxonomy (NCBI): domain Eukaryota; kingdom Metazoa; phylum Chordata; class Aves; order Piciformes; family Picidae; genus Melanerpes; species Melanerpes formicivorus. The sequence goes on along the minus strand of NW_027142360.1, from coordinate 8,267,476 downwards.
GACTTAAAGTAATCATTGCAATTCAGATAAGTTTTTTATCACTGTTGTTGGCACTCCTAACAATAACACCACAATTCAATTCAAAGATTCTTTGACTAAAGACATTAAAAACAAGCAATGAGTGCAACTGAAGAAAGCCAGTAACATGTTAGTCTGGCATCACGATAGCCTGTCAATAATCTTTCACAACACCAGAACATCGTTCCACTTATTCACACAAAATGTTCTTACTCATCTTTTTACACTTGCAAAACTGCAGTAGGAAAGTAGTAAAAAATGTTTAAACAGTCACCTTACTAAAAAAAAAAAAGTTATTGCTAAGCTAGAATAACAGCTTTATTCTTGCTTATTTTTACAGTCTGACATTGTGTTCCCACATTGCCAGTGAAAAGTTCTCCAGATAAATAAATTCAGTTGAGATTTAATCTCATTTTATTCCCTGAAAAATAACTGTGATGGTTGCTGGACAATGAGGAAAAGAAAAACCACCCCAGCATATCTAGAGGAAGGATCTATCTTCTTATCTATCCTGGTTTAGTTAATGAGAAAGTAACTGAGTGCAAGAGGAAGAGAGGCAGAGAGCTTCTCAATAAACTGTTGCACATGGTAGGACTAACAGTGCACTGTCTCATGGCCATCATTAGGCTAGCCAGTAAGTAGTACATTATCTTTGGTTTTCTTTCTTTCTCCAGGGCACAGTTGTGTAGTTACTGCTCCTCATTATCCTCAGAAGCTGTAAATTTAAGTGTAAACTCATTGTCTCTGCAGGGGTTGCAGGTGAGTAGCATGCAGTGTTATTTACTCCATTTTCTCTACTGAATCTTGTGGAACTGCATTTGTAAGAGATTTTTCTCCCTTCTTTCTCACTAGCTGCTGAGTGTTGGGATCAGCCCTATAACCCCACTGGTTTGGCCAGAAGATTGTTTGCTGCATTCAAGGAACCCACATCTGTGTGGTCCCCAAAATGATGTGTGGCCACTACAGGATCTCATAATTTAAATGAGGGTGCTCCTGGGCAGTGCTGGGACAGCAGCCAGGGAGCTTCAGGCACAAGAATTTATTCCATCCACTTTTATTACCAGTTGCTCCACCATTGCCTGCAGTTCCTCAATTATGGCTAGCAAGCCTACCTCAAAAGCTAACGAGGGAAGCATGTTCTTTCCTCCTTATGGAGCTGCAAATACATCAAAAAAAAAAGAAAATTTAACCTTTTTATTGACTTAGATGCCAACTTCATGTTAAGCCTGCAGCTTCCAGTTCAGCCTCTTTGCTTGACCTTATTAATTATTTTTTGTAGGTAGCCAGTGGAGATGCACAATAAAGTATAGAACATGGAAGTAATTATGGCATTAGAAGAAAAGATGCAGAAATATACAGGGCTGAATCATGTGTAGTGGCTTGGGAAGGAACTACAGTCCCTTTTCTGACCCATGCACATCTACAGCACAAAAACAGGGCTACGAAGAAAGAAGTTGTGCATGAAGTGCTGCTTATTTCTATGGAGGTTGCCAGAAGAGATCCCAGTGCAACTAAGCAAACAAAGACAGATGCTAGCTACTAATTAATACAACCAAAGGTGAACCAAAGAAGAGGCTGCATGAAAATCATTCAGCAAGAGACTGAGCTAATGACTAAGTACAGGAGGCCACCTTTGATACCGCAGAAGACTAGGAAGGAACAAGGACCTGCTGACCTACAGCCTGGTGTGCAACAGGTGTAGATTAACTGAAGACAGAACATGGTCCCCATCTCATGACCAGCCGAAGCAAAGATAGTTGGAGCTGTACAGCCTGGAGAAAAGATGGCTCCAGAGGAAACCTTAGAGCAGGCTTCCAGTACCTGAAGGGGCCCTATAAGAAAACCAGGAAAGGACTTTTTACAAGTGCTGAGAGAGAATGGATTGAATCTTCAGGAGGGAAGATGGATACTGGAGATCAGGAAGAAATTCTTTCCAGTAAGGGTGGTGTGGAACTGGAACAGGTTGCCCAGGGAGTTTGTGGACACCTCCTCCCTGGAAGTATTCAAGGCCAGTTTGGATGAGGCCTTGAGCAACTTACCTAGTGGAAAGTGTTCTGGCCCATGGCAGGGTGGTTGGAATTCAATAATCTTCGAGGTCCCTTCCAACCTAAAACATTCTCTGAATCTATGAATAGTATTTGTAGTCCTAGAGGCAGAGAACGAAATGACAGAAGGTAACCCTCCTTCCTCCTTTCCAAGAAGTCACAAGTGCTTTCAAACCAAAGGAAAAAAGTTTCAACTTTGTACTTAGTGGCAATTCTTGTTGCTGAATTATCTTAAAAGACAGATGTTTTTCCAAATGTGTCTGGACCTCAAAATCACTAACCAGTAAACACACTTATTCCAGTTCTCCCGAGCAAGATACATCCACAGTCATAATAGCTTCTTCCTTTATACAGCTGCTTCAGAGAAAGTCATGCATGGTATCAGGACAGTAATAACAAATCTCACAGCCTTCAAAATAAAACAGAGGAAGGAATTTGATTTTCTGGTGCTGTTGAAACGTGGCAGCATTACAGGCAAAACTGGCTGGTGCTAGTTTTGGGAAACCAAAAACTATAGAATGGTCTGGGTTGGAAGGGACCTCCAAAGGTCATCAAGTCCAACCCCCTCTGCAATAACTAAGGGCACCTTCAACTAGATCAGGTTGCCCAGAGCCCTATCAAGCCTCACCTTGAATATCTCCAGGGATGGGGCCCCAACTACCTCTCTGGGAATACTGTTCCAGTATTCCACTATCCTCATAGTAAAGTCCCATTTTAAATTCAATGTACCTATTGCAAAATTATAGTAAAGTCAATTCCATTAATTGCCTCTTTTTTTTTTGGTGGATGTAACTCTCACATTTTGACAAATCATTAACTTGATGATCATTTGGAAAGTTTGCAAAGCTGATTCCTTCAGAGAGGGACAACTGAAGTGGGTAAAACCATTGTCATTTGTCCAGCTGAAAATATCCACAGGATCAACAGCACTGAGTGAATATGCTGCTTTGGAAACAATGTAAAGTTCATGATAAAAATACCTTTAGAGTGTTCTTCCTGTTTGCTTTCTACAAATATTCACCAGGGCAGCATCAGCACAGCTTGGACATTCAATCCAGTAAGTATTAGGATTGTTACTAAAAACACTGCAATAAATGCTACAAAGGCTATGAAGCATCAGTGTCAAGCACCTGGCATTAGGAAACACTCGTTAAAATGTAACTGATAGTAAGTTATTTACCCTGTATTGTCACACTTTAACAGTCTCTTGTATCTAGCCAAACTGATACAGTATGCTTGATAGAGCCTCATGTTTTGTATATGTTAATCCTTTGGTGGATTCACTGGATTACCTCTGTTTTCTTATTTAGCACAGCCCAGCTGTACTGCATTTGACAGAAAACTGATACTGCTAGCAAGGAAGAAACATGCAGCAATGATGACTTCTTCCCTAACATTTCCTTGCTTGGATTCAAACAAAGAAAACAGCTGTGGGTCATATCAACTGGACAGATTACTGTGGGCAACAAAGAACTCTGTTACATAAAAAAAACCTGTCAATGTAGCTTAGTCTCAAGTTAGGGTCTCACAATCAACTTGAATTCACAGTTATAAAGACTTTCTTAAAAGAATCCCAAATAATTAATCACATTCTTGTCTGGCCTAAGATGTTCAATTCCCAAGTTAATTTCCAATTTTAACCCAGTGTACCATAGCTGCATGGCACATTTTGCATAACACTTCCATAATTTCATACAAAAATCCAGTCAATAAGACAGCCCCATGAAGCTAGATGGATGCACAGCTATGAAATAAATCTAAAGAAGTTAGAACTCACAGAATGTTAGCGATCAGAAGATAACTCCAAATCACTATCCAGCCCACCCCACGTGCCAGAGCAGGATCACTTAGAGTAGGTCACACAGGAACACATCCAAATGGGTTTGGAGTATCTGCAGATAGGGAGACCAAAACCTCCCTGGGCATCCTGTTCCAGGGGTTTGGCACCCTCCCAGTGAGATAGTTGCTCCTCCTGTTCATATGGAACCTCCTCTGCTCCAACGTGCACCCATTGCCCCTTCTCCTATCATTGGAGATCACTGATAAGAGCATGACTCAGTCCTCCCAACACTGCTCTCACATCTTTTTAAAGATGAATGAAGTCACCCCTCAAGGTCCTCTTCCCCAGGATGAAGAGCCCCACTTCCCTCAGCCTGTCCTTAGAAGGGAGATCTTCCACTGCCTTCAGCATCTTTGTGGCTCTGTGCTGGACTCTTTCAAGCGGTTCTCTGTCCTTCTTAGTCCTGGACACACTGACATTGATAATATATATTTATAATCTCAGAGTGTTAAGATCAAGACTTAGAATTTTAGAATAAAATTTGTTACTGGCTGTGTCAATGTAACACCAGGATTTCATTAACAACTAGTTATGTTAAAAAATTAATTCACCAACTACAAAAAAGTTATGGTTCTTAAACACTGAACTTCACAGCACTGCATACAGAACAAACATGACACTTCAGGTCCTGTACATAGATGTGTACTTCAGGGAAACCAGGGACAAGGTACTGGAAGGAACAAAGCATTTTACTGGCTCAAGAAAACACAAGTTGAGTGTGGTTTTCACAGCATGATGAGAAGCTCTCCCAAATGCTGTTTCAGTTCATGAGCTTTCTTCCCACCACCGTCCTAATGGAAGGACAAGTGTGATGGCTCAGGCTGGGTGCCCCCCCCCAAGCCACCTCACAAGCCACACCTGTGGTGTCCCAAAAGGGTCCAGCCCAGTGGGTGGGCACAGGAAGCTAGGTATTTCATCCCATAATTTCCTGCTCCCTTATAAGAAATCAGCAAGGGTCCTGCACTTCCTCTTTCTTCCCTCACCGCTACTTGGTAATGGGGTGATGGGGTAATGGGCTGGGGGGATGGGGCAGAGAAAGAGCCCTGGGGGTTTTGGGTGTACCCTTAGGTGGGGGTGGGATGCTTTTGGGATCTCTCTTTTGTCCCTGTGCTTGTGGTTCTCTGTATAATTTTCACTGCTTTTCCATTTAAACTTTCCATCACTTTTGCAATCCATTTCACAGTATCACAGTATAACTAAGGTTGGAAGAGACCTTGAGGATCATTGAGTCCAACCTATCAACACAGACCCTATGACTAGACCATGGCACCAAGTGCCACATCCAATCCCCTCTTGAACACCTCCAGGGATGGTGACTCCACCACCTCCCTGGGCAGCACATTCCAATGACGAACGACTGGCTCAGTGAAGAACTTTCTCCTCACCTCGAGTCTAAACCTCCCCTGGTGCAGCTTGAGACTGTGTCCCCTTGTTCTGGTGCTGGTTGCCTGGGAGAAGAGACCAACCCCTTCCTGGCTACAACCACCTTTCAGGTACTTGTAGAGGGCAATGAGGTCACCCCTGAGCCTCCTCTTCTCCAGGCTAAACAATCCCAGCTCCCTCAGCCTCTCCTCATAGGGCTTGTGCTTAAGGCCTCTCCCCAGCCTTGCTGCCCTTCTCTGGACACGTTCAAGTGTTTCGATGTCCTTCTTAAACTGAGGGGCTCAGAACAGGACACAGTACTCAAGTACTCATTTGTCTGAGCCTTTTCTTTTGCACGTGGTGGGAGAATCAGCCTTTCAACCTACTACAACAGGTTAGTTTGTCTTTTACAAGCCCGCCAGGACTTACTAGGTCCTCACCAGAAGACTCATGGCTGAGCAACACCACCATATTAAAATGACTGCCTTTTCTCAGGATATATCAGTACCTTCCTTTCAAGAAACATAGATCAAGTAAAACATTAGCTAAATGAAATAACACATATAGCCTGAATAGCTGTAGCTTCAGCAGTAATTTTTACCAAAAAAAAAAAAGGCAAGCTATTACAAAGCACTTTTTTTTTGCCAAATCCATTTCTTTCCAATAAGCCTTAGGTTACTAAATTATTCCCAACTAATTTTTCAAATTAGATTTGAGCTTTTAAATCATGTAGAGTCTTCAAAAACATCATTCTTAGGTCCTCATCCAAATAACTCATAAAACGGTTCAGGTTGGAAGGGACCTTAAGGATCATCTAGTTCCACCCCCCTCCTGCCATGGGCAGGGACACCTCCCACTACAGCAGGTTGCTCAAGGCCTCATCCAGCCTGGCCTTGAACACCTCCAGGGAGGGGGAACCCAAGACCTCCCTGTACAGCCTGTTCCAGTGTCTTACCACCCTTACTGGAAATAATTTCTTCCTTATCTCCAGTCTCAATCTGCCTTCCTGAAGATTCAATCTATTCCCCCTCTTATCACTACAGGCCCTTTTCAGAAGCCCCTTCTTGGCTTTCTTGTAGGCCTCCTTCAAGTACTGGAAAGGCACTACAAAGTCTCCCCAGAACTTTCTCTTTTTCAGGCTGAACAGCCCCAACTTTCTCCCCTCCATAGGGGAGGTTCTCCAGCCCTCATCATTTGACTGAGGCAAAACCAAACAGAAGGCAGTAGTAAAGGACAAATAACCTGAGAGAAGGACCACTACTTGAGTACAGTTATGAATGTTAAGCTCAATAACATTTTTATAGTTTTCTCTTAGAGGACTATAGCTACATTAAGAAGATACACACATCCATGTTAATGTCCTCAGGTCAATAACCCTAAATAGCATGCAAACAAAGAACCCTCACTCTGCACAAGGCCACGTTTCTCTTACACACTAAGCAAGGTGCTCTGGGATAAACACCACCTTGAAGAACACAGCAAGGCATCAATGCACCCAGCACCAAGAAGATTGTGTGTTCCTAATTGGGAAGCATTTCCTGGATGCTCATACCAGAAGCTGTGACTGAGTACAGCACCTTCTTAAAAAGAGATAAGCAATTTTTCTTCTGCTTGAAGGCCATTAGCATCCAGTACCCAAAGCTCCTCTTAAGTTAAACAACTCAGAAGTCCTAGAGGCAGCAAAACTCAAACACACACACAGAGCACAAAAGTTTAAGGAAAGACAGCTCATGAAGGAAACCTGCCTCTCCTGCTGCAGTAAGAGCTTAATCTATCAATCAGTATATCCCAGACCATTCCAGAACTGCACACTGGAGTATTAAAATGACTGACTTCCCTGAACTTCATAGTAAAGGAAAAAGGAAAACCAAATCCAAACCCCCACAGGGCACTCCTCTTTACTCTTGCCAAGACATTGAAGTAGATGTGGTTGAAGTCAGAACTGGGAAAGCCACCACTGCAGGAAATAAAGCAAGCATCACAAGAAGTAGGTTAGTTTAGCCCCATTTGTAAGGGGGACAGACAAAAAGTCCTTCAAGGGAAGGCCAACTGAATAGCTGCAAATGTCGTGCACTCACTGCTTTGCCTTGGCCACTTCGCATCAAGAAGTTCTCAGCTTTTCTTACAGCCCCTCAGCTCACACTATAATGCAGGAAAGCACACCAGCTCCCTTGGATCCCCTTTGGCTTTTCCCTCCTGGCACTCTACCCACACTGACCTACAAAACCCAACTCCATTTAGTGGCAGCACATTTCACCCCCTTTATTCACAACTAGGCTTCAGAACTGAGCATCAGTGAAATGTTTTGGTGGCTGTCTTGTATCTTCAGGGTAGTAAAACCCCTCATTTCTCAAATGTCTTGTAACATTGGTGCTTTGTTCTTCCAGGTCAAAACTCATACCCAAATCTGACAGCATCAAAGGCTGCAGAGTCACTGCAAAGTTCAAAAGAGCATTGCTCCTGCTAGTGGAGGCAGCTCTTTACACATTACTTATAGAAAGCAATCAAAAATTAGGACTTCAGAGATCTTACCCCAGCTCCTTTTTCAAAATAGCTGCAGGGGAGAAAAGGAACAAACTTCTATTAAAAATACTGTTGTTAGGCTGCCACAGGGCACTTCTGAGAACTGCAGCTGCAAGCATTCAGCGTACTTTTGTGCACAGAGGGCATGAGAGGCTTAACAAAGCCTCCAGAGCACTTTAAGGACCCTAAATAGAGAGTGCTCTAGAAGGGTAAACCTCATCTTCTTCAAGTTCAGCATCAGACCATGCTTGCGACCCCTTTTAATTGGGAGCATTATTTCTGCCCATTATTAGTTTAGGCAAGGGTTCAGAAGAAAACCTTCTTTTAAAGAATACATATATCACAGAGAACATTTGCAATGCAAATTGATATTTTTAATCTTAAAAAGTATTTTGGTGATATGGAGTGAAAAATAGAAAGAAGAACAAGTCCCATAAATCTGTCACTCGCAGAGTGCATCACTCACAGCTCTCCCCAGCCCGCTGAGGAGGAGAGCCATACAGCTTGAAAATGACTTCATTCCCCATATTTACATATTTTTTAATAGGGCTATGATGAATCTCCTTCCGCTTGACTCCTATTTTGAGCTGTGATATTTTAATCTCCATTCTTGCTGCAACTTAGCAGATGAATGTGCAGTGTGACAGAGCTCAGAGGAAATAGTATAAATAAAGCAAAGTGGAGCTATGACATCTCACATTTTATAGCTTTTTTATTGTAGCCTAAGCATAAACAGAGCACAGCTGTGTTATACTTACTGCTGTGAGCACTCCCCCAGCTCCAACCCCCTACTGCTTTTAAAGGGACAGAGTCTGCCCCTGTTCAAGATCTTCTGGGTACAAGCGCTGCTGTTGCAGGCATTGCTAGCAGAAGCAACCCCCACATGCATTACTTCCCTTCCTTTGTTTTCCCTTTTCCTCCTTCTACTGATTTGCCCACTTGCCTTCCTTTCTCCTTGCCTCCCCAAGTGGCCTAGGATGTGACCCTACAGTCCCCAGTGTGTACACACAGAATCATAGAATCATTTAGGTTGGAAAAGGCCTTTAAGTCCAGCCATTAACCCTACTCTACCACTAAGCCATAACACCAAGCACTGCATCTACACAGCATTTAAACACACCCCGGCATGGTGACTCAACCACCAGCAGCAGCCTGTTCTAGCCTGAAAACCCTTTCAGGGAGAATTTTTTCCCTAATGTCCAGCCTAAACCTGCCCAGCTGCAGCTTGAGGCAATTGCCTCTTGTTCTATCACTAGTTACTTGGGAGAAGAGACAAACCATAACCTCCCTTCAGGTAATTGTAGAGTCATAAGGTCTCCCCTCAGCCTTCTTCAGTCTAAAGAGCCCCAGTTTCCTCAAATGCTCTCATAAGACTTGTTCTCTAGCACCAGCTTAGCTGCTCTTCTCTGGACCTGCTCCAGCACCTCCATGTCATTCTTGTAGTGAGGGGCCCAAAACAGAACACAATACTTGATGTGTGGCCTCACCAATGCAGAGTCCTTGCCACACTATCTCTAATACCAGCCAGGAGGCTCTTTGCCTTCTTGGCCACCTGGGCACACTGCTGGCTCATATTCAGCTGCTTGTTGATTAGCACCCCCAGGTGCCTTTCTACCAGACAGCTTTCCAGCCACTTGATCCCAAACCTTGCAAGAGGTTTTTGTGGTCCAAGTACAGGATCTGGCACTTGGCCTTGTTGAAGCTCATACAACAGACCTTGGCTCATTGATCACAGCTGTTTGAGTCCCTCTGTAGAGCCTCCCTACCCTTAAGTAGATCAACAGTCATAGCTGACTTAGTATCCTCCACAAACTTACTGAGGGTGCACTCCACCTCCTCAAGACTGGTAAATATGTTAAACAGAAATCATCCCAACAGCGAGCATTGGGGAACACCACTTGTGACCAGGCACCATCTGGATTTAACTCCATTAACCTCCACTCTTTGGGCCCAGCTGTCCAGCCAGTATTTACCTGGCAGAGCATGTATGTGTCCAAGCCAATAGCAGCCAGTTTTTTCATGAGAATGCTATGAGAAAAAGTCTTTAAGGCTTTATGGAGTCCAGGCAGACAACATCAACAGCCTTTCCCTCATCCACTAGGTGGGCTGTCTTGTCATAGAAGGTGATCAGGTTCACCAAGCAGGACCTGCCTTTCACAAGTCCATGTTGTCTGTGCCTGATTGACAGGTTGTTCTCTATATAGCATGTAATGGCACTCAAGATAATCTGCTCCATGACCTTTCCTGGCATTGAGGTCACACTGACAGGTCTGTAGTTCCCTAGATCCTCCTCTCAGCCTTTCTTGTAGATTGGTATTTGCTACCGTCCAGTCTTCCAGGACCTCCTCAGTTAGTCAGAACTGCTGGGAAATGATGGAAAGAGGCTTGGTGAGCACATCCACAAACTCTTTCACTGCTCTTGGGTGTAGCCTATCCAGTCTCATGGAGTTGTGTGTAAGTGGTATAGCAGGTCACCATTTCCTCTGACTGTGAAGGCCTCACTCTGTCCCCGTCCCTGCTGTCCACCTCATGAGGTTGGGTGTCTAGGCAACAATTTTGGCTGTACTGCTGAAGAGTGAGGCAAAGAAGGCATTAAGCACCTCAGTCTTTTCCTCCTCCTTAGTCACTGTGTTTCCCCCTGAATCCACCAAAGGATGGGGAGTCTCCCTAGGCCTCCTTTTGCTCTTTATCAGTAGAAACCTTTTGTTTTTATTGTCTTTAACATCAATGGCCAGGTTGAGCCAGTTCTTTGGCTCTCCTAATTTTCTGCCTGCACAGCCTCACTACATCTTTGTAGTCCTCATGAGAGACCTGACCCCTCATCAAAGGCCATTAACTCCTTTTGTCCCCAAGTTCCATCCAAAGCTCTCCATTCAACCAAGCCAGTCTTCTTCCCAACTAGCCCCTCTACCAGCACATGGGGATTGCCTGCTCCTGCACCTTTAATACTTCCTTCTTGGAGTATGTCCAGGCTTCCAGGACTCCTTTACCCTTCAAGATGGCCTCCCAAGGAACCCACTACAAGCTACTGCCTGCTCTGAAATGTCTGTTTTGACCAGGTCCATCTGAGTGGACTCAGACTTCACAGGCATTGTCTCCCCTGACAACACTGGTCTTAGCTTTCATGCCCACCTTAGTTTTCATGATGGCAGAGCACAGCCAGTGTTGTACCGTTAACTACTGAAGGATGCCTTTCTTCCCTTGCTGTTATAATTTGCTCTGTTTAAGGACAGAGACACAGAAACAATTTGCTAAAACAACACTTGGATAAAAGACTTGCAACCAGTTGGAAGCACTCAAAATATTGCCATCTTTTAAAGGTGGGATTTTACAGAAAGGGCTTTCACATTTCTCATTTCTTGATAGATTTTTTTTTTCCCCCCACAGAAGCCAGTTGAAAAGGAAGGAAAACATGCCAACTTTACTTCTGCCTATTTAAAAACAAATTACCATGATGAACTCACCATGACAGCAAAACCTCTTTTCACCTCAGGAATTTAGGAGATACCACACAATCTCATCATAATCATCCCCACACATTCAGCAAGAAAATGACAATGCACTGGATACCTTTCCTGACTACACAAAGGTAAGGGCACACCTTATATCCAGCAGTTTCCCCACACACAGTCCAAGAACACTGTTTATCCTTGTGACACATGCAAAAGTTTCAGTTTGACTCAATCTTAAAGGTCTTTTCCAACCATGATGATGCCATCTCCAATCTCAATGTATAGACCTATCTAACATCAATGTGTAAGTGTAAGACTTCCTTCTGCTATCCATTTAATCACAGTATAACTAAAGGTTGGAAGAGACCTCGAGGATCATCGAGTCCAATCTATAAACACAGACCCCATGACTAGACCATGGCACCAAGTGCCACATCCAATCTCCTCTTGAACGCCTCTTGAAATGGATCATGGCATTGTGCTGCAATTGTTACACTGAACTTGGAAATGGCATCCAGCTTTCCAAAATACAGGACATACAGAAAGGTTCTTTGCTTGAGAAGGACCATGCTGCACATCTCATCCCCCTAATATACTATTAACACCTTCAGAGAGGGAAGTTTCAGTCACCACCGATGGTAACCTGCAACCTAGTTCTTCTAGCCATCCCTTGCTAGTCAGTGCCCCACTGACCTTTGAGAGGATTCACAGTATCACAGTATAACTTAGGTTGGAAAGGACCTCGAGGATCATCGAGTCCAACCTATCAACACAGACCCCATGACTACACCATGGCACCAAGTGCCACATCCAATCTCCTCTTGAACGCCTCCACGTATGGTGACTCCACCACCTCCCTGGGCAATCCATTCCAATGACGAACAACTCACTTGGTGAAGAACCTCCTCCTCACCTTGAGTCTAAACCTCCCCTGGTGCAGCTTGACACTGTGTCCCCTTGTTCTGGTGCTGGTTGCCTGGGAGAAGAGACCAACCCCCTCCCAGCCACAACCACCCCTCAGGTAGTTGTAGAGGGCAATAAGGTCACCCCTGAGCCTCCTCTTCTCCAGGCTAAGCAATCCCAGCTCCCTCAGCCTCTCCTCATAGAGCTTGTGTCCAAGGCCTCTCCCCAGCCTTGTTGCCCTTCTCTGGACACGTTCAAGTGTTTTGATGTCCTTCTTGATTCGCTACTCTAATGCTACCTAAAACATCTGCAGTTATTTTCCCTGCCTGGGGTTCAATACAACCTGAAATAAAGCATCTATCAATGCTCATGGCAAGCAAAAGAAAGTGGTTAAACACAGCAAAATAAAACTATGCTAGATATGCATCAACACTTGCACATAAAATTAAAAATAAGTTTTAAAAGCCACCCAGAAAGCATGCTGAAATTGTTTATAGATGTGGGGAGCTGCTTAAACTAACAAGCTTTCAAAGTTGGAATCTCGGATTCTTAAGGCTGCTCAAAGTCATCCCTCAGCTCCTAGCATACCAATCCACCAGCCTGATACAAAGATCTGTTTAGAAAATGGCTCTTTTGGGTGAAGATTAGTAGGATTCCTTTGTTTAGCAGGCAGATTTTCACATTTAAAAAATAATATCAAGCTTTGTTTGAGTATTCCCTGAAATCCCCTTGAGCTTGTCCCATCTTCCTCTGCCTATACAATTTGTAATCTTATAAAGACATCACACAGAGCACTTGGTCTCTGATGTCAGTATCAGTATCACTAAAGTTGGAAGAGACCTCAAAGATCATTGAGCCCAACCTGTCACGCAAGACCTCATGACTAGAGTATGGAGGACACTACTGCCCACTGCAGGCTTGAACTCACAACACAACCTTCCCATTAAGGGTCTGATGTGCTACCAACTGAGCCACAGTGACTTCATAATGTCTGTACAATAGAAAACCTCAGGTGTTTTTGGAAGAGCACAAGGAAAGGACACACTTGCACTAGTATTTGTCACATCAGATGGAGTCACTATGCCCAGAAAACACTACTGAAAGCCACCCCCACCTAACATCTCATTTGCACACTCTTCCAAGAACTGATATGAGGGACAGCTTGCTCCTGAGGTCTAGCAAGAGCCAGGAAGTGAGCCTGGAAAGATGCTGCTCAAGGCTCTACAGCGTGTTGGCAAGTCACCCCAGTACTGGCAGAAGCAAGGCTAGAATGGGAGCAGAAGAGACCAACCTCAGATGTGGAAACTCAATAGGGCCCAGCAGAGCCACCAACAGGCTTCCCACTACTGCCATCCAACAGGTATGAAGCTGTTGTACTCTCCATGATGACAAGCCCAGTCCTACGTAACAGTATAATCATCAAAATGTGCTCAATCTGAGTCAAGACTGGAGAAGGGCCATAAATTACTTTTCACTGGGAGAAGAAACAGGTGGAAAGGTAAGAGATGAAAATAATATAGCCACAAACCAATCCATCGTCCCCCTACCTACCAACATCTATCTCCTGTTAAGTTTCACTCCATTTTTTTTGAATTCACACATGACATTTTCCATAACAACAGAACCACCAATTTCACTTCCTGATGGATGGCTCCTCAGTGCTTTTCAGAGTTGCTGTAAAAGTCAGCAAACACCTAAAGCTGTGATCACTGCCACAAGAAAAGTTAAAATCTGCACTGGAAGTATTAGGATGAAAACACAGACCACAAACCCACACAATGACAAACACCAAACCACAAAATAGGGAAAAAAAGAAGAAAGCTAAAAAGAGAACCACAAAATACCGAAGAGACACTGCAACGGAATCTGGAAATTCAGACTGCCTTAGAGCCCTTTACATCTCTCCCAGCTCCACCTGGAAAAGATTCTGCAGCTATTCATAAGCACAATACCAAGCATGTTTTCAATGAGAAGAGTGTGACGACATTAGGGCACAGATTTAATGACAACTGTAGCCCTTAGGTAGGATATTAAACAATTTCTGACAGGGAGGTTTAATTTGGAAAACTTAATCCAAGACAAATAATCTGCAGCCACAAATTAGACCTCCCCCTTCAGAACTGGTTTAATGGGAAATTATAATCAGTATGAGATAAAACCCTCCACGAGCTTCCAATTACTACTGTTAACCCCTAAATTCCTTTGCACAAACTTCCTGCTCCCTGCAGATTAGAAAGTTTGATTAGCACAATATAAAACGTCTCCAAAATGTTAAAAAACCAAACCCAGCTGTAGCTCATGAAACAATGCAACTGGGCAACACAGCTATGGTGATGCCAAGGCATCACCAATTCATTCTCAGGCTGGTGCAACGCTATGCAATGATCAAGTTGTTCTCACCTACTGATTTTGAAGGGTACATATTGCTAAAACTCAAAGTTTTGAGAGAGAACTTCTTATGCCTCGAAAGACATTTCTGTTACAGGCCACCAACAGCTTTCTGTCAAACCAAATGGAAGAGGCTGCAGGCAGGAGCTGTAGAATACCTGCTCTGACAAACAAAGAGAGAGGTAGAAATAGGCTTTTTTTAACTCCTCCTCCAGTTTTCAGTCACAACAAATGAATGAAATGAACCAAAGAAAAGAACTAAGCTGAGAAAAAAAAACTAAGTAAAATTAGTAACAGGCTAACAGCATATACCCACTGCCTGGGGCAACATACGGCTGATGGATGATGACAGCCAACAGACAAATCCTCATTCCCTGTCTACTAAACAAATTAGTAATCTCATCAATATCGTCACCACATTCACCTTCTGCAGCAGCTGCTGCTGCAACAACTGCTGTTAAGCTTTAGGGAGAGAGCCTGACTTTGTCTTGTAGCCTGCCAAATCCTGTGGGCAGTCATGTTTTGGAAAATGCAACTGACCTGATAAAAATTAAAAACCAAGGAAACAAAAAAAATTCCTTTCCCCCCTCCCCCCAAAATCTTGCAGGCTGGCACATGAAAGCCATGATCCTGCATGGCCCACTCTGAAGTCCTAGGAATCCACAGAACTTGCACTTTCAGGGCTCGCCCAGCTGTCAGGGCCTCTTCAATTAAAGTCTGATTTCAGAGACCTCAAGCTTCAAGATGACACCAGGACTTCTCAGAGTGAGATCCAGCTCTACATTCAATTGTCTTTTATTGCTCTCAGAAGTTTCTTATGAAGTGACTAAACCCCATGATTTTCAAAATTAAAGGAGGATTTTTTGACACACCTCGATTCCTCCTCTCCTCCAAACTCTCCCCAGCCCCACAGAGCACCCTCACTCCTAACACTGACAAAATGAGACTGCATCATTACCTATTACTTCCAAACTCATCAGAAAAATGGCCTGATCAAAACATGCCTACGCAGAAGAATCGAATTTCAGCAGCACTCAACACAAATCACAGCAAATCATTTCTTGTAAGTCTGCATTACAAAGCCTGTCAGCACACCCCACACTCCCAAACAACTACGTCAGACTTTAATAAGCACTTAAAAAGCAATTTCTTGTGCAAACAAATACATTTATGTAGACATGCTCACACAACTTACTCTCCCTTTCTCCCCCATTCAATCCACTTTTTTTTCCCATGAAGTCTAAACTTTTCCTAAAAGGACTTCATATACAAACTTAAGCAGCTTTACCACATGTCAACAGAATCAGTATACTCCATTATTAGGAAAAACATTTGCCATTTATTTCAATTTATCAGTTTCCACTTGAAAAGAAAAACTATTCCATATTGTTTCTGAAGCAAACCACTGCATATATCGTGGAATCATTGAATGTTAGGGGTGGAAAGGACCTTGAAAGATCAGCCAGTCCAACCCCTCTGCCAGAGCAGAATCACCTAGAGTAGGTCACACAGAAACACATCCAGGTGGGTTTGGAATGTCTCCAAGGAAGGAGACTCCACAACCTCTCTGGACATCCTGCTCCAGTGGTTTGGTATCTTCCTAGTGAGAAAGTTTCTCCTTATGTTCATGTGGTATACCCTCTGCTCCAATTTGCAGCTATTGCCCCTTGTCCTGTTATTGGACATCACCAAGAAGAGCCTGGCTCTGTCCCCCTGACGCTGCCCTTCACATCTTTGTAAACATGAATGAGGTCAGCCCTCAGCCTCCTCTTCTCCAACCTAAAGAGACCCAGCTCCCCCAGCCTTTCTTGAGCAGGGAGACATTCTACTCCATCTTTGTGGCCATATCTGTGCATGGGTCTACAAGCCATAACTACAGGAATTCACCAAACATTCCCTAGAAAGCTTTAAGGGAGTGTTACAATTTTCCCACCCACAAAAAAAAACAACAACACTTAAGGTGCTGAGAGTAATGGCTGATGATTAATTACACTGTCTCAGTCTTAACTCAATGCCAGAAATGTCTTCTCCTGGGGTCAGTTAAACCAACCAAATGTGTTTCTTCCTGTTTACTTCCACAATTGACTCTATAGAAAAAAAAAAAAAAAGTAAAAATCACAGTGCTCCTTTGTGCTCAAGGAAAACATGAGACTTTCTTCTATATCCTCCAACAGCTGGCACAGGAACACGTTCCAGGAACTGATTCAGTCATGATGTACACTGTTCTAGTTCGCTAATTCACATGTGTAGTAAAGATTTCAGGAATGAAAGCTAACTTCTAAGGATCTTTATCCAGGTACACTGGAAGATTTCATCATCTTTAGCCACAACACTCATTTTACTACTTTCCACCATTCAATACCTTGCTACCCAAGTAGCTGGTTACTACCTCTCCCACATAAGAAACCAAACAAAATTTTCAAGCTGTAAGCAGGTAAAGACAGAAATAAAAATGGTTACTACATACAATTCACTTATTCCTCCCCAATTTTGGGGGATCAGGCTTGGGTTTTTCCCTCCTTGAGTTCTGTCCCCCCCCATTCCCAGTTACTTAGAAATATCAGAGGAATATTCTCTTCAGCATTATATTGCTTCATAAACTCCATCACAATGAACATAATCCTTTAGTTAAGTGCCAATTAATTATTAAAAACATCCATTGAGGATTAACAATCATGAAATAGATACAGTTCTATTATGTAGTTGTTAATCCTCAATAAATCTACTTGTAATAGACAGCATTTTAGTACAAGAGCTGGCCTACTTAATCTAATACTTTATATTTAATTAGGTAATTATTGCATGTTAAAAAATTCATTCATTAGGTGTAGTAACTGTGTAATAAGCATACATCTAATAGATTGGTAATCCTTGGAAAAGGAGATTTTTTTAATAATCATTTGAATTAGCATCCCAGAGTTACTCTTGAACACAAGGGCAAATATGTTTCATCTTCCCTGCCTACACAAATGCAAGCCAAGAATGCATTAATATTCCCTGGACCACACTCTTTGGGCTCCAGGTTGAGGATAAGGGAGCCTGGAGAAGCTCACATGTCCAACACTTTCCTATTCCCTTGAGCACCTGAGATGACCTCCAGAAAGGAGTCCAGCCTTTCATAGAATGGTTTAGTTTGGAAGGGACCTCAAAGATCAAGTTCCAACACCTCTGCCACAGGCAGGGGCACCTTCCACTAGACCAGGCTGCTCAAAGCCTCATCCAACCTGGCCTGAAACACCTCCAGGGAGAGGCATCCATGACATCCTTGGGCAACCTGTTCCAGCGTCTCACCACCCTGTCAAGAATTTTTTCCTAATCTCCAGTCTAAATCTGCCCTCCTCAAGCTTCAGTCCGTTCCCTCTTGTCCCATCACTACAAGCCCTTGTAAAAAGTCCCTTCCTGGCAGGCCCCCCTCAGGTACTAGAAGGCTGATGTAATGTCTCCTCTGGAGCCTTCTTTTCTCCAGGCTGTATAGCTCCAACTCTCTCAGCCTGTCCTCACAGGGGAGGTACTCCAGCCCTCTGATCATCTTGGTGGCTCTTTCCTAACACAAATGATGCAACATGGCCAACTTGCAACCTTGCTTTCAAGACAGAGGACTTAGTCTGGAAGGGATAAGCAAATCCAGGAATGTAATTCTCTCTAAACAAAGAGCTCACAGAGGCTTCCAGCTTATATCCATCTGTATAAAGATGGATTTCTTGCTATTTTATTTCTCCTACGTTTTTGGATAGGTTCATTCAAAAAAAGGCTGCAAGGAGACAGGAACATCCTGTTATTCACTGCATACCTAATTCTAGTCAGGCACCAGCCAAAGGGAAGCAGGCATTTCTAGGACTGCAACCATGGGAGCTATTTATATCAGAAGTTGCACTGAGTGGCCTTTTTAGAAAATAAGCTTACAGAAAATTACCACCAACACATCAGTTGAAGCTGCAAGGGCTATCCCATGAAACAACAATTATAAAAACTTACAGCCTGCGTCCCTGGAAATCTATCCCTCCCAGCTGATGGTCAGCATCATAACCTCAAAAAAGTGACTTGTGAGATGGCGTTTTGGATGAGCCTTAAAAACCCCTGTAGTCCAATTTCTATCTTTTCTTTTTCCCTTTCACTTCTATGATGAGCTGATTTTAGTGACTGCTCTCTTTGAAGAGGTGTTAGTTCTTGAACCAGTGCCAGTGTATTGCATCTCAAGAATAGTAGACCTTGTTTTCTGGTGGTGTAAGGTATACATCTGTAATTCTGTAAATCTGTGACTGCTTACACTTCCTTCTGGAAGCAAAAGTGAGGAAAAAGGAAAGATGGTAGTCAGAAGCAAAAAGCACAGATTTTGGCTACTATTTTAAGTCTTGTATTGACACCATAAGTGATCTGTGTTCCTTCTCTAAAATGAAGCTACAGCAGCTCAAAGTTAACTGCAGTATGTTGAAAATAAAGTGTCACAGAGGTCCACTTAACTTGGCAACAGTAATTATTCTTTAATATGAAAAAAGAGCTACTCAGGATTTCAGATATAGGATTATAGTCACTGGGGCTCTCATTTGATGCAAATATTCATTTTCTCCACTTCACAAGCCTTCTAAATTTTAATAGTTGAACATTCAGTAATAAAATACAGTAAATATTAAATGATGCTGCGAATACCAGCATGCTCTAAATTTTCAGGATGGCAAATGTTTCAACAAGATTAAAAAGCATTCTTTCAGGATCAGTAATTTCTTATTGTTTAAATTCTGCTGTTTTCCCAATGACAGGAAAAACTAAACTGTCTTCTTCAGCAAGACAGAACTATTGCCCTGCCTTTATGTGAAAGGAAGGCACGTATTTGTCTACATAACGGAGATCAAAACTGCACAGAAAAACACAATCAGGGCTGGTTTCTCAAAGGTAACTACAAGGTCTGATTAAGATCCAGGTACTGTACTGTTATACTGCTCAGCTAAAGAAGCCACAAAGTTATT
The DNA here is from genome assembly GCF_026170545.1 of Melanerpes formicivorus. Classification (NCBI taxonomy): domain Eukaryota; kingdom Metazoa; phylum Chordata; class Aves; order Piciformes; family Picidae; genus Melanerpes; species Melanerpes formicivorus. The sequence continues at coordinate 8,247,981 of NW_027142360.1, read as the reverse complement.
CCAAAATTCCTTTTTAAGATAAACTTCTAATCATCTGTGATGGGTTAACACCCATCCTGGAAGCAGCGGGGGGAGGGCTTGTGAGAGCATTGCCTTCCCTGCAGGGTGTTTTCTCCCTGGGAAACTAAATTAGTCTGTTCCACTCCCCCTCCCTGCTCAGCAAGGCTATAAAAAGGAGGACACCGCAGCCATTAGGGCTCTTGGGCCCTGCCTTTGCTTGGATGAGGACTGCTGGTGGCTCCCTGCTTCTTTGCCATGTGGTCAGCCCTGATGCTTCTCCCTGCTGCCTCCACACCTGGTTTTGTATTCTTCTTTTTTCTCCCATCCATCCTGGGTCCTTACCCTTTGTGAGCCCTACCTGTTGTTGTTACATATATATATATATATATATATATATATATATATATATATATATATATATAAAGAAAATTCTTTACCTCTCTACTTCCAAGCCAACTCCAAACTATTTCTTGGTGGATTTGCTCCTTCCCTTTCTTTTTTCCTCTCTGTTGGGAAATTGGGGGGGGGGGGGGGGGCAGGGCAGGGATTCTCAGCCTTGCCCACATCTGACCTCTGAAGTCCCAGTTAAGGCTCAAACCACATCATCATCCTATAAAATAACCAGTGAGTAATGTCTGCTTGTGCAATTGTCAGCTTAAACACAACTGCCATGAAAAGTGCATTTCCCAATGGGGACCTAGACCTGCTGATGCACACTGCCCTGCCTGCTCAGCTGGACAAGTGCCAGTGCATGAATAGCAAGCCCTGGGGAAGGATGGAAAGATTGAGGAAAGAAGGGAGTAACAGGGCTGCCAGAGTGGCTAGGGCAAGAAGATGCTCAGTGCTGTGCCCATACTGCTGCTTAGGCAGATCCAGTATCCATCACAAGGGAGATAGGAAAAACATTATTTACCTCTTGATGACCTCATATCACCCATGTCAGAGTGGGCAGCAATTGCATTAACTTCTTGGGCTTATGCTTACCTGTGGTAAGCCCCACACCACCCCAAACTTCTTCCTGCACTGCCTTCCCCCACAACAAATGATCTGAGTTTTCCCAGCAAGGAGGCCTTCCTCTTTTAAACATTTGGCAACACACAGAGCAGTTTGAATGCCTCAATCTTCCAATAGCCTAACACTTCATTGCCTAGTTAACAAAAAACATTAGACAATCTTCCCCTCAAGCAAGCCCAAAAGAGAGACTAGAAGGCTAGGGTACTGCTGGAATAAAGAAACTAGCCTTAGAGTTACAGCAGGGTGAGAGGAGAGAGGCCAAACCTATACCCACACAGTTCTCTCCTCTGGGCACAGCTCCCTGCTCAAGCTGGGGACCATGAGCATTTACTCCTGCAGAAAGCCAGTCCCCACAGAGCCTTAGGGCAGGAAGCCAGACTGCAGGCTCTCCTCGTTTGTGTTTTGTTGAGGAAAGCCAGAGGCACAGTCCATGCTTCCAGAAGTGGCACAGCAACTCGGGTTCAGCATCAGCTTCTTCAGACAGCAGCACGTGGCACAGAGGTCTCACCGTGGTGGTGCTGAACCTGGGGCCACAGGGTGGATGCTGGCTGGGAGGTCTGCTCAGAAGCATTCCCACTTTCATGCCAAAAAGCAGGAGATGCTTTGAGATGAGAGTACAAGGAAGGGGAAGACTTACCAATTACAGCTGTTTGAACGACTGGTAATTGCAGCTGGGGGTCCTTCATCTCATGTCACACAGAGTAGGAAAATGGGTCAGACATAATGCATTTGGTTAAGTATCTATGCTGAAAAGGTACTATTTTCTTTTAAATTATATAGTCTTTACTGGAAGGAAGGTTACCGGTGCAAGGCTCCCCAGCTTTAAAATGTAACAGGGACATGCCCTCTGAGGGTCAGGCTTTCATTTGCTGATGTTAATTCTCAGCTGCCTGTTATTCGTCCTTCATTGTAGCCTCTGTCTTAGCTGGGCACGCTCCTGATTCCCTGCTATATCCAGACGGCCCATGTAAATAGTGTTTATGTTAAGGAAGTCATGTTCTGTGTGACTGGAGCACATAGAAACTGATGTTGTTGTCACTTTAGATTAAGCTCTCATTTTAGCAAAGGAGGCAATTGGAGCAGGCAGCTGAGTGGCCGAATTAAATATTCAGCTCATTTCGTTTAAAGCTGCCCCCTCTCCATTGTTCAGGCTGGCAAAGCTGATTAACCCTTCCTGGTGCTGCCACAACAACTGCTCACTCTCTGTCCCTCTGCTCCTGCAGGAAACCGAGACCCTGAACAGTCAGGCAGATTTCAGAGGTCAGCAAGATGACACTTGCTGATTTCATTGGGTTTTTCTCCCCCAGTTAGTGAACTCCAACAAGAATTAACCTTTCAGACTCCCACCACTGTGTAGAGTAGTGAAAACAATATTTAGCAAGAGTCAAGGATATTGTCTATGCTTAACGCAGGCAAGCACACAGCTCCTATTAACCATAGTTTGGCACCCAGTTCCTTGCACCTGTGAAAGTCCTGCTAACCTCGAGTCAACTTCAAGCAGTTTCCAAACTCCAGCTCGTGCAGAATGACACACTTCGTTGGTTTTTTTTTGCAGAAACTGTTGACAGTAAACAATGTCAAAATAAACATAGTCTAGGTAACAGGAAGCAATGGCTAACATTGATGTAAGCGTTCAGGCATGCAGTCTGTGGCTTTCTGGAGCACTGCAGCTCAGAGCTTCAAACATTGCTGCCACCGGGCTTCTCACCTACAGCCGTCCCAAGCCCTACTTTGTCAGCACCTGTGCTGCAGCATAACCACTGCACTGGACCAAGCACAGCCTTTCAGGAAGCATTCTTAACAGTTCACCTTGAAAAACTGCTCATCAGAAGAAACAGTGAATGCTCAAGCACACAATGCCTGATGTCCCAAAAGTAGAGAGGGGCATTATTAACTGGTCTTCTTTTGGCTTGACTTACTGCAATGCTTCTATTTACAGACAGCCCCCATGCTTTCAACTCAAACTCCACTTGTGCCAGCAGCATCAAGTGCTGTGTCATTTACTGCCTTCCACTCAAGGGCCTGATGCTTCAGAACGCTCAGCAGTACCAGCTCCCACCACAGGGCTTGGGTTTCTTATCCCAAGACAGAATTAGAAGCCAGGCACAGAATATTCTTGACATTAGCAGCATCCTCAGATGCTGTAAAGCAAGACTATTACAAACTACAATATTGAGGATAGTAGCATGTTAATTCTAAATGAGAAATTCTTTGGTATTTTAAGACAACAGCTCAAGCACAGGAGTCACTGTGATTATAAGAAAACCTGTCAACTACTGCACCAATTTCTCCCTTTGATGTGTATTTTGTACTAAAGTGCCAAAAGAAAAAGGCTATCTATTAAAAGGAGCAGTAGTTATACAAACCACAGTCATACTGACAGAAGACAGCCACAGTAATTCTGCTGTGAAGCAGCTGAAATCATAACTTTACCCCCAGTCATGAGACTGAATTGTACATATATACTTGTCTCTATCTACTGCTAAAGTATTGCTTCAGGAAGCAACAGAATTGTGAAGTACTGATAAAGGGATAAACCTCTTAAAATCATATAAATATTACCTAAATGACTAATTTCAAATAGCCTTGCAGCTGCATTTTGCTGACATTTTACAGCATAGTTCATGCAAGAACATTCTGTGAGAGCACTTCCACTAACACACTCTTACCTGCATATATAGGATAAAATCCCAGCTGCACTGCAATGATTCCAACCGAATCCAAATCTCCTTAATTGCATGCCTGCTTTGCTAGTTATCTGCATATATATGCAGCTATCGATGAATGGCTCATGAATGCAGATAACAGTAAGGTAACATGAGAACGTAGACATTAAACATAATATCTTGGCTGTAATTAACACACACAGTTTATTTACTAGCATTTTTATCTGGCATCTTGGAAGTGTATAATTGCCTGGCTCCAGTACTCTGTGCATCTGCTTAAAATTGAAGGCCCAATTCAAGAAGATCCTTGACTACTCTTTAAATACATAAGGGTCTTAATACCGCCATATAAAATATCCATCTGCAAAGTCCTACATGTTATAATGAGACTTATTTCTTCAAAGACTAACATCTCCAACTTCAGAAAGAGGTACTTTCCTGAATAAGAAGGCACACAAGAAATATACAGATGCAGCCCAGCTCCTCGCCATCAGTCTAAATGGGAGTGGTTGTAAAATCAAGTTCATGTTATGCACAAACACATTTTAGACCTATGCACTGGGAACAGGGAAGTGCTTGACATCTGGAGTTACACCAGCAAATTGTAGCACACACACATCATGCTCATCCGCATAAATATCTATTTTGAGGACCACCAGGGCTCAAAAGGCCCAGCTTCCTGCTAATTTAAAATCATCACTCCTTTGAAATATCACGATAGAGCCTGATTGGTAAGTTACCTCCCAAAACTCAGTTTTGGAAGCATTTTTGGTCTATGTTTTCCCCTCTCTGCCCACTTTTTCAATGTAAAAAAAAAAAAAAAATCAGACTCAAATATAACCTAATACTCTGATATCCAACCCACCTACATCTTCAAGAGTCTGTTAATTCACAACGTGCAAGTATGGAGATGGACGGCCACTGAAGAGGGGAGGAAACAAACCCAAAAACTTAAAGGTCCTGCACAGCTAATTCAAGAAGTAGTGCTCTCTCCACTGGGCTGCATGAGTCAGCCAGCATGCCAGCATGGTGCTTGCTAGGCACCCTGCAGACAGAGGTGTTGGGTTCAGAGTAAGTGTCTCAGAGGTCCTAAGGGCTGCAGTCATTAAAACCGCGGCACCTTTTGAAGGAATCGAGTTATTAACCTCCGCGACCCCAGACAAATTTAAACCTGACTAACTGCAGATTTCTCAAAGGAATCCAGGCACGTGTTTGTAAATTGCCTGGATATTCAGGGTGATGAAAGATGTTACATAAATGACAGTTACTAATATAATAGTGGCAAATGGGTCAAGGGAAAGATTTCAGTACTGATTTAGGCTGTTGTTTCTATCCAACAGCAAATATTGGTCAAGGTTTGGACATTGAGGTCTTTCAAGACTAAATAGGGTATTTACACTTTTAAAGCTACAAGTGCAATTGGCATTTTAAGTTGCTTCCCTGGTTTGAAGAAAATCTTGGAACAAGCCCTTTTAAGAAAGTTCAAATCAAAATGGTACTGATTTCTTGTATATTTAGGTATAGTCTGGGACTGAAGATTTTAGTTTGGACTCATTGATTGTCTTATTGTCATCTGATGAATTACTGCCGAAGAAATATGTCAGCAGCAAGTTTTCCCAAAGCAAAGAAAAAAGCCACCAGGGAATGCCTGGTATTTTCACTGCTCAGGCAGGTGCAGTAAAAATAAACTAAAATTTTCTGAAAGAAAACAAATTGATAAAAGCAACCTGAAACATGCACAATGCATGGAATTGCCCATTACAACCCAGAGATATTGTGCCCCTCCAGAGCATACCACTGTCATACATGGAGACAGGAGGACAAGCTCACCATCTGAATTCACTGATCTTAAACATCATAGCTGTTACACCCTGATGTTTTTAGCTTAATCATCACTGCTGCTTGGTCAAGTCCAGCAAATATATATAAACATACATGAACATATGCATCCACAGACATCAGCTTCCCTGCAAGTCAAATCACCCAGCAATCATTTACAGATTATGAAGAGGCATCGCTTTCCCTCATCCCCTGCTACTCAAGAGGCAGCCCTCTTCTAAAATAGACCCTAACAACCAAGCAACAGCACCACTTCACAAGAAGAAATAGAGTGGAATTGCTCCCAGATTTGGAGTCAAAGAAGATATCAAAAGTAAACAGTATGTTATTACTCAAATGGCAATTTGCCAGAACACAATACAAACTGACTGAGCCAGTGGCTTCTCGTTCAAGAGTGGAGGCCTTGATTATTGGGGTCACAAGCCTAACCAAAATTAAATCTGAAAAGCTGCACATACAAACAGAAGTGTGACTCCAGGGCCCAGAAGCACGGTCAGAGGAAAACTGGAAGCTGTTTAAAGGTAAAAGTCCAGCTCTTTGTGGATTCAAAGCATTTCACATAGCTAGTTCCTGCTTTATGTCTCACAGGCTATACGCACAGAGAGCACATCTTCGTTCAACACTTCCAAAAACACCAGCAGTCTAGTTAGAACTAAGCATTTGTGGGGAGAAGAGGTAATGGATGAGATGTCAAAAATCAAATCCCACAATGTGATCCAATTCAGCAAATTATAAAAATCAGTTCTGAACTCCCAGTAGACTCTGCTATTGTTAGTGGTCTAAACCCCTCCAATAGATTCCCTTCAAGGTAAAATGGGAGAAAAAAACCTGAACCCAAATTATCATATCTATACCCAAATGTGACATTTAACAAGAACTTGGACTCAGCACCCTTTCTGTCACAGGAATATGGCAAGGTGTATTTTTCCTCTTAATGGATTTTCAGCAGACTATGCAAAACAGAAAGATGTGTTTCAGACATGTTTCAGGCGTCTTACACAATCTTCTCAAACCCACATCCCTATCACAGTATCACCAAGGTTGGAAGAGACCTCAAAGATCATCAAGTCCAACCTGTCACCCAAGACCTCATGACTAGACCATGGCACCAAGTGCCACGTCCAGTCCCCTCTTGAACACATCCAGGAATGGTGACTCCACCACCTCCCTGGGTAGCACATTCCAATGGCAAATAACTCTCTCAGTGAAGAACTTTCTCCTCACCTTGAACCTAAACTTCCCCTGGTGCAGTTTGAGACTGTGTCCTCTTGTTCTATGCTCCCAGAAGTCTGATAGAGCAGTTCCAAAGTTTTGTGACTGCACTAAAGCAGGCAGTTTTACAGAAAATTTCAGTAAAGCTTCAGTAACCTTTTGGTGTATCCAGGCCAAATATAGAGCGAACTTGGGTCAGTTTATGGGTTTTGGTGGAAACTATGCAAAATACAGTGGTTTCAGTCCATGGTTTGTTCTGGGGTTTGGCCTTTACTCGAAGCCTTAACTCTCAGGGAACTAAAGAGAGACATGCAACATGAAACAGAACCAAGTTTTGCATAAATACTGAAAAGGAGGAGTTAGTTCTGTGTAGCGGGAAGAAGGACAAAAGCCCCAATCAATAAACAGACTTGGGGCTTAAAATTCACCATACAACACCAATTCTAACCTTCACTGTTTCAGTCTCAGGAGTCCTTCCTCACATTCACTCAACTCAGAAATCTGATGTCAGGAGAAATCACTTTTCCTTCATGAAAGTCTTCAAAATTTTCAGTTGGAAGGGCACAGCCCAATATTATCCATTCATATTTTTAGTCAGGTGCCAAGATTAAAATAACAACATTTATTCATTCAAATTTAAATCTATAAACACTTACGGATTCACACAGATCTTTCTTTTGAGAGGCATCAAATATCATCAGCCCTGACTACAAAGGAAAACAATGCATGCTGAATATATAATATCATCTTCATTTAGTTTTCAGCATGGATTTTTCTCTGGTTAAATGTCTAAATTACTCCCACTTACAGGTTATCCACATATGGACTGAGAGCTGAACCCATTTGAGAATTAGCTTTTAACAGCTGACCTGGTGCCTCAGCAAGTGTTTTGCAGTCTCCTGGGGAAAAACACATTCATGAGCAAGCCTGGAATCACAAACCTCACACCAGAAGAGGCCAAGTACATTAATACTTTTCACACAGCGAGTTCAACTGCCCTACTGCTACAACACTGCTCAGTGGCCAAGTGACAGAACAGCATTCAATATTATTTGCAAAGAGAGCCATCTGCCTGCAATCACAAAGGAGGGCGAAATCATCTACCAGCGAGTGAGAAAAGAAAGAGACGACAGAGTTTAAAATGAGAACTATAAAGGGAAAGAAAAGAGGAAAGCTAGCAAACCAGCACAAGGTAACACAAAAATGAATTATTTAGAGCTGCAGCTCAGCTTACTATTGGATCTATTAACATCATATCCCAAATAATTATAGGGTTTCCCCACTACTCTCACACTAACTGCTCCTGCGTTCTTTCAAATTGCTATGTTACATAAAACACTGTGTATTTTTAATGTCCCTGTAGCATCTGAGCAATTACATGCATTATAGTTCTGTATTTTCACATCATTGAGGAATGATGGCTTCAATTCACCACCTCTGTGCTGATGACTCCCACATCTCACTCCCAACCAATCTTCTTCTATCTAAGCACGTTTCAGCCAGTTTTGCTTCATCTTACAGCTGTTAAACCCTTTTTCAGTCTTTTGTTGAAGACTCAACAGCAGTGACTTTAGACACACTACCTTTAAAAAAAGGCAAATTACAAAGTATCTAATGGAATTGCTGCCTACATACAGCTTAAGTCAGAAGCATTAGAAGAGATCATAGAGTGCTTCCAGGTTCAGCAGACAGACCCCTCAACAAGTGATTTAGAAAAACCATTACAGTTTTTAACCAGGGGGGGGAACCAACACAACCAAACAACAACAAAGCAACAACAACAAAAAACTCCTTCCATCTGGCTGGTAAAACCACATACCAACAACTTTAGTTCATTATAGACCAACATAAAATTTATATTTCCTACCAAGTAATAGCTATCAAATGGCATATAACAGCTTTAAGAGACCAAGAGTAAATTAAACCATGAAAAATAGCAATAAATGTAAGCATTTGCATAGGTTCTGCAGCCATCCACACCCACCTCTCTACCCTCAGCACACACAGCCACAGAAAACACTCACTTGCCCTAGAGATGGCTTTTATTAACACCCCCCCTCCTCAGTTCAGGTGCTGGCATTTAGCTAAATCAGTAATTTGTAACTGGAGTCACAGAATCACCAAATCACCAAGGTTGGAGGAGACCTCACAGAACATCAAGTCCAACCTGTCACCACAGACCTCATGACTAAACCATGGTGCCAAGTGCCACATCCAATCCCCTCTTGAACACCTCCAGGGATGGTGAGTCCACTACCTCCCTGGGCAGCTCATTCCAATGGCTAACTCTGCTTTTCCCCAGACCTGCAGAGGTAGTCTGGGGCCATACAGAGGAGGGGAGTGTTTAGCTAAAGAACCCATAGAAGAGGTGGATTTAAAAGTGGTGAAGGTACAGCCAACTGTTGAGACATGTGAATCACAAGGCACTTGGAGCAGACATAAAATCAAGATGTCTCCTTCCCATAATGTTCATGACCCCAGTCACAGGAGTAGTTGTCACTAAATAGAGATGAAATGCAGCCTCAGTGTAGCATTTTTTATTTCATCAATTCATTAGCACCACTGCACAATCCTCATCACTCCACCACATGTGCTAGGACTCCAAGGATGCATTACATGTGCCCATGGCAGAGTCAGGAGATGTTCCTATCTAATTATCCCATAGGTCTGCCACACTGCAGAATACAGTAGCAGTACTAACCAAAACACAGATTAAGTAGCTGCTCAAATTTCAATTCCTGCCTAAGGAAGGCTTATTTTGTTCACTCATCAATTCCGCCACGCACAGATTGTTTAGGAGTTCACCCTGTTGTCAACCTGTAACTGTGAAGGAAGAACAGACTCAATAAGGCTCAGAGGTTTAGTTCAAACGGGTGTAAAGAGAGAATTTAAGCTTCACACATCTTATCTAAATGGTCCCAAGCTCCTTCTGGAGGAAAGAGAGAAAGAAATCGAAAACTCTCTGGACTTTTACACCATTTCCCCAGCTCTCCCGTCTGTTAAACAGACTAGACATTTTGCAGATTTCTTGGAGAACTTCCTGGCAACCAGCAGCAATCACCAGGGCAGGATGCATATGTGTGAAACTGAAATCTTAAACAAAAGAATTTTTTTGAGCTTTGAACAGTTTGGGGGTTTTTTATTACTCTGAATTCTGGAAAATGGTTCAGTATTATTTCATTTCACTGCAGCTAGTTCAGCCATGCCCCAGCTTAGGAACAATGGTGTAGCAAAGGCTCAGGGGTTACCAAGTGGGTGTTTTACAGAGGAAGAACTTGTACAGGCCTTTTTTATCTGGCCATCTCATTATTTCTACTATGGTGAATTTTCTTTCACTGTAGCTGTTGTAATTCAGATCTAAACCAAGACCACAACTTTTTTCAGGCACACTCTGCTAAACAGACTCTTCCTGATTATTATGTCAAACAACCCGCGGTCCACAAGGTCAATGGCTCAGTTTTGTTCCAGAGCTGTTGATCAAGCAAGAATTAATACACTGAGGATAGAAGAAATCGTCATTTAAGAGTCAATGAAAGGACTTCATCTGTTTGTGAATCCCTAATTGCTTAACAGCTCTCTCTCCAATGTATGGCAGGTACCATGAAACATGGATTCGTGACCCCACATTACGGTCAGTGTACTCAGTTGTTTTTATGTTAAGAGACACTGTGGAACTTTTCAGCTTTCACCAAGCGTTTTCCTTTACAAATGGTCCTGGCAGCTTTGGAGCAGTTGTGGTGGCACGAGGTATGGACTGGAAGTAACTTGGACCACATAAACACCCTCTCCTTTCTCAGGCTGCACCCCACAACTGCTGCCAGAATTAATACACACTACTTCCCACTGCTGCAAAATCTACAGCATTATCAAACTACATTCTTGTACAATTACTGAGCAGAATTAATACATTTATTAATTAATGAAGCAAATCACCTGCAAAGCCCTGAATCATTTATGGTTTTTCATCAAGAAATGTGTTCTCAGAATGCTGTTATTCATCCCACAGCGAGTTAATATCACCTCCTTTAACTACCTATAAGGTAGGTGAATTTGAAATGTACTCACACCCCACTTCTACTGAAGCCAGAAAATCACTAGAAATTCAGCTGTCTGCAGAAAGCCACAGAGGACACTGCTGCCTGTGATGGCAGACCTCAGGTAGTAGTTTTGTGCCCATTCTGGCTGACTGCAGTCCTCCACTTCTCTTAGAAGTCACGCACTAAATATACATTTATATATATACATATGTGTGTGTGTATATATATATATGTGTTAAAACTAAGTGTAATCAAAACCAGGGTTTGACATAGAGTTGGAGAGCAGTGACCCATAAAGGGAGAAAGCAAAAGTCACCATGAACTCACTGGAAAGAAGAATGAGGAAGGCACTACAAGAGGGTTTGAGATGGAGTAACACATTATAATTACTTGAACTCCAACCACTAAATCTTGCTTTGCTTTCCAGAGTAAATTGCTGGCAGAGGAAATCATATTCTGAATTAGCACAGTGACACATCTGTATGAAGTCAGGAGGAGTTAGGGGATACACATTCTGCAGCCCAAAGCGTGAGGGGAGCATGTCTGGGCATAACCATGCAAGTTTGAACTCAATTGCCTCAGATAATGACAGCATTCACAGTGCAGAGAACAAGGCTTCAGAAAGGCTTTCACAGAATCATAGAACAGCTTGAGTTGCAAGGGACCTTAAAGATGACATAGTCCCAACCCCCCTGCCAGGAAAACACTTCCAGGAATGAGGTGTCCATAACCCCCGGGCAACCTGTTCCTGTCTCCCCACAATCATAGTAAAGAACTTCTTCATAATGTTTAATCTAAACCTACCCTGCTCTAGTTTAAAACCATTGTTCTATCACCACATGTCCTTATAAAAAGTCCCTCTCCAGATTTCCTGTAGCCCCCCGTTGGGTACTGTAAGGCCACTATTAGGTCACCCCAGAGACTTCTGTAGTCTGAACAGACCCAACTCCCTCAGCCTGTCCTCACAGGAGAGGTGCTCTGGCCCTCTGACCATTTTTTGTGGCCCTCCTCGGGCCTGTCTCCAACAGATTCATGTCCTTCTTGTGTGGGGAGCCACCAGAGATGGATGAAATACTCCAAATGGGGTCTCACAACAGAAGAGTAGAAGGGCAGAAATCACCTCCCCTGATCTGCTGGCAACACTTCTTCTGAAGCAGTCCCAGTATATGGTTGGCTTTTTGAGATACCAGCGCACAGTGCTGGCTCATGTTAAACGCTTCACCAACCAACACCCACAAGTCCTTCTCTGCAGAGCCGCTCTCACTCCACTCATCAACTAGCCTATATCTGTGCTCGGGATTGCCCCAACCCAGGTGCAGGTAGGACCTCGCGCTTTGCCTTCTTGAACTTCATGAAGTTTGCAAGTGCCCATTTCTCCAGCCCATTCAAGTCCCCCTGGATGGATCCCTTCCCTCCAGTGTGTTGACCATACCACACAGCTTGGTGTCATTGGCAAGGTTGCTGGGGATGCCTCAATCCCACTGTCCATGTCACCAACAAAGATGTTAAACAGCACCGATCCCAGTACTGATCCCTGAAGGACTCCACTCATCACTGGTCTCCATTTGGACATTGAGCCATTGATCACAACTCTCTGAGAGCAGCCATCTAGCCAATTCCTTATTCACTGAGTGGTGCATCATCAAATCCATGTCATTCCAATGTAGAGACCAGGATGTCATGTGGGACAGTGACAAACACATTGCACAAGTCCAGGAAGATGGTGTCAGTTGCTCTTCCCTTATCCAGCAATGTTGTGACCCCCTCATAAAAAGTCACCAAATCTGTCAGGCAGGATTTGTGCTTGGTGAGGCCATGTTGGTTGCCACCAATCACCTCTTTGTTTTACATGTGCTCTAGCAGAGTCTTCTAAAGGATATACTCCATTAACTTGCTGGACACCGAGGTGACACTGGCCTGATGTCTTCCCTATCTCCCTTATTAAAAATGGAAGTTATGTTTCCTCCTTTCCAGTCAGCAGGAGCTTCACCAGACTGCCTTGACTTTTCAAATATGATGGAAAGTGACTTTGCAACTTCATCCACCAGTTTCCTCAGGACCTGTTGATGGATCTCATCAGGTCCATTAGATGGTCTGGTCCAGGGCACCTATTTCTGGCACTGGCCTAGAGTGGTAGCAGTGGCATGGATTGTGGATACCCTCCCCCATCAACTGTAGTTTAAAGCCCTCCTTACTAAATTGGCATGCCTATGACCACAGATGCCATGCGCCTTCTCTGAGAGGTGTACCCCATCAGCCCCTTAGGTTGGCAAATGGGTGCCTCTGTACCTCTTAGAAGAGAGTCGTCCACTACTATCACCCTTTGTGTTTTCTTGGTTGCCCTCATTGTTATCTGGAGAACTGATGGGTTTCTGCATGGGCACTCTGGCCTTTGAGAGAGGATTTTTCCTTTTGCTGTTTCTTGCTTTTACCAGCTTCCAGTCCTCTGCACTGATGTCCTCTCTCTTTTCTGTATGATCTGGTGGTGGAGTATCCGGTTTGTTGATCATAGGCTGTGTTACCTACAGACTGTTCACGGATCCAGCTGTCTATCTCCTTTTCTGACTCCCTGATGCTACACAGCCTTGTGACCATCTCCTGCAGCTCAGCCACCTTCTACAGAAGGTCTTCCACTTGGGCACACTTTTTTGCAGGCATGTTCACCACCTATCCCTGCCCCAGGGGAAAGGCACTTCCCACGGCCTACAGTCTGCACTGCAGCCTCTCCCCTCAGCAGCTCCATCTGGATGGAGGCATGGATCACCGTCAGCATGGATGGTACAGACTCCTCAGCCAGGGCTGCAGTCAGCATTCTACCATTCCACCCTAGGGGCTAGGTAGGATTTACACCCTGACCTTATGCAGACAGGGCTGTAACTTCACAGTGGGTCAATGGCGAGCTGATCCTTCCAAGCAGCACCTCCCAGTGTGCCCTGCCTGTGAGAGCTGCTGGCTCCTGCTGGGTCTCTCCACTCTTCCTCAGGTTTCCCTGGCTCCAGGAACCCCTTGTCTGCCTGAGGCTAGCACACAGCCACAGAGCTTGCTCTGCATGGACTTTATGAGCACCTTTTCTGCCACAAACAAAATTTCTACAAATATTATACCTTACAAATGAACTAAGACTCACAGTGGACAAGGAACTTCCCATCAGCAGCCAAATCTTAAGTATTACCTCTAACAACCACAGTAATATCAAATGCCATAATGCCTCTGGCAGAGGCAATAAAAGCTGTCAGGGTCTCAAACTAAAAAATGTAAATGCTGATCACTCCTTAATTCCTCTTCAAGGCCAATAACAGTTTAGTAAGTAAACTCTAATAACTCATTTAAACCAAGAAAACTATAACAAGCTGCTCAATAAATCTTTGCTAAAGGGAAAGAAGGACAAAAATAATTTATGTATATTCTCTGTGATCCTGCTGTAAAAATCTCAGGAAAAATACACAAATCATTATTTTATTTAAAAGAGAGAGGGGACAAAAAGGCAATAATCATAGTTATTTGATATAATTATTCCTAAAGGAATCCATAAGAGACTAGAAAATGTATAAAACCCACTACTCCTGATCTGCTACCTGGGGAGAATGAAAAAAACATCCTGGTAGGAAACACAGGTGAGAAAATAATGAAATTAGCATCTCCAAAATGTTTAAAAAAGGATCTTCAGCGTAAAGAGAATCGACAGCATAGCTTTAAGGATAGATAAATGGCTGCCTCAAGGATCTGTCTTACCTCCTCTGTGTTTTTTTTTTTTTTTAAAGTAATACCTTAATTTGCATAGTAATAACCCAATTATTGTAAGATTAGGTGACAGAAATCTCATTATTACTGTTCCTACAAAACAGTCAATATTCCATTCAGTACCTTTTAATGTTACGCACCTTAAAACATAATTATTCCAATATATGCTCATTCATCTTTAATGCAATTGCTTTAATAATAATAAAAAAGGCTCTTCCTGTAATTGTAAGAGGGGGTTTAGTTGAATATATTAGTGTTGAAACAAGATTTTCCTCCTTCAGGCTGCTACAGAAACAAGCAAAGCCAACCAACTGCTCAGGGGCACGCTCCCTCCCCTCTTCCCAAGAGGGAGTCCACCAAGAGGCCTAAAGCACATATGTTAAAATATGTTACAACAACTCTCTCTCTCCATCTCCCTGCTCCCTGCTTCTTCCCACGCTGAGAGCTGGTCATAAAACAAGCTTGCAAACAAAATCAAATATATAGTAGCATCAGGCTTCTGAGAGTTATTTGTGTTTAGGGCTTGCTGTTACAGGGAGAGGGAGAAGGGCTGTGGTTTTAGGGCTTACCTGCCACAGGCTTTCTCAGTTTCAATTACAAAGATAATAAATGCTGTAAGTGGTCAGTGACCAGATTAACAGGAGAAAGGAAATGGAAGAAGGAGATAGGGCTGGCTCCATCAGAAAAATACAGTAGTACACATGCTCTGCTTCAGGAGGATGTCACGAACCGTGATGAGAGTGGAAACAGCAGCTATTATTTCATCAGGCACATTTATCTCAGTGTATGCAAGGTAAGGCCAGGTAGCCTTTTACAGGCAAAACTTCTGTAACACTTCTTCAAACCCAAAAGAGGCTGGAAACCACTTAGAGTTGGTATCACCAGGTATCTGGCAGGGGCCCATACAAAATCAGTCAGTGCTTCAAGACCGGTGCATAGCAGCCAGTGTGTTCCACGGTCACTTACAGAGGCTGGAAAGAAAAGGCCTGCAAACAGCTGCTCCATCCCAATCTACCCAGGACAAGTAGAGCAGCAGTGCAGGACAAGGTGGAAGCCGTTCTTTGCATAAACACACAAATTCAGCTGCTTGGCTTTCAGTTCATCACTTAATCCACCATCACTAAAAGCAGTAAATACAAGATGCAATTTCACAGGAGTTATTTACTGTTTAATTTTTGTGAAAGCCTTCTGTCAAAATGGCATGAAGGAAAAGTAATTTGGCCAAGTTCCGATTTTCAAAGTCCTTTACAATCAACTGAGCCAATTCAGGTCCGATTAAAAAGGGAAAGCACTTGTAGCTGGAAACTGTCCCTGGGTGGAAGAATTGCAGGGGTTTTGCAGGGTAGGGAACACAGATTGCTGATCTTGGGGTTTATGCAACCCACCTCCAACCCCCAATTACTGTGGGGCTAAACATGACTGAGAACTGCAGGGCTGCCTCTTTATGCTGCCCTGGATTTTATGGAAAGGGAAAATATCAAGTGCCATCATGCAAAAGCTGACATCAAAATGACGACTCCTGGTGGTGCCTCCAGTCCTGCACGGAGGACAATCTCCAGTGCAGAACAGTTGAACCTTTTCTCTGAAGATTTTGACCATTTGCCTAATAGTTCTGGTTTTGAGAAGTTTCCAATTATACCAGGTCCCACAGAAAGGAAATTAAAATTACTGTTTTCATTTGGGGAAAAAAAAAGCAGTGAATATGCTAACAATTTTTCCTTACATTCTTATCATCTCATTTCATGCCTTTAAACAGAAAACCTTGTGAATCTTATTATGAAAATTATCAACAAAGAAGAAACAGCCTTCCATCTCACACCAAAACTTGGAGGGCTGGGTTTATACCACCCTGACCCAGTCTGACTGAAATTGAAAACTTTTCCTCTTCCATTAATAGCTTTTCCAATTCAGCAGTTCAAAGCCACAATCCCTCACAGCCTATGCAAGGATTTGGGATCATTTTATATATCTGTGTGGCAAATGAACATGAAAGAGAAACTCTCCTTATGGCTGGGAACTATCCTTTGGGGGGAAAAATGTTATTAGCTTTTTAGAGAGCATTTGCAAGGGTAATTTGCACTACAGCATCTCTTTTTATTGGCCTTACAAGCAAGTGTTGAAGCTATTTGTCTTATCATATATATTCACTTTGAATAGGGACCTCATGTGAAATGCTTCTCCTGAAACAAGGAACAATGAGTTTGAAAACCAGCACCAGGAAGGTTTGAGTGTGGCAATAATTATAATTTATTTCAACCAAGAAATACTGAAAGTGAAGTGGGAAAGGATAAATGGAAGAAGGAAAAAAAAAAAGGAAAAGCTTCTGATTTAGTCTGTTGTAACTTAAGGCAGCTATGCCACAGCTCTTAGCTTGGTCCAGCAATTTCACAGGTATTATAACGGAAGGGTAAATCGCTACTCCTGGACACAATTTGTATTTCCCTACTTCTTAAGAGTCCTCAACAAAACCCAGGGCCTCACCATGTAAGATTCTGCACAAACAGTACCACTCCCAGACAACCACAACCTAGAATTACCATCACCTGTAAAGAACAGCAGCACAGGAGGCAGCAGAAATCCTTCCCCTCTTTCAGTATGGTTTGACTCACAGAAGAAGCACAGCTGCAGATTTCTCCTGAAAGCGTCAGTAGCTCTGTCGCTGAAACCTCTGAGCCACCTCACCTTGCTCTCTGGGATAGCTGAGGAAAGAGAATTGATCTCTTTTATGCTTTGGTACCACAAAATGCAAACTGCGGATCTCCAGGTCTGAAAGTGGCATTTCATTCTGCCAGGGTAAATAACTTCCACTTTAAGGAAGAAAAAAGAAACCATTAACTAGGAAACACTACTAAATTGGCAGTGAAGTTACAAGTCAGCTTCAGTGGAAATGCAGGGAAAGTACTTTCTTCCCAATAAAATCAGTAATAAAAAGATCTATGGAAATGTAACCAGAAATAAGAAAATCAAAGGTTGCCAGTTGCATATGTTTCTAGTACTGACTCTTCCCTACAGCAGAAATTCAATTAGCAGATGACAGCTCTGCCAGGCATTTTGCTAGTGCAGATCCTTTCCCCTTCTACTGGAGTTCAGGAGATTCCCAATGGGTTAAGAGTCCATTCCTCACAGGCTAAAATGATTTACTTGTTCAGTGGCTGCAACTTTTCTATCTCCCCTCTCAGCTCAGCACTGCTGGGTACACTAAACAATTTACCCAGCAATATTACTTACTCTGACTTTTTCAATTAAATGCATTTTAACTGAAAATGGTTTTTCATGGAAAATGGCTAGTTTTCAATAGCAAAGTTCTCAAGCCTGGAATAACTAAATTGAAGAAAACAGAAGGAAAAACAAAACAAAACCACACCCCCAAAGCATCCCACAGGCCAGCAAGACAGCTGCTCACCCAAGCTTTGAGTTCTAACCCTTGCTTCCGATGACAGCCCTGAACCACAATTCCACATCTTGCATGAGTGTGTTAACCTCTGGGCTATGACCTACACCAAAGTGGTGGCTTTCTCTCAAGGTCATATTTGACTTCTGGAAGGGTGGGATTTTTTTTTGTAAGTGAAATTCCTGTAAGCTTTCTTTCTCATACTGAGTCAGAAAGACAGGAACAGAGAGTTCTTTGAAAGGTTATTGAAACATATGATGGACCAGCACTTTCACAAATCAACACAGCAGCATTTAATCAGCGAAACCTTCTTGACTAGCTTTCAGCATGACCCAACAGAAACAGAAAAGATGTAGGCTTTTTATGTTTGATGTAAACCAAGAAGTGAAGCTGACCAGCAAAAGAGAGCAATTAATTTCTCCAAGATGCTTGCCTAAGGGAACAAAACACAACAACAAAAACCACAATCAACAAAAAAACAACCAAGCAAACCCGAAGAAGAAGGACCCCACCAAAGAAAATCCTCACAACCAAATTTTTAATACATTTCTCCATGCAAAGATATAGACTCAAGTCCCACATCCTTAGCTAAACTCCCACTGACTCCTGAGACATGTCTGTGATAGCTTTTCCTCACCTACTAGGATATTTCTCTGCATAAATATTACATACATTAAAAATGGCCAAACTGTGTCTCGGTCACGACAGAATGGTCACTTGTTTACTCACAGTATAAAATAAGCCTATCTGGCCTCATATTACCAATTTGGAAAGCAATGCATCTTATACACTGACATTCTCATCAGTATCAACTTCAGAGCTAGAACTTGTCTCTTTTGAACTGACCCACAGAGCAAAATGTAAAATAAGCCCCAAAAAGCACAACTAACAGTACAGGGAAGAACAGAAAGACTTCATAAAATAAATAAACATCCCCTCAAACAATTACACACAGTTCTCACTGATGCTTTGGTCGGCACTATGCACCACCAGAAACTGAACAAAGCCATTTCTAGCAGCTTTGAAGAGCAATTTAAATCCAAAGCTTACTTACAATTCACGTAAAAAGTCAGACTGAAGCATCAACGCACAACTACATTCCTAACCAAGCCAGGGACACATTAACTCTGTGAACTGTTTTTCCCTACTTATCATGGCCATCATCAAGACTGGCTCTCTGGCTGCTCTGGCAGTACGTTGTAGTGTTTCCAAATGAAGATGCTTATGATATAGATATAGCTCCCATACATGTGGGTCCATCTGCTTGCTGTCAATGTAACATACGTGTTAAATACTGCATTAGTATTTAGCTTTGACATAAACAGGCCCATATTCAGCAAGTGCCTAGCTTTAAAAACTTTAATAAGTGCTTATTAAAGTCCTTAAAGTTAGCCAGGTGTTTAAGTAATAAGCTGAAACATGGCCAAAGTTAGAATAAGTGTTGATATGGTATAAAATAAAAGCTTAATAAGTAATGAATAATGAGGCCAACACAAAGCTCATTCAGCTGAATTCCACTGTCATTAAGCTATAAACACACACATAATTCCTGGAGACATCTGATCTAACGGAACTCTGAGGTCAAGCAGAATGATCTTTCCCATCTATTTCAATGTGAAAATAAAATTATTGGTTTGTGAATACAAAAGTTCTTTCAAGAGCCGAGCTGTTTGAGACAGACTTGTCCACACATACAAGAAGACCTTAAATGTTTATCTACAAATCTGAACAAAAATTTTACCTATGACCCAGATGGCCATGTGATAAAAAATGTAGAAGAGTTAGTAAAATCCTATATTACACATCATCTAAATCAGCAAATGACTTGATAAAAATGTGGCTATCTTTCTACTGTATCTCCCTCCTTAGATGATTTGATTACCAAAAAAAAAGAAGAGGAAAAAAATCCCTCTTCATTAAATATCTCAAAGAAAATTGAATAGCTGATAAAGAAACCTGAACTTCAGCTATTCTCACTGTCCATGGTATTTGTAAGATGTATTCTAATGTGAACACTCTTGAGCTTTAACTATTCACATGTGGCTGAAACATTAGAAGTCTAGGTCTGAATCACACAAAGATCAAGTTTTGATGCAATATATATTCCTACCAGTGTGTGGCTTACATTCTGATCTGGGGAGTCTGCCATCACATAATGTGTCACTTTCTATAAAATAAAATCTGGGCACTATTGAAGGCATTGTCATTTCATATGACAAAAATATCAATGTTAAATGTGCCTTTAAAACATTTATCAGTCACGTGTGTCAAGAGGCAAGAGACGAGGAATATTTCATGTGAGTAAAATGCAGCTAAGTTAACTTGACAAGAACATATATTCACTTAAGAACAGGATATGTCCCTCTTGGCATGGACATCATACTGTGCAGAGTCTCAAAGAATTTAATTAGAGCTGTAATATAGTAATTAACTACTGTATACTGAAACCTTCTGTAATTTCTTTTTTCAATAGTGGGTGAAGAAAGAGAAAAGATCATGCCGGAAACAAACGATGGCCCAGGAAAACAAAAGCTACTTTAAATCCACAGGCATTAAAAGGTGGGTGGTGGGCTCTGTCATCTCTTTATCCAATTGCTCACCTCACCTTGGACCCAATTTCTTATGATGCCTTCTCTGAGTTACACAAGTGATACAATAAAGTCTGATTTATTTTTGACATTTCTGCAGAAATTCCACATCTATAAAGAAAATATCATTGCTGCTGCACAAAGTCGATGTGGTAAATTCTCCCAGTCTCTAAATAGTATCTTCCACAACTTCTCAACCATAAGTACGGCTGGGTTTATGCAGAAAACAAAAATAATGTCAGATTTGTGTCTAAACACAATTATCAGACACTTGAAAGCACTGAAAAGACTTCCTTTTATAATGTGCATGTCTCTTAGGGCTTCCACAAACACCAATATAGAGTCTTGTGGAGATTTTCTAAATAATGTAGTCCAAGCTAGGAAGTGGAAGTGAACCTAACCTGAGTCTAACCTGAGATCTCTTTTTTCTTTTTCTCATGCTGAAAGCAGGGCCAAGTACATGATAAAGGGAGAAACTCCTCAATCATACAATGCATATGCTCCCACAGGCACAGCTACTGATGCAGAGGAGAGACAGGGAGGACTTGACAAGGTGATAGGCCTATCCTATTAATCATCTGCTTCCCTGTGAATGTGCAAGTCAACACTGACTCTTGGAGACCTTTACATTCATCTGTGATCTCCTGAACAATTGACAAATCCTAAACCAAGTTCTTTCCTTGGAACTCTGCCAAATTTCACATTTAGGAACAATTTGAGGATTCTATGGGTAACATATTGGACCCACAGCAAAAACAGACACATGTATTTTTCCTGCTCAATTCTTCTTCGGGTGGGTGATCTTAACCACTTCCATTGTCATTTCTCCACTCATAAGCCAGTAATAATTGTAACTTGCCTCTTCAATAAAGCATCTTGAAATCTGTGAGTAAAAATCACTATGTAACAGCTGAATTTCACAATTAGGTGTTACTAGTCTAGGCAGCAAAAATAAAGAGAATATGAAAACATCCAAGCTCTAATTTATTGTTACTTAATTCCTCGGTCTGTCTCTGCCTTCTTCACTCAGCTGTGTGAAGTGAACACTCAGTGTTACAGAGAATGAATGTTAGTATGTTCAGGATAAATACATCTACGAAGCATTTGCAGACCTGACAGTGAGACACACCACAGAGTAATGGGTTACAACAGGTTAGCAGGGCCCTAACTATTCTCTTCCACTGTTGCAACTGGCTCTGAAAGTTTTTTTACACTGTGGTAACTCAATCACCTCAAAAAAAGTAGCTCCTTCCTGAGCTTTCAAAGCCAGAATCCCCCTTGACCGTGGACTCCTAATTTGTCATTCATCTACTCAGCTGGATGTGCTTCAGCACTTGTAATGGGAAGTGATGGCCTTTTTCTTGGTTGGTGAAGCAGAGGCCAAGTTGAACACAAAAAAATTCTACCCAGTTTCCCTGCACTGCTTCCCATGGCTCCTCTCACACTTGTTGGAGACTGGATTTCCCAGGGTCAGAAAAGTAAGCAGCCCTCAGCAGGGGGAAAGACATTCACTGCCACTGCACAGCAAATTCGAGGCCTGCTCAAAGGCTGCAGAGGGGTATCAGGGACCCCCCTGGAGCTCCCTCAAACAGCTCTTCCAACCAGCAGAAGTCCCAAGAGGGAAAGACGAAAGCCTGCAGGGACAGACTCTCCAAGGTAAGCTGGAGAAGTCATTTACAACCTGAGCCCCAAGGCTACACCTTAGGCAGCAAATGTGGGCCAGGGCCTGCTCTTCAGTACCACATGGCTCGCTTCCCTATGGTCCAGCGTTCCTTCCCCTTCATAGGATGTCTTTGCTTGCTGCTGTCCCTCAAATCAGGACAAGGTTTTGGTTGGGATGGTGGCTGCTGCCACCCTAAGCTATGCCAGAGAACACACCATCACCACAAATCACAGGCTGTTAGTGCTGACTCCTTGCCCTTTTCCTGCCCAGTTTGCTTGTATAGTCCCAGCCACTGGGGCTACAGCAGCATTATTTAACTAACCAGGCTTAAAACTGAATGCTGTAACACTGCTTACCCCCATACTGCACATCAAACTGCCAACAGGGAATCATGCCTGTCCTGTGGTAACTGCTGAACCATCTCTGAGCCTTGTTGGTGGAAAGGCTGCTTGGGCCTGGGTCAAAAGCACCTCACCATGCCTTGTTCCAACAATGTGAAGGCATGGTCAACAGAATTCATGGGCCCAGGATCTGAGGATCTTGGCAGGAAGTCACTACCATGACCCTTCCTTTCTAAATCCCCATTATTCAATCCCTTGGTGCCTTGGTGCCTGCAGAAAGCTCAGCAACCTTGGCACAAGATCTGGGAAGGGTTCACAGAGGCTCCCTTCTGTGGAAAAACCCTTTCTGTCCACGCTGCCAGCTGGCCAGCCCTCATTCATCAGATGACATTGCTACATCACCTAAACCAAAACTTTGAGACTGCTCTAGCCCCTCCCTGGAGAACCATAAGGACATCTCATCCTTAGACATTCCTGGTAGCTCAAGGCACGACTCCAGCCTTCTCCCAGGTCTCTGTTGTAAAATTTCTCCTAATGCACCAGCACAATCCAGCCTCCTCACACCATCCTCTATGTTCCCTGTCTTTCCCACAATCTAGATGTTTACCACCTTGGAAAAACAAAAATCCACACAACCTCCCCGCCCCCTTCTTATATACAGAATGGGACATACAGGAACGTAATGTATTTCTGATTTCCTTCTCCAGAGATCAAGACGTTTCCTTGCATGTACATCAAAAGCTAATCCTCCCACCTCCTCCTCGTAAACATGCAAGTTCTCCAGCCTCTTCCTCATTACATAAGGCATATGCATAATCCTTCTCCTCCCACAAAGCATCTCAAGAAACACAATCCTCCTCCTCCCCCTCAATCACACCAAGTCTAATCCCAGTGCTTCTGACATTACCCACTAAATAGCCATCAATACAGTAAGAAAAAATGGAATGAAGCACAAACTATGCACATGGCTGAAACCACATCCCCACAACTCTTTCAGCTTTCTGCTCAGTCCTCCTGTTCTGCTTCATACACGCAAGTGAAAATTATTTTTCTATACAAACTCTGCTAGCCTTCTTCCCCCCCCTCCCCCCCTCCCATGAAGGATGAGAGGGAGGCTGGATGTTCTTTTATTAGTGAACAAAGAACTCGGTTTTGTTTTGTCGGTGGCATTTTATGGTCATATTTTACAGATAAGTTCATGGCAAGTTCAGAGGAAAAGAATTTTCAAAGAAAACCGATCACAAAGCATTGTGGGGAACGATATGGAGAGTTGACAAAATGATGATAAACAATGGGGGGAAAAAAAGAAATAATTAAGTGCCCTGAAACACTGCATCAGTATTTAGCACATTGTTGAATTTTCTTAAAGAAAATGTTTCCTTGTCTGTAATTTCAGAAAGGGATCTTACCCTGGGCTATGGAAGCAGAATGCTGCATATATATTGTTTTTAAAACATACTTGTCTCACGCTCTCTCTATATAGAAAAGAAAATTCCAAATATGTCTGTATGAGATAAGGCTTTCAGAACAAAATATAATACGTGGAAATCCTTTCTTGAAGTTCTTTGTGGTCTGAAGGAGGTAGGAAACTTGAAACAGTAGTTGCAGTAAACAGAAGTAAACAAGGTGTGAAAAATTGAGGCACAGATGGAAACTAAAACTCTGAAGAAAAGTGTCTTAAAAAAGTGAGAGAAGTGATGTCTTACGTGGACCTGGCAAGTCAATTTACAGTTACTTCTAAATCCCTTTAAGAACTCAGTTGCAAATAAGTAGAGAAGGTCTATGCATAGCATGTAGGAAAGTTAGTAAGAAAATGGAGAATAAGTAGAGAGCTGGACACGCAGAACTTCTAGCTCTAATTCCAATCTGCCTTTGTCAAGATGGCTTAGCTGTACTATCTCTTAGACCAGCTCTTTTCATGGCTAATGGGGTGATAGTATTTTCCTCTTAAGCATGCTATCAAGATGAACTAACTAAATTATACTAACTAAAGCTACCTCACTGTCCCCCTGCAAATTTCTGTCAAGGCTCCTTCCTTGCCCTGATGTCTGCAAAGGATATCTTGACTGCTGAGCAGCTAGTAGATAGTAAGATACCTGCTTATTATGTCTACATTAGGAAGCAATACAGTGCAACAGAGGCAGAGCACTAGATCATAGAAGCTGATACTGGGGCACTTACATCTATATTATTTGAGGCTCAGGTTTACTATCGACTAGATTCAGCCTTGTACTGAATCTTGTGTGTAGGTTCACATTTGTTTCAAGGGACCAACCATTGGTTTAGATCCTTGTAATTCCATCAGTGCTCAGAGCTTCTGTGCTGTGTTTCTGGAAAGGAGCTTCTGCTTTATTTTCCTCCAGAGGAACCTAGTTCAACACAAACCAAAACCATCCTTCAAGCCAAGATGACATATGCTAAGTAAAAAGCACCAGGGAGATTTCCTTCAAAACCACACTAGTGGTCCAAACCAAAATGCTAAGACAGGTGTAACCAAAGCTGACTGTTGTGATTTTTCTTTATGCATTCCCTCTATCTCCTTATCCTGATTTTTTTAAAATTAAATCTTCAAGATATACTATGAGTTTTAGACCATGTAAAGTTTTAGTGGTGAAGCCACTCTATTCATGACTGCTTCTGGATGCAGTTTACATGGAGGGGGCTGGTCTCTTCTCCCAGGCAATCAGCACCAAAACAAGAGGACACAGTCTCAAGCTGCACCAGGGAAAGTTTAGGCTTAAGATGAGGAGAAAGTTCTTCTCAGAGAGAGTTGTTAGCCATTGGAATGGGCTGCCCAGGGAGGTGGTGGAGTCACCGTCCCTGGAGGTGTTCAAGAGGGGACTGGATGTGGCACTTGGTGCCATGGTCTAGTAGTCATGAGGTCTTGGGTGACAGGTTGATGATCTTTGAGGTCTTTTCCAACCTTGTTGATTCTATGACTCACAAGCAGCTGCAATGGCACAAATTAAAGTGCAAACAGTTACAGTGCAATGGCAGAAAGAAACATCTAGTGTCAGATATTTTAAACCAGTTTTCACACTATAGTGTGCAGTCATTTGAATTTTTGGGATAGTCGCAGTCAGGTCTTACTCCACTATATGGTTCCTACCACAGTATCTTTACTCATACAGTGAAAAGTATGCTGAAGAATTATTTGGCTCAGCATCTGTACTATAAAATTGATTTTCCTCAACAATAGTGTACTTAAATATTAGTGTTAATAGTGTATCTTTTTTTTCCTTACACCTTCAAGATAGGTATAAGCAGCAGCAAAATCTTAAGAGATGCTCATGGTGTGAGTGTACACTCTGCAAAAATTTTTGTACACTGCGCAAAAATTCAAGACATTGCTGCATACTGTTCACTGGGAATGGGACAGGGAGCACCACAGGGAGAATTCAGCCATAACAGTACAACATTCTGTACAAGCTGATGAGACCATGTACTAAAATACATTCACCTATCAAGAAATCCTAGCTACTGTGGCCAGTAGAATCATAGAATGGTCTGGGTTGGAAAGGACCTCCAAAGGTCATCTAGTCCAACCCCCTCTGCAGTCAGCAGGGACATCCTCAGCTGGATTGGGCTGCCACTAGCCCTTGTCAAGCCTAACCATGAATATCTCTAGGGTTGAGGCCTCAACCACCTCCCTTGGCAACCTGTTCCAGTGTTCTGCTACCATCATAGTCAAGAACTTGATCCTAGCATCTAATCTAAGTCTACTCTTCTCTAGTTTGAAACCACTGTCCCTCATCCTATCACTACAGACCTTTGTAAACAGACTCTCTGTATCTTTCTTGTAGTCCACCTTCAGGCACTGGAAGTAGCTCTTTGCTCAGAAAAAGTGATAAGCAGACAGGCAGACAGCAGTACAATGACTTTAAGTCTTAGAAATACTATCTTTTGGTTTGTTTGAGTTTTTGCATCAAGTTCTTTCTGGAAATAAGAGTAAATTATCACATTTAAACTGGATATTAAATTAACCACTATTAATCTCCTGGGGACACAAGAAGCCATAAAAAGCAGAGGAATTTTAAAAAGTCTTATACTTTCGTGTTTCTAACCATTATTGTCGTTCTGCTTCTAAAATCAAACCAGTTTTACTCATCCTTTCTTAGCTTCTCAGAATGAAATATTTCCAGAGACCAAAATACTTGTGTGACCCAGAAACATCACTACTTTCCAAAAATATAATGACATGCTAACCTATTAATGCAAACCTAATGCTTTACATCCTTTGCACTGAATCACACTGAAATGTTCCTTTGTGGCAATCTTATTGAACATGTTGCCAACCTTTCTATGTTAGAGACATTCAGAAGAATGACCCTTTCAGGTAAGGAAACACTAAATAATCATCTCACCATCTCTTTTTTTTTCCCCCTTCTTTTTAATCAGCTTGCTTGCACTACTTAAAATAGTTATTGATTCTTTAGGGCATGTGTCTTCTACTTATATTTACCTTAAAACAGGGTCCAGCTGATTTCCTTGTCTTCTTTCACCATGATATTGGTTTGCTAAAAATTGAAACATCTGGCCCTGTATGTCCATCTACAGACTTCTCCCACAATGTATCAGACCTTCCCTCCTTTGAATTAATGTCAGAGATGAACTTTTAATGCATGGCCTTGGCTTGATATATGAGTACATGCAAGGAATGTGAGGTCACTCAAGCTAGAAAACCAGCTGTCCTCCATGCAACAGAGCAAAACAAAAACTGGAGGCAAAAAAAATTCTCATTGTACTTGCTTCAAAAATGTATAAAATGATCTTATTTAGCACTTTGTTTTAGCACTATTTAGCAAGTTAAATAGAATTTAGATTTTATTTTATAAGACATCAATAAAACTAAATTGCACTCTTTAAAATGCAGACCTATTTTAAATGACAGCCAGAAATGCACCAGCAGAAATGGGGTTTTTTTCCCAAGTTCTGCCCTCACACAGCAGTACCTACAGTCATGGCTACTTTATTCTTACCAGTCTGAAAATGAACACCTAAGGGTAACAAACTTCCTTTAAATTAAACATTAATAGAACTTTGTTAATTGTGTGATGTAACATGTCTTTTGGAATGGAGGACAAAAAGTCTTTCCATAAAGCTAACACAATACATCAAGTTTCTAATGCTGCTGGCTGCGTTGCTTTAGTTAAATGAATGTTTTATGGAGCCTGAAGAGCATGCAGCACACAAACTCCAACACATCATTTTACTGGCAGTTTGAGAAAAATCAGGGTTAATCTACAAAGACCATGGGGCAGACTAGAAGGAAGTCAGTTTTTATGGGCTCCTTCTGCACTCAGTGAAGAAAAAGAGAAGCAATACAAAGGCAACATTGGTTTTCCACCTTCAGTTTACAGATACTTGAGGTATTCCAACAGAGTGAAGAAATCTTACAGAATACATTTGCCTTAGTTTTTGCAATACTCTCCTAAGACAACAGTCAGAGTCTGCCAGTTTCCTGATAAATCAGCCATACTTGGTTAGCCTCTCTGGAGCTATCCATTGCAATTCAGGGAGACAGTAGAAGACAACTGTGCTTCTCCAGGGACAATGCACTGCAAAGATACATATGTATTTACACAGACCTAGTGTTGTCAAATATTGTGATTTTATCATGAGACTCATAGCAGGCATTTCTCTTTAAGATCTGTTGTGCTTATTGGAGAATATCAGCTCCAATTTAACACAGAACTGGAGCTACTGGCTCTGCTGCTTTAAAAAAACTACCCTTGAAAGTGTGAACCCTGATAACTCAAAAGCAAGAAAAACATAGAGGGTTTTGAGGGTATTTGTCTTACAATTTCTAAATGATTTTGTGGCCTGCTTCAACTGGTAATATTCACACAGATGGGTTAAATGTCTTTTTGCACTCTGAATTAATTTCCCTAAAATCTGTTCTCAGAGCCTTGTCACTCACCTGAGTAATCCTACTGGTTTTAAATGGGCCTCCATAAGTGACCAGACTAGTCTACTTCTGCATGCTGCTGAGCGTTACGTAGGAGGTGCCGATACTCCCACATCCCTTTAAAAAGAAGATTAGGCACTAAGATAAGTGAAAACTTCTGTTCAAATTGGCTCAAATCCTTCCCCTATTTAAATTGGTGGCAGAACTCCCACTTACTTCAAAGGTCCAGGACAGGCACACTGTATTAATTAGGACAGTACAAAAACTCACATTACAAAACCAAAGCATGTGACACTCACCTGATTTAGAACAAAACCAAAAAATGTAGCCTTGGATTTACATCTCAGTGAACACTGAGCACTACAGACTGGTGGAGAAGTTCTGGGGAATTTGGATTTTGAAACAAAAATATGTAATGATGAGACACTTTTATACATTACTCACTTGTTATGAGACGGAAAGTAGGACCCTTTTGCGTCAGGTCTAGATTTGTTGACATGCATGTAAATGAGAATAAAGCTCAACCAAACTGTAGCTTGTACTTGCCACAGCTATGCTTACATTGAAGAGGGCTGTGGGGTGGGGAATTTTAAAGAAAGTTTATCCTTTGCATCACTTGCCAATACAGTGTACTTCAATGGTAGCTCGTCCAGCACTGAAACAGCCACCTCAGCCCAATGCTTAACACAGTAAGTGTCACTTCAGGCTCCTCTCGTGGCAAAGCCCCAGCGCAGGGCAGGTATACTTCATTTAATTTACCACTCTGGCCCATCCCAAATTCCTCCTAGAAGATGGCTACATCAGGCTGGCCCATCCCAAAACAGCCTCTCTGCTACAAAAATTAAACCTCAGAGCTGCACTTTGCAGTGCAGCAGCAACGCTTGCTCAGTCCTGATGGTGCAGGGGGCTGAGGCCAAACTTCCGCTCCCCAGACAAAGCAGCGATGCCTTTGCTCGGCCTTTTTTTGAAGCGATGGGGAGCAAGCAGGCTAATGTCAAGCTGAGTATTTTTAATATTTATAATGAATAAAATTATATGCTTGGAATGCAACCTTCAGCATAACAGCATTAAAAACTAAATTTTTATTTGGATTATATTCACGGTAATAACAAGTAATGTAGTGGGTTTTTTGTGACATAGGTTAAGAAGTCTGTAACCTCTAATTTGACAAGAACTCTATTATCACTCACTGGAAAATTAGACAAGATAGAATATTAAGACATCCAAAAACTGACACAAATAGAAAACTAGGTCTCTCACTTGCTCCTCTTTCTTTAAACAAGGAAGATGATTATATGCTGTTTGACATTCCATTTTCAGGGCAACTAAAGAGATGCTGGGAGTCACACTTCATTTATTCTTCCAAATGCCACCACTGAAAAAAAAAAAGTGTTGGTATTTGAAGGCACCATACTCCCACAAACAGCGGTCAGAATTAACCTTGTCTTCCTGATGCTTTTATTTGTGAAGTCCTTCAGTTTATTTTCTCAAGATGAAATTAAAAATACCCTCATGACTGAGTGTAAGCACTTAAAGCATACACACTACATGGTGGGCCAAAACTCCCCAGGGTGTAGCCTCACTGAACTCATTGTATTAGACAAGTCAAGGGGAAATATGTTCTTGTAGAGATTTCCAGCCTCGAGATATTTGGATTTGCTTAAGGTTAGCATCTGAACTTTTACTTAACTGTTCAGACTGAACCTCAAGAAATGCTGAGGTTCACAACCAACCCCAAATCTAAGAGAGAAGGAAATTACTTTAATATCCCTTTCGTGATTCCCAGTAAGATGTTTTGCTTTTCAACACGAGTAAAATAGTGTAGGTTTTTATCTTGTCATACCAGTGAATAAAGGCATAATGTAGCACATTTTCCTTAAACAAACAAACAAACAGACAACTCCTCCTCCATGTTTTCTGTTGGAATTTTATCAATTCAAAATAAGAAAAAACTAAAACTTTTCTTTTTAATACACTTGAAGCTGACACAAAAAATTAGAGCCATTAGTTGAGTTTTTAGTCTGTTCTTACTCAGGCAAAAGTCCCATTGAAATGAAGCCAACATAACTTCAAAATCTGAATACTGTTTCATTCAGCTTTTCAGCACCAAGATGAAGCTTTAGTTACAACCATCTGTCATGGGTATAATCTCATAGCACTGATACCCATTTCTCTTAAATAAAACCTTTCTTCATAAACTTTTTATCTACCTCTGGGGTATATACACAGCTCAAAGAGTACAGATTAAAAAAATCAGTGCTTTCTCTCTCTTTGTACAGGAACAATAATAGTACCTTGCACTATAATAAAAATTCATCTCAGCTTAGCTAGGCTGAAACACACACTACAATACACTATCTTGAAGATGCAGATGAAAACTTGTTTTGGCACATCTTGAAAGAACATAGGAACCAAAGGATGGTAGAGAAGGAGACAATGTTGTATTTTAGGATCTCAACACATTGTAAGGTTTCTCAAATAGCAGCTCCTTCCACTACCATTAAAAATCCACTATACATGCATTACTGACTTTTAATAAAATGAAGTTGACACTGTGCTTTCAATGGGAAAATTATAGAGGACATGGAAAAATATTATTATACCTGCACCCAATAATAAAGCAAAATCATCCCTGAGAGCTTGCATCCCTCCAAATACCTCACACTGGCCTTGGTAACATGTGATAAAAGGCTCAAAACTCCAGACAAAATAGAGAACTAGGGGCTGATGACAACTGAAATGAGGAAACAGCACGGTCTGCTGGTTGAGGCACTGAACTGGATATCTCCCCACATGGGGCTGCATTTCTAACTTGGCTACTGAGACACTTTCTTTCTCTTGGGCCAAGTGTGCAGTAAGTTGGGCCAAGCTGAAGGCTATAAAAATACCCATGCAGTTCAAGGTGTAGGCAGAGCTATTTTCTTGCACTCTGAACTGTCCAACAAGAATTCTTCTTGGTCCATACGGCCACCTTAGCATGGTGCTCTGTCCACCTGCACTGCTGGGATATATTAACTAATGTTCCACACTAATCCATCATGTCCTTCCCTGAAGATATGTCCCTAACTGAAAAAAATAACAGCGCAGGGTCATACTCAAAATTCCAGGTTGTGTCCAGTTCTAGGCTCCTCAATTCAAGAGAGACAGGGAATCACACATTCACAGAATGATAGAGGATGGAAGGGACCTGTGCAGATCATCTCGTCCAATGTCTCTGTCAGAGGGGGTTCACCTAATAGCAAGTTGCACTGAATGGCATCCAGGCAAACTTTGAATGACTCCAGAGATACAGACTCCATCATGACTGTGGGAAGCCTCTTCCAGCACTCCACCACCCTCAACATAAAGAAGTTTCTCCTCATGTTTAGAGGGAACTTCTCGTATGTTCAAATTTGTGCCCATTATCTCTTGTCCTGTCACTGGGCACCACTGAAAAAAGCACTGGTCCTATCCACCTGATTACCACCCTTTAATTATTTATAAGCACTGATAATGGGAACTACTAGAGAGAGTCCAACAGAAGGCTACAAAGATATTATGGGACTGCAGTATCTCTCTTATGAAGAAAGAATGATAGACCTGGGGCTCTTTAGCTTGGAGAAGACTGAGAGGGGATCTTTTCAATACACAGAAATATCTTAAAAGGTGGAGGTCAAGAGGATGGAGCCAGAGTCTTTTTAGTGGTGCCCAGGGGTAGGCGAGAGGAAATGGACATAAACTAGAACACAGAAAGTTCCATCTACACACAAGGGTGACAGAGCACTGAAAGAAGACTCCTAGTTTTATACATATCTAAGATTTTTGACTCAAGACAGGTATTTTATGTCACTCATGATTTTTGAAGCCATGGAATTACTATACTGCTAAAGATTCCTTTTTTTTGGTAATCTTAAAAGCCTACTTTTCATGATCAGTGACAACACAATACTAAGTAGTAGATCTTTGCTGGTTGATTTGGGATTTTTAAAGGAGTACCATTTAAAAACAGTCTAGACACTGCCAAAGACAAGCAGTAGCAAGAAACTAATGGCATACACAGTGCTTCAATTTCAGAAGCCCATATTAGGCATGATATACTTCTTGAGGATTCTGGGAACTGTAGTCTCCTAGCTTACTTTTCAAATTTAATCAGTTCAAGGGCAACCTTCTGGATATTTCTATTGGTAAAAATTAGATAAATTTT
Source organism: Melanerpes formicivorus (assembly GCF_026170545.1). Lineage (NCBI taxonomy): Eukaryota > Metazoa > Chordata > Aves > Piciformes > Picidae > Melanerpes > Melanerpes formicivorus. Next base: position 8,215,398 of record NW_027142360.1, on the reverse strand, counting down.
TTTCCCCTGAAAACTTCTCTACAACTGAAGGGAAGAAAACCAAGTGAGCCTATTCCTCTAGTGTAAACAGGCTATTCCCTTGATTAAAACTGATGAAGCTGTCTCTCCCTGCTGCACAAATGTATAAACCAATGTATCTTATCTATTTGCCAGGATACTGAGTGATGTCTCCAGGGCTGACTATCAGCTGATTTAATTGTAAGACAGTTTTATGCTAGCTATAGGAGAAGGGAATTTGGTAAGCAAAGTGAAGAAGGTGGGAGAAGAAAACAGGTCAGACAGCTTACAAACATGCCAAAATCAAAGACTAATACTTCCACTCTTTATTCTATAATAAAATTAATGTTGCCCCAGCAGCATGCTGTTTGGTACATGCATCTTATTTATTAAACAAACAAGAAGACAAAGTATTTGCTGAAGATAGTACTCCTGTGTATTTGTGAACTACTTCCTCGTAATTAGCAAAATTAATGATAAATATAATTTTGCTTTTACTTTGTTTTCAGGTATAAACATGCAATATTGTATGTGAACTAGGATAAAATCTGCTACATTGATTATGAGACTATCACACTCTGACTATTTTTTTTTAATATATATGTTTTGTACCAGCATCTTCTCTTGTGTTGGTTCATTTATGTAGCAAAATGAAAGGGCAAAACAGGAGATCTGCAGTTTTAACCCACGGAATGCTACATTCAAGCCCACGATGTGTGCACAGCTCAGGCTGCGTGTTCACACACAGCAAACAGTGTAAAAAACATGAAAGGGGAGAAAACACTGCACAACTCTGAACAAAACCAATCTCAAGTACAAAGACTTGAGAATTATGTTTTTTTTAAGATCTTTGCAAGCAGAGAGGAAAATATGTCCTTAAAATGGGGGCAAAGTGAAAAGGGTTTCTCATAAACATGGACTCAAAGCCTTCAGACATTAAAGACTCATATTATAGACTAACACTGTAAACTTCCCTAAATCTCAACTCTCTTAAAGCCTGAGTTAATTTTTCTGTTGTCACTGGGAATTAAGTTTACTTAGGCAATCGATCTGTCCAATTCTCTTCAAGAATTTGCAGCCTTGAGTAGGTCTGTGGAAGCAGCTCTGCAGAAGAGGGCCTTGCAAGAGAAGGCAGAGGTAAACAGCCCTACTGCAGGAGCGAGAGTCCTGCAGAGAGGAAATTCAACAAAAGATGCATTATGCTATTAACAATAAGAAAACAGCTCTATGATTTCCTTGTATTTTTAATATTTATATTGGCTTGGTGCCCAAAATCCCAAGTAGGTCTTCCTGCATCTCAAAATCTGACTGGACCTTACAGATTGGATTAAGAGACTACAACTAAAAGATGTTTTTTAACAAAACTACTATTTCTAACAGTCAAATTTTTTTCATTTCCACATTTTGCATCCCAGGCACAGTGGACAAGTGTGTTCAGTTTAAGATTCCCAAATTTGTTAGATATGCTGCAACAATGACAGCATACTCACATGATGACAGTAGCCAAAATATCAGTGCTGATTCATATCTGCATGAAACTCACTCTTCAGTTCATAAAATTCTTCCCATCTTTTTGCTAAGTTTGAGGTCTGCTGGAATTTAAGGGCTCAAAGTGAAAAACTAACAGCATGTTATCTATTCTGGGCCTGAGCTGGAAGAGAAAAAAATGGGAAAAAAGAAAGAGTTCCACAGCTTTTCCCCCAAACAGTAACACATTTGGTTTTATTTATAGCTCTCACCTATTTTGGAAATTTTTGTGAACCTGGCCTGACATTCAAATTGGAAACTCATCTTAAAACTAGGGGTGACTCCTCTCCTTTCATGCCTCCAGACAAATGCTTTGAGGAGGCCACTACAAAGCAAAGATATTAATAGCACGATATGAACACGTGAATGTCACAAAGTAATTATTACATTCTAAAAAGGACAGGAAAATAGACAGTATCTTACATGAACTGCTTCTGCTAAATAGCAAACAGAAAAAGCACAATATGAAGCCAGTGTTTATATGTGGGAGATTATAAAGGGCTCTGAAAACTGCAGCATGACTTTGGCATGGGTGACACAGTATTGTGAACACTTTCAAGGAGGTCCCATCAGACCTTGGAGCTAACAATCCTCTTTCAAATCTGTCTACTTCTTCCTTTTAATCTTCCTTTTTTGTTGTTTTTGCTTGAGAGAAAACAACACAGAATGATGCTGTGGGAGAAATGCCAATACTCAGCTCCTACTGAGAAGAGAAAAAAAAGTGCCAGAGCTGGAGCTGCTGAATCCTGCTCACTTTGTGCAAAGGAATTAAACAGCGTTTTCCTTCACTGACTAAATAGGTCAAATTTGCTCTACCTGGGCAAGACAGCGTTTCACTGATGGTGTAATATAAATCCTCAAAATAAAATGATGTGGGGTCGAGGTAGAAATGGATGTGTCAATTCAACTCCACTGCTGCCTCAAGCAGCATCCAAGGGAGATGGGAATTGCTCTGTGCTAGGTGGTGAGACCCTCCATGTCTGCCTCAGCAAGGAGATGCAGCAGCTTCCTCGTGGAGGAGCATCTTGATTGCTCAGACTGTGCATCACAAATAAGGTTTTGGTGCCAGAAGGGGCAACTGGGCTTGCTAAACAAACAAAACCAACAAAACAACTGTTTTGTCTCATCTCTGAGTAAAGATTTGGGGTACTGTATAAAACAGGGCTTTCAGAAGTTTGCTTTTCACTTTTGGCACCAGATTCAGGGGTTTTATACAGTGTTTATAGCTGAGAGGATGAAACAGGAGGCATTTGAAGGAAGCTGTTTGTTCTTTTCCCATCTGTCTCAGAGTATGGCCTAGAGTTCAGAAAGGTGGTATTCCTAGCACATGGCAGAACTACCAAGATGAACATGCATCAAATCCAATATTTAGTCTTAAACACTATTTTCCTAAAAAGAACCACTTCATAAATCACAACAAAAAATAGCAATACCAACATTGCTGATTTTGAAACCTCTAAAGGCCTCAAATTGCTTCTCCATAGGAAACCAAACACCATGATCCATATTAAAGAACTAAACCCTAATGTGTACAGAGAAGTCAAGTCTTTTCACCTAAACTGAAGTTTTATCCATGGTCTCACACTTTCTTTATCTCCAAATACTAATTCAGAGTTTAAGCAATGAGATGTTGAGGTTTGGAGCTTTAGAAACATTACTGCAACAGAAGTCACCTTCTGTGGAAGTCTACAACATCCTCATTTACACTGTGAGAATATTAACATTATTCAGTTCAACTTCCCCTGAAGCTGGTGTCATTTCCAAACAATGGAAAGCACAAAAAGTGATAGCAAAACCACACACACACAGCTACGACCTAGTACTTTCTTTTACAAGCCCGTGGCCAGACAATAGAGGACTTGCAAAGCTGTAAGCAGAATCCTGACTTTTAGGATACTTCCACAGACAGGTGTCTGGGCTCAAGCAGTGCCAAACCCATCCATGGGCAGGGTGACAATTTGCATGGTTAAGCAAAAGAATTCAGCAGCTGCTGGATTTTACAACCAACTTTCCCCCTTCAACCCTCATTCCGAAGGCAAGGCCACAGTAGAAAAGCAAGCAGGTCAGACAGCATCATCCCACAGGCCACCAGCTGGACCACTTTGAGTTATTCCAGCTTGAAGTTATTTGTTCCATCTTACTTCTTGATGTAGGAAATTGATTCCTTCCCTTTTTCCTTTACTTCTTTCTCCCCCTAGTCATATATTTAACTTTCTGGAGGCAAACACAACGGGAGTCAGCATAGCTGGTGCTCATAGGAGGAGCAAGTGGGTGATGCCCCTATCATGCAAGCTGTGTCCTTGCTCTGGCAGTAGCCCATCACCAGCATAAAACTCAGATAAGGGAGGTACAACCCACAGCCAGGTGGCTTGCTCCTTCACTGCCAATGAAGCTTTGAGCTTCAAGGCTGCCAGGTCAAGTCATGCCCCTCCTCCATGATACACAGGGACACATGAGAATATTTTTCCTCTGAAGCCCTTCCTCCAGTTCAAGCCCTCTCCACCTGCAAACTGTGCTGCATGAGTGAAAACGTGCATCTCCATTTGCACCCATCCATGTCCAGCCCTGACAACCAGGGATGGGAAGATGTCTCCACGAGAGGGTGGTCCTGGTATTAGATGCTGCACGGCATGGGGGAGAGCAGAAATAAGAAAAAGAAATTAAATACATTCGCCTCTCTCACATATGTGCAAGCTATTTCTCCATGCCAGCCAATATACAGGCTCCAGAACTGGAGTTTTCTTCACACTTTCAGCCTTCCTTTCCAAAAAAGAAAGAGGTTTAATTTCAGGCTCAGTTCAGTCAGGAAAGAAAACCAGGCTTTCAGCTGCAGTCTTCCAAGCCGTATGTACTACTTTGGGTTTTTGTTTTTGCCTTGCATGGTTTACCCTGTGGCTGGACAAACATTTTGTCTCCCCTGACCCTTCCAGGCCTCTGCCTCACCACCCCACTTGTTCATCCTCACATGCCTGCTTTAATAAGCCTTCCTTATACCCTTGCCTTCATACCATGTTGCTTTAGCCTTTCTGGTTTATTCATTTTTTATTTTCCACCAGCTAAACAAACTTACAAATCCAATGACAGGATTATTTAAAGCACTAATAAGATCAAGAGGAAAAATATTTATCAGTATTTTCAAAATTAACATCTGATACATTAAAGAAAAAAAAAAGGAAAGAAAGAATGAAAAAGAAAAGTGTGACTACAAGACTCTTACCTTAAGGTTTGACCAAAGTATGCAGGAGAAATCTTTAACTTCGGTTATCATGCAATATGCAAATTTCAAGATGATATTTTAGCTGATGTTGAAGCATGTGGCAGAAAACCTGGCTCAGAGCAAAAAGCCAGCTTGCCAGTAAGGCTCGTGTGCCTGCTCTTAAGAGATGTAGACAAAAGAGGAATCCTAGGTTCTGCAATACCTAAATGAGCAGACCTAATTTATCTAAGTCCTTGACAGCCTACACAGTACAAAGCAGAGGTCTGAGGGCAACAAGAGGGGGAAACCTTTATAAATACAGCTTGATTTTTGTACCTTTGTGTCCCACATACTGGCACTATCACTTTCAACAGTAGAATGCTTCTGACTATTACTGAAGAATACCACAGCTGTGGTTTGGTTTTATTTACCATTAATAAAACTGCTTAAGTAATCCTTGCTTTTTCCTGGGTCTTCTTTGGAGCCTTCCATCCCAAAGTGCTGCCATGCCCTATTTCACACTTGTTGCATAATCAGCAAATACCAAACAAACTAGAATGAGACTGACCAAAGGGGAACTCTCTCCACCCAGCTTGCAGTAATGACCAGGCTCATGGTAGTCTGCAGGCAGCTATTATACACCCTGGGGATAATGGATTTTGAGAAAGAGACAGCCATCCCCCTTCCAATATGGTTGCTAGCATTGGAGGACACCTTTTTTTTTTCCTGGAGGAATATCTGTCAGGAATTTTATAAAGCACTACAAAATCCTATGAGGAAGCTGCAGGTTAGCACAGCTTCACACTGTTGTTTGCTTTTACTGTGGAACACCATGGGGTAAACCCCTTCTGAACCACCCACCACCCCCACCCCCCCCCGCCACGTATTGATATCAGAAAAGGGTGGGGGAAGAAAAATGACAGCCACTGGCCTGCCCTTTAACCTTTCTAACAGAGCTGGTGGCCACAATGAAGCTTAATCAATGCAATGGAAGTGACATTTCGCAGTCAAATCAAATTAAATGGAAATGAAAGGAAAATCTGAGGTCCAACCTAAAGGCTGTTCCCTCTTGCACCGAGGTCATTGCCATGGCAACTAAATGCTACAAATGTGTAGAGTAAATCCTTAACAAATCTGTAGAAAGCATGTCCAATTGAATATGATAGTTCCTGTCACTGTACTTTGTACTTTTCAAAAGAAAAGGAGAAAATAAAACAAAGCACATCTTACAGCCCGTGTAGCAGAAAAGAAGTTCTGCCAGAAACTACGCGGCACAGCAGCGTACTTAATCTTTCTTTTCTGCTTGGACATGGAGAAGCTGAACAGCTTTACAGTAAGACAGCAAGTGGGTAGCTGTGGACAGAGACCATATTAAGCGGATTAGGGCATGGTGTGTTACATTTTTCAGTCTTGCTTCAACTGGAGGGCTGGTGACTGCAAAAACTCACTTTCATTGCAAATGCATTTTACTGCAGCTGAGAACAATTCCTAGTGCAGATTGCCCACAGCTCGAATCATCCCACCCAGCTTCGGCACATGCCTCCCTCACCCTTCTGCCTTTTGCTGGGGTTAGAAGGATGCTTTCTTAGAGGGCTTGAGATGGCGATGAGCTGATCAGACCTGCTAGAAAAATGAGATGCTCTCTCCTCTCTGAGTGCAGCCCTTCCTCTGTACAACCCCAAGGCTCCTCTTGCAGTGGGGCTGAAGCAGGGTTGGATCCCCAGAAAAGAGGACTAAACCCAGCTGCCCCTCAACCTACCCACACACGCCCTGTGCACGAGGGCTGCCAAGGAAGGGGACATCAATCCATTTTGACCTCTGCGCACTCCAGCATCACAGGCAGCCCTCTGCGTCAACTCTGAGCAACACACAAGCAAAGACCCCACCTCTGCACGCCCCTGGAGAGAATTAAAGATAATTACCCATTCATGCTCGCACCCATGGATATTTCACTCCTCAGCCTAACAGCTTCTGACAATGAAGGGCAACTTAAGAACCACATCAAAATACAACAGCCACACACTCAGGTGCACTCTGCCAAGGGCCTGTTTCATCTCACTATTTCCACCTGTGTAAGCAAAGAGATGGGAAGGGAGCAGCAAGAAAGATGTGGATTTTTTTTTCTTTTGAGATGTGGAAGTCTTCACATACTGAGCTGTGACCTTCCCCAAACTTGTCATTTATTTGCGCCGCATAAGGTGGCAACCATTATCGTCTCCTTGAACACGGTGGAGTTTTGATTCAGCGGTGGTGATGCAGTCACTGTGCATTACAGAAGATTTCCAGAGATTATGTGCCCTGGGCCAGCACAGGCTGGGAGTGCTGCAAATCTGATAGGAGGTGACATTTCCTACTCAAACACATACAGCCGCAGGACATCACACACCTTCCCGCATGAACAGCAATACACACTAATGAACTAATTTTGGGGGAGAAATTGTTACTTCCCAAGTGGGTGGGGGAGGAGATGACTCCACCACTTCAACCTGTTTTCCTTGAGATCTTTTGCTATTTTTTCACCTTTCCCAAGGAGCACTACTTCACACAGCTATGTGCAGCATTTTCAGACAAGGCCATTTAGTTGGGAGCTCCGTGTGCCATGTCCTACACTTTCTCTACATGAAAACACAGAGTGGCACGCTGTGCTATACGCTCTTCTGCAAAGGAACAACTCAGGGTATGGATGTGCTCCACTGCACCCATGTTACAGGTAAAGAAATCAATCTATTCAGGTAAGTATTGTGTTCACTAAATACTGCTGGATATTCTAACTTAGACCAGCCATGTCCTCCTTTTTGTCACATACAACAGTGATATTTACAGATCATTTCACATTTCTTTTACCCTCTAAAGGCTGCTGTAGGCTTGTGCTTGCTTACTCATGCCCCTCTTAGATGAAAATGCACGCAAAAAAAATTTGGCTGGCAGTCCAGGGAAAATGCTCATGCTGGCAGAATTGAATGGAAGATTCATTGTCAAATATATGTAAGGTCTGACTCAGAAACACAAACGGCCAGGGAAAACTGCCTTTAAATTACTACTATTGTGGTCTTTCCTGAGCTTCTCTGAAAAAAAAATTAACTGAAAAAAATATTTCAGAGAACCAGGCAGATCAGGGAGGCAGTAAATTAATTTACGGTTAGGACGATACCAGTACAGAGCTGATGGCACAAGCACTGCATGCTAAGATGAGCATTTTACCCATGCAAGTGGCTTCTTGAATTTGTCAGTGGGAACCTCATGGATCTCTGCTAGTATCAATGCCAGAATTCAGAGGATTTATAATCTAGAAATCTGGATACTCTCATAGCAAGTATCTGTGAAATGCAGCTAGGCTGGCAAGCCAGTGGACAACATCATTCACATTCCATCAGAATATTTCACTGCAATATAATACAATATTTAACCCTTAAGTCTTCAATCTTTGCTTTGGGTTAAAGGAAACAAAATGAGCTTTGACACACAGAACGTTACAGAAGAGACTCAGGCACAAAAAGAGTGAGGAAATGTGAAAGGCACTAAAGAGAGGCAATACTGGAAACAGAGACCAGGATTTTTAACCTATGGACACTGCTTTCACTCAGTTGTTCTCACTAAACAGAGAAGCTAGAGGAACCAACAGCTAGCGATTGTCTCACTAAATATTTTAGAATTATATGTGATAAAACCATCTAATAGCCTCTCACCTTTGTTACAGAATTCAGTGTTAGTAACAGAAAAAAACCTTAGAACAATTTCCACACAAATATCTGTGGGATCTTACTTCATCTGCCTTGGTCTTGACCCCATAATTGAAAGGCGCATGTCCAAAAGCAGAATCTGCAATGTGATGGGAAAGGATGGCAACTAAGGATTCTGAAACCATTTCTATGTATTTTTTGCAATACTGCTTGATACATATTTTTCATGTTATTTCTTTTATATTATTTTGGAGATCTAACAACTGCTTTTAATAAGCAACTGTTATTGCAAACCTATAATTATCCTAGGCCACAATCCAACAAAGCACTTAAGGGCACAGATTAAAGACACAGAAAACAATGGGATTATTTATGTTCTTAAGGTTAAGCATCTGCTGAAGGACTTGGATGGATCAAAGCCCCATTTCTATTACATCTACAGAAAAAAATATTATATATGTTAATTAAATGTAAAATATATGTAAATTAACCAGCACATAAAAAACAGCACTTGCATAAATTTTTATACCCCTATACAATTTGCAATAATAGAATATTCCAGTTAGTCAATATGAAGAGCAACTGCTAACATCAGCCATTTCATCAAAAGATGAAAAATTCCTGGAACTGCACAATTAGAAAATAACTTACCATAAGAGACTTCCCTTCATAAACTCCTTACTAAGTAATTCATGTTCTCAGGCAAAGAAGAAGAAGGAAAAAAGAGACAGGATGCAGGTCTCATTTATCTTCAGACTCCAGTAACCTATGTAAAAGGCTGATTTGTCAAACTTTCATTTTTATGAAAACAATTTAGTTTTACTAATTATTATTTATTATTAGTTTAAAACAATCGAGTTCTATTACTAAATTCCAGAATTTATTTGCAGTTAGTGCCCAATAAGCTTATTTTATCAATTTTTTTCCTATGCGTTGTTTCATTGCCTAGTTCCTTGTTCTTGAATTGTGGGTGAAATGTGCCATACCACTTGACTTCCATTCTCTCTAGAATCATAGAATGGTTTGGGTTGGAAGGGACCTCCAAAAGTCACCTAGTCCAACCCCCTGCACGCAGCAGGGACATCCTCCACTACATCAGCTTGCTCAGAGCCTTGTCAAGCCTGACCTTAAATATCTCCAGGGCTGGGGCCTCAACCACCCCCCCTGGCAACCTGTTCAAGTGTTCTACCACCCTCATGGTGCAGAACTTGTTCCTAGCATTCAATCTAAATCTACTCTTCTCTAATTCAAATCCATTGCCCCTCATCCTATCACTCCAGGCATTTCTGAACAGTCCCTCTGCAGCCCTCTTGAAGGCCTCCTTCAGGTACGGGAAGGCTGCTATAAGATCTCCCCATAGCCTTCTTGTTACTTATATTCTTTAACCATATACCATTTCTTGTCCTCCTGTTCACTACTCAAAAACCATATTTACTCAGAAAACTTGCAAAAAATATTTTCACTGTAAATTGTTGTTTCATCTATACTGACCATTTTCAGTAAGTACACAAATTTTAGTGCTATTCCATTTTGAAAAGCCTAGAAATGCCTTCTTGATCAGGTTGCAAATTTTTCCTTCTAATCATTAGCCCTAAAAGCCTCTGCTTGAAACACAAACTATAATCTGAAAATTTCTTTTATCTGATGCTTCTTCTGTATTTTATGATGTTAAACCAGAAAAGGAATGTTTTATTTTATTACAGTATCACAGCATAACTAAGGTTGGAAGAGACCTCGAAGATCATTGAGACCAACCTATCACCACAGACCTCATGACTAGACCATGGCAGCAAGTGCCACATCCAATCCCCTCTTGAACACCTCCAGGGATGGTGACTCCACCACCTCCCTGGGCAGCCCGTTCCAATGACGAATGACTCGCTCGGTGAAGAACTTTCTCCTCACCTCGAGTCTAAACCTCCCCTGGTGCAGTCTGAGACTGTGTCCCCTTGTTCTGGTGCTGGTTGCTAGAGAGAAGAGACCAACCCCTTCCTGGCTACAACCACTTTTCAGGCAGTTCTAGAGGGCAATGAGGTCACCCCTGAGCCTCCTCTTCTCCAGGCTAAACAACCCCAGCTCCCTCAGCCTCTCCTCACAGGGCTGTGCTCAAGGCCTCTCCCCAGCCTTGTTGCCCTTCTCTGGACACGTTCAAGTGTCTCGATGTCCTCCTTAAACTGAGGGGCCCAGAACTGGACACAGTACTCAAGGTGCGGCCTAACCAAGGCAGAGTACAGGGGCACAATGACTTCCCTGCTCCTGCTGGCCACACTATTCCTAATGCAGGCCAGGATGCCATTGGCCTTCTTGGCCACCTGGGCACACTGCTGCCTCATGTTTAGGTGGCTGTCGATCAGTACCCCCAGGTCCCTCTCTCTTTGGGAGCTCTCCAGCCACTCTGACCCCAGCCTGTAGCTCTGATGGGGTTGCCATTACAACACAGTGTTGTGACAAATCAAACCAAAAAACCTTCTAAAACGTTTCTCCACTGGAAATTCAGGATTTCTTTAATTTCTCTTCAGTTTGGAAATTACAATTGCAAAGGCTACAAAAATATGAATCTATCAGAGCAGCACTAAAACTTGCACTCATTTCCATTTGTTTTCCTATTCTTTTTCTAGTATTTCTGGTTGTTGTTTTTTTCCCCTTGCCTTGTGTCTACAACAGTTTCTTTCATAAAATAAACAGAATATTATTACTTTAATTAAGTATGGCTTAATACTGAAATATAACCATGTGGAAAAGTACTAATTGCCTTATTCATTTCAATTACACATGTACTTGGGGAAACACAACCAAGAATTATACTCAATGCAAAGTTTTAACTGAAAGCAAAACCCATAAAATTGTCTCATCATACCTTCTTTTAACCAAATTTATGCCAGCTCACTGACTTTGCTTATGACTTGATTTCAATTTTGATTTTCTCTGTGCAACTAAGGATTTCACTGGAATCCTTCAATAATGACCAACAGATAAAAAGGCAGAGAAATAATGAAATACCTGAATAATCAGCTCTTTTTAGAAATACTGAGGCATTCAGGCCTCGTAACAGCATACAGAAAAATTTAACTTGAAACTGGCTAGCTAGGGATACAGTGAAAACTTCTGTGATGGGGATACATGCATTCAAAGGAAAATACATTCTGGAAATTGCACTGCAGCTCACAGTTCTCCAGTGTTGACAAGTAGATAATCTTCTGATCAATCATAGAATCATAGAGTTGAAAGGGACTTCCAAAGGTCATCTAGTCCAACCCCCCTGCAGTCAGCAGGGACATCCTCTACTACATCAGCTTTCTCAGAGCCTTGTCAAGCCTGACCTTGAATATCTCCAGGAGTGGGGCCTCAACCACCTCCCTCAGCAACCTGTTCCAGTGTTCCATCACCCTCACAGTAAAGAATTTGCTCCGAACATCCAATCTATATCTACTCTTCTCTAATTTAAAGCTATTGCCCCTCATCCTATCACTCCAGGCCTTTGTATACAGTTCCTCTGCAGCCTTGTAGGTCCCCTTTAGGTGCTGGGAGGCTGCAATTAGGTCTCTGTGCAGCCTTCTCTTCTCCAGGCTGAATAATCCCAGCTCTCTCAGGCTGTCCTCATAGGAGAGGTGTTGCAGAACCCCGATCATTTTCATGGCCAACTGTATCAATGTCCAACTCTACATTTTCTCTAGTTCTAGGCACTGGTTATTAAAAGTTACCACACTGAATACAAAGACTTGACCTTTAAAATGTCTGAAATTAACACCTTCCCTCCAAAATTAATAGTGACAGTAATAAAAAAGGGCATTCAGAATTTGCACTTAGGAGTTAAAATGTCTTTTTGGGTTTTTTGATATGGGGTTTTTTGGTTGGTTTGGGGTTTTTTGTTGTTGTTTGGTTTGGGGGTTTGTTTGGGGGTTTTGGGGGGCTGGGTTGGTTGGTTTGGGGTTGGTTTGTTTGTTTTAATTATTTTTCCTTTAGAACGACACTCTGTCATTCACATTAAGACGGCAGGGCTGCACACAAGTTGAGATGCATGGGAGTCAAGCTATCACAGCTTTACCACCAATATTTTTAATCTTTTTATTTCCAAAACAAAGAAAAACTGCACTGATGCATTACTGTGGACATCTTTTTTCCAGACATCATGAATGACTAGCAGGCAGTAATGGAGGCAATGAAAAAGATTAAGAAACTGCTCTTTTGCTTATTTTAAGGGATTAAAGACTATCCAGTCTCCTAAGAGGAACAAGAGCATTAGAGTTAGTGCTGCAACATCTGAATGCAACTAGAGAAGTGCATCTCAACTGTTTTGTGTAGCACAGACATACTGTTTAATTAAGCCATCAAAAAAAAAAAAAAAGAAGGAATATAGGGAAAAAAGGCAGTATAAAGGAGAGGGAAACTTCTTCAGCAAGTTAAAGCACTCTTAATAAGTAACAACATGACATTAGTCTTTAAGAAACAAGAACTCTAAATAATGCATTCAGAACCTATAGATCTAAACCAAAAGATAACAAAGCCTCATAAATCTGTTTGTTCATTAAGTTAAAAAAAAAAAAAGAGAAAAAGAAAAGCTAGACTTTGTGTTGCTATCATGTCAGCTGGCAACAAACTGTACGCAATTCAGTGCAACTACAAAGTGAAACCCATAGTCTACAATGGCAGGGGTTTTTGATCACACTAATTAACAGCCATTTTGTTTAAAATAAACAGATACGACTCTAATTGCCTTTTTTACATAAGAAAGGGAAGATCTTAAAAGTGAAAGCATGCAAAAGGAAAGATCAGACAGTCGCCTTTCAGACTGATAAGCAAACTCTGTGTGAAATGAGCGCAAATGAAGTTTGAGACACTCTCTGGATTGACAGCAGGGAGACAGTAAAGCAAGAGGAGGAATCATTTCCAAAGGTGAAAAGGCACGGCCACAGTTCCTTCCAGTAGGAAAATGTTCTTTAGATCCCTGTTTTCTTCCTGTCATCTGAGCATCTGCTTGAAAGAATTTTTCATCTTCTCCAGGGCTAGAGCACCTCTCCTATGAAGACAGGCTGAGAGAGGTGGGGTTGTTCAGCCTGAAGAGAAGGCTCCAGGGAGACCTTATAGCAGCCTTCCAGTATTAGAAGGGATCCTACAAGTTAGAGGCAGAAATTTTGACAAAGGCATGTAGTGGTAAGATGAGGGGTAATGACTTCAAGCTAGATTCAGATTGGATATTAGGAAGAAATTCTTCACCATGAGGAGGGTGAGGCACTGGATCAGGTTGCCCAGAGAAGCAGTGGAGGCTCCATCCTTGGAAGTGTGAGAGCCAAGTTGGATGGGGTCCTTGAGCAATCTCATCTAGTAGGAGGTGTCCCTGCCTATGGCAGGGGAAGTGGAACCAGATGATCTTTAAGGTGCCTTCCAAACCAAAACATTCCACAAAAAATGGTGGCATCTGATTTTGTGTAATCTTCAGATGACACAAGAAGCTTGGACAGAATTTCTACACAGATTCTGACAATAAAATAATGTAGAAAAGAAAGAAACAAGAAAAAAGTACTCTGCTCTCTGTGCTTGCACTTAACCCTGGCACCAGAAAAAGGGCTAGACAGCACTGTACTGCTCAGTGTGCCAACTTCTAGAATATATAGAAAGATAATTGATGTCCCTGAAAAGTCCTGGTAAGTAATGTGATGGGACACAATCCAGTTTTCCAGCTAACTTCAGTGAGTCTGAAATGCAGTCTGAAGTTGCAGTGAAGACAGTGGTTTTCCTTTTCTGCATCAAAGTTTGTTAATTTTGTTAGACAAATTCCATTTATCACTTCTCAAACATAGCTTCAAAGTTGCTTTTAAAGTGCATTAAAATGTGTAAAACGACAAGCAAGGCAACGAAGCAAACCCACTATTCTAGTTCTGTGAAAAAGTTCCCTGGCCTTTTACCTCACTAATGAACTTGGTAAAGATCCACTCCCCTGGCAAAAACCCTACTATGTCTTAGGATGCAAACAAAGAATACTATAAATGCTTCCCTTTACTTCCAGTGCATAATGTCCCCACACTCCTCTCAGTAAGAAGTCTTCTGGTACAGCAACTTGCAGTATGCTTCCTCAGCATCACGAATTCAGACGTGTCTTCCACAGAACTCCAGATAAAGAACATGGTCCTTATTTCCAAGACACCACACAGACTGCATGTTTTCAGCATATTCAAAATATCATCTAAAGCTCCAAAATCACAGTGAATTGCTCCACTTAGGCACTGCAGGCTTTTCTGCCATCATGGTAATGGTACAGCAGGAGGCAGAGTTTTTGCAGAAGCTGGTCAAAAAATGTGGCAGCAGCTCTCATTAGAATAAGGGCCTGTGAAAAATCTCATCATTTCCCATTGCAATCTGTTGAATGAATGCCTTCAGCCTGGTTTTCCTAATGCTACACACCACATTTTGTACATTTAAAAGAGCGAAAGAAACCCACTCACAAAGGATCTGAAGACTTGAACTGGACATAGTTTTCTCTTGGACGACAAGGAAACAGAAGGAAGACTGCAACAAGTGTTAGGCACATTAATGAACACACTGCTGCAAGAAAATTAGATGTTAGAGTGAATAAGGTGGCACAGAGCTGACAGCGCAGATTACATCTCAAATGTCTGCAGTCCCTCTTCTTGCTACAACTACAGCAGTACTTGATTCTGGGGTCTCTGGGATGCAGAGGAAAGCCAGAGCACTGAACACACAGATCTGTCTGGTTCTACTGACTCAAAATTCTCATGAGGCACCACAGTAGCACTCATATACAAAGACTTTTCTGTTTTCAACTGAAACTGCAAAGTAAAAATTATCCTACATAAATTTCTCAGAACTCAGCTTCCCAAAATCAGTCTTAAACAGCACATTTTCAGTCAGCTTTAATGATAACGACATCAGAGAAGAACTTCATCACAAGAGCTATCTCCCTGGCCTTCAAATGTTTTGTTACTATAACTGTGAACATCAGACATATTTCCTATCAAAAACAAGCATCAGTATATACTGTAGGGGAACTTCATTACTACTGAAACAGTACAATGTATTGTGCTGCTGGCTGGGAATCTCAGACTGAATGACTTCAGCTTTCAGATCAGCAGCCAGAACAGACTACAGCTGGGCTAATTCGATTTAGATGAGGCCATGTTGTTGGTTTTCAAACATTAAAACCTCATAGAGTCTTAAAACAGCAATGGTGTTGTTGCCTGAAAAAGGTCAGGCAGAAAGATGCAGCAGCTTTCCAAAAAGCACAATCCAAGGTTGCCAAAATATGCCTACAAGAATTGCATTGTGGGAAATAAGACAGAAAAAGGGAAGTAAGTCAGAAAAGAAGTTGGGTATTTTCTTCATCCTAGCAGCAGAATCATGTTAGCAACCATATTAGAGAGCAATGAGTGATATGTATGTGCAGCTGGTTTATCAGCTCACTATGGCCAAAGTGACACTTTGAAATCCAGGCCATATTGGATGCATGAACAGGTTAGACACCAAATGTTAAAGGCAGTAATTACTTGAGTGCCACTCTTTCTAAAACATGTCATAGTTTTTGTACCAAAAGATTACCAACACAAGGAAACAATGATCTGACTGGCTTCTGGTCTGTAAGAAAATTGATTCTAACAGGTAAAATTACAACCATGGCTCTTAATTGTCAAAGTAGCTATTTGACTTTTTAACCTAGAGCTTTTCAATTTGACTTCAGTTCCTCTTGCCTAAGTCACAAGAGGAAAAAGGAAGAAAAAAAATTCCATCAGGTTTTAGCTCTGCAAAACAAAATCTTATTTCATCTTACCCAAAAAGGCAATTCTAGGAAACACAACCAAAGCCCATGAAATAGACACAAAATAAACACAACCTTGCACATTCCCTCCTCTACAGGTCTGTCCCCCAACTCCCCTCTCCTCTCCAAGATGTTTTACTGAACCACTCTGTGTTAAAATCAGATGTTAAACTCTACCTACCTACTACTAACATCAGCTCATTGGTGAATACAGCTTTTGGCAGCAATTTGACAGAGCACAACACATGACATCAACGATTTGCCTCCAAAGATCTGACTACTTTTGTTTACAATCATACTTCTTCCAAAGGAAGCACACAAATAACCCATCACAAAAAAAGCAATTGCTCAAAATTAAGTTCTGAAATAAAGGGTGGCAAATTCAGGCATTAAAAAGAAATTGAAATAAACCAAAGTATTTTCTTGTGAAGAATTTAGACTCGAAGTCTCAAATAAGTGGCACAAATTATTGTGAAAACAAAACACATATCTTGCCTTACAGAGAAATACAGCAATGACTGGGAATATAGCTCAGAGGAAATCTAATACAGGCATTCCAGTACCTGAAGGAGTCCTAAAAGAAAGATGGTGAGGGGCTGTTTCCAAACACCTCCAGTGATAGGATGAGGGGTAACGGTGTGAAATGAGAGAAGAGTAGATTTAGATTGGATGTTAAGAACCGTTCTTTAGCACAACAGTGGTGGAACATTGAAAAAGGTTTCCCAGGGAAGTAGTTGAAGCCCCATCCCTGGAGGTATTGAAAGTCAGGCTCGACAAGGATTCTTGCAGGCCCCTTTCAGGCAGTGGAAGGCTGCTATTAGGTTGCCCAAAAGCCTTCTCTTCTTCAGGCTGAACAACCCCAGTTCCACTAGCTAAGACAGGCACTGCCTGCTACCTACTCTTGAGTGCACAAGCTAATGCTGCTACACTGAGCCTAGCCAGGATGGGGTGCCCATAAAACTCCTTCTACCGTTAAGGTGACTTCTGTGAAATAGGACAAGAATAAAACAAACTAAAGGCAATCAATAAACAATAATGTATATCACAGAATGGTGGGGAACTTTGTATTCAAAAGATTTTCAGAGAATTCTTCCCACAGCAGCAGAAACATTCTAGAATGTTTAATTAAAACAAACAAACAAACAAAACCAACCTATAATGTATGTGTGGAACTTTGCAGAAATTTTGTATGCTGGAATTTGAAAGTCCTGTAGAGTTATCACTTAATCTTTTCCACTGGGAAAATCTTTGGGTTTAGTTTTCATCCAAACCCAGAAGTCGTAAATCATGTTTCTGTTACAATAGCTAAATAAGAGGACATTACTGAACACAGAACAGCAGCTGAAGGTACATTACAATACAGTGTTATCCCTGTCAAGTTTTACATTGTGAATGTAGAGACTGGAATGACCATTTTCACACTGTGCTCAAATAAATCCATCAGGATGACTCGCCAACCATAGCACAGTTTCAAAGAGTGGAATACAACTAAGTTAGTCCACTGATTTCACAGTATTTGTTTCACCGTTGGAAGAGACCTCAAAGATCATCGAGTCCAACCTGTCACCACAGACCTCATGACTAGACCATGGCACCAGGTGCCACGTCCAATCCCCTCTTGAACACCTCCAGGGACGGCAACTCCACCACCTTCCTGGGCAGCCCATTCCAGGGCTGACATCAGGAAAACCTATTTTCCTTATCAGAACTATGCCTGGATACTTACTGAGCAACAATGATCTGTAAAATCTGAATTGTTAGTGTAGAGAGACAAGTAAAGGAAGAATATGAGCTCATTTATCCAGCTTGCTTATCCTGTATTCTGAATTAACTAAGAGAAAATACTTCAGTAATAGTACAGCACAAAGCCAAGCCATGCATTGTTGCTAGTTCCAGCTTTACAGAAGAGTACAGCTCTGTGCAGATTTAAAAGCAGAAGTCATGCTGGACTGTGTAAGCATCACACTGTGCTATCACCCATGGATCCAGCTGAAGGGGACCTTTCCTTAGCTCTCCTTACCTTATTAATACAAATACTGCAGGGCTGCATTGCCACTGTCAGTAGTGGAAGTTTACATTATTGTGCTGGTGGTATTTGCTATCATAAATGTTTTCTTCAGACATATCATTCAGGCTGTATTTTCCACTGAGCATGAGCTTTTGGCACAGGACAAAAGAAAAGAAGCAGTGAGCTTCAAGTGTGCAGACTAAACTCTTCCATAACAACAGTGGCAGGATCAGCAACAGAAGCAGCAGGTTTCATTTACAAATTATGACATTCAGAAAAGCAAGTTATGGAAAAGGGAATTTCACTGTAAATCATCTCCTGGAGTTACATTTCAGCTCCTAACTATTGCTTAGTCAGCAGGCTTTTTTAAAGAAGAAACAATTCAAAAGAGAGGCTTTAGTGAACCCCTCTGAAGACAAAGATGCTATCTTACACAGGGGAGGAGGGTCTCAGCGAAACCTCATTCATAAGCTCCCATGCAGCACATAAAGCAAAAGGGAAAATGCATGCCATTGCTGATAGCTGGATTCAGAAGGTGTATCACTGATTCAAGCCCGAACTCTGTACTTTCAAATAAGTTTAATCAATAACAGTTCCTCCATAGCCCTTAGCGTTCAGAATCTGTAGCAAGATGCTAACTAGACTCCCCTCCAGTAGTTCCTCTCCACTGAGCTTTCTAAAGAGAACCGCATCACTAAAGCCACTTTTGCTCACAGTGTCCTTTCCACTTTACAGTTCTCTCCAGCAGCTTGAATTACTCAAATATATACCCTGATTGGCCTCCTGCTTTTCTGGAGATGTAGCTCCTCGTAAGTCCAATTCAGTATGGAATTTTTGCTCTCATCAGTCAGTCAAGTGAAAAAAACCAATCTGAAAACAGAATTTCCCCTGTAAGTCATTCTTTTCTGAAGGAAAACAAACACAGAAAAAAAGAGAAATCAAAGTCAAGGAAGTGCTTTTCACAGGACTACATCTTTGGGGCCTCTTCTGGGTGGCTGGGAAAACATCACAGGTGGCTTCAAAATATACATTGGGAACAAAACTATTTTGCATGAAGAGTCACAGATTCAGTTTTGGGGGGGTTGTGCATTGCAAATACATAATATTTTCTTAAATAAAGAATACTTATCCCTCTTACTCATATCACGTGGATTAGAATGCCTAAACATTTTGGCACTTTAGATATTATTCATATGGATTAAAAAAAACAACCTTGAACATGAATATGTGAGAAGATTCATATATTTAGACCACACCATCATGCAGCAGCAAGCTTCACCTCACCCAGAATAACTTCAGTAATACTACAAATATCAAAACAATCAATGTCCCTGTCAGTGTGTGTATATACAACTAGCTATAGAGAGAATCATAGAATGGTCTGGGTTGGAAGGGACCTCCAAAGGTCATCTAGTCCAACCATCCCTGCAGTAAGCAGGGATATCCTCAACTAGATCAGGCTGCCCACAGCCCTGTCAAGCCCCACTTTGAATATATCCAGGGATGGGGCCCCAGTCACCTCCCTGGGCAACCATGTAATATTCCACCACCTTCATAGTAAAGAACTTGTTCATAACATCCAATCTAAATCTGCTCTTTTCTAGTTTGAAGCCACTGCCCCTCGCCCTGTCACCACTGGCCTCATGCACATATATACCACTCACACCTGTATATACCACTCATACAAGTATATGCCATACACATACAGGTTTCTTGCACATTCCTCCATGAGATGCTCACAAACTTTAGAGGCTGAATTGCATTTTAAAGATCTGTTAAAATAGGCTTAATCATGGTGATCTAAAGCTCTCCTGAAACAATCAAACTAAAAGTTGGGTCTAAAACACTTCAGCACAATATCAAAGGTCTCAGGACAGATCCTTCTACAGGTCTCACATTCTCTCTTTCAAAAGAATCTGAACATGTGACATCAGAGGATTTTGAAGCATGTGAAGCTGTTCATCAGTGTGGATCTTAATTCAGTTTCCACACTGCATGGATTAAGCAATAAAAAGGGCATATATCTTTTAGTGGCATGCCAACCTAAGCATTGTTTCCTTAATGAACTAATGGTCAGATGGAAGCATTTCTAATATAAAACAGTGAAACTGTATGTACTTCTCTTTCTCCTGGCCTCATCCTATCTTTATAGTAGAAAGATTCAACAGTAAATTATAATACATGAACCTAACAATAAATAATAATACATTCACCTAAAATATAATCATATATTGACCTAACAAAAATATTGACTTGAATTATATATTCATCTTCCAGGTTGCAAATTTTTATAGACTCATCACTGAAAATGCAGCCACTTCAAGAGAGGATTCCAGGAGCTGATCAACAGCACACAACACTATTCCAGAATAGTTCATAGCAAGAAATTAACATATGGAATATAACAAAAATAAAATAAAAATCACTAACTAGGGAAGTCATAGTGCCCCTGTACTCTGCACTGGTTAGGCCACACCTTGAGTACTGTGTCCAGTTCTGGGCCCCTCAGTTTAAGAAGGACATCGAGACACTTGAACGTGTCCAGAGAAGGGCAACAAGGCTGGGGAGAGGCCTTGAGCACAAGCTCTATGAGGAGAGGCTGAGGGAGCTGGGATTGTTAGCCTGGAGAGGAGGAGGCTCAGGGGAGACCTCATGGCTCTGTACAACTACCTGAAAGGTGGTTGTAGTCAGGAAGGTGTTGGTCTCTTCTCTCTAGCAACCAGCACCAGAACAAGAGGACACAGTCTCAAGCTGCGCCAGGGGAAGTTTAGGCTTGAGGTGAGGAGAAAGTTCTTCAGAGAGAGTCATTCCTCATTGGAATGTGCTGCCCAGGGAGGTGGTGGAGTCACTATCCCTGGATGTGTTCAAGAGGGGATTGGACGTGGTACTCAGTGCCATGGTTTAGTCATGAGGTTTGTGGTGACAGGTTGGACTTGATGATCTTTGAGGTCTCTTCCAACCTTAGTGATACTATGATACTGTGATTTTCATCTCTAAAGAACACATATATGGATCCTGAGGAAAATAAACTATAATCTACTTCATCACACATGGCTCTACCAGCAACTCTCTGTGACCTCTGTTTAGCCTCCAACAGCATTTACATGCACCTAAAAATCCTGGTCCACGTTCTGCCCTTGAATGTGTACATGCAGCTCCCTCTGAAATCAAAGACAACTGCATCGGTAAAGCTGAGGGCAGAATTCAACCTTCTGTACCGCTCATTATCAGAGAGATGAAGTCAGCTCCTCTGAAAACTCAGCAAGTCTTGAAACCATCCAAGGAACCGTTACTCCCCAGAAACAGAATCCTGAACAAAATGTGCAGAATTCCTGTTTTAGTCATTTTGGTGGTACTCTGCTAGAGAGAAAAAGCAAAAGTGAGGTGCGTGAACTCAAGCAGTTCATATCCACAAAGTATCAGATGTAGCACTGTGCACTACATAGACAAGTACATGTATATATATATATATATATGTATGCATGGGTGTTTCTTTCTGAGTGGGAGAGGCAGTACTGCAGATGTAGCCAAAGTCTCAACTCTGAAAGTACTGACACTCGTCAAGCTACCTCAGAAATTTTATGCTTTCAAGCACTATTTATTGCAGGCTTCATGAAAATGTGTGATTTGTACAAAAAGCAGCTTTTTCTTCTTATCATTGAAAATATTAATGAAGAGCTAAAGATCTTTTTTGCAGCTTCTCTCTAATTATATTTATTTACTTCCTGTGTATTTTTAAAATTACTTTCATAGTTAAGCCAAACAGGATGGTAAGCTCTTATGACTCACCCAAGGTCACATAAAAACCACAGGACAAATCAGGTACAAAACCCAATGTTGTGATACCCTCGTGTGTATCCCACAGGAGGTAGGAATGAGAAGCTTTATGGCATGAAGACAAGATGTGTAACTGGCATGGTCCTTGCTATTCTCCCAACTAGCTCCCTCATCAACAGACTGTACCTCTCACCTTTAAAGCACTGGGCCACAATCTCTCCCTCTCTGGGAAGCTATGCACAGCCCTGCCTGTGAACCTGAAAGAGGGGCAACATACTTGAGGCCATGGCAGTGCCCTGCAAAACTGAACCCAGTATTCAAGGCATGGCCTCACCAGTGCCAAGAACAGGGGCACAATCACTTCCCCGCTTCTGGTGACAAAGCTCCTATCTTGTCAGCATATAAAAACTGTCTTCAACTGTCTTAAACCAGTGACCCATTTCTGCAAGCTTTGTACATATGACTCTCCATAGTGCTACAGGTACACATGCCTCAAGTCCAAGAAGATGGCACTTGCCTTAGGACTTGTGTTGCATAATGCCATCAGTGAAATGTCACATCCTTTTCTGGCAATACAATAACAAACACATGTATGTCTTCAGCGTGTCAGAGAATAAGGTAGTGCAATGGCTAAGGAGTCAGTTTGTACCTGGGCCATTTCAGTGCTTTCCCCGCAAGTATTCCTTTGACTAGAGACAGTTTCTCTTCTGTTCCTTAAAGACAACTTCTTCTGGATTGAACTCCATTTGTCTTCTCGTATCATGCACCTTCAGTAATTTCTTGAAACAAGGACATGTTTCCAGTAAGGCCAAGGCAGAGATGAGACCTGTATGAGCCCAGTGCACACCCTTTGACTTTCTGTTTCAGTGCAGATTCCACACAGCTATTCTGGGACTGCCAGAGCAGCACAGCTAAAAAGCATCAAACATTCAGGGGAATCCCCTTCTGTCACTTTTATTATTCTGATGATGTGTCTTCTTAGACACGGTACTAGGCAGCAGGGTGTTCTTTATTTTAAGTAAAGGTAGGAAATGAGTAATAGATTTCCTCTGCAGCTGAAATGGGACTTGAAGCTGGCTGCTTGAGAGAGCTTTAGCCTCTTGCTATTCCAGCTTTGTTCTAAATGGGGAAAATCTTTACTGCTTTCATCATTTTTTTGGCACATTTCAAGTTCAAAAATATTAACTACCTGCAAGCCTCATCCTATATCTTTTTAAGGAATATCTTGATCTCACCAACTGGGAAATTGAGGCAAAGTGGTCTAGAGAGACATATGAAAAGCATGGGAAGCCACCACTCCTCACATGGCGGGAAGCCACTGCTGCTCCCTCACATGGCAGTAACCTAATTTCCCCAGTATTTCCCGCTATTATTAAAGCCAGTTCTGTTCTCCTAGTGGTAGAAATCACAAGTATGTATGTATCTATATGTCTTTGTTCAGAACAGGTCCAGATGCCCTTGTGATAAAATCCCCACATGGCCACCTGTGCTTTGTTTACATTAGGCCTCCTCCTATTACTCCCACTGATGAAGCTACACAACTGTTAATAAAGTTTTAATTGGGGAAGATGTTTCTGCAGGCAAAGCAGCTGTCAGCTCACAGCACCAGGTTGTGTTTAGAACTCCTCTTTACCTGGATTAGAGCAGCTCAGCTTCCCTGCGTGTCTAGCCTTCCAGCAATACTGACAATGATGGCTTTTTGCCTAGCAGGCCTGCAGAGCCACACTGGCCAACTTCTCCAGGTAGAAATCCAAGCAAAAGGGAAGAATTGAAAGTTGAAGAAACCATCAGCAAAAACCCAGACCACACAACTTAATTAACACATTAAGGAGAATCAGACATATGGGAGAACACCCTTGTAAACACATCTGGAAAATGTTCTTTCAATTTCAGAAGAATTTGAAATGTTTCCCAAACTAAGAGCTTAACTCTATTAGGACTACTTAAAGCCCCAAATGCAATACAACTCTACAGCAGAGCAACAGTTCATTTTGGCTTTTGGATCTTTCACTATGACTCTACTTGAACTGACACACACTCCCTGAGATGACAGTATCCCACACCGAAAGGTCACTGATGGCTTTGTGGTTCCTGACACTTAATTTATTAAGTTATGCAAAAATTCAGAACTTGGCAAACAGGCAAATTAACATTCTGTTTGGCTTTTGAATCTTTATAGTCAAGGTGACAATCTCATTTTCTACCCTAATTCCAATTTTTTTCTTCTCTGCTAGAACAACCAAATTGAGCCTTTCAGGACTGGATTTGTCCCGAAAGCTTCCAGCTTCTTCCCATCATCAAGAAACTCCCATAAAGCCTCTAAACTAACCTCAATCTCTTGATGACCCACAAATTTCCAGCTTACCCTCTTGCTGCTGCTATCCCCACACCATCTTACTCCCACTGTGCCTGATGATGTGATGAACCTCTCTAGGTCTCAGAGATTATTGGGGCCCAACTACTCTCGCTGTTTCCCATATACTACTCTTGGCTCCCTCCTTTTGTAGACATTTTGAAGGTGAATAAACTAAGACAAAGGTCACCCATATTAATATACCCTTTATATTTCTCTTATATTAAGTATTCAATGTTTTTAAATCAGAAAATATGGGTATGCACTGTCTCCAAGTCACAGGAATGCAGGCTGTAAGCATGGCCACCATGCAGAGCATAGTGCCATGTTAAGGCACGTGGCTTCTGGTGGTGAGAGGCATGAGAAGGAGACTGCTGGCAGACTACCGAGAACAAGGGCACATCTACCCATGCACAACACATTCCAACTTGTTGGGACTCTGGTAAATTCAAAAACTGTTGTTGCATACACATTTTGCACTGCTCGGAATGACTGCAGCATACAGATACAATGGAGATTCTGGCCTCCCAGAAGACCAGTTACCAAGTTTTACTATATGCTCCTCAGGCAGTAGCACATGCAACTCATCTATTTTCCCCAGCAAAGGAGACCTTTCCTTCAGGTCCAGTCTCCCTCCTGCCCTCTCCCTCAGCTTCGCATATGCTCGCTGTATCATTACAGCTCAGACAACTCATAAGACTCTACTGCTGAGGCTGTCTCATCAGGTTTTTGTCTGATTCACAGACGTTGTCCATACTCACATGCTTTTTCTTTTTCTGTCCTGCTATCTTCTTGCTATATTTGCATTCAGCCACTCAGATAATGCTCAGGAAAACCTGCTGTTCCACTGGCAATGCTCTGTCTTGTGACAGCCTTGTTCAGGTTTGACTTCAGCGGGTCCTACTGCTCTAGATCAGTTCAGAGGTGGAGCTGCCAATTTGCCATTTCTTATGGTAAACTAAAGAGACACCCACTCCCCAGGCTAACAAATAACAGCAGACACCTTTTTTTCATGAATTTTCATCTATAAATCAAATTTCTAAATATTGCTATTACACTCACACTGAAGGTTTCTTAGTTTGTTACTCATGAAGGGAAATTAATTTCAATATGTAAGACTTCATCTCTGCTTAAAACTTCAACGGACTTCACCTAAAACAACATTAATACTGCTTTCACCTAAGCTGTTGCTACTCAGCATTACCATCGAAAACTAAGAGCTTAGAGTAACTCTATATAAGAAAAGCAGGATTTGGAAGTAAAATTAGAGAGGTGGAAAGCTGAATTTAATGAAGACATTCAAGTGCAGAAATAACACATGCTGTATAAAAAACCGATTCCTAAGAACTCATGACTCAGAGGTTGTGAGCAAGCTCAGAACCGTTTCTGGGCCTTGTGCGATCCACGCGAGGACCTCAGAATAACTCAGGAAATACTTGACACTAATCCCAATTTCACTAACCAAACACCCGTTGACATCAGTGACATGGGATGATGATTATGACCCAGTGTGTCATTAAAAACCCAACAGATCAGCATCAAAGCAGTGACTTAATGTGGTAGTAGGGCATTAGAACGAGCACTCAAAGTGGTGTCCCCTCCTCAGGTAACTGCAGCGTATCCTTCCTGTAGCATGGATGTAGTTAGACTGAAGACATACTAATCAGTAAATCAAAGACAGACTAATCAACAAACCATGTGTATACACCATGGTGGGGAAAGAGAGAGGGAGTGAGAGTAAGAATCATTTTAACTTTCCCTCCATTTTTTTCCTGTAACAAAAAATTTGCATAGCCTTGTCTCTGCTTCAAAGAGCTCATTTGAAAATCCGCATCTAAAAATCATTAAAAAAGAAAGTAAGAAATTACCAGTGAAGCAGAAATCCTCAGTCTCATCACCACCATGCTTGTGTTATTTCCCTGTTTTTACTGCTGACCCAAGCCTTGTTTTTTTTATTTTCCTTCCCCCTTCTCACATCATGAGTGCCTGACTGTGGCTGCTAGTCAAATATATCCTCAAGGCTCCCACTGTTGTTCTATAAAAGGATAAACAATTGAAAGAGGGAGATCAGCAAAACCAGCCTCAGGGGTTCTGGGAGGGCTAGTAAAACAAATACCCTGTTTTAACTAATTAATTTTGATTAAATTAAAGGGGGGGGGGAGTAAGATTGAGGAATCACCAGGAGGAATTTTCAGTTTCCAGTAGTCTTGTCTACTAAATAAAAGCAAGCCAGGAACCAGACACACACAGTTGCAACGTCTGAAGAAAAATTAGTCAAAATACCCTTTTAGGGGTGAATTCCTTTCTGGGGTTAAAGATCAGCATTAAAAAACCCCACACTCAACTTTTGTGATTTCTTATCACAAATCTATCAAGATAAAGTTGTTTTCTTGAGCCCTTACTTTCTGGACTCATCTGATTGCATGGGGGTATCTTTTCCCACTAAAAGAAAAAAAGTTGCCAATGACACAGAAGTGTTTGTAGGATTATGCCTGTCAAATTCACATGAAATTTAAGTACTAAAGTCCTTCAGAAGTACAATGGCCTGGAAATTTAGGTATTCCTAAAGTCCTGTTTTTCAAAATTACTTTCTTAAGCTCCATTAACATCCACATTGTTGCATTTTACTTTTGTCTCTCTGGCTAACTACAGGCACACAAGCAGCCAGAAATATTAGTGATTCCTAAAAATAGCCATCCTAGCTTTCTTTCCAAATTTAGAAAGATATGGCATTTCTCAAGAAAATGGAGAATTAAATTATTCACTAAAGTAAAGGTGGAGTGTCCTGGTTTTGCCTCTTTGGTCAGCTTTTAGTTTTTTCCCTCGCCTCCCCTTTTCATCTTTGCATCCTTAATCCTCGTTTCCTCGCTTCAGTTTTAGTCAGAGGAGTAGCTGTCACCATTACTCACATTGTCCAACTCTTTTCAGCTTTCCCTCATTTTCAGTCATTCATCCCTTGCTTTCTTCCACTTCAAGCTCCTTCTCCCTAGCTCAGCTTTTCCCTAATAAAACTGTCTCAGAGCAGCGCATTTCTTCAGCTCAAAGTCCCACTTCACTGATCATAAAAGGGCATACAGATAGAGATGGGGATGGACAAAAATAAAAAAGACTATTACAGATGATGACAATTGGATGAGTATTTTATGTATAAAATAGGGTCAGATTCAGTTGGCAGTCAGATGCATAAGAAGAAACAAACATTTCTGAAGAGGTAAAAGGGCAACTTCAACTTAAAGTACTTTTTTATTTCCATAGGCTTTGCTTAAAAACTCTTTACTCAAACATGCCCTCAGTAAGGTTCCAAAGGATTTATGATCAAAAGCTTTCATTTTTGGTGCCATAAAATAATTTCACTTCAACTGAAACAAAAGATCTTCCCTCCACCCAAAAAAAGCACCCTTCTCTAAAATGTTGTAATTTGCTATGAAGTAACTGTAGTCCTCAAGCCAATGAGCAATTTGACAAACCTACTTTTGTGTAAAGTGTTCAGGATGCCTTTGGGATGAAGAGCACTGTGTGAGCTGTAGAAATAATTAATCAACATTTAAACAATGCCAAATTACCCTCTGCACTACACATTAGGTCTTCCCACCTTACAAACACCACACTTAATGGAACTGTGTCTGTGACTCTAGTCCTTTTTCTAAGTATTTCTTGCTACTGTGTCATCCCTTGATCTACTGTCTCGCAACCATCGCCACTCCTCTCCCTTCTTCCAGGTGTTTATTGCTTGTGTGATGGTGACATCTTTGCTGTCATCCCTTTAAAACTTTACTCTGCTCTCTGAAGTATCTTCTAATGCTTGCCTCCCTTATCCACTCTTTCAGGGAAGCTACAGCAATGGTTGGAGGACCTGGTGCATCCCTACTCATCATTTTCCTCCTCTCCTCCTTCAGGATTTCTCCTCTCCCACACCGGCACACTGTTGACTTCTCCTTCTTCCCCCATGTTGCCTTACTGTGTGGCTGAGCCCAACTACTGGCCAAGACATGGCATGAGCATCCCCAGCAAACCCTGCTCTTCCCACCCTCATACAACCAGTGAGGCAGTTCCAGGACTTTCAAGGAGTTTGTGCTTTGGCAGCTAGTTTCATACAATTGCAGCCTAGAAACCTTCACTGAAATGATCACAGGGAAGAGTGTTGGCCCTTCGTATCTCTGAAGTCGGCATGCCAACAAGCATACATCCTGCCTTCACTGATGTAAATTGAAGTAATTTCACCTTTAGCTTTCAGTCTTATTTCCCATTTTACATGCTACCAAAGCCCAGTCAAACAAAAAGTATACTTACCAGCTCCAGCTCTTAGCTGTTTGTCCCTTTGACCCCCTTCTTCTGCTCTTGCAGCAGTGTTTGGTGATACTCTTCAACTACCCACTCCTTCCCTCACAGATACCCTCCATTCAGCCCACTTTGAGCAGATGAGGACAAAATGCTGTCCCTGAACAGAAGGAAATTTACTGTATAGCAAATAATTATCAGTGAGTATTGCTAATCCCACAGAGGGCAAAGAAATCTGTTGTAAAATGAAAGCATGAAAGTGCAGTCTTTATGTAAAAGGGAGAGGGAAAAGGTAACATTTCTAATTGAAAATTAAAGCAAGAAGCACGATACTAGCAAAGTGTATTTATTGTGTTAACGTACCATTTGTCTTCTGGGCAAGTTACTAAAGGTCATTTGTTCTTCATGGCAAGTGTTGAAAATAGTTTATGTTGTGGGTCTAACTTAAAGGAACAATGTCAAAACCCTCAGGCCCAAAATGACCTTTTTATGCCAACACAGAGATCTAAATCTCTTACTGAGGATAGTGGTGATGTTTGCATTTCACTCTCTCCCCCTCTCTTCCCCTTCTAACCCCTTCTCCCTTTCACATGAAATACCTCACTGCAGAAGACAGCACAGACTGCAGAGTTAACATGCCCACTCCACACCTCGTGCTGCTCAGTCCTTGCTGTGCCCATCCTGCCCGACGCCCAAGACAAGTGTGTGTGGCTCCTCAACCACCCTCCAACCAAATGCAAGGTAGTGCATTTCCGGGAGAGAGAAATGGGAGGGGAAGGTATCAGATCTACTTTCACCTCCCAGAAGAAACAGAGCACATACTGCTTGCGTGCTCTGAACGATAGGACATTATCATACAGGCAGGTCATTTCAAAAACCTACCACAATGCTGTTTTCCTGCCTAAATAGAGACTCTTGGGGTCACATCTAGCTGCTTCTGTCAGAAAGGCCTGGCTGTATTAGGTGGAGATCAGACTTGCTAAGATGCTGCTGCAGCAATAAAAAAAAATCATGCATGTATAACAGACCCACAGATGGATACAGAAATGAGTTTGAATATGGAGTTCAAGGCTCTGAATGGTTGCAGAATTGCAAAACACCTGGAGCCTCACACAGTAATTTAAAACACAGCCCATCTTCACTAGTGCACAGATGCTCTCTCCTACACATTGGTGTAAGGTCGATGTGGTGGCCACTCCTGCTCAGTGTTGTCACATTATCCTCGATTCTCTTTATTCTGAGCCCATTGAGAGCTCCTGCAGATGTGGGATATGGAAAAAAAAAGATACTAAACAGCACTGACAAGAAGGAACTAGGACATACATATCATGGAACTAGAACCACCTTTCCACTTCCAAGAAGAAAATCCTGCTGCACTGAGTGAGGCTACACCACGGATGCTTGCATTGCTGCCAATCTCTTCTGCGGGTGAAGAGACTTTCTATCTCCACAGCCATCATTCCCAAGCTTCTGAGCTCCACCTGTGACTTCTGATGTACATCACATGCATGACATATCTGAGAGCAGAGGCAGTATGTCATGCTCTCCTACCCAACACATCCCCTACAGGGCTCCATGTATTAGAGATGCCTTTTCCAGGCTGAATCCCACAAGGTGAACACCTTCCATGAACTAACGCTGAGCCGGCTTAGCATAACCTTTCAGAAGGCACTCAGCACTTTGCAGGATTTAAAAGCAAAAGCCTCAAAAAAGGCAAAGCTCAATTTCCTGAATTCCCAGCTCTGGCTGCCATTTGCGACAGACTTCACACATTTATGTGCTGCCCTGTCACATTTGGGTGGCAAAAAAATGGCAAAGTATAGATGCCGTGACAAGTAGATGAGACATGTTTTTCCTCTTTAGTGTTCTTCGGCTCAGATTTCCCTTCAACACATAGAGGAAGAGAAAAAAACCCTTGGGGCAGGCAGAAACAGTTTAGGAGTTTAGTTACTTGGCAATTGTGAAAAGGAATTTTAAGAAAATTAAAAATTAAACCATTATGAAACACAGAGCAACCTGGGCCGTTCTGAAATTCCAAGTGGAGACTTTCCTATGTGTAGACTGATACAGCAAATAAAAATTTGCACAGGCATATATGCTAATACATATCTTTACACACAGATCTTATGAATGAACTTCTAGAGCAGATGCATGAAGTACAGTAACAAGATTTCTGGATATCTTTTTTTCCTTTTCATCTGGTTGGAAAGACTTGTAGGGAAAAACAAAGTAGTCATTCAGACAAGGTTGTGGTTCCTGCCAAATCCAGTATTTATTTCACTTAATCTAAGTATCCAAGAAAAAACTAGAAGGTGATGGGAAATCTAACTACACTTAATACTACGAATAGGGTAGGATAGGATAGGATAGGATAGGATAGGATAGGATAGGATAGGATAGGATAGGATAGGATAGGATAGGATAGGATAGGATAGGATAGGATAGGATAAACCAGGTTGGAAGAGACCTTCAAGATCATCACGTCCAACCCATCACCCAACACCACCTAATCAACTAAACCATGCAACCAAGGACCCCATCAAGTCTCCTCCTAAACACCCCCAATGATGATGACTCCACCACCTCCCCGGGCAGCCCATTCCAATGATGAAGAATTTCTTCCTAACATCCAGTCTGAACCTCCCCTGGCGCAGCTTGAGACTGTGTCCTCTTGTTCTGGTGCTGGTTGCCTGGGAGAAGAGACCAGCCCCCGCCTGTCTACAACTTCCTTTCAGGTAGTTGTAGACAGCAATAAGGTCTCCCCTGAGCCTCCTCTTTTATACCTTAAAAACCACAAGAAAGGTGATACAGTGGAGGATGAGAGATTTAAGCAGGATACCACATCTGCACCAACTCCCAAATAGTTGTGATTCTTGTTTTCATTTGCATTTGATGGTGGGCATTAATGTCACAAGATAAACACTCAGCTTACAGATGGAACATCACCCAAAGTCCCTGCAAAGCCTTGACAAAAGCAGCCATCATCAGACTTTTCAGGGTTCGTGGGTTGGCTCACAGATGTATGAAACATCACCCTGTAAAGTATATATAAATAAATAAAGAACCCTACAAATTAGGCTTACACACACATAGAATTTCCTTTTTGCAATGAGTGCATGCACTTTTATTAGTGAAAAGCAAGTACTGACACACAAGAAGATTTAAAGTCAGAGTTACCACTTGAGTGGTATCCCCTTGACTCAGGCATGTCACAGGGTTGCCTTTAATGGGCAAATTACTTCAGGAAACTCTGTCCTACACAGCTGTAGTCAACACCAAGTATCTAACAGTAACTCTTGACTTTAATCAAGCTTCAATTTGGAAATTTTATTTCACCTTCATCTCCTGTGCCTATTTCAAAGCAAAATGTTCAAGTCAAATCCAAAGGCTGAAAACAGGTTGTTTTACATTGTGAGGTATTAAATATTCTAGCTGAAATCCTGGCTCTTTTGAATTCCACAGCAAATATCCCATTCACTTCAATACTGCCAAGGTTTTTACCATGGTGAACAGCCTGGAATTCAGTTTGTAAAGGTGAAGCAATAAAGAGTCTGAATCAACTCCCACTGAAGTCCACGGACAGGCTCCTATTCACAGCAATGGAGTGGATCAAACCCTAAGCCCATTTTGGCAGGGCTAGGAGCCATACCCTTACAGATAGTGAAAGAATTGTTGTAAATGCCAGACAGAATTAGGAAGTACAAGAACACCCAGTACTTTATACAGTGTTTTACAAGAAGTTCAAAGCTCTAAACTGGACATAAAGTTAAACAAATTGCAATTGGATTGAGAATCAGTCATTTCAATGTATTAAAAACCCAAGCTCAGTTTTCCTGCAGGGCTTCAAGCAGGCAGAGCAGAATAACAATTTACTTAAATGTAAAAGTAAACCTGTAAGAGAGAGAGAGAGAAAGGCAGAAAATAGAATCATCTCTGGGTGGGGGGAATCCAAACCATAAATTAAAGAAGTAACTCCATCTTTCGGTGATAGCTCTATGATTTCATCTATGTTTTTGGCTTCTGTGTATGCTGTAGTGAATCATGCAGTATTGAAAGATGAAAAATGCTCACAACTCAATTAGAAAGAACGACTCACAATTGACACTGCCATGAAAAATGTTTGCAACACAGAATTAGGTTTCCAGCCTTGGCCTATTAATTTAATCTAAAACATAGAAACAGCTATCAGGAATATTTCACATAGATTGGCTTTGCTTGCAAGGGTTTCCCTGTGGCAAGGTAGGCTCTGCTGTTGTGTTATTTTTGTAGGGCCTGCCCTTTCATGATCTTGGTAGGACTGCAGTCAAACTTGACCAATCAAGCAGCCACACACTTGGAATTTTACTGCTTTTTATCCTACTCTTCATAACAAGTTAATTGCTTTGACACAAAGCATTATAGACAGCAGTGGCTATAATGTGCAGTTGACACAACAGCACTTCAATAAAAAAGATGTTAAAGGAGGATATAGGGAGGAAAGGCAGAAGGGCAAAACACTGTATGCATCAAGTCTGTCATTTGTATCTTATTAGGAAATACACAATCCCTATGAAGATCTACAATGTATGTGCAAAGAATACTTCTTCCTGAACATGCTGTAAACAGCAAGTAAACTCTTCCAGCTGGGATCAGCATGCTGGTTAAAGACCACAGAGGGACCATAAACTCACAGCAGCTTGTGGGATGAGGAAAGCAGAGATCCCACTGACTTTTGTCTGCACTGAACAGCAGCACGATCCATGCAGAGCTCTCTGCGGAAAGACTGGTGAAAGGCGATCCCAGCTGATGTGAAGGCAGAGCAAAGATGTAGTACAACAGATTTTTTTTCAGGGCTAGCAGTGTAGGTGGAGGTTAGGCTGTCAGTCCTCAAATCAACTTGGGGACTATTCACAGAGTCATAGAGTGTCCCCAGTTGGAAGGGACCCATAAGGATTATCAAGTCCTGCTCCCTGCAAGACTACCTAAAACCAAACTATGTGACTTAAGAGCATTGTTGAGATGCAACTTGAACTCTTGACAGGCTTGGTGCCATGACCACTTCCCTGCAGAATCTGTTAAAGAAATCAACCACCCTTTCAGTGAAGAACTCTTTCCTTATGTCCAATCTGAACTTCCTCTGGTATGCTGTAAGAAAAGTAGGTTTACATTTATATTGTTGTTTAGTTCTTTTTGCTGGTAGCTTGGCTTCCAGTTTTGTAATGGAGAATGTAACCTCTTGGTTCATTAGATTCAAAGGACATGTGTTTTCCACTTAAGCTCATCCAACATTTTAAAGCAGGTGTTGGTTAACCTGGTAAATGGGGTACTTCTACTTTCCTTAAAGGCAAGAAATCTATACAGAAACACCACTGCAGAAAAAAACATTGTGAGAGTCTGAAGCAGGTGACAAGTGTAGAATCCCAGGAACCTAACACATCATCCAGCCAGCTGAGAAATTCAAACAAGTGCCCAACCTTATCAAGTACTACAATACATAAAGAAGTCTCCTCTGACATGCCTTCAGCAGCAGCCCTGGTTAAGGTAAAGGACAACTTTGCACCTTGATTCTCCATGCCGACTCTCTAGGAGAAGAATGACACAAGCCCAATTTCCCTTGAAACAGATGATAGTACACACTGGCATCCTTGAGCGAGACAAATGCAGGCAGCCAAGACTCCCATCTGAAGAATCCACCGAAGAACAGAAAATGAAAAACCCAGAGCTCCATAAAAGGAATGTACCATGCTAACAAAGTCAACCAGAAAGGGCATAAGGGAAATTTAGAGGGCTAAGAAGGAATTTGAAAAGGACATGCTTGGAGAAGTTAAAAAAGGAAAGGAAAAGGATAAGCCAATCTTCAATTAGATTTAAATATTGAAAACATTTCCTTCGCCCAGTGACAGAACAATGTTCAAGAAGCATGTTTGTCTAGGAATTCTGAATTTAAAAATGGCAAAAGGAAAAAGGTAAACTTAACTCAAAAGGTATGCAAGATTGTCAATCCCAGTGATTTGAAATTCCAAATTCTGGACCTGAAAAAAGAGTCCAAATGCATTTTGTGTCCATTTTTCAGAGTGCTGATATCCAGCAGAGGCAAGGAAGGACACTCTCTCATCTGCTAAGTCCACTTGGCAAAAACAAATGAAGACACACAAAAGACAACAGAAAACTCCTCCCCATGCATAATGGAAGAGGAAATGATGAAGGAATAAGTTGTTTATTTGGGGACTTGTATCTTTTGAGCAGCAGCCTGTTAGCTGTTACACTCACTGCTTGTATTTGAGATTAATCTTTACTGTGGCAGCAGTGGATTGCATGTGGGGCTCATCATTAGACTTCTAGGCTGGGGATTTCCAGGCATTCAGCCTGCAGCACAGTTCATCTGCCTCTGAGGTAAATGAGGGCTTTAGTGTTTAATTCCATAGCAGCAAAGAGAAATCACAAGTGCTTTTAAGTCACCATCCCCTACTACAAAACAAGACCAGACACAGCCTCTGATAACTGCTCTAAAAAAATGCAGGAACAAGAGGTCTGCATAAAACCATCCAGAGAGACTGGTCCAGGATTTGGACTATTTCTTTGCTGAAATAGGTGTTTAATCTGTCTTTAATAGCCCTAAGAGGACATTTCTGTAGACCTAGACTTCCAGCACTATCTACAGTGGGATCTATTATCAGACATATCTGAGAGAAATTAAGATAACGGAAAAATATGAAATGCAATTGAGAGGTAATAAATGTGAGCTATGTAGGCTTTCCCCACGTGCAGTCACCACTCGTTTATTCAGCTTTGAAATAGACCAGATTACTGCCTATTTGGACATACTGACTGAGCAACTGCTTAACAACCAGTGATACAACTGGAAGAAAGATTTATCTGAAGGATGCCGATTTTAAATGGTATTGGCCAACTTTGCTGCTTTATGTATAAGAAAGGGAAAAGGGAAGAGAAGGCCTGTGCTTTCCATCAGCACCCCATTGTACAGAATGGTTTTCTTAGGTCAAAACCAAAAGGAAAATTCTGATAGATCCCAGCATCCAACTGTCCCCCACAGCAAACTGCTGGCCAAGCTGTCAGCCCATGGCTTGGATGGGAGCACACTGCGATGGGTTAGGAACTGGCTGGAGGGCCGAGCCCAGAGAGTGGCGGTGAATGGTGCCACATCCAGCTGGCGGCCAGGGATCAGTGCTGGGCCCCATGCTCTTTAACATCTTTATTGATGATCTGCATGAGGGCATTGAGTCCATCATCAGTCAATTTGCAGAAGACACCAAGCTGGGGGCAGGAGTTGATCTGCTGGAGGGTAGAGAGGCTCTGCAGAGTGACCTCGACAGGCTGGACAGATGGGCAGAGTCCAACGGCATGAGACTGAACACATCCAAGTGCCAGGTTCTGCACATGGGCTACAACAACCCCATGCAGAGCTACAGGCTGGGGTTAGAGTGGCTGGAGAGCAGCCAGGCAGAGAGGGACCTGGGGGTATTGGTCAATGGTAGGATGAACATGAGCCTGCAGTGTGCCCAGGCAGCCAGGAGGGCCAATGGCATCCTGGCCTGCATCAGGAACAGTATGGCCAGCAGGAGCAGGGAGGTCATTCTGCCCCTGTGCACTGCACTGGTTAGGCCACACCTCGAGTCCTGTGTCCAGTTCTGGGCCCCTCAGTTTAGGAAGGAGGTTGACTTGATGGAGCGTGTCCACAGAAGGGCAACAAAGTTGGTGAGGGGCTTGG
Source organism: Melanerpes formicivorus (assembly GCF_026170545.1). NCBI lineage: Eukaryota > Metazoa > Chordata > Aves > Piciformes > Picidae > Melanerpes > Melanerpes formicivorus. The sequence goes on along the minus strand of NW_027142360.1, from coordinate 8,179,106 downwards.
AACACAAGCCCTATGAGGAGAGGCTGAGGGAGCTGGGGCTGCTTAGCCTGGATAAGAGGAGACTCAGGGGTGACCTTATTGCTGTCTACAACTACCTGAAGGGGGATTGTAGACAGGCAGAGGTTGGTCTCTTCTCCCAGGCAGCCAGTACCAGAACAAGAGGACACAGTCTCAGGCTGCACCAGGGGAGGTTTAGGCTGGAAGTCAGGAGGAAGTTTTACACAGAGAGAGTGATTGCCCATTGGAATGGGCTGCCCGAGGAGGTGGTGGAGTCACCATCATTGGAGGTGTTCAGGAGGAGACTTGATAGGGTGCTTGGTTGCGTGGTTTAGTTGATTAGGTGGTGTTGGATGATAGGTTGGACACAATGATCTTGAAGGTCTCTTCCAACCTGGTCTGGTCTATGCTATGCTATGCTATTCTAATACCTATTCTGTACCTCTTTCAGCTGTACATATTTTCTTCTATCAATTAGGCCTGTTTTCAAAACAAGCTTTTGCCACAATGGCTGTTAGCAATCTTTCTCTTCTCACTTGCACCCTGCAATAGGACAAGGGGCAATGGATGTAAACTACACCACAGTAAGTTGCACCCCAACATGAGGAAAAACTTATTCAGTGTAAGGGTCACAGAGCACTGGAACAGTCCCCACAGAGGTTGTGGAGTCTCCTTCTCTGAAGACTCTCAAGACCCATTGGATGCACTCCTGTGTGACTTGCACTAGATTGTCCTTCTCAGTCAGGGGGGTTGGACTCAATAACCTCCAGAGGTCTCTTTCAACCCCTAACATCCTGTGATCCTGTGAATGCCTTTTTAATTAATTAGGGGTAAGAAAGTAAATTCTAGGATGATGTTATCAAAAGCAGTCACAGCCGACTTAGTTTTGTTGGCATGGAAGTCGATGGAGATTTCAACACTGACTGCAGACACAGCACAATTCAATTAATGGCAAGGACTTTTGAACTGTACATGAAACGCATTCAATAGCACTCAGCCTCCTTCATGAGCAGTTCTACAGCAGTTAGCAGAGCTGACAGCAGAGTATGGTGCTACTCAGTCTGTATTTTGGTAGCACAGTCTGGCTCTGAGTAAATAGTACTAAACAATAATTCTTGGTTAAGAATTCTTTATACAGAAGGTTCCAAATGAAAAAAGAGGAAAAAAAACCCAGAGTCTCTAAAACATAGCCATTAACAGTTGTGCACTGTCAAAATCACATCTAGTAAAACTGCATGAGTTAAAGCAAGTAATAATAATAATAATTGAAATTAAATCAAATCAAATTTGTCAGAATGGAAAGAAAAGAAATCCAAAGCTTTGACACCAACATAAAACCAGAATTCTGCCCGTTCCCTTCACAATGGCTGTTCTACTGAGCTGTGTTCTGACCTTTTCCAACATTGAAGAATATTGCTTTTAAAAATTCTTCATGTCTTTGCTACCCCTGCCATTATTCCTGCTCCTGTTGTTAGCAGCTGATAGCCACTGTTGTTCCAAGGTGCACAGTAGTGTTATACCTTAAAAAAGAGGCAAGAACATAAGTGCTTTTTGAGGGAAAAAAAAATCATTTGAAATGTTTCCCATGCTTCCTTCTAGAGACCAAAGCTGCATTGTGGTATAAAATTAAATAATGGAGTAACTAAATGAATAAATAATAGTTTAATAAATATGCTGGGAGATTGAAAAGCATGAAATCAATTTCCTGATGGAAGGGAGGGAAGAAAGACACTTTTCTGTGACTTGACTGAACTTAAATAGACATTGTCCTGATCCTGTAATTGTTTCATGCTTGGAACATCTATTGAATTCAATGCAAGCTCCAAAACCAGATCAATTAGAGGATCAGAGTTGTTTGGGAAAGGCCTGCCCATCACCTTGAGAAAACAAACCAGACAGACATTGCAGATGAATGTAAGCCCATAACTAGGCTACAAGATGAGACAAACGAGGCTATGCAAATCCTACAGCCCATAAAGAAGCACACAGGCACAGACAATCCTAATGATGCCTCTTAAAACCAGGTCTTGCTCACAGTGAAGGAGGGCTTTGTCACTAAAGTCAATGTGAATATCAATTGCAGTACAAGTATGACTAGGCTTCAGGAGGAAAAGTCAAAGTGCTGACATTAAGCTAGGGCTACTAAATCAATTTCCACTATATGTTTAAAGCCTACTGGATCAGCAGGCAGCCCAGCAGCTCTTTGCACCAGCAGAAGGCCTGTTAGAGTACAATTTTGCCCTTAAGCAGTGGTGAAACTCTGGCTCCGGTCCAAAGAAACCAATACCAACAAAGTCTGCTTCCAGGCTTGAATCTGGATCCTAGTGGACAAACCTCTGTGACACTGTAGAGCCCTGTGGATTTTAGTCCTGAAAAAAAACCCAAAGACCTAAGCATCAGTTTTGGACCCTTAATTCTTAAGATATACTGTAAGAGCTATTTTAAAATGAGGATCATAACAGAGATTTATAAGATTCCTTCCTTTAGCTTTTTTTCCCCCTGTTGTTTATGAATGACATCCCAATGAACAATTACTCCCTTATCAGTATTTCCAATGCACAGTCAGTGTTCTGGATCAGTTTCACACAGCTGCAGTCACATGAAGTCTCACATATTTTTTGTCAAGATCACAAAGGAACAGTATTCCTACCCCAAAACACTTCAGTACAACAGTAAGTATCCTGATGCAGGATATTCAGTCTTTAGCCCATTTTAATGACATGATCTCTATTTGTGTTACAATGACAGCTGGCTCTACAAACATTAGGTCTAACAATAAAAGCTAATAATGATATTTAGCATATTGAGGGGGTTTTAAATGGTAGTGCAAGTCATCAAAGTAGTTCAAACCTATTTCAGTTCCAAGTAGCAAATTCTTACCATAAAGACTATCAGCAGTTCAGCTACACTCCCCAGTTCTCAAAACCACATAAAATGGATTTCAAAAGTACTTCCAGGGGTTGTACTTCAAGTCATTTGGAGTCAGAAAAATGGCCCATTCATTCCCTTCCCTGGCAATATTCAGGAACATATACACAGGGAGAGACTATAGAAGAGAATCAGAGTGATTCTTCTGGTGTATCTTCTCAACTCCTTGCAGCCTACAGATCACAGACTTCCCAAGTGCCCCAAGACAGAGCCTCCAGACCGTATCTACATCTTTGTGTTCAATAACCCTGATGGACTTTTCTTCCATCCACTTGTGTGTTTGCTTTCTAACACATCTATACTTTGGACCATCCATAACCTCCCATGGTAAAGTTTCACAGTTGTATCAAAACCTAGCTCAGGCTCAGAATGGATGCAACTGTATCTGTTCCATTTCAGACAGAATAAACTTCCACAAATGCCTTTGCTTCCCAGTGTCATTGCCTTGTATGTCAATGCAAAGCAGGCATTCATGGCTCCTGCTAGGCAGCTTCAAACATCACCACTACTTGAAGGTCTCAATATATTCTCCACATAGTACTAAGCTGTAGTGAGGGCACTGATGCACATGCAGAACAGCTGCATTATCCAAGAACAAAATCTACACAGACTCATTGTTTTCATATAACTGATTGCCAAACAGAAAATTCCCTCCTCCAGCTACATTAGACATTGCAGTTAAAAACAAAACAAACAAAACCCAAGAAAAACAACAAAGCAAAACCATCCCAAACAACAATGGAGGCATTTAAGAGATGCCGTAGTTTTATAGTCACTTCCACCAGATCATAGGGAAATTCAGGTTCAGAGGGAACTCAGCAGGCCTCTGGCCCAACCTCCTGCTCAAATCAGCACCAGCTAGGAGCCAAGGCAAAAGCAGCATCTGCTAAAAGAAGGTTGTCTCTTTCTCCCCTTGCCCCTCAGCCTGATGTTCCTGATACATCATTATGACAGTTGTTAATGCTTATGTGTCAGGGCATGTCATTAAAAACCAAACAAAACATTAGCTTGCAGCCAGATCAGTCCCTTGCTCTGGTGTCCCATGCAACAGCCAAGAAGCCAACTTAGACAGGATGTGTGATGGACCTATACTGTGATATCTCATCCTGATGCCACTGTCAAGTGGTTATACAGGTACAGCTGGAGTCTTTGACTTTTAGTCCATTGATTCTAAGACAGATAGTACTTACTAAAATACATTATGACTTTCATTAATTTGTAGAAGCCTTACAACTTCACAGTAGAATCTTGGGCCCTTGGACAACAAATTCAAGCTTATTAAGAACTACTTGCATTTCCCAGCTACCGCTCACAGGCACTTTGAAGTAGTCCACAATCATTCAGCATGACTTGAAAAGGCTAAGGAACTTCAGTAATAAGACTGTACCTTGCTGAAATCAAAGAATTGGCAGAACTTCCCATCAAATCCTGTGTGAACTGAGGCCACTGTTTTAAAAACAATGTTTGCCAGTGGTGCTAGCTCTGATCATTCTGTCTCAAACCAGACAAATTGAAAAGAATCTTATTCCTTTTCCTCCCATACTCAGAAGCGTGGGATACGCTTACATGACATCCTGAATAAAAGTCCTCTGCAGCTCATAGACAGCTGGTAAACAGTAAATGGTACAGAGATCGTTTGCTCACATTTGCCTCTTCTCTTAACATGAGACACACAGTTAAATGGCATACAATATATTTAAAATTAAAACACTTTTTCAAGCAATATAAAAAGATCCAGACACTCTCTAACATATAATTAACTTGAGAAACTAGCTAAAAGAGCTTGGCAGTACTCGAAGAGATTAATGCATGTGTGGATGAAAACATTCATATTTGCATTCAAAATAAAGTCTCCTCCTACAAGTTAAGACCATACATTTCAGCTGTGGAGTCTCTCCTCCACAAAGTGGCTACTAAAGAGACTGGCGCCACTTGCCAACAGCAGCAGAGCACTTGGGAGACCAGAGGCATGAAGGCCTGGGTCCTTATGAGCCTTCACGGCCTTTGTGGGAGCAGACAGGAAGCATGTCAGTATGCCTCTGGCAATTGATGAGCTCCCCTTCACAGTGCTTAGCTGAGGTGTGGGTGCTGGAGCCAGGCTGTGTGGAGAAAATCTATACAACCACAGTTTAATCTATTCCATGTCTGATCATCAGCAATGCTCAGCATGATTGGTGGGCTGAGCAACCTGATTTAACTTTAAAATAGAATCTAACTTGAAAGCTGCCCCTGTTTTTAGTGTAGACTTGAGCCATAAAGTCGCTAAAATATTCTGTGATTCTATGTGCATCAAGAAGCCAAGAAAAAAGGATTATTAAAACCAAGAAACAGGATGCACTCTACATGTTAAAGCAGGGTAATGGAGGATAATAATATAATTAAACTGAAATATTTGTGCTTCACTATTGTATTTCCACTAAACTACCTATTTCCAGAAGAAGTGTAATCTTAGGAAACATTCCCAGGTATTCACAGATATATTACAGAGACATAACATGGGAGAGACGAGAAAAGTTCACACAAGCCAGCTTTGTAGCTCTTAAAAGCAATAACACTCATTGAAAAGTAAAAAATAATATTGTTTACATAAGCAGACTGGAAAACAATTCTTTGCAATACTACCAGACACAGAGCAAGCGAAGAATGAGAATTAATCTAAAAATATGCACACAGGTTCAACAGGGAGCAGTTTCTCTTCTCCCCTTTCCCATCACCAGTGCTTAACGGCGTGAATTTGGTCTCCAATACAAAAAGAGAAGAGCAAAATCCCTTCAGAAAACACAGATGGGGTTTCATTTCTCTGAGTTGGTATCCACCTTGATGAGTGGATTAGAAACCCAAGCAAACTGAGCCTAAGGCTAATCAAAATGCAGTGGAATTGCAATACAGCCAACCATCACTGCTGGTCTTCTCACTCCTTTCTATTCTGCACCGAAGATAGGATTAAGTGCAGGTGAGAAAGAGGAAAATAATCCAAAGCTATATACTAATACTATTTAAAGTATTAACTTCCAGCACAGCAACATGCAGAATATCTGTGCTCCTACGGGTGATTTGTATTACCACCAGCAAGAGAGGGGATGAAAATGAGAGGAGAAGAAAAGAATGGAAGCAGAGTATCAGAAGTAAAAATCTGGCATGCAACTGGGTCATCTAAAGTGGTAATCATGTCCTTTAGAGTTTGAAATCATTAATATTGATTGTGCACATTTCTGGGGGGGAAAGAAAAAAACACATAAAAATACCAAAAATAGTTTCTCAGAGTATTATCTTAGCTTAATATTTGCACACTATCTGTGGCAGATGAGACCTCAGCTGAAAGATCAGACTGAGTAAAGCCTGAGCACAAGGTGGTCAGATGTGGTCTAGGGAAGTTTTTCCAACCCTGACTGGAGTAATGTTTAAAGTTCCTTAAAAAAACAGATTTTCTACTCCTTGATTTGGAGAAATGATACAAAATTTTAATCACCTGTCAGCATCTAAGTAAACAAGGCAGGATATTTATAAAATACTAACAGGCCTGACCCACACAGTTTTCACAGCTAGCAGTGTTTTCCTTTCAAGTGCTTTACAAATTGGACTCCTGGTCTGAGAGTCCATACTTATAGTTTCATAGTTTCATAGTTTCATTTAGGGTTGGAAGGGACCACAAGTTCTAGTTCCAACCCCCCTGCCATGGGCAGGGACACCCCACACTAGATCAGGCTGGACAGAGCCTCATCCAGCCTGCTCTTAAACATCCCCAGGGACGGGGCCTCAACCACCTCCCTGGACAACACATTCCAGGCTTTCACCACTCTCATGGTGAAGAACCTCCTCCTCACATCTAGCCTGAATCTCCCCACCTCCAGCTTCATTCCATTCCCCCTAGTCCTATCACTACCTGAGATCCTGAGAAGTCCTTCCCCAGCCTTCCTGTAGGCCCCCTTCAGATACTGGAAGGCCACAATGAGGTCACCTCGGAGCCTTCTCTTCTGCAGACTGAACAGCCCTAACTCCTTCAGTCTGCCCTCACAGGAGAGGTGCTCCAACCCTCTGATCATCCTTGTGGCCCTTCTCTGGACACGTTCCAGCACCTCCACATCCCTCTGAACCCATCTTTACGTAATGTAAAGTTTTAAGTGCTTCAGAAGAGCACATGTGAAAATAGGCCCCAAAACTGAGCACTCCTCTGCAGGCTCCATCATTGCCCACCTTCAACATACTCACCGTACTCCAACTCCACTGAGCTATGCATGAGGCATACAGCTCAACTCCTCCCATTGCAAGGATGAGGAGCAAAGAAGCTGGGAGGAAACAGCTACAATACTTCTAGAACCCTTTGTTACACCAACCAAGAAATAGCCCCTTCATCTGCTGCTCTGACATGAGTCCTACCCATGCTGCTTGCTTCCAGTCCCACTGCTCTTGGTGCCACCATAGCCAAGCCTGGGCATCCCCTGGCACCTCCCAGAGAGACAAGTGTGGAGGCCATGGCTGCAAGTAATAGTTTTCCCCAATATTTAATTCTGAGACAGTCACCACTTTGCATTCAAGCAAAGCAGCAATACTTTTACTGAAGGTCAGATTATTGTTCCCCAGCTCAGAGCACAAGAGCTTGTATGCAGGCTTCCTTCCCTCAAACATTTTTGCCATTTTGTAAAGGGCCGTGGGTCCAGCCCAGTCCTGTCAACAGGTCCACACATAAAACACAGCATTTTCCTGTATGAACCTTTGAAAATAGTCATTACACTATAAGACTTTCAATAAAAAGGAAGTGCATTGTTTTTCTCCACTCATGATTCACTGAAAAATTGATTTGAACACCCCTTACCCACTGGTGACACATTCTGGCCCAAAGAGGTTTTTGTGTGAGAGATGACAAAAAGATCAACAGCTGCAGCCTTTCCCTGTGACCTCTCTTTTACATGCAGTTTAGGCACAACCAGCAGCAATCCTGCAGCTATGCAGGTGGTGATCTGAGACAAGGAAATTGTTGCTGCCAACATTAATGTGAAGCCAGCTGCCACTACAGGGATCTCAGACAAAACGAAAGCATCATCGCCTTCACAGCAACCCAGTGGTGACCAGCACACCAAACACTCTCAGGACTCACACAGAACAGGGTGTGCACCAAGTGCCTTTTCCTGGGCATTTGCTGATACTTGCCTGCTATGCCTCTGCCTATCACAAGCATCTGCATTGTGCAAAGTAAAAAGATAGGAAACTGCAGCAGTTGTCCACGTTCTACCAAGCTACAGCATCAGGGAGCATTTTGCATGATGGCAAAGAAAGGGTGAACAAGGTTCAGAAAGAGATGCAAGTCCATAATGAAATTCCAATCCATGAGCTGTTCATACATACTGAAAGCTGGGAGTCTGTCTCTGCTTGACTATAGCAGTGCCAACAACCCAGTGAAACCTGGTGTATGAAAATCTGTCATCTGGTAGATTTTCTACCATGTGGTACTGAAAACATATGTGGTCAAGACTCATTAGGACCTACTAAGTTCCAGTGATATCTAATATGCACACTTATTATTTTGAACAAAGGAGATAATAATGCATTCTCACTCTCCCCTGTTTAGTAACAACCAGTGCTTACACTAAATTTAAGTCAGGCCAGAAAACCAGCCTATTAGCCAAATTTAACTTTCAATGGCAAACTATTGACTTGAAAAATCAGAAAGAACCTTGAACTACAGCAACATGCCTCGTTTTTGCTTTGGTTTGTGTGGTACCTTTCAAGTGATACAACTCTGGGGGGTTTTTAAATAAAACTCATTAAATCATTATGAAATATAATTACATAGTGCCTAAAAGCTCTTTACCCACCCATAAGGTATCCACAGTGGTGTTAAATATTTTATCTTATTGTTAGCTTACTATAAAAAGATTTTAGCCTTTAGCTGATCTATGCTCACATTTGCTATCCACTGTAGTGCATCTCAAGGAGCCCGAATTTCCCTGTGCACTGCTTTCCTTTCTAAGCAATACATCTCAGACTTCACCTCAGCTCCTCTGCTGTTACCAGTGAAATGAATGTGTGAAGCTATTCTAATATCCTCTGAAGTCAACAGCCAACACAAAGGAATATGAGCCCCATCACTTTAAGGCATCAGCTCCAACACTCTTAATGTGGGGTTTTTTTTTGCTCTTATTGGGCATTTTGGTTTAAATCCTACTTTCTGACTGATTAATTTTTCGATTAATGCAACTTGTTTTTAGCTTGGTATTTTGCCTAGTTCCCCTCAAACTGAAGCAATTACAGAAAAAATTAAGTGCTCCAATAATTTTAAACCTCTCCACACTGCAAATAATATCAGTGTATTTCACTGCTTTTTTTTAAAGGTGCAAGCTCTTCAGGAGTGCTTACTATTGACGCACACACAGTCTATGAATTGATTAAATTATTATCAGACAACTTAAAATCTTCACGAGAGATTTGGCTTTCCAACATTGAAAGTAAATGCTGTGCTAAACTCAGAGGATGCTATGACATGGTATGCTTCAAATAACAAATACTAAAACTCTTTACAAGCAAAGACAATCTCAGGATTTACAAATACAGCAAGCAAAAGAATCCCAAAACCCTAGCCTCGACACAGTCATTGGGTGAACTCTTTCCTCACAGATCATGAGCCAGGGAACTTAGGCCAAAGTCCTGTCAGACGTTATGTGTGATGGCTGCATTCAAAGCTGCTATGAGAGTCCCAGTAAAAGTCCTCCTCTTGCAAAACAATCTGCATGGCTAGGGCTTTAACAAACATGCATTTCATCTGGATGGAAAAAATACCACAGGTAGACAGAAACACTCACCTGAGGGGCTGCAGAGGTTTGCAATTACTACCATCTTTGCAGTGCAACACCCAAACTTCTGCCACTCGTCTTGGGTCAGGAGTTCACATGCATGATTAAATGAGCTCTGGAGCAGGAAGTTACCTCATCTTCCATACTTAAATGCTATCTTAAAGAGTCCATTTATACAAATCTACTGCACTTAATCATAATTTTTAGTGCTCTTTTCACATTAAGTTTTCAGAGCAGATATAAAGGTGGAAACTTTATTACTTCTTCCTACTAAAAGGGGAAACTGAGAGTTGAGCTTGTTCTGGCCAGTATTGTTTAAACAATGAGACTCAAAGAAATATACAGAACACAGATCAATGAAATCAGTGCTTTCAGTGCAAGGTTGGTTCCTTCCCATGTTACACTACATGCATGACTTAAAAAAATACTGTATTAAGGTATGATGGGACATGGTTACAGAAAAATAAGCTTACTGCATCCTGTACTTACCTGTACTATGACTACCCCTCATGTGATCTGTTAAACCCCTTGACTAAAAACAGCAACATAACTCCAATATGACAGACTCCTGCCAGTATCAAACATCTACTATTCCTTGCTCAAAGAGATGGAAAAAAACCAACACAGGTCATTTTTGTTATTTTTTCCCCTGTTAAACAGCACAAGAACAGTTTGTAGGCTCAAGGGTAAGTTTTTGATTGCTCAACTATTACATTCCACATGGATTTCTCCTGATTGACCTAAAAAGCAATCCCCTGGAGATGGGGCAAAGACTGATCAGCCTAATAATTTTTTTTTTGTCCCACATACTACAATTTTTCCTCACATACCACGAGAACACCACCCTTATGCAACAAGTAAGAATATGTGATGTGTAATGCATGAAATTTGCAGAGGGAGCTTCTGACTCCAGCCTCAGGCATGATCTAAGTATGAATTCACCAAATTCATACCTATTGCCTAAGCCAGTACCAGCACTATTAGACAAGTTCTTTATACTGTGTATTTCAACACTTAATGAAAAACCTGCAACAGGGAAAGAAAAAAGAATGGCAAGGCAGAGAGGGAGAGATTACAGATCAGCATTTGCAGCAACAGATTTTGTGTGTTCCTCCTGTATCCATTTTCCTATCTGTCCTCTCTTTCTTTGAGTTTTGGAGTCATCTTTTAACCTTCTTCTCAGTAAAGTGAAAGAGATTAACTTCAGTGCTAAGATAAGGAGGTCCTAGGTCTAAACATTCCTTCTACACACACATGTATCAGCCATTCACATTAGTGAATGTCAAGACACGGATCAAGGGAGGGTAGCCATCACAACATAAAGGTCTCACCATGGATCAGCCTTTTGAAATGCACTAGGAAAATAATCTTTCTACATCCTATGCCAAAGACATGAACCCATGAGTCATGTTAGGCTTCAGGTAGACCGCACAAACTGGAATCCAAGGGGCCAAACTCTTCTCATTTGCATCAAATCACTAGCTCCTCCGCAGAACTGCTCTAGATTTTCTTGTATCAGAGATCTGGACTTTACTGATGAAGTCCTCTGGGAAAGAAAGGTGCTCGAAGTAATAGCGTCCTGCTAAAATCTAGTTAAATCCATAACATTAATTAACAGCAATGCCAAGACCCACAGCTTCCTCCTTGGAGACGCTCTGACAGTTTTGTGGTTTCATAATCATAACTTGTCTGTCTTCGGTACTATTTTCTCCTTCTTGATCTGTCACACCCACAAAAATATCAGGGAAAACAATGAAATTGACTGTACACTAGGGACAGGGTCAAGTACTTAACATCAGTCTCATTTTGCTCCCATTGACGTCAGCTATAAAATTCCCATTGCCTTCCTGGAAGCCAAGAGATGCCACTGCAGATCGCTTTTGGAAATAGCAATCCAAAAGCAGTCAAATGCAAAAAGATAGCAGACTTTTTCTTTTCTCTTCTCTTGCTTCTAATTATACTTTCATTTAACAGTACACATCATCTGCTTGCTATTTCAGAGAGGGTCCCCAGGACCAAATGGAGAGGTCAAGACCCTTTGCGGGTATGCTTAAACTGATGATCTCTCCAACCCAGCTTCAACTGGAAGGCTGGGCATGTGCACATGGTTTGCATACTTCATTTCCTGGTTTACACCTTAACTGAGATGCCCTAACCATCCACAACACACCAGAAAAAAAAATTAAATATTCCCCCTGGCTCCCTTCTGGAACACACTGTGAGGACCCTCTAAAGGGGAACAGTCTTAGAGGAGATTTCAACCCAGCATGCATGCTACACAAAGAGTATGTCTCTAATGCCAAATTTGGCTCCTTCAACCCTTCTGGCAGATGACTCATCCTCCAGCACCCACAAACCAACAACTCAGAACACGAAACACACAACTCAGTGGTGCACCACCCCCTTCATCGCTCTACCATGCTATCTGCTTAGTATTTCTGGCATTTTGAACTGCCAGAATTCAAAAAGTGCCACAAAACCACACCAAGGACCAAGACAAAAATACAGGCTGAGAGCTTTGCAATCCAGAGATGGCTAGTTCAATGCAAAGGATGTTAGCCCTAAGCGAAATGAACCTGTGCCAATCCATAAAGCTGTTGTCAGGGCCAAAGTGCTCTGCCTGGTAAAGCTCACACCGGAGTGCCAGTGCAGCCAGGTGGTGAAGGAGCTGCAGTCTTGATATGGCAAAGTCCAGTGGTGGTAAGGGGACATGGCAACTACTGCCATGTACTAATCTCTGCAATTGGCTAACTGATCAGAGCATCTTTCACATTGCCCTGCAGTTTCTCCAAGGGTCTCTTTCATGCTCATAATAAAAATACGGGTGAGAAATCTTTGCCCATCTTTGGGAACATAAAGGACTTTTATCCAGGCCAAATCTTTTCCCATACTGACAGCTCAAACTTGATTTATTCATCACTAGACCACTGAACTGCAAAGCAATCCAAGGGCTAAAAAAATCTTTGTAGTATGAAATTCCAGAATATACTTCCTTTCTTTCTCTTCCCTTCCCTTAAAAACAGGTAGAAGACATCACACATTATTTACATGCAGTATTATTTTATGGAATACTTCAAGGTGTTAATTGAAACTTTTAATGAATGTTAATCATCTGTCATTTTCATTGGCAATCTCCACTCTGCCATATGCTTAATTTTTACACCTGTACCCATTTTCCAACCAGTTCTTTTAAATTGTTTTACCTGTTCACTGTTGTATTAGTATTAATATTTAGGAAACAAGCCAGCAGCAAGGAAGACTGCAGTGTCTGTGGTTTATTTACTACATATAATCCTGGTGAATTAGAGTAATACATCATCACTATACTAGCACTAGTTCTGAAATACTTGTATTAATCCACTACTTAAAGGAGATGTTGGACTGACACCCATGAAGACCAAAGGACTACACAGCAGAACAGGTACAGCCCTCATAATATTTACACAAGCCTCTCAACATATTGCTCCAATTTTCATCCCTTGCCCTCCTTCTCACTCTGGCAATCCATGCAAACTCCATCAGTCATGTTTCAGCTCTGTATCCTTTTAAGTACCATGGAGATTTGTTTCTGAAGGGACTGGACTGAGGAAGCACAAGCATGCAAGTTATGAGTTCTATTTTTGACTTGACTGCAAGTATTCCGTGTGAACCAAGTCACTCTCAGCACATATGACACACGTTTGAAATGGACATACCTACCAGGCTCCTCAGTTTTCACCCTTTTCAACAGGGCTCTCATCCCCGCTACTCAACAAAATGGTCTGATCCTCAAAACAAGACTTTTTTACTATTATGTTTTAATTAGCAGTCATTTAACAAGAATATTTATCAAGATCTAGCATTAAAATAACACAGAGAAGAATTAATGTAGCTCTAAACTCTTGTCCTTGCTTTTTCATCCATCACTACAAAACGGTCTCTCTGCTAAGACAAATCAGTAAGATCAGAACAGCACCACTTTTGCAAAACAGTGGAAAAAAATGGTGAAAAGCAAGTTTAAGCTTTTAGGAACAAATAATAGGAAGGCTCCTATACATCTTGCTAACTGGGCTGAGAATGAGAGGCAAAAGAGGTTGAAGGAACAGCCTGGCAAGGGCAGCAAGCCCCAACATGACTTCAAGCTTAACTAGCAATCACCACAAAAGGGGTGGGGAGGAAATTTTGGTGCTATTCCTAGCAGAAACTTGTATGCACACAAAAAATGTTACTGAAAAATGCAGGAAAACCTCCAGTTGTTAATAATGGTAACACAGTCCCTGAGGAGTCTTGACATGACACCTGGCATAACTGTGCTCTCTTAGGGCACATAATACCATGGAGTTACAGAGAGAAAATTCTCCTTCTCTTACCATCTCTTCTGAGCCCACCTAATGTACAATGCTCATTTTCTATGTACCCTAGTTCCTATTTAAACAGCTGTTCACTGAAGAAAGGCTGTTTAAAATCATTTAGAAAGATAAAGCTGGCTACCTATTGCAAATATTAAATAAAACTAGGAATTTCCTAGATATTTCACTAAACAGTAGGAAGCAAGTTCTTTATTTTCCACATCATAAGCCTAATAACACTAACAAACCCCATGCTTACTGAACTACTGCACATTTGACAGTATGAATTTAGGCTGCTGAGAAGACAAAATGATTGAGAACTGCCAAATGCTCTGGAGATCCCTGTGTCTTACATACAGCTCTGGGGCCTGCAGTGGGGTGGACTAAAGGGCATGTCCAATTCACTTTCCAGAAACAACTTCCAGAGTATCATTTGCTCAAACGTGAAATGGTACTCATGAGACTAAAAGAAAAATCTCAGAAGCTGCACTTACAGACAGCATATTCAAGAATCTGAAAGAGGAATACACCTTGATGTCTTGGGTTTATGTTCCTGGTCCGTTGGTTTGCAATGGGAATAAACACATTCTCACTAGTTCCAGGTGCTGATGTCCAACTAGTGAGGCGGACAAACAATCTAAGTGTTGTAAGCACGCTGCAGAGACCAAGCTAATAATCTTTGATGCATGTATTAGTTTGGGGTTTGTGATGGAGCTTTCAAGGCACAGCAAGAAGGAAAAGGTACAGCACAGAAGTACCACAGCCTCAAGACTGAATAGAGGAAAACTTCAGCACAGAGCTGAGACCTGGGTCTCAGCCTCATACCTGCTGTCTTTCTTTCCTGTGCCCTATACGCAACAGTAGCCCAAGCAACAAAGACAGAACAGCTTTGCTCCATTGGGCATAAAGCCACCACACAACACATCCAATAACATTTGCTCTCAAAGCCAGTACTCCCTCTACAATGATTGCTTCACATTGCTACACTCTACCTCGACTATTATTACACTACACACTACATCTTATGTAAAAGAAAAAGAAAGATTTTGCTTTGATGCATCCCACAAACATCATGAATTGTCAGGGGTTGTGTAAGCCAAAGGAGTAAGTAACAGGAATGGCATGATGAAAAATCCATCTGTGTATAAACTTACAATTCTCAATGAACTTGTGAGAAATTCTCAAGACAAACTGGTCACCTCTTTTGAACAGGAAGGTAATAAAATGTTTTGTATTTTAGATGTTACTCTGCTGAGAGCTCAACAGTCAGTTTTGGACACAAGGATAGCATGTTTCCATTCTCCTTAGGCCACAGCAAAATCTTTCCTAACTCTCTACTGTATCTTCAGGGCATGTATGCATGAATGCTGCCTAGAGGTAAACTGAAGGACTAGTGGGAAAAAAAGTAAATATAGATAATCCCTAAGATTATGAACTCATTTCATATCCACCTACTTGACTTCTGACAATATTTTGCCAAAATGCTCTCCTGTGCTAAGTCCATGATGGGAAAAAAAAAAATCAGTTTTACATGACCCCAAGACTTTTTTTTTAAAGCATTTTGATAAGCTTTGGCTTTTAAACAAGTATTACAACATCTGCAAAACCCCTGACACAGTAAGTCACTTCATACCCTTTGCATATACAGTGTACGTCCAGGCTCAAGGAACCACTGTTCACTGCTCAGAGTGAGCCAGGCTCCTGAGAGCAGCACAGCACCATACTAATGGCTTTTCTGTAACCTGTACAGCCTTGTAGCATCTCTCTGAACATGAAACAGGTGAAAGCCTGACATTCTCTAGGTCTTCTTGAAGATATACAGGGGCCACTCCCCAAAGGAAATGGACCTGCAAGATTCCCTAAGATCCTGGATTTTGCCATCCTGGTGTTTTCATGCACAGCAGAAACTGACAACTAGAAGTATTTTTTGAAGACAATAAAAATAATCCCTTAACAGATTCTGCATAAGGAAGACAATCCTCATACCTCCCTGTCTTTGCTCTGCTACAATTTGGCTCCAAAAGAAATCCCACTTTCTTACAAGAGCAGTATTTCCCACAGGAACATCGTCTATTGGCAGTGGCAGGGTGCTGAAGGAGTAAATCTAAGTAGACAGCTGCTACAGAGGATTTGAAGGAGCACCATTTCCCATGGGGAAACTAAGGCAGAGGTATGTTAAGGAACATACCTCTGGATTGGTGGCTAAGCTGAGATCAGACCAATCACCATGAGGTAATGACAGATGAGGAAAAGAGAAAATAGAGGAGCTTCAATGCTTCAGATGACAGGAAGAGAATTAATTTTCTGATGTGTTTTGTTGACTCTTTCGTCTTGTCATGTACAACAGAAATAATGTTCAGAGGATCACAGCAAACTCACAGCAAACAGCTCTTATGATTACTAAGTGTCTTAGCTTCAACCTGACGTTCTATCACCTGCCAACCTTCCACATCAAAAATTATTTTTGTATTGGAAACAAAAAGAATTACAAAATATCAGCCCAGAATTTAAAACATTTCTTAAACATGTTAGAAAAGTACACTGCAAACATTACTGAAGCTAGAAAGAGGGAAAAGTCTGTCCATTGCTCCCATGCAATAACTAATTTTCATCAGGGTCCTTATTATGCATTAATTTTTACAGAGAGACAAAACACAACTGCATGCTATTGTTTGAACACATTTGCTGCATATGCCAGAACAGTAAAGGCTGGAAATATGTGTAAAGATAATACACAAAATGTAGCTAAATGTATTCTGTATTATGGATCCATAATACAGAATGCAAATGATTCTGACTAAGCATTCACAGGAGACAGTCTTTAGGGTGCATGCTGTGAATGTATATTATGAATAATGCATAAAACTTGGCTAAAACTTAATGAGTCCATTGACATCCTATGGGGTCCACAGGAACCTCAGATCCCAAAGCATGTCAGTGGCATATTACTCTCCTCCCCCACTTCATTTAAAAAAATACTTTCTTAAAACAAAGGAAATTAAAGCACAAAGGAAAAGCCCCTTAGCTCTGGTTTAACTCCCTTATGATAGCAAATGCAGAGACAGTCACGAACTAAGACTTCCTTCACCTCATCGTGACGAGATGTTACACAGCACCGAATGGCGTTTCTGTAGGGCTGCATCAGGTGTGCAATGGGAGTTGCTCCTCCTCCCTAAATCAATATACTAAAGGGCTTCTCCACACACAGAGAAAAGAGGATAAGAGGTGACAAGCATCCTTATTATATTTTATTCCATTCTCCTTCCCTAATCCCCAGATTCTTTAAGTGCAATAATTAACGTAGAAGGAGATGGCAGAACATATGGGACAAAAAGACATACAGCTTACTAGTTAATCAGAGCTGCTCAAGGTCACGTGCTAAAGGACATTGGCAATGGGCACAGCCATGAGGACAAAGAATCCGCCCCAAGAGAAGCACCTGGTATTTACAGCTTGTAAGTCCCGAAACACAGGCAGAAAAACCCCATCCACCTCTCGAGTGAAACTTTAAGGTTGTACCATTCTATCTGAGTGTACAAGTATACCATATTCACCAGGAAAAAAAAGTGTTGGCATTGAGCCCCAGCTCCATTTAGAAGTGTGAAGATAGTTTTTATGTGTCATGTGCTTGGAAATAAATTAGTAGATTTTTCCTATAGTATATATATATATGGAAAAAAATAACTGATTAAGCTCTTGTTTATTTAGGGTTAGAAGTCTTCAAAATCATTCAAATGGTAATTAATTAATTCTTGCAACAGCCATGTGTGACGGGAAGTCTGCATGTCCTTAAACACAAGAAAGCTGAGGAACAAAAGGTCAAGAGACTTACCTAGAACTCCAGAGCACTTCAGCACAGAGCAGGGCTGCAGCTCACACTCTCCATGCTCTCTGCCATACACCCATGCACTATGCTCAGGATGACAAATGCCTGCCTGCTTAAGGACCACTTCTATGCTCAGCCAGGTGACTGTGGGCCAAAGCCAACACAACCCCACCCACATGTGCAGGGCTGAAACCAACTGAGCAAGTCCCATGAGAAATGACCTGGCTTTGCCCTCTATTCCCACAGCATGTAAGCCAGCACACACACATGCACCACCTCAACCACACTCACCAAACATCCAACAGGGGTGGCCTACTGACTGGCCAGCACATCAAGGCAGACCTGCATGAGGGACTTGGCAGGAGTCTGGTGCTCTCCCCACCAGCCCCCACCACTGTGCCCAGTTAGACATGTGCAAAACATTTTGCGTACACCCATTGTAACTAGAAGGGCAGGTGAGCACTTTTCACTACATCCACATTTCAGCACCTGAACCTGTCAGACTAAAACAACAGGGAACTCCAGTAACTCCTTCTTTTCAGGGACCAAGCAAAGACAGCCCCTTCCACAACAGGAACTGCCCTCCCACCCAAATCTGAGGTCAAGAGGGGAGGAGAAAGCATGTGTGCCCGTGGGCTGGACAGGAGGCAGGCTGTGAGACAAAAGCTCCTCCATCCCAGAGGGCATCTTCAGTGGCAAGAGGCCCACAGGTTTGATACAAATGTGATACAACCAATTTTGGCGCAAAAGAGCAGGCCAATAATTGCCATTTTCAGGAAATTCAGAAACACAAGTATCTTTTACCTTTTGTTAAAATCTTCCTTCTCCTCTCACAGGCACTTCCAATGGGATTCCTGCAAATAGCAGGGAGGAGAAAACTATATGGATGTTCATTTCTGAATCTCAAACCCAAAAATTTCTCTTTTAAAATCCATCTTTTGTTTTCCATGTTTCTTGTACTTACAAAACCACCACCACCACCAGAAATCCAAACACCAGTCTTCCTTGCATGCAAAAACATTTACAAACAGATCCTCCAAGAATCTGGGCATGAAACACACAGAGAGAGGAAAGACACAGGCATGCTGATCTTTGAGCATAGCTGCCCATGTGTTTAATCATGAATACTCAAATCTTGTTTCATTCCCTGACAATGTTGTTTTCTTCTAATGACAGGTGCAACTTTTGTACAGGTGCAAAATAAAGCTAACACTTCTTTCTTTCTTTTTTTCCCTTGTTGAGGTGCACATTGGCCCCACGCATGGAAAAAAACCCACATACATTTACACACACACATATATTCTAACCAACAGCAAAGGCCAGGCTTTCACAGGAACAATATTGTCAAACTATTTTACCTTTGCAACCCATCCTGCTACTATTTATACTTACTGCTACAGATATCAGCAATTGTTTCCTTGCCTCCTTACCCCTCCCGGACACCAGGAGAATAACAGAGAACAAAGTCTCTCAGTAGCACTTTCCTTCTCAGCAGGAAGCTCAAGCGTTTGTGATATCCATTTTGATACAAAACCTAAATTAGGCCTCTGGAAATAGGTAATGCATAAAAAGAAGCATTTTTGTGCCACAAGATTATTATTATAGGTTACTGTTAACCCTTCGGAGATGGAGGTGAGTCCTGCAGCTCCCCACTGGGCTGCATATTTGCTGAGAAATCACAGGCACTACCTAAGCAGATATTTCAGGTGTGCTTCATGATAAAGAGAACGATTCTGTTGACCCATCATATTCTGATAGCTAGTTTGAGCTCAAAGGCATCGCCAGTTAAACTAAAAGGATCAGCACAGCATGCACGTGCTGCAACCCTCTTGTGCTAAGGGAAGATTTTAAAAGGGTTGGATACAAGAACAATTGAGGAGTTACTAATGCAGAGATCAAACAAATAAACAACAAAAAAAGTACATGAACATAAGGAAAAACTTTTTCACTGTGAGTGTGACAGAGCCCTGGAACTGGCTGTCCAGAGAGGCTGTGGAGTCTCTTTCTCTGGAAACAGTCAAAACTCACCTGGATGCATTCCTGCGTGACCTGCTCTAGGTGATTCTGCTCTGGCAGGGTGGTTGAACTGGATGATCTTTCGAGGGCTCTTCCAAACCCTAACATTTTGTGTTTCTGTGATTTAGAAACTACCCAAAACACATCTGCCCCTTAGCTCTCTGAAGTTCTTCCTTATTGCAAAGTTTCCACTGGGTTGCATATTAGTGAAATTAAATACATCACTAAAATAGGAAAAGAAAATCCAAAGCTTTGAACAATTTCAAATCACTGCAAATGAAAGCATCAAGGCTGGAAATCTGTGTGATTTATCCAAGCTTCACAATTGTGAATCATAGTTCTGCAAATCATAACTTTTTTTCCCCCAGAACCATCATCATCCCAGAAAAGTTAGGAGAACTAGTCCACAATCAGATTCATTGAACAATACGACCTTGCACTAACACTACGCTGCCTCATGTTGTGATACAAGCTGGCCCAGCACTACTCATTGCTTGACTTACTTCCTGAGCAAAACAAGCCATAATGCAAATTCAATCTGTTACCTGCCTACATGATTTCATTCAAGATCAGCTTATCCTAAGGACTTCTTTTTCCTTCAAACATGTAGACTTCAAAGGGCTATAAATTGTGATGTTAAATGCAAAAGCAACTGCACATCAGTAAGTTTTCCCTAAACTGCAATAAGTATTTCAGGAAACCATGGTCACTACTTGTTAAGCCCAAGGAAAATGGAGCCTTGCCGCAACTTGGAAGACAAATTAGATTTCAGAGCCTCACACATTCTCCCATTCAAATCTCCACACTTAGTGTATCTGCAGGAATAAAAAGGAGAAGCATTCCAAGAAGACCTTCTTGCACTAGCAAGGCAGATAGAGGTTCTCCTAATAAATTCAAGTTATATAACTCTTCCACTCAAAAAGCCACATACTTAGCAACTGCACATATCAAAGAGGAGATCCTATGGAACAGGTATCGACCAGTCTGACCGTTGCACCAATGAGCAGAGCACAGATCTTTGCACCCCTATGTGGGCAGCCATCCCCATAAACATCCTCCTATCAGTGCCACAGTTCTCATGAATTCACCACCAAGAAGTAAAAGCTTTATGTTTGGCCTTGAGATTTGCCTACAGCCAGGCAGAGGCACAGGGAAGAAAAGAAGCCAGAATTCCTAGCTGCTACATCTCCACTCTAGACATTATGTTTGGCATTGTTTTCCTAGACAGCCTTCTTTGTCTTAGTAGTTCTGACATCTGCACATTGCATTTGCCCTGTTGTGCAAGCATGGCTATTTCCTAAGAGATAAACAGAGATCACCAAGCTCACAATGCCTGACAAACAGAGTTCAGCCTAGACCCCCCATCCTTCTTACTGGCAAATGTAAAGGGAACTCTTCAAGATCTAACAAGAAAAAGAAGGAAATCATCTATGGGGGGAAAAGAAAAAAAGGAATGGGAATGAAAAATCTCCCTTAGTCTTGCGAGTTCTTTTGTTAAAAGCAGCTATTTGAATCATTCCTGCTTATAGACAGTCCCACTTCTTCAGCAATGGAAAAGCAATACAAGCCTTTTGTCATTTGATCCCCCCAAACATTTTGCAATTTAATGTCAGCAGGCTCCTCACTGGGCTCACAGACAAAAGTTTGCCCACATGCCTTTTAAAGTACATACCTGATTCTGCCTTTGTCTGCTAAGTTCCTTTTGCAGCTGCATTCCCACAAAAATGTTTCTATACCCACTTTCCCCTGTCGTTTCTATAGTCTGCTGAGAGTTGGATTCATTGCTGGGTTTCAGCAGTTACATTTCTTCCTCAATTGATGCTTCTTTTTATTTATTCTGAAGTTTCCAATGTAAACCAAACAGGAATACCACCTTTCTAAAATTACGACAATCCCACTGTCCTCCAATGTAACATTAACAAGAGGCAATATTCTCCAAAGCTATGAAGCATATACTGCCCTAAATTACATTGCGGTTGCTGCCCTGAGCTCGCACATTTTTGAATAGGAAGGCTCCCAGGGATCTTGCTCTCTGTTCTGACTGCATTTACTGCTTTAAAATATTTTTAACCCAGACACTGAAGTGCCAGCCTAGCAGCCCTTCATGCTAATCCTAGCCTGGGTGGCTCTTCTTAAGGGAAAGCATTCAAAAATCGTAGCAGCGCATCAACTTTGACCCTTTTCATTTAAAACATGAGACTTTTTTTAAGGGGGAAAAAAAATTAGATTCCGGAGGGAATCACTGAACTCTGACCTGCTTAAAATTAGTTTTGTTTTAGTGCCTGCGTGGTGACTCAACAGGCCAATTTTCCAGACACTTAAGACTTCTCTGCTCCTGAAGATTCCAGTTCAAGTCCAGGACTCGCTGCCTGGGGTCGGATCAGAACACTTTGTTCCATGGCTTCAAGCAGCGACTTCCCAGCTCACCGTATCCTTGCCAGATGCTGGTACGCTTGGCAATAAGTAGGGCTGTAACCAAGCTCCATTTTTTTTATTCTTTTCTTTTCTTTTCTTTTTTAATCTGTGAAGAGTTTTGTTTGTAATACATTTAGACCAAAAGAATTTCCCTCCAAAATTCAGTCATCGAGAAATGTTTATATGGCTCTGATAAACATTTCATGATAAGCTGGATTCTTTCGGGGGGGAGAGGGGGAAGATGTGTACTTTGGTCTTCACAGTGCAGCAAATAAGTCTCACTAAGGGTCTGGCTGAGTGCATCCATCTCACTGGGAGCAACTGGTTTGATTTTTTTAGTCTGTCACAGGCATTATCAACACTAAATGAGCCACCATAGACTCCTGCGCTGCAAAAACATAGCGTCACAATGCTTCATTTGCGCTTCAACAGGACTTGAAGAGTATTGCCTGGTATCAGAAAGCCTTGTCAGTTAACAAACAAAAAAATCCCAGGAAATGATACCCCAATACAGTCTTGGACCAAGTTACTTCCTGCAGAAGGTTAACACTATCCAGCAAGGCAAAACTAGGAACAATAATCCTCCTAACCCTCAAGAGAATTCTTCTATTTCATAATCTTATCATTAACTCTACTGCATAGACTCAGTATCTTCCATCAGAAGATGAAACAATTTAACAAAGAGCCTCAGAAATCTCCTGTAAAGTGAGGGAATATTCACTCCACATTCACTCCATTTGTAAGGAGTGAGGAATTAAAGCAAAAGGATGCTAGAAACTTTGGCCACGAGGCAATAAACAGCCAGACCCAGAAACAGAACCTAGGTGTTGGTCCATATTAAATGGCATCTGTTACATTTCCATCCCTGTTTCACAGCTATTATGGAAAGAAAAGCTATGCCAACGGCTGTAATCACTTATTTGACAGCTGCTAACCCAACGAACATGAAGGCAATTTATACACAGTGGCCTAATCTTCCTGAATTTCATCATGTATGAACACAGCACTAGTCCTTGTTCCAATACAATTCTGGGTTTGTCTTAGGAAGAAAGAAGCTTTTTTCCTTTCTGGGAAAGAAAATGAGCCACTAAAAGACAGAGTTTTAACACACAGTCATCAATATGCTGTTCTTACAGAGACAAAAAATGTAAAACAGTAATAACACAAACAATGATGCACACTGTTCTGTCTCAACAAAATGACTCTGTCTTCTGCCCAGAAAGGCTTCCTTCAACCTAGACATGGAAACTCCTAAGACAGACAGGCCTGGCCTTACATCCTAAAAGACACTAGTCAGAACAACCAAAGTAAGAAGAAATTTTCTGACAACAGAAAATGACACTACTTTATGAGCATATTAATCTCAAGATCTGCATGCTTCTGGTGATCACAGCTACCACAGGACCCTGAAAACACCTATCTAGGTTAAAAGGCTTAAAAAGTCGTGAGTCTGCTTCACTAGAAGCCAGCTGCTGACCTGAATTAAACAGCCGCACATAATGTAACAAACTAGTTAGTGCGCAGTGGTCCAAGGTAGATGGCTGCCAGCAGCACTTCACTTTCTGAGGAAACCTACCAAAGCACCACCAGAGCATATCTTCCATTGTGCCTGAACCTGAGTATGCTACCATGAACTTCTACCATGCCTCCTCAGAGGAGACCTGCCATTGGACTGAAACAACGTGAGCTAACTAGGTTATTCATCACCTGCAAAAAATGAGCTTTTTGGATGTAATGGTGAAAAAGGCTTTCTTCACCACCTACACAGCCTGGGCTCAGCTTTGCAAAACAAATTTGAGCTGCAGTCAGACTCAATGTCAGACTTTTGCCAGCTGAGCTCCCTCTCACTTCCTCAGTTTCAGGTCATCTGAATACCTTGACAACCTGTGAGGATAAATCAAGCACAGAAGGTGTTTAGGAACTAAACATACACGTCAGGTGTTTCTATAAAACCTACATGCAGTTATATCAAAGTATCCCAAATTCCAAATCCTTGACAAATATATCACACGTTTTGGAATAGGTGGGCAGTGTTTTAAAATGCAGCCTCACTGGTTATAAAAATTAAAAGGAGAGGGAGTAAATCTGAGAGGAAATCAGGAGAGAAAGCACATGCTGTTATTTTTTCCCTCTGGAGCATGTATCAGTTGCATGGAGATTCCCATCAGTGGAGTCTATTCTTTGAGCAGCTCTGATCTTAAAGCACATTAAGCAACACATTAATACCAACAATCACTGATCTCTTGATTGCCAGGCCAGAAAGGACTGTTAGGACCTGTCCATCAGGCCTCCTGCCTGGTCGAAAAACCTCGCCCAGCAACTCCCATAACATTCCTGAAACTTCTGGTGTAGCACAAATTGATGGCCAGAGCCCACACACACACAGGCCCTTCTTGAATAAAGACCCTTGCATTATCTTGCATTGAAAGCATTTGTAGCCAAGTATGTTTCTGCTTCCAGCCTGCCCATCTTCTCTCAGCCACATCAGCTCAGGCCAGACATGCCAGCAGCCCTGTGAAGAGATTCAAGGCCATAAAGCATTCTCAGAGACGGCACCTGGTACTGTCACCAGCCACACTGCACTGTATGTTACATGAAAACTGTTCATGTTACTGACTGTTTTTAAGAAATTATTTACGCTGGCTCTTTGATCTTTCCCAGCACTAGCAAAAATAAAGTTCCAATTTGGCGAAGGGTCTAAAGCCTTTGCCAAACTTTAAGCACCGAAGGAGGCCTGCTGACTACACTGGGACTGAAGCGTTTAAAGTCAGGCACATTTGTAACCACGTCAGGGCCAAAATCCCTGCACAGCCATTCAAAATGCATCCAAGGCTCGCGCTTTGCTTCTGGAAACTTTATTCTCACTTTACATATAGTCAAAACCTGACGAGAGCTCACTGTCGGATTATGCAGGAAATCTGCAAGTTTTACCAAGGTGTGATCTTCTGCTTTTTCACACATTATTGTATCATGCCGCGCCAGAACACTAACGTATGCACAGTTCTAAAATAGCTCGCATTATTACAGCCCAGCACGGAGAACGGCACTGAAAAGCCAACACACAGACCTCCAGAGATTTGCTCCTCAGTCACTTGCAAACTGATAATGGGTCATGATTCCTTTCTTACCGGGGGGGGAAAAAAATGCAGAGAAAAATTAAACAGAAGAAACCAAACAAACCAGAGTCAGCGTTCCTGAACCTTTTTCGTCCATTTCCCCCTCTTTTAAGTGAAACTGTCGACTGTCAGATTTGTCTTTGGTCATGTTGGGGTGGGAGAATGGGATTTAATAACATTTAATTGACTCACTATGAAGAAGGAAACATATTTTTCTTCTCTCAAATTTGAAACTGACACTTTTCTTTTTTTTTTTCTGCTGGCCTACTTTCTTTTAAGTTGCTTTTCAATTATTTATGAAAATGCAATAATGCATTACTTTGCTGTGCAAATGTTTAGAAGAAGGAGATAGTGTCTTTCAAGTTGGGAAAAAAAAAAAAGCAAAACAACAAAACCCCCACCAAAAACCACAAAACCAAAACATAGGTGGTTATATAGGGGCTTATTATAAAGCACATTGCAGGTGACACTATAAAAAACAATCTACTTTCATTTGCCACCCCCCACACACACATATCCACATTTTCTTTAAACTGTATGTATGAGCCAATAAAAGAAGGCCACAGCTCCACAGAATCACCCTACTCACTGCTCTCCAAAGCTGAAGCTGTAACAAACAAACAAAAGCTCTGCACGGGAAACTGTACAGGGGGCAGAACCAAAACCTATTAAGACCCTGAAAAGGCTCCACGCTTTCTGAACAGCACAAAAAGAGAGGGCAAACTCTCATCCCACTCCATAAAAGCAACTAATAGCAAAAAACTGTCAGTGTTTCACTCAGATTTTTCAAACAGGTTCTGTTGGGGTTTTTTTTTGGAAACAGCTGGATCTGGAAACAGCTGTGTTCCCAAGCCCATCAATTACCAGTGAGCACTGACTGCTGGACCTCTTTCCGCAATTCTGGAAATCCCATGTGGATGCATACTCAAGTGGCTACAGCTTCCGAAGGCTAATCACCTCAAGGTTTTAGCATCAACAGAATAAAACAGATAGCAAGTCTGCCCTGGATACAAAACCAGGCCCATAATGCTTACCTTCCATGTCTTAAGCTCTACTCTTAAATGGGCAACTTTGGCTTCAGGAGATGAGTCACCCTTCTTTCAGTCAATGGGGAGACTGAAGTTCTTCCTCTGCAGTACTTTCTGCAGAAGCCTCCTTCTCTCTATCAATAGAGGGAGCCATGAAGAATCAGCTTCACCAGGTTAAAGCTACCCTTTGTATGTAACCTATTAAGAAAATCTTTTATATATTTGCAGTATTGATCTAGTAGATCAAACTAGGAAGACCAGAAAGTATCATAAATGAACACGAATATACTTAACAGCAACAGAACACAAGGTCAAATATGATCAGAGAAAGACATCACACTAAAACAACACAAAAACTCTACAGATACACTTTGGCACCTTTATAAAGGTTTACAAGCCTCAACTACACAAAACCACAGCTGAAATGATCTGCTGCTACCACAGGTCCTGTCCGTGCAGGTGTCAACCTGAGGTCCTAACTGATCAACCTTCCTTCTGCTATGAAAGAAAACAAAAAACTACACAAGGACTTGGAGAAGCCAAACTCTGCTGCTATTAACCATATAATTCCTTAAAGCTGGAATCCATGTAAATCCTGCAGTCTCTGGAGCTCCTGGAAGCCACCTCTCATGCTCACTTGTCAGAGTCCCTGCAGGCTCTCAGAAGAGACAACATTTAGCAATGCAGGCAATTCAAGAAACCCAACTTCTTTTCTCCCTTCATTAGGCACCAAAACCACTCTGAAGGTCAACAGGCCACTGTCTGTGATACCTTCAAAAATGTGACTTTGGTTGAACTGAAATACCACTTTTCAAACTGAACTCTGCACTTGTGCAGACACATTTTGCTGAATTGAAATTAACTAAGTCATATTCCTTAAGTCTATACTCAATGCTGTTCTTAATCAGGACCATAAACCACATCTCTACAACTCATTTGCCAAATTCTGGGTTAATTGCAACTGGACAATGAAGGCACAAATATCTCTAAACAGAAAACCTAATCACAGAATCACCAAGGTTGGAAGAGACCTCAAAGATCATTAAATCCAACCTGTCACCCAAGACCTCATGACTACTAAACCATGGCACCAAGTGCCACGTCCAATCCCCTCTTGAACACCTTAGATATCATGTTGAGATAAAAATAATTACATAAAGCTGTATATTCACACAAGTAAACCTTTTCCTTTTTTCTCACACATAAGTAATTTAAAACTAAGCAAAGCAAGAAGAGAAATCTTGCATTCTTAAAGCTTTACACTATTGCACAAAAGCATTTGTCTTCCTCTTACAGCTGTATTTGTGGGCACCACAGAGGTTCTTAGGTGTGCAACTGCTGCTGCTCTTCATGCCATTGTACCCACACCTCTACCTCCAATATACCTTTAAGGATTAGAATATCTTCATTTCTCCACTTTCTACCCTATTTCAGCTTGTTACTTCTTACTAGGAGCCTATTTTTCTGCACCAATACAACATTTTAGTTATTAAAAGAACAGTGGGACATGAGGTAGGAGCTGCAAGACTCTGTCTTACTTCCCACCATCATTCCTTATAAAACCACATTCAAAGATATCATTTTACATAAAGTGAGATATTGGGTCAATAGTGTTTTGTGACTGGGGGAGGAGGAAAGCATCCATGTAGAGTTCCCAAGCATGCATTTTAAACATGTCAGTAATCCACCACATACATGCTTAGAGATCGCATGTGTGTTCTACAAGCAGGCCCTAAATACCTGCAGACCTGACTCCTCTCCCCACCCTGGGAGGTGCTGCCTGCAGCATACACCCTGGGTCACCCCGGTGATGCACAACACTCATTTTTACAGCTGCTGCTTTCCTCTACGGCACTTTCCTGGCAGAGAGAGGCCTTCAGTTTCCAGAACTGTCAATTGCCTTTCAGAAGCACTAAATTCACACATTCCTATTTGTACATATTCATAAGCATTTACTCATTTGTAATCTCTCGTGAGAATTAATATTATTCCTCTTCAGTCACAAAACTTCCATCAGCCCATGCAAACTGCTACTTACCTACGGCAAGCCTGTTTATAGGAATGCCTCATTATATGTAATTTCAAGTTTCAACTGGAAGCTGTTTTACAGAAGTGACAACTACTTCAGTATTTCTGCTCCAGCTCTGTCTTTTCTGATATTGGCAGGAGACACGAGACTGAACTCAGCAACAAGTTTCAGTGAGAAGCTTCAAAAAGCTCACCCCGCACATGCGGGTACTGACCGAGTAATCTACACATGACTTGCAAACCTGAACTAATTAATTGTTGTACATTTGTTAATCTCAAGCACAATGCACTTAATGCACCATGGTGCCGCTAAACAAACTCACATTCCCAGGAATTGGAATAAATCACTCAGTTTTCTCAGAATCAGACTGTCCTGATTCTGGCAGCTCTCTGCATACAGTTCCCAATACAAAATCAATCTGAAACACAGCAAAGAGCACAGTATCTCCAGCTAAACACACCCTTCTTACAGATTTGAAATCACAAAGCAGAAGACAACAAATTTACTTTTCTGGGACTGAATATGCTCATGTATTTTGCATACCCTTGGTAGCAGAGGCATTCAATTTATTATTAAACAGAAGTGTAATTGACACATATATTGAATTTCTTGTTATTATTTATGCATTTGCCTATATTCCAGCATGAGAAGCACGATCTTTAATACCATGGCACAGGGAGCAAGCACACATCAGGAAAAATACAGTCATATGTTACTGGATGCACATGTACGGACAGCACATAAAGAGCCACAACAGCTGCCTTTCCTTGGGAACTTCAATATCCCCAGGCTCCTTCCAGAGTCAGTGGAGAAGGAGAGACTCCACGGCTGTGTGATTTGGTGGATTGATCACTGTAAAAGAATAAGGAGTTCCTCTGTGTTTTTAAAGAATACAGAATTCAGCATCAGCCTTAATACAGACTGCTCTGAAATCACTTGAAAACCATTCCTTTTCTAATTCTCTTCTCGAATGGTTTCTGTATTTTTTCTCAGTATAAACCTGGTCCATTAGAACTAACCTCCTGCTATAAGGTCCATTATGACATTAAAATTTCCAATGTAAGAAATGCAACTCTTTCATTCACTGAGCAAAGGCACTGACTTAGAAATGTAACGGATCTTTTGCTTTCTTTTTTAAAACTGAACTGTAAACTTAACTTTTAGATCCTTAGTAAGTAAACTGGTCAGTTGAGGATTATAACTGTGTCCCCCAGCCCTTTTCATTGCACTCAGAGCTTTCTCACATACAAGGATTTTATAGCAGCGTAAAAGATAAACTCCATAATCCTCGTTTAGAAACTGAACCAGTTTAATTAAACCTGTCTTTAGACTGACTGATACAAAACACAGTGTGGTACTTGGTCAAATTTAAACCTGCTGTATGTATTTACCCCCTACAGAAACTGAAGAGACTGAAAAACATACTTCAGAATCAGATCAATACTTCTGAGAAGAACAAGCTAACTGGATTTTGTCCCCTCTGCTCAGAAATGAGGGCAAACCAGAGCTGGAGCAGCCCTTATTTCCCAGCTATGAGCAGGCAACTTCATCCCATCCCACCACCTCTTTCTGGTACTAGCCAGACTTCTACCCTGCCTAAGCCAAGTCAGCGCTGAAAATCTGATTTTAAATTAAATTAAATTATATATACAGACATAACTGCCACTAAGAGCAGGATCCTAAATACCATGTACTAATACTCCATCATACATTAAGCTTTCCCCTAGGCTTCGACCAGCAAGTACCCTATGCAGCAAATCTAACCCTACTGAACATCAGCTTTACTAAGACCTTTCAGACTCATTTCACATAAAACCCAGACCATCTTGCCAGTGACTAGGGGACTACAATGGAAATCACTCATCTATAGGATGTGCTTTTATTTGGATTGTGTTCTGCAAAACTATGTTCCTCATGGAAGGTTCAAAACGTCATCAAAGTGCACTGGCCTGTTGAGCCCACTCAGTTTCTCAGGCCAACAAAAAAAGACAAGTGTTCAGTGTCCTTTCTCAGTTTAGTTCTGTATTAATACAGTACAGACTTTCTCATGTATTTTAACTGTAATCACTGAAAGGCTCAAATACTCACATATAAATAGTTAGGTTAAATAGTGAGAGATTTTCTTTTTTTCTGGAGATTTTGCAGAAGTGAAATATACTATCCTTGCAAAAGAACTCTGACCTGCAATTTTTAGGGAGCTAATTTCCTTGAAATAAAAGTAAATACACTTTCTTTAAACAATAATCACAGAATACACTTTAGCTTTGTCACCATGATTTCTTTTTATTTAAAAGAACAACAGGAAATGGAGGGGGGTGGGGAAGAGACTTCTGTTAAAGGACAATTCACTGAAGGGTCTTTTAGCTGGCAATTGTCAGCACTGCTCAGGGCCAGTGGATCAAATTTAACTCTAAAAAGTGCTGATGGTTGTACGAGTCACCACAGTAGGAGCTGGTGCTTTAGGCCACTCAAGTTCAATTTTTGGTGTTACCACAGGGTGTAGAAACTGGGGTCTTGGTGAGAAAAGATTTGCTCTGTATTTGATGCATTGGGTAAAGTGGCGTTCTTAAAATCACCAGCCTCCCAAGCAGCCAGTAAGCCAGCAGGAGGTTAGTAGGAAGAGAAGGTAATTGTCCTTTGTGCCTCTGAAAATAGCCAATATTAAAGGATCCTCTTATGTATTACCAGAGTTTCAATCTACGTTTGCAGCTCAAAGGAAAGGAGAGAGACTGGAGAAGACAGAAAATAAAGCTGTCAGAAATATTAAAGGGGACGCTCCTCAGGCTATCACAAAACATATGGTCTCCTCACCTAGAAAAGTGTGCAACCAGAAAGGATGTGTCCTCTGTAAGCAACAAAAACTTGTTCAGACAATGCACTTTACGTATACAGAACGTGCTGTGTATGTGTCTGTGCCTGTGTGTGTTCACCACGTGCTTGAAGAGGCCAGAGACACAGGGAAAGCTATGGCAAGAGTGATCATCTTACACTTATCTAGGATGCCCATCAGT
This sequence comes from Melanerpes formicivorus, assembly GCF_026170545.1. NCBI lineage: Eukaryota > Metazoa > Chordata > Aves > Piciformes > Picidae > Melanerpes > Melanerpes formicivorus. The sequence goes on along the minus strand of NW_027142360.1, from coordinate 8,147,624 downwards.
GGAGCAAGAAGCCGTTCTAACAGACATGGGAAATCCTCTTTAACTGTAGCCTCCACTAGTCACACCATGCCCAAAGAAGGTGTAACTGTACCACAGCTAGCAGTAGAATGCAAATCTTATGTTATGGTCTTGACCTGAATATTCTTATTTGTTACTAAATTTCACACACAGGGAAAGATACCTGGCTTCAAATTCCTCTAGCCACAAATTCAAAAGGAAATTTTCCTAACTGGGTCTAAGTATACCACGAAAAAGGAAGAAAACTCCCAAAGGCCTTCAACGTTTCATTGCTACCGAACATTTCATTGCTTATTCTTGTTTTAGGCTTCATTTCAAATACTCTAAACCAGTTTTGGATCTGAACTTGACTACATAATGTACCGTGACTAAGTGGACCCTTTCTAATGTCTTGAAGAAATGGACAACACAAACAAAACAACTATAAAAAACAAGCAAGGAGACCTTTGAGGTTTTACAAGGTCTGTTCCCAAGGTGTAGGGCCCAGCTGCCCATTTCCTCACCAGCATCACTCCCACCAACTTCAGTGGGAGCATGGCTCTGCCCATTCAGGGACATGTGGGGATCCTTATGCAGAACAGGAAAAAAAAATCCTTCTTTGCTAATAGGAAAAAAATCCTTACAATAATATTAATCTATTTATAATGGTCAAAAAAACAACAGCTCACAACAGCAGAGCAGAGCTTTGGCAATATTTTAGCATACTGTTGTATTTTTAGAAGGACAGTTCAGTTACTTTCTCCTAATCACAAGAATTCTTATTTTTCAACAAACACTCTGGGTTTTGGTGTATCTATATGCCAACATCAGTGTTTTATATCAGGGCAAGTATGAACTGCAGGCAGAAACAAAGCTCCTGCATACAGGTTGCATTACAGCAGCACTGTCAGAGATGCCAAGTCTCAATCTCCTCCCATTCTTTATGCAGCAATAGTTAACTACACCACTTACAAACCTTCCTGGAATGCAGCAGTACAGTTTTTACAATGAGTAACAAGAAAACTGCTGTTTCTTCATCTTGAACACTGAGGAACTACCCCATCATAAACAATACATCTGACAGTTTATGGGATTTCTCAACCTAACTGTTTCTGGCACGCAGCACATCTGATAAAAGTGCAGCAAGGTGTATGTTTTAAGCACCTTTATATCTTCTCAGCACAGAGACCTTAGAACAGCACCTTATCATCTCAAAATTCATTAGCAAGCTACCTGCAAGCTTAAGTGAAAAACGGTAAGCTCTCTGTTAAGTCTCACTTGGTACCGTGAGATCATATGAACAGGATGGTCATCATCCCCAAGAACCTCTTGCAGCTGGAGCTCCAATACGTGCAGACAAAATTCACAGGGTTTTATTTTCTTACTAAAAATCATGTGTTAGCTTCCATCGCTTACAAAAACTTATACTAGGCTAAATTAAATACATTTGCACCCACATGTTAACTGAATTAACTCAGAACCAGTCATTACATCTCAAATGTCCATCTGTTTACATGAGACACTTGCAGCTTTTACGTCTTGTACTTCTTATAGTGTAACTCTTAATAAAAACGGTTCAAGCTTAACCAGAAAGCTCTGCTGCTGCAAGATATCCACACGTAACGGACACGTGTTTATTGGGCTCTCATCTTCAAATCACATCAGAATAGACGTACTACCTGCTTGCAAAATGCAACACATTAGTGCCAGTCTCTCTCTATTCAGCTGGAGAAACCTCATAAACCAAAGCTGACTATAACCTGGCCAAATACTGTAACTTAATTAAATAAATAAATACTTCTCCCTGTGCATTCCCAGTTCAACAGTTGCAAAGAGTGTGCTCTGCAGGATGAATTCATTTCAGAAGCAATAATGTATTTTCCAGCGCTGTAAAGGATTAAGAAGATATAAAAATAGTAGCAAGATACAAGTAGCTGTTCTCAGGTAAGTGTGAGGTGATAAAACATTTCGATGAATAACTTTGTACTAGCTCCTCGTTTAGAAGAAGTTGCTTTTTTAATCTGTGTGGCTCAATTCAGCAAGGCTGCAAACAGCTAGCTGTTTTCAAACTGGGACAAGGAAAGCCAGAACACATTATCGAGCAGTTCTACAGCTGGAATCAAACTTTGGGTTTTTTTTAACTTGAACTAAAGTTAATGTTCCATCCTTTGACAAAGATGGAACAAAATGCAGCTCTACTAACAAAAAGAACCCAAAACAAACAAACCAACCCCGCCTCCCAAATTTGCTCTCTAATTTTCGGATATTGACAGCTGTCCTTTTACAAGAATAAGTGGTAGCTACCTGCTTGTCATTGTGTGATAGTGGCCTCTGAGAAAATAGTTCTCATCAGACACAGTCCTCCTGGACGTCCCTACTGTATTATTGTTGATGATGATCGTGATGTCGAACGCCTACAAATCTCCCACGTGCCTAATTCGTCGGCCTGCTGGTTTAAAAAAAAAAAAAATTTAAAATGCTAGAGGCCATTATTCATGAGCAGTACGAAAACAAATCACTCTTAGACCTACTCCTCTTGCAGATTCCCACACTTATTACTCAAAATCCCACAGCTTGCTATTGGTTCTACCCTTGACCAAAGTACAGGGCTGAGGCAGCATGCCATCCCCAGGGAAAAGCCGCTCACGTTCCTCCCGGCAAGAGGCTCCGGTTATTCTAGGATCGCAGTCGGGCTCGAATAAAGTCCCTTAACTTTTATGAGAAGGCAGAGCTCGCTCCCACCACTAGTGCCCGTGCCAGACCGCCTGCGGGCCGGCGGAGACAAGCGCGGCCTCGCTCCGCACACTGACTGGGAAATCGTTTTTCCTCCTGACCCGTTTAGATTTTGAGAGGGAAAGCAGCCGAAACGAGTGAACCTTCAGCCCCCTGCACCGAGTCATCCTCCTGCTCCCGCAGAAGCGAGGAACGTGCCTCGCAGAAATATGTAAACAGCCTGGTCTTACTGCCCCCCTCCCCGGCTGTCCTCTCTCCAAGTGCCGGTGCCCGTCGGTGTCCCCCGCGCCCCACGGCCGCAGCACCCCAGCTCGCCCCTGCGCGTCCTCGGCAGCGGCGCGGCGGCGATCGCCGTTTTGCACTCACGCCCGCAAGCACGGAGAGGCAATTACAATAATTTAAAGCTTCCTGTCCGCCAGCTCTGCCGGGATCCCGAGGGCTGAGCCATGCCCGGGCAGGGCGCGGAGCAGCGGCTCCACCGCCACACACGCGGGCACCGCGGCCAGCCCGCCCCCGCCCGCCCCCAGACCCGGCAGCAGCAGCAGCAGGAGGAGGAGAAGGAAGAAGAGGGAGGGGGGAGGCGTGACAAGTTGTGCCAAACTTCGGGAGGTGTGCGAGCGCCCGGCAAGCAGCCGGCTGCTCTGACAGCCGGCCCCGCTGCCTTCCACCTCTGCGCTACTCCTCGCCAGGTCCCGCCCGCCCACCCCCACCGGCCGGGGGAACCCCGCGGGGCGCTGAGCGCCCGCCGGGGAGCGGCTGCCGGCGGCCGCAACGAGGAAGAAAGTTAAAACGGCGGCGGTCGCGCACCTACCCGCTGTCTGTAATGTCTCCTCCAGGCGCGGGGTGCTAACTGAGACACTGGCGGGGTGGGGAGAGGCAGAGGTGCGGGGAGGGACCGGGAGATGGGTGTTTGGTGATCTCTTCCTTTTTCTTCCCCCTTCTTCCCCCCCCTTCCCCCTTCTCTCTCTCTCTCTCTTGTCTCTCAAGGACGAGGTGAAATCCCTTTGCTGGTCATGAGGCGGCTTCAGAGACAAACAACACAATGGGAGTGCAAATAACAAAAGGAAAAAAGAGAGGAAAAAAAAAAAAAAAGAAAAAGGAAACCGGAGAGGGAGACCGGGAACAATGGGGGAGGAGAGGCTCGCCGCGCCGCGCCTGGCCGCCGCCGGCACCCCGGCAGGCAGGAGGAGGCGGCGGAGGAAGGCGAGGTGGCGGCAGCGGGGAGGGGGCTGCGCGGGGAGTCCCCCCGGCGCGCCAGGGCTACCTCAGACCAACCCCGACCTCCTGCCGCCGGCTGCTGCCGCCCGCCCCGCCGCGCACTAGGGCGGCCCTGCGCGGCGGCAGACCGGCCAACGGTAAGTGACGCGCCCGCCATCCCCGCGGAGCCCGCTGACGGCCATCGCAGCCACCACCATCATCATCACCGTCCCTCGAGGGAGGGTGGGGAGGCCGCTGTCCGCTGGTTCAATGAGCCCGTTCAAAGCGGCGGGGCACACTGAGCCCTTCTCGGCTTTCGCCCCCACCCCACCCCGGGAACTTCTTCACCGAACGGGGGTGTCGTGGGTCCCTTCCCGAGGAGGAGTCCCCCTCCCGCTCTTTCCTAAGAGTAAACACCCCAGAGTTGCGTATCCGTGGGCGTGTGCATGTCCGCTCGCACCTTCTGCACCGGCAGTCCTTGTCACCCCGGTGCCATCGCGCACACGCACGGTGGCCCGCGGTACGCCCGCCACAGCCCGGCATCACTCAGCTCCCTCTTCTTATTTCCCGGGACCCCGGCCGGGCTCAGTCCCCACGAGTGCGCGGGAGCCCGAGGGTGAAGCAGAAGTTTGAGGTCCCACCGCGCCCTTCCCCTACGCGCCTTCCCCAGGGCCTGCGAGGAGATGCCGCCCGGTGTCCCCAAAAAGCTGCGGCGGCTGAAGATCGCCGCTGCTATCGGTGGGGTGCTGCGAGTGGGGCGCGCAGTGGCGGGGTTACCTCAGCAGCGGGTGGCCTGCGGGATCCCCGCCCGCCTGGGTTGGACGCCGCGGGGGCGGGATGGCTGCGGCTCTCCGCCCGGCGGCCTGAAATGCGTCCCTGGGGCGGAGGGGCCGCGGGAGCCCTCCGTGTCACTACTCCCCCACGCAGGCGGGGAGCGAGCGTTGCGCCTGGCCCCGCAGCCCGCCTCTGACCCGAACCCCTCGGTTACTTCCTCCGCTAGCAGTCCCCGCCACTCCACGGGTGAGTGCAGCCATGTCCCGCGGGGACCCGGCCGGCTGCTCTCGGGGCTTCGTGCGTGGGTAGGGGTGCGTGTGGGGGGTGTTTTCCTCTCGGCAGCCTTGCTGCTTCTGCCTGTACTTAAACCGGCTGTTCGGGAGCAAGCCCCTGTGCCGTCGGGGTACGACGCGCCCGAGGTGCCCGGACGCGAGGGGATGAAGCGATGCGACCAGTGGTCGCAGTCCGGGGCGATGGCTCCGACCCCCCCACCCGCTCCGCCGGCGGTGGTAATAAAGTCACGCTGTACAAGTACGAGATATGTCTCTCACCCTCCCCCTCTTGTTTACTTACGGGGCTTTTTTGTTTTTTTAATTGAGCGGTTTCTACACGTGCAACACGTGGTGGAGCGGTGAAGGCGGCTAGGCGGGATTTGAGCCTGGGAAGCGCAAGAACTATGCACTCCGAGCCAAACTGTTCAAAGAAGAGCTAGTTTGGTTATTATTCATCTCCACGAGGGAAGCCTTATCTTCTACAAATATTTGATACTGGGACAAGTCCAATAATTAACAAGAACAATCAAATTCACTGCCTTCTTGGGGATTTAAAAAGTCATCATCTGGAATTCATGAACATTACAGCTCCTCCCTCCCCCCCTCCTCCCCCCCCCCCCTTTTTTTTTTCCTCCTGCTTGGATACGTTATTGTATATAATCTTTTCTGTCTGTGTGAGTGTGTCCCTGAGTGATTTTACCCTTTGATTCACAAAGATGCAAACCATTAACAGCACAGATAATGACAATTGCTGATTCAGTGAGACTTCAGACCTCTCCGTAGGCGTGGGGAGAGAGGGTGGTAACCCTGACAGGGGTGGGGAGAAACAACAAAAAGAGATGGAGGAATGCTTGCTCTTGTCTTTCTCCCTTCCACAGAGGCAGGAACCCCCACGCTTGTCCTGAGGGTGGGATGGGAGCAGCACAGATCTAATGCACCACTGCCTGGCACAAGGCTGGCCAGCACCGCTTAATGCGAGCATCAGCCCACCCATCCAGCCCTGTAACTCTCTTGCCAGAGGAACAGCCAGAGAGGGAGAGAAAGTAGGACCGCTGCACTTTGTAGTGTGGTCCTCAGGACCTGTTTGCTGTCTGGCTGCAGTGAGCCAATGGGACTGAATGAGAAATGGCCCAGTTGTATCCCCTTTCTCGTCCCCAGAGAAACCCCAAAACAACACAAACTTGCCACGTTGAGATCAAATTCAAACTTTTGAGAATGGTGTCCATTCAAAGTTTCACCCTATACTGACCCTAACCACAAAATTCTGCACAAGTTCTTGCACTGGTCATCAAAGTCTCAAATCCTCAGTCTCCACAGCCTTATGCAAACCCCACTTCTGACGGCTGGCAGTCCCTGGAACTGCCATGGGTAAGGAATTATGTTGGGTGTATATCTCTGCCTTGGGTAATCTCACACCTAGGGACCTAGAGCCAGACTTCTCTGGTTTAGGCTGCCTGTGTCTTCCCCACATCTTTCAGAGCTCTGTTCTGTTGATACAGTTCCCATCTATTTTTTCTCATAAGTGCAGACTTCCCTTCATTTTGCCCGTTATGCCAATTCCTCCTCTCAATCATGGTGAAGTCCCTTGCAGTTCAACACGAGAAAGGAATCCGGGTGGTTGCATCCGAGACTAATTTGGAGGAAGAAAAGAAAAAAGCCCAATGTGGGTGCATTTTATTTAAGATCAAAAGCACAATGGTGTGAGATTATATCATGCTCTCCACTGTAGGAACTGTAGTTGTCTGTTACAATAGGATTAAGTTGTTTGGTGGAAAAAGACTACCAGCTGCATTTGAGTTTCTCTTAAATAATGAGGAAACTTCATTCCTGAAGGACTCCTATCATCCTATTTCCAAACACTTTGTAAAACAATAATTGTGAATGCCAATAGTTATTTAATTTTTATTATTTACTGCTGGAGATTAATTCTGCTGTGGGTTTTTTTTTGTGGTTGTTTAAAGGAAGGATGTTAGCATTTCTACATTGACTCATTTCAAAATTTTCAGTCAACCAAATGCTTTTTAGTAGAACCTAAAGATATCTCCTTATTTAGCTCTGCATAGTTGAGAGCACAGGATGTTGAATGTTAATACACACAGGCTGGACACAGCTGGGAGCACAGCTTCAAGCCACTTTTCCACCCTGAATAACTAAAGAAAGCACAAAAGAAAATTTTCGGCATGACTTACCCCATGAAAGGTAAGCTACTGTGCAAAAAATTACTACCTATTTTAAATCTGAAATTTACAAAGCTCTGCCTAACTTTCTGTTCCCGAACACCAGGGAGGCATGGCTAGAGCCTGGTTCTGTTCTAGTGTTCATGTAACATGACTGTGCTTAAGTGACAGGTATCACTCACCTTTACAGTCAGCAGCGTGCACCTAGGAATGAATTTGTGCGTACTTAGTAAAAGTGGTTTATACACAGGTCTGCTTTCACTAAATTTGCCCCATGCCTGTACCTTTGTAGGCATGGCTCCATAAAGGGAAATCATACAGGTAGATGTTTCTGCTTGCTCAGAGCTGGTCTTCAGTTCTCATCCTTCTAGAAAATGCAGAGAGCTCTAGTTTTCTACTATGCTCCTGGCACACTCATTTTCACAAGAGCTGGTGTAAAAGGCTACATTTCTCATATGGAGATGGTTTATTACTGCCTTTCAGAGGTAGAAATTAACATCATTGAACAATAAAGCCCAAGTCCTGTAAAGCAGCAGTATCCTTGTGCCAAAGTAATCTAATTATTGAACTACTGGGATAACCTTAAAGCCATATCAAAATGGAGAAACCACTTAGGAACTTAAAACATCTGTTTTTGTATCAGAGTGCATCAGCACAAGAACACCCTTATGTGGTCCTAATCAGTCAAAGTATCTCTCTTATCTTTTGCATTCAGCATGGGTTATCTGCTTCTCCATAATAAAATCAGGGTGATACTTCTGTTAGCAGGAAAAGTCTCTGTTACTTAAATTGAAGCAATCTGCTTCTGTGCAGGTCCTGTCTCCTTTCCCCTAGAGGCAACAGAAAATCCCAGCTATGATATTTCAAAAAGACATCCCAATAACTTCCCAGGGAACATTAAACATGTTGCTATTGTGTCCCTGAATAGGGGCTCCCTGCCCAACGCAAACTTCAGTGATAAGAGTTGTGTTCTAGCAGAGTAACTGATCGTCTTAAATGCAGTTTGGATCTTACGTTTAGGTCCTATTAAGTAATTAAGGAATATATTTATTTTTAGCAGAAGGCAGGTACAAAATCTGAAAGAAACAGGAAACGTTGATTAATTTAAAGGTTGATTAGGTGCTCTAATTTAAACTATTGCAGGCATATGGAATGATTCAAAAAGGAAAAAAAAAAGGAAGCCAGGTCAAAAAGTTAAGATACTTGCTTTTAGTTGTCCATGCTTAGCTCTAAAATTAAATATTACAAGAATCTGTAAACAGCTTTCAGTTTTGATAATGCATTAAAGCCCCAAGCAACACTCATCTATCATGCTATCATTAGTAACTCTAAATTTCAGTGAGATTACTCACATATATAAAAATAAGTATAATCTATCAGGACACAGAGATGAATAAAGACAGTCACAAGGATGGATTTAAGAAGCAGGCTGGAACTTCATTAGCACAATATTTTCACATGTCAAGCAGTTAAGTGGGCCCAGTGCAGGGATTACAAAGCTACATACAGTTTAGGTCAGATCCTCCCTAATCTCTCTCCTAGAACCAGCTCACATCTCAAGTGTATCCCTCAACCCTTCCCAAAAACAGAAGGACCTAAACCCTACAGCACTTCGTTTAGGTTTGCTAAGTCCACAGCACAAGTCCAAACACTAAGTTCCAGATTTCTTTTTCATTTCAGCCTCAGTACACACTGAACATTAAAATTTTCCACAGATTCCATCAGAGTAATAAATAAATATTCTCTGATTTCCATTTCCAAGTCTAATTTTTAAGCCTACCCATGACTCCATGGTACTACAAAGGCCATGAAAACATTTTGTCTGCTGTAAATGTATATATAGAATTACATAGAATTTTGTGCCTCCCTCAACTATACCCTAATACAAGAACATACTTTTTGTGATACTGGATCAAATGACAGCATCCCAAGGTCATAGCTTGTGTGTTATGACACAGAAAGAGGATTGGTGTTGTCTCAGGCGAAGAGACACCCAAAACCTAGCTTCTCCTATGTGCCTACCAAAAGCCAGGGAACCAGTCAAGGATTACAGCTGGTGGTCTCATGCATATATTCTGGCTGTCCCCTTTCTTTCCTGGCTGTTTACCCCATTACCAGGTTAATTAACAGCATTTTCCATGGAGTCTCCACTGGAGGTGGAAGAAGTACTTGCAGGATGAGAAACCATGTGGTGATGCTTGCTTACACATGAAGACCACTAGGAATGTGTCTTGCATGGCTCAGTGGGGCTCCCTTAGGACTAATTAGTCAGGACAGACCATTAGGACAGAGCAAGTGTGGTACTTCCAAACCCCCAAGTGATCCAGGTATGTCAGTGTGGCACGCCATTGTGCGCACTTTGCACAATGAATACAAGCAAGGACTGCAACATTAAGTTTTCAAAGCGATTAGGAGTTTTGGGATGCTCTACAAAGTGAGGAACCTGTGGTGCCTCAGGTGGTGCAGTTTTCCAAGAGCAGGTGGTTTTCATTTTTTTTAAACTAAGGCCCATACTCTAAAACTGGTGATCACTGGAAAAGGCTTGTAATCAAAATGGTCTGTGGCTTCTGAAAACAGGCCAGTTCCTGTCAGTAAGTTCTAGCAGGACTGAGCACTTAGTGTCTTATCAGTAGCACAGGAACAGGGGTTTGTATATACTGTTTTATTAAGATTGGTATCTCGGTAGTGCTCCTTCAATGAAAACAAAATTTTTAAAATTCTGTAAAAGGCCAGAAAAAGTGACTCAATTTCCTGCCATTGCCAAAAGCCTCCAATTTTGAATATAATAAACCTTTGTGCCAAAAGATAGAGTATATTTTTATATTTAGGTCAGTGATGAATATTCAAATGAATCTGAAAAAATAATGTGACCCTGCTTAAAATTTCGCAGAGTGGCTGTGGGTTTATGTATGCAGTAAATAATACCCTCCAGAAAAACAAACAAATGTAACAAAACCAAGCAAAAATTAAGGAGAGGACTAGCCAAATCCCCAGCCAGTTGGTAGGACATAAGACCCTTAATGGGAAGGTTGTGAGTTCAAGCCTGCAGTGGGCAGTAGTGTCCTCCCTACTCTAGTCATGAGGTCTGTGGTGACAGGTTGGACTTGATGATCTTTGAGGTCTCTTCCAACCTTAGTGATACTGAATACTGAATACAGTGTTCCTTACAAGGTGGTTTGTTCTGTTAATTGGTGATTTTTGTTTGAAAACTCAAGGAGCCTGTATGGTTTTTCCTTCAATATTTTTCATGTAAAGCTATTTTCTTGCACTTCCAATTTGTTATTCTTTTTTCACAGAGCAACCCATCTCCTAATCTCACGAAATTACTATCATAGAAACAAAAGGGAGAGAAGGTTGCGATGCAATGAGATGCCGTCTGTATTTGTAACAGGGCAATCATTAATTTAAGATTGGCATTGGAGCTCCTTTTCTGGAATGATTGCTAGGTTAGGAAATCAACACTTTCAGCCAACAAACACCACTGGAATGTCTGAAGAAAGGCTCAGGTTTAGCACTTGCCCTAGTCTGTGTTTTGACTGTTAGACCTGTGTGTGTATTTTTCAATATGCACACATTCTGTTGCTCTGCAGGTGTATTTTAGTAGTGCTCACAAGACCATTGGCTAGAAGGATCATATATTTTTATATTTCATGTTTAGAGAAAATGAAAAAAAAAGAGATAAAAAAAGTGTAGAGTCTTCCACTACCATACAAATAAAATTCTCTTAGGAACTTAAAGCCTGTTTCACCTCATACACCTGCTCCTGTGGTTACAGGTATGCAGTGAAGGGTAAGCAGTGCAAAATATTTTATATTCTGCTTTTACAGTGTGTAGGCATTCAGGCTGTTCACTACAAATGACTGCACAAGGTGAGAGGCACTGGAGAATCAGGCCCCAAAGATTTTCTATACTGGATCAGATCACTGGTGCATTAAGTGTGTCACCTCACAGCTGGATGCACCAAAATGAACCTAGCTATCTGTGCAGTACTGAGGGAACTACTCTGGCAGTCAGGCTGCATCCAGGAAAGAAGACTGGGTTTTATCTTCTATTTTCTTTGTGTATCTAATCAGAACTGTCCTAATTTCTAATCAGATTGTCCAGACTTCTTAACAGTTAAACAGGAGTATCTGAATGTTGGTGAGAAAAAGGATATGAGACATGGCATTAGAAATTATAAATAATAGGACAAGGAGGGGGAAAAAAAACCACACAATGAAAAAAAATCAACAAAACAAACCCAAACACATCACTTCCTTACTATTTTCATATGCTTCTGCACTATAAGAAAATAGCCCACAATATAAGAAACATATAATAAGTATGCCCTAATTTACATCATGGTATTTTACACTGTAGAGCTATTTTGTGCAACTTTACAGCTTTATGTAATGATCCATTTAAGTCAGAAATGTAACTTAATATTACATAAACAATAATTATATACAGTATGCAAATATCATCTAGCTATAGGAAGTGCCAGATATTGGCAACATGAGGTAGCAGAAATATATAAACACACCAAGCTGTCTAAGTCTTTCAGAGGTTTTATATGCTGAACCTCAGTGAGAATCAGATTGCAGCTAATCAAGTCAAAGGCACAGGTTTCCCTAAAACATTTCAACATGCTAGTTTCAGCACCCAGAAAATCCAAAGCCCACCCTCTGCAGAAAAGCAAAAATTTTAGTGCACATCTTAAATCCATTGATCTTAATTGTCACGTAAGAGATACAACTATTTGAAAGCATTACATGCCTGCTACCTGGCTGAATGTCAATAACACTTACACGAGTCATAGAATCATAGAATAGTTAGGGTTGGAAGGGACCTGCAAAGGTCCAGTCCCCTGCAGTGAGCAGGGACCAGCCTGACCTTGAATATCTCCAAGGATGGGGCCTTAACCACCTCCTTGGGCAGTCTGTTCCAGTGTTCCATCCCCCTTGTGGTAAAGAAATTGTTCCTAACATCCAAGCTAAATCTTGAATTTCAAACCATTGCCTCTTGTCCTGTCACTCCAGGCCTTTGTAAACAGTCCCTCTGCAGCCTTGTAGGCTCCCTTCAGGTATTGGAAGGCTGCTACTAGGTCTCCCCAGAGCTTTCTCTTCTCCAGACTGAACAAACCCAGCTCCCTTAGCCTGTCCTCGTAGGAGTGTTCTGGCCCCCAGTCATCTTTTTGGCCCTTCTCTGGAGCTCAGTTTCAGCCACCACAGAAAAAAAACCCAAACACACTAAAAAAAACAAGCAACAACAACAACAAAACCCCAAACAAAACCAGTTAACCAACTAAACAAAAGAAAAAAACCCACCCCTAACAAAATCAAAATATGTGTGCATACAGTCACAAAGCCCTCTTAAGCTACTGGTTTGTATACTATTTTTTTGGAAAGAGTTTAATTTTAGCAGTATTTTCAGACATATGCCATATGACTGGTGATCCAGCTTCCTCAGTTCACATCACAGCACATAAAAGCTTTCAAGAACATGTGTCCCACCATCCTTTCACTCTTAGTCATTTTGACACATTGGGCTAGATTGTAAATATTTTGCCCAAAAAATGCAGATAATTCAGGAAAGTCTTTTATCTTTTTTGATTCCCACTGAACTAATTCCCTCCAGACAAAATGAAGAGATGAGTAAACCAACAGTCTATTTCTAAAAATGTTTATGTAAAGATCGATTATTGATAAATACTCAGTAGTAAAAAAGATAGCTTTTGGGTTTTGGTTTAAATGGGATTGTTTTCTCTTCTAAGGATGTGATTGAGATACCTGATTGTGTGTGATCTGCTGCTGCAGGTGAAGAGCCCAAGGCCTGCCATAGGTTGGACACGATGATCTTGAAGGACACGATGATCTTGAAGGTCTCTTCCGGTCTGGTCTGGTCTGGTCTGGTCTGGTCTGGTCTATTCTATTCTATTCTATTCTATTCTATTCTATTCTATGGCTGAGCACAGGACTATCCCAGTTTTTGCTAGAATAAAGAACAAGCCCTGCCTGGGCAGTGCTCTGAGGCAGGGAAACCCAAGGTTTAGAGTTTCAAGGCACTGTGCAGAAGAATCAAAGGAAGAAAGGCGGCCAGAAGAGAAGATGGCAGGCCCTAAGAAGGAATTCAAGATAGAAACAAAAAGTAGAGTAACATTCTGGAGACTGCAGAAATTAATGTATTAGGCATATAATAAAAATTACACAGAACTCTTGTCATGGCAATTAAGAGGCTCTGAATTAGTTGTGGCTTTGGGGTTTTTTCACCTTTTACTTTTTAAACAAACTAAAAAGCTTGGAAAAAAGCAGAAGGTCTTTACTATGGACACTTGTTCAGAAAAAAAATCTACAATAAACTCTGTCATATTCATCCTCTAAACCAGAAGACTCTCCAAGTATAATATTCTTGAAGTCATTCTCGCCCAGACACCAACTGCTTACATCTGAAATATTTTCTCTTTCTTAGAGCCATACTGATATTTTAATAGTATAAGCCTTCATGCAGCTGATTAATTAAATCTCCTTTTGAGTAAGGAGATTGTTAGAGACAAAAGTGACTGTGAGGTAACTAGTAGCCATAAAGAAGCAGAGACTGAATTTTTATGGGGGAGGAAGGGTTATCAACAAGCATGACACAAGAGGAAGAGACACCAAGGAAGACTCACAGAAGCCATGAACAGCATCAGTCATGAAGTAGCGAGCTTCCACTCTGTTCATGGTAGGTAGGCTGCTCCTGGCCTTCTGGGGCTTTGAAAGCCTCACAACTTTCAGGATAATTAACTAGTATTTGGTTCATAGCAGCTAACAGCATTTCACTCAAGAACAGCCTTTCATGAAGCACTTGGGAGCTGGAAAAGTTATCTTTTCCTATTTCAGCTTCCTTTGTTCAGAGTTACAATCTATTTAATTGCTGAACAGTTGGAATGGCATTGAAAATTAATCACCATCTTACTCTCATGTTACCTTCCTCTACAACCTGTTCATGCTCCTCACCTGCTGTGTTCCTAAAAAGCAGCTTACTGGTAAGTGACAGGATTACCACTTCTGTGGTGGCCCAGCTCATCAGAGAGGAATACACATAGAGGAACGTTGTTTTTGTAGCAAAAAGGAATTACTTTTTTTGGACAGATTTCCTCCACAGAGGTCTTACTCATGGTCCTGTTTGTCACTGTAATTCACAAGTTCACCTCCTCACCCTGTTGGCATAATCAATTCCCTGATGACCGATGCCCAGCTGGTGCCCGGCTATCTGTGTGTATCAGGCAAAAAGTGTGCAACAGAGAGCTGGAGTTTACCCTGGTCTGTGAAGCATGTGAGCATCCTATGACTGAAAATATGCTTGCTTGCATAATCCTGAGATTAGCAAATTTCTAATAAAGGATGTCAGACAGAAATGGGAGGAGAGAAAATGCTTAAGGTAAGCGCAGAGGAAAACCCGGTGTAGGAAAGTAACCAGCAGGATTCATGCCCAGTTCCAGCTGCATTTCTATCTGTGATTCTTATGTGACCTGGAGTGAGATGTATCAGCTCCTCCAGCTTCAAAATCCCTCTGAAAAAGAAGAATAGAAGTAGGAGAAGCTATTTAAAGATCCTTGGATGTTTAGAAGATATATTGTGCCAGTGCCAATCGATTATAACCAAATTGTGTCAGATAGGGGAGGAAAGGCTAGCAGATCAAAAAGTATGCTCCTTTCAAACTACCATTCATGAAAAATGTCACTGGCTGAAAGTGATTATCATCTTGGCAGCTATGTTCAGTGGGGTCTGTAATCACACCAGCAAAACAGCTACTGGCCTTTCCACAGATATGCTACTAGCCACTGGTGGTTTCAACCCTAAAAAGGGAGGAGATCTCCAGAGATGGCCTTATAGGAGCATGCTGTGGGCATTTTTAAGAGCTGCATTTCCATAGCTAGTGTTTGGGCTACCTGTCAGGGTGGCAGCTGGAGTTTCCACGTGCTTCTGCATCTGGTAACTCATCCCACTTTGTGCAGCTGGGAGGCTTCTAGACAGGATGGATGGTGTCTTTCACTGTCACAGTACTCACCATGAAGTGAGTCCATAGACCAAACCCCCAAAATTAAGCCTTTTGATTTGAGATTTCCTTTTTAATGAAGGATTCATAAGTTCCAGGGTTACAAAGTATGCAGGCATACATATTTTGCTTTACCATTAGCATATTCTTTTTGACAAAACCAACTGAAATGAATATATATATATATATATATATGAATAGAGCTATGAGCCTTTTAGACTAGACTACACTAAACCAGTTTGGAAGAGACCTTTGAGATCATCACGTCCAACCTATCATCCAACACCATCTAATCAACTAAACCATGACACCAAGCACCCCATCAAGTCTCCTTCTAAACACCCCCAATGATGGTGACTCCACCACCTCCCAGGGCAGCCCATTCCAATGGGCAATCACTCTATGAAGAATTTCTTCCTAACATCAGGTCTAAACCTCCCCTGGTGCAGCTTGAGACTGTGTCCTCTTGTTCTGCTGCTGGTTGCCTGGGAGAAGAGACCAGCCCCCACCTGGCTACAACCTCCCTTCAGGTAATTGTAGAGAGCAATAAGGTCTCCCCTGAACCTCCTCTTCTCCAGGCTAAGCAACCCCAGCTCCCTCAGCCTCTCCTCATAAGGCTGTGCTCCAAACCCTTCACGAAATTTGTTGCCCTTCTCTGGACACATTCCAGCAAGTCAACATCTTTCCTAAACTGAGGGGCCCATAACTGGACACAGTACTCAAGATGTGGCCTAACCAGTGCAGTGTAAGTTCAGGTATTGTTAAAATCATAGGACTGTAGAATTGTTCCAGTTGGAAAAGTTCTTTAAGATCAAGTCCAGCCATTATCTAACTCTACCAAGCCTGATCCTAAACCATGCCCCTTAGCACCATGTCTCTGCATCTTTTAAACACAGCCAGGAACGGTGATTCAACCACCTCCCTGGGGAGCCTCTTCCAGTGTTTAAGAACCCTTTCAGTGAAAAAGGTTCTTCTAATACCCAGTCTAAACTTCCCTGGTGCAACTTGAGGCCAATCATTTTCCATTAGTCTACAGATTTGCATGTGTGAGCAAACACTGGATACTTGAATTTGCACAGTGATGCTTACTGTCAGAACTGCCCATAGCAGCCTCTGTTACATGCAAAAGAGGAAGAAAAGTCTTAAAGAATCTGTGCTATTTGAAAAGCATACCCAACTACAGGCCTATGGACCTGTTGCTTTTATTTCTGAAGGCAAGCAGTTCACTACTGAAGGTTCTGCTTGCATAGAGAAAATAATTTCTACTTGGTACATCTATCTGCCTCTCAAATAGTTTGCTTTTGTCTCACTGAAACAATGTCTCTTTCTTTGGTGATGGACCATATTTTTGCAAGCAGAGGGAAGGCAGGCAGGCAGGTAATCAAGAAAAGGCCTAAGAGAACGTTTCAGCTGGTGTACACAGAATGGAAGCCCCCTTTCTCCTCTCCAAACCTGTTGCTCTGCTGCACCTTGCTTGGCCTCCACCCTTAACTTGAGAAGGGGTGGCAGCCTGGTATCTGTTCCAGCAGCTGAGTACCTGCCCAGGGGTTGCTGCTACCACATGAGTTCAGTGCACCTTTCCCTCCCTACCTGGCAATAGACGAAGAAACAATTCTAGTCTTTAGCAAAAATCATGGTTGTTTTGTTTTGTTTTTTTCCCCTTCATGATGTTTTGAATCCTTTCTTCAAGCCTTTGTTAGTTGTGCTTGGAAGAACTCCAAGCATCCCAGAAGACAAAACAATGTAGTACTTCAAAAAGCACAGTTCATTTGTGTGTCAGCAAAGGTTCACACATGAATTCCACAAAGGTACAAGGCCATTTCTTTCAAACTAGTATCAGTTCCTTCCCGTCTCTGCCTTGCTACTTTGGAATGACATGTAACTGAGATCATCTGCTGAGGTGATGTAAAACCCAGTGTCCCTGAATTAATTTTTAGTATTAGTCAGGAGCCGAGTCAAAAAGTCAAGAAGGGACTTTGTATACATACCAGAGGCTCTGTCCATCCTCAGTGTGTGGATAATGAGCACTATGTGTTTATAGACAAAACTAATGAAAATGACAAGGTTGTTTAAACTTTGTTTTTTGGTTTTGGTTCTTAATAAATATAATTCTTTTCAGGCTGTGAGATGAAATTCACATTATCACAACTCTCTGGGTCCCAGTGTTCCCCTTCCTGAAGCATGTTACTTGTTGCAGAAGTGAACTACTCCATATTTTCTTAAGAGATAATTAAAAGACTTTCTCCTGTTTCCATGCATTGCATAAGCTTTAGTTTTCCTAGAAAATGAGCTACCACAAGTTAATTACCATTGTATAAAGCAGAGGCTTTATGTTACCCAGGAAAAAGTCATATGCCATGCGAATTACTTTCACCCAGTAAGTAATTCACAAAGGATCTGATTCTGCAAAGTAGTTATCTGGGTAGTATTACTGCTACACAAAGTGCCAAAGATATGGTGAGAGACCATATGTGTGCAAATCACCCCACCCAGGCACAAGCACAAGACGTGGGAGGTGGAGAAAGCAAGGCTGAGTGCAGTCCACACCAGCAGCCTTAAAACGTAGAGCCACAAGTGTTTGCAGACCTGCCAATGAAGATTAGACTGTAAATATCCTTAGAATTCTGTAAATAAAGGGGAATACTTGAAATGCAAAAGAAATCAAAGTTTGTATGGTAGTTTCCCCCCTCTCTCTGTGCTAGTTCCCCCATTGGTGTGACTCTGCCAGCTGTTATTCCTGATTTGCCATACAAGAGGCAAGGCAGGCAGGAAAGTTCCTGTGCTCACATACACTTCTGTACATGTGTGCATCAATACATCATACACAATTTCTCAAAGTAAATATGTAGTGATTAATTTAATGTAAGAAATAATTGCAAACAGCATACTGGGTCATGGGTGAAAAATCTAATCATTTACTGAGTGTAATATATGCAGAAATAAACAAGATACAGCTTAGAACCAGTGTGTGGGAAGTTAGCTATGATTCAGGCAAGCGTTTGCATTTCATGTTTGTAGACGGAGGACTGCAAATTTAAGCTCTTAGCAGACACCTCTCTAATTTCCTGGTAATTATTGATTGTTGTAATGGTTATCAAGTCGTAGCATTGTCAGCTCATTATTGTATTTATGAGTTAACTATGTCAGAAATATGGGTGGGCAAGAGGCAGCTCGGTGTTTCCTGTTGCAGTGTTCTGCACCAGAACGTGGAACCCCCTCTAGTGGGAAAAGCAGAGAAGTGGCTGTCAAGAATTGCTCGCGGTAGGACGCGGGACGCGCACCCCCATCGCCCCTGCGACTGACTGAAGGAAAACTTCAGATGCCTCATGCACAGAAAGATGCGGTGGCACCAGTATTTTACCGCAGTATGCAGGAAAGCGCTTGTAATAGAACAGAATGAAATGAAGGAAATAAGGTTAGGGCCAAGCATCCTGTTTGACTCCAATGAGAACATGAGCTGAGCCACACCAAGTAGTTTCCTTTCAGTAAACAGTCACTTAAATTACAAAGTTCTTTAGAACATGGGTGCTGAAACAGTGCAATTAACAGAGAAGAATAAAGAACAGAATAGCAGGTACAAACTTAGCCTACCTTTACTTCTTATGACACATTTTAATAGGATGCATTCCCATTCCAGGGAAGGTGAGTTAGAGTGGTTCCATTTTTCTCCACAAATGGGAATGAACTGAAATGTGTTATTATCACACAGTGCTGTGATTGCACAGTGTGAACACAGAGCTATGAGCCTCAGAGTCTTGACTCACCCAGGACTTCTATCATTACACAAATTATTGGCTTTCTCCCATCTCAATTTCCCCATCACTTATGGGACCCCCAAAACTAGAGGGACTTAAAACTGCTGGAGCTGGTCCAGAGGAGGGCCACAAAGATGATCAGAAGGCTGGAGCACCTCCCCTGTGGAGACAGGCTGAAAGAATTGGGGCTGTTCTGCCTAGAGAAGAGAGGGCTCCAGGGAGACCTAATAGCTGCATTTCAATATCTGAAGGGGACCTACAAGAAGGCTGAGGAAGGACTGTTTACAAGAGCTTGTATGATAGGATGAGAGGCAGTGGCTTGAAACAGGAGCGTGGTAGATTTAGGCTGACATCAGAAGGAAGTCCTTTACAATGAGAGTGGTGAAGTACTGGAACAGGCTGCCCAGGGATGTGATTGAGGCCCTCTTCCTAGAGACATTCAAGATCAGACTTGATGTGGCCCTGGGCAGCCTGATCTAGTTGGAAGTGCTCCTGCTGTTTACAGTGGGGCTGTACAAGGTGACCTTTGAGGGTCCCTTCCAACCTAGTGTAACTTGTGAATCTTCAAACTAGTGAAAATGCTTATCCTTGGAGTTCCTCAAAGGTGAAGTGTATACTCATCAGCAAAGTTACTATGTATACATACACAGCATGAATGTATAAGCACACAGCAGTGGCCACCTAGGTTCCAGAAATCCCACCTTTGGAGACAGAGGAAAACTGGATTGAGTGCAATAAGCAATGACATCTTAGCTGTGCACTCATTGCCCTGGTTGGGAATCCTTGTATTGCAAAGACAGACACTCTTTCAACACTATGTCCCTTCCATATCTAAATGAAAACATGCGGAAACCGTTCAGGCACACTACAAAAAGGTCTCTGAACCCCCAAAAGTGGTCATTTGTATTTGGCTGAGATCACAAAAATACTTGTTTTCATTAGGCAAAATGATAACTGTGAAAGGAACAAACCACTCTCACAAAGTCAGGTTAATTGTATTGTGCCTATGCACAACTCCAGTGAAGTTTAGATGGTAGACAGGGAATGCCACAAGTTTGTCACAGCAGTTTTCTTCCAGGAAAAAGGTGAAGCCCTTTCACAGCTTGGCTCAAGCCTTGAGGAAGTTCCTGAACCTCCTCCTATTCCCTCTGCACAGCACCATGGACTTGCTGAATTTTAGTGTGGAATGATGGATCCATATTGCAAAGGCAAACAGCAAGATGCTGCGCTGTCCTGGAGCTGGACAGCTTGTTAGACAGGAGGAGGAGGGACCCGTCCTTGGCCACTTTTGTTAAGCTGAGGAGAAGCAGAAAAGAATTCTCTTTTCTGTGAATCTGTCATGCACTTTTTTCCTCCTCATGGAAACTGAGGGTAGTATTTTCCTTTATGTTTTTATGAATTGTTTTCTCCTTTTTGAGGATTAATATCAGCAATCAAGATGGGAGTTGTGTGTATATAATTCTCTATTTTCACTCAGTGTATAATCTGCAAATTCTTTATTGACTTACAGACTTTTCAAGTGCTGTTTGCACCATCCTGTGATACATGAGTATGTACTGCACACATTTTTTTTCAAGTTACACATTCATGTTTACAGGTAATTTTCCAGTATTCAGAAAATGTGGTAAAAGTAGAAGTGTGAAACAGTTGTAAGATGCTAGAAAGTGTCATACCAGCTTCTAGAAAAGCTTCTCGGAATCAGTACAGCTGGCCAGGAAATACCCCTGCCTGCAACCCAGGTTTGGTTAGCTTTTCAAAGAGGGGGTTTTAAGAGGTTCATTTTAATGTTTTAATGTCACAGCAGATTGGAGTGGTGTTCTGTTATACACAGAGACGAGAAAAGAGGATCTTACCCGTTTATTATTTGCATAATGATTGAGGAGTCCCCTCAGCTGAGGGCTTGCTAATTTGCAAGACAAAAAAGATGAATGCTCACTTTCAACCTGCGCCTAGTTAAGTCCTAGTGGAAATCCATGGCTGAGACTTCTTTCTGCATGTTTGCATACAGCTGAACATGTACCTT
Source organism: Melanerpes formicivorus (assembly GCF_026170545.1). Classification (NCBI taxonomy): domain Eukaryota; kingdom Metazoa; phylum Chordata; class Aves; order Piciformes; family Picidae; genus Melanerpes; species Melanerpes formicivorus. The sequence continues at coordinate 8,126,680 of NW_027142360.1, read as the reverse complement.
CAGAGCATTAAAGTGGTTCTGTTGAGATTTTCAAAGCAGCCTGTGAAGTTAGTGGGATTTTCACATGTCAGCCTCTACTCTATTTTTGGAAACTGAGAGTAAGTGCAGGTGCAAGCAAAGATACTAATATAAATGCTAACTTGAAGTTAAAAGGCCAATATAAAATAACTAATTAGAGGTGATAAATCAAATGCTTGTTATCTAGTGTTTATGTGTGAGCAAGAAGGAGAACTGTATGACTTCCTAAATAACTTAAACAGCTATGTTAGTGTCATTCATTGCCTGCATGAAAAGAAAACTAAACAATGGCCCCTTGATTCTAATAGCAGATCCCTGCTCAGTACTCTGTGTAAGATCAAACCAGCAAGCCAGTGCTTACTCTTCTCTCAAGGAATTCCTTCTGGGATGCAAAGCTGGCACCTAACTGCAGAAAACCACTGAGGTTAAATACTCGGCCCTGCTTACACATCAGGCACCATCCCACTATTCACAGGGCAAGATGGTGATGCCTCTGTATCCAGATGCAATTTTATCATGATCAGACTTCTTACATTTCCCACCACTGTTACTTTAACTAGATTTTCCTGTGCTTGAGAGTTTGAATGTTTTGGCAGGTTTTACAAATAGAAGTTCAGCGTTTGACCTCCAAGTCTGCACCACACATTTATCAGCCTGAATGTGGTGTTAGTTTTGTGTACATTTCCGCTATCAATTAATAACAGTTTCCAGTCTGCCCAGTTCTCCATTCTGATCAGATGAGCACCTGTTAGTCTCAGGACTGGGCAGCCCACATTAACTGCTCAGACGCCAGTGGAGCCTCTGAGATTGTCACCAACAGCACAGCACAGCACACCTTAGCACTCTAATGTTCAGGTTACAAATCCAGTAGGCACACAAGGCTTGTGTCGGCACTGAAAAGCTGAAGCAGCAGGTCTACAAATGCAGAAGGGACTGTACTCAGCCAGCTTCCAACTGCCCCCCTGAAGTCTGCAAGGGGACAGGTAACATCTCTCTGTAAGGGAGCACTTCAGAGCAAAAAGGCTATAACACATATTTGGTGAAAACAAGGCCAGCATTACTTGTTTTCAGCAGACACCACAGAGGACCTCTGTTTCTGAAGGTCCGCAACAACGTCTACAAAAATATTTAGGTTCGTGCAGCTCAGTGCACGTTTTGTTAGATCAGAGTCTCGGTCTGTCTGTAAAACCCAAGAAGTCTGTGTCTACCCAAGTGTCAGGCTGCAAGAAGCAAGCTGCATGGGCTTGATTAGTATTTGCCCTGCTCCACTGAAGCACAATTAACTTGCTTCTTCCCTTGTCTAGCCATGGAAGAACCAATTTGATTAAAAATGTACAAATATAAGTTTGACACCTTCCCATGTCATTGTTACAGCATTTTGTAATGGCCTCTTAGAACATGCAGTGTGTGACATTCTCATGGCCACAGCTCCCCAAGGTCTAGTCAGTGAATTGACTCTATCATCCTCTCTAGACAAACAGGATACTGCACTCTGAGGAGAGGTCCCTGGACATTTCACAAGAGAAACATTTCAGTTTACTACATGGGATAATGTCTCTCTCTAGTGGCTAGGTACAGTCAGTATAGCAGCCAGCTTTACTTGCAGTTCGGATGGCATTTTCTAGTTACACAATCACTGCTGTAGTCAAATTCTGTGCTAAAGGTGCCAGGTGAAGAAACTTTGTTGAGCATGTCATTGATGGACTGTCCTGACTTCACTATACTGAATTAGCAGTTGCTGGGTCTTGCAGAGACTGGTAGCTGTTCAATTTTACAGAAAGACTATAGCTTATAAAGAGAAGCTGGGGAAAATACACAGTGTTTGGGAATTTGTTTCTGCATAAGTTTATCTCAACCAAGCTCTAGCTTTTGACACTGGAAATCTTGGAACACTGCTGAAGTCCCAAGGATATATAAATGTTTAGACAGAGGGTGAGAATAAGATTTTCTCTCAGCTCCCAATACATTTCAACTTCTTGTTCTCCGATAAGAACAGAATGGTCAAGTGGGGGAAATTCTAATAAAAGTGAGTGACATTTGAGTGTTAAGAGGCTGTTAACTTGCTGTAGGGTCTCTCTTATCCACTTGCTCACAAACAATAGTTCAGTTCAAGTGATTGGTTACCGAAGGTCAGGTTTTTAGAAGTAGGTGGGTGCAAAAAAGGTAACAGTTACACACCTAAAAGAGGCTTCTGAACTTCCTTGTTGTGCATATGGAGAACACCCTGTGGCATGCCTGCTTTTTTGGAAAAGCCTGTTGTACATCCCCCTTTGTCACAACAATAAGTGAGCTTCACCATTACCCATACACCATGGTGGTTTGGTGAAAACAAAGTAGGAATTTCAATCCAGCCCTTAATGTCCAATGACCAGCAGGGTTGTTGATACTGACTGGGCTGGGATCTTGTAACCACAAGATGCTAATGGGAGTTCTGTAGTGCCACTGTCATGATTATGAGTGTAATTAAGTGATGTCCATCTTGCAATAAGAATCAGTAATGCCTCGAGACCTAAAATCTCATTATGTGGTTTTTAAACACACCTGTCTAGTTAGACCAGCACAAAGCATATGTGAAATGTAATCCCTTTGCAGGTATCTTGCAGAGCATCATTCCCTAAACCAGCAGGGCTGCTTTGTTGGGTGGTGGAGCCCCCAGACTTCTGGATACATTGAGGACACTCTATCATGATAGTTGACCCCCACAGCAGCCAGGCTGGGGGGGGGGGTAGCAAGGCAGCAGCTGAGAAGAAGCCTGTGTTCTACCCTTGCCCTTCCCAATGCAGTGCAACTTTGCTGCAGTGGATGGGAGAGACAGGAATTGCAAGAGAGACAGAAATGCTGGCTAAGAGAGGGAAAATGTTCTAGTTCTAAGAAAAAACAGTGCTTTAGAGTATGGCTAAGCCAAGAAGGGAAACAACAGGGAAAGCTCTTCCATCGTATTACAAAACAACACTGTGACTGAGACTGGAAAAATAGCTTCATGTCCTCCCAAAACTGCAAACAAATCAGTGGCAGAAGAACCTGATCTAAGATCTCTTTCCAGTTTACTAGTCCCATTTTGCATTTCCTAGACCATGCTAATCTTTATTTAAGGAAAAATAAACTGACAAGCAAGAAACAAACAAGCAAACAAACAAAAAAGTTCCTACTCTGAGGTGTACTGTGGGGACTCAAACATCTCCAGAGGTCCCTTCCGACTCCTAACATCCTGTGAACCAACAGCTTGCCATATCATGCAGGCTCTCACACTGCAATTATCTGGGGCAAGTGTGGTGGTTCTAGGCTATGCCTTTAAAATTTAGTTATAGACTTTGAGCAGAAAAGTAGAAAAATATAAATAAATCACTGATGGGTGTAAAAAGGAAAAAAAAAAATATTATTCTAAACAAATTCATTAGATAAATAGCTAGAATAACATGGGCTATACCTAAACCATTCTTTCTTCTTGTCTGATCTCTGCTGTTTTGCTTCAGCTTGTCGGCTGGCCTTGGCTGAAATTGTTTAGTTAAATCTAACCCACTGCTTTCTCTCTGCTTCTCTCTCTCGTGGGACAGGGGGAATGGGGGCAGTGGAATGGCTTCCCTGGTCTCTGACCAGGGGGTTTTCATGTTGTTTGCTAGTTGTAAATAGTGTGTATTTTGTACGTATTCATTACATTCCATTGTAGGGTGTAGCTCTTGCTTGTAAATACAACTTCATTTGCTTCTAACTGAGCTGGTCTGGCAAAGTTAATGCTGGGGGGAAACTTCAATCCACCACAGTGAGCAAAGGTTTTGCCTCATTATAAATCCAGTGAAATGGCAGAATTTGAACTTCTGCAACTGTCTGAAGCCTCTGGTCTCTGCCAAAGCATTATGACATGCAGGGTGGTTTGCTGTCCCTTCTCACAAGCCCAGAGACTAGGTGATAAAGGCAGCATTGACACTGGAAATAATCAGCCTGCCCTTTCCTGGAGTGAGACAGTAGATGCACCTAGAGGACAGCCAGGCTTGCCTGGCTGCCAGTAAAAGGGGTCCATCCCACTCTGTGGGTTGAGCCCTGCCTAAGTTAATGGCACATTTCAGCGGGGAATAAGGCCTGTGAACTGCAGCTGTACATGAATATTGATAATAGCTGCCAAACGCTCTTCTCTCTATCTCCCTTCCCAGGAGAGGTGAAGTGCTTTCTCAGCAAGGGTGGGACAATGCTTCCAGGGAGGCAGGAAGGGAAAAATTGTTTCCCATTTCTCCTGCCTTAGGGCTCACTACCGCTTATATGAAATTGATGGTGAAGCTGCCATTTACTTTGGGGGAAGCAGGATCAGATCCTTATTTTCCTGCCAGACAACACACCCTCATAATTACATATTCAAACCATATTTTGATAATGGTACCTTACAGACTAATTAATATGAATGTTTAAGAAGTCTAGTTTTAGTATGTTAGTACTGAAGGAGAGACTGCAGTCCTGTGGGAGATTTTGCATATTTCCCACTGATGAGTACCTTAAATCTTAGTGTGTATGGAGAGAGGGGAGCATATACATCTTCAGAGCAAGATACAGACACTTCTTTTACAGAATGGATTTTACACAATTAAAAAATCAGTTTTTCTGGGAGCAGCAGCAGAGATTTTGTTTTAGCTTCTAATAGATGTGTCTCTGTCTGAGAACTAACAACATGCAAACTCTGAAGCTTTTCCTGCCATCTAGAGGTGTGGATTCTCTGGTGACTTATAGAGTGAGTTGCCTCTGTGGCATCTCTCTTACCATAGCACTAAACAGGTGTTTGGTTTTTTTTCCTTCTAACCAAACAGTCATTTTCATGAAGATTGCAGGGACTTAGCAACTTTGAAATTACTGTCTTTCTACTAGTTCTTGTTGATGGGCACCAAAAGTTCCTGAAAGATGGGCCGACAGAAATCATCTCCACATAAGATGTATTTCCTTATGAAAGAAGCTTAAAAATCAGTTGTGAAATGAAAATCTGTGTTTCTCAGATGGGGAGGTGAGAAGGCCAGAAGCCACTTACCCCACCACAGCTCATGGTGGTAGGTCTGGCTGATCCCTTATCACAGTATCGCTTAGGTTGGAAAGGACCTCGAGGATCATCAAGTCCAACCCATCAACACAGACCCCATGCCTAGACCATGGCACCAAGTGCCACGTCCAATCTCCCCTTGAACGCCTCCAGGGTCGATGACTCAACCACCTCCCTGGGCAACCCGTTCCAATGACGAATGACTCGCTCGGTGAAGAACTTCCTCCTCACCCCGAGCCCAAACCTCCCCTGGCGCAGCTTGAGACTGTGTCCCCTTGTTCTGGTGCTGGTTGGTTCCAGTGAAGAAATAGTTTTTGCCTTTTTGCCTACCTTATTGAAAGTTTTCCTTGATCTGACCACAGTACCACAAAAATGATGAGGAGACTGGAATACCCCTCCTTCTAAGGAACCCCTCCCTCAGGCTGAGGGAGCTAGGCTTGTGCACCCTGGAGAAGACAAGGCTCTGGAGAGATCTAATAGAGGCATTCTGGTACCTGAACAGGACCTACAAGGCAGCTGCAGAGGGACTGGAGTGATAGGATGAGGGGCAATTGTTTGAAGTTAGGGAAGAGCAGATTTAGATTGGATGTTAGCAGAAAGTTCTTTATCATGAGGGTAGTGGAACACTGGAACACCAAGGAGGTAGTTGAAGCCCCATCCCTGGAGATCTTCAAGATCAGGCTTGACAAGGCTGAGCAAGCTGATCTAGTGGAGGATGTCCCTGCTGACTACAGTGGGATCGAACTTTTGGAGGTCTCTTCCAACCCAAACCATTCTATGACAGCTAAAGGCATAGTGAAAGTCCTGCAAGTTACCACTAATAGCTGTATCAGTTCAAGTGCAGTTATGACCATCTGAGTGGTTTGGGTCAGAGCATTTACACCACAGAGGTCTCTGCTTCCTGACACAGATAACAAAAAAATAGATCTCAGGTTTTATTGTTCTCACTGTGTGGGCCAGAGCCTGTAATGTACATCTGGGCTATATGAAAGGCTATAGATTCATGGTGTACAGTAGTAGCACGTGGTACCTGAAAAGCTGTCACAGTACACTGTAGCTGTGGAGTATACCTTAGAGCAAGACACAACTGAGATGAGGTGCCATCAGCTGACATCCACCCTCTGCCCATCATGCTCCATCACCACTTCTTTCCTTTCAGGGCAGCCTCTGCCAAGCAAGCTTGTTAGCTGGCCACAGCAGAAGAACCAGCCTCATCCAGTGCCAAGTATGCACACAACCAGGACTACAGGAAAAGACAAGGGAAAAATGGTGGCATCATGGGCTGACCAGAGTAGGAAGTCTACCTGACTGGTTGTAGTTACCTGACCACTATACTGAAACCAAAGAAAATCATCAGATGTTCTCTGTATCTGCCTGTGAAGTCAGTTAACACCCAGAAAGTGCAGGTTCTGGTATTGCATTCAACTCACCTAGTAGGTAATGGGCATTACCCCAGCAGCCCCTAGAGAAAGGGGAAGTGTCAAATGAGAGTGGAAAATTAACAACTCGTCCCACCTCTTGAAGTAATCCTTGCAGATCAAAGCTGAAGCACAACAGAAGGCAGCTTGAGGAAATTTAAACTCCTTTACTACTTATCCGTTACGTCTGCAGCTGAGATCTGGGCGACTGGCAAAGAATTCCCCATGAACACCACTTCCCTTTGAAATGTGTGTCTCCAGTTAATCTGAAGGAGTCCAGATCTGCAGACATTCTTAAAAGGTCCATCTTTTGCAGGGGTATCTTTAAAAGGGCAATACTGCCTGAAAAGTGAAACTTAATATAAGAATAAACCTTTCTTCAGCTCTTTGCTGCAGTTACAGAACAACAGCCTTCCACCTAATACATGAGGTATTGTACAATTCCTAGCTCCACTAGCAATTTCCCACAGGGTTTAGGCAAAGCACAACTTTTGTTCATATATTACATTTTGTATGATTATATAATCTATATTATTTATATATGTTGCTTTTATGAGCTGTATTATATTCAATTCAAGTGTTTTGTACATATGCTCATATACATTCCTTTCACCCATTGTCTTATCTACATAGCCCATCATTTCCTACATGTGAAATTCACAAAGAAGCCCTTACCATAAGGGTTTTCAAATATAGTTTGCTCTGGAATTGCCACTAAAAATGACAGCAGCTGCTCCTGGCTCTGTGCTGTAACATGCCTCAAATCCCACCCAATCTATAGCTGTAACACAAAGCATTTAATCTCTGCAAATTGTATGTCAAAGGAGGCATCCATGACTAATTCTTTGTCTCCTTTTCCCCAAAACAGAGTCCATCTCCACAGAACTTAACCTACTTACCCCTTAACCCATAGCTTGGCAGTCAGGACTGATTAGTGTTTCTATAAGGAGGTTGTAACTGGCACACAGCAGAGTTTGGAGCTGCTGCACAGCACAGTATTACAACAGCCAGGTTATAGTCATTTTATCTCATCCAAAAACCCTGCCTGCCTTCAGATGGGTAACTGTGCAAATGAGCAAGTGCCAGACCCCAAGTCTTTGTACATGGTAGAGATTCTGCCTTTTACCAGATATTCCTTTAGATTTCATGCGTGGCCAGGAGCAATAAACAGGGATGAGGCACCCATTAGGGCTTGGTAAGTTAAAGAAAACCAGTCCTACAAATAAAGCATTTTTTTTTTCCAAAGGTCTAGGATTTTCAGATGCATTTCAACAATATAGGTAAAGGTTACACAAACAAAATTATTTTGAAACCTGTTATGAAGGACCAAGAAGGACAAAACTTCCCAAAGCCTTCAAGCAGCAGATAGAGTTCACTCTAACATAGCACTCATTTGAGAGACCTTCAAAAGGTCCATGCATAAGGAATAATTCTGCCACAGGTAAGTAGTATGTAAATTGAAGTTTTTTTCACTCTTCTCATTGTACTTCATTATAAAATAAAAGGGACCAAGTGGAAGAAAATCATACCTTCAGGGAGAAGTTTTAGTGTCTAAGACAACAGAAAGGAGGTTGCTCAAACCTTTGTTTTCCTGCCAGAGACTGGTGGCTCTTTAGAAAGAGAGTGTGGTGGTCATCCAGTAAAGCTCTGACCTATTAACCAAAGCTGGTACAACCCTCACCTTAAGCCTGCTTCTGTTGGTTGAAATCTGATCTAAAACGAATAAATAAACCATTTAGAATAGAATTAGAATAAACCAAACCAGGTTGGAAGAGACCTTCAAGATCGTGTCCAACCCATCAACCAATCCAACCCACCCAAACAGCTAACCCATGGCACCAAGCACCCCATCAAGTCTCCTCCTGAACACCTTCAATGACGGCGACTCCACCACCTCCCCGGGCAGCCCATCCCAATGGGCAATCGCTCTTTCTGTATAGAACTTCTTCCTAACATCCAACCTGAACCTCCCCTGGCACAGCCTGAGACTGTGTCCTCTTGTTCTGGTACTGGCTGCCTGGGAGAAGAGACCAACATCCACCTGTCTACAACCTCCCTTCAGGTAGTTGTAGAGAGCAATAAGGTCACCCCTGAGTCTCCTCTTCTCCAGGCTGAGCAACCCCAGCTCCCTCAGTCTTTCCTCCTAGGGCTTGTGTTCCAAACCCCTCACCAACTTTGTTGCTCTTCTCTGGACTCGTTCCAGCAAGTCAACATCCTTCCTAAACTGAGGGGCCCAGAACTGGACACAGTACTCGAGGTGTGGCCTAACCAGTGCAATATACAGGGGCAGTTGACTACATTTTAAGAGACAGAAGAAAGGGAGATGCTCCTAGCAGAGAGAGGACCCCTAGTGATGAATAAAACAACATTCAGCAGTTATCTCTTTGTAAATTACTTCACATTTTCTTGAAAATAAGGCCCATATGGATATGAATGTCCTAATATTTCAAAGGGAAAGCCATTTTGAAACGTTTTTATCTAATTCCCCCCAATACTGATACTGCACATTTGAGCAATTTCAAAACTGAGGGAGACATCAGGAAGCTCCTACGGTGTGCCAGTATGTGTCTGACTGCAAGGTGAATGGTGGACATCATTTTTCACAGTAAAATAAGTCTAAATAGGATCATAGAATAGCAGGCTGGAAGGGACCTCAAGGATCATCTATTCCAACCTTTTCTTGTCAAAAGCATTTTGTAGACAAGATGGCTCAGCACCCTGTCCAGCTGAATTTTAAAAGTGTGCTGTGTTGGAGAGGAAAATAGACTGTTTGCTGAGGGCAAAAGCTAAAGCAGTAGCAGGATACAGGGTTTCTTGCATTTGTGTGAGTCATCTACGAGGCAGCCCATGTCCTCAAAAGCACTGAGGCCAATTTCAATAAGAAGTTAGCAGTGAGTCCAAGTGACCAAATTGTACCTGTCCAATGGTTCTCTTCTGTGCAACATAAAGAAATTCAATGATTTCATTCTGGACCTCAAGACATATCACAAATACTGCTGCAAAGAAAACAAATCCTAGGACTGAACAAAATCTTCAGTTTGCATTTATGGGCAGACAGATATTTTACTTTTTAGTATATGTGGAAGCTTCATCACCTTTGTTTGATGGCAAACCATCAAATATACTGGCATAGGTTGTTGCATCTAAAAATGTATTGAGGGACTGATGAGAGGGTCTCTTTTGTTACAAAAGAGCTGTGAGGAAAGGTAAGCAAAGTAACAAGCAAAATGCTAGTCCTTTAAAGCAAAAAACCACAGCTTACAGTAGTGTCCACCTCCAAATAAAGCTTCTGCTCTCTTTGCTCCCATTATACTGTATTGCACCCTATGCCATGATCACTAGCTGGAGGATTGTTAGGCTGACACTTCATAGAAATGATAAACCACTAAAGAAAAAAAACCCACAACACACACTGCAACACTCAAGACACTAAATTTCCTTTTAAGGAACAAGCTGGAGTGAACCTGCTATTTGCTTTACATCCAGCTTGTACCTATGTTACATGGCAAAGGATGTCTCTGTAAGAGTCAGCTATAACCATCATAGTTGTGTAGCCACCAAACCAACCCTGAGAACTGTATCATGTAAGAATTCTGACTGACACCAAAATGTCACACTAAATGATTCATTTTTATCTACAGATATGCTTAAGAATAGGCTGCATTTTAGGTAAATGCTGAACTGAATACCTTAAAAGCCTGTCGACCCAGGTTGTATAAATATGTTTCTTCTGACATACTTTTCTTTATAGTGGGCAAACTTATTTAAAGCACTCCTTGGTTTCAAAGTTTAAAATCATTTGATGATGAAATCTTTAGATAAAATTCTAGGATAACAGGTACATTACATCCCTGAAAAGGGTAAATTTGAATTTCATCTACACTTGTACCATGTGTGCTGGCATTTTTGCTATCTCTGTGTTCATCTTACTTGCTGAAACCTCTCAGACATCTCAAAAACTATGTCCTCACAGACTGAGTAAATTAATAGATATATCCCAGAAAACTAATAGATATATCCTGATTTCAGGGATATTGGAAATGAGGCATGCAAGATTGAAGGCCTTTCTTTCTGAAAACACTTGTCTGTATTGAGTAGATAACACACACAAGTATTGAAGTACTCTGAAGTGAGTTGGGTCATCCAGAAAGCATGTGCTTAACAGTTTGCAAGATGAAACTTGTGAGGACACAGAGAAAATTAGTGGCAGTATGGGGAAGGGAATCCATTTTTCCCCCACTTTAGTCATCCATGACACTTCCTGAAACACTCCTTTGTTCTGTACAATGTAAATAATGACACAGCTATTTTTCAGACATGCTGTATAATATACTCAAGTCCTTGAAATACTGGATAGGGTGCCTTAGTATCCAACACCTCTCCTAGGACAGGGATTACTGATTCAAGAATAGATACACTATGTGCATGTCTGCAGAACCTCTGTTTACTTCTGCATCTTTTTCTCCCAAATGGCTTAAGTAGAATCAAACTGGGGGGGGGGGGGGGGGGGGGGGGGAAGTGAAATGCTAAATTGTTTTGTTGTTAATGAGCAATAAAATTTTGAAGTACAAGTGTGAACTTGGAGAAAAATATATTCAAAGAAAAAGAGATTTCACATGTAAATGTCTAAAATAATGCATTACAGAAGATGAATGCTACTCTCTCCTTTCTTCTTCTTCTTTTACAGTCTGAATTACCAGAAGACCATACTGTCACAAGCACCTTCCCCGTGAGAGATACAGGATCAAATCTCTGGGTATGCAAATCAGGTTATTCTTTCTAATGCCTCTAAAAGTGCTAAATCTTCAGGTTCAATATAATTGCTAGCCTTCAGATGGTTCTTTCAAGCTCTTGTCATGGACTGAATTGCATGGAAACAAATGTGAACTGGTTCACTGGTCTGAGCTGAAGCACACTCCCATGAGTACTCTCTGCCAGCTCTTTTTGCAAGCTCCAGTTTTCAGAGCTGTTGACAAACACTGGACCAATATTCTGTCCTCCAGCAGTCCTATGAATTTCTGTTCTGATCATTCAGTGCTTTGAATAAAGGCAACTGCATCCTGGATGACAGAACCACTGTGGCATTTGTATATAGTTCTTTGACATGTAGCTATGGAAAACTGATGCCCATAGAGCAACCTTTGTACCAGATCTTAGGCATTTTAAAACAAGCATACCAGTGGCATTTCTTCATTCACTCTGCCGAAGCACGAGCCCCAGCAAGTTCTGACAACAGGATAAAATCTAGCTGGTCATTAAGCACCCTTTAAATCTTTGTGACTTAAGACTAATACATCCCTTGCAAACACACTAGGAATCCCTGCTTGGTGAAAATACTGCCATGGTGTTTTCACATGTCATTGTGTAGTCTCTTTCATTGTATACACCACCAAAAAGCCTTTGCTGTAACAGTTTCTTCAGAAATTATGTGTCATGCTGCCCACATGCATGCATGAACACTCCTAAATTAACCACTTCGGTTTTGGCCTCTGTAAAACACAACAGATTTCTCTCCCTATGGGTTTAGGCCTACAGGGGAAAAAAGGCCTGGAGAGAGATGTATGAATATACTGGAAGCAAAGTGTGGTCTGTCAGCTTACCTACAAGAGGATCAACTATTAAGACAGATTTTTCTAATATCTTCACTACACAGAAACTGTATCTCTTTGGCTGTTCTGTTATCATTGAATCATAGAATGGTTTGGGTTAGAAGGCACCTTAAAGATCATGTAGTTCTACACACCTGCCATAGACAGGGACACCTCCTATTAGACCTGGTTGTTCAAGGCCCTATCCGACCTGGTTTCCACATTTCCAGGCTTGGAGCTTCCACATCTTCTCTAGGCAACCAGCCTGGTGTTGTTCAAGGTGTTGTTCAAGGAGATAGGTGTTCAAGAGGAGATTGGATGTGGCACTTGGTACCATGGTCTAGTCATGAGGTCTGTGGTGACAGGTTGGACTCGATGATCCTCAAGGTCTCTTCCAACCTCAGTGATACTGTGATACTGTTTCAGTGCTTCTCCATCCTCACAATGAAGAATTTTTTCCTAATGTCTAATCTAAAATTAGCTTCCTACTGTCTAATCACAAAACTAGCTTCTTCCAGTTTGAAGCCATTACCCCTCATCCTATCACCACATGCCTTCATAAAAAGTCTGACCCCAACTATCCTGTAGGTCCCCTTCAAATTCTGGAAGGCTGCTCTAAGATTTCGCCAGAGCTTTCTGTTCTCCAGTCTTAATGATCCCAACTCTCTCAGCCTTTCTTTGTAGAATAATATGGGAGAAGGTACACATGCTGGTAGAAGCATGTTTATATGCTTATAGTGTTGAGCTGGACAGAAGCTGGAGAGTGCAACAGCCACTCTTCATTAGGAAAAGATACAAAAAGCAAGTAAGACATGGAGCAAAGTAGCAGAAAGAATAGTGACCACTACCATCACCAACTCCTTAGGCACACAGAAATGCAGGAACAGCAAGTGAACCATATGGCTTCGGAGGTTCCTCCAAGGAGCAATACAGCAAATGCTGGAACTGGGGCACTGATGAATACCACAAGGAGATAAAGAATGTTAACACTTTCCTCATAAAAGTTGTGACAAAATAGAGAGAACTATCCTGTCTTTGCCTCCCTTCCCCTGCTAATTCAGACTGTTATTCTTAGATGCAAACAGTGCACCTCATGTGCAATGGTAATCTTGTTTTAAAAAGTTGCAAAATGGATGGATGCAGTCATTTGAAACACACCAGGCATAGCCACACAAGGCTAGTGACTGTGGTACACAGATTATTAAGCAAGGCACACAGAACCACGAAGAGAAGCTGCCATACCACCATGCCAGTGCTGCTATACCAGGGCACAGCAGCAATCTGCCATCACCTGCATCACTGGGAGGAGTGGGTGAGCCCTTCCTCCCGTTGCACACCAGCAGTACTTACAGAAGCATCTGGTGTTTCAGTGGATGAGCCTTCTTGTTTCATTCACACAAAGGCAGAGCTAGGATTGCTCACTTTTTATCTCTTAGTGTTAGGTCTTACAGGTGCATCTGAGCACAACTGCTAATAAATTCACATGTAATGTGCTGGGGAAAAGTGGTGTCTCCCAATTGTATTTGCATAGCTTAGAGAAGTGCTCTAAGCAGCACCACAGCATATAGTATGTAATGCAAAGTAAGCTACTCCAGGAAGACTGACTTGAAAAATAAATACATTGTGACTGCAATGCACTTGTACTTTCAATATTTAAAAATTAATAAGCATGACTAAAGATTACAGTTTTTCCCCTACTTCATTCCATTGAGAAATCCTCACATTTAACTCAATGCTGTTACATGTTTTCAACATGCTCATTCTCCATGTCCATACTCTCCTCCAAGGGCCACAAACCTTAAAATAACATGAGCATTTTCCTAACAAGCCCTACTGCTGTTTACACTCATAAACTGAAGCATTAGGTATGTCCACTAATATCTGAGAATCATAGAATCAATAAGGTTGGAAAAGACCTCAAGGATCATCAAGTCCAACCTGTCACCCAAGACCTCATGACTACTAAACCATGGCACCAAGTGCCACGTCCAATCCCCTCTTGAACACCTCCAAGGATGATGATCCTCGAGGTCCTTTCCAACCTAAGTGATACTGTAACAACAATAACAATACTGTAACAACCTCTCTGGGCAGCACATTCCAACGGCTGACGACTCTCTCCATGAAGAACTTTCTCCTCACCTCCAGCCTAAACTTCCCCTGGCACAGCTTGAGACTGTGTCCTCTTGTTGGGGTGCTGATTGCCTGGGAGAAGAGACCAACCCTCTCCTGGCTACAACCACCCTTAAGGTAGCTGTAGACAGCAATAAGGTCTCCCCTGAGCCTCCTCTTCTCCAGGCTAAACAATCCCAGCTCCCTCAGCCTCTCCTTGTAGGGCTTGTGCTCAAGGCCTCTCACCAGCCTCATTGCCCTTCTCTGGACACGTTCAAGAGTGTCAATGTCCTTAAACTGAGGGGCCCAGAACTGGACACAGTATTCAAGGTGTGGCCTAACTAGTGTTGAGTACAAGGGCAGAATGACTTCTCTGCTCCTGTTGGCCACACTATTCTTGATGCAGGCCAGGATGCCATTTGCCTTCATGGCCACCTGGGCACACTGCTGGCTCATGTTTAGGCAGCTGTTCACCAACACCCCCAGTCCCTTTCTGCCTGGCTGCTCTCCAGCCACTTCAGCCCCAGCACGTAGCACTGCATGGGGTTGTTGTGGCCAAAGTGCAGCACCTGGCACTTGGACTTGTTGAATGCCATCCTGTTGGACTCTGCCCATCTGTCCAGTTGGTCAAGGCCCCTGTGCAGAGCCCTTCTACCCTCTAACAGATCAACAAATGCTCCTAACTTGGTGTCATCTGCAAATTTGCTGATGACTGACTCAATCCCCTCATCCAGATCATCAATAAAGATACTGAACAGGATGGGGCCCATCTTACCTAATGATTTTACTTATGCCATTAATTCCGTGACATAAATAGTACAAAATAGAGAGTGACATTGCTAAAGAGGAAAAAATAACAATAGTACAGTCAGATTCCAGCCTTACAGTATGATGTCACTGTGAATAAGCTTTTGCCTTGCAAAACCTTTCTATATAAGTCTACTTCTGTCATCTTCTTGGAAAAATTAAATCTTTTTAAAGGACATAAACAAAACCATCTAAACCCATATATATACACATATATAAATATAGATCTAGATATATGAGTGTTGTCTTACAAAGAGGGCCAGTTTTATTCTATCTTTCCAGTCAAAGCTTCAATCCCTGTTCTCCTGATTTAAGGAAGACACCACAACTATGAGCAGTCTTGTGTCAGTTTTCCAGACACCAAACTGCTAGGATTGCTGGGGAATTAATTATCTTAAACAATTAAAGCTCATGGCCAGTGGGCCAAGTATGACTGGCCTACTGTACACCTGATGCAGTTTGTGAAAATGAGATGTTTGTACTCACCAAAGAGAAATATAAAGCCATCTCTATCAACAAGTCATACATGGGTTTGAGGCAGGAAATGTAAAAAGAAAATAAGCCAAAAATCAACCAGAATTCAGAGGTATCTTTGCAAACCCACAATACACAGCTCTTAAACACCTCTAGAAACATTCTGGTCCCTGCCTGGATATATTTGGGAACAAGAGGCAATGTTTGTAAGCCATTGTAAGAGCTCTCTTTGGTCCTCAATATTCCCCCCCCTCCTCCCCCATTTATGTCACTTAACCTTTCTTTCTTTTTTTCCTCCAAGTCTCATGTAATGGTCAATTTGCAGGTGGAGATATGCTGCTCAGTTTGCCATAAGAACAATTCTTTTCACATCCTTGCCTCCACAAACCTGGTATCTACCCATATTGCCATCACAATCTTCACAGCCCAGCAGGAAAGCAGAATGAATCAACTGACAACACAGCTTAGCTGCATCAGCAAGACTGAAGCCAGTGGGTCAGAGGAAGTGGTTATTCCCTTCTGCTTGATATTTGTGAGACAGCTGGGATGTAGTGCCTAGTTTTAGATAGCAACAAACCAGACAGAATCAGCAAAGGTCCCCCATGACATTCGAGAGCTGGAACACCTGCCCTGTGAGGAGAGGCTGAGGGAGCTGGGCTGGTTCAGCCCGGGGAAGAGATGAAGTTAGGGGTCCTAATATCAGCCTGCCCAGACCTACAGAAAGGTACAAAGAAGACTGAACCAGACTTCTCCCAGAGAGGCAAAGAAAAAGAACTAGAAGCCATGGATAACAAGTTGCAGCATGGGATACACTGACTAGACTAAATGAAAAAGTGCAAAATCATCCTTCTAAGGGTGGGGCAGAACTGGAAAATGCAGAGAAGCTGAAGGAACTGCATCTCTGAAGATTTTCAAGACTTAAATACAGCTCTGAAATCCTGATCAAGCTGGTTTTGCACTGAGCAGAAGGTTAGACTAAATGACCTCCACTGGTCCTTATGACCCAAGTTGTTCACATCCTCTGACTTTAATTTACCTCAAGAAGATCTGTCCCACTTACTATCCCACTAGCATGCAACAGTTTCTACATGCTAGGCACTACTTCTTTCTGTCTTACTACATGACATATGAATGGTATCAAATGAACTGTGACACCTCTAGAAATTACAAGCTACTTGTCACAGCATTATTAGTGCTGTTTCAGAGCATCTGACTGCATCTGCATGCAGTCTTTGGTAGGAATGAAATAACTGGGTAAAATGGAAGACAGGAAGAGAAGAGTGGATATTTTCTCCCCAGGTAACTACAGCTGAAAAGGTCCCTGCTTTAACTGTAGGACAGATAGCCAAAGTGCACCATTTTTTCTAACTTAACTCAAACTAAAAGGGTGCTCACACAGCCACGGGATTTTTTGGAACTTGAGGAAGTGTCTTGCATTTGCTCACGTAAGTTAAATTCCATTATGCATGAAGGAGAAAAAGCCAATCTTGATTGAGTCAAGTCAGTTTGACTTTTACAAATACAGAGTCCACTGAAGAGAAAGGATGACCTTTGTTGAAAAAAATTTTTTGATATCTTGTATTCACTAACAGCAGGTGCTTTGATGCTAGCTTTTAAAACAGAAATCCCATTGTCATTTTCACTTACTTTCATCGTGACGTTTTACTTCGAAGCATTTAGTCCCAGGCGATGAACGTTCATCACCTCCCCCAGAAGGATTGTCACTGTCTTAGCAGCTGCAGGTGCTACAAACAATGGCAACTTCTTATTTCCTGGTATTTCAGAAATTGCAACACAAAGATATTGACAATACGTAGAGTTTGAGATCTTGACAACCTGCATTTGGTACGATTCAAGAAGTCAAAATCCATTCCTGGATTGTCTTTCCTTGTGGGCCCTAATGGTAAGAAGGCAATATTTTAGAGCAAAGGGAGGAAAACAACAGCAGCCTAGGTTGCTAAATGCATGAATTAGAACAAATTCAACAACTTTAAATGAAACAGCCTTGGTTCTGAGTTTGTGTGTAGCTTTGATTCTGAGAGCCTGACTGACAATAAATTACCTGCATGCTTATCAAGTGAGACCTCCGATTCTGCTGTGTTATGAGACACACCATACTGAGCGTATCAGAGCTTTTCACTCAAGGAGGACTATTTGGGTTTGGTTTTACAGTCTTATTTTACAGATTAGACCACAGCAGATGAAGTGCTTTTCTACCTTGCCTGAGTTGCAGCATTTGTGCACCACAGTGCCCATGTGTGCTGTGGCACAGGGTGATCCTGTGGGTTTGCTCATCACCAAATAACATACAGAAATACTTTCTCTGCATGCCTCCTACCCCAGAATGCTTGGCAACTCCAACAGCTGCTTCTGCTTTGGCTGGAGTGTGGCAGGAATGTGACACACTCTGGTTCTGCTGGTATACAGATAGCAGATTCCTAACAGGAAAATTGAGTTACATTATCTGTAATTACAGTCTCTGGAATGCCATGCCAGGCAAATGAGCTCTCAATGAGAGCTGCTGCTGTTGCATGTGAGAGATCTGTTTCCCAGTCACCCAAACAGGAGTAAAACACGCAGTTTCTTGTCAGTGCTCATAAACAACCAAATACCTAACCTGACTCAAGGACAGAAAGGCAGTCTACATATCATGGTTCTCCTTTGTTGCCTGGCTGAGAATTTACTGCAGAAATTTCCTAGGCTTGTGATTGTGAGCCCATATACTGCATTGCTGCTGTATGTCCACACAGAAAGCTTTACATAAACATCCATCACCACTGTGGTTCCTGTATTTGATTTGAAATGCATCAGGCTTCATATCCTCAAGTATTTTGTTACTTATGACAAAGTACTGTTGTGCTATTCACTCTCCACTACCAAAGTGTCACACACTTATTTTAACCCTTCATTCATTTACAGATACCAGATTTTATGTGTTTGAAGTTGAGGCATTCCCCATGCTGGTATAAATCCACCAGGAAGGAAACCTAATTTGTTAACCTCCTAAAGATCCTGGAAGAACACATCTCAGCATATGCTCACTAGTTCAAGCAGGGGATGGCAAAATCACTGTCTTAGGGACTGCAGGTACTACAAACAGAGGCAACTTCTTACTTTCTGGTATTTCAGAAATTGCAACACAAAGATACTGACAATATACAGCATTTGAGATCTCAACAACCTGCGTTTGATACAATTCAACAAGTCAGAATCCATTCCTGGAAAACTGATATATAGCTTGTCTACTCCAGCACAATTTTAGAGACTTACAGAAAACACCACAAAATTAATGGCTGTAAGTGGATTGCTTTGTTGTAACACTACTGCTGTTAGCATCATAATGAAAGTTTATCACTCTCTTATTTGGAGTCCACATAACAAATACCACCTAGGTTTACTGTTCTGGGAAGGTGATTTGAGACTTTGAAGAGAGAACATCTACTGCATCACTGAAGCCAGTGCCTAAGTATGTTGCAAAATCCAGGTCATGTCAAAGATCATGGACAGAAGAGGTTTGTTAAGTCTGAGACAAATTAGCAGTAAATACAGGTTTAAACCTGGCAAATTCAATTGCTTGAACCTTGCCAGGATCTGAACAAGACATCTGTGAGATTTTAAGTGCTAGAAAATAGAAGGCTAGGAGCTAGGAGTTTGCTTTGTTTTTGTTTGCAGTTCCTTTAAAATCACTTAAGCAATTTCAAATCATTTGTATTAATTGCACTTACTGGACATCTCTTGCTGTCTGTTCCCTTCCTTGCTTGATTTTTTTTTAGTATACTTGTATTTAAGTATCCCAAATGAAGTATCATTATCACAGCTACCTTAGCTTCCATGAGCTTGACGGATCAGGGAACAAGATGGGAAAATTCTGAATTCAAATCAAGAGCTCTTAAAACTTAATGAAAAGAGTCCTGTCATCTCAGCTAGGGCTGCAACAACTTATTAGATCAATACATGGGGTACCCTGGGAGTTTGATTAGATGAGGCTGTCATGGTGAAAACCCCTGTCCTTTGCAAGAAATACTCTGCACATAGACATTTTCCAGCAACATTCATGTACAATTTCTTCAGCGTTTCGCATCAGAGAATTTTTGCTCCTGAAGAATGTAACAGTGTAAACACAACTGCCTGAGGACAGATGGGAATTTAGAAGATCATGGAAAAAAGTGTTTCCTTTAAACGAGTTTTACCTGCCAGGAATCTTTAGTGAATAAGTTAAAAGACACCTTTATTCAGTAATTCATGCTCTCCACACTCTGTCCTGTCACGTTTTAAATAATCATCTTGGGGGGGTTACCCCTCAAAAGGCCAGTTTGTAAAACAGAGTACTAGTAATTTAAAACTTAGAGGGGCAAAGGATTGATGCATAGAGCTAGCTCATTTCACTTTTATAAACCGCAGTTCTGGAGCCCCTATTACAGGAGGGATATGGACGTGCTGGAACATGTCCAGAGAAGGGCCATGAGGATGATCAGAGGGCTGGAGCACCTCTCCTATGAGGACAGACTGAAGGAGTTGGGGCTGTTCAGTCTGGAGAAGAGAAGGCTCCCAGGTGACCTAATTGTGGCCTTCCAGTATCTGAAGGGGGCCTACAGGAAGGCTGGGGAGGGACTTCTCAGGATCTCAGGTAGTGATAGGACTAGGGGGAATGGAATGAAGCTGGAGGTGGGGAGATTCAGGCTGGATGTGAGGAGGAAGTTCTTCACCATGAGAGTGGTGAGGCACTGGAATGGGTTGTCCAGGGAGGTGGTTGAGGCCCCGTCCCTGGAGATGTTTAAGATGAGGCTGGATGAGACTCTGGCCAGCCTGATCTAGTGTGGGGTGTCCCTGCCCATGGCAGGAGGATTGGCACTAGATGATCCTTGTGGTCCCTTCCAACCCTGACTGATACTATGATACTAATCTAGTCTGCGAGACAGACTTTCTTTAGGAGTATAAACCCTTCTTGTTCTGTCCATTTTCCAGCTCCCTGTTTAGAAGAAAATTTCATAGTGTCTGATGGTTGTATTGATTCCATGTCAGATTTTATTTTCAATTTGTGTTTTCTAGGAAATGCCCAAATACTGCATCACAATCTAGTTATTTGTTCCTTTCCTATGGACAGTAGGTTGAAAGTAGCACACATTGGCAGTGTGCAGTGCACCGCTCACCACATGCAGATGTTTTGAGTCCTCTGTTGTCAAATAGTAGGGGAACTCTGCAGTTCAAATTTCCTCTACCTTGCACAGTTTTATCAAACTAGAGATACAGTTATTTCCTGGTTACAGAAAGAGTAGGTAAGGTTGCAGTGAACACGAGTGCAGAAGAAGCAGGGCTTAGCTTATGGGAACAGACAGTAAGGTCTTTAGAATTCTGAGGATGTGTAATTTGTGTATTGATTTATTCCACACTGTTCCCATGCACACATTTAAGAACACACCATTGTAAATTATTTTGGAGAGTTATTTCAGTAAAGTTTCTCTGTGCAACTGACTTCATTCTTAACTATGATGCCCTAAAAAAAACTGCATGTTGTCTTACCCATTGTGGTGGGTTGAAAGGCCAATCCTCCCTTCCCTCCCACCACTAGCAGAAAAAAAACCTCAGACAAACGGATTGCAGAAGTGGTGGAAAGTTTAAATGGAAAAGCAGTGAATATTCTACAGGAAACCACAAGCACAGTGACAAAAGAGATCCCAAAGCATACCCAGAAGCATCCCAACACTTCCCTCTCCCCACCTGAGGGTACACCTAAAACCCCCAGGGCTCTTTCTTCACACCCCACACACACCCCTTTCCACTCTTAGACTAATCTCAGCTGGCCAGATCTGAAATTGCCCTTCCCCCTTCTCCTCCTGGCCTGGGGCCTAGACAGGCCCCAAGAGGCCTCAAAGATGACTCCCCCTCCATTATCAGATAGGGACCATCTCGCTAGGAGCGGTGAGGGAAGAAAGAGGAAGGGCAGGACTCTGCAGGTGGTTTTGTAGGGAGCAGGACTTTATAGGATGAAATATGCAGCTTCCTGTGTCCACTCACTGGGCTGGACCCTCGGGACACCGGAGGTGTGTCTTATGTAGCAGCAGCAGCAGGGGGGCACCCAGCCTGAACCACCACACCCATAAGCCTAGTGCTTCCCATGTACTTCTGTCTGGAATGCAGCCTGTAGTTTCCTTCAGAAGCAGAGAGTTGTAGCCTTTCTGCATTTTTAGAGAACAAAAATAATGCAAGAACACATGCTGAAAACCCATGACTTTACTAGCATCTCCTCCCCATTTGCAGCCCAGCACAAAGAGTTTGTAAAAACAGGCTGTCTTTTGTACTGCACGACCCAGTTTCTTCCTGTACAGCATCTGTTGTATTCACCAAGCAAACATTCAACAACCATAAATAAAATCTAAAAAAAAAAAAAAAAAAAAATTAAAAAAAAACGGGGGGGGGGGGGGGAATAAAAAAGGAAATAGTTAACTTCCAAGGCTACATAGAATAAACCAGGTTGGAAGAGACCTTCAAGATCATCGTGTCCAACCCATCAACCAATCCAACCCACCTAAACAACTAAACCATGGCACCAAGCACCCCATCAAGTCTCCTCCTGAACACCTCCAATGATGGTGACTCCACCACCTTCCTGGGCAGACAATTTCTAGGTCTGAAAAGCAGTGCATTAAAGATGTTTGAATATTGCATTCTACTTATACCTACTGCTAGAACAAGGCATAGAATGAGAGAAACAGATGACTCTGTAAATGTTCCAAGACTGAAGAGAGGTTTCCATTTGCTCTATTTTTTTTTCCTCTTCCAACTGCAATGGATGATGTCAAGAAGGGAAGAATGTGGCCTGTTGAGAGCAGGTCTAAACCATGAGACAGAACTCCAACTCACTTCAGAGAGATCAGTAGAAACCCTTGCGGCAAAGAAAACTGTAACAGAGCAAATAGATTTTGCAACATGTGGAACAAGGTTAATAGCAAGAAAGTTTATAGAAGATTTGGTTTGTTTGGCAAACAACAATTATATCCTCTATTCAGTAGACAATGTGGAAAATTCAAAATACAAAAAGAAATGAGACCTGGGTGGAAAGGCTTGCAAAATTCTTAGTTGAGATTTAAAGGAAAACGGAAAACAAGGTGAGGAGTAGGTAGTGATAACACAACACACAGCTAAACACCTCAGAACTACCACCACAAGTGAAGACACTTACTGGCATTTGCAATTACACTGGCCTGTCACTTTGCCAAAGCCAGCAAAATATGCATGACACGAAGGTAACAAACACAGGGCCACCAGCTCTTTTGAATTGCTTATAAAACCAACAGTTAAAACATCAGCTTACACTTCCCTTCAATTTCAACCTACCAGCAAATGGAGTGCTCAGTAACTTTACTCAAAAAACAGGAGCAGAAGCCAATTGCACATCATGATCTGGAAAAGCCTAGTGACAGAAAAGCAGAAAGTGGTAAACCTTGGTGCGTACAACTTCAGCCTTATCCCCATGAACGTTATGAGTGAATAAGCTGGAAGAGAAACAATTTGCAGTACTGCTGGGGGAGGAGGTGTTAAAAAGTAAACATATCAAGCATTGAACAAGGTGCACTGATTAGAGGAAGTTAAAAGTAGTAAAGAGATGCTCCAGTTAGACTTCTAAGATGACTTGCTAACAAGACAGCGTAAAAGCAATTAGCCATCCTGCAGATGAGGTTGGTGGAAAAGACTAAGACTAGGAGCTGCATGTGTTCACTGCAAGGAATGATACAGAAAATAGGAAGAACTGAGGAGGTAAATTCCCTGAGGATCACCATGGAGAAAAAAAACGAAGTCTTTCACATGTATAGAGGCCCCAAAATAATTACACAAATATGTTTAAGTAAGGGGACATTTTCTACTACCTATAAGGAGAAAAGTTTTTGAACAGCTGTCCAGTGCCAAATATTTTCCTGTGCTGAAATGTCAGCAAGGTTCTGGCAGGTGTCTTGGAAAAACAGAGTCCACCTTTATGCACACTCAGCATCCCCTTTGGGAGACTCCATTTCCGCAGGTTGCTCTGGGGTTGTATTTGGCACCTGAGGCTTTTCACAGGAAGTGACAAGTTTTGATGGTTTAGAGGGTACTGTAGTCTGAAAAAAAAACATTTTAGTATGATGCAGCTAGAAAAGGAAGGAGTAGCTGTGGTGGAAGAACCTCTATGCACATTAAGAAACAGCCACAGACATGCTGGCATAACCCTAAAAACCAAAAAACCATGAGAAATTAATTCCATGTAAAAAAAAAAAATGGAGGATGAGGGATGAAAAATAGAGTATGTATGATACACAGGAGTACTCAGCTGTCTGAAGCCATTAGCAACATGACTGTCCCAAATTCAAAAGGCAGTAGAAGTGTGATGTATTGGTGAGCTACACCAGAAGATTTGTGTTTTCTGCAGTTTTGGACAACCTTTTAAAAGGTTGCAGCCCTAGGAGTGTGGGACAATAAGAGCAAAAGAAAAGGAGAAGAGAGGCAACTGTTTAAGGTACCTTACTTTCACAGGGCAGGTGTCCTAGAAAGAATGGAAAGAAGCCTTTGTTTTCAGTTGCTATGTAGACAGGGATTGCTCCATAATCAGCTATGACTCATTTAGCCCTCTCTAATGCTAAAGCATAGGATGTATATGTAGTTCATATAAAACTATAAATTCTGCTGCTATCAACTCAGCTAATTTAATCTCAGAGAAGAAATAGACTGGCAAATTACAAGCTACCATACTGGCCTTTCACAAAGGAGCAAGTGTGTACAGGTACTTTCTATAACATTTCCAGAGAGGAACGCTGCTACAGTGCATAAAAAGTGAAAGTACTGGACATGTTAAAAGAACCCTGTGCATTGCCAAGTCCACAGAAAGCTTTGCCTTTGTTAAGGCAAATATTTGATTTTAAGTATGAGATGGATGTTGAAATGGGGCAAATACACCTGGGCCTCTGAGAAAGTAGGACTGACTGTCTGAAGCAGAGAGGACAACCAGAGACTAAGGTCGAACAGACACCTAGCAGCTGGATGGCACAAAAAACATTTCATGATGGTTCTGCTCTTCAAAAGAAAGTGCCACTTGAGTGAGGGATCCTCTGGAGTTTCCAGGCCTTCAGAACATCTGAAAATCTTGACTTAGATATTTGTAAACATCATTGTTAATTAGTAGTCTTGGGTTGGAAAGTCATATTCACAGTAAAATATGAGCAGGAATACTGAATGCACTCAAAGAGGAGGAGAAATTAGTTGTAGCAATCTAAGCAATGGCGCAAAGGCATGCATGGTTTTGCCTCTCAGTGTTTCCTGGTCAGGCTAATAAATATTAATGTGTTACACTAGTGTTATGCAGAGGAGGTGTTGAACACAGCTGGAAATATCAGACTGCTATGGCTGCAGTTAGTGCAGGCAATTCTTTTCTAGAGATATTCAGCATCTTCCTGAACCTGAGAAATAATACCTTCCCTTTTTCCTTCTGTGGAGAAATCCCACCTACACATATACCTCCCAATACTTTAATGTGTGCACCTGTGTGGATTCCCTTAAAAAACACTCATTCTATCCAAAGTGTTTGAGATTAGTTACCTGTCATATTGAACATAAAGCTTCTGAGAGATCTTCCTTTTTATAGTTAGGCAACTTTGACCCTTTGCTATCTGTATTTTGGATTGTGTGTGTGAAAATGATGGCTTTAAGCTATTTTTCCCCTATAGCTAGCTCTCATTCTGCTCTAACAGAAGGTAGTAAGAGGGTTTTCTATTAATGGGTGCAGAATCAAATCCTTTGGCTTACTACCACAGCTAAGCTTCTGTTCAGCTCCTAAATTTGTTTGGATCTTACTTCCTAAGAATCAATGAAGACCAATTCTTGGTTGTACATGGCCACCATACCACAGCAATTCCTTAGATTTGCTTCTAAGGTCAAACTTTGCACTGAATCTTGGTTTTAGTCTTGTAGCTTATCATCATTGCATCGTAAGACTATCTGTGTGCTAAGAAGTGTTTGGAGAAGCACTGTAGCCTCTTCTAGACTGGACAACATTCTCTGACTACATTTGTGTAGTAAATGTAGCAGTGCCTAGGATTTCTCCCAAGCCTGGGAACGTGATCATTTCTGCTATTAAACCAAAAGAGCTGTGATTTCTGCCCATGCCAGCTGGCACTACTCCAGAAAATTCCCAGCCAAAATCTGGGAGCTAGTATGGACCATGGACTGGTCCCAATAGACACGTTTCATACAGACACCCTGCTTTTGGAAGCTATGAGAAGCATAGGCAGAATCCATTATCCACCAGGTGGTCTCAGTGCCCAAGTATTAGCAGACAAATGCAGCTCAGAATTACTGACAAAGGTTTTGTGTCCTTAGGGACCACTTACCTCAATGTGAGGAGATAAACACAAATTTATAGCACTGTTCTGAGTTCTAATGATTTAAAATGCATTTCCATACCAGTTGGTCGTAACTCAGAATCATTATAAGCTTATCATTCCTCTTCTTTATTTGTTTATTATTTAAGAAAGAAAAAAAAAGGAGACCAAAACTAACCACATCATCTACTTTTATTGGCTTAAGTGAGTAATTTTTCAGCTTCGAGTTAAAATCAAGGGGAGAATCAATATGGCCATCGCTGTAATTGAAAACCAGTGGGTGATAATTCTGTGCTGAAAACAAGATAATAAGAATAGAGATGAAACACTGGCAGGGGAAAAGAAGAAAAGATTAAAGATACAATCTCAATTAAATATCAACTATTATTAACATTATATTAAAAACTTCCCCGTGTTCTTTTCATACGCTGTCTATTTTTTCCTCTTTTCCTCTAATGGATGTTAACGGAAAGAATAAATTAAATTATGTGAAAATATTATAAAACAAATTCAAACAGAATCAATCAAGTGTGTCCTTAGCTGGCAATTTATTCCTAATATCACTGAATAGCCCCCCAAACATGAATATTTAAATTCAAATCTTCTTTCTTACCACTCTCTTTACACATCTTCCCTTCTACCTCCAGCTAACAATTCGAGTAATAAGGAATTATCTTCCCATTGCTCACAATGCATGAAAAAAAATAGAGGATTCAGCTTTACACCTTTACTCTTCTCTTCTAACAGACCTGCAGATTCCAGCTCTGGACTTTAATACTTGGGAGAAAGGAATAATTAATTCTCTAAATAAATGGATAGCAGGCCAACAAAACTATTTTGTCTCTAGTCTAATTGTATTTCAACCAACCCGGTGATAACACTTTAAGACATAAGCCATTTTGCTTTCAGACTTTTCATATTCAAAGCTGTACTGAAGAGGGAGCTTCTAAAAGCTCACTGAGAACAGATGATGATTAGGCCTCAAAATTAGTTTTCTTCAAATAAAATAATAATAATAATAATTCATTAAAAGAAAATGAACCCCCCCCTTGTCTCCATGAAGAATGCTATCACTCAACTGTTAACAGGTCAACTTCCCCAGAAAAATGAAGTCATATCTATGATGTATTCTCATATCTGCTTGTAGCAGATGAGAAACTACTGCATTCTTTCTTGCTGTATGCAACAAAATAAGGGGAAGGCAAAGAAAATAATAATACCATTATATAATTAGGCATGACAAAAAACTGACACATTGTCATGTCTTTTCTTATTCCCACCTTCACACAAAAATGTTGGGTGTTACAAGATGCACCCACAAAATCAACATTAATAATAGAAGAATAAAGATCAGACTAGGTAAGAAAGAGTTAAAGAACATTTAGGTAAGTTAGAGATACTTATGTCAGTTCTCCATGTGAAGTTTGCTGCGACACTATGGTAGTATCTACCTCATAGAGATCGTGTAGGATGGGAAGAAAGAAAGGTGTCCCAGGTGGTTGAAAAACACCAGCCCCTTGCCTCTTTCCATTTGTTAAACCTCAAAACCTTTAAGAGCTTAATCCTCAGTGCTTCTGCATATGTAGCCCACAGTGAAACCACCAAAATCTTATTAGCAGTGCTGTTTGATTTAGGCTGTTGTACAGTTTGCAAATCCTTCTGAAGGGCATGGATTTGGGTTATAAAGTGCCTTTCATCCACAGGCAGCTCCAGGTGTGTCAGTGATAGCTCAGTACAATGACACCAGCAGACTCTGCTCTTGCAAGAACAGTTTGTCATTCAGTCCCAAGCAGGAGAACAATTCCCCAAATCCCTGTCTAGCCACACTGCCTACCCAGATATTGTATGGATTACAGTGGAAAACGCAGATATTGTTCTCTCCTTTTGTGCCTTTGCACATGAATAGAGACTAAGAGGAATTTGCTCATAACGTGTTTGCCAGGGGAACCATAGACAGGCAGGGGGAAGTAAACTGCACCTTTTTTATGTTTTCTCTAGACCAAGAGGGGAGAATGGGATGGTATTGTGACTGAGACACCTTTCTTTGTCAGCATGCCTCCTGAGACGGTAAATGGCATATCGTCCGACAGGCAGGACTCAGCCTACAGACACAGAGTCTACTCTTCAGCAGGAATGGTCATTAAAGACAACAATAGTGGTATCGATATATCTGAATATGTTCTCAGGTACCATAGAAAGAAAATAATCTCTCAAATAGAGTTCAGGGGTTTAAAACATATGGTACATATTACTGCTTTTAATTATAGATTCTTTGAAGTCTCTTTCAGTCACTTAAGGTAATCTGTGCCTGTAGAATTCTAGAGATTTAGCACATTGGATGTTACTGCCAGGATTCCTATTAAACGTGACAAAATGGTTTAAGCATATTTGAATTTGGGAGTGTTACCTTTACTCTTCCTCCTACAACAATGACAGTCAGGTGTCACACTATTACCATAGGGGGGGAATAAATAAATCACTGAGCCAGCATGGAAAGAGCTGGCACCCAAGCAAATACAGATTTTCAGGATGAGATAAGACATGATTTTAGATCAACAAGTCTACAAGCTTTTGTTCAGCTAAGTGTTATGTCACAGAGTGTCACAGTTCAGGCTTGTCACAAGAATCCTTCTTTGATTTTTTCTCATAAAAAAAAAAAACCATGCAGAGCTGAAGAGATGAATAATCACTCCTGTGCAAAGAGCCATAGAATGAAGAAGTCATGCAAACTCAGAGGTACTATTTGCTTCCATCTAAGCTCTTTGCTAATGGCTTAGAGTACACTGAGCACTGCAAAGATGTCTAGTTTAGTTATCTCACCAGCATCAAATATCCTTTGTAAAAATTGCCACTGGTATTCATACTATGTCACAGCAGGAGCACCCTCAGTGACTTCATCCCCACAGTGTCCCCTGAGACACAGAGGAATATTTCTTCTCTGTACAAGTGGGAAATAGAGGCCTGAAATGATGTTGTGGTTTACATCCAACAACCGCAAGAGTTGCATGTAGGATAGAATCCCAGAGTGATTCATTATTTATGCCATCCTGGTGAAAGGGTTACCATTTCAGGTGCTCTGCAGGAGTCCCTCAGACATGACCTACTTGCACCTTGAGGATGCTGGGTCCAGCATGCAGCACTGTGCGCAAGGTGTGGAGCTGAGTGGGCACAGCCAGCTGGCACTTTCTCCACTGCTGCTCTCTGCAACTATAGCCCCAGAACAGTGGGACAAAGAGATTCCTCCAGACAAGACAACTCACATATGTAACAAGAAAAACAATCAACTACCTGATCACTTTTCTACCATTAAAAGCAAACTTCAAGACTTGGTAAAAAATATTTTTCACCAGTCTGCTTTAAAATATTTATTGACATAACACTGTCCTCTGAACAACTTCTGGTGTAATTTACATCAAAATCATCCTTAGAAATAAGTTGCAAAGGGATATTTTGATAATCAATTGCTAGATAATTACTGGTTCCACCAGGAAAGATGATGCAGATCTTGGGCACAAGGAGTCAATCTCTAACACCTCCAAGTAGTTTCTGCCCATGCTAATGATGCCTGACTGTATTAGCCCTTTCTTAACCATTTATAAAGATACACAAACATTACAGTATAGAATAAAAATTTTTGCTGACAGAGTAGTGTTGAATTAAGGTGCAATGTTTTAGAGCTTTTGTGGTAGAGAGATCTTGTTAGGATAGATATAGTTATACCTGCATGAAGACACTGGTGTTGACAGAACTTTCTCTCTCTCACATTTTCTCTCGCAAAATTGGAATACTCAATCCAAGTAATGTGTTCTTTAGCTAATATAAGTTTTCCTCTATGCTATATGGCAATCTAGGCACAGCAGCATTTTTTCAGAGATGTAAAGTATATCCAGATCTGAAACATCATCAACAGCCTACAGAGCTGCAGTGCACTGCAACGTCCTCAGCAATTAATATCACTGTGTACTCAGATGCTTTGGAGTCAGACAGATCATTATGGACACATAGCCTAAGGAAAATCAAGCAAGGGGAAACTTGTATCAATAACCTTACCTTGTACATCCTCCTCCCTCTTTCAAAAAGTTCTTTCCCCTCTTTTTTTTTTTTTAATTTTAATTGGAAGGTTTTAAAGTTATATTGGCTGGTTCTAAATGCCTAATTATCTTCATATAAATGGCACAATATGATCCTTGAAGTGCTGTGCTCGGTGCCCTGCGCTGTTTATTATTTTTGCATCACAATTATCATGCAAAGCATAGAAGGTGACTTTAAGCAGCTCATTTGAAGTGCTCTTTTCTTAAACACAATATGTTTTTTGAGGCTATTTACATAGATGTTTATCTCAGGTCTTTGTAGAAAAAAAAAACCACCTCAGCCTAATTATAACTACACAAAAGTTTTTATTATGGGTTTAATCTTGAAATGTAAATGGCTCGGTGTAAAATCCATGCTGAAATCTTAATTTGTGTTTTCGTGTGCATCTTGGATTAATAAACTATCCTGTGCTGGAATTTATTAAGCAGACTGTATATCTAATATATATTAATTAAACACAAAATATTAAGTGATATCGGAGCATATGTGGCAAAATAGCTCAGAGGTTTGAAGAACTGAAAGTTCTTCTGACCTGTGTATCATGGCTGCTGAAAAGAAATTCGTGCCTACTGCCCAAACAAAATAAAATCCTAAGAATCATCTTGTGCAGTGGACATATATTGCATTTAATATTGCCTTTGGTTGCCATGGCTATGATAGCCTTAATAGGGGAGGCTCACAGCAAGGTTGCAATTAGTATTTGGATTTAGAAGAGGAAAAATAATGATTTCATATTGAAACTTCTTGCTTAATACTCTTATGGACATAAAATTGCTTGTGGGTTTCAAACTAGCTATTCCTGTGCTAACAAAATGAAAGAAAAGATTCTGTGTTAATTTGCTTTGAAGCTGGTATTTGGGCTTGTTTGGCCTGGCATCCTCAGAACTCATCTGCAGTTCAGTTCACTTACATGTAAGTATCTGTATACATGTATGTGCATACATACAACCTCACATGCTGAAAGTTTGTAACTTTATTTGCCTTGTCATGGTTCTGGCATGACACCCTTGACACTCCAGGAAGTGTCTTTAGCTGCTTCTTGCTAATCCCTCTGTTCAAAGATTCATCCAGTTCTTATTGACTTGAAGTATTCAGGGTGAAGGTGCTAGAGTTTGAAAACTATTCTTCAAAACAGCAAGCCCTTATCTCCCATACCAAAGTGGATTCAGCTGACACAGACCAACAATTTTAGCCTTATGTTGTGGCAGATTGATGTACAAGCTGAGAATAAGCTCTGATGGTGAAGAAAAGATCTAATCATTCTAATGAGAGCCTCAAGTAGACCATTTGGATAAAATCAGTTTAACTTAAACATCAACTACTACTTAGCCTTCATGGCTGGCAACTTTTGTTTTCTGATGCTCACATTACAAGCTGCTATTTTCAAGCATTAAGTGATCCTGTTGGGTTTTTACCTTCATGACAGACCTTACAGCAGTAGTACTACTGCTGTCTTTGACAGCCATCATACTTTAAAGCTTCAGAGGAAAGAAGGAGGAAATCCTTGTGAACAATTGCTGAAAGATTCACCCAAAAAAGAAACACCTGCCTATTTCTGTCAATTTGCACTTCAGTTTCACCTTCATGATGCTGCCTGCAACTCTCTCTATGGTTCTGTTTTCAAACTTTCAACCTTCCCATGCCTTTAAATATGCCCACTTTTCCAAATCCATTAAAACTCAGTGCTCATATCCCACAACAATTACATTCATCTTTTGGTTATGTTAAGACTAGTTCTTCCTCCTCTCCTTTTTAGTATATTTTAACACATGTAATAGATTTGCTCAGAATATTAGGGGGTGGGAAGAAAAGTAAGTAATCTGTTAATCTTCCAGTATAATTTTGAATCTTTGTTATCTTTCAGTTTGCTTATTGTCCTTCAAAACTGAACACTGAGGGAAGGAATCCGCGAATTTTGAGTGGATCTGGCAACAGAGGTGTTATTCTTATGTCATTACTATAGGATTTGTGCTTGGCTGTGGTTCAGCTCAATTCAGATCAAGGTCTCCATAAGGGTTTACAATAAATAGAATAATGCCAAAAGTGAAGTTTGATGCTACACACTTTTGGGTGGATTAAAGCATAAACCACCATTTGTTTCAGAAAAACCAAGCAGAAAAACAAAGGAAAAAAGAAAGGAAAAACAAAGAAAACCAAAGGAGAAAAAGAAGTCTAGTAGATTTGAATTTTTCTTTTTCCCCACTTCTTTTATGGAGCACATGGGTCTTGTTTTCCTTCTTGCTCCATCTCCCTCCCAAGGGCAAAAAAAAAAAACCAAAAAAGCCCAAAACCCTTCAACAAATTAAAACTCCAAACAAACAAAAAACCAGTAGACATTTCCAATCTGAAACATACATTAGCACCATTTAAAGTTGTCTCTAGATTAGAAAGAATATTTGTGTGCTTTAACATTGGTAAATTTGTGAAAGACTATGTCCTGAGGATGTATTAGCAATCCCTTCTTGACAGCTGAGCTCACAGTAGGCTGGAGGAACATGCACATAATTCCTTGTGTAGACCTCTGGGTTCCTTTCTCAGCTATTGTCTGTGTTTGCTCTCCTCACTTTTTGAAACACTATTTAGAATAAACCAAACCAGGTTGGAAGAGACCTTCAAGATCATCGTGTCCAACCCATCAACCAATCCAACCCACCCAAACAGCTAACCCATGGCACCAAGCACCCCATCAAGTCTCCTCCTGAACACCTCCAATGACGGCGACTCCACCACCTCCCCGGGCAGCCCATTCCAATGGGCAATCACTCTTTCTGTATAGAACTTCTTCCTAACATCCAACCTAAACCTCCCCTGGTGTGGCCTGAGACTGTGTCCTCTTGTTCTGGTACTGGCTGCCTGGGAGAAGAGACCAACATCAGCCTGTCTACAACCTCCCTTCAGGTAGTTGTAGAGAGTGATAAGGTCACCCCTGAGTCTCCTCTTCTCCAGGCTGAGCAACCCCAGCTCCCTCAGTCTTTCCTCATAGGGCTTGTGTTCCAAACCCCTCATGATGTCTTGCTTTTAAGTGACTAGATATGATATTCCACAAGAAAGGAAAAAACATTCTGAATGTTTTTCTTCAGATCATTGCTGTGTTTTTTTTCTTGCATGACACATCATTCCCCACCTTTTCCCTGTTTATTCCCTGGTTTTCATGTCATAGTTTTCCCCTCACCCTTCTAGAAAGGATTCTTTGATTCTCAGATCTAATGCTCAGCTCCACCATATGTCTTTATAAGTGGCTGTTGCCCCTTCCCCTGTACTAACTGGAGTGGAAATTACACTTAGAATTACACTTAGAATACACTTAGAATACACTTAGAATACACTTAGAATACACTTAGAATACACTTAGAATACACTTAGAATACACTTAGAATACACTTAGAATGGTCTGGGCCAAAAGGGACCTCCAAAGGTCATCTAGTCTGACACCCCCACAGTCTGCAGGGACACCTCCAACTAGACCTGGCTGCCCAGGGCCTCATTGAGCCTCACCTTGAATATCTCCAGATGACTTCTCAGTAGTCATCTTGGAGAGAAAGTCACAGGTAGATGAATAGCAGTTTAAGCAGGAGGGAGAGAGTGAGAAAAAGAATAAATCTTGCTGAGCTTTGGTAATTACGTTTTATGTAGCACAGAATATACTCAGGCTGTCTCTGAACTTGCTAAGCAGATGTTCTTGGCAGTATGGATGCAGAAGTACAGAGTACATCTGAGGTTGTAAAACCCACATAAGAAGCCGTGTAAACACCTGGACTGTCTCTAATACCTGCCATTTCTGAGCAACAGGACATGAAGCTGTCTATCTGAGCACTCCCTCATTTGACCACAGTCTTACAAAGACATTATTCCCGGGGCATGGGAGGGGAGAAACAGTGAAAGCAATTGCTTGCGTATTTCTGTTAGCTGCCACCAGGAGAAGCTTCTGGCAAGTCCTGCCCAAAGCTGTTGACATCATATTTCTATTGTGAGAAGCTCTGAAACTCTTTTCTAGACAGCTGATTTTTTTTCCACTGGCTGCACCTCGCAGTCAGTAACACTGTTTGCTTTTACTTTTGCTTCACCCAGCTTGAAACAGCATGTAGCTGTGCAGCAGCCTTGATCAGATAAACAGCTGGATTTCTCCTGCTCTGTGCGGTAGCTGACAAGCAGTGGCCAGCTATTTAACTCCTGCAGTCAAAAATGTACTTGTTCCTCATGCTTACTATTTCTCAGGGATCACCACATTTGGATCCTTTGTCTACTGCAAGCTTTCATCTGTGGATGTCTCCAGACACACAACAGCATTGGTTTAGGGGCAGCTGCCCACACTGGCAATAATAAATTGTTGCTGTTGGTGACCTTACTGAATTAGCAAATCTTAATTTGTCTTACATG
This sequence comes from Melanerpes formicivorus, assembly GCF_026170545.1. Classification (NCBI taxonomy): domain Eukaryota; kingdom Metazoa; phylum Chordata; class Aves; order Piciformes; family Picidae; genus Melanerpes; species Melanerpes formicivorus. The sequence goes on along the minus strand of NW_027142360.1, from coordinate 8,092,431 downwards.
GTCTCTCCCTATTCAGACAATTCCATTTCTAATAGCCTTTGCCTCCACATTTGCTGCAAATGTCATCTGGCCTGTGATTCCTGGGAAACAGTCTCTCTCATCTGACCCATGGGACACCCATGCAGAGTCAGAACTTGGGTTGCTTCCAATTTACATTCCACCTCCCTCTCCCCCACTAATCTACATCACTAGCAATTGTTTTTTTTCAAATACTTCATCTGGTACAAAGGAGTCACCCAGAGGCTGGGAACGAACAGCTGATGCTTGTCAAAAAGATGCATAGTCTGGTCCACAGGTTATCACTATCTTTGATTCAATCAGCTGTGCCTGTCTCCAAATGTGAGTCTTCCCATGGCTTGCACTAGGCACAGGTCCTTATCTGCCTCTACCAGGGCCAAGTTTAGATTTGGCATAGCAGATTCTCCCTCACTTGAGCTATGTCCAAGGTACATGATGGAATGAAAGCCTTCATAAACAGTCTCCTCAAGGCTGTTCCTCCCCCCAGCCATCTGATTTGCTATCTTTGCCATTATTTTAAGAGGGCAAATCTTCCCCTGTCTCCTTAGGAATGGCTATGAAAATAAAATAAACCCCCACAGTGATACATATGTCTGCAACACCAAAAAGATAAAAAATAAATAAATTTGCAGATAGATTTTAACAACCCAAGCGACAACAAAGGGTGCCTGTAAGACCCAAAATCTGCAGCAGGAAATTGTTGGAAAAGATACTTTGATCTCCAGCTAACAGGCACCATCAGATACCAATACTTTCTTATCAGTTTAGCCATTTACAGAGAGAGAGACACTCAGAACCCACCCACTGCTCCCAGATTCCAGGCTTTTTATGCACAGCTAGTAAATCTTTCTCCCACCAAATAACATTGTGCCATATATAATCTGCTTCCATCAGCTGAAGTACCTGACTGTGGATTTCAAAAATGGATTGCAACATTGCAAATAACAAATGTCCTTTCCTTCTCTAACTTTGTTAGATAAAATGCAGGAGATCCATGGCAGGGCAAAACAGATAACAAGACTATCTCCTTAGAGAGGAGCTGTCTGTGCTGCTCCATACACATTATTAAGGGCATGCCTAATAACCTGATTTTCAGACAGGCAAGTGTTAGAATTTAGGAAGGTAAATATCAAAGATACAGGTACAACATCTTGTTTCCAGTCCTTTTAGCTCTAAAAAAAGAAATTGAAGAGTAAAGATCATCTGCCTAAATCTTCAGACCTAGAATTAGAGGAAGCAATCTGGCTTCCTACCCACTTCCAAAGCAGACCTATCCTCCTCTGGTTCTTCAAATGAAGCATTGGCAAAAATTACAACTGAAGACTGAAGGAGTTGGGGCTGTTCAGTCTGCAGAAGAGAAGGCTCCGAGGTGACCTAATTGTGGCCTTCCAGTATCTGAAGGGGGCCTACAGGAAGGCTGGGGAAGGACTTCTCAAGATCTCAGGTAGTGATAGGACTAGGGGGAATGGAATGAAGCTGGAGGTGGGGAGATTCAGGCTAGATGTGAGGAGGAGGTTCTTCCCCATGAGAGTGGTGAGACCCTGGAATGTGTTGTCCAGGGAGGTGGTCGAGGCCCCGTCCCTGGGGGTGTTTAAGAGCAGGCTGGATGAGGCTCTGGCCAGCCTGATCTAGTGTGGGGTGTCCCTGCCTGTGGCAGGGGGGTTGGAACTAGATGATCCTTGTGGTCCCTTCCAACCCTGAATGAAACTATGAAACAAGAGTGGAGCTCAAAAAAAAATCCAAACCAACCCATGACAACTTTCCCCTTTGTCTCTACTGGCATGGTAATAGTTTTAGATACCTCTGTCAAACACTTGCACAGCGAGTGCTTCATTTTCAGCACAAAGGAATATTTATTGCAATTATTTGGCAAACTAACTTTGCAAAAACAAATAGCTGAAAGAATGCTTTGATATATTCGCAGATATTTTATGATACAAAAGGAAAGGTAAATTCTTTGATTAAACCATACATAATGAATTAGTCATCCAGCTCTTTGCTGTGTTAATCAGTTAACACAAGGTGATAACATGACTTCAGAAAAAATGAAAACAAACCCTAAGAAACGGTAAGGAAGTAAGCATAATCTGATATGTGAGCCAGAATAGAACATGCATAATGAGATAATGAAGATTCCTTTTAAGACAGGGGTAAAGAGACAAAGCCAGTACACCTTCTGAACAAAGAACAACAAATTCCTCTTTCATGACTTTGATCATGTTGATTCCAAATGAGAAGGTATTTGCTGGAGACATGCAAGAAACCTAAGCTGTCTGAAGCTGTCCTCAGAGTTACCTTAACTGCACTATCCTCGGAGTAAGTCCTCACAAAAGAATCTGGTTTAGAGTCTAGAGAGTGGAGATTCAATAATTTGATCCTGCATCTTGGAAGAAGGATTCAGTTCTGGTACTGAAAATGGGAAAATAAACCACCAGTCTCATGGTCAAACTAATGGACTCAGCAGAATATCCTACCTGCCTTACTGGCAGGCAGGTTTGGACTAAAAAAGTTAGAATTTACTAATCATAATCTTTTGGGGTTGTGAACCTGACCACTGGACGAGGGAAGGAGCAATCTTGTTTACTCATTGTGGGAGCAGAATTGACCCAGAGTAGAACAGCAATCCCCAGGACACCAGCACACATGCAGAAGTGAGATAAACAGGACTAGCCACTATTAAATCTGTTCCACACAACTGGAAAAACCTCAGCTAACACTATCAGAAGTGTGGAATCTGTTAATGTGAGAAAGAAAGAGCAAGAAAACGAGGTGTAAGTTTTTACATATTGAACACCTTGACCCCAGAAGGCAGACAAGCCTTAATCCAATTTTTTCCCAAAGCAGCCATACCCAAGTACTTCAAGTGTGTACTCATCACAGAGGCTCTAGCACCTAGATGGCACAGCACAGAGTCCCATGACAAAACCCATGGACTATTTAGATCAAGACTGCATCTGCTCCTGAACAGGACAAGAATTCATTCACAGAACTCTGTGGGGTTCCCTTTTGAAAGTTTGGAGCAGCACAGCACAGTGGGAGCCCTCTCTACCACCCACTGGCACGCTTTTGCAGCCCACCCTCACTACCGAGCAGCAGCACAGGAGCTTTACTCCAGAGACACGACTCCCTACAAGGCTGATTTCACCATACGTGGTTTCCTCATCACATTAGCAATAAGACTCCACGCTTGTGAAATACCCATCACATCAGCATATAGCTCCTTTCCAAGGAGAACAGCAATGGATGTGTCTAATTGAAATTTTGTACACTAAGAGTAGCAACAAAAATCTCCAGGTGAATGTAATTTTTTCATCACACAAAGAATTTTACATATGGATTTCATATTTCAGGTATTTGTATTTCTTTGGAAAAACCCCACACATGGAGTTTACCATATTGGTGAATATTTATCAAGAATGTTCTGTGAATTTTCCAGACTTCTTTTCCCTTGACCCCCTAAATGTCTCAGCTTGAACCTGAACGAAATATATGCATAAAAAATACAAAGAGACTCCAAAGACAGAAAGAGAAGTGGCATTTGGAATTCCAACCTGCTGAGAAATATTTACTCTTCCTTCACTTGACTTAAAAGTAGCTGAAGGGAGTTACTCTGAACAGCAATTTTATGCCTTGTAAAAGCTATCAAAGTTGCACACATGCATTTTACAGAGACTCAAAGGAACGCTCATACTACTTGGCAGGTGAATTAAGCCTGTGGCACTGTCTGGAGACAAGGTTGCAAGGGTGAATCAAGCAGTCCTGAAGATCCAAATCATTACATGAATTTAAACATTTTCTCAGCAACTGTATTCCCTAAGTCAGAAGTGTGCTTTTGTTGGTTAAACCTTTCAAAATGCTAATGCTCTCTGAATGGCTACAGCTCTAAATCCTATGGTGCCCAAATGAGCTCCAACACAAGCTAGTCCACATACCTAACTAGTCCTGTTTGTGGACTAAGCAAAGGCAAGTGACTCCTATCAGTAAGATATTAGCCTAAGACCGAGGGACTAGGCAGGAGACACGATAAAGAGCTGTGCATGCTTAAAACAAAACAAAACCAACCAAACTAAAGAATAAACAGACACCACTAAAACATACAGGCCTCTAAATGAAGTGCTAAATTTAGTTTCTGCTAGCCCCATACACAAATTGGTACGCTGATGAAAACTCAGTCCATAGCCAGGAAGGCACAAGCCTTGAAAAGAGCATACAAACAACGCTGTTTCCTAAGCAGACTATCTTAATAATATCTTCACTTTCAAGTCCTACCTCCTGTTACTGCTAATCCTCCCCTCCTCCCCCTCCCACCCAGTCCAAAAGAAGAAATGGATTTGAATGCACTTACTGTGAGATGCCATCAAAAATTATGTACGGTGCCTTCCTTCCTGCCACCTTTGCCCTTCGCTTTTGGCTTTTCAACTTAGGTTGCAGAAGACTCTTTGCTCTGATGCAGCATTATTTGGGGCTTTATGTCGCTACTGAGTCCCAGAGGTCAAAATTAACCTGTAGCAAGAGAAATAAAATAAATATTGGTCAGTCTATTAATTGGATGACCCAGTAAGAATTTCACAATAAACTCTGAAGGCCAAGATTTTTCAAAAGCAGATGGAAATGAGGTAATTTGGTTTTTTTTACTTGGATACTAGTTATTGTAAGAAGTCATCACTTCAATGCCTGCAGTCAGTTCTAACCTTGAGTTTACTTTAGAAAGAAATAGATAGCATCAAGCCCCACGATAAGACCTGCATGAGTGTCTTTGTTTAATACAAAAAGGTCCCTTCCAAGAGGTGGGTGGACAGCAGTAAGATTTCAGGGAGGCAGAGCTAAAATAAAAACACTCTTGGAACTTGTGACTCTAACCACCATTGTGTAAGAAAATCAAATGGGTCACTGAAGACCCTTCATAATTAGATGACTGACTCCTGGTAATATCCACAGGAATTCCAGCACCAACTGGCAGCATGAATTAATAGGAAGTGTTTCTCAAAAATCCCCTTTTCATTTTCTAATTTGTCAGCCAGGTGCTCCTATGCCCAGCTGTATTGAGAATGGATTGGTTATTCTTTCATAATTATCAATTCATGAGAAGATTATAGATAGTTCTGTAATAGCATTATATACACAAATCACCTATAAGAAGAGGCAAGGCTAGGATTGTTCAGTTTTGCCCCCCCAAAAATGTGCCTACCCATGAGAGCAACCACAGTGAATTACAAACCTTACTGCAGAAGCCTCGATTTATGCACAGGGTAGAAAGAAGAGCATGGCTTATCTCAACAGACTTGAAGCTTCTGACCTTCCTCAGCTCCTTCCTTTCCCTTGTCCTAATTGGAATAGGGAGGGGCTACACCACTGCCCAAACTTTAAGTGGCAGCAAGCTGTGCAAGTCTGGTTCCCCCTGCATGAGGCAGGTGAAAGCCTGATGGGATTCTTCATCAATCGTAGCTTTGAACTACATCTTTCTAGAGCTTTTCCTTATAGCCAGCTCCCTAAAGATGACCAAAGTAAAAAAAACCAAAACAAACCACCAAAACCAAACCCCCCCAAGTTTAATTAGATTATAAACTAATTAGCTGGCTCTAAATGGAGAAAACTCAAAAGAGGGTAGGTAAAGCAGGACAGAAATAAAAAAGGTTTATACCCAAGTCTTCCCTTGTTAGCTACATTCTTGCAAGTAGGTCATTGCTTCCAAGCATGAATTTAAACAAATTAATGACTCTGCTTTGCAGCAAACTACACATCTTCTACAGTTCCCTTTGGTGCTTAGGAACCACTCATTCCTATCACCAGAGACTTCTTTGCCCTGTGAGCATCAGTCTCAAGCTCCTGCTCACTCTTTTTCCACCTGTGAGCTGGAAACTTCTCCACTCAGCTTGCTCACCCTAAAAGAAGCAGCCCCAGCTGAGCCAGTTTTAGGTTAAAGGATAGAAACTTGATGGCAAAAAAGCAACATAAGTTTTTTTTCTACGGTCTTTCAAAAGATCTTTCTGCATCTGTAACACTTGGGTTTTGTCTCACACCCAACACACAGTCATACACAAGGACACGAGTATTCACCAGACTTGAGATCATTGCTCTGGTGCAAAACACTGCAAAGGAAGTATTTTGGATTGGTTTCTGCCTTAGAGTTAGTGCTTTATTCCTCTGCTGTATATCTTTGCTTCCATTTGAGAATGTTGCACTTGAGAAAAGAAGGGCCTTGACAAACACTAATGAATAAAGCAGCTGCCACTGTTTCCTCCTGGGTGTCCAACAGCATAGCTAAATCATGACCCACAGTTAGCAGATGCCCTCCTCCAAGTGGGCATCCCAGAAACTACCATCAGAAATCAGAGAGTTCCCTCTCATCTCACTCACACCCTATTTATTGTCCATCTTGGTTTTGTCTGGTCACTTATTTGTAAGAGATTTCTACCCCATGAAATGGAAATGAAGGTTAGAGATTATCTATCATCAAGCACATTGAAGCAGATTCCTTACTAAATCTCAAGTTGGAGAGAATGCAGAATCTGCCTCTTCACTTACACAAACAAACTTGAAAGTTTTTAATCAATTCCCAATTACAGCTTCCAGAGATAAAGTCAGCTGTAGCTGACCACCAGTAGCTTCTGAATTTGAGTGGTCAGCTGGGATTTGAAGAGTTCTGAATTTGTTCTCCTCCCTCTGTATGATTAAATCCAGGCATTTAAATTTGGATCTCTCCCATTCCAGGATTGTTTTAAAAAGCTACCTCTTAACAGACCATGGTTGTATCTGTTGTGTTACACGGATGCAGAACTACAGGTGGGAGCAAAGCTGATGAAAAAAGTACTTGGCTTTCCTTTTGAAATGATTGCACACACCCCACACCCCCCCCCCCCCCCCCCATTATTGAAAATCAGAAACATTGTAAACTTGCTCTCACGTGTCTCAAGTATACCTAATTGCTGACATGTAGTCAGTTACTCTCTGAGAAAAGGGGTAATAATCTAATGGATTGAAATGCAACAGCTCCAAAAATCAGCAGTAGAGAGAGATGGAGAGATTGCAAATATTGGATATACTGCAGACCTTCCAAATGTTTGGCATTTAAAATAATAATGATAAAAATCCCCACGTGGCACAGCAATAAAAAGCCTCCTCTCTGCCAGGCAGAATTAAAGGGGTTTTAATAGTTGCAAGCAACTATAAAGCTAAGAGTAGTGGAGGAGTCTGGATTGACCAGTCCTAGAAAGACCATGCCTTTTTTGTAGGATGGCTTTCAGAAGGACAGCTGCCACAAGTGGATCTGGTTTCAGTGCCTTCTGAAGAGCTCTGTGGATCCACTTCCCCTTAGTGGACTGTCTGCATTGGCTTTGTCGAGTAATTGCAATGCTTTGATGAAAGCAAAGTCATTGAATTGCTTTCTGTGAAAACTCTGAGTGTTAGACACTAAGTAGAAACAGAACAAGCTGGAAGAGGAATCCGCTCTGCTATCAGTTTTCCATTTCCTTATCTATATTGACTGTGACAAAGTAGTTTTGGATTATATGTTATCTTATTATCTGCTATCTGAATACTTGCTGTGGTGCCCTGCAATTCCATCATGACTAGGCTATCCTAATGGTGATGCTCTTGCAAACCATCTAAAAGAGTTATCTTCTGTTCGTGCTTATCTTCTTACCATACATTTTCTACCTTTACACAGGCTGAAGCACATAACCAGAACAACTGAATTATTCTGGAGTATGCCTGGCAGACCAAAGAGATACTTCCTGACCCAAACTATTGTATTTTTTGAAAAAGAAGGGTGAAACAAAACCCTGTGAGGATAACAATTATTTTAAGACTTGCAAACACAGACCAGCTGAGTACCATATATGGACTCGATGATCTTTGAGGTCTCTTCCAACCTTTGTGATACTGTGATACTGTGATACTGTGATACTAGTGCTTTGCTTCTAAGCTGTAAAAGTTAATGTTGGGCATGTCAGAGAAGAAAAAAGCTTTTATGATGTACTTCATAGCACCTTCCTTGAAGAGACTGAGTCACTGCCCCAGATGTCAAGTGTTCCCTGCTGAGAAGCAGAGGGACTGGAATCCTCTTTTAGGTCCAGTTACTGTGATGCTATTTGTAGTATCAGAAATGCTTCAGCTATTTGTTTAAAAAAGAAAAGATCTGTAAGCTCTTGGTCTTAGTGTCATCCCACAAGTGTCAGCTTTTGAGTACTCGACATCTACACTCCCTGTGCTTCTTTAATGGGAATCTAAGCAGGAGAGGGGGGAGAATAAGAATGCCTATGAACACTGAACCAAAACTTGCAGCAGAATCAACAGGAAAAAGCTGGCACAGGAAGTATTTTCAGTACTTTTGGTGCAGCAGCTTCTGGTTTTTGTTGTAAAAATAATCAGAGGAGATACAGACACATCAGAAGGCATGAGAACAAGGCTTATCCCATTAGGAAGGAATGTTTTGTCATTCTAATTTGGTAAGGTTGCCAGTGGACATTTAAAAGGCAGCATTAATAGCAGCTTTTGTAGCTGGATTATACAGTGTAGAGTATATAACCTTCTAGTCAAAGCTGCAACTTGCTAAACTAACATCCCTGTAGTTTTGCAAGGTAACGAAAACAGTCTACAAAATTAGTTATAAACCTGCTTCTCTCCACTCTCAGCTTTGTACTGTGTGAGCTGTCCAGCTATCTGCCCTGGAATATGAAGATTCAGAAAAGGGTTCTCAAACATAACCAAAGTATCTGCATACTTAAAGATTATTTAATCTAATTCTATCTGTCAAGTGAGATGCTTTTTTTATTTTCAAATGAGACAGCTTTTCTCACCATCATACATGAGTTAGAAACATTGGTATAAGGAATCAGCAAAATGTTGAAGAATGCTATAAGACAAGGTACAAAGTCTTCATCATTTCAGTACTGAGCAGTGCAATTTTCAACCACCAAAAGACAAACTGGTCCTAAGTTTCTAGGGAATTGGTTAATGATTAGCCAATAAAGGAAAGCTATTCTTATTCTTTAAACATGGTAGTACTCAGTTTAAACCCAAGGTAATTTTAAAAGTGTCTGGCTTTCAGATATTAGAACACAGCACCATTTCTGATAGATTATGGGGTTTATGCAGCTCTGACAGCACAATTAGAGAGGTTTGGAAGGAATGAATAGGATAGGATAGGATAGGATAGGATAGGATAGGATAGGATAGGATAGGATAGGATAGGATAGGATAGGATAGGATAGACAAGGTTGGAAGAGACCTTCAAGATCGTGTCCAACCCATCATCCAACACCATCTAATCAACTAAACCATGGCACCAAGCACCCCATCAAATCTCCTCCTAAACACTTCCAGTGATGGTGACTCCACCACCTCCCTGGGCAGCCCATTCCAATGGGCAATCACTCTTTCTATGAAGAATTTCTTCCTAACATCCAGCCTAAAATGTTGTTCCTCAGGTAAATGTTTTCCTCCCTATAGAGGTTAATTTTTAGAGGAGGAGTGCTGTCTGGAGCTCATTTTGGATCAAAATTATATGTGAGTTGTAAGACTTGCTTTGTCCTTGCTAGTGACAGAGTGGAGGTCAGGTGCTCTGTGTGTGCAGGGCTTCGGACAGGTTGAGATCATCTGCCCAGTGTCGATGCAGGATCACAATCTTGGGACCTGAGAGAATAGAATAGAATAGAATGGAATGGAATGGAATGGAATGGAATAGAATAGAATAGAATAGAATAGAATAGAATAGAATAGAATAGAATAGAATAGAATAGAATAGACCAGATTGGAAGAGACTCTCAAGATCATCATGTCCAACCTATCATCCAACACCACCTAATCAATTAAACCATGCAACCAAGCACCCTATCAAGTCTCCTCCTGAACACCTCCAGTGATGGTGACTCCACCGTGTCCTCTTGTTCTGGTGCTGGTTGCCTGGGAGAAGAGACCAACCTCTGCCTGTCTACAACCTCCCTTCAAGTAGTTGTAGAGAGCAATGTGGTCACCCCTGAGTCTCCTCTTCGCCAGGCTAAGCAACCCCAGCTCCCTCAGTCTCTCCTCATAGGGCTTGTGTTCCAAGCCCCTCACCAACTATGAGCTATGAAGCAGTTTCACAACCTCACCCTGCAAGGATTTAGGTTTACTTTTCACTTGTTTCCTATGTGCACTTCAAATGAGAAAGTCACCCACGGAAAAGAAACCCATGGAGCAAGTCTCACCCAAAATTCCTTGCTTTTCACTTGGTAAGAGGTAGGCCTAAGTATATCAGCAAACATGTCCTGTTGGTAGAGACCAACTTGAACTGGACACTTTCTGCCTTGGAGCCACACACTGCATGGTTTTACCACTTTCTAGCCACATTTTGTAGTAAGTTATTTAAATCTCTCATTAAAATTTGTAGAAACAGAAGTAAATGCCAAAGAATGCATCTTATCTCATTTGCAGCGTTGCACTGAGTTTATTTTTCAAGCCTTGCAACCAAAGAACCAAAAGAGTGCCATGGTCTCTTTGAAGCACACCTCAAATGCACATATCAAAACAAAAAAATTACATTCTGAATTGTCTCTAACTAAGAAATATTTAGTAAAAAATTAGCAAAAGACTTCACTGTTGGAAGAATTGTTCAGTTCAATAGGGGCAAGTGACTAAAAGAAACAAAGAACCAAAAACCCATCAAAGACCACTCTCCATTTTACACCTCCAGATTGGAGCCTGCAATGTTGTGTTTTATTTCTGTGCAGTGCAGTAGCTAATAATACATAATTCAAGGAGAAAGTGGTGCCTCAGATCATATATAGTATTAAAAAAACCCACCAAAACCAAACCCCTGCTGGACATCAATGCTTAGAATGTATTGGGTTTTTAATATTGATTGACCTTACCTTGAAGAGAATTTACCATTTCATTGTAGAAGTGTCACTGAAAGGTGTAATACTTGCCCTTGCAAGACACCTGTGTAGTAACATTAACAGAGAGAACATCTGAAATAGACATTTGGGTAACTAAAATTTAGACCTCAGGGCAAAAGACAATTAAAAAAATTATAATCATTTGAAGTGCCCTTTAATTGTTCTTAAGAACAAGAAAAGAGAAGTTCATTTTCCAGGGGAGTTTACTTCACAGGAATTTGCTGAGTGCTTCTGGCATAAAAAGGATTACAGAAGTATGAGTGTCCACTTCAACTGGCTGAATAGGGAGTGGGGATTCAACTTCAGTGTTACACAGTCCAGACTTCCAGCAAACCAAGCAAGCACTCCCTCTGAACCCAAAAGCCATCTGAGCAAAGCCTTACAGAGGCTAACATTTCAAATAAATGATGTATATGGCAAAGTTTTGCTTCACCAAAGTACTCCAGATGGCTCTCTTGGGAAGCATTAAAGGGATGAAAAGAGGTAGTACTCCTAGGAGGTGAAGGATCCGCAGGACAGATAGGAGCGTTTCCCTTTCCCTCTACTAAGTGACACAACTGGTGCCACAGTATCAGAAATGCTGCAGAGCCCCTTAACTCCCACTTCTGTGTTTTAACTGTTTTAATTGGCACATACCATTTAAAGATTAGGCTCCCTTCGAGGCCTTTCCTTCTGTAGTGCAGAATTTGGTCATGAGTATCCACTAAATCTAGTGTAAGTGTCAGTTTGAGATAGAACAGCCAGGGTTCTGCAAATTTCTTTTTAAAACAACTTAAGACTGTGCTCCTAAAGGACTGTCAGACCATAGCATTAAAGAAGCTCCTCTACTCTAATCAACTTTGTAAAAATCCAGGGAAATGTATTCCTGTGTAACTTTGACCAAGAGCTTTGAGCAATTTGTGATGAATAGTTTCCTACTCCCACTGCAGATTTAGGCAAGGATTTAAAAAAGCAACCAAACAACCACAAAAAGGAATGGGTTTATAGACTAGTCACACCAATCTTATCATTTACATATAATGCAGTCAAATTCAAAATAGATTTTAACACAGACTGTTTGGAACCTGACTATAAAACTTCCTTTTGTTCTATAAGAAATTCCTTAATTGAGTTTTAAGGGGGGGGGGAGAAAAGAAACTCAGAGGCTTTTTCATGACATGCAAACTGCCTCTTTTTAAAGCACTCTTTCTCTCTTGTTGCAAAACCAGTAAATACAGTCTTTCACACCCAAAGTCATGAAGTATATTATTTATTGCAGTCAGAAGTTCCTTTCTCAGTGTCCTGGATATGAGCTCATGCCATATCAGCAACCAACAATAGCCATTGTTCCTGGAGTTTTAAGGAAGTTTCTGTACCCTGTTTCCTGAACACTGTATGTAAACTAATACATACAAAAAAAGGTGTTTCATATTATTCCAGGTACCTTGGGCCCCCTCCATATCAGCCTGGTAGCAATTTTTTGCCCAGAGTCAGAAGAGTAAATTTGCACTTGTGTTTGTACGTTTGTGAATTTAAACAGGTACTTCCATCACAAACTATATGGAAACACAACCCAAAGAAACACAACAATGTGTTTAATTTGGAAAAAGCACCTTCTAGCTTTTGGCTGTTGAAACTGGCCTCCCTAATGGGTTAGTTCCTCAGATAAATCACCAAGTCTATGGTGTACATGATTAGGAGGGCTAAAAACAGTTTCATACACATCAGAAAGGCTGATGCTTGTTGTCATGTGAACAGCAATATCTCTGAGTGAGGAAGGTGTTGACTAAACTGAGTGACTGAGTTGTATCTCACTTCTCCACCAAACCCTCAGGCCTAATAATCATGTATGTGTAGATAGACATGTAATACTGCATAAAATTTACAATTGTTCTGCAAAGATGGAGTGGACATAGAATCATAAAATCATAGAATCAATAAGGTTGGAAAAGACCTCAGAGATCAAGTCCAACCTGTCACCCAGCACCTCATGACTACTAAACCATGGCTTCAAGTGCCACGTCCAATCCCTTTTTGAACACCTCCAGGGACAGTGACTCCACCACTTCCCTGGTGGAGTCCAATGGCCAACAATTCTTTCTGTAAAGAACTTTCTCCTCACCTCAAGCCTAAACTTCCCACATCTTGAGACTGTGCCTTCTTGTTCTGGTGCTGCTTGCCTGGGAGAAGAGACCAAAAACATCTCCAGGGTGCACAGAAAGCACCTGAACCCAGCATGACCAAATGGGGCAGATCTGCCTTGCAGTTTTACCTCTTCCAACACCAGCTACTTGCAACATTACATATTTCTGCCAGTGAAGTCAAAATCTGTTGGACTTCACTGTCACACAGTATTCACCTTCTGGAAGAAAGGCAAAGCATCCCACTTGCCCAGGGTATCTGCAGACAGTAGAGGTGGCTGTCATTTACCTATTCTCTTGAAATCCTAGCTAGTTCTCAGGCCAAACAAATCAGTTTGGTTTGGTTTGGTTTGTTGTTGTTTTCCTGTGAGTTACAGTGTATGTTTGCAATCTCAAGTCAGGTCTGGCAAGCTTTACTACATGCAAAGCTGTGCAAATTGCTCAGTGTAGTCTCCACATAACTGTCTCTCCTAGGCAGCGTCTCAGCTGTACAAACAACAGTTAGCCATAGTACAGTAAAAGATTTGCAGAAGGCTGAGGTGTGAAGGCACTCCTGAAGATCATCTCACCCAAATCCCTCAAGTAAGGTCACCTACAGCTCATTGTCCAGGATTATGTCTAGCCAGGTTTTGAATATCTCCAAGGGTGGAGACTCTATAGCCTCTCTGGGCACTCCTTTCTAGTATTCTACTCACAGTAGAAAAAGTGTTTGGTTATGTTTAAGTGGAATTTCCCGTGTTACATTTTGTGCCAAATACCTCTTGTCCTGTCAATGGACATAGCGGGGAAGAGTCTGGTTTCAGTTTACTAGAGGAAAGAAGATACTAGTTTTACTGCTATGGTTTTTCTACCCACCTGTGTATTTGTTCATTGCCTACTGGTGCTCTGCCCCCTTATGCGAAATGCCAGAGATGTCCAATAGAAAAAAAACATCCCAAAGGTTGGAACTGGATGATCCTTGTGGTCCCTTCCAACCCTGAATGAAACTATGAAACTATGAAACCTCACCACACGGGTGCTGACTGTGGTGCTACTGGAGCACTGCAGTGAGCGCAGCTCATGAGAAGGAGACTAGAGGAATACCCCACAGTGTTAGGCTGAATGCCATGACAGTGGCATTTGTCTTTAGTCTAGGGAACTTTATCCAGACCCCTCCTTCCAGGTTCCAGTTATCACAATAACTCCCTACCCTAAGTCCTCCCACTTTAATCACTGCTGCATTTACAATACCACGCTCTAAGAAAAGAAGACTGTTTTTTGGTGAGGACTGATGACTGTGATCTGAACCTTGAAATGGGACAAGAAATAAAGACGTGATAAAGACATTAACAATGTATGGTTTAATATATCAAGGCTGGGCAAGCCAATTAGGACTGAATAGAAAGTAAGCTAAATCTTTTCCCACAACTCTAATCCTTTCTGTAGGATTTGAAAGAGAATAAAAACTGCTACTGCTTTAAAAGTTACTTTCATGGTCATTTTTATGTTTTTATACTAATACTCATGCTCCTGCCAGAAGCATAAATGAAAGTGCTGAAATACCCCATAGCCTTTCCTGTGAGATTTACAGACTAATTTTACAGATCTAACAAGTTTGAGTTATTGAGATAGGGTTCAAATAAGCTTCTAAATTTGGGAATATCTCTCTGAATCCAGTATGAGATCTTCACTGTTTGAATTTCCCTCAGCCCTATGAGATCCACAGTATATTGCTGTGCTTTTACTGCATGTCCTATTTAAGAGTTTAATGCTAGCTCTTAAATCTTTTATTTCCAGGCAATCTGCTCAATTACTAACAGTGTCCAATTGACTCCTCTGACTGCAGCTATTCTCAGAGCATGAAACCATAAGTGAACTTGGAAGAGCAGAGTAAGGGCAGACAGAGGCATGTAGAGTCCAGTGAAGTCTGGGATGCTTTGTCTGCACCTCTACTGCACCTCAGGTTTCAGAGAATTTTAATAACGGTCTACTGGTCAGAAAAACTGAGAAAGGGAGAATCAAATAGAGAGACCATGTCTCACTGCCAGCAGTCCCTTCAATCCTGTAACATATGATTCCCTCCTAAGCACCTGCACAAGCAGCCCTATGGATGGGATTGCAGTCCTTAGAACAATCCAGTAAAGGCATTTTAATGTAAAAGAATACTCTCCCCAGCGTCTGAATTATGCCAAGAATTTTGCTCTTCCTTCTATGAAACTGGAAGAACAAAAGGCAACTTAAAGCCCTCTCTATCCTTGAACTGAACTTCTTAGTTTTAGCTCATCAGACTAGTGCTGAATTTTAAATGAAACATTTAATTGTGCATTTTCTCATTCCACCCAAAAGTTGAAGGAAAAAATCATCAGTATTAATAATCAAAACCTACACAAAGAGAAATTTTAATACATATATATGAATTATGCCCTTGTAGACAAGGTTGCTGCTATCAATTGCTCCCTGGCAATGAATAACGAATTAACCTTCTGATCATCATCAGCTATGATTTTCCTCTGCATATGTCATGAATTCTGTTTTCTGTTCCCAAAGTCATTGAGGACCTGATCCTGCAAACATTTTTGAATATTTCATGGTTTGACCCTAAATATATATTACTTAACCCCCATGATTCTATCTAATTTGAGAATAACTTTAATAGAGTAGCTTTACAGTATCCACAAATGTGTGTTTGTGGCACGAATGTGTATGGCTGCAAAATTACTTATGTTAATGTAGGTATTTCTGAAGCACAAATGCTGAAATTAAGGAATAACATTTTAAAACATGCTTGGATAGAAATGCAAATAACCAATACTAGTCCTTGTCTTTCTTAATGCAACCTTAGGTTTTAAAGTAACAAAAGTCTTAATCTTATTAACTTTAAATCATGGTGGGGTTTTTGTTGTTGTTGTTGTTGTTGGGTTTTGTTGTTGTTGTTGTTGTTGTCATTTACCAAAACTAACTCCAAAACATCTTCTGAGGACCTAACCTTAGAAACTGTATTTTTTGTTTTCATAGGCTTTGAAAAGTAAAATCTACAACTATTCCAAAGGAGAAAGGTTATTGAATAAGTAACATCTCCCTTTTTTGCTCTGCTCTCACAAGCCTCCTCACCATGCATACACACAAGCGTGCAGGCACGCTCACAGCGTTTAAGGACTGACTGGCAGCTGAAAGCAGATATTTCATACAAGAAACACTACAATAAAACCTGTGGAGAAGAAGACTGGAAGTGAACTAAAGCTTTGGGTTTAGAAAAGCATTTTAAAATATTTTCCATTCAGCTATTAATATTGTATTAAAAAAAAATAATAGTTTTTGCTCAAATTCCCATGTTTCAAAGCTCACACAGCTCTAACACTGAGGTTATCTTGTTTGGCATGAGAACAGCTCATGTCTACATTAAAGCTGGAAGCTTAGAAGTGACATAAACAGGCCTTTTTCTATAAAGATAAAAGGCTAAGCTTTAAAGAATTTTATATTTATAGATAAACGTTTCCATAGCAATCATTACAGTGAAACTTGCTGGTGTCAGCAATCCTTTGCATACAAAAATGGCTTATATTCAAATTAGTAGGAATCACAGAATCAGATCCCAGCTGCTACCTGAAAGAAGGGCTTACAGGAAAAGTGTGAATTGGGGTGGGCAAATGCTCTTAGTCTGATCATCTCTCTGAAACAAGAGATAGGTTGTAAAAGGCAACTTTGCAGTGCACAAAAACAGCGTAGGAGACCAAATCAGCCTTTTTCCATCTCTAATTTCTAAGTTTCAATGATATAAATGCAGTTCCCCCCTCACTTATTCTCTGCAACTTCTTTTACAATGGGGTGCAAATTCAATCACTGCTTTGGGAAGATGTCTGTTCCTTGTCACTTAGGGTGAAATCTCTTTCCCATAGCCCTCAGTGAAGCAAGATTCTAGTGCTCAACAAAGGCCTACATAAGTACTGTCTCACTGATGAGCTGCATGGATCTGAACTGGCACCTTATTATACCCTCTGCAACAGACAGACTGGAATTTAAAATTATGGAAGTTATTTAAAGCAGTGGAGCTAAAGTAATCATGTAAGATAAGACTCAAAACTGCATGTTTCTGGAGCTTTCTACAATGCCCTGAAGTCAATTAGGTTTAAATTAAATTGAAGGGGGCGGGGGGGAAAAGTGAGGTGAAGGCTTTCAGTCTATGAATTTTTAAAGCACCTCTAGTTAATTAAACAAAGGAAGGAAAATATCACACTCTCTTTTTTCACAGGTGGCAATACAAAGAAGAGAGGTGAGGTGACTTACTCAGGGACAATGTGGTAAATCAGTAGTGCCTGGCACAGAACCAAGCCTGCTCACTCTGTGATTACATCCTACTCACTCCTTGAAGTCCCAAGGAAGGCAAAAGAAAAATAGCTGAGAGATGTTCAGCTTTCAAATGAGAATGCTGTGTGTGTGAGCCCCCAGGCATATGAACACATGCCATGAGAGAGATGCAAGTAATACTCCCTGATCCGCAGTAATAAAACTCTCCCTCCTCCACCTTTTTTTTTTTTTTTAAACAAAAAAACTAGGTAAGGCAGGGAGGAGGTAAGTTGGTGTGCTTTGCAATTAATATACAAATGTTTCCATTGTAATCAGCAGACTAACGCCTGTCACTGCCAGCACCTCTTTGCAGAGAGGGCTCCCTGGCTGTTTCTCTTGGCGCACAGTGCTCTGACACAAGAGATTACTTCTGTAAGGTGCTCCGTTTGCACACTCAATAGTCACCTCACCCAGGTTTTTATGACGTCTTTGGAGACACACATCCAGTTGTTTGGCTTCTGCAAAGCTACTGAAGTCTGGGACTCAGCTGGAAGACAAGTAGCCTTCAATAAATAATGAAACTCTCTTGGACAGGGAGATGTTTGTGTTAACACCTAGCAGAAGGGAGAGAATGGAGCTGGGGAGAGTGGCCCCACTTCAAAGAGGTTGCCCCTGGCAGGTGCGGGCACCCTGCAGCCAGCCGGTGCTGCCCATGGTTGGCAAGCGCTGCTGGAGCGATGTCTGCCTTGGCTGCCAGAGGCTCTGAGGAGCTGGGCAGAACAGCTCGTGGCTGGCCCACATTCTCAGGTGCTGTCACAGAGCATTAGAGCCTGTGTTAAGTAGAGAACAAGGTGGGAAATGTGGAAAGTGAAGGGCCGGTGCTCCACTGACTGGCTTTTTGGCAGGCTGGATGAGGCGTTAGCCTCCTGTCTCTTTGCTTCAAGAAAACACTCTCAGTTGAAATACTTTCATAAAAAATATCATGCCCTGCATGTTGTGCTACACCAGCTACTTCACTTGCAGGACTGCCTCTTTCAAAACAGTTGTGTTCAAATCTGCTTTGGTGTACAGGCTTTTTTATCCTAGTTTTTCATCCATTTTTATCCTAGTCAGAAGTGTCTTAATGGAAGTACACATTAGCAGGCAGCCCCTGTCCAAATAGCAGCTTGTCCTACAAGATGTTCAGCAGCAAACCTGAAGCAGTTCTTCTCTCTTCTGCTTCTTATATCCCCTGTATAACTGAGAATCAAAACACCAGAGAAGCAGGGTAGTACTGCAGTACAATGGCCACAGTACTTACAAATTACATGACCTGAGCCAAGACCTAGGGAAGTCAGTGGGCTGTGGGTCACGTTCAACCATTGGGCAGCAAGGCTAATTACTTTGTTGTTGGGGTTTTTTTTGTTTAGGGGGTTTGGGTTTTGGGGTTTTTTGGGTGTGTTTTTTTTTGCATTTCTGCAGCACCTGGCATCCTAGCAAGCAATGTTTTACAGTCACCAAGTAAGACACACAGGCTTCTGATGAGGAAGAAAACCACCTATTTTATAGACAAGCAATACATGCCAAAGCAGATCTTCTGCAGTGTGCTGCTCAATAGATTATGAAGAGAAATCTGAGAGTTCTCAGTCCTTACTGCACTTTCATTCTCAGTGGCCACCTATTATGCAAATCCACAGTGGCAGTTAAGCCTTTCCCCTCCTAACACACACATTCTGGGAACTGCCTGCCCTCCTGGCTGTATCTATGAGTATATTGTCTGTGCACATCAACAGCTTCCAATTTCATACCACAGATGCTGCTGCACATCACCTCTGTCAGTATATGCACATATCACTTGAAAAATTAGATCTCTGCTCACCAGTCATTATTTATCAGATGGCAGAGTCTGATAGAGCACTGGCTCCTCTCAATTGCTTTGAGCAGGAAATAAATGCAATTACTTGCCTTGTGTGTTGGCAACTGGTGATTTTCGCCTTGTTGCAGCGTGTGTGCACTCACACGTGTGCGTGTGTCAGAGAGACATAACTCTGGAGAAGAGCAGGCGCTTCAGTTACATACCCTGAGATTTCACCCTAATCTTTTGTTAGTGTGAGGTTTATAAAGTAAATTCTGCTGTGAAATTTTCTGTGTGTGGTCCTAATGGAAGGTAACACAGAACGTCTGAGAGAAAGTCTGCTTAGGCATTTTATGTTGTGAGAGGAGGATGGAAAACACTTTAGCTGTAAGTTTCAAATGTCTTCCCCCCCACCCCCAAATAGCCAAAATTAGAAACTTCAAACACAGTTTCCTTCAGTTTTTATAGCCCTTGTTGAAAAAACAGTCTGAAGCAAATTGGCCAAGGGCTTTTTGAATGACCACATTTGCAGATGCTGATTATAAAAAAATGATGCCATCCACATTCCAGAATATTTCAGGACTCTCAGACATTGCAAAGGAGTTAGAAGGACTTATTTCACCGCTGTTTTATGATGGAGCAATGCATAATTAGGGATAGGATAATGAAATGCTTGACTGCTCTGAAATGCCAGCTTAAATTATTTGAATAAGAGGTGAGCCAACATATAACTTCACGCAGCACTTCATAGTGGCAGAAATGCCAAGAGTATCCCACTCAAATATAGGAAAAGATGCAATTCCCCCTTATGTTCTTTCTATTTCTTGATTTTTCCAGCTCCTTTTTTTTTCCCTCCCCATGAATTGCCTGTCGCCCCCACCATCCTCCTTCACCTTCCCACACAGATCCTTTTTTGTAAGTAACTGTGGAACGTTCCAGCCACACTGTGACTTAATGCAGTGTGAGAGAGGGAGAGGCAACATCAGGGAGTCAGAGATTTGAAAAGTTAAGGGGCTGAGTCTCTGGCTTCAGTTCAATCAATAAATGCTGTGCATCTGGCCCCGTGTTTCTCCTGCACAATTAACTCAGCCACGTAGCACAAACCTTGTTTTTTACATCAGTTTGCAAAAACTAAGTTTACTGTTTGCAATACTGGGTCCTGACTATGCAGGATGGTGAAAAAAAAACCCTCTCACTGATGTCACTACAGGTGAAGAGAGATTACAGTACAGGTGAAGAGAGATTTCAGAACAATGGGCCCAAACAGACCCTGGGTTACAAAGTTTTAATTTGCAATGCACCCTGAGATCAGCAAATTGTTGGGAGAAGGAGTCTTTATCCCTTGTGTGACAACTTCAGGCCTTGCTAGGAAGAAAATGTTCACTGCCAGTGGGGTTGAAAGCTTGGCAAATGGTATCAAAACAACAAGTGCAGGATGAGTGGGGCTGGGCTGCTTTGTTTGTTGTTGCTTTGACAAACCAACTAATTAGACAAGTGCCAGGCACTGCCTGCATGCCACCTCAGTAGTTTGTGTAAATGTGGAGGCATTTCAGCAGCAATATCAGTAGTTTTCTCCCATTGCAGAAACGACCACAACCCTTTGGTATGGGGGTGCTTTATGCTGTTCCAGATTATGCCCTTTGCTACACAGAGCACAGTAAACCAGTAGATAGTACTGGAAGTGCCCAAGGCACAGGCTTCTCATGCCTGACCTCAACTTTTCTATACATCACTAATGTAAATGCCAATTTCCCTAAACTCTTACCAGGACTAAAATGAAAACAAGTACAACTATTTGCATCTGGAAGTATCAGACCAAGTTTTAAAATACATTGATTTCTCAAAATGTTTCCCTGATGGCTCCAAATTCCAACACTCACAATGAAACTGAGCAGTTTGAAATCAGTAAGGCTGAGTAACTTCCTCCCTGCCTGAGGCAGCTTCTCTCCCTTTCACTTCAATGTGAGACAACTGCAGGGGCAGTGCCAGGCTCCCTACAGCCCCCTGGCAGGACAACACCACCTCCTGTGAGGTTGAGAAGCCCTTAAGCCATAGGATCAAGCCCAGTACATGCCAGCGAAGCCATCCTTTTACAGGATGGCCTGCCATGCACCTTGCACCACCATCCATGAGAGCTCTGCCGTCCCAGAGCTGCCAAGGCTTGGCTCATGCATGATGCTGTAGCACAAAGTTTGGTTAAGGATGTTTAAGCTTGTTTGGTTTTATTACCACTTCACAGCCCCAAGAAGTGAGTGGAAGACCTTCAGATAGTTGACACTTATAGCATGCTAAATTACAAACCCAGACTTAACTTCAATGCCTGCAATGATCTGTGATGGTGACTCTGCCTTCTCCTCTACCAACTCAAGGCAAAAAGCTACATAGAGCTTTGCAAGTATAATGCAGAAGCAAAGAGATTGCCCAAATCTAGCTTGAAGTACAAAACAAATACATATAGATGTGCACACATACCTCTACACAACTTGATTTTGACTTTCTCTTGTTTGTCTCCTCCTTTGCCTTTTGCTACATCAGTTCTACCAGAGGCAAAGATACGTTCACCTGACATTCCAGTACTCTAGAGCCAGATGTCATCTGGTGCCCATCTTAAAAAATATTCAGATGGTCTTTCATCTGAATTTGTTTCTCATTAAATGTTCCTGATGATGCAGAGAAGGGTGGAGCAAAGGAAAACATGCAGTGAAGTTTATGACTTTTATTTTGCTGACCAAACCAAATGCATTTGTTTCCTCTAATTTTGCATTCCATCTTTTCCTCTAATTTTATTGTGCTTGACTGAGCTCTTCCTTTCTTTTGTGGAGCTGATTATTTTTTCAATTATGAAAGTAAGTAGAAGTTAAGATAAAAAAGCAAAGCAATTAAAAAAAAAGTCAAAACATTTCTTTCTGAAATTCAAAATTTCAATTTCTTTGACAGATTCGTGAATTTGTTTCTTCTGGAGCTAAATATACAGAGCTGGTAAACATTTCACTGCAAAAATCCTGCCTATCTCTGAAGAGAAGCATTTTTTCTGCTTGCATTTTTTGCATGGGAAGAGAAGTCATTTAGCAAACTAGGACAATGCTTAGAGCTGCCGGTGCAGCCCCTCTTGATTACCGATGCTGGCTGCTATCTGCTGCCTGCTGTGGACCATGTAATCTCCTAGCATCAAGTCCCCAAGGATTAGGGGCCTAGAACTGAGTGCAAGCATAAAAAACTGTTCACTCGCAGTTTGCACCAGTCAGTAGCAGCAACATTCATGCACAAAAGGAAAAACGTTTATGGACCTGAGTAACAGTTCAGCAAATCCTCATTGGATTCTTTTTCCTCCCTTCCCAAATAAATGAAACCAAACACAAACTGATGCTGATCACAGTGTGTTCCGAGTAATGGGCCACTTTCAGCTGAAGCACCGCAGATCTCTCCTGGCTCTCAGTGCAAAGATGCTGATTTATACAAGTGAGACACATGGCCCACAGTTTATGTTACACATCCAAAATCCCATATAGTCTTAATTTTGCTTTTCAAAGCCTACAGAAATCCACAAATTAACACCTTTTAACGTTATTCACTTTGAGTTTGTCAGTTTTTCTGCAATAATCAATTAGCAGTTGTTTTCAAGCTAGGGTTTCTCTCTTGTTGGCGGGCATATTTATGACACATGGTTACACCTACAAGAATACATTTAAAGTTTTCTGAGTGACTTGGAGCTACACAGGCAAACTAGTGCCTTGCAGTTACTATAGTCTTTTATACCAGTAAGAGATTGCATTTATCAACATCAAGCAAGACATTTCTGCTTTCTGTGATTAAGGTAATCCAGGCTAAAGTTTTAAAGAAGCTGAGTTACTTTGACCTATGCTTTTGAAATGTTCAGAGATATTAACAGAGTGCCATGCATAAAACTTTTACCTGTATATCTCCCCCTCGACTAACTTCTTTTTCTGAGAAAGAGTATGCTGTTTCTTATAGAGCATCCAGTTGAACAAAGGAGAAACAGAGCCTGAATTCAGTGCTCTGGGCAACAGAATCTGATGCAACTCGCTTTCATCTCAGTCTAGCTTATCTGGTAGGCAGACCCAACGGGAGGCATGAATTCCTAAGGATAAGTTATATTATACAGCATGTGACTGGATTCAGCCAACTCACCAGTGATGAATTTGCCTTCTCTTCCAGAGTTTTACTTGCTTTTAAACAGAAGCCTTTGCAAATGGAATGAGTCTGTCAGTGTAATCTTTACCATAGTTAGACATGATGCAAAAAAAGGCACAAATATGCAAGCTACAGAGCCACAGTCCTGCCTGCATGTCAAACCAGACAAATGTGTTTACATCCACACATGTATATACATACATAAAGCACACATGACCTGAATGAGCTTATCTTTCATGGCACAGGATGGTGACAGGATTTGATTCCAAGCCTTACTACGGAATTCTTCCTTGACTTGAGGTAACACATGTCTTTCACTTAGACAAAACAGTCATCTGAGGGCAAGGGCTGTGTTTACTGCATGCTTGTATACTGCCTAATGAAATAGCCTGATGTGAGTTGAAATTCTGCCATGTCATAAATAAGTTATTGATAGATTTGGGGTATTTTAATGCCAGAAATTAATCACGACTAGGGCAGTGTTGGGGAAGTACTACAATTACGGAACAAGGTTTTGCTAGCTTTGTTTTCTCCTGTTGTAATAAATACTGCAAACAGTCATCTTACTGCACTAGTTCAAAGCATTCCAGGTTGCAGAGAGCTACTTCACTGTTTGGGGGATATCAGTATAATATATGCTGGTACTTTATAAGGGCTTTCTTCAGACATGCAGAAATTTGAGACAGAATTCATCAACACCTTTTCCTCTGACTGCCAACACAAAGCCATGGCTGGGAGATGTGAAATATTCTGTAGCAGCCAGGGAACAGAGGACCTAACTAGGGAAAGCAATAAAAACTGCATGGTGAGGCACAGACTATGAAGTCCATGCCCGGTTCACATCAGCCGATGTTCATCTAGGTTACCCTCGAGTCAAGTGGCGTGTTTTTAGTATTTCTTCTGGAAAGGTAGCAGCTTCATTAAATGTGACGCTGCACATTATCCACCATCACTCTCGTCATCCTCCTCTAGGATACACCCCCCCACACCATGCTACAGAACACTGCAGAGCCAAAGACCCTCGTTGCCCATCAAGAACTGAGAAGAGACTAAGCGCTACTTTCCAAGCCATGTGTCACGATTATTTACCGCACAGACCCCTGCTTTTAAATATGTGTTTTAATTTCCTATAATCCCAGCTCCTACCATGATTATGTGGAATTCCATTTATTCTATTTGTTCTATTTTAAAAGGGATGAAGTCATCTGTGCTGGAAACTATGACCTGATTGAAAGTACTGAAATGCTGCAATGTCTCAGGCACAGCTCTGGCATATGAAGAAGTATAAATTAAAGTCTTCTGCAGACATTTGATCTCTTGCTATGAAAAGGAATATTGTGCTTCCTCTGTTTAACAGGATTCTCTGTCCACTGTGAAAAGAACCCTGTTTGCACTTTTTTTTTTTTCCCCAAAGTGTGGCATTTTTTTCCACTCTAAATAGGATTGCAAATTAAGCTTCAGCATGTATACACACAGAGTCTATATATTACTGACTGCTGTGAACTAAGGGATGCTGATGCCAGATCTCACAGGCTCATTAACTAACTGATTCAATTGTTACCAATGAATCTAATGCTTCTGAGCTGCGGGACTGTGTACTTTTTACTACATCCAGCTATATCCAGGACTCCACAATTGCAGACTATTTTTGGTCATGAGTAACAGACTGTGTTAACATGCAAAGCAGCATGGTAAAGCAGTTAACAGTCTTTGCTTACAGTTATCTACAAAAATTCCAGTAGCCATGCAAACTCTGCACCTCTTAGCACAAGGTCACCATCTACAGATACCATTTCATTACTCAAGGTAGTTCTTGCAGACTCCCATATAGTTCTATGCAGAGAAGTCTCTTACTCCAGAATGTTAAGTAAATGTGTACAAACCTGGGTTCACACAACGTGAGCTATAATCCAGGATGTTGTGTTGTAAAATAATTCACTAAAGTTAACCATCTCATGCTATGCATTTGCTACAGAATTAGCTCAACTTGCCTACTCACCTCCAGAGTTAGGGAAACTTAAGTGAGAATAGTCACGATGAAAAATAGTACTTGAGCTGCTGCAGGGCTAGCAACAGATTTGGTGTGCGAACTACGGCAAATTCCCTCTCTTTTCCACAAGCCAGACAACTCATATTAATTGTCAAGGAGTGTTTTGTGTTACTAAGATTCATGTTAGGGGCAATACTCTTGTAAATACTTCAGGGAAAACAGACCCTTAGTGATTTCTTTATCAAAAGCTTTCAACTTATAACAACAATAACTGGAGAAGATCTTGCCGTGCTCAATAGTGACCTGCCTTTCATCCCATGAAAAATAAGGGGGCGGCAATCACTGCAGGCAGTGGAAGCTGACTCAAGACAATGGAAATACTTGTTCTGATAGAGCTCAATAAGAGATTTTTTTTTTTAAATAGAAGTCCTGCAAAAAGCAGCCTGTACACTGGTAGCTGAGTTATTTCTGTGCTCTACGTGGTTACCAGCAATAGTCTTTTCAAGAGTGGTGTGGACCTATTGCCAGACAAGGCAGGGCTGTGAGTAGCTGAGGACTAGCCCTGCTGCAGCATTGCTGGTGCAGCAACTAATAGCCCCTGGTGGCAGAAATGGGGTCCTGGGCCATAGGTAGAGAGGAGGAAGTCCAGGCAGGCCCCTCAAGGCCCTGTCCCAGCACAAGAAAAGACATATAAAGTGCCTTAACTTGCCATCTTTGGCAAGAGGCACAATATCTGCTTGTAGGATCTTCTGTTCTAGCTGATGGTGTGAACAATGTCCTCAGAGAAAGATCTCCTCTCTTCTGTGTTAATACCAGAAACAACTCAGTCCCCTGTCCCTGACCCAATACAATTGTACATCTTTAGAAAGCTAGCCAGAGGAGTTCTTTTGATACTTCTATGTTACAAGACTGATTTTTTTTGCTAGCCACCATTTTTAATATCATGCTCTTCCCCTAAGAAGAAAACTAACTTTGTTGAAACAAAAAGGTTTTAAGTATTTTAGCCACAAATATTTTAAGCTGACATCTACTAGTCTGCACTCCCCCCTATTTTCTGCTGCTAATGGAACCTTGCAGGAGAAAAAAATCTTCATCCCTTCACTATATATTCCCTCATTTCATTCCACAATAATATGATATTCAGTCATTGCTCTTTGATGTTCCTTTGTGCTGGGATTTTCAAAGGAAATTAACTACCAAAATATGATGACACTCAGCAGCAGAAGCTGTGGGTCTCACTGCACATTCAAGCTCTACTACTGAAAAGAGAAGTATCATCTCTGACCTAGAGACTGATATCTTTTATGGCACTTAGTCCTGACAGAGATACCTAGTAGTGTCAAAGAAATTAATGTCCACTAGAAAACTGAAAACCTGTGATATGTAACACATACCTCTTGCGGTGTTTTGGGTTTTTTCAATCAGAAGTCCTTATGTCATCTTTGGACACTTCAGTATAAAATAGAAATCAGCTAATACAATCAAAATAGAATAATACACATCGATGTGCAACTTCTGCTTCATGTTTGCAGAGTCATTCCACTAATTTTTGAACACTATATGAGCTTTATTCTGAGGTGGCTGCTCATCTGGAACAGCCTTTAGAAATTGTTTGAGTTCCTTCAGTGTGATTGGATTCGTTTTGCTTTGGTAGAGAAAAAGCATTTTTAGTAAGTTGAAGCTTTGTGATCAAGAGGAGTGCTGGGTTCTGGTCCCCACGCAGGGACCATGTTTTACATGTAGTAATCAGTCAAGAAAAAGGGCATTTTTAGTGGCAATCAGATGGAAGGGGAAACAAATGTATTAATCTGTAAACTGCTAAGCAAAACGAAGTGGGCGAGGGTCATCTTTAAAGACAAACTCTGGCAGATTTACAAGCCAAATCAGAGGTCTATTGGAAGGCATCTGACTCCCAGAACACCCAACAGGCCAACTCCAGGGTCCAAACCAGGCTCTCCTGGAAATTTATGTCCAACTGCTCAGATTGAAGCACTTCTGGAAACATAAGTGAGCTGAAGTACTTCAAATTTAAATGCAAATAGCAGTAGGTATCACCAGAGCAGTTTCCTATGATCCATATTTCCTCAAAGCTAAAAATCACAAGTGGCTTCCCCTTGAGCACTTGCAGAAATGGAGCAGAAATAGTTCACCACTAGCTGAAATATACTCCTATCTTCACTAGAAACATGAACTCTTATGAACTGCAAGTTCCTAATTGAAATTTAATACATTTAATGAACAGACTTTCTGTATTTTTCCCCAGAGGGTAAGCATTCCTACTTGATTAAGAAGGATCCTCCTTTTGCTTATACCTTTGCAGTTAGCCATCTAGTCCTTGAGACAGTTACTGCAGCACTGTCACAAAAGGCATTACTGATTTCAGTGTAAGAGTT
This sequence comes from Melanerpes formicivorus, assembly GCF_026170545.1. Classification (NCBI taxonomy): domain Eukaryota; kingdom Metazoa; phylum Chordata; class Aves; order Piciformes; family Picidae; genus Melanerpes; species Melanerpes formicivorus. Next base: position 8,064,784 of record NW_027142360.1, on the reverse strand, counting down.
ACTCTTTTGAGTGCCTTACTTCCTCCAGTGCCCAAGACATGATTGAAAACTCTCTAAATGTTCCTCCAACAAGAAGATTCCCAGCTCTTACAACTACCTCTGGTTATACCACCCTTGACTCACTCCTAATGTAGAGATGCAGCCAGCATTGTAGCTGTGTCCTCATTACTGCTAATGGCTGACAGTAATAAGAAACAGTATGCCCATTTTTGACAGCCATCCATCACAATTCATCTGGGAGCTTAGAAGAGGGACTGCAGTTCTATGATCTGAAGCTCTGTAACTCTACAACTTGAATATCTACAGAGAAGGAACATATCTCCTGATAGCTGGAAACATGTTCATTACATTTTTTTCCAGTAGTCTTTTGGATTTCACAATCCAGAGCACAGAGCCATAAAAAGTTCACAGAGGTACATTTTTCCTGCTAGCCAGGTAGAGCATTATGCATCTCTCCACAAGGATGAGGAAAAAGCAATAATCAAGTCTTCTTACCAAGAATGCTTTGGAGTCAGTGCTGCTGAAGACTTCATAGCTTCCTGAGCTGGAAAACCTCTCTAAATTTCACTAGAATGGACACCATACAATCCCAAAGCAGCAAAAAGAATTGTAAAGGTACATATTTTCTGATCTCTCTAGATTACATGTTGTACTTGGTGCTTTACCCCCATCCACATGGATGACAGAAGGACTACATGTTTCTAAAAAGGATAAGCTCAAGAAAATATGAGCAAATGACCTGCAGTGGGTCAGACCATCAAGCTCACTACCCTGTTTCCAACTGTGGCCATCAGTGGATGTCTGGGAAAGAGTACAAAAAAAGAGCAAAAAAGTTATGTTTATCAAAAATACTCTCTCAGCTTCCAAAAATTTCTAACTCAGAAACTTCCTGCTCTGGTGAAACCATGTCCCCTCTTCCAAAAGCTCCAGTCTCTCTGCACAGTGTGAAGCCAGTGCTGAGCATAACAGTTGGGAACTTCCAGTTCCTAAAGCAATCAAGTGGAACTACATGTAAGCAGGCCCCTACCAAAGACTTTCCATACATAGCTGACTTTCCTCCAGCACTACTGACCATTAACACAAGATGCTGGAAGGCAGAACCCTCCCACCTCCACTGCTGTTTGTACTTTTCGCTACCTTAAGTCATCCTCCAAAAAAAAAAGCAAACAAACAAACAAAACAAAACCAAACCGACATCATGAGAAGGTGAAGGATACTCTGCTCTCCAATTTCCCTCCCTTCTCAGGAATGATGTGGCAATCAGGTTGGCTTTGCCCAGAAATACCAAGAAGTTATTCATAATATTTATTATTCCTCAGTGTTTTTCCACTGTCCCAGTGAAGCTGCTAGCCAGCTGCTCTTAAGAAGTGCATATATTAAAGAAAAAAAAAAAAGAGAGAGAAAAATGCTTTGTCTCTAAGCTGGACAAAGAAAGGCACTATACAATTCTCATCAAAATCTGCTGTAAACACTTCATTTGCCTTCATATTTGAACTGCGATGATCAAAGTTTAAGCTGTGCTCATTATGCACTTGTTGACTGGAAAAAGGGAGAGAAGACAAATGACATTATTTCCATTCCTTGACTGGCTCTGATGACCAAGTCTCTGGTTCAAAATTCACTTTGGTTAAAAATTCACATGTACTAGCCTAGAATTCACTTCCTCTGAAGGTTTGTTAAAATTCAGCTCTCTGGATGTTCATGGAAAGAGTTCAGAGAGCACAAATTCTGGCAACGTGAATTACAATTTCAAATGAATATTAGCCATCCTTTTAGCAGCAGTCATTAAATTCTGGTTTAAAGCATTAATCAAAAAGGCCTCTGAGTGATGTCTGCAAATTCAATAACAAAATTAATCCATTAATTGATGATGGAATGTGTTTACCCATAGATAAAAATACAATATTCCAAGCGCTATTACAATTGCCATTATTGTTTTCTCTCCAAATTTTGTTGTACCTTTTAGGGGCACTTCAGTAACCACCTTGTTTCAGGATACAAAGGGCTATAGAGCTTTGCCCACTCTGAATAGTCCTCTGAATGGGGCCTTTGTTTTGTGTGGTGTTTTGGTAGGAAATGGTTGCTATTTAGGTCTCCAAGAGGGAATATAAAACTATGCTCACCTAATCAAACAGACCAGTAAATACAGCAGTTAATCTGACAACTTCAAATTCCTGAATTGCATTTGGAGAAACAATTTAACACAAACAATCATTTAAAGCCTGCATTAATCATCTACCTTGGGTTACTAAGATGCATAATTTGTTTTAATTATTGCAAAGTTGTGTTTCTAAGTGACGTTTCTAGCAGCTGGGTGGTTTATTAAAGCCAAAAGAGGGGAAAGGTACTGTTAATCTTTTGCATCAGCAGAGCTGTAAAATGAAAGCAGTGTTATCACATGTATCAGAAGACAGGCCCATCATAACTCTGTGTCTAAAAAATGTACTTCCTAAGTATTCTACATATGGGAAATAAGATTCCTTGAAAACTAAATCCCTTCTTGTTCTCCATGGCGGCATAACGTTCCTTTCTGAGCAGCCTGCATGGTGAATGTGAATCTGGAAGTATTGCTTGGTTTGCTTGAATTATGAACATATCTACAATAGCTTCATAGTTACCTTGAAAACATTCAGTGTGCACTTCAGAAACAAAAGGGAGAAAGGCAAAAGCATGTGTAAGAAAATAATTCCACCTGGCACTTCAGCACAACACATGATGGCACTTTAAAACAATGACAGAAAAAGACATTTTCACTTGAATATAGTTAAATACAAAGATAAAACTGTGCCTCTCAGGACAACAGCACTAGCAATCTTGTCCTTGCAGCGTTGCAAGGTAGTTTGGCCAAAGCTCTGTTTTTAAAGCATTACACAAACTCTTTCTTCCCTCTTGAAAAAAAAAAGAAAGTTAAAACCCCCCTGGCTTTTAAAAGAGCCATTGTCACTTCTGGCAGAATGTTTATTTTACTGTCTCACGCACAGCAGAGGGCATTCCGCCTATAAAGAGCAATTATGTAGCACTGGGACAATTTGAATACCCTAATCAATGCTAGTTAAAGCACAGATAAATACATTTTTATAGTGCCAGGGCTCCTACCCTCCTTAGAAATTACTGTCAATTTATTGAATCAATAATCTTGGAACAGTAAATTATAATACCTTTTGTTTTACTAAACCCATCTTACAGCCTGTTTGAAAAGCACAGCTTTATAAATGTTGCAACAGGCTAAGGGGAGATTTCCAACCATGGCTTTGTGTCTGTCCCATTATGTGAAAGACTAAATTGTAAAAGAAAAAAACAAAACAACAACCACAAAACAACAAAACCAACACTAACCACCAAAACCCAAAACATCAACAAAAAACCCGAAGGTGCAGAAGCACAGAAACAAAATAGATCCTTAAATACAGAGACTGCCTGGGTTAACATGGAATGGAATGGAATGGAATGGAATGGAATGGAATGGAATGGAATGGAATGGAATGGAATGGAATGGAATGGAATGGAATGGAATGGAATGGAATAGAACAGAATAGAACAGAACAGAACAGGACCAGGTTGGAAGAGACCCTCAAGATCATCGCGTCCAACCTATCATCCAACAACACCTAATCAACTAAACCATGCAACCAAGCACCCTATCAAGTCTCCTCCTGGGCACCTCCAGTGATGGTGACTCCACCACCTCCCTGGGCAGCCCATTCCAATGGGCAATCACTCTCTCTGTATAGAACTTTCTCCTAATCTCCAACCTAAACCTCCCCTGGCGCAGCCTGAGACTGTCTTGTTCTGGTGCTGGTTGAAGCTCATCCCTTTCTGGGGCAGAATTTGTTAGCTCCTTCCTTACTAGCAATACCTTTATTGATTTGTTTTGCACAAAGTGGAGAATACTAAATTAGTAAGAATTCAGATGTTTAAGAGCAGAGAGTGATCTCCACTACAGCATAACTTTGCAATGGCTCTATTAACTTCAGCAGCACAATTCTGGATCTACATCAATGCAATGGTGATCACAGACTTACCCAACACCTGAAATTACATTTTCTGTAGAAGAAATGTCAGCCTAAAAATGACAGTGGAATTAATTTATCCTCTAGAAGTCACCACATCATTCAGCCTAATGTTCACCATGTTGATAATAGTCACTTCTCCATAAGCTTTCCTACTCTATGCTTTTGCAATACCTATTGCAAGGAAACCCACATCCCTGGCTGTTAAGGTGCTAGAGTAATCCAGTTAATATTATTATAGAATAGAATAGAACAGAATAAACCAGGTTAGAAGAGACCTTCAAGATCATTGCATCCAACCTATCATCCAACACCAACCAACCAACTAAACCATGCAACCAAGCACCCTGTCAAGTCTCCTCCTGAACACCTCCAATGATGGTGACTCCACTACCTCCCCGGGCAGCCCATTCCAATGGGCAATCACTCTCTCTGTGTAAAACTTCCTCCTGACCTCCAGCCTGAACCTCCCCTGGCGCAGCCTGAGACTGTGTCCTCTTGCTCTGGTGCTGGCTGCCTGGGAGAAGAGACCAACCTCTGCCTGTCTACAACCCCCCTTCAGGTAGTTGTAGAGAGCAATGTGGTCACCCCTGAGTCTCCTCTTCTCCAGGCTAAGCAGCCCCAGCTCCCTCAGTCTCTCCTCATAGGGCTTGTGTTCCAAGCCCCTCACCAACTTTGTTGCCCTTCTGTGGACACACTCCAGCAAGCCAACCTCCTTCCTAAACTGAGGGGCCCAGAACTGGACACAGTACTCGAGGTATGGCCTAACCAGTGCAGTGTACAGGGGCAGAATGACCTCCCTGCTCCTGCTGGCCACACTGTTCCTGATGTTCCTGATGCATGGTCTGGACCGTGTTCCATGCATCTGTATCTCACTGATTCCAGACTGTATCAGTTCAATAAGACATTCAATAAGCTACTCAAACATCTTCTTGTGAGGAACTGGAAGTTTCTGTTTACCTTTTCCTGGTAAATTAAGTTGGAGCAGGGGCTGATGGCTGTTCTAGTGGGAGCAGTTTCAGGACAGGAACAGAGATACACAGCAGAGTCTATTTTTTATCTTGAATAGCTAATTGTTCTAGGTAAAGGTAAGAGCTTACCTGGTGGCAATGAGAAAATTCTTTCTGAATTTAATGCATCCAAATCTAATCCTAGCTCTTTTTTACTGGTTACTGTCAAGGTTTCAACACTGGGACAATTACTGATGAAAACCAGACCTTCAACAAGGTATTAATTAGCTTAGTGGAGTAGGATTAATGATTCTATACAGATTTGAAACAACTGAGCATCTAGCCCAGACTAAAATTCTGTATCATACTCAAGAAAAAAACTACATGGCTTGCTACCCTGCCTCTGATCTCCTATTTTTGATGAAGGGTTTTGAAGATGGAGCTACAGTGCCTAGTTTATGTAATTTTTGCTTATTACACAATGTGCTAAACATAAGTAAAAGTAGGCTGAATCATATGGGGATGCAAACCTGGCCAAAACCCCCAGAAATCTCTGAGGTGGGCGTGAGGAAAATCAGCTGCTGTAATTATGATGGTGGTTGTGGGGGATAAAGGAGCAGCCAGATTTGGCTGAGTTTAAAGCAGTACTTTTTGATTTGCAGACAAGGAGTGTATTTTGACTTGCCTTCAGATTGTTAATTTTTAACTCTTGCTTCTTGCAAGGTTGCCAGTGCCCAGATGGGAAGCATCACTTCAAATTCTGCCTACATCATCAAACAGCATCCATCCACAGATAATTTTTAACTTACTCTGCTTGTCACTGGCAAGCTGTAGCCATTTCATCTTGGTAACTCTAATCCAGTTCACCACTGCTCTTTTCTGCTGTCTGCCATAAACCTCTAGTAAACTGAAGCTTGAAGCTTCATGGCTCCATGGCACCCTGCCTTTTTAACCTGATACTACTTGCTCCTATGTCCTTTTGTTCTGACATACTAAGACAAAGGAAGAATTTCTATGAGAGGCTTTTACCATCAATCTGGCACAGCCATCCGTCTTTTTTGACAAAGTTGTACACTTAGGCATTCCTTAGGGTGCTGTGAATGTGGTTCATGAAGTCTGGGATGTTTCAGGAATCTTTGGATGAGAGAAACAACATAATGAAAGCCTTTTGCAGCAGGAGAAGCATCTGTTACCTAGGGATCCGGTTCTGGGCCCCTCAATTCAAGAAGAAACTGCTTGAGACAGTCCATCTCAGAGCTACAAACATGCTGAAGGCAGTGGAACATCTCCCATCTGAGGAAAGGCTGAGGGAACTGGGGCTCTTTAGCTTGGAGAAGAGCCTAAGGGATCACTGCATTCATGTTTGTAAACATTTGAAGGGTGAATGTCAGGAGGACAGAGCCAGGCTCTGCTTAGTGATGTCCAGGGATAGGACAAGGGGCAATGGGTGCAAGTTGGAACAGAGGATGTGCCACTTGAACATAACGAAGAACTTTCTCACTGGGAGGGGGACAGAGAACTAGAACAGGCTGCCCAGACGAGTTGTAGAGTCTCCTCCTCTGGAAACATTCCAAGCCCTCCTGGATGTTTTCCTGTGTGACCTACTCTGGGTCATCCTGCTCTGGCAGAGGGGTTGGACTGGTTGACCTTTCAAGGTCTCTTCCAAAGCCTAAAATTCTGTGATACTGTGTGACTTGAGACTACACCCTTAAAATGTATAGGACTTTTGTCATTGCTTTAATCAAGAAGAGGAAGCCCATAGCTGAAAAGTTACATCCAAAATCCAAATATAATTTTTACATGAAGTGTGTAGGACAACACATGCTTGCAGTAGTATCTGGGGATAAGAATTCACAAAATAAATGGTGGTCCAGAGCTACTATTCTAGGATTTCCCTGTACTTCAGATTAAGCTCCTCTACTGTCTCTGCAGCAACTGTATACAATTATCTTCTAACAGCAACCCTAAAGCAGATGTAATTAGGGATCTTTGGAGCAAACATATGCATATCTTAATTACAGAACCAATATGGGATACTATTTGTTCCAACATTTACCATTAAAAAAAAACCCAAAAAACAATATCTTGGGCATCTGATTTAGGAGATAGTTATTTTTATGCTAATTTTGATTAGAATGTACTCAGCTAAACCTGTCACTCCAAATATGACATTGATTCATTACCAGGGGAGAGGAGGACCATACAGCACCCATCCTGGCAATGCTGGCAGAAGACAGAAGACCAGAGCTTTCTCTACATTACACACTAAACTATCACTTAGAACAAAATCAGTATCTATACCTTACTGGATCAGGGATATTCAGGTACTCATAGGAGTTGCGAACTAAGATGCAAAGCAAGGAAGAAACAGACCCTTAGCCTGCATCATTCAATGAACTGTTTGATTTCTTGAGTTTCAGAACTGCTTTGAACAATGAAGTTATCCCTAGCTTATTGCAAGAGAATAAAAACAATGAAAAAGAGCTCCTGGGCTGCCAACACCCCAAACTTTTCTCATGAGTCAAGAAACTGAAGGTAGACATCAAAACGTATTGAGACATTACATGCATCTGCAAGATTAGATCAATATTTATGAGCAAAGCAAAATATGCAAAATACTGGATGTGTAACTACTTACAGCATCTGTATATTTTTTTCTTTGAGCTGTCCTCTGTGAGTTGTCTGGAACTCTTTTGCATCCTATATTTTCAGTAGAAGAAAAGACATCTTCATTCCATGGGCTAACGCCTGCAGAAAAAGACACAAGAAGCAGAAATGCTTGATTTTCAGTCTCTAGTCTGAGATTAATCTCATTCTCCATTTTCCCCTGTGCAATTAGGAAATATTAGCACTTAATTTCCTCAACAGGTGGTATTTGTAAGCATTAGAATTCCATAGTGGTCATACACTTCACAAATGCCTTGTAAATTAAACAAATCTTGTTTATAAATCAAGTTGTCTTCTGCACAATGGCAATTTTTTGTAAGAGTGAGCCAACAGTACACAGTTCAGTGAATCTCACAGAATGTTAGGGGTTGAAAGAGAACTTGAAAGATCATCAATTCCAACCCCCCTGCCAGAGCAGGATCACCTAGACTAGGTCACACAAGAACACATCCAGCTGGGTTTAGAATGTCTCCAGAAAAGAAGACACCACAACATCTCTGGGCAGCCTGCTTCAGGGCTCTGTCACCCTCTCAGTGAGAAAGTTTTTCCTTATGGTCATGTGGAATCTACTCTGCTCCAGCTTGCACCCATTGCCCCTTGTCCTGTCATTGGACAGCACTAAAAAGAGCCTGGCTCCATCCTCCAGACATTACCCTTCAAATCTTTATAAAGATGAATGAAGTCACCTCAGGCTCCTCTCCTCCAAGCTAAAGAGACCCAGCTCCCTCAGCCTTTCCTCAGAAGGGAGATGTTCCAATCCTTTCACAATTTCGTGGCTCTGAGCTGGACTCTTTCAAGCAGTACCCAAGGTCCTTCTTGAACTGTGGGGGAAACTGAACACAATAATCTAGATGTGGCCTCACCAGGACATAGTATGTAGGAGGAGAACCTCTCTTTCTCAACCTACTAACCACAGCCCTTCAACACACCCAGGATGCCACTGGCCTTCTTGGCCAAAAGGGGACATTGCTGACATGGTCATCCTGTTGTCCACCAGGACTCCTTGATCCTTTTCCCCAGAGCTGCTCTCCAGCAGATCAGCCCCCAATGTACAGTGCTCCATGGGGTTGTTCTTTAACAGATGCAAGACTCTGCACTTGTCCTTGTTGGATTTCAATTTCTCCCTGCCCAACTCTCCAGCCTGTGTAGGTCCCACTGAATGGCAGCACAGCCTTCAGGTGTGTCAGCCACTTCTCCCAGTTTTGTGTCATCAGCAAACTTGCTGGCAGTGCACTCTATTCCCTCTTCCAGGTCATTGATGAATATATCAAATAGTACTGATCCCAGTACTGACCCCTGTGAGACTCCACTAGATACAGGCCTCCAACTAGACTCTGTCCCACTGACCACAACTCTGACTTCTTTCCTTTAAGCACTTCACAATCCACCTCCAATCCACCCAATCATCCAGACCACACTTCCTCACTTTTGCTGCGAGGCTATTATGGGAGATGGTGTCAAATGCTTCCCTGAGATCAAGATAAACCACTCCCACTGCTCTACCAACATCCACCCAGCTGGTTATGTCCTCATAGAAGGCTATCAGTTTAATGCTTTCTTAGAATACAAAATGGCTTTACAATTGATGTTCCAAACTTCCTTTTTTTTTCCCCACTTCAAACTCTTTACCCTGTACTTCCCATCATATCTCATCTCTTCCTTAATCTAGACATTTTTGGAACAGCTTTGCTTTCTTCAGATTTTTAATTCCATTTGTTACAGATGACTTGTGCCTCCCTAAGGACACTGAATATCAAGTATTTATCGTTAGTGGTAGATGGATTAATCTTGTTGGATATTTAAGAATGAAGACCAGAAGGCTGCACTGGAATAATGTTTCCTAGTTGATATGATGAAGGTAGTGGTGTATTTCTTGCACCCTGCTTTAAATTAACAGCAGAGTGTGGAGGACAAAAGGCAAGTTGACCACATCAGTTAAGACATGAGTCAGTGAGTGCTCTGGGAGGTACAGGATCTTTCTTGATTTCTTGTCTCAGGCAAGCTCTACTGCAAATTTTCCCAGTTCTTAAGATTAGATGACCACCTGACCAAGAATAGTGTTCCAATGTCATTACAGTATCACAGTATTGCTAAGGTTGGAAGAGACCTCGAGGATCATCGAGTCCAACCTGTCACCACAGACCTCATGACTAGACCATGGCACCAAGTGCCATGTCCAATCCCCTCTTGAACACCTCCAGGGATGGTGACACCACCCTGGGCAGTACATTCCAATGACAAACGACTCTCGGTGAAGAACTTTCTCCTCACCACGAGCCTAAACTTCCCCTGGCGCAGCTTGAGACTGTGTCCCCTTGTTCTGGTACTGGCTGCCTGGGAGAAGAGACCAACCCCTTCCTGGCTACAACCACCTTTCAGGTAGTTGTAGAGGGCAATGAGGTCACCCCTGAGCCTCCTCTTCTCCAGGCTAAACAACCCCAGCTCCCTCAGCCTCTCCTCATAGGGCTTGTGCTCAAGGCCTCTCCCCAGCCTTGTTGCCCTTCTCTGGACACGTTCAAGTGCCTCGATGTCCTTCTTAAACTGAGGGGCCCAGAACTGGACACAGTACTCAAGGTGCGGCCTAACAAAAGCAGAGTACAGGGGCATGATATCACATGCATTATTGCTACTCACATTGTACCCAGGGCACTTAGTGGATAAACAGTAGACATCAAGGTTTGGGGCATTTCCCCTCAAGATCAGTGTCTGTGCAGAACAAATGGACATGACAACTATAAAACATAATAAATGAAGTGGATGTGACACAGATAGTTAATCACACCAATGTAGTAATTTCCAATGTAATGGCACTACTGAACAAAAGTAAAAATGCAAATAATATATGGCAGTATTTAATATTTGTGCAGTTCCCGATAAAGAACAATATTGTTTTTCTCATCTTCATTTCTCATCATCATTTATGGCACTCATAACAATCAGACTGTGATTGGAAAAAAGAAGAAGATAAGAAAGTGCCCTGCAAAACATCACCTGCCAGGACCACAACTGGGTGCCAGGGACACAAACTTCCATCCAAAACCAAATTATAACAGCATTAGTCCCCATCAGCATTTCACATCTTCAAAAGCAGATGCAAATCAAAATTAAATACTGTGACAGATATCCAACAGGTCCAGTAAGGCCATCTCACTTCTCAGAGGGAAAACAGAGGAAGATCTGCAGAAGGAGAGTATTTGAGGGAAAGGTGATTTCTCCAGTGACAGGCTACAACTGCAGTAGCAGCAAGAGCAGTTTGACTGCACTCTAGTTCATTGCCAGTTCTTAATCAAAGCCTCAGGGCATTATTGAAACAGGAACATAAGTAATAGTAAGAAATAGTGAAGGACAACTACAATGACAAATTGTTTCCTTCCAGCTGTGATGGCACTACTAGCTACAGGTCTAAGTTGGTCACTGCACTGCTGATCACAAACCTCTGAGCTCTGTTGTTTAGGCAGTTCTCAATCCATCTCACCGTCCACTCATCTAACCCACACTTTCTGAGCTTACCTATGAGGAGGTTATGAGAGACTGTCAAATGCCTTGCTGAAGTCAAGAGAGACAACATCCACTGCTCTTCCTTCATCTACCCATTCAGTCACACCATCATAGAAGGCTATCAGATTAGTCAAACATGATTTCCCCTTGGTGAATCCATGCTGACTATTCCAATAACCTTCTTGTCCTTCATGTGCTTAGAGATGGCCTCCAGAATGAGATGCTCCATCACCTTTCCAGGGATGGAGGTGAGGTTGAATGGCCTCTAGTTTCCTGGTTCTTGCTTCTTGCCCTTTTTGAAGACTGGAGTGACTTGGGCTTTCTTCCAGTCGCCAGGCACCTGTCCCATTCTCCAAGATCTTTCACAAGTGATGGAGAGAGGCACAGCAGCAACAGGAGCCAGCTCCCTCCGTACTCGCAAGTGCATCCCCTCAGGGCCTGTGGACTCATGGGTATTCAGTTTGCCCAAACATTCTCCCAGTCATTGACCAAGGAAGAGTCTTCCATCGTCCAGACTTTCTCTCTTACCTCCAGAGACAGGGATTCTGGAGGGATGGATTTAGCAGTAAAGACTGAATCAGAGAAGGCCTTTGGTAATTCTGCCTTCTCTGTGTCCTCTGTTACCAGGGTTCCCACCTCATTCAGCAGTGGGCCCACATTTTGCCTGGTCTTTCTTTTACCACTGTTGTATTTGAAGAAGCCCTTCTTGTTCTCTTTTCCTTCCTTTGCTAGATTTAATTCTAAGAGGCCCTTGTTGCATTCCTACTTACCATGCCAACATTTCTATTACCCTCCCAAGTCACCTTTTTTTTTTCCACATACTATAAACTTCTTTCTTACATATGAGTTTTTTGAGCAGCTCCTTCTCATCCATGCAGATCTCCTGCCTTCTCTGCTTGATTTTTTACTTGAAGGAATGCACTGACTTTGAGCTTGGAGGAACTGGTGCTTGAATATTAACCAGCTCTCTTGGGCTTCCCTACCTTCTAGAGTCCTAGCCCATGGGATTCCTCCAAGCCAAGGCTTGTTTTATAACACAGCCATACATAAGGAAAAGGAGGGGAGAGAGGAAAGAAGTAGGAGCTCATGGTGGTATTTCTTGTTTAATATTTGTGCTAATTCTTTCTTAGTTCAGCAGCTCAGTCATCTGTGCTTTCTCTGGGACATGACTCTAGCTGATGTGAGACCCAGTAGTGAGGGCAGAACTGATTAACTGTGGGCTCCCCTGCTGCTGATTTCAGTCAGAAAGGCATGTATGGGCCATTTCCCCAGCAAAATTTGTTTATTGAAAGTCATAGATGGATTTCCTCCTGCTTTCCCTTTCTCCCTCCCTGCCACAAGGAAGGCTCACATAGCCAGGGTGTAGTAGGAAGAGCAATAGTGGGAGCTGGCTTCTACTTGTGTCTTGCTATACATGCCACAAGACATAGTGTAAGGGAGGAAGAATGACATGACACACACCTATAGTCTGTGAAGGGTATGTTTGAAATAATCAGGGGACAAGACCCAAAGGAGACCTCTGAAAATCTAGACTGCCTAGAGAGTGATAAAGCATATAGTCTGAAATGACTGATCAGCAGCCCAACACAGAAGTCAAAAGCAGCCAGCTCTAGGACACAAAGTGTTCAGTTGCTAAGTGTGGATCACCAGCAAGATTGCTCAGGACTGAAGAACAACACCTTACAGACTGCTGCTTGATGACTGTGCCATAGCCTCACCTTTCCTTCACAGGAGGAAAAGAACCACTGCATGGCACAGTTGTTTTCCTTGGGCTTCTAGAGCTGGTGGTACAGCAAACTTCTTTGCCAGATACAGTTTGCATGCACATGGGCAGCAGTGACTTGTACTGGTCAAACTGGAGATCAGGGATTGCTCTATTACTGGGCTATTCAAGAGGGCTCATTTTATTGCTCCAGACAGATCAGAGACGGTTTTGAAATCTGACTGATACATTGACACAGCTGCCCAGAAGAGGCCTTTGAAATACTCAGCCTATTGGTTTTCAAGGATTGATTTGCCTGCCCAGGAGAGGTGAGAGGCAGCCTTAGATCAGAAATGGATTACTGTCACTTTGTGGCAGTCATTATTTTCAGCTGCCTCATCTTAATCAGACGAAACGGTGGGTCAAGAATGCAGCCAGACACGTGAGAGGACTCTTTGCTTTCACCAAAGACAGTTTGTAACACAGAGTCAGGGGAGGAAAAGCAGCCCCAGTGCAGACAGCAGTGTAGTAAAGCTAGTTGCAGTGTTTTGTCATGAAGGCTGTTTTGGTATTACATGAAAGCCACCATCCTTTGAATTAATAAAAAACAGGTATTTTGCAAATCACTGCTCTCCTCTTTAAAGCTTCTGCAGTTTAAAACTATTTTATTGATGGATTTCCTCCCTTCTTTATTTTTAAATTTTCTTCATGCTTTCTTTCTTGCATTTGTGCACTGAAAAAGAAGAGCACAGGGAGAGGCTGGGGGACACTTGCTTCCTAGTTAAAATGGCATATCTTTACTTTTTTATTTCCCCTTTGTTTTTAGAAGTGCTAAAAAATGACAAATAAATAAATGTAAGAAAATCCACCTGGTTTTGCTTCAGAGATGCCAGTTGCATACGAGCAAACAAGTGCACCCTTTCAAGCTGACAGAAACCCCTTTCCAAAGTCTGGGATCTTGTTTCTTGAACTCCATAGTGAAAAACTGACCTTCTTTGCAATAGCTGGATCCAAAACACCCTGATCCTACAGCCAGGGGAAAAGCTGAAGGAGTTTTCTGTGGTGCAAGAAGGTAATGGCTTGTTCCTTTCAGTTACATTAGCTTATGTATAAGCATAAATATTACACTCAGCTATTTAGTTCAAGAGTAATGAATGCTGTAACAAATAGGTATGCTTCAAGGAACTTACTTTAGGATAGGATAGGATAGGATAGGATAGGATAGGATAGGATAGGATAGGATAGGATAGGATAGGATAGGATAGGATAGGATAGGATAGGATAGGATAGGATAGGATAGGATAGGATAGGATAGGATAGACTAAACTAGGTTGGAAGAGACCTTCAATATCATTGCATCCAACCTATTATCCAACACCACCTAATCAACTAAACCATGCAACCAAGCACCCCATCCAGTCTCCTCCTAAACACCTCCAATGACGATGACTCCACCACCTCCCCAGGCAGCCCATTCCAGTGGGCAAACTTCATCTAGTGTACAAAAGTCCTCCACAGCAACTGGTAGAACAAAGCCTAGCTCTCACTTTTTAAGGACAAAATATAATGGAGACTGGCTGCTGGTGCTCAGTCAGGTCAGGGCCATGCAAGCCAGTCATGTGCATAAGCACAGGATAAAGTCAAACATTTCTAAATCTGTCTACCAAAGGCAATTGTTTGTACATGCACTGGGCTACTATGCTATTATGCCCATCAGCAAGTCTGCTGGTGGCACCAAACTGGGAGGAGTGGCTGACACAGCTGAAATCTGGCAGACCTGGGCAGGCTGAAGAGTTGGGCAGGGAGAAATGGAATGAAATCCAACAAGGACAAGTGCAGAGTGTTGTATCTGGGAAAGAACAACCCCAAGGACCACTGTACATTGAAGGCTGATCTGCTGGAGAGCAGCTCTGGGGAGAAGGACCACAGGATGATCATGAGCCAGCAATGTGCCCTTGTGGCCAGGAAGGCCAGTGGCATCCTGGGTGTATTAGAAAGGGTGTGATTAGTAGGTTGAAAGGGGTTCTCTTCCCACATCTACTCTGCCCTGCTTAGGCCACATCTGGAATATTGTGTCCAGTTCTGGGCACCTCCGTTCAAGAAGGACCTCAGGGAACTACTTAAAAGTATCCAGCACAGAGCCACAAAGATGCTGAAGGCAGTGGAACGTCTCCCTGCTGAGGAATGGCTGAGGAAGCTGGATCTCTTTAGCTTGGAGAAGAGGAGCCTAAGGGGTGACCTCATTCATGTTTATAAAGATGTGAAGGGTGAGTGTCAGAAGGATGAAGCCAGGCTCTTCCCAGTAATGTGCAATGATAGGACAAGAGAGAATGGGTGCAAGCTGGAGCAGAGGAGGCTCCATGTGAACATAAGGAAAACTCTTTTCACTCTGAGGTTGTGGAGTCTCCTTCTCTGGAAGCATTTCAAACTCACCTGGGTGCTTTCCAGTGTGACCTACTCTTGGTGATCCTGCTTTGGCAGGGAGATTGAACTGGTTGATCTTTCAAGGTCTCTTCCAATCCCTAACTTTCTGTGAGTCTGTGATTTAGCATGATAGCAGAGAATAACAGTACCAGCTGGTCATCCAGTAGGCTGGAAATGCTAGAGTAGCTTGTACACAGAGCCACTCTTTTTGAAACAATGCAGGAATTGGTGTAGCATCAGAATGCAGCATTCAAGCTACCATCACTCAGCTGGTGTACAGAAGCTTGTTGAGTCAGGACAATCTGATTGTACTTCTCAACCATTTCATTCAAGGCCAAAATGAGCTCCAGGCTCTAATTCGAGTGCCCTGCAATCATACATACGAGTAGCCGAAAGTCTGACTCAACAGTAACGCTCACAGCACTCATCACATCCCTAGAGGTAACAGTTTGTGAGGCCTATACCAAGCAAACAGAAAAGTGATGTCCCTGCCTCAAAAAGATGTATTTATTTTCATGGCAAAACAAAAGGAGACCACTGAGAATAAGCTATAATAAAAAACTCATGACTGGAAAACAGGGGTTGGAATCTAGTCATTTGTATTCACATCCTTGATGTGACTTTGTGATTCTTGGACATCTGAGGTTCTCTGACACACTTCTGTGTTTTCCAAAGAGGAACAAAATATGAAATCATAGTTATTTATTAATGTTTGCAAAGCACTTTTAGCTGAAGAGAAAGTCTTGGCTGACAAAAGGACCATAATAAAGCCTAGATGACTGCTCAAGGTTCCCCTTCCATGACACAGGCTCTGGTGGATGTAGGTGGCTCTCATTCACACCTTTGGTACCTGGCATTGACAGAATAGCACTGGGGACATTCTGGAGCATTTCTGGAATATCTTGCACACTCTTTCTACTCAAGCAGTTGGTGCAGAGGCCTCTCTAATACCTTAGACACAGAGCAAGCCAAGAACAGCTCCAGATCCCTAGCAAGTAGAGCTGTGGCACAGCAGTATTTCAGTCCCAGACTCAGGCTGAATGCAGTCAGACAGGGGTCCAGGCAACAGGCGGTAATTTTGAAGTGGTGTAGCCACAGAAAGCTCTGTATGTCAGGGACAGCAGAGTCCCAGTTCATCTCTACTACATCTCTGGTAGAGGTCATCTGATTTTTGTATGGAAGGATGATAAATGTTTTATTCACAAGACCTCTTGAAGTTGCTGTGACCACAGGAAACTGAGAAGTTTAAACAGAGGACAACAGGCAAAGCAAAGTGTGACACGTTGTATTGCTTATTCAAAGACAAAGAAGGTTGGGAACAACAGTTCTTACACAAAGCCCTGTTTATATCAAGCAAGGCATAATTTTAAACTTCTTGCCTGAGTAATTTTTGTGGTATCTTTTTGTCACCCTCCACTGGATGAAAAAACAGAAGCACAATCATGCTCAAAATAATTATTTTTTTTTCTTAAGGAAATCCTAATGAATCTGGATCCCAGTAAAACACCACTGTGCTGCACCACCAGAACACCAGCCACCAACAGCTGAAGCTGAACAGTCACCCTAAGAAATGGATTTTGTAAGTCATCTAGGCCTGTGAAAAATCAGGGACATCCAAGCTCTGTAGAATCATTTGACTGAATACACTTTCCCTCCGCCACCTCTGGGAACATTCCATGGTTTTACACACAGAACTGCTGAGCATCCAAAGACACCTACCTAGCTCTCAGAGGAACAGAGCAAGTTCTACCTCTCTGAATAACAGCCTCTGCACTGCATCAGTCTCCAGTCCCACTGAATGCTTGGCTTCTCCCTGAATACTGACAGCAAACCCAGCAACACCCAGGGGACGTCTATGATGCCTGTCTGGTGGGTAAAGGACCTCAAGAGAGTACTTCTGACAGGCGAGCAATACGTAATGGTGCAGGAAAACCAATCTTTCACCTGGAACAGAGAGCAGCTCTACATTAAGGTGCTGTGTGCAGCCCCAAAATACCTCATAGAGAATTCACATGGCCTTTCTTTAAAAAAAAAGGCAGGGTTCTTGCCAGACAATACAATGAAAATGCACATTTGCCTTCTGAAATGCATGTTGGCTTTTGTGAGCTTGTCTGAAAGGAGCCCATTATTAAGCCAGAGTTATTTAAGCAATATTGGAAATGCCCCTGCCCTTTTGTTAATTTGCTTGGCTTGGTGCACACATGGCATTTGTTTTATATCATGTGTGGAACTTGCTTCTTTAAAAAGTCTGCAGGTTTCAAATTCCTCCACTTTTGATAGATGTACTGTATGTACTGTTAGGTTTAAAAAAAAAAACAACTTACAGGTGGCTGCTATTTTCCCCAGTTCAGCCCACAAAAGCCCTTTTATTAAGAGAGGTCCTTGATGAAAAAGAAAAGTAGAGCTACTGTATGTGAGGTTGCAAAGATCTCTGGTGGAAATATTTGGTGTTTACATTTTGCCAAACTATTTATACTGTGGACACACACTACACTAAAGGCTCTCTTTTCCCTGCATAATAGAAATCCTTGTGACTGAATTCTATATACGTAGTATGGTTTACATTTTTTTACCCAGCCTTACCACATTTTATTCCATCCTGCTTTCTACATGACTCTGCATGCCTTTAACAGAGCTGTATAACAGCAACACCTTCTGGAGGAAGGGAGACACTGGAGAATTGTTTCTGCCTCTTGCAGCTTGTTGCCCTCACCAGCCAGTGTACATTACTAATAAGGCAGAAGTTCGGAATAATAATTAGGGTACATCACCCTGTGTGCATTCATTGTGTCATTCAGCAGCAACTGAAAACTGTGGGGTTTTACTAGCTCTGTCACAGACTTTTTGTTCAACATACTTTTAATCATTAACATTCCGTATTTTAATCACACTGGATTTATGGGTCTAGGTCTCTGCTCTGTTGTACCCTTTCTCTGATGATATGAAGAGGCAGAGGATCACCCTGCTGCTCCATGGCAGCAGTCACTCTTCTGCACTTAGAAGAGCATGAGCCACCAGCACTAAGACCAGCATTCCAAACTCTGCTGCCTGCAACAGAGCTACAGAAGCCACAGGCTGGCTATCAGAGTGCCTGCATTTACTGTCAGATGAGCATCTGAAAATCTCACAAACTCAGAGCTAAGTGCCACAGCCTTCCTGGTGTCTTTAGAAACAAACCTTGGCCACTGAAGTGCCTTTAAGAGCCTTTGACATTAGGGCTTTTAAGTTTTTGCCAAAGAGGACAGGTGACCCTTTCTGCGTGTTGCTATGAGACAGCTTTGCCAGTGCAGGTAAGAAGCAGTGGGCTGGCTGCTGGGGCACCTCTTTAACAGTTTTAAAATGCAATCTATGGCAATATTTCTTTTTTTACAAAGTACAGCATAGAGATGCTACAGTTGTAGTAGTAATGGTAGTTAAGAAAATTAATACTAATACCACCTCTAATTAGATGTTTGAACAGAGATGCAATTAATCATTTTCACGCCACCGTTGTAAGGTCAGAACTGAAGGCATTGGTGAATGACTACAGGGAGACAAGAGTCAAGAAGAGGAGCAGAGGAGCTTCCACATGTAAACCACTAGGCTACACATTCCAAACATTAAATTCACTATGCTTTTCTTTAATGGTGCCAAAATGCTGAAATTGTAAACCAGCAGGCTTTATTCAAGAGGATTATTATGTTCTGCAACATTCAGTTGGCTTGGAGGGTGCAAGACAGAATCTGGGTAAGCCTTATAAACCTGGACGCCTTTCCTTGTACAAGGCAAGTCACAGTCTGGTTCTTTCTGATGGGAAACCTGATCTAGGGTCAGACCTAACAAATTCTGATCACTTTGCAAGTTAATGCAAGATTTCCATTTTTGCTTTTCATTTTGCTCACTAAATTGTTGAAAATAGCTCTGAGGTGAAGCCTTCTGAGTAATGCAGAAAGATTTTTCTATGATGGAAAGAAAAGCCCTTTGAGTTATGTTTAGGTGTGGTTGTGAAAGAAAACTCTTAAAGAAAACAAGTTTGTGAATGACCTTCATGATACACCCCATTTTGGCAAAGCATTTGAGGGCTACTGGTACCCACAACTGCCTAGCAGCATGGAACGCATACTTCTCACAAATAACCACGGCAAACAGTTCCCTCTCCCTCTCCACACCTCTCTAAGCAACATGATGATTGTACCTAAAAAGCAGGAACCTGGGGCATGATCCTGCTTGAAGGCAGACTGCTCAGCATTAAGAAATCCATGAGGGGGCTGCAGGCAGCTGCTTGGTGTGGCCAGGTGAGGATAGCTTACTGAGCAGTATAGAGAAGGACATATGGCACCAGCTGTGCTCCAGCTCCCAGCAGGGACAAAACTCTCTTCCTATGAATATAATCATGCATGAGAGTGAAATGCTATTGCAATAAGCAGTCCTGTCTACCACAGCAATGAAAAAGCCAGCACAACAAAACCTGCAAGCACTAAGCCTCATGCTGTGGAGGTGCTCTCTGCTGCTGCCAGAAAACAAGCACAAAATTCAGTAGGGAAGCCTGTTCCCCTCTGCTGTCTGCTTCATGTGAGAAATGACTGTGTCTGCTCCCCACACCTGTAAGCACCAAGAGCCATGGGATGACGAGCCAGCAGGACTGCTGTTGAAACCTTTCTCTTCGGTCCTGCCAGCACAGCCTCACTCCAAATGACACAGCTCACCCCAGTACAAGGAGAGCTTGGGACAAGCCACCGACTAGAAGGAGACTCTCTGGTGGGAGTTTAACAAGTTCTGCCTGGGATCCACAGTCGCTGGTAATGACAGGCATTACCTGACTCAGCCAGCACAAGGATCGCGATAGCTATTCTCAAGATTTTGCAAATCGTTCTCCAGTTCCTGGCTCCTTCCCTTTGACTATCTTGGCAGCCTGTTCTGGCAGCCAGTCTATCTCACCTAAGACTTCTCCAGCTGGTGAAGCATCTTGGCACTCCTTCCTCTCTGTGCCCACACACTTTCATCAACTTCAGCAGTAACCCTTTTTAAGTGTTATCTCACAGGCCTAATTACTTCAAATACATTTTCTGGCTGCCTTGGTTGGACGGGTGGAAATTGAGCGCCATCTATTGCTAGCTAATAAAACACTGTCAAGAATGCGGGGAAGGCCCTTCCCCGACGGGAGCCTTGGCTCTAGGATTCCTGCGATCCAGCAGAAGCATCCCCATGGCCACCAAAACCTCTTCTGCTCTGAACTGCTGGTTAAAGCCTTGAAGTTTCCTAGATAATACACCTGTAATTCTGGGGGTACCCCTAACCAATTTCTTCAACCAGGAGATACTGTAAGGACCAATATTCTTGAAAGATTTGTAAAATTTTTCAACTAAAGTTTGTTCTAAAATACTGTGAGATTAATATCTCTCTGTCCCTGTCACCCTACAGGTATTTTGGTAAAAATCCCCTAAACTGCATATCTACCACAAGCAAACTTTATGCACGGTGCCCAAGCCTGTGGCAGCAATTGGCTGTACCCTCATTCCAACTGTGAGCAAAGAAGTGAAAGAAGCAAATAATCTCAAAGGCAGGAAGCATCCTTCTGAGCTCAGCTGCAGCAGAG
Organism: Melanerpes formicivorus; assembly: GCF_026170545.1. Classification (NCBI taxonomy): domain Eukaryota; kingdom Metazoa; phylum Chordata; class Aves; order Piciformes; family Picidae; genus Melanerpes; species Melanerpes formicivorus. The sequence continues at coordinate 8,043,958 of NW_027142360.1, read as the reverse complement.
AGGAACACCTGAAGAACCTGAGAAGACCAACTGGTCAGCATTGCTTGCAGATGGGGAGGGGACTATATTTCTGAAGAGACATTAATGAAGCTGAAGGTTATATTCCTGCCAAAGGTCTTGGGATTAAGTAATTTACAAATGCATATCTCTAATAAGACAAGAACCCTGAAAAATTCTATCAAGAGAAAAATGCTAGAGAGTAGAGTGTGTCAATTTCAATGACAGGAGCAAAAGCTAAGTTTGTTTTGCTGCTGTGCATAATAGTTGAATACATCTGAAGCGATGCATGTTAGTTACATGATGTTAGCATCGGATTATAATGCTGTTAGCCTCCGCTTCTGACTGCAAGCAACTACTGATATTGTAAGCTTTGTCACCAAAAAGGCAAAGACTGTGGTGAAGACAATTAAAATTAGTAGGGTAGATGGGTAGACATCTGAAATCACTTACTAAACAAAAGGCCTGCTATACACAGCCTGCAAAGACCAGAAGCAGGTCATCTAACTGTCACATCTCCAACAGATATGGCTGCAAAGATTCCAAATAAAAGGGGAGGTACGAGATGACAGAATCAATGAGCAACACTACTGCAAAATGCCTGCAGACATGAAGATGGTACATCTTACAAGTGTTAGAACAACTACCTGATGTAGTGCAAACAGCTGTCTGTGTTTTATTGCGAGGTTCATTGTAACTAGTACCTTTTTAAAAAGCTCTGTGTGCTGTAGAGAGGAAAACCATATTTTAAACTACTATTTTTTGATCTTTTTGTAAGGCCTGACTCACAATTTTGGGTTAGGCTATATTACTGACTCTAAAAAGTCAACATGCTAATGACTTCTTGCTTTTTAAAAAGGAATAAGAACTCTTTTTCTTCAAAAAGAAATACAGAGATGAGAATTAAATAACTCTAATTCAGGCATGCTCTTTTTGAGTCTGTCATTGCCTCCATTTAATATACAGTAGCCCAAGTAATTTAGCACTGCTGCCCAGAAGTCAGATCACTTTTGTTCCCCTCCGTCTGTTTAGAGAACAGAACCTGGTTCACATGGCCCAGTTGCTGAATCAGTCCTGATAGCTTTGACTCTCTATTTTATCCCATCTCCTTTCCCTACTCCCCAGAGACTTACATCAGCAGTGGCAGAGATCATGCTGTCCAGCCAGCATTGCCAGGAGGAGAGAAGGGGAGAGTAAAACTTTATTATGGACTAGATCTGGCCCATCAACAGGCCAGCTCTAATTTAGAGCAATATAATGGACAAGGCAGGGCAAACAGTAGGGGAAAATCTGCCCAGATCTATTAGCATCTGCTACTTCTACTCAGAGAATCAGTCATGGTTCATAAACAGAGTCCCCAGTGGATGAAGAGACATTGAAACAGAGGGGTGCATGCCTGACAGGACATCTACACACCCACTCAATTCTGGCACACAGTAGACAGAGCCAGGGTACAAAGCCACTTGGTCAATCCTTCACCTCTCTGGGAGACAAGCTGTGGCAGGTACAACTTGCCCCCTGGCCCCAAAACACACAAATGGCGAGGCTGGCTAGGAACTGTTAAAAATCGGCTGAACGCCCCCACACGTTAGCTGATGTCCCCGGGCAGAGAAGTTCCTTTGGTGCGGCTCTCCGACTAATTAAGAAATTGACCAGCGGTAAACAACTCAGGCAGGGTATAAATGGAATCCTGCTAGGGAGAGAGGCTCACTCCATGCAGCAAACAGCCAGGCAGTCAGATCTTCCCCCTTAGACTGGGACCTCGTCGAAGGAGTCCCCACCCTGCCACTGATGAATGTATATATCCTGAGTACCTGTGGGGAGATTTTCCTTTTTGTTTCAGTGAGTGCACTTTTGGTTCCTCTCCCTCTAGACAGTTTAACTGGTGGTGCAGCAGTATGCTCCCGACTGACATCCGAGCCTGCAAATACATTGTGTAGGAAGGAGAGCAGAGTAATTGTGATTAATCCACAGCTTTCAAGTAGCTATTGCTGTCTGCTCTGTGGGTGCCTCTGTTACACAGGCAGTAAGGCTACCTTGAGTCTGCCGAGGGCATCCTCCTACCAGAAGAATATAACTGAGCAGATCAGCATAAAGAATGAAAGGTGAATGGCAGGCTGAAATGCAAACTGCAAGGAATTAAAAAATACTTGACTGTGAAGTTGAATGCTACTGGTAATGATCTGAGCTGTGTCAATGGAAAAGCAGAGAATGCCATGTAAGAAATGTGTAAGGTAGCACTGATGGGGGGATGATTGCGATCCATTCTTAGGCAGGCTGTCCCAAATGCTCCCCTTATTTCAGCAGAAGAGGGATTTTATATCACTTCTCATTTGGTTTGGAAGAAACATGGCACTAAATCTTTTAAACAGGTGAAAAATTAGTTATGGGTTTGGGTTTTTTCCCTTTTCCCTCTCCCTTGGCAGGACTGATATAGAAGGTTTAATACACTCTCTACCTCTGTTCTCTGTGTTTGCCTTTTTTTTGGTTGTTTGTTTTTGGGGGGGGGTGGGTTGGGGAGGTCATGCAGGTTGCTGGAAGGGAAGGATGCTTTGCTTTTTGGGCTGGTCTATTTTTTTCTGTATCAGATTTAAAATTGGGAAGGTAACTAGAAAAAGATCAAATTTCCCTAAAAAATTCTTCTATCAGGTAAATATATGTTATGGTTTAAAGAATGAGTTAAATGGTTACAAATCATCTTCTAGACAAGGCAGCAGCCAAATCTGCTCCTGTAAGTAATATGGTAGAAGTAGTTATGGGTGAAGGAAAGACATTTTAGTTTAAACCAAATCACAGTACAGTACAACAGCTCTACAAAAGCTTGCTCTAACTCATAAAAGCTCCCAGGGCTGTCAAGAAAGCACCAAAGACCTGAGTTGCCTGGGATCAGTAAGTTTAAAAGCAATCTGTTCTTCCTGAGCTATGAGAGTCCTGTGAGACTACAACTCTGTTCCAAACTTCTGCTATCAGCAATGCCAACTAGGAGCGTAGTGAATTGTGATTTCCCCAGCATAGCTGTGCCAACCAAAGCCCCAACTGACTGCTCTAGCAAAAATGTGCTTTTCCTGGTGTAACTTTTCAAGTGTGGGGCTGTGGCCAGGTATAGTCTTACTGTATAAACAAAACAATGTGTCTTTGCTGGTAGATCTGCAGCTTTATGTCTGCGCTGACAAAATGCACCTATCCATAGACAAAAGAGCACAGTGTATCACACTTACCTTGTAAGCAGACTTGGAACTTGATTATATACAGGGGGTCTAAAAATCCATTGTTACCTCACAGAGGCTTTATTTTTCTCTTTTGCAGTGTTGTGCTTACTCAGAGAAAGGTATTGTGAACTGAAGATAGGCAAGGCCTTGTTTCTTTTGTGCATGAAAAACAACACTTCTCACATTCCCTGCAGGTTTCAAGGAACCCCAGAACTGCACCTATCCCTCAGTGGACACCTTTCTTCAGGTAGGAAGAAAGAAGTTACAAGAATAACTTGCTTGGAAAGTCAAAGTTGTGATAAACAACCTAGAGTCATTCTGCCAGTGGAAATCCGAGAGGTCACAACCTGATTGCTGGAGACAAGGCAGGTTTTAGGTGCAAGCTAAATGAATAGAAGTTGGGAGCTCCGTGTTTTATCAGGGAATGAATGTTCCTGCAATTCAGGCATTCAGAAGCATAAACTTGAATTTAAATGTGAAGTAGGCAGCCGTGGTGGAATCTGTCTTCAGGCCCATATGGCCTTCCATTGCTCATTGATCATACAACCTGTCATGCATTTATCCTCACAGGAGTCCCTCAGTTTGCTGAGAACTATTGCCCCCATTTTACAGCTGGAAAATAGGAGCTAGGAGAGCTACCTGCCTTGCTCTGAGGCACAGAAAGGAATTGATCAAGGGTAACTGCTAATCTTTTCTTCCTTTCCAGATTGCTCATAATTTTCCCTAATGAAAATCACTTCTTATCTGATAAACTTGTATTAGGCACTGTGGAGGAAATTAAGAGAGCAGTGTCTTTTAAAAATAAATCATTAAAAGCCAACATGGCTTTAGCAATTTACTATAATTACAGTTTGATTTCCAGTTTTCCTGTGAAAGATCTCAGACTTATCCTCTTGTGACTGAAAGAAACAGTAATTGTTAAAATACACTTGGTTGATTACCAATGATCTGTGGGCCATAATTTTCTATTTTTTTTTCTCTCCAGAAAAATTGCTTTTCCTTTTTAAAAATGAAAACCAGACATTTTTCCAGCTACCAGCTCTACACAAGCACAGTGCTGGTGGTGGTACTGCAAGTGCTTTGTGAACAGAACTGTTGCCAGCTACTGAGATGTTTCAAAAAGGAAATAAAAAAGGATCTCTTCGACTTTGGCTAAAAGGCACAGGTCTGTCTGCCTTTGAGGCCTGCTCAGCCTCCTGTAGGATCAGTCCTCAAATAATTACAACTTGGGATAAAGACATTTTGAAGGTTATCTTACATAGGCTTCAAATTTTGAAGGTTATCTTACATAGGCTCAACATAGGGTTACAGCTAAGAGAGACTCCCTTAGGATTAAAGTGGAAAGGTCAAAATACAGGAATAAACCCTGATTCTAACACATTAGCTTTGTTCTCCTATCGGTGATTAACAACTTTTAGTATTTCTCTTTCTACAGCTTCTTTAAGGTGCCCTGCATCCACACCAGCTTCCACTGAAATCACCAAGAACCAAACCAGACGGAAAATGTACTATGATGTGTGCTTCACCACAACACAGATCAGCATTCCCTTCAATCACAGTGTTCCCCCGTGAAGAAACACTCACCGTGAGCTGGCGATGGCTGCTTGGAGCACAGCAGGCACCGGGATGAGGGAGGATGATTCGGCCCCTCCACTCCGCTCCAGTGAGACCCCACTGGGAGTGCTGTGTCCAGTTCCTGTGCTTCCAGCATAAGAGAGACATCAAGATGATTAGAGGGCTGGAGAACCTCCCTTATGGGCACAGGCTGGGAGAGTTGGGGTTGCTCAGCCCCGAGAAGAGAAGGCTCTGAGGAGTATCATAGTATCAGTCAGGGTTGGAAGGGACCACAAGGATCATCTAGTTCCAACCCCCCTGCCATGGGCAGGGACACCCCACACTAGATCAGGCTGGCCACAGCCTCATCCAGCCTGCGCTTAAACACCTCCAGGGACAGGGCCTCAACCACCTCCCTGGACAACCCATTCCAGGGCCTCCCCACTCTCCAGTACCTGAAAATGGCCTACAAGAAAGCCAGGAAGGGATTTCTTGCAAGGCCTTGTAGTGATAGGATGAGAGGGAATAAAGCTTGAGGAGGGCAGATTGAGACTGGAAATTAGGAAGACATTCTTTCCAGTGAGGGTGGTGAGACACTGGAACAGGTTGCCCAGGGAGGCTGTGGATGCTCCCTGCCTGGAGGTGTTCAAGGCCAGGCTGGATGAGGCCTTGGGCGGCCTGGCCGAGTGGGAGGTGTCCCTGCCCATGGCATGGGGGGGTGAAGTATATGTTCTTTAAGGTGCCTTGCAACCCAAACCATTCCATGAATCTAGGAAAAGGGGGGACACATCAAGGGGTTTGGTAAATACAGCTACTAAAAACAGCAAGCATCAAGGTTTTAACCATACTTGCTTTTCAGCGACTTTGGTTTTCAAAGGGCTTCCCATGAGCTGACTCAGAGTAACAGCTTGTGGTTCAAAGGGCCCTCTGAAGGGCCCATGGTCTAAACCTGTTTTCTGGCTTTTAAATTTCCCTTGAGTTCATTTTGCCCAACCCCCTAGAACAGGAGCTGCATTCAAGCATTGTTACATATTCCTGGCATACTGAAAGCTGCTTTGAGACAACATGGTCAGCAGGTGGCTAGCTCTGCAACCTGGGTTGTCCAGCATTTTACTCTAAGTGAAACAATGGGCTCAGCCTCCAGGCTTGGCAGGAGAGATGCATGCTTAGAGGGCTGGAGCATCTCTCCTATGAAGACAGACTGAGGGAGTTAGGGCTGTTCAGCCTGGAGAAGGCTCTGAGGAGACCTTATTGTGGCCTTCCAGTATCTGAAGGAGGCCTACAAGAAAGCTGGGGAGGGAGTTTTTAGGGTGTCAGGGAGTGATAGGACTAAGGGGAATGATAAAAAAAAAAAAATAGAAATGGGTAGATTCAGACTGGATATTAGGAAGAAGTTCTGCACCATGAGGGTGGTGAGAGACTGGAACATGCTGCCCAGGCAGGTGGTGGAAGCCTCATCCCTGGAGGTTTTTAAGGCCAGGCTGGATGTGGCTGTGAGCAACCTGATCTCATGCGAGGTGTTCCTGCCCATGGCAGGGGGCTTGGAACTAGATAATCCTTGAGGTCCCTTCCAACCCTAACAAGTCTATGATTCTATGCATGCCTGACATTGTTAAGGCCTCATTTTTACCTCTGAATGTATTATCTTTAGACTTTAGAGGAAGCCAGAATACAAGCTTTGTATTTAGACTATAAAGTTAGCTTATTGCTCACCAATAAGCTTTGCTGTTCTTAAATGCCATAGTTCATTTGAATGTATATACTTCTTTTTAAGCCAGCCTTCAAGAATGTATTTCATAGCAGTTCCCATCTATGGGATAATTATGCTTAGCTAGCTGCACTCAACAGTGATGATTTCATAACATGCCACAAACAGGTGCCATTAGATTCCTTTATTGGAGACAGAAACATTGGATAATTACAGATTTGATGAGGAAAACTGCAAATAGTATAGACTGTTTCTACTGCCAGCAAAATACAGTTATTACAGGATTTATAGACATACAAATATATAAAGTGTTTCTTTCATGCCAGATGGTCTGTCCATAACAATGCCATTAGGAGTGCTTAATTGTGCTTCTACAAAACCTTCAGAGAAGAATGAGGTAGAGTTTCCTTTAGTTTATCCAGTATTTTTCCACACTTCTGTCCTTTACTGCTTTTATATGCTCAGATCCTTGTAAAATACCCAGTTAATTTTAACATTTGAGAAAACAGAGACCTTCAGAGTCGTTTACTCCTCCCTCTTTAAGTTGCTAATTTCCCACTGCTTATATCCTACAGTTCCAATAACTACTGCTGAACCCTTCTAAATGCCTTGAAGGTCAGGTAGATTGGGACATCTGTCTTCCAAATTTACTCCTTCAAAGAAAATTGTTTGCAAATAGCTGCAGATAAAACTCCTGCTTGTCTCCATCATGCCAAAGAATCTTTTGCATTCTGTCACTCTCTACTATAGTGGCCATGTTAGAGTCCAAGTCATCTCCCTGGGAGTAGCTTCACCCTTTATCAACATCCTTGACTATGAAATAGAATTAATGATATATTTGCCTCCTACTTGCAGTTCTCATCAGCTACTGGGCCATAAGAAAATAAATAGAAAGTATGGGAATAGAATAAGCCACTGACTTTTAGGAAACAGCTTCTCACTGTTAGATCTGGAACATTACCTGTTTGGTTTGATCTAAGAGTTCACTGTTTCATGGCAGGTTTCGGTTAAGATACTAGGGCACAAGTTATGAAACTGCAGGCACAAATGCAGGTATTTAAGCAACTGAATAAAGGGCATTCCTCAATAGCAATAACAATCCACCACCTTGCTAGACACTTAGTGTAGCTGGGTAGTCTCTGTTCTGGACTGAACAAGCATGGTGATTACAATTCTTCTGACCTCCTTCTCTTGACCAACTTGATGGGTAATTTTACTCTCATTTCTTAGCATGCCTGTTCTGGAAACAGACAACTTCTCACTTTTTGCTCTGGCATTTGCTGCAAGCATTTAATACTCACTAAAACCCCAAGACTACATTAGTAGAGCACAATAGAGATAAAACCTGTTATTCCATCTGAAGAGGTAACAATTCTAGCAGTGAACAAAGCAGAATGAAGAGTGAATTTGGCATACAGGAAGAAAGTGATTCTTTGAAGACTAAGAATGTTTCTTTCTTCTCTCAACCTACTGAGACACATTAGTTTAAGACAATAGTTCAGTGACACTGTAACAGAAATTCTAAAGTGATCAGCAAGTGTTTTTTTTACAAAAAGGTCCCAAATTTAAAAGATTCTATGTCCCTATCTTGATCATTTTGATCACAAAATGAAACAAAATTGGTTCCAGCAAGACAGTACTGCCCGACATAACTTCTGAGCTCTTCCATCTCACACTTTAATGACTTCTCTAAGCCTGGCAGAATTGAGCCCTACAAAAAGCTAGCATTATTAAGAGAACCAGCTCTTAGAGGAAAAAAAAGCACTACACTTATTTTATCTATTATTCTCTGCAAACCTCTTTGGTAAAACCTCAAAATTATCAGTGTTGGAAAAATCATTTGGAACACTGTAGTTAATTACATCCATAAAGTTGTCCTTTCATTTTCTACCTAAACTTTACCCACAGATATTTTAAAGCCTTCAAAATTTTAAATCAAGGTTTTAAATCCTCCTTGTGATCTTCCCATAAGCATGAAATTGAAGATTCTTCTTTTTAAAGCATGACATTGAGAATTCAGGATGTGGTAAAAAACAGACACAATTAATTAAGCTTTAAGATAGTCAAATGGCATTAAATTCATGCTCAGAGAGGGATGAGCATCTACCTATGCTCTTACCTCAAGTGAATTTAAACACCATTTGCTTTAGTAACTATGGGAGTGGTTAACCTTGCTAGTGTGGTTTAAGAGATTTATTTCTACCTGAGTTACTAATTCCACCTGCTAAGTCCTAACATACTTGATGGTTCTAGCTCAAGGTATCTGTTGAATTTTGGGTTTGGAAATAGCAATAGATGCACTCAGAGTTTACACAGTCAGGGAAAATACTCTGGAATTCCCACTAATAACCATCATGCTTAAAGCATGGTATGAACAGAAGGATTGCTACAACAGCTATTTTTCACCAGTGCCATAACAGGACTTTCTTACAATACAAATACTTATTAAGAAGTTATTTAGCTTAAAGGATTTAGGATGTATTTTTCCAAATCTTGACAAAAGACAGTAAAATACAGCTCCCAGTTGCTAAATATTGCAGTTCAGAAAATCTGTAAAGAGGTTTGTCACTGTGCTAGACAACAGGGTACCTCCAGAATAGCTGTAATCTGATGACTCTAGGTAGAGGAGTACAATGCTTCCTTCAAGCATTCCCTTTAGCCAGAATTGTTTGAGAGACAAGGGTGAATTATCTTTTCCTGTGCTACCTCATAATCTGAATACTTACTTGTTTATGGGTTCATATAGCAAACCTTAAATACATTTCTAATTCAAATAATATCTTTTTCTCCTGCATTATAGAGGTAAAGCAATCCTTGAAATACTGCTCTTTACCTGACATCCTTCTCTGTTGCTTAGGTGGTTTTCTGGAAAGCTTATTTGACCTGTAGTAAAACAGCTTTTTATGCAAGACATTGGATTACAGTTTAAAAGGGTGTAAATGGTAGTACTATTACTCTGCATGTAGAAAGAGGTGAGAGAATTTGTGCAAAACAAAGTTTGTGCAGGCATTATGTATGCAGGTGCTAAAGTGCTACTCTGACACCTGAACACCTGCAAAACTCATTATTTTTTTTTTAAACTGTAACTACTGCTAAAAGCAAAAAGAATGCAACATTAGCTTAAATAGTCACTTTGAGATTTGAGACTAAGTGACATCCTGAGAGGAGGCTATGGAAAAGGAGCTGCAAGTTTGTGTGAAAAGGAGAGAAAGAAGGGAACAGTCCACCTCAGGGCATGCTAAATCATGACTTACACCTGCTCCCCTCCTAGTATACGAGCCTGCCACTAGAACAGTAAAACTTAACATCCATGCAGAGAGAGTCAATGTGCCATGGACTGGCAGGCTGTGCTACCATCTCTATATTCCATTTCATAGCAAGGCACTATCAACAGACAGTTCAAGCAAAGCAATCTGTTGAGATTATGTAGATTATTTTGGAGAGGTCATTGATTTCAAGAGGGCTGCTGCTCTAATTAGCCAGTTATGAAATCAGTTCCAGCTGTTGTTCTGTCTAGTTCCTTGGAAGATCACATACTAGACAGATATTTCAAACAACTTGTACTCCAAATGTCTCTCAAATATCACAATTTCCCACATTACTATTCTTCATGTCTGAGGAAAAGCAAGTATGAAATATGTACACAGGAGAGGCTCAACGACACAACCCTGCTGAATAAGGTAATCCCTAAACAAGGGCTTATCTAGAAAGAGGAGTGGAGGACAACTGGATTTTTGGTTTGAGATAGTTGAACAGGTGTAAACAATGGCTGGGCAGAAAGATCTCTCATTGTCTTGCTTTTGTCTTATCAGATTTCCCTTCTACATCCCAGAAAAAATTAAGCTTGCTTTGCACTGATGCAGCTTCAACAGTTTGTCTACCCTAAGCAGGAACCTTTATTAGCATTCTTACCAGAGTCTGTCACTAAATTCTCAGCAAATCTGCCCTTGTTGCAGTTAAGAATCTAGTTAAGTACTGTCAGTTGCTGAAGCTGTAACTCTTGGCATCAGAACAGCTTGTACGAAATGCCAGTTCCATGAAAAGTTCTCCCATTCGAAGAACTCCCCTCCTATGCATGAATTATGTTCACCAAACTGAAAATTAAGGATGTGCTCAATAGTGGAAAACAATCATCAAAAGAATGCAGGGGAGAAGAAAGAACATACAAAAATTAGAGTTCATTATCATTTTAAAGTACCAGTGTTTGTAAAACATAAGCATGTGAAAGGCTGAATCTCATTTGATCAACCCAATTAAACATTAAATAATTGCAGCCAATTATGCAAATATCACACAACAATATTATTTTGTTGATTTTTTTTTTAACAGTCTCAAACTCTCCTAAACTATCTCATGTCTTTAAATCAGCAATTAGCAGAACCCTAAGTGATGAAGAATGGATAATTGCCTAGATATGATGTACCATACTCTTTCTGTGTAAATCTGTTACAATTAAACAAATAGGGCACATGGAGAAAATACATGCAGATGTTCTTTTACAATCTATTCTTAGCTCAAGGAACACCCCAGTTCCTTCCCAAATTTTACAGGAAGAATGCAGTACCAAGTAGTCATCATTATTTGCACATATTATTTCTTGCCTTTGGTTAACAAGATAAAAAGAAGTGGCAGAATGCAGGGCAGGACAGCATGGAACAGCAGAAGAATTTTGTACATTATGCTGACCTGTCAGCTGCCTTATTTAGGTTTTAAAGTTTAATATCTAGAACCTATTCACCTGGATCCCATTTGGAAACAAGCACAACTTTGAGTTGATACAGCCAGAGTAAAGCAGTTAACCAAGATGTTAAAGACAACAGCTAACACATACACTGTGTCTTTTCATTCTTCTCTGCTAGAGAAGACTATGCATTTCTGCAGGGCATTCCAGCCTCAACTGGCATCATTTTGAAGTCTCCAGCAGCCCAAAATGTGCAGTGAAAGTCAAGTTGCCTCTTTGGTCACTGCAGGAAACAGTGCAAGCCACAGTAAACGAAATCACCTGGTTTCTTCACAGAAAATTACTTGCATCCAGTTTAAGAAAAGTTTTACACAACTTTCAGGTTCACACCACAGTATCATGGTGTCACAATCCATGCATCTGATGTTACCTAGTTCCACTTTTCCTTTTGCTGCTAAATCTCAGATGAACATAAGGGGACAGATTAGATCGCTGAGTGACAGGAAACCACATGTGGTTGCTCATGACAATCTTTCATGAGCTCCTCACCACGCTCTAGTTAAAGGCACTCTTTAGTTATACTTGTCTCCTTGGATTACACTCTCTACCCCACATTGCATTTTGACATAACTCCCCATGTGATTTTTTTCCCATCCATCTAATGAAATAAAAAGATTAACAGCAGCTTGTAATACATAGTAAGATACTGAAAGACCAGCTCACAATACAGATTCAAATGGTCAGAAAAGGGACACACAATACCATTGCTACCATAAGTGAAACAACATTTTGTGCTTGCAGTTCTATCCTAAAGAGAAAACTATCCAACAAATTTTAACAATGGCTACATTGTCAGAGAGAACCTTCAACTGTTCTTCATTAAAAGATCAGACTGGACTGCAGTAAAAGTCATAATTTGAGGAAGCAAAATAAAGTGATGACTAAATAGGGGTCATCTTTAAAACCTAACCCACACTTCAACAGGAGAGCCATAAGGCTACTTTGTAGCAGTTGTGTAAGGCATGGGTGGTGTATCAGAAACTGTATTTTGCCTTTTTTAAACTATGTTAATAAATGCCAATAACTACAAAGGACTTACAAAGCATGTGAGAGATACTGTTGGGTCTTAATAAAAAAATAAAGTGCTAAATATTTCCCTTAATACTGGTGCATCTCTACTGCAGACTATGGCAATAAATGTTTCACTTTTACTTCTTACAGGACTCCATCAGTGTCAGTGAAGCTCCACCAGTTTCATACTGAAGCAGCACTTTGGAACGTTGATACAGAAGATAGTGATCCTTTTTTGGCAAGAGATATCTTAAAGCTGTTTGACAATGCTGTGTGCAAAAAGAGAAAGCTAATAAATAGTACAGCATGATGTTAGTGGACATTTACAGGAGTTATTTTACTAATGATGGGCTACATGCTCTGTGTTGCTTTCAGAGTATTGAGTCTGCCTGTGAGAGAGCAGCAGTGTATGACAAGTATGGGTTTAACTGGAGTGAAATCAGGGTTTGAATGAAATCTCTTTCTTTCTTAGGTATTTTCTGTTGACAACATAGCTTGTCCCTTAATAGGATAGCCCTGTTACATGTGTCAATGGAGGCTGGACATATTTCACAGTGAGTGGGAAAGGGGACAAGAAAAACATTTTGCTGACCTAAATTATGTGAGGGGATGATGGGAAAAAAAAAATCCTCAGTTCATGGGTTTAGTTACTAGGAAGAGTGGTTCAACTGTTACAGCCATAATTGCCCAATCTTTTCTTGGCATTCACCTGGAAGGCAACACTGTGTCTGCAGCGCCATGCCCAGGCCAGACAAAGAGGAATTCTTGTCTCAGCAGGCCCCGACCCAGCCCTGTAAATCATGAACAGAAGGATGTATTCAACAGTTCAAGAGATATACACGGCCCAAGAAGCCACTGTGCATCCCCACGGAGGGAAAGGCAATAGGCCAACAGGGAGCATATTGCAGGCCAGACTGATTCAGAGAATTTTGGCCTAAAGCACAGAGGGCTATGCAAACTCAGGAGCCTCCCATACAAGCAGAGGATGAAAGAAAAGAGCACATGGCTAAAATTAATTGTTTCCTAAAGAGAGAAAAGGCAGAATGATGTCAATAAAACCCTGTGGTCAACTAACAGGCACCAGCTTTGAGTTTTAGGGCAATATGCTCTGCTGGTGAGGGCAGTTAAATCAAACTGAAGAGCAGTTGAAGAGCATTTTACAAGTTTTCAGACCGTATGTAAGACACAAGGAGGCACTAAGAAAACCGTCAGGAAAGTTCTATTGCTAACATTTAGCACCTCTACTAAGAATATAGGCTTCTACTAATAGGATTACAGTAGAAATCAAAATGATTGTGTTCACATTCACCAGATTGTGGAAACAATCATCCTGGGGAGGAAACTGATACGGAAACTATGCTACACACAGGCAGCTACAGGAGTTGTCATTGTTCACGTCTGTTCTGTCCAGAGGGGCTCAACTGCTCCAGCTTCATGACACCAGCACAGCCCAGTCGCTGTCTTCTCTTCCATACTGAAATGAAGCAAAAATGCAGTTTAAGAATCAAAGTATCAGTGTACAATTACAATAACTTTAGTCTGTTTTCATCATATCCACCAACCTGATAGCATTTGACATTATTTCTTATGCCTTTACATCTCTCTTTGATTTGAGCAAAGCCTAAATGCAGCTTGGAGCTTTATCCATCTTCCCATAAGTAGACCAGGAAACAGTGATACCAACACTCACTAGAGATGATACAGAACAGTCTTGCTTCACTAGAGCTTTCCACCAATTTAATACAGTTATTCCCTGAGGTCAGTTCACTAATTTATTCCTAAGTACACCTCTGCTCAATCTCCAATAAACACACACATTTGGTTTTATTTCATTTTTAAGGTGGACTTTATTACAGGATTCTGACTGAAGGTGAATTGAAACACATCACAAATACCATAGAGTACAATTAGAGAGAACTGGAACCCAAATAAAACAAATCATCTTTCCATAGACAAACCAACAGGATCTCCAGGGAGAAATGAAGGCAACCTACCACATGGAGCTGTATCCCTTCCAGGGAGTTCACAGACACAAAGCAGCACTTTCAGTTGTTAAGCTGGCTACATGTTCTCAAGTTTTGTTACTAGACCTGTAAACAATGCTCCAGAGAACCCCAAAAATGCACACAAGGCTAAAGTAAGTAAGTAAAGCAGAGGTAAACAGACTAGTGGCACATGCAAGTAGGGAGTCCTTTCCATCATACCACCATGTTCAGGGAGCTTGAAAACACTCTTAAACAAGGAATAAACACTAGTTTTAGACAGTAGGCTAAAACAATCACTTCATCAATTCTACAGAGAGGATAAAAGGAAGTTTCTCCAGTCTAGGTTCTACATCAGCAGGAAAGGAGATAAAAGTATATTAAAGCAGGGAAAAGACAACCATTCCAAATCAAAATGTGCCAGAAAAGCACAATACTAGATCCACACAAGAATCATTCTCAATGTGTTTATGTTTTACTCTTTATCCCAGCAAGTAAAGCCTCTAAATGACCTCCACATCTATTTACTTTTTCTTTTCAGCACTAATCCTGCTGCTCCTGTTTTGCAATCTGCAGTGTGGCTGAACAGACACTAGTGTGATGCTGCATGGAACCCTGGACAAATTACTTGTTCAAAGGATTTCTAGCTTATTGTTAGTTTAACCACAAAGCACTGTATTACCATCACATGAGACAATTTTGCTGAGGATGGAAATAAAAGGCAGGGGGGGAGGGGAAGGAAAAAAAAGGAAAAGAAAAAAGGTATGTCTTTGACCTTCATATCACTGCTTCTCAGAGAAAAGGGGGCACCCCCACCTCCCCCAGATAAAGCAGGCAAGGTCCAGAAGATTATTTGTATGTTTTGCTGGCATTAGGTAGCAGCAGCATCTAATGCCCCAATGCTGATTTCAGAAATTGCAAGGCCTGGTCCAAGTTGCCATTTGACAAAGGCAGGGAAGTGCTAGGTCCTGCATTTGGGTCACAACCACCCCAGAAAATGCTCCATGCTTGGGAAGAATGGCTGGAAAGCTGCCTAGCTGGTCTCCAAACTGGTGACACATGGGTTTGATGGGTGGACCACTGGATGGATAAGGAACTGGCTTGATGGCCGCACTCAAAGAGTGGCTGTCAATGGCTCCATGTCCCAGTGGAGGCCAGTGACAAGTGGAGTCCCTCAGGGATCAGTCCTGGGACCTGTCTTATTCAACATCTTTGTGGGGGACATGGACAGTGGCATTGAGTGCACCCTCAGCAAGTTTGCTGATGACACCAAGCTGTGTGGTGCAGCAGACACGCTGGAGGGAAGGGAGGCCATCCAGAGGGACCTTGACAGGCTGGAGAGGTGGGCACAGGCCAACCTCATGAAGTTCAATAAGAGCAAGTGCAGGGTCCTGCATCTGGGTCGAGGCAATCCCCGGCACAAATACAGGCTGGGCAGTGACTGGCTGGAAAGTAGCCCTGAAGAGAGAGACTTGGGGGTGCTGGTGGACAAAAAGCTCAACAGGAGCTCTCAGTGTGCACTTGCAGCCCGCAAAGCCAATCAGATCCTGGGCTGCATCAGGAGAAGTGTGGCTAGCAGGTCGAGGGAAGTGATCCTCCCCCCCTCTACTCAGCCCTGGTGAGACCCCACCTGGAGTACTGTGTCCAGTTCTGGAGCCCCTATTACAAGAGGGATGTGGAGGTGCTGGAACGTGTCCAGAGAAGGGCCACGAGGATGATCAGAGGGCTGGAGCACCTCTCCTATGAGGACAGACTGAAGGAGTTGGGGCTGTTCAGTCTGCAGAAGAGAAGGCTCCGAGGAGACCTAATTGTCGCCTTCCAGTATCTGAAGGGGGCCTACAGGAAGGCTGGGGAAGGACTTCTCAGGATATCAGGTAGTGATAGGACTAGGGGGAATGGAATGAAGCTGGAGGTGGGGAGATTCAGGCTGGATGTGAGGAGGAGGTTCTTCACCATGAGAGTGGTGAAACCCTGGAATGGGTTGTCCAGGGAGGTGGTCGAGGCCCCGTCCCTGGGGGTGTTTAAGAGCAGACTGGATGAGGCTCTGGGCAGCCTGATCTAGTGTGGGGTGTCCCTGCCCATGGCAGGGGGGTTGGAACTAGATGATCCTTGTGGTCCCTTCCAACCCTGAATGAAACTATGAAACTATGTTGGTTGATAGGTGGCTGAATGAGTTACCAGTGTGCCCAGGTAACTGCCAGGTGCCAGAAGCATCTTGGTTGTATAAGATATACTAAGGTCAGCAGGACTAGGGAAGTGATTGTCTCCTGCATTGGTGAAGCCACAACTCAAACACTGTGGTCCAGATTTGTCCCTCTCACTATAAGAAAGACACTGAGATGCTGGAGTGTACCTAAAGAAGGACAATGAAGCTGGTGAAGGGTCTAGAGAACAAGTGTCATGAGGAGAGGCTGAGGGAATATGGCTTGTTTAGCCTGGAGAAAATCAGGCTCAGGGGAGACAACCTTTCTCTCTACAGCTATCTGAAAGGAGGTTGTAGTGAGGTGAGGGCTGCTCCCTTCTCACAAGTAACAAGTGATAGGGTAAGAAGAAATGGCCTCAAATTGCTCAAGGGCAGACTTGAACTGGACATTGAGAAAAACTTCTTCAAAAGGGTTGTGAGCCACTGGAATAGTTAGTTGCTGAGGGAAGTGATTAAGTCACCATCCCTGAAGGTGTATAAATGTGGTGTTCAGGAAAGTGGTTTAGTGGTAGACTCAGCAGTGCTATGTTAATGGTTGGACTCAATGACTTCCTAAGTCTTTTCCAATCTAAATGATTCTATGACTATGATTTGAAGCCACTTCCAGGATTAAAAGGAGAATGAAGATGTTACACCACAAGCAGAATGTTTTAATTCCAGGAATAAAAGCAGATGTAGCTTCCATTTCTGATTCTGTCAAAGATTTTGTATCTTAAGATAGTTAATCCCATCCCTTTTACCCCTTGCCACAGGTCCCACTGTCTAAAAATTAACACATATTCACCTTCTCTGGTTGTGTTCTGCTGGCCTATCCATTTAGATTGTGCAACTTTGAGAAAGATAGGGTTTTTCACTAAATAGCCATTCTCTCCTGTCTTGACTACAGTGTTTAAATGTATTTTATATCATACAATATAAACAATGCCTCACATTCTTTCTGTCCCTTCCAAGCTGCACCCCAATCTTCACTCTAATGGCTATAGCAAAAGCTCGTTTATTCTCAAAGTATGGAATGCAAAACCACACAAACATTTGAGTGGCACTCCCAGAGGAAAGAATCACATCTCTGAATCATCTGACTCAATTGGTTACAGAAGACAGTGTGCTATGAATATATCATTCACAAACACACTATTACTGTATACAATATAAATGAGTTAGTTAAAAAAAAAAAAAGAATATAATAAAAGGCTGATAGAGATTTTTAATCATGATTTCCACTCAGTGATTAGAAGGGAAATGTGCATTGCAGTGCTACTACTGTCTCAATTGGCATGAGAAATGGAATCAGTTCTCCCCATGAGTTTCTAATTTGTCACTCTAGCTCTAGTTGTCACTGAACAGCTGTTCAAATCCAAATAAATCCTGTTGAACACAGAAGACTTACAAAAGAACAATAAACAGCATGAAAATAGACTTGGAAACACAATAATGAAGATAATCTGAAAATGTTTTAAAAGCACGTATTGTACCCAAGGGAACTGACATACTGGTATTGGAGATGGAGCTCTGCACCTCTTGGTGACAGGTTCAGATGCAGAACAATATGGGCACTGAGAATTTGTACTTTTCATACAAATGCCCATTGTCCAACATGAAATGGATACATTGCCCTAGTTTGGGCACAGCATGGAGACACAAGTTGTATTTGGCTGTAATTTTCATTGCATTTAGATCTTGCCTGTTCCTTGGAATAACAGCCTCAGACTGTCCAAATGGTAGGACATGGGTCCAACGACACTGCAAAGAGATTTGGTTTTTCTCCTGCTGGCAGAACACACAGAAGACCTTCGTGAAAGATCCTGCAAACTCCTCTGATGTTTTAAGAATATTACACATTCTGTGTGGTGCCCTACAGCATTGTTTTCTGTAGGACAACCTGGGGTCCACTGGGATATGAGCTCATCTCTCCACAGATAGAAATATGCAGAAATAAAACCAGCAGCCACTGAGTGGCTATTAAAGGGGAATCAGCCATCATTCTCTTTAAAAATCACTTTTCTAATGAGGAAGAGTTCTCACTCCCCTGACTTTTTCAAGGGAGGAAGGAAACAGAAGGAAACATATGCCTAATAGTCCAGCACTTTCCCAGAGTGATTGATTTACTCTTGGCATGTAACTAATGAAAACAAGGTATGTATGTAGTTTAAAGGTAAAAAGGTCCATATGCACAGGTGTAAAATGAGAAGGATTAAGAAAGGCAATGGTTAGAAGCAATCCATACTTTTTTCAGCTTCCTCCTGAGCCTTTGCTTGCAGGTGGAAAAGAATGATTAGGGAGTGCTGGGAAGAAGCCTCAGAGAGCAAGCTGGATAAATTTGTCTTAATAACCCACTCACTATCTCTTGGCCAAGGGAGAAAGTCACATATTCCAGTGTTGTCTTCTGGAACAGAATTCTGGATTTCACAGGCTATTCTTCTGGAGATGGCACTTGCTTGTCTCATGACGCAAACTGCTAAGGCAATACCTGCCCCTGCACAACACTCCACGAGGTGCTAGAACTGGCCTCAACTCTTTCTGCCACTGAGCTATTAGATGACTGCAATTAGAAGTGACCATTGGAAACTCAAACTGATGACAAATTGTTGCAGGCCCTAACACACTGAAAAAACATCAGAAGGTAACACAGGATTTACAGAAGTGCTTTCAGACATTATGGATAAATACTTGACATACAAGCAAGAGAGCTTTAAATACAGAGCAGAAAACTATGGAAACAGTGATCACAATGAAAAGTATGTAACAAACCTGGACATATGACAATAAAGTTATGACAATACCACCAAGAAGCCGCTATGAGACCTTAAATAAAGGGACCTGTAACTTGCCAAGACCTACTCCTATTCCCATATCCCCTACAATAAACTATGCTGAACAAGGAAAACAAAACAAGCAACTAAAATAAGGACCAATAAGTGCTGCTCATTGACTTTACCTGAAATGGTATTGAATCCCATGCCCAGGCATGAAGATTGAGTACAGAGTCTAAGTACACCTTTATATTTAACAAATCACAGTGAAAGTAATTGTTTTAAGATCAAGAAGCAACTGTGTGATTGGAAAGATGCTGAGAAAAAGAGATGATTATCAGCTGGCTGTGCCCAGGGAGTGCTTGCTGCTTATCCCATCTCTTTAATGCTTAGCCTATGTTAATTGTGATTGCAGTTATTAAGGTTCTTTATAATGTCTTAAAGAACCTCTAACAACAATAGTGATAACAGTAGCAGTAGTATCCTACAACTCTCATCCAGCTTCCAAGATGAACAAGAGAAAAAAAAAAAAAGTCTCTTTCTCTATTCATATCACACTTTCTCAAGGGGAAAACAACAAATAATAATTTTAAGAAATGGTGATAGAATAAAATCAAACCATACAAAAAAGCCTTTATTGTCACATAAGGCTATAAGCACCACTATTAAAACGATTATTTTCTGGTATTTTCAAATCACAGACTCACAGAATGTTAGGGGTTGGAAGGAACCTCCAGAGGTCATCCAGTCCAATCCCCTGCCAGAGCAGGATCACCTACAATAGGTCACACAGGAACACATCCAGGCAGGTTTGGAATGTCTCCAGAGAAGGAAACTCCACAACCTCTCTGGGCAGCCTGCTCCGGGGCTCTGCTACCCTCAGAGTGAGTAAGTTTTCCCTTCTGTTCACATGGAACCTCCTATATTCCAGCTTGTACTCACTGCCCCTTGCTCTGGAACTGCACATCACTGAGCAGAGCCTGGATCCATCCTCCTGACACTAACCCTTCACATCTTTATAAACATGAATGAGGTCACCCCTCAGGCTCTTCTCCAAGATAAAGAGACCCAGCTCCCTCAGCCTTTCCTCATCAGGGAGATGTTCCACTGCCTTCAGCATCTTTGCGGCTCTGAGCTGGACTCTCTCAAGCAGTTCCCTAAGGTCCTTCTTGAACTGAGTGGCCCAGAACTGGACACAATATTCGAGATGTAGGCGCACCTTTTATCACTTTATCTGGTTAAAGAAGAGGAAGCTACTTACCTGGATATCAGTCAGCTTGTTCAGGAAACGGGTGGTTATCTGAGGTCCATTCTCCATGGTTGGAATGTGCAAATGCTGACATCAAATCAAGGAAAGGGGTAGCAGGGGGAAAAAGAGAGAGAATAAGATGTAATAATAGCTTTATGTACACGTGAATACCTCTAGATCACCAAGTTTAATAAATGTTTATCAAGCTTTATAATTCTATCTTCTTACAAGTAGGGAAAGACAAAGCAATGTTTTTTATAGGGAGAGATGCTGAGACAGTGAAAAATTAGAGTGATGCTGCTTTGAAACAAAAGCTCATCTAAACCTTCCAAAAGATCTGTCCAAGCCAAAAGTTCTGTTCTACAGGCAAGAGTAGTAACAGTATATACAGTATTTAATATGGTGTAGGAACACAGCAGGTACATTTACAGTACATAGCATCACTCAGCACTTCAGTGTCTCTCATACTACCTTTCAACCCAGTTATATCAGCACATTTATTCCATCTTATCAATTAAAGCAGTATCACTTCACAGCCAGTTACTGCACTTCTCATATTTAGTGGAGCAAAGCACATCCATATATGTAACGGCAATAACCCAGTCCTCTGAAATAACTTTGTGCTGGCTAAATAGCATCTAGTTGTCTTATGGGTCTGAGTGTTTCTGCAATTCCACCTGGGCAGGAGAAACCTCCCACATGATGTATAGTAGGTGGAAGCAGCTGCAAGTCCTCCTGAAACTGAGCTAAGTTCCCTGCAATGATGGAAAAAGATGAGAAGAACTTGAGAAGGAAAAATGCAGGGGCTCAGAAACTTTGTTCCCTGAGAAAGCCTTTCCTCTTCTCACATTCCTAGGTGCCTTAACTTTGGGAAAAAAGTTCAATAAAAGAACTGTTGGAGAATGTACTTTTCTGTGTTTTCAAACAAGCTGGGAGCTATTTTTCCCCCCCTTTTTCCAGGAAGTGAGATTTTATGCATTGAATAAAGGGAAAGTTCTCTTCTGACAACATACTGACACTGTTCATCTTTCCAGGCTTCTGGCACCAATCCCATTCTATTTCACAAGTTATTTTGCTTCAGCTGCAGTTAATGATGATAAACTTCTGAAGAAAGAAGGTGGGAAAAAAAGAAAGGGAAAGCAAACAAAACCCAACAACAACAAGAAAGCCCCCAACCTATTTTCTTACCTTGCCCTTATATAAAATTTTCGAGATAGGACACACAATACAAGCTGTTCCAGCCCCAAACATTTCCTTCACTCTGTTCTCTTCCAAGGCCGCTGTCAGGTCACTCATGGTGATGTATCGCTCAGAAACTTTAAATTCTCCCTGCACAAGACAAAAAAATTCAACCATAAAAACTGCAAAAAGTTTCCAAATGATGCTTTTGTGGGGTTTTGGTTTTCCTTTTTCCTTTTTTTTTCCCTGTTTCTAGTGACAGTCAAGTTTTGGCTGTGATCTTGTGACCTTTTCTTCACACGAGACAAGACTCAAATCAAAAGAATGACCTTATAGAAAGGCTGTGGTTTGCCACATACAGGCCTGATGGTGAAGTGGCACTGCCCCCTGAGTTTCTACAGGATATTGATACTGCATGAGGGAATAAGAGAGGGGAATTTGTCATGGGTCACGTAACAGCAGGATCTGACTACTCGTGGTTTTCAGCATGGTAGAGTTTGTACAGAAACTGCTCAGGAGAGCTTTGCATCCCACTCTCACACAATTCCCAAGCAAAACACATTCTGTTAATTCCACCTGGAATGCCAACTCTATGAGGCATAGTTCTTTAATCCCTGGGGGAATTCCACACTGTGGCCTGTACACAGCTGTCACAAACAAAAGTTAACTGTACTGCAGGTATGAGTAAAACAATTCACTTTGGACTGTCTTGATAGGGGAAGTGTTATCCCTTCTACAAGTGTTAAAGAAGGCAGAGCAACTTACTGAGGGAGTGTGTTTAAAGAACAGAAGTAAACATCAAACTTTGAAATTTTAATTTCATGGGTTTATGTGGACTTTATGGTCCTAGCAGACTAAACTAAAGCTTAGAGCTTGTTCTATAGACAAGTATTTTAACATGAACTAGAGATGCTCTTGCACGGGACAGTAACGGGAGAGTGAGGCAAGGACACCATGTATGCAGAGTTTCAGACAGATTAGGGAAAGGAGGTCAGGAAGAAGAGAGCAATGTCAGAATAGAAGATGCCTAAGAGAATCACAGAATTATTTTGCAAGACATCTGTAAGATCATGGAGTCCAACTATTAACCCAACACTGCCAGGTCATCACTAAACCATGTCCCTCAGCACCACTTCTCCATGGCTTTGAAACCCCTCCAGGAATAAGGATTCCACCACTTCCCTGGACATCTTGGACCAGGCCTTTACAAACCAAGTGGAAGAAACTGTTCCTCAGTCCAACCTAAACCTTTCATGGAACAACTTGAGGCTGTTTTCTCTTTTCCTGTCACTCCAGTTCCCTCAGCTGCCCCTTACCAGACCTGTTCTCCAGACCCTTCACCAGTCTTGTTGCCCTTCTCTGGACCCACCTCAGCTCCTCAATATCCCTCTTGGAATGAGGTCCCCAAAACTGAATCCAGGACTCAAGGTGTGGTCTCACCAGTGCCCAGTACAGGTAGATGTTCCCTGCTCTGGTTGTGCTAGCCACATTGCTGCTGATCCATGCCAGGATGTGGGTCACCTTCTTGGCCACCTGGGCACACACTGTCTCATCCTCAGCCACTATCAACCACCAGGCAGTTTCCAGCCACTCTGCCCCAAGCCTGGAGCATTCATGGGGTTGTTGTCACCCAAGTGCAGGATGCAACTCTTGGCCTTGTTGAACCTCATCCCACTGGCCTCAACCCAGCAACGCAGCCTGGCCAGGTCCCTCTGTAGAGCCTCCAACCCTCCAGTAGATCAAGAGTCCATCCCAGCTTAGTGTCATCCGCAAACTGACTGAGGGTGTCTCGATCTCCGCATCCAGAGGACTGAGGTGAGGGTCTGGTTTCTCACAAACAAGCCCTATCAACTGGGAATATCTGTCGGTCTTGTAAAGGAGATGGGAGCAATACAAATAAAGATGCATAGGAGTTCAGTAAGTGACATGTGTCATGAAGTACAAGCCTAGCTGTCTTCATTGCAAGTTGAATTTGAGTCATCTAACTGTGTTTCAGCAAGCCTTTCAGTTACAGGTAGTTGGAAGCTGAGTTAATACCAAGGGGAAAGCATCACACATGCCTGTGTTATTCCTATTAATCCTCCCTAAACATAAGCATGGTCAAAAGTCAGGAGACAGGATACTGAGTTTAGTGTCCTTACAGTTAGCCTTTACAGTATCCTTATCCAAGCTGCAACACCACATTTGAATACAGTACAGAGTGAATAGTCTGCTGCATTTCAAAATGTGAGATAGTCCCAAGTGTCCTGGTAAGTACTTGGATGGCTACACTACAGAACTGGAATCTGGAAGCAGACAGATTACTTCAAGACTGTGGCTGGATTTTAGGCTGCATGCTAGTTAATAGAAATAAGGGTGGAACCATGAGAACTGAATGAAGAAACAGTGTGCTGATGAGTAAACTATAGCTCTGGTCAGCATGGTAATTGCTTGTTTCCTTGCTTCAAGTAGCTGGTACCAGTGGCTTTAATGAGAATTTTCATGTTAAATACTGCACGGAGCTAATTTTGCAAGCTCGATAATATTCTGTGTGACAGGTGTGGGTATTCTGATGATGTTGCAGGGAATCTACGAATATGCCCTTAGTTCCCATTTTGGTTAAGGGATTTGACCAGATGAGTTGAACTTCAAGATACTGAGCACCAGGAATGCTTGCTATCATTGATCTTATAACATCGTTGAAACCATTACTGCCAAGGGTCAAAGCGCTCACCCAGTTGCGTGCCAGATCCAAAATGCTTTGTCTTGTCACTCCTGGGAGGATGATGCCATCTAAAGGTGGAGTTGCCAGCTCGTTTTCTGTCAAACACAGAACAAATAGAAATAGTGATTGGAAAAAAAGAAACCCAAAGAAACAAAAATAATGATTCTCATTATTATGCATGAAATGAGAAGGGAGTTGAACGATACCAGGAGCATTCCCTACCCAGCAAGATGCAACATTTATCAGATTTCCATTTCCATTTATGTAACATGAGTTACATAAATTCAATCCCAATAAACTGATGGGGAGTGTTTGGAACCTTTTGAGTACTCTTCAGTGGGGGGGGAAGAAATACATATAATGCATTAACAAATCCATGGCTAAAGCCCAGTAGTAGTTTTTATTCCTTAGTGCATTATGGATTCACTGTATAACTACTAGGAACCACTGAATGGCAGAGTCTTCAAATCCAGAACAAAGAGGCACAACAGGAGCCATGCCTAATAATCTCAGAGCAGATCATTACTTTTCCTGAACTGCTTTACTTAATTTGGGAATATGGGATTCGGGATATCCACTTTGTAACAGTGGTATGTAACATTAAAAAAAAATGGAGGCTTATTTACTGAACAATCAATGCAGTGAAAACCTTGCCAAATACACCTTGAGAGGAGAGTTCCTTGATGATCTTCTGTCTTGGTCATCCTGTTTTTGCCCTTTATTTTCTCTACATAAAAAGAGCAATCCTAATAAAACTCCAAAGGCACCAACAACTGAAATTGTTCAACTAGTTTGGTTTGTTAGTTCACATTGTACCCCAGTCAAAGCACTCTCCTTTCTCAGAGAAAACTTCAACTAATGTAGACCTTAAAACCAAAGATTGTTAATTACATAGCAGACAACATTCTCTGTGTGGAGGTGCTACCACAGATCTTGGCCAAGAGCTATTTAAGCTCAACAACATACATTAATTGATTTGAGTTAGTTTGAAAAGGTGCCAGGCCAAGCCAGCTACCAAACAGCACTGAACAGACAGGACACAGGAGTCCCAAAATGTTTCAAACAGTCTGCTCTGTAGAATTTTGTCAAGTATACATATGATGCCTACCAGCCTGGGGCCACCCGAGGAACATCTGCTCCCCTGGTATCTGTGAAAGAGAATCATGCTATACAACATGGCATGCCAAAAAGCTCATCCTCTCTGTGAATCAATGCCAAGCCAGGCTCCATATGACATCTATTTGTCCATCTCAAAGGAAAAAAACCCACCAGACTGTGAGCTCACAGACTGCATTTGCCTTCTGAATTTTTTGATGGGCCAGAAACCTTAAAATACGTAGTAGAAAAAATGGGCGACATTTGATGCCAAGTGCCAGGGTCTCTTTTCAGTCAGCTACTGTTATAGTAGTAGCACTACCAAACCAGCACCTCGCTACCAAACCAGCTATGGTCTAGGCATGCTGTAACAATGGAAGTGCATCAGGGTGTTATAAAAGATCTTTAAAATGAGGTCTTGCACATTGCACAGCTTCAATTTCTGCAGGTCTGCCTTTATGAAGGTACAGCAGGTGAGATTCCGAACGTGGGATGTCTCCAGGACCGTAGCAAGCACGAGAAAGTCTCCAAAATATATTTCACCAGAACAAGAAGATACCAAATGAACTTCAGGGTCAAGAAGAATCCAGAAAACCTTAATTTCACTATGAGTAAGGGCTGACTTCTTCCAGATTGTTGTGGACCTTTCTATTGCTTTCTCCTTACTTTTCTTCTATGCTTTCCTCATGCAATCACAAACTTTGTGTCACTGTCAATTTACCTCAATTACATTTCCCTCCTTCTTTGCCTGCCATTTCATTCATCTGCTGCTCTCCTCTCCATGTTATTGCTATGGCTTTCTATAAGAGCAGAATGTACAATCCTTGTTCTGTTGTTAGTATCCTCCTTGTACAGGATACTTGTGTAGCATGAATAATCTTCCATCTACAGAGCATAGTATCATAGTATCATTCAGGGTTGGAAGGGACCACAAGGATCATCTAGTGCCAACCCCCCTGCCATGGGCAGGGACACCCCACACTAGATCAGGCTGGCCAGAGCCTCATCCAGCCTGCTCTTAAGCACCTCCAGGGACGGGGCCTCAACCACCTCCCTGGACAACCCATTCCAGGGTTTCACCACTCTCATGGTGAAGAACCTCCTCCTCACATCTAGCCTGAATCTCCCCACCTCCAGCTTCACTCCATTCCCCCTAGTCCTATCACTACCTGAGATCCTGAGAAGTCCTTCCCCAGCCTTCCTGTAGGCCCCCTTCAGATACTGGAAGGCCACAATTAGGTCACCTCGGAACCTTCTCTTCTGCAGACTGAACAGCCCCAACTTCCCTGGTAATCTACCTGACTGGTCCAGAGAATTTTTTAACATATTTGTCTTTTTATTTATGTCAACTATGGGCACTATTAATCTCCATTTTACCAACAGCAGAAAAATACTAGCACCTGAACGCTATTCACAATGCCTTAGCAGTAAAGCTAGAAGTAGCGCCAGGATGGTCCCAAATCTTTCTGAAGAAATTGAATTTTAGGGAAGTACCCACAAATTTCATAGTCAGCAACCCTCAGGTGGGACATGTGTTTAAATGTTAAGGGTTTCCATAATGTCAAGCCCATATTCTAGGCAGAACAACAAACATTAGAGGAAATGAGTTTCAACGTTAAGAGCTTTGGGGGATTGTTATGAGCTCTGAAGAGGCAAATGGAAAGAATTATAGGGTCACCTAAATTTTCATCTGGTGAACATAAGACGTAAACAGTATTTTAATGAATTAAACATCATAATTCTGTATTGATGTAAGTGCAGGAACCCAGACATGGTCATATTAACAGCCTCAGCCAGAGCAGCAGCAGGTATACAGGAGCAGCATACAGCACATCATGTTATTTTACCAGAAATGGAGTTGTTTCCTCTCCACTCCCTCCTCAATGTTGCAAATTAAACATTTTCCAGTCTCTTCCAGCCACAAGACACAATGCTGTAACTGAAGAGATATAAAAGCAAAGGCTTGCAAGAAAAGCCTGCTCTTATTGGCAGGACAGATATCAGGTCTAGACTTTCCTGGGTTAGGCCTTTACTTTGTTATAAACCAAGGAGAGCAGTTCAGACTGCACTACAGTGACCTCTGAACACACAAAGAAGGACATTTTCCTATTGGTGACCTGCAATTTCTGCCTAACTGTTTTTATGCGAGATCACTCTCTCAGCTGCAGGATTTGCATGATAAAACAAACCACAGCCTAAGCAGGTATCCTTTGTGAAGCGACAGAACATAATGGCACACACTTGAAACCACACTGTGAAGCCCTAGGCAGGTATATGATGACACAGGTTGGCAGCAAGAGTGATTCTCAGCAAAAGATATGATAACTAAAGCATTGATCAACACACCAGGAGACAGCCAAGTGCTCCAGAGATACTAATGACCATGTCATGTGAAATGGCAGGTTTGCCAGTACACAGTTAGCTTGGGTGGCACAAATTACAAGTTGTTTGCTGCAACCACCTCACAATAGTACTATTCACTAGTGCACTGGTAACAGTGTGATTGACACATCTTTGGAAGGGTATGGTGCTGCAGCTGGATAATTCCAGCATACTCCTGGTTTAAGTACAATGAGAACATTGAATTCTAATTAAGTGCCCCCTTATAGTTTCATAGTTTCATAGTTTCATAGTTTCATTCAGGGTTGGAAGGGACCACAAGGATCATCTAGTTCCAACCCCCCTGCCATGGGCAGGGACACCCCACACTAGATCAGGCTGCCCAGAGCCTCATCCAGCCTGCTCTTAAACACCCCCAGGGACGGGGCCTCGACCACCTCCCTGCACAACCCATTCCAGGGTTTCACCACTCTCATGGTGAAGAACCTCCTCCTCACATCCAGCCTGAATCTCCCCACCTCCAGCTTCATTCCATTCCCCCTAGTCCTATCACTACCTGATATCCTGAGAAGTCCTTCCCCTGCCTTCCTGTAGGCCCCCTTCAGATACTGGAAGGCGACAATTAGGTCACCTCGGAGCCTTCTCTTCTGCAGACTGTACAGCCCCAACTCCTTCAGTCTGTCCTCATAGGAGAGGTGCTCCAGCCCTCTGATCATCCTCGTGGCCCTTCTCTGGACACGTTCCAGCACCTCCACATCCCTCTTGTAATAGGGGCTCCAGAACTGGACACAGTACTCCAGGTGGGGTCTCACCAGGGCTGAGTAGAGGGGGAGGATCACCTCCCTCGACCTGCTAGCCACACTTCTCCTGATGCAGCCCAGGATCTGATTGGCTTTGCGGGCTGCAAGTGCACACTGAGAGCTCATGTTGAGCTTTTTGTCCACCAGCACCCCCAAGTCTCTCTCCTCAGGGCTATCCTCCAGCCAGTCACTGCCCAGCCTGTATTTGTGCCTGGGATTGCCTCGACCCAGATGCAGGACCCTGCACTTGCTCTTATTGAACTTCATGAGGTTGGCCTGTGCCCACCTCTCCAGCCTGTCAAGGTCCCTCTGGATGGCCTCCCTTCCCTCCAGCGTGTCTGCTGCACCACACAGCTTGGTGTCATCAGCAAACTTGCTGAGGGTGCACTCAATGCCACTGTCCATGTCCCCCACAAAGATGTTGAATAAGATAGGTCCCAGGACTGATCCCTGAGGGACTCCACTTGTCACTGGCCTCCACTGGGACATGGAGCCATTGACAGCCACTCTTTGGGTGCGGCCATCAAGCCAGTTCCTTATCCATCTAGTGGTCCACCCATCAAACCCATGTGTCACCAGCCTGGAGACCAGGATGTGGTGTGGGACAGTGTCGAAGGCTTTGCTCAGGTCCAGGTAAATGACATCAGTTGCTCGCCCCTCATCTATTAATTTTGTCACCTGCTCATAGAAGGCCACCAGGTTGGTCAGGCAGGATTTGCCCTTGGCAAAGCCATGCTGACTGTACCCAATCACCTCTTCACTATTCTTTTGAGCGAGTAGTGACTCCAGGAGGATCTGTTCCATGATCTTTCCAGGCACAGAGGTGAGACTGACTGGCCTGTAGTTCCCTGGTTCCTCCTTCTTGCCCTTTTTGAAGATGGGGGCAATGTTTCCCCTTTTCCAGTCTGTGGGGACTTCACCAGACTGCCAGGACTTTTGAAATATAATAGAGAGGGGTTTAGCAACCTCATCTGCCAGTTCTCTCAGTACCCGTGGGTGTAACCCGTCGGGTCCCATGGACTTGAACACTTTCAGGTTCTTCAGATGATCACGAACCTGATCTGCACTTACAATGGGCAGTTCTTCCTCCCTGTCCCTGGCTTTGACTTCCATAACATCAGGAGTGTGGCTAGAGGCCCTTGCAGTGAAGACTGAGGTAAAGAAGTTATTAAGTACCTCAAGAAGTTATTAAGTACCTCAAAGAAGTTATTAAGTACCTTCAGTGTCCTTTCCCTGGGCAGAATGAGCCAAAATCTATTTTTATGTCACTTCAGTGAAGTTATACAAGGCACAAGTTTGGCCATCTAGCTACATCGACAAACCTCCTGCTGCTATAGAAACAACAAGATTTCCCATATTTACAGCTTCATTCACAAGATTTTGCAGACTCATTCAACACTGAAGAACTATCCTCCTCACCAAACTGGTAAGTACCTTGCAGAAGAACAGTAATGAAACTGGAGATAGGAGTCAGGTAGCTGGATTCCCATTACCATGTGCTGTCTGAAGCACACTGATGTCCCCACAAGATGCTGCCCCTGTACTGCAGCTGAGCACTGTCAGATCAAAGTCAATATTCAAGGGTAGCAATAGCACTATGATGCAATCAGAATCTAAACCCTGTGTCTGTTGCCATGCAGTAACATTTATTTTCCATGGAGAGCCAACACTCAAAATCAGGAGGTATCCTTTGATTCATTTGCCTATGCACTGGCTCAATCCTTTAAGGACTCAGTCATGAAGTCTTTCAAAGCAGTCCTCATGTGCAGCTATCACCTCTCAAGCACTGAATGGCACATCCCAAATGGGTGTTTTTGAAATACCCAAATATTTGGATGCTCACTAACTAGACAGTTTTCTACATTGCTCAGAAATGGCTGTGGATACAAAGAGGTATAAACGGCTTCAAAAATGATGGTGTATCTTGAAAGCATCATTTGAGCATTAGTAATGTAGAATGCTGACTGACATGCTTCTCTCTCTGCCTCCACTGGACAGAACTGCAAATTCTTCAAAGAAACAGAAAAGGTCTTCATCAGCTGGATGCTGAAGTACTTTTGGTTATGCTTCAGGAACATTTGACTTGCCAGAAAGTGATGATAGGAACCACTCATGCCAAAAACAAGAGTTTGAAGAGTTACTAACTATAGACATTTTATAGCTGTGTATGTCTGCCTTATTTATGATCCAAACCCTCCTTCAATATCAAGCATGCTGCTAGAGTGGACACCAAACCTGCAGTGTGACCTCATGTACAACTAGACTCAGCCCTCTGAGCACAATGACTGGCCCAACAGTTTAGTATGTTACCAGAAGGCACAACTCATGGATGCTCCAGAGTCTCCTCTTTCAAAATGGTATAAATAAACTGATCACCAAACAGTTTTTAAGCAGAGAAAGTTTTCATAGTTTGTTTTCCTATACCTCCATCTTCATTTATCCAGTAGAGAAAGAGATTCATTGTTCCAACTTCAGTTATTTGGTGATCTTCTCCGTAGAGCCACAAAACCTGCTGGCAGCCTAACTCCATGGCTTCTTGTTGGGCATAAATAGAAGAACCATAATTCCTATGAGAAACAAAAAGAAAGAGCAAACAATTATGAGTATCAGTTTGGGTATTTTCTTTTTTCTACACAAGGTTTTGGGCACACCTACCTGGTGAGCAAGTGTACTGCACAGTATCACAGTATCACCAAGGTTGGAAGAGACCTCAAAGATCGAGTCCAACCTGTCACCACAGACCTCATGACTAGACCACGGCACCAAGTGCCACGTCCAATCTCCTCTTGAACATCTCCAGGGATGGTGACTCCACCACCTCCCTGGGCAGCACATTCCAATGGCTAACAACTCTCTCTGGGAAGAACTTTCTCCTCACTTCGAGCCTAAATTTCCCCTGGTGCAGCCTGAGACTGTGTCCCCTTGTTGTGGTGCTGGTTGCCTGGGAGAAGAGGCCAACCCCTTCATGGCTACAACCACCTTTCAGGTAGTTGTAGAGGGCAATGAAGTCAACCCTGAGCCTCCTCTTCTCCAGGCTAAACAATCCCAGCTCCCTCAGCCTCTCCTCATAGAGCTGTGCTCAAGGCCTCTCCCCAGCCTTGTTGCCCTTCTCTGGACACGTTCAAGTGTCTCAATGTTCTTCTTAAACTGAGGGGCCGAAAGCCACTGCTTGTCCCTGTGATATTTTCCTTGGAAGTACTAACTGATGTATTTTACTGGATCATTTGTACTTGAAAGGGCCAAACAACACCAACAGTTTAAAACTATCTGTCAAAATTGCCTGAAAAGCACCTCTTGTTCCATTTTCTGCAATTAGACACCTTGGGAAAGCACTGATCTTTACTCAGCAGTTGGCACCCTGGTAAGAGAACAATAATTCCTATCCAGCTCATGGCTTTAAAAAAAAAAGGCTAAACAAACCCAAGTACCTCATCTTGTATATATCAGCTTAACAGGTTAGATACACCAGATGGAACTCTTGGAACACACACACACACACAGAAAAAGTCACTTTTCTAGTAAAAGACATTCACAGAACTAATGGCTTTGGGAGCTGCAAAAGGGACTTGATGAATTCCATATCCTTGAGGACCAACTGATTTCTAAAATGCTGCCTACGGAGCGAATTTGACTGAAAAAACTCTGTCATTCACATTATGGCATTCTGTAGCTTCTCGGGGCAGTGGGGAACCCCCTATTGCTTCTGTTATTCACAGTATCACAGTATCACTAAGGTTGGAAGAGACCTCAAGGATCATCAAGTCCAACCTATCAACATAGACCTCATGACTAAATCATGGCACCAAGTGCCATGTCCAATCTCCTCTTGAACGCCTCCAGGGATGGTGACTCCACCACCTCCGTGGGCAGCACATTCCAATGACAAACAACTCACTCAGTGAAGAACTTTCTCCTCATCTCAAGTCTAAACCTCCCCTGGTGCAGCTTGAGACTGCGTCCCCTTATTCAACAACGATGAAGACCTAAAGGCAGCAGCTCCAAAGTGCTGACCACACTGGAGTTAAGATCTCACCATGGGGCACAAATCAAGTCAATAGTGACCCCAGACTATTCATTTTTTCCACAACTGATGTATTTCTGAACCCACATAAAAACTCACAAAAAGCAAAAGGTCTCAAAATTAAATGAATGATTTTCTGCCCTTGGATTATTCTGCCAGCTCCACTGAGCATCACTTGACAACTTGTGTAGAAAAGAAGCTCCTAGGTAGCAACAATATACTTCATTTAAAAATCAAAGACCAAGGAAGAATAATCAAGTCATTTATTCAGCAGCATTCAAATTGCTTGCTCTGGGTCAAGTCCTAAGCAGTTTCACTCCACAGGTCAAGTGCTTGAACATTAAAAACTATGTTTCTACAGAACTAGTGCTTTGGCCTAGTTCAGCAGAAACCTGCCAGACTATAGTAAAGTCAGTGCAGATAACTGTCTGATGCTTTCCCTGAAATACCCATTCTCCCCTAGCTAATTGCAGATGGCTTGTCAGGACAGTCTGCCAAGGAACGAGGTCAGCAGTCAGTGCTACTCACTGCCCATTTGGCAGCAGGATGCTATACTGAATACTGCTTCATAGAAGTGCTACCTCTAACGTCAGCTTTTGCAAGGGGAACAGCCCAAGTATTGCATTTGACACCTTCCAGGTCCAGTTCCTCAGTTTCCTGCTGCAAAATTGCTTCTGCCAATAACCCACTTGGCTTTAATAACCAATAACATACAATAAAAACCCCAAAAACCAAACAATTGAATCACATTAATAATATTTGCAGCATATAATTTTGAAATCTCTATTATAATACCTTGTTGAACTGCTGTGTTTAATACCTCTACTTCAAATGGATTAGATAACTTCACTAAAACCCAAATCTCCCTTATAAGCAATGTATAAGATGCAGAATTATACTTTCTTACCCTCCCAGTTTGCAGTCGCCCGTTCCTCCTTTCCAGGCTCTCACATATTTTGGATCTGCCCATAAGGATATTGGGCTGAAGCATCCACCTGCAAAGTAGGGGCCTACAGGGCTCAGTATGACATACAGCAGGGCTTTAGTCGGCTTCTTCACTCCGAGGGAGGGCTGAAAGGAAGGAATGCAAACAAATCAAAAGTTACCAGTATACTTCACTCCACACATCAAATGCTGCACAATTAGCTTTTGAAATGCTGCTTTCAAGGGAACTGCAACATGGACTACTTTTGCCAGGACAAAGCAAGTGCTGCAATGAAGAGACGGTATTTGTACAATTTCCCCCCAGTCCAAGCAACATAATGACCCTAATGACCAGTACCAGAACAAGAGGACACAGTCTCAGGCTGCACCAGGGGAGGTTTAGGCTGGAGGTCAGGAGGAAGTTTTACACAGAGAAAGTGATTGCCCATTGGAATGGGCTGCCCGGGGAGGTGGTGGAGTCACCATCACTGGAGGTGTTCAGGAGGAGACTTGATAGGGTGCTTGGTTGCATGGTTTAGTTGGTTGGGTGGTGTTGGATGATAGGTTGGACACGATCTTGAGGGTCGCTTCCAACCTGGTCTATTCTATTCTATTCTTATCTACTGTCCCCATTCACTTACAGTTGTTTCATTTATGTAGAGAATATTCTAATTTTCTCAAATGGCTTCAAGCTTTGGGGAATTTGGAAATTAACTTAAAAGGCTACTACATAACTACATGGATGTTAGGAACAAGTTCTTTACTGTGAGGGTAGTGGAAGACTGGAACAGGTTGTCCAGGGAGGTGGTTGAGGCCCCATCTCTGGAAGTATTCAAGGTGAGGCTTGACAAGGCCCTGGGCAGCCTGGTCTAGTTGGGGGTGTCACTGCTGACTGAAGGAAGGTCAGACTAGATGACCTTAGGAGGTCCCTTCCAGCCCAGACCATTCTAGGATTCTATATGAATTAATCAGAGCAAAAGCCTGAAAAGTCTTTTAGGGAGAAGACTAGTAAGGATGATTGCTAGCAATAACACCGATGGAGGGATCACTTAGTGAAGAGAATTAACCAATGCCATTTAGAACTGGCATCGGTATAGAGGAGTGCTGGCTCTGTGAAGACTGTGGGACAAGTTAAATGTTTTTTCTCCTGGAAATGGTTCACACAATAGTACAGGAAATAAGTTGGAATGTACCAGTTTGTGGTTTTTTTTGGGGGGTTTAGGTTCTTGTTTGTTTGTTTTTTCCTCTCCTCTCTGAGGGATGGTGTCTCACACTTGAGGGTGGGAGGGTGGAGGTCAAAATTCTGGCATTTGTCAAAGTCTGAATCCTGTGGTAGGAGATGCTGCTTAACTATATGATTCTTTGCAAAGCTCAGGACTGACCATAGAATCATGTAATGACTGAGGTTGGAAGAGTCTTCTAGAGATCACCTTGTTCTAATTCCCTGTTCAAGCAGGGCTACATATAGCTGGTTGCCCTCAATTCTTGGTATCTTCTATGCAACTGAATGGGTTGCTACTTGCTATCATTTTTTTTTTAACTAGAGCAAGTGCAGAGGACAGCAATGAAGCTTGTAAAGGAGCTGAGGCTGTTTGGTTTGAAGAAGAGGAGGTTAAGGGGTGACCTCATCACTCTCTACAACTACCTGAAAGGACATTGTGGAGAGGTTGTTATCGGTCTCTTCTCACAGGTAATTGCAGATAGAACAAAAGGGAATAGCCTCAAACTGCAACAGGATAGGCTTAGACTGGACATTAGGAAAAGTTTTTTCACAGCAAGAATGGTCAAACATTGGAACAGTCTGCCCTGGGGTGGGGGTTGAGTCACCATCTCTTGATATGCTTAAAGGTCATTGGGATGGGGTGCTTGGGGATATGGTTTAAGGGTGAACTTTATAGAGTAGGGTCAATGGTTGGAGCTGATAATTCCAAGGGTCTTTTCCAACCTGAGTGATTCTGTGATCCAACTTAGAAAAATTAGTCTTTTTTAAAACTAGTCTTTTAAAAAGAACAACATTAGGTCTCCACTGTAACAAAGACAGTGAATGTAAAGCTTTAGGACCAAAGGTCTAAGCAAAACACTGTGCACAAACTATGTGAAACTTAACTGGGAGGTAGAAGGGGAAATTATACTGTAATAATGAAATTACTGGAAAATTCAAACAAGTCTTCCTCAGGCACTGAAAAGATTCTTCTGATTTCTGTCTACCTTACTCCTTCAGCAAAACTTCTAACAAGATGAACTACCTGATATCTTGATATTTTGCTGATTCTTACAAAATCACTCAAAAGACCATGCTGACAGCACTTCTTAATTGTGCTGACTCATAAAAGGACTGAGTTTCAGGACATGTAATCCAGGAGCAACACAGGACAATGTGGAAAGTTCAGATATGTTGGCTAACCTGAAACAAAGCTCAACAGTAAAAGAATTTCTAAAAACAAAGACAGAGTGGGGAGGTGGATGGGGGTAGTCAGGTTTTCATACTAGTATTTCACAGTCACTGAATGGAGATACTTCCACCTGAAAATCTGCAACCAGTTTACAAGCATTAAATTAATGGAGTCCTAGAACACATGTGAAATGTATAATGCTCCATTTACAGTAACTACTTACAGATGTAGATATTGCAAAGAGTAAATTAGTTGGGAGTTATACATTCCTTGTCCTATGCTCTACCACTACAGGTTTTTCCTCTTTCCCCTGTTAAAAAAAATCCCTAAAGTTTTAATTAAAATGAAATTTCCAACTACCTCTATTAATGTTATAGATTTGACTCACATCCACATGAAACTCCCAGAGTACATGCTAGTTGCTGAGAAGCCTCTTACAAGGTCAAGTTTATCTAGGTTCAAGAATAAATTGACACAAAAACTACTTAGTTCTGTTAAAAGCCTCTCTCAGAAGAGC
Source organism: Melanerpes formicivorus (assembly GCF_026170545.1). Classification (NCBI taxonomy): domain Eukaryota; kingdom Metazoa; phylum Chordata; class Aves; order Piciformes; family Picidae; genus Melanerpes; species Melanerpes formicivorus. The sequence continues at coordinate 8,007,581 of NW_027142360.1, read as the reverse complement.
TATCATCATTTCCTGCATGGAATCTTCCAGAGTCTCCTTATTAAGATCAGCATGGAGGTATAAGATGAAATCACAAAATCTACAGAATAACTTCTGTTCCCTCACATTTTCTCTGACTTAATCGTATGCTAAAGGCATACATTACCATGCCACAACTAACTATTCTTTTGGTACAAATCTCAGTTTTACCCTTGCTACTCAGAATGGTTTTACTTTCTGTGAGCTGAATCAAGGTGTCCACTAGGTGGTGGTGTGGGCAACAGAAATTTGTGCAGTCGAGCTGCCGGGGACTAACTGCAAAGTGAAAACAAAACCTATCTGTCCCCCAACTCTAATACTGTTGTCTAGTAACTCTTGTGTATTTCCTTGCATGGATGGAGGCTTTTGCCTCATGCTTAAATACACAAGAGAGAGGGGAAAAATGAAGTTTCACACCTCAGTTCCAATTAAGGTAGGACGGATATACAGGCTCGCAGCAGTTGAGTATGGGACCCACTCCTTTTCCACCTCCACAAGCTTCCGAATGCACTCTAACAGCTCGTTCTGGTCAAAACACTGAGAAAGAAAAGCAAAGAGAAAAAAAGCAAATGGTGAAATACAGCCTGAACACTCCTTGGTCTTTATAGACCCAAAGGTTAAAGGGAACACTTCATCAGGATACATAGCAGTGACAGTCCACAGAGGTACACAAGACCACATCATCTTCCTTGATTAAGTTCCCATAGTCTTTGCCACTGCAGCTTTTTATAAGGTATCCTGAATACCTCCTTCTGCTACAAAGTATTCTCCTGAGATAATAAAAAGGAGAAATTGACCCTTCTTGTCACCAAAGCACATACAGAACTCCCAAGGTAGCAAACACCTCCACTTTGGCATGTGGGTACTGCATCACCTCTTCTGCAGATGACTGCATTGGGTTATAACTTCAAGGGGCCCAGCAAGTCTCCCAGCTCTACAGAGTTACAAAGTTCTCACAGTAATAAAGCCAAGAAGTGTGGGAGGAAATTCACTGGCTGACATACAACTGCTAAAAGCAGCATTAAGTTGCCAGCATGACCAAAAATGAAAGCATGCAGAGTCTGAAGGACTTAAGTGAAGCAGAAAGAGGAAAAGGAAGAACATTAGTGCCAAAACAATTTCATTGGCTGCCTGCATGCAAATACCTGCAGAACAGTGCTCCTCCATCAGAAACTGTCTAACACCTGAGATAGGAGGGAGATAAAGAAAGCAAAACACTGCTGTAATCTGAAAGGAAAACATGTGTTTCAAACTGCACCCTTTACTGAATAAGAACTCTTAACAAACTTCAACTGAATTATTTAAGAGTCAGAGTGTTTAATAAATGTTACACTACTGCAACATTTCAGAGATCTGCTCTCTAAAAAAGAAAATACACTCTGACTTCAGATTAAGATGCTGTGGCTACATACTGGCAAAGTTGCTCGTTTTGCTGACCGTGCCATCCTGTCCATGTTGAGGGTGGGCCGGAACAGGCGGATTTTGCCATCCACTCCTCGATAAGCCTTCATTCCTTCAAACAACTACCAAAGGAAAAGAAATCAAATAATACTTGCCATATTATCTCATGATGATCTGCACAAAAGTCAGAACACACTGCTTGGAAACAAAAGAACTTCACTTTCCCGCTCACAATACGCCAAGTATAAACATTAACTAGTTCATCCCTGCAGCACACTCCTGTGAGGTAGGTACTATGAAACGTATAAATCAAAGACAACCTGGCTATGTATCTCTCTCTGTCAGGGGACTTCATAACCCAATTTTACTTTTTTTTTCATAATTTGGTTACAGCAATTAAAATTTGTAGCATGTGTTTGAACTGTTCTCTTGCATTCTGATACCTAGGGCTGAGCCAGAACAGTATTCTCCCTTACAGAAAAGATCTAGAGAATTTAATTATGTATGTTTAAAAATTTTAGGGCTCTGTCCAAAACACATTTCAGTAGGAAGCAGAGAATAAGGTAATTAAGTGAATTCTGCTGCAGCTGTAGTAAAATCTTGGTCACACACTTCCCCCACATCCTCTTAATGTTGTGGAAGAGGGCTTAGCTAGCATGAGAGACAGAAGCATCGACCTGACATAAGAGGAAGAATGCATAAAAATGTTTTATCTTTGCTTTACAGGAAATTGTCACAATTATCCCACCCAACTGCCACATCTGGATGACTGGTGTTGACAATCAATTTACCAGAAACCCTTATGCCACCAGTGCCCTCCCAGCAGGATGCTATACAGCATCTCCTAACCACAGCAAAAAAAATATCTTATCCCCACAAAATATGCATAGTTATTTTCACTTACAGATGGATAATTTCCAGTTATAGACAGAAGACACTTGTATTATAGAAGCTTACATTAATATATACATATACACAACTATTACTTAGATTAAGTATGAAAGGATCACATGGTTACAGGCAGGAATTCAGACTTTTACAATCTATTGTCTAAAGCATTTTTTTGTCAATTAAATTTAAGATCTATGAATTTCACTGCAACAGTGCTGTCAGCCCCCTCAGACTTTGCTGCCTGACTGTTCCACACACACACACAAAAAAAATTATTAAAAAAAGCTGGAAATACATTCTGTGTGGTTGGAAGTCTACAGATACAAGTTGTTTAGTTGGGAAAAAAAAAAAAGCCTACATTTTTAACAAAACAATTCTAGTAGAGCACTCCTCGTTGTTATTAAATGCTATAGCATTTTACCATAAAGATCAGTGAAAACCAATGCTCAGAAAAGTTTTCTGCAGTCCCATGACAGAGCTAGGTCCTTCCACATGACAAATTTTAATTGGGGTGTAACTGGGTTGCAAGAATCCTGGTAATTTTCCTTAAGCTACATGCCAACTCTGTAGCAGAACCAGAACTAGAACCCAGAACTTTTTGCTTTCAAAATGCATCTTATTCCAATGGCAATGCCAACCTTATTAAAAGTTATGTATGCAGTTTTGAAACATAAACTGTTCCTAGGATAGGCATTGTATCTACAAGGGAAAAAAATGTCTTCAATAAAGGATGGCATAACTGGGGATATGGTTGATATTTTGGTATGATTTTTATTGGGCCAGTTACTGACTAATACCACATTTCTATATTGCTACTTTCTTACCACAGAACAGTTGTTTCCCGCCCCGCCCCCATCTCCCACAACACATTCACAGAACTTTTAATGAGAGGGAAGAGGAAGGAATGTTACTACTGAGATTTATCAATGGTTTGAGAGAAGTAAGAATCACATCATTACTGAAACACAAAGCCTTCTCAAGCTGTTAAATCCTTTTCCCCAAAAAGAAATACCTTCAACCTTTCAGGGCTCAGCAAAACCTTTCACTCATTAAAAAGGGAGACAGTGATGTGTTCCAGAAATGCTCAACTCACATAAAAGCAACTGCTGCGGTTGCTTGGATGACTGGGTGCTACAGTGGTGTGCAAATGGTATTATCTGACATGTGTACATCACAGGAGCTGGATCTGGAGTTTGCAGATCCAGATTATCACACTGCATCATGGAGGGCAAGGAGGAAGGGGAGGGAATGCCAAATTCATCATTTTTATTATACCCACTGTGTATTCATTGAGCCACAGCATTGGCACCAGATTCTCCTCTCTCTGTCCTCTTGGCTAGAGGAAACGTGATGCAATAAGAGTAAAAGAATAAAAAAATAAAAAAACAAATGGAAAAAAAAAATAAGAGCATATTCATATTAGCAATAATTTCAGACTGGGCCAGAGGCCAAGCATTAAAGCAATATGCTACTAAGAGTGAAATATAGATCTGGGACTCCAGCGTGGTTTCTTACTTCTTAGGCAGATCAAGAGCTGCAGCCTTTGTCACAGGGGCCTGTCGTAATTTAGACAGAACTTTGGAGGCCTGCTGACTTGATGGGGAAAAAATAGCAACAACTAAAAACAGAGAATGGTGAAGGCAGGAGCTCAAGGACAACAAGCAGGCAAAAACTTGATCCTTTCCTTACACCAGTGGCAAAGCAAACAACACAAAACAAAACAACAGAAAGGGAAAAATGAAGAAAAGAAGCACAAGCAACTCCACTAACCTCAGTGGAGACACTCCCACCTTCAGCACATGTGCCCTACCGAGGCTCTCACACAGATGTGAGTATAGCCAAAGCTGCTCTAGAGACACAAAAGGCAGCTTCAGGCCTTTTGTACACAGCTAAGCACGGAAACTGTTAACCACGCTGGTTTCCGACTTAACATTTCACTTTCCAAAGTTCCTTGCTGAATACTCTCTGCTTAAACACATTTGTATAGGCTGAATACATCAGATTTAGTTCAGAGCTCTCCAAACTTTGAACAGAGTTGCAAACGAGCATCTGTCTAATTTGTCCTACAATCCAAGCTATGAAACTTTAAAACAGCTTAAAATAACTTTCACGAAGTGCACGTCCACTGCCCAAATTAAAACTGCTCTTGGAATCTCACATAAGCTTTTCTAGTGCTTCATTAAGGTACATCAGAGACAGTAATTGGACAGATCCACCATCAATGAACCAAATGCTTTCTCAAATGGATTTGTCACCAGACAAGAAAGGGATCACCTTTGCTAGGCCAGAAAGTGAAGCGAGTTGGAATCCACAGGCCAGAGCTGCTTCTGAGTTATACTAATGTAAGCATAACATAACCTTGTTGTAAGTAATGGAATTGTTCTGGAAGGTCATCAGTTAACAACAACAAAAGTAATTAAATACTAACAAGCTTCAGACAGTAATAGTCCTTGTATAACAAAGCTATGGCTTCAAGACATAATTAAAATAAAATAGCACGTTCCAAACTGACTCAGTACTCACTTCTATAGCATAATGCAGAGATGAGGAGGCTGGATGCAATGAAAGGTTCTCAAGTGGTTTAATGTAAGGTTTCTCCCAACCTGAAGCCAAGGACCATTCTATTATCAGCATATTGTCAGTGAACACAGCTCCAAACACCAAACCACTGGGATCTGGTTTTTCCTTGAAAGTTGTAGCTGGGGTGATAATCAAGTCAGAAGCCTAAAGGAACATGAAGACAAAGATGAAGTGCATGAAAATAATTGTCAGGCATTAAAAAATTATTCTGCATCACTAAACATGGACAAATGCAATATTTTATCTGCAGGGACATTTAATAACAGAGTGGTTAAAGGTGGTTAACTTCTAAATAGCCAGCAAAGTACTCATGCTATGTATGCACACATATACACAGTGCTGCTTGTATCAGAAGTAGTAGGTGTATTTTAAAGCACTGTTAAGTGGAGGAAGCAGTACAAGGAATAAACCCAGAAAATCAGCAGATGAAAGTTTCCTGCATATTTAGATTAGCAAGTTCCAGAAACACCCAACTGTTGTACCTCAGAACATAACAAGTTGATCACCAGAAATTAATGCCCCTCACAACTAAGCAGATGTTACGTTGATTTTCCTTTAATGCATAAGGCCAATGTGAGATCCAAGCCAGCAGATTACTTGAGTCACACCAGTTTGTTCATTCACGTTCATGTTTTCCTCAAAAGATCCCATTATCAGAGAAGGCTAAATGTTCCCCTGCAAGATTAACTCAAGAGACTTTTTCTTACAAGCCATTTCCAGCTGCAGAAATGCAGCAGTTTTTTGCAGGTTTTGGCTGGGATAGAGTTAATTTTCTTTGTAGTAGCTAAACCAGTGGTGTCAATTGTCCTAAGCAGGAGAAAAAAAGAAAATCAGGATCTCTGGCACTTGACTCTTCTTTTATACAGATAAGGGCTAAACAACTGGAGATTACTAGGAAAGGGGCAGTCTTGATCCATCCTCCCCATTCTCTTTCTGCACCGTTTGACCATTTAAAATTGTGCTTATCAGAGGCAAGGAAGAACTAACAAAAAACTTATTCAAAGCTCCATTTTCCTTCCTAACTTGACTCTGAAAGTACTCACTCTTATTATAGATCTCTAAGTGAAATCTTAACTCCTCCCTGTTGGGTCCATTTAAAACAGACTGCACTGTCAGTAGCTTAGACTACTGTTTTCAGGATTTGCATGTGCAGCAAAAGGCAGCTCTCCATGAGGCATCACTGACTTTGACTTCTCAGACTCAGAGAACATTTTACAAAATGCAAAAAAAATTACTCCCAAGCCTTTGAAAAAGAACACACACCCCCCCACCTCTGCCTCTGTAAACAACCTGATTTTCAAGATGTATTTAATGAACGACAGCCTGGTTTGTATTGACCAGTTGGTTTGGGTGAGGTGTTTTTTTTTCGCTTAATGGCTTATATATGAAATTAACTTAGAGATGGAACAAATCAATAGCTAAAAGCTTGGTTCAAACTATCTGCAGTTATAGAGCTTGTCTAGATATTACAAGTGCATTAGCCTGGTTGAACTAATACTTAATCTGATGAAACAACAATTACTCTTCTTAACTCTTTATGTTATCCTGCTTTATCCTTTATCCTCCTGACAGCACTACTTAATGTTGTCCTCCAAACAAAATTGAATTTTACCTGACAATGTCCTAACATTTGCTTTGCAAAAAGTTATATCCCAGAAGAGTGTGAATGATAATAAAAAAAGACACAAGAGTACAAGACTCAGCTCAGGAAAACACTTATGCAGGGGCAGGATGTCAGCGGGGCTTAACCAAGGATGCAGAATAGAGTTATATCCTTGGCTTTATCTCTGGACAGAATCACAGCTTCTAAAGCACTCCTGCTGCCAGTGGCATTAACAGCTCTCCCTAAAGTCATGGCTCCTGTCTCATCTCAGGTCATTTTCATTAAGGTAATTACTTTTACTATAAACTGGCCTGAAGACCAGAATTATCACATGGAGTGTCATCTCGTACAACTCCCATCAATGTGCTGATTTCTGCATTCATGCCTCAGTTTGCCACTTCCTTAGCTGTGGTAGCACAACTAGTTGATGAGCTACAAAACAGTTTGCTAAAATCATAGGGATTAACAAATAGCTTTTACTTTAAGGGTAGGGAAGGCTTAGCTTTTATAGCTGGCCTACAAGCACCTACAGAGAGAGCAGTGAGCTGCAACCACAAATGGAGAAACCTATTTGAAAGCATTTGGGTTTTCTTTGACCCAAATCTTGATTACCTTGATACCAAAGATAATCCTCCAGATTTGGAGATCTAGGGTTCAAGAAAGCCTTGGACAGTCCTTATCATGCAAGTTATAATTGAATGAAACTATGATGATCAAATGTAAGCACACTGTTATGCTCTACTGGTTAACACATAAAAGGTCTCAGATCCAGAGTCACTCCAATGCTGGCTCATTAGAGGTAGGAGGTGGGCCAAGTACTCACCCCTGCAAGTCAATAAAATGGGTAGACCGGGGTGGGGGTGTCACAAAGCAGTGAACATGCCTCAGAGCAACAAACCACACTTCTTAGCTCTCAGTGCCAAGAATTAGGGACTTTATGTTGTCAAAACCAGAAATCTTTGGACTGGATTTCAGGTTGAGGCACTTGAAGGCAGATAGCTATGATGCTTATCCAGGAAAGAAGCAAAGAATTTCTTGACCACAGAGCTTCCTGAAGCTGCATACTCTGAGCAAAAGACCCCACATGCTGTTTCTTGGTTTCTTCAGCATTTAAGGAAACCAACTTCATTCAGGCATTTTGCAAACACCTGGCTCCACAATATCAACTATGACACTTAAACCATGCAAGAGACTTCAAATGTAGACTACACTGCATAGCCCAGTAGGGCAACAATCATTAAACAGGCAAAAGGGCAATTCTCCCAATCCTTATAATCCTGGTAAGCTCTCAGGAGGTGTAGTCAAGATTTTCTTTGGCCATTATTGTATTAACATTTTTCCTTAAAGCTCTTCCACCTTATGCATTCTGTTGTATTTTTCTCTTTTACCAAGCAGGAAGTAGTGCAACTTAACAGTGCAAAACCTGAATCTTTCAGAATCCATCAAGACCAAGAATCCACCATCAAGAACTGCAGTACATCCAATCTTTTTTTAATCCATGCAGGGGTGCAGGGCATCAGAGAACCCATGCTTGGAGCACTCTTTCCTACAGTGTGGTGTGCAGCATGAAGTATTGCCAGCACAACCTCTTGGTCCCTGAGCAGTAAGAGCCCCTACACAACATCTCACCTGACCCACCGACCCTTATGGTTTAACTTGCTCCCAAGTCCTGTCCCAGCAACTTGTGCTGTTCAGGCAGCACCAGCAGGAGGGAAACCAAGTGCTCATAAGAAACACAAACAGAGCAAAGCCAGGCCAGGTGACTAGTACCAGGAGTACTTTAATATCACTCAAAAAATTCTCACAATGCTACCACAATATCACCTATGACCTTCATAAATGGCAATTTATTTCTTTCCTTTGTCAACATTCTCCCAGCCCTGAAAGCAGCATATTAAGGATGTGTTAGAGATTGGTATTAACACCTATCCAGATCTCTGCCATTCAAACTGTAAATACAAAGGATAATGTCCAGCTAGATTTGTGTTTGGCTTCCTTTGTTTATCAACAAGCTCTCAAGCATCTTCTGACTGCTGCCGAATAAAACCGTTCAACTGGAAGGAAAGCCAGTAAATGCAGGAACAAAAAGGATAAGGAAAAAACAAACCAACCAACCAAGCAAGCCAGAAACAGATGTGGCACACAGTCTACTGAGGGCAGCTATTCCACCCCTGTTGCCTAAAGTAAAAGGGAGAGTTCCAGCCCTGCAAGCTCACCATGTCACAGCAGTACAGAATGTACGAGATACGTGTGCCCAGGCCCCTGCCCAGGGCACTCTGGTAAGAAATAGGAAGAACCAGATTGCTCTGCCTATGGTAGGCAAAAGGGAGTCAGCTGAATATTATTGGTTTTCAGGGATTACATAGCAACAATACACCTACAAACAGCCCCTGTCTTGACCTGAGGCACTTTGCTGAACATCCCCTAGTGTGATAAGTGCCTGCTGATTCCAATGCTAATTTTTCCAGAGTGAAGCCTTACCCAGTCCAAGTAAAGAAGATGTATTGTGACCTCCTGAAACTAAAATTCATCATTTGATCAAAACAACCATGTCAGTTGTGAGCTAGGTCAAACTACAAGTGACATGCCAATCAGTGTCAATTTTAACCAAAGCTGTAGCAAGACATTCTGGTGCCCCTAGCCAAGATGTCAGTTTAATGCTTATTCTAACCAGCCTTTGCAATAGCCTTAAGTGGATTTGGAGCTGACAGCTGCCTCTGGGCAGAGCTGCTACTGTCATTACTGCACTCCTACCTTTCTTAGCCGTCAGAGCTGTCATGGGTAGGTGCAGATAGCAAGTGCATATTTTGTCCTACTCTTTCCATCAAGTTTTGCTGAGGCCTTACCCAAATGATCTTTGGCTGAGGTTATTTTCATTGCACTGAAACAACTACACCATAACCAATAGGTTGAGCACCTGTAACACCTGTAAATTTGACATACACAAACTTCACTAAACACTGTGATGGGCAAGGTTTCTACCACTTTGACAAATAAAACCAGAACTGGCAGCCTCATCTGGAAAACAGCTTACAAGTTACCTAACTGTAACAGTAAATTTCAGCAGCAATCCTCAAAACATTAACATCTCTTCAGTGAGCGTGACTAATCTATTCTGATGAAATAAGTAACCTCCCTGATGTCTAGTCAAGGTGATTCAATCAAGATCACAAAGCAACTGCAATTATTACTTATTCTGAGTTTGTAAACATATCCTAGGAAATACCAGGGCCTTTGGATGCAACAACAGACAGGGAAGCATAAGCAAAACTCAGTCACTTGCTCTGCCCTTGCACTCATGAACAGCAAAATGTGGTTACAGTGGCAGAACAAATTTTGAGGAGACATTACAAAGAGCATAAGGAATTACTATGAAGGGAAAGGTAACAAAGCATAGCCAGGTGTCGTAGACAGTGGGGCTGGGACTAGACAATTATGTTGAGGGGAGGTCCAAGAGTGAGGATGTTATTTTCCTGCCATTGGGTCTTCATCACTGCTTTGGGGCCTACCCCAGCACACACATCTGAATGCCAGGAAGCCATTCCTTCTGCTGAAGCAGCTACTTTCACCCCAAAACACCTTCTGCCTGGCCTCCTGAACCTGAAGCACCTCCTACTGATGGGAAGATGTTTGCACTGCCAAAGAGAAGCAGTGGTGGGGAACTAGGTTGAGGATATTAACTAGGCTGATGAAAGTGTCTTGTTAATTCACCCCTGGAAGCTGAAACCCTCTCTTCTCTTAAAGAAGTTCTTCTAGCCTTGCAGCTAATGAGCAAGATATCACCTTTCTCCCAAAACTCATTCATCTCCATTGCTTTCCAGATACTGAGTTATAGATGGCAGAGGATTGCCCCAGGATTTTTTGCTGACTTGTGCAGTGAACTTAGCTGGCTGGAGAAACTTATCCACTAGTTATTCCAAGCCAACAGCCTCATAAGCAGAGTTAATGCTACTATATATTGCAGATAATTTCTCCTGTGGAGCAACTACTGTGAGCAGCACACAGGGAACTGCAACCTGATCTAGGAAGATCCTTCACCATATGGGCATGCTTCTGTAGGCAGACACCAAGAATCATACTAAACAGCTACTACTGCACACACACAAAGGCTTGTGCCAAACTATTGGCAAACTCTGAGAGGAAAGAGGGATTACACAGCAAATCCTCCATCAGTGGCATCAGAACACACATCAGCAGTGCCACACTATGTAACCCGAAAGTAAGAAAAGGTTATGGAGGCTGTGTACACTTGTAGGGAAACTGGTACTTTTCTCATCCACTGGGACAAAATAAGCAATCACCTGTTCTGCTGCTGCTAAACCCTGTCTTAGCAATAGAAATGCTGATTGCTGCACCAGATGAAACCAACTGCAAGCTCCTCTAGCAGGTGTTATTTTTGTCTAGTTTGTCTGGCTATTCTCTCTCAGGTCTATTCACTAGCTGACACCACAGCAGCATCTGCTTGAGTAAAAAAAAAAAAAGGGGCAATTTGTGTCCTACAGGGTAAACCAAGGTGTGTGGGTTTGTTTCTTTTCCCATCCCCATCATCTGGAAAAGACTGCTAGTTTTCCAGAGCAGAGACCATCACTTTCTGTAGAGGGTTATGTTCTGTACGGCTCTGATAACAATAATGAAGTCTATAACAGAAACAATAACAACAAGAAGTGGTTTATCCACTCAAAACAGAATAGGAGAGTTAAATACATTCTTAGAAATCTATTACCAGCTTGCAAGTATAAAAGTAATGTTAATGTAAGCTATCCTATAATCCCTTTAACATCATTACTATTTTAAATTTACAGAAGAGCCTGAGGCTCGAGAATGGAAAGTATGCCAAGATATAAGAAAATGTGAGCAGGAAGAAAGCTCTGATTTTCCTACTATAAAAAAAAAAATAATAGAAAAGAAATCAAAATCTAACAAAATATTTTCTGTAACCCCAGGGAGAATACCCAGCAATCTTTCAACATAAAGCTTCCCTGAGACTTCATCTGAGAATGTGTTAGCACAAATAATTGGACCGGGGCCTGGAATCATTGCATCAGATCGGCTGTACACTGGGTAGTAAACCACAGAACAAATGACAAAGCAAAAGGGAGTCAAGGCTCTGAACCAATTGTGAGTCAATCATAGAAACACCAGAAAATATGGTGGGAAGGATTTTGCCTAGTTCATCCTCTGCAAGGCATCTAACCTAAACTATCCAGAGGAGATATTCATTGAGTATTTGTCAAACCAGAGAATAAGTTTCTGCTACACTTGTAAGCAAAGGGAAAAAAGGAGAAGGACATGACATACTGTTGGCCTCTAACCTTTCCCCTGACCTGACAGATGTTCCATCTTTAATGCAGGAATATTTGACTTGGAGCAGTTGACAGGGAAGTAAACCTGCTCTGATAAGACAACAGATAAGTGGTTGGAGTTCACATAAACTTCTTGCCTTCGAGGATGAAAAGGGCACCTAGGGCAGCAACACAGCTGAAAACACACCCTGAAGCTCCCCAAATATACCAGAAAGGAAACAAAGATGTTGAAAAGCTGCAGCCCAGTTAGACTGTAGAGAAAGCATTCAGAAAATCAGTCTTGCCCTAAAAAACTACTCAAATACATGGACAATGCACAATATAATTTATTTCAACAGCACTGACTACATTTCAAGACTTCTCCAATATGTTGCTGAAATTTTGCCAAAATGTTGCCCTGCACCATCTCCCACTGATTTGATCCCAAGCCTGTTGAAGTTAATCAATACCCTTCCTCCAGCTTTGTAGGAATTTGGATTACAGGGGAGGCAAAACTACCTGAATTTTTCCAGCCCTATCCATTTCTACCACTTCAGGAAAATCAAATGGACTGGTAATGGTTCCACCTTTTGTTGTTTGGTTTGTTTTGTTTTTTCTTTATTTGTCCCTTACTCATTAGTCTGTTCTTCACTGGCACAAGTTGCAACAGGGCTCCTACAGATCCTAAGGAGATCTTCTGTCTGATATTAAGGAAATCTTAAGGAAAGCACCTATTTGATTTCAATGAGATCTATCTCTTCTAATCCATATATTATACAGAAATCTTGCTATTTAGAATAAACCAAACCAGGTTGGAAGAGACCTTCAAGATCATCGCGTCCAACCCATCAACCAATCCAAGCCGCCTAAACAACTAACCCATGGCACCAAGCACCCCATCAAGTCCAGAAATTGGACACTTGGTTACAATTTGCTCCTATAAACTATTGCTGTTTACTAACACCTATTCCAGTTAATTAAGTGGAGTGGTCAGGAAGTGTGAACAGGGAGGAAGTGTGAGCAGGCTTTCATGCAGTCATTTTACTGGTCTGGAAAACACACTGCCATAGCTTACTGTTACTGCTGGTCAAGTTAGCTATAAAAAAATCCTCTTTGGCCATGTCACTGCACTTCATGTCTGTTAGGTAGGTATACCTGGGCTTTTGACCAGAAGGACGCAATTCCATATAGGGAAACACAGACTACAACTCCCTAAGAACCCAATTCCTTGTACAGAAAGTCTTTTCACAGACTCGTATTCAAATGTCTCCAAAAATACAAAACTAGGACCATTCTTCACTAATGGAACATATTAATTAATTACCCTACCCATAGAAGTCACTATTAGTATATCCTGATTCTTCTCAAAAGATCTGACAGATTGGTTAATGCAATTCCTGATGCTGTGCTGCTCTTTGTCTCACAACCACTGTATTTCTGCGTTACAGCATAAACACAATGTTCCATTTTTAGAAAGAGTTTGCCTGGGAGAAGATTTGAGCATAACACAAGCTGAGGGCTCACACTGGCCTGTGACACAAAACTGGGATAGAGAGATGTGTGACATTTCACCAACATCACATTTTTGTACAGTGGCACAGTGGTTTAGATGCTCAAATAATTCTCTATGAAAGCAAAACTTATACAATGAGTCCATGAAGATTTAAGATGCTACTATCTCCTGCTTCAGGAAACAACATTTCTATGTCACATGAAGAAAGCAAACCATTATTTAAAGTATTTACACCTAAACCCTTCTCTAAAATATAGTAATGTTGAAGGAAGGAATGAATTGCAAATCTGTCTTTCAGACAAGCAAGTTGGAAATCTCTTGCCTAAGAATCCTGGCCAGTCACAACCATGTTATGTGGAATAGCCAGGAATAGAATCATAATCTCACACGTCCAAGTCCCGAGCAGTTGCAATTAAATCTTCTTACCCTGGTTTTAATAAGCTTCTAGAGATGCAGAGAAGTGTATTCATGGAATGAAGGGATTCAGAATTTATCATTTCAAATGGAATTTCAAAAGCTTTTGGGAATATAAAATACTTTGGTGGTGCAGACTTACACAGCGGTCACAGGAATAATTTCCAATGTTCAGTTAATCACACCTGCCTTTTTCTCTTATCTCCTTTCCACAATGGTAAACAGGAGGTACACTTACAAATTGCCATGAATTTCAGTGTCTGACCTGCCACTGAAACCACCACATTCTGCCAATTCATTCCATTCATTACTTTCTTAGAAAGAGAGACTAAATATGGGATAACAGAAAACTATTCCAGCTTTCCAAGCTGTTAGTTCATGAGTTAGGCTATAGAGATTTCAACAGAAATAGAAAGGCCAACAGAATCTTATAAAAAGAAATTTAAAAAAGAGGAAAAAAAGACTAAATTATTTTCCCCAAATGTATCACAGTATAACTAAGGTTGGAAGAGACCTCGAGGATCATTGAGTCCACCACAGATCAAGTGCCACGTCCAATCCCATCTTGAACACCTCCAGGGACGGTGACTCCACCACCTCCCTGGGCAGCACATTCCAATGATGAACGACTTGCTCGGTGAAGAACTTTCTCCTCACCTCGAGTCTAAACCTCCCCTGGTGCAGCCTGAGACTGTGTCCTCTTGTTCTGGCGCTGGTTGCCTGGGAGAAGAGACCAACCCCTTCCTGGCTACAACCACCTGTAGCTCCTATTTGGGTGTGTTTGGCAAAGGAGATATATATATATGTGAATCTCAGGGACTCAATATAGAAGAAGGTATGGACACTACATAACTTTTTAAGCTTTGGAGTCAGATAGTTTCCTTTGGGAATTATTGACTGGTGCTGAAGCCCTGCATTTTAAAAGCAATTCTTCAAATTAGGGGGGAAAAATACCAAACCCAGAACAACAACAACAACACAAAAAAAAGGCAAACAAAATGAAACAAACAAAAAAAAAAGCCCCAAACACGTTAAAAACAAAATTATGTAAGCCAAAAGGAATTTCCAAAACGGTAGTACAACTTCTCCGCTTTTAGAGACATCAACTATATCTTAAGCTCCTAGTTAACAAGAAGATAAAGCTATAAATCAACTCAGCCAGGCTGCCCCCTGCCTGTTTTTCTAGCATCTTCTTTTTATCTTGGCTAAAAGCTCCTGTTATTTGCCAAAGTCAATTAGCTTTATTTGCAAAGCCTACAGCTTCAGATAATGGGCCAATCACTTTTCCTACTCTTAGAAAACCTATTTGGTAAAAGCCTGCAACTATCTGAAGGACATTACCCACCTGCAGGAAAACACAGAAGTAATTGCTGCTAAGCTAAAAGGGAACAGAGCTGTCGCAGATCTCAAACACCACCTTACAGATGGGCTCCTGATGGCATGAGAAATCTGCTTGTAGACTGTTGGGAAATCATCCTTTAGTGCATCATGGAAGAACTGTGGTGACTTGTTTTCACAGGGCTAAGAACTTCTCAACACAACTTCCTCAACACAAGAGGGCTGTGGATCTGATGGAGTGGGTCTAGAGGAGGGCCACAAAAATGATCAGGGGGCTGAAACCCCTCTTCTATGAGTACAGGCTGAGGGAGCTGGGCTTGTTCAGCCTGGAGAAGAGAAGGCTATGAGAAGACCTAATTGCGACCTTCCAATACCTGAAGGGGGCTACAGGAAGGCTGCAGAGGGACTGTTTCCAAAGACCTGCAGTGATAGGATGAGGGGCAATGGTTTGAAATGAGAGAAGAGATTGGATGTTAGGAACAAGTTCTTTACCATGAAAGTGATGGAACACTGCAAAAAGTTGCCCAGGCAGGCAGTTGAGGCCCCATGCCTGGATATATTCAAGGTGAGGGTCAACAGGGCTTTGGGCAACCCGATCTAGTTGAGGATGTACCTGCTTACTGCAGAAGGGGTCAGACTAGATGACCTTTGAAGGTCACTTCCAACCCAGACCTTTCTATGATTCTATATAGCTTCCAGTCCACCATCGGCTCACATCCCACTGGCTTGGAACCTGGGGAGGCTGGGTCTGTTTGCAGAAGACTAAGTGAACACCTTTATGTGGAGTAACACAAGGAACCATTTGGATACAGAAGCTCCATTTAAACACTTTCCAATCCACTATCACAAGTCTTCATACCAGCAAACAAATCCAGATACACTTACAAACTACAGCTACTTTATTCTGTTTCAGCACAACAGGCTAACCAGTATTCCCTAGAAGGTTTAGGCTACTTTGGTACACTAATTAGGCCATTAAAAACTAAAACAAAAGAACTGAATATTGCACCATTAAGATGCCCAGTCAATTCTACATAGCTTCAGATCATTACAGTAGAGAGAAACACACAAGGAATAGGTAATACTGTTAAAGGGTTCCATGTATCAGTCTCTCACAGAGAAAAATGTATTCCATAAAAATGAAAATAAACTTTCTGGATATTGATGGTTAACATGAGGAAACTAAAAAGGCAATAATACCTACCTTTAGTCTTTAAAAGACCAAGTATTATGAATTCCAAGTCAGAGCTCATGTATACATTAAGAGAAACAAAATGAGATTTATGTATGGAAATACTATCCAAGCAACATTCATTCTGTTTTGTGATACTCCAATAAGCAGAAAGAAGGCATTAAAGAAATTACTAGATTTTTAGCCATAAACATCAAGTGCCTTAGACATGACCATGGGCTATTTCATGGCATTACTGAATGCAAAACAAAAAAAACTCAAAAAAATGGGTAAGAACAAAGCCAAACTAGAGCACTTCTTGATTCAACATTCTGAATTGCCTTCATTGGTACAGAGGATGACTGCACTCTCCATTACTGGTTTTGTGCTCCCCTCCCGAGATCCACTGCTGGCAACAGACAAAACCTACAAGAATAACCTCTTTGGTTATGGTCACAAACCACAGACAGTTATTTAAATAACTAAATATGCGCATACAGCATTTAGAAGTGGGAAGGAAGGAGGAAGATTTCACTCTAGTGTTAAGAGCTTGGTTGATAAATCGTGGACATGTGACATTTCCTACAATACAGGAAACTCCAGCATAATCACAATTTCCTTCAATGTTCTTATCTGGTCCAAGATCACTGTGTCAGCTCTAATTGCAACACATTAAGCACCTAGTAAAACACAGATCTGAGACTTTTAACTGGAGAAGTGAGTCCAATTAAGGTAGCCCAGTAGCAGTTAAAATGAACCAAGTACTGACTTAAGACAAACCCAGAGAAACCCATGAGAATAGAAAGCAGCAGGCAGCTAGCAGCAGGGCTCACTGCTTGCTAGAAGCTTCTAGGTAGCATTGTTTAACCTGGAAAAGAGAAGGTTCAGGGGAGACCTTATCACTGTCTACAACTACCTGAAGGGTGATTGTGGTCAGGAAGGGGTTGGTCTCTTCTCCCAGGCAACCAGCACCAGAACAAGAGGACACAGTCTCAAGCTGTGCCAGGGGAAGTTTAGGCTCGAGGCGAAAGTTCTTCACTGAGAGTCATTCGCCACTGGAATGTGCAGCCCAGGGAGGTGGTGGAGTCACCATCCCTGGAGATGTTCAAGAGGGGATTGGATGTGGCACTTGATGCCATGGTTTAGTCATGAGGTCTGTGGTGACTGGTTGGACTTGATGATCTTTGAGGCCTCTTCCAACCTTGGTGATACTGTGAATTTCCTAGTCCACCTGTCCAAGCCAGGCAGAAATAGCAGTAAAATTCAAAGCAGCTCACTCCACCTCAAAAGCATAGCACTGCATTCTGAGAAGAAATGTCTTCAGCAGGCTAACCTGGCATTCAAATGCTGGGCCTCATCCACTTTCAACAACACTTTATGTGAGCATAAAACAAAACCATACCCTGTTTTCTACATTCCCACAGTCTTGGATTACTTAGGTTTCTGGCACAAAATTGTGGCTTTCTTCAGCACAGACAGCACCGTGGGGCAACTTGATTCCTTTGAAATATTATTAATTATAGTTTATGAAATTGTAACAATAATTGCCTTCCACATAAATGTTTGTGACACTCCTTAGAATGAATCCAGGCTATTTTACTTGTCATTGACTGGAACTATTTTTCCTTCATTTATAAAGTTAAAAGAGACTGCAGATAATTTTTACAATGCAGCTCTGCAATCAGTACCTGTATTCCTACCATCATTTTCATACACAAACCCCCCACAGTATGATATTTTCTATAAAAATCATATAATTTTCTGGTGACTGCAGCTGATTTTCAGAAACAGAGCCAGAAGGCAGGGATGGACTTACAAATTAAACTTTGCCATGAGCCAGCTGTTTTGTTTTTTTCCTTAGCATTATTTCCTTTATGACCATCTGTCCCACCTGCTAACATATTTTTCCCCTCACACAGACCCTCCATTACAATGAGCTGCCATTCTGGCTGACATACAAGTATTGATGGAAAGGAAACTGGATTAAATCCAACTTTGTGTCACCTAATATTTGGACCTTTGGTAAAGCACCTGCTGGACTGCCAGTATAATTAAATCCACCTCAAGTCTGCTTTAGCTTACGTCCAGTGCACCTATGACCCAAACACTATCAGAGTTTGTTGCCACTCTATCTTCCTTCTGGACTACCTAAGTCAATGAGTGGAAGGACACAGCACAGTGTGATTACACAAGCAATCTGTAATGTAGTTTTTGTTTTCAAATGCCCTAGCACACTGTACTGAATGAATTTACCGAGGTCTGTCTTGTCTATTTATTAAAGATGAATTGACAAAAGAACTCTGCACTCCATACTTGTGAATTCTGGTTGCATTTCTGGTTTTGTCAACATTTTCCAAATCAGACCTTCTGGCTGAAAAGTCATCCTAAATCCTCCTTCTTGGGCAGAATTGCCAGAGCAACACAATGCAAAGAAATGAGGAAGAGAAGAGCTGGGAAGGGTTGAGGAAGATGAAAAAGGAAAAAAACCCATGTTGCTACATGGCAAAGTTCTGCAGTCATCTACTCTCAAAAATTCTTTACTGCTTTCAATGAGACCAGCATTGGAATAAATCTTACCAAGGAGTCTAACACATTTGATGCATCACTTGTTTTTGATATCTTCTTAAAATCTAACAACTGAAAGAGAACTAACTTCTTCAGCATAATTCAGAAGATCATACAGCTGTGATATTGCCCCCCCCCCCCCCAAAAAAAAAACCAAAAATCAGGAAGAAGATGGCAGTGACAAAGTGTATCATCATCATTTCATCTCATGTACTGCTGACAACAGTCAGCAATAACAGGAAGGGAACTGCTGAAAGAGTACAAGTGAAGACGCTCTTTTCCCAGGTACTATTTTTAAATATCTGCAGATTGTAAAGCAGTGAAGGAGAGAGGGGAGAAAGAATTACAGATGTGTGACTTAAGGAATAACATAGACAAGAGAGAGGAAAAAAAAAGGGAATGAAGGCAGAATGAAGGTAGAATTCCAAGAAGCAGATGCTGATAGACTTTACATTTCCAACAGAGAAAAGCTGACATCTGTTTCCATACAGTGCTCAAAATGAGCACTTAGTTACTAGCATTGCATTCAGGCAGGAGCAGGAGAAGTGATATCTTAACTGAGCTCAGTTCTAAGTAGAAGATGAAAATAAAAAAAGAGGGATTCAATTTCGTGTCAGTTCCTGGCAGCTGCTCAGCATTCCTTATTATCATAGCCCTGTTTGTTGAGTGTTGATAATATGCCAGAGCTGTGGTGTGCTTTGGAGCCCTGAGCTCTGCCAGTTTGAGACCAGATGGAAAAATCTACTTTTAAACACTAATCATAATGCTAAAGTTTAACAAATAATAGAGTGCTATATAGACTTAGGAAAAACTAAACTAGCACCTGAAACTAGATTAAAATAAACTTCTTGCAACATACTTAGTTTCCAGACTGAAAAATATGGGCATTCTCAGCAAATGCAATGCACAGAATTTAGAATAAATAAACCAAACCAGGTTGGAAGAGACCTTCAAGATCATCACGTCCAACCTGTCATCCAACACCACCTAAACAACTAACCCATGGCACCAAGCACCCCATCAAGTCTCCTCCTGAACACCACCAATGATGGTGACTCCACCACCTCCTTGGGCAAAATTACGACACTGAAGCCTGTCAGTAGGTAGGAACACCTGCACAGCAGTCACTACCATGTTATATGGATGCTGTCTGGCATCATCTACTGAAATGCCTCAAACCCTCATCTTTTACCAAACAACATACCTTGAAAGATTGTGTTGCATGCTTTGCTGTTTCTCCTGTGCATCCTCCAGCTGTGCACTCATTCTGACAGCCCTAGAGTAAGTAAAAACAGAGGAAGTCAAATTCAATGCACACTGCAGACAAGTTGACAGACATTCAGTTAATTCTATTTTAGGGACAAGCTGTATTGAACAATCACTCAGACTTCATCAGTAAATACATTAGCAAGAACGTTTTGGCAGTTTCTTAGCACACCTTTCCAACTTCTGGGTTTGTAGTTTTACTTCAGTTGCATTATTTTGTGCAATGGTATTTCAGGGCTTTATAAGTCAGACAGCATCTTAGAATAGATGATAGCTCTGAGGTGTAGAGGGGTATGGACAACATTACAAGTCTCTTTTTCAAAGCTGAATAAATAAATTGTATTTAAACACATCAAATCCCAGTTTCTCTTCTAAAGTATCCACTTTACAGATTTGATTTTGCCTTTTTCAGAGAAGCCTGAGTAAGCAGAATCGAAGAAACAGAAATAATTTTCTCTTAAATAATTAAATGAAGACAACAATAATGAATGCCCATCTGTGTAAATATATAATCAGAATCATTTACTCTGCTGAACTTCAGGGTTCTGCCACAGACCATGTTAGAAAGTAACTGAAAGAAATCCATCCAGCAACAAAGGGATAACAGACTGGTGCAAGCCTTCTACCTAAAAGCAAGATCCCCAGCTTCCACAGCATCCCCGTGGACCCTCCTGCAATACTTATACCTTCCTTGCCAGTAGCCAGTAAATACACTCAACAAGCATGGAGCAAAGGAGACCCTTACAAAAATTTCCCAATTCAGACCAGACCTTAAGAAAAAGCTGGAAAGATGAAATAGGGGCAGAGGTTAGGGAGAGGGCAGAAGGTGCTGTGTCTTGGGAACAGGTGATGAAGGGCATGGCTAGGAGGAAGGCTTACAGGGGGCACAACTGGCAAGATGGAAGGGATGGCAGAAGGGATGGCTAGCTGTTGAGATGAGACCAGGGATGGTGGGCATGGGGAAGTAGTAAAGGTGGCCAGAGTGACTCTCTGAAGGTGTGAAGGAAAGACAAAGTCATTAAGGGATATTTTTCCAGGGCTGATAGGCAAGGGGCTTTCAACCCTATAAGGGAAAAACCCTAGCAGGAGCATGAACCATCTGCTCACCACCTGGCAGCTGCCTCTCACCCTGCCACCCCTCAGCCTTGCTGCATCTTGGGTGGGAAGTTCCAACACAGGTGAGAAAGCCCCAGGTTAAAGATATAATCCCCCAAAGGAAAGAGGTGCACAGGGAACTCTTCATGGTCAGCCTCTTGAGATCCCTACCCCAAGCTCTTAATCAGGATGCCACCTTCATTTTACAAGGAGGGCTTCAGGGCAGTGCCAGGGAGACCCCAGCCGCCACAGGCCTGCAGCAGCCACCAAACTGAGTCCAGGACTGGGGCCGCATGGCTCTCAGCCAGTGATGCATGACGTGCACAACTTTTTGCAGATCACAGTAGATATAGAGACAGTAGAGGAGGAGAAAAAAAAAGTGGTATATTCAGTAGGCTTTTATCAGCTAGCTGGCTTGTTACCAACAAAAGAAAAAGCCAACTCCCACCTACAGTAGATCTCACATCCTCTTCCCTCCCCCACAAGCCCCAGGGAGACCATAACATCACTCCTGCCTTTTCTCACCATCAGCTTTAACCCTTCTGTTCCTCTTCTTTTCTAAGCCTCTATAATGACCTATACAATTTCAGCTATAGGCTCCTTCCTATCAACTACAGGAGAGTGCAGAGAGAAATCATAAATCTCTTTACAATGTGCTAATATGCTTTACCCTAAAACCTTATTAAATATATGGTTTATCTGCCTTAAAGCTTGGTGAGTTTCATTCCAGAATGACAAGTCTTTTTGATACACTGTTCAACAGCATTCAGTGTCAGACCCTGGTAGAAGCAGAGTGCTACCCTAACTGAAAGACCATTTGAATTAAATATTGGATAATAGGTCCTTGCTTTCCCTGCAATCCTTGAAGGATATTTCCAAATGCAATGGTAAAATTCCAGAAGGCCTTCATTACACTATCAGTTTATAATAGTTAAGTATTCTGCAGATTAACTAAGCCAACTGATTTTGCTATGCAGTGCAATGAATCAGGATGGAGAATGTGCTAGTTACCAGCTAACAGGATGGCAACTGCCAGTCGTGGAGCAAGAATTTCTCAAGCAACTCTAGATCCACTGCTGTTTTTTTGTCTAATATCTAGTATACAAAACTGGATTCTCATAGATTCATAGAATGGTTTGGGTTGGAAGGAGCCTTGAAGATTATCTAGTTACAACCCCCTGCCATAAGCAAAGGACACCTCCCACTAGCCCAGGTTGCTCAAGGCCTCATCCAACTTGGCCTTGAATGGCTCCAGGGAGGGAGAATCCACAACCTCCCTGGGCAACCTGTTCCAGTGTTTCACCACCCCCTCTGTAAAGATTTTCTTCCCAATCTCCAGTCTCAATCTGCTCTCCCCAAGCTTCAATCCATTCTCTCTTGTGCTATCACTACAAGCCCTTCTAAAACATGCCTTAACAGCTGTCTTGTAGGCCTCCATCAGGTACTGGAAGGTCGCTACTGGAAGGTCTCCCCAGAGCCTTCTTTTCTCCAGACTGAACAGCTCCACCTCTTGCCACCTGTCCCATAGGGGAGGTTCTCTAGCCCTCTGATCATCTTCCTAGCACTCTTCTGGACTCTCTGTAATAGTTCAATGTCCCTCTTATCTGGGGGCACCATAACTGGATGCAGTACTCCAGGTGGGGTGTCATGAGGGCAGAGCAGAGGGACAGAATCACCTCCTTCATCCTGCTGGTAACACTTCTTTTGATGCAGCCCAGGACATGGCTGCCTTCTGGGCTGCCAGTGACCATTGCTGGCTCATGTTGAGTTTCTTTACCAGCTGATATTTTCTAATCATAATTACTAGTGACAGCAAATACTGACAGATACTCAACCATTATGTTCCATTTTCTTCCCATCTCTGCATTACTGCCCTAAAGCAAGTGTTGACTTCAACACAGCAGGGAGGGAAGCTGCATACAGTTTAATCCTCTCACAATCTTTGAAAAGCTACAAAGCTTGTATGTGAATTCCAAACACGGACCACCTATATGGGAACAGCCCTGAGGGGGCCCAACCATGTTGTCCTTCAGTTCAAGGTTCCCACTGAACTCAGTGAAATCAAGAACCCATTTTTTGGGCTTGAGCCTGTTTGCCATGAAGTCATCACATCTGACAGGTTTAACTCATATTTAAAGCAAGCAGCTAACTGCCTTTGTTAACCACACAGAGATTATACAGAGTTAATCCCTTGGCACTGGAGAGACATACCACAATTACTTTCTAATTGATGGACTCATGTTTTAATGGCTCCATGGCTTTTAAATTTGAAACATTGTTAAGTGCAATAGGGAAAATTACTCCCTGGTTTAGTGCCAACATTGCCAAGGGAGATATGCCAAGCATAAATCTACCCTTAGTATTTAATAACATGGTAATTGAAAACTGCATCCATTAAAACACTGATATTATCCTAAGCATACCTCTGAGCCACTGGGTCAATATCTCCTCCAAAGTCTCTCAAGTCTGTATCAAGTTGCTATGCAATTACATAAGCAGAGCAGTATTTCCTATGTTGTGGTATAGAGATAACACCATTTTCTTTGTGGTATATGCACTGCTGCTTCTAGTTTGGAAATAGGGCAGCATTTCACATTTTCCCTTCCAAAATATTGAAAAGATATACTGATGTTATCACTACTGCAAAGCCTAAATGAGAAAAGAAGGGTAAAAATTACACTAGCTTTTGGTAAACTAGTGGGGTTTATATGCCGTTTTATCACTTGCTGGCACTTCTACAGACTATCTCCGTGGTATAATAATCACTGCACATTCTTTAGCATCTACAAAAGCAATCACAATACACTCAGTTGGGTAACAGTGCTCCCTTACGTTAGCACTTTCAGTCTAATTCTTATGCAAAATAAGGCTTCAGCAGGGTAATCTCTTCCCAACACGTGAGGGACCGTTGTGTGTGTAACATCAGCACTTTGGACATTTTCTACTTAATGGCTGTCATCTGCACTGCCGCTGGAGCTTTTCCAAACGTCAACATTCTGCTCTTGCATTTGGTCCTCAGACTGCAATTGAAACACGAAGTTTCAACGTCTTTTACACATTGTTCCAGTCAAAGCCTCTTTGGCTTTCCCTGCTGTCTTTGACACACCTCTCTGCTCTCCTGTCAAGGGCATGAAACCTTGTAACGAAAGCACTGACCTCCAAGAGCAGCTGATCAACTTCACTATTTTACCATGCCTGTTATGCTCATCTTTTCAGCTATCCTCTTGCAACTCCCAGCTTCCTCAAAACAGAGGATCTACTCTGTGTGGTCATATCATTCAGCCTTTAGCTGAAAGCCCCATTTTTGTAGCAAGAGATCCAATCTCCTCCCTAAACTCCTAGATTTCCTGGATTATCTGAGTCTGCCTTAGGTTTTTTTTTCCTGTGCCCTCAGACTTGGTGACTTTTGAGAGACAGTGGTAGCACCAACATCTTTGTCCTCATTCTCTGTTCTATAACCTACAGTTCCAACAGATCTTTTGCCAAACTGCTGCCCTTAGATTTTAGCTACCCATTATCCCATAGGCTCATCCTCAGTTATAAACTGATAATCTTATCAGAAGATTTATCACTGTAAACTTAAAATGCAAACTACATTTCCTTAACCTGTGGTGTATAACATTGTTCAATTTAAAAGCCTGCAGCAGTTCTCAAATGAAATAATAGTTTTAAAAAGAATTGGCAGTTACCTCTCTATGCCACATACTCTGTCACAGTTTTTCAAAGAAATCTAATTCTCCAATCAGCTCTGTGCTCACTTAAAATTTCCTTCTCACCACTGTGGAAGAGAAAGAAAACTTTCCCTTGTGGAAGGCAGGAGCAAAGAGAGAAATTCCACATAACTGCTACAGAGGTCACACCTTCAGCTAGCAAATCAACACAACTCAAGACCTGCAGTTTCACAAAATCCTTAAGTCATCTTTTGGTTTCACCAGTGTATGCTTATCTCAGGCAGCCCAAAGACAGCTCTGATGTCTCCACTCTATGAGTGAGAATTTCAACAACAGCCCCAGTACTCTGGTTAGAGTACCAGCAGCAACAGGGAACATTTGAAAACCCAGTTTCATGCCAGTGAAAGAATTTTAGACAGTACTTTTTTTGGCAGGCATTGGCTGTTCCTGAAGGATGAGAATCTAAAGAAGCAAATATGCCCCAAGCACAGTTACAGCTGCACATAGTTCTATCTACTGAGGCAAACTGGTCTCCAGATTTGCAGATAAATGTAACACCAAGGCTGTCTTGTAGGCTTGTCTTTGCCCCAGCAAAGATGATCTGAGTTTCCTCTCAGTCAGAAGTCATATGAAAAAACATCTTCAGTAATGAAAGTGCCTTCTGAGATGTTTCTCCAAGTTAAAACAGGGTCTTACTGCTTTTTTTCCCCCCATGCTTGCTTCCAGCTACTAAGTGTCTAAGAAGTATTTCATGCTCCAATTTACAATGGAAAGATAACAAAAATCAAAATATTTATCCAGCAATCTAGCAGATCAGTCAATTGAATACCTGACTTATACCATGGCACTGCCTACAGGTGAGCCAAATCAGGTATGTACCAGAGAAGGGCAACAAGGCTGGGGAGAGGCCTTGAGCACAAGCCCTATGAGGAGAGGCTGAGGGAGCTGGGATTGTTTAGCCTGGAAAAGAGGAGGCTCAGGGGTGACGTCATTGCTTTCTACAACTCCCTGAAGGGTGGTTGTAGCCAGGAAGGGGTTGGTCTCTTCTCTCTAGCAACCAGCACCAGAACAAGGGGACACAGTCTCAAGCTGCGCCAGGGGAAGTTTAGGCTTGAGGTGAGGAGAAAGTTCTTCACTGAGAGAGTCATTCACCATTGGAATGTGCTGCCCAGGGAGGTGGTGGAGTCACCATCCCTGGAGGTGTTCAAGAGGAGATTGGACGTGGCACTTGGTACCATGGTGTAGTCACGAGGTCTGTGGTGACAGGCTGGACTCGATCTTTGAGGTCTCCTCCAACCTTAGTGATACTGTGATAGGTACTCAGGCATTCAAAGCCATCAAAATCAGGGGTTGCCTTTCTGTTCCCAGCGTGCACAAGTGACACATATTCTGTTTATTGCTACAGCTATCTAAAATACTTCCATGACTTCATAACAGTTTTCATCTTCCCCTAGGAAACGTTAATACAATTTGGCAGCCACACCGCACAGAAGATGAACTTGCAGGAACAACAACAAAAAAAATCCTAACAACAAAACCACCCAGTAAAGATGTTCATAGCTCTAAAAATATATAAATATTAAAATCTATCTACTGTCAGACAGAGAAATTCTGAATATTGCTGTAGGGCTGAGTCATATAATAATTTTTTTTTAACATCAACTGAAATAATATTTACTTAACATTTATAAAAAGACTTGCAGATCTCAGGAAGCTCATTTATGGACTCTAAGAGCCCAGTGTGTTTACCTCAGCTGTCATGGGAGTAGTTACAGCTTATAAAAATATTTTAATATTGTCTTTATATTGTATGAATGTGAACATGAACCTGTAGAATAAGATAGACCAGAGCAGGTTGGAAAAGACTTTTGAGATCATTGCATCCAACACCATCTAATCAATTAAACCATGGCACCAAGGACCCCATCAAGTCTCCTCCTAAACACCTCCAATGATGGTGACTCCACCACCTCCCTGGGTAGCACATTCCAATGGGCAATCACTCTCTCTATGAAGAATTTCTTCCTAACATCCAGCCTAAACCTCCCCTGGTGCAGCTTGAGACTGTGTCCTCCTGTTCTGGTGCTGCCTGCGAGAAGTGACCAACCCCCACCTGGCTACAACCTCCCATCAGGTAGTTGTAGAGAGTGATAAGGTCTCCCCTGAGCCACCTTGTCTCCAGGCTAAGCAACCCCAGCTCCCTCAGCCTTTCCTCATAGGGCTTGTGTTCCAAACCCCTCACCAGCTTTGTTGCTCTTCTCTGGACACGTTCCAGCAAGTCAACATCTTTCCTAAACTGAGGGGCCCAGAACTGGACACAGGACTCAAGGTGTGGCCTAACCAGTGCAGTGTACAAGGGCAGAATGACCTCCCTGCTCCTGCTGGCCACACTGTTCCTGATACAGGCCAGGATGCCACTGGCCTTCTTGGCTCATGCTCAGCCTACTATCAACCAGTACCCCCAGGTCCCTCTCTGCCTGGCCAGTGTTAGCAAGCACCAAGTGTGTTTGCTGGGCTGGGGCATTTGCATGACAGCAGGGCACACCATATCCACACAACTCCTTTTAAACCTACTCTTTTCAAAATGAAGACATAAAGAGCAAGACTGAATCTCAAATTGGATTTCCAACTGCTTATCAAGCCAAACAGAGATCTTTGAGGTATCTTTGTTCAGTTGGGGCAGTCTCTATGCATTGGCTTGACAGTCTTCAACAATGAATACAAAGAATATGTAGCACAAACAGCAGAATTCCTAGAGCACCTGCAATGATAGGCTCCAATAACAGATCAGCTCTTGGGGGGAAAAAAAAAAAAATAAACAAACCCCCCCACACACCAATAAACCAAACCAAATCAACAAATAAACAAAACCAAACAACCCCCAACAAACCAAAAAACACATCAAAAATACCCCCAAAAAGGCCAATTTGGCATACCCAGTCTCAGTGTTTAGCTTACCAAGAGTTCTCTGCACTTCTAATATATTTTTTGGAGACTACTCTTGCCTAACATATGTTTGCCCTGATGCCTTGTCTGCTGGGCATTATCACCTTAGTATGGCTGCTTGCTCAACCTTGATCTGGCACTAATGGTGATTAAAACAGCAAGGCAGCTTAAGCAACAGTATACAATGAAGAAAGGCAACTATCATAGCAGAAAAAGCAAGGTTCCACATTATTTAATGATAATCTTTTACCAGAGGGAAAGCATCAGAGTTTAAACCATGGGAGAGTGTCTTTATCTAAGGAAGTTGCATTGCATAAAGCAAGAATCATCATTACATTAGTCCAAAAGACTGTGAAGGCACTTATCCTCTGGCTTAAGCAGTTTATTTGGTTTAATTTAAAGCAATTTGAGTAGTTTGAGTGAAGCTGGAATATGTTCTTCTTAAAACAAGTATCACTGTTTTTATTATGTTTAAATAAGAGTTCTGATGATATGAACACAACTAAGTAGTTAGAAAAACCTTGAAACAGAACAGAAAGAAATGGAAATACTCAGCTAGCCGATCCAAGATTAATATTTACTAACATTTATAGCTCTATCTCAACTCTAAAACCAGACAAAGTTGGTTTTACAAGATTAAATAAATGCAGGACAGCGTTGCCAGAGTAAAAGCATTGCAGTCAGCGCTCAGGTGAAAAACCTCTCCATGGAAACCATGGCAATTTTTTGACTTGGTGCTTAAATTACTAGTTGAATGAGTTCACTAATGCCTAACCTGTTATACAAGAAAGTTTGCGTCAGTTCATCTAAAAGGTAGCAAGGCTAGGCAAGGTGAAGGATAACTGAAGAAAAAGGCAGGGGGAACAGACACCATGTGCTTGACAAACTAGATTATCAAGAAGGCTAAAGGAAAGAGCACCAGAAATACAAAATATATTCATTGGGTATAACTAATTCTAAGGAGACCCTGACCAGGGATCTGTTCAGCTTCATGCTAAAATTATTTTGCCAGTTATTTCAGATATATTTACAGTGTGAGCTTTGAATTACACTCATGTACCACAGACTCATAGAATGGCTTGGGCTGGGAGAGACCTTAGAGATCATCTGCTCCAACCTCCCTGCCATGGAAAGGGGCACCTCTCAACTAGACCAAGTTACTCAAGGCCTCATCCAACCTGCCCTTGAACATCTCCAGGAAGGGGGCATCCACAGCCTCTCTGGACAACCTATTCCATATTCTTGCCACCCTTGTAGTGAATAATTTCTTCCTAAGATCCAATCTAAACCTATTGTTCAATTTAAATCCATTTCCCCTTGTCCTATCAATGGACACTCTTGTAAAAAGCTCCTCTTCAGCCCTCTTATGGTGGGAACACAGAATGGGACACAGTATTCAAGTATACTCACAAGAGCAGAGTAAAAGGGAAGAATCAGCTCTCTTGATCTGCTGGCCACACTCCTCCTGATGCATCCCAGGATATGGTTGGCCTTCTGGGCTGCATGAGCACACTGGCAGCTCATGTTGAGCTCATCTATCAATGCCCTCAAGTCCTTCTCTTCAGGGCTACTCTCAAGCCACTCTGTACCGGTTTATATTCGTGCCTGGGACTGGATAACCCAGGTGTAGGACCTTGCACTTTGACTCGTTGAACCTCATGCAGTTTGCACTGGCCCATTTCTCAAGCCTGTCAAGGTCCCTTTGGATGGCATCCCTTCCCTCAAGTGAGTCCATCACACCACACAGCTTGTTGTCATCAGCTGGTGTCTAAAGTGTGATCCTTCCCAACTGAAAGACTGAAATCCTTCCACCAGCCCTATCCAATACAGCTGTACAGCTCTATGTGGTGTCCCTCTGTTAAACAGTCAGCTCTGCCTTAATACATTTCCTGCACAAGCGTACAATCTTCCTTCCTATTTTCTACACAGAAATAGTCAAGTGCTCTAAAGAAATCCTCTTCAGAAACAACCTCCAAATGCAGTGTGCTGTGACCTTGATTTCTAAGATCACTGCTAACGCTGTTCTTGTTTGTGTTCTTTCTTATGACCCTTTTGTTGCTCTGTCACTCCCCAGTGCCATTTCCTCTGTGCTTCCTCTCTTGCACATTTTACCAACTCTTCTGATGGAGCAAAACAGCCTCCTACTATTAGGGGAACAGGCAGATGACCTAATGGAGCTTTTCCATCTCTAACTCCTATGAACAGTGCCTCTAAGTGCTTCTTTTGTTAGTTTGTTTGTCCGCTTCAGCATTAATTATGTTTTTAACAAGTGCATTGTTTGCTAGAAAGGCATAAAGAAAAACATGTTAAAGCAACCAGCTGGATCTAGTTGACCTAAAAATTCATCTGCCTGTTTTCTAACTAGACAGTGTCTCATGGCTATAGGATATGGTTATTACTTTAAAAAAAATAAATGGAAATAAAATTACAATTCTGAAAGCCATCCTGGTTTTCATGGTCTTTAGGCCCAGTTCTCATTGATCTTTTATATCCAACTGGCAACAAGAAAGGGTATAAATGCTATTACATACTTTCTCCTACCACTGTAAATTGGCTCCCTCTCACCCACAAGGAAGATTGTGCTCACTAAGTTTTCTCCTCCCTGGGGGTCCTCAGTGCCAGGGTGGATGAGGCCTTGAGCAGCCAAGCCTACTTGTGAGGTGTCCCCACCTATGGCAGGGAGGATGGAGTAGATGATCTCTAAGGTCCCTTCCAACCTAAGCCATTTTATAGTCCTGTGATTTCTCTTTCCTCATGTATTTTTTAATGTCAGGTACTAAATTAGCATTTTAAGATTTTATAATGAAGTTCATCAGAGCTACAGGGATGGATTTTTAACTGCACAGTTATACCAGCAAAGATAAGCCTAAGCACTATAAAAATAATTATTCTTCTTTCCCTCAGGGATTCAGTTACACCGGCTGTATTTTCCTATCCTAAGACAGCTGTAGAAGTAAAGTACAGATCTAAAGATGCATAAGATATAGCTTACAATTTATTTGTGAAATCCCCTGATGGTGGAAACTGCACAGAGATCCTGCAGCTAATGACCAAGGCAAGTGGCTTGATGCAATTACAAAATGATAATGTGACTAACATGAATGCACACACAGCAGAAACAAATAAAATCATTGTCTGAAGAGTTACTGAGTGTGTAGAACTGGAAGCAGACAATTTAGTGCAGAAAACCAAAGCTTCTGCTCTTTGCAAATAAATCACTGTAGACTTCTAGGGAATAAAGAAAACCAAACCACAGCAGATACAGTGATGGATTCCAAAATGAGAACTGACATGCTTAAATAAAAGAGCTAGCAGACAAAACCTTTATTTAAGGATGTGCTCCTGTCTGCAGGGTCACTCATAACTACAGTGGAACCAGAATAAACACAGGGTCAAGCTGAATCACTAGCCTGTGTAAGGGGTCATTTGTAGCTATTCTCAGAGTGCTTAGACCGTGTCCCATTTGAGTCCATTTTGCACTGCAATGGAGGTTTACATAAGACACTGAGCAATGATGAATCACACACTGAAAACAAAAGCTCTGGAGGGAAGGAGAAAAAAAAAACCCCAACAACCAAAAAAAAACCTTTTGGAGAAGAGTTACTTTTTTTACCACAAGTCCTGTATCCAGTCCCACCAGAGAATATAAAATAGTGACTTACACAGCTGGCTCTCCAATAACACTAAGTACTATAAAACATTATGCAACTGTGCATGTGGTTGCTGGTGTGTAACGGGCAGACATCATATCTAGCTCTCATAACTTTGCATGGCTTATTTAATTCATCACCAAGTATCAGTATTTAATTCACCACCACTATGCCACTGGTGCCAAAGCACAAGCAGCATGACTTTCTGTATTGCATTAGGCTGTTGATGCAGTTATTGCCTGCTCCCTGCTTCCCAAGCAGTTTGTTTAGCTGTTAAGTGTCCAACCGATGAAGCTGATAGAGCATGGCAGCAGCTATCTAACCTGGGGATCTGATCAGGCTCAATACTGCAGGTACACTCTGCCTGACTAGTCAGAGGAGGGCTCCTTACAAATGTGCTTCTCTACTGTGTTACTCTTCTCAAATGGCTGAGCATAACCCTGGCTTTTGCTTGCAGGCAGAACTGTATACACCTAACTACATGTCCTGTCGGAACATTTGGCCACAACACTGGAGAAGGACCCAGACCTGAGCTTTCAAGGCTTACACTGGATTGAGTGATCTAGAAGGTCTGTTTAAATGGGTGATGCAAGCCACGATAGGAAAAACAAAACAAAACAAAACACCCCAAACAAACCCAACACCACAAAAAAAAAAAAACCAACAAAACACAACCCCTCCAGAAAGACAGCAAGCATTGTCTAGAAGTGCTGCAAACACTGCTTTCTCTTCAGTTCTGATGGTGGGCTGGTCTGTGTGATGCTTGCAGTTATTCACCATTTATTCTTTAAATAAATGTTCTTACTGCACTACCTGGAAGCCTTGAAAATTAATACTGGCTCTACAGTTGCAACACCTAAGTGAAGGAAGGTAGAAGTATCTCTCTCTCCTACAGGCAGGAAGTTTAGGCATAGATTGTCCCACCAGCATACCTCACACCTGTTGGCAGTTGCTTCAGAGAATTCACTGGAAGGTGGACAGATTCCAGAACAGGGTGTGCACAGCTCCCCAGAAACTACATCTACAGCTCCTCTTCCTTATAGAGTCATACCCACCAGATCCACTACAATTCTTCTCAAGAACCAGCATAGATGACTGATGTGGTTTTAGCTGCGTACTCAGCAGCTATGCCCTATGCAAGCTTCTTGCGTAACAGCACACAGGATATGGCTGCAGAAGGCCTGCCTATACTAGTTCCAGTGAGTTTTAAGCCTGGCACAATTGGTTTGGAGTAATGGGTGATCTTTTCCTGGCTTTTAACAAAGTCTATGTTGTATCCTTGTGACATATCTTTTGCTGTGTGTTCAAACACTACCTTAATTTGATTTAACTGGACACTATTCAACAACATAGAGGAGAAGTTGAAGCTTTCCTCTTGACATAAATGGTCCTAGAAACAGAGCTATCCCCTGGAGAATATAATTGGAACCACCTACAATGGCGTTCATACTCTCATCCAAATAAAGAACAACTTAGAGAGGGAAAACATTTAAATGAAAGACATCCAGCTCAGAATATGCCAGGGAGCTTCTCTTGCTTTACAGTCTTCCTGAGTTTCAGTGGATACAACAAAAGGTAGCAAGCACAATCCACCACACCAAGTAAATGTAAATTATCACATAGTAGTTTACTAAACAAGCCAAGAAAAGCAGAGCACAACTAAAGTGTCACTGTACAGTGTCACACATTAATCCCTTGAATGGGGAAAAACACCAAGATAACACACACAAACTGCTGCTTTTCTTCATGATGTCTGCTCAAAAGCACAGTATTTTAAACTTGTGACAAAGCCAGATACTCCACCTATTTAGCTTATATTCAACTGTGTAACAACTTTAAGACAGGGAAAAATCACACATTGTAATACTAAAAGAATGGGAGCTACATTAAGGTTACCTGTGAGCAAGTCCTTCATATGAAATCTCTTATCATTTGTTACAGTGCCCAGAGCAAGCTGGATTCTGCCCAGGGAATTTGAGAGCAAAAGAACACTCAGCACATAAAAAGTGGCCTTGAAAAGCTATGGTTACAGATGAGGTATTTGCAAGAGGTGTCAGCATTAAGAATGCAAAGCAAAGAGGGGCCCTTTGCCAAAATTACAGCATGGTAAAAGGTCATCACAGTCTCTAACAGAAAAATGACAACTTTGAAATACTAAGAAATGCCACTAGAAATCAAGAAAATAAACAGGTGTGTGACAGGTAATGTACAGTTGTCCTCTTATGGTTCAACATTTGTGTCTATGACCAACCAGCCCTGCTCAGGTCAATAAATCACTTATTTTTAACACCCTCATGAACTAAGGGTTTTGTCCAGCTTCCACCTACATGGGTATCTTAAAACAGTTCAGAATTTGGCTTGATTTAACCACTGTTAAAATCCAGTTCACCTAGAAATGGCATGACTGAACATTTAATTTTATATGTATATTGCAATACATATTTTGCCCAGTTGACATGATGACTATTGTTGGCTACAGTAAAACCAGATAAAAGAAGGTCCAAAAAGAAACAATTGTAAATGGAGCATTTGCAGATCAATGGAGCAACAGAAAGGAATGTTGATGTTGCAGAGTTTGCTTCCAGCTGTTAAGACGAGAATCTGTCTCAAAATGCCCAAAATCATCTAAGAAAATGTATTTAAAGGCAAACCATAATGTTAAAAAGTGAAGCTATTCTGATGGGACAGACACTTGTCAATGTGAAGAGAAAAAACACCACACCACAGACTGCAGAACTTGTCCTGGTATTCTACAGAGCACT
This sequence comes from Melanerpes formicivorus, assembly GCF_026170545.1. Taxonomy (NCBI): domain Eukaryota; kingdom Metazoa; phylum Chordata; class Aves; order Piciformes; family Picidae; genus Melanerpes; species Melanerpes formicivorus. Next base: position 7,973,415 of record NW_027142360.1, on the reverse strand, counting down.
GTGAGATACTGAGGATGAAGCCCAGGCCATGGACTAGGCCATAGCACTGGATCAGATTGAGGAAAAAGCACAGCTATATTAGAAAGATACAGAAAGGAGAAAAACCTAAGCTGAACCAAATACAGTCAAACAACCCAATGGACTTCCTCTATGTTTACAGAAACAAAACACTTCCTGACAAGGGAAACTCTCATCTGTCTCCAAAACTGCACTTTGGTTTCTAAAGACAGTTAGTGCAGTGTAAGGCAGAGTCTGCAGTTAGTTCCCACGTACATGCAAATAGGTTACAGGATATCCAACCATCATCCTTGCTTCAAAATATCAAACGACGCACTTATGGTGAATAAACGCCTGAAGTATACAAGCATATGAATATTGTATGATGTTTTTCTGTGTGCTTGCATATGTGCAGCTGTACAGCTCAGCTATGGCAAATATTGTGGCTGCCTAGCCACTGCATGCTGTAGTAACTCCATGCTATAAATACTAATTCACGCCATGCCAGCAATATACTTTGCTCACATTGCACTTTTATACCAGTATACAACTATTCATTTTTAATAACTTTCACTCCCTGTACTTCAGGCAATATTTCCAAGCATTTAGGAAGAGATACTTTGATTTTGTAAGTAAGCACTGCCACAATGTAGGGCAGGATTCAGAAGAACTTAAAGAATTTTGACTTTTAACACTAGCACTCATTGTGACCTTGATGATCTTAATACATCTTGATGCCTTGTTCTCAGAAATTCTTATTGTACTTTTGAATGCTGTAAAACTACAGATCCTATAGGCTTCTATTAATCTGGGATCAAAAACTAAACCTGTTTCCTCAAACTTTAAAATTAGGGAAATAAAACCTGCATCGTGCATATGGTAAGAAACTTCCTTAGAAACCCTGCTAAATATGTTGAGAGTACTCCAAGTATTCAAATTTGCTGGGAAGTTTTCTTCCCCCATACCTTTTTGATTAATAATGTGTTTTACTCCATGCATCAAGAGAAATGATACTATTACTGCTGATTTTAAGTGGACTTTGTGTGAGTTTTAATGAATTACATGATGATGTGCAGTTGTATGAAACCTTGTGAATCAATAATCTGGTGGTAAGAGGGGAATGTGTAATTTTGTATGGCACATTTATATATTAAAGATACAGTCCTTTAAAGGTCACATTCCTTTTTCCCCAGTGCTTCATATGGATTTCCCAGTGTTTTATTTTTCACATACCCAAGGAAAAACACAATTTAGAAAGCTAAGCATCAAATATTACAGAAGTTAAAACTACTACACAGAACCTTTTCAGAAGCTGTAAGAATTCTGGCAGTGCACTGAACTTTACTTGCAGTTGAGTTGCACTGAAAATAAGTTAAAAGAAAACCTTGTGGATTCATCTCAAAACCAACAATAAGCTGCTAGGTTTTTGTAAAGCCAGCAGTATTAGAAACCCACCAACCTTAAGAAAGAGATGTTTAAATCCCTAAGGTATCACCTTAGCTTTCCCATTAGTAAATTGCCTTAGGAGTTTTGACATACCTCTTCCCTTCCCATGGCCAGCTCCCAGTGGTACAGTGATCCCTGTTTAAACAATCATTCTTAAGGTGCATGGTAAGAAACTAACAAACAATCTAGCAAAACCAGGATGTATTCTGGTTATAAGAAAAGTTGCTAGCTTGGCTCTTGGATGAGGACATAGAGGAAAGCTGTTGAGAGTGTAAGAAAGAGGTACAGTCCTCTTTCCTAAATCAGCAGTAGGCACACTGATAGAACACTGATAAACTCCAGAGTGTCCAAATAAATCGGCATGAGCCTCTTCACTGGACTGCTAACATTACTGTTCAACCTCCTCTGTTAAGGAATTCCTCAAGATAATACAGAAGACAAAATACTACTACCATACTGGTATGTTAAAAGGTCATCTCTGCACAGAGTTCTTTGTACTGTTACAAACCTAGCATGCAGGGTTCTGGACACACTTCCACACTACTGTCTCAAAGACCAAGAATGCATGTAAATATGTAAAAGAAAAATCATCTTAGCTCATAACCTTTTTTCCAGGACCACAGGAAAATCCAGGCTGGAAGAGGCCTCAGGAGGTCACCAGTCCAACCTCCTGCTCAAAGCTCAGCTCTGAGCTCAGGCCAGATTTCTCACAAATTTATCCAGCTGAGTCTTGAGTGATGGTGATTGCACGTCCTCTCTTGGCAACCTGTTCCACTGCCTGGACTGTCCTTGTGGGATCAACTTTTTCCTTAAATCTAGTTTAAGCCTTTTTCATTTCAGTTTATACCAGTCTCTTGTTTTCCCTACCATATATTATTGCTGAGCCACGCTCTTATCTCCTTGACTTTCCTCTAGGTTTCAGAAGGCTGCTGTTACATCACCCCAAAGCCTCTTCTCCAGACTAAACAAACCCAGTTCCCTCAGCCTCCCACTGTCAAAGCTGAAAAAAAAATCATACTCAGTAAAGGCAATGCAAACTCAAGCATTTATTACAGAACTGATGACTCCTAAAACAACAGTTTAAATAAAATTGAACAAGTGTCTAGTAGGGCACTCATCTTTCTGAACTCTAGCAGAAATTAATAATCAGAATTCCCTGTTGAACTAAACCCTATTCATATACCAGGAAAACCATTTGGGGGGGATTTTTTTGTTTGTTTGGTGGTTTGGGTGTTGTTTTTTTTGGTTGGTTGGTTGGCTTTTTTGCTTAAGAATGTTTTAATCAATTACTGTGTGAAATGCTTGAAATGCTCTAATATGCAAATTGAATTAGCAATAGCTGTGTACCTACTGAGACATCACATGCTGCACTTCATTAATGCATCAGGTATACTTCAAAATAAAACTTGGAACATACTGTAGACCTCAACAGAAGAAAGTGAATGAGTAACTCTGTTGGAAGGGTATTATGGCATTAGTCTGAAAACCAGTAATGAACTATGTGCCAAGATGTACAAAAGACAGATGGGTAGAACTTGATCATTTTTAAAGGCTGTTTAAATTATTCAGTTCACCTCAACTCTTTTGGATCATTTGATTATACACACCAAAGAGCAACATTAGACCTCTCCATAAACAAAACAGTGGATTTTCAGCTGCAATAGCATATGGCAATGAGCATGAAACTGCCATTCTACAACAGGTGCTCTATTTTATGAGGTAATGTTAACTGTCTCTAATGTGTATAAAGTGATGAAATTGTTTCCAAGGTAAATGAGGTCACCCATTCACTTAATCCTATGTAAGAATTGGAGTTATCAAGCTACAAGCATGTAAGTGGCTATGATTAACAAATTAGGGTCATGTATTGCTTTGATTTGTGCTCTAGTACCATTAACATTCAGAAATTCAACATGAAGGTTGTGCATTTAATCTCTACATTACAGCCATCACGGCTGTTGGATAGCCACAATTTATTATCAAAAGCCACAATCAGTACTGGATGGCTTGAGCTCACAGAAGTCTCTGATGAGCTTATCTAGCATTGTGGAGTACATAATATATCACTGTGTGACATGAAGAGGCCAGTCTTCACATGTGTGCTGCAAGAAGGCTAATTGTACAAATTTTCCAAGCAGCATTTACCCCCTAGCTCCTTTATGCTAACACTGAAGATCCTGCCATCGAAGCAGCTCAAAGTGCATTCTGCTATACAGTCAGCTGTGATTAATCACTTCAGAAAACGGCACAACATAAATAATGAATATGCCTGTTCCAATTCTGTAGCACACCCACACCAAATAGATTGTTTTAAAATGGCTGAACAAATAGAGAGTGAGTGCTTACAGAATTAATGATCTGTTTTACCTCCTTTCCTAATATTGCCCTCCTAGGAATAAATCCATGACTAAAATAATTCAGATGGAATTCACTAATCTATCAAATTAAACGAAGGATATGGCCCCCGGGGTGGTTTAGCAAGACAGCAACTGTAATAAGGCTACCTGATGGTTTTGTAATCTTTGCTTCTGCAGCAGATTTCAATGCTAAATTTCCATAGGAAAATTCAGAACATCCACCGGATCACACAATGCTTGGAGTGCTAGGCCCGTCAGTAACAATCAGTGCAATAGGTAGATAAGGCAGGACTGCAGAAACCAGAGGCATAATTCATTTCTTATACATAACATTCCTTTAAACAGGCTAGAAAGACAGGGTTGAGGCTGGGCTGGAAACGGTTCAAGGAGAAAGGGAGGGTTATGACTAAAAGCAGGAAATGATGAAGAGGGAGATGAAGGGATAAGAAGCTGTAATAATGTTGTTGCTTACTGACACCTTTATAAAATTATCGGGTTTTGCATAAACATTGTAACAATCAAATGGAAATTTTTCTGCACCTTTGATTCATGCTTCACAAATACTGAGTGACAGTCATAACCCTGAAGAGCTTACAGTCTGCACAGATGAGGCAAATAAAGGGTAAAAGGACTCGGACAGAACTGAGTTGCCCAAGGCTACACCACTTGCAAGTGACAAGCCTGTACTTATGTAGCTAATTGCTTCCTGTCTTTTCTACAGTAAAAATACAAAGCAACCTTAGGTTTTGTGCAGGTGAGAAGAACCCAGTGAGATGGCAGCTGCTTTGAGCAAGTAGACAGTTAAGTCTATGGCTGGCCTGCTACAAGTTTTTCACATGGGTATGGCAAAGCACTATTGCTAGGTGCTGGATAACACCCCAGAGACTGGGCTCGTGCCCTCTTTCCCAGGCACGCAACAGGTATGGCAAAAGTGATATAAGAACATGACAGCCTCTTACATTCTGTCCCTAAGCAATCTGGCTGAGAGCAGCTTCACGTGTATTTTCCCTGAGCAGCTTCAGATCAGTTTTCAGCCATGGCTGGTCTGCCACTCTCCAGTTGCAGAAAGTGCAACTGGGGCTGATCAGAGCCTCCTGAAGCTCCTCCAGGGCACTCGCCCATTCTAGCCCCGCCACCATCAGCAGCACCTGCACCATTGTTAAGGCTCACACAGGAGAAAGTAATGTAGATGAGACCTGCGATGGGATGAGAGTAACACTTGTCATCGATGCCTGAGAAGAATTGGGGAGACACCTGACAGTCACCTAACTGTTGTGCCCATTCCATCTGTTATAGTTAACAAAGGACAGCAAAATAACTCAGTCTTGTTTTTCCCTCAGCTGTTAACCTTGGTATAAGGCTACAGCTGGCAAGTTCACAGCCCAGCAAAGACCTTCTTCAAAGCCCAAGAATTATTCTTAGTACATCATGAAGTTACTGGAGTGTTCCCTCAGCCTAAGTGAAAGATACCCGTGCTATCTCCATGCCCTTTGCCTTGATAAGGAAGACTTCTTTTTAATCCCCAGATCAGCCTCACTGAGCAGAGCATAACCATGGCATTCATAAAGGAATCATTTCCACAGATGCTCATCTCTCACGTTAGTGTTCACTACTGACAACTCCTCCTCCATTACTAAAAAGTTATTTCTGAAATTACTCAAAACCTCTAAATACATACTGCTGGTTTTTACCCATAGTCTATTTTAGTACCACATGAGACCTATAATAAACTCATAGGCATAAAAAGGCATAATGCCTGTCAGCAGACCATACCTTTTGCAGTTTTAATCACTGAGAGTCGCATGTTACAAGTAAATGCTAAGAAATCCCCCAGGACAAATGCTACACCTTCCCTTCCCCCGCCTTCTCTCTCCTGACTCGTCATTTCTTTTCCACACGTTGTCTGCGATGAAGAACGTGGAAAGAGGTAGAACCACACACATCCTGCTTCTAAACCTCAAACAATAAACCTCTTGGGGATAGGAATCTCCTTTGCAAAGCACAAATATCCAATGAGAGCATCAAAATCTCTAAAAGCGAATCAGTAAACTACCGTTTTCCACGTTTGCTGAGGAAAAGCCTCTCTGCCGCTCTCCATTCCCGAAGGATGAACGAAGGGATTCTGGCAGGAAACCCGCTCCGCTTACCTTCATCATGCTGGCAAACAGGGAGCACCTCTGCCGTGGCGGAGCAGGCTCTCGACGGGTGCCGCTCGTTTCGGGCAGAGCAGCTGCTGGAACCCCGCGGGTCGCCGAGCACACGGCTGCAGCTCAGGGTGGCGGCGGCGCACTGCGCGGGCTCAGGGCCGGACCATCCGCCTGCTGCCGCCGTCGTGGCCACTGCCGCCGCTTGCGGACTCTGATTGCATCAGCGGGCGAGGGCGGCGCGCACGGCAGCAGCCAGCGGGGAAAGCGGCGAGGGACTGCGGGCTGCCCCGCCTCGCTGGTCCCAGCGGGCACGCACACCTCCCGCCTCGCCCGGCGGAGCCACGGGCAGCGCCGCGTTGGGGGGGGGGGGCGAGGCTGGCGGGCGCACACCCACCGCCCGTGCCTACCATCAGGGTCAGGTCAGCGCTCAGGGGCAGCTGTGGCTCTGCCCTAAAATGGCCCCACATCATGCGCTGTGCCTACCGAACAGGGACAATTAAATGCTTTCGAAGTAGTTTATACTGAGGAGCACACGTTCTTCGCACCCCTCTCTTTTAGGAGGCATTCAGAAACTCATCGTTTTCCGTCTCTGAGTCATTTCCTCCTTCTACCGTCCAAGCTGTCTGACACACCAAACACCTCGCTGTTTATCCGTCCCATCACTGGCAAGCCTCTCGGCTCTCCCGCAGCAAGGCAGCCTTTCCCCGTGCCCTCCGCCTTCCACTGATACGTGCACAACTTGTGCTAAGCCTTCCAGGGCTGGCAACGAACACAGGAGGGGCCCATGCAACCCGTTTTCTTTGGAGCTAGCTGGGGCTGCCAGATGTTTCACAATGGGCCTCTGCATCTTCTTGGCAACCGCTGCCTAGTCCATGCTGAAGCCCACGTAGCGACACCACAGCTCATACCTCAGGTGGCCATCTGGGGTGTACTGCTGGATCACCCATTTCTGTGTGTAGGTGACCACCACCTTGAAAACAGAAGAAGAAACATCAGAGGCTGGTTTAGTCTGTTCTATCAGTGCTGCTGCCAGTGAAACAAACAAACAAAACCTATGCATTTTTGTGAGAAAGTCCCAGTATAACCACAGCATGATGTTCACAGTGTGCTTACTTTCATCTTTACTGATATTATGTTGAAGTAATTTCTTCCATTACTACTGTTTTTTGTAAACGTTTTCCCCTTCTGTCCTGCTTGAGAGGAGTTGTAGAAAGCTGTTTCATCTCAGTGTTACCTTCTGAAGTGGCAGGTTCTGCTTTGCATGATGTACATGAATTATTCTCTCTTGTACAGTGCCATAGATCTCTGTTCCTGACACTCTTCAGCCAAGTAAAAAAGTGCTGTTTAATGGAATTACAAAAGTTTGGGTTCTGTAGAAACACAGGTAAACACCACCATACCAAAAATGAAAGTTGATGTGAAGAGTGATGTTTTCATGGATATTTACAAGAGAGATAAAGCCAGGAACAAGAGGCAGAGAAGGCAGCAAAGACACAGATAGAATTAATCATCAGTGAACTACTGCTCAGGAGAGTAACTCAATCTATTCACAGTGAATTATCTTCAGATTACAACCACAACGTGAGAACAGCCATAGTGGGTCAGGCCAAAGGTCCATTTAATCCAATATCTTGTCTCTGACAGTCAATGAAGATGCCTACAAAAGATTTATAAGAACAGAATCAGCATGTAAGGGCAAAATCCTGATATGCTGATAGCTTCAAGCAGTTTGTGCAGCATTTTACACATTCTTCCTGGATAAGCACTTTGTGAACGTGTCACTTATTTTGGCCCTGAGAGGCAAGAAAAGTATTATGGTCTAAGAATCAACCAAGGATAGAGTTTGTTTCCAACATTTCTTCTAGCTTTCTTTTTTTTCTAGCTACTCACCTGCTCTCCTTTTGCCTCCTGGTGGGGCAGGGTGGAGGTGCTGGCCTCTTCCAGAATGTCCCAGGCCATTGCACCTGCTTCATCTCAGTGCTGTCTGTCCCACAGATCTGCCAGAATGGGGCCAGCTTCCCTTACATCACAGAAAGCAAAATGTCAGTCACTCTTCTGAAAGCCAGTTAAAATGGTTTTAGGTGCAGCAGAGATGTGAATGGGCATAGGTGGATGCTGCAACAGGCAGCAGCACCTCAGATGTTGAGTGAGTAGGAGACTCCCACCTTGGATGGCTCCTTCACTGTTTAAGGGAAGCACCAAGATTCCTTCCCAGCCCATTCTTCCCATCCAAGGTAATTCTCAGGGTTGTATAACTGCCAATTGATTCTTTGTCCCCTGATGAGGCCTGCTGAAAAAATGGTAGAACAGAGAGGGGAAACACTTGCTAATTTGTGCAAAAAATGAGGGTAATTCTCCACACAGGTTCACAGAATCATAGAACTGTTCAGGTTGGAAAAAAACTTTAAGACAATGTCTGTGGATCTGTCACAATAATCAAGACAACTGTTAAGATAGCACTGCAAAGTCCACCACTAAACCATGTCCCTAGGCACCACATCTACACATCTCTTAACTATCTCCAGGGATACTGACTTAACCACTTTCCTGGGTAGTCTATTCCAATACTTGACAACCTTTTTGTGAAGAAATTCTTCCTTACATCCAATCTAAACCTCACCTGGCACAACTTGAGGCCACTTCCAATTGTCTGATTGCTTGTTAATTGGGAGAAAAGACCAATGCCTACCTCACTACAATCTCCTTTCAGGCAGTTGTAGATGGCAATAAGGTCTGGCTTGACGTCTTTTCTCCAGGCTAAATAACCCCAGTTCCCTCAGCTGTTCCTTATAAGACTTTTGTCACTCTTCTCTGGAGGAGCAGACTGAGGTGGTTCATCATAAAAGCCACTCAGCAAGGTCCAGTCACCATGGGTTCATGATGGAAGGGTCCTGCTTGATGAACCTGATCTCCTTCTATGATAAGGTGACCTGCTTAGTGGATGAGGGAAAAGCTATGGATATTATTTATATGGACTTTAGTGAAGCCTTTGACACCATTTCTCATGGTATCCTCCTGGAGAAAGTAGCTGCTCCTGGCCTGGATGGATGGATGCTTTGTTAGATTAACAACTGGCTGGCTGGGCCCGAAAAGTGGTGATGAATGGAGTTAAAGCCACTTGGCAGCTGGTCACAGGTGGTGTTCCCTGGGGCTCAGTTTGAGGGCCAGTTCTCTTTAATATCTTCATCAATGATCTGGATGAAGGAATTGAATGCACCTTCAGTAAGTTTGCAGATGACACTGAATTGAGAGGGAGTGTTCTGCGTGAGGGTAGGAAGGCTCTGCAGAGGGATCTGGATAGGCTGGCTTAATAGGCCAGGGTCAGTTTTATGAGGTTTAACAAAGCCAAGTACCAGCTGCTGCACTTGGGTCACGACGACTCCATGCCACGCTACAGGCTTGGGACAGAGTGGCTGGGAAGTTGCCCAGCAGGAAAGGACCTGGAGGTGCTGGTTAACAGGTGGCTGAACGTGAGCCAGCAGTAAGCACAGGTGGCCAAGAAGGCAAATGGCATTCAGGCCTGTATCACGAACAGAGTGACCATGGTTAGGGAAGTGATTGTACCCCTGTACTTGGCAATACTGAGATTGCACCTCAAACACTGGGTTCAGTTTTGGGCCCCTCACTACAAGAAAGACATCTTGAGAGAATCAAGGGGAGCTCCACTAGAAAAGTGATGCAGTCAGCAACCCAGTTGATGTGCCTCTACAAGAGCATATGCAGCATGGGCGACAAATAGGAGGAGTTGGAAACTACTGTGCTGATAGAAAACTGACCTGATTGCCACCACTAAAACTTGGTGGGGTGAATCCCATGACTATAGTGCGGCTACTGATAGCTACAGGCTGTTCAGAAGGGACAGGTAAGGAAGGAGGGGCAGAGATGTTGCCCTTTATGTCAGGAAATGGATAGAGTGTGAAGAGCTGTCCCTGAAGAATAGCAATGAACAGGTTGAAAGCTTATGGATAAGAACTAGAAACAGAGGCAACAAAGGGAGCCTTGTGGTTGGCTTCTGCTACAGGCCACCTGATCATAGGGAGCCCACTGATGAAGCCATTGAGGAAGTTTCATGCTCACAGGCTCTTTTCTTGCTGGAGATCTTCAATCACCCTGACATCTGCTGGAAAGTAACACTGCAAGCTGTAGGGGATCAAGGAGATTCCCAGACTGCCTCAGTGATAGCTCCTTAAGCCAGGTAATAGACAGCCTACTTGAGAGGACATGATACTGGACCTGATGGTCACAAACACAAGTGAGCTCATTCAGTGATGTCAAGATTGGAGGCAGTTAGGGCTGCAGTGGTCATGCACTGGTGCAGTTTCCAGTCCTAAGGGGTATGGGACAGGGAAGGAGTATAGTCAGGACTCTGAATTTTAGGAAAGCAAACTTCCAGCTTTTCATGGAGTTAGTCAAGAGGACCCTCTGGGAAACAATCCTCAGGGACAGGGGGCAGAACAGAGATGACAGATCTTTAAGGGATGGCATTTAACAAGTCCAAGTGCTGGGTGCTGCACTTTGGCTACGGCAACCCCATGCAGAGCTACAGGCTGGGGTCGGAGTGGCTGGAGAGCTGCCAAACAGAGAGGGACCTGGGTGTGCTGATCAACAGCCACCTGAATATGAGCCAGCAGTATGCCCAGGTGGCCAAGAGGGCCAATGGCATCCTGGCCTGCATCAAGAATAGTGTGGCCAGCAGGAGCAGGGAAGTCATTGTGCCCCTGTACTCTGCTTTGGTTAGGCTGCACCTTGAGTACTGTGTCCAGTTCTGGGCCCCTCAGTTTAAGAAGGACATCGAGGCACTTGAATGTGTCCAGAGAAGGGCAAAAAGGCTGGGGAGAGGCCTTGAGCACAGCCCTGTGAGGAGAGGCTGAGGGAGCTGGGGTTGTTTAGCCTGGAGAAGAAGAGGCTCAGGGGTGACCTCATTGCCCTCTACAACTACCTGAAAGGTGGTTGTAGCCAGGAAGGGGTTGGTCTCTTCTGCCAGGCAACCAGCACCAGAACAAGGGGACACAGTCTCAAGCTGTGCCAGGGGAAGTTTAGGCTCGAGGTGAGGGGAAAGTTCTTCACCGAGCAAGTTGTTCATCATTGGAATGTGCTGCCCAGGGAGGTGGTGGAGTCACCATCCCTGGAGGTGTTCAAGAGGGGATTGGATGTGGCACTTGGTGCCATGGTCTAGTCATGAGGTCTGTGGTGACAGGTTGGACTCGATGATCCTCGAAGTCTCTTCCAACCTTAGTGATACTGTTATACTGTGACACTTTCCTTAGTGCAAGAGCTCTTGATCCCCAGGTGTAAGAAATCTGGCAAGGGAGGGAAAAGACTGGCATGGCTGAATAGAGACCTGCTGATGAAAATAAAGAACAAGAGGGAATTGCACAGACAGTGGAAGCAGGGACAGGTAACCTGGGGGGAGTATAGGAACACTGCCTGGTTGTGTAGGACAGCAGGGCCAAGACATAGCTGGAGTGTCTAGCAAGGGATGCAAAGAATAACAAAAAGGCCTTCTGCAGGTACATTAACCATCAAAGGAAGATTGAAGAAAGTGTTCCCCCTCTGAGGAGTGAGAATGGAGAGCTGGTATCAGCAGACAAGGTGCTCAGTAAATTGTTGCCTCAGTCTTCACTGGCAATCTTACTCTGTACCTGTCCCAAGTTGATAGACCACTAGGTGAGGACCAGGGCAGTAAAGGTCCTCCCACTGTAAGGGAAGCAGTCAGGTGAAGTCCCTGGAGACTGGAGGATGGGAAACATTACACCCATCTGTAAAAAGGATAGAAAAGAGGACCTTGGAAATTACCGACCTGTCAGCCTCACCTTTCTGCCTGGGAAGATCATGACATAGATCCTCCCAGAAGCAATGCTAAAGCACATGAAGGACAGGGAGGTGATTTGAGACAGCCAGCATGGCTTCACCAAGGGCAAGTCCTTCCTGACCAACCCAGTGGCTTTCTACAATGGAGTGACTACATTAGCGGACAAGGGAAGACAAACACATGATATCTGTCTGGACTTCTGTAAAGCCCTTGACACTGTCCCCCACAACAACCTTCTCTCTAAGCTGGAGAAATATGGATTTGAGGGGTGAACTATTCAGTGGCTAAAGAACTGGCTGGTGACATTCAAAAGGTAGAGGTCAATGGCTTGATGTCTAGATGGAGATGAGTGGCAAGTGGTGTTCCTCAGGCATCCATATTTGGATCAGTGCTGTTCAATATCTTCTTTCTGTGAGAGTGCCTGGAGAAAAGGAGGCAGGCAGGCTGTGGCAAGTGGAAAGCCCATTTTCTGAATCTTCAAATCACGACCTGACTGCTCCAGTTACTGCCAGCTGGGGGCTTATGTACAGCCTTTCAGCATGAATGGCTGTCTATAAAAATTTCAGTGTGCACTTCGTGTTTTGAAGCTACGCTGTGGTTCCCCAGTCTAAATTAAATCAAGCCTAAGAAGTGCACATCAAACCAGCCAGACATTTCCAAGACATTTTTCAGTGCCCACTTAAGGGCTATAGGACTGATTTGCAAGTAAGACAATAAGAATCATAGGATTGTTAGGGCTGGAAGTGACCTCAAGGATCATCTAGTTCCAAGCCCCCTGCCATGGGCAGGGACAGCTCACACTACATCAGGTTGCTCAGAGCCACATCCAGCCTGGCCTTAAAAACCTCCAAGGATGAGGCTTCCACCACGTCCCTGGGCAACCTGTGCCAGTGTCTCACCACCCTCATGGGGAAGAACTTCTTCCTAACATGCAATCTGAATCTACTCCCATTTCCATTTTTCGTTCCATTCCCCCCAGTCCTATCACTCCCTGACACCCTAAAAAGTCCCTCCCCAGCTTTCTTATAGGCCCCCTTCAGATACTGGAAGGCCACAATAAGTTCTCCTTGGAGCCTTCTCTTCTGCAGACTGAACAGCCCCAACTCCATCAGTCTGTCCTCACAGGAGAGCAGCTCCAGCCCTCTGCTCATCCTCGCGGCCCTTCTCTGGACACGTTCCAGCACCTCCAGAGCCTTTCTGTAACAGGGGCTCCCGAACTGGACGCAATACTCCAGGTGGAGTCTCACCAGAGGGGAGTAGGGGGGGAGGTACTTTTTGCCCTCGATCACCACTTGATCTCTGGTCCCCTGCTTTGCCGGTGTCTGCCCCGCGCCAGTGCGCGCACCGCCGGTGAACCGCCCGCACCACCAGGGCTTTCCCGCCGCCTCTCGCTGTTTCGCTTCGTCCTGGCGCCCCCCAGTGGCCGCCTCTTGCCATCGCAGAAGAGCGAGGTGCGGGGTAAGTTTGAAAACGACAAATAAAGAGGTTGGGGTCACCGACGTTTTAGCCCGCGGTCACTTCGAGGGTTATCAACATCTTGGCTCTCGGATCATAATAAGACCTACAGCCCTAAGCCCTTTCAGTAGAGAGATTCCTGTGCATGGTAAGCCAGCCATGAACCCAATGATTTTATGAGCTTTCAGCATCATATGCAAAAAGATGCTTCGATGAATGTATTTTAATACAAGACCCATCATATTCCCCAGCAAAATGGTGCTACGACTTCAGTGAAAAAGAATACTTGCTGGAACACCCAGAGGAACACATTTGCTTTCCAGGAAGCATATCTCTTAAGCATGCATGCACTGCTTCAGCAAGTAAACTAGACATGTTAATGATGGGTTAAAAGCACATCAATAAATCTCGAGCAACCTCCCAAATTAGTCATAACACTTAGTCTGAGACAAAGAATTCCACACAAAATTACACACCAGTTCTGTCATTTTCCTGGAAATTGTTCCATCATTCGAGGATGCTTCAGCACCTAATAATTGTGCTGAAATTAGGCTTGGCAAGGGATTACAGCAGCTGCAGAATCTCTTTGTTGGACTGAGCATGAGAGCCACGTCTTCTGAAAGGTGCTTTAATATGCCAAGACAAACATTAGAGGGGTAAAACTCAGGAGTGGGCCACAAAAGCCAAATTCTGCTGTGCCAGTTAATCTGGCAATGGCAAGCTAATGCTGTCATAGCTGGTAATAGCAATCTGAAGGGTAGAAGGAACACCCAAAGCATGCCAGGATGCGGCAGCCAGAGAAACAGCAACAGGAGTCAAGGGTTGACAGCAATATCTGAAGAAGCAACAGGGAAATAATATATACGTGGACTTTATTTCCAGCCTGATAAGCAAGCAAAGGAAGGCAGGCTACAACTAGGGGAGTCCATACCTTGAATCTGGCAAGGGAAAAACTTTAAAATAATCTCATAAAACCTTGCCTTTGATGTCTACTGCAGACGAGATCCCTTTCTTCACAATCTTTTGGACACAGACTCTAAACTAGAGTGGTAGCACATTGTCAAAGTATTCCTGGTTACTAAATGACAACTATTCCCTGGAAGGAGCTTGCTATGAGCTACATACGTAACACTGCACCTCTTGCACTTCAATAAAATGTCATTAGATGTAGCTGGGATTTTTGCCATTTTAAATTAGGAGTGCTGGTCCTTTGGAATTATTAGCATAGAACTTCAGTAAAAGTTAGTTGAGAGGCTGGAACTTGTCAGTTTGGTTTTAGGGCATCAGCTAGCACATGGCACCAACACAACACCTCAGCAACCAATTAAAATCCCTGCTTTGCTGTTCTGCTCCATGAAAATCCTGCAGCGTAGGCTGCACACTTGCAGATCACCACAAACTAAATCTTCTTATCAGGCAGTTCTCCAGCATACAGAGAACTTACACTCATATCCTTGAACTAAACAGAAAGCACAGGGGCTAGAACCTGCTCCAAGTTCTAGACATGTACCCTTTCCTCCCGCAGTTTCAGTTTTTTTCTCAGAAAAGAAAGGAGGCAGTTTAACAACGATTTCCCATGAAACTGCAATTTCCACACTTTGTTCTGATGTGCTCAAAGCAAGAACCTGAATAAGTAGGGGAATGCCTATTGCAAGAAAGAGAAAGGAAACTTTTCCAGTTAAGATCAAAGGCACTGTTTACAATTCAAGTCACAACAGCCTAAGATAGCCAAGCAGTAAGAGCGTCCACTCCCTAACCTTCAGAAAGGAAAACGTGTCAAGAAACTTTCTTAAAGGTGCACAAAGAGAGACACAAAGACACATTATAGAAAAAGGTACCCATTTATTCAAGGTATGACAAGGATATTTACAGTATTCATTTGCTCAGAATAAGATCCATCCTTATGATTTTGAAAGCAGCAACTATAAATTATATTTAAAAGGGGAAATGCTTCAAGCATGTTTCTGTTAAAGATATTTTCACAATGACAGAAAGACTTTTAAGGCTAAGTCGTTTCGACCTTTGCTGCCACCCACATTTATCTGGGCAAAACTGTCTCAAAGACAACATTACTTTGAGGGATAAATTCCACATACACTAAGTTCCACATACAATTTTGTTCCCTCAGACACTTTTCACAATAGTTCACATTTGACAAAAACTGACTTTTGATTGAAAACAATTAAATAGAAGTGATGAACTGCCTGCATCCCAGCATTTCCGAGGACCAAAAGATCAAGTGCAGCAACACATTCATCACCTCTGAAAGATAATCATCTTTCTTGTTGACGAAGGTACTTCAGCACTTCAGCTTACCAAGCAATTTGCTTTCAGTCAGAGCTCCATAGTCATGTGGTGCAATCCACCTTTCCCATCACATTGCTTTTCAAAAGACAAGAACGCACAGCTTCAGGGAGCTGACTTCTAATGTAAATGATGAACACTGCCTGCTTCAGACAGTACTTGATTCCCACATACAGACTAGCAGTCCAGTACAGCAAATGAGGAGTTTGCCAAACTGCTGTAGTGTTATTCTCTAGTCATTTTAACACACAAAAAAATCTACAAGAGCAGTTAAAATTGATTTATCTCTTGAGGTAGAAGCCACAAGTCATACTTAGTCCTGTCTGTAAACTGTAACACACATGCCACATCAGGCAAATATAGTTGGTTTTTTTTGCCATTTATAAAAAAATCAGTGATTTTTCAGATGTTACTCATTGTAAATAAATGGCTTTTTTTCTCTTTCTTCTTTTCTTCACTGAGTAATTTTCTGCCTGTTTAAGAAGGAAGCAAACTAAACATTGGGAATGGGAGATTGTGGCTATTTATACAGTTGTAATGAAAATAAAACATGCCTTACAGAAATAAGCTTCACAGCAACTTCCAAAACTGTTGGTACAGAAAGATTCTTCTTATTTTGGAAAACACCAATTTTAACTGCTTAATGATGAAAAAACCCAACCCAAACCCCACTCATTAAATCTTTTAAGACTCCTAGCTACTTGAAATACTACCATTGTGTTTTGGTAGGTTTTTGGGGTTTTTTTAGGATTCCATTTAAGGGAAAAGGAAGATAAACACAACAAAACCCCCCCCTAAAGCCTGCACAAATGCAAATTACTTAATCTATCACATTTTGTTAGGTGAGGACACAACATAACCAAATCTATTGAAAGTGCACCACGTTTTAGCATTTCAATAGAAGCAAAAGTGTGTAACCCCTGCATTAGCAGGGGACATTTACTCCAGGTTACCTAAGAATCGCTGTAGCAGCAAAGTAGCTGCTGTGATTGCTTGGGTTATCTTCAAATAACTTCAAACTCCAATCAACAAGGTACAAAACATAAGGAGATTGGCACTTGATCTGTAGTTAGCCCCATTAGCTCAGTTTTCTCCCCAGAGACTCACATACACACAACTTTCAGATTTCATTTTATTACCATAAAAAATAAGTCAATTTGTAGTTCCAGAGTAAACAAACACCCCCCTCCCCCTTAGCTTCCACCTATTTAAAAACAAAGGTTCAAATTCTGCTAAGATACATTTCACAGGGTCCATATCAGCACCTTAACCAAAACCTTGCGCTTTTTTTTTTCCCTCTCTTGTGAACTAAAAATATTTCAGAACGTTTGTGTTAGTGACAAGGGGTTACATTCTCATCTGGATGCACGTGTAACATGACTCAAGGAGAACAAACTGGAAGGAGTGCAAGTCAGTCTCCAGAATCCCCTGTTGAGCTCCACATAGTCAGAACCAACATTCACAACTGAAGTTATTAAAGATTGACCTTTTGCATATTCCAAAAGGGAAGGCAAATACAATCAACTTAATTTGGCTTTGAAACATTAGGATAACAATGTTTTATTTCAGCCACATATTTACAAAAAAGTGTTTACAAGAGAACTGTGTAGGGGGGTTATTAGGTTTTTTGTCCTAGTACACTTAAAGATGAATAGTCATCTTAACCGTCATGCAAAGACGCAGCTCTTGTTACACAAGAGGTTTTCTGTTTGTATTTTGTTTGCTTGGTTGTTTTTTTTTTCCCCTCTGAAGATAGCAAGCAGAGAGCTGGGTAAGTTTGGGCCACCCTTAAAAATATAGGCCTGTTTTGCTCTACTATACCTTCAAAATAAGGAGGTAAAGTACAGGCACTGTTAATTCCACAAGGGTTCATCGCCTCTATCGTGTTTTCCAAAGCCGACAAAAATTGTCTTGAACAGTTATGACATGGGTTATTCCATGAGTTTTACCTCTTCAGTTTACTTCCTGACCTCTGGAGTTACTTTCCTAGAAGCATACTTGCTGAGCTTCTTTTCTAAGGTATATTGTTGACTATACATTTTAAATTAAACTTACGTAAAGAATGTAACAAGCTTTTCCTTTGTACACAACTTAATCTTTGTGCTGAGTATTCTTCAAAAGGACTTTATAAATAATACAGTAAGTTTAGAGTCAGTCTTCTTCCCTCTTGCCATTATACCATGTTGTTGCTTTCTCCAACTTTATCTACAAGCTGCAGAAAAGGAGACAAAAAGGTTTGAAGCTGTGTGACATCTCTGCACGGCGAAGTCATTCTCAAGTATTACTGGCTGCTTGCACAGTTAGTATGCAAGTGAAAATGAGAGTCAAATCATACTCACCAAGGCCTCATGATTTACATTTGTGAAAATTAAAAATCTTACATTGCAATTGTGCTTCTGCATGACATGTTTTTCTCATATAGACATCAACAGTGCAACATGAAGATGCAACAGGATGAAAAAGGAAAAAAAGGAATGCAGGTAACACTGCTAGCTTAATGATCAAAACAAAACAATACAGTACCAGCCACACATGCATTAGTAGACCAAGTAAGATATTTCAACTGACCATTACTGTGGATTCTCTTCTGAGCCTACGTAGGCTTTGAATAAAACATTAACAATTACCTTATTTTAAAATAAGATTTAACCCCATTATGATCAAATTAAATGTGACCAGGTAAGATCAATTGACAAATTAAACATTCAATTGATCACAAATTGTGAGCCCGGACTTGGCCTACCTGTAAGATAGGAACAGATGATCTGGAACGCTAACTTTTCAAAGCACCCTACAGGCACCTAAGTTATACTCCCTATTAATTTTTTTAGTAGCAGCTATTGAAACCATTGGTTTCAAAACTAGTGTTAAACTACACACAAATCAGCACAGTAGAAGTAGTTGACTGAAACACCCTACATTACCATCTTTCTGGTACGTGTAATTGATCTTCAAATCCCTGGCTATTTGGTTAAGAAAACTGCATTTGAAAAAGTACAGATCTTGGTAAACAGCAAGATGTAGCCTGGTGCAGTGGACCTGACTAATTATATCTGATGGATGATTATGCATTGTGAGGCTTTCTGGATTTGCCATAAAAGTTACAACTCGATACTGAATTAAACTATTTGCTTTTACAGGCCACTTTTCATAAACATATCTAAACACTGCACCAAGAAGAGTGTCCTCCTCATTGTACAGAGAGAAGAGGTACAGAACGGTAGCATGATTCACCTATATGGTCACCTAGGGCCAACAGTGAAGCAGGAAGCAGAGCCCCAGTGCTTTGAGTTGTAATCCGTGGCTTTTTCCACTTCACATCTAATTGGGGGCAGCTTCTGCAAAGGCCTTCCTCTGTTCCTTATACATCTACAAGTCTCTCACTGGGAATGAAAGTGATTAGTATGGTGCAAGAACTGTACATGAATACACACAAAGTCAGTGCTCTGAAGTTGTATTTCCTCTATTGCTGATGCATTCCTATTACTGCAATAACAATGGAATAAAACAGTACAAACTTCAAACTGTGCATGAAGTACCAAACACTTACCGAGCTTATACCAGGTAAATTCAAGAGATATCCAAGAACTGGAACTCTTCTAATAAAGCCAACCACCACAGGAAAGAACCCCCTTTAGATGAGATTAACAGAAGATTGCATTAGTTTTTAATACTTAAACTTTCTCATGTATAGATGGAGACAAATAAGGCATTCAGTAACTCTGCTTTCTTTCTATCCTGTGTCACCAAGGTAGCCACCCCATCCAGCAGTGGGCCTATATTACCTCTAGCGTTAGTTTTCCCTGCAATGTATTTGAAGAAGCTCTTTCTGTTGTCCTTGACCTCCTTACAAGAAGAGATTTAGACTGGCTGTTATGAACCAGTTCTGCACCATGAGGTCGTGGAACACTGGCACAGGTTGCCAAAGAAGGTAGTTGAGACCCCATCCTTGGAGATGTTCATGGTCAAGCTCAACAAGGCTTTGAGCAACCTGATCCAGTGGAAGGATGTCCCTGCTGACTGCAGCGGGGTTGGACTAGATGACCTTTGGAGGTCCCTTCCAACCCAAACCATTCTATGATTCTAGAAGCTGTTGTTGTCTTTGCTAAGCTGGTAAGAACTATTTGCTTGGCAATATCAATACCAGCCTTTTTTTTCCTAGAAACTTTCTTGCTTTTTTTTAAGGCCAGATCATCTCAGTGGTCCAATAAATTGTGATGCAGGACACACAAGTCACTTGTAACAGATTAAAATAACTGGTGTAGCCAGGAATAAGGAATAGACAACACTGGATGGATGATGGTATTAGCCATAATTTTAGATGCCTTTAATCTGAACAAAGCTCCAAAGCAGCTTAGAGCGCACAACTGTCCCGTCTGCTGGGAAACTTGTGGTGTCATGTTAAACAAAGGCAAGAAAAGAAAGCCATTCTAGATTTAAACCAGACTGAAGGAATAACTGTGCTTGTCTCCCATTTCAGTCAGATGCAAAATTAATAAAAAGATCCTATTTGCCATTTTGGTTTTGGTCACCAGTACCTAACCACAAGAGCAACTCTGCAATTACTGCTCCCAGGTGCATGAAAGGTGTTAGTGCAGAAATAGTCTGGATAAAACAACCACCTACACTGGAACTGCTTTAGTGGTCTAAAAATTAAAAGACTGAAAAAAACTACAATCCAGTGATTTATATTTGTATTATCTTAGTCTGGGCTGAAGTTACCAGAACTGCTAAATTGCTCTTTATGATATAAAGATTTACCATACAGAAATCCTGATAACCCATATCACCAGAAATATTAAGATATACAGGAATGCCCATCCTTACATCATACTGCCCTAACAAATCCAAAGGTGCCTGAGTATTGATCTAGTATCCCTAGTTCCTGTATTTCCTAACAAAATTATCTACTTCAGAGATAAATGACAACCACAGAAGTTTTCTGTTTTGCAACCAAACAGCAGGATGCTGAAGAATTATAAAATGATGCTTGAAGAAAGGAGATTAGTTAAGGAAAAAAAAGTACTTAAGCACTTAAACTAAACTCAAGACTAACACATCATTTTACTTAGTTGGAAAAAAAATGAGCACCAAGAGAACAGTAGTTTGATTTTGATTAACGGGAACAGCATTACCCAGCCAGTAGGTGAGTATTTTGAAATTATTATTTTAGGAGTGTTAGATGAATAAGCATTAATCTAAGCCTGTACAGAAGTCCAAGAACAACTGCAAGTCTCCCTTCTTACTTATCAGCAAATGTAAACCAACAAATCATATATAAAAATAAATCTAAAGCAAACATTGAAAGGATGCTGCTTTGTCAGCTGTAAAGCAGCAACACTACACCAATGTATTTATTCCTAGATACAGCAACCCAGAAATACATGTTGAAAAAAGGTCTTACCTGAATAATAGGAAGAACCCATAAATTTCAAGAATCATTCCTATCAAAGGCCAGCCAATGAGAACTATGAGCACACCACCCAGGAAAAAGCCTGTCGCTTTCATTTTGTGTTTTTGAAAAAAGAACCTAAATGTCCGTTCTAAACCAATAACAAAAGACAGGCCAGCCACAAATAACACCTAGGAAAGACAAAAAGCAACAGAGAAAAGAGCTAATTATGTTCCTGAATTAAGGAAGTAGACATATATTCTTCAAAATCACATTGCATTTCTTACACAAGTCTTAATACCAAAAAGATAGATGAGAAGAGATTTACTAAGGATTCTCATCTGTAAAATTCATCTGAAAGCTTTTGTAGGTAGCATTCCAAATTCTTCTCTCAGCTTCTTAAAAAGTCAAGAGTCTGCCTTTGTAGTCTCTGACTAACACACTCATGGCACAACAGCTAGTGACAACAGCTACACCTGATCTGTAACATAAGTACAACTGTTATCCACAAGCAGCGCTGAAGCTTAGTACCACTGCCAGCAAATGTTCCTACAGACTGAGGAGAGACATATTACAAAAGCACCTCTGTTCTGAACCATGGACATCTTCAACAGCTTGCACTGATCCACACCAGTGCAAAGCCAAAAAGGAAGAGAGATGATGAGCATTATCAGCTATCTTACTTGTCTGAGGGATTTTAACTCTCCTTTCTACTTCATTAGTTCCAGTATAGACTGAGTACTATGACACCAGGCCCAACTAGGTAGAACTACTTTTGCAGTCCTTTAGCAACAAGACTTGTATGCTTACAAGCTGGAACAATTACATCTGGGCAACAATTGTGCTAGGGATGTGATAGAGCCTCAGATATTACTAAGGTAAAATTTAAGTTTTGTTACCATTTTGTTACCTTTTCTCCTTTCTGATACAACTTTTTTTAAAGCTTTCTGTAAGGATCCATAACTTTTTCTTCTGTTACCCTTGGTAGCCACACAGACTGTCATTGTCTCTTCCTAACTGAGTTTGCAACATTTTGCCTAAGCAGGAGCTCTTATTTCCATCTTACATTAGGAAAAAAAAATTAACAAGCTTCAATTTATTTTTCACTCTTCCACTATACACACTATTAATGACTCAGAACAATGCTTCAACTAATGCACCTGAATTCAAATACACATTTTTGTACTTTCCTTCAGGGAATCTCAGTATTTGACTCTGCTGCCACAGAATTAAACTGATCAGTTTTGACCACAGACTTTTAGGCATCAGCTAAAGAGGCTGTGAACTTCTACCAGGCTGTGGTTTTTGGCTGGCTGGTGAAGCTGAGAACAGCATAGGCAGAGATTTATCATGTCCAGAGAACACCTTGTCATTTTATATTTGCTTTGGATCAGGAATTTTGTGTACTAGAACTAGGACTTATTTCCTATGCTGCTTTCTGTGAAAGCTTTGATTTGCTAAAAAATGAAGCTATTTAATATCTCTGCTATGAAAGGTGATTGGCTTTTCTAAAGCCAGATTATCAGCAATTCATGCTTCTTTCCTCATAAAGCACAGCAAAGTAACGTTTGCTGGAGTGTACAGGATACTTCACTATTCTTGTCTAAATATACACTCCAATGTGAGAGTTATCTGACAAGAAAACAAACAATAAAGTCTTAGTAATAACAGCCAATCTAAAGACAGAATTTCAGCAGCGTAACAACTGTGGAACATACTGATTCTTGTCTGACCAACATACTGCAGGTCTGACATGTGGATTTATGTGAGCTGTTCTAACTTTAAGTAGGAAAAATGATTCATTCAAACCACTGAGCATAAGTTTTCCTCTATACCAAACTGCACATTTGTTTCAAATCAGTAACATGTTTAATTTTCAATTTATTCTTAATATATCATACACTTAACTATAAGCAATGCAGAATCTGTCTAAACAGAAGACACTTACATTTCCAATGGCCAAGAGAGCTTTGTCAAAGAAGAGTATCATTCCAAAGAAAAGGAAAAAAACTCCAAAGCCTGTTAGTCCCATTCCAATCTCTGAAAAAGAAACAAGTTTAGGCATGTAACAAAGCATGGTACCAGCAAAATCTCAGCCATAAATATGGTGAAAAAACTTAGCACCTCAAAGCTACAGACATTTAAAATGTACAGAAAAACCCAAAGGCTGTACTGCCATTCAGCCAGACCTGGCCAAGCTGGAAAGTTGGCTGGGGAGAGCTGTCCAACAAAGACAAGTGTAGAGTCTTGCATCTGGAAAAGAGTAACTCCATGGATCAGTACAGGTTGGACAGCAGCACAAGGGAAAGGGACTTAGGGGTCCTGGTGGACAGAAGGATGAGCATGAGCCTGCAATATTCCCTTATGACCAAAAAGTCCAATAGCATCCTGGGCTGTATTAGAAAGGCTGTGGTTAGTAGGTCAAGAGAGGTTTTCCTCCCCCTCTACTCTGCCCTGGTGAGGCCACATCTGGAATAGTGTGTCCAGTTCTGGGCCACTCAGTTCAAGGAGCTCAGGGAGCAGCTTGAAAGAGTCCAGCTCAGACTCACAAAGATGATGAAGGGAGTGGAACATCTCCCATACAAGGAGAGGCTGAGGGAACTGAGTCTCTTTAGCTTTAAGGAACACAACCTCATTCATGTTTATAGAGATGTGCAGGGCAGTGTCAGGAGCATGGAGCCAGGCTCTGCTCAGTGATGACCAATGACAGGACAAGGGGCAATGGGTGCAAGCTGAAGCAAAGAAGGTTCCACATGAACATAAGGAAAAACTTTTTCACTGTGAGGGTGACAGAGCCCTGGAAGAGGCTTCAGACTCTCCTCTGAAGACATTCAAAATCTGCTTGGATGTGTTCCTGTGTGACCTGCTTTAGGTGATCCTGCTCTGGCAGAGCAGTCAGACTGGATGATCTTTCAAAGTCCCTTCTGATAACTAACATTCTGTGATCTCAGCCTACTCCATGACCACTTAAAAACTGTGTAGTGTCTACAGAGACAGTAAATCTTGTAGACTTCAAATACTTCAATAACAGAGAGATCTTTGGAAGCTGCTTATCAAAAAAGGTACATCTTTGGAACTCTATCCTGAAATTTAAGGTAAAAAATAAGGCATGCATATACATATAGCAAAATCATCTCTCAACTTGTTGCTAGTATGGAGAAAAGGACAGTTTCATAAGCAGATAACGAAACCTTGGTTTGCACTTGCAACTCTTATCCCATTATGTTCACTGTGGTATGCTAGTCCTTTCCACTCTCCTGAGACCTCACATTCCACCTCCCATAATCTTGCATAGCAATCCCACCTTCCCAACTTCTGGGCTGCACACAACACAGACTTTTCCCAAGCTACATATGTGCTGATGGCTATTAAGCACTAGTTTGGGTCTCCAGCTAGTTTTCAAAACTAGTAGATACTAAATATCCTTTCCTGTCTGTAAAATTGCTCAAGAAATACCAGGAAGGCAAGATTAGGATGGAAGGTTTGTCTGAGAAAAGCGGCCTAGCTGTGATTATATCTACCATTTGACAATAGCCTCTAATGGATCTGCAAAACCATGCTTAGAAATGCAGCCTACTTTTAAAATGAAACTCCAAAGGCCTTCCTTTGACTCATATACACCAAATGGGAAAGAAATAACAGGACACAGCAATATGACTGCAAAAATCTTTGCATTTGTCCATTCACTCACTCTTACATTACTGTTATCCCCAGGACCAGAGAATTTAGAAGTCTACAGAGCAGGTAAAAACAGGCAGCAGACCCAGCCATAATACTTTAGACAGGGTAGCAGCCCAGTTTGTGTCTGTGTATACGCATACATTTTGAAGACCCCAGCAGTTCTGTACAGTCCAGCCTGAAACAAGAACCATAAAAAACCCAAATCCACACTATCATAGCCTTCATTGCTGTTAGCCAGATCCACTTAAATGTATTCTAGTTGCTCTTTAAGTGCAACGTAGACCTAGTTGATTGTTTACAATTGCTCAAGTAGCTCAGGAGTAGCTCTGCCTAGTTCAGAACTTCTGTGTAATTACAGCAAAAAAAAATTTTACATCATCTCAGAGTGAAGGTTTGTCCCAGCAACACTGAGCTTCCCTAACTGCTGCAGGAAGTCATCTTTCAGCAAGGTTGTAGACCACATGCTGTTAACTTGGTAGTTCTGTACTATCACCTGCAACCTTAAACTTTGCTATTAGCATTTTAACCAACCAGAATCTAAAGCACTGAGTAACCTACTACAAGTGAGTTACTGCAGACATGCTCAGTATTTGTTTGCAATGAAAAATGGAATAGCAAATTATTTTCAGAAACAACTTGCTGACTGAAGGCAACATGACAATTGCAGTCTGCCCTTTTCTCTAGTACTCTTTACTTCAGAAGAGCAGAAACAATCTCTTCTGGAAGGAAAACACTTGGAGGCAGGACTCCAGAGGACTTACCAGCTGCCAGTAAGACAAATATGCACTCATGGGAGGCAAGTGTGCATTCCACCCACAGACAGAACAAAGTAAGGATCTAGCAAGAAGGCAGAGGCCAACTCCTAACAGCTGCTGAAATTACTACTCTGACACTCCTCCTGCATTCACTTGGAACACATTTGTAATCACCTACTCCTACAACAGATTTAGATTCACTTTAGAAGTTAACCATATTCTCTGGTTAATGGAAGGAAAACTAAAAGACGGAACCCAATTCTCACTGTCCCAAAACTACTCCTGAAAGAAGATAAGCAGTCCAGAACTAATGTTTTGATGCCAGTACCCTCTACTGAGATATTACTGACTTAATTCACACCAGAATTAGGAAATCCTCAGAAGAGGTAGAAGAAAAAGAGGACTGTCATTCTGTCCCCACTCTTTGCAGCAATGAACTAAGAATTTCTGTAGATGGTGTGAATAGAAGAATTTTCCTATATTAGTCAAATCCAACATTTCAGTGCCTAGCAATGCAGAAAAACATACTAGCCATAGGACATTTACTCTGGATTTTCAATTATTATGATTTATTCAGAGGAGGGAGCAAATCTTTTTTCATGTTTCTGCATAAATCCTGTAAGCTGTGCAACAGTACTGTAGCTCTGTATCAAAACAGCTTAGTAAATATCGAGACTTAAAATTAAGACACATTGCTTGTGAAAGTTCTGGGAGAACAAGGCACATGGTCTATCTTTTGTGTGCACAAAGATGGATATAATCACGCATTATGGGTTTTCAGAAGACAAGTGAATGCAGTTTATAGGGTAGTTAAAATGCATTTTTTTCCTGTTCTTTTGCTATTACCCTGTTTTAGCAGTGGAAAAAATTGGAGAAAACTAAGTGCATTCTTTTGCAATTTGTGGTGATTTAAGCCCATTGAAGAACTCACCTAAAAAAGTGTTCCAGATTACAGAAGCACATTTAGCTTTTCACACATCAACTAACGCAGTGTTTCTCTCCAGGTATTTATTAGAATAGAATAAACCAAACCAGGTTGGAAGAGACCTTCAAGATCATCGTGTCCAACCCATCAACCAATCCAACCCACCCAAACAGCTAACCCATGGCACCAAGCACCCCATCAAGTCTCCTTCTGAACACCTTCAATGACGGCGACTCCACCACCTCCCCGGGCAACCCATTCCATAGCGCAATCACGCTACTCCGCCAGTGACTCCATGGTAAACTCCACATTTTTCCAGACAGCAGTTAGTTTGAAAACATTTGGTTATACATTTTCAGAATTTCAGAAAAAGCGTGGAAAAACTAAAAAAAATCTGAACTCCAGAGCATTTCACTTACTGCTCTTGGCTTTGACAATTAAAACCAACAGTCAGCACCAGAGTTAGCTGAAAGTTCCAAAAGAGGGGCTAGGAATATGCAAGACAGTAAAAGGATCTCTTCTTTCTGAAGATAATTTCCCTTCCTCCCCCTGCCCAGTGAGTGCTCCAGGAAGGAGAAGAATGGGCAAAATCAAAACTCACAAGGATTTAACCTATCAGAAATATAAAAATTAGCCACAGAGTGGTTAGCATCTGTCCCAGTAACAGAGAACAGCAGCTGAATTTCACAATAAGTCCTTGGCCTTGAATGCTGTCAGCCTGCTTTTCTGCCTGGCTTAATCACCGCCCCTGACTGGCTCCCCAACATCTCCACTTCCAGGATCCTACTATGAAGGTAAACTTTGTTGGTTTAGCTTTTTTTTACTTCACCTTTCACTCTTACTCCCCTTTATAACTAACACTATGGTGTTTACCAAGCAGACTCATTTCCTTTTGTGTCAGCCATGCCAGAAACACATAATTTGTGAGATGCTCATTTAAATCAAAGACATAGCATTCTCTTTTACCTTGCAGTTTAGACTCTTATGAATCTCTTTATTTCGATTCATTTGTATTTTCCTTTTCAGTATCTCTATTTCCAAGTATTTTCATTCAGTGAAAACAGAACTTGGAAAAAAAAAAAGGTACTTGTGTGTCACCACTTCACACTGAGTGTCTGGTCCTCACCTTAAAACACCTTCACTGTCACCTGAAAACACTCAGCATGATAATAGAATTAACAGAAACACAGTAAAACCACTAGCTCGTGTCCACAGGGAGGCGTACTAGATGACTTTAGCTAATTTTAGCTTTTATTTACCATTCAGTTTTCATGCATTTTGGCCACCATCACATCACAGCACCCCTTACAATACCAAATAGCTCACAGTCCCAAGACAAACACCAGCAGCTGCAGTAGCAGCCCTAATGACAGTGTCCTCATAAGGATGAAAGGACCAGAAGCCCTGGAGCGTTCCTTTGTTATTCTGCATCCCATCTTACTGTCCGTTTTACATTACAGCTTACTGTACGGCCGCCACACCAGAGGACGGGGCCAGCGCGGTTTTAAGAGCCTTTACAAAGCGGTGATGCCGACAGGTGCGGACTGGAGAGCTTCCCCTGCGCCCTCCCATTCCAGCCGGAGCCCGGCTTCCAGCCGGTGCCCACCGGGAGCCACGAGGTAACAAAGGGTGATGCGGACGGCCCTCCCTCGTCTTCACAAACCGGACCCCTGCTCGGTGACTCTCGCCCCAGAGCCAAGAGCCCTGTGCGGGTATGGGCCGAGAAAGGAAATGAGCTTTCCGCCACAGCGAACCGGGCAGGGGCCCTGAGCCCCCAACCATTCCAGCAGCTGCAACTGACGCGCCACTGGAGCAAGAACAAAGAGCGAGGGTCCGGGCGGTTCCGGGCCCGGCGGACCAGGCCCGCCACACGCTGCTCGGCCATCACTAGGGTCCATTGCCAAGCCCCCACCTCCCCGCTCCACAGCTCGGCTATCCCAACCCTGCAGTGAACGATCCGCTCCCCACCTCCTACCGCGGATTACCAGCGGCACTTACTCTGGGTGTCGGAGAGGGAGATCATGGTGGCGGCAGGAGTGGGGCTGGGGAGCAGCGGTTGCAGCGGCCACGTCTTCCGGAAACACGCAGCCCCCTTCGCCTCGCCGCCGGGTGAAAGAGCGCCGCCGATTGGAGGAGCCAGCGCCAATCAGCACCCGCGTTGTTCGCGCAGCTGCGCCCCCGCCAGTCTCAGTCCCCGCTTCTCTGAGATCAGTAGCGCAGACGGGAGCCTCGCGGGGCCGCTGTTGATTGGGGCAGAGCGGCTGCATGTGGTCACGGCTACGCTCGTCTCCGCCTTGTGATTGGCTGTGGGAAGGCGGTAGCGGAAGAGGCGGAATCGGGAGAGGAGCCGGTGGCCCCGGTGTGAGTAGGGTGGAAGTTGTGACCAGCACTGGCCCTCACAGGAGGGACGGGGTGACGGGTTGTAGCGGGGACTAAGGCCACGTCCTCCTGCACCAGGCGTGGGGTCCCGGCACCCTCCCTTCTGTGCTTTCTCGCTTCCCCCCACGGCCCGCCAAGCGGGTCGCTCCCCTGCCAAGTCGTGACGGCTCCGCCACACAAGGAGTGCGGCCGCCTCGGTGGGGCGGGCACTCACTGCTTTTCCTGCCCACGGCTCGCGTTCGGCTTGCAGGAGACGGATGTTGAAGCTTCCGGTATAAATATATCCTTGCTGTCGGTTTGGCTTGTTTTCCTTTCCTAATGAAGTGTCTTCTCAGGGTTTTATGGCCAGATGGAAAATTTTATATCCAGTTAGACTACCTCTGACACACCGTGTTTGTGCATTTAGTGTTGCTTTTAGTCACTAATTTTTTAAGTGTTCTTTGTTTGATAATGCCTTATTAACGTCTCTTCTTAGAGTCTGGGCAGAAGAGGTTTGATTCGGAGACTGCATAGCATGCGGCGTAAAAAAGCTTCTGGTGCCGAGTTAAATCTGCTGGTTGGAAGTGACATTGGCTACTGATCAGTCTGGTTTAGGCATGGCCAGCATGCTCTTTCCCCTTTTCCCCCACTGCTGGACTACTTAGGAAAGGATGTAATGGGAGGAGTTCACAGGAATTTAGCTGATTTGATAGTGGGCTGACTCTGTCTCATGAGCGAGATGCCTCTGCTAGCCCTTTGTCCACTGTGGTTTGTGAGGTAGGAGTTCATCTTTACGTAGTTTCTTAGGATTTTTTCCTGTGGGTTTTGTTTTGTTCTTTTTTAGGAATCAAATTATAATTGGGGGCCTTTGTTGGCAGCAGTGATAGAGAATTAGTTATTTTTCTCTGTGTTCCTGCTTGTTCTGAGCTTTGTTGATGCTAATAGTTACAAATACGCTTGGGAGAGTGGCAGGTGTCATGAAGACAGAACTATGTAACTCAAATTGTGTGGGTGACCTGGGTGCTACTGAGTTATGTCCACTTCTTTCTTTGTGTGGACCTTTAACTTCTTTTTAATTGTAACCTCTTCTGGCAAAGACAGTGATTTTTTCACCCACTCTTTTCATATTTATATATATTTCTATTTATAGAAATGCATTCAAAGATTTGTAATGGTAAAATAAGCTTATAGTGAGGATCCACTGAATTTGTTTCCTTTCATCTTCTGTCAGATTTGGCTCCTATGGATATAGTATAGGGTTCAGAATTCAACAAGACTGGGAGAGTATAAAGATTCTTGAGTTTTGTATTGTTAACATAGAATAGGGCAAAGAATGTGCTTCAAAAAAAATTAGTCAGTAAGTAGAATTCTAAGTTTATCTCACTTATAAACAATCCCACTTCTCTGGACCAAACTACATTTCTTCTTACTCATAGAAGATCCTCTAGGTGTTATAGGGGCTGTTTTTCTAAGAGACATAATATGATTTGTTCATAAAGTAGTCTTGAAAGAGATTGAGGGGGGGAGGGAGGAAGGGGGAGGGCAGAGAAGGGGAGGTGAATGAGCTATATCACAGATTCATAGAGTGGTTTAGTTTGGAAGGGACCTTAAGGATCATTCAATTCCAACCTCCCCGCCCTGGGCAGGTATGCCTCCCACTAGACCAGGTTGCTTGAGGAGTCATCAACCTTGCCTTGGACACCTCCAGGGAGGGGTCATTCACAGCCTCCCTGGGCAACCTGCGCAGTGTCTTATGGCCATTTTTTTTTGTAATCTCCAGTCTTCATCTGCCTTCCTCAATCATAAATTAATTCCCTCTTGTCCTTTCACTAGAAGCCCTTTTAGAAAGTCCCTCCCCAGCCTTCTTGTAGGCCCCCTCAATGTACTGGGAAGCTTCTCTAAGGTCTCCCCAGAGCCTTCTTTTCTCCAGGCTGAACAGCCCCAACTCTCTCAGCCTGTCCCTACAGGGGAGGTGCTCCAGCCTTCTGATCATCTTTGTGGCCCTCCTCTGAACCTGCTCCAACAGTTCAATGTCCATCCTATGCTGGGGCCCCCAGAACTGGATGCAGTACTCCAGGTGGGGTTTCAGGAGAGCAGAGCAGAGGGACAGAATCACCCATGCTTCTCAGAAAACGTGTGACTTGGTCAAAATTCACTTGGGTCATTTAGAAGACCAATGAGCCTCAGCCTTAGCAACTGATTGTGCGTTGGTGTCTGTCCCTTTTGCAAAAGCAAAAAAGTGTGGTGTTATCTAGACACCTATTTATATAGAGAGGTTAACCCAGTACTTCGAACTGCTATGTTAACACCTCTTCTAATAATGAAGAAGCTCTTGCAGTGAATTTGTTCTAAGTTTAGAAGGATTACTCATGAAATACTTTTTGTTTCATTATTCTTAGTGACAGCTGCCTGATTAAGTAAGGCCTCCGAAGGATAACGTTCTCTACCCTCCAAAGATGTCAGCTGTTGCAGGTAATCCAGAACTGGTATTTTTCTATCTTTTAGCTAACAGACACACTCACCTGATGTTATTGATTGTTATTTCTATTAACTTAATGTACGTGGAAAATTGTATGAAGTCTGTCTTCACAGAATGATAGGGATCGGAAAGGGACCACTGAAGATCATCTAGTCAAACCCCTCTGCTAGAGCAGGCTCACCTTATACTTCAGATTTGAAGGAAAAGTTCTTCTACTGCACAACATTTTGGCTTTTAGGTTGAAACTAAAACAAGGGCAAGTTAGTCCAGGAAATTATTTGGTTTTCAATATTTGAAAATATGCTTCATATTTCATATTAAAATGCACTTTGTGTTTTAAGATACCTTCAGCTCTTTCCTGCTAAGCAACAGCATTTAGGAAGACAAGTGTCTCCATTTTGTGCCATTTGTAGTGAGCACATCTTTTCCCATATCATTTTGTTCCATGAACAGATTATGTCTGTTATGCTTGGACAAAAGTCTCTTACTTCTTGGGGTGAGAGGGAGGAAGACATTTCTAGAACCCTGAGCGTTTCTGGCCTGGCTGTGAGATAGTGGTACCTGCTTGGCATGATGTGGGACTGAATTTTGGAACACAATCTGTAACTTAGATTTGTATTAGGACACAAAGATGCATATTCCTGCCAAAGATTAACTTAATGTAACCCTAGCTCCTAGCTTTTGGGGAATGCTTGCTGCTTCCCCCCCAAGCACAACTGGTTCAGAAAGGCTTTTTGTCCTCTGTGTTCAAACCTTGACGTTCAGCAGATCCTCTGGTTCTACATAGGAAGGAGATGAGGGTGCCTGAAATGTAGCTTTGTGATAATGCTCCCTTTTCCATCTTCATAAGACCTTTATTGCTGATATTAATATTGCTTCTCACATGTAAATGCTTTCTATTAAAATTGTTCTCACATTGTTCTCACCTTAGAATTGGCTGAAGTGCTCATCTTCATTGTAAAGCAGCCTTAATATCAGGGCAGATGCAATATGTTTTTTACTGCTTAACATGCAGCTGCAGTAAAGAAAATAATTTCAAGTGTTTCTCTGGAGAGGCATTGCTTTTGAGAAAATGGATTATGATGCTTTTTTACCTGTCAATCAATGCAGGCAACAATGGTGTTGCTCATCAGACAGAGAGGGATCTGGGGGTGCTGATCGACAGCCACCTGAATATGAGCCAGCAGTGTGCCCAGGTGGCCAAGAGGGCCAATGGCATCCTGGCCTACATTAGGAATAGTGTGGTCAGCAGGAGCAAGGAGGTCATTGTGCCCCTGTGCTCTGCTTTGGTTAGGCCACACCTTGAGTACTGTGTCCAGTTCTGGGCCCCTCAGTTTAAGAAGGACATTGAGACACTTGAATGTGTCCAGAGAAGGGCAACAAGGCTGGTGAGAGGCCTTGAACACAAGCCCTATGAGGAGAGGCTGAGGGAGCTGGGGTTGTTTAACCTGGAGAAGAGGAGGCTCAGGGGTGACCTCATTGCCCTCTACAACTACCTGAGTTGTTGTGGCCGGGAAGGGGTTGGTCTCTTCTCCCAGGCACCCAGCACCAGAACAAGAGGACACAGTCTCAAGCTGCGCCAGGGGAGGTTTAGACTCGAGGTGAGGATGAAGTTCTTCACCGAGAGAGTCATTTGTCATTGGAATGTGCTGCCCAGGGAGGTGGTGGAGTCACCATCCCTGGAGGTGTTCAAGAGGAGATTGGACATGGCACTTGGTGCCATGGTCTAGTCATGGGGTCTGTGTTGATAGGTTGGACTCGATGATCCTCGAGGCCCTTTCCAACCTAAGTTATACTGTGATACTGTGATCTTTCACATACTGTACTGGAGATGACAACTTAGAGGATACCTGGGTCTTTACGTCCCACTAATATATGAAATGCATTGCTCAGTATTTTTACACAGCACATACAATATTAGCTGTTATAATTGTATCAGTGGGCCTGTCAGACTGTCTGCTTCTCTTGATCCTCTCCTATGGGGACAGACTGTGACCATTGGGGCTGTTCAGCCTGGAGGAGAGAAGGCTCAGGGGAGACCTTACAGCAGCCTTCCAGTATCTGAAGGGGGCTACAAGAAAGCTGGAAAGGTATGTTTTAGAAGGGCTGGTAGTGATAGGATGAGAGGGAATGGATTTAAACCTGAGGAAGGTAGATTTAGACTGGATATTAGGAAGAAGTTTTTTACAGTGAGGATGGTGAGATGCTAGGACTATGGATGTGGATGTGTCCTCCCTGTGGTTGTTTAAAGCCAGTTTGGATGGGGCCTTGAGTGACCTGATTTAGTGGGAGGTGTCCCTGGCCATGGTGGGGGGGATTTGAACTAGGTGATCTTCAAGATCCCTTCCAACCTAAACCATTCTATAAATCTGTGAATCCTTTGTGCTTATTTTTTGTTGTTTTCAATGGGCAAATGAAATAAAGTATCCTTTAAAACTGAGACTGGCAATTTACTGTAGTCTTTATTCTGCCTTCAACTTGTTTTTCTCTTCAGTGCTAGAGGAGGTTCTGGTTTCCATTGAAAATGAGCTGCAGGCAGTGGAGATGCAGATTCAGGAGCTTGTGGATAAACAGCAAGAACTCATTCAAAAGAAGCTGAGGGTACAAAGTCTGATAAAGCAATCCTCAGGAGACTCGGAAGCAAGTGGAAGTAAAGACACCGAAACTTCTCCTGAGGCATGGAATAAGAAAGGTTTGCAGAGTAAAAGTCAAATATTCTAACCTAGAACTAATTCAGTAGGGGGAAAATTTATTTGTATTGATTTTGATCTGGATAATGATATTTTCCTAATTCATTTTGTTCTGCTGGGTGGCCTGCCATCTTAGTTACATAGGGTAATGCTTGTACTTCACTCCCTGAACATTCCTAAACACTAATCTGAGTTCTCCTGAGCAGAATTAGCACAAGAATGGCTTGTTCTAACTATTTTTATTCTTTTCTTGATGCAAATTCACTGAAGTTAGTGGGAGGCTTTTCTTGGTTTCAGAGAGCCTGGGATCTTGGCTGTGATCTCTAAACTGGGAAGCAATGTCGCCTCAAGTCCCAAAGTTAACTGCTGCGTTGCATGTGGTGTTGCAGTATTGAGTTCCCACAGTTTTTCTTCATTTTAATAATACAAAAATGCTTAGTATGCTTCCTGATGCATCTGATACTTAATTTTCTCAGTATTATCTCTTTATATAATGCAGATTTTGGCTCTTAATAGAAGAAAAAAAGGATTATAGGCATGTTGCAGTCATTACTTTGGAGAAGATTCAACTCCCCCCTCCTTTTTGAAACTAAATGCTTATTATCTTTAGAATACATGGAGAAAAATGGTAGCCCTGACCTCATCACACTGTGGGAGGGAAGTATTTGGGCAACTTAGTAATGAGACTGTTGTAGGGCTCAGTGTCTGGGATTTTTTTATTTTCAGGGTAGGCTTGTCACTTCCATTTGATTTTGTACTAATCATTTAACTTGATCATTAGCATTTGAAGCATTCAACATTAGTGAACATTTCTGTGCAATAAGAGCCTGTAGTCTGGAGGTGGATTGTATTTACATTTCCTATTAGTTGAGACATTAGTTTCATTTCAGATTAATTGAGACAGACTCAGGTTGTGTGTTGCTTTTTTGTGAGGCATTATTGAATCTTTGGACACTGTCCCAGATCTAAATCTGTGTTGCTTCTACATTTAGTTACTGTATGTGTAAATTACCCTTCCTTCTTACATTTTAACTTGGTTATGAAATGTGTTGTGGGTTTTTTCTTTTTTCCCTTTACAGACTTTCCATGGTATGAGAAGATAACAACTGCATTGCAGGGCAAATTTAAACTCCAGAAGTTTAGGTCCTTGCAACTTGAAACAGTAAATGCTGCAATGGCAGGGAAGGATATATTTCTTGTCATGCCTACAGGTGGTGGAAAGAGCCTTTGCTATCAGTTACCAGCTGTCTGTTCTGATGGCATGTAAGGGAAGAAAAAGTCATATATAAGCAATTAGATTTATTTTCTCCTTTATACAGTTACTTGGAGAATTAACACTACATTGGTGCCTAGTATTACAGTATGGGGAAAAAGGGCAAAGATATGAGAGAAAGATTTACTGAAAATATGTGCTTTACTCTCTTATTTCCTCTGAAGATGCAATAGCAGCCTTAAAATAGATGTGCCTTTGAGGTGTGATTGAGATTTAGCTAATTTATCTAGGTTCCTTTCAATATGAAAGAACTTTTTTTAAGGTTTGTCAATATATTTTTCTTTGCCTTTTAATTCAATATAAACTGGAAATTACTGAAGTATGTGTGTCTGCTGTTTGTCTGTCCACTCTCAGGTTTTAGCTTCAGAGTGTTAGAGACTTACTGATTTTTAGAACTAAATACTCAGTTTTAGTTACTTTTTTTTTCCTAATAACCCATCAAATTACATGGAAGTTTACTTCTTTACAATGACTGATTCCTGGCATTGCTTAATTGTGTGGTAAATGAGCGCCTCATGACTTCATGACACAGAGGCGAATCCCAGAATATGTATCCCTGTGTGACATAGTACTCATTTATTAGCTATGGAGAGGAATCTGCTACTGTGTATGAAGTTCAAGCTCAAGTTTTGCAGTTCTTGCAGAACAGGTCTGTTGCATTAGTAAAAAGTATTAGAGGAGACATTTGTGACATCTGAACTGTTCAGTTTGTACAATGATTGATTGTTACAGGTTTCACACTTGTGATATGTCCTTTGATATCACTTATGGAAGATCAGCTCATGGTTTTGGAACAGCTTGGCATTTCTGCAGCTTTATTAAATGCCTCAAGCAGCAAGGTATGTTTAACTGTCAATGGTTTTTGTGGTGTACGTGCTGGCCTCATGCCTCTGTGTATGTTATGTATGAATACTAAATGAAGTAGCTGTAACAGCTGATGCCATACGGATAATGGGAATAAGTATCTCACATTCTCCTTCTAATGAGAAGATCACAGGTGAACCACACCTTTCATGGAATTAAGTAGATTTAATGGGGCTATTTAGGTGATGTGAAGTACCTTTTGGCTGGTGTGTGTTGTGGGTTTTTACTCAATTTGGAGATTTTAAAGAAGTAGCATGTTGAGCAGTGCAGGCTTTTACATGAAAGTATCTGTCTTACTTTAGGATGGTAAGCTGTTTGATCCAGAGGCCAAGAAGCAACTTATTTCCCAGTCTGTTATTGGTCAATTGTTTTTTTACAATGAAATACATTTTGCTGACTACCAGAAGGCTGTGGTCATTAACTTGCACATGACACTGGATTTGAAAGATTAGGCCTAGACTTGATACAAGGTGCCAAACTTGGAGCTGTCTTTGAGAGAGAGTGCTTTGAAAACTCAGTATTGAAGACTATAATTGTGTGTACTTGGAGTAACACAGGCATGTTTGGTACTTTGTAGTTGGTTGGGAAAATAGTGATGTCATGTGATGAAGCAAAGACAAATACTTGTTTTTTCAAGGTTCTGTGACAGATTTTGCAAGTATTAAAATTAACAATTTTACAGATAATGATCTCCTGCAACAAGTTATAGTAGTGGTAAATACTGTAGGACAGTCTGTCAGTCTCTGTTAATTGCCTTTATGACTTCATTAATAACGTCATAAGAATCTTCGTGCTAAGCAACTTCAGTTTGTTGTCCTAGTTTGTCAGCCCCTGATTTCTCCTTTTGTGTTGAACAGGAGCACGTGAAATGGGTTCATACCGAAATGCTAGCCAGAAATTCACAGCTGAAGCTCATTTATGTGACCCCGGAGAAGATTGCAAAGAGCAAAATGTTCATGTCAAAGCTAGAGAAAGCTTACCAAGCCGGGCATCTCGCTCGCATTGCTGTCGACGAGGTCCATTGCTGTAGCCAATGGGGCCATGACTTCAGGCCTGGTATGCTCCTTAGAAATTCACCTTACAGTGTTATTCAGGCATCAATAAATCATGAGTTAGGCCTGAGATAAAGCTAGTTGCTTTCTTCATGTGTTAAGTAAATACTTGGTGTACGGCAAATACCTGTGGTAGCTCAAGGACTTTAAGGTTTGTTCCCAAATTGCTGTACCCTTCTCCAGGAGCTAAGCTTATGCAAATGAGGGTGAGTTCTACATAGATTTTACTGTCAATGTTATGAAAAAAAACTCCTCTATCAGTTTAATGGAAGCTTAATAAACCAAAAGTTTTTGGTCACCATCTGTAATATGGACAACACAGTCATCTTTAATCTACCACTGCATGAAAAAGTATCACTCTGTACACTGCTCTCTGACGCTCTGGGTGACAGAGATAAACATATCTTGTGAATTTACAAAATGTTCTTAATAGCTTCTTAAGCAAGTTGAAACAAATGCCCTGGATTTGCAGGGAAATGAAGTGTGCTTCAGTTTGTTTCCTATTTTGTCAGCTGTAACTGTTACTTAGTTTTTCTTTGCCTTTGAGAGAAAACCTGATTGGAAGGAATGGTAACTCTGAAGTCAACCTTTCAACCTTTGCAGTTTTGTTAAAAACAGTGTCTGAGCAAAGAGCCATGCCAGTTAAACAGGCAAAGTTGAATGCCTCTGGCTGCATTCCTGTGCTAAAGCAGCACTGAGCCTTTAAAATATTCCCTTAGTACAGTCTGGTCTATATATCCCAATTCCACGTTGCTGCTTTATTAGCAGAGCTGTGTTTATTGAGCAGCTGTTTGTAAAAATGGCCTTGCAGAAGAACCTGAATGTTGGTTATTGCCACGCTGCTTGTATTTTTCTAACTTTTAAAGAACTCTGAATTGTGGCTACTTGTGTATAATTCAGTTAGAAGAGAAAGCATCTATTTTGATAAATACTTGATTTCAATGTATCAATCAGTTCTGCAGTAAATCGATCAGTAATAACATTTATTGCAGTATTACCCCATTGATTGCTATCTCATTAATATCTTCTAACCTTGGAACTCTGGTATGAGAAACCTTTTTCTTTCTCCTTTTTGATTTCAATCTATCAATTGGTTCTGTACTAAATTGATCAGTAATAATACTAATTGCAGTATTACCCCACTGAATGCTATCTACATTAATATCTTCTAACTTTGGAGCTATGGTATGAAACACCTTTTTCTTTCTCCTTTTTGTTTTCTTGCTTAGACTACAAGTCTCTTGGTATCTTGAAAAGACAGTTTCCTAATGCTCCCTTGATTGGATTGACAGCAACTGCTACAAATCATGTTTTAAAGGATGCTCAGAAAATTTTGCATGTTCAGAAGTGCATTACCTTCACTGCGTCTTTCAACCGGCCCAATCTTTACTATGAGGTATGTGTTAGTACCTGTTTGACTGCACTGCATTCATCTTATCTTCTGTAAGTTACAGTTGATGAAACCTAGAGTAGATTTTTGAATTATGCATTTTAAGGAGTAGTTTCTCAGCTGAATAGTGGTGTTCTTTCATGACTCCATCTTGCTGAACTTGTCATCTGCAGAGAAACTTGGCTAGTTCTGTCTTTGTGAGCAAGGCTTAGCAGGTAGGACTGTGTACAAGGGAGAAGTAGGTAACAGGTTCAGACTGCTTCCAAATTATTGGAAAGTATGTCATGATTGCAGAAAGTTGTGAATGATTGTGTTGTCCTGTATTTTCAGTTTGACTGCAGGTTCTTTTATTGTTCTTTATGGGAAGACCTGTGCAATTCTCTTTCAACAGGCTTTTGAGATGTAACTGGGCTACTCAAAAAGAATCTAGTAATTCTGGTTAAATGGTAGAGTGGTTGTGTTTATTGTACTGGAAGAAAGATTGTCTGACAGACTGTGTGTTCGCTTGAACTCTCCAGCTTGTGTTTATTATATTTTTGAGGTTCGACACAAGCCTTCAAATAACGAAGATTTCATTGAGGACATAGTTAAGATCATTAATGGCAGATACAAAGGGCTCTCAGGTAAGAAAAAAACAAATTAAGAAGGGCATGTTATTTTCAATCTTCAGTGTTACAGAGATGGTTTCCAGTGATCCTGAAATTTGCAGCGAAATTCTACCTTCACCATACATGGACATCCAGCATTAGAAGGAATAAAATTTAGTAAGAGCTGTACCTTGAGTTTCATTTCTTTTAATTCATCAGTGTTTAAATGTCTTTACAGTTTACTGTAATGTATTGTGATA
This sequence comes from Melanerpes formicivorus, assembly GCF_026170545.1. Lineage (NCBI taxonomy): Eukaryota > Metazoa > Chordata > Aves > Piciformes > Picidae > Melanerpes > Melanerpes formicivorus. The sequence continues at coordinate 7,934,191 of NW_027142360.1, read as the reverse complement.
TGATACAATGTTCATGTATATAGAACAATGTTCACCCAGAAAAGAATAAAATAGCACTTTTTAAGACTGTTAAAACAAGGCTCCAAAAAAAAAGCTTCTTACATAGAATCAATAAGGTTAGAAAAGACCTCAAAGATCATAAAGTCCAACCTGTCACCCAACACCTAATGACTACTAAACCATAGCTTCAAGTGCCACATCCAATCCCTTTTTGAACACCTCCAGGGATGGTGACTCCACCACCTCCCTGGGCAGCCCATTCCAATGACCAACAACTCTCTGTGAAGAGCTTTCTCCTCGCCTCAAGCCAAAAGTTCCCCTGACACAGCTCGAGACTGTGTCCTCTTGTTCTGGTGTTCGTTGCCTGGGAAAAGAGAGCAAGCCCCACCTGGCTACAACCTCTTTTCATGTAGTTGTAGAGAGCAATAAGGTCTGCCCTGAGCCTCCTCTTCTCCAGGTTAAACAATCCCAGCTCCCTTTGCCTCTCCTCATGGGGCTTGGGCTCCAAACCCCTCACCAGCCTTGTTGCCCTTCTCTAGACATGTTCGAGAGCCTCAATGTTCTTCTTAAATTGAGGGGCCTGGAACTGGACACAGTACTTAAGGTAACCAGTGCTGAGTACAGGGGCAGAATGACCTTCCTGCTCCTGCTGGCCACACTATTCCTAATGCAGGACATCATGTATATGTCAGTTGGTATCTATGTGTAGAACTTTTTTCATGTTTGATCATAAGACTCGTGTTATTTATTGCCCAGAATGGAGTCTGGTGGGTTGAACTGCATTTTTGTGATGAAAACAGAACTGTAGAAACTGGACTTTGTGCATTCAGTGCATGGTGCAGTGCAAACAAAGATCAGAACCATATTGCAAAGGCCACAGAACCCAATTTTCTGGAGCAGCAGTCTGGCCCTGTTTCTGCTGTGGATCTTGGTGGCCTTGATGCACAACTCCCGAGTACAGACGGTGCTGAAATGATCACACATCCTGTGGCTTTGTGTGTGTAATCTTTGATTTAGCCCACCCTACCCAGACAAAAAGCAGATTTATCTGGAACCTAAGGTGAGATGTCATAAGGAACAGCACCTCTTTAGATAGGCATTAATAACCATTGCTCTCCTTGAACATTAATAGAATATTTCCATGATCATGTTTTCTCTTTGGCCTACAAGTCAAAGTTGGTAATTGAAAATCCCTTCATGGTTACCAGTACTGCAGACTGAATAGACACAAAGATTGTATACTGTGTTTTATTTATTTATTTTTAAGCAGTGGGGATTGTTTGGTGGTTGTTTGTTTATTTTTTTAAAGACATTATAATAAAGCATCTCATCTTCCACTTTTGTGCAGGAATTGTGTACTGTTTTTCCCAGAAGGATTCTGAACAAGTTACTGTGAGTTTGCAGAAACTGGGAATCAAGGCAGGGACTTACCATGCAAACATGGATGCTAAATACAAGACAAAAGTTCATAAAGGATGGGCAGCAAATCAAATCCAGGTTAAGTAGATACTTTTAGTAGATTCATACAATGGTTTAGGTTGGGAGGGACCTTAAAGATCATCCAGTTCCAACCCCCCTGCCGTGGACAAGGGACACCTTCCACTAAGCCAGGTTGCTGAAGGCCCCATCCAACCTGGCACTGAACACCTCCAGGGAGGGGTCATTCACAACCTCTCTGGGCAGCCTGTTCCAGTGTCTCACCACCCTCACTGTAAATAATTTCTTCTTAATATCTAGTCTAAATTTCCTCTCCTCATAGACTTGCATCTCATTTAAACTGTGCTTTGATACACTGATGGTTTCTTAATCTTTATTTTCTTTCTTTTTCAGGTTGTAGTGGCAACTGTTGCATTTGGCATGGGAATTGATAAACCTGATGTGAGGTTTGTAATTCATCATTCTATGAGCAAATCAATGGAGAACTACTACCAAGAGAGTGGTCGTGCAGGTAATGTAAATGGTGACTTTGCAAAAGCCATTTCCTACATCTGTTAAATCAATACATTTATACTTCAGTTTCAGCCAGGTGTACAAAGTGTCTTGTCTTCATGACAAGTTCCAAATTGATTCATGCCACCCTGCTTCTGGAAAGGGGCCTTAAAACAAGTAGAAATTACATTTATGATCTCAGGCTTCTGTACTGCAGTGTAGCAAAGAGTAACTGAGCATCAGTTCATTAAGTTACTTGATTTTTGTGACATCTGTGGCTTGCCAGAATAATTCCATTACTTGACATTGATTTGATATATGTTACAGAAAGGGTAGGAGGTTTTTCTTTGCATAGCAGCTGGGATGTGTGATTCGCTCAGATTGCTTCTAGGTGATGTCTAATCACTGCATGAATTTCAGTGGCTGCATAAATACAAGTAAGATGGGGAGTCTGGAGCAGGAAATTGTAAGGATTGATGAATGTGTAACACCACCAAGTAGCTGATATGGCTGAGCAAAAATGGGTTTCGGTGGTTTGGGGTTTTTTGACCTTGAGCATGATTACTTTTTCAAATAGTTGCATCTATGTGGAGGAAAGCTTTTTAGGGACCCCAAGGGGCAATGAGTTCAGATTTTAACTGTGCTTGTGTGATAGAAATTTGCCTTAGTGCTGGCCTAAGAAACACAAAAGTCATCAAAGTTTATGGGAATTTGCATCTGCCTACATGAGAACCTGGTTACTTTAGATAGTGCTGGAGCTAACAGGAGGCATAGATGTTGGAAGTGGCAATACAAGGGCTGTGTAGGTGCTGAAATAATTGTTTCACAATGTTTATCAGCTTGGTGTGATTAAAGTAAGCCTTTGTTTCTTTTTCATAACTTGATTTAAATGAGATTCTACTGGGGAGGGATTAATTAAACACTGTTGCTCATTTGCTTGCACGCACTACTTGCCTTATGAAACCTTCCTTTTCCCCCTTGACTGCCCATCCAAGTGAAGTTAGTTCCTTTCTCTTACGTTAAACTTTGTAAAAAGTTTAGGGGTTTTAGGCCTTTTCTGTTTCTGGGTATGGTAAACAACAAGAGGAACCCATTAATATAGCATTTGGAGAGATGGGCAATGGGAAGGAAGAGATGATCTAAGTTAAGATACAGAAGGCACAGCTGGTTTTAAACAGACCAGTTTGTTAAATTATACCAAACTCTCTTCATTTGTTTCCATTAATACCTAATAAGGTATTTGAAGCTTATAGTGTCTTTTAATCACACAGGATCTGCCCTTGAACATGTATTTGGCTAGGGTTTTCCAAGGACTGTTAGGATGATTTATCTCTGAATTCCAGTAGGACATTAATTTGATTTTAGTTGGTAAAAGAGGCAAAATCTTTGTTGCATAATATTTTCAGTGTGCTTGATTCTGTACTTGTGAGAAGATTGTTCTAAATCTGTTTTGTTACAGTCATGCCCACTCTATATAGGGGCTGCAGAAGTTCATGTAGATAATACCAGAAAATGCTCTGCTTAAAGTCTGTATGTTTTTTTTGTTCACTTCAATGCATTACAGGTAGAGATGACCAAAAAGCTGACTGCATTTTGTATTATGGTTTTGGAGATATATTCAGAATCAGCTCAATGGTAGTGATGGAAAATGTAGGGCAAGAGAAGCTGTATGATATGGTGTCTTACTGCCAGAATATGACCAAGTAAGTTACTGTGGTGGCTTTATTGCTTAGTTTTCAAATAGGTTACTTTTTGTAGATTGTTTTCCTTAGGGGGTGTCTTTTCAAATGCAAAACTCAACAAGACAACACCAAAGCAAAGCCACCCAGTACACTATAGAAACACGACTGGTGGAACAGTCAAATGTGGAGTTGGTGGGTTTGTGTATTCCTGCACACAGCTGAGTGTTAATGTGTTGCTTGCCTGCTTCAGTAGGAAGTTCTGTGCTGGGGTAAAATGGCAACAAAACACTGTTTGGATTTCAAATCCCTTTTAGAGCAGAGCTGGAATGCTTTGGGCCTCACTCTGAGGTACCAATGTTTAATGGCCATACAAGAATCCACACTGCACTGAGCTATTTCAAATACTTCATGGAAAAGAAGTTGTGGACAAATTATGCATTCAGTACAGCCTTATTTTGGCCTCAGTCTAAGAATTAGCTCACATTCATATGAGTTTTGAACTAGAGAAGGGTAGATTTAGATTAGACATTAGGAAGAAATTCCTCATTGTGAGGGTGGTGGCTTCTAGGGTGGGTTAGCAGTGGTCTGGTTAGTAGGTCAACAGAGGTTCTTCTCCCCCCTTTACTCTGCTCTGGTGGGGCCATGTCTGGAATATTGTGTCCAGTTCTGGGCCCCAGTTCAAGAAGGACCTCAGGGAACTGCTTGAGAGAGTGCAGCCCAGAACCACAAAGATGTTCAGAGGAGTGGAAAGGCTGAGGGAGCTGGGTCTCTTTAGCCTGGAGGAGACTGAGGGGGTGACCTCATTCATGTTTATCAAGATATGAAGGGCAAGTGTCAGGAGAATGGAGCCTGGCTCTTCTCAGTGATGTCCAATGATAGGACAAGGGGCAATGGGTGCAAGCTGGATTAAAGGAGGTTCTATGTGAACATAAAGAAAAACTTTTTCACTGTGAGGGTGACAGAGCTCTGGAGCAGGCTGCCCGGAGAGGTTATGGAGTTGTCGTCTTTGGGGAAATTCCAAACCTTCCTGGATATGTTCCTGTGTGACCTACTGTAGGTGACCCTGCTCTGGCAGGGGGGTTGGACTGGATGATCTTTTGAGATCCCTTCCAACCTCTAAGGTTCTGTGAACATTGGAACAGGATACCTAGGAAGGTGGTATAGGCCCCATCCCTAGAGACATTCAAGGTTAGGCTTGATGAGGCTCTGAGCAAGCTGATTGAGTTGAGGATGTCCATGCTTAGTGCAGGGAGGGGTGGATTAGATGACCTTTAGAGGTGCCTTCCAAGGCAATGCATTCTGTGATTCTTCCTATTGAAACTGCAGATTCCTGTTGATTTTTCTGCTTTAACCAGACTGTTCCTGCAGAAGTGTTTACTGACAGCTACAAGCTCCTGCTGCTAGCATAACTGACAGAGAATACCATGGGACAGTACTTGTTTCGTGATTTATTTTTTTCTGAGCTAGTTCTCTGTGCTTGTTTTGAGACCTGAGCTGACCCAAGGGACTTTCTTTTTGCCACTTGGATGATTTTTAACAGCAATGTATCGAGTGATGTTCTACAGTCCCTCTGTGCTCTTTCAGATGTCGCCGGGTCCTCATAGCCCAGCATTTTGATGAAGTGTGGGACTCTGCCAACTGCAACAAAATGTGTGATAACTGCTGTAGAGAGAACTGTAAGTACATGGTTTTGTAACCAAGGACAGGGAACATGCAGAAGGTTAGCTTAAAGAAATAACCTACTTTGGACAAACTGTGAACTATGCTTGTAATATTAGCTGTTTCCAAGGTACACATTTCTTTAATGAATGTCAATTTTCAGTGGCTTAGTGTTGCCAAGTTCAGGATGTTTAGCAGGATACTTTCTGGTTTGGCTTTTTGCCTGGGGCCAAACAGTTTGATATCTTTTAGGGCTCATTCACCTGTTTCTGAAAGTGAAGGTGTATCAAGAGAAAGGTTGTCCACCTGATTTGAAAAAGTTATGGTATCTGTTGAGTTTTGTTTCAGGGTTTCTTTGGATGTGAAAGCTTTGTTTTGTGAAGAAGCCTCTTGCTCTCTACATGCCAAACTGTTGTACATCCAGGCTCTGGTCTGTATCAGGAATAGTGTGGTGAGCAGGGAGGTCATTCTGCCCCTGTACTCAGCACTGGTTAGGCCACACCTTGAGTCCTGTGTCCAGTTCTGGGCCTCTCAGTTTAGGAAAGATGTTGAGTTGCTGGTGCGTGTCCAGAGAAGGGCAACAAAGCTGGGGAGGGGTTTGGAGCACAGGTCCTATGAGGAGAGGCTGAGGGAGCTGGGGTTGCTTAGTCTAGAGAAGAGGAGGCTCTGGGGAGACCTTATTGCTGTTCACAACTACCTGAAGGGAGGTTGTGGCCAGGTGGGGGTTGGTCTCTTCTCCCAGGCAACCTGTGACAGAACAAGAGGACACAGTCTTAAGCTGTGTCAGGGGAGGTTTAGGCTGGATCTTAGGAAGAATTTCTTCATGGAAAGAGTGACTGGCCATTGGAATGTGCTGCCCAGGGAGGTGGTGGAGTCATCATCACTGGAGGTGTTTAGGAAGAGACTGGATGGGGTGTTTGTTGCCATGGTTTGGTTGATTAGATAGTGTGGGATGATAGGTTGGACTCGATGATCTCAAAGGTCTCTTCCAACCTGGTCTATTCCTATTCCATTCTTTGATATGTAAAGAGAGTCTGAAGAAACCAAGCAGCAGTGGTAGATTTTTAAGTACTTAATTCTTACTGTTGAAGGAGGCAGTTGGTGTAATGCTGTGCCACGATCTGATCATGCACCAGCAGCATCATCATTATGTACTATATGGATGGGTTAGTACTTGAAATAATTATTCATGACAAAGCTAATTTGTCTAATGAAATTAATACCTTTTTTCTGTCTCATTTGGTCTGTGTTTTGAGAGAAGAAATGTCTTGCTTATATTCTTCAATTTTTCTTTGCTCTTCAGTCTTTCCCCAATAAAATAAGGAGACTGTTTACAAAGGCCTGCAGTGATAGGACAAGGAGCAATTGTTTCAAACTGGAGAAGAATAGATTTAGATTGGATGTTAGGAACAAGCTCTATACTACGAGGGTAATGCAACACTGGAACAGGTTACCCGGGGAAGTAGTCGAGGCCCCATCCCTGGAGATATTCAAGGTGACTCAGCAGGGCTCTGGGCAGCCTGATAAGTGGAGGATGCCCTGCTTGACTGTAGGGAGGTTGGACTAGATGACTTTTGGAGGTCCTTTCCAGCCCAAACCATTCTATGATTCTAATGTATATCTGAATGCTATCAAAATCACTATAAAATAACTTGCTGTGTAAATATTACTTCACTTCTGTTTGTAGCATGTGAGAAAAAGGATATAACAGGATACTGCAGGGATCTCATCAAGATACTTGAGCAAGCTGAAAACATGAGTGAGAAACTTACCCCACTGAAATTAATTGACGCATGGTCTGGGAAAGGTGTAGCAAAACTCAGAGTGGCTGAAGTGACTCCACCAAAGCACCCTCGAGAGGAGCTGGAGAGAATTGTTGCCCATTTACTGCTGCAGCAGTATCTGAAGTATGTAAGATGATTCCTTTTTACCTTTTTTTAACACCTAGTAGTAATTTTTCTTTATTCTTGTGCTACTTCTGTGTAGTATTAATGGATATATTCTGTACCTATTTCAGGTGTATTTTTGATCTTTTTTTCCCCCCAAAATGCTATTATATTTCTACTTCAAAATGGTAAAACAGAAGTTAAGAGATGCTGCATCTCTTGCAGTTGAAAAAAAGTTGGGCTCTTCTGTGTTCAGGTTAAACCTTTAAATCTGCAGCAGGCTTCATTTTGGAGAAGTTTGCTTTTTATATGGAGTCTCCTTGGCCATGGGGAAGCAAAGCAAACGAGGTTGCCTGGATGAAGCCTTAGGAAGCCTTGGAGACTTGATGGGGTATTGGAGACTTGACGGGGTACTTGGTGCCATGGGTTAGTTGTTTGGGTGGGTTGGATTGGTTGATGGGTTGGACACGATGATCTTGAAGGTCTCTTCCAACCTGGTTTGGTTTATTTTAAATAAAGACAGGCTGGGTCCTGTGGAAGGTGGTACTCTGAAATTCTAACAAGGCATTCTGAAAATAGCAACAGTGCTGCTCTTGTACACTGGCTGCCTGTGGAGCGTGTGCTCTGGCTTTTCTCGATCAACCTGGTCTAGGGGAAGGTGTCCCTGCCTCTGGCAGGGGCGTTGGAACTAGATGATCTTTAAGGTGCCTTCAAACACAACATTCTATGAAAACATTCTATGAATCTATGAGCTGTGTGAAGTGTTGACCAGAGCCCTTGGATGTTAACTACCCGTATGAACAGCTAAGGCTGAATCAAGCTGTTGTTTGGAATATCCATCAGAAGGGTTAATGTGTCCTGTTTTCCCCCTGCATGATCTAGCCTGTCTTTGTCTCCAGCCTTCACTTGTATCACTGATTTCATTTATGCAGAGAAGACTTCAGCTTCACAGCATTTGCTACAATATCCTACCTTAAGATAGGACCAAAGGCAAGTCTGTTGAAAAACGAGGCTCACGTCGTGACTATGGAAGGGGTAGCCAAGAAGAAAAGTGTTTACAAGGTATTTATCTCTGTCCTGGCTTGCTATGTAGCTATGTTTTCTATTCTAGTTTATTTTAATAGCTTGATAGCTGCTCAGCATGTTTTGGTCTTTTTTTTATAGTAATGCAATCAACAGGATTTAAAATAGACCTCATAAGTATCCTCCTTCTTGGGTGAGGACACTAAAAAAGATGGAAGGCTTACAATTTTAATGGAATTGGTTTTATTTTACAGGACAAACCATCTCAGTCTTCAAATTCAGATTCTCAGACTGTTTCAAAGACTGTCCAGGATTCAGTGGTGAAGAAGTCACAGGAACATAAACGGCCTAACAGTAGTTCTAACTTAAAAGCAAAGAAGATGAAGCTTCAGGCGGGTGGAGATGACCAGCCAGTAGTGCTAGACTGAGCTTCACAGACTGCATTTAGGATCTAATCATGTTTGCTTCTCTGTGGACAATGCAAGATGTAAGTTCAGTTTGTGTTTTAGTAAGGGTAGTTTTTGTGTATTTTTTAAACCAAAAAGCAAACATGGAAACAAGTGCTGTTAAAACCCTCAGGCCTACACTCTGGTAGTCAAGGGAGCAAGGATTCATGTATCGAAATAGCTTATGTGTATCTTAGGGTACAGCAATGGCTACAGAATGTCAATAACTACCCTGTTGCTTTCCAACTCTTGGAAGCTGTAGTGTGTAACAACACTGTTGCTGACTGGGAGAGATTTCTAGATCATCTAGTCCAACCTCCTGCTCTAAGCAGGTCCAATGGGATCAGAGTACTCAGGGCTGTCAAGTAATTTTTGGCTATTCCCAAGGATGGAGATTCCACAACCCCTCTTAGCACCTGTTGCAGCATTTGACTGCCCTCATGACCAACAAAAAAGGACATTTCTTAGAGCCAATTTGTATTTCCTGTGTTGCAACTTGTCTGTTGCCTTTTGTCCAGCCACTGTGCTCTTCTGAGAAGGGTCTGGTTGCATTGCAGCTATGCTTAGCCATTAGGTAACTGAAGACAGCAGCAGGATCACAACTATCACTCCCTTTCTCCCCCCTGCCTTTCCTCTCTTTTAGTCTGAAATAAATTCATTTCTCTAGTTTTCCTCTCTAAGTCCCTGGTGCTTCTCTCAGAGTACCTTGGCAGGTTGGCAGCCCTCTGCTAGACTCAACCCAGTGTACCAGTGTGTTTCTTTCCCTGGGAAGTGCAGAATGTCACCCAACATTCTGGCTGTCGTCTCACAAGTGCTGAATACCCAAAAGAATCTTTCTTCCACATTGCTGGTTCTCCTCTTGTTAATACAGCCTATCCTGCAGAGGCATGCTGCTGACTCACTTCAGCTTGTAATCTCCTGGGAACCTGTTTCCTTTTCTGCAAAGCTACTTTCTAAAGTAGCCTGGTCCCAGCCTGTAGTGTTGTATGGTATGACTCCACCCCAGGTGCAGGACTTTGTGTTTGCCTTGAACTTATGAGGTTCCTGTCAGCCCATATATCCTGCCTGTCCTTCTGGATAGCAGCCCTGCCCTGCAGTGTACCAACAGCTTTCCCAGCCTTGGTGTCATCTGCAGACAGGCTGGAGCACACTCTATCCCTGTACCTAGCCTGTTAGTGAACACTCTAAATTGTATGTGCCCCATTATTGATCTGTGAGCACTGCCACAAGTAAATGGCCACTAGCTGGATTTTGTGCCACAGATCCTAACTCTTTGAAGCAGGTGGTGCAGATGGCTTTCTGCCTACCTTGTATATCTCAGTTATTTGTTAGTTGAAAGGAAATTATGGGAGATAATGTCACGAGCCTTCTGAAATCCATTGCTGCCCTCTTTATTAATTCAGGCAGCTGTCTCAGTCAGCTTGATCCAGGTATGGCTTTTATTTCTGCTAGATCTAGCTGTCTGCTCCAAATCACCTCCATGTCTGAAAATGTCTTCTGGGAGTATTTGCTCCTTCGGTTTTCTGTGGGCTACAGTGAAGCTGACTGGTGTGTGACTCCTTAAACCCTTCTATTTGAAGACACCTGAGATATTTGCCTTGTCCCACTTGTCAGGAACCTCTCCCAGTTTCCCAAGTCCTCTCAGAAATGACAGCAATCTTGTAGTGATCTCTGCTAGCTTCCTCAGTGCAGGCTTGCCAGTGCAGTGACTCGATACAGCCAATTGGGTTAAATGATCTGTAACTCCATCTTCCTGTGGTTCTTCACTCCCATGGACTGTTAGTAGGTCTAGGGACATTAGAGGTCTCAGGGCAGACTTTGCCAGTGAAAATGAGGCAAAAAATGGGAGTCCCTTGGGCTTTTCCATGGCCTGTCTCTAGTTCCTCTACCCCTCTGAGGAGTGGGACCATAATTTTCTTACCTTTCCTTTTACTGCTAAGGTATTTAGAGAAGCTTCTTTACTGCTTTTTCATATCCTTTTCTAGTTCCACCTAACTCTCTTCCTGCATGCTCAGGCAGTGTCTCTGTTCTGGGTACCTTGTACCTCCTGCCTTCTTTTTGTGTTTGAGAGGGCTGAGCTCTCTCTTCACCTGTGCTGGCTTGCAGAACCTTTCACACATAGGAATTGACTACTGGTGTTTTGAGGAGGTTGAGGTTTGGAAACCAAGCAATCAATCAATTTTGAGGTTTGGAATCAGACTGAAACTCCTATTTATCTATTTTTTTCTAAAAAGGCAAAAAAATTATATTTCAACACTGTCAGAACCTGAGACTGAACATGGGAAACCTAGGTGCAAAGGGTTAGACAATGAAAGGAATGCTTGAGCTGTTACCTTGGTAAGTTTGGAAAAACATGTGATGGAATCCTAGTGCTGGTAACCAGCAGAGCCTTTGCTGCCGCTGTGAGCATAGTGCTTTCACTTCCACTTGTGTTGGTCAGAGCTGGGAGTGGAACAGCTGGGTAGAGGGAGGCGGCCTGAAGAGCAGCTCTGCCCACACTTCCAGTGCCCGAGCAGCAACAGCTGTTGGGCTTTCCTTTTGTTTACACTTAACCTTTAAGCAGTGTTTAATCCAGAAATGCAGATGTTGTGGTTGTGCTATTTATTAAAAAGAACCCTTGAGCCATGTGAAAGTTAACAAATTCGAGCAAGTGGTCCTTTCCTTGCCCCTCAGGGTTCTGGAATTCCCAAGGACTTCTTCTACATGCTGCTAGCTAAGCCATGACTGCTCTGCATTAAGGGTCACAATCTCTTTCCTCAGCAATCTCTCCAGCCCAAGGAAAATCTTCAGCTATGGAATTTTCCTGCCTCTCGTTTCAGCAGGGAGAATACCTATGTGAAGCAGCCTCTGAATGCCTGTTGACTACCTTTGAACACCAGTGTTTCAGAAGAAAGTTACTGTGCTGTCAGCCCAACAGCTCCTGCTGATGTCCAGCATTGCTTAGTATTTCATCCCTTTAACTGAATTAATTCACTATGGTATAGGATATTAAGGAATAGCTGAAATTGTTGGGCTTTATGACCTAGGCACTAAATTATGCCTAGCAACTAAAAGAGGATTTAACTCAAGTGAGCCTGCGCGTAAAGAGTGCACTTCATGTAACTAAACCTGTAGCCAGGGGGCTAGTGATGATTGAGAACAGCTTTAACACACACTTGCAACTTACTAGCCAGATATTCTGTCACTAGCTACAAGTCAAATTGGAGTTTAGTACCTGCAAAAATGCCTGATGGTGGAAATGAGGACAGGGCAGAAAGTATTCAAGACACATAATCCCCATGGACTTTTTCATCAAGTGACTCTAGGAGCTGTCGGTTAAGAATCCCATTGCGATACAGGACTCATCCAAAATAATAGAATAATAGACTAAACCAGGTTGGAAGAGACCTTCAAGATCATCGTGTCAACCCATCAACCAATCCAACCCACCTGAGCAACTAACCCATGGCACCAAGCACCCCATCAAGTCTCCTCCTGAACGCCTCCAATGATAGTGACTCCACCACCTCCCCAGGCAGCCCATTCCAATGGGCAATCACTCTCTCTGTATAGAACTTCTTCCTAACCTCCAGCCTAAACCTCCCCTGGTGCAGCCTGAGACTGTGTCCTCTTGTTCTGGTACTGGCTGCCTGGGAGAAGAGACCAACCTCCGCCTGTCTACAACCTCCCTTCAGGTAGTTGTAGAGAGCAATAAGGTCACCCCTGAGTCTCCTCCTCTCCAGGCTAAGCAATCACAGCTCCCTCAGTCTCTCCTCATAGGGCTTGTGTTCCAAGCCCCTCACCAACTTCATTGCCCTTCTCTGGACTCGTTCCATCAAGTCAACATCCTTCCTAAACTAATGGCCCCAGAACTGGACACTGTACTTGAGGTGCAGCCTAACCAATGCAGTGTACAGGGGCAGAATGACCTCCCTGCTCCTGCTGGCCACAGTGTTCTTGATGCGGGCTAGGATGCCATTGGCCCTCTTGGCTGCCTGGGCACACTGCAGGCTCATGTTCAGCCTACCATTGACCAGTACCCCCAGGTCCCTCTCTACCTGGCTGCTCTCCAGCCACTCTGACCCCAGCCTATAGCTCTGCATGGGGTTGTTGTGGCCAATGTGCAGAACCTGGCACTTGGATGTGTTAAATGTCATGCCGTTGAATTCTGCCCATCTCTCCAGCCTGTCGAGGTCCCTCTGCAAAGCCTCTCTACCCTCCAGGAGATCAACTCCTACCATGTAAGGAGGATACAGCAGCCTGCTCCACAGGCTCTTGACAGATGACATCCACCAGTGCTGTTGTGTTGGCCTGTCCTTGGAGTGCACTCCACCTGGGTCCTGATGGAGAGCTGATAAGATGCAGCAGTGCAGCTCTATTGCAATGTCTGAACAGCTGCAGTGGTAAGCTGTAAAAAAGATGCTCTCAACTAGGCAATGAAAGCCAGGATCAGATGTCAGTAGAAAATATATTTATTTGAGAAATAAACACACAATCCTCCCCCAAACAGCTAAAGCATTCATCTTGCCATCTATTTGCAGGCCCCATTCCAGGTAGTGAGAGCTCTGAATGCCCTCTGTCCTAAAGGTATCCTCTGTTAGTCTGAGTTAGCTTCACAGCAATTGTACAGGATTAGCTGAAACAGGAGTCTTGAAACATGTGGCAGGTACTCACAGGTTTGAGCAGTGGCAGGGTGCAATGGTACCCCATTGCATGGCTACCTTCTAAATGTTCTCCTGAGCCACTGGGTTTAGGAAGCAAGGGCTTTCCTATCCTAGCCCATGCCGACACCACCCAACTCTGGAGGTAAGTTGAGGCAGGTAAAGGCAGCACCATCACTTCAAGGCATCCCAGCTCACTGGCTGATGTAAGGAACTTGCACACTAGTGAGCCATGGGTAAACAGGGCTCTACTAACCATGGCAGGTGAAGTCTGCATGGGGAAGAAGTGAGCTATGATGCTGACAGAGGATTTAACATGTTTTATTTACTTTGAAGAGTGACGGCTGCCTCACATTCAGGTGGCTGCAGTCCTGTCTTAACAGCACTGTAAAGGCCACTTTTTAAGACTTTTGCAGCTCTGTTCTCATAGACTCATCTAATGTAGATGAAACTTCTTTGCCAACACTCATCCACTTGCTTTTGTTGCTGCATTTCTACACTGAGGGTGCCAGCCAGTCTTGACAAGATCAACACAGGATCTTAAGGAGTGCATTTATCTCTCATTTCTGTAATCTTGAGGAAAGGGCTTTATAAGACACTCTTTGTCAAAACACTACACAAAAGGGCAATGGGGTTTCATTCAATCAAAATAATCTTCTATATCAATATCTGGATTGAGGAGATCTTCACCATAGGCTGAAAGGTCCATCTGATTTAAAATTAAGTTTTCAAAGGTTTCTTCCAGGTCTGTTTCACCTATGAGCACAGCTCCCATCATTCTGCCATTCTGCATCACCACTTTAACGTACTCTTGTCCTTTGGTACACCTCAGCATCAGTTCATGGTCTAAACCCAAGCCTTGAGCATTGTATTTTCCCAAAACCACCACCTAACAGAAGAGAAAAGAAAAAGCACTCATAAGAATGCTGCAGTGGCTTTTAGTGTTTCTGTTGATAACAGTTCTAAGCTTTAAAAGATAAATACAAACAGGGAACCCTTTGTCCCTGGGGACTATCCCCTCCCCCCTCCAGAGTATTTAAAATCTTCATCTTGAAATACCATTCACAACCCCCAGTAATGACCCAGAGAGCATGCTTAAATGTGTGGAATTTATCCATGAACAGAAATGAACTGAAATGAGCAATACAAAGCTGCAAAGCAGATCAGTTGTCAGTCACCAAATAAGATTTGTCATGTCTCTCTTCAGGGTCAGCACTCAAAGTTAGTATGAATGGAGAAAATCTAAACTAAGAATATTATACAGTGCAAACTGGTTTGTTCTCATTAAAGCATCTGCTCAGTATTAGCAAGGGGATACAAACAGCACTCTGTGTTATTCCATAGTTTAACACTATTGGACTTTACCTTGTAATTGAAAAACTTTGTAACATGAGCAAACAGTTCAAAGCAGAAATCCATATCAATAGATTCCCCTAAAGTATCTGCAGCCATGCATTTTGCTGCATACCATCCCATCTGCCTGGCTTGAGTCCACAGTCTCATCTGAAAAAAAACACCATTAGAAGACTTTACAAGCACAGATCTGTGTCAGTGTGCAGTGCCCCACACTCACAGCTCTCAGCAGGGCATACAATGGATTTGCATTGCACCCAGCTTTCAGCCAGAAAGGGAGGTGCTTGCCATTAACACACCTGGGATTATAGAATCACAGCACAGTTTGGGTTGGAAGGGGCCTCCACAGGTCATCTAGTCCAGCCCCACTGCAGTCAGCAGAAACATCCTCCACCAGATCAGGCTGCCCAGAGCCCTGTTGAGCCTCACCTTGAATATGTCCAGGGATGGGGCCTCAAATACCTCCCTGGGCAACCTGTTCCAGTGTTCCACCACCTTCATGGTGCAGAAGTTGTTCCTGACATCAAACTAAATCTCCTGTAATTTCAAACCATTGCCCCTTGCCCTGTCACTGCAGGCCTTTGGACAAAGTCCCTCTGCAGCCTTCCTGTAGGCCTCCTTCAGGTACTGAAGGCCACTGTTAGGTCTCCCTGGAGCTTTCTGTTCTCTAGGCTGAACATGCCCAGTTCCCTCACCCTGTCCTTGGAGAGGTGTACCAGCCCCTCAGTCATTTTCATGGCCCTCCTCTGGACCCACTCCAACAGGTCCATGTCCCTGTGTTGAAGGCTCTAGAGCTGTTTATCAGTTCCTGCCTCAATGACACTTCTTTATCTCCTGCCTCCATAGCAGTGCACGATGATTTACTTTGTAGATCAGACCACTGCTGAGCTCCTGTGTTTGGGTTTACCTGATGCCACACTGGACTCGGTTCCCACGATGCTGTGCAGATATCCCCAGCCGCGTATGTATCTGGCAGGGATGTGTGCATGTGTTTATCCACTTTCAGACCTCCATCTTCACCTATGGCAAACTAAAGTATTTGCACAGATCAGCAGCAAGAAAAATAACCATTTAAACCAAGTAATTCCACTTGATCCATGTTAAGCAGTCATCTGTTACTTTGTAAAGGCAGACTTCTAAAAAAGTTTAGTAAATTCACTATTCTGCTTAATCAAAACATGGACTCATAGAATGGTTTGGGTTAGAAGGACTTCCAAAGGTAATCTAGTCCCAACTCCCCTGCCATGAACAGGGACATTCTCTACTAGATCAGGCTGCCCAGAGCCCTATCAAGCCTGATCGTGAATATCTCAAGGGACGGGGCCTCAGCTACCTCCCTCAGCAACCTCTTGCAGTGTTCCAGCACCCACCTGGCAAAGAACTTGTTCCTAACATCCAATCTAAATCTTCTGTCACTTCAAACCATTGCCTCTTGTCCTATTACTGCAGACCTTTGCAAACAGTCCCTCTGCAGCCTTCTTTAGGCCCCCTTCGGGTACCAGAAAGCTGCCTTAAGGTCTCCCCAGAGCCTATTCCTCTCCAGGCTGAACCCCATCTCCCTCAGCCTGTCCTTGCAGCAGAGGTGTTCTAGCTCTTTAATAATTTTCATGGCTCACTTCTGGACCTGCTCCATCAGGTCCAGGTCCTTCTTGTGTTGAAGGCACCAGAGCTAGACACAGTACTCCATGTGAGGTCACACCTGCCTTATATTAGAATAGAATAGAATAAACCAGGTTGGAAGAGACCTTCAAGATCATCGTGTCCAACCTATCATCCAACACCACCTAATCAACTAACCCATGCAACCAAGCACCCTATCAAGTCTCCTCCTGAACACCTCCAATGATGGTGACTCCACCACCTGCCTGGGCAGCCATTTTGAAATGCTGTACAAATGTTTCATGTCAGAATACAAGCATAAATCAGCTGAAGACACTTAATTTCAACTGACTTACAACCCAACTTAAACTCTGAAAGAAATCAGTATACTTACATCATTGCCATCAAGAAATGGTTTAACATTTGGCATGACTCCAGTTGCACTGACAATGAAATTGCATCCATAAATGTTGCCATTAGTTAATTCCACATATACAGGCCACAGAACTGAAAAAGGGGAAAATTTTGCCCTGAGAATGTAATCAACAGAAGTTATTAATATTATTAATTATGTCTTTAATATATCAAGATATTAACTAAAAAGAAATGCATTGAACTGATTAGGTAGGGGAAATAGAAATTACAAAAGAAGAAAAAGAGGTTACCTATCACATTCCTCACCTTCATTCCAGGACTAGTAAAACATGAGATTTTGGAGCTTTGCCCCATGTCTTGCTGTTAACTGTCTCTGGGATTTTCCTCAAAGACCCTCATTGGTAGGGGGAAAAAATACCATGTCCTACCACTACTTCAGATCTTTGGGATGTTCTCTGAACTATGCAATTGCAAAATACTCTTTTACATCTGTAAATTTACAGATACAGAGGAAATGCCATGGAAGCAAAAAGATTCTGGAACAGGCTGCCCAGGGAGGTTGGGGATGCCTCCTCCTTGAGGGTGTTCAAGGCCAGCATCCCTGTCCGTGGTGGTCCACGGGTGGTCCATTCCTAGCACATTCTGTGATCAAAGATCTGGCTTCCAAGGATGTTATGCTGGAAGTAACTGGCTATTAAAACAGGACTTTAATACTAATTTTCATTCAGTGGAACTTACAGATACAACTGTTCATGAAACACTCAGTATTTTCTTCTACTTTCTTTGAAGGATTACTTCAGTTTTGGCACTAAATGTTTTTTGCTTCTGTTTAACTTCACTGTTAGTAAATGATTTTATTAGACTATCACAAGGAGGGAATATTCTGCATATGGGATTTGAGTGACTGTGGGAAAAGAGCCTGACTCCTAACATTTTGTAATTTAATTGCAGCCCATAAATCACATTCTCAACTACTAGAAACTGCTCAACCTCCAGTTAATTTCTAGAAATAAGAGATTTATTTTCTAGATCTGTCTTTGCTCTAAACCAGCAAGCAAGATCAAGCATGCTCCAGCACTGCTTTATCTTCAACATCATCTAATGAGCATTGCTACCTACCCTCATCTGGTTCTGCTTTTTGTCCTTCCTTAGGAAAAGCCAAAGAAGTCTGCTGCAGTTGTAGAAATTCTTGCTGCAGGTGTATTTTCTTTACTTCACACAGTATTTCAATATGTACTTTATGAGAAAACTAAAGAAAGATGGACAAAATTGTAAACAGAATGATCAGTTTATAATAGTCCTTTCCTTTTCCTTTTAGGAGTCCTTTCCTTTCCCTTTTAGGAGTCCTTTTCCTTTCCCTTTTAGGAGTCCTTTCCTTTCCCTTGTAGGAGTCCTTTCCCTTTCCCTTTTAGGAGCTCTTCCCTTTTCCTTCCATGAGTCTTTCCTTTCAGGATTTAGCTTTTGATAAGACTCCTCATCTGAAAGGTGAGTTCACTGCCCATGGTGGCTGTGGGACTAAATTATTGTTGGTGAGCATGTAAATGGTAACCGGGCATCTGTTCCGCCCTGAGCTGGGCTCCCCAGTTCAAGAGAGACAGAGAACTGCTGGAGAGAGTCCAGGGGAGGCTGCAAAGCTGCTGAGGGGCCTGGAGCAGTGCTGGGAGGAGCAAAGGCTGAGAGCCCTGCGGCTGAGAGCCTGAAGCAGAGCAGCCCCAGAGGGGAGCTGAGCAATGCCCCTCAGGTGGTTCAGTTGGTAGTGCATCAGACCCTTAATGGGAAGGTCGTGAGTGGACCTGCCCCCATTCCATCCTAAAGCGAACACATTAGCCAAGCTCCTTTTCCTTTTGTGGCACAGATCTAACAAGAGCAAGTGGTGATTTCCCTGCTTTTTCAGTAGATGGTCCCTGAAATCCCAAGACAATCTAGGTATCAAGTTCTCCTGAGTTTACAGGAAGAGAATACTCATCCTTTCTATCTTTCAGGAATTCAAATCCCTCACTTTTCCCCTCACAGATTGCATTCTGGTAACTGTAACTTTATGTTCTAAAGGCTGTAAAAAGAAAATATATTTTGCTCCCCCAACCTGTGTTGCAACCACTCCTATTCTGAGCTTGAACTGGAAGGTTACCCATTTCTCTGAACTATTTGTTGGTTCAGGCCTTGAGCTATTTCATTCTCCACTACACAAACTTTTCCACAACCTTCACCAGTCAAAACACCATCCATTCATCTGCTGAATACCCTAAACATTCTTTACTGGGTATTGTAAAGCCACTTCTGCCAAATCTAGGGCTGATCACGTTTGAAAGGTCTTTTTTAGTTAACTGCATGCAGCAGATGTAAACCCCTAACAGCTCAGAAATTAATAGATGAAAACCTCATTAAAAAACCCGATGAAATAAGAGGATTTTTGCTTTATTTTAAGCATGAAACTCTTCACAGTGCTCATGTCCACCGCTGATTTTGCATTTTATTATCATCTGTGACAAGAAACTGATGTTCTCTGTTACCTCTGTACAAATTCTACTGTGCTCTGTTTTTTCATATAAGAAAACATGGATATGGCTGCTAAAATCAGCCCAACGAAGGTGCCACTGCTTCTGGTTAAAGCTAAGGCTGACACCAGTTCTCCAGAAACATCAAACCAGTATTTGTGTTACAATCTGAAGAGCTAAGCCATGCCAGTGGAATTGACTAGCCCCCTTTTTCTGTTTTTTTTGGGGGTCTAATAATGCTGAATGTGACATTTCAAGTTTTCTCAACCTTACCCACTTAAAGCAACATTTGAACAAATGTGTAAGCAAGATTATAACCATACCTCTTTAGTTCCTTTAAGATCTAAGCCCTCATGCCAATCAGGGCCTAAGGCACTGCCTGGTTTGTCAGATGCTGCTATAGGTCTTTCTTTTTCATCACTTCCTGAAGGAAAGAGATAAGCAGTGTCAGATTTGGTGTGCATCCTTCATTGCCTGCAGAATTCAGAACAAGGACTCAATTAAGAGAAATAGATCTGGTTGCCCAAAGGGCTGACAAAAGTGTGTATTCCCCACAAGAAAAACCACATTGATTTGCAGACAAATTATCTCCAAGCCACTATTTTTAAACACCTTTTGACTTGATGCATCTCATGACTTCACTCTTCTTTGAAACAAGCATGCCACTGCAGACTCAGCTGCTTAATATCACTGCTCATACCAAAAGTGATGTCTGTCTGCTGGCATATATGCACTGTCCCCTCCATTGCACCAAAGTGCCAATTCTAACAGAGAATGATGGAAATGAAGAACTTTGGGTACTCTTTTGTGATGCTTAGGCTGACTCTTTTGCAGTTTATTCTTCCAACCAGCAGTTTAGAGCCACGTTCTTCTTGTTTGTTGTTATTTTGGTCATAAATCTGTTTGTGTAATGTCTGTTCATGCATTTCTAGCTAGCTGTTGTTACTATAAAACTGTAGTCTCACTGCACCTGTAGTAACATCCTGTGAGGTTTCACCTGGTCCTCCAGTAGGTTATAGGAGAACTCCTTCCTGACATGTCAGATGAACTATTAAAACATTACAGTAGATTGAATACAGGAAATGAAATGCAAACTTGGCACAGCTATAAACACATCTGTTGCAGTTCCTAGGTAACTGTATTACATGCTGTCAGGCATCTACAGAAATTCTGGATGGATTTTTAGATCACCTTCTTCTGTTTTTATTAAAGAATGAAATGCTGTTGATGGCAACAACCAACCTTATTTATGGTCTGCTAAATTAACTGCCTTTGATATTTAATGCTGCTGCTGCAGTGTTAGGAGACTAGAACATCCTACCTTCCATTGTATACTTGGTTCTTTTGCACTCAATTGGAGTCTCTTGGTTTTCAGCAGTTAGCTTTGGAATGAGAAATTCAGCTGCTCCTGCATCAAAAAAGGTGTTCCCAATGGCTTTGTCTTTGATAGCCCAGATGACTTCACAGCCTTGAATTTCATACCTGTGGACATTTAAACAATGCATGAAGTGACAAGCTACACAAAAAGGATTCTGACTCTAAGCAACACAACTAGAAGCATGCCAGGTTTCATTCCAAAAAGCTGGAAATATACAATCTGCTACTTTTAAAGCTAACAAATTCACCACTGCTTCTAAATATTTACATCAGGAACCCATTGAAACAAACAAAACCAAGCACCTCTTCAAGCTGACAGGTCGTAATTTCTCACCAGCACAACCTTTACTGAGCTGGGGTAGGAGGTGAGAGAAGGCAGATCAAAATCATAATAATTCTACTTAGTATTTCCAGCTTTCCACAACAACAGAAAGAAAAAAAAAGTGCATTTTTTGCCAGCTTGGCCACTGCTCCCACTGCTTACAACAAGCATTTGGGTCTTGTTTGCACTACCTGCTAGATGAACTAGTAGAGACACGGAGAGGACAATTTAGTGCAAGTGAGAAAGTGAATGCCTGCAATGCAAACCAAGACCACATAATTGCATAGTACAGGTGGTTCTATAATCTAAAGACTGCAGGACCACATGGCTCAGTATCCTACTTTCGACAAAGGATGTGTCAGACGCTTCAAAAGCTGTCAAATGAGGCTGAGTGCAAGACAAGCTGCCTCTTCATTCCCATTACACCTTCTGTCTCCAGAAATCAAATTTTGCAACTTAAATATTGCCCTGGATAGTCTTAACAGCAATCTGTTGGTGCCAGATCACAAAACCGCTGCGTGTTCTCAATATCTATGTGTCAAAGCTGCTTCTGATGCATCAGTAAGCACCACTGTACTTGAAAAAAATGATTTTAATCAATTTTCCAACTAAATGCCTTAAAGCTACACTTTTGTAGGTGAACCTTCCCCCAAAGTCATCCAGACTAGACTTAAGGTTGCATTGTTAAAGATTCTATTTCCATCTGTACCTTTAAAACTTGGTTGTTTACTTACACTAACTCGAGTGCAATCCCACCATTTCCTACCACTACTATTCTCTCAGCTCGAGCCAAATTCTTCTGAAAAGCCTGCATTAAAAGAAAGCAAAAAAGTCAAACAACCTACATCATATGTTTCTTCACACTCATCAACTATATCCTTTTCAGTGTTTTCTTACCCTCTTAGTCTTCTTTCTTTGAATTTCTCAGACCAATGACACACATTTACTTATGCTAAGGTCTGTTACAGAAGCTAACGAGAGCTGTGGAAGGGAGGAAGTTATTGATATAGCCTTATAAGTCTTCAGCTGAGACAGGAGAAGTTAAGAAACTGCATTTAAGCCAATTCAAGTGAGTGTTAATAGAATCCAAGAGACTTCTCTGTGACCATTAGCATTGTGCTCTCTATTAATCCAGTTTTACCACAACTTGCATAGCTTTCACAGGAATTTGTGTAATGGCAAAAAAAGCAAAGATAGAGAAGTTGAGGAAAAAAACAGAAACTGATGATCAGAAATCAGGAATTTGAGGAACAGGTTCATTTGTGCAAAAAACTTCTCAAGAGAAACAAGTCTCCAAATCTCATCTAAATTTCACCTTAGGGGTGAGAGGAAATAAAACCAAAACTAAGAAAATACAGCCAAGGCAGCATTTTTAGATCATAGTATAACCACTTCAAGGATCTGCTTTCAAAGAAATCAAGAACCATGACAATCAGACCAGCGATTGCAACTGTAAAAATACGTTCACCCACACTTTCAGTTTACCTAATTGTGTTACAGAACCTAAACTCTGCAGAGGAGGGAAACTGTAGTGCTTCAAGCCCTTCAAAGAAGGACACTGAAGTTGTATCAGAGGGGACTGGTGAATGCAACCAATCACCATTAAAAACAAACAAAAAGAAACAAGGACTTCCAGCCTCATTCAAAGGTCAACATCAGTTTTGACAAGTGATAGCCTGCTATCAGTCTACTCTTTCCCCATGGCCAACAGTGGATGCTCATCCAGAAGGCAACAAACACATGGCAATGCTGTCCTGAGCACCGCTCAGGTGGCATCATTCTCTTCAGACAAGAGAAATTTATCCAAAACTGTCTTTTTTGTGTGTGTTTGTTTCTTTCTCCTTCTATTTACTTTTTTTTTAAACTCAGGTAAAGTTGTAACACCCACAACAATTTCATAGTTTTGCTTCAGTTTGCTTGAAAAAGTTACTCCTTGTTCATTCTCAAGGTCAAATTTCATTTGATGAATTACAGCTCTTACATTATGGAGAAGCAGGGTTCACTTTCACCATTCCTCCTCTAACACTGATGACTTATAGCAGCAAAACCTCACATTGCACTTCCAAGCTAAGGCTCTAGTCTGTGAAGTCACTGCTCATGTGAAAACCTCTGTACCTGTTTCTGTAAGATGAGGTAGAAACAGAAAAAAGTCCTTCAGTAGCTTTTAACTGTAAGAAGCAGCCTTTTGTACCATGCACCAGATACAACTTCTGATGGTGCTGTCTACTTCATGTTTATGTTTTCAGACTGGCCTCTGCCTGGAGGTCAGAAGAATACCATTTATTCTAGATGATCATTTTAGAAGTAGTGTCTGTGAACTAGCCATGAACTTCCTAAATTTAATTACTACTTAATTAATTAATTTAATGGCATTTTAAGGCTCTTTCTCTGCTACTGCAAGGGTTCCTATTTAAGGATATGTAATAACAACTATAATCTCATGCTTCTCCATTTCACTCAATAATCATGTTTAGTATTTTGCATCAGAAGCAAGAATATCACACACTTAATATTCTATTAGCTTACTATGTTCAAAACATTTACCTCTGCGCTGTCAGTATCCCGGATTCCTAATACATAAGGATTCCCTTCCAAAATTAATTTTGGCTTTGCTCCAGCACACAGGCAAAGTTTGTCATATATATATTCTTTCCCATCTTCAGTGAGAACTTTCTGTTAACATTCAAAGGAAAAAAAAAAGCTACTGGAGACATCCAAGAGAACATCAGCATCATTTTCCCCTTTACGTCACAGCGTTTTGCAGCTATTCAGAGCTGTCACTGGCTACTTGGAAAGCAAGCCTTCACTGTCATTCATTTGCATTACTTACAAGCCTAAGCAGATGACATTATATGACTGATAAAACTGAAGCGCACATGAAGGCAGATGAAAGAAAGATGACCACATGGTGGCACTCTGTACTCACTGGCTGTGTCCCACACCATTCAGAGATCCAAACCTATACACTACTATGCCTTAGCAATTAAGAATCTCATTCCAAACGTTTCAACAACAACATGAGCTAACCAGGCACAGGCTAAAATACCCTTCACAAGGACTGCAAATTCCATTCTTGGCTAAAGAAGATGGGCAGGCATACACAAGCTACATCACTGTGTAACAGGTAATGCTTACATTTTAACACTCTGTGACTTCATTTGTTGTATTCCAAACCAGAAGTTAAATAGTTTATAGTGGGTTTGCACTATAGAGTACAAATAGATTATAGTGGTTTTCCATATACAACAAATATTTATGTCCACAGAGGTAAACCTGAACTGGTCAATGGTAGGCTGAACATGAGCCTGCAGTGTGCCCAGGCAGCCAAGAAGGCCAATGGCATCCTGGCCTGCATCAGGAACAGTGTGGCCAGCAGGAGCAGGGAGGTCATTCTGCCCCTGTACTCTGCACTTTTTAGGCCACACCTCGAGTACTGTGTCCAGTTCTGGGCCCCTCAGTTTAGGAAGGATGTTGACTTGCTGGAGCATGTCCACAGAAGGGCAACAAAGTTGGTGAGGGGCTTGGAACACAAGCCCTGTGAGGAGAGGCTGAGGGAGCTGGGGTTGCTTAGCCTGGAGAAGAGGAGACTCAGGGGTGACCTTATCACTCTCTACAACTACCTTAAAGGAGGTTCTGGACAGGCAGAGATTGGTCTCTTCTCCCAGGCAACCAGTACCAGAACAAGAGGACACAGTCTCAGGCTGTGCCAGGGGAGGTTTAGGCTGGAGGTTAGGAGGAAGTTCTACAGAGAGAGTGATTGCCCATTGGAATGGGCTGCCCAAGGAGGTGGTGGAGTCACCATCACTGGAGGTGTTCAGGAGACTTGACAGGGTGCTTGGTTGCATGGTTTAGTTGATTAGATAGTATTGGATGATAGGTTGGACGTGATGATCTTGAAGGTCTCTTCCAACCTGGTCTGGTCTGGTCTGGTCTGGTCTATTCTATTCTATTCTACACCATTAAAGTAATGACACGAGAATGTCATTGCATTCAGAATATCAGCAGAATCTAACTGGAATCATATCTCTGTGACTTAAAGTGAGCAAACCCAGTTTTTGGATCTGAATGTGAGTTTCTGATCATGCCAAAGTGAGAAATAATATGTTGAGTTGAAACAGATGGTGACAAGGATCTCTAGATACTGTACAATGTTCATAGTTGCAGCCTATCTCCTGCTACAAAGAAAGATAAAAAGGTGGAAATGTTGGTTCCTTCAAGAATTCATTTTTTTCCTATCATGACATTCTAATATTTTGCTCTGTAGCAACAAACAGTAGCTCAGGAATCTGACAGATCTTCAACCAAGGGCTGCAGAAACATTCAGATACCTACACTGATATACAGGATTAGTTTCACTGACTGTTTTCCCTCCTATGCCAATCAGGTATTCACAGTATCACAGTATCACCAAGGTTGGAAGAGACCTCAAAGATCATCAAGTCCAACCTGTCACCACAGACCTCATGACTAGACCATGGCACCAAGTGCCACGTCCAATCGCCTCTTGAACATCTCCAGGGATGGTGACTCCACCACCTCCCTGGGCAGCCCATTCCAATTGTGAACGACTCTCTCAGTGAAGAACTTTCTCCTCACTTTGAGCCTAAACTTCCCCTGGCGCAACTTGAGACTGTGTCCCCTTGTTCTGGTGCTGGTTGCCTGGGAGAAGAGACCAACCTCTGCCTGTCTACAACCCCCCTTCAGGTACTTGTAGAGAGCAATAAGGTCTCCCGAGCCTCCTCTTCTCCAGGCTAAACAACCCCAGCTCCCTCAGCCTCTTCTCATAGGGCTTGTGCTCAAAGCCTCTCCCCAGCCTTGTTGCCCTTCTCTGGACACGTTCCAAGTGTCTCAATGTCCTTCTTAAACTGAGGGGCCCAGAACTGGACACAGTACTCAAGGTATGGCCTAACCAGTGCAGTGTACAGGGGCACAATGACTTTCCTGCTCCTGCTGGCCACACTATCCTTGATGCAGGCCAGGATGCCATTGGCCCTCTTGGCCACCTGGGCACACTGCTGGCTCATGTTTAGGCAGCTGTCAATCAGCACCCCCAGGTCCCTCTCTGTTTGGCAGCTCTCCAGCCACTCTGACCCCAGCTTGTAGCTCTGCATGGGGTTGCTGTGGCCAAAGTGCAGCACCCAGCACTTGGACTTGTTGAATGACATTCCATTGGACTCTGCCTATCTGTCCAGTCGGTCGAGCCCTTCTGCCCTCTAACAGATCAACATCTGCTCCCAACTTGGTGTCATCTGCAAATTTTCTGATGACTGACTCAACCCCCTCATCCAGATCATCAATGAAGATATTAAAGAGGATGGGGCCCAGCACTGATCCCTAGGGGACACCACTAGTGCCTGGCTGCCAGCTGGATGTGGCACCATTCACCACCACTCTCTGGGCTTGGCCCTCCAGCCAGTTCCTAACCAGTGTCGTATCTCTAAGGTATCAAATATTTAGATCTAAGAGATACAGTTTCTTAATTAATAAGTCTCTTTAAATCTAAAATCCCCCCCCCATATATCTGTACTTGAACAACAGTGTAAGTGGTAAGTAAAATTGAAGTTAGGAAGTATTCTCTCGTAATCTGGCATCTTAACACTTGAATGGCCAGAATATTCCTTAACAGAATTTAACATCCCAAACTTTCATCTGTTTCTTAGATTAGTTTTTTAATAAATCATTTTGGGGGAAAAAAAAAACAACACATAAAAGTAAAAAAGAAGTTTCCTTACATGTTCATCACTTTTCAACTGTTTTACTCCAAACTGTATAACTTTAATATTGGGATATCGCTTTTCTAATAGAGAACTTGGTTGCTCTTCTACATCAAATTCCTCAAGTGTTTTGGAGACCTACAAGAAAAATAGAAGTATTCAAAATATTAATGATTTAGCTCTCTCTTAATATATTTTTTCTTTCTTTTTCTTTTCAGTTGGAATATACCAAAGAAAAACATCAGGCCTTTTGACTCCATTGCAAATAGGATAAGGTATCATAGGCCTTGGAAGAAGATCTCTCTTGTTAAAGCACAGAGTTATCTCTGAGTTTATCCATCTGCACCTGCTAGTAGTTTTCTGCCACCTCTGTTGCTGTTGTAATTCTCAGGAATCAGGACTTGGGATTTTTGTAGTGGGATTAAGAAATACTGAAGTTCTGCATTCAGCCAGGCACCTGTTTCCTGCCTTAGGCTACTGTGCAGTTCGACCATAGCAATTAATTTGGCAGCAGTAAACAATGATCTTTAATTCCTGTTCATTAAAATCCAGGAACACTTTAAACACTCTGCAACATTTTTGTTCACAACCTTGAGAGGTAGAAGGATTTCAGAAAGTTCATAAACTTCCTGTTGAGACATAGTAACATTCTGTAGTTTTTCAGCAGCATGGTAAGGTTGCTTGAGGGTACTGTTCTCACTCATGCATAACACATGAGGTAAAACACTGCAATCACTGCAAACCTAACAGGCCATGCCCTGTGTTCAGCAAGATGAAAACCAAGCTGCCAATGGCTGGAAATCAATTTTTCAGTATCTTTTAACTACTCTTTCATAAAAAGCAGCTCTGGGGAAACAGACTCCAGAGTCCTGGTGGACAGCAGCACGATCATGAACCAGCAACGTGCCCTTGTGGTCAAGAAGGCCAGTTGCATCCTGGGGTGTGGCCAGGTCAGGGGAGTTTCTCCTCCACCTCTATTCAGCCCTGGTAAGGCCACATCTGGTACATTGTATCCAATTCTGGGCTCCCCAGTTCAAGAAGGACAGGGACTTGATGGAGAGGGTACAGCAAAGGGCTAGAAAGATGCTGAAGGGACTGGAACATCTCCCTTATGAGGAATGGCTGAGAGAATTGGGTGGTTTTAGTCTTGAAAAAAGCAAACTGAGCGGGGAATCTCATCAATGGTGATCAATACTTCAAGGGCAGGGGTCAGGAGGATGGGATCAGTCTTTTTGCAGTGATGCCCAGTGACAGGAGAAGGGGTTACGGGCACAGACCTGAACATAAGAAGATCCATCTAAACAACTTCTTTAATTTAAGGATCTTGGAGCCCTGAACAGGCTGCCCAGCGAGGTGGTGGGGTCTTCATCTCTGCAGACATTCAAAACCCACCTGGATGTGTTCCTGTGTGACCTTCTCTAGGTGACCCTGCCTTGACAGGGCGGCTGGACTCAATGATCTCCAACCCCTACCATTCTGTGAAAATATCTCACCCGTCCTACTAACACCACATTAATGTGAAAACAATTTCAAACATAAGCATTTTCCAGATTACATTCTAAGGCAATTTACAAACTTCTGAAGAGGTCTTACCACAAGAAAGAATAAGTATCTCTTACCTGTTTGAAGTTTGTTACAGCTTTTATAACTGGAGAAGCTGTTATTAGAAAAATGTCTTCTGATGGGAAGTCCATGGCCAGCTGGTAAAGAAACAGAAATTATGAAGAGTGAATACAGTTATCAATAGATTTTGACTTAAGACTTAATAAAATTATTGGTGAAAAGTAACAGGTCTTTCTACATTAGTTCTGTAGAATCCTATTAGATAACCACTACTTCAAGATGATGAAATCTGATAATGACTGACATGAACAGAATCTGGAAAGTCTAGATTTCATTTCATTCACACATAAATGGCATCCTGGCCTGTTATCAGGAACAGTGTGGCCAGCAGGAGCAGGGAGGTCATTCTGCCCCTGTACTCAGCACTGGTTAGGCCACACCTTGAGTCCTGTGTCCAGTTCTGGGCCCCTCACTTTAGGAAGGATGTTGACTTGCTGGAATGTGTCCAGAGAAGGGCAACAAAGCTGGGGAGGGGTTTGGAACAGAAGCCTTATGAGGAGAGACAGAGAGCTGGGGTTGCTTAGCCTGGAGAAGAGGAGGCCCAGGGCAGACCTTATTGCTGTCTACTACTACCTGAAGGGAGGTTGTAGCCAGGTGGGGTCTGGTCTCTTCTCCTAGGCAACCAGCACCAGAACAAGAGGACACAGTCTCAAGCTGTGTCAGGGGAGGTTTAGGCTGGATGTTAGGAAGAAGTTCTTCACAGAAAGAGTGATTGCCCATTGGAATGTGCTGCCCAGAGCAGTGGTAGAGTCATCATCACTGGAAGTGTTTAGGAAGAGACTGGATGGAGTGCTTGGTGCCATGGTTTAGTTGATTATATAGTGTTGGATGATAGGTTGGACTCAATGATTTCAAAGGTCTCTTCCAACCTGGTTAATTCTATTCTATTCTTATTCTATTCTTATTCTATTCCATTCTGGCAGAGGAAATTCTGATTCCTATTTACTACTAAAATGTTCACTAAAGTGATAAATTCATGATCATCTTCTGAGTGTTACTAAGCACTCTGCCAAATGTGCTTCCTGCAGTTCTAAGTGACAAGGTAAGCCTCAGCCATTATTTAACAATTTGATCTGGGTTTTCTAGGAAAAATATAAAGGTGAGAGAAAGGAAAGAGCGTAAGATGTGTGCAATAACGCAGCAAGTGGTGCACTCTATGAGTTTTGGAAGAAAACAAATCACAGAATGCTAGGGCTTGTAAGGGACCATGAAAGATCATCCAGTCCAACCCCCTTGCCAGAGCAGGATCACCCAGAGTAGATCACAGAGGTTTGGAATGTCTCCAGAGAAGGAAGCTCTCCACAACCTCTCTGCCTCTCTGGGCAGCCTGCTCCCAGACTCTGTCACCCCCACAGTAAAATGTTTTTCCTTATGTCCCTGTGGCATTTCCTCTGCTCCAGCTTGCACCCATTGCCCTGCATCCTGTAATTGGACATCACTGAGCAGAGCCTGGTTCTGTCCTACTTGCACTGCTCTTCACATCTTTATACATGAATGAGGTCAGCCCTCAGTCTCATCCAAGCTAAAGAGGCCCCAAACAAAGCCTAAACTCCATGGCCCTAACACAGCAGAAAGTGTTTTAAAGATTTTAGTCCCTTCATAGCAATCTTGAAGATTCCAGATATCCAGTATATATTGGCAATAACTGTACTGTGAAACAGCATCATAGCCATTTGATACAATTCCAAATTACATCCAGTAAAACAAACACTAAATACTGACCCAAGCCTTATTCTCGGAACTACAAAAAGATACGTCTCTTAAGTATGTGAATAGTTTATTCAACTCTTAAGTGATTATACATACTAATACAGCATTTAAGTGTCTGTAGTACCAGAGACCATATTTTACATTAACCATAAATAAATGGAAGAAACTCTTCCAACTAATGAATGGTAGAACCACTTCCACAGAGAACAGTATCAGTATCTTTTGTATTTTGTTCACTGTGTGGTTTATACAATGTCAGAAATGAAGAATCACTTCCTCACCAGAGAACAGAAGCATCTGAAACACCATCTCTACAGTACTTTGTAGTTTTAAGTAAGTAGAGATATTCTTTACTGAACTACTGCCCATATAATATTATTCCACATTATAGGGACATAGTTACTTCTAGCTACAGTCACTTCTAAAAACCAAAAACATTGAAATGAAAACAAAATGCGCAAACTTCTTTTTAGAGGTTGAGCTCTTGGAAAGCCGAAGAGATTGGACAATCTCCACGAGTGTACAGCCCCAGGTTGGATCCAATAAATCAGGATCAGGAGAAGTGTGGCTAGCAGGTCGAGGGAGGTGATCCTCCCCCTCTACTCAGCCCTGGTGAGACCCCACCTGGAGTACTGTGTCCAGTTCTGGAGCCCCTATTACAAGAGGGATGTGGAGGTGCTGGAACGTGTGTCCAGAGAAGGGCCACAAGGATGATCAGAGGGCTGGAGCACCTCTCCTATGAGGACAGACTGAAGGAGTTGGGGCTGTTCAGTCTGCAGAAGAGAAGGCTCCCAGGTGACCTAATTGTGGCCTTCCAGTATCTGAAGGGGGCCTACAGGAAGGCTGGGGAAGGACTTGTCAAGATCTCAGGTAGTGATAGGACTAGGGGGAATGGAATGAAGCTGGAGGTGGGGAGATTCAGGCTGGATGTGAGGAGGAGGTTCTTCACCATGAGAGTGGTGAAACCCTGGAATGTGTTGTCCAGGGAGGTGGTCGAGGCCCCATCCCTGGGGGTGTTTAAGAGCAGGCTGGATGAGGCTCTGTCCAGCCTGATCTAGTGTGGGGTGTCCCTGCCCGTGGCAGGGGGGTTGGAACTAGATGATCCTTGTGGTCCCTTCCAACCCTGAATGAAACTATGAAACTATAATACAGAGCAATATTTATGTAAAGATCAGCCTTCACCTTAGCTGCAGTACAAGCCTCTGTGGCTACAAGGGACAGTAATGCATGCAGTGCTCCTTCAAGTTTCTGGTAAGCTAATGTTAAGATTGAGACTCAGGAAGTATTTGGTTACTTCATGAACCTCAAAAGGGGAGAAATGTAAGTAGAAAATGAAACAGAATAGAAACACTGAACGAAGTAAAAGTAAGAATGAAACAAATGAGTCTTTACAAATACACATGAAACAGAGGAGGCAAATGAAGTAACTAGAGCACAGTAGAGAAACCATAGTTGTTAGCTTGTTTAAGGCAACACAGAATACAACTGGGAAAAGAGTAGGCCTCGGATAAAGAGATGATGAATCACAGAAGGAAAGGTAAGAAATAGTGAACTAAGCAGTTTTCTTTAAGGTTAAAAATAACAGAGAGTGTCTTCTAAACAATTATGAGTTTCACTAAGGAGTCCACCCCTCTCTGAGCATGCACAAACCTCGGGGCCAGTTAGGGACCAGGCTGATGAAGAACATCAGAGCATCAGGGCGCAAGTCAGGGTGATTTTTCTTGAAGCCCTTTCCCCAAAATTTGCCAGAGGATGGGAGAGTGCGTGAGGAAGAGACATTTGCCTATATTAGCATGAGCTTTGAAAGACTAATGAGTACGTTAGAGGTTTTGGGGCAAAGCAGTAGGTATGTATTGATGTATATTTCATAAGGCTGTATCCAAACCCTGCTCACGATTCATGAACTTCGTGACATGCACCCAGCCATACATAAATGCCTTTTTGCTCCCCACAGCCTTCAGTCTGGTCTTAAGAGTCTCAATACGAGATTTTCAGGAACAGTATCAGCCTCTACCTTAGCTACAGTGCAATCCTCCATGGCCGTAAGAGGCAGTAGTGCCTGCAGTTCAAGTTTCTGTTCCCTTAGCTAACACACGGACACGTTCCAAAGCTTCAGTCCCCTTTTTATGAAGCAACGGTAAAGCCTTGTAAGGTTAGCCGCAGGACCCTTTTAACCTCTTCAGAAATATTTATAGACAAATATAGAGAAATAAATATTGCTGTGTTACAACACAGTTCTCCTGGGGCTGATTTTGTTCGGGGTTGGTTTTGTGTTCCCTGTTGGTTGGTTGTGTTCAGAGATACAAGATATTTGTAACAAAGCGGGAGGGACGAGCAGAAGGTGTAATTGTACTGTACAAATGAGAATGCTTACGTAGTTAGTGTATCAACCTGCCTACACCCTGCAGTTACCATAACGCCACAAGACCGAAAAGCCTCCTCCGGGCGTCCGAGGCTCAAACTCCAGCCTTAAGGGCTGAAGTGACCCCGCCTGCCCCCGCCGGAGCCGACACGAGTGGACCGAAACCGACGCCCAGGGTCAAAGCCAAACGCGGCGCAAGCCCCGGCAGCCGGCCCCGCGCGGCGGGAGGGGAGGGGGGGAGCCCATTGGCAGCTGAAGGAGAGCGCGCGCGTGCGCGAGGCGGGGTACCGCGACCCTTACCTTCTCCGCGCAGGTAACCCCTGCGATTCCTCCGCCCACCACCACGAACCGGCTCCGCGCAACGTCGGGAGCAGCCGCCATTTCCCGCCTGCTCCCGAGCGCGTCGGCTGACGAAGAGAAACAAATCGCCGCTCCCTAGGGAAACAATATCTCGCCGTCGCTCCCACAATACAGCACGGAAGGCGGCGGCGGCAGCCCTCCGCCTACGGCGCGCTCTAGCGCCCAAACTTCCTCCACTGGCGATCCGCTCCGCCGGCGAGGTCCGGGACGGAGTGGGAGTGTCACCCGCCCGGAAACCGCACCCCAAATAACCGAGACAGATAAAACTGCCCAACACTCCCACAGTCTCCTATGAACTGCGCAAAAGGAGTTGAAGCTTTTGCAGTCTGATTGAAGAGTTTTCAGCATATTGCTAAGTATGATTTTCATTCTAAATCTGACGTTTGATCCTTTTTTTTTTTTCCTCTTGGAGGAAAGAATAAGCTATAGAAAGGTAAAACTAATGGTGTGCACTACAGAAAAGGAGGCTTTCTTGTGGCTGATGCCTTTTCACGCATTCTTGTTGCTATTGGAGGTGCTTTGCTAGACCTGCTGTCTGCCAACAGAAAGACTGCTGGGTGATGTGGTGGTTGGAGGCTGTCTTGGATTTAGCAACCACAAAATGACATAATTCTCATTCTGGGTGAAGTAAAGAAGGGGATTAGTAAAACTGTTACCATGGACTTCTGGAGGGCAAACTTCAGACTTGGTACAGAGTCCTGAAGAGCATGGGGGTCCAGGAAGGCTGGGTGCACTTCAGAAAGAAAGCCTTGCAGGGGCAGGCTGTCCCCATGTGTCACAAACTGAACTGTCGAGGAAGATGACCTGCCTGGCTGAACTTGGAGCTCTTGCAGGGGCTCAAGGGGAAAAAACAAAACCAAACCCAACCAACCAAACAAGAGTTTACCACCTCTGGAAAGAGGGGCAGACAACTCAAGAAGAGTACACATATGCAGTTAGATCACACAGAGACCATCAGAAAGGCAAAAGCCCAGCTAGAACTCAACCTGGCCATTGCTGTTAGGGATAACAAAAAAGGTTTTTACAAATATACTAACAACAGGAAGAAAGCCAAGGAGAACGTCCACCCTTTATGAGATGCAGGGGGGAACATTGCTACAAAGAATGAGGAAAAGGCTGGGGTACTTAATGCCTTGGTTACTTCAGTCTTTAATCGTCAGACCCAACCTGATCTCCTTCTATGATCAGGTGACCCGCCTGGTGGATGTGGGGAGGCCTGTTGATGTAGTCTACCTGGACCTCAGCAAGGCCTTTGACACCGTCCCCCATAGCAAACTGCTGGCCAAGCTGTCAGCCCATGGCTTGGACGGGAGCACACTGTGTTGGGTTAGGAACTGGCTGGATGGCTGAGCCCAGAGAGTGGTGGTGAATGGTGCCACAGCCAGCTGGCAGCCAGGCACTAGTAGTGTGCCCTAAGTATCAGTGCTGGGCCCTGTGCTCTTTAACATCTTTATTGATGATCTGGATGAGGGCACTGAGTCCATCATCAGTAAATTTGCTGACGACACCAAGCTGGGGGCAGGAGTTGATCTGCTGGAGGGTAGAGAGGCTCTGCAGAGAGACCTCGACAGGCTGGACAGATGGGCAGAGTCCAATGACATGAGATTTAACACATCCAAGTGCCAGGTTCTGCACATTGGCCACAACAACCCCATGCAGTGCTACAGGCTGGGGTCAGAGTGGCTGGAGAGCAGCCAGGCAGAGAGGGACCTGGGGGTACTGGTTGATGGTAGGCTGAACATGAGCCTGCAGTGTGCCCAGGCAGCCAAGAGGGCCAATGGCATCCTGGCCTGCATCAGGAACAGTGTGGCCAGCAGGAGCAGGGAGGTCATTCTGCCCCTGTACACTGCACTGGTTAGGCCACACCTCAAGTACTGTGTCCAGTTCTGGGCCCCTCAGTTTAGGAAGGATGTTGATTTCCTGGAATGAGTCCAGAGAAGAGCAACAAAGTTGGTGAGGGGTTTGGAACACAAGCCCTATGAGGAGAGGCTGAGGGAGCTGGGGTTGCTCAGCCTGGAGAGGAGGAGACTGAGGGGTGACCTTATCACTCTCTACAACTACCTTAAAGGAGGTTCTGGACAGGCAGAGATTGGTCTCTTCTCCCAGGCAGCCAGTACCAGAACAAGAGGACACAGTCTCAGGCTGCACCAGGGGAGGTTCAGGTTGGATGTTAGGAAGAAGTTCTATACAGAAAGAGTGATTGCCCATTGGAATGGGCTGCCCGGGGAGGTGGTGGAGTTGCCGTCATTGGAGGTGTTCAGGAGGAGACTTGATGGGGTACTTAGCGCCATGGGTTAGCTGTTTGGGTGGGTTGGATTGGTTGATTGGTTGGACGCGATGACCTTGAAGGTCTCTTCCAACCTGGTTTGGTTTATTCTATTCTAAATAAAGGTTTATTCTCTTTAGTACTGCTAATGAACATTACTGGCATGTTGCGGGTTTTGTGGAGTTTGGTTCCATCATGGCATGAAAGGAGACAGCCTTTGGGTGGGAATATATTGAAATGTGCCTTGAGGCGGTCAGTGCCTGGGTGGCAGGGTGTGTGGAAGGACTTGGGCAGATTCCTAGGACGGTTATCACCTCCCATAGCCTTGGACTTTACCTCAGAAGAGGTGAGTGATCCTACTAAACTGACTTGCCATCTGATAGAAGGGTGCCTTACTTATCCCAGTGAGAACCAACAACTTCTTGCACTCTACTGTGGCCTGGCCTGTGCTTACCGAGCCACAGTTCAATACTCTGTGAGGACTATGGCTGAGGCAGGCAACCAAACGCTACCTGAGGATACCATGGTGGAGATGGGGACCCAAACAGCAACCAGAGAGATTGCTCCAGTTGTACAAAAGAAGCAGTGGACAAGGAGGTCAACAGGTCCCTCTCATTTATTGGTAATGGATGAGGAAGATTATGATCAAGAGGCTGGTCCATCAAGTGGGAAATTAGAGGAAGTGAGTGAGATTAAAAGAAGCAGAGACTACTCGGTCCTTAACATCAGCAGAACTGAGAGACATATGCAAGGATTATAGTCACCAGCCAGGAGAGTGGATTGCTGCTTGGCTGCTCCAGTGCTGGGATAATGGGGCTGACAGCCAGCTGCTGGAAAGGAAAGAGGCCCAACAATTGGGACCTGGTGCTAGAAACAGAGGCATTGAGAAAGGCATTGCAAAGGAGACAGGCATATGCAGCTTCTGGAGATGACTTTTGCTAAGTGTGAGGGCCAGGTACCTGGGGTACTTGGTGCCATGGGTTGGCTGTTTGGGTGGGTTGGATTGGTTGATGGGTTGGACACGATGATCTTGAAGGTCTCTTCCAACCTGGTTTGGTTTATTCTAATAAAGGTTATTTTCCTCAGGGTATTCAGCTGCCTGATAAAGATGGAGAGCAGCATCAACTCCCCATAATGCAGGAGGAAGCAGTCAACAAACTGTTAAGCATCTGGGCACTCACAAGTTTATGGGGTCTGATGGGATTCACCTGGGAGTGCTGAGGCAGGTGGCAGAGGGGCTTGCCAAGCTGCCCTCCATTATCTATTAGCAGTTTTGGGTACCAGGGGAGGTGCCGGATGACTGGAGGCTTGCAAACTGTGACACCCATCTACAAAAAGGGCTGAAAGGAGGATCAGGGGAACTCCAGACCTGTCAGCCTGACCTCAGTATCAGGGAAGATTACGGAGTGGTTCACCTTGCGTGCATTCACATGGCAAGTGCAGGATAATGGTGGGATCAGGCCCAGCCAACATGGGTTCATGAAAGCCAGGTCCTGCTTGACCAACCTGATCTCCTTCTTTCACCCAGTGATCCTCCTAGCAGCTGAGGAAAAACCTGTGGACATTGTCTACCTGGACTTTAGTAAAGCATTTGACACCATCTCTCAGCATCCTCCTCAGGAAGCTTTCAGCCCATGGCATATCCAGATACACTCTTTTCTGGATTAAAAACTGGCTGAATATCCAGGCCCAAAGAGTTGTGGTAAAAGGATTTAAACCCATCTGGTAGGTGGTCACAAGAGGTGTCCCCTAGGGCTCAATATGGGGGCCACTTCTGTTTAAATTTTTATTGATGATTTGGATGAGAGGATTGAGTGCACCCTCAGCACTTGCTCTTCAAATCCAAAAGTGACCATGGGCACAGAGCCCAAGGATTCAGACATATGGAGAGATGCTGATCAAAGTATTTCTGATGAAACAAAGGAATTTGGGGAAAAGGATGTGCAACCTACTATTAAAACATATACAGGGCCATGTGGCAGAAACCCCTGAACTGTGCTTCACACCACACTCTGGCCAGGATTTGAGCTAAATGAGCTCCAGGACAAGTTTTTATGCAAGATGAGTGAAAGTGAGACTGAATACTCTTTAACTGGAGGCAATCAGATACTGATGATGAGGCACTAGGCTTTTGGGGATCTCAAGTGTTTCTGAGCTCTGGGCCAGCAAGTGTCCTGTTTAGCTAACTGGGCTGGGGTGTGTACCCCAGAGAAAGGGGAGAGCCTCTAATTATCTGGGTGAAATGATTACCCAAGATAGCAGCAGGAGTGCAGAAGGCTGCCTGTATCTAGGTGATGTATGAGAGACGATGGCATGGGGTGCTGTTGCATGAAGTAGGGGTAGATTTAGTAAGAGATGAACCCCTTTGCTTTCTAGCCAGTCCTCAGAGATTAGAGGGGCTAGGAGCAGCTGGATTTATCTTTTAATAGGGATGCCAGTTAGGGTGAGTTGTTATAGTTCTGATACCAGAAGCACAAACAGCTCAGTTTTGCTTTAGATTTGGTTGCATTTAAGCAGTCAGATGCAGAATAACAGGGTTTATTTACACTTACAACATATATACAGGTTCTTTATGATTGCTGGGAACAGGAACTTAGCTGCAGAAATCACTCTAGAGCTTTAAGGCAATAAAATTCTAATGACACATGTAACTACCCAGGACAGAGTACGCTTGGTAATGCCAGGACCCAGCTTAGCAAAAGGGTACCCCTGCTGGGGAGGGTGAGGAGGACAAACCCATCAAAGTATCCCCAGTGTTTTGTTTGTCGAATTCTCATCCACCAAGTGGGTTCCAAAATACTGGT
Source organism: Melanerpes formicivorus (assembly GCF_026170545.1). Lineage (NCBI taxonomy): Eukaryota > Metazoa > Chordata > Aves > Piciformes > Picidae > Melanerpes > Melanerpes formicivorus. The sequence goes on along the minus strand of NW_027142360.1, from coordinate 7,896,566 downwards.
ACCTCTGTTTTCTCTTCTGTAAAGTGTGAGGGTTGGACTGTAGCCATATTGCTAAGTGGGATTTTCACTTGCACAAACATTTCTTCATGGCTTTCGAAACTTGATTTCTTCTGCCAGGAACAGCTAACTGCTGTGATAAGCAAGATGAAGGCATTCCAGGGCCACACCTGGCCTCAGCCAACATCCCTGTTGTGGTGTCATCACCAAACACAGACAGCTGGACCTTCACCCAGTAGCAGTGTCTGGTTCACACCTAGATGCTTATCAGCAAGTTATGCTTTCTTGTTCCAAATATTTGTGCTTCCAGCATTCCCATCACATGGCTACAGACACATCCAAACTTAAATTTGGTTTCAGATTCAGAAATCAGCACCTGGGACATTGATTGGCTTATCCTCCTTGTCACCCTCTCCCATTAAAGGGGTATAAGCAGCAAGCTGAATCATCTTCATGTTAACAGTTTTCATTAAAGGTTTTTTTTTTCATTAAAGTTCATTAAAGTTTTCACAAGATTTTGCTATACATAGAATAATTATCATCACCTATTGCATTACACATTGGATCCAACCACTGATACCAAGTCCAAACCAGCTGAACACTCCAGAAAGCCATCTGTCATTCACAGAGTTGATTCCCAGAGTTCACAGGTGTCCTTTGCTGACTATTGTATTTTTGATAGTTGGATGTTGAGGTCATGCAATCACAGAGTCATAGAAGGGTTTGGGTTGGAAGGGACCTCTAAAGGTCATCTAGTTCAACTCCCTCTGCAGTAAGCAGGGGCATCCTCAACTAGATCAGGCTGCCCAGAGCTGTGTGGAGCTTCCTCTAGAGCTGCTCCATCAGGTCCATGTTCTTCCTGTATTGAGGGCTCCGGAGCTGGATGCAGTACTCCAGGTGAGGTTTTACCAGAGCAAAGTAAAGTGGCAGAATCACCTCTTGATGGTCCTGTGTAACATCAGGGATGTGAATGCAGCAGTCTGTACTGGAGAGGTTTAGGTATCCACAAAGTCCATTTTGGTGTAACAGCATTAATTCAGTCCCATGCAGTTCTGTAGAGCCATTTTTGAAGTAGCTTAGAGTTGACTGTTAAGTAACTGTAGACTGATATCAGTAGCAGTAGTTAATTTCTCCACATGACAGGCTAATTAACTCATCTATGATTGTGTTTGCACAGTAGCGAATCCTAATCCCCCAAATCCTTCCATGCCCCAGGCTATGCATGTAGCTGCTCCTGGGTCTCACCACCCTTCTACCCCAGTTTTATGTTTGCCCTTTTAGTGCAAGCCACCCAGTGAGGTCAGACAGAAATCCTTTTCACTTGGGACACAATGCTGGGAGGCCCAAGGTACATTGAAGCTCAGGTAATGCAACCCATAAAGAGACATACATCATACCATCACTGTAGGCCCAGATCAAACCAGCCAGAGCATCACCAGAGGCAACACAACAATCATTAGGGGGTGCAAAATTTGCAGTGACTGCCTTTTGTCTTTGGCAGCCCATTTTTAGGGGGATGTAAACTGGCCAATAGTATTCAACACAATGATGTTATTTCCAATTGGAACAATTTATCACATTTTGACAAGTCCACTGTGGGGGACTGTGATGTATCTGTGAACCTTCTGAAGAGTTCTGGTGAGAAAACATCACTGTGTCCCCATGAGAATCTGGAAACTCCCTGGACTGAGTGTCTGAGGATGAGAAACCACAAGATGAGATAGGAGCCACCTGGGCTGGCTGAATGAGTAACCATGGCAATGCTATCAGTGCCCAGTGGGAACCTTGAGACATGTTTGTTAACCAATTGCAGGCAGCCACACTAACAACAAACACAAATATGAGTTGCTTGCTGCAATAAACAGAGCCTTTTGGCTCTCTCTATGCTCTGCTTGCATTTGATCTTCATCACTCTGACCACCACCCTATCCCTCTCCCTATACAGCGACAGTCCACAATGCTGCCAGTTTGATACTGGGGCAAAAGAGAATCCCTTGTCAAATGGTGTAAAACTTTGAGGGCCATTGTCAGATCTAAACCAGGAACAAGCACACTTATGCCCAAACCCCCTGTATCAAGGTCAAGACGTGGGGGGTTTGGACAGATAAAGTTCACTTAATACCACCCTGAGTATCTCCTGGATCCTAGCAGGGTGCTATCCATTTCCATAACATATTAAAGTAAAACATTTCTTCCCCATATGGGTTGTAAATGTCATGTTTGTTGATTCCAACTACAGTCATCACCTAATTAAGCACATGAATGTGAAACTTGAATCCAACACTCTTGTTCACAATCAAAAGTTACCTTCTCAAAGCATTTGGTTTACAAGCAGCTATACAAATCAAAACAAAAATCACACCACACATGTAAATTAACAATTTCTGTGAATTCTCAAGGTTGGAGTGGGAGAGTCCTTGGTTCCAGGTGCAGTTTTCTGAGGTCTGGGTGCACCAACAACCTGGAAAAAACAAACAAGAGACTTGCTCGGCTTCTGTCTCGCCGGCACACATTGGGTTAGAGAGAAGGCATTACCCATCTGGTATTAAATCAATGGATTTTTCCAGCATTATTGATGGGGGTAGAACTACAGCTATTTCTAGCAAATTGATAGTTCACTTCATCCCACAAAACTCCATGTTGTTCCATCAGGGAGTTTTCACACTCTGCCATACAATAGGTCAAATCCTAATATGTTTTTGTAGCAGCTCCTAGGACAATCTCAGATTGAGTCAACCTTTTCTCCTCTGGGAGCCACAAAGTAATTTTTTGCTGTGGGTCATTTCTTTATGATCCCATCAATTTCAGTAAAGGCTATTTTGCGGTGGCTGGTGGTCACATTTAGGTGTTCCGCAGTCTCTTTACGTTTTACTGACATTTGAGCGCCTGCATCCATGAGAAAATCTGTAAACATTTTCCTTAGACTTATTGGGATACTAACAATTGGTTCATGGCATTTGCCTGAGAGTCACTGTAGAGTCAGAACCTGCCAGGCAGCGTGGATCACTGCCATCCCCAGGATACATGTTTTTTTGTCCTTTGCACATTTAGGTTAATCGAGTCCTGCTGCAGGGCTGAAGGTACAGTGTCAGCAGGAGTCAGTTCATACCCAGCCATATGGACTGGCTTGGCTGATTCATCTGTGTAGGAACCGAAAGGGATTAGCTAATAGGATGTTTAGATGGCCTTTATGTCTGTGTGGGGCCCCCAGAGGCTGATAATAGATGGGCCAATGTTAATGGCATAAGCTTCAACAAGGCCAAATGCCAGGTCCTGCACTTGGGTTACAACAATCCCAAGCAATGCTACAGGCTTGGAGCAGGCTGCACCTTGAGTACTGTGTCCAGTTCTACGGCCCTCAGTTTAAGAAGGACATTGAAACACTTGAACGTGTCCAGAGAAGGGCAACATGGCTGGTGAGAGGCCTTGAACACAAGCCCAGGTGCTGCGAGAGCCTACCAGGGGCAAGGCTATGCTTGACCTCCTCTTCACCAACAGGGAAGGGCTGGTGGGTGATGTGGTGGTCAGAGGGTGTTTAGGGGCCAGTGACCACAAGATAATTGAATTCTCGGTTTTTGGTCAAGCTAAGAGGGGTAGCAAGAAGACCTCCACTCTGGACTTCTGGAGGGCAGACTTCGGGTTACTCAAGGAACTAATTCAAAGGGTTCCTTGGGGTAAAACCCTTAATAATAAAGGGGTCCAGGAGGGCTGGACCTGCTTCAAGGAAGAATTGTTGAAGGCGCAGGGACAGGCTGTGCCAATGTGCCGGAAGATGAGCCGCCGGGGCAGACGGCCAGCCTGGATGGGCAATGAACTTTTAATGGAACTAAGGGAAAAAAAAGAGGGTGTATCACCTTTGGAAGAGAGGGGAGGCAACCCACAGAATGTTTAAGGATGTTGCCAAATCATGCAGGAAGAAAATTAGGGAGGCAAAAGCACACTTGGAGCTTAAACTGGCCTCTGCTGTGAATGACAACAAAAAATCCTTCTATAAATACATTAATAGCAAGAGGAAGGGCAAGGACAACCTCCACTCCTTGGTTGACATGGAGGGAAATGTTGTGTCAAGGGATGAGGAAAAGGCAGAGGTACTTAACACCCTCTTTGCCTCAATTTTTACTAGCAGGACAGAACGTCTTCCTGACAGCTGGCCTGCAGAGCTGGCAGAAGGAGCCAGGGAGGTGCACAGTTTCCCTATGTTCCATGAGGAGGTGGTTGGAACTCTCCTTAGCAGCTTGGATCCCCACAAGTCCATGGGACCAGATGGGATTCATCCTAGGGTGCTGAGAGAGCTGGCAGATGGGCTGGCAAAGCCACTATCCATCATTTCCCAGCAGTCCTGGCTCACTGGAGAGGTCCCAGAGGACTGGAAGCTGGCCAACGTTGTGCCCATCCACAAGAAGGGCCGGTTGGATGAGCCAGGGAATTATAGGCCTGTCAGCCTGACCTCAGTGCCAGGCAAGATCATGGAACAGGTCATCTTGAGTGCAATCACACAGCACTTAGAGGATGGCCAAGGGATCAGGCCTAGCCAGCATGGATTTAGGAAGGGCAGGTCCTGCCTCTCCAACCAGCCAGCTGGCAGCCAGTCACCAGTGGAGTCCCCCAGGGATCAGTGCTGGGCCCCATGCTCTTTAACATCTTTATTGATGATCTGGATGAGGGCACTGAGTCCATCATCAGTAAATTTGCTGATGACACCAAGTTGGGGGCAGGAGTTGATCTGCTGGAGGGTAGAGAGGCTCTGCAGAGAGACCTCAACAGGCTGGACAGATGGGCAGAATCCAACGGCATGAGATTTAACACATCCAAGTGCCAGGTTCTGCACATTGGCCACAACAACCCCATGCAGTGCTACAGGCTGGGGTCAGAGTGGCTGGAGAGCAGCCAGGCAGAGAGGGACTTGGGGGTACTGGTCGTGGCAGGCTGAACATGAGCCTGCAGTGTGCCCAGGCAGCCAAGAGGGCCAATGGCATCCTGGCCTGCATCAGGAACAGTGTGGCCAGCAGGAGCAGGGAGGTCATTCTGCCCCTGTACACTACACTGGTTAGGCCACACCTCGAGTACTGTGTCCAGTTCTGGGCCCCTCAGTTTAGGAAGGAGGTTGATTTGCTGGAACGAGTCCAGAGAAGAGCAACAAAGTTGGTGAGGGGTTTGGAACACAAGCCCTATGAGGAGAGGCTGAGGGAGCTGGGGTTGCTCAGCCTGGAGAAGAGGAGACTGAGGGGTGACCTTATCACTCTCTACATATACCTGAAGGGAGGTTGTAGACAGGTGGATGTTGGTCTCTTCTCCCAGGCAGCCAGTACCAGAACAAGAGGACACAGTCTCAGGCTGCACCAGGGGAGGTTCAGGTTGGATGTTAGGAAGAAGTTCTATACAGAAAGAGTGATTGCCCATTGGAATGGGCTGCCCAGGGAGGTGGTGGAGTCACCATCACTGGAGGTGTTCAGGAGGAGACTTGATGGGGTACTTAGTGCCATGGGTTAGCTGTTTGGGTGGGTTGGATTGGTTGATGGGTTGGATGCGATGATCTTGAAGGTCTCTTCCAACCTGCTTTGGTTTATTCTAAATAAAGGTATATTCTAAATAAAGAGAGGCTGAGGGAGCTGGGATTGTTTAGCCTGGAGAAGAGGAGGCTCAGGGGTGACCTCATTGCCCTCTACAACTACCTGAAAGGTGGTTGTAGCCAGGAAGGGGTTGGTCTTTTCTCCCAGGCAACCAGCACCAGAACAAGGGGACACATTCTCAAGCTGTGTCAGGGGAGGTTTAGACTCGAGGTGAGGAGAAAGTTCTTTACCGAGCGAGTAATTCGTCATTGGAATGTGCTGCCCTGGGAGGTGGTGGAGTCACCATCCCTGGAGGTGTTGAAGAGGGGATTGGACGTGGCACTTGGTGCCATGGTTTAGTCATGAGGTCTGTGGTGACAGGTTGCACTTGATGATCTTTGAGGTCTCTTCCAACCTTGGTGATACTGTGATACTGTGATTCCAGGCTGGATGGGGCTCTGGCCAGCCTGATCTAGTGTTTGGTGTCCCTGCCCATGGCAGGGGGGGTTGGGCCTAGATGATCCTTGCTGTCCCTTCCAACCCTGACTGATTCTATGATCCTATGACTATTACCCATTGCTGGTAATCCAAGCTGGAAGCGATGAAATTGATAAGAAGGACACCAGGACAATTAAAAAGGAATTCAAGGCCTTCGGACAATTGATTGATGGGGCAGGAGCACAAGTGGTGTTCTGCTCAGTTCCCTCACTGGCAGGGGTGTACACTGAGAGGAACAGGAGAACCCACGTCATCAACAATTGGCTCAAGGGATGGTGGCAGCAACGGAATTTTGGGTTCTTTGATCAAGGGGCAACTTTTACTGCACCCAACCTGCTGGACCTTGATGGGGTGAAATTACCTAGAAAGGGCAAGAGGGTACTAGCACTGGAGTTGGCAGGGCTCATCGGGAGGGCTTTAAAGAAGGAGGCAATTTCAGCAGGAAGCTCTCTCTGGATCTCGCCGAGACCAGCTGCCTTGGAAGGCACTTATTGCTCTCCTTTTCAGGCAAAGGGAACTGCCAGGACCCCGGCGATCCTGAGACGAGGGGAACTGCCAGGCCCCCGGCGATCCCAAGGCATGCTGCGAGGATCGGCATAGCCATCTTTTCATGTCCCTGCTGCTCGTGATCCCTACGTCACCAGCGGCAAGCCCAGCCGGGGCTCGCAGGGGCTGCGTTTCAGCGGGCAGCTGCTGTGCTCTCACTCGGCTGCAGCCAGCTGATGAGCTGCTGCAGTTTTTCTAAGTTTTTGCCCAGTAGGTCCTGTGGCCAGGGATAGGGATGGCTGTGACTCGTACAATTCCTTCAAAAAAATCAGTGTCTCCCCTGCTGAGGGAAGGGTTCCTGGAGGCAGAGAGGGATGGATACAGGTCCCTGCCAGGGGTGGCAAGAGAAATCCACCCCGACCCTCTCCTCCTCCTCCGCTGCCCTTGCATAATAAGTACGAGGCCCTGCAGGCTGAGGGCAGTAAGGATGAGAGGGCTGAGGCTGAGGAGCAGCCATCCAAAGGGGAGCCTAAGGCCAAGCGGACCCCACCAGCTGTAACGACCAGCTCCGGGGGGAAGCCTAAGCCCAAGCAGTCCCCACCAGCTATAACAACCAGCTCCACAAAGAAAAGGAGAAGGGTTATAGTTGTTGGGGACTCTCTCCTGGGGGGTACTGAGGGACCCATATGTCGTCCCGACCCATCCCACAGGGAGGTCTGCTCCCTACCAGGGGCAGGGGTTAGGGACATTGCAAAGAGACTCCCTAAATTAATCCAGCCTACTGACTATTACCCTCTGCTGGTGATACAGACTGGAAGCGATGAGATTGACAGGAAGGGCACCAAGGCGATTAAGAAGGAGTTCAAGGCCCTTGGACAATTGATTGATGGGGCAGGAGCTCAAGTGGTGTTCTGCTCAGTTCCCTCAGTGGCAGGGGTGTACACTGAGAGGAATGGGAAAACCCACACCATCAACAATTGGCTCAGGGGATGGTGCCAGAGGCAGAACTTTGGGTTCTATGACCATGGGACAACTTTCACTGCACCTGACCTGCTGGGTCCTGATGGGGTGCATCTATCTAGAAGGGGTAAGAGAGTCCTGGCACTGGAGTTGGCAGGGCTCATTAGGAGGACTTTAAACTAGGTCTGAAGGGGGTGGGTGAGGCAATCGGTCCCTCTGCAGAGGTAAGAGTAGGGCACAAGGTAGGGTCAGTTGAGAAGTCAGGAACCCAGCTGCGATGCATGTACACCAATGCACGCAGCCTGGGCAACAAGCAAGAGGAGTTGGAGGTCCTAATCCATCAGGGCGACTATGATGTAGTCACCATCTCAGAAACTTGGTGGGACAGCACCCATGATTGGAGTGCTACAATGGGGGGTTACAGGCTCTTTAGGAGAGACAGGTGAGGGAGAAGAGGAGGAGGGGTGGCTCTGTATATTAGAGAGTCAATCTCTGCCACACAACTTGAGGTGGAAGATGAGGGAGTTGAGAGCCTGTGGGTCAAAATCAGAGGACAGCCTAACAAGTCTGACATCCTGATTGGAATCTGTTACAGACCACCCAACCAGGATGAGGAGGCTGATGAATTGTTCTACAAGCAACTGGAGGCTGTCTCAAGATCATCAGATCTTGTCCTTGTTGGTGATTTCAACCTGCCAGATATCTGCTGGGAACTTCATTCAGCAGGGAGAAGGCAGTCCAGAAGATTCCTGGAGTGAATGGAGGACTGCTTCCTGACACAGCTGTTAAGCGAGCCTACCAGAGGACAGGCTCTGCTTGACCTGCTGTTCTGCAATAGGGAAGGGCTGGTGGGAGACGTGATCGTGGGAGGCTGCCTAGGGTGCAGTGACCACGAGATAGTGAAGTTTTCAATATGCAGGGAGCTAGGGAGGAGCACCAACAGAACCTTCACCTTGGACTTCCGAAGGGCGAACTTCAGCCTGTTTAAGAAACTTGTCTGCAAAGTCCCCTGGGTACCAGCCCTCATGAACCAAGGGGTTCAGGAGGGTTGGACCTACTTCAAACAGGAGCTCTTGAAGGCACAGGAACTGGCGGTTCCCACGTGCCAGAAGGCAAGCTGGCAGGGAAGGCGACCGGCCTGGATGAGCAAGCAGCTCCTGGAGGATTTAAGGGGGAAGAAGAGGCTGTATCACCTTTGGAATGAGGGGAAGGCTTCTCGAGGTATGTTCAAGGAAGCTGTTAGATTATGTAGAAATAAAATTAGGGAGGCTAAGGCCCAGCTGGAACTGAAGCTGGGCACCTCAGTCAAAGACAATAAAAAGCATTTTTATAAATATATTAACAATAAGAAGAAGGGCAGGAAGAACCTGCACTCCCTGGTGGACCTGGAGGGGAACACGGTGACTGAAGACGAGGAGAAAGCTGAGGTCCTGAACACCTTCTTTGCCTCAATTTTTAACAGCAAGGCAGGAGTTCAGGACAAGTGGCCTCCTGAGCTGGGCGTTGGGGTCGGGGAGCAGTGTAATGCCCTGGAAATCCATGAGGAATTAGTTCGGGACCTGCTGAGCCACTTGGATATTCACAAGTCCATGGGACCGGATGGGATCCATCCTAGGGTGCTGAGAGAGCTGGCAGATGTGCTAGCTTGGCCACTCTCCATCATTTTCCTCCAGTCCTGGCTCACTGGAGAGGTCCCAGATGACTGGAAACTGGCCAACATGGTCCCCATCCACAAGAAGGGTCGGATGGAGGAACCTGGATACTACAGGCCGGTCAGCCTGACCTCAGTGCCAGGGAAAGTGATGGAGCAGATTATCCTGGCGGCAATAACTGCGCACCTGAAGGATGGCCAAGGGCTCAGGTCCAGCCAACATGGATTTAGGAAGGGCAGGTCCTGCCTCTCCAACCTGATCTCTTTCTATGATCAGGTGACCCGTCTGGTGGATGTGGGGAGGCCTGTGGATGTGGTCTACCTGGACTTCAGCAAGGCCTTTGACACCGTCCCCCACAGCAAACTGCTGACTAAGCTGTCAGCCCGTGGATTGGACCACTACACTCTGTGCTGGGTTAGGAACTGGCTGGAGGGCCGGGCCCAGAGAGTGGTAGTGAACGGTGCCACATCCAGCTGGTGGCCAGTCACTAGTGGTGTCCCCCAGGGATCAGTGCTGGGCCCTGTCCTCTTCAACATATTCATCGATGATCTGGATGAAGGGGTAGAGTCAGGCATCAGCAAGTTTGCAGATGACACCAAGTTAGGGGCAGATGTTAGTCAGTTAGAGGGTAGAAAGGCTCTGCAGAGGGACCTCGACCGACTGGACAGATGGGCAGAGTCCAATGGGATGGCATTCAACAAGTCCAAGAGCCAGGTGCTGCACTTTGGCTACGGCAATCCCATGCAGAGCTACAGGCTGGGGTCGGAGTGGCTGGAGAGCTCCCAAACAGAGAGGGACCTGGGTGTGTTGATCGACAGCCTCCTGAATATGAGCCAACAGTGTGCCCAGGTGGCCAGGAGGGCCAATAGCATCCTGGCCTGCATTAGGAATAGTGTGGCCAGCAGGAGCAGGGAGGTCATAGTGCCCCTGTACTCTGCATTGGTTAGGCCGCACCTTGAGTACTGTGTCCAGTTCTGGGCCCCTCAGTTTAAGAAGGACATCGAAACACTTGAGCGTGTCCAGAGAAGGGCAACAAGGCTGGTGAGAGGCCTTGAACACAAGCCCTATGAGGAGAGGCTGAGGGAGCTGGGATTGTTTAGCCTGGAGAAGAGGAGGCTCAGGGGTGACCTCATTGCCCTCTACAACTACCTGAAGGGTGGTTGTAGCCAGGAAGGGGTTGGTCTCTTCTCCCAGGCAAGCAGCACCAGAACAAGGGGACACAGTCTCAAGCTGCGCCAGGGGAGGTTTAGACTCGAGGTGAGGAGGAAACCGAGCGAGTCATTCGTCATTGGAACGGGTTGCCCAGGGAGGTGTTTGAGTCATCGACCCTGGAGGCGTTCAAGGGGAGATTGGACGTGGCACTTGGTGCCATGGTCTAGTCATGGGGTCTGTGTTGATAGGTTGGACTCGATGATCCTCGAGGTCCTTTCCAACCTAAGTAAGTGATACTGTGTCGAACCAGACTGAGGTGGAACATAAGGAGGTAGGTGTCCAGGTATCTGGCTGCAGAGAGTGCTGAAGCCTGGCTCTTGAGATGCATGGTAGTGGGGACAACTCCTGCATTAGGTGTGAGCAGATTGACTATCTGCTTAACCTGGTGGCCGAACTGAAGGATGAGGTTGCTAGACTTAGAGCTATAAGGGAATGTAGAAGAGAGATGAACTTGAGTAACCAGGCTCTGTAGGCTCCCCCACCAGAGGCTGGATATCCCAAAAGAAGCAGGGAATGGATGCAGGTTCCTCTCAAAACATGCAAAGTAAAACCTCCTTGCCTACCCTCACCTTCCCCACTTCCCTTGGAAAACAATGGGGCACTGGAGGTCGAGGGTGTGGTGATTCTGATGCCGGAGGACACACCATCTGGGTTTTTCCCTGAGGCTAAACAGCCTAAGATTAAACAGCCTAAGTCAAAACAGCCTAAGGTTAAACAGTCTTCCCCCTGCATCAGGACTTGCTCCCTCAAAAAAAAAAGGTGGGTAATTGTTATTGGTGATTCCCTCCTGAGGGGAATAGAGGGCCCCATATGTCAGCCAGACCTTTCTCACAGGGAAGTTTGCTGTCTCCTGTGAGTTCAAGTTAGAGATGTCACCAGAAGGCTGACTAGTCTGGTGCAGCCCTCTGACTACTATTCCTTACCTTTCAGTCTGGAGAAGAGAAGGCTCTGAGGTGACCTAATTGTGGCCTTCCAGTATCTGAAGGGGGCCTACAGGAAGGCTGGGGAGGGACTTCTCAGGATCTCAGGTAGTGATAGGACTAGGGGGAATGGAATGAAGCTGGAGTTGGGGAGATTCAGGCTGGATGTGAGGAGGAGGTTCTTCACCATGAGAGTGGAGAAGCCCTGGAATGGGTTGTCCAGGGAGGTGGTTGAGGCCCCGTCCCTGGAGGTGTTTAAGAGCAGGCTGGATGAGGCTCTGTCCAGCCTGATCTAGTGTGGGGTGTCCCTGCCCATGGCAGGGGGGTTGGCACTAGATGATCCTTGTGGTCCCTTCCAACCCTGACTGATATTATGATACTATGATACTACTATGATACTAGTTATGCAGTTAGGGAATGATGATGTTGCAACCAGAACTCCCAGGGCTATCAAAAATGACTTCAAGGCCCTGGGAGATCTGGTTGAGGGGTCAGGTGCACAAATAATTTTCTCATCAATACCCTTAGTAGCAGGAGGGAATACCAGAAGGAACAGGTCAGCAGCTATAAGCAACAAGTGGCATAGAGGTTGGTGCAATCAAAAGAATTTTGGGTGTTTTGATCTTTTGGCCTCCTTTTGGTTCCTGCCTCTCCTGGATGAGAGCTACTGTGGCTGCTTTCCGGCTCCTCTGCCACAAGCTTACGACCCTGGACTTTAGGCGTGCAGATTTTGATCGCTTCAGGGATCTGATAGCCAAAGTGTCGTGGGACAAAGCCCTGGAGAGAAGAGGGACCCAGGACAGCTGGTCAGTATTCAAGGACCACCTCCTCTGTGTCCAGGAGCAATGTATACCAACAAAGAGAAAAGCAGGTAAGAATGCTAGGAGGCCTGCCTGGATGAGCAAGGAGCTACTGGACACACTATTACTTAAAAGGAAACTCTACAGGAAGTGGAGAGAAGGACAGGTAGAACAGGGGGTATATAAGGAAGCTGCCCGAGCAGCAAGAGTCCTGGTTAGAAAAGCCAAAGCAGAGTTTGAATTGAATCTAGCCAGGGAGATTAAAGGGAACACTAAGAACTTCTACAGGTATATTAATGGGAAGAAGAAGACTAGGGAAGGTGTGGGCCCCCTCAGAAAGGAAAATGGTGACATGGTCACAAGTGATGAGGAAATGGCTGAGGTACTTAATAACTTCTTTACCTCAGTCTTCACTGCAAGGGCCTCTAGCCACACTCCTGATGTTATGGAAGTCAAAGCCAGGGACGGGGAGGAAGAACTGCCCATTGTAAGTGCAGATCAGGTTCGTGATCATCTGAAGAACCTGAAAGTGTTCAAGTCCATGGGACCCGACGGGATACACCCATGGGTACTGAGAGAACTGGCAGATGAGGTTGCTAAACCCCTCTCTATTATATTTCAAAAGTCATGGCAATCTGGTGAAGTCCCCACAGACTGGAAAAGGGGAAACATTGCCCCCATTTTCAAAAAGGGTAAGAAGGAGGAACCAGGGAACTACAGGCCAGTCAGTCTCACCTCTGTGCCTGGAAAGATCATGGAGCAGATTCTCCTGGAGTCACTACTGGCTCAGAAGAATAGTGAAGAGGTGATTGGGAACAGTCAGCATGGCTTTGCCAAGGGCAAATCCTGCCTGACCAACCTGGTGGCCTTCTATGAGCAGGTGACAAAATTAATAGCTGAGGGGCGAGCAACTGATGTCGTTTACCTGGACCTGAGCAAAGCCTTTGACACTGTCCCGCACCACATCCTGGTCTCCAAACTGGTGACACATGGGTTTGATGGGTGGACCACTAGATGGATAAGGAACTGGCTTGATGGCCGCACCCAAAGAGTGGCTGTCAATGGGTCCATGTCCCAGTGGAGGCCAATGACAAGCGGAGTCCCTCAGGGATCAGTCCTGGGACTTGTCTTTTTCAACATCTTTGTGGGTGACATGGACAGTGGCATTGAGTGCACCCTCAGCAAGTTTGCTGATGACACCAAGCTGTGTGGTGCAGCAGACACGCTGGAGGGAAGGGAGGCCATCCAGTGGGACCTTGACAGGCTGGAGAGGTGGGCACAAGCCAACCTCATGAAGTTCAATAAGAGCAAGTGCAGGGTCCTGCATCTGGGTCAAGGCAATCCCAGGCACAAATACAGGCTGGGCAGGGACTGGCTGGAAAGTAGCCCTGAGGAGAGAGACTTGGGGGTGCTGGTGGAGAAGAAGCTCAACATGAGCTCTCAATGTGCACTTGCAGCCCGCAAGCCAATCAGATCCTGGGCTGCATCAGGAGAAGTGTGGCTAGCAGGTCGAGGGAGGTGATCCTCCCCCTCTACTCAGCCCTGGTGAGACCCCACCTGGAGTACTGTGTCCAGTTCTGGAGCCCCTATTACAAGAGGGATGTGGAGGTGCTGGAGTGTGTCCAGAGAAGGGCCACAAGGATGATCAGAGGGCTGGAGCACCTCTCCTATGAGGACAGACTGAAGGAGTTGGGGCTGTTCAGTCTGCAGAAGAGAAGGCTCCGAGGTGAACTAATTGTGGCCTTCCAGTATCTGAAGGGGGCCTACAGGAAGGCTGGGGAAGGACTTCTCAGGATGTCAGGTAGTGATAGGACTAGGGGGAATGGAATGAAGCTGGAGGTGGGGAGATTCAGGCTAGATGTGAGGAGGAGGTTCTTCACCATGAGAGTGGTGAGACCCTGGAATGTGTTGTCCAGGGAGGTGGTTGAGGCCCCGTCCCTGGGGGTGTTTAAGACCAGGCTGGGTGAGGCTCTGTCCAGCCTGATCTAGTGTGGGGTGTCCCTGCCCATGGCATGGGGGTTGGAACTAAATGATCTTTGTGGTCCCTTCCAACCCTGAATGATACTATGATACTATGACATATGGTCAGGCCTGATCCTTCTCCCTGCTGCCTCCACGCCTCTTCAGACAGAGACTGGTTTTGTATTATTCTTTGTCCCACTCCCATCCATCCTTGTTCCTTGCCTTTGTGAACCTTACCTGTTATTGTTATATATATATTGTTTAAAGAAAACTCTTTACCTCTCTACTTTCAAGCCGACTCCAAATTATTGTTTGCTGGATTTGCTCCTTCCTTTTTTTTTCCCTCTCTGTTGGGAGGCAGGATGGGGGAGTGGGGGAGAGATTCTCAGCCATGCCCCCATCTGAGCTCTTAACTCCCAGTTAAGGCTTAAACCACCACAATTTTTGGTGCCTCCAATATGGGGCTTGGAAATTAATATTGTATTTGAAAAGCAATACTTTTTCTGAAAGAAAGGGACTGGAAGTAGAGATGGCAATTTTGAAGAATCTGATGGTCCAAGCTTTTGCATGGGTGTTTGGCTGGATCTTTTGGACCCATATCTACAAACTAATAACTTACCATGTGGTGTGGTTAATGATAGAGATACTGCTCAACTGGATAAAAACTTTAGCAATGGAGTTGGGCATGTATCTCTTGAACTCTGTGAATTTTTCTGGCAGTGGTAACTTCTCTAACACAGGAAATTTTCCTGAAGCAAACTATGAAACCAATGGTGTATATAAAAATGTCTGTGATGGAAAATTGCTTTACATTGCAATATGCTCCATATGCTTAAATATAATCCTTATGGGGGCATTTGCTGTGACTATGTTGGGTGAGGGAAGAGCTAACCCATTAAGAGCTGTTTGGAGGGTGATAACACACTCCTTTGTACTCTTTAAGGATCAGGGGTGGGGGTGTGTCTGCTGTGGGCATTGTCAGCACTCTGTAAACACAAAGAGGGAGGGGTCAGGTTGTAATGAGTGTGCCAGATCTCAGCCTGAGCCCCAGGCATAAGGGTTTGCCCCACCACCAGCATTTCCACACTTAACCCCTGATGCTCCTGCCAACACAGTATTTCTAGCACCGGTCACCACACACAGGAAAAGAAGCCAAAAATCATTGCCAAGCACAGATGGTGAGGAAGGCACCTGTGGTGGGTTAACGCCTCTTTCTGAAAACAAAAGAAGAAAGCAGGGTGGAGGGCTTGCGGGTACTTTACACTCCCTGAAGGGCGTTTCCCCCCTGGGGAAGCTGAGTCGGTTCCACTTCCCACTCCCTGCCCAGCTAGGGTATAAAAAGCAGGACATCATAGCAGTTGGATCTCCTGTTTGGTTCCTGCCTCTGCTGGATGAGAGCTACTGCAGCTGCCCTCCTGCTCCTCAGCCACATGGCCGGACCTGATCCTTTTCCCTGCTGCCTCTGCACCTCCTCAGAGAAAGACTGGTTTTGTATTATTCTTTTCTGTCCCCCTCCCACCCATTCTTGTTCCTTGCCCTTGTGAACCTTGTTTTTCCCTGTTATTGTTATATATATATAATTTGAAGAAGAAAAATTATTTGCCTCTCTACTTCCAAGCTGACTCCAGATTGTTGCTTAGTGGATTTGCTCCTTACCCTTTTTTTTTTTTCCTCCTCTCCCTGTTTGGAGGGAGGAGGTGGGGGGGGGGGGGGGAGTAGGGAAGAGATTCTCAGCCTTTTCCCATTTGAGCTTTTAACTCTCAGCTAAGGCTCAAACCACTACAGCACCTCAGCAGGGACCAGCACCTCACAGAACCCAGCGGTGTATGAAGATAAATCAGATCAGGAAATTGTAGTGAACGATGCTTATGGTCAGGAGTGTGCCCCAAACATTTGTAGGATATATTTCTCTGTGTGCTAACCCTCCTTTGTTCCCCTTCCTTTCTGGAGGCGGCAGGAGGGGGCATCCTGACGCCACTGAGTCCAGGTAAACAGCCTGCCTGGGCGTGGTCTCACCCCTGTAGCACACAAGAGGCAGGCTATATGTTTGTTTCCCTGGGTATAGCATATACTTAGGCCATATTTGGTAGGTGTCAGTTCATTGGTTAATCTTTGTGTTAGCAACAGATGCTTATTGGACCAGTATTCACTGGGGCAAATGGTAAATAGGGGTCGTTTGGTAAATGAGCCCCCCCACCTTGGTGTTGGAGACTGTGTGTGTGCGTGCCAGTGCTTCAAGAGGCCTCGTGGTCCTTTGCCACCGTCACCCAGCTGCGTGCGGTGCTGTGGACAGTACTCCGTGGGATCAACCGCTGCATGATCCATCGCTGTAGGAGAAAACCTGGTAGCCCATGTGAACCAGCGTTGCTGACCTGCCACTGACCCCCTGAGCAGGGAATCTTTGTGTCCTGGGAGAAGCAGCAGCCACGCGGTGCGGCCACATGGCTGGCTCCATTTCCTGTCTCCTTATTACGACACATCCGTGCCACGTTCTCTGGACTATAAACATTATTAAGGAAAGACTCCACGAAGTTCTCAGCTTGTGAGTAAGCCAAGCCCTTCTTTACAGAGCTTCAGTTAGGGTAGCGTTTAAATTGCTCCGGGTGGAGGGTTGCTGGTCACTGACCAACCCCTCCTCTGCCACTCTCTGACTCAGTTTCGATTATAAGTTCTGTGAATCATTTGATTTAAGTGCCCATACATAACATTCTGTCAAGATAGTTCCACTAACCGAATATTGATACCTGTGAAGGGTGACTGTAAATACCCTGTTACAGAGTTTATATATATATACAAAAATAAACCTAACATATATTTTCATTGATACATCTGCCGCTCATTTCTGAGGGTGTATTCACTACAGAAATAATTGTCACACCTCTACCCAGAAAGGAACTAAGGTAAACTCATCTGGATTATGCAAGGAAAGAGGGTGAGCCAATACTAAGTTGGGTCCTGAGATGTTCAGACAAGGCTATGGACACAGTGGACCTGGATAAGAGGGAGGTGAAGCTTTTAGGCTCCCTGACTCATGATACTGGTCTGGACAAAGAGCTAGCCAAACTTGATGAAACACGCACTCTCTGGGCCTGGATCCTCAATGCCATAAAGAGCCGGTATCACTCAAGAGATGACCTGCCCTGGGCCCCAGTTAGATGGACAACTATGGAACAGGGCATTCGCTATCTGAGACAGATGGCCATGCTGGAAATAATTTATGGGGATGGTCAGCTGGTATGGTCCTCTGATTACTATCCCTTAATAGTTATGCAGTTAGGGAGCAATGATGTTGCAACCAGAGATCCCAAGGCAATCAAAAATGACTTCAAGGCCCTGGGTGAACTGGTTGAGGGGTCAGGTGCACATATAATTTTCTCATCAGTACTCATAGTTGCAGGAGGGAATACCAGAAGGAACAAGTCGGCAGCTATAATCAACAAGTGGCTTAAAGGCTGGTGCTACCAAAAGAATTCTGGTTTTTTTTTATCTTGGGGAACTTTCTATTGCACCAGGTCAGCTGGCAACAGATGGAGCACATTTGTCCCAGAGAAGGGGAAAGATCATAGTGTGTGAGAATGGCCTATCCCTCAAAGGGAAAAAGATCCTAGGAAGGGAGTGGGCAGGTCTCATTGACAGGGCTTTAAACTAGATTTGAAAGGGGAAGGGGCAGAAACCAGTCCTCCCAGGCAGGAGTCTGGGGGTGATAAGCTAGAGCCAGGGGTGAAACCAGCAGCCCGGCTGAAGTGCATATACACTAATACATGAAGTATGGGCAACAAACAAGAGGAGCTGGAAGCCTTGGTGCAGCAGGATTGATGGGTTGGATGCGATGATCTTGAAGGTCTCTTCCAACCTGGTTTGGTTTATTCTAAATAAAGGTTTATTCTAAAGGAAAGATATGATGCAGTTGCCATCACAAGAGACCTGGTGGAATGACTCACATGACTGGAGCGCTGCAACTGATGGCTACAGGCTCTTCAGGAGAGACAGGCAAGGGAGAAGGGGTGGAGGGGTGGCCCTGTACATCACGGAGGCACTAGATGCCATTGAGATGGAGATCAGGGATGATCGGGTTGAGTGCTTGTGGGTAAGAATTAGAGGGAAGACCGGCAGGGCAGACATCCTGGTTGGAGTCTGTTATAGACCACCCAACCAGGAGGAAGATGTTGATGAAGCATTCTATGGGCAGCTTAGGGCTGTCTCAGGATTGCCTTACCTTGTTCTCATGGGCGACTTCAACCTGCCTGACATCTGCTGGGATCTCAGCACAGCAGAGAGGAGACAGTCTAGAAGGTTCTTAGAGGGCATGGAGGACAGCTTCTTATCCCAGGTGCTGCAAGAGCCTACCAGGGGCAAGGCTATGCTTGACCTCCTCTTCACCAACAGGGAAGGGCTGGTGGGTGATGTGGTGGTCGGAGGGTGTTTAGGGGCCAGTGACCACAAGATAATTGAATTCTCATTATTTGGTCAAGCTAAGAGGGGTAGCAAGAAGACCTCCACTCTGGACTTCTGGAGGGCAGACTTCAGGTTACTCAAGGAACTAACTCAGAGGGTTCCTTGGGATAAAGCCCTTAATAATAAAGGGGTCCAGGAGGGCTGGACCTGCTTCAAGGAAGAATTGTTGAAGGCGCAGGGACAGGCTGTGCCAATGTGCCGGAAGATGAGCCGCCGGGGCAGACGGCCAGCCTGGATGGGCAATGAACTTTGAATAGAACTAAGGGGAAAAAAAGAGGGTGTATCATCTTTGGAAGAAAGGTGAGACAACCCATGGAATGTTTAAGGATGTTGCCAAATCACGTAGGAAGAAAATTAGGGAGGCAAAAGCACATTTGGAGCTTAAACTGGCCTCTGCTGTGAATGACAACAAAAAATCCTTCAATAAATACTATAATACTATAAATATAATTAATAGCAAGATGAAGGGCAAGGACAACCTCTACTCCTTGGTGGACATGGAAGGGAACATTGTAACAAAGGATGAGGAAAAGGCAGAGGTACTTTACACCTTCTTTGTCTCAATTTTTACTAGCAGGACAGAATGTCTTCCAGACAGCTGGCCTCCAGAGCTGGCAGAAGGAGCCAGGGAGCTGCACCGTTTCCCTATGTTCCATGAGGAGGTAGGTAGAGATCTCCTCAGCCGCTTGGATCCCCACAAGTCCATGGGACCAGATGGGATTCATCCTAGGGTGCTGAGAGAGCTGGCAGATGAACTGGCTGGGCTGCTCTCCATCAATTCCCAGCAGTCCTGGCTCACTGGAGAGATCCCAGAGGACTGGAAGCTGGCCAACGTTGTGCCCATCCACAAGAAGGGCCAGTTGGATGAGCCAGGGAATTATAGGCCTGTCAGCCTGACCTCAGTGCCGGGCAAGATTATGGAACAGGTCATCTTGAGTGCAATCACACAGCACTTAGAGGATGGCCAAGGGATCAGGCCCAGTCAGCATGGATTTAGGAAGGGCAGGTCCTGCCTCTCCAACCTGATCTCCTTCTATGATCAGGTGACCCGCCTGGTGGATTTGGGGAGACCTGTGGATGTGGTGAGACCTGTGGATGTGGTCTACCTGGATCTCAGCAGGGCCTTTGACACTGTCCCCCACAGCAAACTCCTGGCCAAGCTGTCAGCCCATGGCTTGGATGGGAGCACACTGCGATGGGTTAGGAACTGGCTGGATGGCCGAGCCCAGAGAGTGGTGGTGAATGGTGCCACATCCAGCTGGCGACCAGTCACTAGTGGTGTCCCCCAGGGATCAGTGCTGGGCCCTGTGCTCTTTAACATCTTTATTGATGATCTGGATGAGGGCACTGAGTCCATCATCAGTAAATTTGCTGATGACACCAAGCTAGGGGCAAGAGTTGATCTGCTGGAGGGTAGAGAGGCTTTGCAGAGGGACCCAGTGCGTGGCTGATGAGAGGAGGCAGCTTGAGGAGCGCAGCTCTGGGAGTTAGCTTTTGCCTTCGCTTCCCTTGCTTTTCAGGCGGTAAAGGGCTGGTGGCTCGGGACTTCATGAAGAGGGGAGGAGGGGCAGCGGGCTTGGGTTGCCTATGTGCCTGAGGGTAGGTGGGGGAGGGGTTGCCGTGGAAACCACGTGAAAACCAAACAGAACCCAGCACGAGGCTGAAGAGAGGAGGCAACTTGAGGAGCTCAGCTCAGCTCAGCTCAGCTCAGCTTAGCTCAGCTCAGCTCAGCTCAGCCTGCTCACTGACAGAGAAAAAAAACAAAAAGCCAGGTGGAGAGGGTGGTTACTGCAAGATGGTTACTACTAGAGCAAAGGTTAACAGAAGAACAGTGGGCAGCCAAACAGAGACCACTTACAAGCATGCAGATGTTCAGGTAGGTGGCTGCAGTGAGTGCTGGAACCTGGCACTCGATATGGAGCATGGAAGGAACAACTCCTGTGTTAGGTGTGAGCAGATCAGTGATCTGATGAGCATGGTGGTCGAACTAAAAGGAGAGGTGGAAAGGCTAAGAGCTATAAGAGGTGGCGAACGGAAAATTGACTATTCCCATAATCTAACCTCTTCTAAACCAAAACGGGGGTAACTCTTAGTGGAACAGGGAGTTTGATAACTTCCCAGCAGCAAGCCTCTCAACCTCCCTGTAGTAACCCACATGAGCAGGGCCAATGGGAACAGGTCTCTGCCTGATGGAAGAAATGCAAACGGAGGAAGTCTGCTACTTTGAGCAGCACGCTGCCTACAGTGCAATTACAGAACAGGTATGAAGCTCTGCAGGAGGAACAGGTCATTGGTAAGGTCGAGGACTCAAGAAGGTCAGAAGCTGCACCAATGACAGGTTGCCTCAGGCCAGGCATCAAAACTTACCCAGAAAGGAAACCTCATAGGGTCATCGTTATAGGAGACTCCCTACTGAAGGGAGCAGAGGGCCCAATATGCAGATCAGACCCATTTCATAGAGGTCAGCTGCCTCCCTGGTGCCCAAGTAAAAGACATTGTAGCTAAAATTCCCAACCTCGTGAGTCCTTCAGACTACTACCCACTGCTGGTCTTTCAGGTGGGCGGTGACGATGTAACAATGAGAGGCTCACAATCTATTAAAAAAGACTTCAGAACCTTAGGGAAAATGCTAAAGGGATCAGGGGCTCAAGTCGTGTTCTCTGCTATCCCTTTAACGTCAGCAATGGATGAGGACACACTGAGGAAGGGCCGACAGGTCAATTCATGGCTCAGGGGCTTGTGCCATCGACAGGGCTTTGGGTTCCACAATCATGGATTGGTTTTCAAGGCACCAGAGCTGAAAACAGCTTATGTGACACACTTGTCCCAGAGGGGGAAAAGAATCCTGGGGCAGGAATTGGCAGGGCTCATTGATAGGGCTTTAAACTAGATTTGAAGGGGGAAGGGGTTAATAGTCTCCTGCTGGCCAGTGACAGCAGGGCAGCTCACCAGCAGCAGAGAGAAGGAGAGCTGGTAAGGGCTCTCAACTTGCTGCCCTGAGGCAAGCCACGAATGATCCACCAGGACATTCTGTGGAAACCGAGGGGAATTGGCACAAGAGGAGGACAGGGCCAGCCCAGCTGAAGTGCTTCTATGCGAATGCGCACAGCTTGGGCAACAAACAGGATGAGTTAAGGGCCACTGTGCTGCTGGGATGCCACGACATAGTGGCTATTACTGAAACTTGGTGGGATGAATCCCATGACTGGAATGTAGGGATAGATGGGTATAAGCTCTTTAGGAAGGATAGGCAGGGAAGGAGAGGAGGTGTTGCCCTCTATGTCAATAACCAGTTGGAATCAGTGGAGCTCTACCTGGGGAGGGATGATGAGCTAGTTGAGAGTGTATGGACTAAAATTAAAGGCAGGACAGGGGAAGGAGATATTACTGTGGGGGTCTCCTACAAGCCACCTGACCAGCAGAACCAAGCAGATGAGGCCCTCCATAGGCAAATAGAAGCAGCTTCCAGGTCACAAGCCCTGGTCCTCATGGGTGATTTCAACCACCCTGACATCTGCTGGAGGGACAACACAGCAAGGCACCAGCAATCCAGGATATTCCTGGATTGCATAGAAGACAACTTCCTCCTCCAAATGGTAGAGGAACCAACAAGAAATGGTGCTATGGTGGACCTTGTTCTCACCAACAGGGAAGGGCTGATAAGAAATGTGAGGCTCAGAGACAGCCTTGACTGCAGTGACCATGAAGCAGTTGAATATAATGTCCTCAGGGCAATCAGGAGGAAGTATTCCAAGCTTACGACCCTAGAATTTAGGCATGCAGACTTTGATCGCTTCAGGGATCTGATAGCCAAAGTGTCGTGGGACAAAGCCCTGGAGAGAAGAGGGACCCAGGACAGCTGGTCAGTATTCAAGGACTACCTCCTCTGTGTCCAGGAGCAATGTATACCAACAAAGAGAAAAGCAGGTAAGAATGCTAGGAGGCCTGCCTGGATGAGCAAGGAGCTACTGGACACACTATTGCTTAAAAAGAAACTCTACAGGAAGTGGAGAGAAGGACAGGTAGAACAGGGGGTATACAAGGAAGCTGCCCGAGCAGCAAGAGTCCTGGTTAGGAAAGCCAAAGCAGAGTTTGAATTGAATCTAGCCAGGGAGATTAAAGGGAACACTAAGAACTTCTACAGGTATATTAACGGGAAGAAGAAGACTAGGGAAGGTGTGGGTCCCCTCAGAAAGGAAAATGGTGACATGGTCACAAGTGATGAGGAAAAGGCTGAGGTACTTAATAAGTTCTTTACCTCAGTCTTCACTGCAAGGGCCTCTAGCCACACTCCTGATGTTATGAAAGACAATGCCAGGGACGGGGAGGAAGAACTGCCCATTGTAAGTGAAGATCAGGTTCGTGATCACCTGAAGAACCTGAAAGTGTTCAAGTCCATGGGACCCGATGGGATACACCCATGGGTACTGAGAGAACTGGCAGATGAGGTTGCTAAACCCCTCTCTATTATATTCCAAAAGTCATGGCAGTCTGGGGCAGTCCCCACAGACTGGAAAAGGGGAAACATTGCCCCCATCTTCAAAAAGGGCAAGAAGGAGGAACCAGGGAACTACAGGCCAGTCAGTCTCACCTCTGTGCCTGGAAAGATCATGGAGCAGATCCTCCTGGAGTCACTACTCGCTCAAAAGAATAGTGAAGAGGTGATTGGGAACAGTCAGCATGGATTCGCCAAGGGCAAATCCTGCCTGACCAACCTGGTTGCCCTCTATGAGCAGGTGACAAAATTAATAGCTGAGGGGCGAGCAACTGATGTCGTTTACCTGGACCTGAGCAAAGCCTTTGACACTGTCCCGCACCACATCCTGGTCTCCAAACTGGTGACACATGGGTTTGATGGGTGGACCACTAGATGGATAAGGAACTGGCTTGATGACTGCACCCAAAGAGTGGCTGTCAATGGCTCCATGTCCCAGTGGAGGCCAGTGACAAGCGGAGTCCCTCAGGGATCAGTCCTGGGACCTGGCTGTGCCAATGTGCCGGAAGATGAGCCACCGGGGCAGACGGCCAGCCTGGATGGTTAATGAACTTTTAATGGAACTAAGGGAAGAAAAGAGGGTGTATCACCTTTGGAAGAGAGGGGAGGCAACCCACGGAATGTTTAAGGATGTTGCCAAATCATGTAGGAAGAAAATTAGGGAGGCAAAAGCACACTTGGAGCTTAAACTGGCCTCTGCTGTGAATGACAACAAAAAATCCTTCTATAAATACATTAATAGCAAGAGGAAGGAAAAGGACAACCTCCACTCCTTGGTGGACATGGAGGGGAACATTGTAACAAAGGATGAGGAAAAGGCAGAGGTACTTTACACCTTCTTTGTCTCAATTTTTACTAGCAGGACAGAATGTCTTCCAGACAGCTGGCCTCCAGAGCTGGCAGAAGGAGCCAGGGAGGTGCACAGTTTCCCTATGTTCCATGAGGAGGTGCTTGGAACTCTCCTTAGCAGCTTGGATCCCCACAAGTCCATGGGACCAGATGGGATTCATCCTAGGGTGCTGAGAGAGCTGGCAGATGGGCTGGCAAAGCCACTATCCATCATTTCCCAGCAGTCCTGGCTCACTGGAGAGGTCCCAGAGGACTGGATGCTGGCCAACGTTGTGCCCATCCACAAGAAGGGCCGGTTGGATGAGCCAGGGAATTATAGGCCTGTCAGCCTGACCTCAGTGCCAGGCAAGATCATGGAACAGGTCATCCTGAGTGCAATCACACAGCACTTACAGGATGGCCAAGGGATCAGGCCTAGCCAGCATGGATTTAGGAAGGGCAGGTCCTGCTTCTCCAACCTGATCTCCTTCTACGATCAGGTGACCCGCCTGGTGGATGTGGGGAGGCCTGTGGATGTGGTCTACCTGGACCTCAGCAAGGCCTTTGACACTGTCCCCCATAGCAAACTCCTGGCCAAGCTGTCAGCTCATGGCTTGGACAGGAGCACACTGTGTTGGGTTAGGAACTGGCTGGATGGCTGAGCCCAGAGAGTGGTGGTGAATGGTGCCACATCCAGCTGGCAGCCAGGCACTAGTGGTGTGCCCCAAGGATCAGTGCTGGGCCCTGTGCTCTTTAACATCTTTATTGATGATCTGGATGAGGGCACTGAGTCCATCATCAGTAAATTTGCTGATGACACCAAGCTGGGGGCAAGAGTTGATCTGCTGGAGGGTAGAGAGGCTCTGCAGAGAGACCTCGACAGGCTGGACAGATGGGCAGAATCCAACGGCATGAGATTTAACACATCCAAGTGCCAGGTTCTGCACATTGGCCACAACAACCCCATGCAGTGCTACAGGCTGGGGTCAGAGTGGCTGGAGAGCAGCTAGGCAGAGAGGGACCTGGGGGTACTGGTTGATGGTAGGCTGAACATGAGCCTGCAGTGTGCCCAGGCAGCCAAGGGGGCCAATGGCATCCTGGCCTGCATCAGGAACAGTGTGGCCAGCAGGAGCAGGGAGGTCATTCTGTCCCTGTACACCGCACTGGTTAGGCCACACCTCGAGTACTGTGTCCAGTTCTGGGCCCCTCAGTTTAGGAAGGATGTTGATTTGCTGGAACGAGTCCAGAGAAGAGCAACAAAGTTGGTGAGGAGTTTGGAACACAAGCCCTATGAGGAAATACTGAGGGAGCTGGGGTTGCTCAGCCTGGAGAAGAGGAGACTCAGGGGTGACCTTATTGCTCTCTACAACTACCTGAAGGGAGGTTGTAGAGAGGCAGAGGTTGGTCTCTTCTCCCAGGCAGCCAGCACCAGAACAAGAGGACACAGTCTCAGGCTGCGCCAGGGGAGGTTCAGGTTGGATGTTAGGAAGAAGTTCTATACAGAAAGAGTGATTGCCCATTGGAATGGGCTGCCCAGGGATGTGGTGGAGTTGCTGTCATTGGAGGTGTTCAGGAGGAGACTTGATGGGGTACTTAGTGCCATGGGTTAGCTGTTTGGGTGGATTGGATTGGTTGATGCGTTGGACGCGATGATCTTGAAGGTCTCTTCCAACCTGGTTTGGTTTATTCTATTCTAAATAAAGGTTTATTCTCTTTAGTACTGCTAATGAACATTACTGGCATGTTGCGGGTTTTGTGGAGTTTGGTTCCATCATGGCATGAAAGGAGACAGCCTTTGGGTGGGAATATATTGAAATGTGCCTTGAGGCGGTCAGTGCCTGGGTGGCAGGGTGTGTGGAAGGACTTGGGCAGATTCCTAGGACGGTTATCACCTCCCATAGCCTTGGACTTTACCTCAGAAGAGGTGAGTGATCCTACTAAACTGACTTGCCATCTGATAGAAGGGTGCCTTACTTATCCCAGTGAGAACCAACAACTTCTTGCACTCTACTGTGGCCTGGCCTGTGCTTACCGAGCCACAGTTCAATACTCTGTGAGGACTATGGCTGAGGCAGGCAACCAAACGCTACCTGAGGATACCATGGTGGAGATGGGGACCCAAACAGCAACCAGAGAGATTGCTCCAGTTGTACAAAAGAAGCAGTGGACAAGGAGGTCAACAGGTCCCTCTCATTTATTGGTAATGGATGAGGAAGATTATGATCAAGAGGCTGGTCCATCAAGTGGGAAATTAGAGGAAGTGAGTGAGATTAAAAGAAGCAGAGACTACTCGGTCCTTAACATCAGCAGAACTGAGAGACATATGCAAGGATTATAGTCACCAGCCAGGAGAGTGGATTGCTGCTTGGCTGCTCCAGTGCTGGGATAATGGGGCTGACAGCCAGCTGCTGGAAAGGAAAGAGGCCCAACAATTGGGACCTGTTGCTAGAAACAGAGGCATTGAGAAAGGCATTGAAAAAGAGACAGGCATATGCAGCTTCTGGAGATGACTTTTGCTAAGTGTGAGGGCCAGGTACCCATGCAAGGAGGACCTCATGACTTCTGCAGGGAAGTGGAACACTGCAGATGAAGGAATCCAATACTTAAGAGAATTAGCGGTGTTGGAAGTTATCTGTAGTGATTTAGATGATCAAAGTGTCTCCACAGATCCAAAGGATGTCCCATGCACATGGGCCATGTGGAGGAAAGTGATCCAAGGCGCTCCAGCATCGTATTCAAACAGCCTAACGTTGATATATTATTTGGAGGAGGATGCATGGTCTGTGGAGAGTCTGTCAGCCTGGCTCCAGAATTTTGAAGACAACCTCTGTACCAACTCATTCCCACGAGCCAGTGCCTCATTGACCAGGTGTACTCCAAGAAATCCATCCCCTCCTGCCTCAGTAGGAGGGAAAGGGAGCCCCAGACGCACACCACGTGGAGTACTCTGGTCTTTCCTTTGCAACCAGGGGGAGGACATGAGGAAGTGGGATGGTGAACCCACTTACAAATTGGAAGCTCAGGTGTGTGAACTGAAAGGGAAAAGAACAGTTAAAAAGGGATCATTTAAGAAAACAGCAACGGTATCTGCTGTAAAAAGCCAAGAGAGTAATCAACAATCTCTCAGGAGAAAAGGAACTGAGGTTACACCCCTTGACCCTGATGAGGAGACCTCTGGCCAGGTAGCACCCAGATCAGATAGTGAATGCTCTAATGAGGACCAGGAGTAGAGGGTCCCTGCCTTTGGCCAGGAGGAGGAGAGGGATGACAGAGTGTATTGGACTGTGTGGATTCAATGGCCTGGCACATCAAAGACACAGAAATATAAGGCGTTGGTAGACACAGGGGCACAATGTACATTGAGAGGGCTGAGGAGCAGCCATCCGGAGTGGAGCCTGAGGCCAAGAGGTCCCCACCAACTATAACGACCAGCTCCACTAAGAAAAGGAGAAGAGTTATAGTTGTTGGGGGCTCTCTCCTGGGGGGTACTGAAGGACCCATATGTCATCCCAACCCATCCCACAGGGAGGTCTGCTCCCTACCTGGGGCACGGGTTAGGGACATCGCAAGGAGACTCCCTAAATTAATCCAGCCCACTGACTATTACCCTCTGCTGGTAATACAAGCTGGGAGTGATGAAATTGACAAGAAAGGCACCAGGGCAATTAAAAAAGAATTCAAGGCCCTCAGACAATTGATTGATGGGGCAGGAGCTCAAGTGGAATTCTGCTCAGTTCCTTCAGTGGCAGGGGTGTACACTGAGAGGAATGGGAGAACCCACACCATCAACAATTGGCTCAGGGGATGGCGCCAGCAGCGGAATTTTGGTTTCTTTGATCATGGGGCAACTTTTACTGCACCTGACCTGCTGGGTTCTGATGGGGTGCATTTATCTAGAGAGGGTAAGAGAGTCTTAGCACTAGAGTTGGCAGGGCTCATTAGGAGGGCTTTAAATTACATCAGAAGGGGGTAGGTGAGGAAATCAGTCCCTCTGCAGAGGAAAGAGTAGGGCACAAGGTAGGGTTAGTTGAGAAGTCAGGAACCCAGCTGCGATGCATGTACACCAATGCACGCAACCTGGGCAATAAGCAAGAGGAGTTGGAGGTCCTAATCCATCAGGGCGACTATGATATAGTTGCCATCTCAGAAACATGGTGGGACAACACCCACTATTGGAGTGCTACAATGGGGGGTTACAGGCTCTTTAGGAGAGACAGGCGAGGGAGAAGAGGAGGAGGGGTGGCTCTGTATATTAGAGAGTCAATCTCTGCCACAGAACTTGAGGTGGAAGATGAGGTAGTTGAGAGCCTGTGGGTCAAAATCAGAGGGCAGCCTAACAAATCTGACATCCTGGTTGGAATCTGTTACAGACCACCCAACCAGGATGAGGAGGCTGATGAATTGTTCTACAAGCAGCTGGAGGCCGTCTCAAGATCATCAGATCTTGTCCTTATCGGCGACTTCAACCTCCCAAATATCTGCTGGGAACTTAACTCAGCAGAGAGGAGGCAGTCCAGAAGTTTCCTGGAGCGAATGGAGGACTGCTTCCTGACACAGCTGTTAAGTGAGCCTACCAGGGGACAGGCTCTGCTTGACCTGCTGTTCTGCAATAGGGAAGGGCTGGTGGGAGACGTGATCGTGGGAGGCTGCCTAGGGTGCAGTGACCATGAGATAGTGAAGTTTTCAATATGCAGGGAGCTAGGGAGGAGCACCAACAGAACCTCCACCTTGGACTTCCGGAGGGCAAACTTCAGCCTGTTTAAGAAACTTATTTGTAAAGTCCCCTGGGTACCAAGGGGTTCAGGAGGGTTGGACCTACTTCGAACAGGAGCTCTTGAAGGCACAGGAACTGGCAGTTCCCACGTGCCGAAAGGCAAGCCGGCGGGGAAGGCGACCGGCCTGGATGAGCAAGCAGCTCCTGGAGGATTTAAGGGGATAAAAGAGGGTGTATCACCTTTGGAAGGAGGGGAAGGCTTCTCGAGGTAAGTTCAAGGAAGTTGTTGTTAGATTATGTAGGAATAAAATTAGGGAGGCAAAGGCCCAGTTGGAACTGAAGCTGAACACCTCTGTCAAAGATAATAAAAAGAATTTGTACAAATATATTAACAATAAGAAGAAGGGCAGGAAGAACCTGCACTCCCGATTGGACCTGGAGGGGAACACGGTGACTGAAGATGAGGAAAAGGCTGAGGTCCTGAACACCTTCATTGCCTCAATGTTTAACAGCAAGGCAGGAGTTCAGGACAAGTGGCCTCCTGAGCTGGGCGATGGGGTCGGGGAGCAGTGTAATGCCCTGGAAATCCATGAGGAATTAGTTCGGGACCTGCTGAGCCACTTGGATATTCACAAGTCCATGGGACTGGATGGGATCCATCCTAGGGTGCTGAGAGAGCTGGCAGATGAGCTGGCCAAGACGCTCTCCATCATTTTCCTCCAGTCCTGGCTCACTGGAGAGGTCCCAGATGACTGGAAACTGGCCAATGTGGTCCCCATCCACAAGAAGGGTCGGATGGAGGAACCTGGAAACTGCAGGCCAGTCAGCCTGACCTCAGTGCCAGGGAAAGTGATGGAGCAGATTATCCTGGCGGCAATAACTGCGCACCTGAAGGATGGCCAAGGGCTCAGGTCCAGCCAACATGGATTTAGGAAGGGCAGGTCCTGCCTCTCCAACCTGATCTCCTTCTATGATCAGGTGACCTGTCTGGTGGATGTGGGGAGGCCTGTGGATGTGGTCTACCTGGACTTCAGCAAGGCCTTTGACACTGTCCTCCACAGCAAACTGCTGTCTAAGCTGTCAGCTCATGGCTTGGACCACTACACTTTGTGCTGGGTTAGGAACTGGCTGGAGGGCCGGGCCCAGAGAGTGGTGGTGAATGGTGCCACATCCAGCTGGCGGCCAGTCACCAGTGGCGTCCCCCAGGGATCAGTGCTGGGTCCCGTCCTCCTTAACATCTTCATTGATGATCTGGATGAGGGGGTTGAGTCAGGCATCAGCAAGTTTGCAGATGACACCAAGTTAGGAGCAGATGTTAGTCAGTTAGAGGGTAGAAAGGCTCTGCAGAGGGACCTCGACCGACTGGACAGGTGGGCAGAATCCAATGGAATGGCATTTAACAAATCCAAGTGCTGGGTGCTGCACTTTGGCCACGGCAATCCCATGCAGAGCTACAGGCTGGGGTCAGAGTGGCTGGTGAGCTGCCAAACAGAGAGGGACCTGGGGGTACTGATCGACAGCCTCCTGAATATGAGCCAACAGTGTGCCTAGGTGGCCAAGAGGGCCAATGGCATCCTGGCCTGCATCAAGAATAGTGTGGCCAGCAGGAGCAAGGAAGTCATTGTGCCCCTGTACTCTGCATTGGTTAGGCCGCACCTTGAGTACTGTGTCCAGTTCAGGGCCCCTCAGTTTAAGAAGAAGGACATTGAGACACTTGAACGTGTCCAGAGAAGGGCAACAAGGCTGGGGAGAGGCCTTGAGCACAAGCCCTATGAGGAGAGGCTGAGGGAGCTGGGGTTGCTTAGCTGGGAGAAGAGGAGGCTCAGGGGTGACCTCATTGCTCTCTACAACTACCTGAAAGGTGGTTGTAGCCGGGAAGGGGTTGGCCTCTTCTCCTGGGCAACCAGCACCAGAACAAGGGGACACAGTCTCAAGCTGCGCCAGGGGAGCTGTAAATCACAGCAAAATCTCCCTAAAAAAATCAGTGTCAACCCAGACTGAGGTAGAACACAAGCAGGTAGCTGTCCAGGTATCTGGCTGTAGAGAGTGCTGGAGCCTGGCTCTTGAGAAGCAGGGTAGTGGGGGCAACTCTTGCATAAGGTGTGAGCAGATTGACTATCTGCTTAATCTGGTGGCCAGACTGAAGGATGAGGTTGCTAGCCTTAGAAATGTAAGGGAATGTATGAAAGAGATGAACCAAATGAGGAAAGAGATGAACCAGAGGAGGAAAGAGTTGAATCAGAGTAAGCAGGCTCTGCAGGCTCCCCCAGCAGAGGCTGGTTATTCAAAAAGCAGAGGGGAATGGACACAGGTTCCTCTCAAAAGACACAAATTAAAACCTCCTTGCCTCCCCTCACCTTCCCTGCTGCTCTTGGATAACAGGTATGGGGCACTGGAGATCGAGGGTGAGGTGATCCTGATGCCGGAGGACACACCATCTGGGGTTCTCCCTGAGGTTAAACAGCCTAAGGTTAAACAGCCTTCCCCTGGCATCAGGACCTGTTCCCTCAAAAAAAAGAGGAGGGTAATTGTTATTGGTGATTCCCTTCTGAGGGGAACGGAGGGCCCCATATGTCGGCCTGACCCATCTCATAGGGAACTCTGTTGTCTGCCAGGAGCCCAGGTTAATGATGTTACCAGAAGGCTGCCTAGCCCGGTGCAGCCCTCTGAATACAATTGTTTACTAGTTATGCAGTTAGGGAATGATGATGTTGCAACCAGAACTCCCAGGGCTATCAAAGATGACTTCAGGGCCCTGGGAGACCTGGTTGAGGGGTCAGGTGCACAAATAATTTTTTCATCAATACCCTTAGTTGCAGGAGGGAATACTGTAAGAAACAGGTCAGCAGCTGTAGTCAACAAGTGGCTTAGAGGCTGGTGCAGTCAAAAGAATTTTGGGTTTTTTGATCTTGGAAAACTTTATACTGCACCAGGCCAGCTGGCAACACATGGAGTACATCTGTCCCAGAGAAGGGGAAAGGTCACAGTATATGAGAACAGCCTGTCCCCCAAAGGTAAAAAGATCCTGGGAAGGGAATTCAGGTCACATTGACAGGGCTTTAAACTAGTTTCAAAGGGGGAAGGGGCTGAAACTAGTCCCCTCAGGCAAGAGTCTGGGGGCAATAAGCAAGAGTCAGAGGTGAAACCAGCAGCCTGCTGAAGTTCATGTACAATAATGCATGAAGCATGGGTAACAAACAAGAGGAGATGGAAGCCTTGTTGCAGCAGTGTTACAAGCTCTTCAGGAGAGACAGGCAAGGAAAAAGGGGTGGAGGGGTGGCCCTGTACATCACGGAGGCACTAGATGCCATTGAGATGGAGACTAGGGACGATCGGGTTGAGTGCTTGTGGGTAAGAATTAGAGGGAAGACCGGCAGGGCAGACATCCTGGTTGGAGTCTGTTATAGACCACCCAACCAGGAGGAAGATGTTGATGAAGCATTCTATGGGCAGCTTAGGGCTGTCTCAGGATTGCCTTACCTTGTTCTCATGGGCGACTTCAACCTGCATGACATCTGCTGGGATCTCAGCACAGCAGAGAGGAGGCAGTCTAGGAGGTTCTTAGAGGGCATGGAGGACAGCTTCTTATCCCAGGTGCTGCGAGAGCCTACCAGGGGCAAGGCTATGCTTGACCTCCTCTTCACCAACAGGGAAGGGCTGGTGGGTGATGTGGTGGTCGGAGGGTGTTTAGGGGCCAGTGACCACAAGATAATTGAATTCTCATTATTTGGTCAAGCTAAGAGGGGTAGCAAGAAGACCTCCACTCTGGACTTCTGGAGGGCAGACTTCAGGTTACTCAAGGAACTAACTCAGAGGGTTCCTTGGGATAAAGCCCTTAATAATAAAGGGGTCCAGGAGGGCTGGACCTGCTTCAAGGAAGAATAGTTGAAGGCGCAGGGACAGGCTGTGCCAATGTGCCGGAAGATGAGCCGCCGGGGCAGACGGCCAGTCTGGATGGGCAATGAACTTTTAATGGAACTAAGGGAAAAAAAGAGGGTGTATCACCTTTGGAAGAGAGGTGAGGCAACCCACAGAATGTTTAAGGATGTTGCCAAATCATGCAGGAAGAAAATTAGGGAGGCAAAAGCACATTTGGAGCTTAAACTGGCCTCTACTGTGAAGGATAACAAAAAGTCCTTCTATAAATACATTAATAGTAAGAGGAAGGGAAAGGACAACCTCCACTCCTTGGTTGACATGGAGGGAAATGTTGTATCAAACGATGAGGAAAAGGCAGAGGTACTTAACACCTTCTTTGTGTCAATTTTTTCTAGCAGGACAGAATGTCTTCCAGACAGCTGGCCTGCAGAGCTGGCAGAAGGAGCCAGGGAGCTGCACTGTTTCCCTATGTTCCATGACGCCATTTTTGTTCGCTAGCCGATCGGGACCGCTCATTCGGGACCGCTCCGCTTGAACTGTGAGTTTCTCTCGGGGTTTTTTTGCCTTCCTTTCAGGGTTTTGTGGGTCGAGAGGACTCCTGGTAGGGGGGAGCCGGCAGGATCGTGCTGTCGCGAGCCTGCACGGGAACGGGAGCCTGACGTCAGTTTTAAATCCTGCCCGGGCTGTGTGCACGGTGCCATTTTGGTTCACTAGCTAGCCTAGCGGCTGGGTGCAAAAAAACCCAAAAAAAACCCCACAAAAGCCCCAAGAACCCCAAAAAAAACCCCACAAAAAAAACCCCTCAGATGTTCCACCATGGTTGTCACTCGGATGAAGGGTAGAAAAGCAGCATCTGTCCAGACAGAGCTGTTTTACCAGCATGCTGGAGTCCAGGCTGCCACCTGCAGAGAGTGCTTCAGCCTGGCACTTGGAATTGAGGGGGAGGGAGAGGACACCTGTGTCAGGTGTGACCAGGTGAATTTTCTCCTCAGCCTGGTGGCAGAGCTAAAGGACAAAGTAGCTGAGCTGAAGGAGGAGGTATCTAGGCTAAGGACAATAAGGGAAAGTGAAAGGGAGTTAGATTTGTGGGAGAAGGCTCTGCAGATCTCCCCTGCTGAGGGAAGGGTCCCTGGAAACGAAGAGGGATGGATACAGGTCCCTGCCAGGGGTGGCAAGAGAAATCCACCCCGACCCTCTCCTCCTCCTCCGCTGCCCTTGCATAATAATTATGAGGCCCTGCAGGCTGAGGGCAGTGGGGATGAGAGGGCTGAGGCTGAGAAGCAGGCATCCAGAGGGGAGCCTAAGGCCAAGCGGTCCCCACCAGCTATAAGGACCAGCTCCAGGAAGGAGCCTAAGCCCTAGCAGTCCCCACCAGCTATAATGACCAGCCCCACAAAGAAAAGGAGAAGGGTTACAGTTGTTGGGGACTCTCTCCTGGGGGGTACTGAGGGACCCATATGTCGTCCCGACCCATCCCACAGGGAGGTCTGCTCCCTACCAGGGGCAGGGGTTAGGGACATTGCAAAGAGACTCCCTAAATTAATCCAGCCTACTGACTATTACCCTCTGCTGGTGATACAGGCTGGAAGCGATGAGATTGACAGGAAGGGCACCAAGGCGATTAAGAAGGAGTTCAGGGCCCTTGGACAATTGATTGATGGGGCAGGAGCTCAAGTGGGCCCCTCAGTTTAAGAAGGACATCGAAACACTTGAGCGTGTCCAGAGAAGGGCAACAAGGCTGGGGAGAGGCCTTGAACACAAGCCCTATGAGGAGAGGCTGAGGGAGCTGGGATTGTTTAGCCTGGAGAAGAGGAGGCTCAGGGGTGACCTCATTGCCCTCTACAACTACCTGAAGGGTGGTTGTAGCCAGGAAGGGGTTGGCCTCTTCTCCCAGGCAACCAGCACCAGAACAAGGGGACACAGTCTGAAGCTGCGCCAGGGGAGGTTTAGACTCGAGCTGAGGAGGAAGTTCTTCACCGAGCGAGTCATTCGGCATTGGAACGGGTTGCCCAGGGAGGTGGTTGAGTCATCGACCCTGGAGGCGTTCAAGGGGAGATTGGACGTGGCACTTGGTGCCATGGTCTAGTCATGGGTTCTGTGTTGATGGGTTGGACTCGATGATCCTCGAGGTCCTTTCCAACCTAAGTGATACTGTGATACTGTGATACTGTAATAGGAGTTTGACTGTTGGAGCCAGTCAAAAGAAAAGTGCAGGAGTGAGTAAGCAGGGTGAGTGGGAAGCAGTGAACAGTGGTTGGTTCCTTCCTGGGCAGATCATGGTCACAATACAGCCAAGAGCCACAGGGCAAAGGAATGTGGGAACTCAGACTGAGCTCCTGCACAAACATGCAGCTGTGCAGGTCTCTGGCTGCAGTGAGTGCCCGAGTCTGGTGCTTGGACTAGGAGTCAGACACCACTTGTGTACACTGTGATCACTTAAATGACCTGCTCAGGCAGGTGGTTGAACTGAGAGAGGAGGCAGAGTGATTGAGAATGATCAGAGTGTGAAAGCAAGACAGATTGGCGGAGCCACACTGGAAGGCCAAGGCAGCAGGAAGAGGCTCTGAGTAGTGGAGGACCCCCTCTCCTCCTGCCACAGGAGGAGGTGACATAAAGGGAAAGAGGGAATGGAAACAGGTCCTCCTCAGACAGGCAAATGAGAACCTCCTTTGCCCCCCTCACCTAATCAGTTGCCATTGTACAATAGGTAAGGGGCTTTAGGACTTGACAGCCAGGAGAATGAAGATGGGGACAAGGACAGGTAGAGTGCTCTGCAAGGGGAACTGGACAGCAGTTCCCACATGCCGTAAGGCAAGCCGCCGGGGAAGGCGACCGGACTGGATGAGCAAGCAGCTCCTGGAGGATTTAAGGGGGAAGAAGAGGGTGTATCACCTTTGGAAGGAGGGGAAGGCTTCTCGAGGTAAGTTCAAGGAAGTTGTTAGATTATGTAGGAATAAAATTAGGGAGGCAAAGGACCAGGTGAAACTGAAGCTGAACACATCAG
This sequence comes from Melanerpes formicivorus, assembly GCF_026170545.1. Lineage (NCBI taxonomy): Eukaryota > Metazoa > Chordata > Aves > Piciformes > Picidae > Melanerpes > Melanerpes formicivorus. Next base: position 7,861,155 of record NW_027142360.1, on the reverse strand, counting down.
TCAAAGACAATAAAAAGAATTTTTACAAATATATTAACAATAAGAAGAAGGGCAGGAAGAACCTGCACTCCTTATTGGACCTGGAGGGGAACATGGTGACTGAAGATGAGGAAAAGGCTGAGGTCCTGAACACCTTCTTTGCCTCAATGTTTAACAGCAAGGCAGGAGTTCAGGACAAGTGGCCTCCTGAGCTGGGCGATGGGGTCGGGGAGCAGTGTAGTGCCCTGGTAATCCATGAGGAATTAGTTCGGGACCTGCTGAGCCACTTGGATATTCACAAGTCCATGGGACTGGATGGGATCCATCCTAGGGTGCTGAGAGAGCTGGCAGATGAGCTGAAGGGTGGTTGTAGCCAGGAAGGGGTTGGTCTCTTCTCCCAGGCAAGAAGCACCAGAACAAGGGGACACAGTCTGAAGCTGCACCAGGGGAGGTTTAGATTCGAGGTGGATGTGGTGGAGTCACTGTCCCTGGAGGTGTTCAAGAGGAGATTGGATGAGGCACTTGGTGCCATGGTCTAGTCATGAGGTCTGTGTTGATAGGTTGGACTCGATGATCCTTGAGGTCTCTTCCAACCTTAGTTACTGTGATATACTGTGATAGTGTGTTATTTATTGGACAAAGGCTATTAGAAAAACAGTATGTACCCAGACAGAGTTGGTGCATCAGCATGCAGGAGTCCAGGCTGCTGGCTGCAGACATTGCTGGAGCCTGGCACTTGGAATGGAGGGGCAAGGAGAAAACACCTGTGTCAGGTGTGACCAGGTGAACTTTCTCCTCAATCTGGTGGCTGAGCTGAAGGATGAAGTATCTAGGCTCAGGTTAATAAGGGAATGGGAAAGGGAGTTAGATATGTGGGAGCAGGCTCTGCAGATCTCCCCTGCTGAGGGAAGCATCCCTAGAAACACGGAGGGATGGATACAGGTCCCTGTCAGGGGTAGCAAGGGCAATCCATCCTGGCCCTCTCCTCCGCTTCTGTTGCTCTTGCATAACCAGTCTGAGGCCCTGCAGGCTCAGGGCAATGTGTCAGGTCATCGGTAAGGATGAGGACTCAAGAAGGTCAGAAGCTGCACCAATGACAGGTTGCCTCAGGCCAGGCATCAAAACTAATCCTGAAAAGAAACCTCGTAGGGTCATCGTTATAGGAGACTCCCTACTGAAGGGAGCAGAGGGCCCAATATGCAGACCAACCCCATTTCATAGAGGTCAGCTGCCTCCCTGGTGCCCAGGTAAGGGACATTGTAGGTAAAATTCCCAACCTCGTGAGTCCTTCAGACTACTACCCACTTCTGGTCTTTCAGGTGGGTAGTGACGATGCAACAATGAGAGGCTCTCAATCAATCAAAAGAGACTTCAGAACCTTAGGGAAAATGCTAAAGGGATCAGGGGCTCAAGTCGTGTTCTCTGCTATCCCTCTAATGTTAGCAATGAACGAGGGAACATTGAGGAAGAGCCAACAGGTCAATTCATGACTCCAGGGCTGGTGCCATCAACAGGGCTTTTGGGTTGTACAATCATGGCTTGGTTTACAAGGCACCAGAGCTGCAAACAGCTGATGGGATGCACTTGTCCCAGAGGGGGAAAAGGATCCTGGGGCAGGAATTGGTAGGGCTCATTGATAGGGCTTTAAACTAGATTTGAAGGGGGAAGGGGTTAATAGTCTCCTGCTGGCCAGTGACAAACAGAGGGGCAGCTCACCAGAGACAGAGGGATGGAGAGCTGGTAAGGGCTCTCAACTTGCTGCCCTGAGGCAAGCCATGAATGATCCACCAGGACATTCTGTGGAAATCAAGGGGAATTGGCACAAGAGGATGACAGATGCACTTCAGCTGGGCTGGCCCTATGCAAATGCACACAGCTTGGGCAACAAACAGGATGAATTAAGGGCCACTGTGCTGCTGGGATGCCACGACATAGTGGCTATTACTGGGATGATTCCCATGACTGCAATGTAGAGATAGGTGGGTACAAGCTCTTTAGGAAGAGAAGGAGAGGTGGAGGTGTTGCCCTCTATGTCAGTGACCATCTGCAATCAGTGGAGCTCCACCTGGGGACGGATGATGAGCTGGTTGAGAGTGTATGGATTAAAATTAATGGCAAGACAGGGGAAGGAGATAATACTGTAGGGGTCTCCTACAAGCCACCTGACCAGCAGAACCAAGCAGATGAGGCTCTCCACAGGCAAATAGAAGGGGTTTCCAGGTCACAAGCCCTGGTCCTCATGGGTGATTTCAACCACCCTGACATCTGCTGGAGGGACAACATAGCAAGGCACCAGCAATCCAGGATGTTCCTGGATTGCATAGAAGACAACTTCCTCCTCCAAATGGTAGAGGAATCAACAAGAAATGGTGCTATGCTGGACCTTGTTCTCACCAACAGTGAGAGCCTCATCAGTGTGAGGCTCAGAGACAGCCTTGGCTGCAGTGACCATGAAGCAGTTGAAACTGAGATCCTCAGGGCAATCAGGAGGATGTATTCTACGCTTATGACCCTAGACTTTAGGCGTGCAGACTTTGATTGCTTCAGTGATCTGCTAGCCAAAGTGTTGTGGGACAAAGCCCTGGAGGGAAGAGGGACCCAGGAGAGCTGGTCAGTATTCAAGGACCACCTCCTATGTGTCCAGGAGCAACAAAGAGAAAAGCAGGAAAGAATGCTAGGAGGCCTGCCTGGATGAGCAAGAAGCTGCTGGACACTCTATCACTTAAAAGGGAACCCTACAAGAAGTGGAGGAAAGGACAGGTACAATGGGGGTTATATAAGGAAGCTGCCCAAGCAGCAAGAGACCTGGTTAGGAAAACCAAAGCCCAGTTTGAATTGAATCTAGCCAGGGAGGTTAAAGGGAACACAAAGAATTTCTACAGGTACATTAAAGGCAAAAAGAAGACTAGGGGAGGTGTGGGCCCCAGGGCACTTGGTGCCATGGTCTAGTCATGAGGTCTGTGGTGACAGGTTGGACTCGCTGATATTTGAGGTCTCTTCCAACCTTGGTGATACTGTGATACTGAGATTGAGTTAACAAATGTTAGTAATGTTTCTCCTTCTGCTGTCCTGAACAGTACAGATGAGGTCAAAGACACATCTGGAGGAGTGGAAGAACAGCCTTCTATTAAAGAATTGGGACAGCTGATCAAACTATATAAGTATGTCTGTTGGGTATTGAGATGGTTTAAGTATGTAGTTTAAGTTGCAAGTGTGAGCAAGAAGGGATGAGAATCAAATGAGATGATCAAACATATTGAGTTATGTGGAACCTGAGCATGATGCAAATGGTATGGAATAAGGAGTGGAGTTTGTATTTAGTTTGGCAGAGCTGGAGTTAATTCTCCCCAGAGCATCTTTTTAATGCTGTGTTTTGCAGTGCTGTAGGTGGGTGTTGATAACACACCTGTATTATGGCTACTGACGAACCACGCACCAGGGTTGCACTTTTCCATTTCCCTATCTCAAGAGTACACTGAGTTGTGGGCAAGATCTTGGGGGGGATTGGGGGGGAAGACAGCTGGGCCAGCTGACCCAGAGTGACCAAAGGGGTATTGCATGCCATATAACATCAGCTCAGATATATAAGCTAAGCAAGAGAAGGAAATGTGGGGATAGTCATTGATGCCACCCATCCTCTGGAGCAACAGCTATGAGTATTGGAGCCCTGCTTCCTGGGAGTGACCAGTTGTGACCCCAACAGGAGTACTGAATCCAAAGAAATATTCACAGAATCACAGAATGGTTGAAGTTGGAAGGGACCTCCAGAGGTCATCTAGTCCAACCTCCCTTGTCAAACAGGGCTGCTTAGAGCTGTTTGCCAAACACCATATCCAGGTCGTTTGTCAAAGCCATCTCCAGAAGGGAGACTCCACAACCTCTCTGGGCAACCAGTGATAGTGCTCGTTCTGCTCACAGCTTAAAAAAAACCCTGTTTTCTGATGTTCAGATGGAACCTCTTGTGTTTCAGTTTGTGCCCATTACCTCTTGTCCTGTCACCGGACATTAAATAGACATGGATCAAATAAGACATCAATGGAAAGGACATCTGTTAGGGGTAAGCAGCTGCATCAGAGGGAGTGAGCAACCCTCTTTTGCACTAGGTGCTCTGCAGCTTGGGCATGGTCCCACAGGGTGCTTACTGGAGAATGCCTGAAAGTCTTATGTCAGTTGCCAGCCCTCTTACTGTCTCCAGGTTCACTCCCAAGCAGGAGTGAACTGCTCTCTTGCAGGCTACCAGCCAGTTTCTCATGGGCCCAGCGGGACTGTGCCAAGAGGGAAGTGCTCATCAGCAGCCCTGTTTCTTACCCTGTGTAACAACAGCCCAAGAGGAGCCCAGTTCCCCAACAGCCATGCAGATGGAGCTGAGAGAGAGGTTACACACCGCAGCACCCACAATTCTCCAGATACTAGCACCTGGGCTCAGGGGAACCAGGCACTGGAGGTGTAGTCCTCACCATAAAGCATTAAATCAGGTATTTCTCAACAATGGTATCAAAGTCCCACGATAGACTGCAGCCTGTCCTGGACCTCACACTATATTGTGCATCTCTGGCTGAGAGAAACAACTTGATCCCCTCATTTGATCTCTTCCCTTTCTCCTCCCTCCCGTCTCCCCTCTCCCCTCTTCCCCCCCCGCCCCCCCCCCATTACTAATAATCATCTTGTATCTTGGTCCGTTTCCATCAGTTAAGGTCTAAATATCTTAACATATGAACCCTTAAAGAACCATAGCCCTTTGCTTATGCGCCCGTCCCGGAGAGGGGCTGCCTATCCTTTCATCCCACTCCCTGCTCAGCCTAGTGCTGGGGAAACTGGCGGGGGGGTGAGGGGGGACGGCGGAGGGCGCTGCAAAAGGAGAGCTGCCACACCGTGCCTCGCCCCAACCGCGGCGGCTCCTTCGAGCCAGTCCGGCTGCGCATCAGCCTCTGTCCCCCTCAGCCCGCAGCGCTTCTCTCGGGCTTTGGCCGAAAGCCTGCCCTCCTCTGCCCAGTCCGGCGGCAGCGTCCCGCACCGCTCCTCCGCAGGCAGTCCCCACCGAGGTAGCCACCGCTCTTCCGCCAGGAGCAGCGGGGACGCCTGAAAGACGCGCTCCCAGGCCGGGAGTCGTGGCCCCCGAACGGGGCCAACCAAGACAGGACAATGTCGCCCCGCGACCGGGAGAGCTCCCCTCAGTCCCGGCCGGCCTTTGCCACATTCTGCCCCCGTGGGGCTCATCGCCCTGGCCGTATCCGCGGGAAAATAGCCGCCCTGCCCTGCGCCCAACCCCTGGTCCGAAGCCCCGGACCCCGCTGGCGTGAGCAGACGCGCCCCGCTGGCACCCCGTGCCCGCTCCGGAGCGGCGTTTCCAGCGGAATCCCGCCCGCGGTGCTTCGTTGCCATCACGGTAAGAGAGAGACTCGAACTAGATGCCGCGTAAAATGGCATCTCCCAGAGCAAGACTTTAAGACAGAAGAACAGCGAGAGGTCTTACGTTCCTCCAGAGTGGGAATCCTGGCGGCGGCAGCATCGGGCAGGTCTCCGTTTGGGGCGCAGCATGGTGTGCAGGTCCGGCCGATGGAAAGGTTATCCAGCGCTGTGGTGTGCTGAGCTCTTATAGGATTTTCCAACAGGAAAACATGTCTATTCATCATTTCTACTGTCAAACAAAAAGGATGTTCACACGAGAACTTGCTGCACTTTTCGATAAAGGCAAGGCCACGCAGGTGGTGTAATCACCCATACTGAGTGGGAGCTGAAGGAAGCCTTCTTGGTTATAATCACTTGGCTAAATTTGACCTGTGGCCAAGGGATGTGTACAGAACAGCACCGCCTGAAGTAAGGTCAGGCTGCCCCAGCACCACAGCACGTACCTGAGCCTGCCATGACAGGACAACCGCTGTGTGGGGCACTGACTCCTCTGTGTGCAGTGGTCTTCAGGTCAACCTGCTAGGCTGCTTGAAAATGCCTCTATAATGTGCTTATGCATTTTACTGTCATTTCAGGGCCTTCAAACACAGTATATGATTTAGCGGGCCCAGTGTGACTGGCTCTAAATTATGTACTATGGGAGGAACTCACAGCTACAGCACTATTTCATTGACTCTGCTTGGCTCAGAGCATAACTAGAATTAGCTGGTGAGTGGGAGTTGTGTGGATCAGCAGTGCTACACTCACAAAGCCTGTGGAACAAATAAAACACTGGAAATCACAGTGACTTCCAAGTGTTGACACTGCAGTGAGAGGCATGAGGGAGAAAAATACGAGCCTAAGTTTCTCACTTTTCATGAGTCTTGACGTGTCTGAGAGGATCTGTGATTCTGCTGGTCTCTAGCTAACTCACAGTTCGAAAATGATTCAAATAGCCATAACAGTCTGGAATAGCCTGGAATTCAGAGAGATGTGAAATCAGTATTTCCCTGTATACTGCCATAGGCAGTCCTAATGAATTGTTTAATTGTAAGGCACTTTTTTGTTTGTTTGTTTGTTTTTGGTGAGTAGCTAATTTGGAAAAACATCGTGCAAACTGCTGTGTGATTTTGCAATGCTTTTTCTTGCAAGGGGACAATGTGCTTATTTTTACCCTCCTGCTGTGAAGGAGATGCTAATCTGTATGGGGAGTATTTTACCTCATTAGGAGTATGATTTGTTCTGGGATTGATGTATTTGCCAAATAAAATGTTAATGTAACACCCTGTGTGTGGCTGGGCTGTTATTTCACTGTGTATGCACTAGCTTTTATAAATGAAATCTTGGCAGCTCCCCATTTATTTAAGATTGACTGGTCAACAGCAAATACTGAGGCAAACTCAGAATTCAGAAACATGTGAGAAAAGAAATGCAAACAGTATAATTTCACTTATTGACTATTAAAGGAAGCCAATATACTTTCTTACAGTTTTATCAAACATTCTGGAAGTTTGAAACCTGTGCAATGATAATATGCTAGGCTTGCTGCTGGTTTTATCATTCATCGTCATTCTCCCATTGCCTTTTCCCCATCATTGCCTCGTACTCGTGATATGACACTGGTTAAATGTTTGTCTTCCAGAGTTTCTGGGTTGTCTGATTCAAGGGAATGAATGAGCTCTTGGACAGCGTGCAGATTCTGACAATTAAATCTGAAATTCCCAAGTTTTTGCCATTGCTTAAATGAGCATCAAGAAGAGTTGCAAGAGATGTGTGAATCTTTGTCTGCCCATGTGAAGATACCCTCACCAGCGTTAATTCTAGTCTACACTGGCTTGGACCCTCTGCCCAGGGATCACAGAATCTCAAAATGTTAGGGGTTGGAGATCATTGAGTCTAATGCCCCTGCCAAAGCAGGATCACCTAGGGCAGGCCACACAGGAATGCATTCAGCAGGTTTTGAAGGTCTACTCTAGAGAAGGAGACTCTACAGCCTGTCTGGGCAGTCACTCCAGGGCTCCATCATTCTCACCATAAAGAAGTTTCTCCTAGCGCTGAGGTGGGACTTGCTGTGTTCCAGCTTGTACTCATTGTTCCTTGTCTTGTCACTGGGCACCACTGAAAAACAACTATCATCTTCATCTTGACACCTACCTCTCAGATATTTATAGACATTGATAAAATCCTCTCTCAGCCTTCTAAACAGCCCCAATTCTCTTAGTCTTTATTTGCCTTTCTATTTTGGGGCCTAACACCTACCTTTTAGTTGTCACCAGTAATTTGCGCATTTGGCTGCCCAGCCAGTCACACAACAGAAACATTCTTGACTGGGCAAAGTGTGGATTAGCTGGGGGTCTAGAGGCTTTGCAGGTAGTCTGAACTGATCCTTGCCTGAGAAACAGAAAGCAGTCAGAAAAGTGTGTGCCAGAGACTTAAAAATACAAGAAACAGGGAATACCACGAATAACATTTAAGGACTATCTGAGCAGGATCCGTGGAGGGAAAAGAGCACACAGATTTTTCAACGTGCACAATGAGCAAGCCTGCAAGTCCATAGTATGCAGTATAATGATAACTTAATATTTTTTTTGTTGTTATTTCTGTGTTATTTGTTCTCCTTCCAAAGTTTGTGTGGTTAAAGATTGCTTTCCACCTGAAACATCCCGAAATAGAGATGACATCGTTTGTCATTGTCCTGGAAGCACTCTGACAGTTTTATTCTTTTTCCTTATTACCAGATCACAGTTGTGTCACTTCCCATTAATCGTGCCTGCCTGTGCCAGCCTGGATTAGTTCTGCCAGGGAAATTTACAGTATCAGGGGCTGTGACACTGCTCTCTTGCCAGCCACCCACTTCTCTGTCATCTGTGCTGCCCCTTCAATGAGAAATCTGAGACACTTCAGCAAATTGTCTGGCTTGCAATTCAACTTTGGGAAGTGATTTGCTTTCAGAATAGAAAATTCATTTTTCCCCATAGCTTTATTTTTCAGATGTATTTGCCCCTCCCTTCTCTGCTCTCTACCATCAGCTAGATGGTAAGCATCAATTTGTCTGGTCATTTCCTGCTGTCCTGAACACTTAGAAATTATGTTCCTAAAACAACACTTTCTCTGAACTATTAAAAAAAAAAAATCTATTCTTTTCAAAGCTGATAAAAATACTTTGTCTTCAAAGCAGGAACAAACAATTGAATAAGACCTTGTGAGAAGAGCAGTCTTGCTTGCTGGGCGGAGGAAGATTCGTGTTGTTTGTCAGGATTTGGCCCTGTGGCAATCCATGTTGTGAAGATACTGGAGCTAGATTACCAACAGAGGGAGTTTTCTGTCCTTCAAACATTTCAACATTTTTAGATGTTGTTTTACTGAACATTGTGGAAGGGCAGAGATTCTTTCCACAAAACTGATAGCAGCAATAGCCTCAGCTTATCTTTTCCCATGTAAACCTGCCTTTGTGTCTGATCCTGGGTTTGGCCTGAGGAGGACTTGCTTCCACAACTATAGGCAGGGGGCAGGGAGGGCCTGGCAAGCAGGGAGCTGCCCCAGCACAGACCCCAGCAGCTCAGCAGGCTGGTAGCAGCAACAGGTCCCATGAGGCAGCCCTGAGCAGAGGCAGGCTGCCGAGGAGTAGCAGGATACAAAATGATGGTGCAGGTCTGCAGCGTGTCCAGAGATTAGGCTGGGCACAGACACACCTACAGCATGGTGTGGGCAAGGTTGGAGGCCCCAGCTCAAGGTGAAATGGGGCATCAGGAGCATTAAGGCCTCCTAGTGATCTCCACAACTTCCTTGGGATGTGCTGTATCAGAGAAACTGAGCAAAGCCAAGGTCCCAGGAACATGGAGGGAACCAAGCCTCCCCTGAGATAGCCTGGAGCATTATTGGGACAGAAAAGCTGAGCAAGGACCCAAAGAACTCTGGGAGCCAGGTCAGTGTGAGAGCCAGGCACTCATCTCCACCAGCTGGAGTGACCCATGAAGGAGATGTGGGAGTGGACCTGCTCTCAAGAGTGAGGCCAAGCCTGGAGTCAGAGTGGCTCACATGCAGACTGCACCCCTTACCCACCAGCACAGCCCCATTGGTTTGAGTATGGAGTGCAGGTCCTGGCTAGAGGGTTAGCAGCAGCCTCAAGTATGGCATATGACGAACCAAGTTCATCCAGGGAGTCCCACCTGGAGACATACCTACAGGAGAGGCCAAAGACCTGTCCAGAGACAGGTACCTGTACACCAAAGCCCAGCTAGGGCTTCAGTAGGACTTTCCAAGCAGAAGGTGTGGAGCATCCCAGGTGAAGCCAGTCAGGGGAATTAAGGCTTATTAGTGGCTGACATAAATGTTTTTGCACATTTCTGTTGGTATCCACTTCTCTGCACCTTTTATCCATCTACTGGTTCTCTGATCATTCTCACTGGATAAAAGTATGCTTCTGGGTTGCCTCCTGGAATTTGGCAATGGGTTCCTGCTGAGATCAAGCCCAGGTGCAATGTTGAGGGTAGTTTGCTGTAGGACTGCTGCCAAAAGATGTTACGTGCCACCCTCCAAATGGTTTTGCTGCCTTCACCATGCCAAGTCTACTAACACCAGCCCAGGAGGAATCTGGTTGTTTAGATGCAGAGATGTCTGTCATCCCTCTGCCTGTGGGCCAAGTTTCTTACCCACTGTGGTCTGGAAGAAATGATAAATAACATGTAAGTTAATTTTGTGAATAATACTAAGCTAAGTGTTTCAAACATCTTGTGTCTGCAGATCAGTTTTAGCTATCCATCCTAGAAATACTTCCTCAGCTGGTCCTAGCAACAGCCCTATGTTGATGTGTCCCATTAGCTCCACATATCCACAGGTATTAGTTGGTGATTTAGTGACGTACATGTAATTCTCCCCAGGGTGATTCTCATCTATGATAAGGATGTAACCTTTACATTTTTTGAGGTTTTGCTCTCTTTCCTGGTTTGTCATGGCAGCACAAGGAAAGGGGAAACCTTCTATCTGTGCTGTGTTAACTGTGTTTTTAAAAGAATAGTTTAAAACAACCAGCTTTTGTGTCTCTCTTCCCCAGCCTGTGATGTTGGCAGTGGTTCTGATGGTAATATGTTTTGATAGGTAAAACAAATAACATTTGGCCACATTTAGTTTAATAGTTCCCTTAATGTAGTCTTGTCATGGAACTAAGCTTGTTTGTTGGTAAATGAAACCATCAGAACTGAGACAGAAACTTCTTTTTTGAACTGCTTTTTATTTCTGTCATCTCTCCAGGGACTTTGATGAACAACAATGCAGTAGATTTATTTCCTGCTTTGCTGTCACAAATTCCTTGCCATTAATAACTCTATTCAGTGCATGATTTTTAGGTAGTATTTAAAAACTCTAAAATCTGAAGTTTGTTACAATGCAGAACACTCTTCTCTGTGGTGCTGGTATCCATAATGTATGGCCAAGTGGGATACAGACAGGTAGTTCTACATTTGGACTTGTTCCTGGCTGTTTGCAGAAATGATAGAAATATTCTGTAGTGTTTGTGGTTTTCTTGCATATAGGCCATATTCTTCTTTACTTTATGAGGTGACCTCTTGAACTCCACAACCCAAAATTATTGCTGGTATATTATCAAGTTTTGTATGACCTGGTAACTCTGTGTGTCTTTTTCAAACATATTTGCCATATTTGTCTATGACTTCAATGGCATTTGTTCTTCCTACCTGAAGGTTGATCTTTCTCTTCTGACCATGATTTCTTACAGCAGTGCCAGTGTAAATACTGACTAATGGAGAACATGTGCAGCTCAAATCTTGTGCTTGCAGGAGAGTAGAATAATGCCAGTAATAACCCCTCATGGAAATAAATTGAATAAGGCATATAGGTTTGGGGTGTTTTTTTTTTGTACATATGCACACCCTGAGATTACTCAGACACTAATCAAAAGAGCTTTGCAGCTGGAAAGAAATTCTGGTAAAGCCATTACTTCTTTTTTTTCCAGAATTGTGGGCTTAGAAAAACATCTAGTGGCTTAACCTAATTGTTTTGGATGGGCTGTAAATTACTCATGGCATCTTCAGCACAGAGATAGCAATACACAAATTGTGTACATTCACACACAGTGGAAAACCAACCAAACAATAAAAGCCTACAACTTTTAAAGGCTTTTATTTTGAAAAATATTTCAGTGAGTGTGAGAAATCATAATTGCAGCAGCACAAATCTGAGGCTGAAGGGAAAAATATCCTTAGAAAGTTTATACAAATCTTTAGAAATAGCATGTTTCATTTATTTACTAAAATGAGGCAGGTTTAAAATTTGGTACCCTAGAGTTGTCTGTGACTAGAGTGTATTTCACTTAGCAAGTCATGTCCTTTTTCTAGTAGTTGGCAAGTTCTTCTTTAAACTCTGAAATTCATTAAAAGTTAGACCTTAATGGCCTGATTCTGCTTCCCTTGCTCTTGCTGGTTATTGTGTTATTGTAGGAGTAGTTGTAGTTCTGATTGTGATTGCAATTCTGGTTGTGATTCTAATTCTGACACAATAAGAACTGAATATGGTCTGCCTTATGTCTCTGGACAGTCTGATATAAAGGAAAATGGCAGATGTTTCATTGGTGTTTATAGGGAGACTCTATTAGAGGTCTGTCACTTAGGTGAGTTCTTGATATCTAAGTAATATTAAAGTAGAGGAAAAATTGGTGCATGTTAAATGAATTCATCATAACATTCTTCAGTATACACCATATTTAATATTCTAAGCAGTACAGCCAGTATACAGCTATGCTCCAAAAAGTTAACAGAGATACTCACAGAAAAGCATGCTTCTTGTCTTCTAGCCTCTTACTTTCCAGCTGCACAACTTTCTGCCTTTATTCAGTGGTTTTTTTTTTTCCCCTTTTCTTCCTTTCTTCCCTAAGATTAGATTCGTGAATCATTTGCAGAGGGAGAGACTCTTCTGCGATCCTGTTTTTCATTAGTTCCTTGTGATGATTCATTTTGACACAGATGCTGTCATTTAACTCTGCTGTGCATCAGAGGCTCACCTTGAACACAAGTTTTTGGAGTATGGATTTTTTTTTTTTCCTGCTAGCAGAAGCTATCAGAAAGGGTTTCTCCTTTCTCATATGATTTTTCTGAAAAGGTCAGCATGGCCATATCTTCTGGGTAGCATTCATAAAGTTATAAATATGTTGATCAAGGTTGAAAATAAAAACCTTATTTGGCAGAATAACAAGGACCTTAGCAATCACAGCGCAGGAGTAAGAAAGTGTGGCTTTGCCCAAGTAAGAAAAATAAGGACATTGCCTTTGAAAATCCACATAGAGAAAACATCTTTCAAGTTACAGCTTTTTCTTTTTCTTTTTTTCCCCCTTTTTATTTTATTTTGCATTTGCATAACAGTTTTGGAAAATATTCTTAAGTAAGTACTGGATCCGTGTGAATTTAGTGGTGACAAAACCAGCCAGAAGTGCAAACCAGCACAGTTCTTTTAGCTGCAGGCCACCTTAGTTCACAAAGTCACAGAATCACCAAGGTTGGAAGAGACCTCAAAGATCATCTTGTTTAAAATCATCTGTAATTAAAAAAAAAGAGAGAGAGAGACATCTTTTTCAACCTGTTTCTGGCAGTATTTACTTTATTTAGATGGAATACTCTTTAAAGCTACCATAAGTAAAGCAGTGAGAAACTGGAAACTGTTCCTTGGTCTTTTCTTTTCTCATCCATAAACAAACCTTTCTGCTTAAAGATATTTTTACAAATACTTCTGGTGTTTCATGTACTCCAGCATTTCCTGTTGGATGTTTGCTATGTTGACACAGCAAGCAGTGTCCTTTTTAGTGTAGAGAATGATAAGAGAATTGTGTGCTTTGAATCGAGAGAAAACCTCATGTTGATTTTGTTGGGCACCCTGAGGCCCTTGCCAATAAACACATTTTTTTCTGAGGAAGAATTCATCACATTTTGTAAAAGATGCATCGCATTATACAAAGAAGTTAAATCTAGGCCAGTCTAGAAATGCACCTTACCACAGCATACATTCACAGAAATACTTTTTTACATGTTTTTTCTTAGAAAATAAGCCAGAGAGCCAGAGAATACTTCTGATAAATTAATAGATGAATGATACTGGTATTAGTTCTCAACATCTGGAGAGTATCAGGAAAAAAAAATAAAAAAAGATAGCATAAACATCAGAAAAATAATATAAATCCAGTGATTTTAATGAAGGTTGTTCATGAAGGCTCTAGGGAGACCTAATAGCAGCCATCTAGTACCTGAAGGGGGCCTACAAGAAGGCTGCGGAGGGACTGTTTGCAAAGGCACATCAGTGAGTGCAGGGTTGTAGCTGAGGCAAAACAATGCAGAATGATTAGGAGGAAAATATTGACTTCTCATCAGCAAAGTATGTAAGCACATGTTGATTTGGGTATGTGGGTAATGGCATTATGTTCAACACAGCTGCCTAGGATTGCTTTGAATTCCATGTTGGCTTAATTGTTTTTTCTTTGAAGGGTAGATGTTTAAAGAAAAAACTACTTCTTGTGTCCTGATTTAAAGGGGGCGGATTCATTATTTCTGGTGTGAGATGCAAGCTTTAACAAATGACCCATTTTTGCGAGATGGTAATCATCCACAGCTCCTGTGGTATCCAGGCGTTTTCAGCTCAGTTTGTTCTTCTAGCAGGAAGCAAAGCCAATTAGGCTTTGTCGTTGCTCACTTTTTCATTGAGAGCTCCAAGAAAGCTGTCGTGAGTGCTGATACTTCAAATGTGGGTAGTTAATAATACTGCCAAGTAATTAAAATTACAGTCTCAGTGTCTATATTTTGGAGCAGGGGAAATTTCATTTTCAATTACAGGTCACAGTGACCATGGTGGGTTTTGTTTTGGTTTTTTTTTTTAATGGAAAGATTTAGAACATTTTCCATTTAGACAGAATAGAAGTTCAACATGTACTATACATGTATTATAAATGTGTGAAGTTCATATGCACCTGGAAAGCTTGAGATGTATTAAGCATTGAAATAATCACCTTTGAGGAAGTTTATTACTTGTCTGTAGAACATGTCCCTGCTTACTGCAGAGGGGGTTGGACTAGATGACCTTTGGAGATCTCTTCCAACCCAAACCATTCTGTGATGCTATGATTCTATAACTGCCCTGGCTGCTTTTGCAGAGAAGCTTTTTGCCTTTACTTGTGCTGTTGACTGGTTTCATCCATTATTTTCCCCAGTACAAGAGCCATCATATTAGGAATTATATTCCTGATGACAAAAAGCACTTTAGCTCCCATTGTTACTCTTTAAGTTTTCAGAGGAATATGTTCTCTGTTGCATGATACACATTGTTCCAGAACCTTGTCTGGCTGGAGTACTACTTGTCCCATTTTGTGGTTTCCAGAGCCTAGTGTGGTCTACATGCATGCATTTCTTTGCCTTAGTTAACTGATTGTGAGCTGTCAGATTAGCACTTTCTATACCCTTAGAATGTCTCTTCTAGTCTAACTTTTCTTACATTTCCCCTGGTATTCAGGCTATAAACAGTCTCTGGGGTATCTTTCTATTCTCCACAGTGTGCACTGAAGAATTGTAATACAAATCTCCATTTGATTTTTTTTTTAATTATTATTTTTTTTTCTTGTTTTTTTCTTCCCTACATTAAAGTCTCCTTTGTCTAGCTCACCTACTTTTCATGTAATTGTTTTACTTTTATTAAGGGCTGTTTTCATTGTCTAATGTTTTTTTTCCTCCTTTGCCTTTTTCTTATGCTAAATGGAAGCTACAAAAGGAAATAATATTAACACTTACTGTCATTCCTCACATCCCCCATAAATGATGCCACACCACAGTTTTGAGTTGAAGGATTCCTCATCCCTTTCTACTATTCTTTTCCTCTTACTTAGGCTTTTAATTTTGTTTTGGGAGTGTTTCACTACCTTTAAAATGCATTTTACAAAACAAAGGCCCATGATTAGTGTTTAAAGGCACTTTGGAGCAGTAGCAATATTATTTCCCCCTCCACTCTCCCCTAATTCAGCCTTTCCACTAGCTGTTGGGATTCACGTTCTTCTGAAACCTGTAGCCATCTGTAGAGTTGTAGTTTGCCCTGTCTGTAACAGAGCTTAACTGTTATTAATCAGTTATTTTGATTCTTGTTTCTGATATTTCATCTAGTGAGCTACTTTGTTAATCTGGAGCAAATCTGTATTAATTGCATTCTTAGTTTAGTGAACAGACCACAGTGGTAATAAAGGACTTCTTCACATTCACAACCATCTTAGCAGCTCCCTACTGAGTATCATAGGATTCTTGATTGTCTGAATGGGGTTGGCTATTTGGATAATAGAGAAAACGGTTCAGTGCAAGATAAGGGGCTAATATAAAAGAGGAATAAGCTCATGTGTGTTTATGAGTTCACTTAGTGCCTTGCTTATCTGTCTGTATGTGTTTAATCTTATCAGCCTCAGTTGCAGCAGTAGCGAAGATAAGAGACTGTAGGATGTGCTGGCAGCCAGAGGATCCCTGAGGTTGTCTTTCTGTTTTTCATTACAAAGCTGCCGTGCATGACTTGTAGCAGCCATGCACTGAAACTGGTGACCCTGTGTGGTGTGGTTCATCACTCAGAACAAGTCGTCCTGTTGCTGACACTTGTGGCCTGTGTCTTCAGAAGCAGCGAAGACAGTTACAGACTGCTCTTTTGGCAGAGGGAAGGTGGCAAAGGAGAGTGGGGATCCTTGTACTTCAGCAGATGAATTACATGCTTGCCATGAATTAAAGCATGCTTTATTCTCTGATTTATCATCTATCTGGAAGACTTTTCTGGCCAGAAAGTTCACAGCGTGAACGTGTCCCTGCCTACAATATATGTTATAGCCTACAATAATGCTCTCAGGTGAAAATTTCAAGTAGAAGTGGTGGGTAGGCTTCTCTGACTCGATTTTTCCCAGTTTAGGGGTGACCTCCTTCTTTCCAAGTATTTTGCCTTTACATTTTCCATTTTTCATAGGTGTGGGAATGCCCTTTTCCTGACTTGCAAGAGACACCTCTGTGTGTATTCTGTGTATTACAGCAATTAGGCCAGATAGATAGATAGATAGATAGATAGATAGATAGATCTCAGTATCTGACACTTATTTTAAGAACCTTCTTTGCTGACCCTGTTGCTTATTAAAGTTTCCACTGTTTTAATTCAGAGGGCATTTCTGGCACTAAGTAAAGGAACTACTTGACTCTCAGCATTATGTTAGTGAGTGAGAACTCCAGCTCACCAAAAAGGTGCTTCCTACTTGGCAATGTGTATGTCCCTGTGTTAGGGTTTCCTTCATTTGTGTCAAGAAAAACGTTACCTCAGGATTATTAAAGTGGTGTCTTGCTGCCCAACTTGTGGAGTTTTTGATGAATGCATGAAGGGTGAATATATTTCCTTAGGAGCTCTCTGCTCATTTTGTCTTTCACCGCATGTGACCACCTCCTTTCAAGGGCAAACAAACTTGGCAGTTTTCCTGGCTCACAGCTGCTTTTGTCTCTAAGTTTTCTTTGAAAGAGAGAAGAGCAGCTTGAGCACTGAACTTGGACATTGCTGCTCTGCTGGAGAGAGTGGGAGTAGGAGGAGAGAAGTCGTCTCTGGGCAGTGCTGGGCCGTCAGTAATCAGTGCGGGCCTGCAGCTCTTAGCCGGGCAGCTCTAGCTTATCTATCAGGTGCAGTCTGGAGCAAGGGTGAGTGTGGATACTCCATGGCTTGCCAGTGAGTCTGCGTGCTGCTGATGTGGAGGTAGAAGGGAGGAAGGGGTTGGTTCTGGTGGTGGGAATGCGATGAGGGCACTGGGTCCCTTCTGCCTTGCCATCAGATGTGGCTATCGTGTTCTTGTCTTAGCACAGACTCAGAGCAATCATTCCCTGTCCAATTATGACTAAGTTTTGTTTGAGAAATTGAGGCTGTTCTGTACTTCATTAGATATTTTTTTTCCTTTGAGGTGTAACAGTCCTTTCTGTGTATGGCCTCAGCTGTGTAATTGTATTCATGTGTTCAGACTGTTTGGCCACTTCTGTTTTCTTTTGATTCCTTGGGCAGTAGCAACTAATTGCAGCATAATCCTGTTCCAGGTGGCACTGATTTATACTTTTAAAGTACCATATTTGTGCTGAGGTACAGTATAGCAGAATAGCTGCTGTATATACGGAGCCCAACACAGGTGGGAGCACAGAAGAGCAGGGTCCTTACCAGTACTGGGGAACCAAAGGTTTGGAAAGATTTGGTGCTATTTAGATCTGGACAAGCTGAGCAATAGCCATGATAAGAGGCAGGAGGTGAGATAGACTAAGGACAGGGGAAAGGGATCTTCATAATAGAGCTGAAAGAGGAAACTTGTACCTAAAGAAAAGGTCCTGGAACCAGGCTGGATTTCACTTGCCACTGCCTCCTCCTTTCCCCCATTCTGTGCTGCAAGTCATCACACTGACACAACCACAGGCTGGAGTCCTCCTGATAGGAAGCCTTCAGTGCAATAGGATTTCTGCTGCCTTTTTTGTCTTCTGCTCCCTTCATTGCCTGAGAAATTACAGCCATGTTCTTTTTGGTTGCAATCATATGTGGAGACAATATATGCAGTGAACCCTTAGTGGCCCTGCTGTTGATTAAGAGCTGCCTTCCTCTGCTCTGTAACACCTGAGAAAAAACCGGAGAGCTCAGAGGAAGTAGAGCTGCTGCTGTGACCTACCCAAGTGTCTCAAGTGTGTGATTGTGCCCATGTCCTACCCAGAAGGCATACTTCCCTGCTCTCAGCTTTCTCCTGTATGTTTCTTCTCAGACTGACACTGCTCAAGCCCCCTGCTCCCTGCCCCACCTTGCCCCCAACACCCTAAAAAAAAGAAAAAAAAAAAAAGAGGGGTGGGGGGGAAAGAAAACTTGCTTTTATTCCTTCTGCCCTCATAGAAGTCCTTCCCTTTCTACTCCTTCTAGTACCTTTGGTACTAGGATGCATCAGGCTATGTAGTATAAGATGTCCTTCCTATGTGCAGGATATTGGTGAGTCTAACCTTTTCTTTGTCTTCTCTAGGAAGAGAAAGCAGTGAGAGCACTGCTTAAAAGCAGCTAAGCAGGGGAAGACAGACTGGAGCAAACTCAGGATGTGGATGAAATCTCCTGGAAATCAATGTTTAGGGGAAGAGTTGTTCACAGGAGAAGGTTGTCAGGATATTATTTGTTGCATAGTGGGGAAAGATAAGTGCAGTAGGAGTGTTCTTTGGCTGCAGAAATACCATTTCATGCATTGAAAACTCAAAGCATTACATAGAAAGTAGAGGGGAAAACCACGCAGGCTTCAAGACTGTATATATAAGTGACTGACACAAGTAAATGCAAGAAAGGGTTAAACAAAAATTGGTACCGGGGTACATGCTTAGAAAAAATATTCATGCTTTATCTTATGCTTGTGCCTTTGGGCTTTACTGGGCCTTGCTTTATATTTAAGCTTCAGCCAGTGTGTGATGTCTGTGACCTTGGTAATCAGTTGTGCTTTGAAAAGTTGACCCAGCCAAATGTCATCTCTGAAGACTCCTCTAGATTTGAGTGCCTAACATGCTGTTTTGCAGAGGAGAATTCTATAGTACTCTGACAATTTAAACTGCTAGTTAAGGTAAAACACATTGCTCAAAGGGATTTATCAACAGATTAGCCAATCACTATTGTTAATTTTATGTCTGTGTCCTTGCTTGCTTAGAGCTGCAGTGAAATAGTTAACTGAGTTAATTTATGAGCCATGCTTATTGAGAGTGAAACACAGTGCAAAAAAAAAAAAAGGCAGGTACACAACTTCATTAGGTCTGTAGCTTAAATTTGTCAGTTTGAAACATCAGGCATTTTTTTTTTGGAAGAGTCAATTTAGAGAGAGATTCTGAGGCATGGAGTGGCACCCAACATGTAAAGCAACAAGTTCATGATCCTTGCCAGCTCATTTGATGGATATTTTTATTTCAGTTATAAGATATTATGCAAACTTTGAGGGGGAAAACATAACTCTATAGGATATGGAAAACACAAGGAAAGCCTCTGTCACAGTGATTTCTGATAGCTCCCTAATTCCATAATTCTCTACTAATACAAAGCAAGAAACTCAGTGGGTAGGTATTGGATCCAGATACCTGCATTTAAAAAAAGTCCAGATCACTTTTGATTAGGACTGCACTTCATATTATTAGAATGTGATGGATGAGCAGGAAGGTTCACAGATACATTTAGATTTATTCTCTGAGCAATTTATAGCCTTAGCATTAGTCACATACCCAATCTCCAGTCCCTTTCAGGGTATAGAAATATAATGCAATATACCAGCAGTAAAATTTCTGACCATTGATTGATCTCACTGGAGTCTCTTGCTTGCATTTCTGAATAGAAGGTACAGAACAGAATTCCTTAAAAGATACACAGTCTTGACTCCACAGACACATAGTAGCAGTAGGCTAAATCCTAAAGGCTTTACTCAAACTCATTGCTTAATATGATGATTAAATGAAGAAACTGAGATTTCCACCTCCAAAATGAAACTAGCCCCTGTGTAGAAGACCTGTCCAAAGCTTCTGTGAGTCAGACAAAAGTGTTAAGTTCTTGGATTGCTATGAATCCTTAGGATGTGTTTTGCTCTCAAAAGGTGCAAAAGTTAGCTCTACCACCTGTTTTGTCCTCTTACCTTAGCTGCTCTCTATTTTCACATTTGTTTCTGAGATGTGTTTTTTTTCCCCCCAGGCTGCTGATTAGGTGCCTCCTGAGTTTCATCATGCTATCTGTATTTTGTTCTTACTTTTCCACTGAGGTGAACACATACAGTATCAATTAATTATGCTTCATACCTCATTTCTCCCCACTTACCAGACCATATAAACACGTGTATGCTGATTTCAAAGGTTTTTGACATTCTTATCACGTTGGCATTCGTCAAAAGGAATCCTGACAAAAAGAATTAGTCAAAAAGATAAAAATACTGATATTAGTTCTAGCAATACTGTTCTAAACTATAAACAGTTGGATTTGTGAGTTGAAGCTCAGCAGAAGTGGGGAGCTTCAGTGTGTTAGCCCACACATGAAAACCAAAGAGGAAGTTCCTACTTACATAAAACTGCAGGATTTTGCCCTGTGCTGTGTTTGCGTGTGTGCTTGCACTGTGCATACACACATGCACAGTGTCACTGAGGTGGTCTGTATGCCCAGGCTTGCTGCTGATACCTTGCTGCAGAACTTTCACAAAGTATTAAATGTTGCTTTTATTGGTAATGTAAGTGATCTGGACCCCCAGTGTTTTGAGGTTTTGAAGTTTTCTGACATGTTGTTTCCTAGTTGACGAGTGTTTCTTGTTCTAGCCAGGTTTTGTATGGGCTGGCTTGATAGTAGTCTTAACATAAATGTTAGTTTTCTGGAAAGTCACATCAGCAATGAGATGTGCCCTCTAGTTTGCTAAATGTACTATGAAATAGCCACCTTAATATGTGGTAGAATGTTTTTGAAAGAGAGAACTGGGGTTTAAGGTTGAAGGTTTTGATACAGGTCTTAGAAAGTGACTCTGTGACTTTTTGGGCTAAAAGAGGTAGTTTTAAGCAACAAAAAATTGTATCCACCATTTTGTTTCAAGGTTTTTATCTTTAACCTGAGTGTTGGAAAATTCCTGTCCTGTCCCCCATTGCCTTGTGTGGTCATTAGATGACTCCATGTTGTTTCTGCATAGCTGCTTGAGTCGTACATTCAAGTCAGCCTCTCCTTGTGACTGAGAGTCTGGTTTTTTGTTTGAAGCTGTGTCTGTCTGCAGCCTCAAAACCACTCAGATATATTTTCCCTTGGCTGTTTATTCTGACTGTGCTGTACTGTTATCAAAGCAATGGTTAGTTATTCACTGATTTTTTTCCTTTTTTTTTTTATTGTGGTGTTTGTTGATTTTTCCCCTTCCTTCCTCCCTTCAAACTTTCCCAAGACATGAAGGGAAAAAAAATAAAAGAAGCCAAGGCCAAGCTGGAAAGTAGTAGTGCCTAAAAAAGGGGGAGGTTTGCCTATGATATAGGACTGCCAGTCCAAGCTGCAATTTCTAGAGTCAGCTTGCAACTGCCAACAGGACAGAGAAAGACATTTGCAGTGAAGGTTCTCCTGTATTGTGCTCCAGAGTGAAAGCAGAAACCTCTCTTCTAGTGGGAGGGAGCTTGCTGGAAAAACTGTTGGGAAGTTCTGTTAGAACAAACCCTGGTTTAAACTTATATCACATAATGGTTTATGATGGTCTGTGAAGTAGTATCTTTGCTGAGGATTCTGGGGTGCAATGAAATTTGGGAAGTGCAAGAGGATGGCAGCTGGACCTCAGCACCCCACAGGGGACAGGAAAATATAGAGTAAAATTACTGTGTCTGCTGGGATGAGATCTGAACACATGTATAACCTTCTGAGGACAGATGTTTTCTCTCTTGATTTTATGGAATCAGGTTTGCAGCACACTCTTCTGGAAAAAAACCAGATAGCTTCACTATCCTCCAGATTACTCTTGAAGTGGGCGATGGCTACTTGTGTAGTTTCCCTTTAGACACTAAGGCTGATCCAGCTGAAAGAGATACTGAAGGTTTTGCTTCATATTCCTTTTCCTAGAACAGTTTAGGTTGGAAGGGACCATCTAATTCCAACTCCCTCCCTGCCTGCCTCGGGCAGGGACACATTCCACTTGACTAGCTTGCTTAAGGCCTCATCCAGCTTTGCCCTGAACATCCCCTGGGGAGGGGGCATCCACAACCTCCTTGGGCAACCTGTTCCAGTGTCTCACAACCCTCACTGTAATGAATTTCTTCCTAATCTCCAGTCTAAATCTGCCCTCCTCAAGCTTCAGTCCATTCCCTCTCATCCTATCATTACATGCCCTTGTAAAAAGTCCCTTCCTGGCTTTCTTGTAGGCCTCCTCCAGGTACTCGAAGGCTGCTCTAAGGTTTCCCTGGAGCCTTCTATTCTCCAGGCTGAACAGCCCCAGTGCTCTCATAAAGCCTGTCCTCATAAAGGAGGTTCTCCAGCCCTCTGATCATCTTCATGACCCTCCTCTGGACCTGCTCCAGCAGCTCCGTGTCCCTTTTATGCTGGGGGCACCAGAACTGGATGCAGTGTTCCAGGTGGGGTCTCATGAGAGCAGAGCAGAGAGGCAGAATCACCTCCCTTGTCCTGCTGGTCACACTTCTTTTGATGCAGCCCAGGACACTTAATAATGAGAAAACCAGAATGTTTTTCCCTTCTAGAAATAAAATACAGCATTATGCTACATTTCTTGCAGTGCTGATCCTCTGGTTTGATTTAACAACACTTTTATTAGGTCTTTTCCAAACATCCTGGTGCCTGGTCTGGCTTTGTCCTCAGTGTGTAAGCTGCATGTTAGTAGGTGGAGTGTGTGCAAAGAGTCTTAGGAAAGTCCTAATGTAATACTAGGGAAAAAAAATACAGGAAAAATTACTGACACTTGCTTTTTGATTTGGAAAAAAGTTTAGCCCAAAACAAAAGAGAAAAACTGAACAGTCACTTTTAATGAAACACAAGTAACTATGGGCTGGAGAACAATGCTTTCAGAAAGTCCTTGTTCACTAAGTCTACCTCAAGAGGGAAGGATATGCAGTGGTAACCTTAGAAAACCAAAGGAAAAGTACTGATGCCTTGTACTGAGGTTTCCTGCGTCCAGAAGCTCCACTAGCCTTCTTGTGCACACACCACCTGCAGCTGTGGGCAGCGTAGATGCCTCCTGCTGGAAATTAGCAGGATGCCAGTTTAACAGAAACAGGCTGAAGGCAAATGTTTCTTGCAGATGCCTGAGGCACTGAGTGCTGGGGAGCCTGCCTGATTTTTGAGACTGGTTAAGAAGTTAGAAGCTCCCAAAAAGTACAGTAGATGGCCACTTGCTCCACCCATCTTTCAGGGCACTGCCTCCAGAACAGGACCAGAAAATGCTGGTCCTGCTAATTGCTGGTTGTGAAAATCTTTGTTTCAGTGGAGGAGGCAACTTCTGATCTCTCTAATACTATTATGTGATCATCCTGAAGTCTGAAGTGGTGCTTGCATCTGTGAGGCAGTCTTTCCTCCTAACATCCACTTGACTGTCTTCCACTCTCTCAGGCTGCTTCAAAGCTGCATTTTCAATGAAACAAAGAATGTACTATCTCACTATCTTAGTTTTCCCTCTCTTTCCTGTATCATAACAGAGCAGATGATTTGGAAATCAGAAATGACTACTAGTTGCTTATTGACCCTGGAAAAAAAAAAAAAAGGAAGTGTTTTGCAGCCTTGTTATTATTTGACTCCTCCTTCAATTTTTATGACCCCATTCCTCCCTTACCCCTGAAAAAAAAGCAACCAGCAAACAAACCTGAAAAAATATGTCCTCTCTTGTGTGGCTAGTTCAATGTGCAACACTAGTAATGAGCTTGTCCAAGAATGACATTTTAAAATGATCCATACTCTGACAGTCAAATAGCTCAGCTTCCTCAGGGCTAGACTGATTACATTTTACACAGCTCCCATCATGGAGGCAAGTCCCATTTTAACTCCTTCCAAAGGCACTTGCTTAATCAATAGGAAATTACAATGTTGGAATGAAGTGATCTGCCTCTGTTGATGGTGTCAATGATGAGCAGATTCTTGTTTTAGAATCACACAATCATCATGGAATCATTTGGATTGGAAAAGACCTCTATATTTTAATCAGATTGAGGAGCATTTCATTCCAAAATGATTCCAACTATTTCAATTCACCCATGATCTGTTTAATACAACTCTTATTATTTGAATGCATCCCAATATAGAATAGAATAGAATAAACCAGGTTGGAAGAGACCTTCAAGATCATTGCGTCCAACCTATCACCCAACACCACCTAATCAACTAAACCATGGCACCAAGCACCCTATCAAGTCTCCTCCTAAACACCTCCAATGATGGTGACTCCACCCCCCCACCCCCCCCCCCGTGCAGCCCATTCCAATGGGCAATCACTCTCTCTGTATAGAACTTCTTCCTAACCTCCAGCCTAAACCTCCCCTGGTGCAGCCTGAGACTGTGTCCTCTTGTTCTGGTGCTGGCTGCCTGGGAGAAGAGACCAACATCTGCCTGTCTACAACCTCCCTTCAGGTAGTTGTAGACAGCAATAAGGTCTCCCCTAAGCCTCCTCCTCTCCAGACTAAGCAACCCCAGCTCCCTCAGTTCCAAACCCCTCACCACCTTGTTGCCCTTCTCTGGATACCTTCCAGCAAGTCAACATCCTTCCTAAACTGCGGGACCCAGAACTGGACACAGTACTCGAGGTGTGGCCTAACCAGTGCAGTGTACAGGGGCAGAATGACCTCCCTGCTCCTGCTGGCCTGATACAGGCCAGGATGCCATTGGCCCTCTTGGCTGCCTGGGCACACTGCAGGCTCATGTTCAGCCTACCATCAACCAGCACCCCCAGGTCCCTCTCTGCCTGGCCACTCTCCAGCCACTCTGCCCCCAGCCTGTAGCACATATTTTAATTACTTTTGAAAACAACAACAAAACCCCCTAACCCACTACATAGGTGATGCATTAATCCAAACTTGGCACTAAAGAAATTCAATTTACTCACTTCCTATCACCCTTGGTGCCACCAGTTGTTCCACAGCAGAACTCAAGCTACCTGTGCAGTAATCATTTACATTAAGGATGTTGTAAAATAGCCTATAAGAAGCAATACATTTCACTGTCTTTAATGCAGGATTGAAAAAAAGAATCTTTTAAAGTAGAGGGGAAAAAAGTAGGGGCAGAGCTAAGTTTTAATTTGAATAATAATCAAGCTTTTTTTTTTTATTATTTAAAATTTATAAAGCCCTTTCTAGGAAATAGTGACTTTGTGGCATGACTGTTACTCAAATCATCCCCTATTGTTAGGATCAAAATGCGTGCCACTTTGTTCTTTCTCTTCAGATGTTTTAACATTCAAGGAGAAAATTTGTTGCCTGATGAACGGCAGTTTTGATTGTCTTACCACCATTGTCTTGTTCTTCCGTGCGCTTCTGAAGTCAGGATGACATCTCTGGTTCCTAGCTTGAGAAGTTTGTTTAACATTTTGATAGGAAAGTAGGTTTTAGTTAGAGAAACACTTCTTAACTGGATCTAATTAAGGACAAGAATGATTAGAGAGCTGGAGCACCTCTCCTATGACTGAGGGTGTTGGGGCTGTTCAATCTGGAGTAAAGAAGGCTCTGAGGAGACCTTATTGTGGCCTTCCATTTTCTTAAGGGGCCTACAAGAAAGCTGGTGAGGGACTTTTTAGGGTGTCAGGTAATGATGGGACTAGGGGGAATAGAAAAACAGCTAGAAATGGTAGATTCAGATTGGATGTTAGGAAGAAGTTCTTCCCCATGAGGGTGGTGAGACACGGGAACAGGTTGCCCAGGGAGGTGGTGGAAGCTTCGTCCCTGAAGGTTTTGAAGGCCAGGCTGGATGTGGCTCTGAGCAACCTGATGTAGTGTGAGGTGTCCCTGCCCATGGCAGGGGGCTTGGAACTGGATGATTCTTGATTAGAATAGAATAGAATAGAATAGAATAGAATAGAATAGAATAGAATAGAATAGAATAGAATAGAATGAACCAGGTTGGAAGAGACCTTCAAGATCATCATGTCCAACCCATCATCCAACACCACCTAATCAACTATAACCATGGCACCAAGCACCCTATCAAGTCTCCTCCTGAACACCTCCAGTGATGGGGACTACACCACCTCCTCAGGCAGCCCATTGCAATGGGCAATCTCTCTCTCTGTGTAAAACTTCCTCCTAACCTCCAGCCTGAACCTCCCTGGTTCATTCTGTCAGGATTATGCTTGTATCCAGGCTTACAGTGACTACCTTCTTCTTCCATAAAATGTCTAATTGCAGTTGTGGTAACTACAAAGCAAGAGGAGGGGTAGCAGAGCTGTGTTGTCAAGGGTATATACTGGGAAACAAGTATTGTGATAAAGCTCTTGCTAATTTACTTAGTAGAGGTTGCTATAGAATAAACCTTTATTTTAGAATAAGCCAAACCAGGTTGGAAGAGACCTTCAAGATCATCACGTCCAACCCATCAGCCCATCAACCCATCGACCCATTAACCCATTGTAGGCAGTTTATCACGTTGCCGTGGTTGATGAATTAACTAGTGTAGTTCAAAATATGAGAGTTTATCACTCTGATGGCTTGGACCCTGAGGTGTTTTTTCAGTTTTAATTTTTGTGTGTGTGTGTGTGTGCATGCCAAACTTTTTTATTTTAGCTTAGACTGCTCACACAAATTGTGTAAGGGATTAGTGTCACCTCACTCATCTTAAAGTTAAGTGCTCGTTTTCAGCTAATTGTCTAGACACTATCACCAATTAAGAGGTGGAGGCACTTCAAGAGTGTGATTCATGCCATCTGGAAATAGACATCTAAGCTGAGATAAATTGGAAGTAGCTGTCTTTTTCCACCAAAAAGCAGGACAGCATTGACAACCGATTAGACAAAAAGCCGCTAAAGATAGGTGAGGTGGTCCCCTGCTGAGCTATTGATCTATCTCTTATCCCTCTCTGTTGTTTCACTGCTTCGGGAGATAAGTAGCATTTTTCAGTTATTGCCAAATAGGGCAAAAATGTTAAATAGATGTTAGTATCAAATCCACCAGGTTCAGGAGTACATAAAGCAGAAAATCACAGACTGACAGAATGTTAGGGGTTGTAAGCGACCTCAACAGATCATGTCCAACCTTCCTGCCAGGGAAGGATCCCCTAGAGTAGGTCACATGGGAATGCATCCAGGTGGGTTTTGAATGTCTCCAGAGAAGGAAACTCCACAACCTTTCTGGGTAGTCTGTTCAATTACACTGAACCCATGCTCAGAAACTCTGGGCTTTGTTTTGATTTATCAAATGGAAGCTTAAAGAGCAGAAAATGATGGGTAAAGCTTTGCATGTATTTCAGGCTGGGATCAGCCTAGAAATTGGCATCCAGCCACAGTGAAGGCTCCACCTGGTTACTCCTCTGTGCAAATAACATAGTGACACTTGAGTGATACCATGTCACTTTCTCATTTCTTTTCTGTAAAGCAAATATTTTATCTGGAAAAAAAATTATATCCATAAGTGGCTGTATAACATATCTCAGAAGTAGCTTGAACAGAAAGCATTTCGTGCCAGCAGAAATGAGTTTAATACCATCTGAATGGTTTCATCAGTAACTTTCAGAATAAATATTCAGTAGGACAGCAATAAAGACTAAAACTTGGCAAAGAGAACAATCAGTAACACTTCTGCAGCAATATCTGTAAAAGGTATTATTTGTAAAATGAAAGGAATATGCCATTTAACACTAAATTTAGCAAAAATGTTCACATTTTGAGACATTCTTTAAAAGAAAAATAATGTAACTGAACACATTTTTTAAGGTTTCACTTGTTTCTCCAGCACTAAGCTCCTCCTGAATGTTTTTCATAATGAGACAGTCGTGTTTTTCAGATGATTGCAAATGATCAGTGGGCTGGAGCACCTCTGCGACAAGGACAGGCTGAGGGAGCCAGGCTTGTTCAGCCTGGAGAACAGAATGCTCCAGGGAGACCTAATAGCAGCCTTCCGGTACCTGAAGGAAGCCTACAAGAAGGCTGGAGAGGGACTGTTGCCAAAGGTCTGTAGTGATAGGGTGAGGGACAATGGTTTGAAATTAGAGGAGATTTAGATTGGATGTTAGGAATAAGTTTTGCACCATGATGAGGGTGGTAGAATACTGCAGCAGGTTGCCCAGGGAGGTAGTTGGGGCCTCATCCCTGGAGACCTTCAAGGTCTGGTTGGACAAGCCTCTGATGTAGTAGAGGATGTCCCTGCTCACTGCTGGGTGGTTCAACTAGATGGCCTTTGGAGGTCCCTTCCAACCCAAACCATTCTACGATTCTGTGATAGTGAACACTTCACAGAGGAAATGATGGACAAAACAACCATCCTGTGATACAGATTTTCACTTCTGTGAAAGTTCACTTAACACTTTAAAAGCACAGGCATGTTTGTTAAGCCTGCACTGACACTGGGAAGAGGTAGCATAAAAATAATACCCTCAAATTTCCACTGAGGTCCACTCATCTCTAAACTGGATTCCTGGATTTTGGTAGCAATTTAAGTATGTCAGGAGGCAAATGTACCCTTTGTGTGCTAAATTTTGATGCCTGAACTGCCCACTGGTTTTGTCTCTTCCCTTTGTCACTCCAGGTCAAGGAAAAGAATACGAAAGGATAGGCATTTCTGCTAGCTTGCTAACTGAGTTTTCTTTTATTCATATTAAAAAGGAGTAATGGCCATTATGCTTATGTTTTACTGATACCATCTTAAAGTAAGAGCAGTAATTTCTTGAAATCCCATGCTCAGTACATACAGAAATCTGTGCTGCATGACCACTTCTACTTACTTAATGCATGTTAAGGTGGAAAGACATTAAGCAGCTAGTGTAATCATATGCACAATGTAGCCCCTCCAGCCTTGCCTAGTTTTCCTTTCAGTCCACAGAATCACAGAATGTTAGGGGCTGGAAGGGACCAAAACAAAATACCATAGATGTTTTAAACCCAGGCAATCTTCATTAGGGAATAACTTCTCTTAGCACTCTGATTTTTATTGGTCTTAGTTCAGATGACTTCTTTCTCTCATCAAACTGTGACTATAAAGACACACATCATGGTTATCTTTTTCATCCTTTTAATAATAGTAATAATAATTAAAAAAAACCCTGTTGCAATTACTTTTCCATTTATTATCATGTTATATGTATATTTATTCTTTTACAAAGGAGTTTGACAAGCAAATTTCTGGAGTTCTGAACGGAGCTGAAACAATAGCCTATGCATGTCATTGTACATGCATAGTGAAATGATGAACATAAATCACATACCCACACAGAAGCACACACGGATAACAAGGCACTGTTAAGACTGTACAAGTTATAAATGACCAAGAGGTTATTGATACATTAAAAATTGAGTTATGAAAACTGTATCAGTAGTCACTTGAACACCCTAAAGCTGTGCATTGTTCTGGGATTCTCTGCTCAAAAGCCCAGCTGTGTCCCTCTTTCCATATGTGTTGGACCCTACATTGGTAGGTGAGTAAATTGCCCCGATGCTGTTGCTGGAACGAACTAAGAAGTCAGCCAAGCGTTGTGTCACACACGTAGCGGTGTTGCATTTCCGCTTCTCCAGGTGGTGACTGCTAAGGTAAACAAAGAAGAGCCAAGATGAAGTCAAATTATGAGCAATCAAGGGTGCCACTTCTAACAGGCATTAGAGCTGTGCTGATGTGGGAGTTCTTTTAATACGTGCACCAATACAGGAACGTTACAATCTTCCTGCCACCTACTTTGTGCCTGAAAAAAAATCGTGTGCTGTATGCTATTATCAGTGTTACTAATAGGGGTTATTTAAATGCAAATACCTTAGCAGTCATATGTCATTTTTATTGATATTCTGCATAGCAGTTTATGACATCTAGAAACCCTGTAATGATAGTATAGTTAAGACAGTAAGGGAAAACAATGACTAAATGTTTAGCTTGAAGCTGAACTTCTACATCTATTCACAGCTCTTGCTGATATCGTGAGGATTACTAACATAACGACAGTCACTAACATTTATTTAGTTCTCTTGTTCCCACAGAATCACATATTGCTCTGACTGAACAGTAATCTACCAGTCCACATCACATGGACTGAGCCTAGAGATTTTTTTCTCCCAACTGCACCACATGTCAGGAGACCAGGTTCTCTTGGCTTCAGTACTCCTTAAGATTTTGCTGTCAAAGCAAAGACTTCTTGACTACTAAAAAGCAGCCTCATTGGTGCTGAAACACCTGAAAGTGCTGTTGTAATAGAAAATAATAATTTGTTGGATGAGCCTTTACAGTGTCCATGGAAGAATCCATATCTAAAAAGAACATTTCATGGTCAAAACCAATGAACCATTTACAGAACTCTGTGTAGAACTTCTGGAGCATGAGATTGATTTACATAATTTCTTGATCACAATAAAACGGTTTACTTGAGAGAGCTTGGGTTTTCAAACTTGTTTCTTAGGCAGCTATGTTGCTCCTTCAGACAGGAGTACCTGCATGCTGAGATTGCTTATTAAGTTTATTGCTAATTTATTTGGGTTTCTTCAGGTTCATGTAACAAGAGGAGGAGCAAAAAATTACTGTAAAGGGTGGCAAATTCCCAGTTCCAAACTCTGAGTATTGAGTAAATTTTCCTATCAATTGACTAAATCTAAAATGTAATCTCTTCTTTCAGAGTTTTTAGGATTAATCCAAAAGTCCTTCTGGAATAGCAATTGTGAGAGAAATGTCTCTATTATACTGGTTCTTTGTTGGCAAATAGGCAGCGATTTCTAAGCAATTAATATTTAAATGATATAATTGTGTCTAAAGAAAATGGTTGGTTAAGTCTTGATATAGCTTCTGGCATGTCTTAATGGCCGTTTCCATTGTCTTACAAAGAATTGAATCAAGCCCTTAATAAATGAAGTTCAAACAGCAACTTGTCCTCATGGAAATCCTGATTTATTTGTGGAGGCAGAATTCTCTTTTGTTAAAGTTACAAAACCAGGCCCTGATCCTCCAAGATTAAAACCCCAGTCCTTACAGGAAGCTACTAGATTTCTAGATGGTGTCTTGCCTGACTGAACTCACTATGTCTGTTAGCTCTCTGATCTGTAGAAGGTATGCTTCAGTGAGAAGTTTACCCAGGTAGACACTGTAAATCAAGGTCCCAGAAAAGCAGATAAGGCAAACCACACTCTTAAAGGTGATGCCTTGTGGTTGAGTATTACTATTATCATAGTATCATAGTATCAGTCAGGGTTGGAAGGGACCACTAGGATCATCTACTTCCAACCCCCCTGCCATGGGCAGGGACACTCCACACTAGATCAGGCTGGCCAGAGCCTCATCCAGCCTGGTCTTAAACACCTCCAGGGACAGGGCCCCAACCACCTCCCTGGACAACCCATTCCAGGGCTTCACCACTCTCATGGTGAAGAACTTCCTCCTCACCTCCAGCCTGAATCTCCCCACCTCCATCTTCATTCCATTCCCCCTAGTCCTATCACTACCTGACATCCTGAGAAATCCCTCCCCAGCCTTCTTGTTTGGGTTTTGTCGTTGTTGTTGTTTTAATAACTGTAAAAATGTGGGAACTTAGATTCAAAAATTATTTTGGAAGATAACCAAATTGTCGTATAATAATGACTTGTAAAACAACAGATTTGGAGAGAAAGGAGCAGGTAACTAGACAGACACATAGATGTATCCAATCTATCCATAACAGAATTGTCATTGAAAGAAATTCACTCAAAAGCCTGATGAACTGTTAGAATAGTTCTCGGTGCTGCTTACCTTTTAGTACAAATTGCAAATGCAATTTTTTTTTTAGTAAAAA
Organism: Melanerpes formicivorus; assembly: GCF_026170545.1. Lineage (NCBI taxonomy): Eukaryota > Metazoa > Chordata > Aves > Piciformes > Picidae > Melanerpes > Melanerpes formicivorus. The sequence goes on along the minus strand of NW_027142360.1, from coordinate 7,829,385 downwards.
TTACCTGAAATTGGATTAATGGATTTATAAACATGAATGAATTTCAGATTAGTTAAATTCTGTCAGAGCCAATTGCTTCTTTTCCTTCTTCCCGTGATGAAACTGGTATTTAGCTCTGTAATGAAATGCTACCTACATAAAGGAACTAGTTGTGTTATAAAGTAATTCAATTGCATCAGAGTATTAGTATTATTAAGAATGGTGAGTGTGTGTTTATATATATATATATATTTATCCTTCAGGCTTAGAAATATGATAAACTTGAATAAGCCCTTTAAAGAGACACTTTTCATGTTAATGCAGAAATCATAGTTGTTGGTTTTTTTCCTTCTTTATGAAACCATTGCAATTGTAAAGCTGTTAAATGACTTGCAGCTTTTGTCTCTGGATCTCACTTTCTACCCTGAATACTTACAGAATGGCTCTATTTAGAAGAAGAATATTTTAAGCTAGTTTTATTTTGTTTTGTTTTGATTTTTTTGTTAATAAACAACAGATACAAAGAGAGTCTTTAAGTAACAGAATACCACTGGCACAAAATTTACATCATAATTTAATCCTGACTGATATGACTAGAAGAAACAAGGAAAATCAATACCTTTTTGTCTGTGCTGCTGGTTGTTCTGGCATTTCCTCACTAAACCTTGAGCCTGTATTCTGTGATGTTGCTGGCAATATCCATCCTTGTCTCTTGGAAGTATCATCAGAGAGACCATCAGCCACAGATAGTAATCTTAGAACGACAATAAAATACCCTGTGAAATTGAACAGCTCTGATTTTGCTCATGTTGAGACATGACAGCAATTAGTACAATAATCTGATTTTTTCCCCTAAAAAGAAATAAATATGATTATTTATTACTCACTTTTCAATAGGTGTAGCTTCCAAACAGCTCAGAGTGACAGAAAGTGCAATGAAGAAGACCGACAGCTTTAGGTTGCACATTGCTGCTTCCAAACTTTCTGAAAAGAATAATGAATCAAACCTGAATGCAAACCAAAAATGCTCTTCAGCATATCCTATTACTGGTGCCCATTCTGTCCTGAATCAACAGCAGCTAGTCTGTTTCACAGGCTACAGTAAAAAAAAAATGATCCTTGTCAAGTTTAGTGACACAATGCAGCTTCAGACAGATAGCTCTCAACAGTAAATGTTAATTTTTCCTCTAGTAGTTTCAATCCTTTCCCTTCTCTCTGGTTTACATTTCCCAGTAAGTCCATGTCTCAAAATTCTGGTCCTGGGTGCAATTTGCCTTGAAGTTATTTTAGCCTGAAAAATGCTGTTGATTAATGACAAAAAATACTGTGCTTTCCTGAAAGCACATCTGTTGCACTGCTTTTTAAGTAAGGAAAAAAGGGAAATTGTTTACCTTTTGGTGGTCAGGGAGCTAAGTGGAGAAGCACACCTGTGTTAGCAAGAAGGGTGCACACAACAATTCCACGCTTGCATCTAGCTCTGGAGTATCCCTTTCCCCCCTTCCTTGCTGCCAAGTAATACGGCTCTTATATACCCTTCACACCTTTCTCAGCTCTGACATCAGGCAGCACAGAGAGACTGTCATTATTTCCTATCCCTATAGATAGAAAGTACCCCAGAGGGGAGCAGAGGCAGATAGGTCACTATTGCATTAGCACATCAGTAAATATTAACCAGGTATATGCAGGATGCCCTCATGAAGATGCTGTAATAACATATTGTAGCCTCAGTTTTACAGTTCTGATAAGATTCTGAGGTAATATTCCCTGTGGGCGTTTGCAAGGGCTAAATAAGGTAACAGAAGTTACAAAAGAAAGGAAGAGTAAATGAAACATCAGATAATCAGTAACTGAAATATAAGAAAAGATCTGTCTTAGAAAACATACAACAGTTAGATTTGTGGAGGTTTGCTGTAGAAGTGCATAATGATCACAATAGAAAAAAATGCTTGAAGGTATAAAAGCTGTGTGAGGAATAAGAAAAGAGGGAACATTTTTTAAGCTGACAGGGTGATCACTCAGGGTAACAAGGTAGAATTCATGTACATTTTTCAGTGGAGTATGAATATGAATGAAAATTCTGTCATTACTGATGTAAAATCATGATGTTTTGCTAACACTGGTAGATTCCCTATGTCATGCATGAAAGTTGTGTTAATTTATGTTCTTCAGAAAGGAAACCTAGGATTAAGAAGCTAGGGATGGCCAGAATAAAGGCTACCTATGCAAAGTTATTTCTGTAGTGTGTGTAGTCTGTGGTTCAGGGGAATACATGCAGCCCAGAGAAGAGAGACTTGGGGGTGCTGGTGGAGGAGAAGCTCAACATGAGCTCTCAATGTGCACTTGTAGCCCAGAAAGCAAATCAGATCCTGGGCTGCATCAAGAGAAGTGTGGCCAGCAGGTCAAGGGAGGTGATTCTCCCCCTCTACTCCGCTCTGGTGAGATCCCACCTGGAGTACTGTGTCCAGTTCTGGAGCCCCTATTACAAGAGGGATATGGACAGGCTGGAATGTGTCCAGAGATGGGCCATAAGGATGATCAGAGGGCTGGAACACCTCTCCTATGAGGACAGACTGAAGGAGTTGGGGCTTTTCAGTCTGCAGAAGAGAAGGTTCCGAGGTGACCTCATTGTGGCCTTCCAGTATCTGAAGGGGGCCTACAGGAAGGCTGGGGAAGGACTTCTCAGGATCTCAGGTAGTGATAGGACTAGGGGGAATGGAATGAAGCTGGAGGTGGGGAGATTCAGGCTGGAGGTGAGAAGGAGGTTCTTCACCATGAGAGTGGTGAAGCCCTGGAATGGGTTGTCCAGGGAGGTGGTTGGGGCCCTGTCCCTGGAGGTGTTTAAGCCCAGGCTGGATGAGGCTCTGGCCAGCCTGATCTAGTGTGGGGTGTCCCTGCCCATGGCAGGGGGGTTGGCACTAGATGATCCTTGTGGTCCCTTCCAACCCTGACTGATATTATACTATACTATATGCATACAGCTTTTAGCTAAAGAGAATCATAGAATGCTTTGGGTTGGAAGGGACCTCCAAAGGTCATTTAGTCCAATTGGTGTTAGTGAATTACCCGTTGCAGATTCAAGGACACACATTAGAAATATTTTCCCACAATTTCTGTGGGAATATTTTTTTGTACTATCTCATTAGTTACCTTTAGGTGCCCAAATGGAAAACAGGTTTTTCAATTATTTATGGAGATTGTGATGCTGGCACAAAGGCCCAGGCAAAGTCTTCTGTGCTAAGAAGTTATCATGTGCATCTTCCACACTGCCAGAGAGCAAGAATTATTTCATAGCTGCTCCAATGCCATGTGTATTGCTTTACCTGGAAGCCCCCTTCTTGTAAGGGGGCCTGTAACACTTGTATCACTAGTTCTTCACCTAATTGGATAAAACTACAATGCTGGTTCTTTTCATGCATCTGTGCTACTTGAGTTGAATACAGAAGGAATGTTTAGCTGGGATAGTTACATTTTAACCTGATTTAAAAAACCTTTAGATATTTGTAAGCATTGATAAGATCCCCTCTCAGTCTTTTTCTTTTTTCAGGCTAAAGAGCCCCAGGTCTCTTGGTCTTTCCTCATAGGATAGATGTTCTGGTCCCCTGATCACCTTTGTGGCCCGCTGTTGTACTCTTTCCTGTAGTTCCCTGTCTCTCTTGAACTGGGGAGCCCATGAGTGGAGATGGTACTCCCGATATGGACTCACTAGGGCAGAGTAGAAGGAGAGGAAAATCTCCCTCCACCTGCTGGTCACATTCTTCTTAATGCACCCCAGAAGACCACTGACCTTCTTAGTCACAAAGGCATACTGCTGGCTCATGGTTAATTTGTTGTCCACCAGCACTCCCAGGTCCTTCTTCACAGAGCTGCTTTCCAGCAGGTCAACCCCTAACCTGCACTGATGCATGGGGTTATTCCTCCCCATCTCCAGGACTGCACAGCTCCCCTTGTTAAAGAAGAGAAAGGCTGATCCTTGAGTGCTTTGTGGTGTGAAACTGAGCTTATGGTGCTGCAGGACCATTACTTGCCTCCTGGGCCACTCAGCATTTTGGCAGAGTCAGCAAAATGTATTAGTCACATGTAATGTGAACAAAATTAAGGCATTAAGGCTTCTGTTACAAGTTCTCTTAGGGAGGAGTAGTGTTCTTCCGCACAAACAAGAGCAGAATGTGAAACTGTGGAATCTGTTTGACAGCAGAACTATTCATAATTCAAATTTCAAGAACCTAGCACTAAGTACTATGCAGCTGGTACCATTCAGTGAAGTGGTTAGAAAACTATTTTTATCACTAACAAAATTCCTTAAGATTGATCCTCAACCCCCCCCCAGTTTATTAGTGTGCATTACAAATCTTCTCAGCCTAAGGAAAATATCAAGTATTCTCAGTAAAGAAAATCATGACTAATTCTATCCTGGGTAGGTATGCACAAGTTTTACATATTTGTACTGGTGTTTAAGCATGTATAGAAGGATTTGTCCGAAGTATTAGTGGTCACAAGAGCTGAGGTTGTCAGAGAATCCAGAAAATATGGTACACCAATGCTCCAGTTCCTTCTGGATACTACCTGCATAGACATCATGAGTTGCAAGATGATAAACATGCTCTGCACTGTAAGGTACTGGCAGCAGAGGAACAGGCAACCAGCCTCATCTCAAGTTTCTGCTTGAGTAGGGAGTGGAGATTATCTGACTAAAAGTGAAATGAGTAGAGAGACCATTTTAATGCCTGTTTCTAATGCAGATGTCTGAAATAGCTCAGATGATTTGTAACTTTTCTCTTATTGACACAAACCCAGCCTTGGTTGACTCTCTTCAATACAGATGTTTACACTGCAGTTGTCTAAATGTATGTGACACAAATTCCACTAGGGGTGCTTTAACTCTGTCATGTATTCAGTTCCTAGCATTTGAAGTTGTCTACCTGCCTTTCTCATATTTACCTTACTCTTAAGCTATTCTTGACACCTGCTGGACAGCTGGTGCTCACTTTTAATGGCTGCTTTTCAGTTTCTGTGTCCCACATTTGCTTAGCATCATTAAAAACACTCATTAAGACTTTCAGTAATGGATGTCTCTTTCCCATTCGTGAGGGTGACAAAAAGCCACATTAGTTGTTGCATGCACTTTAGCGGATGCTCGCTACGCTCTGTAGGTAAATGTCTCCAGCAAATTACATTGTTGCTCAGTTACCTGTAACCATAAGTGTGTGACTAAGTCATGGTTTAGTTTTCCTGTTGTATCAAACCAGGAAAGGAAAAGCCTGAGGCATTAACCTGAGATGAGCATATTCCAATTTTTTGAATAAAGCAGAAATCATAACAACAGCATCATTAATATGAATCAGGGTAAATGTTACCAGCAATGAAACAGAAGGGTGCATCTATGTGTCATTGCTTCTAGCTATTGTGACTTCAGCAGAATGTTTTCATGTCATCTGAGAAAATTGTTTCAGTAGGACACTTCTGTAGCAAATGCAGACTAGGTGCAACATAAAGGAAATCTAGAAATACACTAGATACCTATGATTAGGAAACTGGAGCATTCCCTAGATTTTTGCATTTGAATGTCAAAGTCTAATAATGTTGTCTATAATACTCTCTTCCCAGTATTTCTTGCTTGGTTGAAGAATATTACAATGCTTTTATTTTCTGATGTCTGGAGTCATAATTTGCTAGTGTTAGCACTTGAGCTATGTGTGTCTGCTTTGTTCAAATGTTGTTTTGTCAAATATCCTTTTGCTAGCACACCTTTCCTTGTTGCTCCTGTTGGATGTGGGTTATTTCAGCACTGACAAAACCACAAAGAGCTCTTTTTGTTAATCCCAAGAAACTATGCTAAACCTGTGAGAGAAATGTGGATGAAGCAAAGCAAAGCTAATAATTTATCCTGCAGTGGCAATTTATAGAGTTGACTAGCAGGTGGAAAGAAGTCACTTAAATAGTTAATGCCTTAAATATGACTTTGTGATGCATTGTGCTACTCAGCTCATGCCATTGTTAGGACAATGATCTAGCCTCAAAGGGCTATTGCTAGTGATTGCTCTGAGAGCAAGCAGAGTTTGTATTGAATCAGATTCTAGAGCTGGGAGTCTTCCAAGCAAGAAAAATAAACCTCATGTTTAGATCAGAAAAGTCAGAATTGACAGTGCAGTGACTGATGACTTATAGTTCCTAATGCCATTCCTCCCTATAGTGTTAATTGCATGACTCAAATTAGCTTACATCCAAAAATTTACCTTTGAATACCACAAAAGGGTTACATTCTTGTTTTCCTCTTCCTTGTCTCTTCTGCAACCTCCTTCCAGATGTATAAGCAAAAGCAGAATTCTTCTTTGGTTGTCAAGGCTACTTACAAGGGCTCCAGATGCTGTTAATGGTAAACAAGGAATATGAAATAGTACTACTGTTCTTACTTTCTGATAACTTAAGCCATCCTGCTATGATCATTCTCTGAAGTTAGTCTATTAGAATTCATCTATCAAAAGGTATTCAGCTTCCAAATGTATTGCTGTGTTGTATACATACCACTGCTACAGCAGTCTATGGAGTCAATTTTGCTAAAAGAAAGGCTATGGTGCTTGGAGTGCCTCTTTACTGAGTCAGTGCATGTAAATTCACATCCTAGCTCACTGCATAGGTCTACCTTACAGAAAAGTCCAGGGTGAGTATAATCCTACTGAATGTGGAGAATGAGGACTCTCTGAATTCTTTGCGGGGGGGGTGGGGGGGTGGGGGGGGTGGTGTGGAGAAAAAAAAAGATGAAGGAATTAAGTATGTGTGGAAGTGCTGCTTCTGGTTTGCAAGTGGAATTGCTAGAAGTCTCTGCATCCTCTTCCCCACCCCAGCATCTTATAAAGAGAACAGACACATATGGAAAATAGAACAGGAACCACTCTTAATGTTCCCCAGGCTTATTTCAGTGGAGGTGAATTGCTAGGAAGTTCAGAGCAAATTCACCTGTAAGAAAACCTGCTGGTTTTCAAAACAAATCTACACAGCCCTTCCTATCTGATTCAGTGTGTAAGTTTCAACTAACTTTTCTTTTAAACTACCTCCCTTTCAATAATCAGACTTCCCTTCATTCCCCCCCTGACCCCCCCTTCAAACTGCAGCAAGAGAATGACAATCTGGCTTTGTCTTGAAACACTCTGAGTCTTTCAGATGATGCTGTCTTGACAGCTCTGCTATTAATAGTGGCATTTTCTCTGCTTTTTAAAAAGGAGAGATGTGCTAAACTGAAAATCAGTCATGTTGGTAACAATTTTTCACTAAGGGCAGATGCAGTGTACTAAGTTTTGTAGGAGGATTTACGTTGACAAAACCATGAAACACTAACTTATTTACAGTATGTCACCACATGTGGCTGCAAAATAAGATAGCCTTTCTTCAGAGAAATGCAGTAGAGTTGCACTTACTGTATGCTTGAATTAGTGTCTGTGTGAGTGCAAGACTTGACCTTTTCATTCTACCTGGAGATGAGAAAAAGTTTTGCTAAGCACAGGAAACGTGTGAGTACATGAAACTGCAAGAAGTCAACAAAAATTCCTTAGGACCTCAGCACATGTATCTGGGAAAAAATAAGTGGATTTTTTTGTTGTTGTGGAAGTACCTTTTACACCAAATATTGCTGTTTCTGTCCATTTAGCAACCACTCCACTTTTGGCTGAGATTATCCTTGGTAACAGAAAATATGAATGCTGTGGAAAAGTTAGTATTTAAATGTGAGTTCTCATACGTAAGGAATCGCAAATTATATGTCTGATTGCTCTGCTAAGACCTCACCTGGAGTACTGCAGCCAGCTCTGGAGCCCTTAACACAGGAAGGACATGCCCCTGATGGAGTGGGTCCAGAGGAGAGCCACAAAAAAGATCAGGGGGCTGAAACTCTTCTATGAGGACAGGCTGAGGGAGCTGAGGTTATTCAGAGAAGGTTCCAGGGAGACCTAATAGCATCCTGAAGAGGGCCTACAAAGAGGGCTGGAGGAGGACTGTTGCCAAACGTCTGTACTGATAGGACAAGGTGCAGTGGTTTGAAATTAAAGAACAGATTTAGATTGGATGTTAGGAATGAGTCTTTAGCATGAGCGTGGTGGAAAACCGAAACAGGTTGCTCAGGGTTGTAGGTGAGGCCCCGTCCCTGGAGATCTTCAAGGTCAGGCTGGACAAGACTCTGAGCAACCTGATCTAGTAGAGGATGTTCCTGGTGACTGCAGGGTGGTTGGACTAGATGAGCTTTGGAAGTTCCTTCCAACACAAACCATTCTATGATTCAAAATACGATTTTTTGTTTCCCAATAAACTGCTATTGAACCAACTACCCAGTGGAAAATTGAAGGCACTGTGTTATTACAAGGCAGAAAAACCCCTGAGGTTCTGGAAATTTTCAGTCATTAACATATTGAAATAATTTCATATTAATACATATTGTGCCAATGAATGCTGTGGTTTCAATGGAATAAAGCTGGTAAGTCATCTGATAGGTTTGGTTCTAGAAAGGGCTGCAGTGCAGCGAGAAAGCTCATAGTTCAGGATAAGCATCTTCAGAATTTGTGGGTGTTGAGTATATAGTCTTTATTTAGAATGAGTATCCTAAGCTGTGGTTTGTATGTTCAGTCTTTTCTATTGCATAAATTATTTTCTGCGTTGGTGGTCTTCTCTTATTTTTGCTTTTTCCTTGGTTTAGAGGATTACAATCCATTTCCAGCTGGAGTGGTAGACCTCTGGCTAGTGGCTATGGTTCTAATGACTCTGGTCTCCAGTGACATTGGACTCTAGTGACTCTGGACTCTAGTGACTCTTGATATTGTTATGTGGCAATGCCAGTGACGAGCAGTGTGAGCAGTCTGGCAGTGCTGACATGGTGGTAGGCCATGCTCAGCTTAAGTGCAGAGCCAGCTAGCAGTGTAGCAAAACAGTGCTGTGCCTGCAGCATGTAACTAAAACAGGGCACTGGTAGCTATAAACACAGAAAGTTATCTTGGGACAACAGGACATGCACCTGCATCAACAACCTCGTGTGTCGTTAGTAGTTGGACCAATAATCTATAATAGTGTGATGTGTGGTCACTCATAGGGAACCAATGGAGCTATGCCAACGAGGCTCTCTGAGTTTATATAAGTTGTAGAAGTTCCCCTGATACGCACTTCTGCCTTTCCTTTCTCTTCTTCTTCTATGCTTTACTTTACTGTGCTATACTCACACCACAGGCCTGCACCATAGGCCTGCAATACTGGGACAATAAAGGAACAATACTCCATCATATTGGTCAGCTGTATTGATTCCAATCTCTGTCGTCATCTATATTGTTACTCTTCACAGAGGCCCTGTACCCCTTCCTGATATATTCTCATGAGCTACAAATGGCTGGTTTCATTTTAGAGCGCTATCACTTTGCCACACTTGTCTTCCTTACTGGTGTTGTGTGAAAAAATAAAGAATGTTGGCCATGTCATATGATTTCATGTCATTCAAGCCTTACCACATTCTTAAATCACTCCATGAGCAGTTGTCATAAACAGTCATAATCTTCTCCCTGATGTTGTGAAGCATTACAGCAAACTACTGTAGGTCAGATATCAGCTTATTGCCCTTTATAATACTCATAATAGTCTGTAGCAGTTGAATAGAACCATTAGAAGAGTCATAAAAATTGTCATCTTAGAGGTAAGAATATTTTTTTATTAACAAGTCTTAAATGTGCACTTATTTGACATCAATTCTTTAGTTTCTGTTGTCAAAAGAGGATGTATATTTCATGCAACTTAAACTTTTCTGAGCAAATCTTGCTATCTTGGAGGATCCTATGAAGATGTTCCATGTTTTGAAAGGGTAGCTAGAGAGCCATAGTCACAGGTAGATACCAAGCTATGTGCCTGATTCCCAGAGTTTGCTCATGTTCCTGGAGCTTCTACTTCACACCTTTTAGGAGTGAGGTCTCTTAGAAGAGTTTGCTATAGTAAAGTGTGCTTTGGAAGTCCAGAAGTATCACATTTAAACATTGTCTAGCAACCAGTATCTAACCTAATGACATCTCTGCACACAATGCATATTATCAATAAAACTTTGGGGACTTGATGGATAGTGAAAGTGAAATGCTACCAGGTTACATAAATCACTGATTGATGAATCATAGTTACTGTCAGAGTTTTTTTAAGAGGAAAATATTCCAGAGAGACTTTCAAGCCTTTGAACTGCCAGTCAACCTACAGTACATTTGCTCCTTTAACTTTTCCTAAAGTATGTTCATGAGACAATTGGCCTCATTAGTGGAAACCTGATGACCTGACCACACAACTAATCTCTTTGTACTTTAAAAAGGAGGTACTGCCCAAGAGTATATAATTAACTTTCCAACTCTGCCCCCCCCAGTAATTTATCCTGAAAACAGGTTTTGGAAGTTGGAACATTTATGTTTTCTAACATTTAAAAATCTTCCAGCCTTCTTGCAAATTTTATGAAGAATAAAGAGTTTGTTTCTCTATAAGGTTTAACCACAAGGCTGGAAGACCTGAACCTGTTCTGCTAAAACCCCCACACTGGAAATCAGCGTGCTGAACCACGTTCTTAGGAGAGAAACTGTTACAGCAGTCTCACTAATTCAAACAAATAAGTAGTTATGTACACAGACAATGATTAATGTTTTGCACATAGACATTATCATCTCCAATGTATGGCTATGAATGCTTGCTATAAATGACTGTTGCTCCTGTGTAATGGGAAAAAAATGAGATGATGATGGTGAATTAAGGGTGAGGACCAGAACCCATGGCAGAGTTGAGGGTGGGAGACAGACTTGAATCTACCTAGTCTGTAGCTGACACACAGTGTTGAGGTGACAGGAAAAGAAATCTTACTGGGCAGTCAAACTGAATCTGAATTGAGGTTTCAAACTGTCAGAAGGTTTTGTGTCTCTCTGTTTCTGCATACACAGGGATAATCACCACCCCGCTTTCTTTGTTGAATGCAGATGGGCGCTTCCATATCTGGCTATCACCTATTAGTCTCTTTACTGGCCACTGCAATGCAATTTTGTGACTCCCCAGCATAGATATGTTTTAAAATTAAATTATTATATCATTATTTTGTCTTCTGAGAGAGTAGGTTCACAAATATCTTGAGAAGAATTTTTTTGCTTTATGCAGATGTTGTGACATTTGTGAGTGAAGATTTCTCTCCTTTATGAAAAGAGAGAAAATGTGAGTCTGTCTTGAGCTTTCCAGACTTAATTTTGCTGGTCTGTTCAAACATTTAACTGTTGGAGTGTGTACTTGGACAAGGGTATATCCTGGGAAGAAAATACTATGTTGTCCCTATTATAAATCCTCTCCATTAGTTGACCTGATCAGGTCTAGTGAGGGGTGGAATTTTAAACTCCCTTATGTCTCCTGATAAACCCCCATTAGAGAAGCAGATCTCAGGAGATACAGCTGAGGGGAAAAAAAAGTGGTTTCAAACATTGCCTGGGTTGTGGTCCAGCTCTAAAGTAATGGGGGAAATGACAGTGAACCTAATCTGTGTCACGACATCCTTATTTGGGTTGTTATGCTATCCTAGGTTCCGTGGGATGTGCAATCCGTGATTGCTATAATGCTCAGTTCTGTGGTGACACAGCTCATATTTCCAGCTCTCCCTGAATTAGTTACATGTATTGCTGTTTACAACTGGAATGCTGGGAAAGAGCTACTTAGTCTTCTGTTTCCAACGTCATGTCTTGTATTTAGAGTGAGGACAGAAGTGACTGCTGTATTTTTGGGAGGTAATTTGTCATTACACAGAACATTTAGACTAGGACCAATAATTGTACATCAACTCTGCGTTTTTTTACTGAGGAGTTTTAATGATTTGGAGAAGAGCACCTTTTATCTGTTTGAATTTCCCATGAGTTTGCATGACTAACTTTAAGGGGATCCAGACCTTAGGCTGGGAGCTGCTGGCTGACAGACTTCTTTGTTCCTTGGTCAAGACGAGATCTAGAACAACATAAGGAGAGATAACCAGCACCAGGTGTCATCTGACCCGGTGTTTATATGTCTAAAAGTCAGTTATCTAGACTAAGCTAGCTCTCTAGACTTTCAAATGAAAGAGAAAAAAAACCATTTCCTCCAACTTATTTTAGACAGATGTCTTCAGATGGGATAAATTACTATCTGGAAATATCTGACTCTCTGTTATGCTTGTTGTGAGACTCCAGATAAGGATCTTTGATGAGACTACTTTCTAACCATCTCTCAATGTATTTTCCCTATACTGATGCATTAGAATGCTTCTCAAACAAAATCTGTCCAGACAAAAAGACTACTTACAGTCTCCATCAGTGGTGGGCTGATAATGCAGGAAGCAACTTGGTGAAAATATATTTTTTATGAGAAATCCCATGAAGAAGATGGGAATTCAATATGCTGAGACACCATAGACTCTCTGCAACCATGAATTTACTGAATTCCATACACACTGAATTTTACATAACTTTACTGAATGTTGAATTGTGCCTTTATGAATATATGTTCATTTCATATTTCTACTCTTGAGGTGTTGTTTATTTGTTGAGGTATTTAATCTGTATATTTTTTATTTCATTTGTATCTGTTGCTGGCAAATAACTGGGAGTCACTCCTTACCTTCACTCAGCACCCCAGTGCTACTGCTGTAGGCTGTGTGCTGAAACAAAAGTGGGTTATAAAGGTCAAGATCTGCGCAACAGATGTTTTTCTGTGTCACTTAAGTGTATCCAAACACCGAAAATTCACAGAAGTCACTAATGTGCCTATGGGTGTATTCTTTCAGGAGCTTCTTTCTGCATTTCTCATGGGGCTATGGAAAAGAACACCAGAAAAAGCTCAAACGTAGACAGTCCTTGGAAAAACACTTGTCAGTTTGTGCATGTTTGACTGTATGTGTGTGCATGTATGTGCTTGAAAGAACATGCCCTGGAAATGTCAATTTCTTCATGTTGCTTTTAGAGAAAACCTGAGTTCACATTTAAGCACATTGGTGAATGAAATTCTTTTGACTTCTGTGACTGTTCAGCACATATGTTCCCACTTTAAGGCACTTTGCCAATATGCTTATATGAATTGACCAAAACTGAGTGTTATGTATAAGACTAAATCTTTTCTAATGGGCACTGTGAATCTTTGGGAAAAGGCTTTTAAACCTCAGAAGTCAGTTTTGATAAGCTGATGCATGCAGCAATTAAAGCCATCATCCTGAAGAGGTACTTCAGCTTTTTAAAAGATGATATTATTTTTTTTTGTTAAATTCTTCTTCCCCTTTATTGTTTCTTGCTTTCAAGAGGAAAAAATAAAAAAAGGGCAGTTACTTGTCTTCAGTTTCTAAAATGCACATTATTGAGGATTGAATCCAGGGGAAAATTTTGAAGTAATGTTCTCTAAAACAGAGCCAGAAAATCATATGATAATAGGCATAAACTATAAGTCACTTAAATTGCTGCATGAGCTATTTTTTCCCCCCTAATATGGACATAAATATTTATAACAAATTGTTAAGGATGTGTTTATTTGACTGGAATTTTTGCTTTCCATTTCATGTAGCTCTTTTACTGTGTCTGAATCTTCAGCCTTACTCAGCCTGAGAAGAAATTAGCATTGAGCAAAATAATCTTTCTGTCTCATCAAAGTTTAGTCAATGGTTATTTATTTAATAATTTATTTAGACCACCAGATGATGGCTTTTGTTTCACTGGCTTGCTTATTTCCTGCAGATACTGAAAATACTTGCATGCATCTCAGAAGCTCACTTTTAAGTAATAATGAAAGGTATGGATAGGCACTTCTGTAGACAAATTCATAGTGTGTCCTTCCCATGTAGGGATAGATGAATATAAATATATAAATATATAATATATATACATATAAAATATAAAATATATGTAGACTCTACCCTACAAACAGTTATGAAATACTAAGAAAACAGAGTGAGGGAGAAAAGAGTGGTAAATCCTTCTAATAGCTAAAACAGGACAAAACCTGGCTAAACTGAGATAGAATTATAGAATTATAGAATAAACCAGGTTGGAAGAGACCTTCAAGATCATCGTGTCCAACCTATCACCCAACACCACCTAATCAACTAACCCATGGCAGCAAGCACCCTGTCAAGTCTCCTCCTGAACACCTCCAGTGACGGTGACTCCACCACCTCCCCGGGCAGTCCATTCCAATGGGCAATCACTCTCTCTGTGTAAAACTTCCTTCTGACCTCCAGCCTGAACTTCCCCTGGTGCAGCCTGAGACTGTGTCCTCTTGTTCTGGTGCTGGCTGCCTGGGAGAAGAGACCAACCTCTGCCTGTTTACAACCCCCCTTCAGGTAGTTGTAGAGAGCACTACAGTTCTAGCTTATAATCAATGAAGATAAATACCAGGTATCAAGTTCCCTGTGCATTCTCCTAGACAAATCTCTTGATTAGGTGTTGCAGTCAGATTTGTATAACTACTGCCATTAGAATACTGAACTTGAGATATTTTTAAAGGTGATTCTCTAATGACACTAAGACTTCTATGTAGAACAAGGCTTAGTCAATATGCAGAGGGTTGTTGCACATGCTATGAGTACAGGAGAGAAGTCAGTTTACACCTGAGTGGATACTATTTTCTTTTGACATACACAATTGAACAACTGTATGGTGGGCATTTTTGGCTGTCTACTTAAAGGAAGCAAGGATGGCCACATGGAGTTAAGTTAGCTTTGTGCTCAGCCATTTTCTACCTCTGTTCACTACTGCTTTTTCGTTGTGCAGCCCTCTGTGAACACAAAGAAGTATGTGACAGAACTTGAACTACTGTTTTAATTGTGTTTATTTATTTTGTCAGGGGATTTCTTAATTTCCCCAAAGTGACAATGGATAAGCAGAGAAAATATAAAATGCAGAACCCCCCACCAAACAAGTAAACAAACAACAAACAAACCAAACCACCACCACACAAAAAATTAAACACCACACACAAAACCCAACCAAACAAAAACCCCCAAACCAAAAAACAAACCAAAAAACCCCAAAACAATCCAACCCTGTAAAATATCTTAGTGGGGAGTAAGATTTTAACTTAGATTTTACTTAAAGGAAATCTAGTTAAACTCTTAAGACAAATCCCAGTTCAGACAACCACCAAGTGTGATTTGGAGTCCATTATGAGAAAAACACAGAAACTAGTGCTGTATCTCTTATGAAGTGTACATTTTCTGAGGGAGAATGAGGCTTTTCACATATTAGAAGTATGCTAATAGATTTTACTTGAGAAATTTTCTATTGTGTAAGAAGTGAGAAGATATGCTTTTAGAAATTTATGTGAACTCTTATTATGAGAAATAACAGGGGAAAATGCCTTACCTCATGCTCGGGTGCATCACTGAGCAGGCAAAGATCCTCAGCTACCACTGTTCTGCAAGGCATTAGGGTGGGGGCTACAAAATGTTGTTCAGCCTAGCAGCAGAGTTGTAAATTTGTGAGACAATAACAGACCATGTATCAAAAATGCCAGCTATCTTGCCAGTGTGTTGTTTGCCTCTCCTGCAGCTTAACCACAAAGGTTTTGTGGTAGTCCAGGGAGGTTTTTCAAATGTTCCCTGAGAAAGCTAAGAAACACTCTCCTGGAGACTGGGCTCAAAGCCAGGCTTTCGTTAATCCCAATTCCACCCTCGCCACACATTTTAGACCTTTCCTTTCATAGTTATTTTTGTGAGTAATAGTTAGTACATTAGTAGCTATTTTTGTGAGAGAGACAAGCACAAGTGTCAATAAGACACTTGTCACAAATGAAGCCTGCTTCAGCACTAGTACTTGAAAGTGTGTCTACCGATTGTTAGATTTAATCAAAGTCACATATCTCTTTCTGTCACATTAGCTAGAATTATTTACACTTGGTCAAACTACTCTCTGATTTTGTAATGTCCAGTAATCAGTAACTATCAGGCACTCAGCCTGTAGGACAACCCCAGCAGCTATGTGACCATAGGTGAGTTTTTTATTTTTCCCTTTTGCATGGTGAACCATTATGATTCAACAAAAATCCCAAAGGAAAGGGTGTTACTAGTGACTATTTCAGTGCCTAATTATTAGCATCTTTGCCCTCCTTCAGAATCAACAACACCCTAGTTATATGGCAGGTAGTTAAGATACTCAAAAATAGATCCAGAGTGGCTGTTACACTGGGAAGAAGCACTTAATACCAGCAGCTGGGGATACTGAGTGATATTATTCCTCTGTGCTCCAGAGGCTGAGGTAATTTTCTCCACTTTTGGTTCAGACCCAGTCCTGTCCTACAGATGAACCTCTGAGTAATTTATACCAACTGGTAAGGGCTGCATTTTCTTCAAATCACTCCCAAGACATCGAGAAGAGGCTGATGGTTATGTCTGTGCTCCTCTCCATCCACTAACTTACATTTTAAACAGCCCCTTCAAGATGTGAGAAATGCAAATTCCAGTCGGACCTTGCATCACCCTTTGCTAGGACACTGCCTAACCTGTAAGTCTACACAGCTATGTACACTCTTGAAGTTCCTTTCTTGTTTGTGAGCACTCTCCAGACATCTTCACTGGGCAGGAGTGTGAGCACTTCATCCATACCTATCCAGCTCATGACTTTTTTTGGGTAGGGAAGAGAAAAAGATGGGCTTACTTTTTTTTTTTTCTAATGAAGAACTTCACCCACATCTTTAACATCTGAGTGAGCACTAAAGTGCACAGCTGAAAGCATTTGGCAAGACCACAAATTCTGCAGTAGCTATACTTGGGTTAATTTTCAACAATTTAGAATAAAGGTCAAAGTTTAAGTGTACAGCATCAGTAATTTCTTCTGAAAACCTTTTCAAAGCCATAAGTACCTATTTGTTTTGCCATGAGAATACTTCCCTTTGTCTCAGACTACCATTAGGTAAATTGCATTAGAATAGCAGTTTGAGCTGTGGCTAGTACAAGAAGATTTCAAAGTGGGTTTTGGAACTGAAAAAATAAATTAGTTTATTAAAATTCTGACCCCATAATTGCCTTCTGCTTGGTTACCTCATGTGATTTCTAAGCCTGTGTGTAAACAAAACGAGGAATTATCAGTTTCTCCATATGACTAAGCCAAGCCAAATGGAAGATGTAGTTTACATTGAAAGTAGGTTGTCCCCTTGGGACTCAGGCAAGGCAACTTGCAGAATATTGCTTCCTAGACATTTAGATCCAGATATTTGTGTGCTTATTTATTATTTCTATTTATTTTAATTATTGGTTATCTAGCCTGCCTGCTGTGGACAGCTACACTGAATAAGCCTGCTTTGATCCACACAGGACGTAACTGCTTATGTTTTTGAGCCAACCTCATTCAGCCAAAGCTACACCAGCTGTACTTCATGCGTCTGCTTTTGTAGCTGTGGCATATAGTAAAACTGTCTACACTATGCTTCAGCTCTTTGTGCACTATGTAAAGTGGTTGTTTTTTAGAAAGAAATCTTCTGATTACCTGTCTTTTTCTAGTTGCCTGTGGAAATTTAGTCCAGTAGTGGAGATGACTGGAAGAGGCAATTGTGGTGTCACTGCTAACTTCTTAGCCTGCCAAATATATGTTCCTAAACTCTACAAAAATGGAAAGAGTAAGGCACTGTAAGGAAGGAATTTATTGATCTCATCCCTGAAATTTCAGTGAACATCTCAAGCTTATGAGTAGGATTCAAGTGTTGTTGTTTATAGTTTAGCTAGTAGGTCAATCAGAACCCAAGTGTTCTTTGGCGTGAATATATAGCTGCACCTGGCCTGTGCAAATTCCTCAAGTGGTGTGTTACAAATTTAGTCCCAATATGACTATCCTAGCAGCGTAAGCTGCCTCTCCTCTTGCTGTTGGCTGAAGAGATACTAACTGATGTTCACAGAAGGAGATACTTCCTCAGAGTTCTCTGATCCTAGGAGGTCACCTGTGTTCAGGGCTGACCTGAGCAGTTTAGATTAGGGCTTGAGACCATAGTTCCACAAAGACTTGAGGGAATGTAACACTTCACTGCTGCTAAAATGGACTGGTTTCTCTTTTCGTCCTTTCCTACTCTGCTTTCCTCTGCACTTTGTCCTCATCTTCTTGGCTCTCCTGCTCTTTTGCTTATGTAGATCTGACACTTGTTGAACCTTTCTGCAGGCCAAATCAGCTCACTACCTGGAAAGCAAACTTTTTCCTGCACTAAATTTCTGCCTGTTTAATGAGTTAAACAGGTTTTCAGAAGAATCTGGAGAACCCAAGCGCAAACCCAAGGTAAGCAACAAGAAAGTAAAACGGAGAGCAGTGAGATGGAAGTGGCGCCAATATTGGTTCATCTTTAGGCACAGAAATGGTAGTCTGAGCTCTAATCTGGATTTCAAGTGTGGTATAAATGCACCTGACTGAATGAGTGACACACCTACATCTTCTCAATTAATCAAGGCTGTTAGTCTGTGTTGGCTTCAGTTTCATTTGACCAAGTGTGACCAGAGAAATATTTTAAAGCCAGGGAAAGCAACTTCAGAAATATAGCTAGAAATAACTATATTTTATTATTCAATTAATAATCTTACTAATCTTCACAGTAAAAAATGGATTGAAATGCATTTATTTAACCATAATTTGTGTTTTGAGGCAAGGTAATAAGTAAAGGCCAAAATCACCATTTTGTCATCTCTAATTTTATGAGGGGTAGAGAGGTTTCTGATGCACTCAAAGAAACTTGGACAGATATTGCTAGCTGGTTTCTTTTAGCACCACAAGAAACAAAAAAAAATCTATTATTAGCCAGATATGGTTCATAGTTCATAGAATGATTTAGGTTGGAAGAGGCCTTAAAGATCATCTAGCTCAAACAACCCTTGTCGTGGGCAGGGACACCTTTCACTAGACCTGGTCACTGAAAACCTCATCCAGCCTAGCCTTGACCACCTCCAGCAAGGAGGCATCCATTACCTCCCTGGGCAACCTGTTCCAGTGTCTCACCACCCTCACTGCAAACAATTTCTTCTTAATCTCCAGTCTAAATCTGCCCTCCTTAAGCTTTGCTTCATTCCCTCTCGCCATATAGCTACAAGACCTTTAGGGGACATAGTCTCAAGCTGCGCCAGGGGAGGTTTAGACTTGAGATGAGGAGGAAGTTCTTCACCGAGCGAGTCGTTTGTCATTGGAATGTGCTGCCCAGGGAGGTGGTGGAGTCACCGTCCCTGGAGGTGTTCAAGAGGGGATTGGACGTGGCACTTGGCGCCATGGTCTAGTCATGGGATCTGTGTTGATAAGTTGGACTCAATGATCCTCGAGGTCCTTTCCAACCTTAGTTACACTGTGATACCGTGATACCTTGTAAAAAGTCCCTCTGTACATGTCAGTGAAATGCAGGGACCAGCATGGTAAGGGGCAGAATGTCCTTGATAGCAGAAGAGGGCAGACCGTTCACCCTCTGGCATTGCTGGTGGGTTACAGTTTGAATAAAGATAAGCCATAAACTTTTCCCTGGGATATAAACTTTTATGCCAAATTGCAAAGAGCATGCAAAGCTTAAATTATCACAGTTTAGTACTGTGACTGAACACAGTTTGTATAAGCACCTTTAAGCAAAGTAGGAACACAAACTGCTTGTATATCATAGTTAAGTTGCTGACCACCTACACTTAATTGTAAATTAAGTATTTCTGGGAATGCTGTAATGCTGCATTACACTTTTATGCTGAAAATGAGGGGGTAGCTGTAGAAGGAGTTAATGCCCATGAATTTGCTAGGAATCAAGTTAGTTGAGAAACACATTTGAGAGGATTAACATTGTTGTAGAAAGCAGTATTTGCGGAGATTGACTGGGAGGGAGCTGGGTGGAGGAATGTGAAAAGCAGCAGAGTCCTATTGGTGGGCTTGTCAAGGACAGCTTGCTCTCCAGTCAAGTGAAGTGGAAAACATAGAGAAAAGCAGGTGCTGCAGGATCGCCTAGGAAAGCATACCTGAGACGAAAAAGAGGAAATTAACCTATATCCATCCCTACTATAAGGTAGGGCTCTGATTTGCCCTGATTTTCTTCAGCTGACCGCATCAGGCAGAGGGAACTGTATGGAGTAACACCACTTTGTGTCAGTCCTTAGAGAGAAATCTTTAAATTGGTGCTCTCCCTTGTTTAACTCATTGTGCTAGCCCTCAGATGTAGAGGGGCTTTTACAGAAAAGTCCCTGGAATATATTGCTCCTTCTCTGAACACTTTTTTGGGAAAAATGTAAGATGTGTAAGAAAGCAGGTGGCTTAACACTACCAGAAGCTCTATCTATCAAGTTGAGATGCAGATTACTAAAAGTAGGCAGACAGATCTTGGAAGGGGAAATGGAATGGAGTCTGGTTTGTTTCCGCTTAGAACTTAAGCTAGTCTGGTGGTTTGGGGATCTAATTTTAATGCCAAGAGATTAGTCTCCAACACAGCTTATATTAAAATTAACTGACTTACATTGATGCCAGTGGAAAAGGGGAGGCCTCAGAAGAACATGCAGAGCAGGACTAAATACCCTTTTCCTTGCTAGCAAGGGCAGGCATAGGAAATAAAAGACCATGGAGACAGGTATACAACAATCAAACATAACAGTCTCCACAGTCGTGTCTCTCATAGTGGTCAGTACAAATGCTTGTGAAGAGGACTGAAAAGATATATTACAGACAAACTTGCCCTCAGAATATTTCTTCTCCCTGTTCTATGCTTACTGGTTGTATGGATCTGACAGCAGTCAGTGTCTGAGATAACACATGTCAAATTGCCTAATGTATAGGCTTGTAGCTTTTGTTGAAAACCAGTTTGGAGTGAAGATGCTCAAATATCAAATATCTTAGGAAGAATTGGGATTTTTGCAGATATGGGATGAAAATGTTTCTTTTCTTCTTTCATCTTTTGCAATACTCTAAGGGGATCATTGGACAGACTCAGGCATCGGGATCACTTTAAAAAGGCAACATGAAGGAAGCTGAGAAGCCACGTGCAGAGGACAAATTCTGTTGCATTTCCAAGCTGAAGGTACAGAAGTGTTTTAGCAAATTTGTATCAACACACAACTATAATGACTTGCACTTGAGAGTAGTTTGGCAGAAAGTACAATCAAGCCTAAATGAATGAATAAGCTTTGTTTCTTTCCTTAGCCTTAATACTTTAACCAAGGTCAGCCAAGTATGTAAACAATTGTGTTGCTTTTCATGTCCCTGAACTTTAACAGTCTGTGATGTGTTGGAGGTATGGTTGGTTGGCCCTTTGAAGCCCCACCTCTGAATTTGCATAATCCACCTGGTCTTACACATTTTTTTTTCTACCTTAAACCAGTGAAATTGACCTCACTGACTGTGACATGGCAGTAAAAATTGCCCTAAACTATTCCAGTTGTCGAGAAGTGCTATAAAATGCTGTAAAATAGCTCGGGTTTAGTAGTAATTCAAAGTCCAAATACATTGCTTGTGCTCTTCAGCACTTGCAGCAGATGTATTTAAAGCCACTATTGATTTAATTTCATAAATACTAGTTTCAACAACCCTGTAGGATTTGAATGCCATTGCATATATTCATATTGTATGCTGCCAGTTGATTCTGGATTCTTATTACAAGAACACACAGTTTATTCTTGTTCTAAATGACCTGTTCTGGGCTCCTGACCTCTATTGAGATGGCAGAGGGGATACAAGACCAAGCAATTCAATCAAAGGAAACGGTTTTAGTTCTGCAAGTATTTTGTCACTCAGATGAGCGAAGAGTGCAGAGGTCTTTGCATCCGGGCCTGGCTGCAAACGATTTTCAAGTCCTGCAGATGGCAATCTTGCAGCAGACACGCAGTGGGAGAGGTCGTGTTGTACCTGTCTTGGCTGGGAAAATGGGGCTTAAGGTTTCTGAAGATAGTCTTGTTCAATGGGAGCAGATGAAGAACAAATTAGTTCTTTTGTTGTCGTTGCTGTTTTGCCTTTTGTTTGTTTCTTTCTTCCTTTAGAAAAAAAACATAACTCTGTGGACAAGGGTAGATGCTAGGATTCACACATGTATGAGTGGAACAGAACTGTTCACTTATTTTACCTGGAAGCACATCTTTGGTGGGGAAAATAACTGTGGAATATTCCTAAATGTAGAAGTTTGGATTTATAATGCATTCTCTTCTTTCTTTCTAGGTGTTTCTGCTGACACTATCACTTGCATTTGTTGGTAAAACCATGTCTGGTGCTTACATGAACAGCATGTACACACAGATAGAGAAACAATTTAACATACCAGCTTCTTTAGTGGGGATCATTAATGGAAGCTTTGAAATTGGTAATAACTCATTTTAGTATTCATTATTCTTTGAGTATATATTATGTTGGCTGAGCAATGTATTAGTGACTCTCATGTCTGTGTTGATTACCATATGTGACCAATTTTATCCTACTGTTCCAGCTGGTACTCACACATCTAGTGTCTTGGAAACTAACACAACAATTTAAATGAGGAAGTTCAAGGTTAAAATCTGGTTCAGCTAATTTCTGCACTATCTTAAGACATCTGACAAAATTGAACTAGTTTATGAACTTTGTATTGAATCTTTCTGACTAGACCAGAAGTATTTTGTGAACTTTGTTTGAATTTAAGCATAAGTTATATTTAAGCATGTTATATTTAAGCATAAGTTTAAGTTATATTTAGCATTTTACAGTTCTTTTAATCAGTGACTTCAAAGTGTACTCAATAGTATTTCAAGATTTTGTATCTCCACAACTGTAAAGAAAGTTCCCAGTTCTAATTTTAGTGACACTTACCAGTGAGTTTTATTGCCCAGTGATAAGCTTATGTCTTGTCATTGCCAAAAAGATCAAACAAAAGGCTTCATATGTTCAAACCCATCTAAATAGAGATCCTCAGCAGATATGTTTTATACCCTAAAGTCACAAAGTATAGCTTTATTATCTCTAGCTCAGCTGAGAAAATGGCCAGCACAGGCCCACATATATTGACAGGGAGGGGAGTCAAGGTTCCTTCTCCCCCTTTTCCTGGTCACCTACATTTGTATGTGCAAGAAGAAACTCTGAGCAGCACCCTGCTGCTCCCTGCAGAGCAGTGTGATGGACTGCTCAAAGTTATGATAGAGAAAGAATAGTGAGAATACATTTTTGCTTTTGATAAGGAGGAAAATATAAGAAATACAAAAGAGCCAAAATTAATGAAGTGATATATAAAAGGCTTAAAATATTAAATAAATTATCCTCTCATTTGCATTTTTCTATAACATGTTGTGGCTTTATTGGGAATAATCAGAATAATATTTGAAGTTACTAAGAATCAGTGCAGACAGAAGCAACTTATTAGGACCATGTAAGTGTACATCTTTAAGTGTTGTTCAAGCCACTGGTTCAATACAGTCTGCCTAGCAATTATACATAAAAGGGATGTTATCTTCTTTCAGAGCATGACGCTCATCAGTCAGAGATCTGTTTTTGTTCTTTTGACAAAAAGATCCCAAAATTAGGAGGTGTGTGATTACTGAATTGCTATTTTTATGGGACCTGATTCATAACATGCAGCCTGATTCTTTTCTTAGTTGCATGGCAATAAACAAAGAGTAGAGAAAAAACAGCTGCTGCTGAAGCAAAACTGGAGGAGAAATGACTGAAGATTTTTAGGACATTTGTATTTATAAATTGTGCTGGGTACAAAAATCTATACATTTTTATTCCTTTCAAACGGCTACTGAAGTTAAGATTAACTTATTATGCTTTTATCTCTTTATGTCGTCTTGTATTTATTATTTGCAGTACAAAACCAATTGGATAGATATTTCTTTATGTTTTTATTCCTTTCAAACTGTTACTGAAGTTAAGATTAACTTATTGTTCTTTTATCTCTTTATGTCATCTTGTATTTATTATTTGCAGTACAAACCCAGTTGGATATGTATTTCTTTATTTTCCCACACATTGCAAAATAGAGGATCCTAGAAGAATGACTTCCTAAACCAGCTATTATTCTACACCCCCTGGGCCTAGGCTTTAGGTAGAGTAGTAGGAAATTTCTTCTCTACAGAGATGAAGTTAAATATCTTTTTTCACCATGGTGTCATTTCCATTTTGCCTTCTATTCTCATTGTCTTTTCATGCAGTGTGTAAGAGGGATCAGGGAATTGCTGTGTCATTTTGGCAGTTTCCTGACTAGTTATAGCTTTCACAAGACAAGAAAGGTAACAGATATTGAGCTAGTAAGGTATAACCAAATTTTATGTTGTACTTTAAAGGGTTATAAGGATCTCTTGGTTTGTAAGTATGAATCAGATTCTCTTTGCAGGCAACTTGCTGCTGATAGCATTTGTGAGTTACTTTGGAGCAAAGCTTCACAGACCCAGAATAATTGCTTTTGGCTGCACAGTTCTGTCATTTGGATGTCTTTTGATATCACTTCCTCACTTCCTGTTTGGAAGGTGAGTGTTTATCTTAGCTGACAGCAGATTCTGTGATCCTTACTTGCCTTAATCCATAACTTCTCCCACTGAAATAGTGCTGCTTATTGAGAGGCACTTTGCTGAGCATGGATATGATATCATAATTGTAGAGCAGCTTGTTTTGTTTTGCTTGTGAGATAGCTCTAAAAGTCACTGATCACTTCATGAGGAGACTCACCCCTATGCTGGGTCCTTCTCTTGCCTTTGCCTTTATCCTTGTGTTACCTCCTCTGTGGAGTCTCTGAAGAAATTGTGGCCTGTGATACTGTGATGATTTTTAAAGATGTCTTTGGTCTGGAGACTGGATGTCAGCTCATACCTGATTGCTATGTTGACAAGGCCCTTACAGTGATTGTTTTAAACAACTTTTCCACTATTTTTGCTTGGCTTAACAAAATACTCACTTATTCTTGTCTATATTTTAATAGGTGAGATATTTTTGGAGAGTAGAAGGTCCTCTGATGTTATTATGTCCAATGTAGCATGGTTCTGACAGCACTGGTGGCACTCTCTGATCAGAGTGTAAATTAGATGAAAATGTAGGAAGAATAGAAGAGAGGGTGGTACAAGAGATTTCATTAGGATGTTCCATCAACTCCTTCAGTAGCGTCTGTTACAAGATTATATTACAGGCTAGGTAACAGTCCAGGTAAAACATTGGGTTGATTCCCTGCTATAGTACCTTTGTTCCTAGTTAGATTTGTTACTGAGACTCAGCTTTTGAGGTTGGTTTTCTTCTTCCTATAGCTATGCATTCTTCTTCATTACTTGACTACAGTAGCTTATTACTGAAGTACAGATGTATGAGGTATTTCCCCTTAACCTATACATGCTTTCCTTTGTTTAAAACAGGTACCATATTGAAAGCAGTATTTCACAGAGGGAGAATTTTTCAGTCATGCCTGTGTGCCTTGTTAATCAAAGCTTGTTCTCTTTACCTGCAGAGGATCCATCAACAGGTATGACTCTACCAACGGCTGCTAATACTTTTCCCCTCAGTTTTTGTAGTTTTTATAGTGTTTAAGCAAATAGGACTTTACTTTTACTAGCAATTATTTCAGGGTTCTGCTTTTGACCTGTATTTTTTGTCTAGAGAAAATAGCCTAGCTTGTTTCTTTAATCTGTGACTCCTGAGCTGAAGCTTGTTTTGTTTTGTTTTGTTTTGTTTTGTTTTGTTTTGTTTTGTTTTCATAGAGTTTTCACAATACCTGAACAGGTTGGTTAACATCCCTGTCAGTTCACTTTGGGGGAATATAACACCAAGTTGTTCTCAGCAATAGTCCTCTTCTTGACTTGAAACACTGATACTGTGAGGTGGTGAGAAGCATATTTGGCTGGTGGGTAGAAGGTATCAGGATGCTTTTTGTTATACTACACAAAAAATAAAAGAATGAGAAACAGAGCAAAATATGGATTCCTCTTTCTTTTTGAGAAAAGAGAAAGTAATTTAAAGTAGGCTACAACTAATAATGGGAGACTGAATCATGCATGTACGCTAGCAATATGCATATGAAGTAACTAAGAAGTCAAAAGACCTCAAAATGAGGTTTGGATTAATCTGCATCAAAGGGAAGCATTCAGTCTGAACCATCTCCTTAGGCTCCCTTTATTGTTGGTTAAAGAAGGCTATGGAACTCTTGCAGTGTGTCTTTTGCTGCAAGGATGTTCATGGCCTGTACGGTAGGGGGGTCAGATTACCTCCTGGATGCACCTAATGATTGTTGGAAATGTAGATGATGGATGGACGGCACAAATGAGGTGAGATGAGCCCCACAGTTCATTGCATTTTGTGAGAGTGTTTCATCAATGTATGCTAGAGCTGGATCACGTCTGAAATGTTGTATGAACACAGTGACATCAATCCATGGTGGTGGTGTGTTGCAGTTCTCTGTGTCTCCATTTAGGAACGAATGCGACTTCTAAGCTTTCCAAAATGGTGTCCCAATTAGGACATTAATTTTTCCATCTTGACAAGGAAAAATTGAGAAAATTATATACTTAATAGCACTTGGCCTTATCTTTCATGTGAAGATTTCAGATACTGTTCTTCATTTCATAAATGCATAAATTAAACATCTTCTTTTATACTATATAAAGGTAAAGCATCTTCTTTTCAATCATACAGCCATTCCATATGTACATCAGAACCCACAGATCTTCTAGCCTATGATTATACTTTGGTAAGGTGATTAATAGTTTATGAATAAGCAAACCAGTGACATTCAGACATATCAGCCTACCTGCTGTGTGACGCAGAAACTGGTTTGGATTGGACCACATGTGCATGTGGATTGCTTCACCCATGTTTGCTGATAGCAATCTGACATTGATACAGGATGTCCAAGCTTTGCTCTCTGGACAGTAATACTTTCATTTAGAAAATCACCAGTTGCTGCTAATAAACAGGGTTTTAATTAATTAACAAATTGGCAATGTGAAGTCCCAACACGACAAAGTGAACCAAACACAACAGTGGAGCCTGAAGTAGATTGTATGGGATGAAGAAATTTGAGTTCAGGGAGAGAAAGGAAATTCTACAGGTCATATAGTTCCTGGTGTAACTATCCTGATGTAGGATAAAAAGGATTGTACTGCAGCATAGTATTCTTCTACTGAGTTATGTAAGAGGATTGATAAATGAGAGTTGAGCATGTGCCTTATGAGGAAAGGCTGAGAGTCTTGAGGCTTTTTAGTGTGGAAGGGAGAAGACTGAGAGGGGGTCTAATAAACGCATATAAATATCTGAGGGCTGAGCGTCAAGAGGGAAGGGACAGCCTCCGATCACTTGTGCCCTGAGATAGGACAAGAGGCAATGTATGTAAACTGCAGCAGAGGAAGGTCCATCTCAACACAAGGAAGAGCTTCTTTACTGTAAGGGTTACAGTGCACTGAAACAGGCTCCCCAGAGAGGTTGTGGAGTCTCCTTCTCTGGAGACTTGCAAGACCCATCTGGATGCATTCCTGTTCAACCTGCACTAGATTCTATGGCCCTGCCCTGGTAGGGATGTTGTACTTGAAGTTCTCTGGAGGTCCCTTGCAACCCCTAATGTCCTGTGATCATGTGTATCTCCAGGTAGATGCAGCAGGTTGTCTAGACCAATCTGTATGGATCTTGATTTCAATCAAGAATTGTATAAAGGTCACAGTGAATCAGAGGCCTCCTGTCTTCAGAGCAGTGGCAGACAGGCAGATTGCAGGCTATGGTCCTGTGAGTGCCTGCTCAGGGAAACACTGACCTCCTGAGTTGCAGAGATATCATGGAGGTAGAAAACCTTTCCATAGCATTTACAGTAGAATTTTTATGTATTATGTTCTAAATCAGGATTTGCACTGACCTCATGATGTTCCAAATGGATAGGGAGAGCATTGATATGCAAGGTAAAAACCTGTAGTGCTAGAACAAAGCTTTGAGATAAAGCTCTAGACTGATGTTTCCAGGTGGTGAGGGCTGTTGTATAGAGCACTGGCTGAAGCTACTAGCAAACAGACAGTAATTTAGACACACAAGAATTTATTTTCCCTGTGTTTTTCTGGAGGCTTTTGAACTTCAGTGAACCAGAAGCTAGTAGCCTGAATCAATGGAAAGAAAATGTAAAGCTCATAATTCTAATTCTATGCAAAAGTAAAACAACACCACATCCCCTGCACTGGCACAGATTTCTTGTAAGCCAGTGGTGGCACCTCACTGTGACATCGAGAAGTCTTGTTTATTTCAGACAATATTCTTAAGATCAAATGACAGTGTATGTGCTTTATAAAACCATTAGATGATTCATTGCAAAAGACTACTGGTTTTTGGAGACAGAGTCATACTGTTCTTGCTAGCCCACTCTTCCAGCCTGTACAGGGCTCTCTGTAAGATGTCTTTCTCTCCTGATGTGTACACCTCAACACAGAGTTTGCTGTCCTTAGAAAACTTGTTGAAAGTGCTATCATCCAGAACATTTGTGAAGATGCTGAATAGCGTAGGGACCAGTATCAGTCCCTGGGGGCATCCTACTTGTGACAGGATTCCTGCCTGATTTAAAGCCATTGATCACCATCCTCTGAGTATGGCTTATGAGATAATTTCTCACCTCTCTCACAGACTGTCCATCCAGTCTGTATCTTGCCAGAGACCTCAAAGATCATCTATTCTAACCCTTGACCCAGCACTGAAG
Source organism: Melanerpes formicivorus (assembly GCF_026170545.1). Lineage (NCBI taxonomy): Eukaryota > Metazoa > Chordata > Aves > Piciformes > Picidae > Melanerpes > Melanerpes formicivorus. Next base: position 7,800,834 of record NW_027142360.1, on the reverse strand, counting down.
GGTCAACACTAAACCATGTCCCTAAGTGCCAGGGTGACATGCTGCTTGAACACCTCCAGGGATGGTGACTCCACCCCTGCCCTGGGCAGTCTATTGCAATGCTTGTGAAACCTTGCAGTGAAGAAAGATTTCCTCACATCCAGCCTAAACCTTCTCTGGCACAGCTTTTAATCATTTCCTCTAGTCATGTCTCTTGGTACCAAGGAGAAGAGGCTTCCTCCTCCTCACTCCAACCTCCCTTCATGTAGTTGTAGAGAGTGATGAGGTCTCCCCTCAGCCTCCTCTTCTCCAGACTCCAGCAACACTCCCAGCTCCCTCAGATGCTCCTCATAAATCATGTGCTCCAGGCCTTTCAAGTAATTTTTAGAATATACATTAATTCCAGCTGCTTATCTTATTCACAGAATGTGAAAAAGAGCCTGGGTCCTTGCTGTGGATATTTGTCATGATTGGAAACATAGTACGAGGGATGGGTGAAACTCCCATCATGCCTTTAGGCATTTCATATTTGGAGGATTTTGCCAAAGCAGAGAATTCACCTTTCTACCTAGGTAAGTCTGTCCTTTCATGATAACTCCCCTCCCCCAAACAAACATGCAGAAAAGCAAAAGCAAGGATTATTATGACTCTCTTCAGACCAACAGGAGAAATGACGGACATTATTGCCTTATCGATATAGTCATACTGTAGAAGATGTAATTTAAGTAGATATGAACATGTTGAAATGAGGCCAGTTTTAGACATAAACATCTATTCAGTAGAGCTGTCCCAAACATATACCATGATTCAAGAAAATAATTAGGTCCAGGTGCTAATTTACTGTGTTTATTCCTTTCCATAATTTAGGATGTCTACATACAGCAACTGTAGTTGGCCCCTTCCTTGGCTGCTTGCTGGCTTCATTTTGTGCAGAACTGTTTGTTGATCTGGGATCAGTAGATGCAGGTAATAGATGAAATATATAAAATCTTACATATCAGTCAGTAAACACAGTGGTATATTTATCAGCACCAAAAGAGATTTCTTTGCTAACCTGAGATAACTTCATTTTATCTGAGTTTGCTGGTTTCTGTTCCACAGAATGGAAACTGTGTATAATGTTCAGTTCAATAAAAGGCCTGAATTCATACATACACAAATGAAATCCAACAAGGACAAGCCTTGCATCTGGGAAAGAACAGCCCTATGGACCAGTATAAGTTGGGGACTGAATTGTTGGAGAGCAGTGCAGAGGAAAGGGACTTGGGCGTCCTGGTGGACAGGATGACCATGAGCCAGCAATGTGTCCTTGTGTCCAAGAATGTCAGTAGCAACCTAGAGAGGATTAGAAGGGGAGTGGTTAGTAGGTCAAGAGAGGTTCTCCTCCGCATCTGCCCTGGTAAGGTCACATCTGGAATATTGTGTCCAGTTCTGTGCCCCTCCTTTCAAGAAGGTCCTCAGGGAGCTGCTTGGAAGACTCCAGCACAGAGCCACAAAGAAGCTGAAGGGAGTGAAACATCTGCCTGCCGAGGAATGGCTGAGAGAGCTGAGTCTCTCTAGCTTGGAGAAGAGGAAACTGAAGGGTGACATCATTCATGTTTATAAAGTTGTGAAGGGTGAGTGTCAGCATGACAGAGCCAGGCTCTGCTCAGTGATGTCTGAGCATAGGACAAGGGGTAAAGGGTGCAAGGTGGAGTGTAGGAGGTTCCATGTGAACTTAAGGAAAAATCTTTTCACTGTGTATGTGACAAAACACAGGAACAGACTGCCCAGAGAGTTTGTGAAGTCTCCTTCTCTGGTGACATTCCAAAGCTGCCTGGATGTGCTCTTGTGTGACCTTGTACTCTGACAGGGGGGTCAGAGTGGATGATCTTTCAAGGTTCCTTCCAACCCCTAAAGTTGTGTGATTCTGTGAATCTGCCTACAAATTATTTAATGAACACTTGTGTCATCTGGTTTAACACAGGAGAGAACCAGGATTAATTTAATGCAAAACATTGAAATTCACCAGAAAGCAGCATCAGAAAACTGGAGACTATTCCCTTTCATCAGCCTCATTTTAAGAATCTTTACAATGCTTTCATATGTCACGTGTCAGAGATGACTAGGAAAGCACCATGACAGCAAAGAGTGTTTCTGAACTCATGTAAGATCTGTGGGCTTATTTCTTTTTTCTTTCTTTAATTTTGTGGTGTTTGTGTGTTGTTTTGGGTTTTTTTGTTGTTTTTTTAGAGGAGATAACTATCACAGTTACTGATGCACGCTGGGTTGGAGCGTGGTGGTTGGGCATTTTGATTTGTGCATCACTGAATCTGCTAGCTGGAATACCTTTTTGGTTTTTGCCCAAGTCACTTGTGAAGGAAGGAGAAGCCAATGAACTTGAGGAGGCAAATGAAAGAGGTGTAGCACCATTGCAAGAAAGTGACAAAACTGAAGAAAAACAGACCATGTATGAAATTGCTAAAGGCAAGTTATGTATTTTACTTCCTCCTTCATTTAGTCCTTAAGATGCAATTTCTGTCTCTGTATTTTTGTAAGTGAAGATAGATCCAAGGTATGAAATACATACTGGTTTTCTTCTCTCTGTAGTACAAAGGGTTTGCATGGGAATTTAGAATGGCTTCTTTCAGAGGAAGAAAGTTAATTCCATCGATCCAGGATCTGAATTCACTCCTTTTCCCCTCTTGCATTTCAGGTATATGTAGATCTGGGTCTTTTCTTTCTGGTAGAGGATTAATGCACTAAAATTTGGTTGAGAACTGTACAACTCTGGGAGCTGTGGAGAAGTTGCAGATATTAATTGCTTGTACCCCGCATTCACCGTGCAGAAACCCAGCACGAGCCTTGTGTCCAAGAGTTGAACTTAAAGCCATAAAAAGCAACTGACTTGTGCTTAAGTGTCTGATAACATTTAATGGTTGTTGAGCAAGGATCTATTTGAGTTACAGTTATTTCTAATACCACTGGCAACTTTCACATCTGTGATCTTCCAGACCTGTGTATCTGTAGGAAGGTGGTTTTTTTTAACCTTCCTTTTTTTTTTTGTGGTGCCAGTTGGAAACATAGGTTTGTAGAATATGTCAAAGGCTGTGATTTTCAGAGTAGTCTCATGGTTTTGTATACCTAGCTCAGGGCCCCTTGACAGAATCTTCATTTTTCAGAAAGTAAGTGCCAAGTGCCAGGCACTACCTCTCCATGGTGTTTCAAGCAGAGTACTGCAAATTCACCATGCTCAGAGTGAGTACTCAGATCTTGACTCATATTGCAACTTAATTTTGATAAACGTGGCATCTTTATCTGCTGTCATGTGGCCTTAAAGGAATCCATGAACCAAGTACTACTCTGGTGAGGAAAGGTTCTTAGATTAAGCTGTGGGTCCTAGTACTCCAGAGTCCTTCAGGGCTTATGTTCTCTTTATCATTCCCTCTTTTTATTGGTACAAATCTCCACTCTCCCTGAATAAACAATCTTTTCTCTTCACAGAAAGGTTGATGTTGGAAGGAACCACTAGAGGTCACCTGGTCCAACCTCCTGCTCAAGCAGGACCACTTACAGCCAGTTGACCAGGATGTGTTCAGATAGCTTTTGTTTGCTTGTTTTTTAATCACTAGGGATTTTGAGTTGAAAATTGAATTATTTATAGTGAAAATTAATCTATTTTCCAGAAAGGTTTGGTTATGAACTACATGGCCTGTATATATATACATATATATATATATATGCTGATTATTTACAGTGCTTTGGATATTTGAATTTTTGCAAGACTTGCATGCAGATCCATCCCCAAAAGTTATTTGCCTGCCTCAGAAAGATACCTATGTGACCTAAGTGGTCCCCACTTTTAATGTAGCACAGCCATAGTTTGCAGATGCTTTCTGCACTTTCTTGACAATAGCTCAGCACATTAATTCATAGAGAGCATTAGACAAAGGGGAATTGTGGGGGTTTTATGGTTCGGATGCTGACTTAATAGGCATTATGCAGAGAAAAGACCTGTGGAAATTAATTCCTCAGTTGCTTACTTGGCTGAAGACTGGCAGATCCAGATATTGAAAGTACAGTGGGAATAACTGCTGTCCCAGCCTTCTTCAGACCTCTTCTGTCCCATCACTGACAGTAACAGTAACTAAAATCAGACATCATACCTCTGGGGACAGGTCGTCACAGCTATCTAGTGTGTTTGCACCCCTTCCCCCTTCTTGTGCCTTTGCATTCCAGGTGCAGGAAAAGAGTTTTGGTGAATACTCTGAGGGCATGGGAAGAGAGAATAAGGAGTAGGAAAGGTGGGGCAGTAGCTGATGCTGCCGATCTGTAGGTACAAAGTTTGCCTGCTGTACAGCTAGAAGTTGCAGAATGCTTTTATGAAAAGGTTATTGCTATGATTTTAAAACATTATTTTTTCTTATTTGGTTGTTTGGTTTGTTTTGTTATAAGCAGCAGCACACACTGGTGTGCACATGTGTGTGAGGTTATCTTTGTGTAGCGGAGACATGTTGGGCTAGCCCAGGTTGAGCAAGTATTCATTGGCCGGTTGTGCCTGGCCAAGCACAAGAATTAACCCGATCTAGTTAAGGGACATTTCTATTCCCCTCTTTCCTCCTCAGCCACACTGCAATGGGTGATTCATTTCATACAGCATCACACTAACCCGTTACATTATTTTATTCCAGATTTCATCCCATTCCTCAGGGCTCTGTTTCGCAACCCGGTTTATATGTTATTTATATGCATAACTGTGTTACAGTTCAGTGCCTTTGATGGCATGATATCCTTCATGCCCAAGTATCTGGAACAGCAGTTTGGAAAGTCTGCATCAGATGCCATCTTTTTAATTGGTACGTTTGCATTTTGGTTTGCTCTTCTCTACCACACAGGAACGCTTCTATGCAAATTCTCACAGGTTTTATGTATATGTCCATGTGCAAATGCCTCTACAAATGAGAGATTCCACACTACAGATATTTCTATAGAATTTTCTGCTAAGCATTTCCTAATTTTCTGGGCAGAATTTTATAACTGACTTCCGATCTTCTGAACTGGTCCAGAAAGTTCAGCTGTGGTAGAAGCCCCATCCCTAGAGGTTTTTAAGGCCAGGCTGGATGTGGCTCTGAGCAGCCTGATCTAGTGTGAAGTATCCATGCCCATGGCAGGTGGGTTGGAACTAGATGATCCTTGAGGTGCCTTCCAACCCTAATAATTCTATGATTCTGTGATATGAAAGTTGCACCACTGCTCTGAAGGAGGTTATGCTAATTTACCACAAGAAAGCGTGGGCCCAGTGCTTGTATTATCTTGATTAAAAATGATACCATCAACTAGAAGGTAGACTTCAGGTCCATGAAAATGGAATCACCAGCAGTTTTAAGCCACAGATGGATTGAACATGTGAATAGCTGAAATTGCACACAACCTCCAACAATTCCCATCATCTCCTCAGCTATCACTCTGGGGCTTTCTGAAAGCCTGAAATCCTCTTTCATATGTAGAACTCTGTGTAAGGAAAGCACTGACCAAATAGCTGTCTTTTTTTGGTTACACTGCCTTGTCTTTTTTTATGAGTGAGGGCAAGGTGTCCATGCATTGGGAAATGGTAACAGCAAGTAGTTTTAGCATGAAACAAATATCCTGAATCTGCAGAAGCCTTTATATGGTTCCTCTTTATCATGTCATAAATTCTGAGTTTTCTTCTGTTTGACTCCAATGACTTAATTAGACTAGAATTTATTTAATCATTATAGAATAATCATAATACATCTAGCCATACTTCTGTGCCCATCTTTCACAGTAGTTGCACCATTGTCTTTAAAGCCTGCCACAGAATGTCCCAGATCCTATGAATGTATCACCCTCTATGACTCTCTTGCCCTCTGTTACTAGTGTTTAGGAGCTGTGCATCCAAAAGCACGTTACTCTCATATATCTGTGTTGTTTTGGCATGGTACTGGTGAGTTGGTTTTCAGACAGACTATGTCTTGGTTTTGTCTCAGAATGTATAGTACCTTGACAGGATTCATACTCAGGTTTAATATTCTTCTCTTTTCTGACTGTCATCCACAGTCAAGTAATGGTAGAGAACCAAAACTGCCTTGAGTAAAGCCAGCCAAGCCATATGATGCTTGTGCAAAACAACTTCCTGAATGTCTTTCAGAAAGTCTTTGCTTCACTAGAATAACAAACAGCAAAGAAGGGTAAGAGCACTTTCAGAATTCACATATCAAACTGAAAGGCTCTTCCTCCTTCCTGCGATGCTCACTGCGCATCAAGATGTGCTCCAGTAACTTGTCCTCCTGCTAAGATTCTCTTTCAGCTAGGGAGGCTGAATTGAAAACCTACCTTTTTTATTTTTATGTGTGTTGGAGCTGGATTGCAGCTCTAGACTGCAATTTTCCCATTAATCATTTCAGTCCTTCACTCAAGGTTGCTCCCCAGACTGTTACCACCTGCTGCTGACTTTGGCTGATGTTTTAAGTGGGAACTAGTAGACACCTATTTCTAACTAGTTAAATTAGTCAGTCACAGGCAATATATGGGCCTGTCAAACACAGTCCTCCCTTATGAGTAGGTTTTATGGTCTCCTTTATTTTAACCTGGAAGTTTCACTTGTTTAAATAGGTGTTTACAACTTACCGGTTATATGCGTTGGATATTTTTTTGGAGGCTTATTCATGAAGAAATTCAAGATAAATATCTATCAGGCTGCGAACATTGCATTTTGGGTATCTTTACTGGAGTACCTTCTCTACTTTGGTGCCTATTGGACTGTCTGTGACACTTCACTAGTGGCTGGCCTAACAGTTTCCTATGAAGGGTATGTTCTTTACAACACAAGAAGACTTAAGTTTTATGACACCAGAGTAATGGTTCTTGTTAAGAGTCAGCCAGAGGTAGCTTTACAACATTTTAGCTTAATTATATAAATTCTCAAGGTTTTATTCATTGCATGAGATCTATTTTTCTATTATCCCTATTTTAAACAATAAAATGTATTAAAAAAGATATCCACATCAAGACTCATGCAATTGCATGCCTGTATTAATCCTTTTACTAATACAATTATACACTCAAGTCAAATGACTGCAGGTGAAAATGAAAAGTGGTTGATGAGATCAGGCATACCTGAGTGCAATTCCAGAATTACACAGGGAGAAAACCCTTTCTTTATCTTATGCTGGGTTAGTGGAATTTGATTTATATTGACTTTATCAGAGAATGTTTTATCTGCAGTTTCTTGATTTAAAGCCTGGCATTAGTCTTTGGGAAGAGTTGTGTGTCTGTAAAATGCATATCTGTAAGGGCTGTAGACAGTCAAGAATATACCTGTCATAGATGAGAGAAAATGGAAGACATGCTATAAATTGCTAACACTAATAACATAATGTCATATCCTGTAGAAAGGCATCACTCCAGCATAGAAGCATGTAACATTGTGTCCTGGAGCAACATTTGAGCTAGAATAGAATTTTAAGCATTGCAAAGGGTATTTAATTACTGAAATGTTTATTCACCTTCTAAATGTATTTCAGAATAGAGCAAGTTTCATATGCAGAAAATACTCTACTTGCTGGCTGCAACAGGGATTGTGATTGCCCACTTAAAATATGGGACCCTGTTTGTGGGAACAATGGAATCACTTATGTATCACCTTGTCTTGCTGGGTGTAAAGCCTCAAGAGGAACTGGAAAAAATGTGGTAAAGCATACATTTTATAGTGCTGTAACCATGACATATAGTAAGTGAGAAATATCCATATTGGGTGGAAAATATCCATACATGTACATTTAATTGATATAGAAGGTGATAAATAGAGTTAGACATATTTATTGGGTGGCAACAGAAATTTCAAACTGAATATGAAAGTTACTTTTAAGTTTAAATTAGAGCACCAGCACCAGAACAAGGGGACATAGTCTCAAGCTGCGCCAGGGGAGGTTTAGACTCGAGGTGAGGAGGAAGTTCTTCACCGAGAGAGTCATTCGTCATTGGAACGGGTTGCCCAGGGAGGTGGTTGAGTCATCGACCCTGGAGGCGTTCAAGGGGAGATTGGACATGGCACTTGGTGCCATGGTCTAGTCATGGGGTCTGTGTTGATAGGTTGGACTCGATGATCCTCGAGGTCCTTTCCAACCTAAGTGATACTGTGATACTGTGATACTGTGATACTATAATATAATGAAGAAGCCTCCTGTTCTTTTAATAGTTGAAGGAATCTTAAACACTTAAAATGGAGTGAGGAATTATCCTCAAGGTCTCCCCGTTGGTAATGTGAGCCCCCAAGAACATTTCCACCATAATGAAATTCTGTAGCCTGGACTTAATCTGTAGATTTAAACAATTAACCAGGTCTGAAAGAACTTTCATTATCTTAGTTCATGACACATGAAAACCTTGTAAGTTCTAATCACATTGAAAACATTTTAAAATACTCAGTTCAATAAACCCCCAAACCATAGAGATTTTAGAAAGCCTTTGTACTTTACAAATATGTTAGAAAGGCATATTAGATGACAGCATGGGCCAGGCACTGATGTTCTTGCTCACCTTGGCTGACATTTAAAAGCCCTTGTTCTGACAATAATCTCAATGACTTTAGTAGAAGCAATTGTTGGAGTGAGAATATTGCAACCCAGCCTCAATCAAACATCTTTGGTTTCTTCTCTCTGATGTACAAAAGACCACATATTAGGTTAGAAAAAAGAGGGTCAAATCTGTTATCAATGGAAGGGTCACATAACTAGGCTGTTCTGGGAAATAGAAGGGCTTTCTTGATTATAGACTCTGAGGAAGCACAGTTCCAGCTGCGTAAGAGAACTAGAGGTCCTTTCCCCTCTCCAACGCATATGCCACACACAGATGATGGTTGGATCTGTGCCCGGCAGACTGGGAGAGAGGCTGCCATGCGGTGCTGCATGTGTGTAACATACTCATTGCAGGAGTAAGCTAGTGCCAACTCTGCAAGTTTCACACTCAGTGAATGAGTTCTGACAAGTCTAAGTGCTTAACACACTCTTTTGACAGGTATTTGAAAACTGCACCTGTGTTGCTGCCTCAGGGTATCCATCTCAAAATGCCTCTGCAGTTCTGGGCCAGTGTGAAGAAGAAGAAAACTGTGACAGGATGCTTCATTACTTTTTAATACTGTCACTAGTCTGCAGCTTCATTTTTTCCTTAGCAGCCATGCCTGGGTACATGGTGTTAATAAGGTACAGTAAAATGTCCTTGTCTTAAGAAACCTGCTGAAATTTTTATTCAGAACTCAAACACGCCCAGAAATTAGCAATCTGTTGGTGTATGGAGGAAGATCCTATGTCATTCCTGCCCTATGTTAAGGCTTGGTGTCGTGTCAGCTTAATAACCTGTTGTTGCTTGTAGCTATTAGCTGCATCCTGAATTAATGTAGGACTGAGACATTGAGAGGTGTGTGACGGATGTTTATTGATCACATCAATAAAATGTTGATTAAGGCAGGACTATCTTTCACCTTGTACTGATCTCAGTCCAAGCAGATAACAGTACAATAGCTTTTCTTTTTGTGATTTGGCAGCCCTAATTAAGGAATGTCTGTAAACATCCCCTAATGAGAATGATGAACTCTTTCAATCAATGGTCTGTTTAGAATGTGATGAATATGCTGAAGACTTTGATTAAAACCCCCACAGATTTTAGCATTATAATTTTATCTTTATTTTATTATATTGTGTATATATAATATACATATAATGAATATAATTAATATTATCATTTTATTATATGTATGTATTATGGTTTTATTATTTTATATTAATTATTATTTTGTTACATTACTATTTAAGCATTACATTTTCACCGCTAATAATTGGTGTACAATTTAATTCTCATGTAGGTCTCTAAAGCCTGAAGAGAAGTCCTTTGGAGTGGGTATCCATGGACTAGCTTCAAGAGTTTTTGGTAAGAAAAGCTCTGATGTGAACGTGTCCAGAGAAGGGCAATGAGGCTGGTGAGAGGCCTCGATCACAAGCCCTGTGAGGAGAGGCTGAGTGAGCTGAGATTGTTTAACCTGAAGAAGAGGAGGCTCAGGGGTGACCTTATTGCTGTCTACAACTACCTGAAAGGAGGTTGTAGACAGGAGGGGATTTGTCTGTACTCCCAGGCAACCAGCACCAGAACAAGAGAACAGAGTCTCAAACTGCACTGAGGGAGGTTTAGGCTTGAGGTGAGGAGAAAGTTCTTCAGAGAGAGAGTTGTTACCATTGGAAAGGGCTGCCCAGGGAGGTGGTGGAGTCACCATCCCTGGAGGTGTTCAAGAGGGGATTGGATGTGGCACTTGGTGCCATGGTTTAGTAGTCATAAGGTCTGTGGTGACAGATTGGAGTTGATGATCTTTGAGGTCTTTTCCAACCTTATTGATTCTATGATTCTGACACATAAGGATCACATCAGGGCTATGGGCATGGTAGGAGTCTACTCATTCTCACTGTTGAGATAAAGTGTGGAGCTTTGACTAGGAATCACAGCTCATATTATAACATATATGTGTTAAACAGGTTAATATTTGTTTACTACTATTATTTTTAGCTGGAATTCCTTCTCCCATCTATTTTGGAGCTTTGATAGACAGCACTTGCTTGAAGTGGGGTACTATGTCTTGTGGTGAAGAAGGAGCATGTAGAATGTATGACATTGTCACATACAGGTATATTTTCTACTTTAATTTCTCCTTCTTACTGTATTATTCAAGGCATAGAGATGGAATTTTATGTTATTTATATTTTCCTAGTAGACAAACTGCTCCTGTATTAGATTGATTTGGAAGAATGTTAGCTCATGAATACTCAGAAGTTTTGCTCAGGTGGTCTGAGCTGCTCTGTTCAGGGGTCTCTCTTTTCCCTGCAGAGAACACCATAAGAACAGTAGGTGGCTAATCCCACTGGCTAAAATAGTTTGTGCATTTTTACTGATATGGACATGTTCTGTGTTCTCATATTGATTCATCAACAAGTGTAGAGCCCTGCACCTGGGGAGAAATAACCCCATGCATCACTGCAGGTTAGGGTTTACCTGCTGGAAAGCATCTCTGTGGAGGACATGCTGGTGGACAAGTAGTTCACCATGAGTTAATAGTGTGCCCTTGTTGCCAAGAAGGCCAAGGGTTTTCTGGGGTGCTTTAAGAAGACTGTGGCCAGCAGGTCGAGGAAGGTTGTCCTCCCAATCTACTCTGCCCTAATGAGATGACATATGGAATATTTTGTCCAGTTCTGGGCTTCCCAGTTCAACAGGGACAGGAAAATACTAGAGGGAGTCCAATGGAGGGCCTCAAGGATGATTAGGAAGCTGGAGCCTCTCTCTTACAAAGAGAGGTTGAGAGATCTGGGGCTCTTTAGCCTGGAAAAGAGAAGACTGAGAAGGCATCTTATGCATGTAAATATCTACATGCATCTAAATATCTAAATGCATGTAAATATCTATAGGGTGGAGGTCATGGGCTCTTCTCAGTCACAGCAGTGATAGAACAAGGAAAAATGGACACAAAATAGAACACAGGTAGTTCCACCTGTACATAGGGAGAAACTTCTTTACTTTGAGGGATGTTAAGTACTGGAACAGGCTGCCCAGAGAGGTTGTGAAGTCTCCTTCTCTGGAGACTCTCAAAACTTACCTGGATGCATTCCTGAGCAACCCAATCACACCAGCATTAGCAGGGAGGTTGGACTAGATCTCCAGAGGTCTCTTCCAAAGCCTACCATTCTATGACCTACCATAAGATCCAAAAGGACAGGGCACAAGCTTTAGAGCAGCTGGACAATCATTGTAAAACAATGTACACTGAGTAGTTTTGTGAGTGTTTGTATTTTTTGTAATGAATGCATGTATTTAATGAAGCTCATCCTTCATTTCAGGTGGCTTTATCTTGGCCTGCCAGCTGTATTACGTGGAGTGTCCTATATCCCAAGTGCACTAGTGCTCCTTATTTTAAAGAAGAAACTTAAATCTGAAAACCAGGTCTTATTAAATGCACCAGTGGAAATGCAAGAAGCATTGACATAGCATTCCAAAGCAAGATATGTTGTGGAAAAAAACCTTGCAGTGTAAATTTTGGATATATCCTTGTGAAAGATTCCATAATTTAGCTAGTGAACACTTGGACAGAGATTCATAGAATTACACACACTTGTATGCTAATCATATAATAAAAATATCACTTCACAAACATGTTACAGGAAAAATGTGTTTGATGCAAAAGACCAAGGAGTAGAAATAAGAAAACTTTTGACATGCCAGGTTTGAGTTGTCTAAGCAAAGGGCTGTGAAGCAGGAATGTATGTTTTCAGTCCTGTTTTCACTGAAGATAGCCAGAGTTCTGCAGCTGACTCTAGCAGTGCCAGATTTCACCTTGCAATTCTCCAACAGCTTCTGCCACATCCTCTCTCATTGACTGTAGGCAGTGTTTGTAGTTTCTTTGGGTCTGTTTTCCATAAATGTATTTAATTATTTCAGAGGGGGCCTGTTTGTTATTCTGCATAGGGTAAGTGACTGATACATTGGGAGCCTGGTTTATGGCATGGTCTGGGTGTTGTGGTGGTGATAATTAAAAAAACCAATAATATTTGTTTTTTAAATGCAGTGTCGTGGTGATATTTTAATGTTTGCATAGTGCGTGGGCAGGGAAAAGCTTTCAGGATTTGTCAGGGGAATAACTCACATTAAGGGGAATAGAATGATATTTGTGAGTACTTTGTCCATCATATTGCTGTCTGCTAAATCATATATCTTCTCATTCTTGTCAAATTATTCTTTGAATGGTAGGTGATTGTAGTTATCCATGTTGTTTTTGTGGTCTTTGTCCAACTGTTATTTCTCTCAGATGTGATGCTGCACTGAATGCAGTGTCCATCTGGGGTTCACTGACAATGAAGCTGTTGTCTTCAGGTGCCTTAAATCATATCTCAGGAAAAACACACATACAGAAATCCCTGCTGATAAGGTGTATGTCACACAAGGTCTATTTTTTCTTAAGTATAGTGCAGCCATGTTTAGCTTCTAGGTTGTAGCTGCTATTTTAGGATCTTCTTGTTATAGGCTGAGACTCCTGCCTACTCTTGAGTCATGAGGAGATGCAGTTTTCAGTATTCAGTATTCCTAAGGTTGGAAGGGACCTCAAAGGTCATCAAGTCCAATCTGTCACCCCAGACCTCATGACTAGAGTAGGGAGGACACTACTGCCCACTGCAGGCTTTGAACTCACAACCTTCCCATTAAGGGTCTGATGCACTACCAAATGAGCCACTCTTTGGCTTCAGTGCAGAGGTTCCTTAGGTTTGTCTGCAGGTGGCCATGCAGTAACTTCTGAAGCTCTTTTGTTATGGCTGTTGGAAATAAAAAAAGAAATTTTCAGATTATTATTCCCTACTGCATAAAGCATGAAGAGAGCTTTGACTTTACCATAGACTAATGCTTTAGTACTTGAAAGAGTTTCCGATCCATCTCAAGGGTAGATGACGTAGACTTACTCCCTTTTTATCCACCTGAAACCTTCTACAACCCCCCAAAAAATGGGAAGGCTATTCCCCCAAAGCAGTTATGTTAGTTAAGTTGTATTATACTTTACTTTAAGGTCTTTTACTAACACCAAATATGTATGTGCTTGGAATTGCTTCCTGCCCTTGTGAAATCAAAGATGAAAGATCCATTACTTCCCACAGAACAGAAGTTTAAATCTGACTGTATTTTTCCCAAGAAAAGCTGGACTAAATGATCCTTGAGGTCTCTTCCAACCTGGTATTCTATGATTCAAATACAGGAGGTCCTTACAGTTAATTCTTTTGAAAAGATGTCACAGCTCTTTCCTCCCTTTGCATTGGATGATAGAGCTGAGCAGGTATAACATGAGGAAGTGGAACAGATGCAGACTGTAACAGAGCAGAGCACAGGTCTTCCAGAAGCTTTGTGGACATTTGAAGCATAGCTCATTTTCAGTATTGTTCTTGCTACCATAAGGCACTTACTTAAGGGCATTATTCTTCCTTGTGGATATTGGATTCCTCTAAAGCTAGAGTTAAAAATCTTCTCCAGGCATTTAGTCACAGTTTGGTGCCAAGGTAACCTGGGAAACATGAAAAGTTACAGGGCACTGAAGTTTCACAGCTGCAGGAAACAAAAGGGCTTTGTTAGATAGGCAAATCTGTGCCATTTAAATGAACCACTGCCAGAGTCAGGCCTAGTTAACTCACTGTGTTGTGAAAGGGAAGGAAGCAGAGAGGAAAGTTTCCTAGTTTTAAATTTAGCATTTTAGTAGATATATTAACTTTGTCTTTAAGTGTTCCAGTTCATCTGTTTGAGAATGTAGCAGTGAGCCAGCAGTGAGCCAGCAGTGTGCCCAGGTGGCCAAGAAGGCCAATGGCATCCTGGCCTGTATCAGGAACAGTGCAGCCAACAAGAGCAGGGAAGTCATTCTGGGAGCTGGGGTTGCTTAGCCTGGAGAAGCGGAGGCTCAGAGGAGACTTTATTGCTGTCTACAACTACCTGAAGGGAGGTTGTAGCCAGGCGGGGGCTGGTCTCTTCTCCCAGGCAACCAGCACCAGAAGAAGAGGACACAGTCTCAAGGTGCACCAGGGGAGGTTTTGACTGGATGCTGGATGTTAGGAAGAAATTCTTCATAGAGAGAGTGATTGCCCTTTGGAAACGGCTGCCCAGGGAGGTGGTGGATTCACCATCATTGGAGGTATTTAGGAGGAGACTTGATGGGGTGCTTGGTGCCATGGTTTAGTTGATTAGGTGGTGTTGGATGATAGGTTGGATGCGATGATCTTGAAGGTCTCTTCTCAGGGAGGTGGTGGAGTCACCGTCACTGGAGGTGTTTAAGAAGAGACTGGATGAGGCACTTGGTGCCATAGTTTAGTTGATTAGATAGTGTTGGGTGATAGGTTGGACTTGATGATCTCGAAGGTCTTTTCCAATCTGGTTAATTCTATTCTATTCCAACCTGGTTTATCCTATCCTATCCTATCCTATCCTATCCTATCCTATCCTATCCTATCCTATCCTATCCTATCCTATCCTATCCTATCCTATCCTATCCTATCCTATCCTATCCTATGTATAAATGCTGGCTTTGTGTTTGTGATAGAAATGTGCTATATTAACCTGTATAGCTTCTGAACACAGTTTTGGACAATACTACTAGCAGCCGAAGTTCACTTTCTTTTTCAGGCATTTCAATTACAAGGCTTTTATCAGTCCTTTCCATCTCAAGCTGAGTATTAGCACATAACTCCTCCCTACAGGCCTCTTCTCTTCCAGGCAAGCCTTGCAGTATCAGGAGCTAATTCAGTCTGTGAACATGGAGAGAGGAACACCTGGAATGAGATTCGGCATGCAAAAACAGCCAAATCACTTTTTAGTTAATATAGGTTTGGTCATGCGATAAAAACTGGATATATCCAGCAAAATGTTCTTGGCTACTGCTGCTTTTTTTTAAACAGAATTGTTGTTAGCCTTTTCCTTTCTTAATAAGGCATAAAGTGTTCTCAGTTATGCTAGCTGGGATTTTGAACTTTCATTGTTTAGGGCTTTCTCTGAGAATGTGGAAAATTACCAGGTAATTGCCCCTCTTTTGCTTTGTTTGGGGAGTCAAAGGCATAGATTTCTTAAATCATGGGAGGCTTAAATCACAGGGCAAAAACCGGTAGATCCCTTTAGAAGGTGAAATGTTAGGTATTGCAATGCCTAATGTCCATTCAAGAACAGGCTCTTCAGTAGCTCCATGCCAGAAGCTCAATATATACCTGTTAATTTCCAGCAGAGGTGCTTTGGGAATATAAACATCATTTGCTCAGGGCAGACATTCATGTGACCATGAGTGGCAGCTTGCTGGAGGATCCTTACAGCTTGGGCAGTGTTTGAGGAAGGTCCTCACTTGGAGAGCAGAAAGCTCACTAGAGATGGGGAAATGGTGGTGTAAAGGGAAAAAAAAAGTTCAATACAAAGGTTTTGCTGTTTAAAGTGCCTTGACCCTCTGTGTTTGTGTAAAGGCTGCCTAGCTTTATAATGCTATCATTTAAGTGGTTCCAAAACAGGCTTTGAAAAAACCAAACTTCTCATTTGTGGTTAATGAAGACAAAGTGGCCCAGTTCACGCTGTACCTTTGCTGTTACCATTGTTTCCAGGCAGCTCTCTGGAAGGCCAGAGTGCAGGCAACTGCCCATTGTCTGGCACAGGATGATTTTTCCTTTCTTTTGTAGGTAGTAAAGCAACCTCAAGAGTTCTTTCTGACATAAAGACAAACCCATATATAAAACAAGCTTAGGCTTATGTGGAAAGTTTCAGAATTTAAAATGATTTCCAAATCTGCTTTATTTCTGTGCTTTTAGTTTTGGTTTCCACACACCACTCCCCCCACCATGCTTCAGTACCTCAAGCTGCACTTTAACTTGGGATATTTCTCCTGGAGAATCTAAATAACTGGATACCAGCATTTGCAACACTATTGCTACCACTTCATTACTTCCACTTATGACCAGGAGCTTGCAGAAATATTCCTAACAAGGTGTATATATGCATGCACACAGACACAGAGATGGACCACTTCTGCTGTTCATGCACTCCCATTTTTCAGGCATTACACTAAGCAACTTGTCTTTTAATTTTAATTCCTTTTATATAGGAGCCTGGCTTCTGAAATCCTGTCCCAAGTGCTAGAGAAGTTATTTCTAAACTCAAATACACCAAAACCAAAACAATTCATTGTTTCCAACTTTCTCTGTTCATTTTATCTTGTTATGTTTTCACTTCAGACAAGGCCTGAGCAGCAGAGGTTTGATACAGCCACGAACTTTCCTCACAGTCAGAGACTTCAGGTCCAGTGTAGTTTTTGTCTGTATTAATTTGCAAAAGCAGTGGTAGGTAGAGAAGAGCTTAGATTTCTCCAAATCCTATTTCTGTATGAACATTGTGAGCTTGCTATTACACCCCTCCATGGCAGCAGGCAGTGATATTGTTAAAAAAGAATTATGACTTCAGTAAATGTCTGGTGAGATGAAGAGTGTGATAGTTGTGGGAGAGCTGTTTTGCTTCTCACTATGAGCTGATAAGTCCTAAAGAAATCTGTATCACATGGAAATCCTTTCTGCCATATATTTAGGTGGCTTTAGTAGTAAAGGTGAGCCATTGTAAGCGTTCATTGTTGCTGGGATGACTTGTACCTTCCTCCTCCCTTCCCCCCACTTTACTGGGCTAGAGCTCAGTCATTCTTCCACATGTAGAGATGACAAATAGGGAATTACTCTGTGAAATTCAAAGGCCTGAATGCCCCAAAGTGAAAGGTGAGCTGTCGGTGCTCCTTTACACGTTTATTATCACAAACTCACTGAATAGTGTCTTGTCTAAATGAAATTACAGGAAGAGGGAGCACCAAGATTAGTCTGCATGTACCATTAGTTTAAAAAATGCAACAAGGGGAAGAGGGTCAGTTTAGCCTGTGTTTGCATGGAATCCAGGAAACTCCAGCATGCAGTGATCCTTACTCACTAGTTTTGCACTAAAGGATGGCAGGCAGAAGATAGGGGGTGCTGCAGAAATCAGACCAAGGCAGCCAGGCAACAGCCAAGGTGTAATACCTGCCCATAACATTTAGCAAGTGCAATGACTGCTGAAATAATAATCCAGACAACTCTGTGAAAAAGAAAGGTGCATCATCATTTTTCATTTGCTTTTGGTTTTATAATCAGGTACTTACCTCTATCCCTCACTAAAGGCTTTGCCAGACACCAGTGTGTTCTGCTGCAAGATGAGTTGGCCTTGGTCAGTTTGGATTTGCAGCACACCTCTGGTATGACCTGGCTCTGTTTGAGAAGAAAAGCTACTTCCCAAGAGTCTCAGGCTGGCAGAAAACTCCCTGGGTAAAAGTGTTGCTTGTGATAGCTAGAAAAGAAGGGCAACAGGCAGAGGGTGCTGCACTAAATAAATGACACTACAACAAATGAAAGATTATTCCTTGGCACACATTTATTATCCTTGTGAAGTCTAATTTTTAAATCTAGATGGCTTGGCTTTCATTACTTCTCTGGAGACTGTTTTATACCCTGTTAATTTTACTGTCTTATAACATTTCCCTCTATGTGACAGAAATCCTATTTTGTTCATTTTTAATTTTGATGTAGAGCTTCTCATTTGATTTTTTTTTCTCTTTGTTGTTTTTACTTTCTTCAGGTATTTACTTCTATCAAACTCCCCAAATGAAGCCTGTACCTTCCTTGTGCACCCAGCACCTTATGATTTGTCCCAAAAATGCAAAAAATTTGTGTGATGCTCATCTAATGAATATCCTTTTGTTCTGATAGCTGGTTCTTGACTGGCATATTTCTTTATTACCTTGAAAAAGGTCTTCCAGCATTGCTTTAACCAAGTTCTTCCTATATTTTTTAGACTGTGTGATTATTTTACCAGAGATATTTTTCTGTAGTTTGTGCCATTTGCAAAACAAAAATCAAATCACCATGTTTTTTTTTGTGCAAACTGTGTTGTCACTGGCCATTCTGACAGTCAGTCAGTTACACAGACTAAATGTCAGAAATGGTTTTGGATCTTTTTTTCAGGGACCCCTGTTTTTGCTTTTCCAATACAAGCAAACAATCAAAACCAAACAAGAACAACCACCAAAACCCACAAGCAAACGAAAAACAAAGCCAAAGCAAGCAAACAAACAAATAACAAACAGAAAACAAAACCAAATAAACAACCCCCCCAAAACCCAGTCATAGAATCATAGAATTGTTAGGGTTGGAAGGGACCTCGAGGATTATTTAGTTCCAACCTCCTGCTATGGGCAGGGACACCTCACACTGGATCAGGTTGATCAGAACCACATCCAGCCTGGCTTTAAAAACCTCCAGGGATGGGGCTTCTATCACCTCCTTGGGCAAGCTGTTCCAGTATCTCACTCCCCCAAAAAAGAAACATGGGTCACCATGCTGCTGCCTGGAGTGGAACACCAAAATACTGCCTTTTCAGTGTTTACAACTATATCACTGTGACTTCTCTTGCAGACTGCAGAAGAATATACCTTTATACATTCCTTAGTGGCAGAAGTTTCCATTGGAATCTTGCCTGAGGTTATGCTGCACAATAGTTTTTGTGATAGTTCACAATATGTTTGCTTTAGATAGTCATGTAAAAAATAACCCTACTCCCTCAAAACCAATTACTGCAATTCATGCCTGAAAATCCTTCAGGCATAATTTCATGAAACCCCCAAACTTTACATAAAATATTGCTTCAAAAAGTATCTGTGAGACAGGCAGATGTTGGTCTCTTCTCCCAGGCAGCAGAACAAGAGGACACAGTCTCAGGCTGTGCCAGGGGAGGTTCAGGTTGGATGTTAGGAAGAAGTTCTATACAGAAAGAGTGATTGCCCATTGGAATGGGCTGCCCAAGGAGGTGGTGGAGTCGCTGTCATTGGAGGTGTTCAGGAGGAGACTTGATGGGGTGCTTGGTGCCATGGTGTAATGGGTTGGGGCAGACCCCCTCCCCACCACGCGCAGAAATAACGACTCAGACAAACGGATTGCAAAAGTGATGGAAAGTTTAAATAGAACAGTGAGTGCGTGCAGAGAACTAGAAATACAGTGACAAGAGAGAGAACCCAAAACAGACCCAGAGAAATCCCATCCCTACCTGAGGGTGCACCCAAAACCCCCAGGGCTCCTCCTTCCCCCCCCACTGCTAGGCTAGTCTCAGCTGGCCAGATCTGAGACTGCCCATCCCCCCGTGGCCTTGGGCCTAACCAGGCCCATGGCCGGGAGATCTCTACCCCAGTTACTGAGTGGCGAGGAGGAAGGAAAGAGGAAGTGCCAAACCCCGCTGTGAAACTTATAGTGGTGCAAGGGATCATGGTAGGAAATAACCTAATTTCCTGTGTTCACCCACTGGGCTGGACTTCTGGACACAGGAAACACCCCTGTAGCAGAGGGCACCCAGCCCAAACTACGACACATGGGTTAGTTGTTTAGGTGGGTTGGATTGGTTGATGGGTTGGACGCGATGATCTTGAAGGTCTCTTCCAACCTGGTTTGGTTTATTCTAAATAAAGGCTCTAAATAAAAGCTGCCTTCCTTGGAATTGCCAGGTGAAATATGGATCTAAGGAGAAATTAGGAAATATTTTTTCCTTGAAGCTTTCCACATGAGCACTTTTTAAGTGAAAGCACAGAGTTGGTAAGTTTTCTTTAATGCCTTTAAAAACAACATTTAGTAGTAATAACCCTCTGTAGTCATGTAAGTAATGGTAGTCTTGCATTATAAAAGTGCCTCAAGGTTTCTTTGCATTAAGGAAAACTGAAGGTAAGCTTACAACATTCTAAGGTAAAAACAAACTGGTATTGAGATGTTCCTCCTATAGTTCCTCTTTCAGATAGTGAAAACTCTTTAAGAATTACTTAGCAATCCCTTAAGTTATTATTGTAGTTTTGCATGCAAGAGCTAGCTAGCACCTAAATACCAACTGCTTTGGTAAGCAAAAGTGATCGTTGTGCTCACAAGAGTTCTCTCTGACTTTAATCACATTTGCTGGAATCCAGGGGGGGTTCCACTCATTTCACCAGCAGAGAATTAGGTTATTGTCCACAGGGAGGTGAGATTGAAAATGCACTCCTTGTGCAGGTATGTTACTGGAACTGCCCAGGGTTAACTATTTACACTTGGAGGGTTTCTCTCCATTAAAACTCTGCACATGAGGGCACAACTACCCTCCTCCCTGCCCTCTGCCTTAGGCACATTTTGCACTCCTGCAGAGCTGGCACGGGCAGTGAGTATCTCCTACTCTGAGCTGGAGTTTAGAGAGGTCAGCAGAGATCCTGACCTGAGAAATACATCAGCACTACCACATTTGAAGGTAACTTCTTTTGATTTGTATTCCACTGTAGGGTTCCTTGTCTGCTTTCTTTTAGTAGAAATTTTCTGTGGCAAAAAGGGCTGTGAGGCTGTGGCAAAAAGCCCTATGAGGAGAGGCTGAGGGAGCTGGGATTGTTTAGCCTGGAGAAGAGGAGGCTCAGGGGTGACCTCATTGCCCTCTACAACTACCTGAAAGGTGGTTGTAGCCAGGAAGGGGTTGGCCTCTTCTCCCAGGCAACCAGCACCAGAACAAGGGGACACAGTCTCAAGCTGCACCAGGGGAGGTTTAGACTCGAGGTGAGGAGGAAGTTCTTCACCGAGCGAATCATTTGTCATTGGAACGGGTTGCCCAGGGAGGTGGTTGAGTCATCGACCCTGGAGGCGTTCAAGGGGAGATTGGACGTGGCACTTGGTGCCATGGTCTAGTCATGGGGTCTGTGTTGATAGGTTGGACTCGATGATCCTCAAGGTCCTTTCCAATCTAAGCGATACTGTGTGATACTGTGATACTGTGATACTGAGTTTTATGAAGCTATTTTCCCCCATCAGTTCATTAGGTTCACATTTAATACAACTCACAGACAAGGTAGTTGTAAAAGTTGACTTCCAATAGTATACATTGAAGGTGGGCAGCTCTTTCCTGAATCTTGTCTGTGGTAGCTAGACTTCTCCTTTGTAGCTTTGAAAGCATTTCAGGTATATTTATGTGGGCTATCCAAATCCTGTGATGTTTTATTAATAAGTGTAGATTGTATCTACACAACAATTCCTTTATTCAGGTTAAAGCATGATCCACATGTGCTGAAATTTCAGGCTGGAAGTCATGCATTAAAACTTTCCAAAACTTGATTTTTTTTGAGACACTATTTTATTTTTCATTAGACTAATTAACTCCAGCACAAATGTTATCTAATTCAAGGCATATGCAGCCTATCTTAGCAAAAAATATTATGACTTGAAGTAATTTTTGTGTCTATTCCTTCAAGGTTTTGTTATTTCTCATATTGTTTCCCATATAAAAACACATGTAATATGTCTTGCAGTTTGAAGAGATCAGTAACACTCCTCCTCTAGTACTACTGTTACTCGAGGTTTTACATATGAGTACTCCATGGGGCTCTATTCTTGGGGAGAAAGTTCCCTTGCTACAGTTAGCTTGCACCAGTTTTGCAGGAGGTCTGTGGACAGTTGCCAAATGAAGTTTTGCAGGAGAAAATTCTCATGGAGCAGCACGCTGAAATTATTTTACCACTTGTATTTTTGCCTTATTAATTCTTTTTGGGACCTAAAGAAACTGGAATTACTAAAATAAGGGCATCTGATAGCATAGCAACACCACGATAGCATAGCAATGCCAGATCCTCTGTGCACCTTTCCAGAAGGTAAAAACTTTGTGTAAAGAAGAAGGTGGAACACCTTCTGTAGAAATCATGCTTCTAAAAGTAGAAGATAAACTTCCTTCCTCCCCACTGCCTTCTTTCACATCTTGTCGTTCCATGTTTCAGCACTCATAGGGGCCAATGTATCAGAATTTGTGTTCCTTCTGTCTCTGCTACTACTTACTCCTAAGAAAACCCACGATGTGCCTTGCAGACTGAGCTCTCTTGGTCTTGCAGCCACGTCAGGCCTGACATGGCAACAACACGTGATCTTTAGGCTGCTGGCTTGGCACTTAGGAGTGTGCTGCTTCAGGCTGGGGCTCTATTTGGCAGCAAAATTCAATCAGTGCAACTGAGCGCAGCTAAACCCATGACAAGTCGGTTCCCCTTGCACAGCACTTCCTCCACTGATGAACATGATGCAGCTCTGAATGGGCAGCCTCCTGAACAGGAGCTGCCCTCTGGTTTACCTCTACATGGCCGGAGGCCAAAGCCTAAAACTTCTGCATTTAGGTGACCACCATACAAAACAAGCTCCTGGAGAAACAAGCTGGCTGAGCACGGGAATGTACACTGGCTCGCTCACTCTCAATGTCCTTACTTGTCCTCAGCCAAAGAATATCTTGCACCCTTCTGATGAAGTTTGTAATACACTGAGGGCATTGATGCTCAGTCAGCCAGACACATCAAATCAGGGACACCGTGTCCTGCTTTGGGCATGAGGGGCAGCTCCCTGTGCTAGGGCTATTCCTAGGTACATTTGCAGAGGCTCTTGCACCCGATTCTGAATGCCTGCCACTACCAGCCTGCCACAGACAGACAGCATTGGGTCACATAGGAAGCAGCAACTTCATCAGCTACAACAAGCATTTCCTTGTTGGTGACCTGTTTTCCTGGTTTTGAGATTCCATACTCCCACAAGCCTTGCAGAACAGGCTCCCAGTGGGCATGCCAGTTGTCAGGCTGGTGGTTGACACAACAACCTACACTGTGGCTTGGAGAGGCACTGATGTGTGCTGCTGATGCTGCTCTCTGCCGGCATGTGCTAGTGGGCTGGCCAGGATGTGGCAGCTGTGGCTTGCCTCACCAGGACTGTCCCTCCATTACAAGGGCCTTTCCCTCATCTCCTATCAGCTTCCATATCACAACTGGGTTGCACAGACAGGCATGATGGCAAGTGCTGTCGCAGGCACTGCAGATGAGTTTGGCAAAGCTGTGGAAGTCGTTTAATGGGAGTGCAGAAAATCCTTTAAAGTGGAATTCATCTCTCCTGAATTTCCATTGCCAAAAGCTGATCTTGTTGTCTAGCCTTCTTCCATGGTCACACCTGGAGTTCATTTCATTCCACAGATAAAGTATCTACAACAGACTACATAACTCACACTTTTGGAAATGCTTCTTTTTCCTACTCTGGCTCTAAAGAGAAACTGAGTGGCTCATCTGGAAGTGTCTACACTGAATCCACGCAATGCTGCCTTATATGTAGTTTATACCATCTGTGGGCAACAGCTACAAGAAGTATCATACTCTCTACAGATAAATTTGTAATCAACTTTAAAATGCATCCATTGAGGTGTTTATGGGACTTTTCTGGGTGTCTCATGTCAAAATGTCAACTCTACCTCTTGTCCTCTCAGAAAATGGGTTTGCAGTTACCTTCCCTACAAACTTGCCCTTTCCCCAGTTTGTAGGCTGATAGCAGTGATAAATGGGGTGGACCCATGGCTAATAGGTTCACATATGTTTTTCCACAAAGTCTGCAATGCCATCATACTGTAATCCAGGTTTCTGCAAAAGCAGGTTCTGTGCTGTTACATGCAATCAGATGACCAAAACCTATTTCTTGAGACAGCACCTGGGATGACTTCTGGGTCAGAATCTGTCCTGGTGCTGGATAGTTCTGCTCCAGAGAAGACACGGGTTTGTTTGCACTCTGTATGTGCCCTACTAGACCTGAAAGATGATTTTCTACTTGTGGTTGCCCAGGATGGAAGAGCCGGGCTAGCTTTTGTTTGGCTGGTCTGTAAGAAGCTTGGAGGCTTAACTGTGTTATCCCAAGTCACCTGTTGGCACCTGCAGGAACTACTAGAGGCTGTGTTAAATAATCCTGATTTATAATAGGCAGAGGGTCTGATGGCAGGCTGTGATTTTCTGAGGGCATCTCTTTCTCTTTCGGTCTTCACAAGGGTTAGCCCTTTTGAATGTCTGCATTGGGGTGGTGACATAGAAGGTCCATACCAAACACTGGCAGATGTCAATACACATTTCATGACCTTTGAAGAGCTAAGTTATCCCTTAGCATCTCTACTGATCCTCACAGAAGGCATGAAAAAGCACAAGTTACTGAGGCTGCAGGTAAGATGCTTGAAAAAAAAGTGAACCTGCTTTTTTTCAGGGCTCTTTATGTGGGCCCCTGCATGGGTAGTGAGGTTCTCCTCTCCCTCTGCTCTTCCCTGGTGAGGCTGCAGCTGGAATATTGTGTCCAGTTCTGATCCTCTCAGTTTAAGAAGGACCTCAGGGAACTGCTTGAGAGAGTCCAGCACAGAGCCACAAAGGTGACAAAGGGAGCGAAACATCTCCCTTATGAGCAAAGGCTGAGTGAGCTGGGTCTCTTTAGCTTGGAAGAGACTGAGGGCTGACCTCATTTATGTTTATAAAGATGTGAAGGGTAAGTATCATGAGGACAGAATCAGGCTCTACTCAGTGCAGGTTCTGCTCAGTGATGTCCAATGATAGGACAATGGGTAACAGATGCAAGCTGGAACAGAGGAGGTTCCACGTGAACATAAGAAAAAACATTGTCACTGTGTGAGGGTGACAGAGTTCTGGAAGAGGCTGCCCAGAGAGGTTGTGGAATCTCCTTCGCTGGAGCCATTCCAAACCTGCCTAGGTGCAGTCCTGTGTGACCTACTCTGTGTGATCCTGCTCTGGCAGGGGGATTGAACTAGATGATCTTTCAAGGTCTCTTCCAGCCCCTAACATTCTGTGTGACTCTCTCTGTGTTTATGAAGATGCTCAAAGCAGCTTTAGTGTTTTGACTTTAGGGCCAAAGGAAGAAAAAAAAAAGAAAAAGTGAAAAGAAGAGTGAAGAAAACAAGTCGCTCCTCCCAGGAGGGGCTGGCACCACTGGTGTGCTGGCAGGTAGGCTGCCAAAGCAAAGACAACACAAGAAACTTGCCTTCTTTTTACAAAGCTTTTGTATCAGTGATTGTGGGAAAGTTTTGCAATCACTGTAAGAAGGAAATCCAAGGTTTAAAAAACATGCAGTGGAGTGCTCCACTTCTTGGAGTAGGCAGCGCGTTTGCTGTGACGTTGCACTGGCTGCCAGCCTGAAAGCCCCAGGGCACAGGAACGAAACAGCCTGACACCACAGTGACACAAAGTAAGTTCTCTCTCTCTGCCTCTCGCTGTTTCTCCTCACCCTCCCTTCCTGCTCCTTCGTGTTTGTTTTTTTGTTTGTTTGTTTGTTTAATTGTCAGGTGCTAGTGCAGGACAGGCTGGGCTTTGTGTGTATCTCAGCGCACTAAACTTGGAGGAGATTATGTACAGTGCAAAAGGACAATTCTGTAAATTAGAAACATACAAACACTGTTCATTAACTTTTCCCCCCCCCTTTTTTTTTTTCTAAATGGTCATAAATAAATGATAAATTTTATATTACTTTTCTTGCTTCACTTAATTGGTGCCCACAATTTACTGGTTTACCAAAGTTCAGAGTTTCACAGAGTGGTTATGGAAAATGTGATTTCTTCCTTAGGCAAAACGTTGTTGTTAGATTTAAGGTAGATTGCCAGGGTGGCAGCATAACATTAAACATTGTGGAAAGAAAACCATGTTACTGTTTTAAGTACTATTTATTTAGCAGAGTCAGATGTTTCACAAAGTTAATCATCAGCAAAATACAAATCAATAAAGAATGTATCCACTTTGGAGGGGGGTCTATCTTTCAGCTCTCATTCTGTAATAGGTGAGGTAAGTCTGCATTCACTAAACCTTAATTACCTATAACTTGCTTTTTTCCCCCACAGTGTTTTTTGATTTGTGAGCTATTGAAGACAGTCCAAGAAAGGTTAGGTCTCTTGAGGGATTTCATATGTGGATGTCTCTTAAATAAACAAGTATTTGCTTTTCATAGTCAGTTTTGGTGGATTCTGCTGGAGTAGGGCTTGGAACTGAAAACTGGAAAATTTAAGTTAGAATGCTACATTAGATATTAGTGCTCATTTGCAATCATTAGAAATAACTTTTGGAGGATTGTTTGCTTTCTAAGAGTGTTGTAATTTCTGGGCATAGGTGAGCTGAGGTCTTCAGAGGAAGAAAGTGACCTTTGGACATTAGACCAGGACTTTGCCACGGCCTTACCACCCAGAGTGTCAAAAATCCCTCACAGCATTTAAAAGGCCTCCACTAAAAGGTCAGCTAGCATCTAAAGACTACAGGAAGGGAACTTGGGGAAGTGCCCAGGAACAGGCTGCCCAGAGAGGTTGTGGAGCCTCCCTCTCTAGAGACATTCTAAACCTGTCTGGATGTGTTCCTATGTGACCTACTGTAGGTGATCCTGCTCTGACAGGGGGGTTGGACTGGATGATCTTTCAAGGTCCCTTCCAACCCCTAATGTTCTGTGATTCTGTGATTAAACAGAGTGGGATATCTAAGATACCAGTTTCTTGTGAGAGAAATGTTACAGGCCATTTTGTTGACCTATGTTCCTCTCTATTCCTCCAATACATGTGGCAATCTATATTAGAGCTAACTAATTGATTTTGCTACTGCTGCACCAGTTTCTCAATAGGGGAACTTGGCGATAACTCTTGACTTGTCATTCTAGATTTGTCTGTATCAGCTGATCAGCTTAATCTAGATCAACCAGTGTAGCTAAGATGACTCCTTATATTATAGCCAATTTTTAAAAAGAAATAATCATAACTACATTTATTACCTGTTATGCAGGAACTTGCAGAGACTTAAGGACTTGATAATTTATTTTAATCAGTGCCCTCTTTCCACCAATAGATTTTTATCTATGATGTCTCTTACACTATTCTCTCTTCAGTCATCATTTGTGCTTTGATTCTGTATTTATCCAATAAATGCCATTACCCACAGTAAAGCTGACAGAATGGTTCAGGCCAGTGTTCAGAATTTGCACAGTCAGAGAAAATTCTCCCCAATATCAGGTGATGGAATGAGAGGAAATAGCCTGAAATTGTGTCAGGGGAGGTTCAGTTTGGAGATTAGGAAAAACCTTTTACTGAAAAAGTGGCCAGGCATTGGAACAGGCTGCCAGTGGAGGTGGTGGAGTCACCATCCCTGGAGGTGTTCAAGAAACATGTGGCCATGGCACTTTGGGACATGGTTTAATGGCCATGATGGTGGTAGGTCAATGGTTGGACTTGATGATCTTAGAGGTCTGTCAGAAAGCATGCACAGACTCCTTGTTGGTGAAGCAGGAATCGTTTATCGGTACAGAACAAAAAGCTTATATAGGAAAAATCAATCAGGGTAAGCAATTTCCTGACATTCTTGCACCACTGCTGCAAATTGAGTTTTCTCCTTTGATATGTAGCTGTCCATTGTTATCTTCATCCCATATCAGGTTGATCTTCTCCTGCATGGAGGCAAGCGTCCTCCTGTCTCGCACTTCAGGTTGTTTACCATGGTCAGCTCTTCTTTATCATCAAGCTATCCTTCCAGTATCAGTGGCCTGTTCTTCTTGCTTGTCCTAAAACCTTCTATAGATACTTTCTGCTTTCCTACAGAGGTCTTTTCCAACCAAAGCAATTCTATTATTTCCATGACTCAATGAATACCAGAAGCCTACTGGATCACACCATTTAGCTTGGAACAGTGATCAAAAGTGGACATCTAAAAGACGGTATAAGAATTAATTCAAGCATAGTGAGCATGACTCTCTGACATACTGTCTTAACCACCAGCTGCCTAGGGACTTTTTTTTCCTCTACAACATCCTTTCTGAGAAAAGATGTCAATGTGCAGATGTCTCAGGCAGGGTCACACCATCTCGTGTGTCTGTGAAACATTGGTGCCTCTGTTGTTATGCATATAATAGCTAATCATAGTGATACTCTCCAAACAGGAAAACCTACATATCAGATCTGGAGGAGGAAAACCATGGACAAACAAATCACTGCTGGCCAACTTAAAGACAAGTCACTGTTCCAAGACAGTGATGGCAGCGCAGGCCCTGCCAAGACTATGCACCATAATTGTTCAAAGCTAAAGGTATGGAGGCAAGCCTTTGCCACATTTTTTTTTTCCCCCTGGGTTACAGAAAATGACAA
This sequence comes from Melanerpes formicivorus, assembly GCF_026170545.1. Lineage (NCBI taxonomy): Eukaryota > Metazoa > Chordata > Aves > Piciformes > Picidae > Melanerpes > Melanerpes formicivorus. The sequence continues at coordinate 7,772,316 of NW_027142360.1, read as the reverse complement.
TTTGAACTTCTATCAAAATTTGGTTAGTTCTGTATGATGCTACCTATGTTGGAAACAATGCTCTAGATTGTGATTCCAAGAATACAGAAGTCAATAAATGTGTTCAGCAGTTAAAAGGTGAGGTCATAGTTCACTGTTATGTATGGAAAAAAAATAGAAATGAGTAGATTCAGGTTGGATGTTAAGAAGAGAGAGACCTGATTGCTCTCTATGACTACCTGAAAGGAGTTTTTAGACAAGTGGAGGTTGGTCTCTTCTCCCAGGCAAACAGCACCAGAACAAGAGGACACAGTCTCAAGTGGTGCCAGGGCAAGTTTAGGCTGGAGGTGAGGAGAAATTCCTTCACAGAAAGAGCAATTTGCCATTGGAATGTGCTGCCCAGGGAGGTGGTGGAGTCACTGTCCCTGGAGGTGTTCAAAAAAGGATTCAATGTGGCACTTGCAGACATGGTTTAGTTGTCAGGAGGTGTTAGGTATTAGGTAATAGGTTGAACTTGATTATCTCAGGTCTTTTCCAACCTGTTTGATTCTGTGATTCTGTGAAGTTCTTCACCATAAGGATGGTGAGACACTGGACCAAGTTGCCCAAGGAGGTGGTAGAAGTCCCATTCCTGGAGGTTTTTAAGGCCAGGCTGGATGTGGCTCTGAGGAGTCTGATTCTAGTGTGAGGTGTCCCTGCCCATGGCAGGGGGCTTGGAACTAGATGATCCTTGAGGTCCCTTCCAACCCTAACAATTCCATGATTCTATGATTCATTTAGAGATGTTTCATAGTTTCATAGTTTCATAGTTTCATTCAGGGTTGGAAGGGACCACAAGGATCATCTAGTTCCAACCCCCCTGCCATGGGCAGAGACACCCCACACTAGATCAGGCTGGACAGAGCCTCATCCAGCCTGCTCTTAAACACCCCCAGGGACGGGACCTCGACCACCTCCCTGGACAACCCATTCCAGGGTTTCACCACTCTCATGGTGAAGAACCTCCTCCTCACATCTAGCCTGAATCTCCCCACCTCCAGCTTCATTCCATTCCCCCTAGTCCTATCACTACCTGATATCCTGAGAAGTCCTTCCCCAGCCTTCCTGTAGGCCCCCTTCAGATACTGGAAGGCGACAATTAGGTCTCCTCGGAGCCTTCTCTTCTGCAGACTGAACAGCCCCAACTCCCTCAGTCTGTCCTCATAGGAGAGGTGCTCCAGCCCTCTGATCATCCTCGTGGCCCTTCTCTGGACACGTTCCAGCACCTCCACATCCCTCTTGTAATAGGGGCTCCAGAACTGGACACAGTACTCCAGGTGGGGTCTCACCAGGGCTGAGTAGAGGGGGAGGATCACCTGTGCTATAGTCATAGTGGTAGCTGCAGCTGCATCTTTTCATCCACGTGTTTTAGAACAGAAACAGGAGTAATAAGATGTGCTGTTGTAATAGTACTAATACTGAACATCTTGATGCTGCTAAGAAGGGAAACAACCAAGATTGTATGTGGTAGAAAGGCAGAAGGTGCACACAGTCAATTCAACTTTTGGTTTCCTTGCGGTAGAAGAGGCTTTGGTGGAGGTCCTCCTGAAAGAGAAAGTAAAATTTTCTGTTTTAAGGAACACAATAGGAAGAATCTCTTCACAGAGATTGAGAAAGCAAAGCATTTGATTTTTGTGTCTCTTGAATAGGTTGCTTAGGTATCCAGCCATGAAGAAAACAATTTTTGGTTGTTTGCAAATTCCATTATTTTCTCTCTTCAGATATTTCTTGGAGCTCTAGCTTTTTCCTTTTTTGCCAAAGGACTTTCTGGAAGCTACATGAAGAGCATGTCCAGTCAAATTGAAAGGAGATTTGAAGTCTCATCATCAGTTGTTGGCATCATTGATGGCAGCTTTGAGCTAGGTATGTGTGCTTTGAAATTGGATGAGTACTGCTTCTTAAGACATGCATATCTTTTTGTGACCTTACTGGTGCTCTCTCCTATTGATGCAGGTAACTTAATGGTGATGCTGTTGGTGAGCTACCTTGGACCAAGAGTCCATCGCCCAAAAGTGATTGCTGTTGGATGTCTCATCATGTCCTTGGGATCGTTCTTGTCAGTGATGCCTCAGTTCCTAATGGGACGGTAAATATGGAGATTTTTCCCATTATGCACTGATTCAGTGTTTTGTGACCATACACCTGAGTTAAAAGCTTAACAATAGCAGGTTTTTTTCCAAGAAGCTTTTAATAGGATATTTTAGTATTGACTCTCTGATTTCCCATCTGGATGCTTACCTTTTTTTACGGGTAAGTAAGACAGAAGTCTCAGGTTTCTATAGAACACACACATAATTAGAGATGAAGTGGGTTGAATTTTTCACCTGGTGTGGGTGATATATAGAATAGACATATAGGTATGTTTTTTTCCATACTTGGACTATAATGAGATCTTGATGGAAGGGATTTCTTTCTCTATGGTGGCTATTCATGCTAAGCTCTTTATGAAAATGTACATTTCCCTCCCCTGGATTCAGGGAGAGTTAAATATCTAAACGCCCTTTCACATCTAAGCTTTAGTGCTTACATAGTTGTCAGAAGCACTTCCTACCTCTTCAATCCTTTGGCATCCTTACTGAATAGTAGTTGAAAAACTGTTCCTCAGAAATTAAAACCAAGAACAATATCTGTCATAAGAAGGATATGGGAAGAATTATATCTGGAGGTATGGGAAGTGGTCACACTTCCTTTGGGAACCTGCACTGGAGGGGACAGCACAGGCCAGAAGCAGAGCTATGCAAAACTGATATAATTCAAATTCATGCCCAAGTTCTGAAGACTATCTATTCCCAACACTGAGGAAAACCCTGTGGCCATGGGGACCTCACTGTCATCCATCACAATGTTGAAGATTTGACTGCAGTCAGAGGGAGTATCTGCTTTCTATTTATTTCAATGTAGCATACATATACTCAGGTTGGCCTCAATTTACTTAGCAGATTTGCTGTAGTAGCTGACTGCCTAAATTCAGACAAACTGGCAGGTGTTTTGCAGCCTATGTTAATCTCTTTATAGACACAGATAAGCTACTACAATTTCTAGTAGTTAATCTTAAACTAGCATGGAAATCTCTGTTACACATCTGCTATATAGGTAAGAAGCTGGTAGCAGTATGGGAAAACATCAGTGTTACTGCATGTAGCCAGATGTGGATGGACTCTGTCCTTCAGTCTAAAGAATGACTTCTTAAGACCTGGGAAGCAGATTTTTTGCTCTCTAGCTCAAGAACATATTGGGGTTAGAATGGCTGGATCGTTTGGAGAAAGGGATGAAGATACCTCTCTTTTTTTGGGTGAAAGCTCTGGAAATGGGTTGCTCCGTTGTTTTGCCTGTGTGTAAGAAAAATGAACATGAGGCTCATATACCCTTCCTGTAAAGCAGAGTCTTTCATGTGTCAGTTGTATTTTACATAGTTGTTTTCCAGTTATAATTATGAAAGGATAACTGTTACTGCGGACAACTCCTCTATGAGTATATCAGCTTGCTCCCCATCATTGTCTGAAGGCCATCTAGTCACAGATGCTACAAAAGCGCCCAGCTCAATAAAAAATCACGGTAAGCAAAAGTTCTGATGTCGTATTCCCTTCTTCGGCTTGTCCCTTCTTTTACTGGAAAGCAGTAACCCCCCTGTTAGAAATCATGATACATACAGACTCATTATGTAATGATGCTAAACCCCCCTCTCCTAATTTATTTTTCAGTTGCAACAAAGTCTTGTAGAATTATGTTCACAGGAGTGTAAATATTTTTGTCCTGCAGGATGTGAGAAAACAACAACTTCCTACCTGTGGCTCTTTGTGTTGGTGGGGAACCTTCTCCGTGGAATTGGGGAAGCACCAGTTATGCCACTGGGGGTTTCCTATATTGATGATTTTTCCAAAGAAGAAAACTCAGCATTTTACATAGGTAATATGGAAATGATGGGGGTTTATGCTGGATGCTCTTTTCTTTAACACCTCTGTAGCCAAGACACAAAAAAGCAATACAAAAGAGATCTCATGTTTACTGTTGAAGGATATTTCCCAGATGCTCCTGATGCCTTCCCCAACTGGCTTCTGCTACATGTGTCATGTAGCAGAAAGATGAAGAGAAATAAGCATAATCATTTCTCCATCATTTCTCATTTCTCCAAAGTGATGAGTCATAGCCATCTTACCTGTCATGTCACCTTCAGCTCCATAGCTTCAGAGGTTAAAGTTCTTCCTAATCACTGTTTCACAGATAAGAGGATGATCCTTAATGTACAAATCAGTAATGTAAATACATTTCAGAAGCTTTCACCTGAGTTGTTGAATTTTACACACAGCCTGCTTCCTGATGAAAGGTTTTTTCAAGTCACTAGTTACTCAAGGAGAAACTAAACTTCTGCCAGGGTGTTGTAACAAATCCCTTCTAATTGGAATTTTGTTGTTGTTGTTTTGATGGAAGATAGCCTATTACCCAAGAGAGAAACACTTACACCCAAGCTGATTAATTTATTGCCAAACTGATTTAGTAGCATGGAGTGATTGTGTGGCTGAGGGAGGCCAAACCTGCTGCCTGAAGTAAACTTGGTAAAGTTGAACTGGTCATAAAGATAGTAAGACACAATTTAAGGAAGAATTTGCTATGTAAAAACTACAGGGTAAGGCCATTGCAAATGTCTTCATTTGAGGATGAGGAAATATTATGGAGGGAGTTAATAAAACCAGAAGATCTATTCAGTTCTATTCTACATAAACATATTTGCAATCACCTCTGAGCTTATGATTAAAGTGTTTTTGAAAGTTCACCTGATTTTTTTTTTTTCATGTCAGAATCTGATGAGAAAGTACAAGTGGTTGGAGACTTCTGGGGAAATGAGATGATTCAACCTAAAGGAAAGATTCAACCTTTAGGAAAGATGTTGACTTGCTGGAACGTGTCCAGAGAAGGGCAACAAAGTTGGTGAGGGGTTTGGAACACAAGCCCTATGAGGAGAGACTGAGGGAGCTGGGGTTGCTTAGCCTGGAGAAGAGGAGGCTCAGGGGACACCTTCTTGCTGTCTACAGCTACCTGAAGGGAGGTTTTAGACAGGCAGGGTCTGGCCTCTTCTCCCAGGCAACCAGCACCAGAACAAGAGGACACAGTCTCAAGCTGCACCAGGGGAGGTTTAGACTGGATGTTAGGAAGAAATTCTTCATAAAGAGAGTAATTGCCCTTTGGAATGGGCTGTCCAGGGAGGTGGTGGATTCACCATCATTGGAGGCATCTAGGAGGAGACTTGGTGGGGTGCTTGATTGCATGGTTTAGTTGATTAGGTGGTGTTGGATGATAGGTTGGATGCGATGATCTTGAAGGTATCTTCCAACCTGGTCTGGTCTATCCTATCCTATCCTATCCTATCCTATCCTATCCTATCCTATCCTATCCTATCCTATCCTATCCTATCCTATCCTATCCTATCCTATCCTATCCTATTCTAAAATTCATTTGTGCCATGCAAATGAAGTAAAAGTATTTCATTTACAGAATGTGAAAATATTTCATTTTGCCGTTCTGGAGAGCAATTTTCAGTCTCTTACTCTGTTTTGATGAGCCGACCAGGTTTGTAAAAACAGTAAATGTTGAAATAGTCTTTTCCACAGAGATGAAATTCGTTTTTCTTGATCAAATTTAATTATTTTCTAGATCTGAATTTTTTTTTTAATCACTTAAACTGTACCCATTTATGATCAGTGTTTTTCTAAAATACTTTTTAAAATGTCAGTCAAACCTTGCTGGTGATTTTGACCACTGATCTCATTGTCTGACACAGAATCCCAGAATCATTAAGGTTGGAAGAGACCTCAAAGATCATCAAGTCCAACCTGTCACCACAGACCTCATGACTAAATCATGGCACCAAGTGCCATGCCCAGTCCCCTCTTGAACACCTCCAGGGATGGTGACTCCACCACCTCCCTAGGCAGCCCATTCCAATGGCTAACAACTCTCTCGGTGAAGAACTTTCTCCTCACCTCAAGCCTAAACTTGCCCTGGCGCAGCTTGAGACTGTGTCCTCTTGTTCTGGTGCTGGTTGCCTGGGAGAAGCAGCTTCATCTCCCTGTCTCTCCTTTCTCTCCTGCCCTTAGAAGTTTTGTTGAATAAGAGCATAAGATATTTTGAGGCAGAGAGAGCTTTTTAACTAAGTGTGAATAGAATACATTGTTAAATGTCAATAGAATACATTAAAATCTTTTTGGCATAGCTGTAGTGCAAATGATAACTGACAGCAATAAACTCAGAGTTGCCATAGGCAAGAGCAGAAAAGGAAAAGTTGACATTTAGTTAAACTGTCTTATGAAATTTAGTAGAGGATGGTACTTTTCTGTACTACTCTATGAGACAGCAAATTGATTTTTTTTGTTGTGTTTTTGTTTTGTTTTGTTTTTTTTATTTGTTTGGTTTGGTTTTGTTCAGGAAATTCTATATTTTTTTCACACTGAGTTTTACAGAACTGTCTAAAATTATGTAGTTCTGCCAGGCCATCTACATGGTTTTGAGGTGGTGTGGTGTACCATACCCAGTCCCGAAAAGCTTTTCTGCATGGGGTCACTACTAAGTATGAATATAAGGCATAATGGTCTGCCCCTCTGTGTCTGTGTGCAGTTGGCCTTTGTCAGGAGAGGGGAATATCAGGATCTCAGGGGTTTGGTTTGTTCTGAGAGGCCTTTGGTGGGGTGACCTCTGAGGGCAGCTCCTCTGATGGAGAGATTTCATAAACACTCCCTCATGCTAAGCACTTTATTTATTCAGGTATTTTATGGCTTTCAGCGGCTTCACTTCTGTTTAGGTGCTTATAGAAGAGTTGCCAACATACATATGAGTGTTTCACCTATACTAATAAGCTTTCAGTAGCCAATTTAAATAATGAATTTCCAATTTTGTTTGAAACTGAATGTTGGCAGGGTTAATTAGTGGCAGTAGGCTTATCAAGTAAGAGGCATAATAGACATTAGCACCAGCTTTGAATGTGTGAAATTTCATCACTATCATATAATCTTGTTCCTATTGAACCCATGGCTTCAATAGAAACATATCTAAGGCCATGTATGTTGTTAATTTGAACATCTATTACCTGCTAATCAATACAAGTTCTTGGGTGAGCTGTCAATAGGCAGCAGCTGATAAGCTGATAAGTCTGCATGATTTACTGTTGGTAGTTTAGTCTGTCAATTGCAAAGAATAAGTCCTGAAAAGGAAAACTATGATAAGAAATTACCACAGTGAACTTAACTGGGTTTGATTTATGGCTATGCAAGCATATAATCTTAGCCTAGTTATTATTGAATTTAAAGAGTATAGAGTTGTGAAATGTAAATCCAAACCTACACCTCTGCCAGATTATTGCACAAATGCACCTTAGTTTGTCTGATAGCTTATTGGTATGGGTGTGCTGGTTTGTACCTGATTATTCTAGGAATCTGCCACAGACTGTTTGAACTTTGGAGATGAGCTTGCATAGTTCCAAGTCATAAGTTCTGCTTTAGACTCACTGATAAATAAGCATACAGAGCTAGTACCTGGCTTCTAGTGTTAAAATCTTGACTTTGCAGGAGTCAGTCACTTTGGAAACATCAGAATTTAATCTAAAAGGCCAGAGCTTTCAACAAAGTAACAGCAGAACACTAAATTAAAGCAATATGCAACAGGAGCAATGAAGCAAAGATGAAAATAATCCCATTAAATTATTCTGTAGGAATTTATTACAGAAATTCTTGATGCTAAGATGAGCAAGCACTATATTCAGAAGAGAGTTTGCAAAACTAACAGGAAAACTCTCTGCAGTAGAACACAGTAGGATTTATAGAGCAGAGCACTGAATGTGGGCAAGAACTGATAGGCATTTGGTCATTTTTTTTCTGTTAAGTGACTTTTGCAACTTCAAGCAGCTCCTAGGTGACAATTCATTGCTAGGACTCAGCAATCAGTGTCAGTGATTTTTTTTCTTTTGTTTTTAAACTGATACCCCCTTACAATTCAACAGATCAACAGAAGAGACAAAGGAATGTCAGGACATACTTGAATTACTTTGAGAACGTTTTTATTTGATGCTGGTCAATGGTCACCAAGATCAGATTGCTGGGTATTTACACATCCTGCCAGCAAAATGCATTCACAGATTCCTAGGTTTCTGCTAGCCTTCAGAGCTTATTCATTTACTCTTCTAGGGACACTCCACCTTCCACCTTCTCCTGGTCCCATGTTCTCTCATTTGTAAGCAGAGTGGAAAATGGAAGTTCCAGTGAGGCCAGTAGGAAAACTGAAAGCTGCTTTTAAAGAGGTCATTACTTAATCAGTAGATTCCTTGTTTGTTTGTTTGTTTTTCCACAGCCTTTTAAGTACACATTAATGCAACAGTTAGGTGGTTTGCTCATTCTGGTGCTGAACAAATCAACAAAGACTCTGTCCAATGAACTTTGGTCCCACCACGCAGCACATTTGTATATCCCCATTGCCTACAGAAAATATTATCAGGATCCTGTGTCTAATTCCATGTCCATGAGCTTTCATTGTTGCTGTCATCCTAATGTGACTCTAAACTAAAAAAAATGTACCTTTTCTTATGGACAACAGCAGATCAACTACTACTACTTAAAATTAAATTAGGGAACAGTCTTGACTTCTACAATCATAGAATGTGATGCAAGCTGTAAGTAGATTTGCAGGTAGACTTATGCAAAGCAACTACAAAAAGCTGAGGAGAGAAGTAGAAAGGAGAAGCGTAAAAATAATTGCAATGCTACTCTCTCTCTTTCTGTTCCTTCCAAGATGCCAATCATGCCAATGAAATTTAGGTAGGGCCACCCATGACACTGTGCACAGTTTGGCAAAGCCCTGTGTGGGTGAAGGAATCTGCTTTGACAACACAGCTAGAGTGCTGGCAGCTTAAGCCTTATTTTCTTGTTGTTCAGAAGCTTCCCACTAGACATCCTCTAATGGCCTGTGCCCCTTTTCTGTCTTCTCTTCCCTATTCTTGCCCCCAGAGAAGGCCTGCTTGTCCATACAGTGTTTTTCTCACTCTCCTGTGCTGCCTGCCTTCTCTTACAGGAATGGTGAGATCCTCGGGCATGTTTGGCCCAACTCTGGGCTTCCTGCTTGGATCTTTCTGTGCCAGCCTCTGGGTTGACATTGGCGTTGTGGATATGGGTAAGAGAACGTTGGGCAGTGCATTAACTGAGACAATGGCTGTGTATGGAAACCTTCATGCAGAGAAACATCTGCATCTTACTACTCTAAAAACAGTCTCTTGAACACTTCCAGTGAGTCACCATCACTGGAATGTTTTAAAAAGAGCCTGGATGAGGCACTTAATGCCATGGTTTAGTTGATTAGATGGTGTTTGGTGATAGGTTGGACTTGATGATCTTGAAGGTCTTTTCCAACCTGGTTAATTCTGTATTTTGTATTCTGTAAATCAAGATGGGGATGCTCAGAGTTTTTCCTACTTAGAAGCTGGTGTTCTTTATATTTTATTATCTTCAGCATTGTAGTGTGACTGGAAGAGCTGTTGGTGCAAGACTCCAACCCACAGTGAAAAAACCCTTTGCATGTCTTTTTATGCTTGTGCATGCAGTTATTACACCCTTGCAATGCAGCTGAGAACAAATGAGCAAAAGAAAGACCATCCTCATGTTGAAGGAACTTGGACACTTTCAACACTTGGCAAAAATTCTGTTCTCTTTAAAAAGCAGCAAAATTTCATATAAAACCTCATTTCATTATTCAAATCACTTTTAGTCTCAGCCCTGGGAAAATGTGAGAAACTTCCAGGAAAAACTGTTGAGTTTAGGAATGGAAGAGAGAGGATACAGTGGAAGTTGAGAAAGGCAGGTTGGTTTTGGGTGGCAAAGGGCACACTCCTGCTGTCACTCATTCCCAGGGAAAGTGGTGGAAGATTGTGTCAAGGAAGTGAAACTCTGGGTGTAAATAGAGACATCTATTTTTGACTGCATGGAACTGCTTTGACACAAACTGCATTTCAATTCTTCATATGACACATAAGTCACCTTTGTTCTAGTCTTTAAAGAGCATATATAAGGATATCTATACTAAGTTTCATTGCTCTGCATTATATTGAATCTATGTCTCTGTCTTTCTGTCTTTTATAGATGCCATCAGTATAAATCCCAGGGATAGCCGCTGGGTTGGTGCCTGGTGGCTTGGATTGCTTATCTGTGGAGCAGTCAACTTCATTGCTTCATTACCTTTTTGGTTTTTACCTTACTCCCTAACAAAAGAAGGAGAGAACGAAGACCTGAAGATTAGTCATTTGTCTGTTCAAGGAGATCACTGTAAAATGGATCCTCCAACTCACCCACAGTTAAAGTTCTCAGAGGCAGTAAAAGGTAAAAGATTATTGCCCAAATATGAATGCTTTTTGAGCTCAGCATGGATTTGCACAGCCCTCAACAAAATGCACGTTTTTGCAGAGCAAATTATGGACAAACCTGCTCTTTTTAATTTGTAGTGTTAGAATTACATCCTAAGAGTGTGTTTCACTCATCTCTTCATGTGGCATAGCTGCACAAAGCTTGTGCTGTTACTTTAAGCACCAGAGATTCTGAGTTCAACACTAGTTATCATGTGATGTACTACAGCTGTGACTCTATGGCTATGAAGGAAGAGGGGGGAGGTGGCTACTTCACCGAGGCCAACACATGGGAGGGAACCATGGGGCTAAGAACTGCATTAGCTGTGCCAGGGGTTCCACTGGATTCATAGCTCCTGTCTGTGAGCCCAGTGATGCTAAATTAACCTTCTATAGCAAACTACTGGTAGCTGGACTCCCTCGAGGATTTTATTAGTGTGAATGTGCACATCTTAGTGGCTATGGTGGATGTGTTTTGAACTCCCATCCTTCAGGCTAGTTTGCCAACAGTCAGGCTACAGGCTAAGTACAGGGTTTTGTCTTTACTTTTATGGACTTAAATACTCAAAGGTCTCAGGAAATGTTCCAGTCTTTGATGGGTTAGGTGGTCCCTTTCTCATGTGCGGCTCTCGTGTTGTTTATGAAGGCTCTTGATCCAGGAACCAAATTTTTGATTCCCAGTTCAACATTCAGTGTGCCATTCAGGCTTGATGCTCCTCCAAGTGTTGGAGATGAGGAAAACTGGCACTTGAGCAAGCATATGTTTCGATAGGCCAGGAGTTCTAACCTGCAATAGAGCCAGGAATTAAATCAAAGTTAGTTATAATATCTAAAGGATGTCAAAACAACTCTTCTATGTGTTTAGCAGGTTGTATAGCATGTACCTCTCCATTGCAGATTTCTTCCCAGCTCTGAAGAAGCTGTTTGGCAATCCAGTTTTCTTAGCATACATCTTCCTCACCATTCTGCAGTACAATTCTCTTGTTGGATTAGTGACCTACGAGACAAAGTTTATGGAGCAGCAATATAATATATCAGTGGCAAAAGCCATCTTTCTAATTGGTAGGTACCTGTCCATTAAAATTCCAGTGTCAAAGAGGAAGCTTTTCCTTGGTATTTGGCCTTCCTTTTTGGGAAGAGCTTCTGTGAACTTTTCTTTGGGTTAAGGGGAAAAAAGAAAGTCTGTATGGTTTATTGATTTTCCTACTGCATTTTAAAAATGGATGTTAATTTGAATGGTAATTTTCCTGCTGTTCCTAATTCAGTGAGCTAGAATTCAGTTAGATTTGTTTATGAATGTGCTTGGTTTTGTGATCAAAACCCACAGAAACTGCAACTAAGTAACAGAAGGAAAAAAAATTATGACTTAGAAAATTACTAGCGACGTGTAGTTTTCATTTTCAGACTAGCATCTTGATACAAATGTTCTTCCATTTTGATGACAAGTACAAAATTTATAAGCAATAATAATAAAAAGGTAAAATTTTGGCTAATTTGATTCAGCTCAAAGCTCCCTGCCAGTTCCCTCAAAAACAGGTTCTTTGTCATGTTGAAATTATATTAATCTCAGGGTGATTAATATGGTCTCATAACCTGGCAGGAAAACTGGGCTATTTGAGGTCATTGCAGAACTGATATTTCATTACTTTAATCTGAAGACTCCCAGGTTTGTGTGGGTCAGGTACAAATGTGGGAAAACCTTTCTTTTTCCTCTCTTTTTTTTTTTTGGATGTAGGGAAAGTTTTACAAAACCAACATGACCAAAAAAGGTCAAAACAGAAACCAAAACCAAAAAAACCCACACAGAAAAAGGCAAAGCCCTCACAATGAAACCTTGTAAGAACTCTCTGTTGATGCTGTAAATATTAGGGCTGGTGTTTGTGAAATGCTGAATGGATTAAATCCAAATTCAAATCTTTCTGTGATGCACTCTCAAAGCAAGACAGAACCCAATGCAAAACTAAACTCTGCTTCCTTTTACTTTCTGAGATTTTTTTTCTTTATATAACTTTCAGGAATTCTAATGCTTTATTTCACTTGAAGAAGTGCCCATAAGCTAAGACATATATCTTGTTAACTCCACTTTCTAACAGGCACCTGTACTGGTTTCATTATATCAGTGTACTTACAAACAACAGTATAGTAAAAAGTCAGGGAATGTTGAAGAATTAAGCTTTTATAAGTCATAACAGGACTTGAAATAAAATGAGGAATCAAGCAAGATTACTTAAAGGTGTTCAAAAAGTCTTACAGCCATGAAGGATCAGTCCAAAAATAGGTCAATATCTGATATTTTGTAAACTATTAGAAGGAAAATACTCCCTAAAAAGGGTCTGTGCAAGTGTTAGCTGTTAACATTATTATTATTACATTTCATTTGCAGGTGTGGTACTTTTACCTGTCACAATCCTGGGGATGTTTCTAGGAGGCTTTCTAATCAAGAAATTCAAACTTCACATAACCCAAATGGCAAAGTTTGCATGCATCACTTTTATACTAGCATATTCGTTTAACCTCTTGTACTATACCTGCAGCTGTGAGGCGTTCCAAGTGGCTGGCTTGACAACGCCCTACTCTGGGTTTGTATTCCCCTTGGTTTTGTGCTGCTTGTGTCATTTGTCATGATTGCTTCCTGCCCTGTGCAGGACATGGTGCATGCACCTTTATTCCTCTACTCTTACAAACAAGCCTGGCCTACTCTAGAAAATGTTTTGATGTGAGTCTGGATGAGTTCTGAAATCTGTCTTCTCTGTTGAGTTACTGTAGAATATTACTATATCCTTTTGCACAAAATATAGAATTAAAAGTTATGTCTCTTTTTAGAGACAGGTATTTATATTTATATATATATATATGTTTTTTTGCTGAAATTGACCTGCACTGGGCCATCTGCTAGTGTCCATCAGTATGGATTCATCTAGAGTGGAGCTACTGTGATTACATCACCTTACAGCTCCCTTGGTTATGATACACACAAGAAAATCCTAGGAGTTGAGATAGGCCTGTCAGGCTAAATTGATACCTGGGGATGGGCAGAATACTCTGATTTTGATTTTCAGTTTTATATTAAGCAGAAAATTTTCTTTTCTAAATTCTTTATTGCCAGATATTGACAAGGTACCTCTGTATTCTATCAAAGTGCTAATTCAGATTAAATTCTTCACAGGCAAATTACAGGTTTATATTCTGTTTTAAAGCTTTCTTGTAAAGCCAGTCTCCTGGATGCAGTGTTGAAAGTGGCTTCCCCAAATGACTTTACTCCAGAAGGGGTCATCCTCTAGATAAGTAAATGTTAACCAACATGAACAGTTACCAAACTCCCTTAGTATCTGGAGCTACTGACATTCCTGTGTCCTTTTTCTCAGCTAGGAGTTAGAAAGTGGTTATGCCAGGAGCATGTGCTGCCATAACAGACATTGCCTCTCCCTAATCATGGTCATGGTTTCTTGAGAACATTTTGCTGACTCTAGCAGCTTGCAACAATTGCCTACTGTTTTAAATTAACCCAGTCTAGTCAAAGAGATTTCAGGGGATTTTAAAGGATTTAACTGAATCTAGCAGGGCTGGCTAGATTTCCAATTCAGACAGAAACTCAGTCTTGTGTTTAATGAAACTGATTTTATGTTCAGGGAAACATCTCAGTTGTCTTGGCAAACCTGACACCCAGTTCATCTTTGAGGTTAGTTACATTAAAGATGTCAGAGGTTTGTGCAGTGAAGATAATTCTAGTTGAGTGCAGTATCTGATAGTGTAGAGTGAATTAATTGCAAGTAAGCAGAAACATCAATACAGCAAATATTGAAAGAGCAATTAAAGTGTCTCCAGGAGAACTGAGACTTTACTTTAACAGAGAATTTACCATATTGTTCTGGTTATGCTACTCACATAGTGTTTTACTCATTTAACAATTTGTAGTTAAGGTGAACAGTAGCTTAATGAAGGCTAAACCTCTCAGGTTTTATTTCCCCTCTAAAAGTCTTAGGAGAAATGTAGCCTCATTGAGATGTGCTGTGAGGTAAGGAGGAAGAAAAGGCAAATTTTGAACACTCTTTCCTAGAATGATTTCAAATAGCAGTGATTGGTAGATGGTGGATTCCTACCACTCTGGACTACTCTGTGTCTTGCTACCATGCTCTTAGAATCACTGACCACTTTTAAAATTCTCAGTTCTGGTTGTCATCCACTCAGTTTAACACTTTGGGGTCTGATTTTGATGGTTCTTGCAGAACTGTTGATAAAAGTGAAAGCTATAAAAATCCATGATAATATACAGCAAGAACCAAGATCTGATAATAGCTGGGTCTTAAGCTTGTCACATATGCAGGGCTGCTGCTGCTGAATACGGTCAGAGCTGAGCCAGAAGCGACACTTCTCACTCAGACTCTTGCAACTTCCATTGCCACCAGCCAGCTCTGATCTAAAAAAATACATATATTAAAATCAAGCACATCATACTGGTTTAGCTTTATGTGGTTTTATATCAACACTTCTAAGAGCCAGCTAAGGAAAAGCACGGCCAGCCTACAGGTGGTAAGAGTTTCTAGGTATGTTTTTCTTTTGGTTGGGTTGAGCTACTCTTCCCTCCCAGCCAAGAACAGCTAGTATGGGAGTTCCATGCCTTTTTAGCAACAAGCCATAAAAATGTGAATGCTTGATGAGAGAGATTTGGGCTAGCTGGGATTAGCTCAGGTCCCATATGACAGCTTCACAGTCCATTGTCTGGTAGCAGATACCTGTCCATGTTGCTTGCTTTACTTTCTCCATGTTTGTTATGTGACTAAATAACTATTTTATTACTTTCTGTTTTCCTCCAGATTAAAGCATCTTTCCTCCTCTAAAAACAGTTATGTGGCTAGTTGCAATGCTGACTGCAGCTGCAAAGCGGATCAGTGGGACCCTGTATGTGGGGATAATGGCATCACTTACATGACAGCCTGCTTTGCTGGATGTAAATCATCGGTCGGGATGGGAAAGAATATGGTAAATATATAGGTGGAGACATGATTATTTAGTAAGGCCTGTTGTGATAGGACACTGGGAGACGGTTGCCCAGGTGGCCAAGAAAGCAAATAGCATCCTGGCCTGTATCAGGAATAGTGTGGCCAGCAAGAGCAGGGAGGTCATTCTGTCCCTGTACTCAGCACTGGTTAGGCCACACCTTGAGTCCTGGGCCCCTCAGTTTAGGAAAGATGTTGACTTGCTGGAATGTGTCCCGAGAAGGGCAACAAAGCTGATGAGAGTCCTCGAGCATAAGTCCTATGAGGAAAGGCTGAGGGAGCTGGCTGAGGAGACATTATTGCTGTCTACAACTACCTGAAGGGAGGTTGTAGCCAGGTGGGGGTTGATCTCTTCTCCCAGACGACCACCAACAGAACAAGAGGACACAGTCTTAAGCTGCACCAGGGAAGGTTTAGGCTGGATGTTTGGAAGAAATTCTTCACAGAAAGGGTGATTGGCCATTGGAATGTGCTGCCCAGGGAGGTGGTGGAATTACCATTACTAGAGGTGTTTAGGAAGAGACTGGATGGGGTGCTTGGTGCCATGGTTTAGTTGATTAGGTGATGTTGGGTGATAGGTTGGACTTGATGATCTTGAAGGTCTTTTCCAACCTGCTTAATCCTAATTCTAAATTGTAAGAGAGTAGATCTAGATCTAGGGAGAAAGTTTTCATCATGAAGGTGGTGAAACATGTTGGCCAGAGATGCCATTGTGGAACCATCCCAGGTCAGGTTGGACAGGGCTCTGAGCAACCTGATATAGTTGAAGATGTCCCTGGACATTGAAGCTGAGGATTGGACTTTATGACCTTTGAAGGTCCCTTGTAACCCTAACTGTTATCTGATTATAGCTAAATTTCTACATCTATATTTTATTCTTTGTGCTTAAGAAATACAGTATTCTGTATGGTTTAAACTTGTGGAAACTGATTGAGTGCAAGGGAGAGTTTTTAGAAGAGTTGAGATGAGGTAAGTAAGCTCTTCAGGAGAGACATGAAAACTTCAGACTCTTGACTTCCATTTCTTGAATGCTTTTATTGTGATTTTTTAATGATTCATCTATTTGTCAGCAGGTTGACCATAGATTTGGCTTTAAATTTCTCAGTTGATCTCTTACTGTGTATGCAGAATACAGCTAAGAGAGGTTTGCTTTAGAAGACCTATACTAGTCTGGTTTTCATACTAGTGGTACCAACTCATGCAGAGCAGACCTGTATTGCTGGTTTGACAAACCAGATTACACTGGAATTTCCTGCTTTCCTCAGCTGCCATAGCTCAGGAAAGCAACTCATAATGCTAAACTGTACAGCCAAGAAGTCCTGTAATTATGCATCTGACCATTTTGTTCAGTGTACCAGCACCAAATTCATTGCCAGGACTCCAAATAACCCTGCCTGGGCAAGACCATTAAATCAGTAGATGTGCAGATGTATGGTCATGTTTTGTGAGAGATGCAGGATTGCCTTTATGTAAAAATAAAGTAAAAGACAAGAAACACTTTCAGGCTTACCTCAAATACATTCAAGCAATATTTTCTTGCTTCACTTCAGGGAAACTGGCTTTCAAAAACATGTCTCTTGCAAACTTCAAAGGCTATGAAACCACCCACTCTCAGTCCAGGGTCAAATGCTGGATGATATACCTGATTTTAGCTGTGCATATAGGCGATTTGCATATAGATTTGCATTGTTTGATCCAGACCTATACTGTTATTGCTACTCATTTACTTCGTAGGATTCTTGAGTAGACTGGCTGTTCAATAGTTCATGTCTGAATTGTATAGTCTTGACCCTTTTTAGGCATACACAGAGCGCTGTCTGTCCTGGCAATGGCATAGCAAAGTTGCTTTCTGTCTCTGGAGCAGCTCAGGGTGGCTACAGCATACCAAGGCACTTGGCCATCAGTCTGCACAGATGATTTTCAGCATAAACAAGAGCCTGCCTGTAACGGGGAGTGAAACATCGAGTTACTGATACAGTTTTTTTTTGTGCCACAGAATTCTGATTAAGTTCTCCTTCTCATTTTCTCTTTTCAGGTGTTTCACAATTGCAGCTGTGTGGAAGGACAAGGGCGTGGGCTTGGCAATTCCTCTGCAGTTTTGGGACAATGCCAAAGAGAAAGCTGTGCCAAAGCATTTCCCTACTTTTTAGCATTACAGACTGCATGTGCATTTTTTTTAGCCTTAGGAGGCACCCCTACATACATGATCATGTTTAGGTAAAACACTTTACCTTACCTTGACCATAAAGCTTGAAGAAAGAGAAACAGAATATGCTATCTACTATTTCATTCCTATTGTGGGGAATAGCACACCAATGAAATTGGGGCCCTGAGTCTTTGCTTGCACTCTGAAATCCAACTCATTTCAGAAACACAGCAAAATACCTGTCCACCAATGTAATTCCAGTTTAAGGCTGAGTAGATACTTTGGTGATGAGTTGGGTGGGCCTTATGCTGATCCTGAACACTGGTTTTCAGTGCCAGTGCCAGGGATGTTTTTAACAGAGCAATGAACTTGAAATGAGGTGAGGTGCTAAGCCATATCCAAGGTGACTATGCTCTTCACATTACTCAGGAAAACATTCCTCTCCTATGGAGACAGACTGGGGGAGTTGGGGCTATTCAGTATGGAGAAGAGAAGGCTCTGAGGAGACCTTCTTATGGCTTTTCAGTGTCTTAAGAGGGTCTACAAGAAAGCTGGGGAGGGACTTTTTAGGGTATCAGGTAGTGATAGAAGTAGGGGGAATGGAGCAAAAATAGAAATGGGTAGATTCAGACTGGATGTTAAGGAAAAGTTCTTCACCATGAAGGGTGGTGAGGCACTGGAACAGGTTGCCCAAGGAGGTGGTAGAAGCCTCATCCCTGGAGGTTTTTAAGGCCAGGCTGGATGTGGCTGTGAGCAACCTGATCTAGCG
Organism: Melanerpes formicivorus; assembly: GCF_026170545.1. NCBI lineage: Eukaryota > Metazoa > Chordata > Aves > Piciformes > Picidae > Melanerpes > Melanerpes formicivorus. Next base: position 7,754,014 of record NW_027142360.1, on the reverse strand, counting down.
TGAGGTGTCCCTGCCCATGGCAGGAGGCTTGCAACTAGATGATCCTTGAGGTCCCTTCCAACCCCAACAATTCTATGATTCACCTTTGTTAAGCCTTGTTGCCTCAGGAATGTTTTCTGTGTTGTGAGAAGCTTGATACTCCCTCTTATTTGTTCAGCTGGTGTAAACAGAACTACGTTAGCAGAAATAACCTTTTTTATTGTTATTCCTGCAGTTGTAGAGCAGCCCTGTATGTCACACTTGGAAGAAAAGACAATGTTCTGAGCTTCTTGCACCAAAGCTTCTTTGCACTCGTGCTTGTGGGTGAATTGCAATCTTTAGCAGTCAGTGCACATGTCTAGCTAACCTTGTTGACTAAGCTGATGGTTCTTCTGCAGTAGTTCTAAATACAGCCATTCTTACTGCATGCCTGCATTAGGGATGTACAAGGCTCATTTTTCTGGGCAGTTTTCAGAACACAAATGTATAATGAGAAGCCCCTAATTTTAATGCTGAAGAGACAAAAGATGATATTCTGATATATACATTACAGTATCAGAGTATTACAGTATCAGAGTATCACAGTATCACTAAGGTTGGAAGAGACCTCAAAGATCATTGAGTCCAACCTGTCACCACAGACCTCATGACTAAACCATGGCACCAAGTGCCACGTCCAATCTCCTCTTGAACACCTCCAGGGATGGCAACTCCACCACCTCCCTGGGCAGCACATTCCAATGGCTAACAACTCTCTCTCTGAAGAACTTTCTCCTCACCTCGAGCCTAAACTTCCCCTGGCACAGCATGAGTCTGTGTCCTCTTGTTCTATTGCTGGTTCCCTGGGAGAAGAGACCAACCCCTTCCTGGCTACAACCATCTTTCAGGTAGTTGTAGTTCCATCTTAGGAAACAGGCTGGCCACATCATGTGGTTGTAGCCGGGGGGGGTTGGTCTCTTCTCCAAGGCAACCAGTGACAGAAGAGAGGACACAGTCTCAAACTGTGCCAGGGGAGGGTTAGGCTGGATGTTTGGAAGAGATTCTTCACAGAAAGAGTGACTGGTGATTGGAATGGGCTGCCCAGGGAGGTGGTGGAGTCATTGTCCCTGGAAGTGTTTAAAATAAGACTGGATGAGGCACTTAGTGCCATGGTTCAGTTGATTAGATGGTGTTGGGTGATAGGTTGGACTTGATCATCTCGAAGGTCTCTTCCAACCTGGTTGATTCTGTGATTTCCTCCTGTCCTTGTGCCAGAACAGTGCTCCCTTCTGCTTTATGTCAATTATTCCAGTTCATCTGGTATACTGTGTCCAGTTCTGGGCCCCTCAGTTCAAGAAGGACCTCAAGGAATTGCTTGGAAGGGTCCAGTGCAGAGCCACAAAGATTCTGAAGGGATTGGAAGATCTCCCTTATGAGGAGAGGCTTGGGGGCATGGGTCTCTTTAGCTTGGAGGAGACTGGGAGGTGACCTCATTAATGCTTATAAATATGTGAAGGGTGAGTGTCAGGAGGATAAAGCCAGTCTCTGCTCAGTGTTGTCAAATAACAGGACAAAGGACAATTGGTGCAAGCTGGAGCATAGGAGATTCCATAAGAACTTTTTCACTGTGAGGGTGACAGAGTCCTGGAACAGGCTGCTCAGAGAGATTGTGGACATTCTATGGACATGTTCCAAACTCTCCTAGGTGCATTCCTGTGTGACTTATTCTGGGTGATGCTTCTCTGGCAGGAGGGGTTGGACTGAATGATATTTCAAGGTCCCTTCCAACCCCTAAAGTTCTGTGGTTCTGTGATGTGATGAACACAAGCTCTTTACTGGTAAGCATGAGGTACTTTTGTGGAGAGATAACTCACATTCTCTGTCATTCTGTAAAATATTAAAGACAGAGCTGTGCTTTGTGTGCATGTAGGACTGCAGTCCCTCCAGTCACCACTGCACAACAAAACCCTTTCTAAAGCAAGGCTTGGAGCTTAAGCTATAGACAGGGATTGTCTGCTTTTAGTTGGTTCACTTGAACTTTCCCAAAAGTGTTTACAATTTGTTCTCTTTGGGTTCAAGAAGATAGTTTTCTGTAGGTGTTCCCATTTATGTCAATAAGAGTTCACACACTGACATCAGTGGAAGGAAGCTCTACATTTTGAATTTGAACTTTGGTGAAGGTTTTTATTTAGGGTTTGAGTAAGCTATACTAGGTAAGCCTCTGTACTCCTGCAATGGGGCATGTGCAGATGTTCACAGAATTAACTACAGCTATGTTAGTCAATTGCTTCTCAAATCAATGCTCTATTTCTGTTTCCTTTTTAGATCTGTTTCACCAGACCTGAAATCCTTTGCTGTTGGGATCGAGACATTAGGTGGTAGAGTACTAGGTAAAACTTGATTTCTTTGTTGGATTCTAGCAGGTAGACAGAGACAGACCAAAGCTAGCCAGTACAATGCCCTTGCTCTGGATGAGAACAAAAGAAAGTTTCCAAAAATCTTAACTTGTAAACAGATTTGCACATTTCAAAGTGTTTGGAGGAGCTTGCTACATGTTTCCTGGTATGTAATTACATATTATAATGTTTTCTTCAGTTGGTTTTTTTTTCCCTATGCAACAAAGGAATTGGGCAAAAGAAGGAAGTGTCTTTGTACTTTTGGGGGGATGTTTGATTTATGAGCACAAGAATCTGAACTTGATCAGTCTGGATGTACAAAACACCTGTGCTCCCTCTTGCTGTCTGTTTTGACTTAGAGCTACCATGTGCTCTGCTTACTATTTTCTTTCATGTGTTTATCATCAATAAATTCCCATGCAAGTGCTTGGGGATGTAGTTTACCCTGCCTCTAGCGAAGCTTGCCTTATCTTCATTTGTCTAATGATTTTTCAACTCTTCTCCACAGAGACAAGCCCAAGCAGTCATTTGGATCTCTTTCCTAACCTCTGCTGATTACTGCAATGAATCAGTCTTAAGCTTTCATGAAATCATTTTCTTCTCAAAACTAGATATTATCCCCCAAACAGCTTACTGATTACACTAAAGCATTGTGACTGTTTAAAAAGAATTATTTCAGTACTCCATAAGTAATACAGTTACACTTGAGCAAGTGCTTCATTTCATTTTGCACTCAGCTAACTGGTTTTAGTGGCGAACTGTTGTGTAATGCCAGAATATATCCATTAGTATATATATAAATATTAATGTCATGGCAGGAAATTCCACAGTGGAGACTGAAAAAGAAATGTTGGATTATTTCTTTAAACAACAGAAGTTACAATTCTATCAGAATTACTGACTTTTGCCTTGCTGAATATAATAATGCTATAATCTTCCATTCTTTCAACTGCTTTTAGATACTTGCTTGAACATTTTCACAAATATTGGAATCTCAAAGCTGGAGCTGAAGGTTTAGTCCAGTTTTATAGAACCATAATTCAGAAATGAGATGAACACCTCATTTTGATGTTAAATGCTGAGACCTTCATGTCTGAGATCCTGCAATAATTTTCTTTGTAGGAGGACTCCCAGCTCCTATTTATTTTGGTGCCTTGATAGATCAGACCTGCTTGAAATGGGGGACAAAATCCTGTGGGGGATCTGGATCCTGCCGGGTATATGACACAAAAGCATTCAGGTGAGCTGAAATCTTCAGTAAGGCACTGGGAATTTGGCTTCTGAGGTGGCTTTGGGCACTCAGCACAAGGTGTACTTTCCCTGTGTCAAATGATTATGATACTGAAAGTTCCAAACCTTGTCGTTTTTTGGACTAGGCCTTAATTGATCAAATAAGCCAAATACTTCTGATTCAGTCTGACACATGACAACACAGTGCACTGCCCTACATCACCAGAATTATTTCCTTTATTGAAACCTCAGTGTCCTGAGTAACTGTGATGCTCTGGCTTTGTGGAAGACTGAAAAACTGCACTATCAGTATAGCACTGAAGATGCTCTTCCTCACCCCTTTTTTTCTCTGCTTGCTAGTGTGTAAGACAAGCCACAAAATCCATTTGGAGAGGGCACTCAGTGACTGGTGGTTCACGGAGAACTGTGACCAGGAGCACTGAGTGCTGCCAGCCAGGGGCTGGAGGAAGGCTGGATCAACAGGAAAAAAACCTCAGCTGGTGCAGCTTCTCCTCTTGCAGCTTTAAAATATGGTCTGCTGAAGTACTCCTCATATAGGAGGCATTTTTGCTGGGAGTATAAGACCTGATTAGAACCTGGTTGGTATGAAATGTGCTCTTGCAGCCCAGAAGGCAAATCACAGCTTGGGCTGCATCAAAAGTAGTGTCCTCCCTACTCTAGTCATGAGGTCTGTGGTGACAGGTTAGACTTGATGATCTTTGAGGTTTCTTCTAACCTTAGGAATACTGAATACTGAATACTGAAAAGATGCATTACCAGCAGATCCAGAGAGGTGATTCTGCCACTTTACTCTGCTCTGGTGAGACCTCACCTGGAATACTGTGTCCAGGTCTGAAGCCCTCAATGTAGGAAGGACATGGACCTGATGAAAAGAGTCCAGAGGAGGGCCACAAAAATAACCAGGGGGTTGGAACACCTCTGCTACAAGGACAGGCTGAGGGAGCTGGGGTTGCTCAGCCTGGAGAAGAGAAGGCTCCAGGGAGACCTAACAGCAACCTTCCAGTACCTGAAGGGGGCCCTACAAGACAGATGGAGGGAGACTGTTTACAAAAGCCTGCAGTGATAGGTCAGGGAGCAATAGAATCATAGAATCAATAAAGCTGGAAAAGATCTGAGAGATCATCAAGTCCAACTTATAATCCAAGACCTCATGACTACTAAACCATGGCTTCAAGTGCCACATCCAATATCCTCTTGAAGACCTCCAGGGATGGTGACTCCACCACCTCCCTGGGCAGCCCATTCCAGTGGCCAATTACTCTTTCTGTGAAGAACTTTCTCCTCACCTCAAGCCTAAACTTCCCCTGGTGCAGCTTGAGACTCTCTCCTCTTGTTCTGGTGCTGGTTCCCTGGGAGAAGAGACCAACCCCCACCTGGCTACAACCACCCTTCAGCTAGTTGTAGACAGCCGTAAGATCTCCCCTGAGCCTCCTCTTCTCCAGGCTAAACAACCCCAGCTACCTTAGCCTCTCTTCATAGGGCTTGTGCTTGAGATCTCTTACTAGCCTCGTTGCCCTTCTCTGGACATGTTCAATAGTTTCAAACTAGAGAAGAGCAGATTTAGATTGGATGTTAGGAACAAGTTCTGCACCAGGAGGGTAGCGGAACACTGGAACAGGTTGCACAGTGTGGTAGTGGGGGTCCCATCCCTGGAGATATTCAAGGTGAGGCTCCTCAGGGCTCTGGGTGACTTGATCTGTTTGAGAATGCCCCTGTTTCCTGCAGAGCCAGTTGGACTAGATGAGCTTTGGAGGTCCCTTCCAACCTAGACCTTTCTATGATTCTGTGAAATATCATGAGGTTGTTTGCTTGCTGTCTGCTATTTCTCAAAACGCAGAACAGTATCGGGATGGTATTGCCAAAGGAGGAGACGGTTTTGCCAAAGTGCATTTGATATCTTGCTTACTTCCACTCAGAACAAACAAGCTTTATGAAATAACAATATCTTTTAATTTCCCCCCAGATACGTTTATCTTGGCCTTGTTGCAGGACTGCGGGCAGGATGCAGTCTCTTATACATAGTGCTCTGTGTGTTAATAACGAAGCACTTCAAACCAAATGGCAAAGAGATGACAGATATTAAAACCAAGCAGAGATCAACCAGGAGGGAACCACTTACTGCCAACAAAAAAGACGTGCTTCCCGGTTCAAGAACCTCAGTGAACAGTGAGGAAACTTTTATGTAAAGAAGAAACAAGGTCTTTTCAACTTTACCTATGCTTCAGTTTTTCTAAGCACAACAGGAGTCTAATTACTGACTTTAACAGCTAGTTTACAGTTTGGGGGCTCAAAAAATATCTTTGAAGCATTGACTCTTAATTTGCTTTACCCTGGCCTAGTCCTCTCTAAATTTGAAACAACAGGGGAAAAGATATTAAAAAATTAGGGTCTTTCCCATCCTTTTACTTTCAGTCCTTTCCTAGACCAGTAGTGGGTCTAGCCAAAATTTCCCAAGTGACATAAAATTTGATTACAATTGAAAAATTAAAAAGAAGAAGTCCACAACAAGTTTCTTTTCCATTTTCCACAAACTTTATTTCAAGTTCTCTTGCTCTGTGTTTAGTCCTACAGAGCTAATTGGCCCAGTCGATCTGACAGCCGTGGCTGCCTGGTTCGCGGCCAGAGCTCCTGTGTTTCAGATTGGGTCGCCTGGGCCGTGCTCAAGTGTACCAGGGTCATCAGTGAATGCCCTCTAGAACAAAGCTGGGGTTTGGCTTGAACACAGTACACAATCAAAATGGAAGGATAAAAAAAAAAAAAAAGCAATGTATTAATTCTGCAGCACGTTTCAGTGTTGGGTTTGAGTAAAACTACTCTGAACTGATGCAATAAAGTGATAGATGTTGAAGTCTCTCTGATTTTTTTGTTGCGTGTGTGTGTGTGGCCATTTTTATCCTGATGATCACTGCTTTTATACTACAAGCATAGAGATTTCCTTCCTTGTTTAAGGAACCTCTGCTAAGCCTTGAAATACAGTACTGGAAACCTGCTGCATTCTAAGGTGGTAAGTGGAACTGTTGGCGTAGTTGCAAGTTTGTCTTCAAGATAGCTTTCTTGGCTAAGTCAGGCAAACTTGCACGAAGATGACAAATGAGGTGGTTTAGAGATGATTACAGACAACTCGGTGGGGCATAAATCATGGCAATTCTGCTGAAAGCAGTGAAGAAATAGCCAAACAAGTGAATTTTTATCAGACTGTGGGAGGTGTAAGGGCAGGAGCCTTGTGTTTACCCAACTTTTGTCTGAGGCTATGAAAAAGCCCTTTAATGACATTATCAAAGCCCTTCTGTCAGAGTAACTATTGGAGACAGAGCCTTATCTGTGAAGACAGTGCAGTTATTTGGTACTTCTTTACTTTTAGATATATAATCAAGCAGACATCATGACCTATGACTACATGTTTTTATGATATTTCCTAGCAGTCCTACACATTAGGATCCTGTACCCTACAAAGATCAAACACTCCTTTGGGGTTCGTGTCCTCATTATCAACAAGTCCTATCTGTCCTGGCACAAAACCAACTTGAAGAGTATTAGCTGCTGCAGAATAAACAGAAAACACTTCAGACTGTCAAATTTCATTTAAAGCATTTCAAGTATTAAATATTAATATTAATATTAAAGTATTTCAAGTCTGCCAGTTTTTCACTGTGGAATATTTTGTCATTTTGCCTACCTTTACTTTGGAATATAGACAAAGGTATTTCTAGTTGAAACTGTAAACATAGATATGAATCATGTTATTTTCTTAATTGCTAATTATATACCTTACTTCCTAATTAATTCATGTTTTTATGGTGAGCATAACTTCATCACGATTTGAGGCAGCCAAGAGGAAAGCCCAAAAATATCCTACTCCAAGTGCACCTGAATTTTAAGGCTGAGCAAGTTCCTTCATTAGACCCCTCTACACTAATATTCAAGTGGTCTCTAAAGGCAGATCTTTAGAGAAGGTAAATGATTTGGTTGTGTATGGCTGCAGATGTGGAGCGTGGAGAGTGATCATGGGAAACACACAAGAATGCTGTGTGTTTGTCCATCTCTTTGGCCAGCTCTGCATTATGGACAGAGTGAACATGTGAGCTCAAACCCTGCCAAAAGCACCAGTAGTGACCTGCCAGAGAGGACAGTGCCCAGGTTAGGTCTGAAAACCCAGTGTTGCAGTCTCAAGTTACGAAACTCAGGACACAATTTCTCTCTTGTGCAGTCAGAGCCTTTAAGCATCCAGCAAAACCTGGGCTTCAGCATCCATGGTACAACCACATGCAACACAGTGGAATACTCTGCCTTTGGATGGCTTCAGCCATAGCTATTGAGCTTTTTTGGTTTTGCCTATGCATATGCAGCCCTGTGGAAGAGAGCTGGCACTCGTCCCCTGCAACTGCTGGTGGCCCTGCTCACTTTGTCGCTCAAAACGTGTCTCCCTGATAATAAAAGGGGTTTGCCAGTCTGACTCATACAAGGACACTGGAGTTGTGAGGTGGCCCTACATGAGGTGCTGATTTATAATGAATAGTTGGAGAGCACAGCTCTGCCTGAATGTGCTGATCTTCTTCCCTCCATTCCATGGACTGTTCCTGCCAGCACAGCAGTTTCCCTGCTACAGCTGTGAGTCGTGGAGTTGGTTGTATCTGCAAGGCCTTTTAGAGCATAGCTACCTGAAGGAAGGTTGTAGCCAGGTGTGGGTTGGTTTCCTCTCCCAGTCAACCAGCACCAGAACAAGAAGACACAGTCTCAAGCTGCACCAGAGGATGTTTAGGCTGGGTGTTAGGAAGAAATTCTTCACAGAAAGAGTGATTTGCCATTGGGATGGGCTGCCCAGGAAGGTGGTGGAGTTGCCATCACTGGAAGTGTTTAAGAAGAGACTGAATGAGGCACATGGTGCCATAGTTTAGTTGATTAGATGGTGTTGGGTGATAGGTTGGACTTGATGATCTCAAATGTCTTCTCCAACCTGGTTAGTTCTATTCTATTCAGAGTGAGCTGGCCCCATCTCTGCTGGAATTTTCTTCCTCAGAGAGCCAGGCATCCTTGGTCTCTTAGGTTAGAGCAAGAGCCAACGTATGTCAGCAATATGTCAAGAGTTTGTGCTCAAGTTCTGCCTTAACCTGACAAGACCAAGGAAACCTGAAATACTACTCCAGTACTAGTAATAGATCCTAGTAATAATAATCATGATGTGACCTAACCTGAAATAATTAAACAGTGATGCCAGGCTTTATGTTTTTATTGCTTCAAATTTTTTTTAAAGCTGCAGGTGCAGAGGTGAGAAAAGAAATCTCCTGAACACAACAGATAGATAGATTTCTAAGTAGAATTTTATTCTTCCTAGCCAGCAGAAGGTATGAATCATACAAGATTATCATGACCAATTATAATATTCTATCAGCTGGATAATGGCTCATTGGTTTGGAAAGAGGAACGCGTCAGCACACGAATAAAATTATAAGTGAAAGGAAGAATTGATTAAATATGCCTTTAGGAGACAGTGAAGACGTTTCTGATGAATGCTTAAAAGTGTTGTTCTGCATATTCAAAAGATGATCACAGGTTTAGAGGGACAGTTCCATTTTTGGGTGCCCTATTTTGGGTACTTTGGGTACCAATTTTGAGTTTAAAAGCATTAAGACTCATCACTCTCCAAAAATCTAGTACTGGGCTCACTGCATAATGCCTTTAAAACAAAATAACTGAAAAATCAGGGTATATCAAATACCTTTGAAGTCATTATTTTTAGGAAGTGTCATTTCAGAGCCAGCACACAGACAGGTTCAACCCCTCTGCAGATAGATAATGGGTGTTTACCAATCCCTGATTGGCATTTGCCTGTAAATACATCACCTTATTTCGCTCAGGAAAATGGCTGTGTCATAAAATAACAAACCAGTGATATGTGAGAAAAGATTTACAGTACAAAGGTATGATCACAGGTGAATGAACTTAACCTACTGAATCCAGTTGCCACTTGTTACAGTGCTGAGGGAAACACCTTTGCATGTGCTTTACAAACCCACTACAATTTGGTAAACATAGTAAAGTGTTTGATAATACCATAAAGTGTTTGGGCTGAAAGCCAAAACCCTGTGCCACAATCTAGAAGGTAAAGACATGTTCATAGCTACTGCCAGTTAAAGCTAACTGAAGTGAAGCCAAACTGTCAGTGGCAGAGCTGTTGTCTTAAGGCAAAAATTACTCTTGGGTCAAGAAATGAAAGGATGGGGACCACAGATAAAATCATGTTTCCCAAACACTTAGAAGCTACAATGACTTCCCCAGACATGGAAAGCTCATTCAGAATGAGGGAGCCACTCAAAAAGTATTAATAAAGAACATCCCAATCTTGTTTTGGGGACTGTGTCTTTTTAGAATCGAAAATATCTCCCGAAGCACTTTCTGTCTTGTATGATTGCTGTGATCCAAGTCGTTGAAATGGAAGTTTTCAAAGCACTTAATGCTGTTCTGTTTCAGGGGAATTAAGCTTTTGGGATGCTGTTCTAAAGTAATCTGAAAGATACAATTTTGACTTGGTTTGACTTGAAGTTTATCTTATAAATGCTTTGGAAAATGCTGTTTTGTCTGTGATGCCCAAGCTTGCAGTTCCTGTTCAAAGAAATAAAATTCTTGGTCAAAGAAACAAGAGTGAGGAAGTGAATGGAGACATCCCAGACACCAGGGCAGTCTGCTCAACTTCATCATGTCAAAAAAATGGCTACCTTGAATTCATGTGTGAGGGTAACAAACCCACTAGTCAAGTTTTAGAAGATAAAGACCACTCTTTCTCGGGTTAGACCATGCAAAATGATTATGTGTATATGATAGCCATTTCCAGTTCATTTTTTCCTGCATCCTCCTCTGACTAGCATTCATAATGTCTGAAGATACTAATGGAAAGTATAGGGGAACCAGCATTGTTTCCATTTCTTTCTATTAGATCCCAGAAGATGCCATCTGAGTGGAAAACCTGAAGAGCCAGAAAGGAATAAAAATATCTACTGCTAGGCATTGAGCTCTTACTGTAGAAGACAAGTTGCAGCAACTTAGACAGGAGTGACTGGAAGTTGAAGAGTAACTCCTTAACAAGATTTTCTTCTTTTTCACCTTGAAACAGCACAGTGTGAGGATTCACTGCTGTGACAACACAAAAAAATCCTAGCTCCTGCATGCAGTCCCTAACCAGAGATTACCTTTTTGGCTTATCTGGAATGGATTATTTGTACATTTTCTATGTTAATGCCAGAAATCAGATCAGATGACTTAGTCTAGTTGCTATAAAGAATCCTGTTCCCTCTATTCTATGTCTTCTTCCCCCCCTCCCTGGGCTTTCATTCAGCTTTAGAAACAACACTTTAAAGCAAAGTCTTGCAAAGACTTCCATATGTACTCTGCATTGTATTATGCTAACTCTTTTGACCTGATCTGGATTAGGAGATAAAATAATTTAGGTAGTAGATTGATTTGACACATTTTTCTTCTGATTTCAAATGTTTGCTCATCTATCCATCCATCCATCCATCCATCCATCCATCAGTACTTGCTGCTAAGGCAGTTTTGTTCCGCAGTTCTACATTTCTTGAAACTTTCACTTCTTGTGAAGCTTTTTAGGACCAAGAGTCTGCTTGCTGTGGCTTTCCAGTTAATGCTAATGTTGGCATTTACTGCAAGTTAAAATTGACTGCAAGCTAGTAAAGTACATCCCTTGTAGAGCAGTGTCATCAATATAGAGATAATGAAAACTCATCCAGTGGCAGGTGGTCTAGACCTGCTAGTGTTTGGATAACCTTAAGAACTAGCTGTTGAATTCTTACATCCCAGGAGGATTTGTCAAACAGAGCTGGAATAAGGGCAGTTATGAGACCTGGATGGCAAAAGAATTTCTTACCCTCCCCTTCCATAACTTCTTTTCAACCAACTCACTGCATTCCTACAGCCAATGAAAGCAACAAACAACTTTAGTTCCCATATATTATAATGAGGATTAAAAAAAGACTAGTGGGCTGAAATTAATGATGATTCAGGAATGAGTCAGCTATTGAGCTCTCCTTCAAAATCTGTTTTGAAGAAGGGAAAAAAAGGAAAAAAAAAAAGAGAGAGAGACTAGTATGAATAATTGGAAACTAAGGAGCTTTTGCAAGTAAATACTTGCAGGTGCTTAGTGTGTGTGGAAGAATTCCAGAAGGCATGCATGAGAAGGTGCACTAAGAAAACTAACTGGTGCTGTTATTGACACCCTCCTCCTGCTCCCCCACATTGCTGCAACAACTTCCAGTTTTGTCAATTGTAAACTATTCCTCTTTGGGTTGCAAGACATTGCTCCTAATGTTCAAAACTCCAGTATATAAAGTGAAGCACCTGAATACGAGCAGCTTGCATTTCCAAGGAACTAAACCAAGGGATCTAGGGATATATCTACAGCAGGGGATAAAAGAATAGATGTAGGCATTTAATTTTTCTTCATGTGTAACAATTGTGGCTGCAGAGATTACTGCTGGGTATTACTGGAGCACATTCACACACATCTTCCCACCAAGTAATTGGTCTTTCCTCAAAAACAAAAATGAGGGGAAAAAAAATAAAGTATTTAAACTTTCCTCACAGCATTTTAAAGATGCTCAGAGTGATTTAATTTTCTTCAATCTCCCCTGAACCTGCTTAGCAGCAAGCATCATTTCTTGCTAATATCCTACTCAGCCGATATATATCTTACACTATTTCAAAGGCATACATTTTGCAGCAGGGGTTGCCATGTTGTGCATGTGTGTGCATGGCTGTGTGTGCACATGTGTGCACAGTGCTTTCCATCAGCAAGGGCTCCTGGGACACAACAGTAGTACAATAATTAATGACAGAATTTTTCTGTGAGAAGGCAAATTTTTGTCTTGCATGTTCTGCTTCCCTGGCAGATCCGTGACCTACAGCTGGAGGGAAGATCATATTTTTCTCAACCAAGGCCACAAATCCCTTGCAGGTGCTGAGATGCTCTGGCAAACAAAGGTAGCAGGACTTGTACCATGACTCTGGCTGGAAACATTTATTTCACAAGAAAGTGACAAAATCCCTCAGTAAGCAGGTTACAACCCTTCTGTGTCAGCCTTCCTTTCTATATCCAGGGTCCAGTGTATTGACACCTTCTTGACCTCATGAGCCTGAAGTAATAGCTTAAATCTACCGCAGGCTGTAACACTTTTCCTGGCTTTGTGGATTCTTAACCTGTCAGCTGGAATTAGCTCTTGTTTTCAGATGAAACAGGTATATTTTGTCACATTAAATATGTTTTCAAAGGTTACAGATTTTGGATTTTAAAAAAATAGTCCAAACCCCTTTAAAGTTGCCACAGGAAAATCTATGTACACAGAGGGGTGTAAATAAAATGTCACCTGGACAACCCAGCCAAAAGACAAGCAGAACTAGACACTTGCTATTACTTTCCCTGACAAAACTCACTCTGGATTTCAGTAGCTAGATATGGGGATTAATTCCTTCGGGTCCCACAAGTCATTTCCATGACTGTATGTGGATGTGTCAAGGCATTTGAAAATGCAGTTGTAAGTAAGACAGGACCAAGCAAAGAGTCATAACTGGTTTTGCTAGATGCAGAATCTCTGCCTCCAGTAAATATCACTTCATTTTGGAAAAAAAAAGTCCTGTTCTTTTCCCTTCAGCTGCTGGAATCACTGCTGACTGTCGTTACATGCAACACATCATCAGAACAACTCAGTGTTTTGCTCTAACATGTCTATTAACCATGTCCCACTGAGCCTTGAGTATCTACATCAACTGGAGAACTCCATTGCTGTTGTGAAGTGGTATGCAAGCACACATCCCTTTATTTAAAGTAGCAACAATTGTCAAGCTCTGAGTGAGGCAAATATGACAAATACAAACCAACAGATATACAAAGGCAGCTTTGAGCTAAAGGCCTGAGCTGAGAACGTATTAAGGTGCATGAAAACGTTGATGAATGTTTTGCCTGCCCGATGAACTTCTCCCAGAACAGACAAGACTGAACACTACAGGCGCAGAGGATTTGCGGTACTCATGGGGCAAATGCTATTGTTTGAGTGCCCTCTGCTGGACAGTGCCTGGCATAGCAACAAAGCGAGAAACCATCCAAAATTCAGGGCGTTTGTACAGTCATAGAATTGTCAGGGCTGGAAGGGACTTCAAGATTTCTTACGTTTCATAGTCACTTTACTAAAAAAAAAAAAATGGAGAAAAAAATATGTTTTTAATAAAACAACACAACTCTGATATTTAAAACCCAGTTATTTCCTTTGTGGCAACACAAAGTTTTATAGTTTTAAGCAGGCAAAAAGTTTTTTCAGATAAAATGCTGCTTGGAAAAAACTCTGCTGCTATCAATCTTGTGATGGGAAATTGTTGTGATGATTCATTTAGGTAAGATGGGGATGTTTTGCTTAAAGGCTTTGGGTTTACTGTGAATTCTGACTGAATTTGGCATAATCAGGAAGCTACTGTTAGCCTTGAGTTTGCCATTCCCATGGCAGAACACCATCACATTTTGCAGGCCCTTGGCAAGTGGCTGTCCTGTCAGCAGTCATCTTTTGACCTCTTTAGAAACTGCAGACTGTCTGTGTCAGAAAGGAAAGTTTTCCTTTATCTACTGATTTCTTGGTTCAGTTCATCCAACTTGTTCTCTTTGCTGCTGATAGCCAGGTACATGCAAGGCACTTTCGTACTTGTATATTAGTTCTCCTTGTTGCAGATCACAGGCTTGCTTTTGGTTTTACTTTCTGAGCAGTGTTATTATTTAGTTATTCAGAACATTGTGAAAGTTGTCTCTAAAAGAAGCTGTCCTGGTTCTTGCGCTACTGGTCTGAATGGCTTTCTAAATACTTGATTCATTCTCTGCATCAGAGGAACCTGGTAAATGCTCTTTGATTTTGCAGTTTTCTTCTTTATTCAGAGAAGCATCTTCTCTTCCTCCATTCTCCACAGCCCTGGAATTCTTGTTTTGAAAGTTTTTCTTTACCAATATATAAAACACAACTGCAATCAAGTAGGAAGGAGCTCTTAACACTGCTGGTAAACCAAGGTAGATATACCTGTGTGATAGAGCATAGAAGATAGTTCCAGGCACCAAAGTTTTCAAAGACAGTGAAGAAAAGCTCCTTAATGGAGTTTTAAGGATTCCTCATATACCAAAAAAAAATTGCAAGGGAAAACATTATGACTCATGCTTTATGAATGGTACCACAAACTGAACATTTTTTTGCTTGCAAAAAAGTCTGTTCAATATAAATTATCCAAATGGTGGCAAAATTAAGTTTCCATCATCTTCCCTTTGCTTCTCAAGATTTTTGGATCACCTTAAGATTTTTGGATGGCTTTAAGGCCTTTGAATTTTTAGGGGCAGAAATAAACTGGGATCACCTGAGCAGGTAAAAATAACAAACACATCAGAAGTGGCCAAGGTTTGGGTTAAACAGAAAAATCTCTGGAATATTCCTCTTGGAGACTGATAGTGTTTGTGTTTAACCAATACCTTCAGCTGGTCAAGTAGATTTTCTTTCCTTGATTTTCCTCTCAAACTTGCCCAGTGCACAAAGTTAGCATTCTTGTCAGTATGAACAAGCTATCTTGTAAATAAGGTAAATTTGGATAGCCTTTCTCTTGATGATGAAACATACAATCCTAGGCCTTTTAAATTACTCAAAGAGTATTAGAAATGCATAATTCATTCCAGAAATAGCTGTCATTAATAGTAAATGATTTTTTTTTCCTGCACTCCATAAACACTGACTTAAAACCTAAGATTTTAGCTTAAGATTTCTCAATTTCAGAAATTCTGGACTGACCTAAATCTGAGTCCAGAGCTAGTATCACACCATAATTTTTGATCAATGGCCTCACACACTACAGTATAACAGAACAAAGTCTGCCTGTTGGCAGAGAGGAAATGCGTGAGGCTATTTGTTCCTTAATGTGCCTTACCTGAATGCATCGGAGTTGTACAGCCTGCAAGCCCCTTGCTTCCCACAGCTTGTACTTCCCCATTTCAAACATGTCTTGTCAATCAGTGCACCAAAGTAGACTGGTGCTGGAATCCCAGCTGCAAGAAAACAAGCAAAGACACCACAAGAGATAGCAGGAAAATGCACCTTTTTTATATATCAGCTTTGTATTTTCTGAGTGGCATGTTACATGCTGCAACAGTGGCAATAGATTGGACTGTGAGGAGTTTTTCCTTTCCTTTATCAAAGTAATTGTAAGATGGAACACCCTCTCTGTACTGTGGAGATCATCAGTCCCCAGGAAGTGTGATCTGATAGGTTTGACCATGCTTGCAGTTGTGCAAATTTGGTTTGACAACCATGGCTCTGAGAATGACCACCGGCTTCCAGTGCATGCTAAGCTACTGCAAAGGGAAAGATCTGCATTTGAAGCATTGAACTGGTGCATAACTCCTTCTTCTGTGCATAGTCTAAATTATCCACACCAGCTTCATGTCTATCTGGTGTAGCACCTGGCAGCCCCTTCTGCCTGAAGGTACAACACAAGTTATAAATGAATATGGTTTTTAAAAGTACCTATGAAATTCTTAGTGTGACTTGGGCAGTTCTAGCCTTGCTGTAGTAAAGGCAGGTATTAATTTCAGAGGAATGCAGGTTTCAACAGTTGCAGGACCACTTTTCCCATTAATTTTGTTCCTGCAGGAGCATCCTTCATTCTTATGTAGGAAATCATTAATTTTGTAAGAATGGGTATCATATCAGCCTGTTCTGCTCTGGGCTTCTTGTGAGAGTCCAGGCTCAGCAACCTATCTATAAAGGTCTGTATAGTGCAATAACCAAGTCAGGGTATGATGGGAACGTTTCTCTTTCTGGAGGTTCCCTAAGGAAAGAAAACAGGAGCACATGAGATTTGATCTCCAAGTCACTGTGGAGAAATGCCAGCTTTTTTGAATCAAGGACTGTGACTTTAGCCCTTCTTGCAACAGAAGGAGTGTGCCAGCTCCATGTGCTGAAACAGAAGCCTATAGAAGGTGAGGAGGTTCCTTATTCATAATGCCTTTTTAAAATTTCCTCTGGCCAAAATTGTTCCAAGAATCCCATTGGCACTGCTTGTCCTAAGAGTGGGGAAGAAATTCTGCCCTTCCATTGTGTGATGCCAAAAGTAGAAGAGGACAAAGTTTAGACACATCTTCTATCATCTCAAAATGTTCCATCGCAATCCCGAGTAGAGACCACAACAATAACCTAGCTTTGATTGCAGACATTTGTAAGCAGCTGTTGTTTTCTTAAGCTTCATAGCAAGCCCATGTGTCTCTCCTCAGATGCACTTATTTGCATTTCTGAAATGCAGATATTCCTATTCCATTGAGAAAGAACAAAAGGAAATGCAGAGGTGTTTTCTTGCCTTTTCAGGCATCTTAATCAACCATCTCATTAGCAAATCTCAAATATAAAAGAAAGGAAAAAAAAAGAAGAAAACAACATTGCAGCATGCTTAAAGGGAATGGAAATCCAAGCTGTCCTCTACCAGGAAAGTGAAGTTTCAACATGGAACAAACACTCTGCTGTGAGCAGAGAAGTGTGGCCAGCAGGTCAAGGGAGGTGATTCTCCCCCTCTATTCCGCTCTGGTGAGACTCCACCTGGAGTACTGCGTCCAGTTCTGGAGCCCCTATTACAAGAGGGATATGGACATGCTGGAACGTGTCCAGAGAAGGGCCACAAGGATGATCAGAGGGCTGGAGCACCTCTCCTAGGAGGACAGATTGAAGGAGTTGGAGCTGTTCAGTCTGGAGAACAGAAGGCTTCGAGGTGACCTAGTTGTGGCCTTCCAGTATCTGAAGGGAGCCTACAAGAAGGCTGGGGAGGGACTTCTCAGGATATCTGGTAGTGATAGGACTAGGGGGAATGGAATGAAGCTGGAGGTGGGGAGATTCAGGCTGGATGTGAGGAGGAAGTTCTTCACCATGAGAGTGGTGAAGCCCTGGAATGGGTTGTCCAGGGAAGTGGTTGGGGCACTGTCCCTGGGGGTGTTTAAGACTAGGCTGGCTGAGGCTCTGGCCAGCCTGATCTAGTGTGAGGTGTCCCTGCCCATGGCAGGGGGGTTGGAACTGGATGATCCTTGTGGTCCCTTCCAACCCTGACTGATACTATGATTTGTGTTGAATGAAGTCCTACTGGAGCATGTCTTTTGATTTTACTTGCAGCATTGTGTTTCAGTGACCCATTGATTGGATCATAGCTTTGAAACCTTCTAGTGTTTAGAAATTCAGGAGAATATTTTTGCTTAGAAACTCTCCCTGGTTTGGAACACCAGGCTCTCAAACTGCAGCAGTCAGCAGGTCAAAGATTTTCAGGATTGTGTTATCTGATTTCCCCATTGAACTCTTGGCTGAATATTGAACCATCAGGAGATAAACAGCTATTTCAAGTATACATCAGGTTTACAAACAGTGATTGCATTAGTGGTGTTTGAAGCCATATGAGTAAGCATCTCAGTTAGAATGATTTTTCTTACCTAGCACTCTCATAATCAGTGTGTATAGACCAACTGCAAGGGATTTCAACTCTGGCTGAACGCATCTGAAAGGAAGAGCAGTAAGTGTGAAGCATTTTCCTACCTAGTGCTTAGACATGTCTATTATTCTGCTATTAATTACTCTGAAATTAACACTGTTACTGACAGAAAGACAAGCTTTGAAAGGAGAGTGCTTCTTACATATGTTAAGTGGTATGAAACAAGGTGAATTAAGCTACTGTTTTCCATCACATAGCTCCTGGGAAGTTCATTCACTAAGCATAATTAAAGAAGTGAAATTTTAAAGTGTTTATCCAAGTCTATCCTAGTCTTAGTGAAACAGGCTCTGCAGCTTCCTTGACTCCCTGCCACACATTTTCCTCACTTGATGGGGTATACCTTACTCACTTGATGGGAAATATGTTGCCATGAGATCGAAATGTTGCAAGTAGCTGCATTATTGTGGCATCTTCCTATTCTTGAATGGCATTTGTCTGTACAATGACACATCTTGAACTGTGCAAAGCAGCCTGGCAATATGCCCATGTGTTTCATGGAGAACCACACTACAAGCATCAGAAAAGGGCCCAGATCTTGAGTCCACTATATGGCCAGTCTCTGCCATTTTCTTATAAGTGTTAACATGGCCAACACTTAGGAAAACATCTCACAAAGAAGGATGAGGGAGGGAGGGGAGTTCTGGGTTTTGTGCTCATTTAGGAGGACCTAATGCCCTCAAACCATCAAAATTGCCACTACTGCTGGAGGGTAGAGAGGCTCTGCAGAGGGACCTCAACAGGCTGGACAGATGGGCAGAGTCCAACGGCCTGAGATTGAACACATCCAAGTGTCAGGTTCTGCACATTGGCCACAGCAACCCCATGCAGAGCTACAGGCTGGGGTCAGAGTGGCTGAGAACGGCCAGGCAGAGAGAGACCTGGGGGTACTGGTCGATGGTAGTCTGAACATGAGCCTGCAGTGTGCCCAGGCAGCCAACAGGGCCAATGGCATCCTGGCCTGCATCAAGAACAGTGTGGCCAGCAGGAGCAGGGAGGTCATTCTGTCCCTGTACACTGCACTGGTTAGGCTGCACCTCGACTGCTGTGTCCAGTTCTGGGCCCCTCAGTTTAGGAAGGATGTTGACTTGCTGGAAAGAGTCCAGAGAAGGGCAACAAAGTTGGTGAGGGGTTTGGAACACAAGCCCTATGAGGAAAGACTGAGGGAGCTGGGGTTGCTTAGCCTGGAGAATAGGAGACTCAGGGGTGACCTTTTTGCTCTCTACAACTACCTGAAGGGAGGTTGTAGACAGGCGGATGTTGGTCTCTTCTCCCAGGCAGCCAGTACCAGAACAAGAGGACACAGTCTCAGGCTGCGCCAGGGGAGGTTTAGGTTGGATGTTAGGAAGAAGTTCTATACAGATAGAGTGATTGCCCATTGGAATGGGCTGCCCAAGGAGGTGGTGGAGTCACCATCATTGGAGGTGTTCAGGAGGAGACTTGATGGGGTGCTTGGTGCCATGGGTTAGCTGTTTAGGTGGGTTGGATTGGTTGATGGGTTGGACATGATGATCTTGAAGGTCTCTTCCAACCTGTTGTTGTTGTTGTTGTTATTATTATTATTATTATTATTATTATTATTATTTCTACTGGATGAGGTTTCTCTCCAGGTTACGGAAAAGGATGTGCTAATTTGTATATATAGTACCAAATCATATCCTGGTATGCCTGCACCTGTGTACCCTGACAGACATGAGCAAAGAAGCCTCAGACTGAGCCCTCAGATGTCCTGAATTTCCACACATCTGACATGCACAACTTGTTGGGCAACCTCCCATCCAGAAACCCTGAGAAAGGAGTGGCATTTTCAAAATCCATACAGCCACAATATTCAAACAGAGAAAAAGGATGTGGGCTGGAAAACCTGGATGTAAGAAAAGCAGAAGATAAAACATCTTGCAGTAGTTGGAAACCAACACATTTGATCCAATTTAAAGACAGCAGAAAAGTAAAGTTTGATGTCAACAGCTACAAACATATGAGACATGACAAAACTCATTAAGGAAAGTGTGCTGTGCTGCAAGAGAGTCTGTTTTTCATATGAGATAGAGAGGAAGCTAAACACACTTCTGATCTCCTCATTGTAAAACCTCAGCCTTTGGTAGACAGTTAGCTTTACTCACCTAAACATAATCATGTATGCTGGAGTGCCTCCCAATGCGTAACAAAAGCCACCGATGACTTGTATGACTGTATAATAAATAAACATCTTTGAACAATCCTCACTTCTTGGACATTGCCCCAATGTGGCAGAGTTATTTCCTGTCCATGAACTGCTGGCTTCAAGACAGCTGCAGTTATGGAAGACCTGGAAGACACAAAGCAGATTGGTAGGACAGTGTTCATGCAATGGGAAAGCTTGCCTTTAGACACAGGCAGAGCCTGAAGCCTTCCTAGGTACCCATTTCCTATCTCCTTTGCCTTTCTCAAGGTAATGGACCACAGCTTCTTTATTTTCTTACAAACAGTGCTTAGAGTTGGGAGGGATATTCTGTGCCAGCATGGTTTTGCCAGAGCAATGCTTTTTGGAAGCAAAGCCCTGAGATCAGCAGTAGACATACTGGTATCTTAGGAACAACAGCTTTTAAACAGAGCTTCAGGGGCTTGAGGATGTGCTGAGGCAAGGGGAACTCTGAGCTATAAACCTTAATCTAATACAGAGACAGACTTGTGGGGGAAACAGTAGTTGCAGATTCATAGATTGCATTGGGTTGGAAGGGACCCTCAAAGGTCATGTTGTCTTACCCTGCTGCAGTGAGCAGGGACACCTCCAACTAGATCAGGCTGCCCAGGGACACATCAAGTCTGACCTTGAATGTCTCTAGTGATGGGGCCTCAGCCACATCCTTTTCAGTATTTTACCACTCTCATTGTAAAGAACTTCAGGAGGAGACTTGATAGGGTGCTTGGTTGCATGGTTTAGTTGATTAGGTGGTGTTGGATGATAGGCTGGACATGATGATCTTGAAGGTCTCTTCCAACCTGGTCTATTCTATTCTATTCTATTCTATTCTATTCTATTCTATTCTATTCTATTCTATTCTATTCTATTCTATTCTATTCTATTCTATTCTATTCTATTCTATTCTATTCTATTCTATTCTATTCTATTCTATTCTTCCTTATGTCCAACCTAAATCTACCCTGCTCCAGTTTCAAACCATTGACCCTCATCCTATCACCACAGCCCTTCCAAACAGTCCTTCCCCAGCCTTCCTGTAGGTCCCCTTCAGATATTGAAATGCAGCTCTAAGGTCTGCCTGAAGCCCTCTCTTTTCCAGGTTGAAGAACTCAAATTCTTTCAGCCTGTCTTCATAGGAGAGGTGCTCCAGCCCTCTGATCATTTTTGTGGCCCTCCTCTGCACTCACTCCATCAGGTCCATGTCTGCCTTGTGTTGGGGGCACCAGAGCTGGACACAGTAGTCCAGGTGAGGTCTCACCAAAGCAGAGCAGAATGGCAGAATCACCTCTCTTGACCTGCTGGCCACACTTCTTTTGATGCAGCCCAGGATGTCATTGACCTTCTGGGCTACAAGTGCACACTGTTGGCTCATGTCCAGCTTCTCATCCACTAGCACTTCACCAGCACTTCCAAGTCCTTTTCTGCAGGGCTGCTCTCAATTTCATCATGCCCCCACCAATACTGACATGGAGGGTTGCCCTGACCTAGGTGCAGGACCTTGCACTTTGCCTTATTGTACCTCTCCAGCTTGTCCAGGTCCCTCTGGCTGGCATCCCATCTTTCAGTCTTATCAATTGCACCACTCAGCTTGGTATCATCTACAAACCTGATTACTCCTCAGTAACTTTAGTTTTCCTTAAATGCATTCTACTGCTAAATCCTAGATGCTAGCAGAAAACCCTCAGAACCTGAAGCAGGACCTTACTGTGTTCATTCCATGTCCCACCGACGTCTTGCACCCAGCTAGACAGGGTGAAATGTAGGTGACTCCATTATCTCCACACACAGGATCCCACACATTAGGGGCACATTTGCAGTCAGAGTTGCAGGCAGAAAATACGTTGTTTACGTGGTATGGGATGGGTTTGCTTGGAAGTGAAGTTCAAAAAGGTGTAAGAAATTATTAAATCAGTGCTGAGGTCAGCGCAGTCCCTTCTGTGTACAGTGTTGCTGTCCTGAAACCCACCTCATATGCACATGACATGCATTTTCACACATAGAATCATAGTATGGTCTGTGTTGGAAGGGACTGCCAAAGGTCATCTAGTCCAACCCCCTCTGCAATAAGCAGGGCCATCCTCAATTAGATCAGGCTATCCATGAGTCTCTACAGCACTGATCTTCACTGATCTCTTTGTTGTGTGAAATAGTTTAGATTATTCCTTCCGTTTACCAACTTCCGTCCACCATATTCCCTTTCTTAAGGGGGCAACGTCAACCGACCACAATCCTACTTGCACTGATATTAAAGTGATTGCTGTACTATAAGTAAGCTCAAAACAAATCAAAATTTTCCTACAGATTTTAGCTGGCAGCTTTCAACAGAAAATAAAAAGAAAGAGTTGAAAGGCTTGGAGAGGTCAGCTAGACTACCCCCTAACTACAACTAGCACACTAGAATGTAGAACTAGCAACAGTTGATTGAGTACATTGAGTACATCTTTAGCTGTGTGGTGAAACTACACCTATGATAGAAACTGTATTTCCTGGTCTCCATAGTAAAAAATATTCCTCTCTTAAAGCCTATCCTAAGTTTTCTTAGATGATATGGGGAATGCATTATTCCATTTTACAGAGTCACACTAGCCACGAGGTACTCTGAGCAGGTTGGACGTGAGGCAGTGACAACACAAATGCTAGTGTACTTCTGAGCCCCTTAGACAGCCAGATCCCAATACCCATTCCCTGTACTGGCGCTGTCTCTCCAAGGAAAAATAAGAACCTGTAACTTTTAAGCCCTATTTCTCTCCTGAGAGGAGAGAGCATCTTCAGTAGGTGTAAAAACTTCATTTTGGTGTTCAGCAGGCTGAGAGTCTGGAATGTTGCAGTCTTTCCACCTCTGCTCAGGATCTGCTACCAATGCTTCACCTGTTCACTGAATACACTTTGCTAGAAAATTGCTTCTGGTGTAGAGATAGCACTGTGTGAAACAGTAATATCACCCACACATAGACAAACAACCTGTATCAGTAATGTTGCCATTTTGCTAATGTATTTCTAATTAATCTTTAACCAGTGTTGTGCTTTGGCAGGCCTGCAGCTCTGCTAACCAACAAAAATACCACAGTGACATGTGCCCTTAGCATATTCCTCTTTTAGCCTTAATATCATAGTATTGCTGCCATGGAGGAAAACTCTTCTTCATTTTGTACTCACCCTTCATAGGACACTGTCATTCCTGCTACCATATGGTTCTCACAGCCAACAAAAAAGTGCAAGAGAGCAGTGACATAGCCCACAAATGACATGCTAAATGCAAATTTGGTTGCTGCAGTGATGCTCATTTTGTACTTTTTCATTATGAGCCCTCCTAGGAAAATCCCAACAGTTACAGGAGGTAAGGATGTCATTCCTAAAAGAAATTACAGAAGAGGAATGTCAAAATAGAAGAGTCACAATGGTTTTAAGAGCTGAAGTCTATCCTCAAGGTGACACCTGTGGCTGGCTTTATGTTGTATTATGACGACTCCAGGTGGCTTTGGCTTTGTGCTCAGTCTAATCTCTGGATTGCACATGCTATTTTTGAGGTGTCTACCCCTCAGAACCCACTCCCATTGCAAGGCACTTGTCAGATGTGGGAGCAATTGAAACTCCCACACCACATCCATTGCATATTTGGAGTGCCAATGATGATATAATATAACTAGAATAAAATATGATAGGCCCTTGATTATATAATACAAAATCATCTTATAATATAACGAAGGGAAGGGAAGGGAAGGGAAGGGAAGGGAAGGGAAGGGAAGGGAAGGGAAGGGAAGGGAAGGGAAGGGAAGGGAAGGGAAGGGAAGGGAAGGGAAGGGAAGGGAAGGGAAGGGAAGGGAAGGGAAGGGAAGGGAAGGGAAGGGAAGGGAAGGGAAGGGAAGGGAAGGGAAGGGAAGGGAAGGGAAGGGAAGGGAAGGGAAGGGAAGGGAAGGGAAGGGAAGGGAAGGGAAGGGAAGGGAAGGGAAGGGAAGGGAAAGGAATTTATCCTGGTGCCATAGGCCCCAAAACTGAGTCCAGGAGAGACCACTATTTACATCAGCCTGTTCTGCCAGGAATTCAGATCCAGAAAAAGCATGCCAGAACTTATCCTCCTGCACTACTTCTAGCATAAACAGTCATTGCACAGCATAACTCACCTATTAGAAAGTTAGATTTCGAAGTAGACTGGTCATACTGTTGTTCCATGTACTTTGGTTTGTAAGTCAAGAAACCAATAAAGCTACTGAACTGTAACAGTGAGGAACACAAAAGTGTAAAGTACATTCGATTACTCAATACTTTTTTCAGGGAGGTACAGAAATCTGAAAGAAAGGGACATAGGAGTTGGCTTTGAGAGGTGCATGGCATAATTACTGGTGAGCAGTCTACAAAACTTAGGGGAAATCCTTCTCTCAGCTGTTCAAATGCAAGTCATGCTGATCTTCATTTGCATGCGAGTATCTGAAAGCAAAATCAGACTCTTAAGAAACACCAGAGAATGAAATACAGGAAAAGAATTCTAAGAAGACAGAAGTATGGGTGCAGGCCTGGGTTCTGTAGTGAGACCTGCACATGAAGACTAAAGAGCTGCACGCAGCAAAGAATTCTTTTAGCTTACATCAAATTATTGTGGGTTCAAGGCTAAGTTAAAGCTGCTTTCTGCAGATGTCCAGTGTCTTCCACTGGGGTCTAAACAAACACAGGAGAATCTGACTACTGATGCAAAGCCATCTCTTCCCACTATCTTTCCACTGTTTTCTTAGCCGAAGAACTGCACAGTCAGACTTGGTACTCAAGCCTGCTGTGTTTCCCTCATGTAGCAATGTGCTTCAGATTCTCCATGATCCATATGATGATCAGATGAATAATTTGGCTTTCCACATTGCAGAATCAGCCTTCTAATGTTTTCCTTAGTTCCTGACACAGAGACAATTTTACAGTGTTCAAATTTCTCCAAACACAAACTTTTACAGGGAGGTGATGATGCATTACAGGTGATGCATGCAGAGCTTCACAGTCTTGAACAAGTTTTCTGACTTTCAATAAGCTTTAGTGGCCCCCTCCTTTCCAGGGGTAGCTAACTCATTTAGTCTGAACTTCAGGGGAAGCAAAGTTTTTTTTGGAGGCGAGTTTTTTTTTGCAGAGTTATTACATTAGTACCATATGCTGTGCCTGCTGCTTTTCACATGAATACAGTATGTGAAACACTTGCCTTTCAGTATTGCTGCCCACTTCCTTGACTTAAGTTTTGCAGGAGTAACTTTCTTCCTTGTGGTGCCTGTGTTTTCCAAGAGGCCATGGACAGTTTTGTCATTATTGGCTTCCTCTGGTTTTTTCAGACTCTTTGGCAGGAAGCAAAATGGAATTGCAGATAGGAAACTGGTTACTCCAGCTATTAAAAATCCAAGCCACCATGCACCCACCCAGCGGGAATCCTGTGGGGTGATAGTGATGTTTTCTACAATGGAGGGGAACAGATAGGAGTTACCTACATGAAGAAGTTGAACATTCCCACCCTTTAAATGGTAAAATAGCTACATTTTCCAATATCTGACTTTCAGTAGTAACAGAATCACACAATACATCTGGTTGGAAGAGACTTGAACCCTCAGCCCAACACTGAAGGTTTAACACTAACCTGTGTCCGCAAGCACCAGGTCCACACAGTGCTTGTACACCTTCAGGGACAGTGACTATACCACTGCCCTGGGCAGACCATTCCAATGCTTGAGAACCCTTTCAATGAAGAAATATTTCCTCATATCAGGACTAAATCTCCCCTGGCACAGCTTCAAAAGATTTCCTCCCTCCTCATTCGAATCTCCCTTCAGATAGTTGTAGAGAGTTATGAGGTCTCCCCTTGGACTCCTCCTCTCCAGACTGAACAACCCCAGTTCCACCAGTCTTGTGTTCCAGACACTTCACAAGCCTCTTTGCTCTTCTCTGGACAAGTTCAAGCACCTCAGTGCCCTTTCTGTAGTGGGTGGCCCAGAAGTGAACACAATACTTGAGCTGTGGCCTCATCAGTGCTGAGTATAGGGGGAAGATCAATCTAATCTCCTTGATGAATAATCAATCTAAGGAGAGATTATTCATGCAGTGAAAGCATCAGTAATCATATCCTGAATGGTGTTATGTATCACAGTATCACAATATCACTAAGGTTGGAAGACACCTCAAAGATCATCGAGTCCAACCTGTCACCACAGACCTCATGACTAGACCACGGCACCAAGTGCCACGTTGAGTCCCCTCTTGAACACCTCCAGGGATGGTGACTCCATCACCTCCCTGGGCAACCCATTCCAGTGACGAATGACTCTCTTGGTGAAAAACTTTCTCCTCACCTTGAGCCTAAACTTCCCCTGGCGCAGCTTGAGACTGTGTCCCCTTGTTCTGGTGCTGGCTGCCTGGGAGAAGAGACCAACCCCTTCCTGGCTACAACCACCTTTCAGGTAGTTGTAGAGAGCAATAAGGTCTCCCCTGAGCCTCCTCTTCTCTAGGCTAAACAATCCCAGCTCCCTCAGCCTCTTCTCATAGGGCTTGTGCTCAAGGCATCTCCCCAGCCTTGTTGCCCTTCTCTGGACACGTTCAAGTGTCTCGACGTCCCTCCTAAACTGAGGGGCCCAGAACTGGACACAGGACTCAAGGTATGGCCTAACCAATACAGAGTACAGGGGCACAATGACCTCCCTGCTCCTGCTGGCCACACTATTCCTAATGCAGGCCAGGATGCCGTTGGCCTTCTTGGCCACCTGGACACACTGCTGGCTCATGTTTAGGCAGCTGTCAATCAGCACCCCAGGTCCCTTTCTGTTTGGCAGCTCTCCAGCCACTCTGACCCCAGCCTGTAGCTCTGCATGGGATTGCCGTGGCCAAAGTGCAGCACCCAGCACTTGGATTTGTTGGAAGACATCCTGTTGGACTCTGCCCATCTGTCCAGTCGGTTGAGTTCCCTCTGCAGAGCCTTTCTACCCTCTAATAGATCAACATCTGCTCCCAGCTTGGTGTCATCTGCAAACTTGCTGATAACTGACTCAACCCCCTCATCCAGATCATCAATGAAGATATTAAAGAGGATGGGGCCCAGCACTGATCCCTGGGGGACGCCACTGGTGACTGGCCGCCAGTTGGATGTGGCACCGTTCACCACCACTCTCTGGGCTTGGCCCTCCAGCCAGTTCCTAACCCAGCACAGAGTGTAGTGGTCCAAGCCATGAGCTGACAGCTTAGCCAGCAGTTTGCTGTGGGGGACAGTGTCAAAGGCCTTGCTGAAGTCCAGGTAGACCACATCCACAGGCGTCCCCACGTCCACTGGATGGAGATCAGGTTGGAGAGGCAGGACCTGTCCTTCCTAAATCCATGTTGGCTGGACCTGAGCCCTTGGCCATCCTTCAGGTGCGCAGTAATTGCCTCCAGGATAATCTGTCCCATCACTTTCCCTGGCACTGAGGTCAGGCTGACTGGCCTGCAGTTTCCAGGTTCCTCCATCCGACCCTTCTTGTGGATGGGAACCACATTGGCCAGTTTCCAGTCATCTGGGACCTCTCCAGTGAGCCAGGACTGCTGGAAAATGATGGAGAGCGTCTTGGCCAGCTCATCTGCCAGCTCTCTCAGCACCCTAGGATGGATCCCATCCGGTCCCATGGACTTGTGAATATCCAAGTGGCTCAGCAGGTCCCAAACTAATTCCTCATGGATTTCCGGGGCACTACACTGCTCCCCGATCCCATCGCCCAGCTCAGGAGGCCACTTGTCCTGAACTCCTGCCTTGCTGTTAAACATTGAGGCAAAGAAGGTGTTCAGGACCTCAGCCTTTTCCTCATCTTCAGTGACCATGTTCCCCTCCAGGTCCAACAAGGAGTGCAGGTTCTCCTTGCCCTTCTTTTTAGTATTAATGTATTTGTAAAAATGCTTTTTATTATCATTCACAGAGGTGTTCAGCTTCAGTTCCAGCTGGGCCTTTGCCTCTCTAATTTTTTTCCTACATAATCTAACAGCTTCCTTAAACATACCTCGAGAAGCCTTTCCCTCCTTCCAAAGGTGATACAGCCTCTTTTTTCCCCCTTAAATCCTCCAGGAGCTTTCATCTACCTTTTTACATCTTATGCTGACTGTCATTTTGTGGCATGCATGGCAACAGAGAGGTCATGATCCTACACATAGGACACCAAAATGTGTGGTCCCAAGCATGGGATCTACTTAGGCTTGATAGATTTCTACTGAGACCATCTTCTGATAACCTGAATTGTGTAGGTTGTTGTTGAACACACAGATATTCTTTGTGTCATCAGCAAGATCAGCCATGGGTTTAAACTTTGTATTGCAGGGGAGGCAAGAGCAGTTGATTGTACTTTTATGACTGCTACATGCTGGCATATTTGACAGTGGAGCAACACTCTAACACTTTTCACTGTATGATCAGAACTAACTCAGTTTCCTAATGTTTAAGTAAACTGAACCATTGGCTTAAGAAGGGGCAAAGACAAACTAGTTCTTTTGTCTAATTACATGACCCTGAAGATCTGACATCTTCTGACTAGTAAAACAGGATTCTTCACTGCTGGACATTTTCCTGGAGAAGCCTTCACCTGTCTGTACTGTTTGACTCCCATCAGGCTGATCTGGCAAACAGGGAGATGGGCTGGACAGGAAACACTGCCTCAGAGACAGCTCCTGCTGCTTCCAGTGAAAGAGAATAGGGGGAAGGACCCTTAGGGGATTGCTCTGCTGCCTCTGGCATTTTGCAGATGTGAATATATATATATGCGTTTTCTTTTTGTCTAAATAAGTAAGGTGTGGCAAAAAGTGTACAATGCACTGCAAACATGACCTGGATTATCAATAATGTTAAACAGGCTGCCCAGGGGGATTGTGGAGTCTCCCTCTCTAGGGATATTCAAGACCTGCCTGGATGTGTTCTTCCAGTGTGATTTGTTATAGGTGATCCTGCTCTGGCAGGAGGGGTTGGACTGGATGATCTTTCGAGGTGTTTTTCAGCCCTTAACATTCTGTGATTCTTGATTCTGTAAAATACTCAGCTAAAAGGGTAGGTAATCCACCAAAACTGTACAACTGCTACCTCAGCAGAATCCTTTCACTAGGATCCCCATTTAGTAAAGTATCTGGAGACTGTGAGAGTTCTTGGTGTGATTTTTAAAGTTAAACATGTATTTTTAACCCTTTAATCCTAAAACACTGTTCTAAAATATGTTCCCTTTCTAATTTTGCCTTTACCCAAAAAAGCTTCAAGTGATTAAATAAAATTGTAATAAAGCATAGAACAAAATTAATGAAATAGATATTTTAAAAAGATAATTGTATTAATGAAATGTATATATTAAAAACATACAAAACTGTGTGGAGTGTGTTATGAAAAAGTATTACCTTACTTTCACTTTTCCCTTTTCCCTTGAGTTTGCTTACCTAAATCCACAAATCCAATATCCACGTACAGCCTTGCACATAAAGATCCCAGCATGAAACCAAACATTGGGCCCAACATGGCTATTGTGTGCAAACATGCTGAAAATAGAATGAAGCAGATGTTATTACATTTTAGGATAGGATAGGATAGGGTAGGATAGGATAGAGTAGAGTAGAGTAGAGTAGAGTAGAGTAGAGTAGAGTAGAGTAGAGTAGAGTAGAGTAGAGTAGAGTAGAGTAGAATAGAATAAACCAGGTTGGAAAAGACCTTCAAGATCGAGTCCAACCTATCATCCAACACTACCTAATCAACTAAACCATGGCACCAAGCACCTCATCAGGTCTCTTCCTAAACACCTCCAGTGATGGTGACTCCATCACCTCCCTGGGCAGCACATTCCAATGGCAAATAACTCTTTCTATGAGGAACTTGTACTTAACATCCAGCCTAAACCTCCCCTGACACAGCTTAACACATCCAAGTGCCGGGTTCTGCACATTGGCCACAACAACCCCATGCAGAGCTACAGGCTGGGGTCAGAGTGGCTGGAGAGCAGCCAGGCAGAGAGGGACCTGGAGGTGCTGGTTGATGGTAGGATGAACATGAGCCTGCAGTGTGCCCAGGTGGCCAGGAGGGCCAATGGCATCCTGGCCTGCGTTAAGAACAGTGTGGCCAGCAGGAGCAGGGAGGTCATTCTGCCCCTGTACACTGCACTGGTTAGGCCACACCTCGAGTACTGTGTCCAGTTCTGGGCCCCTCAGTTTAGGAAGGATGTTGACTTGCTGGAAAGAGTCCAGAGAAGGGCAACGAAGTTGGTGAGGGACTTGGAACACAAGCCCTATGAGGAGAGACTGAGGGAGCTGGGGCTGCTTAGCCTGGAGAGGAGGAGACTCAGGGGTGACCTTATTGCTCTCTACAACTACCTGAAGGGGGGTTGTAAACAGGCAGAGGTTGGTCTCTTCTCCCAGGCAGCCAGCACCAGAACAAGATGACACAGTCTCAGGCTGCACCAGGGGAAGTTCAGGCTGGAGGTCAGGAGGAAGTTTTACACAGAGAGAGTGATTGCCCATTGGAATGGGCTGCCCGGGGAGGTGGTGGAGTCGCCGTCACTGGAGGTGTTCAGGAGGAGACTTGACAGGGTGCTTGGTTACATGGGTTAGT
The DNA here is from genome assembly GCF_026170545.1 of Melanerpes formicivorus. Lineage (NCBI taxonomy): Eukaryota > Metazoa > Chordata > Aves > Piciformes > Picidae > Melanerpes > Melanerpes formicivorus. The sequence continues at coordinate 7,723,131 of NW_027142360.1, read as the reverse complement.
TGATTAGGTGGTGTTGGATGATAGGTTGGACGCGATGACCTTGAAGGTCTCTTCCAATCTGATTTATTCTCTTCTATTCTATTGAGACTGTGCCCATGGAAAGTTTTCTTCTGCAGAGGATGATCAACCTCCTATACTACAAATCTCTCTGTTAACTTCATGTTGAGATTACCTACATACACAGGCACATCCTCTTCTCTAGCAAAATCATCAAGGTAAGAGATGCCCAATGGTGTTATGGGTGTCTCACCAATCCCACGTAACATGTTTCCCAGTAAGATATATATCCACATATATGATGATGCTTCCTTCTCACAGCCTGCAGAAGAGAGTTCACATCTTTGTGACAGAACAGTTGCATGAGAAGCAGTAATAAATCACAGGTGAAATTATTATAGTTTTGTATATAAGGCACTAAAAGAATTTCCTTATGGAAGATTAGTAAAATGCCATTCATCTAATTATACCTTTTAATAAACTTTCAATAATACTTTCCTCCAGCTCCACTGTATTTGGGTTACAGAAATAGATATATGTATCACCCAGCAGAAAAAAAATGTCCATGAGAAAAAAACAGGCAGATTGATATTGTGTTACCTGGCATCTAACACAGAACAGTAACATGAGAAGTTTGTTTCTGAGGCACAGCTTGGCTCCTCCTCTATATATGTCCCATGCAAAGAAAAATGTAAACCAGCTCTATTCCACAGGGCAAGCAAAGCCACAGAATTCGCCATTTATTTCCAGTTGACTGTGCATTTCCATGTCCCATCATGCAACCTCTTCCACCTCTCCAGCTCCATGTCCTGGGTAATTGAATCTGTTCAAACACAGTCTCAGCACCCCCTTCAGTGTTGGGGTGATTTTATTTTAATTTGGAAGTGAGAACATAGGAAACTGGAGGTTTGGATGCTTACAATTTGTGTTTGCTGGATGTTTCTTCTCCAAAACTGATGCATAAAGTGAATTTAAGTATTGGAAATGTTTCCAGACAGAGACAAGAGTTAGAAATCTAACAGAGCATCTTGTGTCAGGCAATGATTTACTCTGCTTACAACCAAGAATGAAAATAGCCTTTGTGCTTGTACTTGTAGTTCCTTACCTGACTGGGAGGATCCCAACAAGGTTTCATTTACATGTTGATGTAGGGAACAGGGGTTTGTGCTTGAAGTTAGTCTGGATGAAGCACCTGTGTGTGATGTTGTCTCATAGTTATAACTGAAAACACACAATAGTAGGTTTAGAAGCAGTGTTCACTAGCGAAATACTGGTGGAGTAGGACAGGAACCACTTGATGGCTGTTTCCCTAAAGAGAAAGGTATCAATACACAGTGATACTGAAGGAATGAAAAACAGGATTATTCAAGCATATTTTGGAAAGACCTTAAATGAAGAACAAATAAAAGTTAAAATCATCTGTCTAGAAGACAAAGTATTTTAAGCAGGAAAATCTGAAAGGGCTTTGGAAAGTAATTCAGATAGGATTGAACTTTCAGTCTTAAAATTAAGGGTCAGGTCAAAGTGAGCTCAAGGAGAAAGGAGAAGAACCACCCCTTGGCTGTGAGTGTAAGTCCCCTTTTTCATCTTAAATATGTATTTTGGGGTCGTAGGAGAGGAAAGGAATGAGGAGAAGTTATCCTCAGGTGGTACCTGTTTGCCTGATAATTGACACTGACTTTAGAAAGAGCTGTTGTACAGTACAGGTGGATAAAGTTAGCAGCTAAAGGGCACTCTTCAGCTGTATTCACAGAGGGCACAGCAATGCTTCAAGGAGGCAGCTGAGTAGCTCAGATGCTGGAAGCTGTTTAGCTGCTTTAGTGTGATCCTTTTCCCAGATATGAGCCCTGCTGAGGTGCAAAGTACAATTAGCTTAAGCAGAACAACATGGTAAAGCACACATTCTGCTTCTGGGAACTGGACTGGATCTGTTAGGCCAAGCAGGCTTATTTTTCAGGTTGAACCAAGTAGCATTGATCAGGAGGGACAGTGCAGAATAAAAATTCAGGGCCAGGATCATGAAAAACTATAGACGAACATGACACATAGTTTGGCATAAGCAGTGGAAAACAGAAGTCTGGTGATAGTACAAGATTCACTATCACAGTAAATGGCATTCCTCTGATTTTTGGGGGTTTTTTTTGTCTTTACAGTAGTATGTCTAAAATTATTCGAATGCATTTAAAAGTGCAACAGAAATATCTCTTACTGTCTGTGCTATCATAGTACCAAAGCAACACGCAGTAACTCACTGAGCTTGGAGAAGATGAATAAAAATTATCTTAATCGGCCACAGCAAATCAGCTTAACAAGCCGTAGCATTTGTAACAGGAAAAAATCTGGGACCGGTTCTACCAGCAACAATCCATCTGAAGGCTTTGATGAAGCTGAAAGGCTGCTTTGTGTGAGGAGCAGCTGTTCGCCACAGGAGAGCAAAATATGTCATTTTACGCAAGGCTCTGATTTCTTATTTCAAGAAATCATAGAATTATTTAGAGATTTTTTTTATCATGATCATCTTTGTGAGCTGGCTTCTTCAGCAAGCTCTGAATTTCATGTGAGAGTTACCTGTTACTATAAATAAAGCCATATTTCAGGTAGAGATGCCACTCAACATGATGTCACCCTCTCAGAGACCCTGTTCAAAACAGCACAAACTTATCCTGGAAATTCTATAGGAGGATTCTATATTCCACATAATTTTACTGTGGTTCAGAGTGGTTTGACTTTCCTGCCAACTTGATGCTGAGATCTCTGTTAGCAACCAATGCTATCACATTTTCAGGTTAACACTGATGTTCCCAATAAGGTCTTACAGTTTGGCATTCAGGAAGAGTATGTAATTTATTAAAGCAATAGCATCAGCATAGTAACATGGTTGAAGAATTACAAAGAACAATATATTTTGTTGGATAATTTCATAAGATTTTCATAGATGTTTCCTCTTGGGGAGTTTGGGGGGAACCAAACAAACCACAAGCAAAACAACACTAATGATTTTGGAAAGCTACTTTCTTCCTTGACATTTTTTCTGACCAAGTCTGACTGAAAAACAAAGTACTGTGATTTTTCTGGGGTTTTTTTTTAGGAGTCTAGCTTTTACGTCAGAGAAGCCATATTTCTACAAACACATGTAATGAACAGTGATGTGCATATTTTGCGTATTGAGGCGAGACTCTGTAGGCCTTTGGAAATCTGAGACTTAAAATCCACCAAAGTTTCATTCAAAACTCTGAAACAGTGTCTAATCCCAACGTTAGGTTACCCAAATCAATCTGGATTAGTACTTACTATCCCATGAAGAAATGAGGCATTGCTGTTAAAAGACTTCCCAAAGCCATAGTAAAGCATCCAATAGCTATTACTTTGGGCCTATGAAGTTGAGCTCCAAAGTAGCTTACCAATGCAATCACCAGCAAGTTACCTGGAAGGTAATGAACCAAAATTATTGCCAAATGCTGTGCCTCGTATTTCTCTGAACAGTTTTCTGTGTGTTCTAGAATATGAATTACCCATCTCGAAGCTCCCATCGATGAAACCAACAGTAGAGGACGTCAGGTCAAACCTTCGTTCAATCTGAGTGATGGAGCTTTTCATAATTGTACCAGACATGGCTTTACACAAGTAGGTGAACGACAGAGCAGCAAGAAATGCCTGAAGAGAGTAAGACAGAAAATGGGAGGTAGAGGCAGGGAAATTGGTCAAAGAGGCATCAAATATGTTTAAAACTGTGTGAAATGATGAGCACCATGGTAGATATTTATTATAGAAATTGCAGTCACGTGGTATGTGTGAATTTTCACATACCCTAATGCTACAGAGCACCAGGGTGGTCTCAGTAATGTCTGCTCCTGCTCTGGATTTCCCTGCTGGAGAGGACTGGTGTTTTGCACTGAAAGCAGCTTCTCTAGGATTCAGGTTTGCAATAGCCTGACTAGGAAGCCTGGCCTTCCCTGAGATGCTGACCAGAGGTTTTCCAAAGCAGAAATCCTATAGACTGTAGAACTTAAATTTGGCAAACAACTCACTGAAGACTATTTACCTTACTGACATCATTTATCAGAACCTAAGTCCTGGCATTGGACAGCCCAAATGGTGGGTTTTTCAGGTGTTGCAGCAGTGTAAAATTTGATAGAGGCACTATACCTAATCAGGTGTTTAATAGACCCAGTGACTGAATTTATCTATATTAGTACTGATATACCTAATACCTAATTTACTAATACTAGTCCAACCTAAAATTAATCTTAGCCCAAATGATCTTCTGTTTCGGCTACTTATGACTTACTTTAGGCCATTTCATAACAGATACAAATAACTCAAACATACAGATAGCCATGGCATTGAAATAAAGGCTTTATGGAAGTTTTTATGACACCCCTGTATGTGAAAGGTGATACAGACTGATTGAGTTCATCTCTATCTCAGATGATACATTTGGCAATGTGTGCCTCACAGCTGTGTTGTCTGCATACATTATACCTCATAAGAGAAAGCTTAATCTTCTTCATAATTTTATAGTATTTTCCACCAACAAACAGTGGCTTTTGCAAATAAAGATTTATTTGATAAAAGGGTAAATTGAGTTTGTTTAAATATTAGCTAACTATTTCAACATTGTCTCAAAACCAAACAGACTTATTGCTGACTGGGTAAAGCAAAAGCAAATACAGATTTAGACTTTGCAATACTACCTATTGAAAGAAATGAGGCCAAGACTGAAAGTAAAGTCTTGAAAATGGCTATATTTATTCTCTTTTATTTATCTCTGTCTAAGGACAAAGACAAAAATTCTCACAAGTGTGGGGTTTGTGCCGATATGTTTCGCATTTCCTGTGCTTGCCTAGCAAGACGTCTGTGAGAACCACTTTTCTTACCTTGCAGCATCAGTGCTATCAGACTGAAATCACAAACTGCTGATAATCAGGAAAGCAAACAAAAATGACTAGTGTATTTTGGATTTGCAAATGCAATCTCCAGGCAAGCCACAAAGCATGTAATAGGAATGTGAGGGACAACAAGAGTTTGTATTTTGTTATGTGCATATTGTGCCTATTAAATTCTAATTGCCATAAAGTTAGGTGTAAATCCACAGTTGTGCAGCATTGCTTTCATTCATGATGGCAAAATTAGTCTTATGAGTCTCCCAGAGAGATCAGATTCTATTTTTGCAGGTGTATAGGAGTAGCAAATGTGAGTCTTATAAGAAATATCACAACCTGACACTAGAGCCAAACTACTTGGGATGTTTGAAAATCTTGCAATTACCTTTTTAATTCTTTTTCCCCATTAATCTTTCGTTTTACAGAGAGAAATGAGTCCCTGATTACAACTCCACTGAGCCTATGGAATTTAACCTGGGATTAAGCTGGCTGAAGAAGCAGTGAAAATATAAACCCAAGCATATCACTGTCGAAAGAAATCTCTCCCTATGGTACTTGCATCTCAGCCAGAAGGGATAATCACTGAGACTTCAACACAAAACCAAAATTCTCATTACTTTACTTGCTTTGTTTTGTCAGTTCTTGTATGCTCTTGAAAGCTTGGATGCTTGTGAGAATCAGTAGCCCTGAATTAAAGTGCTGGAATGCTGGGGCTGAACAGTTGGGTCTGTTCAGTCTGGAGAAGAGAAGGCTCTGAGGTGACCTAATTGTGGCCTTCCAGTATCTGAAGGGGGCCTACAAGAAGGCTGGAGAGGGACTTCTCAGGATATCAGGTAGTGATAGGACTGGGGGGAATGGAATGAAGCTGGAGGTGGGGAGATTCAGGCTGGAGGTGAGGAGGAAGTTCTTCACCATGAGAGTGGTGAAGCCCTGGAATGGGTTGTCCAGGGAGGTGGTTGTGGCGCCCTCCCTGGAGGTGTTTAAGAGCAGGCTGGATGAGGCTCTGGCCAGCCTGATCTAGTGTGGGGTGTTCCTCTCCATGGCAGGGGGGTTGGAACTAGATGATCATTGTGGTCCTTTCCAACCCTGACTGATACTATGATACTATGAATACAATTTACTTCACGCGACTTGGCCCTACAAGATTGGATGGTGACAGCAACCTCAAGACAACAGTGTATCATAGCCACCTATATTGCAATGCTGCAACTGGAGGTTGCTAGCTTTTTCTAATGACCAAAAAAGTGACTTACCTGTAAGCAATTTGACAGTAAGTATGTTAAACTAGGAATTTTTATTATCTTTAGGACAAAGACAAGATCCAACCCTTCCCTGTTACTCCAGTGTGTATTCAGTTAAATTAAAAATAGGGAGATCAGGAATGAAGTAATTTGTCAATGAATGACATTTCTCAATATATGATAACAGTAATTTGTGGCGATATTGATAAGGCACCAAACCTTCAAGCCAGTGCAACAGGAAGTCTTCTTTTTGACTGGTAGATTTTTGTTTGCTTCATCATCCAAAGGCTGAGCAGCTTCTATTTCTGGATTTGGGTCACAAACATTGCTGGATTCAGTTTCCACTGTCATGGTTGAGGTTTTTTACTGAGAGATCTGAACCCAAAGAAAAGAAGAGTAAACAGAAAAGCAAATATGCTAAATTAGAATCGCTTGAAGGCCTTTCTGTTGAAACAGTAGTTACAGGAAAATTCTGTGATGTTGCAACTGCATCTTTTTATTGGAAAGGATTCGGCTCAATGTCTTGGGTGTTTCAAAGTGTTTGTTTGCATAAATTCTGAATTTACTTCTTCTGACATCGTTGTTTTCCAGTAAAACAGTCTTTTGCTCTCCCCACTGCTCCCCATTCTTCCTATTCCTTTTTACCAGCTAGAATGCTGGTAAAATGCTAAAAATATAATTTCCTCAAAAGACTGAGACAAAGACTTCGTCCAAAAGTAAACTGCAAGTCAACAAAGCATCAGTGCTGAAGCACAAGGAGTCTTAGTGAAGCTCTGAATTTGCAGTCCACATGATTTTGGAATCAGTCTTTGGCAAGATCTCTGCAGTAACATTGTACCAGCCAACTTACCCCTTCACATTGGCCTGTTGGAAGCAATTCTTAATGACAAATTCTTTTAGCTACCTGACCTCCTGTAGGGAGATTATATAGTTTTTCTTATTGCAAGGTATCACTGTATATATCTATGTATATCCCCTGATGCATGAAATCATCTGCAACCCAGAAGTTCAGCAGAACTGCTGCAGTTCCCCTGGAAAGAGCAAACCTTTCCACTTCTGTGAGATGTATTTTTTTATTGTTGAAAGCCCTGCTTCATGATAAAGTTGTCCTTTATTTTATTGCAATGAATACTACAATACTTCACTTTTCAGTTATTAAAAACTCCATTTCTGATAGATAAGTAAGAAATTAAAAAGAATACTTCAGTGAAAGGCTATGTATCTATTTGCAAAGGTCATTTAAAGAATGACAAACAAACTCTCTTCAGGTTTGCAGGTCATGGCACACAGTAAACATAGAAGTACTCAAACCAATGGCCTCAAGACAGAAGTCATAGCTCACAAGAACTGATTTATTTCACCTTTCACTGTAGTCCTCTCATTTGAGAAAAGACTGAAAAGGATCTCAGGAGCTTCTCCATGCTTGAATGGAGCTGAAAATTTTCAGATAAGCTTTTCCAGTGCTAGAATAAGTTCATCTGCAATTTGCAAATTGCTCTGCTACAGGCCATGTGGCAGAGTAACATTTGTCAGGGCATTTAAAGGGTAGGTGTTGCTCTAATGCATGATGGTGAGGAAAATGTCTCTTCACTCAGATGTAACAGGGTTAATACCTGAGAATTTTCAAGACAAACATACAAAGAGAGATCTAAACAACTTAGGAGTTTTGTGGGTTTAAGTTCATGAGCATATCCTTAGGTACTACAGTTGGCATGAATAGTTCCTTTGCTTGCCCACTGTTCATACCTGACCCCCACACTCCTCACTCCTGTGAGTACCACTCTTTCTGTGGCTGTGCTATAAGTCTGGGTCAGAACACACATTTAGACAACAGAAGGCTTTTCCTTCCACTTGGCTCCTCAAACAGATAGGAATAAGAATCAGAGGAAAGAATTTCCTCAAGACTGCACAACTATTAATAGAAATTCTTGTGAAATTACATTGTTAATACTCAAGGTACTCAAATACTGCTCAAATCTGATCCTCTGAAATGTATATGTCCCTGTGTAATATCAAGATGTTAGCTTCTCCCAATTATAATACATTAAGGACTACAATACTTTGCTAGAGTAAAGTGATATTGCAGCACACAGGACTAAAGAAGTGTCTTTTTCCAGAAGGTACAACATGACTTAGAATCTGAATTATGAGGAATGAGTAAAGACAGAAAAACAAAAAGACAGGAATAAGAGGAGAAGTTGAAAAAAGAAGGAAGGCAGTGAGGTATCCAGACATGTAACTGAAGAAACTTAGATACTAGCCGGCTATACCAGTAAAAGTTTCAGAGAAAGACTGTGAAGGCACAGGAAGGGAGGACAGTCAGTCTGAAAGTGTGAGCATCTTAGGCAGTCAGAGGTGAACAGTAAAAAAGGGATCCAGAGTCAGAGGTTAGGGTATCAGGTAAGAGAAATTCTTTTAAAAGAGAAGAAAAATAAAGTAAAATTCATTCTCTGAGTGGCAAAAGCTGCTTGATGAACACAGGAAAGTGTGAAGGCAGCAACAGCGGTAGTTAGTTGGGTCAGCACCATCAGTACTGAGGTCCTCCTGTGATCCAGGCAAAGGAAACCAGGAATGCCCAGCTTAGTGTGGAATGACACATCTTTCCATTGCTTTGCCAACGTGCTACTTATGCTTATAAGTATCTAAAGGGCAGGTGTTGAGAGCATGGGGCCAGTCTCTTTTCAGTAGTGCTCAGCCATAGGACAAGCGACAATGAACACAAATTAGAAGACAGCAATTTCCTCCTAAACATATGGAAAAACTTCTTTACTTTGATCATGACAGAACACTGGAATAGACTGTCCAGACAGGTGCTGGAGTCTCCTTCTCTGGAGACTTTCAAAACCCGTCTGGTTGTATCCTGTGCAATTTACTCTAGGTGAACCTGCTTTAGCATGGTTTTGGCCTAGATGATCTCCAAAGGTCTCATCTAATTCCTACCATTCCATTATTTTATGACACTGAAGATGGTGGCTCATTTGCTGGAAAAGATTGGGATGGGGGGAAGGGAATGAACAGCTGATGCAGCATGTGCTGGAGAAATGTTGGAGTAAACTATGTTCAAGAATCAACAGCTGCTGGCAGCATCTCGTCTCATCCTCAGTTGCCCCTCACCTACATGGAAATCAGGCCTGGGAAAATGGCATACACAAGAAGATTAGAAAAGAAGCTGGAAGGTCAGTTCACAGTTGATGTTAACATACATTACCTGTCGAGATTACAGTTTCAAGTACTGATGAAGTTGTTATTTTAGGTTTATTTTGCTGTTTGCCCCCCCCCCCCCCCCCCCCCCCCCCCCCCTTAATAAACTATGAATGTAGTTATAAGCAAAGGAAAAATATGAAACCTTGTGCACCAAATGTGTTCATTCTGTCATGTGGCTTCTCTAAAACAATTACATTTTGCCTGCACAAACCATTCTGCTCTAGTAATGACCTGAAGTAGTTTCATTTATGGGAGGACAAGGTCAGTCAAATAGTGTACTGGTATTGTTTAGGTAGTTATCTTGAATAAAAAACAGTCCTGAAAGCAAGCACTCTTCCAGTTCACTTTTACAACATGCCTTGAGAGCTTGAGTCCTGTGCTCAGTACAGTCACTTCTGAGAAATGCTTTGGGTGGGAGAAGATCAAGGGTCCTAACAAATAATCACTGTAGATCATTTGTGTTCACAGGAGCTGATGGCTTTCACAGCATCATGGCAAACACTGACACCTTGCATATCCATTCAAGACTACACCAGCCAGCCTCAGAAAGGACAGCCACAGACTTCCTCAGTGCTTCAGAGTGTATGACCTTATAGGGGCCATTGCCTAGCTATTCCTGTGAGGTGGACCTATTCCTCAATGAACATTAAAAACAACTCCAGCTTGGTTTCCTACCCTGTAATTGTAGGCAAATTAAAATGAATGAATGCCAACTTAAACACCGTAGCACAAATAACAAGTGTTCAGCTTACAAAGGTCGAGACAATAGTCTGCCACAGACTTTGTAGATCCTTATGAAAGAAATATGCAATGATGTTTGGGGAATTTTCAGAATCCAACACAGACACTGTAAGTCCCTGGGCTGTGTCTCACCACAGTTGTACCCTCAGGGGCTATACAACCATCTGACTATCATGTCACAAATCAAGAGCCAGCTTTCACCCAGTATTTTGTGGAACTGAATAGATTTTCACTAATTGCAGTGCTAATCAAATTGTCTTACTGACTTTTACATACATTAAGAAATCATAATAAGACCTTGTAGGCTAATGCAGTATTTTGTAAATGAATGTCACAGTGCCATGCAGGTCTAGATGCTGTTTTCTCATGATGCTTATTGTTCAGAGACACACATACAAATATATGATGCCATCAGTAAAGTACTGGGATTTATAACAAGAACGTTAATGGTGTTCTGGTCACAGAAAATGCAGCTAGTGATACACAGGTAATGTTCATTAGCTGCAGACATGAAGTGGCATCATTGTAAGGTTAAGACAAAAAAACTAAAGAGTTTCCTACCTAGGTTCTGTATCCACAACAGCAGTTATCCTCAAAAGTCAGAGTATCCTCTCCTTAAGCAACTCTGTGCTGGTACTTGGTGGAAGAATCATTAACCTCTAACACAAACTGTGGTTTAGGCAGTTTTAATCTTGTCTCCTCCCAGTTCTGTCCCATGTTAAAGGTCCTTTAAATATGTTTATCCACAGTGGTCAAAAATTAATTAAGCAGAAAATGCACAGGTGTATTCCATCGTACTCTCTTGGGAAACACCCCTTTTCCCAAGCTTCTTAAGATTATAATGGTTCCTGGTATTTTAAATGGGGGTGTCTGAGCTTTAGAAGTGTTTCTAGTTATTGATAGCTAAAATGTATTTTGATATGAAGCTTTATTTTCATAGTCCATGGCTGAAGTCCATTCAGATAAGGCACGCTGGAGCTAGCCAAAGACTTGCAGGAAGAGAAAATATGCTTTACTAATAAATTAAATATATTATTAACAAACTGGGTGTTCAAAAAACATTTGTATTTAAAAGACTGTTCAGATGTATAGGTCAGTACTATTAACAGCACAGGCAAACTCAGTGTGAATGTATACAGGGACTATGTGTACTTTGGAGCAGCCCTTTACCTACTTACAGCTGTAGTTCAAGGAAACCTGAACTGGTTTCCTAGGCAGTATTTTATTTGATTGTGTGCTCTTGCTGTGGATTATGCCTGATTTCTGAGAGTGACTGTAGTTAAAAGAGAAGTCATTCTGAAAGTATGTGGACCATGACTACTGTTTGCCTGGATGTAACATCAAAAGGTGCCATTCCTTGTAGTGTGCGCACCATTCCCTGCCATAAGCACCATCACGCCCATTCTTTTATCTGCTATGAGCAGTTGCAGCAAACTTCATAGCACTGACCTTTGGATAACCCTAATCAAATTTTACCTTCAATACTGTTATCAACCATACCTTCCACTGCTCATGGATTTTCTGACTCTCAAACAGACAGTTCCCTTTAGCTTCCTAGAACAAGAGCCGTTATCACCAAGAAGGTAGTAGCCCCTCCAAAGCGGTGTGTCAGGGCAATTCAAATGCACAATTATAAAATAATGCAAAATAATGCAAATAATGCAAAATTAGAAAATGAGTTTGCAGGAGGAATCCAGATTACAAATCCAATCTGCAAACTCAAAAGTCTTTTTTGCTAAAAGGTCAAGCCCTGCCTTGAAAATAGTAAGAACTGCATTCCCTCTCACTCCATCCACTTCTAAGACTGATGAAAAAGATTAGCCATTGGATGCATAAGGATCTTTTAGTTTCTGCTCATGTTCACAAGGCCTGTGGATGTGGTCTACCTGGACTTCAGCAAGGCCTTTGACACCATCCACCACAGTAAACTGCTGTCTAAGCTGTCAGCTCATGGCTTGGACAGCAACACTCTGTGCTGGGTTAGGAACTGGCTGGAGGGCTGAGCCCAGAAAGTGGTGGCGAATGGTGCCACATCCAACTGGCGGCCAGTCACCAGTGGTGTCCCCCAGGGATCAGTGCTGGGCCTCATCCTCATTGATCATTGATGATCTGGATGAGGGGGTTGAGTCAGTCATCAGCAAATTTGCAGATGACACCAAGTTAGGAGCAGATGTTGGTCAGTTAGAGGGCAGAAGGGCTCTGCAGAGGGACCTCGACCGACTGGACAGATGGGCAGAGTCCAATGGGATGGCATACAACAAGTCCAAGTGCCGGGTTCTGCACGTTGGCCACAACAACCCCATGCAGAGCTACAGGCTGGGGTCAGAGTGGCTGGAGAGCTGCCAAACAGAGAGGGATCTGGGGATGCTGATTGACAGCTGCCTAAACTTGAGCCAGCAGTGTGCCCAGGTGGCCAAGAAGGCCAATGGCATCCTGGCCTGTATTAGGAATAGAGTGGCCAGCAGGAGCAGGGAGGTCATTGTGCCCCTGTACTCTGCACTGGTTAGCCCACACCTTGAGTAGTGTGTTCAGTTCTGGGCCCCTCAATTTATGAAGGACATTGAGACACTTGAACGTGTCCAGAGAAGGGCAACAAGACTGGTGAGAGGCCTTGAGTACAAGCCCTATGAGGAGAGGCTGAGGGAGCTGGGGTTGCTTAGCCTGGAGAAGAGGAGGCTCAGGGGTGACCTCATTGCCCTCTACAACTACCTGAAGGGAGGTTGTAGCCAGGAGGGGGCTGGTCTGTTCTCCCAGGCAACCAGCACCAGAACAAGAGGACACAGTCTCAAGCTGCGCCAGGGGAGGTTTAGGTTGGATGTTAGGAAGAAGTTCTACACACAGAGAGTGATTGCCCATTGGAATGGGCTGCCCGGGGAGGTGGTGGAGTCTCTGTCATTGGAGGTGTTCATGAGGAGACTTGACAGGGTGCTTGGTGCCATGGGTTAGTTGATTAGGTGGTGTTGGATTAGTTGATAGGTTGGACGTGATGATCTTGAAGGTCTCTTCCAACCTGGTCTATTCTATTCTATTCTATTCTATTCTATTCTATTCTATTCTATTCTATTCTATTCTATTCTATTCTATTCTATTCTATTGCCAGGTGTAATCTCAGCACTGCCACATCTTGAAATACTAACTATTCCTTATCTCTAGCCTTGTTGATATGTTCCAAGACAGCATTTTCAGAAAAGCATTTTTTAAGATGTTTCCCACATATGGAATCATAGAATCATAGAATTGTTAGGGTTGGAAGTGACCTCAAGCATCATCCAGTTCCAAGCCCCCTGCCATGGGCAGGGACACCTCACACTAGGTCAGATTGCTCAGAGCCACATCTAGCCTGGTCTTAAAAATCTCTGGGATGGGGCTTCTATCACCTCCCTGGGTAACCTGTTCCAGTGTCTCACCAATTTAATTAACAGGTACACTCAGGGTCTTATCAAAAATTTTCAACTAAGGAGATCCTACCCTGGAACAGAAATTTTTGTTATTTGCCATCAACTGTGTACCTGTCCATCTAACATTGTTCCACTCTTATTTGGCCATTCTCCTTTATTTTTTTCCCCTTTCTCTGTTTAACCATCCCACCTGTTTTTGTGACTTTACTCACTTGTTATTTCAAAATTGAAGCTGGAATGTCACACATAATATGTTTAGAAATATAATAGCAGTAATGAAAACTAAAGAGTCAAACTGGTTTGAGACATCTAAAATACATGGGTCTCAACTGTTGGTCTCAGCAAAGTTTGGGATGCCTTCCAAACAAGAGTAATCTTAGAGAAAGTCTTAGAACCACAGCACAGTTTAGACTGGAAGGAAATTCTGGAGCTCATCTGGACCAACCCTCTGTGCTAAAAGCAAAACTAACTTCAAAGTTTGTTGGTGTTGCTCATGTCTCATTAAGGTGAAATGGACCTCTCTATGGAAGAAAATCGGCAACCTGGTCCAGTGTCTGACCACTCTCACTGTAAATAGTCTGTATACACAGATCCATTTGTATGTATAATTGAAATCTCCTTTGCTGCAACTTGTGTACATTGCCTCTCATCTTTTGGCTGTATGTCACCTGTGCACAGGGAGAGTCTGGCACTGGCTTCTGTATAAGCGACTAGTAGACAGCTGAAGAAAACTATAAGACCTGTCATTTGTTCAACTTGATTCAGTTTATCAAAGTCTGACTTGTTCTGGAGAGCCTCAAACCAGACATAACATTTTAAGTGCAGCCTGACAGGTACTTAACAGAGGGAAAAGACCACTTTTTCAGATTTTTGTGTCTTAAGTAACTGTAGCCTAACGTGCAGTTAGCCTTGTAGGCTCAAAGTTGTACTACCACCTCAGGCTTAATTCGTCATCCCCCAGGACCAAAATGTCCTTTTGTGCAAAGCTGTTTTCTGTCTGTCTGACTCCCCTGACATATTCTGTGGATAGATTCATTGTATTCCAGGTGCACTGCTTTGCATTTTCCTTTGCTCATCTTCATGAACTTTATGGCAGTCCATTTTATCATCCTCCTCAAATATCCTTTGCCATTCTGTCTCCAGTGCATCTGCTGCCTCAGTTTGGTTTCATACACAGACATACTCACATAACTTGGAGTCCTATTCACCAAACCATTAAGAAAGTTGTTGAACATTATCGGCCCTAATATTGACTGCTGAGGAACATCACTAGCAACAGGCCACCAGCTGCTGGGCTTTGAACTACTGATCACAATTTCAGATCTTCTAGTTTTCTACCCACTCTGCAGTGGGTAGGCTGTACCTCATCTGTTTGGCCACCAGCATAATATTGGAGACTGTCAAAGGTCTTGCTAAAGCCCCAGTAAACAATATGCACTGCTCTGCATATGTCCACAAAACCAGTGGTAACCAGCTTAGTCAAGCCTTGATTTGCCCTTTATAAGTCCATGCTGGCTGCTCCCAGTCACCGAAACATTGACTGCCTAATAATGGCTTCAATGACAACTAGTTCCATAATTTTCCATAAACCTCTCCTGGAGTTTTATTGATTCCTTTGATTTGCTCTTATTTTGTGCACAACTGGTTTTAGTTTTCCACCACTGGTCAACAACATGGCCAGGTGTGGTTTACTTCATTCCTGCAGAGGAAATAACCTGTTGTGTTACATTATGATTGTGTTCATCAGATTTAGGTTTGAACTAGTAAAAACCAACACTGCTGTCCCCTACAATTTGTCTAAAAGAGTAAAGCATATTTTCACAGCAGATCATCATGCACTTTGCACTGACTACATGAAAGAGGTCAAAAAGTGGGCCTCTTCAGAGGTGAGAATTCTTCATGCTCTGTTGTGGCATAAAAGCATCAAATATCTACAGGTTTCTTGTACCATGATTGACATTTGCTAGTCACAAGATAGGCATCTTGGCCCTTCCTTGTCTATTGCTCTGGCATAAACTACTTTTGCTGTGTGGTTACTGCTGTTCCACCAAGCACACACACATATACAAACACCTATGTCCTCATCCTTCCTCAAAGGTGTGTCACAGCTCCACTGTTATGCCCTATGTGAAGATAAATCTTTAATTTCTAAGGTTTTATTTTTAGGTTGTCTTCAGATGTATTAGGAGATATAGCCAAGGGGTCATTTTTTTTTTGCCTTTAGACCCTAAGAATATGAAAGGCATGGAGCTAAATGTAATTCAGAAGTAGTAAAACCTCTAGAAAAAGTGCTACTTTATTTTTCATATAATAAAAGGGGAAATGGTAATCCTTAGGCTTCCTAATTCTAGCATATGAACATATAGCAATTTCTCCTCTTTTTTTTTTTATAGTCTTGTATATACCATTAATTTACAGTATTCCAGGAACTAAAACATCTTTTATACTTTGCTTTCTGTATGACTAAGAATATTTTTTCTATATACAGACTGCTATTGTCCAACTCTTGAAGCATTCAAAGTTGACTTCTCGAACCGAGAACTGTTGACCAAAAGTATCAGAATGGAAAAATGGGCAACTACTGAAGTTAAATCAAAGTTTGTGGTCTCACACCTGAAAAAAAGACATAGCCCATCCTTTTTTCCCCTCTTTTCTTCCAAGCCCTGTAACTCACATGCACAGGAGGAAAATAAAAAGGAAAAAAGAAGGGGGGATTAAGATAGTAAATAACCTCTCAATAAGAATGCTGAAATATCAACATTTGCCAATTACTCCTGAGAATAAAAGCAGTCCTTACAAAAGCCACACTAAGAGTCACCTTTACCTCAGGAACTGGTTGCAGACTCCTCCAGGCAGAGGGTGGCAGCAGACTCCCACCAGAAGTGGCTGCCGAGGCACCAAGAAGGAGGCGGGCGTACTCAGCCAGGCAGGACACCCAACTGCAGCAGA
This sequence comes from Melanerpes formicivorus, assembly GCF_026170545.1. Classification (NCBI taxonomy): domain Eukaryota; kingdom Metazoa; phylum Chordata; class Aves; order Piciformes; family Picidae; genus Melanerpes; species Melanerpes formicivorus. The sequence goes on along the minus strand of NW_027142360.1, from coordinate 7,706,718 downwards.
CAGCTTTGTTAGAGCCCTTTTTATCCTCAGAGCACTAATCGCTAAATAAAGAAAATCGATGCAATTTAAAATTTAACTTTTAGTTAACCAGCTAAGTAAAAGGGATGGAGTGCAGCTAAGCAAATATTAAGGTACTACAGGAATACTGAGAATGTGAAAAACAATAGTGGAAAAGAGGTTGATGCTCCTGTTTCAGTGACTCTAGTTTCAGCTTGTTGCTATAGAGCAAAAAGAAAGAGAAGCATGCTGACAAGCTGGTTTGATGTCTTCATCTTAACTAATGTCTGGGATTTGTTTCTTCTGCTGCTCAGTGGAGCTTTCATCTTTCAGAAGAACATGTTGACAGTTTTGTCATTGATTTGCATCGTGTATCTGTCTGGTGACAAGTAAACCAGTGTGTGCTGCTTTAATGATATCTCTCATTTTTCTATTTAAAACAGAAAGGATAATTTTTAGCGGTGATTGTGCAGCTTCTCTTTGCACTCATATTTAATCAGCAGCTTGTTTTGAGCTTGTTCTAACAGGTGTAGAATCAAAGCTGTGCAAGTCATTGGCAGGTGAGAGTATTGAGACCTTTGTAGGAGCTAGCCTACATGTGTGCTGCATCATAGCATAACAGCAAAGAATAACATGCTCATGAGCTGTCGTGGGGTTAAGTATTAGAAGAGACAGAAAGTCCTCCAGGGGCTAGGCAGGAGGTGGACCCAGGAAATTTTAATTTGTTACTCAATGCCATAATTCTGCCATCTCATTATAAGATGGCAGCAAGGCCAACTCGGTCTCTTTTCTCCCTCCTTTCAGCTGCCTGGAGGGAGTCTTCATCTGGTAACAATGGGGAGTAGGTCTGTTTGTGGCCTCCAGAGGCCTGACATTTTTCCTGTACAATTTCGGCCTGTTTAGGCAAGGGAGACAATCATAGAATCATAGAATCAATAAGGTTGGAAGAGACCTCAAAGATCATCAAGTCCAGCCTGTCACCACAGACCTTATGACTACTAAACCATGACACCAAGTGCCACATCCAATCCCTTCTTGAACACTTCCAGGGATGGCGACTCCACCACCTCCCTGGGCAGCACATTCCAATGGTTAACAACTCTCTCTCTGAAGAACTTTCTCCTCACCTCAAGCCTAAACCTCCAACAGTGCAGTTTGAGACTGTGTCCTCTTGTTCTGGTGCTGGTGGCCTGGGAGAAGAGACCAACCCCCTTCTGGCTACAACCACCCTTCAGGTAGTTGTAGACATCAATAAGGTCTCCCCTGAGCCTCCTCTTCTCCAGGCTAAACAACCCCAGCTCCCTCAGCCTCATCCTCCTAGGGCTTGCACTCGAGGCCTCTTCCCAGCCTCATTGCCCTTCTCTGGACACGTTCAAGAGTCTCAATGTCCTTCTTAAATTGAGGGGCCCAGAACTGGACACAATGCGGGAGGGGAGAAACGGAGCACTGGGGCTTTTGGTTTATTCTGGTTGGGGGCAGTTTTTTTTGGGTTCTCATGTGTCTTGAATATGAATTAGGTGTTAAGGAACCATGTATTCTATATTTTTCTGTATGGTTTTGAATATAATTCTGTATTTCTCTCCAATTCAACAAAAGTGTCTTTGGGAGTAAAATTATTTCTGCCCACTCTTTAAACAAAGACAGAGCAAAACCTCCATCAACTTTGCATGGTCTGGGATATTGCTCAAGATATAAGGATACCCAAAGATATTAAGGACTGAAAGAAATACTGTGGTTCAGGTGAATGAATATCTGGCATAATAAACCTCCATCATATAAAACCTCCATCAGCTTTGCATGGTCTGGGATATTACCCAAGATAAAAGGACTACCCAAGATATGAGACCGAAATTAATATCTGGAATTATGTATACCACAACTTCACTAAGTTGTTCATCTGTCTGCTTACATTAGAGGAGGTGTTTTACAAGAATGAGCAAATTGAAGCCTGTACATGACAGAAAAATCTATACCATCCCAAAGACAGTTGTTCTAGTTCTTCTAGACTTCTAATGCAGTTTTGTCCTGTACTTCCAGGCAGTGACATAAAGTTTACCTTTATAGAATTAAATAGATTGTTGATGACTGCATAACAGTGTCACACTTTTTTTCTCCCTAACCAGTCCATACTTCTCAGCATCTTCCTCTAGGAGTGCCAACATTGCAGGATCAAAGGGAGTGGTCTGGTTACCATCATGTACAACAACCTTTCAAAATTATTTTGCTTAACAGCCATGAGAGAAAGTTTCCTGACCTGGTCACCATCAAGCTGTGATAATGTGCTCCACTTGCTCTACACTAAATCCTTTCTTTATTTACTCTCTTCAACATCTAATGAATTGTATTAATCTGTGATGAGTTGCTGGTTAACCAATTTCTGATGATATTAACCACCTGTTGCTTAAGTAAGGTGATTTTAATGAGCTCTCTCAATCACCACTAAAGAGCCCAACCTTTAAATTGCTGTCATAATTTTTACAGCAACTATGGACTTTCTTCCAGGGATTGATTAGCATTAGATAAGAACTACCTCATGCAACATTTGCTTAGCAGTATTCCAGGATGCAAGGAGAGACATGAAGCCTGAGTCAACCTATGATATCTCTATCATATTGGCTCTTGGTGATAGACTCAGCACCCAATACCTGGTCAGAATCAGTGAAGTTAAGGCAGAAACAGCCACTGATCTCAGCCTCAGACCAGTTACCATCAACCAAGGGCAAGTTAAGAAGTTATGTCCCAAGACAATCCTGGAAATCCAGACAAAAATTCAGGAAGTGAGAGCACATGTGCTCAGCACATGTAACCTCCAAAATGGCTGCATGCACAGTGTCATTGAAATGGGGCTTGGGGCACATAGGGAGATGCAGAGGCGGCTTCCAGGAGAGGTAGGCCAGGGTCATCAGTGCCCTCAAAGCCCTGACAGGCAGTAGCCAAGAGAGGATGCTCAGGGAAAAAGAGAGTCAGCAGTACATATAATATGTCTACTACTGTCCCAATAGTTTCAAAATACGAGAGAAGCCTTGAGCAGTCAGGAGGAAAATGCAGGCATCTATCTAATGAGACACAAAGCGTTTTCTTTTCCATAACTCCCCTGTTTCCCCTTGAAGATCAGTATACAAAAGTTCTTTGTGAAGATTTCTCAAGTCTTAGATCTGTTGTGTGAAAAGCCAACTCCTGTGCTTTGAACATCCTCTCTACTATCATGGTTTTGTGCTCTCTGGTTCTTGTATTAAAAGAGATGGTGAGCATCTGATGCCTAGCAACACATCCCATACCACTTACAGTTCCCCCTTTTCATTATCTTTTTTATTTTCCACATTAACCAACCCTAACATCTTTTGATATTGGTCATCTTTGTAGTCTTACAGCTAGTCATGGCTTCTCCTGTGTTCTTTCACTTGCCAGGGTTGTGGGGGGTTTTTTGTCTGGTTGTTTTGGGTTGGTGTTTTTTTGCTGTTGTTGGTTTGGTTTCAGCTGTTGGATTTTTGGTGGGGTTTTTTTATTATTATTTTTATTTTTTGGCCTGGGATTTTCTGAGGCAGTTTTTACATTTTAAAGAGGCTTCAGTATTTTTTTTTTCCTCCTTACCTAGTCACAGTTTAAATCTGTATAAACTGCTGTCCCCATAATTCTACTGTTGATGAGATGAAACATTACCTCTATTAATTTATGCTGTGCTTGCTAGTTTTCTATATCCTCCTATGCAATTCTTCTGTAAAAGAAGCATGCCAGAGCAGGATCACCTAGAGTAGGTTAAAAAGGAATGAATCCAGGTGGCTTTGGAATGTCTCCAGAGAAGAAGACTCCACAACCTCTCCAAGCAGTATGGCCCAGTGCTCTGTTACCCTTGCAGTGTAAAAGTTTTCCCTTATGTTTATATATCAATTATGATTCTCTATTTATAAATATTGTTTAAATACCCCTGTGACTTAGCTACTTGTGGGTCTATGTATGAAGCACTTCATAGCTTCTAGGGAGGAGTAACTATTTTTTTCCTTTGATATCATGCAGAATTAAGTTGCATGTTTCAAACACTTCAACTGCATTGTCTCATCAAGAGTCAAAGTGATGTCAAAGTTTTCTCTCAGCTGATAATAATCATGTTGCTATTTAAAAGTACTGTGATAGTTGTTTCATACATCAATGATTTTGAGCACATAAAGGAGGCAACTGATCATTTTTCAGCCTATGTATTCTTTTTAATACATTGACACTATTTGTTCTTTGTCTTTGGGCCATTCCCTCAGATCACAGGATTATATATAGCAATTTAAGAGTGGCACAAAGATGAGGCAGCTGCTCTACTGTCTGAGACCTGAAGATAGGTTAATCTATATTGATTCTTCTTTCATCCCAAATGCTGTGAGGCCATAAGCTATGGATCAGATATGTTGTTCCCACAGTCTGATGACTGAAATCTTTTTGCCTTCTTCATTTGTTAAAACTCCTCAATGTTTTCCTTCTGACATGATTAGAAACTATGTGGCTATAAGTAAGACATATTATGTCATTTGGATATTGCAATTTTTCTTGGGAGGTAAAAGAGAAAATATGCACTGGCTTATGTGCCCCAGACCTGGTTGCATGTTCTGTCATGGGATAAGGCCTGGTATCTTTGATTTTTCTATGTGTCAGTTTGGATCTTTGTTATAGGATGAATACCATTTTTATGTGGCATGCAGCCCATGGGTACTTCTTAACAAGGCTACCAATTGTTGACATCAATGTTTGGGAAATCTCAACCAATCCTATTGACAATTTCACTTTGAAAATGAAAGGCATTTTGTTCTTTGCAGTCTCTCCACTGTGGTCTATTATCTCTAATTCTAAAAAGAAAAGAATACAATCAAATTTGTTGACCTTTGCGAGATATTTTCAGTAATAGACTTAGTTTAAGATGAAGAATTCTGGTAGGAAGAACCTGACAGGCCGATTCCCTTAGTGCTCAGATAATTTGTTCATCTATTATAACAAATCAGATTATTTGATAGCATTCCTCTTCCTTTCACTGTGGGGGACTGTGATGAATCTGTGGACCTTCTGAAGAGCTCTGGTGAGGAGCTCAGTATTAAAAGCATCACTGTGTTCCCATGAGAAGTTGGAAACTCCCTGGACTGGAAGTTGGAGGATGAGAAACCACAAGATAAGATAGGAGGCCACCTGGACTAGCTTAACAAGTAACTATAGCAATGCCATCACTAACCCATAAGAATCTTGAGAAGAGTTTGTTAACCAATCACATGCAGCCACACTAACAACATAGATACAAATATGTGTTGCTTGCTGGAATAAACAGAGTCTTTAGTCTTTCTCTATACTCTGCTTGTGTTTTATCTTTGTTGCTTTGATTGTCACCCTATCCCTACAATGACATTTCATGTCTTGGCAGAATGAGGTATCACAGTATCACAGAATCACAGTATCACAATATCACTAAGGTTGGAAGAGACCTCAAGGATCATTGAGTGCAACCTGTCACCACAGACCTCATGACTAGACCATGGCACCAAGTGCCACATCCAATCCCCTCTTGAACACCTCCAGGGATGGTGACTCCACCACCTCCCTGGGCAGCACATTCCAATGACGAACGACTCGCTCTGTGAAGAACTTTCTCCTTACCTTGAGCCTAAACTTCCCCTGGCGCAGCTTGAGACTGTGTCCCCTTGTTCTGGTGCTGGTTGCTAGAGAGAAGAGACCAACCCCTTCCTGGCTACAAGGTATGGAAGGAAAGCCCATGCTTTAAACTAATTATTCACTAAGTACAGGCTTTCACACATCAGCTCACATGGTAGCTCAAGAATTTGATCTTTTCCCTGTTTCTTTCTGAATTGGATATGTTCATTTCTCTTAATTTCCTTCTTTGTCTTGTAAGCCAGTGAATTTTCCTGGCAATTTTGTTGCCATGCACGACATCAAGCATGGAGTGAAGTGCAGGTATCTCTCCTTTATTTATTCCATTGTGTACTGAAGTTGGGTTTTCCCTTCCTTTCACTAGACCTGACAGCTTATTGCTGTGAAAAGTACCCTCCCTAGAAGGCTATGGAAGGCTCCAAGCATCTGGCTTACTCCTGGATGGTGATGCATTCTAGCATTTTTTTAGATGGTATGGTATGAATGAGACCTTAGACTGCAACACCAGTCTTTGTGGTTGAGCCTAGCCAGAATGCTTCAATTAGTTTCCTATTTGCAGCCCTTCTAATTTTATTTTCATTTCATTTGTTTAATTCAATAGCCAGTTATACAAGACAAAGTGAACAGTCATAGCTAGCCAGCACCCCACACTCTGTAGCCTCTGACACTTATCTGGGAGGATGAAATGCTGAGACAAGAGACCATGTCTCCCATACTCCAGGCCACTATCTAAACACTCACCAATGTGGCAAATGCTGGGTGGCATTAGTCCTTCCCCTGACAGCTGCATTTTCTCAAGTGATGGGTCTAAATTCTTACCTTCTGCAGATATTTGGTGCTTAAGCAACATCCTTCTTGATATTCCTATTGAATGGATTAGGTAGTTCTCTAGGGCACACTGTAAACACCATTGATAAAGCTTAGTAAATCTCATTCTTACACATCTGTTTGTCCTCATGCATCCTGCAGGAGAGGCTCCACACTTGCCTCTGACCTGTAAGCATGCAGTCACTACTGAGATGCAAGTGATGTGACATGAGTTTATTTTGCCAATATTATGGTGCAAAGTGAAGCCTACCTTTCATCACGTGCTCTGAAACTCTAGTTGCTGTGAAAGACATCACTTGTGGTGGTGTTGCCACTATCTTTTTCAGTGCAAGCATTCTTGAGATTCTGTTCCATGTTAAATAGCTCTCCATTGAACTCCCCACCCCAAATTTATTTAAAGCCAAACCTTTCCAAACTGCAGAATTTGTAGTTAAAAGGATGTTACGACACATGTCTTAGTTTTAGTGAGCATTTACAATAAATTCAAAGGAAAAGCCTCCATATCACCTGGTCATTGAATTAATTTTATTGTTCCCAAACTTGTTTGTCATAGCTTTTTCAAAAATAAATCATATTTCACTTGTATCATGGTATTAATACATTGCATAAGATGAATGGAATTATTCAGTATACTGACTAGTATAGCAAGTACCAAGAAACTGATGTAAAGCTAAAGAAGCTCTATTTTTATTCCAGTTTCCTTTGGACAACACTTTTGTGGTCTCTTTAACTGCAAGGACAACTTCTATTGCTGTTATTGTTGTGCTATAACAGAGCTACTTGATTTTCTAAGTGTTACAGGTTGAACTCATGAGATGCTCTTTCAGCAAACCGCCTTCCTCCTACCCCATGCTGCACTGCTTGCCAGGGCAAGCTGTGTGCAGAATATCCCTGGAACTTCCAGGCAGCCAAGTCAGGTTTTGTGCACCAGCTCCTCTTGGTCCACTACCATGGTGGACAGAGCTGCATTGCAGACTCCACTCTACCTCTCACATACACAAGGAAGCTGAGAGGCTGCAGTGACAGCAGCTTGATGAGGAGGGATGGAACTGAGGGGCAGCCATAAAACAGGCTTCTTGGTGGGGAAGCAAGCTGCAATTCTCCAGCCATGACAATTCCTCTCACTTGAGTGGCACTGACTTGGTAGGACATATGGTGAGCGGTGTTTTCAGAGTTGTACATGTGCTAAAATGATTGTCTTTGCTGTTTACAGTGAAAATTACATGAAGGTGGATGTTTTCAGGGTGGATACTAAAATGTCTCCTCACTGATGATGGACTTTCGCCTGGAGCACCACTCACTGGGTAAAGTCACGGTGAGATCTCAGTCTTCCTAAAGTCTAGTCTCCTTTTCTGGCCAGTAAGTTGTCTGAATTAAATGATCACTATTGACTAAATTATCTTTCCTGCTCTTTGTCCCACAGGTGCCACTCTCCCCGTTGGTTGAGAGGTTCTCATCATGTGAAGAAGACCTTTTCCGGAGAACCCAAAGGACAGCAACACTGAAGAAAATGGACACCGTGCCCAACATCAAAGTCAGCCCCAGATACACATACCTGAGAGAGAAATGATCGATCAGAGCCCATTCCAAAGGCAACATATGACTAACAGGCATCAAGGACACATTTGTATTCTCTTCTGCTAAGGCTGAGTAAGAAAGCTCTTCAAACATGGTGATGCTACCAGAGATGAGAACTTGTTAGCTCACCCAAATCAGGTATTGTGTGGTCTGTGGCCAAGAAAGTGTCTCAGCCATTAATTGATCTCCTTCAGCCCAATGTGCTTCAGTGAAAATAATGCTAATATTTATAGGGTGATTTATCTATTCTTTGGTTGCCTTATAAACAGTAGCAGTGATACCAAGACCTGTTGATGGTATTTTTGCATCACAGTCATCATGTCAGTAACAACAACAGCAACAATGACATAATTATGCTTCATTTGTCTTGAGTCCCAACTGAGCTTTTGTCCTTCAAATTGTCCAAACAAGATATATGCTCCCCACAGTTTTTTTCTTGGGGTGGGTGGAAGGGCAACTTCTTCTCTCATTTTCCTTTTACCATTGTTATTCCATCCCCCATTTCTGGAAAAGCCTTTAATGAATGCAGTTCAGATAATTACTTGCCTCTAACAATAAACTGGTAAAAACAACACTGTGCTTAAGCCTCTATATAAACCAAGCTTGTTTAGGGGGAATCCTTCCTTTCATTTTTGTGATCCAGCTCCAACATGGAGCAATGAGGAAATTTAACAGCCCATTTTCTTACTTACTTAGTGGCTTACACACATTCTCACAGCAGAGTTGTTAAAAAAATGGGGCAGATTTAGCATGAAATCAAGGCTTTAACTGAAGATTTTTTGGGGTGTGCATGAAAAACTAAATGACTTAAACAGTTCTGACTGGTGTCGACGTTAGATATCGATCCTCTTCCACCCTTCCAAAAACAAAACAAAGCAAAAATCAAAAAACCAAACCAAACCAACCTAAACCAAAAGAGGATGCTCAAATCTGAGCATTATTGTTAGTATTTCTAGTCAGACCCTTTCCCCTGGCATCAAATCATTCACTCACATTTTCTGGCAGAAATTCTTCTACCAGTGCTGAGTGTAGGTTAGTTCAAGAACACAAGCTAAAGAATGAATGAAGAAGAGCTGTTACCTGAGTGCACTGGAGTCATATAGTCTGCATGCTCCTCTTCCCCCACATCTTTTGCTTCCCCATTTCAGGCAAGTAGTATCTATGGCCACTCCAAAATACACTGGGGCTGGAATTCCCGCTGGGTGTATTTAACAAATAAATAAAGGCAAAGAAGGTTACTTTCCAGGGTGATCAGTTCTGATCTGGAGACATGTTCATGTAGAACATTAAGTAATACTTTTGAACAGCAATGACACTTCCCCACTGTTTGCTGGTTTGAGAAGTCGTGCTTTACGTTGCCCAAGCACAGACCACCCTTTCCTCCCGGTGGGGAATTGGGGTGGGGAGGAAATGCAGCTGAACATCAAAAAGCCCATGGAAGTCAGCGGGAGTGCTGGCCACGGCTTGTTTTTCTCAACCTGCAGGACTCTTCTGAGGGAAAAGAAAAAGGAGATACTTCTCCTTTCTTGAGAGTGATGGAGCCTGCTCAGCTTGTGAGTGGGGGCTGTCCTGTGTGTGGCTTGAGGAGGGGTGGGTAAGAAGGGAGAGAGACAGCAGGGCTGGAAGCCTGCAATAAGACTACGAGTATCCTGCAGCATCCTGAGATCCTACTGTGGTAGGGCAAACGTACTGCAGTGCTTGTGGCTGATGGAAAGGCAAAGCTTTTTTTCAGGTGCTAATGGGCGTGTTGTGCAACCTGGGGAACCATCCAAGGTTGCTGGTGGAGAAATTAAGCCTGGAGGGAAATCCTGGCCTGAAAAGGTGTGAGAAAGTGGCCAAGAGCTTGTTTTGATGACGTTTCATCTGCCTCATACAGCTCATCCAAGTCTGCTCTGTTTAAACGAGTGACTTTCTTCTTGTTCTTTACTGCCATTTGTATGAAGACCTAGAGGATTTTAGTTTCCATTCACTGACATCTCATGGTAGCCCTGATTTTAGAGAAAACTCGTGAAAGTCTCTAACACAAGACTGCAGTGAACTCTGCCCTCAGACACACCTGTACTAAGATTACTTCCCTTAGAAACTAATGAAAGCATGCCTGAAAATCAGTCACGGATTCTGAGCTACAGCTGTTCTGTGCTTGTCATTGAATAAGGAGAGACAAAAACTAATTTTGATGTTCAGCTTCACAGTCCAAAGGATCACTTGTCACCTCTATGGATATTACCTCTGTCTGTTGGCATTGTACCTGTATTTATGAAATACAAAGCTGCTCCCTTCTTCCAAGCTTTCCCCTACTTTTCATTTGCTTGTGCTCTTATTTATTTATGTGTTATTTATTTAAAATCATGTGACATTACCTTGTCAGCTAGATGTCATTCTTCATTTCCAACCATCAAAGTTTAATTCTAGGATAAAACAATTACTGAGGCGTATATTGAAATAGACCCAAGAGCACAACTGGACTTACCAAGTACTCTTATTGCCAGAGTGTAGATACCAAGTGCAAATGATTTCAAGTGTGGTTTAATGCATCTAAGAGTAAATTTTAAAATGGTGTTAAATAGACATAAATAACTGAATGTAGATAATTTGAACAAAACCAGAAAGGAGAAGGAAGGCAAGAAGTGTGACTTCCCCCTCCCCCCCCCCCCCACCTTACTGACACTGGCTTTAACAGAATTGCAGAAATATGTAAATAATGTAATAAAGTCAGAACAGTAACTCAGAATTCTGGGCTCATTTTAAGAAGATAGTGCCTTTTCAGATGATAATAGCAGTTAGGAGTTACTAATGCAGTAGAAGAAAATTGGTCGTGAAATTATGCCTCATTTGGACAGTTTTATTCAGTTAAACGCTCTGAAATTGTGGCTCATGAACCAGGTTAGTACAAGGTATTTAGGCAATTTAACTGCACTATATCTAGGTTTAGGTTCACACTTTCTGTAGAGGTAAATGCTCCAAGCCATTCTCTGACAGAACAGAGCATTTGCATTTGAACACTGCTGAGTTTTCAACAGGGACCCAGACTGATGTAGACATCCTTCCAGGCTCCAGGTCAGCCTTTGCTCATTACTCTGGCTCTTCTAGGGTGGTGGAGGTTGTGAGTAATAGACCAGCTGCCTTTCACATCTATGCTAGCAGCAGTGTGTGTATGGAGCCACTGAAATTACTAGGACTCATCTGCTGCTAACCTCATCAGCTGCTCAAGTGTGCTGTTTCACCCAGCATCTGTCAGACTGCCTATTACAATACTTGATCCACCAAGAACCTGAGTGCATGCTTTGCTTTTAGGATGTGAGTACATCCAGTCACACAGTTAAACTGGGACACACTTGATATGTACACATGGGAGTTATTAAGGTAATTGATTAAACTCCCTGTTGTCACAGTCATTTGATTCTGTACTATCACATTGTCACATTGATTTGGTTCTATAGAAAAAGGAAAAAAAATATGTGTGAAATTCAGTTGTCATTGTGGATAAACATAGCACTTTGGAGATACAGCCTATGTGCTCTGAGCTAGGGTGGACTCAGCTTCTGCAGAAATTCATGTACTCAGGAATACCTTTGATAAAATAATAAAGCCACTGTAAAAGTAGCTCTTGCACTCCCCACCAGCGATGATATTTTCTTATTTCCCAATCTATCTTCCAGAACAGCATAAGAACCCACACTGTGAAGGGTGTTTTGGTCACCTTTCCTTAATTTACTGAGAATGGAAAAACATATGAAGGACATATGTGGAAAACAACACCATACTACTGTGGTCAAAAAATTACTATGTGCATCTCATTCTGCAATCTGAGTGCTTTAGTCTCTAATGCTCTGATCATGGATTACCATTATACAGTCTGTTATATGGTGACTAACACATGCACTGCCATCTGAGCAGGTATCAGTGCAATACAATTTTGAGCTGGAAGAATGTTTCCCCCATCTATCAGATACATAGTACAGAAGCAAGCCTTAGCCCAGAAATCCTACTTTATTAGAATAAACCTTTATTAGAATAAACCAAACCAGGTTGGAAGAGACCTTCAAGATCATCGTGTCCAACCCATCAACCAATCCAACCCACCCAAACAGCTAACCCATGGCACCAAGCACCCCATCAAGTCTCCTCCTGAACACCTTCAATGACGGCGACTCCACCACCTCCCCGGGCAACCCATTCCATAGTGCAATCACGCTTTCTGTATAGAACTTCTACTGAACAGATGTGAAGATGTAGAAAGCAAAAAGTGGAAAATAAAAGCAACAATGGGATTTTTATGATGTGTTCCATAAGATTTATATTCCACAAAAAAACCACTTCTCTTTCAGGTGAAAAAAAATTACCAATTAAAAATGGCTTGAGCATTGGCATTGTCTTTGCACGGAAACATAAGTTCTTTGAGATCTTGAGTGAAAGCCAAACTTCTCTGGGAGATCTGAGACTTCCTTTTCACTGCCTAATCATCAGCTATTAATAGCTTGTGCTTGAACAACATCTATCTGTACTGCAGGGTGGGTTGTTGTTTTTTTTTTGCAAAAACTTCAAAGCTTTCTCAAGTTCCTTGGCAGTTGTAATTAGTCTAAAAAGACATTTCAGCAAATGACTCAGCCGCTAGCTGTAAGCGTATTTCAATGATTTCAGGCGTGTAAACCCTTGAAGTAAATGTCACTAAATCTTATAGGCTTTTAGGGATTTAGCTGTATTCGTGCTCCGTGGCAGGTGCACCAGTATCTGCTCATCTGAAAACATCAACTTGCTTAAGTGCTGAAATCTTATCAGATCTGACTAAATACTGACTAATTTTAAAAACAGGTAATAGGAAAAAAATACTTCATGAAGTCTGCAACTTGACCTTGCGACTATTTGTTTTCTTTCTGGGAACAGAACCACACTTTCAGTTCAGAGAGATTTCCAGGGAAAGTCACTCAGTGATGGATTTCAGAAACGTAAGTGGGACCCTGAGGTGGAGTGGTGCCCACAGGTCAAAAAACCCAAGGATTGAGCTTAATGAAAAATGTCTTATTCACCTTCAGCTCAGATTCAGGAGCCTCCAATTCAGCAGAAAAACCACTCCTCAGTTTCAATTAACCGCCTCTCAAAGCAAAATGATTGTCAACAGAAACAAAAGCTCCAAAGCAGAACCAATAAAGCTGTTTTGCTAATTCCATATAACAAAACATTTCAGTATTGTTATTGGAAATCTCTCTAAGCTTTTCTAAATAAATCCATTAATCATTAAGTCCCCTGAGAGCAAATTCACAGAGCTGAGAAGTGCAGGCAACCCTGTGAGTGTTAAGCTTGGAGGCGTTCAGCTTTGAATGACTCCTTCCTAACACTTCTGCAAGAGAGACAGGATGGAAAGCAAGAGGCTGAACATGGCAGCAATGGATTTGAGGCCCTGCCTGGTACCATATCCACACATTTTCTACCATACCACAGAATAACAGAATGATAGGGGCTGGAAGAGACCTTGAAACATCATGCAGTCCAGCCCCCCTGCCAGAGCAGGGTCACCTATAACAGACCACAGTGGAATGCATACAGGTGGGTCTTGAATATCACCAGAGAAGGAGACTCCATGACCCTCCTGGGCACCTGTTCCAGTGTTCTATCACCTTCACTGTTGAAAAAATTCTTCCTCATGTTCACATGGAACTTCCTATGCCTCAACCAGCACCAGAACAAGGGGACACAGTCTCAAGCTGCGCCAGGGGAGGTTTAGACTCGAGGTAAGGAGAAAGTTCTTCACCGAGCAAGTCATTTGTCATTGGAACTGGTTGCCCAGGGAGGTGGTGGAGTCACCATCCCTGGAGGCGTTCAAGAGGAGATTGGATGTGGCACTTGGTGCCATGGTCTAGTCATGGGGTCTGTGTTGACAGGTTGGACTCGATGATCCTCGAGGTCCTTTCCAACCTAAGTTATACTGTGATACTGTGATATTTAACTTCGACCATTGCCCCTTGTCCTGTCATTGGGCACCACCAAGAAGAGCCTGGCTCCATCCTCTTGGCACCCACCAAACCAAAGAGAATTTGGGCTAAGAAATCACAACAGTAATAAAAATTAGTTACACAATATTAACTGTTGTTTTGTTTGAGTGGTAGAATCTACCCATCTGGAAATCATTTGGAAAAAGGAACTGAGGAAGAAGCCTTTCCAAAACCTAGTGGAGCAGCACTGAGAATCCAAAAATTGCAAAAACAGTTGACAAAAATCCAGATTAATCACTAGAAGTATTCTATCCCTTTTGCACTTTCCAAAATTAGCTTAAAAGCTTACACTCAGTGATGGACAAATAGTTCCAGCAGTGAAATGCCTGTTGGAACAATCCCTTGGGACAAGCATTTAATAAATCCATGATTAGTGTAACAGGGGAAAAAAAAAGAAAACCAAACCAAACCAAAGCACCACAACAACAAAACCCAAACAGCAACAAACCAACCCCCCACATCTTATGCTAAATATATCTTTGCTTTGAAAAGAGAAACCTGGGACAGATCAAATACATGGAATAAAAAAATAGATTAATGGAGAAGAGTTGATTATGTATAGATGGTATGGGTTAGATCATCTCTGTGCATTGGTATCCATAGCAAGGTAGAAGGACACATAAGCAAATGTATGCACACATTGGCACGTGTAGAGCTGGTTTCCATGTGCATGGAGGACATTTAACACTGTTCTGGTGATGTAAAAATAGTATCAGTCATAGTATCAGTCAGGGTTGGAAGGGACCACAAGGATCATCCAGTTCCAACCCCCCTGCCATGGGCAGGGACACCCCACACTAGATCAAGCTGGCCAGAGCCTCATCCAGCCTGGGCTTAAACACCTCCAGGGACAGGGCCTCGACCACCTCCCTGAACAACCCACTCCAGGGCTTCACCACTCTCACGGTGAAGAACTTCTTCCTCATGTCCAGTCTCAATCTCCCCACCTCCAGTTTCCTTCCATTCCCCCTAGTCCTATCACTACCTGATATCCTGAGCATTAAGGGAAGGGGAATTTGGTCTAAATGATAACCGGACCTCCTATATTGTGTTTAAAACCAGAAAGGCATTGCTGGTAGGGAAAACCACAAACCCATTATTGCTTCAATGGCAGAAAACTCAGTGTCAAATTACAAGGATGCTTTTCAATAGGGAAAAAACCCAAACATTTTAAAAGGCAACTTGCAGAGCTGAAAACATTTCACAATACTAGGGGTGAGGAAGACCCAGTTACATGTGTCAAAACACCTTGAAAACTTCTGGTAATCCCAGCAGAAATGATTTCCTACCTTAGAAGCAGAATGTATCCAGGTGTGCCACCTACTGACAAAGTGTATGAAGTGATAACTGATATTACTAGAAAATACAGAAACTTTTTTGGGCACTCATTTCCTTTTTGACATGGTCCCACCACAGCTGAGGAGCTTTGTGAAGGAGATTCCGAGGTTCCCACGCAGCTACAGTTAAAAAATACCTGGAAGACAGCAGGTAAAAGTGTGTGATATTACCTGTAGAGTGGAAAAGTGCCCCTGTACTCCGCACTGGTTAGGCCACACCTTAAGTACTGTGTCCAGTTCTGGGCCCCTCAGTTTAAGAAAGACATTGAGACATTTGAACATGTCCAGAGAAGAGCAACAAGGCTGGGGAGAGGCCTCGAGCACAAGCCCTATGAGGAGAGGCTGAGGGAGCTGGGGTTGCTTAGCCTGGAGAAGAGGAGGCTCAGGGGAGACCTTATTGATGTCTACAACTACTTGAAGGGTGGTTGTGGCCAGGAAGGGATTGGTCTCTTCTCCCAGGCAACCAGCAATAGAACAAGAGGACACAGTCTCAAGCTGTGCCAGGGGAAGTTTAGGCTTGAGGTGAGGAGAAAGTTCTTCCCAGAGAGAGTTGTTTGCCATTGGAATGTGCTGCCCAGGGAGGTGGTGGAGTCACCATCCTGGAGGTGCTCAAGCAGGGATTGGATGTGGCACTTGGTGCCATGGTTTAGTCATGAGGTCTGTGGTAACAGGTTGGACTCGATGATCCTCGAGGTCTCTTCCAACCTTGGTGATTCTGTGATTCTGTGAAGTGGATGTTCAGGGGTTGCACATCAAGTTTTTCTGGCTAACAGGGAGGTTTGCATCCAAAGTGGAAGAGGCTTGTTCATTCAAAGAGAAATTTAGAAATAAACTACTGTAGATTAATGCATTCAGTGCAGGGTTTTTAACAGTTTTAGTAGCCAAGAGCTGGAAAAAAACCCAAACCCTCTTATGCTTGGGATTTCTGCTGGAAATGCCAGTTGAGAAAGTTTTAAATGTGGGAGGCAGATTGCTAAAAAATAAATAAATAAATAAATAAATAAATAAAAAATTCTGAGCAGTTTAGGGCTGGAGAGGACATGCCTTAAAGCATTGACTCTGGCAGGACTGGTTGTGTTAGGAAAACTACCACATAATGTATGGAAAAGAAAGGTTGTCTTACAGTGTTTTTCCCACTGCCATTGGACGCGTGACAGCCAGCCAGACAAGCAGAAATGTAGGTAACTCCATTTTCCCCACAGATGGGGTCCCAGTCGTTCTTGGAACATGCACAGCCTGAGTTGCACTCTGAAAACAGGGCTTGCTCATAATCAGTCATCTGTTTAGTTCTGGGAGGGAAAAAATACAGGAAAGAGAGAGACATTTCAGTGATGTTCTATAGCAGATGTGGAAGAAATCATTACCAAATCATGGGTTATGCTTTCTGCCAGGTGCACCTGGCCAGACCTTCTACCTGTAGCCCATAAGGTGTTGTCTCTTCACATGTATGCAGCAGTGTAAATGCTTATTTCTCTGTTATCAAAAGATTTTTGTGACAGGTTGGACTTGATGATCTTTGAGATCTCTTCCAACCTTACTGATTCTATGATTCTATGATTTTCACACTATCACACCAACTACTGTGAGAGGGTAGCTACTTTATCAAGGGAGAGAGCTAACAATATCTGTTCATGCATTTTCTTGTCTTTTCTAAGATTTCAGTTATCTCAGGCCTGACACAGCTGCGTCAAAAACGTTTGGTAACTCCAGTGACAAAGAGGGAAGTGAGTTACTAATGTGAAATGCCTGCCATAGAAGTTAGGGAGGAAATGATTAGAATGAAATTCATCCAAACTGAGGGTCTGCTACCTTGCCCAACAGCTATTTGCTAACTTCAGGCTGACATTGCCAGCTGCTGAGGAATTCACCAGCAGAGCAGCTCCTGGGGCTGCTGTGGAGTCAATGATGGAAACTCTTCCCCGACCATGAGCTTTATAGAGCAATATCATGGGTGAAAGTGACCAAAAATTGCTAGCCTTGGGTGTATCTCATGGTTAACATTATGCCTAACTCATGGTTACTTCACAGATCCTTAAGGTTTGGGTTCAGAGGCTGTTAAATGCCATGGGGTTTTCAACATCACCAGAGGCAAGAAACAATTAATTGAATTTCACTTTCCCCACTGAGCTCCTCACATTTCCAGAAATCTCTAGGCTCAAAGGATGGGTCCCATGGTAATAACAATTAAAAAGTAATCAGAAAAATAATCTGCACTTCTGGCATAAACCCCTCTGGGCTGAAGGCAACAATCAGGAAAGGATTCTAACACAATGCCCACTGGAGCAGTTTCCAAGGCTTTGAAGGAGATTTCTGGGAAGTATATTTAGGTCAGTCATTCTCATTTCAAAAATATATACTTTGTGGAATTAAATGAGGAAAGAATTCACTTCACAATAGCACTTTATGCTGGAGTGTGCCCTTCCCAGCATACCCATGGTACGACACAGTCAGTCCAGCCACATCTGAATTCTCACAGCCCATTGCAAATAATGAGAGGAGCAAAAGGTAGCCAAAGAAAGATGATCCTAAGGAGAGTTTTGCAGCCCCTAAAACATTGATTCTAAATTTTTTCATGATGAGTCCTCCAGAGAATATGCCAAAAGCCACAGCAGGAATGTTGATAAGACCTGAAATCAAACAGAAAAATCTCTATTACTGACAGCCCCAGCTCCATGGACTATCCTCCTCAGCATCAATAAGATATTTGTCTGGATTTGGATTATCCCTTTAAAGGTGCTGGGACTGCTTTTAAATACTTGCTCCCAGAGAAATGTTTCCTTGCTAGTTCTTTGACAGAGAGATTATATAAAAATTTTAGATAATAGTCTTCCACTTTCTGAACCTAAGTGGTTTTCTCCACTGTTAATTTGTCAGCAGAATGATCATGGTAGTGTTAATTTAAATACTTTAAGTGCTATTTCTCTCATGAACTGTTCTGGGCTCAAAGAAGTTGCCTGGGGTATTGTGCTACTTAGTGCAACCAACACAGCCATATTGCCACTGCCCATTAGGGACTTTGGTATAGACCTTCCCTGTATACAAACTTTTATTCTCATATAGAAACTGTATGAGTAACAGCGTCCACTCTTTTGGGTTGGCCTACTCCAGTTTTCCAAAGCAGCTCCTCTTTTCCCCTTTTCCACTGGTGGAGCCCGAACTGCTCATTCCTAGAGAGCAAATTTGAGTTTGCCTACAGCATTTTTCTGTTTTCATTCAGCTATGAAACTGACTGTCCCCTAGAGGAGTCTCCAACAGGAAGAAAAACAGTGGTATGTCATTGTCTGTGTGTCCAGGTTGCAAGAGCAGAAAGATAGGTATACCCCATGGGCTCTCTTCTGTCAGACTTCAGACAATGACGTGGAAGAGCGCTGAAGGAAGCATGTAAAACTGGGTGACAATTAATCCTTACCTGGACAGTGTTGCTCAAAGCAGTGTCCATATTGATGGACATGAACAAGAAGACACAAAACCCTCCAACCATTCACTACATATGAAAAGTCAAGCAAGGTGCCCTGTGCTAGATTTCATTGATACTGCAAATTATTTTCCCAGCTCTTTCAGCCACTTCCAGCACATGAAATTCTTGCCTTTCACAGGGCTGTGTATGGGGTTTTCAGCTTTTAAATCATGCTGACACCTAGTGATGCTGAGCTTAGCAAGAGAACAAAAATCAAGCAAGCACCAGAGCATGCAAGCAATCATACAGCAGGTGAAGTGGCAGAGCTTTGTTCAGGAGACTGGAGATATTATGACAGAATTTCAAATGATTTAGTATAAAACAGTAATTTATGACATTAGAACCTAACCTGCCTGCTAGGAAGTGCACTGGGATCCTTTTAAAAAACTTTCTGGCTCACCTCAGTGTTTCATCCACCTGTACACATGGGAAGAAATATCAGTGCTTAGAAGGAATTCTAATAGGTAAGTTTGATGTTAGAAAAAGCCTGATCTTGTCTAGCAAACCCAGGAGTCAGTATCTTGGCTGAGCACATGAATACAGCTCAGTCACTGAGGAGGTTCAGGAAGCTTTACTGGGACAGCAGAACAAGAGGACACAGTCTCAGGCTGCACCAGGGGAGGTTTAGACTGGATGTTAGGAAGAAGTTCTATACAGAGAGAGTGATTGCCCATTGGAATTGTGCTACCCGGGGCAGTGGTGGAGTCACCATCATTGGAGGTGTTTAGGAGGAGACTTGATGTGGTGCTTGGTGCCATAGTTTAGTTGATTAGATGGTGTTGGATGATAGGTTGGACGTGATGACCTCAAAGGTCTCTTCCAACCTGGTCTATCCTATCCTATCCTATCCTATCCTATCCTATCCTATCCTATCCTATCCTATCCTATCCTATCCTATCCTATCCTATCCTATCCTATCCTATCTGAAAGTTGTACTGCAGGGGATATAGAAACAATATGTATAGAAGCAGCAGGGAATGTATGTTGTCAGTATGTACCTGGGTTTCCTGCTCTCTTTTTACTTGCAAGAAGAGACTGAGATTGAAACTGTGAGCTGTGTGATGCACCAGAAAGTACTCACACTGCCTGGTCATCCCTATACACCATTTTTGGTTCATGCCTGTCTCATAACCTTACAGGTAACTCCATTTCTTGACGCTGGCACCATGAGTGGGGGTGGGGAGCAAGTGGTATATTTAAAGAAAATTACAGTGGGAGCTATTTGACTTGCACATTCCTTGAGTTGCGACTACTCAAAAATATCTCTTAGGATCTCCAGCTGACCTTTTGTTTTTGTATATATGTGTGTGTATAGCGTTCCAAATTGCTCTGACAATTCTGATATCTATCAGAGAGATTGTGAAAGAAAAAAGAAATGGGAAAAAAAAGTAGGGAAAAGCAAACTGATATTGTTAGTTCTCATCAACCCTCAGCATTCATAACAAAGGTGGATTGGGAGGGAAAGGGAGTAAGAAACACCCCCTCACTGAATTGCAATGATGGTCCCCAGGATCCTTCCCTATCTAAGCTGTCACACATTCTCTGTTGGATGCAGTCCCTATGCTTCATAAAATCAAATGGATCTTAGTCCTCACTGGGTTTGCACATACCTGAAAGCTTAGTTCCAGAAAAATCTTTAAACACAATGAGAAGTACTGTACTGAATGTAGGGATTGTTTTCTGGACTTTCTCTGGCCATTGACTATGCTTGAAGATTTCTCCTTGCTTTCAGGAGTTCCATGCCAGGAAATTCCAGCTTCTGTCTTTAAGGAATTAACATAGCACAATGGATCAATACAGCTTTTCTGCATGTACACACCCCTGTTGCTGTGCAACTAATGCTGCTCTGAAATGAGGCAGTTCCCTCTGTGTTCAATAGATGTAAACCTCTTTGCTGTGTAATGCTATTGAATTGGGGACCCCAGGAACTGAACCCAAGCCTGTACACAGGCTTAGCAACTGGGCAGTGAAGTTCACCATCCTGATGACATCTCCAAAAATGTCCACCTCAGTACCCAAACGCAGAAGCAGTGCTTCTTTCTTACTCTATATGGGAGGGCTTTGGAGACTAACATCACAACAAAGAAAGACTCTTAGAGCAGAAATACCTTTTTTTTTCCCTTTTTCTTCAGCAGCATCACCCTGAGATAATGCTAGGTTTTTAACACATGTATTGTGTGATCCCTGCTATAGATATCTTTGACTTCCTTTTATTTCACACCAACCTCTTCAGATAGTGAGAGATCTCTGGCAATATCACAACTATTTTATGGTCAGTCCTTTAGCACTCAGTGAGTTGAAATACATGGGAAGCTAGCAAGACAACATATCTGCCTGATGACAAATTAAAGTATTTCAAAATTAAGTCTCTTTTTAATTATGCTCTTGTGTTGCACATACATTATTTTTCAAAGTTCTATTAAATTGGGAAATAATCTATCAAATGATGTAATCTTTTGCAGTGGCTCTTGCCTAGATAAACTCAGAGCTATCTAAGTACTGAAGCAGAAACAAAATAACTTACCTTCTGTAAGCTACTACTTAAAATCAGAGAAGAAATGTACCCTAAAAAAATTATAACTAGTTTTCTCCATACATATTTGCAAAATATTGCAAATTTGCAGATGACACCAAGTTAGGAGCAGATGTTAGTCAGTTAGAGGGCAGAAGGCTCTACACAGGGACCTCGACCGACTGGACAGATGGGGCGGAGTTCAATGGGATGGCATTCAACAAGTCCAAGTGCCAGGTGCTGCACTTTGGCCACAGCAACCCCATGCAGAGCTACAGGCTGGGGTCAGAGTAGCTGGAGAGCTGCCAGATAGAGAGGGACCTGGGGGTGCTGATTGACAGCTGCCTAAACATGAGCCAGCAGTGTGCCCAGGTGGCCAAGAGAGCCAATGGCATCCTGGCCTGCATTAGGAATAGTGTGGCCAGCAGGAGAAGGGAAATCATTGTGTCCCTGTACTCTGCTTTGGTTAGGCCGCACCTTGAGTACTGTGTCCAGTTCTGGGCCCCTCAGTTTAAGAAGGACATCGAAACACTTGAACGTGTCCAGAGAAGGGCAACAAGGCTGGGGAGAGGCCTTGACCACAAGCCCTATGAGGAGAGACTGAGGGAGCTGGGATTGTTTAGCCTGGAGAAGAGGAGGCTCAGGGGTGACCTCATTGCTCTCTACAACTACCTGAAAGGTGGTTGTGGCCGGGAAGGGGTTGGCCTCTTCTCCCAGGCAACCAGCACCAGAACAAGGGGACACAGTCTCAAGCTGCGCCAGGGGAGGTTTATGTTCGAGGTAAGGAGAAAGTTCTTCACCCAGAGAGAGTTGTTTGCCTTTGGAATGTGCTGCCCAGGGAGGTGGTGGAGTCACCATCCCTGGAGGTGTTCAAGAGGGGATTGGACATGGCACTTGGTGCCATGGTCTAGTCATGAGGTCTGTGGTGACAGGTTGGACTCGATGATCCTTGAGGCCTCTTCCAACCTTAATGATACTGTGATACTGTGATACTGTGATACTGTGATACTGTGATATGTATATGCCACTTTTAAAATGTCCATTTTTGAGATAGCAGAAGGAGATATAGCATTACCTATGACAAAATTAGTTTTTGAAGATGTTTGCCCATACTGTTGCTCAATATACTTTGGCTTGTATGTCACCATGCCAATTAAAGAATTGAACTGAATGATACTTGCACACAAATACAAAATGTAAACTGGATTCCCAAAGAGGCTCTTCAGTGATGGCAAGAAGTCTGCAAGACAAAACAGCAGAAATGACAACCAGGCCAGGAAGAGGAAAGCAACACTTTGCACCTTCAAAAGAAGGACTGCAGAACATTTCAGAAGGAATCCATGAAGCACCATGATGATCCTAAGAGCTACCCTATTTCTAGATAGGCAAGAAGCTGAACAGATTACTAAGAATCAATTTCCTAGAAGAGATATCTTGCTTCAATAATAAGCCAGCACTGACTTAATTTCTGAGTGTCCTCAGCAGCTACAGCATCCTTTAGCTTAATCTGGGAGCAGAGTGTGTTGAGCCCAGATATTAATGAGTTACAAATTCAAGTGTTGAGGAAAAATGTTTTGCAAAGTAGTGCCAAGGAAATGCATATGTGCAAAACTGTGCAAAAAAGCTTGTGCCCAAATCCTCCTAAAATAGTATATCTAGTCTGTACCCATCCTTATTCTCATCAGCTATTGTATGTGGGGTTTAAACAACTATCATTAAAGAAAAAAGTTTAGCAAAGCCAGACCTTCTATTTGACTGCTACTTTTGCAACAGTCCCTATCTCTGAACGACAAGGCCCCCTCCCTGGAGATGTTCAAGGCCAGCTTGGATGGGGCCTTGAGTAACCTGGTCTGGTTGAGAGGCATTGAGATGGCAAGGAGGATGGGTTAGATGATCTCTAAGGTCTCTTCCAGCCTAAGCCATTCTATGATTCTATGCTTCTATGATATCTCCTAGGCCACTAGCATTATTTTACAAATCTCATGTGAAGAAATTCTGCATGCAAGAGCAGGTCCAGAGAGCAAGGAACAGATCATGTTTGTGTAGAATGGAATGGAATGGAATGGAATGGAATGGAATGGAATGGAATGGAATGGAATGGAATGGAATGGAATGGAATAGAATAGAATAGAATAGAATAGAATAGAATAGAATAGAATAGAATAGAATAGAATCAACCAGGTTGGAAAAGACCTTTGAGATCATCAAGTCCAACCTATCACCCAACACCATCTAATCCACTAAACCATGGCACCAAGTGCCTCATCCAGTAGTTAGTTGTCTCATCCAGTAGTTAGTTGACACTTGAGTGAAAATAGTAATTCTGAGGTCACTAAAATATGGCCTTAGAGAGTGTAAAGTTTTAAAGTATAAAAGCTGGTGAGAGAAAGACTCAACAGTCAGAAAGAAACTCTAGTGGCTTGCCTTTTGCCATCTCAGTAATCTTCACTTGTTGCTGATAAAATTTGTGTTGGTCTTTGTTATCCTCAGTGATGAACTTTGATTGTTCAGAAGAGGTACTGGAGTCCTTTCTTCTCTCTGGGTTTGGAAGGTGCTTAGGCAGGAACCAGAAGGGGATGCCAGCCAGAACACTAATCACACCTGCTATCAAGTAACCTAGCCACCAGGCTCCCACCCACTGCACGTCCTTGTGAGTTATTGTTACACTGTCTGCAGAAAGTAAAAAACAAAATAAAACAAAACACCCAACCAAACCAAACCAACCAACCAAAGACAAAACAAAAGGAGAAACAAATAAATGGGTTTTGAGAAATGTTGAGGATAACAAGGAAGGTGATTTTGCAGGGACTTTTTCCAGAGAAATCCACCCCACCTTGCCAGGCTTAGCTGTACTGTGTGTCTGTCTCTGCTGGTGGTAGAATTGTGAGGAGGCACTAAGGGCATGCAGATCTCTGTTACACAGCAAACAGCCTTTTTCTGGCACCACGGGTTCCCCAGCTGTGTCACCTGCACATCACCAGAGAGGCTGCAAAGCCTAGGACATGGGGCAGTCCAGGTGGCCACACAATTGCTCCCAGTCAGGCTGTTCTGCACAAAAACGTCAGGAAAAAATGGAGTGGAAGGTTCCCTCAGGAGGAAGGCCATCAGGAGCCCTAGTAGCCACTGCAAGACCACTTTTCTAGGCAACGACAACATACTACAAAATGCACATACAGCTCTCAGTTGGATTCTGAGCCTCCTCCTGTGCCTGCTCTCCTCCAAGAGCCTTCTCACCATGGCATCTCCTGGGGGGCAGCAGCTGCAGAATTTCTGGGGCTAAGGAATAGGCACAGCTCCTACTTCCTCCATACCCATCCTTCTTAGCCACTGGTGCATGTGGCATGCATTGCTGTCACCTTTTTTGTTTCATAGAGAGTCTGCTCTACTGCTAGCCCCTTACACCTAGAAGAAAGCTAGGTAGTTTATGGCCAAAACCAGACATTTTGGAGCCTGACCAAACTTTTAAAATGTGAGCTTTCCCTGACTTACCCAGATCTACAAAGCCAATGTCAACATAAAGTTTGGCACACAGGGATCCTAGAAGAAAGCCAAATATTGGTCCTATAATCGCAACTGTCTGTACACAGCCTGCAACAGAACACAGGAAACTGTTAAGCTTCTGAGTTAAAAAGAGCAGTGGTTCTTGCTTCACCTATCAGCAAAGTATGGCATGTGATGGATAACAAATGATGAAGTCTTAAAATACTGAGACTTTGCTCTTTGGCACATTAGATAGACAAGTTAAAACATTTTCATGAAGGAAAGAGTCAGCAACAAGATTGCCCCCGCTTCAATGACATTTCACCTTTTTTATCATCCCATTAAAGAATGAAACTCAGCTCAAAATAAAATAAAAGTCAGGGAATTGAATGATCTAAACTTGGTAGCAGCACCAATTTGTGATTGCTAGCAACTCTTCAGCTGCCTAGATTAAGGTAACTGGAAATATCGATTACTTAACTGATTAAGTTATGCTGGGCTCTGAATAGGCTAAAAACAAAATCACTGCTTTGGTACTCAATATTATCATGTTGTAATACATCCTCAACCAAACTCTCAGGATACTTTGAGTTTTCAACATTGCCCTGGAAATCTGGTCTTGTACAGAAATTGATCTGGAAATCTCAGTCTTGTACAAAAAGAACCTGAGCTTTTGCTTTGTTGCCGTGCTGGAAACGTGATAAGACACTGTTGAGGAAGCCCTCTTTAGTAATATTTTAAGTAAATTTGCAGAGTTCTTCAGACATTGTTGAGGAGACAGCAATGAAAGGTGCTATGTTGGACATTATTCTTACCAACAAGAAAGGGCTGGTGGAGAATCTGAAACTCAAGGGTGACCTTGGCTGCAGTGACCACAAAGTGGTGGAGTTCAGGATTTTCAGGGCAGCAAGGAAAGTGTGCAGCAAGCTTACTACCCTAGACTTCAAAAGGGCAGGCTTTGGCCTCTTAGAGCTCTCCACTGGGAGTAACATGGCATAAAGCACTGAAGGAAAGAGGGACCCAAGAAAGTTGGTTAATATGCAAGGATAATTTTCTCCAAGACCAGGAGACGTGTGTCCTAACAAAGAGGAAGCCAGGCAAAAGTGCCTAGCAGCCTGCATGGATGAAAAAGGCACACCTGGACATGCTTTGCCAAAAGAAGGAAGCCTACAGAGGGTTGAAGCAAGGACAGGTGTGCTGGCAGGTGTACAGAGAGGTTGTCCAACTAGCCAGAGAGCAGGTCAGGAAAACAAAAACCCATATAAAATTAAATTTGGCCAAGGACATCAAGGGTAACAAGAAAAGCTTCTGTAGGTGGGCCCTCTCCAGAAGGAAACAAGATAAGGAGAATGCTGAGGTATTGAACAATCTTTTTTGCCTCAGTCTTCACTGGCAAGGGCTCTAACCACACTGCCCAAGTTACAGAAGGCACAAGCAGGAACTGGGAAAATGAAGTCTCCCACTGTAAATGAAGATCAGATTTGAGACTACCTGACACGCTGGAGGGAAGGGACGGCATCTGTAGAGGGACCTGAAGAGGTGGGCGAGTGCCAATCTCATGAAGTTCAACAAAGCCAGTGCAAGGTCCTGCATCTGGGGCAGGGCAGTCCCAAGCACTGATACAAGCTTGGTGGAGAATGGATAGAGAGCAGTTCTGAGCAGAAGGACTTGATAGTTGATGGTTGATAAGAAGCTCAATAGGAGTTGGCAATGTGCACTTGCAGATCAGAAAGCCAACCAAATCCTGGGCTGCACAAAAAGAATTACAGCCAGCAGGTTGAGGGAGGTGAGCCTCCCACCCTCTGCTCTGCTTTTGTAATACCCCATCTTGAGTACTGTGTCCATCTCTGGATCCCCCATCACAAGAATCCATAAAAGTGCTGGTATGGGTCCAGAGAAGGGCCAGGGAGACAGAGAGCTATAGCATGTTTCCTATGAAGACAGACTGAGAGAGCTAAGGTTGTTCAGCATAAAGAAGAGGAGGCTCTGGGGAGAACTTACAGCAGCTTTCCAGTATTTGAAGGGTGTCTAACTGATAGCTGGAGGGAAACTTGTGCAAAGGCATGTAGTGATAGGATGAGGGGCAATGGCTTCAAACTGGAAATAGCCATATTTAGATTAGAAATTAGGAAGAAATTCTTCACCATGAGGATGGTGAAACACTGGAACAGGTTGCCCAGAGAAGCTGTGGAAGCTCCAGCCCTGGATGTACTCAAGGCAGGTTGGTCAGGGCCTTCAATAACTTGGTCTAAGTAGGAGATGACCCTGCCAACAGTATGTGTTTGGAACTAGATGGTCTTTAACGTTCCTTCCAACCCAAACTATTCTATGATTCTGTAACAAAACCCCAGTGACACCATTGTTTTAAAGCTTCAGCACTATTGCTTACAGTTCCACCTGAATCTGGAGGGAATGTTTCTAGTTCCTACTGAAATTCTATTTGAAGTACTTAAGGCAGTACATATTTTCTATCACTTCCCAAAGAACTGAATGTGCACAGAGGCTCAGCAGTCTACGTCCAGAAGAATTAGGAAGATTAGGGTAGCAGCAGGAACCTAAGGTCAAATTCTTTCCTCAAATTAAGATAATGGAACTGTACTGGTGTAATTAAAGGGGAACTCAGTCCCTTGAGTGTACATAACTTTTAAATAAACTTCAATATTTGAAATTGTGCAAACAAAACAATCAGGGCAAGTTAACAACACTCATTCCACTATTTAGGAAGACTCAATGTCCTTCAGGGAAAAGAATAATACAAAGATTTTTTTTTACCAATGTATAAGGCAGCATTTTCTTCAATGGCATAGTCATCAATGTATGTAATTCCCAGGGGCTGGATAGGAGTTTCACCAATTCCACGCAAAAGATTTCCCAGCAAAACATAGATCCACATGGAAGAACCTGCTTCTTTTTCACATCCTACAAGCATCACAAGAGAGCAGCAATGATGTGCTTTTAACAACTTATTTGGCATTAAATATGCAGGACTTTTATAAACACTCATAATATGGGAAAAACAGTATGAAAACTTGTTTTTTTGTTGTGGTTGGTTGGTTTGTTTGTTTGTTTTCCCTGTGGGGATGGCAACTTTAACCCAAGCAGCTTGATGTGGGCACATGATTAAGCATGAGCTGATTGAGATATTAGAATGTGGTCAATTTAATGATTTTGTAACCACTTTTTCAATTCCATCTTGTCAAACCCAGGATCTTCCCTAAAGGAAAGAGATAGGAAATGTAGATAGAATAGAATAGAATGGAATGGAATGGAATGGAATGGAATGGAATGGAATGGAATGGAATGGAATGGAATAGAATAGAATAGAATGGAATAGAATGGAATAGACCAGGTTGGAAGAGACCTTCAAGATCATCGCGTCCAACCTGTGATAGTGAGCACTGCCAGCCACACTTATTCCACAGGTTAGAGGATGCAAATACACACATATTTTGTGACACAGAGAAGGTTTGATTTGCTCATCCATTATTCATGCCTGGGTACCAGGGAGGAAGGTTTCTTGCCCACAAAGAGCTCAAGACAGCTTTGTTGTGTGCAAAATGGGGTCAGCGAGCAGGGAGAGAAACAAGAAGGGGGTCTGCAGGCAGGGAGACTGAAGTGGCTATCTCCAGTGTGCTGAGACCTGTTTCCCATCATAGGCACATTTCCCAGCATAGAGAAGACAGTGACTTTCCAAGTTTCCCAAGGGAAATTGATCTTTCCACAAGCCCACTAAGCTGCAGAAAGTTACTGGAGAAGACAGAGAGGCTGGAAGAAAGGCTGCAGCCTGAAAAAATTCTCTTGGCATTGGGCAGTGCCAGTTGAACATTTATTTCTTCATTGCTTTGCCTCAGCCAGTTTCATTATTTTTTTTTTCATTCTAATAAACTATTGTGTGAGAGTTTGGGAGCCTTTTCATGTATTTTAGTGTGCATATACAAGAGAAAATGAAGGGAAGGGAAGGGAAGGGAAGGGAAGGGAAGGGAAGGGAAGGGAAGGGAAGGGAAGGGAAGGGAAGGGAAGGGAAGGGAAGGGAAGGGAAGGGAAGGGAAGGGAAGGGAAGGGAAGGGAAGGGAAGGGAAGGGAAGGGAAGGGAAGGGAAGGGAAGGGAAGGGAAGGGAAGGGAAGGGAGACTCGAGGAGAGGAGAAGAGGAGACTCGAGGAGAGGAGACTCGAGGAGAGGAGACTCGAGGAGAGGAGACTCGAGGAGACTCGAGGAGACTCGAGGAGAGGAGACTCGAGGAGAGGAGACTCGAGGAGAGGAGACTCGAGGAGAGGAGAGGAGAGGAGAGGAGAGGAGAGGAGAGGAGAGGAGAGGAGAGGAGAGGAGAGGAGAGGAGAGGAGAGGAGAGGAGAGGAGAGGAGAGGAGAGGAGAGGAGAGGAGAGGAGAGGAGAGGAGAGGAGAGGAGAGGAGAAGAGAGGAGACTCGAGGAGAGGAGACTCGAGGAGAGGAGACTCGAGGAGAGGAGACTCGAGGAGAGGAGACTCGAGGAGAGGAGAGGAGACTCGAGGAGAGGAGACTCGAGGAGAGGAGACTCGAGGAGACTCGAGGAGAGGAGAGGAGACTCGAGGAGACTCGAGGAGACTCGAGGAGAGGAGACTCGAGGAGACTCGAGGAGAGGAGACTCGAGGAGAGGAGACTCGAGGAGAGGAGAGGAGAGGAGAGGAGAGGAGACTCGAGGAGAGGAGAGGAGACTCGAGGAGAGGAGAGGAGACTCGAGGAGAGGAGACTCGAGGAGAGGAGACTCGAGGAGAGGAGACTCGAGGAGAGGAGAGGAGAGGAGAGGAGAGGAGAGGAGAGGAGAGGAGAGGAGAGGAGAGGAGAGGAGAGGAGAGGAGAGGAGAGGAGACTCGAGGAGAGGAGACTCGAGGAGAGGAGAGGAGACTCGAGGAGAGGAGAGGAGAGGAGACTCGAGGAGAGGAGAGGAGAGGAGAGGAGAGGAGACTCGAGGAGACTCGAGGAGACTCAAGGAGACTCGAGGAGACTCGAGGAGACTCAAGGAGACTCGAGGAGAGGAGAGGAGAGGAGAGGAGAGGAGAGGAGAGGAGAGGAGAGGAGAGGAGAGGAGAGGAGAGGAGAGGAGAGGAGAGGAGAGGAGAGGAGAGGAGAGGAGAGGAGAGGAGAGGAGAGGAGAGGAGAGGAGAGGAGAGGAGAGGAGAGGAGAGGAGAGGAGAGGAGAGGAGAGGAGAGGAGAGGAGAGGAGAGGAGAGGAGAGGAGGAGAGAATTAATCAGGCTGGAAGAGATCTTTGAGGTCATTGAGTCCAACCTATCACCAAACACTATCTAATCAACTAAACCATGTTTGACAGAGATCATTCTCACCTGCATTTATTTTTGCTTGAGACTTTTCCAGGGATGAGAGTGGAGTTTGGCTTTTATCCTGCAGACATGGAGAGATGCTAGCGGTGGAATTGATGGTGGAAGTGAATCTCTCATATCGATACCTATTTGTAAACCAAAGTTGCTTTTTACCATCCCAACTTACAGGAAAAAAGCAAACACATCTGTTACCATCATGGAAGATAGGCCCATGACACCCAAAAGCAAATTTCACCTGCATCCAGTGTTGCCAGTGGTGCTTTACAGGGGGAAATGGAACTCAGTTTATATTGCAGTAGTATATAAAAAATGTACTCTCAGTTCTCTTTGTGTCACAGTGATTCATTCCAGTTAAATAGGCACTTTGCTCTGCTATGATGCATGAATCTGTATAAAGACATTATCAGACACATCCCCTGGCTGTGTTTGATACTCAGATTGTCTTCCTGAGTTTAGTCATCACTTTGTCTTTGAAGCTTCAACAGTTCTTAAACCATTTCAAAATGTGTCTGATCAAGATCATAGGTTAATAAAAGGATAAAGTGATTACAACTAAGAACATTCTGTATGTTTAATTACTTGCTCTGTGGTAATAAATCTTTTCACACAGACATACACACACAAACATGAAATTGAGTAGCCACATACACGTATGCCTATTTCTACAGGCATCCTCACTATCAATGCCTCAATATTTCAGTGAGCCAAGGTTCAGTGTGCATAGCCCAGGTACAAAACACTGATCACTTTGCACTTACCGTCCCATGAAGAACTGGGGCATGGCAATTAGGAATGTTCCAGCTGACATAATTAAGCAGCCTGCTCCAATTATTCTTGGCCTGTGAAGCTTCGCTCCAAAGTAGCTTACGAGAATTATGATTAGGAGGTTCCCTTTGAGAATGCGAAAGGAAAACTGAGTTTTATGGCTTGTTGATAAGAGATCCCTTAAAATAATGATTTCTAGTGTGTGGTACAGGAAGCTATTTGAGGGGGAGAGGACTGATCATGTGGGGTTGGTGTTTCTCCCTCTTTCCAGGCTTTCTTACATGGCCTCAGTGTCTTGCATGAAAAGAAAACTATAAACTTTTGGGTAAGAAGCTGGAAAAGAGGAGAGCTGTGACAGATGAAGCTAACAAATAACCAGGGAAGCAGAAAAAGAGGGAATCAAATATAGCTGTATACACTGAGGCTCAGATTTCATTCTCACAAATTCCACAATCCACTGAACACCCATAAAATAAATTCAGTAATCTGAAATCATAAGAGAGAATGTCCCACTGGAAACCTTAGTGCAAGAAGGAAGAGGATGGGGGGGACAATGAATGTAGATTACAGAAGTTTGTACTCCTGTGATTTATTAATGACAAAGGGTAAATGCTTGTGGGGGAGGTGGATTGCTGTCAGAAGGAGAAAGAAAGCAGAAATATGTGCAGTTTGAATCACAAAAGATTTAGGACTACATTGAATTGCTTGGATTATCAACCCTGTCCTATCCAATGTAATCATACTGACAGTCATGCTGATTTTTAGGAGGTGAATTTTGCTCCATTTTAATAGTTCAAGGAGCTTCATACAATCATTTTTCACAATAAATTGCATCACTTAAAAAAACCAACCAAACTAAAACCCCCACCCATCAACAGCCAAAAATAGGTTTCTACAGCACATACCAATTTCAAAACTGCCATCAATAATGCCAACCAAAGAGGAAGGGATATCAAATCTTCTTTCTATTTGTGTGATAGTACTTTTTAGGTAACTTCCTGACAGTGCTTTAGCAAAATAGACAAAAGACAATGCACCAAGGAATATCTGTGAAAGAAATTGACAATGATTAAAATCAGGCAGTACAAAAGGCCTCCATGAATTATTTCAAGACACTTTTTGTTTTCTTCCCACCTCTTCTTTTCTCAAATAACTTTGTCAATATTTATCCTACTTTTCATAAACTGCTAGATTGTCAGGATTTGTCCTTTTCTTAATAATGGTATCAACTGAACTTGCTACCAGACACCTCTGATTGCAGGTAGATACCCAAGCTGCCGATGCTCTGAAAGATACAGAGACATATATCACTTCCCTGATCTCTCTTAGGAGAGGGTATCGCACATAATAACAATAAAGGTAAGTGTTAAGTATGGGAAGGTGACTTATTTGGGCTTTTCTTGAGTATAGGCTTTTGCAACCACAGAATGATAGAATGACAGGGTTTGGAAGGGACCTCTGGACATCATCTAGTCTTAGTCCCCCTGCTAGAGCAGGTTCATCTAGAGCATGTTGCAAGGATGGTGTCCAGCTAGGTTTTGAACAGCTCCAGAGGCAGAGATTCCACCACCTCTCTGGGCAGCCTGTTCCAGTGCTCAAACACCCTCAAAGAATTTCCTCCTCATTTTTAGATGAAACTTCCTATGTATAAGTTTGTGCCTATTACTTCTTGCCCTGTCGCTGAGCACCACTGAAAAAAGACTGGCCCCATTCTCCTGACACCCAGCCTTGAAGCATAGATAACATCCCCCTCCCCACCCACCAGCCTTCTCTTCCCTAGGCTAAAAAGTCCTAAGCCACTCAGCCTTTCTTTATAAGAGAGATGTTCTAGTCCCCTAATCATGTTCACAGACCTTTGCTGTATCCTCTCAAGTAGTTCTCTTGACCTTCTTGAACAGGACATAATACTCCAAATGAGGCCTCACCAGGACAGAGTAGAGGGGGAGGAGAACCTCTCTCAGCCTGCTCACCACTCTTCTCAATGCACTCCAGGATGCCATTGGAAACAAGGGCACATTGCTGGCTCATGGTCATCTTGTTGTCCACCAGGGCCCCCAGTTTTTTTTTTTCCACAGAGCTCCTTTCCAGCAGGTTAGCCTCTAACCTGTACTGATACATGGGGTTATTCCCCTCAAGGTGCCCCACAATTGCATTTGTTGAACTTCATAAGGGTACTCTCTCCCCAACTGTCCTGCGTGTCCAGGTCATGCTGGATGACAGCACAGCCTTCTGGTGTGTCAGCCACCTCTACCAGTTTTATGTCATCAGCAAACTTGCTGAGAGTGCACTCTGACTCTTCATCCAGGTCGTTGATGACTATAGCTGGGGTTCAGAGTCCTCTTCTGGTCAGCTGTTCCCACTGAAACCCAGGGTGGACAGGAGGAAGAAGTCTTTGCACTGCACTTTTCTGGGGAGCAATATTTCTGCGTTTTGGTACTGCAAATATGTGGACTGAATCCCTTTGATACAAAAATTGAAGAGGAAGATGTGCTCCTGAAGGGTGTTACATTCACTTCACCAGCCAATGGCTCTTCAGTCTTCAGACAAGACTAGGGCTGGTTTGAAGTACCTTGAAATGCTTACAGTGGGAGTGTAGGGTCCTTAGCACCAACTGTTTCACTCCTGCACAGTTTGCCTTCACTGGTTGTAGCCTTATGGAGTTTAAGAGCTCCAGGGGTATTCACACATTGTGCAACTTGTCATGGAAACCACATTACTTTCTCCCTTCAGATATAGGTTGTGTGGACTGAATATATAGAGATGCTCTTTGTAAAAGGTGTGAAAAAGACAACCAAACTTAAACATAAATTAAAACTTGCAGTAACCTTTCATATAAAAAAGAGTTCTGGGCCCCTCAGTTCAACAAGGACAGGGAAGTGCTTGAAAGAGTCCAGTGCGGAACCACAAAGATGATGAAGGGACTGGAAGATGTCCCTTGTGAGGAAAGGCTGAGGGAGCTGGGGCTCTTCAGCTTGGAGA
Source organism: Melanerpes formicivorus (assembly GCF_026170545.1). Lineage (NCBI taxonomy): Eukaryota > Metazoa > Chordata > Aves > Piciformes > Picidae > Melanerpes > Melanerpes formicivorus. The sequence goes on along the minus strand of NW_027142360.1, from coordinate 7,672,839 downwards.
AGAGGAGACTAAGGGGTGACCTCATTAATGTTTATAAATATGTAAAGGGTGACTGCTAAGAGGATGGAGACAAGCTCTGCTCAGTGATGCCCAGTGACAGAACAAGGGGCAATGGGTGGAAGGTGAGGCATAGGAAGTTCCACGGTACTTTTTCACTGTGAAGGTGACGACACTGGAACAGGCTGCCCAGGGAGCTTGTGGAGTCTCTCTCTCTGGAGATATTAAAAACCTGCCTGGATGTGTTCCTCTGTGATCTGCTCTAGGTGATCCTGCTCTGGCAGGGGGTTGGACTAGATGATCTTGCAAAGTTCCTTCCAGCCTGGAACATTCTGTGATTCTGTGAGATCTAGACCTTTGCCCTGCTCCTTAGGCCTGGTCTTGGAGGAATCATGCTTCCGGTAAACAGGTGCTCTGAAGTACTCACCGCCCATAGAATAGTCCTTACAACACATTGTGTGACAAAGCACATTGGTAATACCCCTGGCATCACTGCTGCACTCAAATTCTCATGTTAACCTTCAAATATATCCCTGTGTTACATTCAACACACTTCATCCTGTGCTGGTTATTGCTCCTTCAGAAACACTTGTGGGGAAATAAATGATATCTGGGTCTCATTTCCCACAGTGAGGGCTCCCAAAGAGCACTTTAGTAAAGATATTGCCATAATATTTTGTATTTTATTGTGTGGTTACTTTCTTGGATTTAAAACATCAATGTGAATGCAAATATGGGTGGGTTTTCCCTGAAAAATTAATAGGTCAGGCTAGAACTTCATATCTCTCTCTCTCTTTGGCACACATTTGTCTGCTGGGTTTCCAGTTGTCCCAGGAAGGAGATGAAGACCACATGCAACAGTGGGAAAAGCACTCAAAATTTAGAGCAGAGACAGAAAGGTGCACATGATTTAAGGTTCTTCTCTGATTTGTTAATGACAGTGAGTAAATACATCACTACATCTTTCTCTTTCATAATGGCAATTTCAACACAAAAGATGACTGATAATTGGTAAAACCAATCTGCTGAATCTGCTTATTGTTTTGGAAGTATGTTACACAAATACAGATCTGAAGCAGATAGTTTTTTTGTGACTTAGAAGTACCTTTAATAATTTCATACTTTCTCATCAAGACATAACCCAAAATGAAGAAATATTAGTTCAGGAAAAAACCCAGAAATAAAGAGATTTTCTAAGTCTGTATTGGAATAGGTTAATTTTTTTGTGTTTGGGGTCCCAGATGACACAGATTGTTTTGAACAGAAATTCAGCTGAAATGTTATTGTTTCTCTGGTTTGGAACCAATAAGCTGATTTCTGACCAGCCAATCTGTGACTGAAGGCACAATTCAATGAGAGTGCCAGGTTATTGTTGCAGCAAATGGAGGGACAATGATAGAATTACTATTACACTACAAGTTTAATTACTACAACTCATCTTCTGTTTGACAACAGAAGTCCATTTCTGGGCCTTTTCAAGATCAGGCTAAAGGAAGGAGAATATTCAGGAATCTAAATATTTTTTATGGCAGTCATCAGACTCAATGTCCCAATATCTTAACTGTATTTTATAATTTATAGGCTTCAGATCAACTGCAGCTGGAGTCATTGATTGTATTGGGAGCTGGATTAGTATCTGAAAGTAGATGTGTGTGTGTGAAAGAGAGAAAGGCAACAGAAATAGACTGTGCAACATGAAAGAAGTGGGCAAGGCCAAAGATTCACTTTCTGTATAACTCAGGTCACCTCACCTCACGTTGTGTGGTGATTTATTGAAATCTCACCCAAGACAGTGTCAGCATTTTGCAGCCTGGCTTGGGACAACAGGTAGAGATAGTAGGCAAACCACCATATTGCCTCCTGTACCATAGTACCCCATACAGGGAGGAATGATCCTCCAAGATGCAGTGGTCCTACCATCAGGTAGCTACATTACAAGGCTTAAAGCAAGGAGCTTCCATTGCCTTGAAGAAGTACTTACGGGCGAGACAAATGCAGGTACAGCAGTGATACTTCTGCAGTTTCATTTAAGAGTAATTTCAAATCCAGAACATTACAACACTACTTTAATAATAAAGGATTTAAAACATGGGGCTCATAATGCAAATATTAGTTTTCAGAGCCCAGAAGACTACCATGGCTACAATCTTAGAAAGAGCAATCTGTACTAATAGCTGCCTGTGGTACCTCTTTGCTGATACTCTATTCTCAACTTCAGGAAAATAGGGTGGGTATACTGACCTTTCAGAATGATAAACCTCAACCAGTATGTTATACTTGAACACTGGCAAATGTTAGGCAAATGCAGATCAGAAGCAAACATTCTTTGTGGCTTAAAAATACCTTTAATAATATATTTCTATATCCTTCCTCACCAAGACACATTCAGAACTAAAAAAGGGATAGTATACCAAAAAAACAAACCCCAAAACAAACAAACAAACAAACAAGAGTTTTTCTAAGTCCCTATTGGAATATTCAAAGACTCTTACTCTACCTTTATCCCTCCACAACACGATTGTTTTCCCTTGGATGCAGAAGATTCAGATTTGAATGAAGATCGGTCAACCGGCAGGACCGTGTTGTATGAGAAAAACTGAGTATTTTCTTTTGATGAGCTCTCCATGATGGTATCCCTTGCCTCTAAAACAGAAAACAAAACATGGAGAACATTTTAAAAGGGCATCCTATTAGCTCAGCCTCAAAAGCTTGTCATGTGACAGCAACACCCTGCTGTACTGTTTTCCCTACAAGAGCAATTATCAAACTTTACAACAGAATCTGACTAGAGCACTGGATGTTTAATTATGGAAATATGTGATCCACTTGCCTATAATAATGAAGATTAAATCATACTCAGCAAAGAGCAATCAGCTGTCATCAATGTGATTTCATTGAGTATTTGACCAAGCACTGCTGGCAGACAAAATGAGGCTTTTGTTAACATTTTAAACACTTCTGGAGTCTATATGTAAGCTCATGTTTCTAGATGTAACCATGCCTGCAGAGATTTCTCAGAGCTGATCTCTGAATTTCCCATATATCTAGGACATTAAGTAATTAGATCAAAGGAAACTAGCCCAGTTAATGAGGAGCTTGAATTGTTTTAGATTGAAACATTAGCTCTAATCGTCTGAGGTTAGCTAATGAGTTACACAAGAATAAAGAGGTTTAGTTCCCTTCACCATTTTAGACAGAGCCTTAGGGCTCACTGATCAATTGTCACAGGAAAAATGTGAGTTTGCCTCTTTGCAGGTAAACACAAAGAAGTAAAGAAAACCTAAATACTACACTTTGAGAACAAAAGATACCAGTAATTCTTAAATCTCTACTAACATACTGCAGTACTTTGTCCTTAATTTAAATCTCTAAATCAGATCTGAGAATATTTATGAAATCAGCTTCTGTGTTCACTTTTAAGCAGCACCATGTTTTAGGGAACTGCTGGCTGAAGATATGAATAGGAGAAATTCCTATTCTTTGATGTTTGTCTCAACTCACAGATCTTCATAAGTTAAAAATATATATGGTTTTGTGTGTATGCACATACATGTGCCTTCATTGCTTCCCAAGAGACTCTTGGGCTTCTGGAAATGTCAGTGAAAAGAAGGAAAGTATTTCTGGACGCTAAGATTTGCTCGTGCAAATACGTGCCTCGCTCGGCTCTGCTCATACACAGACAAGGCAAAAAGCCTGTGGCTGTAGTACCAACATTTTCACATCACATTAGATGAAATAAGAGCTGCTGAATGCATCTAAGAGAAACCTTTGCACCTGACACCACCCTGAGAGGGCACTAATGCACTTTCCTGTCAGCACTAATGAGTGTACAGGTGGTTTAAAATACAAGACAGGAATGGTTGTGCTCGCTGTAGAAAACTCGCAGGAAGCCTGTTCCTGCTCAGCTTTAGACTGTCTTGTGATCCTGGGAAAAGTTGCATTGTCCCTCTGTGCCCTGCTTCCAAACTTGTACAATGGGGAATGACAGCATGCATCTTACAGCACTCACATAAGGATAAACTCATTCAAACTTGTGAACACAGGCATGACCCTCACATAAAGGCATGCTGCTCTCTAAGTGTATCAAATAGCCTTCAGCTTAAGCTTTGAAATACTCTGCCTAATAGAACTATACTGGTCTAGGAATGAAGAAAACAAATAATTGAAAAGTGAAAACATCTGATGCACAGCTGAGTGAATTGTCCTTTTCTCTGAGCAAAGCAACATCTATCTAGAGAAGGTCCAGCAGAAGAGCAGGGGGCCTGTACATCCTCCTTAACTGCACCCCACAGACAGTATTGACAAAAGAGAAAAAGAAGCACAGTGTGGAGATGTGGAGATGTGAAGGCAGAATATGACTAACAATGCTTGACAGCAGCACACTGGTGCAATTCTCAGATGGAGAGCAGAGTTTAAACAAAACTTGCACTCAGCAGTATAAAAAAACTGTTGTAAGAATTATTGACATTTATTATCTGAGCTAGGATGTCAAATGGACCTGTGCTAGGAAGGACTGACAGCCATACAACTCTGGCAGGCTCAGTTGTTCCTGTGGTAGCTTTAATGAGGTCAGTAGGTTTCAGGCCTGGAGCAACTTGCAACCATATATCTCAGGGCATCACTTCAGCTACCCTGACAATGCCTCTGAGGGAAATTCTCACCAAAAGACAGAGAGCAGCGCAGCGTGCCCAGTGGTACCACAGTCTGCTGTAAAATTAGCTTTAATCTTTCCTCTTTTGTACAACCAGCATAAATATGAGTGTTTCAAAACCAAAATGGCCCTGTGCCACTCCAACACATTTTGGCTCTGCTGGTATTATACTGGGAGTGTTTGTAATACACTGCCAGCTGCATTGGGAGGTCAGGCATTACTCTGATTTTATCCAAGCAGATACCTGACTTGTAAGGATGGTCTGTTACTGACTTGGGTAAAGTGATAGTCTATGGTTTTTGCCCTGTCTTGGATACCACATTTCCACAGTGCTGTGAAACATGAGGACAGCTCTTCCTTCCCAGGTGTGGCAGGAATGCCAGGAAAACATAGCTCTAGAGTCATAGCATTGGTCAGGTTGGAAAAGACATCTGTTAACCTAGTGCTGCCAGGTCACCACTAAATCATGGTCCTAAGTGCCACACCTACACATCTTTGAAACACCTCCAGGGATGGTGACTAACCACTTCCTTGGGCAGCCTATTCCAGTGCTTGGCAAACCTTTCATTGAAGAAATTTTTAACTCATACCCCATCTATACCTCCCCTGCTGAAACTTGAGACTGTTTCCTCTTCTCCTGTCTCTTGCTACTTGAGAGAAGAGACTGATATCCACCTTGTTGCAACCTGCTTTCCAGTAGTTGTAGAGAGTAATAAGGCCTTGCCACCACTTCTTTTTCTCCAGAATAAACAATACCAGTTCCCTCAGCCACTCCTCATAAGACTTGTGCTCTGGACCCTTCATGAGCTTCATTGCCTTTGTTTGGACACACTTTGGCACCTCAATGTCCTCCTTGCAGTGAGGAGCTTGAAACTGAACACTGTATTCGAGGTGCAGCCTCACCAGTGCTGATCAGAGGGTGACAAACACTTCCCTAGTCCTGCTGGCCACACTATTTCTGATACCAGCCAGGATGCTGTTGGCCTTTTTGGACACCTGAGCACACTGCTGGCTCAAGATCAGCTGTCTGTCAACCAATACCCTCAGGTCCTTTTCTGCTGCACAGCTTTCCAGCCACTCTTCCCCAAGCCTGTAGTGTTTCATGGGGTTGTTGTGACCTGGTGCAGGACCTGGCACTTGGCCTTGTTGAACCTTGTATGACTTCCTCAGCTCACTTGATTCCTCTGTAGAGTCTTCCTTCCCTTGGATTATGAGGGCTTCATCCTGCTTCCTGTCCCTGTCTTCTGGCTCAGGAGGTGGTGCACTCAGAGACAACTTGGCTTACTGTTAAAGACTGGGCCTTTTCCTCATCCTTGGTCACTACATTTCCCCCAAAGTCTCTCCTTAGTCCTCTTTTTGTTGCTAATTTATAGAAAGATTTTTTATTGTCTTTTACAGTGGTAGCCATATTAATTCTACCCAGGCTTTGGCTTTTCTAATTTTCTCCCTGCATAACTTTCTGAGTGGCCTGACCTTTCTTCCAAAGACCACAAGCTCTGTCTTTTTCCCTGAGTTCCATTCAAAGCTTCCTATTAAGCCAGGGTGGTCTTTCCTACCCACTCATCTTTCAGCACATGGGGACAGCCTGTTCCTGCAACTTCAGGAGCTCCTTCTTGCAGAATATCCAACCTTCCCAGACACCTCTGCCCTTCAGGGCTGCCTCCCAAGGAACTGTCAATGAGGCCCCCCAAACAGACTGAAGTCAGCCCTCTGAAGGTCCAAGGTGGCAGTTCTATTACTTCCCTTCCTTCTCCAAGAATCAAAAACTCTAATAATTTTGTGACTGCTGTGTCCAAGACAGCCTCCACCATCACATCACCCACAAGTCCTTCTCTGTTCATAAACAATGGGTCAAGTAGGATGCCTTCCCTAGTTGGCTCCCTCATCAGCTGTGTCAAGAAGTCATCTTCCACACATTCCAGGAAACTTCTAGACTGTTTCCTCTCTACTGTACTCTATTTCCTGTTGACACCTGGTAAGCTGAAGCGCCCCACAAGAACCAGGACTAGAGATTGTGAGACTTCTCCCAGCTACTTGTAGAATATTTCATCTGCCTCTTTATCCTGGTTGGGTGGTCCATAACAAAATTCCACCACAATATCTGCCTTGTTGGTCTTCCCTCTGATTCTTACTGATAAACACTCAGCCCTATTGTCACCATCATTAAGCTCATTGTAACGCTGCCTAAATGCAGGGCTACCCCAGCACCTCTCTGTCCTTGCCTATCCCTTCTGAAGAGTTTATAGCCATACAATGCAGCACACCAGTTGAGCTTCGTCACACCTACAATACCTGAGCAAGTCTAGGTGGGTGATGCTTTGCCCAAAGAGCTGCTGGCCATTCTTACACCTTTCTCCTGTCCATCACTGGGGCTCATAGCTGGAGCTTTGAACCCTTCTCACATTCCTGGCTGCAGCTGGCTGGGGTGCAGGAGCCCTCTCTGTGGCTCTGCTTTCCATCCCACCAAACGCACGCCAGATAACTCACCCATGACACAGCCTGGGTGGCAGCGGTGCTCACAGTCCCATGGGGGACTATCCCTGATGGTCAGGTCCAAGGATGAGCCGGTTCCTGAGCATGCATACGGCAGGCTGAGACACTCTCAGGCAGTTCCCAAAGTGCCCCTTCACCCATTCAAACTCCAGGCAGTGAAAAATAGTCCTTCCCCCACTGGAAATTCCTCCACTTTGCAGTAAGCCTCCTTAGACATGCTTTCATTGTGTGTCAGCCCACAGACGCAGCAGCTGCACTTGCTAGAATAGGTGGACACAGGAAAGCAGTACAGAGACTGTTTAACCCAGAACCCAGTTAAAAGACATTCTCTTGGAATGGCAGCTCAACAAAGAGAAGAAGAAAAGCCAAATCTTACCTGGCAGCTGAGATCCCCAGAGATGGTGCCTACCAGATTTTGTAGGTAAGCTCCCTCTATGGCTTATGCCTTCCCACACATGCATGCATGGGCACCAGTCCCAGCTTAGAAGCAGGAGAAATTAGAGGGGGGAAAAAAGACCTCTTAGAAATTACCCTGTCTGTGGGACATCTTTATACTGGAGGTAGAGAAAGGAAAAAGCCTAAGGGTGGGGGAACTTGTTTGGTTTCTTGTTTCGCCTGAGCACTTGATATTCTTTTCACCCCCATCCTCCTCCCCCACCTCCTCACTTTCTTCTTCCTTTCTCCCCTCCTATGAACTCTAGAACATGAGGCACAGAGGCAGAGCAAAGATGCCGGGTGCCCTGGCTGGAAATCCTGAAGAGCATCTAAGCTCACCCGGGGGTATTTTTCTTTTTAACTTGCTGTGAGCTCGATGGGGCATGTGACAAAGCTTTGTGGAGGGGAGGAAAAAAAAATAAAAGTCCTGACCTTAATTGCTTATTCCCAGGAAATGAAAGATTTCAAGGAAGAATGGCCCATTAAAAATACAACAAGGTGTACGTGGGAGAAGACAGGATGTAGGGTGAGCAGGTGATTGACAAAACTTTCCCATCCAGACCCTGATTCCTTCCCTTTATACCTTGCTCCCCAAAAGCCTCAGGGTAAAGTCCCCTTACATGATGTAAAAGCAGAATGAAAAGACTCATTAAAAGATAGAATTGCAGGGTAGAGTCAGTCAAGTCCTTCACTACCATGAAAGGAAACTTTTGCAGACTTCATTCCCAGCCTGTGTTTGCTGACCCAGCATTTACTTGCAAGCTTGTGCAAATGTGAAGAACGTGACTAGTTCCCAGTTCAGTTGTTTGAGCTGAGAGAGGCTATAAATCCTGTGTCTTCTACTAACCTGTGAGCTTTAATTATATAAACAGAGACGGTATTAAACCCATAAATTCTTCTTCATTTCCCCATCTTGTTCTCTCCCAGCCTCTGAGGTAGAGTATGTTCCCATGGCAGCTAAAACGTCATTGGCACTCAAAGCGGTGCCATGCCAAACACAGTGCCTCGGAACAGGCTTCTACTTTTCTAGATTTAAGACAAATTGTTACCCCTTCCTTCATTATATCTCCATTTTGGGTTCTTAATATGGCCGGAACTTTATTCCATTGCATGTAATTCATGTGTCTTATATTCTTACTTGGTGGGTTTGGAGACTTGGGAATCTCTCTTTTCCTCTTCTGAGAGATAGCAGGGTGCCTAATAGCCCTCCAGAATTAGCAACTAGGAGAATTAGTGATTATGAGTTCTTTCAGCCTGTTTCAGAGAGCAGCTTCCAGCTTGTTTCCTTCAATTATTAGGAAAACTGAATGTACACAATGTGGGATCTGTGCTAGTTTTGCCTGACCTTTAATCTTTGTGGCTGACCTTGTCATCCTCAGTGATTTCTGACACAAGCACCAGTTATTCTGCCACTGGTGGCCTTCACCATGCTGCCAATTCACAGAGGAGAAACTCATGTTCAGAATCATGAATTCTTTATATAACTCCCTTTCACATAATCCTCCAAGACCTTATCATGCTACAAATAATATCAGTGAACACCAGGGCATGGTGTTCTACCCTTAGAGGGAAATGCTAAAGAATGATTTTATGCAGTTTAAAATGAAGCAATGCTTTGAAGTATGAGGCTCACACTTCTTAGTGCAACCTCATCTTGCCTGGATGTTTGGGTCCTTGTGAAACCTCAGCATCAGCTTTCCATCATAGTTGGATTTTTCCTGGAATTTCTTTATAGAACCTTCTATGACTTCTTTCTAAGTGCAGATAATATCTTAACTGGAACTGTACGCAAACCACCATGGGAGAAGGCATTTTTCACTAGGGAGTTTTCTTACACCTTCCAGAAGAGCATCACCACTCCTTTATTAGCTAGTTACAGCTGTTCCTCAGAAACACTCTTATTTTATGTCCTGCTTTACAATAGTTTTCCAGACGCTCAGAGAAAATGGATGCCAGATCCTCACTAAAACTCAGTGAGTTCATCTGGCAGAGAAAGAAGTCTCCTCCAGGCAGGAATTTATTAGCCTCCCAGGCCTCCAGGCCATGGGTTTCACATGGAAAGATAATGCAGTACATCATCTACTAGAATTTACTAACATGAACTGAAACAGGGGAAACAAATCACCACCAGTTCCAACACAGGACATGTGGCCTCTTGCGTGTCACTTTTCAGTGCCTCCCACAGGCATGTCCCAAGCACAATGACACAAAAAGTCCCTGGAACTTTGACAGACAGTCAATCAGACAATAAAGGTTTTGCTTTCCCATAGGCCTAAAAGAAATTGCTTACTTATATATACTTACTCTATAATTGAAACCAAGCCTTTAAAGTAGCTACAGGACAAAGAACCAGACTAACGCCTGTTCCTTGAGGTCTGTTTCTATTTTCTTTGCATTCCTACTTTGTATTAGTTACAGGAAATTAGAAGCCAGACCACCTTCATTTCTAAAGCACAGGGTTAAATTAATTACATTTACAAAGCCTGGTCTAGTGTAGTGAATAGCTGTGACAAAAGTAATCTTGATTCATAGATGTGTCGATACATTAACAAGCCAGCTGCTTTGTCTTTAAACTATCCAACAATGACAGATCTCTGAGGTGTAGCTGCAGGGAACTGCCTGCTTTTTCTTCAAGCACATTTTGTGAACAAATATTAACCTTGTAAAAGCTCAAAAACTGTGCTCAGTGTTCAGCAGCATGAAACATTTTCCTTTGTAAATGCCTTAACTGTCTCCCCCCAAATTCTAGGAGACTTATTTAAATCATAAATGTACAGATAAACTTTACACTGAAATCAAAATACACACATACCAGCTGCAAAAAAAACATTTATCTGAGAGGAGGAAAATAGTGACTGACTATTTCACAATAAGAAAACCAAAATGTATAAATGGGATTTTGTTAGACCACACCTCCTTAAAATCTGAACTGACATGATCTGTATGGTCCACAAGAGAACATATTCCCAAGCCTTAACAGTGTGTTGTAAAGCAAAGATATGTATAAACTCTTGGTCTGAGCCCTCAGCTACTCAGACTGACACTTGGCTCCTTTATTATTTATGCTGTCATGTAAAGACTTCAACCCTCAGCTGCTCTGCTCTTCCTGAAACAACTCACAGAGGAGTAGAGCCAGTCACAGCAGCAACTGCTTGTGGCCCAGAGGTTTCCTACCGCAATTATCTCCTAAATCCCTGGAGAGCTCAGCACAGATGTGAAGATGCCACAGACTAGACCAAGAGAGATGGCTAAGCAGTAATACTCACATTTAAAGGAGAGGAATTGAACCATTCATGTTTGCTGAAGGTCATGCAGGAAGCTTGTGCAGAATTTAGGAAGAACTCAGAGATGCCCAAGGTATCCCAACACTACTGAGCCTGGAAATGCAGCTGCCAAAATAAAGAATGGCATCTTACAGGCAGCTGTTTCTTTCAAAGAAACATCTCAGAGTACTTCAACTTTAGTACAATTTAACTTTAATAATGTCAAAAAACCCACAAACAAACCTCCCCCTCTCCGAGCTTCAATTCTTTGTTTAATATGTAATGTAGAGTCAATGATAAGAAGGTACAGCGAAGACATTTAGGCAACTAAAAGCAATTCAGTTTCACTGTCTACTCTCTTCCTATGGATTCATTATTTCTTGATATTAGTTTTCTTTTTGTGGCCAGTCCTGAGAACACACTTGATACAAATTGTAAACTCTGCCCTGGTGAGGCCATGTCTGGAATATTGTGTCCAGTTCTGGGCCCCTCAGTTCAAGAAAGACCTCAGGGAACTGCTTGAGAGAGTCCAGCACAGAGTCACAAAGATGATGGAGTGAAACATCTCCCTTATGAGCAAAGGCTGAGTGAGCTGGGGCTCTTTAGCTTGGAGGAGACTGAGTGGTGACTTTGTTCATGTTTATAAAGATGCAAAGGGCAATGACAGGGAGACAGAGCCAGGCTCTGCTCAATGATGTCCAATGATAGGACAAGGGACAATGGGTGCAAGCTGGAGCAGAGGAGGTTCCAAGTGAACATCAGGCAAGACATTTTTGGCTGTGAGGGTGACAAAACACTGGAGCAGGCTGCCCAGAGAGGTTGTGAAGTCTCCTTCTCTGGAGGCATTCAAAACCTGCCTGACATGTTCCTGTGTGACCAACTCTAGGTGTTCCTGCTCTGGCGGGGGGATTGGACGGGATGATCTTTCAAGGTCTCTTCCAACCCATAATGTTCCGTGATTCTGTGAAATTAGTAAGAAACTTACTGTCAGAACAAACCTTAGAAACTCATTCTTCCCATCAATGAAGCAGAAACAAATAATACTTTGGCTGTTAGAAGCACTCAGAGATTGCCATGAGAATTGCAGACCTGAGGATTGAACTAGTTGAACTAAGGATGTCCAGATCTAGATCAAAGAACCTTTAAGGAGCTCTTCCAAACCAAACCCTTCTATGATTTGATGAATCTATTCTATACTTATATAGCACACTGTCAAAGATCCCAGTCACTCCTGTGAAATCCAGCACTGAGGGGGTATGACAAGAAGGATGAAAGAGCAACCCCAGTGACATATCTCTTCAGGGCATTTGTACCCACTGGATCTCTGGGGAGAATTTTAATTTAGAAGAATGTAATAAGAGAAGCTGGAATTTGTCCAGCCACCAGGGATTAATAGCATTAATCTTAATAAAACCCCACAGCATTTTCTGTAATGCAGATACATTCTTTGAAGTAGGTTTCAACCAAAAGATTTTGGCTAGAAACATGGAAAAACAAGGTGTAAAGAATTTAACAGAAGAGTTGATCACACAGGAGGTGTTGAATTTGTAGAATGTGATGCCTTTGGCAAGCACAGTCATAAACAATCACCATGAGCAGAAGATTGTGAAGTAATTTACCGGCAACAACAACAAAAGTCACTGCAAATGAAGCCATCACACAGATCAAGCAGCAGATTTCTGCTTTGTATTTCCTGGTTGCAGATGTTGCAGCAGCCTTTTATCTGTATTAGACTTCCAAACCATCACAACTGTGACTACCCCAGGTAACTTAATGACTAGCCATCAAAACCTTGGGTAAAAGTTTAAACTTGCATTTTATTGGTTTTGCCCTATAGCTCATGAATGAATGCAATGTTAGTATCACCCCTTGGCTGTGAAGCTGTTCCACAAAGTAGCTGGCTTTGACAGTTCCATTCTCAGCATGCCAGCTTTTTAGGATCCCAGTGTGTGTCCTCAATTGAGCCATGAGCTGCCCAGGGCAAAAGGACAGAAAGTACTTTCCCCCAAAAGAGTAAATAAAAACACTTGCACAGAATTGGAGGTTAAATGAAAAATGCCATTTATGAAAAAACAAAACCAAAAACCCACAAAAGCTATATAGGCACAAAGGAAATAGATACACAAATCACAACCAGCCTTGGCTCAATCTATACCTGGGCGTACAAAGCCTCACTAGGCCAAAACCTGCCAAAACCTGCCCCCAACCCAGGACAGGCCTACCAGGCTTAAATGTCCCCCTCCCCATGCTAGGCCAAAATTGCACAAGAAGAAATTAGCTGCAGAAGGCTGCAAATTCCCTCACAATGCAAAAGAGGTAACAGCCACTGTCCCAGGACCAGGGAGAAGGGAGAAAGGAGTAGAACAGACTGTGCTGTCTGGTTTTACAGAGATTGAGGGATAACAGGATGGAATAGCAATAACTGCAATATACTCTGCCTCTCCCTGCACTTCTAGTCCCTGGAGGATTTTTTATCACTATGGTAGGACACTCAGTCCTCAACCTGTAAGACTGTGGAGTGGCTAAAAATCTCCCTTGTATTGTGGCTACACAAGAGGTACAGCCCCCATTAGTCAGGGTCGCACCAGGAAGTCATGCATCTGCCAAAGTCCTTTGCTGCCCTATTCAACCTGTCACCACAGACCCCATGACTAGATCACGGCACCAAGTGCCACGTCCAGTCTCCTCTTGAACACCTCCAGCGATGGTGACTCCACCACCTCCCTGGGCAGCACATTCCAATGATGAATGACTCTCTCGGTGAAGAACTTTCTCCTCATCTCGAGCCTGAACTTCCCCTGGTGCAGCTTGAGACTGTGTCCCCTTGTTCTGGTGCTGGTTGCCTGGGAGAAGAGACCAACCCCCACCTGGCTACAGCCACCTTTCAGGTAGTTGTAGATGGCAATGAGGTTACCCCTGAGCCTCCTCTTCTCCAGGCTAAACAATCCCGGCTCCCTCAGCCTCTCCTCATAGGGCTTGTGCTCAAGACCTCGCACCAGCTGAAGAAACATTAAAGGAAGTATTGCGAAACACAGTGCCAAGAACTCTCTGAGATAACTATTTTTAGTGAAACAAAAGTAAGTAGTTTTAGGCAAGTGGATTTGCCTGGGCAATTGAGAGTAATTTGAACACCCAGAAAACGCAACATTTAATTGAGCTGCTACTGATTGTGCATCATGGCCTCCTTTATGTTTTACCAGAACCCCAGGAGAGCCATGTTTTTGTGTGGTCTCATTAGCTGATTGACTGCCTCCGCTCTGTGCTTTATTGCTCATCACTTCCCATGGGAACCTCTTGCTGTTTGAAGAGCTCCAGAGAGAGTTTGGTGTTTTTCAAAGACAAATACATTCTTTACCTTGGTAGTGCCTACACTTTGTGAAAAAGAGAATTGAAGGAAAAGAGGTTTAATTCACTACTCCACTTGTTTGCTTCTCTGTGGGCAGCTGCAAATCTCTGGATCAAATAATTCCATGCTATGGAGCTACTAAGTGCTTGGGACAGACCAGCTTCAGGCTTATAAGAAGTTTCTTTAGACTAGGAATAACCATATTTTATTTTTGTATTATTTCTAATCACTGCCTGGTGCAAATCTCCTTACATTTTTGCCACACAGAGCTTAAGCCAAACAAATTCAGAGCTTAAGACAAATAAACTTGTGGGACTTGAAAATCAACAGTCTGATATGTATCTGATGCTTTTCCGTAGACAGGCAGAGGTTGGTCTCTTCTCCCAGGCAACCAGCACCAGAACAAGAGGACACAGTCTCAGGCTGCGCCAGGGGAGGTTCAGGCTGGATGTCAGGAGGAAGTTTTACACAGAGAGAGTGATTGCCCATTGGAATGGGCTGCCCAGGGAGGTGGTGGAGTTGCCATCACTGGAGGTGTTCAGGAGGAGACTTGACAGGGTGCTTGGTTACATGGGTTAGTTGATTAGGTTGTGTTGGATGATAGGTTGGACGCGATGATCTTGAAGGTCTCTTCCAACCTGGTCTATTCTATTCTATTCTATTCTATTCTATTCTATTCTATTCTATTCTATTCTATTCTATTCTATTCTATTCTATTCTATTCTAATTTTGAAATTAAGGAACTTTTAAGTTATAAGGACAGGCACTTTCAACACCCAGTTGATAGAGATAATTTATATGCAGCCATTTCAAATGAGGTGGTTAATGAGCTCTCCAGATCTTTGATGAAAGTAGGTAACAAAACCTTAAAAATGGGGAAAATTTTGGACAGTATAAGACACTTTCACAAAATTATAAACACTGAGCAAGTAACAAAAAAATGCAGCTAGATGTCAATCCTAGCCCACATACTAGACTAGCAAAGTCTTCATTGAAGAATGACAGCATAATTACCAACATAATTGTCACAAAATGGGTTTCAATCAGAGATGGGGAAAAACCCCCAACAACCAACAGGTATCACAGTATCACTGTATCGCCAAGGTTTGAAGAGACCTCGAGGATCATCGAGTCCAACCTGTCACCAAAGACCTCATGACTAGACCATGGCACCAAGTGCCACGTCCAATCTCCTCTTGAATACCTCCAGGGACGGTGACTCCACCACCTCCCTGGGCAGCCCATTCCAATGACGAATGACTCTCTCGGTGAAGAACTTTCTCCTCACCTCAAGCCTAAACTTCCCCTTTTGCAGCTTGAGACTGTGTCCCCTTGTTCTGGTGCTGGTTGCCTGGGAGAAGAGACTAACCCCTTCCTGGCTACAACCACCTTTCAGGTAGTAGTAGACAGCAATGAGGTCACCCCTGAGCCTCCTCTTCTCCAGGCTAAACAATCCCAGCTCCCTCAGCCTCTCCTCACAGGGCTTGTGCTCAAGGCCTCTCCCCAGCCTTGTTGCCCTTCTCTGGACACATTCAAGTGTCTCGATGTCCTTCTTAAACTGAGGGGCCCAGAACTAGAATATAGAATCACAGGATCATTAACTTGGAAAAGACCTCTGATGTCCCACTTCAGCAGATTATTTCTGTGATTAATAAGGTTAAGGTAACACATTGCATTTTTTTCTGGAAGCATTAGTCACCCTGCATTACTATGGCTGAAGAGTGCTGTGTAATACAGACCGCACTGAATCCTTACGGTCTGTATTAATTGGATTCAAAAGTACACAGGTGATGGACATTGAAATATTGGTCAGCATTAAAGAAGGATGTTTATGAAGAGGCCATTCAAAGATTGGTTCAGTCACATGGAACTTAACATGAGATTTATTAGTGACCTGAAACAGACCAGCAGAAACCTGCACTCTAAATTGCAGGTAATGAGATACCAATAAAGGTGAGCATGGGTCATGAACATGTACTAAGCAAGGGCTGACAGGTAAAATGGTAACTCAATACATACCAGCTTTACTAGATTTCAATCAGAGCATGAAGAGGCTACAGGTCATTTGCAGTCTGGTGCTTAAGCAGAAAACTGGATACCAAAAATAAATTTGTCCAATAAAGGAAAAAAGAAACACAGCAAGCAGGATACCACAGAATTCTATTTATGTTGTACATTTGTCTTCACATTGCAACATCCACATTGTTCATTTTGTGACAAGTATTTCTAATCATTTTGAATACATATTTACCGTATAATACATTTTAACAAGAGGCACTTCCAGAAATTCTGGCAAAAAAGGAGCTTCATTAGAGTGTCTAACTTACAAAACAGTAAAAATAAATAATGTTTATCTAAAAGATTTTTTTTTTTTTTCTGTACAGAATCTATTTTGTACAAAACATTTATCAACCATTAACTAAATCACTTAACAAATACTTGTGAAGAGAATATATTAAGTATTGCTACATGTATCGGAGTGCAAGATACTAGTGAAAGGAAAAGGAAATATTCTGTTTATGAAAATCACCTAAAAATACAAGGCCTTGTTCCTGAAGTGTTTAGAAAGGAGAAGCTTGGTTACAACAATACCAACAATATATAAATATAAATTAATGCATGTAGTACTTAGTGAAAAGAACACTGTGTTAAAAACTGGCGTGTACAAATCCTAAACAAGATGGCACTTCTCTGCATTGCCACTTTGGCTGGCAGTTAGTTCTTAAAATATTGCTTTAAAAGAATTAGAAAGGTACACAAAACCCTTTTCAAACAGAGCCATATAAAATGACATTCCCCCCCTCCCTCCACCCCCCCCCCCCCCCAATCTTTCTCTCACCTTCTGAAGTGAAAAAAGTTAAGGAGGGTTTAATTTTGAAGTACACGGCTGACTTGTGAAAACCTGCTACTAGAGCTGAGCCTGAATGAGCATTGTAAAGTAATTCTGTCCAAGGCTCAGGACCTTGAGGTCCCAAGCCAAAAGGCAAACCTCATAGAACAGGAGGTAAGGTGGCCAAATTCTTCAGTGTTTTCTGAAGTAAAACCCCCTTTAGGTTGGCCTTTTGCGAACTTGAAAATGCAAAACCTCTATGACTTGACATTTGACATGAGGAGGGTCAAACGCTTCAGTCGTATCAACAGACCAAAAATGGTCATTCAGGGAGGGTCTTGACCTTGCTGGATTCATTTCTTGATTACTTTCACCAAAAAGGGATTTTATTTATATATATTTTTTAAGTCACACCTATGTGCTACACATAGTTGCATATTGTAACCCAGATGGCCAAACTCCATTGGAAAACAAATATTTTTGGATGTTACCACTTCCACAGCCAGAGGCAAAAGTTACAAAATGTGGTTTTCTTGGAAAATCTCCTAGATATCCTTCTACCAAAAATGCCAACAAGAAAAATAACCCAGAACCCTGCCACCCATCAGCGAAAATGTTAACCTGTTAAACAAACACAACCCACTGCAAGAGTCACAGCTTCTGAAAAAGGGAACTGAAATTACTTTCTGTGATGCAAACATCTTAAATGGATTACTCCAAGGGAAAAAATAAAGAAACAAAGACAACTCTAGGAAAGTAATGACCAAATCTATGCTGCCATGGTTGAAATATTAAAAATGCCATCAACACCACACAGCAGTTACTAACTCTGATCGCTTACGATGCCACCTCAGGTTAAGGTTTATAACCACCTCAAAATGAAGAGTTTGCATTCAGGTAACAGATTTTCATCGTGTGTCAGAATCAGAGGGGAATTTTGGGAAGATAACTTTAATAGGCAACAGGCTTCCTACTTAAAATTTGTATGCACACAGATAAGCAAACCCCTAACTCTTTTCTCTCTGAGCAGACTACAAGTCCCTTTGTTTGTTTGTTTTTTATGAAAGCATGGGGGCAAAACATCTAGGGCCAGGAGAGAAAAAACAACCAACAATGAAACTCCCAAAATGAATTCTTCTCTAAATCAGTATTTTAAAGAAAAGAACAATTGCTAGTTCACATTAATTGTTTGTAAGTGTTCGCTGCAGTAAAGGAAGACGGCACTGGGAAGCAGAGCATCTAAGTCCACTGCCTGCAGGATGTTGCTGTGAGGAAACCACAGCAGGGCGGGTATGGAGTTGGATTATATGACTCGTATCTTATTTCTCCAGCTACTTGGACTACAGCCCTCTGAGATCTGGCATTTGTTCTTTACTTCTCACCAGTTCCTCCCTGCGTGCCATGCTGCCCAGGACTCCATGCCGTATACAGGCCAGTGGTGCAGGCACAACTCCCTCTGCAAGCCAGAGCAAAACCAAGCTAAGACTCATCTGCCTCAATGGGACCACAGCACGTGATGTGTTGTGCTTATTTGATCTGATTTCTACAGGTTTTGAATCCAGACAAGAGAACTGAGTCATAAAAGCACACATGGTCTGCAGCTGAGGAAGAGCCCTTTATACTTGCTCTTATGCTTCCCCATGGACAAGAAAAAGAAATTTGGACTTGCCTATCGAATTCACTGCTGTGGATACACCACCTTCCTCAACTGCAGACTTCAGTGGTGCTCCTTGGTGCAAACAGATCCCATATTTCCTCCATAGCAGAACAAGTCTCATATGGTGCCCCACTTCCACACCTTGGACATACCACAAGCATGGCTTTGGAAGTAAGAAACAGCTGGGATGGACTAGCCACCTAAAAAGCTTCACTGAAATCAGTATTAGCGCCAAGCAAAGTTTTCTTTAATGAGGGAGAATTAAACTACTTTAGCCAAAAACTCTTCTTGGTTTACTATACCTCTCAGCTCAACAGACCACGATCAAGGCCAGTTGGTTTCTCCCTGAACTCATCACCTTCCAGAGGGAACTGTTTTACACGTGCAAGCACTTGGGCTAGCTTTTGCATAGACCTCAAGTGACGTTGGCAAGCTTTCAAACTGCAAAATGCTTAGTGTTGTTTGAATTTTATCAAAGAAGTCTTGTTAACTAGCTCAAGCTTTTGCCCCCTTTTGTGATTGTGAACACGGACCCTGCAGAAACACTCACACACTTTTCTGCCCACAGACTCCTGAGGAGCTTGTATTATCCTAAGAATTCGGGCAGATTCTCACGTAGGCGATGTCTGCATCCTACTGAGGAGGAGTGATGTGTTTTTCACCAAGAGAACACCTGCCTGCCTTGAAAATCCCACTAATGGCCTCTGAATAAATCATAATTAGGATGTAAATGGAGGATAACTCTCGCGCTGCTCCCTCCAACACTGGGATTCAATAACTACCACAGCAGGGGCTATAATCCTGCTTTGATTTACCTCCAGAGGAATGTTGTTTTGCTAAATGGAAGTGATGAAATCCAAAGAAAGATTTATTGATGAAATTCAAAGAAAGATTTATCATACCAAGTTGCTCTCAAACGCAGTGGTGCTGTCTTGCTCTAATTCAAAGTTTGCCTCATAGAATCAGTATTTTTTTGCTAGCTCTTCCAGTGATTGCTTAAGACAGTTGTCATCTAATTCCAATTATTCCCTCATCTGCTCCAAAACAATTAACATGCATTTCCTTCAGGAGGCCTGAACACTGTTATTTGTTGATTCACATGAAAAATATGAAAATAAAAGAAAAAGAAAACCAAGAAGAAGACTCCTTCACTCCTTCCCCCTAGATAATGGGAACTATTAACTTCTCTTGAATGCTGTCACCATTTTGACTAATGCTGCAACATCAGCTTGTAATTTACACTCTGGAAACTCCACACTGAAGTGGGGCTACATTTGATTTTGAAAGAAAATTAAATGTGTTGCATAAATTCTGTTTCATATTGGACTCCAATATCTTTTCCTATGAATTGCAAGTTTGGCTTTCTCCTTGCATATATACAACCCCACCAACTCAAGAACTAATTAACACCAGTGATGCACTTATAGCTCTGGGCCTGAGGGCTCTCAGGGCAATGTTCAGGCCCAAGACTTGGAAGAGCAAGTAACCCTCCATGCCTGCTGCTCAGCTGTGGTGCTTTCAACAGACCTGGGAGAGGCATGTTCTCCTCTCTGGGTATGCATATGTCTCAATTTAATCTTCCACTCATCCCACAGCTCAAGAACCTTTCACACTCAAATGGAAACTTTTCTTGCTTAAACACAGAATGCTGGAACGTCTCAAACATAACAGCACTTACAGAAGTAATAGCAATTATTAGTTTTTTAATGAATTAGAAGTTTTCCAAAAGCCTCCTCTTTCAAAGAAAGCAAGCCAGACTCTCACTGCTGCCCTCTGACCCTACTGCACAGTATGTCTATGAAACGGCTCAGCTCTAGAATGAACCACAGCAAATCTGTGCTGACTTGTATCAGCTGGTGCATCTCTCTGGGGTTATTTGCTGGTCAAGTGCCTTGTGCCTACTCTGGATCTCAGCCTTAGGCATGACTGTTTGTTCAGGCTCACAGTGACTGACACATCTGACTATGCCTACTGCAAGTCTGTAACAGGGTGGACTCAAATTTACATTTATCTTCAACAACATCAAAGCCCTCACTGTCATCAGCATAGGATCACACCACACAGACCAAGCAGGATGTGCCAGATAATTAATGAGACTTTGCACAAGTACTTCATTAACACCTGGGACCGACCACAAAGCTTATGCTGCCTTATACTTTTGGCCAAATTTTCAGAGGTTCATTTTGAAAACCAACAAAAGTTCTCTAAAATCCCAAGTCCCACTAAAAGCTGGTAGGGTTCAGGTTGCTGAGTGCCCAAATTGACAGCTACTCCTCATCTATTCAGCTCACAGATCAGCAGCATGGGCACAGCACTGGGTGCAAACACACACAGACTGGGGCACAGGCTGTGCGGTCTTCACTGGCTGTGCCGCTGACTAATGCACAATTGGCAAGATCCTTACTTCTCCATGCTGCATTCTACTGTCTGGGGCATTCCTAAGGGAAAGAAGAAAGAAGGGGCTAAAATGTTGGCAAAAAGTAAATAAAAAATCTAAAAAGCACTTTTTTTTTGCACTTTTAACACCTGGGCACCCACTAACACTTTCAGCACTAACTTCTTATTTAATTGTTTTTCCTACTAGCAAAAGCAATATAAAAATTAATACAAAAGAAAGATAATCCAGTGATCATGAATGGAGAAGAAAGTGCTTGCAGATTTGGCATTTTAAAGCATCTCTGTAAGTTTAATTTTTGAAGGACAGAACGAGGCACATTAAATTCTTCTGATGCTGTAAGGTGTGCATATCACTCGTACAAGAAAACCCCAAATGAAATGATTAACCAAAGTGAGCAAAGAGATGAGAAAACACTGCAAGCTGGTATTGGAGGAGACTTGCTGAGATCCTGGTGATAAGCCTTTTTTTTCTTTTGAATGAATTTTGCTATGTCCTTTCCCTTTGAAATAACAGTGCAGTTTGGACCTTTGCTTCGAAAAACACCGTTTCTGTTGAGAAAAGCATTCAGAGCTACGCTCCAGAGTAACTCTGATGAAAGGCAAACACATCTTCTCTGCTGTTAATAGGAGAATGGGATGATGCCAGGCAGAGGCAACTTGTAAGAAACCAAAATGCTGTTTTCCAGCAAAAGCTCCCTCTTAAAGGAAATGCAAAGCAAAAAGAAACTCTGAAGTGATACCACACTTACCACATGTACTGATTGGCTTTGACAGAGAATGTTTTCCAACGTTTTTGGGGAGGTTTATCAATAGGATCATGAAATATGGTGAAAGTGTAACAATAGCAACAAGTGATGGATGCAGTGTCAGAAATTTAATATAGAAAGGGACTTCTCCTACAAACTCTTCCTTTCACAAGCGTTCTTACTCACACAAGCCAGCCTCTTCTTGGCGAGTGGCTGCAGGATCAAAAGATAGAAAGCATACATAGTGAAATGATTTTTGAGAGTTACTGAACTTTATATATATATATATAAAATTATTCTTGTGGGAACAAAACTTAAATTGTGTGCTACTGGTTGGTGCTGCCAGTCCTTAAGAGCATCAATAATTTCAAGCCCCGATCCTGTAGACCACTGGCTTCACAGAAGGGTCTACACAAATCACTCAAGACTGCATTTGTTGGGTGTGGAAATGGCTACTCTGTATAAAAATGGTCTTGTATTTATTTCTTTTTTTTTTCTTTTAAAATTAGCTTTACAAAAAACAAACTTTCCCTTTTTCTTCTTTTTCTTTTCTTTTTTTTTTTTTTCTCCTTTTCATTTTTTTTTTTTTCTTAAAGATATCATTATCTACAGGAACCCATAAAATTTTTTTTTTACCATATTTACATCTAGATAGCTAATCATTGACAAATATAATATCGTGAAATAAAATATGGAAAGTGAATATCCAACCTTTTTAAATAGACATTTGGCTCACAGCGTAAACAACGGAGAAAAGAAACAGAACAACAACAAAAAAAAAAACCCAAATCCAAAAAATCTGCTCTTACAGGCCTGATCTTTTCCTTTATCTTAAAAATAAAAGGAAACAAAAAAAAAATAATATTGGTGGGAACGAACATGCTGCTTCGAAGCAGAATGCCAGCAACAAACTGCTCTCATTCAGCATCTCGCACTCAAACCCAAGTTCTCTGAAGCTCATGTGAGTGGTTGCTGAGGTGTACAAGTTTTCAGCCAACACAGCATTGGCACCTGTCCCCCACGCTGCTCCTAATGCATCATTTGCCTTTTGCTCTGAGGAAGGGCATGGCCCCCATACTCCCTTTCTTTTGCTTTCAAGAGATGTAGTTTAGCTTCATTCTTAAATGATTCTTAAATTGGCCACTGATGCACAGAGGCATAAGGTTAGATTAGGAAGATGACAGCGTGTCTCTGGTTTCTGCGTACGTACACACATTTGCTCTCTGCTCTCTCCTGCCCAAATGCACACACTGCCCCTCACAGCCGTTCACACACCCAGAAGTATACAGAGGGACAAGTCCTCTCAAGGGGGACATACCAGCATGCCACAAAGTCCCTTGTAACTCCCTTGGGGAAATAAATTGCTTGGCACATCCCTTTTGCCAGCAGTTTGGGAAGTGCAGAGGAGAAGGAGAAAGAGGAGAAGGCGGAAAACCCTGCACAGCCAGATGGGGCCAAGCCAGCAGCCCACGCCACCATGGCCCCTGCTGATAGGCTGCTGCATGCAGCTAGAGTGCCAACTGTGACCTGGAGGGCTATGGGGAATGCAAAGCTCCTTAAAATGGTTTCTGGCCTTCGGTTTGTTGTTGTGTATTCAGACGTGCTACACCTAGTGTAATAAGAACTCCAACTCTGCTGTATTACATCACATCCACTCACACTTGCACACACGCCCTCACACACATGTATGTTGGCAGGATGTATCAGCATTCATGTAAAGCTATGGAACTTTTATCCCTCAGCAACAAGAGAAAAAGCTACTTAACTGGTACCTTACTGCTAATTGCAAATGTGCTTTAGAAACAGCATTTCCTTAGCTCTCATCTGTAAATATCACAGTGACCATAATATATCATTAAATGTATTTTGCTGAAGTGCATAGCCAATAACCCTGGCTATATATATATATATTTATATATATTTATATAATTCCACCCACCCCAAATCTCTCTAAGGAAAGTCTGTAAAAGCCGGTGTCGCAGTGTGAAAGCTTCCTTGAGCACAGGAGTTTAAACAATGTACCTCACCATAAAAAGGAAAGAGAAACAAATTAAACAGCTGTAGGCGCATTATCCCATACTTCTACAGTGTTGTGTCTAAATGCTGTGCTGGCTTGAGAAAGAGTTTGTGCACGAGTCACTCTGTCTTAAAATACTGCTGTGAATATTGTCATTGGTTTGGTTCTAGAGTTGTGCTCTCCTCTTTATCACTCTTGGGCTTCCCTTTCTCCTCCTCCTCTTCCCTGATGGCCTGGATTTGTTCTGAAGATTGATACAGCGTGGATTGCTCTGTGCCTTGCTTCTCTGTCCCGGCTAACCTCTCCTCATCTTCAATTACTTTCTTCCACATTTTATGGTTCTGAAGCAGGTGCTGAGTGATCTGACAGTAGATTTTTCTCCTCTTGAACTTCTTCTTTTCTGTAAAATACCGTGTGACATTAGTGTACTATTTTCTGTAAGCGAAGGAAAAGGAACTAAAGGTATAGGAAGCAGTCAGGGTGTATATGACATACAGGAACTTCACCAAGAGATTTTTAAACCCCACAAAACTCAAACAGTCTTCAAATTCAGAATGCTTTGCCTCTCCAGATCTCTGTGAAAGCAAACTGGGTTCCTTCAGATTTTGAGCGCCAGCTTCATCCTATTATCGGCTTCAGGTTGTCCCTGACTATGCAGCTCACAGAGACATCTAGTGCTTGAACAAGCATGTATGAAACACGTTGCTGAGCTGTTTCTGGTAATTTTTTTTAAATCAAGTACTTAAAGACCATGATTGACCTACTCCATTACAATACATTTAATTCTGTGTCTCCTCCCTGCTCACAATAAATCCCTGCTGATTTTCCTATAAAA
Organism: Melanerpes formicivorus; assembly: GCF_026170545.1. Lineage (NCBI taxonomy): Eukaryota > Metazoa > Chordata > Aves > Piciformes > Picidae > Melanerpes > Melanerpes formicivorus. The sequence goes on along the minus strand of NW_027142360.1, from coordinate 7,648,172 downwards.
AAACCCAATCCTGACGTGGTTGTATCCACAATTATTTCTGGTCTGAGCTGTAAAAGGATAATGAATAAGCAAGTACTAGCAATCAGAGGAGACAATCCCTCCCTGTGTTTTCTTTTCAAAGTCAGAGATTACTGCTCCAGCATCATGGTGGAGATGACCTCAAAGACTTTGTACAAAATCTCTTTGGCAGCGGAGTCTGACCGCTGAAGTAGCTGTCACATAGCAAAATATTGTCAGAGAGCTTGCTTGTCTTTTTGAAGCATCAGTTCCCTGCTGTTATCCTATAAAATGTTTTTCCCACTGGTAGTTCTCATGGCTCCTGACAGAGTCGCGCTACAAGTGTTTGGCTGATTGAAGCACGGGTTTTGCCTGTGCCAGTGCAGTCTGTTCAGCACAGACTGTTAACTCCTTAACAGTACAAAGCTTGACAATTTTCCCTGGTCATTAACAGCGGCAGTGGTAGTCACGGAACTGAAATAATAACTCCTTCAAAGAGAACTGCTGATTTTTTCTTCCCCCTTTAGAGAAGGTGACGTAGAAGAATGTTTTGTACAAAATAAATTTGCGTGGATTAGTATTTGCAGGTTGCCTGAAGTATGCCTGTGTCAGGATCCAAAACGTTTAGCCCTTGAAGCTTTTGAATTGGAAACAAAGAGCTTTTCACTGAGCAACAGACGAAATCCAACTCAATCCTTCATTAGAAAACCCTTGGCTCCCTGTAGGAAACCTTCAGGTTTAGCACTAATAAGAAGCCTCTGCCCTGCCAATGCCGCAGCAGGACATTTTCTCCTGGGTTTCCCGGGTGACCCCACATCTTGCTGTGTTCTGCAGCTACCAGCAAGCACTTGCAGTAGTGTTAAAATTGGTCTGAATCACTGAAGACTGAGCCTGTGTAATTCTTACAGATGCATCAGAATTACATGTGCCTGCAATTGTTAGCTAACTTAAGGTTTTCTAACTCTTAAATCTGACTCTATTGCTTTAGTGAATTATCAGGATGTTTTCTGCCACAACTACATTTCCACCTGCCTAAAAGGCATTTTTATCAAGAAGATCTTCACCATTTTTTAACACAAGTCTTAGAGTCTATGCATCTCAGATCTCAACCTTTTGTTTTGTCATATTGAGAAAGTTTAGAACATCCACAATCTTGTTGATCATAGGTATGCATTTCTAATGACCTGTAAGACCTTGGAATGTCTTCATTACCAACGTAACTGGCTACCTGCCAGCTTCACCAAGGACAGCACTGAATAACTGCAACCCTGGGGAGGTCCATATTGAACCTGTTGAGCTCACGGTCTCAATGCTTTTATAATGTGGCTGCTTAGTTGTGGTCACAACAGGGAACTTGTTTAGTTGAAAAACTAAGTGCAAACAACTTACTGGATTCTGCATTTTCACAAGTTTCCATTTCTGCTGTTTCTTCCTCTTCGTGTTCATCAGTGTCTCCTGACTCATCACTATCTTCTATCCATTTCCCTGGCATTAGCCCAGCTGAGTCATAGGAGTTACATAGTGGTCCCACAATGTGAGTGATGAAAGATTCCTGGAGGTGTGCCAGCTGAGGAGCAGAGCGATCCATGAAAGGACTGATCGGCAAGCCCAGGCTAGCCTCTTCATCACCCTGGATATGAAAAATAGTGGTAATTTCTCTGAAGTAAATGAAACAAAACCATGTCACAGAAAGGAGCAATGAATATCAAGCCTATTAAAAATGATGAAAGAGAAATGATTCAACTCAAATGCTTCCTCCATAGCATGTCAGCGTGACATTGCTACGATCAAATAGTTAATCAAAGCTACAGCTCTTTTCTTCCGAGAGGACCCACAACCAAGAGTGAATTTAACAAGGGTGTTAGTGCAAAATGATGTCCACTCTCCTTGTCCTGTACTTAGCACTGTGAGTGTGAAAATCTGAAGATGATTCCTTTCCCCTCTCCTCCTCTCCCCTCCACTTCCCTTAGACGTTATTTACAAAAATTCATTCTGTTAGCTCAAAACAACCTTGCAGTCAGCCACCTGTTTGCAGGCAGCAAGACTATACTTCTACAGGCAAGGGTTGTCTCATTGAAGTAGTTTTCTGATTAATTTTCTCCTCAGTCTACAAAATATGGAGAAGTCTTATTACCTTTGGGTTGTATTTGTTTCCTAGGACTACTAGAATGATCCTTATGAAATCATGAGTTACTCAGAAGCAGCAAATCTTTCCCATAAAACTTTTTGCTAGCTTTTCTTGGGGAAAGAAGTTAAGAGTGGAGGTATAGGAAGACTTTTTCCTCCCTCCTCTCATGGTATAAAAGAAGCAAAACCTTTTTGCAGAACCAAGTCTGATATACTCATTCTTATCACAGCAAAAATTCTGGGGATATCAATGAGCTTTTTAGCTGATATGTAAAGACTGAATGGTAATTCCCCTAACAAAGCCTCATATGTAAATGAATGTCTTAATATAATACAGAGGTCTATATTTGAGAATAAAGATTAGAATTTGGACATATATTTTCAAATTCCATCATTGCCCAAATTTAAAGACTGCCCAAATACATATGAGAGTGGAACATCTTCCTTCTGAGGAAAGGCTGAGGGAGCTGGGGCTCTTTAGCTTGGAGGAGACTGAGGGGTGACCTCATTCATGTTTATAAAGATGTGAAGGGTGAGTGTCAGGAGGATGGAGCCAGTGAGGTCCAATGACATGACTAAGCAGGATGTCTGCTTAGTGATGTCCAATGACAGGACAAGGGGCAATGGGTGCAAGCTGAAGCAGAGGAGGTTCCAAGTGAACACAAGGAAAAATTTTTCACTGTGAGGGTGACAGAAGACATCCTAAATCTGCCTGGATGCATACTTGTGTGACCTACTCTAGGTGATCCCGCTCTGGCAGGGGTCTTGGACTATCTTTTGAGGTCCCTTCCACCCCCTACCATTCTGTGATCTCCCTGTAATCTGAATTCTGCAAAAGTCATGAACTGTATCTGCTCAACATCCTGTTGGTATCAGGGAGGACCAAGAACAAAAGTTAAATGTACTACAAATGTTTATTTCTTTGTGCTTTGTTTTGTTACTTTTAATTATAACCTACCTTGAAATGTTATATTCAAATATTAAATGTAAAATATTAATGTTAACAAAATGTGTGGAAATAGCAAGGAAATTAGAAAGAGTTTGCTCTTTACAGTAACCCATCTGAGACTGCCTGGTTGTGAGATGTCAGTAGCAGGAAGAAAGCTGACTGTTGAAATGGTTACTAGTTCTTTTTTCAGGTTCTCCCCCTCTACTCAGCTCTGGTGAGACCCCACCTGGAGTACTGCCTCCAGTTCTGGAGTCCCTATTAAAAGAGGGAAATGGACATGCTGGAAGGTTTCCAGAGAAGGGCCACGAGGATGATCAGAAGGCTGGAGCACCTCTCCTATGAGGGTAGACTGAAAGAGTTGGGGCTGTTCAGTCTGGAGAAAAGAAGGCTCTAAGGTGACCTGATTGTGGCCTTCCAGTATTTGAAGGGGGCTACAAGAAGGCTGGGGAGGGACTTCTTAGGATCTCAGGTAGTGATAAGACTAAGGGGAATGGAATGAAGCCGGGAAGTGGGGAGATTCAGAATGGATGTGAAGAGGAAGTTCTTCACCGTGAGAGCAGTGAAGCCCTGGAGTGGGTTGTCCGGGGAGGTGGCCGAGGCCCCGTCCCTGGAGGTGTTTAAGACCAGGCTGGATGAGGCTCTGGCCAGCTTGACCTAGTGTGAGGTGTCCCTGCCCATGGCAGAAGGGGCTGGAACTGGATGATCCTTGTGGTCCTTTCCAACCCTGACTGATTCTGCGATTCTATGATTCTATTCTACAGTTCCATTGCAATGTGATTTATCATATGAAATACTTTGCACTGTGTTTCTTGATTCTTTTTAATATGTCTAACCTGTCTTCAACTAAGTATGCATGTGGGGAGAAGAAAAAGAAACAGAGTGCAATGTTTCTTTTGTATGACACAGGATTTTGAATGTTTCTATGCAGCACAGTTTTAATAAGGGATTTTATTTATTTATAATGGAGTTAAATTCTTCACGGGAATTGGAGTTTATTAAGGGAAATTCATGAAATATTTCATTACTTTCACAGGTTGAAATATGTATGCTTTTTGATAATAATTCTAGGGAAAATCAAGCTTCCCAGAAAATTCTCCTTTTTAGAAGTGAGAAAGCTAAGGTTTTTCCCTTCTCAGAAAAAAATTAAAAAATAGAATCAAAAGCAAGGTGAAAATGATTTGATAGATGTCTTTTAGCAGAAAGTCAGATCCTAACCCAGGTTAAATAACCGAGAACCTGGCTTGTCCTCCTTAATGTCAAAAATAAGTCCTAGGAAGAAAACATTATCTGTTTCCAATTCCATCAGTATCCTGTCAGCATGGCAATTCATGCCGTGCAAAAATCCAACAAACCAGGAAATCCACTGGGGCACACTGGTTTCTCAGTCCAGTGAACACACATGGTCTGTTAAAACAAAACCAATCCCCCAAACCTCTAGCATCTTAGTATTAATATCCCCTGACCTCTTGGAATTCGCAAGCCGAGAGTGTCAATACGTTTGTCCACAATCTCTGTGCCAAAAGGAATGCCAGTAGCAAAGGTAACAGATGTGTTATTCTGAATCAAATCTTGCAGAGAAGATAAATCTCTATTTTTATTTTTCATTACAGGATTGTAAGAAAGATAATCTCCAACAGTCCTTTGCAGCAGCTTCCAAGAGCCTGAAAACATTAGCAGCACACCTTTCTGAGCAATGGAAAATTACCCAGGTTTCTAACATGGTATCCTCCCACAAATGTTCCTCCCAGGCTTGATTCAGAGCTCACTATCCAACACTTTGATGATATTAATGTACTGGAGCAATTAGTGCCCTCTGACATTAATTATGTTGGATCAAAGGAGAGTCATATCATAGACCTCATTAACAGGTTTTGTCTGCACAAGCTATGATCATCACCAGAATTAAATACTATTTGTTGGGAGAGTTGTAATGAAAACAAATAAGGAGAACAACATGGGAAATGAAGGTTGATTGGTGTCATCACAGACTTGCACTCTGTAACACAACCAAAAATAAAAAGAAAAATGGAACTAACTATATATGAAATATATTTGAAGGCTGCTGTTCTTTCTATTCCTCTGGAGATTTGAAATAAATGAAGGAGCTACAAGTCAGTGTCTGAATTTTGTCCCTTTCCCTCTTTCTTTACATACTACAGAAGGCAGCTACAGCAGGAAATCCTGTGGTTGTTTTTTGTTTGTTTTGTTTGTTGCTGTTTTGTTTTCAAACCTGTAAGTACAGTAAATTTAAGGGATGATGAAAAGGCTTTAAAAAGGATAAGTCTGTGACTTTGAGTTACTGCACAGCCTCTCTGAGACATCTTTGGGGTGTCTGGTTCAGTGATTTCGCTCTCTTGCTCCCTCTCAAAAAAACCAGGATATGTGGAATTTACTCTAACCAGCACATTCAGAATATGTTCCCACTCAGGAAATGGAGAAATTGTGTGGGAAAAGTCCTGTTTCTTGTACTCAGCAGGGCTAAATAGTTTATAATGAGAAAAGGTTCAATTAAAGGCTCCCTTACACCTGGCAGTAGAGGACCAGCGCCTGGCTGTATTCCCAGTTCTTTGTAAATGAATCAGTGGCTGTCCTCCTTCTACGTGCTACCATCAGCTAAGCCTTGCATAATTAGTGCAGTTGTATTGACAACCTTCTGAAAGTGTTGTCTTAAAAAATAAGTACGAGTCAGGATCAATGTGTAGGGAGCAGATATGGTCAGTGTGTGATAAACTAAAAGCCTATGCACTGGACGTGGCTGTAACAGTAAGATTCTGCATGTGTGAACAGAGATGTGGCCCAGAGAGAACTCTAAATTCCTCTGGTCTGTTGTGTCCATCTAGAGTGGCTGCAGAAGAGAGTAATGAAAGCCAGCTGATGTCTTGAAAGGAAAAGATGAGAGTAAGAATAGATAGTTTGCACTAAAGAAACCTGAAAGAGAGAAATGATGACTTCCAACAGAAGAAAGAAATCAAAAGAAAAAAGAAAGGAGGAAAGCAAAAGTTGTTTGCCACAACCACTGTAAGAACAGTGCCAGACTGGAACATTTAAGCCTGTAAAAATTCTATCATCAGATGGGATTTAAGGACTCATCAGAAGCTTCAATGACAAATGGACTGTCACTGATCCAGCTAAATGATGGACTAGTGTAACCAGCCATCCCTCTCAGCCCCGATTTCTGTGATTCAGGACATAAAACCAGCAGATACCATTTTGGACATGAATTTATTTACCTGTTCATAAAACTCATTGACAATGCCTTCTGTCCACTGCAGATGCAAATCCTTGCATTTTGCAGGCCCGTTTATGTCAGCCAGCTTTATGCACATTTGGCAAACCAGCAAGCGGTCGTTCTCATTAGTCCAGTCAATTCCAACATCATCATTTACCTAAAAGGCAGAAGAAGGAAAACCATGACAGCAATCCTGGCTAAAAGAATGCATCCAAAGAGGAAGTTCTGTCCTTGACTATCTTAGAGGATACTTAGCTATGTAACAAAATCCCAAGTGTAAGCAGGTAACCTAATCCAAGGCTGGAATTTACAATGAGCTGTAGAGTGATATGTAAAAAGAAAGCCTGGCTCTGTCCTCCACATCTTTATAAGCATGAGGTGACCTAATTGTGGCCTTCCAGTATCTGAAGGGGGCCTACAAGAAGGCTGGGGAGGGACTTCTCAGGATATCTGGTAGTGATAGGACTAGGGGGAATGGAATGAAGCTGGAGGTGGGGAGATTCAGGCTGGATGTGTGGAGGAAGTTCTTCACCATGAGAGTGGTGAAGCACTGGAATGGGTGTCCAGGGAGGTGGTAGGGGCGCCGTCCCTGGAGGTGTTTAAGACCAGGCTGGATGAGGCCAGCCTGATCTAGTGTGGGGTGTCCCTGCCCATGGCAGGGGGGTTGAAACTAGATGATCCTTGTAGTCCTTTCCAACCCTGACTGATACTATGATACTATGAATGAGGTCACTCCTCAGGCTCCTCTTCTCTGAGCTAAAGAGACTCAGCTCCCTCAGCCTTTCCTCAGCCAGGAGATGGTCCACTCTCTTCATCATCTTTGTGGCTCTGTGCTGGACTCTTTCAAGCAGCTCCCTGTCCTTTTTGAACTGAGGGGCCCAGAGCTGGACACCTTTGCTAATAGGTCTAAGGTGTCAGTGAACAAGAAAAAAATGTTGAAAAGCAGGCTGTAAGTGGGATAATATCCACAATATCTTTAGCCTTAAATCACTTTTTGAATTAAAACCCTGAACCTATATAAGAAAAGAAGCTGTGCCACTATATTTAAGCAAAAAATAACAGAAGAGCTAGATTAATATTCAACAGAATAGCAGCCAAAATAACCTTCAGAAGAAAGAGCAACACAGCAGCCTTTCCAGCCCTTCACTGTGGCACTAGCAAGCCCCACACCATCTTTTCTATCTACCAGAAAGTTGAAGACATTTTCTTACCTTGGCATTGAATTTGGCAACAAAATCAAAATGTTTCTTCAGGTCAGTAGCCAAAATTGCCTCAATGACAAGGAAGCGGAAATGCTTGAACTCCACGTGGTCGAGGTTGACCAAGAAGTTGTACTCTGGCCTTGACATGAAAAGGTTCCAGGCAGCAGCAGCGTGGTGATTCTCCAGGACAGAGCGGTCGTTGTACAGCACTGCCTGTGAAAGCAATGTGGGCAGCTGAAAGCTGAGCAACTTCTAAGCAAAAGAAACACTGCAATGCAGAAAGAAGAATGCCATGGGGATGAAGCATAAGGGAGGTTCAGGTTCGACTGATTTGTGCTTGCTTTTTTAAAGAACTTGTTGAGGTCTGAAGAGAGGATTTTGGCAGGACTAATAGCAGGCACTGCTGTTAGTTGTAGTGATGCAAATTTAGTGCAAGACTCATTTGAAAAATCAGGGTCTTTCATGGTCAAGGGTCTTTGTTCCTGACTGAACTGCATCATGCCAATAGATTATTCTGTGTCAGGCCATAAATGCATGACGAACGTAATACAGGTGTGCTGTCTCCCTGTTTCCCAGAACTCATCCCACTTAACAGAGATTATTGTCCTTGGTATCTTTGGCTGTTCCATCCATGTTGGACTGATTCCAAACACAGAAACAGGTGAAATTCTAGTTTGCAGTCATACAGCACATACTCAAGCCTGACAGATCTCGCTATGTTAAAATCCAAAATTGGTTAAATATTCACTAAACCAAGATGCATAACTCTCGGACTGATGGCGATTCTGTTCAAAAGCAAAAGGGAGCTCTGAAAAATGGGCTATAGGGAACAACCATCCAGGAAATCATCCACTTCAGAAACATTTTGTCTTTTGACAATTTAGTTTATGGAAAGAAAAGCTTTTGGCAATAGGTTTCTCTGTGAAACAGATACAAGTTGTGTAATTTTTACACAAACATACACACATATGTTCCAGTGGCTTTTCACTTCATTTCTATTTTTCTGTCACCTACAGATGAATAAAAAATTAATCCTATCCTAAAGAACAGAATCTCTTCTTTTCCCCAGAGAACAGGTTGCTGAAATGATTTTATTTTCACGGAATCACAGAATGTTAGGGGTTGGAAGGGACCTTGAAAGATTATCTAATCATAGTATCATAGTAATCCAAGCCCAGTGCCAGAGCAGGATCACCTAGAGCAGATCACACAGGCGTGCATCCAGGCTCATTATGCCTAACTGCACAGTGAGCATAGCTTTTGAGACAGAAACATTCTGCTACCCAGGCCTGTCACTTGAGGGTAGATTTTTAGTACAGCAGCACTTTGTTGTTACTGGAAGTTGACACTGCTTGTCACGAAGAAGAAGAGAAAAACGAGATGCCAAACAAAAGTTCTACAAAATTCAGGTGGTATAGGATTAAAAAAAAAAAATCTCAAACACCACCTCCCAAAACATCAAGAAGAATGTGAATTTTTCTCAGTAATTTACTTTCAAACTAGGGACACTCTAGTAAGGCTAATTATTTCATAGTTTCATAGTTTCATTCAGGGTTGGAAGGGACCACAAGGATCATCTAGTTCCAGCCCCTTCTGCCATGGGCAGAGACACCCCACACTAGATCAGGCTGGTCAGAGCCTCATCCAGCCTGGGCTTAAACACCTCCAGGGACGGGGCCTCGACCACCTCCCTGGACAACACATTCCAGGGTTTAACTTCCCTCATTGATTTTTCAAAGCTATAGCTATAGCATTCACTTCCTAAAGGCAGATTTAAGGAAAGCTTACATCTTCCATCAATCTCTATACCTGGCAAGATTTTCAAGGTTCTTGATCACACAAAGATGTTGCAAGGCTGACAAGTATTAGAGAACTAATACAGAGTAAGTGCAGGCAATCTGCTCTTGATGAGAGAGTAAGTCTGTATCAAAGCTGGGGAGTAAATCCAGAATTTCTGCACCTCTACCCAACTTCTTCTCACCATTAGGTTATCTTTTTCTTTCTCCCCTTGTCCATTGAGATATTTTCCAGCACAGTATGCTGAAGCTAGACAGGTCAGCTATGTAGAGCAAGGAAAAATGATCTCATAATTAAGCCAATAAATGGTGACTCATAATTCAACTTCCAGGATTGGCAGAAATTTCTGTGTAACCTTAGGTAAGCCTCAATTCCTCATTTACAAATCTGAGCTAATTTGGCACACACTCCCCTGTCCTGATAGATGCATTGTGTAAAAATACATTCATAAAACACTGCAGCTGCTCGTATTCTATAGGAACAACAGAGAATATGTTATGACCATGCACAAACTAACTTGTATCTGGCAACTCTACAGGTGTTATTTTCATTTTATTTTGATCATTTTGTGAATAATAGTGAAATCATTCTTTATTTCACAGTTACAGATTCCCTATCAGTCAGCAGAGCATTAGCTCAGAGGCATTTTATCAGTACCATTCTTGTATCACAGTATCACAGTATCGCTAAGGTTGGAAGAGACCTCAAGGATCATCGAGTCCAACCTGTCACCACAGACCTCATGACTAAACCATGGCACCAAGTGCCATGTCCAATCTCCGCTTGAACACCTCCAGGGATGGTGACTCTACCACCTCCCTGGGCAGCACATTCCAATGGCGAACAACTCTCTCTGGGTGAAGAACTTTCTCCTCACCTCAAGCCTAAACTTCCCCTGGCACAGCTTGAGACTGTGTCCCCTTGTTCTGGTGCTGGTTGCCTGGGAGAAGAGACCAACCCCTTCCTGGCTACAACCACCTTTCAGGTAGTTGTAGAGGGCAATGAGGTCACCCCTGAGCCTCCTCTTCTCCAGGCTAAACAATCCCAGCTCCCTCAGCCTCTCCTCATAGGGCTTGTGCTCAAGGCCCTTCCCCAGCCTTGTTGCCCTTCTCTGGACACGTTCAAGTGTCTCAATGTCCTTCTTAAACTGAGGGGTCCAGAACTGGACACAGTACTCAAGGTGTGGCCTTACCAATGCGGAGTCCAGGGGCACAATGACTTCCCTGCTCCTGCTGGCCACACTATTCCTAATGCAGGCCAGGATGCCGTTGGCCTTCTTGGCCACCTGGGCACACTGCTGGCTCATGTTTAGGCAGCTGTCAATCAGCACCCCCAGGTCTGTCTCTGGGAGCTCTCCAGCCACTCTGACCCCAGCCTGTAGCTCTGCGTGGGGTTGTCGTGGCCAAAGTGCAGCACCTGGCACTTGGACTTGTTGTATGCCATCCCACTGGACTCTGCTCATCTGTCCAGTCGGTCGAGGTCACAGTATCACAGTATCACTTAGGTTGGAAAGGACCTTGAGGATAATCGAGTCCAACCTATCAGCACAGACCCCATGAACAGACCATGGCACCAAGTGCCACGTCCAATCTCCCCTTGAACGCCTCCAGAGTTGATGACTCAACCACCTCCCTGGGCAACCCATTCCAATGCCGAATGACTCGCTCGGTGAAGAACTTCCTCCTCACCTCGAGTCTAAATCTCCCCTGGCGCAGCTTGAGACTGTGTCCCCTTGTTCTGGTGATGGTTGCCTGGGAGAAGAGGCCAACCCCTTCCTGGCTACAACCACCCTTCAGGTAGTTGTAGAGGGCAATGAGGTCACCCCTGAGCCTCCTCTTCTCCAGGCTAAACAATCCCAGCTCCCTCAGCCTCTCCTCATAGGGCTTGTGGTCAAGGCCTCTCCCCAGCCTTGTTGCCCTCCTCTGGACACGTTCAAGTGTCTCAATGTCCTTCTTAAACTGAGGGGCCCAGAACTGGACACAGTACTCAAGGTGCGGCCTAACCAATGCAGAGTACAGGGGCACTATGACCTCCCTGCTCCTGCTGGCCACACTATTCCTAATGCAGGCCAGGATGCCATTGGCCCTCCTGGCCACCTGGGCACACTGCTGGCTCATATTCAGGTGGCTGTCGATCAGCACACCCAGGTCCCTCTCTGTTTGGGAGCTCTCCAGCCACTCCGACCCCAGCCTGTAGCTCTGCATGGGATTGCCATAGCCAAAGTGCAGCACTCGGCACTTGGACTTGTTGAATGCCATCCCATTGGACTCTGCCCTTCTGTCCAGTCGGTCGAGGTCCCTCTGCAGAGCCTTTCTACCCTCTAACTGACTAACATCTGCCCCTAACTTTGTGTCATCTGCAAACTTGCTGATGACTGACTCTACCCCTTCATCCAGATCATCAATGAATATGTTGAAGAGGACAGGGCCCAGCACTGATCCCTGGGGGACACCACTGGTGACTGGCCTCCAGCTGGATGCGGCACCGTTCACTACCACTCTCTGGGCCCGGCCCTTCTTAACAGGTCTACTGAGGGTGGTGGAGTGTGTAAGATGACTCTTACTGGTAATACCCAAGAGAAGTGATTGCTTCTGTCACTTTGATCAGCTGCTTCAAAATATTTAGTAGACTTGTGCTTAACAGAAGCCACAGGCAAGGATAAGATGTTCCTAAGAACCTTCCGAACTGAACTGCAACACTGCTTGAGATGTATTTACCTGAGGAGCACTCGTTGCTACCAAAAAGGCATTGGTCCTTCCTGGATGATCATAATCATGCATGGCTGCAGCTACATAAAGAGCCATCAATTCAAGAGCAGGGATGTTGCCAGCCAGACATCCATAGCTGTCATCTGTAGGTGTGTATGTCTTTGAAAATACGTAACCCATATGGCCATGAGTGATTCCACTGTCAGAATCTGAGTAGAAATAAAGAAAAAAACCACAAATCCTTACCAGTTCTTTCAGTGACTTACTGAAACAGATAGAAGCAACAGAGCAGGAAAAGGAGTAAATTTGTGACACATAACAGAAGACTAAACCCATGGTGCACACTCTCCAATCCAAAGGTCTAGATCTGGAATTTTGCTGATAATACTTCTCTTCTGACAGCCTCTTCTTGAAGCAGCTTGAACATGTCTTTCAGAAGGGGATACTGAGGGAAATGCTTTGCTTATTTAAACTGCTTGAGTGTTATCTTACACTTAGCTGAGCAATGTCTTTCAAATAACAAACACCAAAAAAGACCCAAAACTCAACCCCTTTTATTCCAGCCATTTCACCTCACCTAAAAAGTCTCCACCAACTCTTGATAATACAATTTTTCAGGTATAAAAGCATTTACCAGCCCACCAAAACATCCTGAAGAGGTTCAAAAATTATATGTATGTGCCACACAAACACAGTCGAAAGAAAGAAGGAAAAATTGAAGTGGTTTTTGCAGAACAAATTCCTGAATTTCCAATAAATCCCTCAGGACTCTCACAAAATACAGACAGGTCCTCTAGTTGCTACAGTGGAGCTAGTTGCAAAATGGTAAAAAGCCTCTTACTTTGGAGACAATGAGGAGAGGCAAAGAAACACTTAATGAGAGCCAAGCAGCAGCAAGTACATGGCACAACCTGTATGCCTCAAAGGTTTTGTTATAGCAAAACAATGCAAGGTTTGAGGATTTAGAAGTTACACTGCTTCTGGAGCAGTGCTGAAAAGCAATACTAATAGAGAGTTCCTAGAAAAAAGGCTATTGTAAAAACCAAGTGGCAACAATGGTTTGCATTCACACATTCTCAAACCACAGAACCTTAGGGGTTGGAAGGGACCTGCAGAGTAAATGTATTAAAATATGAAGTATTAGGTTTTGAAGGACTTGTTCCATTCTCTTCAAAGTTACATAAGGCAAGATCTCATTGCCCTCTACAACTACCTCAAAGGAGGTTGGAGTCAAGTGGGGGTCAGTCTCAGAATGCTCAGTGTGACAGGACAAGAACAAAAGGCTTTGAGTTGTGCCAGATGAGGTTCAGATTGGATATTAGGAACAATTTCTTCCCAGAAAGGGTTCTCAGGCACTTAAACAGGCTGCCCAGGCAGCAGGCAGAGTCACTATCCCTGGAAGGATTTAAAACATCCACGGATGTGGTGCTGAGCAATGTGGTTTAGTGGCAGTAGCCTAGCAGCAGTGGTGGGATTGTGAGCTCTGGGTGAGATGCTGGGACTTCTCGAACTCAAAGGTCTCTTCCAACCTCAACAGTCCTATAATTCTATATAAACACAGGTTAACACCTTAACCACCCAATGTACTTCTGAATGTAGAATCTTCAGCTGTTGGCTTTTGTACAGTGAATTCTACGGCAAAAGAAAAACACCCTTTCAAATGAGAACATATACACTTGAACACTTAAATGTACCTGAGTCACTTGCTGACCCATGATCATTAATCACAGTTGGGAGTCCTGGGATGGGCTGAGTAGTAAGGTACCAAACAGCATGTAGAACATCAGTTGCATGGATTCGGTTGTGATCTTTGATACAAAGCAAATTACTCTGTTAGTAAACCTGAAGAATATTTCCAACAAAGGGAGATCAGCACCATCTAGTGGGTACCATTCAACAGAGCACAGACAAATCAAACGTTACCACAAACATGAAAAACTGCTGAAAAATAGTTCTGTAAATGCTGTTTTACGAAAGGTGAATCACGTTCCGTGATTTGTCTCACACCAGCCAAGAAAGGGAAAATAACAGAGAAGCAGTGGGGTCCGCAATGGAGGAAACTTTGCAAACAAAGTGTTACACAAAGAGCCTGCACTACCAGCTCCAATCCTTTACTCCAGTGGTTGCCTTCTGCTACTTGAATGTCATCAGGTAAACATGCCCTGTTGATCTCTAATTAGAATGTAAACAGTGGTATAGCCTCATCTACTTCTGCAGCTAGATTTGACCTAGCTTCTAAAAGCAAGGCAGGTAACACTTACCTGACTCTACTTAAGCAAACTTAGGCGCTGCTGGGAATTTTTACTTACAAGGAATCTCTCGGTATCCACATTCCAAGGCATGAAAGTAGTTCATAAATTCCCTCACTGGTATTTTAAAGGTTTCAAAGAGTCCCATGTCTTCAAAAAGCCTGTATGATACCTGAGAAGAACCAAAACACATTGCTAACCAGACCAGAAAACTTCTCAAAAGTACATATAATATAAAAGCCGTTCTGATGATTTTACCCCATGCAAACCTGCTTTCCTGATAGTTTTTCTCAAGTACATCTGCAGCTATCTGTATTTCCACAGGGATGTGGATAGCCAAACACACAACCTGTGAGTACCAAATGGTCCTCCTCATTCCTTCCTTACACTCTTCCAGATACTATTCTCTTCCTTTCAGGCACACGGATCTCCCAGATTTTACAAGTACCTCAGGAAAACACACACATAAAGGAAGATCACAGAATCACCAGGGTTGGAAGAGACCTCAAAGATCATCAAGTCCAACCTGTCACCACAGACCTCATGACTAAACCATGGCACCAAGTGCCACATCCAGTCCCCTCTTGAACCCTTCCAGGGATGGTGACTCAACCACCTCCCTGGGCAGCACATTCCAATGGTCAATTACTCTTACTGGGAAGATCTTTGTCCTCACCTCAAGCCTAAACTTCCCCTGGCACAGCTTGAGACTGTGTCTCCTCTTGTTCTGGTGCTGGCTGCCTGGGAGAAGAGACCAACAACCTGTGTCTACAACCTCCCTTCAGGTAGTTGTAGAGAGCAATAACGTCTTCCCTGAGCCTCCTCTTCTCCAGGCTAAGCAACCCCAGCTCCCTCAGCCTCTCCACACAGGGCTGTGCTCCAGACCTCTCCCCAGCCTCGCTGCCCTTCTCTGGACATGTTCAAGTGTCTCAATATCCTTCTTAAATTGAGGGGCCCAGAACTGGGCACAGTACTCAAGGAGTGGTCTAACCAGTGCTGAGTACAGAGGCAGAATGACCTCCCTGCTCCTGCTGGCCACACTATTCCTGATGCAGGCCAGGAGGTCTTTAGTATTTTGGCAAAAAAGAAAAAAAGGAAAAAAATGCCCACAAACTTCTTCAAGAAGAACCCATGAAACAAATCAAATCTCAGAAAAAGGGAGAGCAAGTGAAAGAATGATAAAAGTGCAGGACATTTTGGATCC
Organism: Melanerpes formicivorus; assembly: GCF_026170545.1. Classification (NCBI taxonomy): domain Eukaryota; kingdom Metazoa; phylum Chordata; class Aves; order Piciformes; family Picidae; genus Melanerpes; species Melanerpes formicivorus. Next base: position 7,632,710 of record NW_027142360.1, on the reverse strand, counting down.
TTTGCATTATTTCCTTTTACTTTTTGGGAGTGAAACGGCACAAGTGACTTCTCCAGCAGGATTTCAGAAGCAGCAAGAGGCTTAGGAAGCAGAGCTGCTGCAAGGGTTCCTGCAGAGAAATATGAGAGGAGACATCCAGGAGAGGATAGATTGGATGGAAGAATGTGATAGATGACTGAGAGGCTGTCCAGGAGAGGTGAATGCTCAGCAATGTAGACAGTAGCTGCTGCAAAATGGACACTTTTGAAGACAAGTTTAAACTTGATCTATAGAATAATTGGATCATAGTAAAATTATTGCCTGACCTTTTCACTTCCATGATTTGGAACCTTTCAGTGTCTTTCCTTATTTACTGCTGCTAGCTAAATTCTATCCTTTTGATACCGTCTGCCTGGTAACCATCTGCCCAAAGCGAAGAAATGCGAAGCATATTTGGAATGATGAGTACTGGAGCCATCAGAAATAGTTACAAATGATGTTTTGTATTTTACAGCTGAATGTAAATCAAGCAGCTCTCCATACCAGTTGCTTTCTGCATAGTGTGTATATAAATCAGGATCTGTAGCTGCACCTAAAATTTAATGAAGATAAATCTCAAATATTCTACCACTGTGGATTTTTACAGTAAGAATAATGAAAAAGGATATGAATTTGCAGCATTATTGACCTTCCCTCCCACCTCTCCTCCTAATCATTTCCTACCAGGAAAGGTCTGTGTGTGAACTAACTCTGGTAAAGTATTCCAATAGGCAGTGATGACGCAGAGACAGGGTGAGTGTGGTGTCTGACATCATTGCCCCTTTTAGTTACAGATATTTGACAGTTGGGGTTCTGCTGCTGGCCCCAGCTCTTACTTCTGCTCCTATCATAATTGTAAAAGTGCCACTAGCAATGCAGTCAAAAAAATCACTGCTGGTGGTAATTTCTCTTTCTGGTCATGGCTGTTGGCCACAAAGTGAAAAGTTCTTTGTGGCAAAGGAGCTAAGAAACTACTGAATTACAGTGCTCTGGAAGCTGTGAGCTTAGAATAAAAGGCAGGCTGAGTAGAACCCAAAACTTCATGCTTTGAAAACCCCAAGAGATTCTCCTGTTCTGAGGCAGAGTGAAGAGATGGACTTCATGCATAATTTGGACTAGAAACTGCACAGAATTCTGTATATCTCTCTTGAATCATGGCTGAAGTAAACAAGCCAGGATCCAAACTTTCACCTACGTAAGGATGAGGCATTTCACACTCTAGTCTTAAATCACTAAATGGAAAGCATCATATTTCCAGCAAAATATCTCTGTATGAAAAGAGAAGGTATAAAGAAATATTTGTTTGCAGGATCACACCTCACCAGTCTACACTACTGATGCTAGAGAAGTATCTTACATTAAACATGTAGTAAAAGCATGCTTTCTCTCCCCCTGGACTTCAAGGGGTGGGAAAAGCAGTTGAAAAGAAGTGAGGCTGACTGTGATGGATACACATGATAGCTCAGTCCAATGCCTTGGAATAAAATGGAATTATTCTCTGTGATCATTAGGAAAAAAACCAACACAACCAAACCTCAAAACCTGTGAAGTTGTGTTCATTCATTGCTCTGAACAAACTGGTTTTAATCACTTCTTTTAAAATCCTCCCCTCCTAAATCACATACAGCTTCATGAGTTCCATGGGACTTAGCATCAGGCTGAGTGGGGTGCCCTCACAGTCAGGGTATAGTCTCTGTTGCCAGGGACAAGCCCAGGGGAAAATCCAATGGCTGCCAGGCATTTGGCAGTGGGTGCTCCATACTGCCTCTTAAATCCAGCCTCCACTTTCTGCTTTTCTCTGCAACAACTGCTAGTGCTTGAATGAATCATAACTCAGACACTTCTGGTGGTGCTGCCTGAAGAAGGCCATGCACTTCTCCCAGATGATTCCTAATGAAAGCTGTTTTGGAAGAGAGGATTGTTATTCACATGTAGCTCCTCTCTTCTGTGTTGCAGGCACACATAACTGGCTCTTGTTGGAGGACACATGCAAAGTTCAGGTTAGTGGTTCCCTGCTTGTTTGCAGACAACACCTTTGCACTCCTTTTTGGTCTCTTGTATTTGCTTTCTTCAAATGTGTGTTTATGTCAAGTTCTTAGCAGCCACTCTCTGTCTCTGACATACACTTCTCACCAGGGCTGCTGTGAAGATCCTGGGAATATCACATCCCCCAAGGACCGACTTCCTTCACTCCTTCATATAACAGCTGCACTTTCTGCAGAAGCCATGCATAATGACAGGATGACCAAACATTACTCTTGGTACTACCTAGGGACCAACTTACATGCACTGCAGTGATGCCAACCCCACTTTGACACTGGTTGCATACTGAAAGCACAGGAGAACCACAAGCATCTCTTGCCTCTATGGGCCCAGCAAAGAAAGACAGAGACCTGGATTTCAGCCTCTTCTTTTTCATTTAATTTTGTAAGAGCTGTAAGAAGAGTGTTAAGTGATAGGATGAGGGGGAATGGATTGAAGCTGCAAGAGAGTAGATTTAGACTGAATATTAGGAAGAAATTCTTTACAGTGAGGGTAGCAAGATGCTGGAACAGGTTGCCCAGGGAGGTCATGGATGCCCCCTCCCCAGAAGCATTTGAGGCCAGGCTGGATGAGGCCTTGAGCAAGCTGGTCTGGTGAAATGTGTTCCTGTCCGGGGCAGAGGGGTTGAAACAAGATGACATTTAAGGTCCTTTCCAACCCAAACTATTCTATGGCTCTAGGTGTGAGTGAAGATACTGTCTAACTTTACAGCTCCAACTCAATTGGAGATGTCATTCCTTTCTGCAATGAGGTTGGTATGAAAATTCCTCTCTAACCCCTATTGTGTATATCCGTTAGTGTCACTTTTGGAGTGCTTGCCACTGTAATTTCCACAGATGTTTTTATGGCTGCTGACTGATTTTTTTTTTTTTTTTTACAAGTCTAAATGATTTTAACATTTAGAAAAGAAGAAACAGACATCTTAAGCAGCTTGAAAGATGCTAAGCCAGCACTTGCTTTCTAAACCGAATGCTTCCCTAGAGGCACGTGTCAACGCTTCTTTGCTCTATCTCATAAATTTAACCCAGCAAGACAAACATAGTTAATTCAGCTTGTTAATTTACTCTTTTTTTAATGGATGAGTCCATTTAATGGCAAAATACAAGAATAAATCACTGGAGCTTTTGTTTTCTTTTGCTTATAACATCCCAGGATTTAATAATTATGCAAGAAAAGGACAATACTTTTGGCTGGAGAAAAAAAGAATTATTAATTTTAGTTCTCTTTTTCAAAATTCATTTGTTGGGACCGTTTGCAGCCCACAAAGCCAACCAGATCCTGGGCTGCATCAGGAGAAGTGTGGCTAGCAGGTCGAGGGAGGTGATCCTCCCCCTCTACTCAGCCCTGGTGAGACCCCACCTGGAGTACTGTGTCCAGTTCTGGAGCCCCTATTACAAGAGGGATGTGGAGGTGCTGGAACGTGTCCAGAGAAGGGCCACAAGGATGATCAGAGGGCTGGAGCACCTCTCCTATGAGGACAGACTGAGGGAGTTGGGGCTGTTCAGTAAATATGAGCATCTGTGTCTAAGTCTACAATTAGCAAGTTCTGCTGCTGTGGAGCTATGTGTTTGCAATCTTAATTTCAGTAGGGAATTTCCTAGCCAGGTCTTCATGAGGAGAAGTGTGGCCAGCAGGTCAAGGGAGGTGATTCTCCCCCTCTACTCTGCTCTGGTGAGACCCTACCTGGAGTACTGCGTCCAGTTCTGGAGCCCCTATGACAAGAGGGATATGGAGGTGCTGGAACAGGTCCAGAGAAGGGCCACGAGGATGATCAGAGGGCTGGAGCACCTCTCCTATGAGGACAGACTGAGGGAGTTGGGGCTGTTCAGTCTGCAGAAGAGAAGGCTCTGAGGTGACCTAATTGTGACCTTCCAGTATCTGAAGGGGGCCTACAAGAAGGCTGGGGAAGGACTTCTCAGGATCTCGGGTGGTGATAGGACTAGGGGGAATGGAATGAAGCTGGAGGTGGGGAGATTCAGGCTAGATGTGAGGAGGAGGTTCTTCACCATGAGAGTGGTGAGACCCTGGAATGGGTTGTCCAGGGAGGTGGTCGAGGCCCCGTCCCTGGAGGTGTTTAAGCCCAGGCTGGATGAGGCTCTGTCCAGCCTGATCTAGTGTGGAGTGTCCCTGCCCATGGCAGGGGGGTTGGAACTAGATGATCCTTGTGGTCCCTTCCAACCCTGAATGATACTATGATACTATGATACTATGATTTGAGCAGGCAGTGGAAAGAACTACAGGATCTGTATTTAATGAACAAGGTTGAACTTTCTATATTCAGCTTTTAAGGAGTGAGAGTTATTACAAATAACTGTTACAGAAAACATTGAATTTTGATCACAAGTATTATCTATCAAAGCTTCTCTAAATGTTGAATTTTGATCACAAGTGTTATCTAGTAAAGCTTCTCTATTGTATTTTCACAAGCTCCATTTTGTGGTACTGCAAAATGGGTAGCATGTTCAGAACCTGTGCAAAAAGCAGATGTTGGGGAAGAGTGTGGAGCTTTAGGGAAAATTGAGAGAGTCACAAGGGAATTGTCCTGAGAGGTACAGAGCTTCATGGAACATGGCAAAGTGCTTAAAACCTACAGAGGTACCCATGGAAAAGCAAGTCAAATTTTGGCTCATCCAAACTGTTGTTTACACCATTATAAAAACCTCTTTTTTCCCCCTTATGTTTCATTTATCATTCTGTTATTATTCTATTAGGAAGCAAAGCGATCAATATGATCTAGAAGAGCAACTGAACCACACACTCACTGCCTTGCTCAAGAGTCTCAGTAATTATCACAGAATTTGTATCAATATCCACATCCAGCTATAATGGCCTATGTCTTTAAAATTAACCTAGAGAGCAGTCAGGCTGGTTAAACACAGATGTTACTTGCCAAGCTACAGAACAATAAAAGGCAGACCACAGAAGAAATGTGAATTCATGCTGTGGTTTTCCTGGTTGCCACTGGATAATTGAATCTTGCTGAATAATAGTTAGCCCCCAAGGAAACAAAACTTGATATGGAATCCTCTGGAGCTTGCAGCACCAAGATGTGCCTGACACACTAACCTCTGTGTTTGTGGGGAGTGTTAATTGGCCCACATGATATCAATTAACACAATCTCTTCTTTCCAGCATTCATCACTACACAATGCCTTGTAAAGTGATACTGATGAGTCAGAGCCTCTTTTATTTCCACCCCCCTCCTCCCCACCTTTCCATCCTAAGTAATAATAATTGCCTCTCCAGTTTAATAGACTTCAATAGTTAAGTAAAAATGGCTGATTTGTCAGTGTGCCAGGAAAAGGAGCATAGCAGAGAAGAAAGCTTAGTCAGGAAGGTGATTATGGAAGTGATACTAATCATCTTGGGTGGAGATGGGTTGTATCAGTAACTGCAGAAGGGGATGAAAAACCTCTAGCTGAAAGAAAGACTAGTGCTCTCACATCCAGATTCATAGTAAATTAGTCTTCCCTATGATATGAATTTACTATCAAAGTGCTAAGTGTTTAAAGCTGAGGGAATATAGTGAGGACTTCTTTTTCCCTGACTTCCTTGCCTACTTGCACTGCCTGACTGAAATCTCCAGTACAAGAGAACACAAGTGACGTATTTCTTGCATCAGCTGAATATATTCACTGCTTATCTCTCCCATGATGAACTCCATGAGAAATTCTTTCACAAAGAACTTAGGAAAGGGTGGCAACACTTCCTGCAGACTGAAGAGTGCATTCAGCAAGGTTCATGTAAACTCCATGGCAGAGAGCAGAAGGCAAACTAGGCGTGTGGTTTTTCCATTCACACTTTTAAACAGAGAAGTTTAAAAGTAAGGAATGTAATGAGAGTTAATGTTACCATTTCTGAATTAGGGAGCAGGGATCACAATTCATTGGATGAGCAGCTTGTAAGGACAATGAATCCTAACACTACTTTGCCTGAATCTGTCATTAGTCCAGATAAGATATCCTTCTTACCTGACTGAGAATACGACCACATTTCTTTCCAATTTTTTCCACCAAATCAAAGATTGGGAAGTTCCAACTATTTAGCTGCTCCATCAGAGGATCCAAGTTGTCCATCACCAGAGGTTCAGGAGCAAGTACAGGCTTGTCCTATGCCAGAAATGAGAATAAAGAGGGATTTTAGTTCTGCAAAGCAACTTGTGCTAAAATGTATGCTCTTAAAAGCTAGGGTCACATCAGCATCATCTGTAAGTAGATGGCACTTTACTCAGCTCAGAGAGATGTCCCCATTTTTACCAGCCCTGCAGCTAGTTGCTCTCCTTTATAATTTGTTTCACATGAATGAATAGGAAATTCTGAAGAAGAAACATCAGTCTCTGAACTTATCCATGAGACACATTCCCTTGTTCATTCATGGGAATAATTCATTCATTTCCAAGGGAGTCTGTCGTCTTCATTGTATAATTTGCTGCAGTACTGAGGGAAAAGCACTCAGTTTCTGCTTCCACCTCAGGACCCACTTATTACAGTCTAACATGGCTAATGGGGCTCAGTCCAGATGATGAAGACCCTTACCTCTTAAACTGAAACTACCTGCTTTTTAAGGTCTGCAAATAAAAGATAGATTATGACCCTCCTTCCACATTTCTCCCTGTATATTTCCTTGAATTTCATGATTACTAAGAAACTGTAGAGAGAAATGCCAAAACATCTGCAGAAAAAATGCCTTCTCTCAGCATGTCCAGCTCCAACAGATTACAATAAATTTTTCAAGAGCTCATGCCAACTTACATTTATTAAGTCAGTTGTACAACAGGCTGTGGAAGCTTACAGTTAAATACAGTAGACATGAGAAGATCAGGACTGCCATGTTCTCATACACCAACAATAATATCATGCAGACAAGTGTTAATTTGTTTTAAAATAAGGACCACCGAATGGATTAGCCAAGATTGCAAGGCCACTGAGAAGCTGAAGTAGCTGAATAGGAAGATGATAGATCATGCTGGTAGTCTGAGAAGATGATTTCTCTTCCTTCCAATTCATTCCCTTTAAAGGCAACACAAACACAGAAGCCAAACATTTCAGAAATGCCTAATGCCAGATTCAGAATATTGAGTTTATTCATCAAAACAGACTGCTAGTGTTTCACAAATGGCCAGTTCTTAGCAGCTCTCACACGGTTCAATGGACCCTTTGGATTCTTGAAAGTCATTCCTCCTGCTGCAAGGTAAAAGCCTGCCACAATTGTTGCTTAAAACCATGGTCATGATCTTTACACAGCCCTAGGGTTGTTTGGGTCTTTTTTGGTGGGGTTTTGAGATTTTTGTTGGTTTGTGGTGGGGTTTTTTACTGTTGTTGTTTTGATGTTTACCCCCCATCCCCCCGCCCAGTATCATTATATGCTCAGTCACTTGTGCAAGTGGAACTTAAACAAGCTACCTCAGGTGGTATCAAGGGATGAAGAATGATGGTCTCAGGGGTGTATGTCCTACAGACGGATCCCTTCCGCGTCTGCTCTTTGGAGCAATCTGTCTCATCATCATTCTGTACAATATCGCTGCTGTCACTGTTGTTGGTCTCGTAGTCAGAAGTGGCTTGCGCAGGATCATCTACAACAAAAATCGCAAACCTTGTTGCCTGAACAGTGAGGATGGCATGACAGTCATCCTGTGACCTTCTGAATCAAAGGAACAGGATCTCTGACTCATAATACATATGTGCTGCTTGGCTGGGTCCAGAGTCAGACAATCTGTGCAAAGGCATTAAAAGCATGTACCCTGCAGAGTGTAAAAAATGGGATCTGGGATTGAAGAGAGAAGGACTTTGAGGACCATTATTTGAGCCGAATTGGCTAGGTGAGGCAAACCATATTTCCTTTATATTTTAATCCTATTCTTCATCAGTATTTTGCAGATGATATACATACAAAAAGGAAAGGAGCCTCAAAGACATCTTCTACTGTCTCACCTGCAGAAATATCTGTCCTTTCAGTGAACGATGATTGAGTTTTAAGGGTTGAGGAGTTTTATGATGGACAAAGAATTACCTGTTCTGTTCAGGGTGTGTGTGGTACCATCATTTCTATCTAGTGTCCCATCACCAGCTTCTATTTGGTTATAAGGTCTGCCACAGCTGAAATACATCAAGAAACATGCACAATATAAAGAACCCTGTGCATTAGCCAGTCTTATGTAAAATGGTGTCCTGCTGACAGTGTAAGATTATGTCATACAGTATAAACCATGGTACAGGGTGCACTCTCCAGAAGACAAGTTGTATTGGAAGTCAGGAATGTAATAAAAACCAAACCAAACCAAACCCAGAAAAACCTTGTATTAACTGGCCACCACCCTTAAATTTGTTTTGCCAACAGTAAGCCTACATCAGGTGATTTAAATAATTAATTTTTTATTCTTGAAGTTTATCAGTACCAAAAAAACCAACCAAACAATATCCCCTGGTTTTATATTACAGCTGCCCTATAAACATGAATTAAAATGATGACAATGTGCCAGAGTGGCATACAATCCTATATAATTGAATTTGAAAACAGTCATCATGTGGCTTTGCTCTCCTTTTCTTGCTCCAAATCTGAATATGGTCACCTTAAAGAGGGCAAAAAGGTGTCCTGCTCTTACTTGAATGACAAGATACCAAAGAGATCAGAACCACAGGGGTGTTTTTGACAGAACAGGAGGTGAATGATCTGGCATCCAGACATTTAGCAGTGAAACTAGAAGTCAGAGCTTGCTTCATCATTCCCAGGACAGAAAGACATTGTGGGAGGGATCACAACATCTTGGCCTTTCCAAATGACAAGCTCTTCCCTTCTATAAAAATGATTTATTCCCTGTGTGGGATTCCCTTTAAGCCCTAAATGTGAATTCAATACCAGCTGCAACATTTCAAATTACAATGACCCAATACGACTGAGTCTGAGACATGAAGGAACAATCATGTATCATGAAAATCTTGAGAGAACTTAACCAATCTGAAGCTTCATATAGCACTGTAAAATCTAGCCATGAAAAACAGATGCTTTAACATTTCTTTATCTGGTTTGAGTCAGCATTTTGTGGCATATCTCATATGTAACTATCACAAAATTATTTTGATTAGTCCAACCTTGTACTAGAAGCTTGCCATACAACAATGGCTGAAATCCTATGCCAGCTGGCTTTTGACTGAACCACCCAAAGACTGTTATAGACTCCTAGAATCAGTGAACACTAGAGATTGGAAGGAAATTCCAGAGATCATCAAGTCCAACCCCCCTGCCAAAGCAGGATCACTTAGGGTAGTCCGCACAGGAATGCATCCAGGTGGGTTGTGAAAGTCTTCAGAGAAGGAAACTCCACAACCTCCCAGGGCAGCCTGTTCCAGGGCTCTGTTAGCTTCATTGTAAAGAAGTTTCTCCTCATGTTGTGGTGAAACCTACATTCAAGTTTGTATCCATTGGCCCTTGTCTTATTACTGCACAACACCAAAAAGAGCTTGGCCTCCTCCACTTGACACCCACCCCTCAGACACTGATTCTCTTTTCTCCAGACTAAACCTCCCCATGTCTCTCAGTCTCTCTTCATAGGGGAGATGCTCAGGTCTCCTAATCATCCTCATGGCTCTCTGTAGGACTCTCTCCACCATGTCTCTGTCCCCCTTGAACTGGGGAACCAAAATCTGACACATTTTATTCCAGGTGTGGTCTCACCAGGGCAGAGTAGAGGGGGACCGTAGACCTGCTGACCACACTTTTCTTGATGCAGTCCAGGATACCACTGGCACTCTTGGCCACAATAGCACATTGCTGTCCCATGGAGAACTTGCTCTCCACTAGGACTCCAAGGGCTTTCTCTATGGAGATGCTTTCCAGAAGGGCAGCCCCTAACCTGTACTGGTGCCTATTGTTATTCCTACCCAGACGCAGGATCCTACACTTATCTTTATTCTGGGGTTTGGTAATGCCCTGCAAACATTATGAATTCCTGTGAGAACTGTAAATAAAAAACCAAATCTGTATACAATGATACTTATAATGCATAGCCAAGCAAATAAATCTTGCATCACTGAGGTTTATAAAAAGAGATGAAAACCAAATATTACTTTCTTTCTCCCATACTCCTTGTGGTTCCATAAGGTTAATACTAAGAAGCCAAAAATGTATCACAGTATCACCAAGGTTGGAAGAGACCTCAAGGATCATCGAGTCCAACCTGTCACCACAGGCCTCATGACTAGACCATGGCACCAAGTGCCACATCCAATCCCCTCTTGAACACCTCCAGGGATGGTGACTCCACCACCTCCCTGGGCAGCCCATTCCAATGGCGAACAACTCTCTTGGTGAAGAACTTTCTCCTCACCTCGAGCCTAAACTTCCCCTGCTGCAGCTTGAGACTGTGTCCTCTTGTTCTGGTGCTGGTTGCTAGAGAGAAGAGACCAACCCCTTCCTGGCTACAACCATCTTTCAAGTAGTTATAGAGGGCAATGAGGTCTCCCCTGAGCCTCCTCTTCTCCAGGCTAAACAATCCCAGCTCCCTCAGCCTCTCCTTGTAGGGCTTGTGCTCGAGATCTCTCCCCAGCCTTGTTGCCCTTCTCTGGACACGTTCAAGTGTCTCGATGTCCTTCCTAAACTGAGTGGCCCAGAACCGGACACAGTAAGGGAGAAAGAGAGCCTTTGATTGGTTGCAATGCTACAAGGCTTTTGCGTCACTATGAGAGTGCTTCTTTATTTCTAGAACATATGCAAACTCACACTGATTTAATATGTATGGTCCACATAAAACATTGAATATGCATGGCCCACATACACCAGTATTAAAATCCCTGAGTTACCTAGCAGAATGCTTGAAATCTGTTCTACGTCAGAAGTAAACGTGCCCATGCAACTCTAACTCAACTCCCTTCATGCACAGGCATTAAAATGTACTTCTTAATCATGGGATTGTTTCACATTTTCTCCCACAAACCTCCTACAAGTTCTTTTAACAGCATTGCCTGGCATGTATTCTTGTTCAATGTGATTTTCAAACTTTGCTGCCCTACCACATTTCAGTTTGTAATAATTAAGAAAGAAAAAAAAGCACAGGAAAACTGTGTCTTGAGGCCACTGATTTAAAACAATCAACTCATACCAAGAGATCATTTCCCCTGTTGTTTCTGTTGGGGAAGGGATTAGTTTGGTAGTGACAGTCGTTTGCTGGCTTGGTATTGTTTCCTAGCAAGGCTTTTTTATTGGAGGTAGGAAATGTAGAGGATCGTACACAATGAAGACCAGACCACGTGAAAGCTCAAACATTGAGAGATTTATTTCCAGTGTTTGATAATTTAACTCTCTTGGCTTGTCTCAGGCAGTTAATTTTGTTTTGGTTTGCTTTGTGGTTTTTTTGCTGGTTTTGTATTGTTTGATTTTTTTACTGTGCTTATATTACGAAGGGGTGCACTATTTATGTACTCGTGGTCCATCTTGCTTCTGTGGATAGGACATCTCTGTATACTAATGGCTAGAAATGTTGGAGTGCTTGTGATTTTTCAATAGATATTAAAGGAGCAGTGACTATTAGTTTAAATAATGGGTTGTTTTTTTCCTTTTTTTCCCAAACAATCAGCAAAGTTTGTGCCAGCAAATCTGTAATGTTTACACAGTCTAAGGAAATTAAGAAGCTAAACATGCTATGCAACCTAGATAGCCTTTAAAAGAAGGCTTCCAGCAATCACTGGCAGCACTTAAAGTAATAATATGTAGGCACTGTTTAAAGTTTCACAGGAGCAATATTAAACAGCAGCATATTTATGGTGTATCTTTTATGTGTAATAGAGTTTTCCATTCAAATGAATCCCTGCAAGCCCCAGTTTTGAATACCTTTGGAAAACTTTTAAAAGCGCTTACATTTCTATTTGGTCACCTAGGTAACACCTTACAAGCCTGCTAGAATCCTAGTCTGAAGTCCAGTGAGGATGACTCCCTTGAGCAAACTTGCCATTTCAGTTTTCACTTTCTCACACCCACTTCCTAGACCTGCACAAACATACTGAGACACATCCAAAGCCACATGACTGAAGCTAGAAGCAAATAAAATATTTCCAAAGACAGAAGAATAGAATAGAAAGATAGAATAAACCAGGCTGGAAAAGACCTTCGAGATCATCGCATCCAACCTATCATCCACCACCACCTAATCAACTAAACCATGCAACCAAGCACTTCATCAAGTCTCCTCCTAAACACCTCCAATGATGGTGACTCCACCACCTCCCTGGGCAGCCCATTCCCATGGGCAATCACTCTCTCTCTGTGGAATTTCTTCCTAACCTCCAGTCTAAACCTCCCCTGGTGCAGCTTGAGACTGTGTCCTCTTGTTTTGGTGCTGGTTGCCTGGGAGAAGAGACCAACATCCGCCTGGCTACAACCTCCCTTCAGGTAGTTGTAGAGGGCAATGAGGTCACCCCTGAGCCTCCTCTTCTCCAGGCTAAGCAACCCCAGCTCCCTCAGTCTCTCCTCATAGGGCTTGTGTTCCAAACCCCTCACCAAGATCGACTATCTGCTTAACCTGGTGGCTGAACTGAAGGATTGGTAGACTTAGAGCTGTAAGGGAATGCAGAAGGGAGATGAACTTGGGTAACCAGGCTCTCCAGGCTCCCCCAGCAGAGGCTGGTTATCCAAAAAGCAGTGGGGAATGGACACAGGTTGCTCTAAAGAGATGCAAAGTAAAACCTCCTTGCCTCCCCTCACCTTTCCCACCGCCCTTGGAAAACAAGTATGGGGCACTGGAGGTCAAGGGTGAGGTGATTCTATTGCTGGAGGACACACCATCTGGGGTTTACCCTAAGGCTAAACAGCCTAAGGCAAAACAGCCTAAGGTTAAACAGCCTTCCCCCAGCATCAGGACTTGTTCCCTCATAAAAAGGAGGAAAACTTGCTAACATTCACCCCAGTCTCAGATGGCATGCTGCCCACTGGCTAGCCAACAATCACAAATCACTCCTTACGATGACCAAAAGCAGCTTCTCAAGATATCCTTGAAACTGCACTGGAACAGCCTTCTAAATACCAGTGCTTCCCACTACTCTGAATTGCAAACTCCAGTAACCTCATTTAGCAACTGAGTCCTATTCAAGAAGACAAGCAGAGCAACTTTCTTTCCAAAATGTTGATTTTACAGAGCAGGACTGCCTGTTCTACCACTGGGCTACTTGAAAGTGTAAAATTAAACTGTGTTACTGTAATTCCTAGCAGGAGAAAGAACCTGGCTGCAGAGGATTTCTGATAAAAATCCCAGTGCCACATAATCTGAATCTGCTGGGGAAGGACAGGACCTACTCCTTCTGAGAGAGAGTTCAGTATTACACAGACTTCAGGCATTGTTGCCATACCTTTACCAAAAGGTCAGCAGCTTTTAAACCCTAAGATTTTTTTAATCAAACGTCAGATGCCTTGCATGAAAGACTTGGCCTGTGACACGAAAGTGACTGTTGATGTTAAGGGCATGGTGTGAGAAACACAAATTGTTAACATGAAATCCTACTTTGAGAACTGCAAGGTTTTGGCAAAGGCTTTATGAACCAGACTCTGCATCTGACATGAATAAAAGCGAAAAAGCAGTCAACCATCTTGCATTGCAAAAGTGCTTTGTAACATCAATCTACACAATCACTCATGAACTCAGAACTGTTTGGATATGGTGAAACATCAACCAAAAATACCACAGCAAATCACAAAAATGTTTGTGTTGGCCAAAAGAACTTCTTTGTGAGAACAAAATGAACTGATTCCAATGCATGCCATGTTACTATCTTACCTGCTGCAGATGACAGAGGGTCTGATAATAGGGTCTGACAAGCTAGGTGCACTCTGAGTAGAAGTTAAGACTTTGTGTGGCTTTAAGCTTTTCTTGGTGTCAGTATCAGTAGAATCTGGAAATGACACAGAAGATACTTTTCCAGTAGGACTTGTGGCAGGTGTCCCCTGAATTGGTGAATGGCACGGGGAGGTGAGAGGTGAAATATTTGGTGGGACACCTGGCAAGAGAAAAGAGTCTCATCAATTAACAGAAGTGACAGATGATTGCATGAGTTGACTGCACAGTAATACTCCTCTTGAGAGGATACCAGCATAGCTTCCAAATAGGAAGATAAGAGAAAACCCTCCTCTACTAGGAGCCAAGGCCAATGCTGTCACACAGAGATGAAACTCCACTGATATCAGCCACCACTACCCGCTGAAGATCTGCTTCAAAATATGAAGCATATTCTCCCTGTTGCATAGGATGCACTATCTAGCAGGTGTGAAATGAAAGGCATGTGTTCATAGCATGACTATTGGTATTAAGATGGACCTGCCGCTTGTTAACAGAAAAGGACTTGTAGGAAATGTAACAGTTGGAGGCCATCTTGGGCTTAGTGACCATGAAATAATAGAGCTGTTGATCCTTGCAGAAGTAAGGAGGAGGGTTAGCAAATCTGTCGCCTTGGACTTCCATAGGACAGCCTGTTTCAGAAGACTGTCAGTGTCCCTTTGGAGGCCATCCTGAAGGACAAGGCAGCTGAGGAAGGCTGGGTGCTCTTCAAGAAGGAAATGTTAAAAGCACAGGAGCAGGCTGTCCCCATATGCCAAAAGACAGGAAGCAGGGAAGAAGGCCAGCCTGGAGAGCTTCAGCTGGAAATCAGGGACAAAAGGAGAGTTTATGCCTTTGGAAAAGGGGATGGGCCACTCAAGAAGACTACAACAATGCAGTGAAGCTATGCAGGGAAAAAATTAGAAGGGTCAGAGCCCAACTGGAACTCAATCTAACTATTGCTGTAAAAACCAATAACAAATGCCTCTATGAAATAACAACAAAAGGAGGACTAGGGAGAACCTCTAATCCTTTACTGGATGCAGAGGGCAACATTGTGACTAAGGATGAGGAAAAGGCTGAGGTACTTAATGCCTCCTTTGCCTCAGAACCCTAATGGTGCCATTTGTGCATTCCTCACAGGTTTTGGCATTAGTCTTGTGCTGCTTGAGTTTATTTTTCATTATCTGCTGCTTACTTGCAAACATTACCTGTACCACATGGCATTGTACTCCTGAGCCAGTGTATTAGAAACTGCCAACATTCACATGTGCAAGTACTAGCAAGATGTAGCTCCCTCTCCCTTATTCTGTCTAAGCACCCCTGCCAGGATGAAATGCATCACCCAGCTCAGTACTGCCTTCTTTTTGAATCCACTTTACATCTTCTAGTCTCAGACAGAAAGGTCCCTTTCACAAGAAAGTGTAGAGGTGAAAACATTATCTTAAAAGGAAATGCATGTAGGCTGACTTACCTCCTGTTCATAAGCTTTTAGGAACTCAGAATCAGTTCATTTACTATGTTCATTTCCAAAGCCAAAAGACACGAAGAGCTTAGGAACTTTAACTGGGTTTATGTTTGAAGTGTGCCTACTATCTAAATGGATTCCAGACACAAAAATTATCTTAGAATAAGGCACTATGTTGATCTAAGTTTAAGAAATACTAACCTTGCAGGACATATGTGTACAGTTCCAGTGTTTTTTCCCAATAACTTACTATGATATGAGGTAAAAATATGAGTTACTGTTGACAAATCAGAGTTAAGAATAACCTCTAACAGTTACTAGACTGTAACTTTGAACTATTAAACATCTAAGTTTGATTAGGGTATTTCATCAGGAGACATGTGATATGCATTAATGCTTTAGTTCAATGCAACAAATATATTACACTAGTCTTGAGGCCAGAAACCTACAGCCTACAGAGCAATTAAAAAGTTATCAGATGACTGTGACATATGGAAATTGCTTTAAAATACAGAAAGCCTTTGTTTCACACATACTAATCCTTAGAGAGATCTGCTTTCCATCCAACAAAAATCTTTAAAAGCATTTCACAGTCTGTTAGTTGAAGAGGGAATTGAGTTGGGATTATTATCCATCTTTCAGCTACATGTTACCAGGCATCTTCAGGACCGTTAGAGAATGCAATATAAATGGTCACCTTTCAGCAATTTAAAGCAAGCCCTGGGAATTTAAACAGCACTTTTAACAATAATGTTTCTAATTACAGCTGACTTTCTACTGCTCCTGTCTCTTGAAATACATTTGGTTGTGGGATTTTGTAAAGAGTTAATTTTCCAGGACAGGCAACCAAAAATGAAATGCATTTTTAGGTTCTACAGAAGTTTTACGCATGTGCAATGTTGAAGAAATAGTAACTTCAATGTGATGCAAAATTACACAGGGAAACACTTGAGTTTCCCTCAGCATTTTGCCCTGACAGGTGTAGGTAGCAGCATTTTCAGTCCCTAATGTTTTCATGCACAACTAAAGACATACTTTGTAAATTCACAGATTTTGGCTACATCAGCTTGTACTAAGAATTATTATATACTGCCAAAGGAGTTGGTATAAAAAAAATAATTGATTTTTATTATTGAGTGAAAATTGAAGCAATTCTTTGGTTGGAACATGAAAAAAATCATAACTAAAATTACTCGTAAACAGTCTAAACCATCGAAGTATCAATTCTGTGGATAAAACACTGAGTCAAACTTTTTACTCCTATCAATGCCCCTAGGAATTGGTTGTGATAGAATGGTGCTCTCCTTCCATCAGTTGGGAGCTCAGGTATTTGGGCAACAGAGATGACTATTGACACTTTCTGAAAGCCTAAGAGACTAAACGCAAAATTGACTGCTGGGGGTTAATAAATCTTGTTTTCCAAATATAAAACACTATGCACAAACACTCTGCTTTCAAATTAATCTCTGAATCTCTGAAAATCACAAATCTGTGCTGGGTTTGCTTTGTTCTAAAACAAATTCCTGGATTCTTGGTACTAGACCTTTATCATTTTCCAGGTTCAATTTTACCCATTTGCCTATATGTCTATTACCTTTTAAGGCAATATTGTGTTACTTAATCTTCACTGTGGTATAAGGAAGCGGCTTTGG
Source organism: Melanerpes formicivorus (assembly GCF_026170545.1). NCBI lineage: Eukaryota > Metazoa > Chordata > Aves > Piciformes > Picidae > Melanerpes > Melanerpes formicivorus. The sequence continues at coordinate 7,615,735 of NW_027142360.1, read as the reverse complement.
TACAAGAGGAGATTAAATAAACTCTTCACTTAGAGAAGCAGATGAAATGTGACAGTGCTAGATATGCAGAATAATTGTGCAGCCACATCTTCAAACCCATCTCTAAGCTGGGCTTCTCTGACTTTTCAGATGTCAGGCTTCAGGCATCTATCAATTTCCATCTGATGCCTAGGCAGCCAGTATCTCTGAGTAACATTATCTCAACATTATTTCAAGTTTGGAACTGGACTGATTTAAAAAAGGAAGGCCTGGTGATCATTTTGAATTGCAAGTTAAAGCATGAGTAAATATTACAATATTCTGTAATTTTGCAGAGACGAGAACCTTGTTGACTGTGGATTAAGACTGCTTCATGGTTGCCATTATCAGTAATGAAGCTGCCTTCTCCATTTCTTTCCCTCAGTCCAAACAGGACGTTTTAAAGGCCCAAAAAGCTGAGTAAAAAGATCTATATTTCATCCTCTCTAAAAAATAAGAAAGAACTACTTGGACTTTTTGAATAACAGACAGAGATATATCTCTGAGTCACAATGACTTCGTCATGGATGCGTTTGCATAGGACAGGTCAGTTGCTGCCTACAGCTCTGCATGGCATTATGTAGGTTGTGGTGCTTCAGGAAGCCTGTAAGGCAATACACACAGTTGATCTAACAAATGCTACACAAAACATGCTGTTCTCATCCCTGGTGTAGGGCAGGGAATTACAAGGATATAAATCATAGTATAATTTAGTATTGCACTTACTGCATCATGTCATGACCAGCTCTACAAATCACAAAAGTCAAAACATTTACAAAAGCATCACTGCAGTATTTTAAGCTACTGTTATTGTTTTTTTTTTAAATAAAAGAAATAGTGATATTTATATTGGTGGAAAAACAAGAAAAGACACAGACTGGATAGAGACCAAAAGCAGCTGCATGTGCTAGTCATGGGGAAGGAGCTAAATAATCCTGACAGTTGGACAGATGCTCACTCACCTTGCCGGCTCTGCCTTTTGGCATTCAGGTGGTTGGTAGAAGGCATGGTGTAGGAGGTGGAGAAGGACCTGCTCTTTGTGATTGTCATCAGAATTGAGCTGTTCCAGGAGTCAGTGCTGCAAACCCAGAGTGCAAACAAGCATCATTTGACACAGTAAAAAGCCACAACAGCAGAAGTTAGGAGCAATAAGTATGCAATACTGAGACAACTCAAAATCTGACAAGGAAAACAGCATTTATCTGCTGGCTGAACTGCTATTTGTGAGGCATTAGTGCTGTATTTAGCAAAAATATTTACAATGCAGGCACTCCAAAGCTGGATTTTCTTCAGTGCTGAGGCCTATTCACTTTATTTATGCAAAGAGGTCTTCATTATATTGTTCTGACAGCACAAAGATGCTTAAAAGTTGACTTGAAATAAGTTAAATTTATATTCTCTTTAAATGGCTCCTTACAAAAGCCAGAAGTGCCAGAAGTTCTCAGTGTACACAAAAAAATCAGTCTTGTTGACTTCTTTGCTGCAACCACCAAGGCAGATACCCAGTAACCCTTTAGGCACTGGAAGAGCTCCACAGGCGGCTGGAAGAGGCCTGGAAGAGCACTGCATTGTTGTTACGAGTAGTGTGTCCTTTCTCTGGGTGACATGCTTTAGCCCACTGAAACACATGTTGCATCTCAGAATAGAATAGAATAGACCAGGTTGGAAGAGACCTTCGAGATCATTGAGTTCAGCCATCATCCAACACCATCTAGTCAACTAAACCATGGCACCAAGCACCCCATCCAGTCTCTTCCCAAACACCTCTAGTGATGGTGACTCCACCACCTCCCTGCGCAGCCCATTCCAGTGGGCAATCACTCTCTGTATGAAGAATTTCTTCCTAACACCCAGCCTAAACCTCCCCTGGTGCAGCTTGAGGCTGTGTCCTCTTGTTCTGGTGCTGGTTACCTGGGAGAAGAGACCAACCCCCACCTGGCTACAACCTCCCTTCAGGTAGTTGTAGACAGCAAGAAGGTCTCCCCTGAGCCTTCTCCTCTCTAGGCTAAGCAACCCCAGCTCCCTCAGCCTCTCCTCATAGGGCTTATGGCTCACCAGCTTTATTGCCCTTCTCTGGACACATTCCAGCAAGTCAACATCTTTCCTAAACTGAGGGGCCCAGATCCTCTTGGCAAACCCTGAAGACACTGGTCACTGAAGGAAAATAGGGTGCGGGTGTCCCTGTGTGCAGGGAACAAAGGGTGGTACCCTGCAACAGGATGGGTGGATGCTTTCAGCCTTCAGGTTATAACTGCGCACTAGAAGAGGCCAAATACTTCCGTAAAGAATGAGAATTGTATTTATCATTGTTTTCTTAAATGATAATCATCAAACGCCAGCTATTTGCAGGGATGTAGATCTCATGAGGCCTGTGACTTCCCTAGAGAGATCCACTGGGCCCGTAAGGCTCCACATTTCTCCTCACTGCCTCACATTCGAGTGATGAGATGATATGCAAGGCAGAAGACAGCTTTTTAAAGCCTAGTCCCAGCTGAACTTGAAAGAAAATGGGGGGAAAAAAATAAAGTGTTCTGAAAGAAAAAAGCATGTAACATTGTTTTAACTGTACAAACACCTTGCTGCTTTGGCAGACCAAGCTCTACCTACACAAATACTCACTGGATGTTTCCATCGGCCCAAACTCCTATAACCTGCGATGAAGTAAGAAGTTGGTTTTCTTAATCTTTTTTGTTTGTTTGTGTGTTTTGTGGTTTTGTTTTTTAACAAGAAACACTGGCCCACTGCAAAAAAAAACCAAACCACAACCCCAAACCACATTTTTTGACTTCTTATGGGAAATTAGTTGGACACGGAAGCAACTGGGGGAAGGAACATGTAAGCTCTATTACTCTTCCCAAACCATTTGAAGCTACAAGAAGACCTGGTCTTGCTGGTTTAGTGAACTGGGGCTGGAAGAATACAGGATTGCTAATCATATACCTTATTTGAAGGGTTGTGACTGGAAATCTAGGAGTGATGCAGGAAAAGTTGCAGATTTTCTAACTACAGAATCTGCTACAGGGCAACTTCTGTGTCATCTCTCCTCTCCTGACTTTCACGCTATGAAATGTTTCTTTGTGACTTATGGCATGCTTGAATTCAGTGCAAATAATCAAGATTTATTCAGTAACTAGCAGATAATCAAGACTTTTTGGTGGTTTTTTTTTCCTGTCAGTTCAATACTTTTTTCTTTGAAAGCAAATCTGTATTGCTCTGCCAAAAGCTAGACTTAGAGGATTCATCTTTACCCTTTCTGGAACACACATTTTTTTCTTCTACTGTAAAAGAACTGCACACAGTAGGCTGGGAGGCTTGACAAGATATGTATTTACACAACTGGTGACATTAAACATAGAAAGAATTGATAGTCTGCTTAGTTATCTCATCATGCAGAGTTATATAAGAACCATAGAACAGGAACAACAATAATATTTAATTCCTCTCCTCCTCCCTCTGATTCCCATCTTAGGATGCTTACATACTACGTGAGAGGCTGAGATCAACAGCCTAAATCAAATGCACCCTGGGAAACACAGGCTAGTGACGAAGAACATTTGTATTTGGTTATAGCTTCTATATATTTACTTTTACTGAGATACATGGGACTCCTCACAAGCAAACATTGGCTAACCATGTATTTTTCTTCCACCAGACTTTCAGTGTACTCTGCAGGCTGTCTTGAGCACCTCAGTGTGCTGCACAGGAGGCTCCTCTACGGGAAGGGTGTAAGTATCTGGAAGAAAGGCTGGCCAAAGCAGTTCTCTAGGGTTGCATTCACCCACACTGTCTAACATCAAACACTGGTAATGTTTGGCCTTCTGAGGTCCTATCTTTTTCTCCATTATCAGCCTGAAATTTTAAATGGCAGAAAAAAATATTTGAATCTTCTGATATCAAAGCTCTGAATTTTTTTTTCTTGAAATTGATGCTTTTTCTTTGCTTTTCCTTTCCCCATGGCAAAGCCTGTGTCCACGCTCTCCTCTCACCCACCAGCTCTAAAATGGTAGCTCTTGCTGAGGTGAGGAGGGGACCTGAACTTTATTTTCACAGTGTGGCACTGTAACTACTGGACTGCATGACTGACTGGCCTCTTCCCTTCCTTTGAAGGCTCTACTCCTTTCTGACTGGAATAGAAAAATGTTCATGGAGCCAGAAAACCAGAAATCTTGCTGAAATAGCTATGCAACATATCATGATTAATAGTGCCTGGGACCCAAACCTCTCTCCTTGCAGACAAGTGCTATTCCTACAAGACAAGCGTCTATTCAATTCTTTTATTCACGGGCTGCTCCTGGACTGTCTGGCAGAGCTCCTATGGAGTATTAAATGAAGCTCAGGTCAGGCTATCTGGCAGCATGGAAGTCCCCAAATTCAAGGTATTTAGGTCTGAAAGCCCTCAAGCAGAAAAGCAACTTTATTAGGGTAGTCTTTTGCAAATGCCCTAAACCAGTCAGCTGCTGGCTGACTGGAATGACTTTTTTTGATAATGGCTCAGGGATCAGTTCTTGAGAAAAAGAAAATGAGTAAGAGTGAGCAGGGAATACCTAACTGATGTAGTCAGTCATGAGGAACCATAGCCATAACATAAAACCCTGTCTCTTCAGAACAGTGAGAACTAGGGCACTCCTGGGTAACTCTGGAAGACTTTAGATAACTGGAACTAAATTTTGAGCTGAGCATGTAGATTCCTCAGCCTATGCAAACCTCATTGCAGATTCACAGATTGCATTGGGTTGGAAGGGACTTTCAAAGGTCACCTTGTTCAACCCCTCTGCAGTCAGCAGGGAGGCCTCCAACTACATCAGGCTGCCCAGGGCCACATCAAGTCTGATCTTGAATGCCTCTAGGGAGACATAACTCTGTGCGACCTGTTCCAGTGTTTCACCATTCTGATTGTAAAGAACTTCTTCCTTATGTTCAACCTAAATTTACCTTGCTCCAGTTTCAAACCATTGCCCCTGGTCCTATCACTACGAGCCCTTCTAAACAGTTCTTCCCCAGCCTCCCTGTAGATCCCCTTCGCATATTGAAATACTGCTATAAGGTTTTTTCACCAGGCTGAACAGCCCAAACTCTTTCAGCCTGTCTTCACAGGAGAGGTGCTCCAGTCCTCAGATCATCTTTGTGACCCTCCTCTGGACCCAACTTCATCAGGTCCATGTCTCTCTTATGTCAGGGACATCTAGTGCTGCACTGTATGAACATAACCTTAAAGTGTACATGTCATGATTGAATCTAGAAGTCTTCCAGGCAAAACAAACAAACAATGTACAATCATTCCAGTGATTTTGCTGAAATTAATTTCAAGGCTTTAATAATTATTGCTTAAGAGCTGTGACTCTCTCAGTACCAGCACCTGCCTACAAAACCCATCAAAATATGGGGCAACTTAAATGGGTAAGTAAATAAATAAATCATTAGTAGAAGTGGGCACTCAGTCTGCACCCCAACAAAACAGCTAGCTATATCACCTTCTTGTGGCAAATCAGTAAAAGTCTTTTAATTAAAGGAAACAGTTGACATTCTGAATCCCAGAAGCTAAACTCTGTGGTCAGCAGGAAAGCAGCATTCCACTGCAGTGCTTAAAAGCAGGTAAAGCACAGCAACCATCCTGCAAGAAAAACCTTTCAGTGCCCAGTCCATTTTCAGCTTTGCTTTTCAGCTTCTACTAGCCAATCTTCTTTTCTAATTTTGCTCTTAGACTATACTTTTTTTTCCCCATTTTGCCCTGGTGGTAACAAATCTAATTTCTTCTCTCCGCTGAATCACTTTTTAACTTATCTAACTCGATGTTTTGTATTTACCATCTATTGATGGCATTGTATTGACACGAGTTCATGCAGGGAGCCCTAAGCACTTCTTCTATTCTGGAATTGAGTGCATACACATGAGATGTGTGGTCTAAAGAGACTCTGTTTCTATAGAGAGAAAAAACATGAAATTCTGTGTTTTAGGAACATCCACTGAAAATCAGGGTTTGTGCTCAGAAAGTTAGCATCCAGGGAATGGAGAAGTGTTTTACGAGCTGGTCTAATGACAGGTCCACACCACTAAGTGCATTCTTAGCAGTGTTGTTCAGCAGCTGGGAAAAAATGCTGCATAGCAGGAAGACTTTAAAGAGATATCTTGGCTTGTTTCCAATTTTATTGTGCAATTCTGCACTTTACTACTATAAGTAGATTTTAGTTTTCAATTTTTTGTTTTTCACTAATAGGAAATAGTTCTGGCATAACCTGGTTAAAATTGGGAAAGTCACTTCTTTGGCAACTCAATTTAGAGAAACATGAAGAGGTAGCTCTGACAGGCTTTAAAGTCAGCATTTATAATGAGGGACATTTTATATATATATAAAATATCTATATCTATATAATGGGTCCCTATATATATATAGTATCTATATAATGGGTCCCTGCCCAGGGGAAGGGGATTGGAACTAGATGATCCTTGAGGTCCCTTCCAACCCTAACAGTTCTATGATTCTATGACATCATCACATGGAACCAAAGAAAAATGCCTAAACAGAGAGGAAGTAATTTGTAACCTGGATGAAGATGATTCGTGAGGTTTGATGCTGGCACTGCGATCCCGTCTCACTGGAGCTGGCTCCAGTGTAGGCAATCCTGTGGCTGATGTTGTTGTGGTCCAAGTAGAGGACACTCGTCTCAGCAGTCCTGGAGGCAAACTTCTCCGTAAGCGCTAGAGAGATATCAGTTCCTTAGAGTTTATATAGGCTTACCAAAACTTTAAACATGCAGAAGAAAAACATTTACATTTGATTAATTTTGCCTGACAGCATCTAGTGAGGTATCTTATATCTGGATTCTCCCAGGTATTATGATGACTACCTTCTGTTCGAATGAACATAGTCAGTGCATTAAATTCTTGGAGGATCTGTGTCATCTTCCTTATTTCAAGGTTAAAAAACCCCTACATATCCACAGCCCTGTAGCCACAGATGCTCAACACTTGGAGCTCTCACAGGAGTCAGCCAGTGCTGGTTGTGCTCTTTAAAATGTTTGATCTTATTTGATGTGGCCAAAAGGCACTTAAATCAATGGAGCCAAAAAGGTGACTGAGGGACTGGAATCTCTCTCATAAAAGGAAGGCTGAGAGAGCTGGGATTGTTCATACTGAAAAGGCTCAGGGGAGATCTTGAAAATGTATATAAAAATACATGAAGGGAATGTGTAAAGAGCACATAGAGCCAAGCTCTTTCCAGTGGTATCCAGTGAAAGGACAAGGACAGGAAAGAGACAATGGGGCAAAGATTGAAATGCAAGAAATGACATTTATGTGCAAGAGAATAGTTTTGTGGTGAGGACGCTTGCCCAGAGAGGCTGTGGAGTCTACATCCATGGAGATACTCAAAATTCAGTTGGACATCCGCCAGAGCAACCTTCTCTAGTCTGAGCCTAGAGAAATCTGCTCAAGGCTCGAGGTACTTTACCTGAGGGACTGGACTAGATGATCTCCAAACTGGACTAGATGATCAACAGACATGCTTTTAACCTCAACCTTTCTGTGATTTAAGCTGTCATGAATGCCCAGAATCAGAGATTCAAGGCAAGAAAGGCTGTAAGGAAAATAAGGGCAGGGAGCTCCAATTTTTTTCCCTGCTCTATCTATCCAGTCCAAAGATCATCCACTGACATTAAACTTTCATGCTCTGGGACATGATGTCTCCTGAAAAGCTTAGAGAAAACATCACTGTTCACAGCAGATTTTTCTAGAGTAGCCTGCATTTCAATTTCACCTGACTCTTCCTTTTGTCTACTTAACAAGACTCATACTGTTTTTCCAAATGTTTGAAGGCAGAGATAATAAAGGATGATGAGACAGAGTCTTTGTGGATCCAGACCCACTGCTGCAGATGCTATACTTCGGTAAAATGTTTATTTTGTAGATCTCACGAAGTGTTTGTAGTTAAGAACTAACACAAATATGTTTGTGATGCAGAATTTTGCCTTTTCCAGAGGGTTAACAGATACAAGAAGATGGAAGACACTTCTGGTTCTGAAGCTCAGACTTACGAATAAATATGGTAGCATATTATTCCCTTACCCAAAATGCTTAGTGTCAGATGCTTTAAGGTAAAGACCTCGGATCTGTATTTAGGCACTTAAACAAAGGGCTGCAAACTATTAGTTTTATGAACCATAATACTTTTAGGTCAGTGAATTCTTCAGTCAGATTAGTTCTTTGCAGCATTAGCTCATTTCTTCATCCTTCATTTCTCTTCTCCTCACCAGGTATTATGCAACAGCAAATGGTTATTTGTTCACTGTGTTTGCTCATGTGATGGCAGTGTTCTTCCACTTAACTTTTCCCCTCAGAGCCTAGACTACAGCCATCACAGATATGTGCACTAAAATAGGCTGGAAAGTGCACTTCAAACCCTGTGAACATCCATTTCGTATACACAGCTGCTACATGGGCAAGCAGAGCAATAATTATCATGATATTAAAATATATTAAAGAAAGAAGTACAAGTGTTGCAATTCAGATGCCAGGAATGCTGGAATGAGTGCTGGCTGCACCAACTGAACTGCTAAAAATCAAAAGTATTTGCCTGTGCAACTCACTCTGTCTGTATTTAACTTTACAAGGAAGATTGCAGAAGTCTCTTGGTTAAGTTTCAAAAGTGAAATGTAAGCCTTACAGGACTGCTAATCACCAACAAATCTACAATTCAAACTACTTCAAAGATGTTGTTTTCTTCCTAGCTGTTCACTTTCTAGATGTGGGTGGTTTACACTGGTTATTTCCTGTTGGATTTCTAAGCATCCATAAAGCCATCCATCACGGCAATAATACACAGAGATACATATACTTTTTCTTTGTTTGGTCTTATTTTTCTTGTCAAGACTACTTCTCATGAGCTCACAACATTTGTCATGCTAATATTGTGGTGATCTTGTTTGTTTGCTTGGTATTCAACATTTTAATCTTGATCCAAAGCACCTGGAGGTCACCAGTAGAGACTTTTCATTGACTTGTACAGGTTGCACATCTCTAGCTAAAGGAAGAAAGAAGAGACTGAAATTCATATAGAATTTCAAATTCCAGCCTTTAAAGAGGGCAAAAAGGCCCCTCATAGTACTACTTAGTACCCCACTGCTCACTGGCTAGGGTAGTCACTCCTCATGCAGGGGGTCAAATCTTTTGAGTGGGAGGGAAATTTTTCGGTAAGAAGCAATGAAGCACATTTGTGAGTCTGAATGCCGAAAGGCTTTTGCTTGCTCTGCTTGCTAACATTTCTTTTCTGTTAAGCTCCAACCAACATCTGTGATGAAATGTGAATGCTGTCTATGTGAGCTATTCTACGTTGAACATCATCTTCTAAATGTACTTGAACCAAAGTTAACCTGACCATGAATTAAGACACACAGGAATTCTCTTACTATTCAAGCAACAGCCTACTCAACTGTCTTTTCATAGTAGAGTATGATTAGTGCACAAAATGTTCATCTGAAGCAAACAGAAAAAAGCAGCCTGGTGACATCTCCCAGTAGTCCAGTACTCTCCCTTTAGGGCAGCCAATTTACAAGGTACCAGCGTCCAATACTTACCTTGGGAATAGCTAGTTTCTCTCCTTTCTCCGGACATTCCTCTGAGTCAGAGCAGGTGTAGTTCTCACTGAAGGACACCAAAGGGTTCACCCTTGGCTTGTGGATGGCCTGGAAGGTTAACTGTGTGTTGAGCAGGTTGCTCACTGTTCTCAGTGAAGTGCACACATTGGGGGGCAGTGAAGGATCAGCCAAAAGGTCTGTAATGAGCCCATGTGCTTCTCCCATGACAGCGATATCCACAGTGATACTGGTACCAGAAGACTAAGGAAGACAAAAGAAATACATGTGAGATGATAGAAGTGAACAACCTGCTGAGCAGTGTCTAAAGTTGTGGTGAGCTCTCTCCACAACTTTTGTTGAAGCAATTACTCACAGACTGGATAAAACAATAATATGAAATAATTCTTTAAATGAGGAGAATCATGCCAAATAGAGCTATCATCAGGCACAGTGCTCAGTCCACAAAGAGCATGGAATTTCATCATATCTTGATTTCATAGCTTTCACCATCTGCAGCTGACTTAACCCATCTGAATGAATTGTTCAGGCTCCCTACTGAGACACAGTCAGTGGCCAGAGGCTATTTGCACAAACAATTTTGGAGACAACATAGCTTAGAGTGGGAGGAGTCTCTCTTGAGAGATGACTTTCTATTAACTAGTGAGGCAGCTAGAACAACTAATGTTCAATGCCTATGCTTAGATGAATAAAATTAAGCCCCAGAATATGCTGAGATTTTAAAATATCTCCATGCTAATAAAAAATGGAATTCTGCTACAGTGGCAAAAACATTCTCCTCCAAGCAACTGTGTACTGGGCAGATATGCCAAAATTGAAATGGAGTCAAAAGTGCATTTTCCAATCCGTTTTTTGATTCAGGCAGAAATGATGAAAATAGTTAATGAATTGTATAACAAATTCAGATGGTCCTTACTTTCTCTTGGGTTTGAAATATATACTTACTTTACATGTATTATTCAGGAAAAGACATTAACTAAAGTGATGAGCAAGCAGAAATAACACCAAAGAGCAGTTCATATCATTGGCAAATCTTACACAACCTTCCCAAGTACATGTATATAATGGATCTATAATGGCACACTGCAAACCAACTGTGACTAAGGCAACCTATACATGTAAGGCAAACTAAAAGCATAGTTGAGTTAATCCAGAACTTCTCAACATTCAGCAGCTCCAAGTACCATCTGTCCTAAAAGCCAGAGGCAATGAACATGATCAGAGGGCTGGAGAACCTCCCCCGTGAGGACAGGCTAAGAGAACTGGGGCCGTTCAGACTGGAGAATAGAAGGTCCAAGGAGACCGTAGAGCAGCCTTCCAAAGGGGGCCTACAAGAAAGCTGGGAAGGGTCTTTTTACAAGAGCTTGTAGTGATAGGATGAGAGGGAATGGTTTGAAGTTTGAGGAGGGCAGATTTAAGCTGGAGATTTTGAAGAAATTCTTCACAGTGAGGGTGGTGAGACATTATCACAGTATCACACAGTATCACTTAGGTTGGAAAGGACCTTGAGGATCATTGAGTCCAACCTATCAACACAGACCCCATGACTAGACCATGGCACCAAGCGCCACGTCCAATCTCCCCTTGAAAGCCTTCAGGGTCGATGACTCAACCACCTCCCTGGGCAACCCGTTCCAATGCCGAATGACTCGCTCGGTGAAGAAGTTCCTCCTCACCTCGAGTCTAAACCTACCCTGGCGCAGCTTGAGACTGTGTCCCCTCGTTCTGGTGCTGGTTGCCTGGGAGAAGAGGCCAACCCCTTCCTGGCTACAACCACCTCTCAGGTAGTTGTAGAGGGCAATGAAGTCACCCCTGAGCCTCCTCTTCTCCAGCAATTAGAACAAATTGCCCAGCAAGATCATTGATGCCTCCTCCCTGGAGGTGTTCAGTGCCGGGCTGAATGAGGCCTTGAGCAACCTGGTCTAGTGGAAGGTGCTCCTGCTCATGGCAGGGGCGGTTGGAACCAGATGATATTCAAGGCCCCTTCCAACCTAAACCATTCTATGAATCTATGAATATATTAGCACTAAAATAAATAGTCAATTGCCAAAAGCAGGAAAGTTGTAAAGTCTGTGAATTGAGAGCTATATGATACGATTGAAAAAGGACTGAGGATCTTTACAATCTACTAAAAGAGCAGTGAGCCAGGATGTACATAGAGGTAGAACAACTAGAAAAGCAGAAGGCATACAAATGTTCAACGCAGCTGTGACATTTCAGCCTCACATGTTGGTGCGCTAGAAACCACCATACATTCTGTGAGGAATCTTTCTCCTTTGTTGTGTTTCTGACACATAAGCTCAATTCTGCCATTCCAGGAGATTTCTGTACTGCCTGTTTTCAGGTATTTCTTACAAAAATCTAAGATAGACAGTTTTCCAAAGGGAGAAATCCTACCTGTGAAATGAACCTACAGGTTTCTTATAGTGACAAATACATAGCATGGAGAATTGAGTAGACTGCTTAGCAGAAGAGTGATTAAGGTCTTGGCCAGCAGTGACTCACCAGTGACAGTATTTACAGACCTCGCAATACATCTAAAACCAGCATAACAGAGCTTGACACTGCTTCACTCTCAGAAAAAGCTTTGCAAACAGTAGAAATGTATTTCTGAGGAAAGTGGTATTTTAGCTAAGTATAGCTGAACTTCTTCCCCTTGTCTTCCCAGATGCATAGTGTTGACATCATTCCCCCGGCAACAGCTGTTTCACTCCACTGACCCACTCCTTCTGTGTTACTTCTTGCTAACACATACATAAGCTGCAGGACTAGAAGACTGGCCTTCTCACTCACCATCCTCTCATGCTTTAGAAAACCAGCTTCTTTAGACTAGACTAGACTAGACTAGCCTAGACTAGAATAGACCAGGTTGGAAGAGACCTTCAAGATCATCACATCCAACTTATCAACTAATTCAACACACCTAAGCAACTAAACCATGGCACCAAGCACCCTGTCAAGTCTCCTCCTGAACACCTCCAATGATGGTGACTCCACCACCTCCACAGGCAGCCTGTTCCAATGGGCAATCACTCTCTCTGTGTAGAACTTCTTCCTAACATCCAGCCCAAACCTCCCCTGGCACAGCTTGAAACTGTGTCCTCTTGTTCTGGTGCTGGCTGCCTGGGAGAAGGGACCAACATCCGCCTGTCTACAACCTCCCTTCAGGTAGTTGTAGAGAGCAATAAGGTCACCCCTGAGTCTCCTCTTCTCCAGGCTAAGCAACCCCAGCTCCCTCAGCCTCTCCTCATAGGGCTTGTGTTCCAAACCCCTCACCAACTTGATTGCCTTTCCCTGGGCAGGCTCCAGCAAGTCAACATTCTTCCCACATTTCATTTCTCTGTCATGATATGAAATCAAATAGAGCAGAAACAGTTTGAGATACTGAAGTGCTATTTCATTCTACTGAAAAAAACCCGAATGGCTGAAGTTAATTTAATGGCTCTTTCATTGCTCAGCCTTTCAGGAGTACATGCAGAAGATTCTGGCAGATGCCAAAAGAAAAAATAAGTTCTTAAATTAAAAGACAAGGGATGGAAGGAATTAGTGATCTATCTTAACCTCAGCCCTGAAAAACAGACCAAAGGGGAGTGAGGGAGAATACATCATTCAAATTGTGACAGAAGGCTCATATTTCCAGCATAACTGCATAATCTATAGTTTGAAATTCTATTAAGCCTGAAGCCTCGAGCTGTTGACTGCCAATCAGAGACACATATTAATACTTCAATGAAGTAAACAAGTCTGACTCAGTGAGCCATAATCAGAGGCCCAGATTTTGTGCAGCAGTACTAATATTTTGCAAAGCAGCCAGCATTGTTTTCCATGATTAGTACCAAGTGGGGAGAGGGACAGTTCTTCTCTTCTCAATGGTGAATTTCTCCTGCTTGGCTTCTGACTTTTTGGGATGCCTGGTCACAACTTGGTGACCCCTGTTTTTGACTCTGGGACCCTGCAGATTTATCCAACTCAGACCCCAGGCATTGCTGGGGACATATGGCCCAGGAAGAGGAAAGCCACACTGGGTCTGCATCATCCCTTGCTGAGTTGGGTCTGCACCTCATAGTGAAGGACAGCCTGTAGTTAAATTGACTTAGGTGCTTATACATACAACATGCAGTAACACTGCTGGCAGCCCATGCCCCACCAGAACAAATCACTGGAAGTGAAACAATTCCCTCCTGGAAGGGTGCCTTGTATCTGCAGAAGGCCTCAGAGCTTGGCAATCACACACAAGATACCACCTTAGCCTCTGCATAATGTGTTCTTCATACAGCAGGGTGACAGCACTTTTTGCATTTTTAATCAAAGGGCACCACCAGAGAATCTAACGCTTTCAACTGACACCTCACATGAAACCCACACATCCATCCATCCTGCCCACATGGAGCATGCCCAGACGGCAGCTTCATGCTTGTGAGGAGGTGACTGCTGAGTGTCCCTCGCCAGGGCCGAAATGAGACATATATCCAGCCAGCACAGCCCATTCAGGAGCACCACAAAAGACCTACAGTTACCAATTTGTGCAATGAGGCAGACTACATTGCACCGTACTTCAAAGGGAAAACACTTTAAATGCTATTTCAAAGACATCACTGCATTGTAGTGAGTTGCTTTAAACAACACATATATATCTTAGATACAGTATTGGTTGAACTACTTGATAATGCTTACTACGCTTAGAATGGCAACATATGTGAAAGGAGAAGAGAGTAACATGAAATTCCTGTTGAAGAAAGAAGCAGAAGGTGGTAAGCACTGCTCTAATCGACTGATCTCAGTCATTAAAACCACATCCTAAGCTGGCACAGTATTTAGGTTGTAATTGAATTGCACAGAACTTGCACACAGGAAAAGTTTCTTTTTCAAGCAGCCTGAGTACTGAGTGCTCTGACTAGATAGAATTACAGGTATTTAAATTGTTATTTTTGAAAACCAGTTACAAACTGAATGCATGAAAATACTTTCTTTTTAGATTCTTTACCACAAAACAGTAGAGAATTGTGTATGTTTTGCAAACCATTTCTCAGGAAAACTAAAATGTGTTTCCCTGAAGAGCAAGAAAATCTGGGTTTCTTCACCAAATGCATCATATGATGTGAAACAATATAAAGATTTATGCAAGGCAATGAATTGCTGAAAATTTTCGATTGATGCAGTTGTACGTATGCATATAGGCACATATAACATCTATAGTCTGTATTCTGCAGAAACAAACTGAGAAAGCTGGGGTTATTCAATCTGGAGAAGGCCCCCAAGAGACTTTATTGTGGCCTCCCAGTATTTTAAGGGGGCCTACAAGAAAGCTGGTGAGGGACTTTTTAGGGTGTCGGGTGTTGGTAGGACTAGGGGGAATGGAGCAAAACTAGAAGTGGGTAGGCTCAGATTAGATGGTGGGGAAAAGTTCTTCACCATGAGGCTGGTGAGACACTGGAACAGGTTGGTCAGGGAGATGGTGGAAGCCTCATCTCTGGAAGTTTTAAGGTCGGGATGGATGTGGCTCTGGCCAACCTGATCTAGTGTGAGGTGTCGTTGCCCATGGAAGGAGCTTGGAACTGGATGACCTTTGAGATCCCTCCCAGCCCTGACAATTCTGTGATTCTGTGATAAACACACAGTAGGTTTTTTTAGGGTCAAAATGCATACAAAATCCATGCTCAGACTTTGCAAGTAGTTTTCTAATGTGCATAGCCTCTGCATGAACTGATCTGGATTCTTTCCAAATAACTCATCAAAACTCAGAGGCTGGATACTTGGGAACAGAGGCATGAGTAACATGTTTGCAACCGATACTAACAAACAACTAACTTGATAAAACAAAACAGAAAACACAAAGAGCTAAGGTGAATTTAATTTCACACTGCCCAGTATTCATTTACCAGTCTATGCTATGCAGTTTCCTCTCATGAATTTTGGATTGGCTTACTGCTCACTTTGTGACTTCATTCCAACTCTGATTTAAGCAATGTCATGCAGTGACTAAAACTGAAATGCTCTGGGGCATGAGAATGAGAAAGCAAACAGGCTGGAAACAAAAGTAAAACAAGATCAACTAAATGTATTCATTGATAACTAATGTAAGGAGTGAATCCCTTACAACACTTAAAACTAGCTGGTTCTTTGCTTTCTTCTCCCCCCTTCACAGTTATTTATGTTTTAAACTGACATTCAAGTGAATGTTTTAGGTTGTGGCACCACCTGAAACTCTTAACTGGCCCCAAATGCACTTGCTGAATGTTTGGAGACTTGTTTTTACGTACAGAAATAAAGTGTTTTCCTTTGAAGACCTTATATGAAAAGGAAGACGGCCAGATCACAGCAGGATGCATTAGAGGCTGGGAACAGACAAGCATAGCTCACAGAACCAACTAAGTTTGCACAGGGTGGGAGCTTACTGGGAATTTGCAAGAAAACTTTTGTGTACCAAGAAGTGACCAAACTGCTGCAACTGCAGGATTAAATCACAAGTATCATGTCCCATCATCACACAGACAGTTTTTATCAAGGCAGGAAACTTATCCTCAGGGAACACTCCTAAATGCAATATGAAAACAATGTTCTGGTAAATTTTTAAGTTTGAATAGTTTGGTTGGGATTTTGTAACAAGGCTGTAAAAAAAAAACAACCCACCACTTTCAAAATAACCTCCTGCAGACTCGAAATATTTCATTTCACAAAATCCCAGTCATTTTCCTCCATTGAATTATATCATGCATAAAAATCTAAGAATAGCTTTTTACTCAGTAAGTAGAAAAACAGATACAACTGTGTAGGAGAAAATAGGAATAACAAAGTCCTTCACCTGTGAGGCCTGATAGATAAACTGAGTTTATTAAATGTTCCTGGTTAAGAAAGGGTTGAGCCACCAATGAAGCAGATCTAACATCCTTGTACTTAACAGATTCCTTACTGCAAATGAAAGTCTGCTCCCTCATTGATGTTTTGCATGTGATTCTCATAAAACTGAACTCATACAGCTGAACTCTCCACTCTATGTGAAAGGATGATTAGCATGACAACACAAAAAGAGTGAAAACTTGAGCATAAATAAAAATTAGAAGAAAGAAAAAACCCCAAACCCCAAAAGCACAAACCACAGCTCATTTCACACAGCGTTCATGTTAGGGGTAAAATAAAATCTCCATTTGCTGTGGCTTGTCCAAGGAAAAGTACTGATGGCAAAGACGCTGTGCCACACTCAAGAGCACTGTAAGCGGAAGAATGGGGGAGGCAAGGAGAAGGGAAAAAAAAAAGGAACAAAGCAGCATCCAGCATATCTTCAATCTTCACACAATTACAAGCAACAATAAATCACGATCTGATACAGTTTCCAAGTCACATCATGAACGCTCAGGCCAAGCTGTCTGGAAACAAAATTAAAAGCAAATATAATTCTCCATTATTTTAATCTCCACAGAGTGATTTGAAGGATAAACATGAATTGGCTTCTATGGAAATGATGAATCATTTTCAAGGCGCCAGAGACGTAACTGCTCCACCTTTCACTGAATGACTAAGGAGAAAAGAAAAGTGCACATAAAACTCCTTGATACTTTGCTTTTCTGTATCTGAAGCTGTAGAACTGGAGTCTTAATGAGACTTCATATTTTTATGTTAATCTTGTTTCATATTAGCGCAAGTCTTGAGGTTTACTCTTCTCTTGCAAGTACACAGGACATTTATGAGAAGCTTTTCTCCACCTTAATGAAGCACAGCATTTCCGCTGGAGGTAGACCAGCCAAAGCTCTGTAAAACATATTCTTTGGCATGACTGAAAATAGAACCTTCCTGTTGTCTCATCACATGGATCAAAGGAACCTTTTCCTATTCATCAATGTAATCACCAATTTTGCTGGTGATTGTTTTGTGCACCCAGAGCCACATAACTGTACAACAGACACCGAAGCACAAAAGATGAACCCCTAATGAGGGAAGAGTCTATGTGAGCCATAATATTTATGGTTTTGACCCCGGTTTTGTGGCATTTGGGATGGCACCACTGTAACAAAGCAGACCTTCCTGGTAACAATTACACTGAGCTCTAAGCTGCAGAGCAGGAAATACCACGACTGCCATAGGCAGTGTGTCTGTAGCCTGAGCACTTGCCAGCACACACGCTGGAGTCCAAGGATCACAGCACTGCCAGAAGAAATTTTTAATAGTGGTTCTGCAAACAGAAGATCTACTGAAATGGGGCTCACTGAAGAGTTATATTTCTTTGTCCCTTCAGCACTCATTGTAATGCAATGTTCCCTTTCCTCAGCGACAGGAAGCAGCCATGCAGGGGTCTATGTGCCTTCTGATGACCAGACTCATACTGGACTCTCTCCATAATCTCACACTGTGTTAAAGTGACAGTCACCTACAACAAAGAAGGCTCTGGGGAGACCTTAGAGTAGCCTTCCAGCACCTGAAGGGGGCCTACAAGAAAGCAGGGAAGGGATTTTTTACAAGGGCTTGTAGTGACAGGATGAGAGAGAATGGCCTTAAGCTTGAGAAGGGCAGATTTAGATGAGATTAGGAAGAAATTCTTTACACTGAGGGTGGTATGACACTGGAACAGGGTGCCCAGGGAGGTCATAGATGTTCCCTCCCTGGAAGTGGTCAAGGGCAGGCTGGATGAGCCCTTGAGCAACCTGATCTAGTGGAAGGTGTTCCTTCTCATGGCAAGGGGCTGAAACTAGATGATCTTTAAGGTCCTCTCCAACCCAAACCATTCTATGATTCTGTGATCTCTGATGCTGCCTCCCATCTGCAACATAGACAGCATGAGCATTCAAGCACACTTTCTTCAGAAAACAAGGATGAAAATGTCATTCTTGAATGGCACTGACATTTAATCTATTCAGAGTGATCACAAACTTTGCAAATATTTAATTGGCAGCCTTTAAGAAAGAGGCACTGGTTTGAGAAAGAAATACCTTTTTCTTCTTTCTTTTAAGACCTATGGAATTTTTCATGGTTTATAGCACACTTCGTTTGGGGCTGCAGCTGCCACCACCATGTTCTGCACCTCTGCCTTTGTTGACACCATTCACAAAGCTCATAGCTACAGCTGACTAAACTTCTTCCACTACAGGACCTTTCAGTTTGTGATAGCCTTGTTGAGATAAGGGATCAGACTGAAAAGTACGCTGCCAGGTATTTGCCTGAGGTGAATTACTTGAGCTTGAGCGAATCGTCCAGACATTTACAACAGCACTGTCTGTTTATCCATGCTAAAAACTCTTAGTTAACGGGTACTGTTCAATTTGCAGCAGGCACTGAAGGTGCAATAAGGCCTTTTGCTTTCCCTGTTCTGGTAAGTCCAGATCTAGTTATACAGCCCCTGGGAAAAACAAAGCCAAAGCTGGCTTTACATGATCTCTGTGGCTTTGTCAGAAATCAAACTGCCTGAGGATGCTTCCTGCCCTAAGTGCGCGCACACCTCCTCACACCGCTCACGTGGCCTTGTGTACTGTGCTCAGCAGCCTAAGGGTAAAGCATCACTTTTAATCCAAACTCTACTTAGTCAGTCTGCACCTCAGACTTACACCTCAATTATTCTTCCCTCTTGTTATTATGTTATGGTAATAGCACTGACAGCACCACCACAATGATTGCTCCTCTCTTCAGTGCCCAGGATTGGGTGAGCACCTCCCTGGATGGGCCACAGCTGTTCAGAGGGAAGCCTACCTCACAGATTAGCATTTCAAATAAAACTCAATATGCTTTTGCATTTCATATGCAATAAACACACCGACATGACCTCAGGAAAGCACGGCTTCAAGGTTTCCACTGATAAGTATTAAGAATTTAAGTAAGAGGGAGAAAAAGAGAGGAGTGGGAGAGAGAAAGAAATGAATCCATTTTATTCCTAAGCAGTTTTGGTGCCATCTGTAACTCTAAAAGGTAACTATCAGTACTTGCTTTCAGGTCACCTAGCAAGCTTTCCCAGAGTTGTAACATGCACTGAAAGAAAATCTCTTTGTGGTTATTGGCAACTGAGCAACAAACCAAAAAGATACATGCAGAGATCATCCCAAGGAGTGGGACGATTCGATTTGGCAAGATTCAAAGCCTTCTTTACTTTGAGGATGATGGAGTACTGGAACAGGTCGCCCAGAGAGCTTGTAGAGTCTCCTTCTCTGGAGATTTTCAAAACCACTTTGGATGTGTCCCTGTGCAGCCTGATCTAGACATACCTGTGTGAGCAGTGGGGTTGGACTATACAATTTCCAGATAATGAACCCCTATCATTCTGTCAATCTACATACATCCAAGGAAAGTCTGCACCCATATGGATGCAACTACTGGACATAACCCAACCCAACAGAATTCCCCACCATTTATACCTGACAGGAAGGACTTCAAATTAACTAACTCCACTGGTAGTAAGCAGTACCTAATTTCCCACATTTCTTCCTTCCACAGTACAGCACAAGGATCCCAGCTGCTGCTGGAAAACCCCAGAAAACATAGAAAAAAGAGGCAGAGAGTTGTCACCCAGGTTTTGTGCCATGGGTAGCACCATTACCACTCTGCAGCATATAAGAACAGTGAGGGGCACACTGGAACCAGCTGCTCATATGCTCTGCCTTGGGCTCCTGGTGAAATCCCAGTTCAAATGAAGGTATTCAGTAAGTTGTGATGCCTTTCTGCATAAGGCATAGTGTGAGAAGCATCCAGGGAAACCAGGAGAAAGAGATGACAACATGGGGTGAACGTTCTGGCCAAGAGCTGTTGGTCACAGCTTGGAAACCTTATGGAAACTCTGACACTGAAGTGTGATGCTCTCAGCAGAGCCTTGGGGATTCAGTCACCCAATTCCACAGGACTTTCCACGCGATTTGGCTGCTGAAAAGCTTTAAACTACCACGACTATTCCAAGCTGAAGAAGTACTCGATGACATAGAGCAGATCACAGTCACAGTCAGGGTTTATTATTTAAAAAGTAGACACCATTCCAACTGAACTCAGAACTTTAAAAATTCTAACTTCCCTTTAAAACACAACAGATGGGAAAAATTAGATTCTAAATGGGGCTCAAATCTGCTTTGAATAACACAGGCTGAGCAAAACAATTCTGTACTTCAGAGACTGTCCTCAATTGTCTTACATTATTGTTCCTCAATTTGTACATCAGATGGTCACAAATTGGTAGCTTGAAGCTGATAGTTTGCGTTCCTGCAAAGAAAACAGTGACAACTGTCTTCAGTCTCAACTTGAGAAGCAGTAACACCAGCTGGGATCCAGCAGGAGTGGGATGCGGGGTGCACACCACAGAGGAATGTATGTCATCTATTAATACCTAGTGATCTTACCCATTTTCATTTACAGCTCCAATATCCCAATTGCCTGCTATTTGAATTCTACGGTGAACTACACCAAAGCAGCCAAATACACAGCATGAGTTAAAAAAAGATCCATTGAAAGCAATAATCAGCATTCTGCCTCCTGCTTACTAACTAATCTTGCCACATTATCAGCTCGACAGTCTCAGTTACACTAGAATAAAGCCAAAGAAGCCATATACTGCCATACTTGCTCCCTTTCAAAACAGCTCACTCTTTTAGGATGCAACTTGAGAAGCAACATCAAAATTAGCAGCAAGTTCTAGATATAGATATTAAAATTATCCCATGAAAAGATTCACATCCAGCTCAGTCCTTCACTAAGGACTGTTTAACAATATTAAGCAGAACAGCATTACTAACTATCACTAAACCCTTCATGTAAATAAATGCAGCCTCTAAATTAAGACAAAAGATTGGAGGGGGGGGAGATACAGAATTGCTATAGAGACTGTCAAACATATTTTTAAATGCTGAAATGGAGTTGCCATCAAGGGAATAAATTGAAAAAAAGCAAACTCAGTGACTTTTTAAGAACTATTCATTAGGTGTTGAAAACTAGAATAAAAAGAATAGGAAATAATCATCAGTGAAGCTGCAGACACATCTTTAAAGTTCTGTCTGTTCTTAGTGAAACTACGACAGGGATTGGGAAATGACTGCAGGAGCCAGATGTATAACTTGGGCTGTGTTTTGCATACAGTGTAGCAACGGGAGCAGGAAGATCTCATGAAATTCTCTGGGCAACCACAACACTAATGATATTTTGTGGCCCATTTTTATGGACATGCCTTCACTGAAGACAAAAGCAGGCAGAGATATTCTGCGCCTATTGAAAAGGATAAATTCTGTGCTGTGAAGCAACTGGCTCTGCAATCAACTCAGACAGATTTTAACACTTTTTTTCCCCATCTCCATCAGACCTTGTGGTTTACATTACTTTAGTTCTCCTGATTGAAAGTATTCACACTAACACTACCTAATAAGCACCTAGTGTGACAAACTCTTTCTCATGAATTTGTCACAAATGAACTCCTCTGTGAAAATAATTAATAGTTTTTAACACTTGGCTTTGGATTCTGATATTATGACTCATTCAAGAAAAGCAACTGTAGAGTTAGGAACCTGCAGCACCCAAATCCTTCATCAGTTCTCTGTTGTAAAAGCGACTTCAACACCTAAAGCCAGGACCTGCAAAAGGCACAGCAGACATGTGCTATACAGGAAAATCCCCTACCTCTTGCAGACAAACATTTCAATGAAGATCAGACCAGAGAGAAAGAGTAATTCACCTACAAGAAAAATAAACTACTATCCCCTACATGTCTTCTGCAATATTAACTTTTTTTTCACATAGCACAGATACAAGCTGACAGACCGGCAAGCCCTGAGGACTGCTTCCAACCTACTTCATCCTTGACCTTCAAGAAGCAACTTAAAGACACATTAAGTTAGTTTATACCATAGGCTGACATTGCCTTTGTTGTCATAAATAAGAAAAACAACAACAACAAAACCCTCAACAACTTGCCTGCTGTGATTCAAGGTAAAAGGTAAATAGCTGATCACAACAATTGGTCGATGCCTGGTCAATGGCCATTTTCAGCCACTGCTATTCTGGCTCATAATGTGTGAACCAGATGCTAAAGGCTCTAGGACTTTCTAGGCAACCTCAGCAATCACAGAATATAATAATAAATAATAATAATAATAACAACAACAACAATATTCAAAAAACAGGTTGGAAGAGACCTTCAAGATCATCATGTCCAACCCATCAACCAATCCAACCCACCTAAACAACTAAACCATGGCACCAAGCACTCCATCAAGTCTCCTCCTGAGCACCTCCAATGATGGTGACTCCACCACCTCCCCAGGCAGCCCATTCCAATGGGCAATCACTCTCTCTGTATATGTTAGAGACTGGAAGGAACCTTGAAAGGTTATCTAGACCAACCCCCCGGCCAGAGCAGGATCACCTATAGCAGATCACACAGGAGCACACCCAGGCTTTTCATGAAGCTGGTGATTGATTTGTCCTGTACATAGTTTTAAAGTAGGAAAAGTCCTACTTTCAACTTGTGGCTTTGAGGTTGTGAGTAGTTCTTGTGCTGGATTTTACAAAAAAGAAAAAAAAGAAAAGAAAATAAAGAAATGCACACAATATCCCTAATTATGATAGGCTGGCTGCTTCTCATTTCTAATCAGAGATCGATCCAGTCTGTACTTCTGCATCATGAATATCTCACCATACTGAACTTTGACCATCTGGCACAGGGTCTGCACTTTTTGATGAAGGCCAAACAGTTCCATGTTCTTGGAAAGCTTGGATTCAAATTCACATCTAAATTTAACAGCTCCTCATTTACAAAAGACACAGACTGTGAAGCCTTGGTGCTTGTGCTGGCAAACCAGATAGACAACGATTTCTCTTTCTGCAGTGATTTATGTTTTCTGCTTGGATGTAGGTATCAATAGCAGAAAAAAAATAACTGTGGGTTACATATGAAAAAAGAAAAGGAAAAAAGTTAATTCCCCTAGTGAGGCTGAACATCTGAATCTGCTCCAGCAGAAATGAGTGATAATGTAGTAGAGAGTACAACAGAAGCCCTTACTACTACTGAGTGGAGTAGGTAGGCTGAATTTGGAGGTATAAGATGGCACAATGAAACTCTAGCACTAGGACTGTTACTGAACTGTCACAAGAGAAACACTGAAATCACATTTAAAAGCAAACGTGTGAATACAGTCCATTTAAATCATCACTTCTTTCTTAGCACACAAACCACAGCAGACAGCATTAGTACTGACATCCTGGCCTTTTGAAGATTAAGACCTGATGTGCTACTACTCCTGCTGAGAGCTAAGAAACGTGTGCTGTGACAGTGCTGCTACAAACCAAGTATGAAGTCCTATATGATGATGGAATTAACACAAAATAAGTATCACTGTATTATAAGGAAATCACCTGCAGTGCTGATAGTTATTACTTTTCAGACAAGTAATAAGGTGCCTTTTACCTGGACAGATACAGGTATATAAATAACTAAACATTTAATTTCTTCAACAATGAAATGATCAATTATAGGCTAGAGAAGCTCTGCCAAGAGGGTCAGCAATGTGCAGACCACCCTACACTGCCCAGCCAGCTGGTACATCAACCACAACCCTGGCACCAGCTCCTGAGGGGTGAAGCCTGCCAGTGTGAGAAGAGAGGTGCAATACCCAACCCAGCCACCCAAAGGAATTATCAGTACCAGCACACGGTTCAAGATGTCTTTGAAGGCAAGAAAAGCACAGAGAAGTAGGTAGATGTTTGGAAATCTGTATAAGTATGGAGAAGTATGGGAATGTATGGAGAATGTGGAAAGGCTGGATTGAAGTTTGTAGAAGAGGAAGATGCACTGACAAGTGGGAATTGTGAAGAAAGACACAATGAGAGTGATTTTCAAAGCAGCTAGAAATAGTGCATTAAAACCATAGAGAAGTTCACATTTCACAGAATGACAGAATCACAGTATCACCAAGGTTGGAAGAGACCTCAAAGTTCATCAACCTGTCACCACAGACCTCATGACTAAACCATGGCACCAAATGTCTTGTCCAATGCCCTCTTGAACTCCTCCAGGGATGGTGACTCCACCACCTCCCTGGGCAACACATTCCAATGGGGAATGACTCTCTCAATGAAGAACTTTCTCCTCACCTCCAGCCTAAACTTCCCCTGGTGCAGCTTGAGACTGTGTCCTCTTGTTCTGGTGCTGGTTGCTTGAGAGAAGAGACCAACTCCCTCCTGGCTACAACCACCCTTCAGGTAGTTGTAGACAGCAATAAGGCCTCCCCTGAGCCTCCTCTTCTTCAGGCTAAACAATCCCAGCTCCCTCAGCCTCTCCTCATAGGGCTTGTGCTCAAGGCCTCTCGTTGCCTTTTTCTGGACACATTCAAGTGTCTCAATGTCCTTCTTAAACAGAGGAGCCCAGAACTGGACACATTTCCTGTCAGACAGGCAAAACCACTGCTTCGAATTTTTAAAAGGAGATATGGAAAAACAGTATCAATATGCAAATCTCTCTTAACACTGATCAGCTGCTTTAAAAGGTATGCCAGTACAAAGCCTTGTTATTTTAACTCAGGAAGAATTATGTTCACCAGTGGGCATGATACTGAACTATTTGCTGGTGACAGTTCACTTCTTATCACACCAATTTGCCATGGATCTCTCACACAAAGAACAGCAGTGTCCTCGGCAACACGAAAGAGCAGTTCAAGGCAGCTCAAGGATTCTCATCTTATTGACAGCTTTAGACAAACACAAAGAATATTTTGTACCTTGCCAGAAAAGTGATTTGGTTTGCATTCAGGCACCCAAAAGGGCTTGCTTTGGGCTTTGTTTCAGCAATGTTAAAGCACTTTTATTATAAGATAGGAACAAGAAGTTGTGTCAACTTTGCAAAATTTAAATCTTCACTTTGAAAAAACTGAAGAGAAGTTACTCAATTTTTTCCCAAAAAGGTTATGACTCATTGACTTAAATGGGCCTGATCCATAATGGATTAGACCCAGGAGATGACTTCAGTATTCAGGTTTGGTAAGACTGGTGACCTAATGCAGAACAGTCAAGTTAAAATTCTCCCTTTTCGTCCCTTTAACTTTGGGAGGTTAAACTCAGGACAACAAAGATAAAAGACCACTTCAATCGCAAGAAGAATCATAGAATCATAGTATTGTTAGGGTTGGAAGGGACCACAAGGTTTATCTAGCTCCAACTCTCCTGCCACGGGCAGGGACACCTCACACTAGATCAGGTTGCTCAGAGCCAGATCTGACCTGGCCTTAAAAACCACCAGGGTGAGGCTTCTACCACCTCCCTGGGCAACCTGTTCCAGTGTCTCACCACCCTCATAGGGAAGAATTTCTTCCTGACATCCAGTCTGAATCTACCCATTTCTATTTTTATTCCATTCCCCCTAGTCCTATCATTACCTGACATCCTGAAAAGTCGCTCCCCAGCTTTCTTTCGTACCAGTGTCCTTGCCAAAGAGTCACATCTCTCACTGCAATGTTTGATGTAAACATGTTTGTTAACAAATTGAAACAGACCACAAGCAAAATTGTTTGCCATACGGTGCTCTGACAAATCAGCTGATGGAGCATATGGATTCAGTCTTCCTACTCCTGTATCATTTCCCTGACTAATTCAATCTGAGTGTTACAAGTGGCCCCAGATACTCCTTTTACCCCATTAAAAGGAACAAAAAATAAAATAAAAACTACTGATACCTTCTGTCTGCACACCCTTTTTCTGCTCCTAATGCATTTGGTGAGATTTTTGGAGGTAACTTTAGGAAGTAACCTTCTTCCCTAGAAAGAAGTACTTCAGTTAAATTATTTGTTCTTTTAATTGCTGTCATTTGTAGCAGCAGAAAATGTGTATCAGTAATGCTAACTTTGCACAACCTGGTGGCATTTTGCCAGTAATGTGAAGACTGCCCTTAATCTGAACACAAATTTGTCTCCATTTCTTCCAGCTACAGATGCTGTAGAAAATAAGGCTGAAATATTGTACAGATCACAACAGAAGGAGACAACTGACCAAATTAAACACGTACGACCCTTTAGCCACTTGCCCTCTTAATCTGCACTGACAGAACAATGAAAAGTGTTTGATATCCTGTCAATAAAACCAAGGTGGCACAAGATGGCAGTGTGATGAGGTCCCATTTCTGTCCTACTTTTTAGGAAAGATGCCTTCAATTAGCCTTGATGATCTCTGAGGTCTTTTCCAGCCTGTTGATTCTATGATATAATTAGGATGGGATTTCTCTGGCATGATACAAGCACACCTTTAAGCCATAACTATATAATGCTACAATTCTATACAGAACCATAATAGTAAACCCTGCACTTAAACATGCCAACAGCTCGCTTTAAATAGAGGGAGAAGAATTAATTGGGAAGAAAAGAATTAAAATGTAGATGGCTTTTATTTTTTTCCTAAACAGAGAAGAAAATGCTAATCAAAAGCCCACTCTAAAGACTAATCTTTTGTGTATAAAGAGAACCATATGAGCCTGTGCCAGCTAAAAACAAACAGGCAAGTTACAAGTAGGACTTCATATTTAACTCCGAAGCCTGATTTGTATGAATTTTAGTGGACTTAGTAACCAATCAAAGAAAAAGAAGCCAAACCAAACTCACAACCCAAAAATCATGTTCTGACTCTACATATAATTTAAGGGTTTCTGCTCTTCTTTAAGGGCTTGTTTTTGCAATCAACCTACGTGAGGACCAGATAAAGGACATTTTATCAAGTGAACAGAATAAATTATTTTAAGTAAACCCTGTCCATTGGCAGACTTCTAACCACACACAGCAACTATTTTTTGCTTGTAAAATTACATTTATTTAGCTCTGTACAAACAATTTATGAATCCACCTTTAACATAACACAACCTTTTCTGCCTGCACCAAGCTGACAGCCATGCAAAACCCCACATGGCTCCAAAGCAGCAGCCTGAACTCTGCTTCCCCTCGGGCAGCAACGTTATCAGTGACAACCTGGATGCCAGCCTCTTATTATTGATGAGAATTTAAGGAGAATGAATATCACTGTGCAGGTTGTCTGCTGGAATGGAGCCACCATCTCTCTTATAAATTCCACGATGCAGTCAGGGAGTTCCCAGTAGGATGGAGCAAGGAAGCCAGAAACATCATAGATATATAGAAGATAGATAGATACATAGAATAAACCAGGTTGGAAGCGACCTTCAAGATCATCATGTCCAACCCATCAACCAATCCAACCCACCTAAGCAACTAACCCATGGCACCAAGCACCCCATCAAGTCTCCTCCTGAACACCTCCAATGATGGTGACTCCACCACCTCACCCGGGCAGCCCATTCCAATGGGCAATCACTCTCTCTGTATAGAACTTCTTCCTAACATCCAACCTAAACCTCCCCTGGCATAGCCTGAGACTGTGTCCTCTTGTTCTGGTGCTGGCTGCATGGGAAGAGAGACCAACTGTCTACAACCTCCCTTCAGGTAGTTGTAGAGAGCAATAAGGTCACCCCTGAGTCTCCTCCTCTCCAGGCTAAGCAACCCCTGCTCCCTCAGACTCTCCGCATAGGGCTTGTGTTCCAAACCCCTCACCAGCTTCGTTGCCCTTCTCTGGACTTGTTCCAGCAAGTCAACATCCTTCCTAAACTGAGGATCCCAGAACTGGACACAGTACTCGAGGTGTGGCCTAACCAGTGCAGTGTACAGGGGCAGAATGACCTCCCTCCTCCTGCTGGCCACACTGTTCTTGATGCAGGCCAGGATGCCATTGGCCCTCTTGGCTGCCTGGGCACACTGCAGGCTCATGTTCAGGCTAACATCGACCAGTACCCCCAGGTCCCTCTCTGCCTGGCTGCTCTCCAGCCACTCTGACCCCAGCCTGTAGCTCTGCATGTAGCTCTGCATCACTTGCCTTTCAAAGAGTTACTGCCTCCTGGATGGTTTGTTAGTGTCTCACAGGATCAGCTACACTGGAAAAGGGGAGAGAGCAGGAGATGGGGGTATGCAGCACAGCTAAGAGAATATCCAGCTGCAGAAGTGCAAATCATAACAGGAAGAGGATGAGAACTTCATAGCAGGGATGCCAGTGAGAAAACTACAGAACAGCTGGTTTGAACACATACACAAGGCTAGAGCACAAATACTTCCACATAAATGAGCACTATACCCAGGATAACTACTGCTAAGTAGCAGTTTAAAGTGAACCAGTGCTTCAGAAAGGTGCAGTATAACAGCAATGGTACAACAGACCAGAACTTTGAATACAGTGCACTATGATCCCATAGCTTTAGGTGTAGAAAAGCCCTTCCCAGGGATCACCAGATGGCACTATTTTTCCTTCAAATTGAGACCAACTGCTGTGCACGTGAAATGCTACCATCGGTTTGGGAGCAAAAAGATCTTCATCCATGTTTTTTATCTATTAGCCCAGGAGTCTCTCACTGCTTGCATTCTTTCCAACGATCTCAAAAATCTTGTGCAAACAAGAAAGGAATTGCTGTGTCTGGGGGAGGTGGAGGAAATCCCATAATACTTTGAACTGATTCTCATACCAAAATATTCCATAGCAGAAGGATATCAGACATTTCTATAGGAACACAGAACTCCCCAGAAATACACGCAGAGCTTGAGAACTGCACGAAGAAAGCAGAATTTCCAAGAAGACAAACATAAAAGGATGACACACACACGCTTCTCTTCTCCCCATTTGTTCTTTCTGTCTGCTAGCAGATGTGTTGAAAATGTTGAACTACCTACCACTGCACAGTGTTTGGGAGGGACCTGGGGGTGCTGATTGACAGCTGCCTAAACTTGAGCCAGCAGTGTGCCCAGGTGGCCAAGAGGGCCAATGGCATCCTGGCCTGCATTAGGAATGGTGTAGCCAGCAGGAGCAGGGAAGTCATTGTGCCCCTGTACTCTGCATTGGTTAGGCTGCACCTTGAGTACTGTGTCCAGTTCTGGGCCCCTCAGTTTAGGAAGGACATGGAGACACTTGAATGTGTCCAGAGAAGGGCAACAAGGTTGGGGAGAGGCCTCGACCACAAGCCCCATGAGGAGAGGCTGAGGGAGCTGGGATTGTTTAGCCTGCTCATTGCCCTCTACAACTACCTGAAAGGTGGTTGTAGCCAGGAAGGAGTTGGTCTCTTCCCCAAGGCAACCAGCACCAGAACAAGAGGACACAGTCTCAAACTGCACCAGGGGAAGTTTAGGCTGGAGGTGAGGAGAAAGTTCTTCACCGAGAGAGTCATTCATCACTGGAATGTGCTGCCCAGGGAGGTGGTGGAGTCACCATCCCTGGAGGTGTTGAAGAGAGGAGATTGGATGTGGCACTTGGTGCCATGGTCTAGTCATGAGGTCTGTGGTGACAGGTTGGACTTGATGATCCTCGAGGTCTCTTCCAACCTTAGCGATACTGTGATACTGTGTGAAATGTTGCCTAACTTTGGTTGAAGATTAATATACTACTTTTTTTCTTCCCCCTCTCAAATAAAAGTGCTAAGCATATCCACATACAAATAATGACAGTAGAGAGAAAATGAAAGAATGTTGTAAAAAACAAATGCTGTTAATGAAATATCAGCACAGATACACACACAAAAGGACAATGTTTACATGTACTTGTTGGTGTAAGCTAGCTTTCTTTGTTGATGTGATTTGCAAAAGGATGAGAAGCATTCAGCAACACATGCCTTATGAGGAAAAGCTCAAAGACCTGGGGCTTCTTAGTCTGGAGAAGACTGAGAGGGGATCTAATCAATGTATATAAATATCTGAGTGCTGGGTGTCAAGAAGGAAGGGACAGCCTCTGCTCACTTGTACCCTGTGATAGGACAAGGGGCAACAGATGTAAACTACAGCACAAGAAGTTCCACCTCAACACGAAGAAGAACTTCTTTACTGTAAGGGTCATGGAACAGGCTGCACAGAGAGGTTGTGAAGTCTCCTTCTCTGGAGACTTTCAAGATCTGTCTGGATGTTCCTGTGCAACCTGCACTAGATTCTATGGTCCTGCTCTGGCAGGGGGGTTGGACTCAATGATCTCCAGAGATCCCTTCCAACTCCTAACATCCTGTGATCCTGTGAACACATTTGCAATGAGGTACAAGCTAGAGAGACTCTGGAAGCAAATCCAGAATACAGCTAATGTGGGCTGAAGTATAGAAGTGGTACATTCAAGTTGAAGTCTCAAAACCCTCTCATCTTTCCTAGGTAGGAAAAAGTGCCATTTTGTTTATTTCTCAGCACTGTCCTTAGGCATATCAAGGACAAGAGGGTCATTAGGAGCACTCAACATGGTTTTACCAAGGGGAAGTCACGTCTGACCAACCTGATAGCCTTTTATGAGGACATAACCAGGTGGATAGATGATGGTAGAGCAGTGGATGTTGTCTATCTTGATTTCAGTAAGGCATTTGACACTGTCTCCCACAGCATCCTTGCAGCTAAGCTGAGGCAGTGTGGTCTGGATGATGAGGGAGTGAGATGGATTGAGAACTAGTTGAAGGAAAGAAGTCAGAGAGTTGTGGTCAATGGGACGGAGTCTAGCTGGAGGCCTGTAACTAGTGGAGTCCCTCAGGGGTCAGTACTGGAACCAGTGCTGTTCAATATAGTCATCAATGACCTGGATGAGGGCACAGAGAGCACTGTCAGCAAGTTTGCTGATGACACCAAACTGGGTGGAGTGGCTGACACACTGGAAGGTTGTGCTGCCATTCAGCCAGACTTGGACAGGCTGGAGAGCTGGGCAGGAAGAAATTTAATGCAGTTCAGCAAGAGCAACAAGGAGAAGTGTAGAGTATTGCACTTAGGAAAGAATCCCATGTACCGGTATAGGTTGGGGCTGGAGGGCAGTGAAGGGGAAAAGGACCTGAGGGTCCTAGTGGATGGGAGGTTGACCATGAGCCAGCAATGTGCTCTTGTGGCCAAGAAGGCCAATGGTATCTTGGGTTTTATTAGGTGGTGTGTGGTCAGTAGGGTGAGAGAGGTTCTCTTCCCTCTCTACTCTACACTGGAACATTGTGTCCAGTTCTGGGCCCTTCAGTTCAAGAAGGACCTCAGAGAACTGCTTAAAAGAGTCCAGTGCAGTGCCACAAAAATGATTAAGGAGTGGAACATCTTTCTTAAGAGGAGAGACTGAAGGAGCTGGGGCTCTTTAGCTTGGAGAAGAGGAGACTGAGGGGTGACCTCATTCATGTTTATAAATACATAAAGGGCGAGTGCCAAGAGGATGAAGCCAGGCTCTGCCGGGTGATGCGCAATGACAGGACAAGGGGCAATGGGTGAAAGTTGCGGCATAGGAAGTTCTGTGGAAACAGGAGGAAGAATTTTTTCATTGTGAGGGTGACAGAACACTGGAACAGGCTGCCCAGGGGGGTTGCGGAGTCTCCCTCTCTGGAGATATTCAAGACACACCTGGATGAGCTCCTCTGTGGCCTGGTATAGGTGATCCTGCTCTGGCAGGACTAGATGATCTCTTGAGGTCCCTTCCAGCCCCTAACATTGTGTGATTCTGTGATTTTTTAGGATTTTGTTTGTTTGTTTAATCCACCAAAGGACACACCTGTACTCAAGACTCAACCAACTGATAAACCAAGGGGCAAATTAATCCACAGAGTGACTCTAACTTCAGCAGGAGTCACGGCAGAACTGAAATCCGCCTGCTTTGCTCTTAAGCTGAATTCCTTCACAAAACCAGTTTTTGTTTTTCTCTAAGCAACTCTCCCCCCTTTCAGCTCCCTAGAAGTTGACAGGCTGCTTCCTGTTCCATGATCTGTGAATCATGATGTGAACGCCAATCACTACTCCCCTGTGAAATTAAATTAGGTATCAGAGCACAGCGTGAGCAGTAAGCTTCCCTAAGAGGCCAGCCCTAAAGAAACTGTACTCTTTCTTCCCCCAGCTGAAGAATGGAGTTATGAAAGCAGGGTCAAGTTGGTTATTAGTCTTCTTACTCTACAACATCAACCAGGCTGCTCTGAGCCAGCTCAAAATAATTCCTCTACTTCCTAGTCATGACTATAATGGTACCAAAGTTAAAGAGTCCAATAATTCACTGTATTTATTTGTGTGTTCCTCTGTAACCACTTAACACCATGTGAATTGCAGCAATGCTTAACATACACGGAATACCATGATAAATCACCAGAACTTAGTGCGTGTCATACAGCTGGAAAATTGGTAAGACAAGGGTAAGCAATATTAACACATGGCTTATCAAGCAGGAAAGGGGAGTATGTGATGCTGCTTGTTCCATGCCTTTCAATAGCACTTTGTTAAGCCATAAAATATTCACGCTTGGAAAGACGGGTTATGTTGTCCCATAATTTTTCTTTTTCAGACAGATGGCCCTTGGCAACTTATGCACATCTTTGTCACTGCAGTGTACTCTGAGCAAGGAGGCACCATAGGGACACATTTGAAAACTGAAATTGGTAGAAAACAAAATAGTAATGAATTAAAAGCTAGTTTGCGAGCCAAGATTATTGCTCATTCTGGAGCCTATGGTAATCTCACATAGCTTTAGGGGAGTTCTGGTTGTAAATTGTGACGTAGGACTCAAAATCAGACTGCTGAGCCTAATTTCTGTATCACCACAGAACCCATGTGCTCCAGTCAAGACACCCTGCCTTTCCTTCAAGGTAAAATAAAAAGTGCTCCCACTTTTAATTTTCAGACAGAAATGCATTTCTCCTCCTTTTGACCTGAGGAACTGTTCTAAAGAATCTGATGTTTGTTTCACAATCTGCAAGAAAGCAGATGGCTTCCACTGCCTTGTGGTCCCCAAAAGTAAATCTGGCTTTTGCTTTGCCAGCACCCATGTCTTCCCCTGGGGGCTTTACAGGTTCCTCCAGGATCACCTCTCCAAGGTCTCAGTTCTCTGAAAATCTAGTCACAAGCTCTTTCTCTTCGGGTTAGGTGCCAGACAAGGGCTACTGTTGGAGCTACCATATCAGTAGGAGATTGTCCTGGCCTTCAAGCATTGCCACGTCCCCTGCTCAGCTGCTGCAGAGATGGCTCAAGCACAGCAAAGTAAATTAGTTTAACCTTGTGCATCTGGTACTGAGTTCCTACTTGCCTGCTCAGAGACATAAAGGTACTATCATTCATCGACCCTGTCACAGTCCAGCTGTAATGCTAGTGCCTGCAAGCTTCAAAATCTAAATGCAGAGAGCTCCTCTTCTCTGATACATTATCACAGTGCTGGACTTGCAAGTTTGTTCTGCAAGCTACTGAGACACCTGGATCTGAATGACTATAAGTAACCTTCTCAGAGGTAAGCCACAGATCTGTTTATTATCCTAAGTTCACAAAAGTGTTCCTTTGCGATTTGAAAGAGAAACCCACAAAACCTCTGCGACGCACAACTGTCTGGAGGCTTTCACTATTTGGTAGCCAAATGAACGGGAAGCAAAACCTTCATCTATGCATGCCCCTTGTAGGAATCACACAGGGTAACAATATCCCACAGAAGGCCCTCTGGGTCTCTGGAAGGTGCAGAGCACTCTGCCCATACAGTGAGCAAAAGCTTTAGACCACTTCTGGGAATGCAAATGAATGGGTTCCACGTGACCCCGGTAATAAAAGGCTCCTGTCTCTTTGCAAAGCATTGAAATGCCATCTGGCAATTTTGTTGACGTCAGCTGGCACAGAAAAACAACCACCACCTCCCCCAAAAAAGCAAAAGCCTTGGGCGGGAGGGGGAGGAATGCAGCCTTCCCTGGTGTGTGTGCACTTCAGGCTGGTGTTACTAAGAACCTGCAGCAGCGCTGTCAGCCCAGGGACCGTAAGTCTGTGGGAAGCAGTGCAGGCAAATGCACCACCGCCTTCTCCCACTCTTGCCTGTGCAGACCTCCTTGAAAAAGGGGTTTCTCTTGGTCTCCATTTAGCTACTGAAGGTTTTCAAAGTAACTGCTTAAGTCTCTTTCAGAAGTTTTTGGTTCTCTTAGAGATGGGGAACTTTGACCACACAGGGAAAACGAAGAGCAAGGCACCTAAACTCTGACCTGGCAGAAAGCAGGAGTGGTACTCTCTGTGCTGAGATTGGTACTCTTTGTGGTACTCTCCTTCAAAGAGTTCCAAAGCACACACAAAGGGCAACTGTAACTTTATTTTATACTGCTGAGTGGCCATGGGTTCCTTTGCCCCCCCAGTTCCAGAGACTGCTACTGAGCATCAAGCAACATGCACTATATCCTCTCTGTTATTTCAGCTTGTCATTTCGTCAGGCTGTTGACAGTTTGCACGAAAAGAACAAGCCTCTCAGTGTAGACTACAGGAAAAGACAGAAAACTTCCAGCAACACACCAGTAACTTTGCAGGGTATGGAAGATGCACCACTCATTTGGCTACTTTGACTTGATTTCTTACACATCAACCTGGAACACAATGAAATAAATTCTGTACTACTTTAAGTAAAATCTCACACAAATAGCTTATGCTGACAAGAGATAAATGACCTCAGATGCTGTATAAGTGCTGTTCAGATCCTGAAGGGATAATATAAGCTGCATCTACTAACTTTATATTATATTTAATGGAAGGTACAGTGCTGCTCCTAAGTATTAGATGCCACTGGGCACAGGAAAAAAAAAAAGTATTCCCAAATATTCATGTAAAATGACAACATTTTAAGTGCTGAACTATCAACAGGCATGCATGCAGACTAAGCAGGCATCTTTTGGTATTAAAGTACATTTTGCTGTCAGCAAAGACTCCTTCAGTTATTTCTAATCTCTGTTAACAATTCCCATCACAATGCAGAAAAGGGCAACTGCACAGCAAACATCTTCCATGTGCCGCATTAAAAAGCTGAAGTGAGTAGCTTCCCAGTTGCTCTAAGTAAGGGCTGACATTGTAGCCTTGTGAAAGGAACTCAATCCCCTGCAATACTATTTTTCAGAAGATTAGGACCAAGAACCATGTAAGATGGCAAACAATGATGAGGGAGGGATGGAGGGAGCAGGCTGACCTAACATCTAGGGCCACACGTTACATGCTCCATGTTGTCTCACTGATGTGCTCTAACATAAAGCACATTCTTAAGGCTCTACAGGATCAAGGTCTCACTGGTTGACGTATGCAAACCTGCCTGAAGTAATAATCCTTTTTCTTTCCCCTGCTCACCCTTCCCTCCCCTCCTTTATCCCCTCCTTCCCCACACCACCTCTTACTGAATGAAAGTGAGGCATTTTTGCTTGCAAAACTGCTCTTTGAATTCCTAATCTCTGCCTCAGCATAATCTGTTAACACCAAGTCAAAGCAGCACTGTATAAATAACTGCCATGAGACAGCCCTGCCTGGAAACTGGAAAGTTTTCCTTGCTCATATCTTAAGCATGAAAGCTTATGCTCAATTCAATTAAGAAAATTTATGGGTAATTCCACAGTTTTTCCCCCCAAATCCTTATGTTCTTAGGCAGCCAACCCAGAAATAAAAAAACCCTGACAACTGACTACTTTCTGCTAGCACAAGAGCAATTATGAGGAAAGTGTGTGTTTAATTGAGTTAGTTGTAAATTCTCACATAGGCTGAATCAGAGGATGGAGAAGAGATGCAGCCATTTCCCTGCTAGCATTTCAGCTATCACCACTTCTGCTCATGCTTTCTTAATTGACTTTATAAAATACATAAACAAAATAACAACTAAAAATAAATTATAAGAACAACAATAATTTTATAGGTACTGAGCCTCCACTGGAAGCTGCAAGAGAATAAACTTCAAACCACAAAGGTGACAGGGAAGAGAGATTTTCCAAACTCTCCTCCTGTCCCTCAGATCTGCATGATGTCATGTCTTAAATATAAACAATGTTCAGATTTCACAACTAAATCCCACTCAGTGATTCTATTTAGCACAATCTCCAGCAGAGCTTACAATCAGCAATCAGACATTTTTGTGCCTAATTTCACTGGGCCCAGGATAATACTTCAATGAACTCCTGAGAAGTACACCCTCTGTACCTAAATGGTCATCCAGAAGGTTGTG
The DNA here is from genome assembly GCF_026170545.1 of Melanerpes formicivorus. Classification (NCBI taxonomy): domain Eukaryota; kingdom Metazoa; phylum Chordata; class Aves; order Piciformes; family Picidae; genus Melanerpes; species Melanerpes formicivorus. The sequence goes on along the minus strand of NW_027142360.1, from coordinate 7,579,247 downwards.
TTATCCTCAAAACCAGCAACACAGAGCAAGAGGCAATTGCTTCAAACTGCATGGGTAGGTTTAGACTGGATATTAGGAAACATTTTTTTGCAGAAAGGGAGGTCAGATGTGACCATTTGAGGCTGTCGGGACAGGCTGCCCAGAGAGGTGGTTGAGTCACCATCCCTGGATATGTTTAAAGGTCACTCAGATGTGGGACTTGGGAATATGGTTTAGGGGTGAACTTTGTAGAGTAGGGTCAATGGTTGAACTTGATGATCCCGAGGGTTTTTCCTAACCTCAATGACTCTGTGTGAGTCTGTGTGAAGATGCCTCTCCAACCATTCCAATCTCTCACTGAAAAGAAAAGTCACCCTCCCCATGTCCATATGACAACTGCACAAGTTTCACCTTCTGAAGCTGTTGCAGATCCTGGAGTTCCTCAGCTGCGACAAGAAATGGCTGTTGTGACATTTCCCAGGGAGACCATCAGAGGCTCCACTCTAAGGAACTTCCAGTTTCTAATTAACACAAAATCCAGATGGATGGCCAAAATGTGCGACTCTGAAATTAATCTTGTTTTCAAGGTTTGAGGGGATTTATCCAGAGACTGACATCCACTGCAATACACATAGTTACACATATGTAACTACCTCCAAGGGAGCAGTCGCTTTGGCAACACTAATTATTGTGGGAGGAAACCAGTGCCACCAGCAGATTCTCCTCTACAAGTATTGGTTTACTTGTTAGGACAGCATTTCCTGTTGCTGTTTCCTGCTTTCCAGTTGCACTGCTCTGCTTTCCAAGCAAGTAATCTCTCCCTTTAATCAATGTTATATCCTCCCCTGCCACCTGAAACTTTGAGACAATTCATATGCTGTTCCAATTACTGCAATAGGCAAAACTTGTGGCATCCTCACGTGACATAAATACCCATGCCTCAAGGAAATCACTCACCCCTTTGCTGCCCTCCCTGAGAGGTTGCTTTCTCTTGGACATCATTTATTTCAGTCTGCAGACTAGAGCTGAGCGAGATAAAACCTACAGAGGCCAAACCTGGGGTAGGAAGTTTCAACCCAGCCATTATTAGAACAAATCCAGCACAGCAGGTTAACAGGTGACTAGCTACACTAAGGGACTTCTCTAAGCTAAGTGGCCTTGCAGGCAGTAATTCTGTTGCTCTACCAATAACACCATGCAAATACAGACACAATTTTGCATTAATTACTTTCATATGTAGCCTCTGTGCATGTGAGGTGGTGGGAAGTCAGGCCTTGTTTAACTTGCATCCATCTGATTCTTGCAAACTCAGAACCATTAATCTTACCTGAAGTGAAGGTAAACTGACAGGCTTTCAAAAATATTGTCAGACTCCTGAATGTAATACTGAGTTGTTCATAGACTAATTGGTATAAACCCAAGGAAATCCTTGCACTAGTGCCATTGGAGATGATTCCTCTCTCCCTGTTTGAGTGCCACCTCCTTCTGAGACCTCTGCATTTTACAGCTGATAGTGCTGTACACACCTCTGGCAGTGGAAAGAATGTGGTCTCGACACAATCCAGGCAGACACTTCAAACCCAGCAAGGGAAGGTAAAATATGGAAATCCTGCCTTTATGCACTGGCAGCATTTTAGTTTGCAAGGTCCCCTTTTATCACATTTGCGAAACAAATGTGTGTGAAAGGGTCCTGCAGAGCCCTCAAAGTCTTCCTCCAAAGGCCACAGCTGAGGATAGTTTCACAGAGTTTTACAACACTGCTATAAATCACAACCAGCAACTCAGCCAAAGATTTACAGTGCAGGTGCTATGCTCACATTTTGATAGGCTATTTGCAAATAAGGGGTCACAATAACAAAGGGTCACAGTCTCAAGCTGCGCCAGGGGAAGTTTAGGCTGGAGGTGAGGAGAAAGTTCTTCACCGAGAGAGTCCTTCGTCATTGGAATGGGCTGACCAGGGAGGTGGTGGAGTCACCATCCCTGGAGATGTTCAAGAGGAGACTGGACGTGGCACTTGGTGCCATGGTCTAGTCATGAGGTCTGTGGTGACAGGTTGGACTCGATGATCCTCGAGGTCTCTTCCAACCTTAGTGATACTGTGTGACACTGTGATATTGTGAAAAGACCTCAGAGATCATCAAGTTCAACCTATTACCTAACACACAACACTTCATGACAACCAAACCATGGCTTCAAGTGCCATGTCCAATCCTTTTTTGAACTTCACCACCTCCCTGGGCAGCCCATTCCAATGGCAAATTATTCATTCTGTGAAGAACTTTCTCCTCACCTTGAGTCTAAACCTCCCCTGGCACAGCTTGAGACTGTGTCCTCTTGTTCCGGTGCTGGTTGCCTGGGAGAAGAGACCAACGCCCACCTGGCTACAACCTCCCTTCAGGTAGTTGTAGACAGCAAGAAGGTCTCCCCTGAGCCTCCTCTTCTCCAGGCTAAACAATCCCAGCTCCATGCGGACTTCAAACTATAACTATGCTTACAGTCAAGTGTCTTGCCAAATCAGGGCCACTGCAAGGAAGAGCTCTGTGAATGCATCCAGCCTTGGTCTATGTAGAAACACTCAGTACCTGTAGCTAAGCTTTGCCATTACTGCTCTAAGTTTCCATTTTTACCATGACAAAATGACTTCTGACACACGGCAGCTAATTAACATTTGTGAACCTGCCTTTTTGCTAACCCCTGTGTTTCCCTGCTGTGCTGGCCAATCTAGAACATATATCATTGTGAAGAATTTTAAATGTAGCTTGCCACAGTGTTGAAGCATGGAGCAATGTGACAAATTTTATCAACACTTGTTAAAAATACTTTAAAAAGAGAGAGAGAGAGCAAGCCATAAATAAAATAAAGCCCTAACAAAGTCTGGAATGCAAGGAATACATCTGCACTTATAGCAGTGGCCAAACCATAGTGCTTTATCACAGGAAAGTAGCTTGAAATAACTTTTCAGTGTATTTGATATATGCTATTGCTTTTTATTTTTTTTAACTAAGACTTGAGCAAGTTTGAGGATTTCAAAGGGAAGTCATTTCCGGGGGGAGGTTGATTTTGTTACGAGCTTGACATACTGTAGCTGTGACAGTGAGCAGAGTTGCACTGTCAGGGTTCAGGAAGTTCACCCACACTCTAATGACAGGAGATCACATGAGTGAGTCTGTAAAAAAAATGTCACGGGTCAGGGGCATTTGATTTTCCAAGCAGTTTGTCTTGAGCAGATTGCATCCCCCCCCTACTCCAATCTCAGCACAATATGAGGGTTGATGTGAATGTTTGATTGTCTTTCTGTCTGGTGCATTACAAATCTAATACAAGTAAGGCAATTTTGGCACTAAGCTATGTATTTGCACAATTCTGTTGGCTTAAGTCACACTTTTCTGTTAGGGAAGCTGTTCAGAAAATGTTTATTTCCTCCACTCTTATAAATTGTTGGCATAAACAACCATTCAAAAATGTAACCTCAGTTACTTGGCAATCTAATTATTTACACTGAAGCCCACAAACTTCAGTGTCTTGTTGAAATCAGGGTATGAATGCAAGCGTATTAACCTTCAAAATATTTAAGTTCAAGGTAACAGAATAAGAAGGGGGTGGAAGCCATCTGACAGCTACAGTGCTGACTTCCACTGCTGTCTCACTGGAGAGTGGCATGGGATAACCCACACAGATGGATCCTGATCTGGCAGGAAGATAAGATGTGGAGAAATTGCCTCCCATGTTGGTTGTTGGTTTTGGTTTTTTCACTCTTTCATTTCTATCCAGGCTTCCAAGCACTTCTTGCTCTTGGTTCCTTTCTACTTCAGCAATTCCTACATTATTATTGTTTTTAAAAATGTTCTTTCTGAGGGTTGGGGAAAAACTCCACAAATAGCAACAACCTTCTAAAAACCAAGCTACACAGTAACTTTGAAAAGGAGTGCAGCCTGATGGAGCAAAGGGTTTGGGATGAAACACCAGAGTACTTGACAGTGGCACAGAATCACCTGAGTCATGTCTCCTGGATGCCACAGTATCTCCAATCTGAAAACAAGGAGATGAATAAAACATGCATTCAGTCAGTGCCTCATACACATGCAAGCACACAGACTCTTTGGCATTTCTCTCCCTCTGAAGTACTGCAGGGGAAGTAAAAATGATCCGAGCAACACAAGGGAAATTAATTTGTGCTAACGCAAATTCTGTTATGGTAAAGAAGATTTAAATATGAGGGAAATATTTGTGCACACAGCTGGAGCTGAGCTTTTGGAGAAAAGCACTGAAATACTGCCTAAGTCTTTTGTGTCTTGGTTTACCTAAAACTTGATTAGCACATTGATATGGAAAACTTTCCAGAAAGGGTTACAACACATCTACCACGGGGAAAGGAGCGGTGCCAGAATGACATCATACCAACCCTAGTGTGCTACAAACTCAGTAACTCTGGTCCTTAAATGAGTTTCCCAACATCTTTGCTACATCATCTGAGGCTGGTAAATCACAGGCAGTTTTCTTTCTGCTCCCACAGCTTCATCATTAAAAATGGTTTGCTCACTCAGAGGTCTTTTTTGTGTTCCCTCAAGAGAAAGCAGAAGGAGCAGGCAGGTCAGTTGAGTCAGGAGCATTTCTCAAGGAGCCACTACTCCTCTGACATGAGCTGCATGTTTAGCTAGTGCTGAGGCAGTAGCTGACACTGCAGGAGAGCAGAAAAACAATCTGCCCAGTGTAGTTTTCTGCACGGGGTGTTCAGAGACATACGGTTCTCACATCACACAGTATCAAAATATTCCATCACGCTACAAAGACAAGACACTTCGCTCTCAAGCAAGAGGGAAAGTGTTTACGTCAATCAGCATGAGGATGGAGTTTCCACCATGCCCTGACCCTGGGCTTGAGGCACTGGGGCAGTTTTGCTCTCCTCAGCTGACTTGCGGCTGCCTCCTTGTCTCCTTGCTGCCCCAGCTGCTCAGGAGCTCACACAGGAGCTTTATTCTTGATGTGGCACAACAGAAACAGCCTCGTGTCTTTGTAATTTGAGGCTTCTGCACTAGCCCTGCCAAACTGTGCTGCTTTTTTTGATTTTTAGCTGTGTTGGGGTGGATTTTTTGGTTTGCTTTTGAGATCAGATGTGCTCTCTCTCTGAAATATATCCACTGCACCTTGTGCCTCTCTCTCGCATGAAAAAATAGTTGAATTTTAGTAATCTTGTTAAAAGTGTCTCAGAGGTGAGAGGAGAAAAAACCCAAAGACAAATAAATAGTTGAGCAATTACAGACAGACAAGACCACTGACACTTGCCATAAAACATATGCTGGATGATTTAACTGCAGTGCTTGCGCAGCAATGCAGCATGGTACAGGGATATCAAAGCTAACTCGAAGCAGACAAGTGAGCTGAGAAATAAGATAATATTATTGAGGATATCTGCCAGCTTCAGTATAGGCTTAACTGTTCCAAATACCTAAGCTGATTTGCTGCTATCTACACATCAGTATATTGCCAAAATCAACATTCTTCTCCCCAAAAAAGGTTGAGTTTGTTAAGTTAGGAGAGAAACAAAGGTGTGGCAAAGGTGCCTTTAACCTTACTAGTGTGCCAGATGAATTCAAAGACATTTGTTCTGCATTTTCTCTGCTATATTCCTTAGTTATATTCACCATTAAATTTCAGACTGCTTCAAAGTCTTCACCAAAAAAGACCCAAACAAAACCCCACAAATCCTTGCCCAAAACTCAAGTAGTGACTAAGCACCACCGTTTGTAGGCAGGCTAAGCAAATCAAAGATGAGAGAGATCAAAATTGAGGCAGAGGAGCACATTCTGCATCTATTCTGTGCAGGAAAGCATTACAACACTCTATATTGCCTCCCAAAATACCCCACCGCACCTCACAATGAAAATGGATGTCTAAGCATTCAGAAGCTCTGTCAGATCGCAAAGTCTTCTTGAAAACTGTTTAAGAATATTTTACTCTGATTTCTAATAAAATAATTTAGATACAAGACTTGCACTACACCCAACCTGGGCTTGTATGGTGTCCTCTTCACCTCACACGCTGCTTCTGGTTTTTTAATGTAAATGCAATTATAGTAATTGTATCAGAAAACAAAGGGAATTTCAGGGGGAAATTTCTGTCTGCTGTGGCAGTAACTAATGAAGTGTCAGTATCAAAGAAATGAAATGTATGTATTCTTTCAGCTGTCCTCCTGCTGGGAAGTGCAAAACTTCTTCTGAAAGACCTTCTTTAATTTGTGTATTTTACATGAATGTTATCAAGTATATTATTAATTTTACACTCAATTAGGGATGTAATCAGGAGAGTAATTACAGATACGTGCTAATCCACAATTAACAAGTACTTTTGGAAGTACTGTATGCTTTTATGTATGTCAGCAATCCAACACACAGAGACCAAAAAAACCTGACACAAACTGGCTAAGAAATCACAGAATCACACAGAATCACAGAATCACCAAGGTCAGAAGAGACCTCAAAGACCATCAAGTCCAATCTGTCACCCAACACCTCATGACTACTAAACCATGGCACCAAGTGCCACATCCAATCATCTCTTGAATGCCTCCAGGGATGGTGACTCCACCACCTCCCTGGGCAGCACATTCCAATGGCTAACAGCTTTCTTTGGGAAGAACTTTCTCCTCACCTTGAGCCTAAACTTCTGCTGGTGCAACTTGGGACTGTGTCCTCTTGTTCTGGTGCTGGCTGCCTGGGAGAAGAGACCAATCCCCACCTGGCTACAATCCCAGCTCCCTCAGCCTCTCCTCGTAGGGCTTGCGCTCGAGGCCTCCCCTCAGCCTCATTGCCCTTCTCTGGAAATGTTCCAGCAACTCAACATCTTTCTTAAACTAAGAGGCCCAGAACTGGACACAGTACTCAAGGTGTGGCCTAACCAGTGCTGAGTACAGGGGCACAATGACTTCCCTGCTCCTGCTGGCCACACTATTCCTAATGCAGGCAAGGAGTCCGTTGGCCTTCTTGGCCACCTGGGCACACTGCTGGCTCATTTTCAGCCGGCAGTCAATCATCAATCAGTCAATCCCCATGCTCTAGTCTCAACAAAGTATTGTCTGGAAATACAATCAGTTATTTATAACAGTCTAATAGATATAAAGTATCTGGCACACCACTTTCTCTTTTTAAACACTGGCAATACCTTACAGAAACATAGCTAATGATGTGGTACCTCTCTTCCTGTCTATCCCTCAGAAGCCTCCTATTGAAACAGTTGCTCTCAACCAAGTCTGACAGCAAAAGAAAAGACAGAAGTATTTGAATTCTGGCAAGACTCCTTCACATGACCATCAGTTTTGATTTGAGCTAATGTTTGGTAGGACTTCCAAAATGAAGGGGGAAAAGCTCCAATATGAGATCAGTAGTCACGTGGCCTGGCCAGGCCACCCCTACCCTCTGTTACAGGAGTGATGGAGATTAGGGAACTGGGCTATATATAGATTGTGAAACAAAAATTACCAGTTAGTTTTAATTAGACTTCTGCCTGTAGAGCAACCCATTCAAGTTAATCTGTAACTGCAAACCCTCTAAACATAAATGATTACACACTAGGAGCACTGCCTAATGGTGCTCCTTCATCAGTACTCGCCCCATGCTCCACAAGGAAACAGTTGTTCTCTCCTAGGGTTAGTACTTGCTGCCTTGCCTTCTAAAGAACAAAACCATAAAAATTATGAAATCAACAGAAAATTAATCACTTGGAAAAAAAAAAAAAATTTAAAAAATCACTACTCCTCAGAAAACTCAAACTAAGAAAGGAGTGATAGGACAGGCTGGACAGCCAGAACAGCTAGAGCTGCAGACCTATCTGCACTTCTTTGATTACCAGGGGGCAAACAACAAATAAGTATCTATTTGAAAATCCTGCAGTACAGGCACGTTTTATGGCCAGGAAGTAATTTCTAGTGCTGAAAATGCAGGCTAGGCACAGATGCTGATTTTGCTTTCTCCACAGCCAGTCCTTGAACCAAACAACCCAGCACAACAGGCATCGCAGTTGCAATTGGTTCTCCAGAGCAGGTTTGTCTGATACATCAGACCTAAATAATAAACAATAGAAATAAGACTTTTGCAACAAAGACACATTCCCTCATCTTTTAAATGTTTTTTTTTTGGTTGTTGCTTTGGGTGTTTTTCAATGCAGCATACACTCCCATCCCTCACACATGCCTACACACATATTCTATCCACATACCTCAGGAAAATGAATTATTTAAACACTATTCCCCAAAACTCTGAAGAAACTCCATCTTGACAGCAGAGCAGAAAAAAAAGCTGTACCCAGTTGCTAGGTTTGTCCCACAATATCTGACAGCTACAATATGAGGTCATCTTATGTCACAGGCATAAAATGTTGTCCCTCTCTTGCTGAGACTCCACCAGAAGAGCCTTGGAGAACACCTGTTGAAAGAGCTTTGCATCTGACATCACCAGCTGCCAAATGAGCACACACAGCTTCGGTGGGAAACAGCTCATAACGCAGGTTCCCTGCTTGTTTTGGGTTACAAGGCACTACAAGTATTTCACTGCAGTCACAGTTTGTTCCACTCACGAGTTGAAAACTGAAAGGGTTGAATTTCTCAGTCACCTGCCCTCCCCTTGTACACTAGGCAGAGAAAGTACAGCCTAGCAAAGCAGGAGGGTTATTAGTTCCTGAGTACAAGACTGACACCAAAGTTGCAATAAGAAAAACAAACCAATAAAATGCAATTCTTGACTGTATTAAAACAATGAATTCTCCTTTAACTACTTCGATATATCAGGTAATCTAGGGGAGTAAGACAGATCCCTGATTATTTACTCCATCTCTACAGCCAGTTGCTCTTGAAAAGGCTTCTGGTTTTCTGTCCCTTTGTGCAAGAATTAATATTACTCCTGCTTTTTTCTTCATTCTTTTCCTGTCACTAAGTAAAATACAAACGCAGGGTGAAAAAGAAGTCATGAAAACTCAGTTCTTGCCCTCTAGGACTAGGATTCTTCCTCTTTCATTTTCCTCTGAACTCAGATTCTAAAATGTGAACATGACAAGCACAATGCCAGCTGCTTCTACAGTTCTGCCAATGGCCATACATATAGAAAGATACATATCACAGTTTAAGAGTTCTTAAAGGGTCCACAAACATCACTTACCATCATTCACACATTACAACACTTATTGACTAAATACATTTTGCTCAACTTTTGCCCTGCTCTTTTGCTCATCACATGCACCACACACCTGCCAGTCCACACTGCACAATTAGTCACTAAAGAATTCAAGTTGTATGCAGTTGAAAGACTCCCACTTCTTTCACTACAGCCTTCCAGACAGCAGAGAGACTCAGAGACCCCTGATCCTCTTCCCCACTGCAATCACACATGCTGGGTTCTTTTCACAGTTGTGGTTCTTCTGTTACCAAATGCAAAACCATTAGTCTGGCTGCTGCTACTGAGTAAACCAGTGATCAAAAAATCTGAGGAATCACCTATGAGGATGTGTCAGTGTTGACTGCAGAAAGATAATTTTTTGAGTTTCTCAGAAGGCAAGTCAGTCGCAGGAAAGATCATAATTAATATTCCTGTCACTGATACTTGACAAGCAGTACAGTATAGCAAATGACACGCTGATGACAGCATTTAAACACACTGCCCACACAGCAGAGATCTAGGACATCATAACAAAAAGCTGGATGAGGTGGGGGAGTGACAGAGAGAGGCAAAATCCAGTAATGCATCTGAAGGCTGTACTGCTGGGGACGAGCAATAAGAGCTTTCACTCAGCCCAAAATCAGAGATTCTCCATTTTAGATGGTCAAGATCATACTCCCTATTCAATTCCGTGATTCTGTAATTCAGGAACAAATACAAGGCACTGATGTGAGGCAGTTCTAATACTTACATAGAGCAGTAAAAGATTTTTTTTTTATTAGGAACTGGGAAGTTTTATGTCACTGAATGAGGCACAGATTAGATGCTTCTTGGAATACCAGAGGAAAAACTTTATGTTCGGGAGCTGAACTAAATGACTTTACAATCTGAGAGAAAATGAGGGGGAAGAAAAAAAAAGGGGGAAAAAAAAAGTGAGAAAAAAAAAGAAAATAAAAAAAGAGGGGAAAAAAGGAAAAAAAAAAAAGAAAAAAGGAAAAGAAAAGAAAAAAGGGAAAAAAGGGAAAAAAATATTTATCATATACTTAGGTGTACTCAAATTTACAGCAAATTCCTGAAGAAAATTGAATTCTACCTACATGTAACAAATAAATGAATTAGGCTTTAGGATAGGATGAGAGGAAATAACCTCAAGTTGTGCCAGGGGAGGTTTAGAGTGGACATGAAGAAATATTTCTTCACTGAAAGGGTTGTCAAGCACTGGAAGAGGCTGCCTGAGGAGTTACTAGAGTCACCATCCCTGGAGATATTTAAAAGTCAGTGCTTAGGGACATGGTTTAACTCATGAACTTGGCAGTGTTAGGTTAAGAGTTTGATTTTGTCTTAAAGGTCTTTTCCATCCTAAATGATTCTACAAATTGATGATTCTGTGAATGAAGATATTAATCTATGGGCAGGCTAGTAAAAGAAAATCCTATCTAGTTTAGCAGACTAATGGCTTAGAGGGAGTGTTACTGCTCTCTAAAATACTTTAGAGACAGGACTGGTTTACATTACAGAGAAAAGCTGGACTGTAACAAATGAGGTGGACACAAGTATAGGTCAGAAATTAAAAGACTGTTCTTTACCACTACTAGAGGATTTGGGGGGAGGAGAGGAAGTGAAGTAACAGTAGGATTACATAGTGCTTTCTTGCTATCAGGAGGGAGCACTGAAGTAATACTCTTGCTCATTAACTCAAATGTAAACCCTGCCAATTCCCTCCTATTTGTTCCTTCTAAAGTACATCAAACATAGAAAAAGTCCTGTCTTTTACAGCACTTAATCTAGCACATGAGACTAGCAAGGCTTTTGTATTTGGCCTCAGAACTTAAACCACAGAATCATGAACTAGACAATAGGAAGCAAGTGGTGACATTAAGTTCTCATTGCATGATCACCTGTGTTAAATAACTGAGAAGTCTTCTGACAATTGCTGAGCTCAGAAGGCAAGTCTGCTTACAGCAATAGCAGCTGAAGAGATTAATTCAGTGACACAGGGTAGTTTCCTAAAGAGTTTCATTTTGAAAATGGAGTACACAGCAACTGCTCTGGCATCCTGGCACCAGCAGAAACCCACAAACTGGGCCACTATCCCCTCAATACCCTTCTGATCCATACAGCATACTTAGTGCACAAACAAAACCTGGATACATCAGTACTGACCACAGTCTAGGTGCTGGCAGAAAGTAGCAGCAGTGAATCACTTTCTTGAACTTAGGCAGCAATCTCACATGATGTTAATGTAACATCCTCACACAGACATAACAAACTGAGGCATTACCTGGATGGCAGCTCTCGCTGCGTGGTATTTCTGGCTGCCAGGAATTTTGAAATCAGGTAACCCTGGTAAGGCATCCCAGAGCACATCATACACAAGGCAGCCTATTTCATCCCCATCAACAGAGACACAGAATCCTACCTTGGTTTTCACCAGCTTTTGAAATACCATGGTACTTTGAAGTAGTTCATCCTCATTAATGCATTGTGATATAATAAAATAAAATAAATATTCACTGATCAGTGACTTCTTCATGGGAAGAAGTTAAATAAAAGAGAGCAGACTGGCAGAGGGGGATGTGGTTGACAGCTGGCTGAACATGAGGCAGCAGCGTGCCCAGGTGGCATGGAAGGCCAATAGCATCTTAGCCTGTATCAGGAATAGTGTGGCTAGCAGGGCTAGGGCTGTAATTCTGGCCCTGTACATGGCACTGGTGAGGCCACACCTCATGTGCACCTCACTTATGTGCAGTTCTGGGCCACTCACTTCAAGAAAGATATTGAGGTGCTGGAGCAGGTCCAGAGGAGAGCAATGAGACTGGTGAGGGGGCTGGAGGGAAAGTCTTAGGAAGAAGGGCTGAGGGAGCTGGGGGGACTTCATCATACTCTATAACTACCTGAAGGAAGTTGTAGTAAGGTGGGGGTCAGGCCCTTCTCCCAGGCAACTTGTGACAAGACGAGAGGGCATGGCATGAAGCTGTGGATGTTAGGAAGCACTTCCTCACAGAAAGGGGAATTAGACACTGGAATGGACTGCCCAGGGAGGTGGTAGAGTCACCATCCCTGGAGGTGTTTAAGGAAAGATTGGATGTGGCACTTAGTGACATGGTTGATGTGGTGAAGTAGGTCACAGACTGGACTTGATGACCTCGGAGGTCTATTCCAGCCTCAATAATTCTGTGATTCTGTGAAAATGACATCAAATTACATGAAACAGACTATGGATGCATTTTCATAAGATGAAACAGCAATGCCAAGTTCAATTTGTTCTCTGAATGGCAAGACAGAAAAAAAAAAAGGGTATAAACCAGTAAAAATATGGTCACATCATCTGTTATGATGCTTCTCTGAAAGTACTGTTGCAGAGACGAGCATTTCATGTCACCTGAGTTTAAAAGAAAAAGGGGGTGGGGGGGAAGTTAAGTTGCAGCATTACAAGAGCCAAATTCTTCTCTTGAAATTATCAGTATTCTCAGATAAGATAACAGGTGTTGTAGTATAAATAAAGGCTTATTATACATGAAAAAAAAGGAAGATACTTGGCTTATCAAATATAATAACAAAAAATTTAGGAATTGTTCTCATTAAAAATAAACAAACAACAAATATTAAAGATCAACAGGAAGAAAATGAAGTTGCAAAGAAGTTTGAGTCACCTTTTGTTTTCCTGGTTTAGAGAGTCACTAGGTTATGATAATGTCAGATGGCATGGTGAGAGAATTACGTTTAGATAGAGGATAAAAGAAGGTATAGATAAGCTCTGATGAGAGCAAATCAAATTATTAGGAGTATTGACAGGCAGGAAGAATGAGAAGACATAATTTTGTCTTTAACTGAAGAGGGCATCTTTCAAGATGAGAGCAATGGATGTTGCAGGGATTAAGATTTAAACACAGAGAATCCACAGCATGTTTTACAGATGGGAAAAGCCTACACATTAAAAACATAGCAAAAGGAAGGAAAGGTTGGCAAGACTAAGGCCACTTTGCTTGGATTTGAGGGCCTACTCAAAGTAAAAAAAATGATACAAAGGAGGCCCAAGAAAAGAATCTAGAGAGGAATTAGACGGAAGCATAGGTCTGTACCTCTGGACTCCGCACTGGTTAGGCCACACCTTGAGTACCGTGTCCAGTTCTGAGCCCCTCAGTTTAAGAAGGACATTGAGACACTTGAACATGTCCAGAGAAGGGCAACAAGGCTGGGGAGAGATCTCGAGCACAAGCCCTGCAAGGAGAGGCTGAGGGAGCTGGGATTGTTTAGCCTGGAGAAGAGGAGGCTCAGGGGTGACCTCATTGCCCTCTACAACTACCTGAAGGGGGGTTGTAGCCAGGAGGGAGTTGGTCTCTTCTCTCAGGCAACCAGCACCAGAACAAGGGGACACAGTCTCAAGCTGCACCAGGGGATGTTTAGGCTGGAGGTGAGGAGAAAGTTCTTCACCGAGAGAGTCATTCATCATTGGAATGTGCAGCCCAGGGAGGTGGTGGAGTCACCGTCCCTGGAGGGGTTCAAGAGGGGATTGGATGTGGTACTTGGTGCCATGATCTAGTCATGAGGCCTGTGGTGACAGGTTGGACTTGATGATCTTTGAGGTCTCTTCCAACCTTGGTGATACTGTGATGTCTCTATACTAGGCATCTGATGAGTCAAAAAGTAAACTTAAGAGACATTCAAACTTTTCTGAAGGACAAAGAAAAAAATATATATTTCTTAATACAATAAAGTGTACAATAGAGTATCATCAAATGTGGAGGTGAATAAAAGTAAATGCTGGCATGTACTCTGGTCATCAGAAAATGTGTGCTAGGATACCAGTAGTACACAGTAATTTCCATAAAGGACTAAGCAGGCATTTTAGCTGAATGGGAGAAGTTGTCACGCTGAGGTCACTTCAAGTAGTATCTGGGAAAGTAACAATCATATTATTGAGCTAAATAATTGCATTTCAAACAGGCCCAGGATCAATATGAGATTTTATGGCAGATAAGACTAAGTTTAATTCCATTTTCATGGGAACAGCCAAAAAGGTCCTTTGGTGTCATCAGTGTTATTCCAACATCATGGTGATATGAGTGGAACAAGTTCTAACTAGCTAGCTTCATCCTGAGAGGCATAATGAGGCAAATAAGAGGAAAATAGAGAAAAGTACTCAAAATGAGATCAAGTGCCACTATGGAAAGAACCACAGCAGTTAAAATAGCTCTGCTTACCTGTCTCCCTAGCAAAGACAGATGAGATCAAGAGACACCAATATGCAATAAAAGACAAATAGGAGGTGCACTTTCAAACATCACCAGAAACACAACCTGGTCCAGAAATTTGCTGTGCCTTTAGGTGATTGCCACCTCAAGTGGCAATCCTTGTAGAGGGTATGAAGGAGATGTTGACAAAGGAAGGTTCATCTACTCTACTACAAGGACCCTGGAAAGGTTGACTTGAAGAAACAAGCAGAGTGCAGGTTAAAAATCCACTAAACAATAAATGCCTCCCAAGCACTGAAAGAGTGAGGTAGAGTTTTCAGTGAAAGACAGTGGACCACTAGAAAATGGACTGAGGTCAACAGATCATTTCTCTCAAGTCAGCTGTTGCTAATATTGTCTTGACATTTAAGTAGCACTTCCCTTTGGCAGCAACAAAACTATGTGTGCCATATTAAAATATCTTGGATTTGTTTCTTTCTGCTCCCATGGTGAGGACTTGCTAAAAATTCCTGGACTTCAGAACTCCAGCAATAATTCCAAAACAAAATGTTGGAAGTACATTTTTTTAAGTGACTGCAGCAACAAAAATAGCACATCCCTAGGACGTCCAGCATCTCAGGAATCCACTACCCAGTTGCATAATTTTTCCAGTTTCTTCTTCCCAACTCTACAACTCAGTGTTGGGGGAGGAGGGCAGAGAGGGAGCATCCCAATCTTGAAAGCAAGGTGCTGTCTATGCAGTCCCAAAGCCAATGGGATACCCCATGCCAAGAGATTATGAGATGGATTACAACAATTAAGCCTCATAGACATCCAGACAAATTTCCTTTCTGATTCACAGTGCTCATAAGACCATTCCATTTCAGTTTCTACTTTTCCTTCTCCTGCAGGCTCTACTTACTCCAGTAAAAAACTTACACTGCACAGCATGCCCTTTTCTGATAAAGTCCACAGCATGCTGAGAAGCTTATCACAACAGAATAGAATAGAATAGAATAGAATAGAATAGAATAGAATAGAATAGAATAGAATAGAATAGAATAGAATAGAATAGAATAGAATAGACCAGGTTGGAAGGGACCTTCAAGATCATCGTGTCCAACCCATCATCCACCACCACCTAATCAACTAAACCATGTAACCAAGCACCCCAACAAGGCTCCTCCTAAACACCTCCAATGATGGTGACTCCACCACCTCCCCAGGCAGCCCATTCCCATGGGCAATCACTCTCTCTGTGAAGAATTTCTTCCTAACATCCAGTCTGAACCTCCCCTGGCACAGCTTGAGACTGTGTCCTCTTGTTCTGGTGCTGGTTGCCTGGGATGCTGATGTACCACTTACCATTTGCACTATATTCTTTGATGAAGGAGACACTGTGCCTTGTGTTGCTCCTTCACCAACATCAAGCCATACCCATCATCAGTGCCATTATTAGTAATAGCTCAAACAAGAAAACTAATCTCTGTTTGTAAGACAGGAGATGGGCAGCTACACACAGCAACTGCAAGTACAATCGTATTTTTTAACAGCTCCTATCTGGGCAGAAAGAAGTCCAAATCAACAGTCTGATTTTGTTGAGGGGCTCCTTCTGTGATGAGAATGCAACCACATCAAAATCCCAGCAACAGCTGCCATTCTAAGACAGCACTGTCTCAAAGGCAATGAGATCAGGCAGATCATGGACTCAGCTATTCATCACTTTTGCATCCCACAGAGTTTTAAGGAATAGAAAGTACTACTGCAGCTTCTCTTCTCAGCTACCCCTCCTTCCTTTTCTGCATCTTAACGAAGAGCTTAATATAAAATGATTATTTGCAGATTGTTCACTAAACTCCAACTGTTAATTTCAAAGCAGCAAGCACATAAAACCCTCCAGGAGTCCTAAAACACGACCTCTATATGCAGAGAGTTGTTCCTTTTAGACACTATAAAAAGTGGTCCCTGATAACATGACACGCAAAGGGCTGAATGACATTCCACATTTTTATCAGACACATCACCTAACTTTGAAGGTACAGATCCCCCTACCCTGGATGTGAAAACTGAAGATGCCATGTGTGGGGTTTACTCTGAAGCCAAGAGCATGTGTATGAGAACAGCATTTGAACCTGCAAAACTGTACAGTTTCAAATTGCTTGTCTGTCAGATACCAGAAGAGTAACAGGGAGTATTAGCAAGTGTCATTGTTCCACTTTTAGGGAAGGAAGCTTCTGTGCTTCAGAAGCAAAGTTCCGGGAAACAAAAAGAAAGGTTATCTGAGCTTCTACCAAAACACTATCCATGTAATCTGAACAGGGATGACACATTTTAAATCATTAACTTGGTAGCCAGTTTCTAATAAAGCTCCAGCTTTGCTTGGAAAGATTTGTTTTTTTCCTCCTGGCTGCCCTTCTCCATCTATGGCTATTTTACCTCCTCCCAAATGGTGTGTGTGTGTGGGGAGAGGTGCAGGGAAAACAAAAAGGCAGATACCTGCTACTGCCACGTGTCTCCAGCTACTGGATAAAGCTGGGGTGTAGAGAATGAGTCGTTACAATTCTGTAAGCACACCTTCTGCTTTCACATCTTAAAAAAGCAGGATAGGATTGCTAACACTATCCTTACTCACTCTGAGCTGCAAAGAATTAGTGGATAAACACTCCCTTCCCCTTCTCTCTGGACTTTTTCCATCTCTTTTCCCAGCATCACCCAGACATGAGAAGGATACCAGTTCATGTGCCACAGAACTGTACACTGCAGCACCACAATCTCAGTAGGATCTTGTTGGCAATTCTGCTTATCAGCACATATGTGAATATTAGCAGAGACAACTAACTGGTAGCACTAATGCACCTCATCAGAGCTTTGAGCTGCTAAATTTTGTCAAAATAAAAACCTTATTGTTGAAGGATAAAATGGTGCCCTATGAGAGCAAATCATCACAATGACACAGGATATGAAATGACAGAAGAGTTGAGGACAGGAAGGAACTTCTGGAGATCATCCCCAATCAAAGCAATGTCAGCTGCAGCAGGTTGCTCAGGACCATATCCACTTGGATTTTGAGTATTTCAAAGGATGAAGGCCCCACAACGTCCCTGGGCAACCTGTCACAGTGCTTGGTCACCCTTGCAGTAAACAAGTTCTCTTTTAGTTTTAAAAGAGAACTTCTGTAATTCTGTTTGCACCCATTGCCTCTTGTCCAGTCACTGGGCACCACTGAGAAGAGTCTTCCTCCATCTCCTTTACTCTCTCTCATCAAGTATTGATAAGATTCCCCCCCCTGCCCCGAGTCTTCTCTTTTCCAGGCTGGACAGTCTCAGCTCTCTCAGCCTCTCCTCATATGACAGAGACTCCAGTCACTTCATCACCATCATGGTCCTGTTTTGGGGACATATTCCAGTATTTCTGTGTCTCTCATAGGAAAACACAGACCTATAACCAGTAACCAGAACTCCAGATGTGTCTCACCAGTGCTCAGCTGAGAAGAAAGATCGCCTTCTCCCTCGACCTATCGGCAGTGCTTGGCCCACCACAGTCCAGAATGCTGTTGGTTTTCCTTACCACAAGGACATGTTGCTTGCTGACGTTCAATTTGGCATGCACCAGGACCCCTACAGTTCTTTTCTAAGCTGCTCCCCAGCTAGTCAGCCTCTGAGTCTCTACTGGTAGCTGCAGTTATTTCTCCCTGAGCATGGGTGGATTTTGTACTTCCCTCTGTTGAAGATTCCTCTTAACCCATTTCTCTAGCCTGTTGAGGTCCCTCTGAATGGCAGCACAAATATCTGCTGTAGCAGCCTCTCCTCGCAGTTTGGCATTACCTACAAGTCTGCTGAAAGTGCACTCTGTCCATCATTTAGGTCATTAATAAAGGTACCTTTTTTTTTTGTGCTAATTTTTTTTATTGGCACACTTTTTTTTTTGCAGATAACTGATGCCTCTACCTCTGCTCTTGGGGTCTGCCTGTCAACTCTAACAAGTAGCATTTCCAGTCTTGTACAAAGCCTAATAACTCAGTAAACTATGAACTCTAGATTCAGGTCTGATAATCTCCAGACTTCCTTTAAGGACTGCAAGAATTCATACTGCTCTTTTAACATTCAAGGCTATTCAGGAATTGGAAATTTAGCAATGCAGACCCATTACACAACGAATCTTTGATCCTTGATCCAACCCAACACTACATTTTCTTTTTTTATGACTTGACTTTAAGATTTACTCCAGCCCTGACTTATTCACAAATCTCAGGAGGCTGCTCCAATAATTCATTTTGAAATTTTGAACACTGATCCATCAGACACAGAAGAAAATTATGGCTCACTGCTAAAGTCAAGCAGAAAAAAAGAACATCTGCTGCTGAGAACAGAGCCAATCAGCTGTGAGCTTTTCCACTGGGAAGCTCATAAAATGAGCTACTAGAGAGTTCAACATGTGTTCTTGTAAGGAAGGAACAATAGGAAACACTTTCACTTATTTATTCCTTAAAACTATCCCAGAGAACAGAGATTACAGCAGCTTGGACACAAAGAACAAGGAAAATAATAAAAATTAAAGCAGTATTAATAAAAATGCTTTTAAACTGAAGTTTTCATTAGAGAGTGAAATCAGTCAGCTCATTTTATCGTCATTACTGAAGACATCTTCTGACAGGGCATTGTAGAAACTATAAGGAAAGTTGCAGAATACAGAATTAACCCGGCTGGAAAAGACCTTCGAGGTCATTGAGTCCAACCTATCACTCAACACCATCCAATCGACTAAACCATGGCACTAAGTGCCTCATCCAGTCTTATTTTAAACACTTCCAGGGATGGTGAACCATCTGCCTCCCCGGGCAGCACATTCCAAAGGCAAATCACTCTTGCTGGGAAGAATTTCTTCCTAACCTCCAGCCTAAACCTCCCCTGGTGCAGCTTGAGACTGTGTCCTCTTGTTCTGATGCTGGTTGCCTGGGAGAAGAGACGAACCCCCACCTGGCTACAACTTCCCTTCATGTACTTGTAGACAGCAATAAGGTCTCCTCTGAGCCTCCTCTTCTCCAGGCTAAACAACCCCAGCTCCCTCAGCCTCTCCTCACAGGGTTGTGCTCCAAACCCCTCCCCAGCTTTGTTGCCCTTCTCTGGATATGTTCCAGCAACTCAACATCTTTCTTAAACTGAGGGGCTCAGAACTGGACACAGGACTCAAGGTATGGCCTAATCAGTGCTGAGTACAGTGGCAGAATGACTTCCTTGCTCCTGCTGGCCAAACTATTCCTGATAGAGGCCTGTATGCCATTGGCTTTCTTGGCCACCTGGGCACACTGCTGGCTCATGTTCATCTGCTGTCGACCAGTACCCCCAGGTCCCTTGCTGCCTGGCCACCTGGTTGGAGCAACCCACTATCTAACTAGCAGCAAGACTTAAAGCATTACAAACCCTGGAAGATTATCAGTAGAGAAAGTGTTCAAGAGGAAAGGCACTGTCGCTGGAAGAGGGCTGTCATTATCGAGCTTCTAATCCACTCCTGCCCCACTGCCAATCATATTGGGATCAAGAATTTGTCAAAGTGATTCAGAGCATAGTTGACACCGTTTAAAAGGTTTCTCTCCACCCTACAAGTGATGGAAATGGGAGGTTGCAGGAGGTTTGCCTTCATCATCTGTGTCACAACTCCCAGTATGACAGATCCTGCCTTTTGTCTTCCCAGCTTCTAGCCTCTTACAGCACTACATCAACATTTACTGCAATTCCTTTATCACACTTCAGGCTCCTGTGAATCCCTATGGACATTTTATTGCTATCTGGAATCATGGAAGGATGTGCAGTGCTGAGATTCCCCATCCTAGCTCTTGTCTGGCCAAAGCCATGCAAGATTGCAAATAACTTCTGCTCTGATGCTTCTGAAATTAACTAGTCTCTTTTGTACTTTGAAAACATTGGGGTTCTGGTCTGGATGCACATGCTGACAATCCTGACTACTTGCAGAACCTCTTTGGTCATCTCCTAAACCAGTGTAGTGGTACATTAGCAAGCAAGAAGAGTCTGTCTCAGGTGCAAAAGTCATTACCACACTGCTCCCTTCCCTTACATCCATTAAATAAGCAGGGTAGAAAGCCTGAGGGACAAACACAAATGGTCCTACGGTCACAGCTAGTGCCCATAGCTCAGCTCTTCATTTCTGAGAGAAGCAAGCCCAAATCTGAGAAAAATCATTTCTCTGAGATAGCTTTCTGCATTACATCATTCAATTGCTGAATTAGAAAGCAGAGAAGTATTTCAGATATTTTCTAAATTCCAGTTTCAGATTTCTGTGCTTTTTGCTGCTGTGCAAAAGCAACTCTGCTCCACAGCTCCATATTCCAACCAATCCACAATCCTCCCATGAGGCCTCTTCTTCATAACATCCCAAACTCCACAAATTTCTGCTCTGCTGCTAAAGCTTTGAAAACTTGTCTGCTGAGTGAAAGGATAATGGAAGGTTTTATTAACGCTGAATAGCTGTGGAAAGCCACAGAAACCTTACTTTTTCCCCCCCTCTTTTTTTTTTTTTTTTCCCTTTCTAAACTGTTTTCAGGTATAATAAGAGGGATTGGGTTACATACAAGGATCACTGTTGTGATGTGGCCCAGCAGGAACTCTGCTTCAGGCACATGCAGAGCCCCATAAGCCTTTCTGATGTGATGGCTGGGGGAGAGATAAGCTATGACTGGAAAGCTGTGACACCTGGGAGGATGGATTAGAAAAAGCTGGAGATACAAAGGGAGCTGGGGGTTTCTGCTGAGCTCCTGCAGTCATTTGCACTGCTGTTCCTGCAGCCCATCTGACTGCTGGCACACACTTCTAACTAAATGGAACAATACAAGGTAGTGTATTACCTCTACCTTGGATCCATCGCCTTTCCAGGGTTGTGTTTATTATTCTGCTGTCCCTGAAACCTGGCAGATTATTTCCATTCTTTCTTTTAGTGTCTTTACATACCAAGAAAGATATTGAAAACTATTTCAAAGAATCTTGGGAGTGCCAGGAGCAAGAAGTAGGAAATGTAGTAATCTTACTCCCATTCATCACATCTTAGTCCTCCTTGTGCTGCCGATGCTTGCTCCGAACAGCATCCCACAATTTTTACACTGCATCTTGCCTTCGTCATTTACATCTGCTTTACTCTTGTCCTTGTTATCACACTTGGTGCATCAACCAAGATGATGCTGAAAAAACTGGAGTTCTGTCAATGCATTACATCCATTTGTTACCAGTGATTTCACACACATACACACATGAAAGATGCATAAAATACAACAAAGACATGCACCGAGGAACCCATCAGCAGTAGACTACCTCTAAGATAAATACACTCCTAAAACCTTTAGAAGTGTCTCTCTTTTGAGACAGGGAGATATGTCCATTAAATAAGTCTGCTTAAGTGGGGTGTCACGACACCCTCCATGCTCATAAGCAAATCAGCCAAATCTGCTTTACCAGCATTTTGCACTATTTAGCATGGAAATGACAAGTAATGATCAGCTGGTTCTTACAGTATGCAGAGGACCCCAGCCAGCACCATTAAATCACCATAAATCTCCTTGCAATGGCAGGTGAGGAGGTGAGGGAAGACAGAGAAATAACAGATTCACCAGAGCACAATACCTGGTCAGTAGCGGGAATCGATTCCCACCTGCGCTTCAGCAAGCACAGAGATTTCCGGCTCATGATTTTGATTCTGCTCTAGAGGCTTTTCCACACTTGAGAAAAAGGCTTCTCCCAAGCCACTGCCAACACCCTCACTTCTCACTCCTGTGCTTCATCGCTGCAGATGGCAGAGCTCCCTGATGCACACAAGTTTTTGTGAGCTGTAAGACTGTGACCAGTTCCACCCAAGCTTCTCCTGTTTTCCTCAAGCATCCGTCTCCTCACAGTTCCAGGACAAAGGGAACGGGGCGAGGCAGAGCCAAGCCTGGCTTTCACTAGCGAATTATCTCGCAAAAGCCTCAAGTAGGTAGACAACACCAGACGCACTCAATCTGAAAATAGCTGTTGCTTAGGAACTGAAGGGGTAAAACGCAGCACCTCAGATATATAATTGAGAGCTTTTATATTTAAAGAGAATTAAACACGCCGGACCTCTGTGTTTCTCTCCTGGTTATCATCCTTTAATAACGCCGGAGGAACGACTGCTCGATTCCACCGACTCCTGGGGCTACGCCTACACCTTCGGCAAGCCAAACAAGTCTTGGTGACAGAGCAACAAATAACTCCCACACACTCGAGATCCCTCAGCGAAACGTGTGCACGACACATGCCGTGGGTCCCACCTGAAACGTCTCCTGAGTCTCACACATTGTGTTTTAGTAGAAAAACTAAAATACAGTTTGCAATTTTATTTGTTTTTTCTGCAGGGGGAAAATGTGCCAAGGATGAATTCTGCTAGTCACATTTTCTTCTAGCATCTGCTGATGTTAGGAAGGAGTATTTTCCCCTCACATGAGTGAGATCATAGAATCAGCAAGGTTGGAAGAGACCTCAAAGATCATCAAGTCCAACCTCATAGTATAGTATCAGTCAGGGTTGGAAGGGACCACAAGGATCATCAAGTTCCAACCCCCTTGCCATGGGCAGGGACACCCCACACTAGATCAGGCTGGCCAGAGCCTCATCCAGCCTGGGCTTAAACACCTCCAGGGATGGGGCCTCAACCACCTCCCTGGACAACCCATTCCAGGGCTTCACCAATCTCATGGGGAAGAACTTCCTCCTCACATCCAACCTGAATCTCCTCACCTCTCTGTCACCCAACACCTCATGACTACTAAACCATGGCACCAAGTGCCACATGCAATCCCTTCTTGAACACCTCCAGGGATGGGGACTCCACCACCTCCCTGGGCAGTACATTCCAACAGCTAACAACTCTCTGTGAAGAACTTTCTCCTCACCTCAAGCCTAAACTTCCCCTGGTGCAGCTTGAAACTGTGTCCTCTTGTTCTGGTGCTGGTTGCCTTGGGGAAGAGACCAACCCCCTCCTGGCTACAACCACCCTTCAGGTAGTTGTAGAGAGCAATAAGGTCTCACTTGAGCCTCCTCTTCTCTAGGCTAAACAATCCCAGCTCCCTCAGCCTCTCCTCATAGGGCTTGTGTTCAAGGCCTCTCACCAGCCTCATTGATCTTCTCTGGACATGTTCAAAAGTCTCAATGTCCTTCTTAAATTGAGGGGCCCAGAACTGGACACAGTACTCAAGGTGTGGCCTAACCAGTGCTGAGTACAGGGGCACAATGACTTCCCTGCTCCTGCTGGCCACACTACTATAGTCATAGAATCACAGATACTGTGGTTCTACAGCCTGCATGTGTATATTTGAGAGAGAGGCACTTCTCTCTTTCTTAAACAGTTAGGAATTTCTTTAACTCAGAACAAAATTTCCAAGTTTTGTGCCTAAACCCCAAGCTGTATTCATTTCTAAAATTAATCACGGAATGTAAATGAAATTCACTCTGCATTTTCTGCATGACTTGAAATCCAAGGAGTTCTCTGCATGAAGCATTTACAGCAGGAAGTTATCTTCAGAGATTAAAAAAAACAAAAATGCAAAGAGAAAAGCAGTAGGTAGCCAAGAACTCATTGCTCTTTGTAAGGCAACCTATAATTGACTGCAATTACAGCAGCCTTGATAGTATAATTATTCCAAAAGAAAAGTAATCTTGTAATATCCATACATACATATACATGTGCATGAATGTAATCTATCAAAACCTTGGGTGTGGTGGAAGCCAGGAGCAAGTAAAATACTGTAAAGAGAGTTTTCTTTCACTCTTTTCACCTGTCCCATTTACATTCTGTTGAACTGCAGATGCTTTTCAGGAGGCAAACAGAAATTCCCATAAGCCTCAGGGAATTTCATTTGAAACCCATCACTACCTGTAACTACATCACCTTGCATTGAACTTCCACATGCAGAAAAAGGAAGCATTTTCCAGGTGGCCTATTAAGAAGTATGACATGCACTGTAGTAGCTTCTTCTCATGTTTAAATGCATACCACAGAAAGCCTATTAGTTCTAAAAAAAAAAAAGAGTTCTGTGTAATGAGTCTTGGTAGAATAATTTTATGGTCTTACATGTGGATTTTAGTCTTATGGTAAACCAGTGGTTTCACTTCTTTTTCTCACCAGAGACATTGCTAATATTCACACAAGCAGGTGCCTTCCTAAGTTCTGTTTTCCTATTTTATTCACTTCACTCCACAAGAATTAACAGACCTGGGAAGCCTAATAAATTTGGTCCCAATAACATAAGCCTAAACTCCTTTCTTCCCTCTCACTGCTTGGTACAAGCAGCTCAGGCAACCACTCTCTTCCCAAGTCCCTTTTCTCTGCTGAACGAAAGCCCTGCAGACATAGGGCAACAACTAGGGCAACCATGTGGCATAATCACAGTATCAGTATCACAGTATCATTAAGGTTGGAAGAGATCTCAAAGATCATTGAGTCTAACCCATCACCACAGACTTCATGACTAGACCATGGCACCAAGTGCCACATCCAATCCCCTCTTGAACACCTCCAGGGACAGCGACTCCACCACTTCCCTGGGCAGGCCATTCCAATGACGAATGACTCTCTCAGTGAAGAACTTTCTCCTCACCTTGAGCCTAAACTTCCCCTGGCGCAGCTTGAGACTGCAGGTAAAAGCCAGTCTGTGGTCTGGCAAAGTTAATGTTGGGGGGGGGGGGGGGGAGGAAATTACAACCCACCACACAGTCCATCTTTAAACACCTGGTACACTCAATTTGAAGTTATGTACATCTAACATATTACTTCTCTTAATTTTTAAGAAGAACTTAGTTTAACAGAGGAATGCAAACTGACAACAATGCAACTGAATCACAACTGGATAAAGCAGGTCTTTGATATTCCTTGTAAAAATCAGAACATCCTGAAATTTCTCTTAAACATTCCAGGTCAGCTAGATTTAGAATGATTCCTACCAAAGGTGGTTTTCAAAGCCATGTAGAAGAGCCTGAAGCCTCAATGGAATAACTGAGGCTTATTTTCTTCCCCTTAATGAAACTTTTCTTCCTTGATTCTTGTGACTTGGTACACTAAGGTACCACACCATAATCCCAGAGTTTGGGTCATTTTCTTTTCCCAGCCTATTCTGCAACAGTAACAGCAAAAAAAAAAAGGAGTACTCCGGTGATTTATCATAGTGTCATAGTATCAGTCAGGGTTGGAAGGGACCACAAGGATCATCCAGTTCCAACCCCCCTGCCATGGGCAGGGACACCCCACACTACATCAGGCTGGCCAGAGCCTCATCCAGCCTGGGCTTAAACACCTCCAGGGACGGGGCCTCAACCACCTCCCTGCACAACCCATTCCAGGGCTTCACCACTCTCATGGGGAAGAACTTCCTCCTCACATCCAGCCTGAATCTCCCCACCTCCAGCTTCATTCCATTCCCCCTAGTCCTATCACTACCTGAGATCCTGAGAAGTCCCTCCCCAGCCTTCTTGTAGGCCCCCTTCAGACACTGGAAGGCCACAATTAGGTCACCTGGGAGCCTTCTCTTCTCCAGACTGAACAGCCCCAACTCCTTCAGTCTGTCCTCATAGGAGAGGTGCTCCAGCCCTCTGATCATCCTTGTAGCCCTTCTCTGGACATGTTCCAGCACCTCCATATCCCTCTTGTAATAGGGGCTCCAGAACTGGATGCAGTACTCCAGGTAGGGTCTCACCAGAGCAGAGTAGAGGGGGAGAATCACCTCCCTTGACCTGCTGGACACACTTCTGATGAAGACCAGGCTAGGGAATTCCCTACTGAAATTAAGATTGCAAACACATAGCTCCACAGCAGCAGAACTTGCGAATTGTAGACTTAGACACAGATGCTCATATTTACACAAAATGTTTCACCTGAAGGAAAAGCAATTCCAAAATAGTGGACTACTAATAATGTATTTATAGAATTTCAATACCAGGTAGGAATGACTGCTTAACCCAAGCAGGAAAATTCCTGATCAATAGTAGTTGCAATGTCTTCCTTGCAGCAACAGCCATTCTACAGAACATTTTTAAATGTAGTAGTATGTTGCCATGAACTCTACTAGCACAACGTCCTTCCAATGCTACATCAAGAGCAAAGCAGTAGCTAGAAGCATCCTTCCTGTACCTCCCTGCACAGTTCTAACACCATTAAGCTCTTTATTACTGAGCAAGGTGAGATAATCATTCAGGTTTTATAAGTTTGTCCATTTAAAAACCAGACAAAACCCCACCAGAAGACATACATGTATTATTCAAAATTACATTCCACTGATATCCTGATTGT
This sequence comes from Melanerpes formicivorus, assembly GCF_026170545.1. NCBI lineage: Eukaryota > Metazoa > Chordata > Aves > Piciformes > Picidae > Melanerpes > Melanerpes formicivorus. The sequence continues at coordinate 7,552,648 of NW_027142360.1, read as the reverse complement.
GAGAGCTGAGTAACAAATGCTTTCTCAAAACATCTAATCCATCTTTCTGCTACTGAAAGAAACTTTCTGTTCGATGACTCAGCTCTGCCTGGATCAACTGAATACAAGATACAGAATTAACCAGGTTGGAAAAGACCTTTGAGATCATCAAGTCCAACCTATCACCCAACACCATCTAATCAACTAAACCATGGCACCAAGCACTCCATCCAGTTTCTTCTCAAACACGTCCAGGGATGGTGCCTCCACCACCTCCCTGGGCAGCACATTCCAATGGGCAATCACTCTTTCTGTGAAGAATTTCTTCCTAACATCCAACCTAAACCTCCCCTGGTGCAGCTTGAGACTGTGTCCTCTCGCTCTGTCACTAGTTGCCTGGGAGAAGAGACCAACCCCCACCTGGCTACAACCTCCCTTCAGGTAGTTGTAGACAGCAATAAGGTCTCCTCTGAGCCTCCTCTTCTCCAGGCTAAACAATCCCAGCTCCCTCAGCCTCTCCTCACAGGGCTTGTGTTCCAAACCCCTCCCCAGCTTTGTTGCCCTTCCCTGGATATGTTCCAGCAACTCAACATCTTTCCTAAACTGAGGGGCCCAGAACTGGACGCAGGACTCAAGGTGTGGCCTAACCAGTACTGAGTACAGGGGCAGAATGACCTCCCTGCTTGGATTACAACTCAAAAACTATATTAATGGAAGTTGTCGTGGTTTTATGCTTTCTCCATTGATTCAATCCTGCAAATAGTAAAAAAAAATGAACAATTTTGCCAATCTTAGATGGAAAACATCCTTGAATGCCTCAAAACTAAACACAAAATGCCAAGCAACTGACCTGGGAGCCTCTGGGTCCTCGTTTGTGATCCCATTCGGAATGCCCCATGAGCTGAAAAGCAAAGCAAAGCACAGGTAAGTGAGCAATTGCACTTACTAGCTTTAATTGAAACATTCAAACTTTTATTTTCTTTGAAAAAAGGAAAAAAACAAGCAACCAAACAACAAAAAACCCCACAAACCAACCCACAGCAAAACAGGTTTGCTTCTACAATGTATTTCACACAGCTTTTAGCTTCACAACGAAACACTTGGCGTTGTCACTGTAACTTTGTACCTTTACATTCAGAGCCAAAACACATCTAGCATCACAACACTGCCCTTGACATATACTCAGCTTTAGCCATGTGTTTAATACCTATCTGGCAAAAGGAGAGCTGACAGATCAACAAGGACATTACCAAAACCACAGGACACTTGATTAAATAGCAACACATGTTTTATGCTAGGCATGAAAGTTAGCAACAGCTTCAAGGCTATCTCACCTTTGCATTATTCTCACTGTAAAATAATAAAGTAAAGGTACATCCTCAAAAAGAAAACAGGTTGGGGTCGTTACATTGCAGAAGAAAGCAAACAGAGTTTAGAGAGGATGAGTTCTTGGGGAAATTAAGGTCTGTGGTTGTATAAAGCTCCTCAGGCTAAAGAGCAGGTAAGAATTAATTACAGGCCAAATTCTCCTCTCACATCTCTCTGCAACCCATGGGAGACTGTATTGTATGACTACTGGTCAGACATTGGACAGTACAGATAGACTCCAGAAAAATTAATCTGCTTTCTCCCATCTTTTTTTCTATGCTACTTCATAACTTACACAGGGAGGTGCTCTCTTTCTTTAAGCAACATACAGTTCCCATAGAGCAGCTCTTTCTATGTACATTGCCATGGTGAGGGACAGAAAAAAAAAAGGCAAGACAATGCCCAGTAGGCCTTATTACTGCTTTATGTATCCAATGATTGTGTGCAAGTATGATCTGCTCAAAATAAAGCTATCCTCAAACTTGTCTAAAAAACCCTGGATAGCAGCAGAGAATGCCCAGGCTTGACTCCGGTGGAGCCTGAGCTGCGCAGCCACTGCCAATCCTGCATCTGAGCGCTCGCCCGGCATGGTTCCAGTCTGGGAGCTGGCTTCTTTCTACAGCTACTCAGGGATCTCTTTTGGATAATGTTTATTCTCACTCATTCCAGCATAGCTTAATGCAAATATAAAAACATGTGACTGGAAGATAGGAGGGTTAATGTAACACATGAACGTTTTCTTGTTCTTTCCCCCCCCGCAACACTCTTTCCCAAAGGAAATGCCTTCTCCCAGGTCAGAGGAAGGCAACAAGACTTACAACCTATGCTTACTGCAGAACAGACTTTCAAAATGCTCATCCCAAGATGAGAGGTTGGAACTACTTTGAAAAATGAGGAGAGTCACATGCATCTCATTTGAAATCTTAATCTTCTCCATCAACTGTCCCCACTTATCCCTTCCTTCTCCAAGGGCCTCTTCATTTCTTTATTACTATTACCTTCCCCCATAACTGGAGATAAACCACACATGCAGTTAGGCATCAAAGATGAGAGAGTTCATAGTGCTGTTTCACCTGATAGAACCTCATGACAGACATCCTTGGTTTACTGTGGTTATCTCCTTTTTCCACATACCGTTGGTGGAATTACCAGCTGTGCCAGGTTTCCCTGTTTGCTTCTCCATGCTGTTGGGTTTGTTCATTACTGTACGAAACCGAGCTTGGTGCTTATGAAAATGCCTCTCAGTAAACAAGCAGCACATAAAAGCTGCCATGAGATACACCTACCAAACGCTACGTGCATCAGAGAACCTCTGCCAAAATTCTCCTCCCTTGCCCGTGCCGCTCTGGGCCAAGAAAACCTTTTTTGGGTTGAAGTTCTCTGCCCTCATGCCTTGTGGAGAAGTGGGGCTTGCTTTCTTAAATTATTTGTGTAAAGAAAACTTAATTAAGCATGAGTCTGCCCCCTTGCAATACGCAGCGTGATAAGAGGGGTCTTTACTACAACAATGTACAACTATGTGCTATGATCACTAGTCAGCATGAACAAAAAATATGGCTGTAATTTCACAGTTAAGAAGAAAGGATTAATGTTACAGCCCCAGCCATGATTACTGTGGTTTTCCAGGTGCTAAAGACATTTGGCAGTGCATACCATACCCTCAATAACAAGTGCAGCATGAGAGCACACTGCCAGATTTCTCATGCTCCTACTCTCATTGAACCTATAAAGCCAAGGGTTTGCTTTACCATTACCACCAAATATGAACAACATGTTGAAGAGTCAAGCTTGGAGTTCTCATTCCAATTAGAGGAGGTACACTGAACGTAGAGATTCACCCCATCTAGTGATTCCCAGGAAACTAGACTGATGTGTGGCAGAGCTGGTTACATGTGACCACTATCAATACTCAAGTCCTCCCAAACATTCATGCTTCTTCAGGCATGATTTCCTTACTTTGTTCTCTGTTCCCAGTTACTGCCTGGTGTTTCACTCTCCATACAGAGATTTTCAGCCCCTGGACTGCTCTTCTGCAGCCTCACATCCAGTCTCTCCCCTATTCTGCTGCTCCTTCTCCTCCACAGCTTGCAGATGCCCTCCTTTTAGGCCCAGGTCCTCCATCTTTAGCCCTGCTCGTCTTCCATGAGGGGACAACCCCATGGTGCTCCATAGACTGCATATTGCAGAAGCAGCCAATGTTACAGTATCTGGCAAAATCCCTTATGGAGGAGAGGCCAAAGTCACTGACGTATGCAGTCATAAACACACCGTAACTAGCAGAGTGACCCCTTGTTTAGTCTGGCACCATTTTACCAGGAAATTGCTCAGTCCTCACAGCAAATCACACAACCTCTGTTTCATTTCATTTCTCTGCAAATGTGCCTTTGTGGAATCAGCTGGGTTTATGTTTTTGCTGATAGAGCCATTGCCCCCAGTGTAAAAGAATTTCAACAGCATTGCTCTCTCTTTGCATGTCACTTACTACAGCCATCATGCTCTACTGAGTTAATCTTGTGTTTATCACCTGACAAACTGGTAAGCACAAGGAAGCAAAAGAAGAGTTCTAGAATGGTAAGAGACCTTGTCAACTCTACAGGGTTTTCAAGCATGGTAATAGAACTCATAACTCTATGAAGCCAATCTTTTCCTCCAATTTTATGACCTATCATAGTATCAGTCAGGGTTGGAAGGGACCACAAGGATCATCTAGTTCCAACTCCCCTGCCATGGACCTACCAAATCTTGCTTGAGTTTAAAATGTATTTCTTCCATATAATCTAGAAAACAGTTTTCATGTCATACTGGAATGCTCTTAGCATATCTGCAATGGTCCATAGTAAAGAAGGAATGAAGGAGGGGAAAAAAACCTAAATAACTAATATACCACACTTACAAAAGGACCCAAAGCTTCACGACAGAAGATGAAGAAACAAACAGGTAGAGCAGGTGTAACTAATTCTGTGCCAGGCCAACATTCTACAGAAGGATGACTGCCTCAGGATGACACACTTTAGCTCAAGAAGCCACACTGTGATAGGTTACTCCAAGGAAAGATTTTCTATGAATGGAGGAAGAGTAATTGCTGGAGTACAACACACAGAAAAGGAGGAAAGCAAGTATGCCTGAACTATCAGGCTACTTGGAAATCATAATTTCCATAAATCAAAAGATGAAGGAAAGAGGTTTTCCAATTTGTTTCCTGTTCAGCAATAAAACCCAAACCAAACATAAACCCAGAGAAATCAACCACGAACACTCAGAAACACAAAGGGGGTGCAGAAACCCACTTGAGTTTGACACAGCCTTCTGAAATCAGGAAAAAACACACATTGTTTATTTGGTGCATGCATAAAAACAGAGATACAGACACAAAACTGCACTTGGAAGTATAAGGATTTATGTTTAACAAACAGAGGAGTTCCAGAGACCACTACCTCCTCTAAAAACTGGTATAAATTGTTTTGGTCCACAGTGATGGCGAACAGCCTCATACCATCCACAACTACTTTATCATTCTTACCAACCATGCTGTTGAGGCTGAGCATACCAGCAGCAGAAAAGGAGGGATAAACCCAAAATCAAACTGCCACACAGCTTGTAAGTGTACAGTCTCTCTCAAAAGGAAAGTAGCAGCTACATTTTATCTGAAACTGCCTTGTAAACCCAGCTCTGACAGTTTTAACACTTAAACAGGAAGAGAGATTTTAACAAGAACAAGTCTTGCACAGAACATGGGTTTCACTAAAGCCAACCAGCTTGCTCTGCCCCACAAATTGATTAGCAGGTCTCAAGGGCAAAGAGCCTCCCCCAGCCAAGCTGAGTGTGAGGACTGTGAATGGAGGAGAAAGTGGGAAATAACAAAAATCACAGTCAGTGAGAAAGAGAAAAGTGAGATGGGGCTAGCTTGCTCTGAACATGCAGGGTGGTAGCCTGTCCTCAAAAGTTGAGGCTTTGGCTGTAAATACTAAGGTGGCTCTAGGCCTTGAGGTTGTAAAGCTAAATTTTAAATGTAAACCAGATGTTCACTAATGCAATTACACCTGCAAAGGAGTAAGGAGTGGTTCAAGGGACCATTAGATATAAGATACACATGCCAAAGAAGAACACAGACATTTAAAAACCAGCATCTTCAGTTCTCACCTCTCTAAATGCAGTTTTTCTATTATTAAGACCCAGCATATGGTTATATAATAACCTAAGCTTTCATTAAAATTCATCATCATAACTCTAGGCCTCATTAGTGTTAGAGAACTGCAAGAAATGCAACCCACCCATACCATAAAAGATCTAAACAAATATAAAGACAGAATAAAGAATGGCAATCCAAACCTTTTTAGCTGTTTCTAGATCTTGTTTTTCCCTTACATTGTCTTTTCTAGCTTGTGAGGGGTGTTTTGGCACCTTTGAACCTGCAATGCTACTAACTATGTCATAGCTGAAAATCCCTCCAACCAATATGAAACTCAATTCACATAATAGAAAAGGCATCATAGAATCAGCAAGGTTGGAAAAGACCTCAGAGATCATCAAGTCTAACCTATCACCCAGCACCTCATGACTAACTAAACCATGGCTTCAATTATAGAATTTATAATTACAGAATAGAATAAACCAGGTTGGAAGAGACCTTCGAGATCATCGCATCCAACCCATCAACCAATCCAACCCACCTAAACAAATAAACCATGGCACCAAGCACCCCATCAAGTCTCCTCCTGAACACCTCCAATGATGGTGACTCCACCACCTCCACAGGCAGCCCATTCCAATGGACAATCACTCTCTCTGTATAGAACTTCTTCCTAACATCCAACCTGAACCTTCCCTGGTGCAGCCTGAGACTGTGTCCTCTTGTCCTGGTACTGCCTGCCTGGGAGAAGAGACCAACATCCACCTGTCTACAACCTCCCTTCAGGTAGTTGTAGAGAGCAATAAGGTCACCCCTGAGTCTCCTCCTCTCCAGGCTAAGCAACCCCAGCTCCCTCAGTCTCTCCTCATAGGGCTTGTGTTCCAAACCCCTCACCAACATCCCATCCTTTTTTTGAATAAATTGAGGGATGATGACTCCACCACCTCCCTGGGCAGCCCATTCCAATGGCCAATTACACATTCTGTGTAGAATTTCTTCCTAACCTCCAGCCTAAACCTCCCCTGGTGCAGCTTGAGACTGTGTCCTCTTGTTCTGGTGCTGGTTGCCTGGGAGAAGAGACCAACATCCACCTGTCTACAGCCTCCCTTCAGGTAGTTGTAGAGAGCAATAAGGTCTCCCCTGAGCCTCCTCTCCTCCAGGCTACACAACCCCAGCTCCCTCAGCCTCTCCCCACAGGGCTGTGCTCCAAACCCCTCACCAGCTTTGTTGCCCTTCTCTGGACACGTTCCAGCAACTCAACATCTTCCTTAAACTGAAGGGCTCAGACCTGGACAGAGGACTCAAGGTGTATTAAATGGGATTCAAACAGACTGAAGAGCATGTACCTCAACACACTGGCTTCTTCCCTTGAATTTTAATGATTTTAGACCACTGGTGGACACTAGTTTTCCATCACAATGAGCATAAGAGAACCCTGTTCTCCTCCAGTGAATAAATTAAAGGTGAGCACAAAACAAAGCATGGGAATGTGAGAGAAACTGCTCCTCTGTCCTGTCTGTGATTAGGAGCCAAACACTGAGCGTCCCGTATTCTCTGAACTGGATGTGATGCATGAATAGGACACCCTGAGCTCTCCTAAACAGCTGAGAACGTGTAAAAAAATGCCCTTTTTTGGCCACTCCTGCAAGGATTTAGAGCATTTAGTAGCAGCAAAAATAAATTACCAATGAGATTTTGGTAAGTTCTGGCTGGCAGCCAGCAGTTTTAAGTGTTGCTTATACTGGGGGCTTAGGGTCCAGTAGAGATAGATAGGAGCATCCAACCTGGCTGGCACCTAGTTTCAACCCTTGCCAAAATAGCCTGCATTTAAACACGGGCATAACATCTTCCCTCTTTGGAAGAGATTTTGTTGAGCAGGCAATGCTGAGGATGTGGAACAGTGTCTCACTGTTGAGTTCCCTGACACTGCCTTCTTACAGCCTGCACTGAATGGGGCACAGTATGATAGATATTCTCTGACTGAATGGGTATTAGCTATGCTTCAGTTAGGATCATATTTCCACCGGTAAAAAGAAACTTTGTTACCAGCATGTAGGCACAAAATGTTCTGGATATGTTTCTTTTTTGGTTACAAAAAAGCACAAATTATTTCCTTGATTACATATTAGAAGAAACATTTCTTTTTACAAATATGCAGGAGTCAGGTCGTACAGAAACTGACAGGGTTGGGGTTTTTTTTGAATGTGCTGTTTTGAGTAGGATTCCTTCTGTTTGACAGACTGTTCCCTGCACTTTCATTGTAATCAAGACAAATGAAGTGATTTACTGACTTAGTGCAGCTTTGGTGCAGACACCCTCAGCAGGGCAAGCTAATTGGGCTGTAGCTGCTGAGATGCAGCACTGCCAGACTGCAGGAACATAACGTGGGAGTAACAGCACGGCTTCCCTGACCACCTTTTCCAACCAACGGCACAGCTGCAGCTTGCCCTGTGGGTATCCAAAGCATCGCAGAGATGCTTTCCTTGCCGTGTGGTTAGCATGATCACACACAGGCACGTGTAGGCTACGGCACCGCGAGCGCAAAGTGCTCCAATATCTGGAAAAACAATCCTTTTTCCACAGCTGCTTGCCAGCCCTCAGGGTCAGCTCAAAGCATGAGATGTCAGAACTGCACTGTTCAGACAGATCTGCGAGCTGCACGCTCGGCCCCACCGTGGCCTCTGGCTGCGCGATTAGTGGGGAGGAAACTCTCCACCCAAGTGCTCCCGATGTGTTGGAGCCCTGCAAATCATCAGGGTCAGCCCCTCTTCTGAGACTGGTTATAAAAAAAACCCAACAACACAAAAAAGCTGCACCACAATTAAGTAAATGAATAAATTGTGTGTGTGTGTGCAAGAGCCTTTCTGCTGTTTCCTAATCAAATAAGTTGTTTCAAAGGTTTGTGGGCTTCTGGACAACAGCTGGAAGCAGAGATAAGATTTTTAAACTGAGACATAGACTGAAAGGCTTTAAAGCTTGGCATTGCTTTGAACTGGAGGCAAAGGCAGTGAGGGAGAATGATGGGTCTGGAGAGGAGCTGCAGTGAATGGCTTCCCTGTAGGATGAGCCCTGTGTAAGGACCCAGTTAAGCCCTCTGAAGCTGAAAGCCCTGGAGGGAGCTGCCTCCTTGACCCCTACAGCTCCCTCGAAGCCTGGCTGGCAGGTCAGACAACAAACACAGCGCTGCCTAAGGCTAGACAAAATGGGCAACAAACATATGTATCAGGCACATAACTCTGTGGAGACAGCAAACATGATACTGAGCTACTGTGGCACAAGAGAACAGGGAAAAGAGGGCACTCAGCGAGGTAAGGCTGAGCAGGGGTGAATGGACACTGCGGCACAAGAGGACAACCCTAAAAGCATCACCAGGGACTGTCCCTCCAGCACAGCTGAGAAACCATCCCAAGCACTTAACCAGAGACTCAGCTCCAAAGGAATAAAAAGAATGAGATCATAACTGGTGCTGGGCGAGACAGCAAAAGAGTGACTACATTTTTGAGGACTATTCTCATGGCAGCACATGACCTTTTAGAATGTTTCCAGACAAAAAACTGTATCTGACTTCTTCAGGGATCCTGGCTGCCTTGCATGGGAGCAGGAAGCATGAAGACACATGATACAGCGCACTGACAGTGGTGGGTTTGTGGACAACTGCCATGCCCTTTGCTCCATGCCTCTTCTTGAAATGCATAGGTTTAGCTATAAATAGTGAAGGCACTGTGAAGTACATTAAAAAAATGTAGGTGGGAAAAAGAACAGGCAAGGAATTATCCACCTCCACACCCTGTATCTGGATTTATACACATTTTTGTCACAATTATTTAAACAGACAACAACAGCAAACCAAATCCATACAAGTTTCTATTATTTTCAGTACTACTATCAAATTTGTCAGGTCCCTATTAATCTTCCACACATCAAACAACAGTATAAACAGTGAGTTTGGGAGGCAGAGCTGTAGTACAACACAGAAAAGCACTGATTTGATTTTGATTGTTTTTATTTAGAGAAAAGCAGCTTTTATTCTCCAGTGATCCCCAAGGACGGATGCTGAACAAAGAGCTACTTGCAGATGTGAAACAGCTTTCTTTTAGCAAGGGTTTCTAAGTTAATAGTCTTATCTTAATCTGGATATTTACAAGATTTACAGGAGGAGTTACTGAAACAATTAAACTGATCATAGATAGATTTATCGTGCCTTTAAAATGATCTGATGGATTAACAACAGGCACGTTCACCCGGTGGACAAGTATTCAACAAGAAGAAGTGTTTAACAAATAATCCCTACACTCACTTTCCCACTCTGAGTGTAATCATGAAAACCAAAGCCCTTGGAAAAAATACCCATATGGGTGAGATAAAACATGTGGACACAGACACTCTGATATCCTCTCCCACTTTAGCCACAGCCATAACTTGCAGACAGTAACCTACGGAAGAAGATTCCTTAGTATGTGGATGCCAGGGCAACACAGCAATGTCAAGACTCGATGCAACAGCAAGCTGACAAAAGGACAGAAATAGATTGCTAAGTAGAAAAAAATAATTCAAATTGCTATTTAAAGTAGACACATCAAGTTCCTGGATTTCCAAGCTACACAGTTAAGCTGACTCTGGTGTAATTAAGTTCCTAGAAAAAGCCAGAAAGCTCATTTACTTTTTTTCCCATTGGGAATCACTAACTATGGAACAAGAACTCAAGTCACAATACCAAGCCTGGCAAAGGCTTGATAAACTGGCTAGCTGCTGCTGCAGCAAAGTCAACTTGGTCTGAAAGCATATTCAAGTATCCAAAGCCTAGTGCTTATTTTGTAAAGAAGCCTAAAGACTTCTACAAAATAATCTGCTCTGCGATGTATGGTATCAATGTTGCTCTCTCTTCAGTGCAGCTACTCTCACTTCCATAGAATCATAGAATTGTTAGGGTTGGAAGGGACCTCAAGGATCATCTAGTTCCAACCTCCCTGCCATGAGCAGGGACCTCTCAAACTACATCAGGTTGCTCAGAGCCACATCCAGCCTGGCCTTAAAAACCTCCAGGGATGAGGCTTCCACCACCTCCCTGGGCAAGCTGTTCCAGTGTCTCACCACCCTCATGGGGAAGAACTTCTTCCTAACATCCAATCTGAACCCAGCCATTTCTAGTTTTGTTCCATTCCCCCTAGTCCTGTCATTACCTGACACCCTAAAAAGTCCCTCCCCAGCTTTCCTGTAGGCCCCCTTAAGATACTGGAAGGCTACCATAAGGTCTCCTTAGAGCCTTCTCTTTTCCAGACTGAACAGCCCCAACTCCCTCAGTCTTTCTTCAGAGGGGAGGTGCTCCAGCACTCTGATCATCCTCGTGGCCCTTCTCTGGCCACACTCCAGCACTTTCCATCTTTTCAGAGATTCCAGTTTCATGTGTACAGTATTTGCACTTTTTATTGTTACTGAACACAAGCCGCAAAGATGATAGGCCCTCTGTTCAGCTGGTTGTCAGTGCACAAGGGCATCTGTACTTCCAAAGAAATCAGTTCCTTGAAGATACAGGGGATGTCTTTTCATACAGCAATTTAAAACCCAACTGAAAGAGCAGCAGAACTTTTAAGGTGGTTTGTTTTTTTTTCTCCAATCAAGCTCTGACTTTAGTTGAATCACCCACAAAGCTCACACAAAATATGAAAGGTCACTTGCTGGACTTGTTCCAGCAAGTCAACATCATTCCTAAACTGAGGGGCCCAGAACTGGACACAGGACTCGTGTTGTGGCTTAACCAGTGCTGAGGACAGGGCAGAATGACCTCCCTGCTCCTGCTGGCCACAGTGTTCCTGATGCAGGCCAGGATGCCTTTGGCCTTCTTGGCCACCTGGCACACTGCTGTCTCATGTTCAGCCTACTGTTAACCATTACCCCCAGGTCCTTCTCTGCCTGGCTGCTTTCCAGCCACTCTGACCCCAGCCTGTAGCACTGCATGGGGTTGTGGCCAATGTGCAGAACCCGGCACTTGGAGGTGTTAAAATGCATGCCGCTGGACTCTGCCCATCTGGCCAGCCTGTCAAGGTCACTCTGCAGAGCTCTCCTACCGTCTACCAGCACCAGAACAAGAGGACACAGTCTCAAGCTGTGCCAGGGGAGGTTTAGAATGGATGTTAGGAAGAAGTTCTTCACAGAGAGAGTGGCTGCCCATTGGAATGTGCTGCCCAGGGAGGTGGTGGAGTCGCCATCATTGGAGATGTTTAGAAGGAGACTTGATGGGGTGCTTGATGCCATGGTTTAATTGATTAGATGGTGTTGGATGATGGGTTGGACGCAATGATCTTGAAGGTCTCTTCCAACCTGGTCTATTCTATTCTATTCAGGATGAACCTTCACTATTGCCATCAACTCAACATCCCTCTCCAGCACAAAGAGCCCCCTACAAAAAGGCAGGGGATAGGGGGTGTGAAAGTGAATGCCTGAACACCAACTGCTTCGGCAAGGAAGCCAAACAAAAGTTGCAATGCCATTGCTCACCAAAACTGGAGATTTCATAAGCAACCAAATCCAGTGGTTTGAAAAAATCAGATCTCTTCTGCTACTACATGCACTTACTGAACAAAAACCCCAACAAACCAACCTTGATGTTTTTAATACAGCAACTTAATGTCTACCTGGTGTGAAATTCAAAACAGTGGTTACAGGAACCAGGTCCTGATGAGGCTAAAATACACTAAGGCTGAAACATAACTTCTTACAGTTTAAACAGCTCATTTTCCTGAAACACATTCTTCTAAGTGGTAGCATATCGAGGGAGAGCTGAGATTCAGTAATGAAAATTTTGAGACACTATTTGGCCTCCCTCAAGCTAGTACAGAGAGCAGACTGACTCACAGTGTCCTCCCACCACGAGAGAAGCACTGTGTTTGGTCAGGTGAAGCCTCAGCTTCCAGGATTGGCCTGGAAAGAAAAGAGCATTGCTCTGCCAAAGATCATTCCAGCCTGACACCCACACAAACAAGCTGCTGCTTTCATTAACACCCCATTTTCCCAGTTTTGAGGTTTCACAATAAGAATAGCACTGACATTTCAACAGCTACATCCCAGCTAGCAAATGTCCTAAAATTACACTGTAGAGCCTGGTAGCTTACTAAAACACCTCAATGTCAAAACTCAAAGTACATTCAGTTTAAACACACCCTTGGGGGGATTTTATACTAACTGCTTTCTATTTCAGACTATTCTCTTCAAGCTCAACCAGCAATGCTTCAGCTCTCATCCAGGAAAACTCCTCTCTCTGCCACCCAATCTCAATCAAGCTGCCAAATTAATTATCATCCTGCATTTGTCTATTGCTAAGAGGAGGAGAAAAAAGTGAATAGATGAACGTAGCAGTGACCCGAGCAAAAATGCATCCTCTGAAACAGAATGAATTAGATCAGTTCAGTGATCTTCCAGCACGACACATTTCACCCCACCCACCCCTTTCCCAAGCAGCCAAATTCCCATATCTCCTCCAACCGTCCTCAGCAGGGTGCTCACATGGGGCTCAGATGTCTATCCAGCAGCAAATTAGGGATCTTTTCTACATATCCCTGTAATAGTATGGCTTAAAATAAAGAAACAACTATCATGGAAAATTCACACCAGCATTTACATGTAAATCATGGCCACAGAATACACGTTTCACAGACTCACAGAAAACATCTGGTTGGAAGAGACCTCCAAGATCATCCAATCCAACCCTTGACCCAGCACTGAAGGGTTGACACTAAACCATGTCCCTAAGTGCCAGGTCCACATACAGCTTGAACACATCCAGGGACAGTGACTCCACCACTGCCCTGGGCAGACCACTCCAATGTTCGTTAACCCTCTCTGTGAAGAAGTATTTCCTGGCATCCAGCTTGAACCTCCCCTGTTTCAATTGGACAGCAGTAAGATGTGATTACCTACCTCAAATTTCTGGGACCACAGGCACCAAACATTGTTTTGTAGAGCCAGAGAAGCACCAAGCACAACTCAGAACATTGGCAGCTTCTCCTCAGATCCCTCACAACAGAGCTGGTAAGACTAACACCTAGGGAAATTACATTACTAGTCATAGCAGTGGTGACCTTACTGATTCAAAGGGACTAGCTCAAGAAAGTTACACACACGATTTAGACTTCCCTGTCATACAGTTTTAAGTGACCATCCATCTGAAACACATGCAAAAATATGTTTGGGCCACAAATTTCCCTACTGCTGGAAACAGCATCATTTTCATAGCAGTCATGCTGTCAGACACTGTGTGAAATTCTGTACACCTTGCTATGGCAAATCCATGCAGCGAGAACCTCAAAAGCTATAGGTGTAGGACCAAAATAGAAACATTGACCTCTCCTGTCTCAGTGCACTCCTCTTTCCATCACTTCTCTTTCTGCAGAACACATTCAGAGCCAGAGCAGGAAAGGGAAAGGATATTCAAACAGGGCAAGAAATGCAGGGTGGCAGGCCCACTTGCGGGACAAAAAGACACCAAAGCAGAATCCCTCTTTACTAGGGAGTTCAATATAAAGTCAATCCCATCTTGCTTTCTCCCTATATGATTTTTAATGCGGTCAGTGCCTCCCTAGACAGAAGGCACTTTATGAAAGGACATCAGTACTGCAAGGTACTGAAATCTGGATGCCTGCACAGGATCCCTGTCAAGTTAGGTAAAGCTTCAGATGAAGACAACTTGACAATGCCCTCTTCACCAATGGTGCATAGGAGCAAAACAACACAGGCAGGACTCTGAGTAATCTCTAGGTAGGTGCCTACGAAGGCAACAAGTTTGTCATTCACACCCATCTGCTGGTGTGAATCTCACACACACACACAGACATTGTCACGTGTGCTTTTCCCCATCTGGATTGCAGAAAAGCTGGATATAAAGAGGCAAAAGCCAGGCAGATGAATACAAGGCTTGTACTGTACAGGGGGGAATTGGCAGTCAACTTCATCCTCTCCACTGAAATTCCTCCTGTTAGAGATTTCTAGAAGTCAAAGTCAAACCAGATTTTTTATGATGGCTGCAAGTTTTTCCCATGATTTGAAATCCTCTCTTTCAAATCAGTGTGGCTCTTCAACAGCTTTGCTTCTGAGATCTTGTTTTTAAAGTAATAAACCTACGCACGTTGTCTTAAAGAGACATCATAAAGCACATGCCACTTCAACATTGCTTGCCATCATTTAATTCCATGTGGTTATCCAAGCCACATTTCCACAGTACTGCTAACAGCAAAACCAGAGCCTGCAAAAAGGTGCAGTCTCTATTGTGGTGTAAAGGATGCACTGAATATATGCTACTCAGAGGTTTCATGGGTCAAAAGGATATATCAGATAGCATTTTAGAGTAAGAAGAAAGGCAGAGCAGGGCAGAGAGCGGAGGAACTCATTCTGGAGGGGCTGACCTAGCAGAGGTGGGCTTGAGAGATGTGTGGCTGCCCAGTTCCCTGTGTCTTAGCACCTCAGTTTTGCTTCAGTTAAACTGAGCCACAGCTGAAATACTCTTTTGTGGAAGAATCTTCCATTGACAATATGTTGTCTTGACTAATCTGCCTTTCAGAAATAGGCTGCAACAAAAATAAGTAGCATTTCTGTGGTTAACAAGATGAAGTTGCATGCCAAAGAGAGTCACCTACTCCTAACAGGAAGTTTCAGAATTTTCTGTTATATGAGCTACTGCTTCTCCCTTCATCATTGGTCCTTTTTTTCCCCAAAATTTTATACTTTGCGTATTTGAATTCTACAAGTAGCTGAAATATACTTCTAAAACAAAACCGATGAGAAGCAGTACTCCCTCTTCTTGGGACAAGCTGCTCAGCATTCCCTAAAAATTAAGAGCATGCCCTTCCATTAATCTCATTATGGTATCTTCAGGTCTTGCCTGGGAAAGTAATTTAAGCTCTTTTTTCCTATGTCCCAAATATATTTATTTTTTATCTTCTAATGTTCAAAAAAAGCTGTTTTCATTCAGTAGAAGTGTTATTTTAATAGGCACTAGTAGACACCACTTTAACTTAACCAGGAGAATCCAGATGGAAAGGTATTTAAATTTCTGGCTAGCAAAACCAAAAAAGGGAAAAAAAAAGAAAAAAGGGGAGGGGAAGAAAAAAGGGGGAGAAAAAAGACAAAGGGGGGGGAGAAAAAAGACAAAGGGGGGGAGAAAAAAGACAAAGGGGGGGGAAGAAAAAGACAAAGGGGGGGAGAAAAAAGACAAAGGGGGGGAGAAAAAAGACAAAGGGGGGGAGAAAAAAGACAAAGGGGGGGGAAGAAAAAGACAAAGGGGGGGAGAAAAAAGACAAAGGGGGGGAGAAAAAAGACAAAGGGGGGGAGAAAAAAGACAAAGGGGGGAGGAAAAAAGACAAAGGGGGGAGGAAAAAAGACAAAGGGGGAGGAAAAAAAGGGGAGGAGAAAAAAGACAAAGGGGGAGGAAAAAAGACAAAAGGGGGACAAAAAAAGACAAAGGGGGGAGGAAAAAGACAAAGGGGGAGGGAAAGAAAAAAGGGGGTGAAAGAAAAAAGGTGGGGGGAAGAAAAAAGGTGGTGGGGGGGAAAAAGGGGGGGAAGAAAGAAAGGGAGGGAAAGAAAAAAGGGGGGAAAGGGAAAAGGGGGAAAGGGAAAAGGGGGAAAGGGAAAAGGGGGAAAGGGAAAAGGGGGGGAAGGGAAAAGGGGGGGAAGGGAAAAAGGGGGGGAAGGGAAAAAGGGGGGAAGGGAAAAAGGGGGGAAGGGAAAAAGGGGGGAAGGGAAAAAGGGGGGAAGGGAAAAAGGGGGGAAGGGAAAAGGGGGGGGAAGAAAAAAGGGGGGCAAGAAAAAAGGGGGAAGAAAAAAGAGGGAAGAAAAAAGAGGGGGAAGAAAAAAGAGGGAGAAGAAAAAAGGGGGGGAAGAAAAAAAGCACTATTAATTGCTAAACCTCTGAGTGGATCTGGCCCTGTGACAATAAAGAGAGATCTACAGATCTGTTTACAGATACAGTCATTAATTCGGCATGGCCTGGATGTTGTCCTTTGTTTTTCCTCTTATACCTGGGAATCAGTCTGGGAGTCATGGTTAAACACAAGTAGACTGAGTCTCTCCCTGCTATTATATATCAGATATAAATCAGAGAAATCTCAGTAACAAACCCTTCTAAAACACTTATTTTGAGGGCACCATATGAACTTCTTAGCTTGGACAAGACCTTTGTAAGAAAAAGGATTTGATTTAGCTGTATTTCACAGATGGAGAACTGAGGCATTGGCCCAGCACAGTACAGCAAAACTGGGAATAGAATCTAAATACCTTCAGTTCATGGGACCAAACTATTCATGTGCAAGTTCTTTTTTGGGGAGTTGAGGGCATACACCAGGGAGCAGAATTATTCTTGTTCTCTGCTGCAAGCAGATCTTATCACTCTTCCTGAAAATTAACTGTTCAGCCCTCTAAGTATCAGAAAAAGGACAGGCTTCAAATATCACCAACCTTCCTTTCTTACAAAAGCACTTAAGCAAAACAGGAAAGATAGGAAACCTCAAAGGATCAAAAATAGTCAAAGATTTTCCCCTTTATCTGTAGCCAAAGACCCAGGCAGCCCAAAATTCTCTTTACCCAGTCAGAAGGACTTTAGCTACAGAAAATGACTTAACAAGATGAAAAAACAGCTGTGCCTGGGACCAGAACTGAACCTTTCCTTGAGCTTTATATCGTGGCCACTTAAACTCTGCACACAGATACAGAGATGAACAGCAAGAGGAAGGCATGATGAGCCAAAGTGCCAGGAGGAGAAAGAAGTGTTCTCATGAAGCTTTCCAACTTATTTATCCAGATCAAGGGACTGAGGTGTGTGAGGCATCTCTGGCATGGGAAGTGTTCACCACAAGAGCTCCATGAATTGAAGTGTATTTTCTCTCTTCCACTTTCCATTTTCCCATGAAATTCTTCGTTTTAGAAAGAGAAATCAGAGCTAATAGCAGCTTACCTACTTTATTAAGACTCTTATTTCACAAATATGTTGCCAGGAAATAAGCAGTTGCATACTGAACATCAGGTGACTGTGCCCACGTGCCTTTGGCCCACTCAATGGGAACCTTTATCAGGACAAAGCCCCCTTGAAGGGGAACCAGGGCCACCAGCAACCTCAGTACAGGCAAGAGTGACAGAGGCTGACAAACATGTTTTATGAGCTTGAAAGAACTGCAGAAGAGGGGATAAAAAACCCACCACCAAAACTTCCCTTCTCATACCTAAATATAGAACATAAATTAAAATGTATAGATCCTAAATGTTTTTCCTAACCTAATACTTCTCTTCCTACATATCCGCCTTGCTCCCCTCAACACACACTGTGGTCCTGGAAGTTGCATTTTCAGTTGTTTTTAGGGAAAGACAGCTCATGCTAAAACACCCATGCTGGAAATGAGTAAGTCAGAAAGTTCAAGGTGGACTGAGGAGCTGCCTACATGCAGCCAGTTTGATGAGAGGAAATTCATTTCTAACTGAGGAGCCACACAAAAGCAAGTCATTCACGGTGCAGAGAAAATGCCCTTCTCAGTGGCAGTTTGGAGTGCAACACTGAGGAACAGAAGGATGCAAAGGAGAACAGAGACCTCCAGGCAACACTTCACTAAAATCTTGTAATTTTACAATTGTTAGGGTTGGAAGAGAGCTCAAGGATCATCTAATTCCAACCCCCCTGCCATGATCTGTCATGCAGAGACACCTCACACTACATCAGGTTGCTCAGAGCCACATCCAGCCTGGCCTTAAAAACCTCCAGGCATGAGGCTTCTACTACCTCCATGGGCAACCTGTTCCAGTCTCACCACCCTCACAGTGAAAACTTCTTCCTAACATCCAATCTGAATCTACACACTTCTAGGGTTTTTTTTCCATTCCCCCTATTCCTATCATTACATAACACCCTAAAAAGTCCCTCCCCAGCTTTCCTCTAGGCTCCCTTCAGATACTGGAAGGCCACAATAAGGTCTCCTCGGAGCCTTCTCTTCTCCAAACTGAACAGCCCCAACTGTCTCAGTCTGTCCTCATAGCAGAGCAGCTCCAGCCCTCTGATCATCCTCGTGGCCCTTTTCTGGACACATGCCATTTCCTTCTTGTAACATGGGCTCCAGAACTGGATGCAGTACTCTAGGTAGGGTCTCACCAGAGCGGAGTAGAGGGGGAGAATAACTTCCCTCATTCTGGTGACCCTGTGACTATAAAAGTGTGGTTCAGCCTCTGTATGCATAAAGCTACCAATACCTTCCATAATGTTAAATACACGTGTAAAACACTAAATCTTGTCTCTATTGTTGTGAATCAATAACGATAAAATCACCTTCGCTCCTTACCCAGACAGCTACCCAGGGAGGGGATGGTGAAAAGACCCTCTGGAATGCCCCAGCAAAGGATAAGATTGCTCACCAGACTGCAGCTGCCCCAGAAGGCTGGGGGACGGTGGAAAGATGCAACAGAAAATGTGTAATGAGCAGACACTACTGACACCAACTCTCTGGAATGGGCACAAACAAAATAATCTCTCCCCATCAGCTATCCCAGAAAGGGAGGATGGTGAAAAGGATACAATGGATTCACCACCTGGCACAATAAGCCCCTGATGTGTACTGTGTGTATGGACAGGTAAAAGGCAAAGAAGGAAGAGGAGCCCCACCCCTCCTCCACCAGACTTCTGTTAGCACACAAGGAATAGACAGAAGATTCCCTGGGGACAATACCTGGACACCTATGTTAAAAAAAAAGGTGACTGGAAAAATGTATAAAAGATGTCAGTGATGACTACTTAGGAGAGAAAAAGACTGAGAGAAAAAACATCATCATGGACATCCAGCCTGGAAGCAGTCCACAAACCCCCTCTCCACCACCACCAGCAAGGCCATGCCCTGAGTTCTGCCTGCTACTCTTGGAGAAGATAAAAGACATCTTAGTGAAGACATCACATGTTGGAAGCTGCTCAGAGAAGGACTTGGACTTTGGGATCTCTCCCTTCCCTCCTCCAGGGTGGACAGCACAAGCCAAGAAGGATGCAGCAGCACCCTTCCTCACACCCAAATCTTCTTGGGGCTGGGGGGGGAAGGGTGGCAATATAATTCCTTTCCTGATCACTCTCTCTCCATTTTTTCCACCCTCTCTCTTTCTCTCCTTCAGTTCCACTCACTTTATTCTGTTAATAAATAGCCTCACTCTTGATACTTGGCCTCGTTTGTGCCTTCAATTTCGCAACATGGGACTGCTCAAAGAAGAACCAAGTCTCTCTCACCCTGCAGACTGAGACAACACACAATCAAGAAATAAGAGGATGGAAATACAGGTAGTGCCCAGGCACAGAACTAATGACAGGCTGAAAAGATTTAGAACCTCTTCAGATGACAGCACTAAACACTCTCATTGTAACTTACAGAAGACACAGACATTGATTTTCTACAGTTGTACAGATGACAGATGAAGTGACAGTATTTCTCACAGTGTTTCAAGTTTTCTTAGGAACTTCAGTTCCCAGAATCTGCAGTGCTGGAAAAGGAAAAAAGAGAGCAAGAAAGTAGGTTTCTTTTAAGAGAGAAAGGAGGGTTCTAAATGTCAGGACTCTGAAGGCTTGTCTGTATGAAGAATGAAAAACTGAGGATTTAGGACCGATCTGTGATCTGCAGAAAGCAGAGCGCTGCCTCTGCATTGGTGGAAAAGTTGCTGAAGGGCAAGCCTCAGCTTTGCCTAGCATCCAAAGCCAGCACAGTACATATGATACAACATAATAAACAAGCTGCATCCCTCTGCTCTGAGAGGAAGATGGGCAGGAAAGAACAAAATGCCAAAATTTAAGCAAGTGATTGCTAAAAATAACTTTATCTCTCTTTCCTTATCTCAAGGGCCAAATTATCTCAGTTGCTACTTGAGAAGAGGAGGCAATGTCAGCATTAGAAAGGTCAGAATGCATGTTGAAATATACTCAGTAGCTTATTCTAAATATCTGCTATTGCAACAGTACAGATTAGCATGAAAATTCCTACTGTCTTGCTGCACAAATACATGCTAAATCTTTATTTGAGAAGCACAAGAGTGAAAAATGCACTTCTTGGATACCATAGCTTTAATGTTCTCACATTTATTTTTTAATCATAGAATCAATAAGGTTGGAAAAGACTTCAAGGATCATCAAGTCCAACCTATCACCCAAGACCTCATGACTACTAAACCATGGCACCAAGTGCCACATCCAATCTCCTCTTGAACACTTCCACCACCTCCCTGGGCAGCCCATGGCTAACAACTCTC
Source organism: Melanerpes formicivorus (assembly GCF_026170545.1). Classification (NCBI taxonomy): domain Eukaryota; kingdom Metazoa; phylum Chordata; class Aves; order Piciformes; family Picidae; genus Melanerpes; species Melanerpes formicivorus. The sequence continues at coordinate 7,531,927 of NW_027142360.1, read as the reverse complement.
TGTGAAGAACTTTCTCTTCACTTTGAGCCTAAACCTCCCCTGGTGCAGCTTGAGACTGTGTCCTCTTGTTCTGGTGCTGGTTGCCTGGGAGAAGAGACCAACCCCCTCCTGGCTACAACCTCCCTTCAGGTAGTTGCATTTTTCAATGAAGAAGACCTCTGATTATTTCACAATGATATGAAGCATCTTCTAGAGGTACAGAGCTAATTCCTCATATTCAGAATTCAGAGAGCACCTACATACAAGCAACAGCACAATCAGCTGACCTGAGTGCAGAAATTAAAAGCAGCCTTCTTAAAAAGCTGAAATGCTTCACAAACTGAATTCACGAAAGATGTTGCTTTGGATGCAAGTACTGGAAGGGAGGAAGAGGATATTTTTAAGATAGCAGAACATTCTGTTTCGATACCTAGGGACAACAGCATTTCAGTTTTGTGTTGCTGCAGAGTGCTGAAATTAAAATTTGAAAAGGTGGAAAAAAAAAATACATAAAAAGAACAACAAAACCCAGAGGGGAAAAAAAATCTCACCACTGCTCCAGGCTCTAAAGGGTTTACTGATCTAAATCAGCTTTTCTGTTACAGTAAAGAAACTTCATTCACAGAGTCTCTCAAGATATTCAGGTGGCTTCTCCTTTATTATTAAAAAAAAAAAAAGCCCTAAAAACCAACTAAGAAAAAAACCATAAATCAGGAGATTTGGAAATCTCCTGCAATGCCTCCATAGTCCTCCTTGCAAATCCAGACACTGGGTGGCTCTTGACCCAGAAAGAGTGGTCAAATTTTGTGACCTTACAGGCCAGTCAAGCTTTCTAAGGTCAAGAGGCATAATATGCATGCATGGGAGAAGGCAGGGTAGACTGAGTCAGGAGAGGTTCACAGGCAGGAGCTGACAACAGCTCACCAAGCAGCCTGATGTCGCACCCTGGATGCCTCACAAGGCTGTGGGGGTCTCAGGTGCTAGGAAAACTCATGACGCTGAAGCCTGGTTTCCTTCCTCACCCATCTTTCAGGTCTGGATCACCCCACAGTAGCCCAAATGTCTCATGGCCCTGGTACACAGGAGCAAGTCGAGCTCCTTATAAGCTGCTGGAAAGCTTTGCCTCTGCTACTGCTTGTGCTCAGCAAAACAGCTTCCTGGGCGCAGAACCACAAAGAAACACTTACATAGAGCAAAGCCATAAGAATGAAGGACCCAGCAGATTTCACAGGGATGTAGACATCAGAGAGCAGAGACAGAATGAGGTCAGAGTCTGATCAGCAACTTGGGGAGCACAGCAAGCTATATCTAGGCCAACAATTTGCTGTAATCATGTTACTCAATAGGAGACAAAGGGAGAAGAGGGAATATCCTTGGAGCTCATACAGCCACCAAGTAATGTGTGCTGAAAAGCAGATTAGACCTGGGGCACACGCTTGAATCACTCTAAGCCATAGCACAACCACTTTAGCTCACTAGCTGGCACTGCCTGTTGCATGGAAATGACATGGTGAAAATTACTTTGGAATGATGCTTTTACTTTTCATTACCACTTAAGTCAATTTCCTACTAGGAGGAGGTTGGGAGCAGGATGTCAGCTTCTTTGAAAGAAAGAAGAAAAACATCTCAAACAAAAACCCCAAACCAGCAACATGCTAAGAACATGCCAAGCAGATAGTTGCTTTTATTTTGCCATGAGTGAGGGAATTACAGGCTCAGGATTGCATCCCTGGAGAAGTCTCACTTTTAAGGATATCAACAGAAAGCCTTTCTAGTGCTGCTTACACACTGACTTTGAGACAAACACATCCTGTGTACCTCATACACTTTTGATACCCTGGCTATTCTGCTCAGTGCCAGCCTGCCCTGTGCAGCTGCATGTGCTGGACACAAGGATGGCTCTAATACAAAGGTGCAGATGAGTGCCATGTGATAAAGACTTGTCCAACAGAAGAACTCAGATGGACTCCCTCCCTGAGTAAGGTGAGGCAAGGGCACAGAGCATTTACATAAGGAAGTACACTCACCAGGGAGAAAACACTTTTCCTCTCCAGCTCCAAATAAGAGTGCAGAGAGTCTCCTGACTCTTGATCTATTAATTAATATGCTATCATATAGATATCAATCAGCACTTAATCTCAATGGAGGGCATCTCTGCAGAAAGAGATGATTACTAAAGAGATGATTACTTCACGCAGCACTTACAGAATGGCCAAGGGATCAGGCCCAGCCAGCATGGATTTAGGAAGGGCAGATCCTGCCTGACCAACCTGATCTCCTTCTATGATCAGGTGACTGCCTGGTGGATGTGGGGAGGCCTGTGGATGTGGTCTACCTGGACTTTAGTAAGGCCTTTGACACCATCCCCCACAGCAAACTCCTGGCCAAGCTGTCAGCCCATCAGTGCTGGGCCCTGTGCTCTTTAACATCTTTATTGATGATCTGGATGAGGGGATTGAGTCCATCATCAGTAAATTTGCAGATGACACCAAGCTGGGGACAGGAGTTGATCTGCTGGAGAGTAGAGAGGCTTTGCAGAGGGACCTCAACAGGCTGGACAGATGGGCAGAATCCAAGGGCATGAGATTGAACACATCCAAGTGCCAGGTTCTGCACATCGGCCACAAAACCCCATGCAGAGCTACAGGCTGAGGTTAGAGTGGCTGGAGAGCAGCCAGGCAGAGAGGGACCTGGGGGTGCTGGTTGATGGTAGGCTGAACATGAGCCTGCAGTGTGCCCAGGCAGCCAGGAGGGCCAATGGCATCCTGGCCTGCATCAGGAACAGTATGGCCCACAGGAGCAGGGAGTATGCCCCTGAACACTGCACTGGTTAGGCCACACCTCGAGTACTGTGTCCAGTTCTGGGCCCTCCAGTTTAGGAAGGATGTTGACTTGTTGGAGCGTGTCCAGAGAAGGGCAACAAAGTTGGTGAGGGGCTTGGAACACAAGCCCTATGAGGAGAGACTGAGGGAGCTGGGGTTTCTTAGCCTGGAGAAGAGGAGACTCAGGGGTGACCTTATTGCTCTCTACAACTACCTGAAGGGAGGCTGTAGACAGGCAGAGGTTGGTCTTGTCTCCCAGGCAACCAGCACCAGAACAAGAGGACACAGTCTCAGGCTGTGCCAGGGGAGGTTTAGGCTGGAGGTTAGGAGGAAGTTTTATACAGAGTGATTGCCCATTGGAATGGGCTGCCCGAGGAAGTGATGGAGTCACCATCATTGGAGGTGTTCAGGAGGAGACTTGATGGGGTGCTTGGTTGCATGGGTTAGTTGATTAGGTGGTGTTGGATGATAGGTTGGACGCAATGATCTTGAAGGTCTCTTCCAACCTGGTTTATTCCATTCCATTCCATTCCATTCCATTCCATTCCATTCCATTCCATTCCATTCCATTCCATTCCATATTATACTTATGTAAAAACCTCTGGTTCAACCAAATCTCCATGATCCACCACTGGGCATGCCAAGCCACGGTGAGCCTTTTGCTTTTGCTCCTAAGTCTAGAAAACATGAGAAAGGACAGGGCATACATGTGACACTTCTTTAGTTGATGTAGCTAACTGCTCAGTGAACAGAAAAGTGTTCACTTGGGTTTGCCTGGTTCATTGGTTTGGTTTTTCAGGTGTTTTGGGGTTTTTGTTTATTGTTTGTTTGGCGTTTTGGGGGTTGTGTTTGTTTGCCTACTTTGATTTCAAGGGCCACACTGCTACCAAGGGATGGAAAATTCATTCCTAAATTAAGCAAGTGAGCAAGAGACAGTGATTAACTGGCCAATTTAGCTCCTCCAATCTTCATTAATCTCCTCTAATTGTCCCCTACTCCCTGTAGGAAAAACAGTAAGAGAACAGTTTAGAGGAGAAACAGCCCCATGAAAGTGGCTCTAGCAGGGTGGATTTAATTCCTTATTTCTGTCAGATCCTGGCTGATAGCAGAAGAAAAAGTGTGTCCCAATGACAGGATAGAAACTAGCTTGAAGGCAGTAATGGCTCTAACTCAAAATGATCAAAATGAGTCTAGTCTGTTAAGAAAAATTCCAAGAAACAATTGCACAGTGACTCAGTTGCACACAGTTGCCTGCTTGGTTGATGGCGGGGGGTAAGGCATCCCCCATGCTCTGCACACCCAGTTGTCCTGCTTTCTGCTCTGGGAGCACCCTTGCATGCACAGGGCATCCCACCCACTTCGAGAGAATGGAGATAAAAAGCACCTTGTGTGTACCTTATGATGCATCAGGGTGTGACATAATAGCCACAAAATTCAGCAATTTCTTCAGCAAGCACAGAAGAACAAAGCAGTTTTCAAACAACTTAAAAAACTGTTAAGTCCTTTATCACTATGCAGAATGTTTCTACCACAGGACAGAGAAATCCAAGGAAAGTAAATAATAGTAGTTTACTGGCAAAGATTTTTCTTAACACAGACATTTTGCATGTGCATTACAGACACAGATTTAACTACAGGGAGCTGAAATATGGAGGAGATATGGGGCCAAAGGTTGATCTGTGTTTGGAAGAGTCAGGAAAACAAAAAAAGTGAAGAGCCCAGACTTCTGTTCAGCTCTTGTTGCTTTTATTTTCAGCTTTTACCTCACACAGTGCATTGCCCAACAAACTCCACTGCTAAAAAGTTGTACCAAGGTGACTGTACACTGCTGATGAATTTTTATAGCCATAGGAGGATGTAGTCAGTATGGTGCCAACACCTCAGACTTCAGCAGCCAGGGTCACTTTGTCACTGACTGCAGTTGCAAAAAGCCAGAAACAACTCACTGCATTTTACATTTTACAATAGGAATTTCCCAATTCAAGAGCTATGTTTTTCTGCTCTGCATATCATGTGGGGGCTGGGTGGTAATGAAACCTTCCTCAAGCCAAGACTTAGTCTGGCTGCAAGTTCTCTGGGGCAGAAGAAAGCATCTTTCTGCCCTGGTTTTACACAGAGTCTAGAATAATGGGACCAGGTCCCCACTACCTGCTACTGTCCTGTAAATAACAAAACCCCAAAACAGCAGTTACACTCAACCAGAAAAATCTCTCTGGTTACTTCTGTAAATACAGGTTTAGTTAATGAATCAGCCTGAAAGACTAATTAAGGTCACAGATGATGACTTAAAGTAGCAGTCATCACAGTGATGAATAGAGGAACAGCATGGCTGTGTAGCTCTTAAACCAGAGCCTGGATGCCTAGATGTAGGAAAAGCTTATTGAGATTGTTAAGCTCTGAGAAAAAGGGGTTTTAAAAACACACTCAAATAGCAATCCTCCTTGAAAACAGCCAGGCTTAGACTATCCTGTAATAATAAATTACCATAGGGAAAAGCAAGCAAACAAACAAGCTTGAATATCTACATGAGGGGAAAATAAAGGACCAAAAAAAGAAATCACCAACCAATATTGAGTCTATTCTGAGAGTGCTCTCAAAAATAAAACTTACTTCTCATAACAGAAACAATTGGTCCTGACAAACTTACTTCACTTTGTACATGAAACAGATCTGAGTCTAGGCAGCCACAACAGGATAACTCCGGTCGGAGAAATCTAAGGAAAAAAATAATATCAAGTTTCTGTTTCTCAGACTCCTCAACCTAAGGGCTGATTAGGTTTAAAAGAGAAGTTAAACAACAATATGATGAAAAAAGAGGCCATGCCCCTGGCATATGGTATTATAAACAGGGGAAAGTGCCAGTATAAACCTTTATCGGGAGACTGGGTTCTTTGTCAAGCCGTGCCTTTCTTCCAAAACATCCTTGCTGCCATATGCCTGCATCTCACCAGCTGCAGACCTAATAAGAGACTTCTTATTCATGCTGTATAATGTTTTACAGGTTTGCCATTGGGGTCACTCACTGTGAGTCATTTACGTCACAACCTCCACAGCCTTGGAGCTGACAGGAGCCAAGAAATGTAGGTTGGCAGAGGAGAGAGGAGGGGGGAGCAAGAGGAAACGGCACATCAGGCTCAGAGCTCTGTGATTTTGTCTCCTCACTGGTGTGCTGAAAGCCTGGCTTTCTAACTTGCTCTTCTGCTCTGGGGCCTTCCTACATTTTTTACACTTAGAAGAAGAGAGGAAATTAAATACACATATTTATATGAAGACCACTGAAAGATGTTATTCCCCCTCCTCCTGGTCTCCACCTCGTCATTTACAGTAATTCTGCACTTCTAACAGGCCCACCATAAGTTTTTGCTCTTACAATCATTTGTGCATTTATAAAATGCAAATGAAAGACACACCATGCATGTGATGCAGTGGATGGAGGCATTTATCTGAGCAGAAATGGAGCTAGCTGCCTGATGAAGTCGGTTTTTTAAAAGAAAAGCTGCTACCCCACCCTCACAATTCACTGCTCTGATCTGGCTCTCTGTAGTGTTTGTGGGTTTTGTCTTCTTTTTGAATCAGTCTGCACTAAGTGTAAGGAAAATGACTTTTCAAATCTGTGCTATGGTGCTGGAACCACAGAAGAGAGAAACACTCACTGCAGTGAAATATAAAAAGGCAAAGCACCAAATCTGGAGCTGTGACTGGAGGGGCCAGTGCATCTCTTCTATCTGCCTGCAATCCTGGACACAGGCAAATATTTGCCTTTCCTCCTCACTCCCTTTCCCTTGAATAGAAGATGACAGAGATGGATGGAAAAATGAGGGCAAGGTAAAAAATTTGCTCTTTTTGCTGCTGGAATAATTTGTTCATTTAGGGGCCAATGAACCGAGCTTTGAACAATCCGGTCCTGCACGCTGGATTCAGAGCCAGGCCAAGAAATTTGCTCACTGTAGACAGAAAAGCTTTCCAGTAGGTGATGAACAAGAAGGGTCGAATCTTTTAATTGTTAGCTCCCAGTCAAGTCCACATTGCAAGAATTTTTGGTTTTAAGTGCAACTACTCTGAGGGCCTAAAACTGAAAGACACTTTTGAGATATTTTCAGTTCTTGCTCCACTTCATTAAGCTGGGGGGTGTGGGGGGGGTGGGGGGGTTGCTTTCTTTTCTGCCTGCCTTAGGGGGATAGGCTGTTTTTTAACTTCAGTATTACCTCATCCTTTAAAAGGTTTCAATTCTGTACAAGTGTGAAAATCACAGGAAGGTGAGCCTTGCTTGGATCCTCACTTTTTCTTATTTCTTAAATGCTAGCAAGGTTGGACATTTTATTAAGGAAACAGCTGCAATGGAAAGTGACTTGGAAAACACGAGGCAGGTATGTCTGCAGAAAGCTTAACAGCAACACGAGTTAGTTTGCTAAAATTTTCAACATTTGAATGTTTTTATGTTTGGGGGAGGAGGGGGGTTGTTGTGGGGTTTTTGGGTGTTTTGTTTCTTTGTTCTTTTGGGGTGTGGGGTTTGTTTGGATGGTTGGCTTTGGTTTGGTTTTGTTTTCCCCCAGGCAAAAGACAACAGGATTATCTGTCACCATCTCTCATCCGATCCCTATACTGCTACACTTTGAAAACACACATCAGAATACAGCATGCTTTAAGAGCTTCAATTCTGGGAAGTCACAAAGCCCTAAGAGAACTGCAGTTTACACTTTAGAAATACTGGCCTTCCAGACTGAGCCCATTGCACAGCACACAACTCAGAAAATCATCAAAGACAGTAGAAGGTGAAAGCAGTAAGATCCTGAAAATCATTCCTTTAAATATTTTGTTACTGTTGTTGGTCAAAATTATGTACATCCAAAAGATGCCCTTGCAAGCTATAAACGAACCATCTGCCTAAGTGCAACAAAACCCTGTGCATCCCTCCCACCCACAGCTTCTGTAGGAGCAGAAGAGGGGGAGAGGTGGAGGAGCAAAGCATTCTGGGCAAATCCAGAGAGACATTCAAGTCTCTCACTGGAGAACTAGCGATCTTTCAGGTCAGTAATCCCTTACTGAGGCTGCAAATGGCACTTCAGAGCTATGACGCATTTCAGAGCGGCATGTTAAAATTAGCAGTACGAGCACTGAAACTACAGTAGCTGTGCTGGAGGTCCTGTTAATGAATGTACAAGAAGTGTAGTACTAAAGTTCTGTGGCACATACACAGGCACACGCTCCTGTCGGCTAACCTACAAACATGATGTGCGCTAAATCCAAAGTCACGGTCCCAGGCTATTTCTTGCCATTCTTCCCGTAAGAGAAACTAAAAATAGGCCCATGAGAACCATGCATGGGACTCTGCTCTTCACATTTTTAACTCCTGCAGCAAACACTGCCTAGCACTGGTTTTGAAGAGGTTCTTCAAGGAGTTTACACAGACAAAGGATATATTTTTATATCTATAAACACACATACATGGAGACATATATACTGAGCTAATGGTAACCTTAAGAAACTGTGGATGCACACTAGTGCCTATATATATATATATCTCCAAAGGTTATTCATGTATTATTTATCAAGATAAAAATAAAGACCTGGAGAAAACAGAGGCATGACCTCCTGCAGCTCTTAGATGCACAGAGAAAGAAAAAATGAAAAGCAAACAAAAAAACCCCAAAACAATCCAGCTTCTTTGAAGAACTGCTGCTATGCAATTCAGCAAGGTGTCAAAAGAATCTTGCTGATATGCTGAATAAAATAAGGTGCTGTTAAATTTAAAAGAAGAGATACTCCAGGAAGAAAAAAAACCCAACCCAAACCAAACCAAAAACCCAACAAAAATCACCTTGCATATGCAGCATCTGCTGCAAGGTCTTTTCCATACAGCGTGAAAGGTAGCCAAATTGCTAAACTCAGCAAACTGCTACATTCTTCCCTGCTCCTCCAGAGAAATGTTACCCTGGTATTACAATAGATAATCGTCCTGTTGCTGTGCCTCACCCATGTACAGTCTGTGGCTGCAGCAAGCTCAGGGGAGCAGATGGCAACAGAGGCAGATGGCAGCACGTACAGGTTCCGAAGAGCTGGGAACGCACAGTACTGTGGCTTCCAGCAAGGAAAATAAATGTTGGGATACACCAAACTGAAGCTGAACTGACTTCCTCAAAGCCTGTGATGTTTATTTTCAGGGGCCAATAATTTAAAGAAAAGAAGCACTACGTTTCTGCAGTGATGCTCCACATTAAAAGGCTTGAATGACTCCCCAGACCTTGGTGGAAAACTGAGTGTCTCAGCCTATCACTATCCGTTTCAGGTTGATCTCATTTCATTCATCAAAAGTGATGCTTCATACTTACAGACTGCTCAACTGCTTCTTTTAAATACTTTTGAGAAGGAGACTGTAAGAGACTAAATCTTGTCTCTCTTGATGTGAATCAGCCAAGACAAAATAACCTTTGCTCCTTGCCCAGACAATAGCTGATGTGTATTGGGCAGCCAGCCACTGGGTAACGCCTCTCATGGAATGTGCATAGACAAGATCATCTCTACCCATCAGCTACCCCAGAAAGGGAGGATGGTGAAAAGGACAATGGTTTCACCACCTGGACAGATATCTAAAAAAGTGTATAAAAGACCTGATCAATACTGGCTTAGAAGAAGGACAAGACCTGGGCAATGCCTGCTCTGAAGAAAAATGAAGAAAACACCAGGAGAGAAAAGGACAGAGACATCACCATGTAGCCTGGAAGAAGCAGACCAGGAGGAACCCTCTCTTCGTGTCCTTAGTTCCACCTGCTGCAACTCATGGAGCTGAAGAGGCTGCTCAGACAAGGACTTGGACTTTGGGATCTCTCCTTCCCCTCCTCCAGTGGAGGACAGCACAGCCAACAAAGCAGCAACCTTCCTCCACGGACCCACACTGTCTTAGGGGGTGGGGGGCGGTAATATAATTCCTTTCCTCTTCTCTCTCCCTCTCACTGTTTTCTCTCTCTTCCTTCTTCTGTTCTGTCCACTTTATTCTGTTAATAAATAGCCTCACTGTTGATATTTTGGCCTTGTTTGTGCCTCTAATTTTGTAACATGGGAATATTCAAAAGAACTGACTCTCTTACCCTCTCTGGACTGAGACAGGAGACTAAACAGACCTAGCTTCCTGGCAGAAGAAGGAAACACAGGGGTAAGAATTCCCATTGTCTTCTGCTGTGAAATCTGAGAGCCACCACCAGGAAAAAAGCCTGAGTGGCTTAGCTCCATTCACTGCAAGTGACTGCAAAGTTCTAAGGTAATGAGGAATTGAAGCAGTGGGGAATGACCCTGGGAAGAAATCTGTAATAACATAGACAGAGAAGGGCATAATGAAATTAGAGATCTATTGTGAGACTTGGCAAGGATCTGAGCACAGCCAGGTCATGGTGGGACCCAATGGAGAGAGAAAGACAGGGAGACAGTGTGGTACAGAGGGAGACAACAGGACACAGCAAGGATGTGTAGGTTGGGATATGCAACAAAGCATGTAATTGGTGAACTTCCTAGCAGTGAGAACAGGCCAAGGACTATGAATGAAGATTAGAAAACTGAGCCAGCAAAAGGCTTTGTAAGATGCATCATGAGCTGTGAGACTTGGGAGAAATGTATCAAAGCAACCACACAGTAGAGAACACACACATTTAAAACCTAGGCTAGGACACACAATGCTCTTCTGACCAGAAGGCAGTCAGAAATCCAATCTCTGTGAATCGGTGGTTCACCTGGGTAATGCAAACTTTATGAATGAAAAACCAAAGCAAAACCAAAACAACAACAACAAAAGGCTGCAAACAAACAAAAATCTGTAGGCATTACTTCACTCTTTCTCCTGTTACACAGCACAGATCTTAATGAAGCGGCCAGAAAATATTTCACTGCAAGGTCCATCTCGAGTGACACACAGAGTGAGTGCTACCTACAAATGCTTTTGAATGAGCAGCTGCATTATGCTTATATGTATCAGTATATATAGCACAACAACTCCAAGCTATGGAAATTCTCCTGTCTTTTTTTCATGGCAGCATTTTACATTCATCACCACAGTATCTGAAAGCTTCAGAAATGCTTATTTGAAAAAACTTCCTTAAAGAAGAGAAAGCTAAGACAGTGTCAGGTCAAATAAATCTACTCCTTTGAATGGTATAGTAGGAGAAAACTGAGGCTTATTTCCAATTAAAACCAGTTCTCATTAATCTCTGGAAGCGTGCAGTACATAAGATAAGGAGTCAAGCAGACACAGAAACAGGAACTCACTTATAAAAATCTAGATTTCAAACGAATTACTGAGTATGGCACAAAAAGTCAGCACTCTAGGGCATCATTCACTTGTCCTAACCCTGAAAATTTTCCTTCTGCAGTCTTCTGACTCATTCTCTAAACCGATTCTGCCATCCTCAAAACCATGATCTAAGAAAACACTGCTTCCCTCTGCAGAGAGCATAGACTTACACATCCAGCACAGTTTTGTTCTGTGAAGTGACTGGACAGAGTACAGAATAAACCAGGTTGGAAATGACCTTCAAGATCATCAGGTCCAACTTATCACCCAACACCATCTAATCAACTAAACCATGGTGCTAAGTGCCTCATCCAGTCTCTTAAACACTTCACAGTATCACAGTATAACTTAGGTTGGAAAGGACCTGGAGGATCAGAGTCCAACCTATCAGTGAGGCAACTCCACCACCTCCCTGGGCAGCACATTCCAATGGCCAATCTCTCTTTCTGTGAAGAATTTCTTCCTAACATGGACCAAGGGACCTATAGCAGAAGAGATGAGTAGGAGATGTATACTATTTCAAAGGCTGAGGACATGAGCTGAACATGAATGGAATGATGAGATGTAGGCTAGTCAAGCATGTGCAGGCCACCACAATTTTAGCCTTGTTTTTCCTGAGAGCTCCATAAATCCTTATACACTGTTTTTCAGTGGAGTTTTATGAGGTGTATAGTCAGAAAAAGCGAGACCTGTCTTCATTTCTGCTTCAAGTCTCATGAATATTTAAAAGATGCAGCAAGTGATCATTCAGTGTGAACAGGCTCAGCAATTGTGTCTCGTTAAAGCATAATCAAAAATCCTTTTAGGCTCAGATTAATTTTTTTTTCCAGTTACACAAGACAGCCTCCATTTACTTAATTCATTAGAAACATTAGTCCCTGTCTGAAAAAAGCAAGCAATCCTTCAATCATAAGCTTGAGTACCCCCATGCTGTCTTCAGGAAGAGGAAAAAAAATGAAGGTTAAACACCTGTCCTAGTTTCTCAATGTCTTCTTCATTTAAGACAAATAACACTTTGCTAACAATTTATTTTCCCCAGGACCTTTAGCCTAATGCTCTGAAAACTTCAGCTTTCCTTTTCTAGATGGGCTTTTTTCACATGAATTGCTACTTAGTTATTGATTAAACCTGGCTAAGGATGAATGGGAACTTGCGTTTAAGGTTGCTGCTTTATCAGATGTCTAATTTAATGGAGGATATTGATGTTTGTGTTCAGGTCAGGGGAAAGACAGAGAGAATGAACATTTGTAGTCCAACTGGCACAGCGGCATTTAGCAGAGTCCACAGGGGCTGTAAAACAAGAAAGGTCTCAAAATCAATGTGGCTTTTAAGCCCTCAGACAAATGATTTTTCCCCTCCCTAGAATCACAGAATCAATCAGGTTGGAAGAGACCGCCAAGATCATCCAGTCCAACTTATCACCCAGCCCTATCTAATCAACTAAACCATGGCACTAGATTCCTGATCCAGTCTTTTCTTGAAGATCTCCAGTGATGGTGACTCCACCACGCCCCTGGGCAGCCCATTCCAATGGCAAACTCTCTCTGTGAAGAGCTTCTTCCTAATATCCAGCCTGAACCTCCCCTGGTGCAGTTTGAGACTGTGTCCTCTTGTTCTGGTGCTGGCTACACTTGGCAACAACCTCCCTTCAGGTAGTTGTAGACAGCAAGGAGGTCTCCCCTGAGCCTCCTCTTCTCCAGGCTAAAACAACCCCAGCTCCCTCAGCCTCGCTTCATAGAGCTTGTGTTCCAGGCCACTCACCCGTTTCACCACCCTTCTCTGGACATGTTCCAGTACCTCAACATCACTCTTGAATTGAAGGGTCCAGAACTGGACACAGTACTCAAGGTGTGGCCTAACCAGTGCCGAGTGCAGGGGAAGAGTAAGCTCCCTTGTCCTGCTGGCCACACTATTCCTGATTCTGGCCAGGATGTCATTGGCTCTCCTGGCCACCTGGGCACACTGCTGGCTCATGTTCAGCCTACTGTCTACTAGCACCCCCAGGTCCCTCTCTGCCTGGCTGCTCTCCAGCCACTCTGCCCCAGCCTGTAGCACCACATGGGGTTGTTGTGGCCAAAGTGTAGAACCCTGCACTTAGCCTTATTAAATCTTATCCCACTGGCCTCTGCCAACCCATCCAGTCTGACAAGGTCACTCTGCAGGGCACTCCTACCCTCCAACAGATCAACACCTGTTCCTAACTTGGTGTCATCTGCAAACTTACTGATGATGGACTCAATCCCCTCATCCAGATCATCAACAAAGATACTGAACAGGATGGGGCCCAGCAATGATCTCTAGGGGACACCACTACTGACTGGCCGCCAGCTGGATGTGGCACCATTCACCACCACTCTCTGGGTCCAGCCCTTCAGCCAGCCCCTGACCCATTTCAGAGTGACTCTGTCCAAGCCATGCGCTGACAGTTTGGTACGGAGTTTGCTGTGGGGGACAGTGTCAAAGGCCTTGCTGAAGTCCAGGTAGACCACATCCACAACCTTCCCCATACCCACCAGGCAGTCACCTCATCATAGAAGGAGATCAGGTTGGTCAGGCAGAACCTGCCCTTCCTAAATCCATGCTGGCTGGGCCTTATCCCTTGGCCATCCTGTAGGTGCTGTGTGATTGCACTCAAGATGACCTGTTCCATAATCTTGCCTGGCACTCAGGTCAGGCTGACAGGCCTGGAATTTCCCACTTTCTCCTTCCAGCCCTTCTTGTGGATGGGCATCACATTCACAGAGGTTTGTTTTTTAGGGAGTTTTTGGTCTGTTTGTGGGTTGGTTTTATTTTCTCCTCTAGCAAACAACTTTGTAAAGCTGAATATTTACATATCCTGCATGCCAAAAAGGAAAGCTGCAAAACATCAAAATAACTAATTACAAAGAGGATCTTTATGGTGAAACATAAAACCTTCCTACAATACCCCCGCTGCTTGCAGGAGTGCTAGTGACCTGGTCAGCTTGCAGATAGCCACTTTATTAAAACACTAACATTTTTATATCCCATATAAGACTTTTTAAATGTATTTCTTTTTTTTTAACTGCAAATAGCTGCTGGACCTGACTCCAAACTGACTTTCACTTTGCACTTTGCAGAGACTTACTGTATATACCAATGCACATCTAGCAGAAAACTTATGCTTACTATAACCACATCCCCTCAAAATCTAGCCCCCTGCAAAATCATGCAGATGTCTGACTATATATCATCCATTGCTCTCAATCACCTATGCCTACAATTTTAAATTCTATCAAAACACTAAGCTGCCTTTTTTTATTCCCTTACCTCACTCTCCTCATTCCAAAATCACAGAATGGTAGCAGTTGGAAGGGACCCCTGAAGATTATTGAGTCCAATCCCTGTGCCAAAGCAGGATCACCTAGGGCAGGCCACACAGGAATACATCCAAAGGGGTTAAACTAATTAAATTAAACCCCATCTAATTTTGCTGACTCACTTAAGAGTCTGAATACAGACACATCAGTGCTCCAACACCAGCAAAAGAGATTCAGCTACCCCAGTAGTGCTGGCTCTAGCCTCCCACTCCCTCTGGCCATATGCCAGCATCCCTCCTGACCTGAGCACAAGCTGAGCGCAAAGCTCTCCCTTGACATCATGGGTACAGCAAGTCTACTGCACAGTCACAATTCCTCTGATGCAGAGGAGCTGGAGACATTGCGTTTGGGTCTACTGAAGCAGGCAGGTCTCAAAAGCTTAGGGGTGGACAAAACTTCAAGTAGCACCAATAAATAGAGGTTGGACATAAAAATCAGAAAACACATATGAGACGACAAGAGTCACAATGAGAGGAGTAATTGTTCTGTGAGCCAGAAGGGGATATATCTAGCATGGTTACTAGAGTAACAACCACACTTACAAAATCCAAAATACAGCTTCTCCTTTTCCATGCATCAGGGGGATTCATGTTCAAATTCCAGTTGTGGCTGCATTGCCTTCTCAAAATGGAGTAAGGAAATGAGGGACCTGGCAGCACCTTTTCCTAATTCCAGGAGGTCCTTTAGTGGCTCTTTGGTACATCCTCTGATGAGCCAACAACCATGAGGACAAAGGCCAATATGTTCACCTAAACTCAGGCTCTTTGTAGTGAACAAAGAAAAATAACCATGAGGAAAAGCACCAAGGTCTGCTTTTGAGCCAAGGAGCTGAGGCTGCCCAGGCCAGCCACTTGGTCCTCACTGTTCCTTCCAACTCCCATCTTGTGGCTGAAGCCAGAGCCCTGTGCCTCTTCCTGAAAGGTGAGGAAAGGCAGTGGAAGGCTGTGAAGAAATCTGTCTTGCCTGTCCCTTCTCTGTCCCACTTGGGCTAAATTCTGGCATGAAGCAGAGAAGGAGAATGGTGAATGACTGCCTCACCTTCTGCTACAATACTATTTAAAGCACCAGCTGGCATGAGCAGGGTGATGGCACAGAAGTCACATCTGGCTCACCACGGTCACTTTGCACTAAAAGAAACAACTGCTAACTTGCTCAGGAGAGGCCACCCTGGATTATCTCCTTATTTGGGGCAATGACAAGACTGTGTAAAGGATACAAAAGTCTTGACTTCTGATAATTATTAATTCACTGGAGAAACATGTAAATTCTTAAAGGCAGGAAAAATATCTCCATGCTGAACACACAGCATTTTATTTTCCTCATCAGACCCACAGGAGAGGCTGCAGTAAGTAGGTGAGTAGATGATTTCTGCAGAGCTGCACTAATCTTCTAAAGACTTAAGGTTTTCCCAATGTGTTGCCTTCTGCTGGTGGGGGGAAAATAAAACCACCAAGCCCCAGAAAAGAATCCAAAGCAGCCAACTGCACATCAGTACCTCTACTGTGAAGAGAAGTCATTGTTTCCAAAGTCAACATTTTTCTTCCCTCTCTGGTTTTGGGGGGTGGGAAAAGAATTTATCTGGAGTTTACAAACTAAACCAAGATAAAGCTTAATGTGATAAATATGGGCTGCAAAAAGTAACCCATTTGTTTTGTTCAGACCTGCAGTTGGTTGAGACTTGAAAGACACCACTTCCACCTTTTTTTGCATTACATCACTAAATGTGACTCTACCAGCAAAGGAGGATACATGATGCAAGCTAAACCTCTTTGGAAAGTAAGACTGTTTCTTTTGGACTTGCTTGCAAATTTCTGAGGCCAACAGCACAGTTGAAATTCAAGTATTTGAAAAGCCAAACATGCCATTTTCTTCTTCAAATGCTCTATCTAGCACCAGTCCTCCAAGGAGTGGGAAAAGAGGCAGATTCTAGCACTTTCCATTATTCATTCTTTTCTCTTCTTTCTCCCCTCCCCACCCACCATCAAAAACAAAAACAACAACGAAAAAAGAACAGGAGGAACCTCCTCCCTGCCCTTCTTTTTGTGGGCAGGGATTGGGAAACAGGAACCTGAAGCAGCTTCCCAGCCTGTTTTAAATATGTGGGCAGCCTGCTCATTTCTCCAGCTCTCTCGCTGGCTCCTTTCCGCAATGAGCTCAGAGAAGAGAGCCATCCCCAAATATTACAAGCACCAGACTGTTCTGCTTCTGCAGACTCCATCAGTAAAAATGATTAAGCAAGACTGGAAAATAGCCCTCATTCCCCTACCTTTCATTTATAATTGACCTCTTTGATCCTCTCCCTGAAAGGGTCTGAACTTTTCCTTGAGGTAGTCCAGCCTAGTGACAGGAAAAACAAAACCTCAATACTCACTTCAGGAAATGTCAGGGGTGAAAGAATGAAGTCCTCAAGAGAAAAGGGGAAACTTCAGAGCAGCAAGACTACTAACCTTCTGAAAGAGGATAAACCCATGAGAATGTTGTCTCTCTTGCAAGCAAGCAAATATGCCTGCAAATTTCTAGATTACACAAGGAGTCTTTTAAAATACTACTTGCTAAGAAAACAAGTAACAAAAAAGAATCTATTATTATTGTTATTAAATGTAGCTTGACATTTTTGTCAGAAGGAAAACCACCAGAGATCCATAAGGGGAAAAAAAAAAAAGGCTGGCAGGACAGAATACAGAATTAACCAAGTTGGAAAAGACCTTCAAGATCATCAGGTCCAACCTATCCCCCAACACCATCTAATCAACTAAATCATGGCACTAAGTGCCTCATCCAGTCTCTTCTTAAACACTTCCAGGGATGGTGACTCCACCACCTCCCTGGGCAGCCCATTCCAATGGCTAACAGCTCTCTCTGTGAAGAACTTTCTCCTCACCTCCAGTCTAAACTTCTCCCCTAGGAGAGATGCTGACACAGATGAACACCAAGGATGTATATCACCAAAGGATCAAACATCCTAGCATTTGATCACAGCCTCAAGGCAAGGCTCAAACCTGCACCATTCGCATTTCTGTAGTCTCACTTCCTGCAAACTTAGTTTTTGTTTTCCATGAATGCAAAGAAAAATATTGATGTTCAAATCTAGGGAACAGTTCTTTAAGAAACCAGTAAAATTAAAGCATTATGGGTAAATCTCAGTTTGGATTAATTATCAGGTTACTGAGCTCTGACTGAGAACTCACTTGAACATAAAATATTTTGAATCATTAATAATTTAGACTGAAGAGGACTTCTTGGAAAGGACCTCTTAAGGTCATCTAGTCAAGGTGAAGCAGGGCTCATATCAGTGTTAGAGTAACTCAGGGGCACTGGTTCAGGTGAGCTTTCCATCCCCAGGGAGGATGTACCACAACCTCTCTGAGCACTGTTCTGATGTTTAAATTTCCTCACTATGAAAAGTTCTTCCATTTAATCTTTTCTTTCCCTTCTTATTGCCTTTGGACCTTATAATTCTTGGAGAAAAAAAAAAATGGCTTCACCTTCCTCATAAGACCCTTTTAAGGAATCTGAAGAGAGCAAATTGATCAGTCATCTCTTTAGTCTCCTCTCTCAGCCTTGGTGGCCTCTCCACTTGCCTGCATGGGACAGGAGTGAAGCACACACGATGTCTTAGGAAAGGAGGGAAAAATCTCTTCCACCAGCTGGCCAGCTACACTGCCACAAGGGCAGCAGGCTCCTGGTAAGCCCCCATGGCCAGGCGGGTGCAGTAATGACTCAGGGTCTGGCCTGTCTCTTTGCTGACTCATTTCCCTGGAACTGTGGTTGCCTTTTGAGCTAATCAGTCAAGAGTGCTAATGGACTGCTGAAAAGGGTAAGTTGCTACTTTTGTCCTCATTAATGTAGCATGATTCACAGTATTTTGCCTACTGCTAACACTAGAATGCTTTGACTGAGTGAACCAGAACTAACTGATACAGCATTTTCGACAGCTGTCAAAGAATTAATTTTCTTGAAAAGGGGGAAAAAAAAACCCAACCAACCAAACCCTGCCACTATCTAACCTAGCAATGTCACCTGTGCAACACAAAAGCCTTTGCATGGAAGAACAGGTAGCCATAAGGGTATTAGATACAGATATAAGACTAAGGATATAATCCTAAGAACTTAAAGTCCTTTTAATTTAAAAGAGTTTCTAAGTGCTACAAAGCAAAAGACAACCAGCACCCCAAACCAAATTTAATTCCCTCCTACTCCCAATATGCAACAAAAAAGGAAACCCACAGCAAACATTCATCAAACAAAACACCTAGTTTCCAGCATGCAGCTCTCAACTCTGCGCTCAATCACAGTTTCGCACTTGTCACGCCAGGAACGTGGAGGAATACTTTGAGGAACAAATGCAGTTATACTGGAGAAAGAAGGCAAGTGTTCAATCTGCTGGCATTACAGCTCCACCTGCCTTTCTAGCTTCCAGAGCATGCCCAGCTTGCAGAGCACACTGCAATGCCCTTATGATCCCAGGTGTTTCTTCTGAGTACAGAGCCATAGTGCTCCAGTAGTACCCAAGCAAGTATCTGTTTGTGCCATGTAGAGAACATGCATCTGAGGCTTTTGTATCCCCTCCAAAGAACGTCTCTCTTACACCAGGTATGGTCTAACATCATCTTCATTGTTGAAGTCCCTCCCTTCCAGCATGCCAAAAGTCTTTTGAGGTTTTGCCACGAATATCTAAGTGCTTCCTTAGAAAGGTGGTAAAGGAAAAAAAGAAAAACCATCTAAAGAGCAGGTCTTGCCTTTTTCCTTCTGATAATTCTGACACAGAGAAAAAGGTCACCATGTAAGAAGAGAAGTGCTGTTATCAGGGCTTTTGCATACCAAAGGCTTGAGCTACAGCCTATTGTTGTTTCCTTTTTCCATACCTTACTACACACAGAGATGGAAATATTCCACCATGCCTGTATTGATACAATGCAAGGTTAAGTTTTCTTTGTGTATGTCAAGTGATTATTGCAGGCATTTTCCACTGACAGAGTCTACTCTAACTCCATTTCATTATGCTGCTTTTAAGATGTTAAAAAAAAAACCCTAAGGTGATGTATCATACTTTCTACTTCAAGTAAAGCAGAGAGAACATCACTGTTATGATCATCCAGTGATGATCTCTCTGCTTTACTTGAAAGTAGGAAGCATACTTTCCTACCTGTAGACATGTACAGTGTAGACACCCTGCACCAGGGGAAGTTTAGACTTGAGGTGAGGAGAAAGTTCTTCACTGAGAGAGTTGTTCACCATTGGAATGTGCTGCCCAGGGAGGTGGTGGAGTCACCATCCCTGGAGGTGTTCAAGAGTGGATTGGACGCGGCACTTGGTGCCATGGTTTAGTCATGAGGTCTGTGGTGACAGGTTGGACTTGATGATCTTTGAGGTCTCTTCCAACCTTGGTGATTTTGTGATTCTGTGATCCAGATCATAGAATCATAGAGTGATCTGGGTTGGAAGCAACCTTGGAAGGTCATCTCCCTCCGCAGTAAGCAGCAACTCAACTAGATCATGCTCCCCAGAGCCCTGTTGAGCCCCACTTTGAATATCTCCAGGGATGGTGCCACAATCACCTCCCTGGGCAACTTGTTACAGTGTTCCACCACTCTCATAGTAAAGAACCTGTTCCTAACACCCAATCTAAATCTACTCTTTTCTAGTTTGAAGCCACTGCCCCTTGTCCTATCACTACAGACCTTTGTAAACAGTCTCTCTCCATCCTTCTTGTAGGCCACCTTCAGGTACTGGAAGGCTATTAGGTCTTCCCAGAGCTTTCTATTCTCCAGGCTGAACAAGCCCAGTTTCCTCAGCTGTTTCACTCTCCTAACCTTTTTGTGGGCCTCCTGCAGACCTGCTCCATCAGATCCTTATCCTTACTGCGCTGAGGGCCCCAGAGCTGGATAGAGTACACTAGGTGAGGTCTCACCAGAGCCAAGTGGCAGAACCACCTCTCTTTATCTGCTGGCCACACTTCTAATAATAATAATGCAAGTGCAAATGTATTAAAATATATGGATAAAATAAAATTACATAATAAAATCAATAATAAATGCAAACAGTAAAACATACAGAAGAACTCATGTAGTGAGCAAAATAAAATCACAGACTGGAACATTTGCCACTGAAACTGAATTCACTCCTGAGGTATTCATTTCAATGGAAATATGCTTTTTCTCTTTTTGAATTTAATAAGGAGATCTGCATTTATGGCAAGTGCAGAAGAAACAGTTATCCTGTAAGACTGAGCCAGCCAAGGACATTAAATCCTACAAGCCTCAAAAAGGTTTGCTACTTCTAATAAAAGGCTCAGACACTGTATTTGTAATCAAATATAATAATGTAGATTTTATATAGATGTTGGATTTGCCTCAACCATAGCTTTCAGGGCAAGACAGGATAGGATAGGATAGGATAGGATAGGATAGGATAGGATAGGATAGGATAGGATAGGATAGGATAGGATAGGATAGGATAGGATAGGATAGGATAGGATAGGATAGGATAGGATAGGATAGACCAAACCAGGTTGGAAGAGACCTTCAAGATCATCACATCCAACCTATCAACCAATCCAACCCACCTAATCAACTAAACCATCACCCCATCAAGTCTCCTCCTGAACACCTCCAATGATGGTGACTCCACCACCTCCCCGGGCAGCCCATTCCAATGGGCAATCACTCTCTCTGTATAGAACTTCTTCCTAACATCCAACCTAAACCTCCCCTGGTGCAGCCTGAGACTGTGTCCTCTTGTTCTGGTGCTGGCTGCCTGGGAGAAGAGACCAACATCCACCTGTCTACAGCCTCCCTTCAGGTAGTTGTAGAGAGCAATAATGTCATGCCTGAGTCTCCTCTTCTCCAGGCTAAGAATAGAATAGACTAGAATAGACCAGACCAGGTTGGAAGAGACCTTCAAGATCATCGGCGAAGACCGTTTATTACATTACACAGTAAAGTTATCTAGTCTATCAGAAGGCACGTGTCACATCTCAACTGGTCATTTTCTACTGGCATGTGTGTAATTAGGGCATACAATAGGTCAAAATAACAAACCAGTATTTTAACACATCCAACCAAATTCTGCTTCGTTTCTCTCCTTCAGTTACAAGGTGTTTACATTCCCCTCAGAGTCAAAGAGAAAACATAGCTTCCTCTAATTCGAGCAAAGGCAAATCTTCATAGCCTTCCAAAGCTATCTGAAAACAACCCTTCTCCTACAATCAAATTCATTCAGAGCAACTATTACACTACATATCAAAGAACGTAAAATCTCTGCAAATGGAATATGGAACTTGCCTGCTCACACATATCAGGTCACATCTACCCCCAGTCAATGGCAGCCCAAATCACTGTCTGATAACTGTTTGGCAGCTTCTGCAAAACAAGTTAGGTGAATCCACAGCACATCACTAACAGCACTGTACAGGGCTACTGGAGCCAGGTCAAGGTATGAAAAGCTGCCCTGCCACATCAGAGTGGCACAGTTGCCCAGGCTAATTAGTGGCTGTGTGGGGCACAGCTACACTGCTTCCAAGACCATGGCTGTATTTCCCCAAGCCTCTGAACATCGTGGTGTGTAACTAGCAGCAGATATGCTGGATTTCAAAGCAAAGAGCAATTTTCTTTCTGCTCTCTGTTGGTAAAGCAAATGTGGTAATGAAGACAGTGCTGACTACTTCAATTAACAAGCCTTAGAAACTGCAAAAGTGCAGAACACTTGCTTGCTTGACTGAGCTCTGAAGTAAAGCAACACATGACATCCTTATGCCACAGTGTCTTGTGGCACTTATCTTAATAACAAGGATCAAGAAGACACTCAGAGAAAAAGCACATAATTATGGCATTGAAATATCTCACATCTGATGCTCTCTAAAAGCAGTAAAAAATCCTGACCGTCATTCCAAATGATGAGGACAGCAATGCAGACAGGAATGATGGCTCCTGCCTTAACAATAGAAGGGCACCTCTAAACTAAAGCCTAAAAATCAATACATATTGTAGGCATATTTTAATGATTGCTTTCTTCAAGGAATTTTAAATGAGACCACACCTTTAAATCTCTGTGAGGTATCAAGCTATTATTTTAACCACATACTTAACAGTTCCTAGTCTCAGTGACTTGAGTCATTAGCCATTGGAATGGGGTGCCCAGGGAGGTGGTGGAGTCACTGTCCCTGGAGGTGCTCAAGAGGGGATTTGATGTGGTACTTGGTGCCATGGTTTAGTCATGAGGTCTGTGGTAACAGGTTGGACTTCACGATCTTTGAGGTCTCTCCCACCCTTGGTGATTCTGTGTGTGTGCGATTCACCTTTGCATTCACAGCTAAATGAAAATGCCTATATAGCCAATGGTCAAGCAGCAAATAAAGTGCAGAAACAAAAAGAGAGAGAGAGAGAGAAGTAAAGATCCAGTGGTAACTTGAGAGGGACTAGTGTTTCAGAAGCTTTAATCAGAAATGTTACTCATATTCTCATCTCCCAGTATTCCTGCAGTATTTTTCTCCCTTTGTTCCTCAGAACTGAACAGCTGCTTCTAGAATTTTGCCTGGTTGTTTCCAGGTTTTTTTGAATGGTTTGCATCCCTCTTCCCACTTTTTAGCTCCACTGCAGAGAGTAGACCTTATTTCCTCCATCAAGTTCCAATAAAAATGGAAACATTCATCTCTGCACTTCCAAACACAACTCTTATGACAAGCTTCACTCCAGAGCAAACTTCAAAGGGGTCAAGCTACAAATCATTTGCATCAATGTGATCAAAAAGCAAGACAAATAAAGTACACTTACAAATTTGATGAGTTGCATGTGTACATATGAGCACATTCTTCTCAAATTAGCTTTGATCTGGAGGGCAAAATCGTACTATAAATAATTTTAGACCTTGGTCATCAAAATGTCTGTGTGCATAATTATTTCAAGAGACCAAAGGAAGTTACAAATTGCCAGTGAATGCAGAAGTGGAAAGCAGCAGGTTCATCTCAAGCACTAGACTGTCATCATTCCTCCCTCAACTACCTTTCCCTGCTCTATTTCTCTAGCAAAATTTAAGACTCATTTCTGAATTGAAAAGAGAAAAAGGCAAGCTACAGTCACCTGGCACCACAGATTCTGTAGTCACAGCTGTCAAAAGTTATGCTGTGATGCTGAGGGTCAGAGTATGGTCACTGCTGAATCAAATTAAAAATGGAAGGAACCTCTAAATTACCTAAGATTGTTATTTCTACCTTGAGTTGTTAACACTTATAGTGGTGACATTCCTGACAGACATCCAGTTACCCCTGTTTAACAGCACTGGTTCTAGTGCCAGTCCAGGTAATCCTGTTCACTAATAATTCATGCAATAGGTACGGCCAGCAGGAACAGGGAGGTCATTCTGCCCCTGTACACTGCACTGGTTAGGCCACACCTCGAGTACTGTGTCCAGTTCTGGGCCCCTCAGTTTAGCAAGGATGTTGACTTGTTGGAGCACGTCCAGAGAAGGGCAAAGAAGTTAGTGAGGGGCTTGGAACACAAGCCCTATGAGGAGAGGCTGAGGGAGCTGGGGTTGCTTAGCCTGGAGAAGAGGAGACTCAGGGGTGACCTTATTGCTCTCTACAACTACCTTAAGGGAGGTTGTAGACAGGCAGAGGTTGGTCTCTTCTCCCAGGCAGCCAGCACCAGAACAAGAGGACACAGTCTCAGGCTGTGCCAGGAGAGGTTTAGGCTGGAGGTTAGGAGGAAGTTTTATACAGAGAGAGTGATTGCCCATTGGAATGGGCTGCTCGAGGAGGTGGTGGAGTCACCATCACTGGAGGTGTTCAGGAGACTTGATGGGGTGCTTGGTTGCATGGTTTAGTTGATTAGGTGGTGTTGGATGACAGGCTGGACACGATGATCTTGAAGGTCTCTTCCAACCTGGTCTATTCTATTCTATTCCATCCTACTTCTATTCCTATTCTATTCTATTCTATTCTATTCTATTCTATTCTATTCTATTCTATTCTATTCTAATTCTATTCTATTCCCTCTTTGCAAGAGTCTTTTAAAGACTCACTTTACTCCTTCAGCTTTCATTGACTCATCTCAAATTCTGTCAAACTTTCTTCAGAGTTTATATATTTTTTTTTATCTCCAGTCATTTTAAGTACACTCCTCTGAAGCTGGGCTCATATCTTTCTTGAAGCATGAGGCCCAAAATCAGAAGTCGCCCCATCTTAAGCCAAATAACTTCAGAGCAAAGTAGAAAGGTTATGTGATTCATCTTGCTGACACAATAGTTTGGTTTAGGTAGGTATTCATCATGGCACTAACATTTTTCACAATCATGTAACAGTATTTTTCCAAGTGTGGGCTTTTACTAAGTAGCTGCTCCAATGAAGTTGTTCTCCATCCTCCTTAGGATCGTCTAACCTCAGCAGTTTGCATTTATCAAACTGAGCTGCAGTTTATTTCCTACGCTGCAACTTTCCCAGATAGGTTTTGAAACTCTGACCTGTTCCACAAAGCAGTGACAGTCTGTCTTAGCTTAGGGGTCTTCATATGTAATAAACACTCCCTGAAATCCACCATTCAGCTCGCCAGGGAATATACTAAACATCATCTATACTCTTCCTTTTGTTCCAGTAGGTGATTAAACATAATGTGACTACTTTGTTTCAGTGGGGTTTTCTTTCAGAACTGAAAGTCTAAAATTTCCTACCTCATCTATTTCCCCCTTCTTAAAAAACAGACTCTGACGCTAATCTACAGTTCCCTCTCACATTTGCTCTCAGATATGGCTACTAACAGCTCCAAGATGTTATCCACCAACTTTTTACATATCCCAACAGGAAATTTCTCAAGTCAAGATTAGCCCCAAACATCAGAGTGTTTTCTAACCTTCTCGTATAATGCTGCTATCTGTAGTCTCACCACATTGTGTCAGTCACCTTCCACACAACTGACCTTTTCTATATGGTGTCTACCAAATGCTCTCCTATTCCAAGAATCCCAGAATGACTTGGTGTGAGAGTCTAATAAGTTTGTCTCTCTCTAGCGAGTCAACAAAGATAAAGTGATAGCAGAGCCACTGGAAAGAAGGTGGAAAGAATCCTGTCCACCAATCCTGGATGCAAATCAGCTTGTGATTGCATCGTGATAACACGGGACTACAACAATGGACCCAAGGACCCAGCCATCACGCTTTCTGGGCAGTGTGGTTTCTGCCCATCAAGTACCTTGGGCAGGGTGATACGATGGTTTCCACCACCTGTGTAAAGGAATGTGGGAGGACTTGTCTGAATGGAGGGGGGGGACGGAGGCCCCCCTCGCCTCCATCCAAAAAATCTTGCCCACATACACAGCAATACACAGAAAGATTTCCGGGGGAACAGATACCTGGATTATTTCCTTGCCTCTGGAATACCTGACATACCAACACCTGCCTGAGGACTAAAAAACTGTATAAAAGACTTGAGCAACTACTGGTTTGTAGAGAGAAACAGGAGAGAGAAACAGAGGAGAAAAACGGGGAGGAAAACGGAGATGAAGGAAAACACAGGAAACAGGCCAGGCCGCTGAGAAGAGAAAACCGGGACAATGCTGCTCCGGAGAAAAGAAGCTGCCTGGAGGACCACAGCTCCAGCCAAATCCTCAGCACCCTTTCTCTACAGACCCAGGCTGCCCAGAGGAGCCTCAGCACCGTTCCTGTATCAACCCAACATCTCCCCAGAGGACCACAGCTGTTCTCCAGCAAAAGCCTCAACACTGTTTCTCTACAAACCCAACATCTCCTGCAGGACCTTTCCTCCACAGACTCGAACTGTCTTGGGGGGGATGAGGGGTGTGGTAATATAATTCCTTTCCTCTTCTCTCTCTCTTCTATCTCTTGTCCCTCTCTCCCTCTCTCTTTTCTCCCTCTTCCTTCTTATGTCCACTTTATTTATCTAATAAATAGTCTAGCTGTTGATACTTTGGCCTCGTTTGTGCCTCTAATTTCACAACACGGGAATATTTAAAAGAACTGTGTCTCTGGACCGAGACATCTAATGTCTCCGGACCGTGACACCTGGGTTGGAAGGGATCTGAAAATCATGTAGTTCTACCTGCCATGCCACAGACAGGGACACTACCTTCCACTAGATCAGCTCACTCAAAGCCCCACCCAACCTGGCCTTCAACACTTGCAGGAATGAGGAATCCACAACTTCTCTGTGTAGCTTGTTCCAGTGTCTCATCACTCTTGCTTTAAAGATATTTTTCTTCCTTATATTCAAAATAAATCTACCATCTTTAAGTTTGAAACCATTACACTGCATCCACTCAGAAGTGGATTGACTCTTTACTGTCCCTTTGACAACCATGCTAGTTTCGGTTTCTCCTTACTTTTTGGCTTACTGATTCTTTTTCCTTATCTTCATGACAAAAAGGATGCTTCATTAAGACCAGTGTGTGCCACTTACAGAGTTATTACAACAATGATTTAAAAGTTAGAAACAAATTGGTATGTGCTACCAACAGTCTACAATGAAGAAACGAAATCAAGAGGCGGTAGAGATGGAAGACAATGAGAGAACACGTCTGGAGGGAGGTCAGACACGCAGACTAATGCTCTTATTCCATTCTTTATAGCAATGATAAGCAATTCCTACATCATCAATATGACTACCAGCCAAATGCATGATTTGTTAAACTGTGGCAATTTGGAATGGGCTGATAAAACACCTGTGAGATTTCACTGTGGCATTCTACTTTAATAAAGTGAATTCAAGATGAGAAAGATGGAAGCTTCTGATTTATCCATGTTGCCATCATTCTCCTAATAACAGTACTGGCTGTTCTTCCCATAATCTCTAGTTTATTTTACACCATAGCTTTCAGGAAACAGCAGGTAAAATAGTATGCAATTTTAAATTACCACATAGATATCAGCACAGTGTCTATAACCTGAAAAACAATTAGCTAGTAATTCCAGATGAGGAAGGCACTATCATCTGCTGTTAAGTCCACAACATGGATGCAATACACAGCTCTGCTCCTAAACAATTACGTTTCAAACAGTTCCCTTCCTCCCTCCCTCTGTCAGTCAGCAGTCCCACACCATCACAATAATTAGCCACAGATTTTTGTTCTTCAATGAAGATGTAGAGGCTAACAGCTTGATTTTAATTCCCCACTGGAACAAGTAACTAATTATGACCTGCATTAAAAGTTAGCTCAAATAATTTAATAGGGTAATTTTAGAGATCTGGCAGACCTCTAAATTATGTGTAAATAGATTGTAATGAATGTTTGAGAAATTAAATTATAAATTTAAAAGTCTCCCACAGAGTAAGACAAAGACAAACTATGCACAAGTCCCTTATCACAGCAATTTCAGAGGTCCCCATCACAGAGTTTAATAACAACGCTGACAGTTCCCTATAGCTTCTGCCTCAAATAAATCATTAGCTATCCAGATAGAAGTCCAGCTTTCCTGAATGGAAAAGGGTCACTCACAAACCCCCCCAAAAAACCCAACCCAAACCAAAACCCCACAGCTATCAAATGAAAATTTCACATCAGCATCTCTTAAAACTATAGGTCATTAACATCATGGCAAGGATAAGGTAAGAATCATTAGGGTTTGCCCCCAAAAGCTGATTGCCAGCTAACACAATAAATAACCAACATGTTGGACTGAGGTTCATTAATACTGTTGCTTAAAAGAAATAAAGGTGCCAACAGTGCCTATTCTTTGGTGACCAATGTATGCCCTCTCCCCAGTCTTGCAGTGTTTAAAGCCAGTTTTCCTAGGGAGCAAGTTAAAGCCTGGACCCCAGAACAATGAGACTGGTGGGGGGAAAAGGAGAAGCAGATCCTCTTACCCATTATTATTGTAAGAAGTGAAAGTAGGAGGGCATAATCCAGAGACTCATTGAGAGTAAATACATCACCTGCAAATTTTCTGGTTCAGCAGAAACTGTCTCATTTCTGTTAACAATTACCACCACCACACACTGTGATCTAAATGAATTGAACAGAAATACTAAAATTACTCCAGAACACAACCTGAGAATGGAACAAGTCTTTGTACTCCTGCAGTTGAAGTCCTTAAGATGCTAAAACCTCTTTTCAGATCAGTTTTTGCTCCCATGAGCCTTAAATACCTCTCCTTTCACTTATGAGGCTATGTGACAAAAACATATTCAAGGCTATATTGCTGTATTTCTAAATTCAATTCAAAACTTCTTTTCTCACCAAAAATGAACAGCATGTCACATTTACTGAGTTCTATCCCAGAACTATTTCTATTTATTTTCCATCTTCTTTTTTCACCTTTCTCTCTTGCACCTGTTCAGACCTAGCTTTTTACTCCTCAGAATTTCAAAGACAATTCCAAAGGCAATTGTATGTGCCATGGAAATGCATTTGAGGGTTGAAACTCTTGTGTCTGAGAGGTACAACCACTGCAAGTCATTCTTTTAAAGAGCAGAGCAAGAAGCATTCCCAGAGCTCTGAGGGCTCCCCAGCTGGCCTGCCTGCAACACTGATAAGTCTAACAGCAATGAAAACCAGAAAAGTAGACCCCACCTGTCAGCAAAAGGCAAAGGCAAATCAATAAGGGTAAACAACTAGAACATACTTTTGTTTTTAGAACAACTCTACCATCTTAAGCCTCCAGCTTGCAACTTAAAACTGGAATGCTGTGAGTTCTAATGGAATTGGATAACAGATGTGTTAAAGTAACTTTTGATGTGAACCAAAGAAAAAATTAATGACATTTTGTTTGTTTGTTTTGCTTTGTTTTGTTCTGTGGCCCCTGGCAAGGCCACAGCTTGAGTACTTTGTTCAATTTCAGCTGCCACAGTAAAGTGAAGAGATTGAGGCCTTGGATTATGTACAGAGAAGAGCAATGAGGCTGGTGAGGAGTTTGGAGGGCATCATATGAGCAGCAGCTGAGGGAACTGGAGTTGTGTAGTCTGGAAAAGAGGTCTTACTGCTGAAAAAGTAGAGGTCTTACTGCTCTCTACAACTACCTGAAAGGAGGTTGTAGTGAGGTTTCTTCCAAGTATAGGACAGGTTAGGATAGGTTTATAGGATAGGTTTCTTCCAGCGATAGGACAGAAGGAAATGGGTTTAAGTTGTATCGGGGAGGTTCAGATTGGACATTAGGAGAAAAATTCTTTACTGAGAGGGTGGTGAGGTGTTGGAAAAGGCTGCCCAGGGAAGTGGCGGAGTCACCATCCCTGGAGGTGTTCAGGAAGCTGTAGATATGGTGCTTCAGTATATAGTTTAGTGGTCATGGCAGTTGGGTTATGATCTTGAAGGTCTTTTCCAGCCTTAATGATTCTATGATTTATTAAACATCAACAGTTCAGGAATAAACCATTTACTTAAAACTTTACCCATACTATAATACTTCCATGTTCATGTGCACTGGAGATGGGACAAGAAAGTTTCTTATGTGAAGAGCTACCTGAATTGGGTGGAATCTAAGTTTGACTGAGGTAACTCATGCCTAAACCAAACTGAACTGGCATCAAAATTAATGGATGGTACAGTTCCCTGATAGGTGAAGAATACAGTCCAGTTTCAGCAGTCTTTTAGGGGCTGCCTCTGGGCTGCAGAGCAGTTGTGCCTCAGAAGGAGGAACACTAGAGATGGTTCTTCATGAAGCTGCTCCTGAATAACACAAATGACTTGCCAGGCAGACCCAAAGCTACTTTTTGGGAGTCTGCATTTGAGCAACAGGTCGCACAGCCCACTGTAAGATAAAGCCTGAGTTAGTAAACACAATACATCTCAGCTGAGTCCATTTGCAGCCAGCATGGGTCACCAGCACCACTGGAGCCACCAATGTGTGGGAGCTCAGCTGATGGGTGTGGAGGAGTAAGGTGCAGGCATTGTTTTACCCACAACTCCCAGGATGCATCTGTTTGACGTTCATCACCTCCTTGGGTAACCCAACAGGCACATCTGGGTCAGGCTCCTGCTACCACCCCATTTCCAGCCACCCACTCCCCTCAGGCTACAGCATCCCACATCACACTGAGCAACGGAGAATTTGATGTCTGCTTCTACCAACACCAGCTACTGGGACATCTGCTGCATGAACTGCATTGGGCAGTTGGAAAAGCAGTAATAATAAAACAGATGATGCATCCAAGGCTCTATATATGACATTCCCTTTCTCTCCTGTCACTAGGGACTGTCAGGAGGCACTGAGACAGCAGTGTACTCCTGGAAAGCACTTGAAAAACCTCCAGGTATGTGCAAAATGGCTCTGGGCAGCACAGGTCAGGGAAACTGCTATTTGAAAGGATTCTTGATTAAAGAACTAAGCATAAAAATCTAGAGGGAAAAGGAAGTTGTTGCTGATAAGCTGCTTTTTATCTCATGCACACATGAACTCGTTTTTCCTGGGGAGAGTTCTTGGAAAAGCTTACATAAGGATGATAAGCCTGAAGTAGGATACCTGGCTAAGTCAGACCTTCTGCTTTCAAAGTTTGTTGGGCTTTTTTTTTCCCCCAGATGTTGAACTTAGATAAAGACATTTTGCTACTAGAAGCCAGTCTAGCTGTGGTCTTTATCACTGGTCACAGACTTCCTGGAAGGCTACACCTAGATATACCAAACTTCGTTGGATCTGCTGCCTGCTTTTACACTTGCATAGTTCCCCTGAACTATGAAGAAGAAAAATTGTTCCCCAAAGGAACTGAAGAAAGATTTTATTCAGACAGGTATTCACTTTATGCTATCAACTTTTAGCCAGGAGTTAGTCATACACTACTTCATTTCACTTCATTCATTTTTTTCAGGCCATGGTTGTTGCTGAATTATCGAAACACACACAGCACATATCATGGTTTCCTGTATCTCTTGAAGTCAATCCCTTCATCTCTTTCCAGGACAGATGCAGACACAGGTTCCCATACACATAAAAATAATCCAGACTGTTTCCACCTCCATTTTTCACAAAATAGAACATCTATCCATGCCATGTTTTTGCGTGTTCTGGTTTTAGGATGTCTCAGACTCTCCAGGAAACCTCCCTGTGCATGATTTCCTCTCATACACATAACAGCCAGAGGTGGTAGAGCTTACTCCCTTTAGGCTTTATAACTCAGGTTAGGGCTTCTAACTCAATCCCAGCAGAACGTGGGGCAAAATGTATCTCCCACCACAGCATTCTCATTAGGGCTGGGAAATCAGTGCTGGCCATGTAAATAATTTCTACTCAAGAAAAGAACCCAAGGGGAAAAAAATGGCTCACAAATTTGTCATCAGTATTTTCCTTCTGTGCTAAAAAGCCATCTTTGTTCTGTTCTGCTGGAATATGGTTATTCCAGGCTACCTTGCCTCACCTGCACACAAGCCATTTTATCTACTTTCATCCCAGACTCAGGTAGCAAACACCAAAGAAATTCCACCTAATCAGCTACCCAAGCTTAAGTTACTTTTTGTGTTCTTTTTTAATTCTTTGGTTTAACTTGTAAAAATACCCCTTGGAATGTTTTTAATCCCAGTCTCTAGGGACACAGCCTCCCCTTTGTTGCCTCTTTCTATTTGCATGAAGCAAGCCTCAACACTCAGGCTCTGCTCCTCCCATGTGCCAAACTTCTTGTGCTCAAGTGACCCAAGGAAAAGAAAAAAGCCTTTCCTTCAGACATATGAGAAGCTGCTGCATAAAGGACAGAAAAATAGATACTTGCCCTACCACTGGTAGCATTACCAAGAGAGACAAAGGTTTGGTCACACAGGATCTGTAATAGCATGGCTGATAGAGCAGTTCCCTCCTATAGTTACCAGATAATGCACAAACCCAGCCTTTTGGCCTCTCAGAAATATATGCAGCCTCTGCTTGTTGAATTTAACCCACTCCAGGAATTATTCAGTCTTCTTTTTCTTTACAGACTCTTGAAAACTCACCAAGCTTTGGACAATCATTTGCTACTATTAGGTTATCAGTAAGTGCTCCACCCTTGGCCTTCTCTCAAGATGACTGTAACATCTCTGCAGTCCACAACAAGTGATACAAGGAATAGAAATCCTCTTCAAGGGCCAAGCCCACCAAATTAATATCTCCACAACAGTATTCTTTCACTGAGGTAATTATTGCCACACCTCAAATACTGTGTTCAGTTGTGGGCCCCTCGATACAAGAAAGACCATGTTGGTCCTGGAGCATGTCCAAAGAAGGGCAGCAAAGTTGATGAAGGGTCTAGAGTACAAGTCCTATGAAGAGTGGCTGGTGGAACTGGGGTTGGTTAGTCTGGAGAAATGGGAGGCTCAGGAGGTTGTAGTGAGGTGGGTGTTGGCCTCTTTTCATAGTATCATAGTATCATTCAGGGTTGGAAGGGACCACAAGGATCATCTAGTTCCAAGCCCCCTGCCATGGGCAGGGACATCCCACACTAGATCAGGCTGGCCAGAGCCTCATCCAGCCTGGGCTTAAACACCCCCAGGGACGGGGCCTCGACCACCTCCCTACACAACCCATTCCAGGGTTTCACCACTCTCATGGTGAAGAACCTCCTCCTCACATCTAGTCTGAATCTCCCCACCTCCAGCTTCATTCCATTCCCCCTAGTCCTATCACTACCTGAGATCCTGAGAAGTCCTTCTCCAGCCTTCCTGTAGGCCCCCTTCAGATACTGGAAGGCCACAAGCAACAATCCCAAGCAACAATCAACAGGACCAGAGAAAACAGCCTCAAGCTATGCCAGGGGAAGTTGAGATTGGACATTGGTGAAACACACTGGAACAGGTTACCAAGGGAGGCAGTTGAGGCCCCTTCCCTGGAGATATTTAAGATTAGACTTGCTGAGGCCCTGGGCAACCTGGTCTAGTTGGGGATGTCCCTGCTGACTGGGGGGAGGTCAGACTGGATGACATTTGGAGGTCCCTTCTGGCCTGGAACATTCTATGATCCTACGATTAGGAAAACTTTCTTCACCAAAAGGGTTCTCAAGCATTGGAACAGGTTGCTCTGGCAAGTGATTCCCTAGAGGTATTTAAAAGATGTGTAGATGTGACAGAGACATGGCATAGAATCATAGAATCAAAAAGGTTGGAAAAGACCTCAAAGACTACCAAGTCCAACCTGCCTTTCAAAATGTGGCTTAGCAGTGGACTTGCCAGTGTTAGGTTCGCGGCTGGGCTCTAAACAGGTCTTTTTCAAACCACATGATTCTATGATTTTATACAATTCAGCAGATAGAAAAACTCCCTGGAGCAAACCACTGCTGAGCAATATAATATTCTATTTTACCAAACTGAGAACTGTGCCATGCAACATCTAATGAAAACACTGTTAGCAAGACAGACTTGTGGCATAATCTTATAATGGGAAATTGTCTTCACTAAATTAAGACATCATATCAAGCTTTTGAGCTACTTCAGCAAATAAATGTTATTACATCATTGTCTCTATGGCCATTAATTCTGATATATGAGGAAACTGTTTTTAAGTAAGTTTTACTTTGTCTTCTTGTGGTGGTTTTAGGCTATGCCTTTAAAGTTGAGTTACAGATTTTGAGCAGAGAAGTAGAAAAAGATAAATAAATCACTATTGGGTGTGAAAATTCCATCCTATTCTAAAAGGAAAACTAAAGATTATTGTAAACAAATTAATTGGAGAAATATCTGCTATAAGAGTGACTGTACCAAAACAACTCACTCTTGTTCTGATCTCTCCTCTGCTTGCTTCACTCAGGAGACATTAACCTGCTTTTTTTCTGACCTTGGCTGCATTGTTTAGTTAAGTCTAATCCCTGCTTTCTCTCTGCTCCTTTCTCTCTTAGGACAGAGGGAGGAGGGGCAGTGGAACAGCTTCCCTGGTCTCTGACCAGGGGAATTTTCATGTTGTTTGCTAATTGTAAATATCTGTATAACATTGTAAGTACTGGATATTTTGCACATATTCATTGCATTCCATTGTAGAGCATAGTTTTGCTTATAAATACAGTTTTACATTTGCTTCCAACTGAGTTGGTCTGGCAAAGTTAATGTTGGGGGGCAAATTTCAACCCACCACACTACTTCTACAATATCCCTACAAGGAATGCTCTTTAAAAAGGAACTAAAACAGACAAGCCCTTTAAATTCATCCTCTCTCCTCTCAAACTGACTCTCTAAACTCCCTCACAAATTGACTCCTCTCACGTCCCCAGCAAAGGAAACCACCCAGTCAACTACAAACATCATAAAGCAAAAAAAAAAGCCACAGAAAAATAACCCTTAAGACAGGAATAACCCTTAAGTCAGGGCTCAATTGTGACATGGAGTACACCCCTCTCAATGAGGTAAGGCAAAAAGCTTAGTGCAGAGAGCCATTGCGAAAGTGTCTCAACAACACTAACAGACATCTCCAGCTTGAGTGTGCTTCTCTTTGACAATATTACAGGAAATTGCTTTATTTTACTCTGAAGAAGAAGCCTACACACTCTACTTGTGAGTTTCAATAACAGATGAGCTCCCTGCTCACTTCCTTGAAGGCAAACCAAAGGGGAAGACAGTCAGTTCAGCAATTTGTTAAGCATGAATCCTAGGACTTCAAAGATTTCCCCCAAAACATCAAGGGCAAGTTTCCATATTCTCAAACAATTCTGTGGTCAGTTCACAGCTAGGCCTTTACAGTGAGTACCACGTGTTAATCACAGTGTCACAGTAAGGTTGGAAGAGACCTCGAGGATCATCGAGTCCAACCTGTCACCACAGACCTTATGACTAGACCATGGCACCAAGTGCCACATCCAATCTCCTCTTGAACACCTCCAGGGACGGTGACTCCACCACCTCCCTGGGCAGCACATTCCAATGACGAACGACTCGCTCGGTGAAGAACTTTCTCCTCACCTCCAGCCTAAACCTCCCCTGGTGCAGCTTGAGACTGTGTCCCCTTGTTCTGGTGCTGGTTGCCTGGGAGAAGAGACCAACCCCCACCTGGCTACAACCACCTTTCAGGTAGTTGTAGAGGGCAATGAGGTCACCCTTGAGCCTCCTCTTCTCCAGGCTTCTCACAGAATGGGAGGGGTTGGAAGGCACTTCTGAAGATCATCGAGTTCATGCTAGAGCAGGAAGTAAACAGCTTAAAAATGAAATAGGCTGAGACAAACAAGTATCTCACCAGGAAAGGTGATGGCATTTCCCTGCATTTCCTGAACTTGTTTCAACTATCTTACCATATTAAATTATACTTATAATTACACTCATGCTTCATTGTCTCCTGATGCTGCATCAACCTCTGCTCCAGGCCAATATCATGGCTTGCAACTTGTCTCAGAAATCAGGTGGGAAAAAAATAGAAAAAGGACTGTCTAGCACAAAACTTCCATTCCTGCTATCAATAAGCTAAAGCCACAGTAATGACAAGTATCAAGAGGTCTGGTGAAAGACTGCCGTGTGCATGAAGCTGAAGAACAGAAATAGCATCATGGGAACCCACGCTCAGGTTGTTTCAAAGGACAGTGTAAGAAACTGATTCATACAGTGAGGTTTCAAGCACTTGCACATTTCATGCCAAGCACATAACCATTTACTGGTGCAAGTCTCTTCATTAATGTAAACAAAACCACACATCATACACACACATATGGAGTAGTTTGTATGTTTAAGATAATTTTTGTTTGTTTTTAAGGGAACTCAATCATAGTTGACACTTTGAAGCTGCTAGTAGGTGACCTTACACAGCATCTGTGTTGCAATGCCTAAATGTGTTGCTAGGGTGAGCTAAGGATAGGAGTTAAGCCTTGGCTCTAAATTTCCTGGCTTTTTTCAGCTCATGTCAGCCCTTATTGTTATTTCCACACAGGGAGAGGAAGGTGCAATTAAGAGAAAGAATAGTATTGCTCTGCTTGACTGTTTCTTGGCACCTGGGGGATTTTGCTAAAAACCTTATCAGAATAAACCTCTCTTTCCCTTCTATGGCATGCCATGGAAGCATTTTCACACACAGAAAAAGATATGCTGGAAGTGAACCATTCCCTGCTCCAGCATTACAGGCAACCTCCTTGTCAACACAGGCTTGACCCTTCTAACCTGAACACGGGAAAGGAAAGGAAGACCAAAGGTGAATCTCTTTGAAGTAGTCCTTTACCTCAAGTTCAAGAACTTACAGGGAAATAAAACAAACCAGCACACTCAGGCCGAGAGATGATTCACTCCCAGCCTCTACCACTACCTCATTTTACCTTTCCTGGAAGTACAGCTCACCCAGTATTTTTTCTTCTTTCCACCCCCTAGAAGCCCAGCTAATAATTATTCAATTGCAGATGGATGCCTGTATCCTCCAACAAGAAGCACAAGACGTACTATGAACAAATCCATTTCAAAGTCTACGGACAATGCTTGTTATTCCTGGTAGACAATAAAGAAGGCCAGCAATTAATCACTGTCTGCACTCTGCACTTAAAAAGTGGCAATTATTGATAAATGTGTTCCCACTTCAGCACATTACTGAGAACTGTGGGTGGTGAGAAGTCTGGGCTACTACAAAACCTGCAAACTGGTCAAATAGCCTTTGAGGCCTGAGCAGAAAAACCAACTTCACTAATTGCAAAGATGACGTCACTGAACTGATTTATGAAAGGCACTGCTGATGTTTAGATTAGGAAAATTTACTTGAGATGGCCAAAGTAAACTTCATGGCTTTTGTTTTGGATACTTCAGTTTATGAAGCTGCCATTTAAAAGAGCCATTAGAAATAAACACATACGTGGTGATATAACCTATTGAAGAGGTCAGGATGGGGTGGCAGGGGGTGGTGGTTGTGCTGAGATTGTTTTGCTCTTAAACCCACATACAACTGGCACAGCAGTGTCTCCTCCCAGCTCTCACTCTTGCCCCCTCTAAAGTGAGAAGTTTCCAATGCAGCTTTCTGTCTACCATAGCCCTGTGAGAAGAGGCTGAGGGAGCTGGGGTTGCTTAGCCTGGAGAAGAGGAGGCTCAGAGGAGACCTTATTGCTGTCTACAACTACCTGAAGGGAGGTTGTAGCCATGTGGGGGCTGGTCTCTTCTCCCAGGCAACCCCAAAAGAACAGGAGGACACAGTCTCAAGCTGTTCCAGGGGAGGTTTAGACTGGATGTTAGGAAGACGAGACCAACCCCTCTCTGAGGCTCTCCTCTGAGCCGCCTCTTCTCCAGGCTAAGCAACCCCAGCTCCCTCAGCCTCTCCTCACAGGGCTTGTGCTCCAAACCCCTCCCCAGCTTTGTTGCCCTTCTCTGGACAGGTTTGAGCATCTCAACATCTTTCCTAAACTGAGGGGCCCAGAACTGGACAGAGTTGGGGTGAGAATGCCGCAGAAGGATAAATATTCAGAAGAATACAGGACTAAACAGAAAAGCAGTAAATACCATTAGCTGCTTTAAAGTAAGGGAACGGAAGAAAAAGGCATAAGGAAATAGGGAAAGCAGCTGAAGGAGGACATCTGTTTCAAACATTTCGTGGGACAGCAGAAAGAGAAATTACGTAAGCACCAGTTTGGGAGCCAGAAGCTCTTGCATATGGTGGGACCCAAGGCCCAGTCAGTCACAGCCAGAGTAAAATCAAGATGAACCGGTTGCCTGATAAGTATCACATGAGTAGATTTAACCTAGAAAAACCTATTAGTACTGCAATGATAAAACCAAAGCAGTGCTTTGAAAACGGATGATTTTAGTTATGTTACATACTGCTCCACTGGTTCCAGGAAAGTTTCAGGTCTACCAAACAGCATCCCTGCCTAAAAAAAATTAGATAAGTATTGATTTTAAGTGGTCCCTAATACTAGACAACTACAAATAATAAGCATAGTCCAGGTTTGTATTTCCTACAATCAGCCTCCAACAGCAGCATGCACGATCTTCCTTTACACTACTAAAATACACATCCCAACACTGCCATAACTCATGGAGGAAATCATTGTTGTCTTCACTCCTATTTGCCAACCTCACTGTGTGGTGCTGAAATTCTCAGTTGGAACTCAATATACTGTATCCAAAGGTAGGTATCATCCTAGCTTATATAATGTTAGAAAAAAAAGGAACACCAACTGGAAATGCTCATGACCACATTAAAAGAGTATACCCTCTTGATAGGTTTATCAAATTAAATTAAAGCTTTTGCCTTCCAGATGTTGCATTCTTTAAAGCATGAGTTACTCTAAAATAGTGTCACTTGTAAGGCATGCTCATAAAGACACTCAAACATCCAATGTGTTTCTAAAATGATTGAGTAATTATTGCTATTTTGAATTTCCAAAGACATTCCCCTGTCCTTGGTGGAGGTTCTCTTCAGGCAAAGGGAGAAGGGATATGTGTGTAAGAGAAAGTTTCTACCTTACTGCAAATGCAACTGAAAAGCAAGCAGACCTCAACATTCCCAGCTCTTGTAACTTTCAGCAGAACTTAAATCAAAACACAGGTAATTCCTGGGGATTTTAGATAATTATCAACTTCTGAGGTGAAACCAGCTGTCCAGAGAGCATTGCTGTTTTCCACCCATTGAATCGCAGTAAAGCAGACGCTACTCTGGACAAGTAAAAGCAACTCCAGTTGGCTTCAGTGGTTTACACTGCATTTTTCATCCATACACCTGTGTTAATCCATCAGTAAGCATCTTGTCAAAGCCTAATACAGTACAAGAAATGTCATACATGGCATTCCAAGTAGGAATTGAAACAGTGAGAAATCGTACCCAAAACCAGACAAAATTCACCACCACCAAGCTGTAGCATTTCCACTAAGGTGGACAAAGCAGCATCTGAAAGCATCTCATCTCTGAAGCAAGTTGCTTCCATTTGAAAGTTATGACCTTAAACATTTTTTTGAAGAAGCACTAGAGCTGCAAAGCCTGAGGAATCATAAAGTGTGCTAACAGGTCAAATCTGTCAGGGTCCCACTGAATGAGAATGTACTGGTTCCCCATGTGCTTGGCTCACAACAGCTCATTGCCCTGGCTGCCAAACACCTCCTGAAGTCTGTGCCTCAAGGTCATTTAAAACACCACTCTCCTGTGGATTCTCTGCTGTCTGCTAAGTAGTGCACTCCCAATGTTTCTTCTCCTGGATTTAAGAAACTGGTAGAAATTTAACACCTTTAGCATCCTGTCAAGGGTAATTAAAACTGCCCTACAGACTACAAAAAAGGCTTTTGTTTGCATTTTGGATAAGGAAAATAATCAGGCCACTTCATTTAAGGAATACAGTGCAATGCTAAGGCTTTATTTAGAGTCACTCTCTGTACTCACACAGAAAATTAGGTATTTTAAAATAGTATACAAAATAATTGACATGTGTAATTAAGGAGTTATCTCCTAGAAAGTGCAGGCATTTATATATACATAAAAAAACCCAATCTTCTTCAACAGTCTGCAGCTCCCTGACCTGATCTTTACTTCTGCAAAAAGTCCTTCAGATGAGGATTCACAGCTGCAATATTACATGTAAAATAGTATGATAAAATATCTTAGTATATATGTAAAACCCATTTTTTGGGTAGGCATTTAACAATTTATCCCTGTAACAGGAAGACAGACCTTTTCCAAGCCTATCCAGCAAATCATCACCAGAGCCAGGACTAAAACTTCCCCTGTCTTACTGCTATGCATGTAGAATCATAGAATAATCAAATCAGTCAGGGTTGGAAGGGATCACAAAGATCATCTAGTTCCAACCCCCTGCCATGGGCAGGGGCACCTCACACTAGATCAGGCTGGCCAGAGCCTCATCCAGCCTGGGCTTAAACACCTCCAGGGACGGGGCCTCAACCACCTCCCTGGACAACCCATTCCAGGGCTTCACCACTCTCATGGGGAAGAACTTCTTCCTCACATCCAGCCTGAATCTCCCCACCTCCAGCTTCATTCCATTCCCCCTAGTCCTATCACTACCTGAGATCCTGAGAAGTCCTTCCCCAGCCTTCCTGTAGGCCCCCTTCAGATACTGGAAGGCCACAATTAGGTCACTTCAGAGCCTTCTCTTCTCCAGACTGAACAGCCCCAACTCCTTCAGTCTGTCCTCATAGGAGAGGTGCTCCAGCCCTCTGATCATCCTCGTGGCCCTTCTCTGGACACCTTATCCCTCTTGTAATAGGGGCTCCAGAACTGGATGCAGTACTCCAGGTGGGGTCTCACCAGAGCTGAGTAGAGGGGGAGAATCACCTCCCTTGACCTGCTGGCCACACTTCTCTTGATCAGCCTTCTGAGCTGCAAGTATTAGAATCAGATAATTAAAAAACAACAACAAAAGTTTTCCTATTGAAAAAAAAGTCCAACAGTATCCTATTAAGCTTTCCTAAAAACTCTTCTGGAGTAAGAAAAAGGAAAAAAATCAGCTTTGAATTTTCTGCAAGATCACAGCTCCTGTTTTCACACACTTGTATCAAAAAAACCCTTCATTACATAACTGCAATGTTGTTCTTGCCATAGGAAATCTTTCAAATTACTTCCACGTTGCAGGTCATGCCCTCGTTGGAACAGAGACAGCTCCAGCCAAGCTGTGCTTTGGCTAACAGCAAGCAATAATTGACTTCCATATCCCTCAAACACTTTCACAGTAACATCACAGATAAGCTGCAGTTCTGGCTGTTCCAGTCTAACAGACTTCAGCTATTTCACAAGTTTCTCCTGACTTCTCAGTGAAGGAAAAAACCAAGAAAAGAAAAGAAGGGCCCTGCTTGATTGACTGCTCTTACTACAACCAACACGCCAAATCACAAAGCAATTGGTGTCAATGGACACTTGGTGGTACAGCTGCACCCATTTAAAAGCACAGCTGCTCAAGAAATAAAAGCACATTCTTTTCATCCAGCCACAAAACTTTTCAGAAGCGAGTGACAAATATGCCTTAGTGGATAATTATTAGCAACACTAAGGGCTCCTCCTTAGATCCTTAGTGTTTTGTTCCAGGCTCAAATCTTGCCTCAGCAGAAAATTACCCTGTGTTTTTTTTTTTACTCTCCCAGCTTTTACAAGCAGCCACTTTTGCCAAACATTTAATAATACTGATTTGTATTAAAATTCATCATTTACCAAGTGTGACCATACATGTAAGTGTGCTGCATAAGGGCTTCCAAATGCCAGCTGCTCTTGATAGTTGCTTTTACGCCAGCACGGAACCCACCTCAGCGGGTCCTATGATGCCACAGTTTGTACACCCAGCTTTAGTGAGAGCATCTGGCTTTGAGACACAGGAGGAGATTTTACTTTTTCCCATGGCCTCTGTGTCATATCCTGTTTCTGAATCCTCCCATTCCCCTAAATATGACTTATCTCTCCAGAACTTCTCTTTCTCAGACTCCAGGCTGACTAGCCTGCTGTTGGTGGAGTAGTGTGAATGCCAGCTTTGCATGTAATTAGACAAACATTTCAAACCATACCCCACCATTTCCTGGCACTTGAGTATGATAATTCTAACAAATAAAAACTTGAGGTTTGCAAAAAATGGAGGTTTGCAAAGTGTTTTGCGATCATAAAAGTATTATGCAGAAGTACTGTTTACATTTGTTTGTTGTAATAGGATTTAATTCAAACAAACCTTGCAAATGATGGAAATAAAAATGTTATCTTTGCCAGACTATGCTTTAAAGTGACTAAAATATGTTTCCAGATCAAAAGTTACCGATGCACAAGCACCAGCCAAGACTTAATTCTGCTGTCCTTCATCCAGCAAGCTGACCTTAAAGACACTGCAAACCTAAAATGGTTTCCAGGCAGAAGAAACTGGAGCTTTGACATGTCACTGTATGGAAACTGTATGGCAATCACCCCATCTAAAGGCACTTGTAAGTATGAGAATGAATGTTTCAACAGTACTGAAGTTGGGGTGAGATTTGGTGGGTTTGGTTGGAGCTTTTTGGGTGGTTTCTTTTCTGCCCTGGAAATAATCCAAGGACAGCATATGGAAAATAGAACAGAGATTACAAAAAGGAAGGATTGTTCCTGAGAAAAACAGCATTCTCAGCAGAGCTATGCATGGCTCAGGAAGTGGACAACTGACCCCTGCTCGTGAAAGATTTTATCAATGAATAGCTATTTGGTTTTACAATCAACATTATTGCAGAAGGGTGGAGGAAGACAACGCAGACTATGATATTTGCTATATTATTCCTCAATTTTAAATAGGGCTGTCTAAATGCTGGCCATTAGTATGCAAAAAATCTTGTAAAGAGGAACACAGAGCAGGGGTAAGTATCTGTTAAACCATTCCATCTGCTGAAGCCAGTGGGCCAAGCAGCCTCTGTGTAATCTGAAGTATTTTCCAAACATACACTTTGCCCTGCTGGCCAGAAAATAAATACAAAATGTGCTCATAATTGGCCCCAAATTAAAGCCTAAAAATTATTAAGGGTTATAGTGAGTATCAGTAAAAACAAACCTTCTATTTTTTGGTTTTTAACAATCCTCCCCTAAACACCTCTCAGGAACAAAGACCAGAGCAAAAACAGTCTCAGGGTTTACTCAGAATCATACAAAACACTGCACAAAACCTTGCCAAAACCAGGTGATCAACTAATCCCAGAAGAGAGGAACACAAAGTATCACAAGGCGAAGTCCTGGAAGAATGTAAAGTGGTGCTCTCCTTGTGCCCAAGTGACTAAAACGTGGGTTCAATGCCAAGTCTGAGCTGAATTCTGTTGTCTAGGATATAGGCACACCTACATGGATGCAGATGAGGGATCCAGACCACTGAGAATGATGTTACGTGCACCCTCACTAAGTTTTCAGATGACACTAAATTGGGTGGGAATGATCTGCCTGAGGATAGGAATGCTCTGCAAAGGGATCTGGACAGGCTGTATCGATGAGCAGAGGTCAGTTGTATGAAGTTTAACAAGGCCAAGTGCTGGGGGCTGCACCTGGGTCACAGCAATGCCATGCAATGCTACAGGCTCGGGGCATAGTGGCTGGAAAGCTGCCTGGCAGAAAAGGAATTGTGGATGTTAGCTGACAGCAGTCTGAACACGAGCCAGCAGTGTGCCCAAGTGGCCAAGAAGGCCAGCAACATCCTGGCCTGTATGAGCAATAGTGTGGCCAGCAGGAGTAGGGAAGCGATTGTGCTCCAGCACTCACGCTGGTGAGGCCGCACCTCAAATTCTGTGTTCAGACTGGGGCCCCTTACTATAAGAAAGACACTGAGGTGCTGGAGCAGATCCAGAGAAGGGAAAGAAAGCTGGGGAAGTGTCTAGAGAATGAGCCTTACAAGGAGCGGCTGAGGGAACTGGGATTGTTTAGTTGGAGAAAAGGAGGCTGAGGGGAGACCCCATTGCTCTCTGCAACCACCTGAAAGGAGGTTATAGCAAGGCTGGGGTCAGTCTCTTCCCTCTAGTATCAGGTAATAGAACAATGGGAAGTATCCTGAAATTGCTCCAGGGGAGGCTTAGATTGGATAGTAGAAAAAATGCCTTCAGTGAAAGAGTTGTCAGGCATTAGAGGAGGCTGCCCAGGGAAGT
Source organism: Melanerpes formicivorus (assembly GCF_026170545.1). Taxonomy (NCBI): domain Eukaryota; kingdom Metazoa; phylum Chordata; class Aves; order Piciformes; family Picidae; genus Melanerpes; species Melanerpes formicivorus. The sequence continues at coordinate 7,488,159 of NW_027142360.1, read as the reverse complement.
GTCCAAGATTTGTGTAGACATGGCACTTTGGGACATGGTTTAATAGCCATGGTGGTGTTAGGTCGATGGTTGGACTTGATCCTAGAGGTCTTTTCCAACTGGAACAATTCTATGATTCTATAAAAAAACAAGCAGAACAAAACAATAAAGAGGTAAACGTACCAGGTGTATTTGCCCTCATCTAATTCTGTGAGTCAGTGAATGGACACAAACCATCACTGTCACCGGCATATTACATACGATTTTTTTCTTCTTGTTGTTATCCTAGTCTATGAAATCTAGGGAAAAACAAACAAACAAAAAACCAACAAGCCTCTTTTAAGGATATTCCAGATTTAAAACCAAATGTTTCTACACAGGAGCTCCAGATATGAACTGGGTTCAGTCAACCCCAGCAGAGTGAAAAGGCTGCAGACCTCTATCATCAGCTCACTTCACTCAACGTGCACACTTTACAAGCAGTGGCAGCAATCCTCCCACGATTTGAAATTCCCAGTTCCAGTAAAATTGCATCAACAGCACATTTGGATTGGTATGCAAGCCATTTGAAAACTCCTAGGGAAGACTCTCAAGCTCTCTTTGTTACATTCACTTGGGTTGTTGTTGTTTAGATCCAGTCTTTAAGGCTTTGGCACTCCAGGGACTCTGCAGAGTCTGGCACGGGGTCACAGCCTTGTGCAAGCAGCTGCCAGAGGCTTGGCTGGTGAACTGACAGGGAGAGAACTCACTGTCTGAAGAGAGGCAAACAGCTGAAACCTGCACTATCCCATTCATGCATTTCAAGGACAACTCGGTCAGCTACCATTTTTGGTGTTGTTTTAGACCAGGACTGATTTTTCAGTGGTTTTAGGAAAATAAAAGCAAAAAGCTATTAGCCACATCTGAGACCATGTACTCCATTATTCCTGCTATGTGACATGTTTTCCTTTTGCCCTGAGACATTCTTTCCAATCAATTTCCAACAGAATGAGCATAAAACAGACCTTAAAACAAAATAATAAAAGTCAATTACTCTGAAATAATAACAAACAGACAAAGCCATAGTAATTTCGGTTGGCATAAGAGAAATTAGTGGAATTTAACACATAGTCTGATGAGTACTTCCCACCAAAGAATTAACTATAAACAGATGAAAAGATAAGGACTAACCACTGCCAGATAAACATCACTTTTTAAGCTTTTCACAAAGTGTTTCAGGCAAACACTGAAAGCATTGCAGTGCTTGCAGAGCTCCACACATTTTCAGTGATTCAGGAATTAGAAACTTGTTTGGTTTACAAAGAGGAATGCATAACATGCTTGACCATGATAGGGAAGAATTGGAACAGATGTGTCCTTTCCAGGCCTAACATTTTAAGATGACAGGGTATCAAAAGCAAGATGATCCAGATGGTTACTTGTCAGCCTGCTATCCTGCTCTTGTGAGTCTTCTTTTCCTTCCCAACTTTCCCAACTTACTGTGTTTTCTCCCAGCTTCTACTGTTCTTTCAATCTCAAATGAAATGTGGTCTCAGGAAAGAGCACATTCTTTTCAAAGCTCTAAGATTGGTACAATTTTTTTGGTAAAAGAGGGTAATAATTTTAGTAATCAGTTAATCTGTTTAGCATCCTGAAATGTCTGATGATATGGTTATGATGGTATGGTTAAGGTAAGCATGTTAAGAGCTTGGAAGCAGAGCTGAATGAGTGATACTTGGGGGTAAAATCCTGACCCTTACAAAGTCACACACACACAGAATCACCAAGGCTGGAAGAGACCTCAAAGGTCATGAAGTCTAACCTGTCACCACAGACCTCATGACTAAACCATGGCACCAAGTGCCACATCCAGTCCCCTCTTGAACACCTCCAGGGATGGTGACTCCACCACCTCCTTGGGCAGCACATTCCAATGGTGAGTGACTCTCTCAGTGAAGAACTTTCTCCTCACCTCAAGCCTAAACTTCCCCTGGCACAGCTTGAGACTCTGTCCTCTTGTTCTGGTGCTGGTTGCTTGAGAGAAGAGACCAACTCCCTCCTGGCTACAACCTCCCTTCAGGTAGTTGTAGAGAGCAATAAGGTCTTGCCTGAGCCTCCTCTTTTCCAGGCTAAACAATCCCAGCTCCCTCAGCCTCTCCTCATAGGGCTTGTGCTCAAGGCCTCTCCCCAGCCTCGTTGCCGTTCTCTGGACACGTTCAAGTGTCTCAATGCCCTTCTTAAACTGAGGGGCCCAGAACTGTCAGTAAGAGTTCTGCCAGACTTGTCTGCGCTTCCCCACTGAAGCACAGCAAGATGTAGCATTTTGTTCATATACATCCATACGCTTGGGGGGCTTCATTCCAGTCCTTCCATGTAATTTCTGATTCATGTTAATTCGTTTCTGATTCTAGAAGTAGAACACTTTCAAAACGGGCATCAAGGTCATTAGGGACATGATTTAATGATGCACTTGGCAGTATTAGATTTACAGTTGAACTTGAAGATCTTAAGGGTCTTTTCCAACCTAAACACTTCTATGATTCTATGAAATCCTCTAGCTTGGTGTCTGAGTTAAAATAAAGGGAAGGGGAGGTGTAGAAATCACCTTAAGCCAAGGAACAGCAAAATTTCAAACAAAACCAGAGTAGCTTCACCTCAAAATAAAGTTCTTCATGTAATTTTTGGTGAGCATGTTTTTTGTTAACCTTTACAAAGTGGAACACAATTTAACGTGTAAGCACATACGACAAATTCTGTTCTGAAATAAGGGCTGACAAATTCTTTAACTAGCTTAGTTCGGTATACCTAGAACTACTCTTAAAGTCATCTCTAATTCTTTGGCTGAAACTCTCTAAATCATGTGATTCCTTTCTTGTACAAGCCCTTCTGTGTCAAAGAATATAATGTGAAATACTAAACTTAGAAGCATAGGAGCAGAATTTAGGAAGCTTCTGAGAATGTGCTACTTCTAGCTACAGATTCGTTTTACAGAAAGGGGTTGGTTTGACAGGGGGACAGAAGCCATGTGCTACTCCACTGACCACCACACTTTCCATTGAACAAGACAGCAAACAGTATTAAGATGACACTGGAGTTGGTGAGACACTGGAACAGGTTCCCCAGTGAGGCAGTGAATGCCTCCTCTGTTGAGGTGTTCAAGGCCAGGTTTGAAGAAGTCTTGAGCAAACCAATCTAGTGGAAGGTGTCTCTGCCCATGGCAGGGAGGTTAGATCTTTAAGGTCCCTTTCAACCCAAATCATTCTATGATCCTATGAACTATGCACACACAGTGATGATGTCAATGTACAAAACCCAGCCAAACACAGCAAGACAGATCACCTTGAGCTCCAAAATGGCTTCACAAAAAAAATCGGCACACAGGGAAACAACAGAATCTGCCGTGAAAATAATTTATAGTAATAGAATAACTTAGGTTGGAAAGGACCTTTGGATGCAACTTCACCCAAAGCACAGTCCACTTAATAACTCAGTATTTTCTCATAGTTATCTTTCAAAGAGAAAACAAGAATAAACACAACCATAATCATTTGCAAAGGGTTACCAAAAGCCTTTGTGACGCACATAAAAAAATAACAGCACGTAAGTCAACCAAATTTTGTATTTAAACAAATCAACCACAAACTCTCTGAAGTGCCTTCTAGGTTACCTGCTGTTGACTCCCTCACTTTGCAAAACACCTTTCAAGTCCAAAAGGAAGCAATGATATAGAACCGAAATAGAAGAGGGTGGCAGATGAATGAAGGTGCCTCAAAAATGACTATTTTCTCTTAATGTATCTTTTTCACTCTGTTAGGGTCCAAAATGAAGACATTTTACATTATTCTTTGGGGTGTTCCTGGCTGGTGGATATGGTACTCTCTAGCCTCTAAGAAAGGTCTTTTCCTAAGCCCTGGGAGTTTGGACGCAGTTCCCAAGACTCTTTTGTGCTTTGGGGTGTTTTTCCTTTTTTCAACAACACATTATTCTTTCTTGCTAAACTCAGACCACCATAGTTGAGAGAGACCAAGAAGCTTACGTATAATATGATAAGTTTATCTGTACATCATGAGGTACAAACAGGCTTAAGTCTGAGAAGCATGCATCTGGGCTTTTGTCAGTGCTCTGTGCCTGCAAGTGACCCACGGGAAAGTTCCAGCCCTCCTGTGTGACCTTTAACAGGAATCTCAAGTGAGATCCTCTCACACAAGTTGAGCTGACTAAGCATCAGGATTAGATTAAGTCAGATAGAGAAGACTCTTCTAAAATCAGTAGAGACAGGAAAGTCCAGAAAGTAATTCACATTAGTGTAAAAAAGGAGGGGAAAAGAAAGTGGTGGAGACTAGGAGAAATTTTTCAAAAAGGATTGTGGAAAACATTCTACTTAATTTTTCCCTCCAGCCTCCTAAGTTCTTTAAAGGCAACATGATTAAAACCCATATATATTAAAAAACCTCTGAGAACAAAGATAACATGGCCCCAAGGAAATGGTAAAGCTAGATCTCAAGAACTGCTGTCTGACAAATTCTCTCTGCCATTTGACATGTATCTGTTTTATTGAAAACAAACAAGCAATACTCACTGTGGAATTTCACATTCTGTACCATTTGAGACTGTACTGTTAAATACTTATTTCCAGTGTAATTAATTTTAGATAACTGCTGAACAGAAACCTGTATTGGAACATGAATGGCGGCAGAGTGCACTTTAGACCATTTCTCCTTTTCAACCAGATATTTACACTTCACTTAAGAATGGGAGCATAATACCTCATTCATTGCTAACAGCACTATGAATGAAAGGCTCTCTGAACATCTGCTCAATGATATTTAATGCATGGTCTAATAAGCATTGGCATTTCCCGCTCAGAGATTCAAAGGAATTACATATAGGCTACAATTCTGTTAATACAACCTCGCTCCCCACGGAAAGACTCTTTGCCTTATGTTTAATTCCTTATGGACATTTCCATATGTTCTCAACTCTGGCTGGTTTGTCTAAGCCAGGTTTGATCATGGCATCAGATACACATTGTCTAAATACCACACAGCATCAAAAGCCACTTCCCAAATTAGCTGTTGCTAGGAGAGAAAGGAATGACAGATAAACAGAGGAACAGAACATGAACCAAAATAAACCAGACAAAGTTTTTTCAAAGGAAACAGAAATATTGGGCTTTCTCCACAGAGCTGGCATTTAGGAGGCATTATCATACACTTTACATAGTCATGACCATAGTCTCTTCTCAGTCACAGGTCCCTGAATTCACAGACAAATTGCTATTGCAGACAAACAAGGAAGTTCAGAAATCACTCTCCTCAACCTTATACAATGGAGCATGAAACACACCTTGATTTTGGTTTTTTTTTTACAGGTCTGTATTTCAAACTACAAAGCACCTAAGTCAGCTTTCATTTGTAAATAAAAGTATACTCACTCTCTATTTAATCTTTTTAAATCCAATAGTTTTACTTCAGGGTACTGGAAGGACAAGCAATAGAGAAAACTTTCCAAGGTTTACTCCTTGCATTTGAGTGTGCACGGAGACAAAAAGAAGATACGAAGTTTGTGCAACATTAGTCACGCTGAAGAGGTTCAAGATAATGACAATGGAAGAGCTAACATAACATCTGTATGGACGGAAACCTTATGCAGCATAAGTAGTATCTTTCTCTGTTTGGAAAGCTTCCTATGGACTTCATTTAACATACCTCATAGATCTGCTCTCTTTCTATCCCCCCACTGCAAGCTTGTACTCTTCTCAAGCAGCTGCTGCCTTTGCTCTGCACATAACCTCAGCACTTCTGCTACACAAGCTAACTCTTCTGGCAGGTCTTGCTATCTAGAGTAATCTTGCTGTATACCTACAACTTTACAGCTCTTCTCCTCCCTCATCCTCCCCTTCTCCAATTATTCAACTTAATGAATGGTATTACACAGCCTCACTGCTTTGAGAAACAAACCAAGCAAGAAAAAAACCCACCACCACCATTAGCAAAAATAGTGCCACTGGAAACAATGTGGTATTATCCAGCATGCACAGCTGCCTGCAGAAATGACTAAACAGGAAAAATACAAGGATGAAAGCATGAGTGCATGCAACTTTCAGAGTGAAGAAAGGCTGAGAAAACAGCCAGCTGAAAGTCCTTGCCAGACACAGAAGCTGCTGCATTGATCTGCTCTGCTCAACACTTCTTTTCATGCTGGTCCCTGCATACTGTTTCCACAAAAGACCCTTAGAAACTTCCACAAGATAACCTTATCATTTACATGCCACCAAACTGTCCTGTATACTTAATTCAGGGGAATTTTTGATGGTGACTGGCAGTCTGAACAGAACAAGGCCATCCTGCTTCTTGCTCAGAACATGGCAATGAGAAAGGTAATGGAAAATGTTGGCTCATGTCCCTTCAGTTCTCCTTACTCAGAACAAATTTGTATTTCCCTGCTGTTGAGATGCCTTTCCCTAGACACCAATACAAATTAAATAAAGCATCTAGATTATTGAATAATTTAGAGACAATCAACTTGGGTAAAAGGAGTGGATTTTTACAAATGAGCTTTGATTTCACAAAGCTCATGTCAATGAATTCAATTGCAGCCTCGGGTTTATCCCAAGCCACCAAGCATGGAAAGAATGGTAGAAACCTTACATATTTGTTTACCAGACCATGAATATTTTGTAACTAGCAAGCATTTTCATACACCTATTAACCTCCTGACACAAAGGATCACTTATGGCATGTAGGAAGCATCTCCACTGTGTTTTTTCTTTCAAATTACATGTAAAAATAACATCTAACAAAACGAAAGGAAGTGATACAGCAGCCTTTTCCTTTTACACTCGACATCCAAGTGGTGATCAGGATACATTAGCCATTATTTTACTTCCCAGAGACTGAGCAACTGGATGCTTTACAAGGAGAAGTAAAGTATCAGGCCATTCCTACCTAAAAAATGCAAATAAATTCCACAGTTGCAATAGTAAAGTCTGAGAAATAGAACAAGATAGATGCTTGCTGTATCTCATACAGAAGGGATAGGGGGAAAAAAACCACACCAAACTAAAACATACTCTGGAAAGTGAATGGTCATGTACAACAATCCAAATACCTGAATAAATATTTTAACAGTTTTCAGCCTATATTGAAATAGTTTTTTTAGAGAATCTACAACTTCACTACAATTAACTTCACTAAAATTAAGTGAAATTAATTCCCTCAGTCAACACTACAACAGACAGTTCACCAGACTCTCATCTACCCTGCAGCACCAAGACCTTGATCCTGCAAGAACCTATAAACATCCTGTAGCCATAAGCTTAAGCAAATGTTCTCATGACACCCTGGAGAACCAAAGTTAACTCAATCAAGCAAATATGCTGTTCCTGCAAGATGGGTAGTAGGGTACTGCTTCCATCATTCCAGTTTAGGTGACTTTCATCACCAAAAGAATTGCCTTGCTTCTGTCAAGATCCACAATTTCTGATAAATAGACAAAGTCGTAATCCTCCTAAAACCAAGGTCTTGATGCTGCTAAAGAGGTGAGAGCAATTCAGTAGGCAAAGCAAAAATACCAGTTCAGTGGAGAATGAGAATGTGACCAGGACTAAATATACATCAGGAACAGGCAGTGGCAGGCAAGGAGCTGTGTTCTCAAATAAAGACTGAAAATCTGTCTCACTGTTTTTACTAGACATAAATGGTAACCCCATAACATGTAGCATCTCACAGAAGCAGAATGGCTCCTGGCAAATGGGATGACTACAACAGCCCATGACACTGCTACTGTGTGCCTGGTATTTGCTGTGGCAGCTCTACATGATCAGCTGCAAATGCTGCCACAAAGGGAAGAGGAAAGCAAGGAGCAGGACATACAGTTATGGCTACCACGAAAAATGTGAACAGGATGGAAATTGTACGTGAAATGGAACGAAACAGCAGAAACAAAAGTCTTTTTAAGTAGGAAGTGGTGGTGTGGGTCTTGGTTTCTGAGTTTGTTTGTTTGGGAGTTTTTTGGGGTTTTTTTGGTTGGTGGTGGTGGTTTTGTTGTTGTTTTGGGGTGGTTTGGTTTTGGGTTGGGTTTGGGGTATTGGTTTTTGTTTTCATTGTTGTTGTTTTGGTATTTTGTTAGCGGTTTGTTTGTTGTGGGCTTTCTGAATAAAAAGCAAACACCCCAACACCAAAACCTTTGACATGGACAGCAAAGAGACTCAATGTTCATACAAAGGTTTCTATCTTTAACCATCTGTGACTGTTATAGTCGTATATCACTTATTGCTACATACTGTGTGGAGCAGGGGAGGAGGGCTGGGGCAAAGACATTTAATGACAGTAAGCAGAGTACTCTACTAATTTAAATAACTCCCAGAAATTTCTTATCTACTGAACAAACATTCCAGTGTTTTAATTAAGCCAAGCAGACAGAGATCAAATGAACATGCATATAGCTATTTAGGAGTAACTCATAGAAGCATAAGATGCACTTTTGTTTCCAGGGCCAAGTCTTTTTTTTTCCTCCTCTTTGAGAATACAGAAAAAAAAGATTCCAGAAACTATGTTGCACTGAGTCTCTTTAAGCTATTTTGTTACTTACTCTAAAATTAAATGATTTCATTATTCAGTTGAGTAGATAAATCTCCACTGCTAAGTATATAGAGCATTCAGTGATACACATTTCAAAGATTCAGCCAGATTTACTAATAACTGATCAAGAGGAAGGGTTAACACCACAGGAATCAGTATCTACTTATCATAGCATCAGTCAGGGTTGGAAGGGACCACAAGGATCATCTAGTTCCAACCCCCCTGCCATGGGCTGGGACACCCCACACTACATCAGGCTGGCCAGAGCCTCATCCAGCATGGGCTTAAACACCCCCAGGGATGGGCCCTTGACCACCTCCCTGGACAACCCATTCCAGGGCTTCACCACTCTCACGGTGAAGAACCTCCTCCTCACATCCAGCCTGAATCTCCCCACCTCCAGCTTCATTCCATTCCTCCTAGTCCTATCACTACCTGAGATCCTGAGAAGTCCCTCCCCAGCCTTCCTGTAGGCCCCCTTCAGATACTGGAAGGCCACAATTAGGTCACCTCGGAGCCTTCTCTTCTGCAGACTGAACAGCCCCAACTCCTTCAGTCTGCCCTCACAGGAGAGGTGCTCCAGCCCTCTGATCATCCTCGTGGCCCTTCTCTGGACACCTTCCAGCACCTCCAGATCCCTCTTGTAATAGAGGCTCCAGAACTGGATGCAGTACTCCAGGTGGGGTCTCACCAGAGCTGAGTAGAGGGGGAGGATCACCTCCCTAGACCTGCTGGCCACACTTCTCCTCCATTAATGCGAGAAGCTGGAGACCAGGCTAAGCAGCAGTGGCCTCCCTGACCCGGATCTGCACAACCAGAGATTCCACAATGCCTTTGAGCATGCATCATCAGACTTTTGCAGGATGGACCTGCACTGATTTGTTTGCTTGGCTTCTGTCCCTGCTACACATCCAACACTAGAATTAGGTCTGGGTGCAAAATGCAAGGCTCAGACGGGCCAGTAAATGGCTTTACCAGTCTGCCTAGACAGGAGGTGAGGAAGCAAGGTGACAATGCCAAAGTTCTTTTCCCTTACTATGCTTCTATGATTAACTGAAGACAAAGCAATTTGGATACAAGAATAATGTGGGACTTAAGAACAAGACTGACAGGAATCCCATGTAGTTGCTGGACACTGAGTCACTTGATCAGAACAGAGCACAGCGGGGAGGAATATCTGAGATGAGAGGAACAAGGAGGCTCCATCCCAGAAGACATTTAAAGTCAGGCTTGATGAGGCTCTGAGCAGCCTTGAGATGTCCCTGCTAGCTGCAAGGAGGTTGGACTAGATGACCTTTAAAGGTCCCTTCCAACCCAATACATTCTACCATGCGGGGCTCTTGGACTTCATCCCCAACTACACTTCTGCCTTATGGGCATGGCACTGAAATTCTTCTGAAGGTAATCCACAAGTGCAACAGCTCTGGATTGCTTGAGTATTCCTAAACACTTCTGATCTTCTACATGAGTTGAAGGTGCAAGGAGATCACAGTCACATGAGAATGGAGCAATGCACTTAAATGATACCATAAGGAAATGATAAAACAACTCTAGGCATAGATATTTTTTTTTTTAAGGTAGCCCCCAAATTATTTGTTCCTCATAGTGTAGAGGAATGGAAGGATTTTCCATCCCAAATCAATCTAAGAACACACTTCAGAAATTTACTTATAGCCAGAAACCAGAATAGGGTAAGAAAAGTGCATTTCTTTCATTATTCCATAGTAAATTTCTTTGTCCTCCAAAGCAGCAAAGCAGAGTTTTGCAAAACTGCTCCATTATATCCCAAAATAGTTAAGGAATACTTCACTGAATGTGCTGCCCAGGGAGGTGGTGGAGTTACCATCACTGGAGGTGTTTAGGAAGAGACTGGATGGGGTGCTTGGTGCCATGGTTTAGTTGATTAGATGGTGTTGGATGATAGGATGGACTCTATGATCTCAAAGGTCTTTTCCAACCTGGTTAATTCTATTCTATTCTATAATAATTTCAGTTTAAATCAAAGCAGACTACTCACAATGAGAAAATTTATGTCATACAGCTGTCTTTACCTTAACACAAATCACATGAACATCTGGGAGGGTTTTTTTCAAATCAGCTTTTAAATACTTCAATGAGTCAATCAAAAATTTATAGGAAAATGCTCACTCCATATAAACCAATTTGAAATCCACAGCTCTAAACAAATTTCACTGTGCTTACTTAGGAAACATCAACATGCTATGGTTGACTGTACACACAAAGGATAAAAACAAGCCCAATGACTTACAGAATGCATCTGGAAAAGAGGCTGCTGACTCCTGAAGATACTTTATGTTTAGGTTTAAGATTTAGGAGTCAAGAACAAGAAGCCAAACTCTTTGTATTTAAGCCTAGTCTTAGATAAAAGCCCAGGCTGGATGAGGCTCTGGCCAGCCTGATCTAGTGTGGGGTGTCCCTGCCCATGGCAGGGGGGTTGGAACTAGATGATCCTTGTGGTCCCTTCTAACCCTGAATGATACTATGATACTATGATAAAGGATTCGGAAGAGAGGGACAGGACTCCATCAACAAAGAAAATACACCCTGATACCAAACAGTCTTCCCAGAAACTGGGAACTTAAGTTAACAAGAGCTTCTAAATGCTCACTCCCTTATGTGTTGACTCTTATTTTGTACTGGCCCTTAAGTTCACCTACCTTTATTTAAACTCATAAATTCACATTTTACATATTCCCCTTTCTCAAGAAGTCAAGTGAAAAAGCAAGCATATATATAACTATTAAAATCTTTCAAAGTAACACTTGAAACTTAGAATAGAATAGAATAGAATAGAATAGAATAGAATAGAATAGAATAGAATAGAATAGAATAGAATAGGAATTAACCAGGTTGGAAAAGACCTTTGAGATCATCGAGTCCAACCTATCATCCAACACCATCTAATCAACTAAACCATGGCACCAAGCACCCCATCAATTCTCTTCCTAAACACCTCCAGTGATGGTGACTCCACCACCTCCTTGGGCAGCCATTCCAATGACCAATCTCTCTTTCTATGAAGAACTTCTTCCTAACATCCAGTCTAAACCTCCCCTGGTGCAGCTTGAGACTGTGTCCTCTTGTTCTGGTGCTGGCCGCCTGGGAGAAGACCCAAGTAATCACCTTTCAAAGCTTGAAACCAAAAAGATTGTCTCATCCCATCACCCAATCAGATGCCTAATTAAAAAATAATGTTTACCTAAAAGGATGTTGGAGAAATTAAATTGGTGAAAAGAAGTATTTTAAATATTTCTATGTGGAAGTGTTCACAGAATGTTAGGGGCTGGAAGGGACTTTGAAGAATCACCTAGTCCACCCCCACTGCCAGAGCAGGATCACCTACAGCAGACCACACAGAAATGCATCCAGGCAAGTTCTGAATATCTCCAGAAACAGAGACCCCACAACCCCCCTGGGCAGCCTGTTCCAGTGCTCTGTCACCCTCACGGTGAAAAAATTATTCCTCACGTTTCCATCACCAGGGCAGAGTAAAGGGGGAGGAGAACCTCTCTTGATCTACTAACCACACCCCTTCATCTAAAGCCCAGAATGGCATAGGCCTTCTTTGCCACAAGAGCACATTGCTGGCTCATGATCAAGTGTTACATACAGCATCTTCCTGATAGCTTTTGCCTTTTGATTAGATAACTTGTCTCATTTCTCTGCAACTCTCACCTTTCATCTTTCAGTCTTCATCATCACATTTACTACTGGGGAAGAGAAAAAGCTAATAGATTATCTACCCCAAGAGGACCCCTGCAGTGGAAAGGACAAATTCATGTATAATCCTGGAGATAAGCTTGGTGGGAGAACTTTCAGGTAGCCCTAAAGAGGCAGTAGGAAAAGGGTAGAAACATCTCTTGGTAGAAAAAGGAAGCAGAGCTTTTATTAGGTAAGGAAAACAGAAGAGGTGGAAAATTATTAAAACAGGCAGCTTAAAAGCAGCATACAGAAAAGCCAGGAAACAGCTACATGAGGAAACAGTACTAAGTAATGCTACAGCTTCTTCTGTCCAGCCATCCGAAAGACCAAGCTACACAATAAAGTGTAAGTCATAAACTGAATGCAGGGAGTTCAGCAGGTTCTAATCTCTAACATGCAAAGCAAACATTTACGATGGGGAACGGATTAATTGTGGGGACTAAAGAAAAAGCCACAAAAATTCTAATGGTGCTCAGTGTATTGACTCTGAAGATACAGAGATCACTAAATGGAAAGGGAACTGAGAAGCTTGCAGGAAGCCACTTGGAGCACAGCAAGAAGAAGTCACTTTAAGTGCAAGAGGTCCTTCAGACAAAAAAGTAACAATGCTTTCACACAAAAGAAACACCCAAGGCACATTAAGAGCAAGCCCAATAATGTCTATAGATCTACCCTGAAAGCACTTGAGCACTCCTGTGAATCTCATCCTGAACATCTTGCCCACTGTCACACCAAAGCCTTGCCAAGGCTGAAAACAAATCAGATTTCTGCATTCCCAGCTGCATTTTCCAGTGCTAGGAGTTGAGATACACTCATGTTCTCCATAACATCCTCCAAGGAAAAGAATAGATCATTGGTTTCTGGAGAAGTATTCATGTCTCTCTCTCTTTCTCCCTCTCCACTCTGTGCCTAGAAGGCTTTTTTTTGGCAGGGGGAGGGGGAGCGGGAGGCAGGGTGTGGTGGTGGTATTTTTCTCCATGAAAATGGAAAAGCTACCACTTGTATGAGACAGATGAGGAGAAAAGAAAGTAAAGGCTTTGCTACTTTTGTAAAGGTAATGTATTGCATGAAAACAAATATGGCATGTTAAACTGCACTGCAAGCTTGCAAACATGCCATACCATTTCCCAGTTGCCTCAGCTTCGACTGGGAGGAAGGATAGTCCCTCCAGATCAGAGAATGATCCAGTCCCAGCCAAATCAAACCCTCCTGAGCCAGAGGCTTCCAGTTCATGTTCTTAATTGTAATCTCACAATTGTATAATTTGAACTTCCAGGGTCAGAGCTGAAATGGAAACATTTCAAGAGTTCCAAAGTGGAGATAACATTGCATTTCCCCTGCCACTTTCAACACGAAGTCACTTATGATTGCCTCTATAAATCTGATTTTCAAAACCTGACCCCACCCAGAACAATCCTAAGCAGAAGTGTCTACTGCTGGCTACAGGTTTTGCTCATAGTATCTAAAGGCCATCACCTATACCAATGTCACTACCTGATAATTCCCTTTGTAGTTTGTTAAGTCAGCCCTACATCTACAGAGTACTGAAATAAGCCATGGTTCACTGATCCTATTAAGACCTCCTAGCCTCTGAAGAGAGGTGTACAGGACCTAAACAAACTAACTGCTCACTACAAACAGCTTTAAAAAGAGCTAAAAATGCAATTTAACTTCTGAGAGAGCTTCTAAAACCACCACCTTAGCTCTGGACTTGGCTTTGGACTTCATCATAAAGTTACAGTCAATTAAATTGATTCTTGGTTGTCAGGAGGAGAGAGTACCAAAATTTATTTGTTTTTTATGGAATAAGAGTGTTTGGATCTGTTTTTAGTAAGCTATGTATGTCAGTAGCTAGTAACTAGGCTTTACAAATTTAATTCCTCTATTAGCAGATGTTAACATCAATGTGATGAGAGATGATCACAGAACAGAACAGAATAGAACAGAATAGGATAGAATAGGATAGAATAGAATAGACCAGACCAGACCAGGCTGGAAAAGACCTTTGAGATCAAGTCCAACCTATCACCCAACACCATCTAACACCAACTAAACCATGGCACCAAGCACCCCATCAAGTCTCTTCTTAAACACCTCCAGTGATGGTGACTCCACCACCTTCCCAGGCAGCACATTCCAATGGCGAACAACTCTCTCAGTGAAGAACTTCTTCCTAACATCCAGCCTAAACCTCCCCTGGCGCAGCTTGAGACTGTGTCCTCTTGTTCTGGTGCTGGTTGCCTGGGAGAAGAGACCAACCCCCACCTGGCTACAACCTACCTTCAGGTAGTTGTAGACAGAAATATTATTTCACTGATTTTTAGCTCTGATTAACAAGTTAGTTGGCATCAGCAAGCCAACAACAAGTCCTTCATACCAATCCCCCGTAGAAGAGGCAATTTTCAGAGGGATTCTCTCACAGACAGCTACCAGGATGGGAAAAGAAACATTGCCCTGGCCCTCTGACATCCAGGTTGATGTCTGCTAGGAACGGCGTGCGAGAAGTTTCCAAAAGCTGCGTTGCATAACTGCGCAGGGCTCAGCACTGGACAGAAGGGTGGGACAGGGAGTATTTGGACATCATTTAAGAAAACAGATTTTCAACCAGGCCTTATTAAACAGGCCTTCAAACTTCCCCAGCCCCTGGAGCAGCCGTTGTTTTCTCCAGTCTAAACCAGAGCAACTTACTGCTTGTGTTTTTTTGTTTTTCCTAGGAAGCGCAGGAATCGCTCTGGCACGCTGACTCGTGGTGTTACTGCACTGGCTCTCCTCAGCTGGAACATTCCTTCAGCATCCCATGAAGAGCTATTAAAATAAGTAAATCACAAGAACCATCTGTCCTCTGTAGCGAGGAGGGAACGGGGACCTGCAGCGCATTTCCCTCTTGCTGCACAGTGTTGAGCTCTTTCTGCTTGTGAGACGAGCTCAGGTTATCCCCAGAACTGAATGCCTACAGCCAACGTACAACAATATTTTGCCTCTTTAGTTAAGCTTTAAGTTGCACAGGAAGCATGTCCCATGTGACCTGGAGCCACCTGGGACAAAAGATAGCCTAACAGTACGCTGGGAGAAAGGACATCGCCTTTCCTCTCCTTTCTCAACAAAACATCAATTAGGGCTTTTTATGCCACACTATCTTATTCCACTTTAGTTGATGTTCTTCCTTTAGGCTAAAAGCTACATATGCTAATGAATATATATACACGCATATATATATTTAAGAAGAAACTTACAGCTATTCTCATAAAGCATGAAAAGTTGCATTTTCCATGAAAATCCACTCATTACAACAGTGTCTGCTTTCAATTTCTCATTACAAACACATTGTACTGAATTTTCATTCACACCAGGAGATTGTTTTTCTGCCCTCCAAGCAAAAGTGTTTACTTCTCTGCTATCACCAGAGTAGGATGCAGTTAAGCAAACAGAGTGCAATGTGATACACACTCTTAAATGAAAGTGAATAAAACCAAACCAAAACAACAGCAACAAAAAAAAGGCACTTAAAAATGTATCTTTTAAGAACAGTGTGGTTGTGCTTTTGGGTAAGCATCTAACCCTCTGTGCCTCATCAAGAGGAAACACTACTTGTCATCAAAGGAAGTCATTGTTCCCAGTTAATTAATGACTGTAACACGCCTTGGGATCTTGGAATGTAACATATCATTACTATTACACAATGCTGAGGTCTTTTCAATCAGTTAAATATTTCTTTCAATGTGTGCATAATCCAAGTCTGTTGAGCTCTTCACTTTAAGCATGGTTGGTGGTTTTTTTTCATAAGCAGTTTTACAGTCTTGCCCCAGTCCTGCAAAACATGGTTTTGAAAAATCTACAAATAGCTATAAAAATATCAACACTTACTGATTCTCAGGCGAGATCCACGTCCTACAAAGGTCTTAAAAATACCTCTTCTTACTCCAGTCACCCCTGACAAAGGTGGGGTTATCCAGCAGGGCAGAAGGATACAGCATTACAGCATTTTACTAACAGAAAATGCTTTTGTGATCTCCTGCCCTGAACACTGCTCTGGTGACCTTGCAGAGATGCACACAGCAACCTCTGTTCCAAGTGCTGCTCCTGCAGCAACCACGGCACATGAACACCTCTCCTTACTGCAATTAATAAAGCAACATGTGTAAGTGTAATAATCTTTGCAAACTGAGGACCCTTTAGGGGTCCCAGTCATGAAGCCATGAACCATTCCTTACTTTCTATAGCAAATGACATGCAGTGAAGATCCACATTTTTTACTTCATCTGAAAGGATATCATAGAGGATACCATCTTTTCTGAATTAGAGCGTGGAACTCACAGAGAAAGAGTAAGCAGGATATGCTGCAATAGTTCTACACATACAGCTTTTACCTCGTCAGCCTCTTTACGATTTCATATTTTCTTTGACTCAGTACTGGTTAGGCCACACCTTGAGTACTGTGTCCACTTCTGGGCCCCTCAGTTTAAGAAGGACATTGAGACTCTTGAATGTGTCCAGAGAAGGGCAACAAGGCTGGGGAGAGGCCTTGAGCACAAGCCCTATGAGGAGAGGCTGAGGGAGCTGGGATTGTTTAGCCTGGAGGAGGCTCAGGGGAGACCTTATTGATTTCTACAACTACCTGAAGGGAGGTTGTAGCCAGGAGGGGGTTGGTCTCTTCTCCCAGGCAACCAGCATCAGAACAAGAGGACACAGTCTCAAGCTGTGCCAGGGGAAGTTTAGGCTCGAGGTGAGGAGAAAGTTCTTCACTGAGAGAGTTGTTCGCCATTGGAATGTGCTGCCCAGGGAGGTGGTAGAGTCACCATCCCTGGAGGTGCTCAAGAGGGGATTGGATGTGGCACTTGATACCATGGTTTAGTCATGAGGTCTGTGGTGACAGGTTGGACTTGATGATCTTTGAGGTCTCTTCCAACCTTGGTGATTCTGTGAATCATCCTTCTCTACCTCGGAGCTTGAAAGCGAGTTTTGTAACTCATCTTTTAAGAGCAAAGGGAACTTAAACCAAAGCAAAAATCACATCTGTCATTGCTAAGCGGTGCTAGATGCACAGAAGTGTTATTTATGGCAACCAAAATAAAGGTGAAATGAATCAACACAGACACATTTGAACCATTCGAGTTTGCAGATATGGAAAATCATCCCATAGGTTTTAAGACACAAAGGAAAACAACATATCTGTATTCACAAATACAGACAAACGTTCTGTTGTGCCTTAAGCTTTTCCCAACAGAACAAATTGAAATTTGACTGCTAGAACCACAGAGCAATAATGAGTGCCCCAGTCAGAACCAGCATAAAACCACAAATAAAAAGCGATACACTGTGCCAAAGCCTGCCTGAAACTAAAGCTTTTTATGCAGCAGAGATGAAAAAGGAAAAGTTCTGATGTAGTTGTCAGAGAGAAGCGTGTTTCACAGCCACAGAGCGGAGGAAGCACGGAACTGCCCTCCCAGAGCTTCCCAGCGCCACACAAACAGTCCTCACCACAGCTCTGCAGAGCAGCACCAGCTTCTGGCTTTAAAGTCACAAGGAAAACTTTGACAGCAAAGTAGCACTGGAAGCAAGAGCCCCGTCAGGAAGAACATAAAGGGGCAACACAGAGGATGCACACTAGAAGTTAAGTTTAGAAGTGAATTTAACTCTTCAAAGCCATAAGACAGATGCATCTCTTCTGGCCCTACAGATGCAGCCCAAGTGGAGCCCAACACTAGTGGGCTTCCAGACAACGAATCTTAACTCTGCTAGATCAGGAAAACCAACAGGTACAGTGGTGCTGCTGAGCACTAAGAGACACCTTTTGAATCATACAACACAGAAATCTGCAGCTGGTCAGCTTGCCTTTTAGCTTAATTTTTGAAGCACAGATGTCACAAAAGTTGCCTTTCCTATGATCCCTCAATCAAGGATCTGTTTAGATCTCTTCCTTCACACTAGAAAAGCATTCTCCAAACCACAACTGCCTTTCTCATCAGGGCCTGTAGCCCAAGAAGGCAAACTGCCCAAAAAGAGCAGCATTTAACATTGTAAGCTGACACACTGCTTCTTCAACTGTTTTCTTCCAGGAGAAAGAATGTACAGTCTCCAATACTGGGGCAATGAAAAGTTCTCTGCAGCCCTGCTGCAGCCTCACTGGGAAAAAGCACAAAATGCTAAGAGGTATCATCAAGGACCACCTCTGTTGTGTGATTCCTTTCCTTGGAGGTTACCAAGGTTTCTGTATTGTTCTGAACAACCACATATAACACAAGTGCATATACAAAAACTAATTCAAAAGGTAACCAAGATGACGATGTCAAAAAGCAGTGCAAGAGACACGTAAGAAAATGCTAAGTGTTCCCAGACCCTTCCTGTCACTATGTAAGAAAGCATATTTTAAAATAGATAATCCAATCTTGTTTAACAAGTATATTTTCAATAGTTAATCCAACCACTTTTAACCTCACAAATCAACATTTAGGTTTGTCTTTATCTACACTGTTTAGTTATTTACCTTTCTAAAGGAGCTTTAACCACTAGAAACACAACACACTGATAGGTATATGTGTGTCTACTTTACAGTTGTAAAAAATACTGTTATAATAACTCATATTAGCTCAGCAGTCAAGAATTAGAATTGGAAGAGGCATCCTATTCAATTTCATGAAGAAAACTGTGGGAAAGCTTACACAAACTAACCCATAAGCTGCATATTGACACAAAAATTGATTTCTTTTAAATTGCTGCCCAAGGACAAAACATTACTGCCAAAATACAAGAAAGCTGGAATGCACTTCAAAACATCTATTTGCATTAATCTCTCCAAAGCATCTCAGAATCATAGAATCACAGTATCATAGAATGGTTTTGGCTGGAAGGGACCTCCAAAGGTCATCTAGTCCAACCCCCCTCCACTAGATCTGGTTGCTCACAGCCTTGCCCAGCTTGGTCTTGAATATCTCCAGGGATGGGGCCTCAACTACCTCCCTGGGCAACCTTGGTGGTGATGCTCCACCACCCTCATGGTAAAGAGCTTGTTCCTAATATGCAGTCTAAATCTCCTGTTCTCTAATTTAAAACCACTGGCTCTCATTCTGTCACTGCAGGCCTTTGGAAACACTGCCTCTCCAGTCTTCTTGAGGTCTTACCAGAGCAGAATCAAGTAGCAGAATCACCTCTCTTCATCTGCTGGCCACACCTCTTCTGATGCAGCCCAGGATGCCATTGGCCTTCTGGGCTGCAAGTGCCCATTGTTGACTCATGTCCAGCTTCTCATTCACCAGAACTCCTAAGTCCTTTTCTACAGGGCTGCTTTCTGTCCCCCAGCCTGCATTGATAATGAGGATTGTTCTGGCCCAGGTGCAGGTCTCTGCATTTGGTCTTGTTGAACCTCATGAGCTTCACCTATGGCCCACCTCTCCAGGCTCTTCTGGATGGCATGCTGTCCCCCTAGCATACTGATAGCACTACTCAGATTCTAGCTATACAATGGAAAATTCTTATGTACCAGTTTTCCTTAAGGCGAAATGTTACTCACAAGTTTGCACTGATATCAGGCATGAGAAGTGTTGCTGTTTATAGTAAAGACATAAAATAAAGTACAGTACTCTCAACCGCTAGAAAGCTGTATTTTAGTCAGGCCACTAAGTCACAAGAAGAAACAATGGTGTGTTGATGTCTACTCCCATAAAAAGCACTATCTTGGGAATCTATTTTAATACATAATTCTTAAAAACATCATCACACACCCCAAAGAAGAGTGTAATGTGGTACTATCCTCTTATATAACACTGGCTGTCACCTAAGAACATGTCTGTGCCACTTAATGGCTACATATCCTCCCAAAAAAGCAGAGCTACTTCACTTCCCCACATTTTTCCTGATCTGATTTTCCACACAATGCTTAAAAGCATAAACCATACTTGGGTTTTGATACATTTTTGATGCACTGGGATAATTTTCCATTCTTCATGACAGGAAAAAACATAGAAGAGAACACAAACTAAGCACTGAAGATTGAAACCTACTCATTCACAGCCCATCAAGAAAGCAGAACAGATTCTAGCAGAAAACTGCAAGTTTTGGTCTTTTGTTTGGCTATAAAAATCACAGGGAACAATGTTCCAGTTGATTGAGGGTATACTACATAGTAGAATGTTGAGTATTTATTTTTTAACAAACACATCCATCAAGTCACAGCTTAAAACAATTGCAGAGCCTACTTCACTGGCAAACTTAAAGCTGGCAGAGTCAGATAGAAGACACAGATGTGGTAAACATCCAGTCAGTTCCAAGCCAAAAGGAGCTCAGGTGTTTTGTTTCGTTTGTTTTGGTTTGTTTTACTGTCTACTTGTGTTGGTTTTATTGTTACTGTTTCACACCAAATAAAAATACACCTAAATAAAATACATACACAGGCAATGAGACAGCAATGTGGCAGCTCCCCATTATCAAGGTTCATCCAGACAAACCACAACTCATCTCAAACTTTCAAGCTTATTTCTCTTGACCAAATAAAACTCTACTTCCATTTATGCATATGAAAAAAAAAGGGTAATAGAATTAGCTTAATTTTAGACATTTATAAACTGACAGTGTATTTAACAGCTGTTAATGCTGTTGGGACTCTCTCCCAAGCCCTGGACATGCTGGAGCGTGTCCAGAGAAGGGCAACAAAGTTAGTGAGGGGCTTGTAGCACAAGCCCTGTGAGGAGAGACTGAGTGAGCTCAGGTTGCTTAGCCTGGAGAGGAGGAGACTCAGGGGTGATCTTATTGCTCCCTACAACTACGTGAAGGGGGTTTGTAGACAGGCAGAGGTTGGTCTCTTCTCCCAGGCAACCAGTACCAGAACAAGAGGACACAGCCTCAAGCTGCACCAGGGGAGGTTCAGGCTGGAGGTTAGGAGGAAGTTTTACACAGAGAGAGTGATTGCCCATTGGAATGGGCTGCCTGGGAAGGTGGTGGAGTCACCATCTTTGGAGGTGTTCAGGGGGAGACTTGATAGGGTGCTTGGTTGCATGGTTTAGTTGGTTGGGTGGTGTGGATCATAGGTTGGACACGATGATCTTGAAGGTCTCTTCCAACCTGGTGTGGTCTATTCTATTCTATTCTATTCTATTGCAAATACCTACAATAATTTCTCTAGGTGGGTGTCCTGAATATCTTCACCTGGGATACTCAAGCCACCATGCAAGTAGTAGTTATGAACAGGAGACCAGGTTTGCACTCAGAAGAGTATTTTCTGTGTATCTACCATAAAAAAGGGATTTTTTTTTTTAAGCTGGTCAAAGCAACCAGAATCAAAGTCAAGTGGCATGTGGCAGTTGTGACTCTTTCTGGATGAAGAAAACAAAGCTGCTCTACAAGGGGAGACTCAAGTCTATGTCTTGTTCTGTATTTGCCTTTTTCTTCTGGATTCAGCTGCATTTGGGTTACACTTCAGTATCGCAGAGGGTGAAAAAGTTTTAGGGTAAAGCATCATTATTTGTGGGTCGCACCTGGAAAGGCAGTCAAAATCTTCTGCCCTCTCCAGAAGAGAAGAGCGTTCAACACACAGGGAGGAACAATCATTCCAGTTCTATACCCTTTGTTTAGTTTAGCCTCCCTTTGTATTTTCAAGGAGAAATAAAAACAATTTTCGTCAGGGCATGAAGAAACATGCCTGGAGAAACAAAAAATGAGCTTTTTCCCTTGTATGGTTCTCTGTATGCAGACACTGTGGTGGGAGCCCCTTAAGAGATGACTGACTGGCAGAAGTGGCTGACAGAACAGAGCTTCACAGCTGCTTCCACTTAATCTTTTGGCTTGGCAGAGGTCTCTCTCACCAGACTGCCTCCTGGGAGCAGAGGGCTCCCCCCAGGAGCCCTGCCGAAGCTGACACTCCCTGGGAAGGGTCACACTGGCTGCAGCAAGAGTACAGGTTCCCAACTTTTGCTCCCAATTATAAATGCTCTGTACTATTAGTGAACTGAACCAGAAAAAGTTCATCTTCCATTGGCCACCCGCTTCTAAATACAGCAGTGACATCTAGATGACTTTCTGGTCTTGCTAAAATAGAAACAAACAGAACAGTTTCCTGCAACCACTGAGCCAAGTTCCAGTGCAGCAACTGAGTCATGACATGGCAAATCAGGCTTGAATACATTAATGCTCAAGTGCACTCTCTAGGACAGTAAATAGGAAGACAATAAACAATCTCATCTCACATGCCTAATTCACACTTTCTCATTCACTTTCTTAGGGTATCTGTTCACTGTCCAGATTTCTCTGAGAGACCAAGTATAAGTCTTTGCAAATCCCCTATTATCCTTGATTCGGGAACAAGTTAGACCAACTTTGGTTTTCACCCTGTTCATGGTGCTGTCCTCACATTGCTACTCTGATTTCAAACATCCCATGGAGTGGCATTTCTACCCTTAATATCCTGCAGTTCCAGGTTCATGAAAGATTAAAAGGATCACATCAAGTACAACGGTGAGGAAGCAACAGATGAGAAAATCTAAACATAAGCTTTTGTCTGACACAACTTCAAAAGGAAAACAGCACCAGGAGGACATACAACTTGGGGTTTTTTCCATTTCAGTCATAAACAAAGGACTTCATCCAAAGGACAAACAAAAATTAAAATAAGAGAGCAGAAATAAAAATGGGACTCCCTTAGATATGAACATAAGAAGTACTAAACCCACTATATATATAGGTTTCCTGAATGCCATGGTCTTTAATTAGAAAGAGAGAGAGCACCTCACAAAATTCAACATTTGACCTGCAGTATATTTAGCTATCATTACAATATAAGCATGCCAGTTCACATATGTGCTGAGAGCCCAAGAGCACCCATAAGCCTCCCTGAAAACCAATGGGAGGCAGAACGGGGAGGCTGAATAACGAAAAGATGAACACAGCTAACAGTTCTCCATTAGCTCCATGTGCACCAACAGCAGGGCATGCAGTTTCTTCCATGACAAATCTCATTTAAGGGGAGGATGACTGTGAGCCAATAATGTGCCAACAATGGCATCCTGGGCTGGATTTGAAGGGGAGTGGTTAGTAGGTCAAGAGAGGTTCTCCTCCCCCTCCACTCTGGCCTGGTGAGGCCACATCTGGAATACTGCGTCCAGTTCTGGGCCCATCGAGTCAAGAAGGACCTCAAGAAATTGCTTGAAAGAGCCCACAGCAGAGACACAAAAATAAGGAAAGGAGTGGAATATCTCCCTTATGAGGAAAGGCTGAGGGAACGGGGTCTCCTTAAGCTTGGAGAAGAGGAGCTGTTTTACTCATGTGAAGAGTGAGCATTTGGAGGACAGAACCAAGCTCTGCTCAGGGATGTCCAACAATAGGTAAGAGGCAATGGGTGTAAGCTGGAGCAGAGGAGGTTCCACGCGAACATCAAGAAAAACTTACTCACCTTAAGGGTAACAAAACACTGGACCAGGCTGTCCAGAAAAGTTGTGGAGTCTCCTTCTCTGGGGAGATTCCAAACCCTCCTGGATGCATTACTATATGACCTACCCTAGGTGACCCTGCTCTGGCAGGGGGGGTTACACTGGATGATCTTTTGAGGTCCCTTCCAATCCCTAAGATTCTTTGACTCCTACCGCTCAGTTCAGTCTTCTCACTTCAGTCTATCAGCTCTCCTTTCCACTTTGCCATGAGAAAAATCTGTAGAGCCACAATGAAAACAAAAAATGCCTCCTTGAAAGACTGTCAGATTTATTTCATAACACACACCCACACAAAAAAAGGCAGAATCAAGCCCCTGAATATAAGGGCAATGGGAGAAAGCCAGTGGTCTATCACTAAACACTTTGATGTTGCCTATCAACAGTCAGAGCCTGCTGACACTGTAATGATGAAATGTGCCCAAATTAATGCATATGCTGTCTTGTGAGTATATAAATCTGGTTCAGTTTCAGGATGGTGACAAAGATTAAGCTAATAAAGGCAGGGGGGAAAATAAATAAATCAATGTTTTCAGCAAGGTCAGTTTCTGACAGCTTGCTGTGCAACTGATTTAATAGCAGTACTGGCATAAGGTGGAGAAAAACGGTGAGGAAGCAGTATTCCTCCACACCCAGCCACCTGAACTTTAAAAAAGTAACTATGAAACCACAGCCAGTTAAGTACTTTGAAAATCAGGGTTTCAGAAACTCAGTTTCTAGGTATTTTGTCCAAGAGAGCTGTACCGTGATCAGAAGAGGAATCCCAGAACAAACAAACAATGACCACCACCACAAACTAGTAAGGAAATGAGGCAACTTCACTCGAGAAAGGTATTAGCATCGATTTTGTTGCAAGCAGAGCCTCACAGTTCTGTACAAGAGCAGTATCAGCTGCAAAGTCAATTCCACTTCCCTTCACCACAGCCTTTTATTTAATAAGCCATGCATCTTTCAAAATTACTTTTGCTCTCCAAATTAAAAGGAATCACAGAATGCCACTTGAAGGGACCCTAAGGATCATCTGGTCCAGCCTTTCCAGGTGATAGTGTAGTTTGAACAAGATGGCTCAGCACCCTGACAAGCTGAGTCTTAAAAATGACCCATTTAGGGGAATACTTCTCCTGGGAGATGATTCCAATCTCTAACTGTTCTCACAGGGAAACATTTTCTTTTGGATTCTAGCCCAGAGAATAAGAGGCTCAGGGGAGACCTTATTGCTCTCTACGTTTACCTGAAAGGGGGTTGTAGACAGGAGGGGGTTAGTCTCTTCTCCTGGGTAACCAGTGGCAGAAACAAGAGGACACAGTCTCAAGCTGTGCCAGGAGAAGTTTAGGCTCAAGGAGAGGAGAAAGTTCTTCACAGAGAGTGATTTGCCACTGGAATGTGCTATCCAGGGAGGTGGTGGAATCACCATCCTGGAAGTGTTCGAAAAGAAGACTGGATGTGGCACTTGGAGCCATGGTTTAGTTGCCATGAGGTGTTAGGTGATAGGTTGGACTTGATGATCTCTGAGGTCTTTTCCAATCTGGTTGATTCTGTGATTCTAATCAGAATCTCCCCAGCAGTAACCTGTATCCATCACCCCTTGTCTTTTCCATGGCACTCCTTGTACAAAGGGAGTCTCTATCATCCTGGTAGCCACCCTTCATATGTAATAGTATGTGGCAATAAAGTTTCTCCTAAGCCTTTTCTTCTCAAGGCTGAATGAACCCAGCCCTCTGAGCCTTTCCTCATATGACAGGTCTTCCAATCCTCTGATCATTCTTGTGGCACTTCTCTGGACACTTTCCAGCCTGTTGTTATCTTTTTGGTATACTGGGGACCAAAACTGCACACAGTGCTCCAGATGTGGCCTAACAAGCACTGAATAGAGTGGGACAATGACTTCTTTATCTTTGCTAGCGATGCCTTTGCTGATGAAATCCAGCATCCTGGGTCATGCAGCATCTCCACTGGCTGGAAATATTAGAAGGCAATTAAGTAACAAGTGAATTCCTTTTTCAAAGAAACCTGGCTTGCTTGCATTGCAATGCAGACAAGAGTAATTTATAGACAAGTACAGGTGAATCTCTTGATAACATGCACTCCAAACGGCATTGTTTTTTTGCTAATGCACTCAAGGCATTAGAAAAGAGGATAGTCAAGCATCTGGAAAATGGATTCTGTTATTGTGAAACCAAGTTTGTAAGAAATAAAAATAAAAAAATAACTAAAATCACTCTTCTGGGAGAAAGAGAAATAGGACAGCCAAAGCAGTTCCAAAAGAGGAAGATGACGGGATTTTTCCCTGCCTTCAAGCTCAGCATAAAACAGTTAAATAATCCATCTTTCCAGAGAACTTCAGATGAAAACCAGCGAAACTCACAACACAGGACTGCTACTTAGTGAAAGTGAAAGCCATTTGTGTTTTCCAGACAACAAAGGAGATGATGATATGTGCACGAGAAAACTGAGAACTGAAGTAAGCCCTCAAACTGAAAACATCTACCCTTGGAGCTGGCACTCAAGAGGAAGACTGAAAATCAGCGATCATTTCTACAAATCAAAGAGTTGCTTGCTCTTAGCTTCATAGGAGCAGCCGAATCTCCTAGGTGTTCCAGCTCTGGCTGACGCAGAGCAGCTCCATCAACAACACGTGTGGCTCATCTTTTTACCACAGCTAGAATGGCCTGCACACACAAACTCTGCAAAATACAGTTCAAACCATCCCTTAATGTGAAAACTGCCTGGACCAAAGCCATCTGGAAAATATCTCATATTAAGCAATAAGGTCCAGCGATCTGCATTGGTCATATATTTGGGTGTCTCTATGAAAGAGGATAGTATCATACCGCTCCGGAAGAAAGCTGAAGAATAGAATAGAATAGGAATAGAATAGAATAGAATTAGAATAGAATAGAATAGAATAGAATAGAATAGAATAGAATAGAATAGAATAGAATAGAGAACAGACCGGGTTGGAAGAGACCTTCAAAATCATCGCATCCAACCTCTCATCCAACACCACCTAATCAACTAAACCATGGCACCAAGTACCCCATCAAGTCTCCTCCTAAACACATGCAATGATGGTGACTCCACCACCTTCCCAGGCAGCACATTCCAATGGCCAATCTCTCTTTCTATGAAGAACTTCTTCCTAACATCCAGTCTAAACCTCCCCTGGTGCTGCTTGAGACTGTGTCCTCTTGTTCTGGTGCTGGTTGCCTGGGAGAAGAGACCAACCCCCACCTGGCTACAACCTCCCGTCAGGTAGTTGTAGACAGCAAGAAGGTCTCCCCCTGAGCCTCCACCTCTCTAGGCTAAGCAACCCCAGCTCCCTCAGCCTCTCCTCATAGGGCTGTGCTCCAAACCCCTCAACAGCTTTGTTGCCCTTCTCTGGACACCTTCCAGCAACTCAGTATCTTTCCTGAACTGAGTGGCCCAGAACTGGACACAGTACTCCAGGTGTAGCCTAACCAGTGCAGTGTACAGGGGCAGAATGACCTCCCTGCTCCTGCTGGCCACACTGTTCCTGATGCAGGCCAGGATGCCATTGGCCCTCTTGGCTGCTTAGGCACACTGCAGGCTCATGTTCAGCCTACCATCAACCAGTATCCCCAGGTCCCTCTCTGCCTGGCTGCTCTCCAGCCACTCTGACCCCAGCCTGTAAGTGTTGCTAAAAGAATTAACATTTAAGAAAAAGGAAAGGAAAATAGAAAAA
Organism: Melanerpes formicivorus; assembly: GCF_026170545.1. Lineage (NCBI taxonomy): Eukaryota > Metazoa > Chordata > Aves > Piciformes > Picidae > Melanerpes > Melanerpes formicivorus. Next base: position 7,460,782 of record NW_027142360.1, on the reverse strand, counting down.
AATAAAGAGCTGCAGCTTGAGAATCTCTGGAAATGGCAGCAGTTCAGCAGTTTTCAAGTCTATGTAAATAAAATTTAAAAAGGAACAAATTTGACCCATCAGTTTACCAAGGAAGATGGAAATAGAAGGATCAGATAGCTTTCCAATACAGCAAAAGGTATCAACAGAAAGTGGCTTCTCACATCAGCCAACACGAATGCCTGGTTTGCAGGCACAGAGCTGTCTAAGTGAAGTAGCTGTAGCATCACAGGAAGATTTAAAAAAAGGCATTAGCTGTTGGTATGAGAAAAATCACAGGAACTACCCAGGACAGACTGGCTTGTGGTTTCCTTTGGATTAGTCGAAATCGTAAGAGTGCTTTGCCGATCGCCTTAGAGTAACTATTTGCCAGCAAGTTACCACAATGGTTTCCTCTACAGAATGAAGCATGTGGCCAGGTTATGATTCCACATCACTGAGGAAAAAGAAAAGGGAAAAAAAAAAAAAAAAGAGGTTCTGTTATTGCCTTTGACAGCTGTTAGAAAAAAACACACTACAAACCAAATTCTTCCTATCTGATCTTTTCAGGAGCAAAACCTTCACAGCAGTTTAAAGCTAGGGAGGGCTTTGCAGCATCAAGCTAAAGGAAGTGCAGTGTGGTAACTTTTTGGCAAGTGCTCTCACTATAAACAGTGGCCATGGTAACGAGCAGGATTATTTTTTTCCCTCTAGACCCTGGGGAGGGGGAAGAAAAAATACATGGACATTTCTCTGTGTGTACATATATTAGTCTTCGGACGTCATTACCGTGTTTGTGTGTCAAGACCTCGCTTCAGAGCAGCTGCTGGTTTACTTAGGCTAATGTATATTCACATTGATTTCCTGCTCAAAAGGCAAACCAGACACGGACAGCTTTGCTTTCTTTTCTCCACTGGTACCCCAAAATGAGACCTGAAGAAGTTTCCAAATGACAAATGAGGATGAGGAAAGGGAAGATGCTGCTGCCTAACACACACGTAACAAAATAGCAACTGTCTTTTAATATGTTATTTCTGGCCAATTATTTTTTTCTCCCTAAGCATATCTGCTTAGAAACCACAACTAAATTATTTACTCTGCAGGGAGATAAGCTAAAAATGCTGATAGCTAAAAATGGGATTCTTTGGGAAAGTGAAAGTCGGTTCCTTTTGTAATTGCAAGGCTACAAGCACTTACTAAGTTATAAATCACTTTTCCAAGTATACTGTAGCACAGAAAAATATTCCACACTGAGAAGTAGCATCATGTATCAAAGTAGCACCACACTGCTCAATGCAATGCCTGTCATGCAAAACTGATGCCTTTGCAATCTCATCACTATTTCAGTCTCCTTTGAGCAGATCATAGAATCAACCAGGTTGGAAAAGATCTCAAAGACCATCAAGTCCAGCCTATTACCTAATACCTAACACCTCATGACAACTAAATCATGGCCCTAAGAGCCAGGTCCAATCCTTTTTTGAACAACTCCAGGGATGGGGACTCTACCAGCTCCCTGGGTAGCCCATTCCAATGGTCAATAACTCTTTCTGGGAAGAACTTTCTCCTCACCTCCAGCCTAAACTTCCCCTGGTGCAACTTGAGACTGTGTCCTCTTGTTCTGGTGCTGGTTGCCTGGGAGAAGAGACCAATCCCCACCCTCCTTTCAGGTGGTTGTAGAGAGCAATAAGGTCTCCCCTGAGTCTCCTCTTCTCCAGGCTAAACAACCCCAGCTCCCTCAGCCTCTCCTCATAGGGCTTGTGCTCCAGACCTCTCTCCAGCCTCATTGCCCTTCTCTGGACGTGTTTAAGTGTCTCAATGTCCGTCTTAAATTGAGGGGCCCAGAACTGGACACAGTACTCAAGGTGTGGCCTAACAAGTGCCGAGTGCAGGGGCAGAATGACTTTCCTGCTCTTGCTGGCCAGACTTTCTATGATACAGATGCAGCAGAACAGGATGGAACTCATATGGCTCTAACCCACTGGTTAAAACTAACTCCTGTTTACATTCCTTAAAGATGTAGAATACATGACTGAATAAGATTTTAACCCTTTAGTCTTGGAAGCACAGGTTTTAACAAGTTGTCCTACAACAAGGAGAAGTGTAGTCTTGCAGCTGGGAATGAACAACTCCATGGACCAATATAGGCAGGGGACTGACCTTCTGGACAGCAGTGCAGAGGAGAGGGACCTGGTGGTCCTCATGGACAGAAAGGTCACCATGAGCCAGCAATGTGCCCTTGTGGCCAAGAAGGCCAATGGCATCCTGGGCTAGATTAGAAGGGCTGTGGTTAGTATATCGAGGGAGATTCTCTTCCCCTTCTACTCTGTCCTGGTGAGGCTACATCTGGACTATTGTGTCCAGTTCTGGAACCTCCCATTCAAGAAGGACCTCAGGAAATTGCTTGAAAGAGTCCAGAGCAGACACAAAGACGACAGAGTGGAACATCACCCTTATGGGGAAAGGCTGAGGGAGCTGGGGCTCTTCAGATGGAAGCAGAGGAGCCTGAGGGATGCCTTCATTCATGCTTATAAAGATGTGATGGACAGTGTCAAGAGGATGGAGCCAGCCTCTTTCCAGTGATGCCCACTGACAGGACAAGGGGCAATGGGTGCAAGTTGGAGCATTGGGGATTCCATGCAGACATCAGGAAATACTTTTTCACTGTGTGAGTGACAAAACACTGGAACAGGCTGCCCAGAAAGGTTGTGGAGTCTCCTTCTGTGGAGACATTCCAAACCCATCTGGACATGTTCCCATGTGATCTACTCTAGCTGATCCTCCACCGGCAAGGAAGTTGGATCTATTGAGGTGCCTTCCAACCCCTAACATGCTATGATTCTGGGTGATTGTGCATCAGTGTGCTTTGACATATGTACTCTAAGTATACACAGTGCTCACACTCTATTTGACCAACACTAGTTTGCCTATACAAAACCACCATAGAATAGTTTTGATTATAAGGGACCTTAGGAGATCATCCAGTCGAACCTCTGAAGAAGAACCAGATGTCAATGAGAATGGCAGGAGAAAGTATACATACTCAAACAACTCCTCATAAACAGAGGACTCAGTCATTTAATCTCTCACTTGGAGACATGCCAACAGACTACTAGAAACCTAACCATTTCTGCTGGATATGCAGCAGCTGATGGATAGGAAGAGCAAGGAAACTACAGACCTTTTTGTTTGGTCAATGGGGAGATCCATCAGGGTTCAACTGGATATGACCCACCAGCAAATTCGGTTCTCAGCTACCGAAATCCCGTCAACTGCACTGGAATCAAATGAACATACTTGTGTTCTGACTGTATGAAACACAAGCTAATATCATGATTTCCTCAGGAAAATTCGATTTGAAGACAACTCTACCATATAGTCATTGGTCTTGTGTAATATCTACCACACCCTTTAGTAAAACTCCCCTAGAGGAAAAGATAAAAATAAATAGCCCTCTCAAACTCGCCATCATCTGTCTATAAGTCACTCCTAAGAGCAAGCCTATTTTTACTGAAATTAGGATACCTTACAATTCTGAATCGTGTATTAGTGATCACTCTTTTGTACCCCACTGCCATCCTGCAACGACACTGCTTTCAACTGCAAAAGATCCTGCCTTCTTGAGCGCTGTCAGAGTGCATCACAAAAAAGTGTGAGGGGGGGAGGTGTGTGACCTAGAAAGGAGATGTACTGTATGAATGATGCACACAGCCCTGAGAGTAAGACGTCATTATTCTATTTATAGCTACAGGCAGAGGAAAAAATGAGTCCAGTGTAAAGATGCCATGCTTCACATACTGCAAGAATTTTCATTCATATGAGCAGAATAATACTTTAAAAAAAGAAGTAAAAAACAAAACAAAAAGAATAAGGACCCTTGTGGTCCAAAGAATAAAACAGCAAATGTTGATCAAATCTCAGTCTGGTCCAGCTTGTTCTCTTGAGCATTCTGTCTGCTGGATCTCCAGCAACAATGATTCAAATCTATGGTTTACAAGTAAGTATCAAACCCCTTTCAAAACTGTGTTCAGCAGTTCCTAGCAATCTCACCAGACACTTGGAAATACAGGTAGGGTTTTTTCAGCTTTTCTTCAGGGAACAAGTTGGGTTTGTTTTTTCCTCTCCTGTGGCTGCATACTGAAATGGGCACATGAGCCAGAGGCTCCAGTACAGTTGAGAGGTTTCAGACTAAAATACCACCTAGAAAATTCATGGAGATGGCTTTCAGAGTCTAGAGAAAACAAAGCAGATTTCACACATCTGATTTTATTTCAATTCAGATTAGATACAGTGCAAGGAGGAAAGACAGGAGAATCCATCACTCCCAGGAAATCATAATGTAGGACAGCTTTACTGTCCACAAACCCTACTGTAATCTTCTAGCTACTTCTCCTTTACATTTCCCTGATGTTGTCTAGTCACTGAACAGCATCAATACTGAGTGGAGGAAAAGTCCCAGAATTTATTACTGGACATCAATGGAGTCTGTTTGTAAGAAGTACTTGTCATGATAACGAGAATCTCTCTCTCTTATGCCTGCTCTTCATTTAAGCCTTAATTCATACAACTGCCTCTCCCATTTTCATCATGTTCTGCAAAATCACTGGCAAGCACAAATGAGCCCAGGGACCCACTTAAACACATTTAAGCTACATACAAAGAGCTGAGGGAGCTATTTCAGCCCTGCCTTCCAGAAAACAAACAAACAAAAAACCCCCCCAAAACCCAAACACATGCAAAATCAATTACCAGCTCTGCCTTTTTGAGCCTCTGGATGTAACAGATGTAGCACACAGATTCCCTCATGTCACATGCTTATAACACAGCCCTAAGAATATGTATTTTAGTCATGGAAAAAACAAAACCATTGATTGCTGTTTCAGTTGTCATCAGAACAAACAGAACCTTGTCTGCTTTCATTCTACATTTCCTCCTTTGCTTTCTCTGCCGAGTTGCAGCCCGCTCTGGAAGATACACTCTCAAACTACCTTTTCCAGAGAAGCCCCAGTGGTTTTCATCAGCATGTCTTCTGACATAGACACCTGCAACACATTACCCCTGTATTATTCTTCTAAGCAAGCGGAGCATGTTCTCTTGGCAGGCTAAACTTGACACTAACTAGTGAGTAGGTTGAAGCTCTGGAGAGACGAGATCCACCACCATCCCACTGAAACATAACTACCTAGTCACAAAGGAGTAACACTTGTAGTATACAGCTGCTAACAGAGGAGGAACACAGGTATAAGTGTTTCACTGTAATGAATATGCCAGTGAACAGTCTTATTAACTTTTGTTTTTAAGCAGCCATCAAAAGACCTCCTTTCTGCTTGCAAAGGTCCTGTAGCATCATAGAATCATAGAATAGTCTGGGTTGGAAGGGACCTCCAAAGGTCATCTAGTCAAACCCTCTCTGCAGTCAGCAGGGGCATCCTCAACTAGATCAGGTTGCCCAGAGCCCTGTCCAACTTCACCCTGAGTATCACCAGGGATGGGGACTCAACTACTTCCCTAGGCAACCTGTTCCAGTGCTCCACCACCCTCACGGTAAAGAACTTGTTTCTTAAAACACAAGCAGTTAACAACTGCAAGGACCACAGAATAATTCAGGTTGGAAGGGACCTCAGGAGGACACCTAGTCCAACCTCCTAATATGTGGTGGTTAAAACACCAGAATGATACCTCAGCAGTTGATTCTAACCCTAAATAGGGTTTAGCAGTGAACTTTGTTGAATAGTGTTAATGGTTGGACTTGATGACTGGATAACAAGTTAGTCATGGGACAGCAATGTGCCCTGGTAGTCAAGAAGGCCAATGGGTTCCTGGGGTGTATTAAGAAAGAGTGTGTCCAGCAGATCAAGGGAGGTTCTCCTCCCCCTCTGCCCTGGTGAGCCCACATCTTGAGTACTGCATTCAGTTTTGGGCTCCCCAGTTGAAGAGGTACAGGGATCTGCTGGAGACAGTCCAGTGGAGGGCTATGAGGATGATTAGGGGACTGGAGCACTGTCTGATGAGAAGCTGAGGGACTTGGGGCTTTTTAGTCTGCAAAAGAGAAGACTTAGAGGGGATTTAATAAATGTTCATAAATATCTGAGGGTTGGGTGTCAGGAGGGAGAGGACAGGCTCTTCTCACTTGCTCCCTGTGACAGGACAAGGAGCAATGGATATAAGCTGCAGCACAGGAGGTTCCACCTCAACAAAAGGGGGAACTTCTTTACTGTAAGGGTCACAGCCCACTGGAACAGGATCCCCAGAGGAGTTGTGGAGTCTCCTTCTCTGGAGACTTTCAAGGCCCATTTGGATGCATTCCTCTGTGACCTGAGCTAGATTATATGGCCCTGCTCTGGCAGGGGGATTGGACTCAACGATCTGTTTGGGTCCCTTCCAACCCCTGACATCCTGTGATCCCAGGGGTCTTTCCCAAGGTGAATGGATTCTATGATAAATCCATTCATATAATTAACACCAACTCTCTCCATCAAGTGAAAGAAAACATAAGCCTAACCAAAGAGTTCAACACCCAGTCTCATAAACTTCCGTCAGCAACATAATCTGTTCTTCAGCTATTTTTCTCACCTTTGCTTTGCCCACATTTTTCAGTGGAAACTATTGTTTGCCTTTCATGCCAGCAGAATCCCAGCTAGTGGCTGCCAGCTCTGCACCCAGCCATGGGTTGTGTTCAGCATGTTAAAAAATGTTTTGTACAGTCAGACCTAAGAGTGCCAGCTCACGGCTACGGAAAAATATCAAACAGTTACTGAGGAGAAAACTTAGATAAATTACCAGTTGTTCACTAAGTGATTTCATCTTTTCAATTGAGTCCTTCTGTCTTCCCTTAGAAAGCTGCAGATTCAGAGTTAGGACACTTTGTACTTTCCCTCCATATTACTAATTACTGTCACTAAGCCATGAAGCACTACCCCAAACCAAGTAATTTCTCTTTTTAAGTCATCAGATTCTTTGCTTGGCTAAAATACTTCACAGGTAACTAAGTTACAATCGTTTCTTATATCTGGTTTATGTACAGAAACAAACAAAACAAACATAAAAGAGCATGTTGTTCATGGTAGGCTTATTTTATACAAGAAATGAAATTAGCAAGGTCCATTTTCTTTATTTTTTTTTCCAGCCTCAATTCATCAGGTTTTGAAGCCAAATAACTTCTTTTCCTGAGAAGAAGCAGCAACGCGAAAATAGGTCAGATTTTGACAAGCCTACGAGTTACCTCACAGAAAGTCTATGAGGAAACTGGAGATTTTCTGGGAAACTGACACACAGCATGTTTCCATTACTGAACAAATAATAAAATTATGAAAACAGGAAGGAGGTTTTTCACCGTAGCCTACTGTCTTTGTTTCTTTGTCTGCCATTAAACCTCCAACCCTCTGGATACTTCTGCGTCCGTTTGTTCCCAAGTAAGAAACTCCATGCTTAAACTATTCAAATGCACAGTGATACAAATCATATGTTATAATAACAAACCAACAGACAAGCCCACCAAGGGTATTTAAATTCTTTCTTTTCAATGAGCCAACTAGTGCAAGTTATAGGAAAGTAATCTATTTTTCAGGGAAGAGGAAGTGGCAAAATGTAAATGATCATCCTCCTGTGTTTTCAAACAGAGAGCAAATAGAGGTTGCTCTCTGGTCACAAATGACAGGAATGCAGTTAAGAAAGCATCTGAGTAACTTCCAGGACAGACTGAGCACACAGGAAGAACTCCTGACCTACCAGAAGCATGTTAGAAAGCATCTGGATCAGTTTTAGCTTCTGTGGAACCTCAGTGAAGCATGACCAGGAACGAGTCCCTCATCTGCAAACATCAAACTGTTCCACCACTTCAAGGACTGATTCATTGAACTTAGGACAAAGCAAGAAGTCCATTTAGGATATACTAAACAGAAGGCAGACAAATGTTGGAAAGGCCAACAGAGCTAAGAGCTGAGGAGAGATTTGCAACTTTCCTTCCTACACTTCCATGGGCTCTACCTACAAGAGACCACATTCCACAAAGCCACACAAGTAGGTGCCCAAATGCTAGCCAGGAAACAAACCTCACTGAAATCACTGCAGGTCTTCACTTTTCACTTTTGAGCTTGATATTCACAGTTAAGAGCTCTTCTGGTTCAAGGCCAAAGCAGTCAGTTTTACTCAATCACGCTCCATAAAAAGGATTATCAATGACCTACTTCAAACATTCTTTTACAGTGTTTCCATCCTTCTGACTGCTCACCTATATGTGTTGAAGATAACCTTTTTTTACAGCCTTGGCAAGTTAATGATTCTCACTGTTGAACAAGGTGTACACCATGTGCTTGGCAGAGATAAAGACTTGCTGTGCCCCATAAAAACCTACCATCAAAAAAACCAAGAGAAAAAAAAAAGGAAATATGGGAAGTGAGACTAACAGATTTTTGGGCCTTGCCTCACCACAGGACTTTTAAGACTTCTGCAGAAATGGGAGAAGCAAAAGAGTTTGTTTTAATTCTTCTGTCCTGGCAATATTAAAACATAATCCAGAGTAAAAGCAGACTAGAACCACAGTATTCCAAGCACACCCCATGAGAGCAGATTGGGAAGGGAACTCTGCCAGCTAAATGTGCCTGGATCTCCAGAAGACAGCACACATGCACTTCTGTACAACCTTCACAGGGACTGCCATAGGCTCCACACCTTCAGAAATTAAACCACTGCCTAAAGACATAGATGCCAGCATTCACACTCCTTTTGTGGAAGACTTTACATTTGCTTCAGATTTTTAAGGCTTCCCTCACATTCATGAACCTTTTTGGGTATGAATGAAGCAGGATGCAATTTGGTTTTGATTGATTTGGGTTTTTTGATTTCCTGATCTGCTGCCATTGGAAAAGAGGTACCTTCCAACTTGTATGGATGCAGAAAGGTCTCATGAAGACCTGCTCCATTCTGTGAACAATCACCACTCCAGGAAAGCTCATGTCTGGGACTCAGTGATCCCAAAGGACAACCCAAGAAGAAGATGGAGAAGTTTTATTTTATTCAACTTTCAGTGTCTGCAAATCTGCAACAAATCTGAGATTCTCTCTCAGAAATACCAAGCAGCAGCAATCTCAGAGCTACATACAAGAATTTCCCTTGGACTTGGAAGAGGAAAAATATCAAACCAAGCCAAAACTGCTAGCCCCTAGCCCTGTGAAGGACAGATGTGAAGAGTGCTTGAAGCACACCAACCTTGAAGATAGATTTTTTTCTTATAAAACCAGGTGTGTTTACTTAAATTACCTACATAACCTCAAACATTTATCATCACATAGTTTTCAAATTCCTCTCCCAAGCTTTAAAATGTGACATTGGCTCAGAAGTTTTTGGCTTTTAAAACTGTAGGTTTATTGTACCAGTAGATTCCAAGTCTGATAACATGCAGCTTGCATATTCATCCAATAAAAGTGAAATTAATCTAAGCTGCTGCAGTCATAAGATGCAATATCAGTAGAGGGAGCAGTCATTAGATCTCAGATTCAAGGGCATCCTTTTGAGGAACTTCCATAAACTTTAACTACAGGAGCAATAAACACACAGTGCCAGCTCACATTGAGTGGAAAAATAAGAGAGTGAGGTGATTTCTCCATAATGCTTATCGAAATTTTATCTCAAGTAAATGATTTATAGTAACAGATTCTGGCAGGGCTGCTCCTCTTTCTGCCCTACGTAGGCAGAGAGTCTCTTTCTCCTAAGAAGAGAAACCTTTCAAAAAGAGGAAGGAACAAATTTCCCTCTGTTTGTAAACTGACATTCCTAATGGGATATGATAAGATAGTGTTGCAAACAGACATTGACTTTTAAAATGTTTGTTTTCCCTTCTGATCCTAGATACAGAATAAATGGAAGTGTCTGTTGATACTTTACTATCTGTGCCGATTGGCACGATGGTGTAAATCTGCCTTTTCAGGGCTGTGCAGGTGGCAGGGCTTATCAGGATCTTCTTCATTTGCACTTGAAAAAAAATGAGCCTTAGGAGTGTAATCATCTTCCTGTGGATCTGTCACTTCCCCCTCTCTTTTCCGTTTTGAAGGTTATAAAGGATGAAATATGCTCCTCTTGTTCCACGGGCCAGCAGGCTTCTCACTTCTCTCCAGAAGAGTGACAAAGGCAAGGAATAAGAGAAAACTTATCAACAGTATCACTAAGGTTGGAAGAGACCTCGAGGATCATCAAGTCCAACCTGTCAACACAGACCTCATGACTAGACCATGGCACCAAGTGCCTCGTCCAATCCCCTCTTGAATACCTCCAGGGATGGTGACTCCACCACCTCCCTGGGCAGCCCATTCCAACGACAAATGACTCTCTCTGCGAAGAGCTTTCTCCTCACCTCGAGTCTAATCCTCCCCTGGTGCAGCCTGAGACTGCGTCCCCTTGTTCTAGTGCTGGTTGCCTGGGAGAAGAGACCAACCTCTTCCTGGCTACAACCACCTTTCAGGTAGTTGTAGAGGGTAATGAGGTCACCTCTGAGCCTCCTCTTCTCCAGGCTAAACAACCCCAGCTCCCTCAGCCGCTCCTCCTAGGGCTTGTGCTCAAGGCCTCTCACCAGCCTTGTTGCCCTTGACCTATGGGTGAGAGAGGATTTGGTTTCCTTTGAGAAGAGACCAGAGTCCACAGACTACACATCCCACCCTACACCACTCCAGCTCTACTCCAGGTTCTTTGAGAACTGTTTTCTGCAGTCCAAAGACAGTGGCTTTTCAGGCAGGGAAGGTGAAATTAAACACAGTCTGTTAAATACTTTACAAATTTAATCCCCGATTCTGGAAAACCCTAAAGGTGTTTGTCATGAAATTCAAATGAACTGAGCCACTGACTTCAACCACAATGCTGAACTGCAGATCACAGAAACCAGGACTACACTTCCTCAGTTTGTGGGAATGTTCAAGACTCTGCATTATTTTGACAGGAATGCGAATGACTCAGGAATGCTTGCCCTCAGCAGCAGCCACCATGTAAATTTACCAAGCACTAATCTTTTCTTGTCTAGGGTGAGTCTGTTGTACAATATTGCCAGCAAAGCTACTTCCCCAAAGTAAACTGCAATTCACACAAGCTGTCTGAAGATCAGCCTGTGTTTACATTTTTCTTTAGTGGCTTCTTCATCTAAGAGTGTATAGGCAAAGAAATAAAAAAAATCAAGCTATTTAAAAAACAAACACCATGAGCTGCACTTCCGTACCCCCTCCTCCCCTGCCCCCTGCACTTTACCACAAGGAGAAAGGAGAGCCCTACTTCAAAGCAGGAGGGAGAGGAACAGAAAGGTTAGGAGGTATGTTCATGGCCATGCAGGTAGCTATTGCACAAAGTAGCAATAACTAAGTACTGTCACTCCCAAATTAAAACACTCAAATGCCCACATTTCACCCCCCCACACACACCCTGGTTTTCATTATTGACACTATATGTGAAGCTGCATTTAATAGCCCTTGTGGGTGGGCATAGGTCGTTTTCTGGTTCTGCATATTCTGTTTTTCCCAAGAGAGGTTTATGCAATATCCTGATGTTCAAACAATAATGGAGTCATGGAAAATGTGCTCTTGCATGAAAACTTAAGGAGGGGAATGGGAGGAGATGAAGACTTATCCCATTATCCACAAGAGTTTCAATTTAAACCAGCTGTACAATAAATAACTTCCTGCTCTTTGCCACAAACACTGAAAGGATACTCTCTGAAAACAAATCTTTTTGGATCAAGTGTGTGTATTTACTACAATGATAACACCACACATACTTCCTGCTACTTCAGCAACAGCCACATGGGATTCTGCACAGCTTCAGTTTCTAAATGCTGTCCTGCTTCAGAACCAGAACTTGATTTTCTGCCTCTCATTGTTCCATTTCAGCCTGGGCAATTAGTTTCTCCCAACAGTAAGTGAGCACTCTTCCCTAGGGAAACCTGTCTGCACTCTCTTGTTTCTCTTCTGTGTCAGTGGTAAAGCCCAAGCTTTACTCTATGATCATGGTATAAGTATATCCCTGCCCCATGAAGCTGTTCTCATGTGAAATTCGAGCTGAGCTCATCTTAGGTTTTTCCCTTCAGCTGTGAAAGGAAAGGAATTGAACTGAGTCCCTTTCCCTTTCCTTCACCCAGCTATCTTTTTCACACAACCTATAGGAAAGAAATTCCTCTCAGATTTCCATATCCTCTGAGAAATTTGTCTGAAAACAGGCAATGGGCTCAGAAGCTCTTAGAGGACATGGCAAAACATACATATGTACAAAGCAATAAAAGCAGATTTGTGTAACTGTTAAGAAACAGCTAAAAATAAATACTATGTAAACCTTCAACATAAAATTTGGGCCACCATCAAAACTCACTAGCAAGATATCACAAAGCACACAAATTATGAAGAATATTTAGCTATTTAAATTATCTGAAAAAAAAGGTAAGAACAAACAGTACACATTTCCATTTTACTGGATAATGCAAAGCATGGTTTGGGTTCTGTGTATCTTCAAGTCTGGCCAGTTGTGAGCCTGTCAATGATTAGGAATAAATGCTATTAACTCCTCTACCTTCCCAAATGGGAAAAGAAAGTGAATAAGAGAGACAGAATTGTGGTTTGGAAAAAAAACACCTCATAAAACTACTTTAATGAAAATAACAATGAGATGTATCGAGGCAATCCCAGGCACAAATACAGGCTGGGCAGGGACTGGTTGGAAAGTAGCCCTGAGGAGAGAGACTTGGGGGTGCTGGTGGACAAGAAGCTCAACATGAGCTCTCAGTGTGCACTTGCAGCCTGCAAGGCCAATCAGATCCTGAGCTGCATCAAGAGAAGTGTGGCTAGCAGGTCAAGGGAGGTGATTCTCCCCCTCTACTCAGCTCTGGTGAGACCCCACCTGGAGTACTGCCTCCAGTTCTGGAGCCCCTAGTACAAGAGGGATATGGACGTGCTGGAACGGGTCCAGAGAAGGGCCACAAGGATGAGCAGAGGGCTGGAGCACCTCTCCTATGAGGACAGACTGAAAGAGTTGGGGCTGTTGAGTCTGCAGAAAAGAAGGCTCTAAGGTGACCTAATTGTGGCCTTCCAGTATCTGAAGGGGGCCTACAGGAAGGCTGGGGAGGGACTTCTCAGGATCTCAGGTAGTGATAGGACTAGGGGGAATGGAATGAAGCTGGAGGTGGGGAGATTCAGGCTGGATGTGAGGAGGAAGTCCTTCACCATGAGAGTGGTGAAGCCCTGGAATGGGTTGTCCAGGGAGGTGGTTGGGGCGCTGTCCCTGGAGGTGTTTAAGACCAGGCTGGATGAGGCTCTGGCCAGCCTGATCTAGTGTGAGTTGTCCCTGCCCATGGCAAGGGGGGATTGGAACTAGATGATCCTTGTGGTCCCTTCCAATCCTGACTGATACTATGATACTATGACATATACAAAACCAATACTGAACCAAATACCCTGATGGCAATTAGTCACCATCACCACTGATGCTGTGGCAGAAGACCCAGATGACAGACTGGCCTCAGTGGCAGACAGGAACCAGAGTCAGCAGCTGGACTCTGCAATTCAGGAACTCACAGATCAGGATTGAAAGCACAATAGAGAGGGCCCTCCCTCTGATGCTAGCCATTGAAGAAGAACGAAGATGAACTCAACTCTCGCGTTGCCTCAGTTTTCTACCCAATATGACATATATGGAATGGAATACCTTGTTGTTCACTTTAGGGTCACCTGAACTGTCCACTCCTCCCTGTAGGTGCAGCCTTTCACTTTGCATCCTTAATGAGGTACACAAGATTTAGCAGCGACCTTGGTCTACAATACCAATCCTTGGTACTAACTAGAAACACCAAGTGTTACCACTGCTAGAAGCCTATGAGAACATCCTGTTAATTTCAGAAAGTGCAGATACTTAGAAAAGCCTGAGCTGTAAAGTAGAATTATTGAACAAAATTAGTTGTGTTCCAACCCAAACCAGGACACAGTCCTACCCCAAATTTCCTGGTATTTCCTATTTTCCCCATGAAGTTGTGATGCCTACTGGAAGGTAACACTGGGGAAATACCTGTTTTCATTTCAAAGCAAAGTTTCCATTGACAACAGGTTAAGAAAGGCTTGAGAAACCTAACAAAAAATCCCAAAACCAACCAACCAAAATTAAACTGCCCCAAACAGTAAAGAAAAATAATATATACACGGTGCTTAATATTAACAGGTATATACACCTTAACATACAGGTTTGTTTCTGTCTTTTTATAACTTGGGGCTAGCATGGCTAATTCAGGTGACTATCACAACAATTCATAACATATTTGGTTGCAAAAGCGGAGCTGTATTTCTGCTCTATCAAAACTCCTTGTGTTTGTTTTGAGATTTGCTGTCCAATTTTTCCAGCTGCCTCAGCTGGAAAACTTGCCTGATCAAACAACCATGAAAAATATACATTGCACATCTAACCTGAATCTCTCTGTCAAGCCTTTGGGACTTCCAACAGCTTTACCTATGAGGGACTGATTTACTCTCCTCAAAATCATTTATCATTGAAAGCCTTTTAAGACCCTTATATAGCACATCAATTCAGAAGACCAGTCATGCTGGGGCAGACCAAACATTTTCTAGCTCCTGTGGATGGCAGGATGATGCTCTGCCAGAAAACACAAGGCACACATAACCTCTAATGACCCAAAACAGCTATAGAAGTCCTGCACCTCAGAGGCCACATTCCCTTTGGACTTCTTACCTTGATACACAAAGCACGGCACTTTGTTGCTGATCCAGGCAGCTCAGCTGTTGAAGACATCAGAGTGAAGAAATGTACCACTGAATTACTTTTCCATGCATGGATTACAGGTGCAGATAGTCCACGCTGGGCCAGAAAAATAGGAGGGGTTGTGCAGGGAGCTCGCGTGTCAGGCAAACAGCATAGAAGCTAAGGTAAAGAGTAAGAGTACTGAAATAAGAGCATCACTCCTCACCTGCTGTCACCCACTCTGTGGCTGTGTCACACAGTGAGCCTCTGTCCAAATGGACAGGTTTTTAAACCCATTGTTCACTCTTTTTATCCTTTAGAATTACTACGAGAGGAAAAAAGATACCTAGATTCTCCTTCCCTTCATATGAAATGTTTGCACCACCTTATTGCTCCTTTGAAATGCAACATTTAGACTATCTTAGAGCAGCAAATCCCTAGCTGCCCTGCTATACAAGTTGGATTTTTAAAGTATTTTTAAAGAGCCTCCAAAAGTAAAAAGTATAACCAATAGCAGCTACAGAACTTGTTAGCATGATGACTTAAACTATCACAACACTACAGAGCTTTCAGTAACCTCAGCCTCTGCCCTCCTGTTCAGTTCATGTTCTTCAAAGCCACCATCCTCTGCAACCTGCCACTCCATTAATTCCTCAGCATTTTAACCTCTCTTAACACTCTCAGGATAGCTATTGGAGACTTTCCTGTTAATTCATTAATAATCATAACCCATCAGCTGTTAAGATGATTTGAAATGGCAAATTAAGCAAAAACCCCTTCATTTAACAATTTTCCCAGCATCAGAGATTGGCATTATTCTCCTCTAAACAGACTGTTTATCTTTTCTGTTCAGTTGAGGGAGGGGCAAAAGTAGAAACAGAATAAGGCTCATATCAGCATTGCCAAAGACATGGGGAACAAAGCCACAGAAGTCCCAGGGTCTGACTGCTTCAGTGCAATGAAATGCAGGCTCCTGATGCCCTACAAATTGGTTTCTCATCCACTGTGATGTCGCTTACAGTCTCCTGCCTGGGATTTGGCACAATTACAGGGAATAAACCAAAGCCATCTCTCAGCAATCACCAAGGCTTGCCCTTTCCTTAGTCCCAGATGTCCAGCCCCTCCTGGCCTCTCGAGCACCTCAGCCTCTCTGGTCCCTGCAGATCTGTACTGTCTGCACACGTACCACTCTGCTGGCTTCCCCCTGAAGTCTGTTTTTTCCATCTGAGGGGAATTTCCTACCAGTGGGGCCATTAAAACATTAACATTGACTTAGTCTAATGAAATCCTGATGGCAAAACGGACCAGGTTTGCTGGCAACGCATAAGAAGATAAACAGACCTGAAATAATCAGTGCAAAGATGGTACTTTTTATTCTTGTTTGATAAAGTCTGCAAAAGCTCACCACAGGAAACATCTGCATACAACCAGCAGGAGCAAAACTACTTTTTGCAGAATCTACCTTGTAGTGTTGCAGTAGAACTCAACAAATATGACAGAAATCATTTGAAGATTCAGTATAACAAATGATACATCCAACAGGTTGGAAATAAAACCACAAGCTGACAAGTTCAGTATTCCCTCAATTCCGCCACCCCCGCCCCAGGCTCAACTCCACACATCTTTTCTCACTCATGCTTATAAACATCACTTTTAAAAGCACTGTGGTTTGAATGTATTTCGTCCTCTCCTGCTGAAATTGAAGGCTGAGGTAAAGTAGAAAGGAATGGTAATTAATACTTCACTGCCCCCCACATAGTAGGATCAGTCATCATCATTGTATCAGAAGACAGAGAGAGAATGTGTGTGTGAGTGTACACATCAGCTCACACATATATATGGTAACAACTAGGTTTTCACTGTTAAAACTATTTGCTTTGAGACTGGAACATTCTGATCCTGGCAAAATGACGCAACTTGTTAGTGGCAAGAAGTGACTCAGTGCCTTGCACTACTTTAAAAAGCCAGATGAGACACTCATTACCTCTGGTACTTCCAATTCACACACATTTCCAAATTCAAACTTTATTATGGGAAAAAGGAAAAAAAACAAAAAAAAACCAACAAAAAACCCCACACAGAAGTACAATGGAAAAGCAAAAAAAAAGACAAATAATAGAAGTACAATGGAAAAAAACCCTTCAAAATAAACCCATAAAAAAGTACAAAGAACACTTCAGAGGTTTCAACTTATTCTTCATGAAGTGACCAAGAATGAAAAAATGCAAGTACAAGACCAACTATCTATTCTAATGAGCATTTCTTTAAAAACCAGATTGCTAGAGGTCAAAAAGAGAAAGCAGAGCTTATCAAACATCTCAAGGTTTTTCTCCAGCTGTACCTCTTCCAATAAGCAAGAAGGATAATTTAACCTAACTGCATTAGTGTTTCACACACACACACACACACTTATTTCCCTCTGTCAGGCAACCCATCTCACTGTTAACTCCAGTGCACTAGCAGGAGTGAAGAGATTTCCTCAGAGGCCTCTCCTCCAGGATGCAGTTGTGTTTGAAGTTCATCCTGTGTTATTGGCAGAGCACCTGCAGTATGAGCCAAAAAAAGAACATCCCAATGGCTACTGTAGTTTTGAGAAGTAAAGATCACAGAATCACAGTGGTAGGGGTTAGGAGAGACCTCTGGAGGTCGTCTAGTCCAACCTCCCTGCCAAAACAGGATCACTGGTTTCACTAGGGCAGAACTTCTTCCTAACATCCAATCCAAATCTACTCTTCTCTGGTTTAAAACCATTGCCCCTTATTCTATCAACTACAGGCCTTTGTAAACAGCTATCGTTTGATAACTGTTTATGAAGAGATAGAAGCTAAAGTATACCTAGAAAGCAGGAAAAATAGACTAGGGAGATGAAGACAGAGATGGAAAAAAACCCAAAATGAACATGACAGGGTTTGAGGAAAATAAAATAAAAAAGAGAGGGTTATTGTCTCGCTTAAGTCATTTTCTGTATTGAAAGGAGATTGCAATCAGAAATCTGCCACTTAACCAACAAATTAGACTGACTTTCAAAGGCATCCTTTAGCAGATGTGTGCCATGCAGTAATCAGTGTACCCATTACATGAAAAGCCATTTATCACAGGAAGCAGGAGCAGACTGAATCAAGGAAACAAAATCGACTCTTCCTCAAAAAAATGTAATTAAAATCAGACAATTTATTACTTCAGACAACAATATTTTCAAGCTGAAGCATCACCATGTAGGAAACGTTGAGTTTAATTGGAAGAAAAATTCAGGGATCTTTACATCAGTTGTTTCCCAATTTGAGCCAGAAGGGGTGGGAGTAAGATCATGCAGTCCCTAGAAGAGACAAGGAATGTGCTTTTTGCCACTTTCAGTGTCAGCCTGCAAGGACAGGGCTCATATGTAAACACAAATTCACTGCAGACTTTATAAACTTTGTTTCTCAGCAACCAGGGAGGGTGAGGGGGTTAGTCTCAGAACTGCCATCAGCTTCCGCACGTCGCACCACGTTCTGCTCCTCATCTCCCCAGGGAAAGTCACAGGCTACCTGGGCCCTTGAAATGTGTCTGGTGAGCTACACATTCATGTATACACCTCAAAGCAAAATGAAACAGCAGCAGGGGAAAGGACTGAAATTTTGCCACACGTTCTAGACATGTGGCCAATATCCTACACATTGACCAACGAATCTTCACCCCAGGTTTGCCGGACTGCAACTACCAACAAAGCTTTCCAGTACATTGCATTCATTCCAACACACACCAACTCAAATACAAGATTATAAACACAAGGGAAAATATTACTATCACCCAGTAACAAAATAGGAAAGGCTTTTGCCTCAGGCTCTGAAAGCCTTTGAGCCCACACAGTAGTATCCAGGAGGTCATTATAGTCTTCTGCCACCTTCTTCCCTTTCATTATTCACTTGCCTATCCCAGTAGCAGAGTTTGTCATTAGCTCTCTAAAACTCATCTGAGGACTAAGAAGCCACATATTAAGAATGGAAAAGCATTCATCATTACAGGCAGGGGGTGGTGGGGGTGATGGCGGGGAACAGGACATGTTTTTGATTGTAGTGGCTCATTCCACAGCTCATCATCATTAAAACCAATGTATGGAGAATGCCCCTATCTCCCATTCTCAGCTGCAGCACTAAGTTACTGCATAACCCCAAGCACATCATTCAGCCTCTCCCTTCATTTTAAGAAGTTGTAATGGGAGGATGAAGATCTGCATGACTTGAGCTCTGAAGAAGCTTCTCTAAAAGCTAAAAGATGATTCAAAGAACCAAGTGGCAACACAAAGCATAGAGGTATTACAGTGAATCAGCTGCCATGCAGTAAAAAATTTCTTTTCAAGAATGAACAAAGATAGGATTTGAAAGTCAGCTTTCTAGCAGGCAGCAAAAGTAGTTCACTAAACTGAATTTACATCCCAAGGAAAGCAGTGTTCCAAAAATGTAAAGTTTTCTCACAAATACACAGTGTCCAAGTCTTCCAAATTCATTAAGGTTTCAATTCTAATTTCTCTACTACACATGCGTATTTAGCCATTGCTACTAATTCTTTGTGATCACTTGCTCAAGCGTTCAGCAAATGCAGGTACTAAACATGGGAACCCCCCTCCTGCTTGGCATTTAAACGTGCCCTACAAATCCTGAATGGTCTAGCACAGACAAGGAAGCACATAAGATTATGTAATATGAGCTTTTGTGCATTTGACTTGGTTTGGAAACACACATCTCTTTTTCTAGCTGGTTTCTGTTCTTTCAAATTATATAGACAATGCCCTGCCCTCACAGCTCTTAGCTTCTCTGGTTAAAGAACAAATACCAGTCATTCTCTGCTCCAGAAACATACACATGTTTCTTTTTGTTTAGCAACACATTTGAATGGAAGGATAAATGTCAATGGATTAACATCTGATCTACACCACAGTGTCATTCTGGCACTCCTATAAACATGAAAGAACAGAGCCGTGGTCATGAGAGTTGTGGTATGGATAGCATGACTCTCACCCAGAAAACAGATGAGATGCATCTGTAATCGATATGTAATATTCTTTCTGGTGCTGCTATTTTCTTCTGATTTATGATGCTGATTACTTAACCATTGGCCACAGAATATCCAGCATCTGAAATAAAGCATGGAACCACTCCCTTTACCTTAATCTTCAGTAAATATATTACACTAAAAAAAAAGACTGGAAGCAAGGGAAAGTCTGTAGAAATGCAGGTAACAGCACTTAGATGAACTGTCAATTTGTTCACTAAATTTGGAGTGTATCTGTGTAATCAACTCCACCCTGCAGGTGTGATGACACAGTGCTTGCCCAAAAGCCTTGCTCTGGAAAATTTTGCTTACTCACACGCATATTGCATCAGAACCCCTCTGGTCATTAAAGTATACACATTGCAGCCTGACCTCCTGCCATGAGTGGATTTTGGAACTATATTGTCTCATTATCTGTTTTTAGCAATTCAGTTTCTTAGTCTCAAGCATCTTCTTGCACTGTACTCTGCAAACAAGTGTCTAAAGCATCATCTAGTATAAATCACAATACTCCAACCCCTATCCCTAACCTATGCCTCTCTCCTAACACAGAAGCAGCAATGAGTCAGGACCAGAGCCCATCTAATTCACTAGCAGCAAGCCCCATGTCAGGGGGGAAAAAAACCTGATTTTATTTTTTTGCTGTTCACTCCTTTAATGGTTCTCATTAATTGCCAGGATCCACCTTTCAAGTAAGCAGCTCTGGTGTTTAACAACATACACAATTAGCTGGCCCTGTTACTGTTTATCTCAGAGGCAGGCACGGAAATTTCCAAGCGCGCGGTGTCTGCCGTGCCCATTAGAAGGAAGAGCGAGGACATTAGTCTTTGTGACATATGGTATTCAGATGCACCCCACTGACACAGAACATAAAAGGCCTCAGGGCACTGATGGCAAACACGTAACTGCTGAAGCCATCATGGTCCAACTGTCCACCAATTTATCACTGTATTACAAAAGCCATGTGCATTCACTCCCTTCTGTTAACTATCAATTCAAAGGGGGCCGGCATGTCACTACAAAAAGGGACAGTCGATAAAACTGTCAGGGTGCTCCAAAGCTTTTTCCATGCTGAGTGCTTTGCTGCACACTTCTCAGTTAGGTGGAAATTCCGTGTGCCCACCACCCTCCCCACCTGCAAACGTACACCTGGGAGCAAACATTAAAAGAGCTTCGTTGGAGGCTATGAAAGATGAAAGCCAAAGGAAGTTCTCACCTCTCATTTTGCTTTCATGTTTTGTGAGTCCTCTCACATTTCTCTTAATACTGCAAATGTAATAGATGGAAATGCAAGCAGAGGAACTAGAAAATAATTGACTGTCTGATTACCGTTGTCTGCTCCTATGCAGAGCTCATTTGATAATTATGAGGAACTGCAAATAAGCTGTGAAGCAGCATGAATGAATTTAAAATCAACATATTTAGAGGGGGAAAAAAAAATACACTGGATCACATTTTCCATACTGTTGTCTCTTTTGACAGCCTCCCTTATTTTGGGCTTAACCTATCTACTGCTTTACTTACCTTGAGCTTAATAGAGACACTGGCTGCTGCATTAACACAAAACACAAAAATCTTATGGTAATATCCTAACATAGCTCATAAAATATAGGTCTTGTATTTCTTGTTTATCTTAATCTACACTTTTACAAGAAAAATTTCCTTTTAGCCATGTGCAAAAACAAGTAACATGGCTGACATGGGAAAATGTCAAAACTAATTAAAGGAAGCATTTAGCATTGCCCCTAAACCAGAACGGTGTCCCTTGTTACTGACGACAGACAGTGGAAAAGAGAAATCAAATAATAGGAGGAAAACATTAGAAGGTGAAAGCTGAAGAAGATGTTATGTTCACCAAAGCATACAAACATTCTTTCCCTTTGCAAAGATGTGGAGCCCTATGGGAAGGCCTCCTGCAAGTGGTCTGCTAGGTATCTTACATTGAAGTCAAGAGAAATGAAGCACGGGGACTAACCAAGGGCCCTCAAGAAAGGTGACCCAACTGCAACAGCAAGGAAAGGTGCACCTGCATCTCTAGATCTATTGGCCTGGGTCTTCTGAAGTCACCAAACCTGTGAAAAGCAATTAAAGAAATGGCTCCCAGGAGCTCCTTTCTGATGCACTTGAGTATTTTTAACACTAGTTTGTAAGGCTTGAAAGAGAACTACATTAATACAAATACAGACTAGAATAACAGCATTTTTTAAATCCCCCTAGGCCAATAACGGACTGTCATCAGGAGGCGGGGAAAAAAACTCCAGTTGAAACATCTTCCCTCTCCTGGTCAATGTTTTATGCAAGATGTAACACATTAATAATTAAAAATCCAGTGCAGTTATGATTCCTGCTCCTTTCTACCTTTCCTTTCCAGTCCACCCCAAACAACAGAATCACACAGGCAGATAAGAATTGACAAATGATTCCAAAAGCAGCCCACCAAGACATTTTTTGGAGGCTGAAGGGCAAAAAAAATCCTAAGTTTTAAGTGGTCACACAGCAAGTATGTGAAAAAAAAAAACCAACTATGCTGGATAGTTCTTTAACAGTATTTTAGTGTTTCAGCTTTTTACATTGAGTAAAAAGAATCGAGTGGAACCTTGAATTCTTGCCCGTGAGTATCCGAGAGGAAAAAGCAAAGAAACAAACAAACAACAGAATCAGCAAGTTAAATACCAAACATTGGAAGTAATGGAAAAAAACAAGTTTAACTGCAGTTCACATAAAAACAAGAGGAAGAGAAAAGCAGTTGTTTTCAAAACATACACAGACAGATTTAGAGAAAGGTGCATTTCATTGTCCAAATCAGGGAACCTGGAGAGATGCTGAGTATTTAAAGG
The DNA here is from genome assembly GCF_026170545.1 of Melanerpes formicivorus. Lineage (NCBI taxonomy): Eukaryota > Metazoa > Chordata > Aves > Piciformes > Picidae > Melanerpes > Melanerpes formicivorus. The sequence goes on along the minus strand of NW_027142360.1, from coordinate 7,438,208 downwards.
CTTGAATTTGGAAAAATCCTGTGCAAATGCCCCAGGTTGCTCAGGGAGGTAGTTGAGGCCCCCAACTCTGGAGATCTTGCAGGTCAGGCTTGACAAGGTTCTGAGCAAGCTAATCTAGCAGAGGATGTCCCTGATCACTGCAGGGGGGTTGGACATGATGACCTTTGGACATCCCTTCCATCTCAAACCATTCTATGATTCTGTGGAAAATAGGATTGTGACTGACACAGCAACAACTTAATCTTCATGAAAAAACAGACAGCACAAGCCCTTTCAGAACTGCACACACATTCACCAATGCCAACTGCAAAAACTACAACTGCAGTTTGCCTACTGGCACATGGGTACCAAAGCCCTGGAAAATCCTACAAATAATGACAAAGTCTTTTCATGCTAAATAATGTCTGTGACAGAAATTAATCCAGTTTCGAGGGTGATTATAAGCAGGAAGTAATAAAGAAGGAGAGTTGGCATCAGACTCAGTAGAAAGTCTTTAAGACCCAATTATCATAACTAGAAACAGCAGGAAAACGTTTTCAAATGTAGTGAAATCAGGCTAGCAGTGCATGCATTCCATCGAGGTGTTTTCCAATATGAAACTCCCCAGCATATCAATCAGCTTTACAGAATGACTAACGCATTTTAATTTTGAAGTTCATATTAAAGCATTTTACAGCAGGAACAACTGGGCTTGACACTGATTTGCTACAGTAAGATTAATAAGTATTCATTAATTAATATGAAGATGGCAGAACTGATGGGAAGCCAGTATTAGAAACTGTAAGAAATACTCAGTATACACCAGATTGTGAAGTTTCACCTTCTCTGTGCAAAGAGAGGGTGTCCTAAAACACATCTGAGCTCCAGTCCTAACTTCACTTGCTGTTATGGTTACAACTGGATGAAGTAGAAAAGAATGTTCTCATATCACCCTAAACTACACGAGTATTAAAAAGTCATTAAAAGACATTGCATTGCATTCAACAAGTCCAAGTGCTGGGGGCTGCACTTTGGCCACGGCAACCCCATGCAGAGCTACAGGCTGGGGTCAGAGTGGCTGTAGAGCTGCCAGAGAGGGACCTGGGGGTGCTGACTGACAGCTGGCTGAACATGAGCCAGCAGTGTGCCCAGGTGGCCAAGAAGGCCAATAGCATCCTGGCCTGCATTAGGAATAGTGTGGCCAGCAGGAGCAGGGAAGTCATTGTGCCCCTGTACGCTGCATTGGTTAGGCCACACCTTGAGTACTGTGTCCAGTTCTGGGCCCCTCAGTTTAAGAAGGACATTGAGACACTTGAACGTGTCCAGAGAAGGGCAACGAGGCTGGGGAGAGGCCTTGAGCACAAGCCCTATGAGGAGAGGCTGAGGGAGCTGGGATTGTTTAGCCTGCAAAAGAGGAGGCTCAGGGGTGACCTCATTGCTCTCTACAACTACCTGAAGGGAGGTTGTAGACAGGCAGAGGTTGGTCTCTTCTCCCAGGCAACCAGCACCAGAACAAGAGGACAGAGTCTCAAGCTGCACCACGGGAGGTTCAGACTGGATGTTAGGAAGAAGTTCTTCACAGAGAGAGTGATTACCCATTGGAATGCGCTGCCTGGGAAGGTGGTGGAGTCACCATCATTGCATGTGTTTAGGAGGAGACTTGATGGGGTGCTTGGTTGCATGGTTTATTTGACTAGGTGGTGTTGGATGATGGGTTGGACATGATGATCTTGAAGGTCTCTTCCAACCTGGTCTGTTCTTTTCTATTCTATCCACACCTGACTTGCTCCAGAGCATGGAACTACATGAGATGCCTCAAAAGATTAAAGATTTGGTGGGAAAGGCAAATCTCAGATTATGCATTAATACATTTTGCTTTCCTCTTGGTCCTGAGCATTTACCATAATCAGTTATGGAATGCACATAAAGGTACAACCATTTTATTCATCTGGGAAAAAATATTAGAGAAAGCTTAAAGAGAAAAGACAGCAAAAGAAAATACAGGAGAAACACTGCAATGCAGAAGGGGGATGTATACTGGCATTACAAGATACAGTAGAGGAGAAACAGAACTGAGAACACAGAAGATAAGAAACAAAAGAAATGAGGAGGAAACACGTATGTGTTGGGTACCTGTGGCATGATTCAGGAGGAGTACAACAGCCAAGGACGAAAACCAGAACTTCTGTCCCCAGAAGTAGTCCCCTTCTTGCTCAGGATGTGGAAGGAAAAGTGAGAGGCAGCAATGAAGTAGGGAGGGGCAGAATTCACATGAGATAGGAAATCAGAGGAGATTTTGAGCAGAGCCCTGAATGCCTCAGATCTGCAACTCTTCTTCTCCTGTGAAGATGCCTGATGCCAGGGCTGGAGCACACAGAAAGCAACAACCAGCAGAAAGGACTTCTCTAACTCACCCGGCAGAATTTTGTACTGCTTAGGCACCTTTGATGCCTGAACATAGCTCTAGCCCCATTTTAGTTCCATATCAAATCTGCAATCTTAATAAAGCAGCTATGAATTTCAGTTTAGACAACACAAGCAAACAATTCCACAGAACTGAGATGGCCAAGCAAAGCAATTTAGAAGTTAGCAGAGAAAGCATCAAATAGGTTGTGATTCCAAGATATTAGGATTTCTGAACTCTGTCCTCTGTAACCTCAGACAAATAATGCTATTCATGTTCTCTGTGCCTCTGTCTCCTCATGATTATCTTTCATGGAGAGCATTTTGTCAAAGCTATGCATGAAAGAAGAGCACAAAGATTCCGAATAAAATCTCATCATTCAGACTGATATTAAAATGCATGGGGAAAAGGGATTAACATGACAGAAGCAAGGTTTTCAAGGTTGAAGCCACTAGGTAAAAATCGATGATGTTTAAAATAGAGCTAAGTGTAATGTATTTGATAGTATACAGACTCCAACAACTGTTCATGTCAGGATTCCTTTGAGCGACAGAAAATTTACAGCCCTACATATTTTCCTTTGGATAGCTCATTACTACTTCTGACATTCACAGAGTTTTATTTCTCTTTTGCACTGAAGAAGAAGCACCTGCATTTCTTCAGTCATTTATAATATTCAGCTCCTGCTTTTGAACTTGCCTTTGTCCCAGTTTCTTGTCATCACTGCTTAGTTATCAGCATGGGGAAGTAAGCAAGTAGCTTTCTCTCTTCCCTCAGGCAATACCATTGCTGCGCTTTGATTTGCGTCACAGAAACAAAAAAAGCAGAACAGCTGCAAACCTTAATTGCAGAAACCACATATGTGAAGCTGCAGTTCAGTTTCTCTGCTCTCTTCCAGCTAGAAAAATTATTAAAGGCCCAGTCCTGCTTACCCAAAAACATGCTTGCTGTGCCCTACATTAGAACAGCATACAATTTTCACATACAGTGAAATATGGAAAATAAAAAGCATCAACAGATTTAAATAGAATGAAGGCAAATCTATGAAACATGGAGTGGTTCACCTGAGTGCTTCCCACAGGTGTGCTCAGGCAGCAAAACCATCATTGCATGTTCCAGTTCTTCGACCCTCTCCTCTAAGAGGATGAATACGCACAGCAACTTCTGTTTGCTAAGGTGAGTTACTGTGGTGGGAAGGGTTGAGTGCCTTGATTGTCAGTGAGGCAGGCAGCACGTTTATGTTAATAGATACAAGATCAAAGAGTCACATTTGCAGCAAGAGGAAGACAACCAGGTTTGAAAACACATCCCAAGGTCCTAGGGACATCCTTCCCCAGATGTGAGCCACAAGTCTCTTTCACACGTATATGTCCTTCTTTACACATTCCTAAGTGCATTCTCACAACAAAAGCAAGACTGGTTTCCACTACATGGACATACATGGTTTCCACCATATGGACTGAGAAGCTTGTCTTGTTGGAAATTCCCAAACAGTGAAAGCTGTCACTGTGATCCAGCCTTTGCCAGGAAAACAATGACTATGGCCAGACCAATACTAATTTAGAGTGGAAAATACATGCATAAGTTTATCACCTGAAGCTTCTCTATATACTATGTTTTTCCCTAATAAAATATTTTCTTTTAGATATACATCCCTGTTGGTTTTGAATGCTTGCTTTGAGGCTTTTGTGAAGACATTTATCTGTTAACATACTGTCCAAATGATCAGATGGTCCCACAGGGTATTTTAAGATGCAATTTGTTTATTATGTAGTGTCTTGCAAAAAAGACAGTTTTATATTGAGAAGCACCATCATCTAATGAGAATAATCTTCTGCTTCTGAGGGGAAAAAAAAATCAACTCTGAAATGGGTAATGCATAAGTGAGAAGGTATTAATGTGAGTGAGGATAAGGGGGTCATGCTTATTCTTTAAGTAATACCAGCTGCTCATTTGATTAAACCTCAAAGCACATTTAAAATATATTTTCCATATAGAATAAAAAATGAATTGTAGAAAGCAGCCAACATCCTAAGAGGCCATCAACTGTAGTCATGAGCAACATATTGATTTATTACATTAGGAAGAAAGACTGCAGTACCTCAAAGAGCTAAAGGTAAATCTCTTCTAGACAGCATTGCAGTCTTGTTTAAAAATGTTTTGATGCTGCTGAAATTTGCATGTTATAAAACCACAGTTCCTACCTTAAAAAAAAACCCAACCACACACAAAAACATCCCTTTTGAAGCTCTGTTTCATTTTCTCAAAGAACAAACTTCCAGTAAAACTGAGGAAAACAAGCTACTAAGGTCTGCTTTTTCTGGAATTTTCATAACTATTTTCTTCCCATCACTTGTTTATACTGGATGAATATGCTTCAGGTTCTCATTTTTACTGTCTTGTTTTAAACAGGCTCAGCCCTCTTCTGGGGAGAGCTCAATTCTGCCATCAGTGCATGAGAGTCAGTCAGAAATACAGCTTTTTCCATATTCAAGGCCATTGTTTAAACATACCAAATAGCTCTGGTTCAAAGCATAGAGCTGTCCATTTTTATGAGCACTCATACTTGTGCCTCAAGATCAAGCTATTTACTCTAAGGGGCTACTATGACTTCTGCCCATGAACATGCTTTGCTCACAAATCTCCTCTCAGAATACAGGAAGCAACATCCCAACAGTAAAAAGGGAAAGATGAGGCAGAAACCTTTCTATCAGAGCTATTGTCACTTGTTTGCTGCCAGGTCTAGAATGTACTTTTGGTTTCACAGTTGATGACTTATTCTAATCAAGTTTATCATGGGAAGTTTTAAGAAACATGGAGGATAACAGTGTGTTCCACCTACAGTGAAAGTTCTGAAAGGCAAGAGGCCTGATGATGAGTTTTGTTCTACTGGTAAATACATATATAGGCTGTCTTTTGGGTTTGACTCGGATGATATTTTAAGTACTTTTAGAGGCAACCCCTGGCTAGACCAAACAGTCTCCTTTCCCCAAAACAGTAGCTCTATTTTATGGGCTCTGAAGCATCCTTCCTTTCCCTGTCTACCCTTCAAATGCAACTCAGTTCTGCTGATCTGCTGACTAGAGCTCTTTCCCACACCTTCAGGGACACTTGTTATTTCTGCACTGCCCATCTCCGCCTTTGACTACCAAAGCACTATCTCAGCAAGTAGTATCACCTAGACACTCCACCTCCTGGTCTGACATGGACAAAATAAAACTACTTGATGGTATCTCTAATCATCACAGATTATGGATAAGAGAGACCATTCAGGACCAGTTGGCCGTCCTGCAGAAAAAATGGGCCTGCTCTTAAACACAACTGGCAAGAAGAGGGAGGTAATGGAATAAGTTCACTCCTCCATGGGCAGTCAAAGTTTTTACACCAAGGATGAACCTGACTATGAAGTGTGCTGGATGAATTCCACATCTCTCTTTCAGATGAGTACCTAATGTACCTTGATTTCATTCAAGTTTAACAAAAGCATCGCAGAAGAACAAGGCGTGCATGCTGGAAAGGCACCAAATGGTGACATGTTTGTACTGCTGCTTGGCTAGAACAATACAGCATTTATCAAAAGTTAAACATTTACTCAAAACAGGGCTTCTGAACATTTTCTGTCACAGTGTAAATTGCTGTAATACAGCATGAAGTTCCATACAGAGGAGCACACACAATGAAAAGAGGTAAAACAACCCTGCTGACTTGACCTAACTGTTTGTTTGGTTTGGGGTGGTATTTTTGTGAGCATGGGGAGTGTTGGATAGGACTATTCCATGTTTGTTTTCAAGAAGATAATCAACTACAACAACATCTTTCCTCTTTGATTTCACCTTGATCTAACTTAGTCAAAAAAACCTCACCCCAACAACAACAACAAAACCCCAAAGATGGTACAACAACAAAGCAAGCAATTGACTTGGGCTTTGTTAACCTGTGGCACTGTTCCAGTTTCAGCATTCTTGTCTAGCAGCCTAAACAGAAAGGAAGAGCCAGAAAAAAAAAACCCTACACAGTCAAAACAATTGTTTGTACAGTACTTATCAGTACAGCTTCAACCAAATTATCCTGCTTCTAGATGACACGGAATTTGTCATAGGGTAGCAAACTGTGTCTTGGGCAACAACAACTTAAGGTCTTTGGATAGAAATCTCACGTCTCATTTTAGAAGGGCATGTGCTGGTTCCAAGGGAGGGTCATCAGGAAGCTCTGCCACACAAAATCTTACTGGCTTTCTTCTAGCATATACACTTTAAAGAGCAATATTGTTATAATGATGTCTTGTCAGCTGAGTGATGTTGGTATTGCTATAGCAAACTCTCAAGGAATTTAGTCTTGGCTTTACTTTAGACAATTCTTGGGACACATACACTACCAGCCTCCAAAGGCACAGGATTGGCCTGAAGTTTCTGGATAAATGGGTGTTACTTGCACAGTCCTTCTTACTACCACTGCTCCAATGTTTATGTATTTATACATGCACACACAAATATATATACAGAGATGAGTCATCTTAGGTTTCTCCAGTGAGAAAAATGACACAAAAGCCTCTCCCACCCTCAAATGGTACAACATGGCAGAGGAACAACAGTGAGATGAGCACAGAGCTGAAGGGTTTCTCCAGACATACTGACTGTCCTGCCCAATAGCCAATAGTGTCTTTCTCTCTTTGAATTGTCATCTGATGAAGACCAGAATTAATTAGTCCATCCACAGAACTCAAACAGCACAGAAATGGATTTAGACAGGCGCCACTGATGCATTTACATAATTACCTCATGTGCAAGGTCAAAATGTGCTGTACTAAATCCTCCATGTGTTGCAAACAGGCAATTTGTGCAGGACAAAAGCATGGGCCCCATTGTTTGGCTCACCTGTTATAGTAGCCTCATCAAGGCCTTCATTACAAAAACAGGATATGTGATTAGAGTGAAAAATAATATAAACTTCATCCTTTCCTAGCAGAACTGGAGGCCTGCTGGTGGCCCTGCTTTTCATTACATTCAACAGAACTGTGATGGTTTTGGTCAATTTTCTGTCACAATTAGCTGCTTTCAGAAAACACTAAAAATTTTAACTCCCTCCCATCCTTTGTGGTACGCTTCAGGACTCCAGGCTTTCACTGCCATTCAGCAGCCATTTCTCCTCTCAGGCCACCAGCTCTCCACCCCTCAATCCTTCTCACAGCAAGCACCGTGGTTTCATTTACATAGGGCTCATGTTTCTGCCATCTGCCCACCATATTGGTGGTAAGGTTGGAAAAAGCACAGAACAAAGTAGATCTTGTCTGCCTTTCCACCAGCCAACAGGAAGCCTGTACTGGTACCCAGCGGGATGTCTCTACATCAACAACGAGTCAGCAGTGTGTGAAGACTAAACCCAGCAAAAGATCTTCTCATTTCTAAAAATTAATTTAAACAGAGACTGTATCAAGAGCTGAAAAAAGGCCTATTGAAAATGAAGTAAAAAGAGCCAGGCCCAATGTTCAGATAGCAATTCCCAGTCCCTGACCAAGCTGGAGCAGCAGAGCTGTTCAGCCTACCCTTGGAAAGTCACAGACGCACACAGTCTGTGAGCCCAGATTTGCAGTGCTTTAATAAATGTTCTGTCTGATAGACTGTTTGTTCTTGGCTGGTGCAGTTGCATCATAGACCTGCTAATGGCATCACAGTGGAAGTTTTTGTCACAGTCATACTTTCCTGTTACAGCAGGCAGGAAGAAAAGACAGCTACTGGGAAGAAACCATAATTAAAAAGCAAATATGTTTGCGTGCACTGAATTAACACAGGCAAAAACTATGTCAAAAGAGGATGCAGAACATAAATATGGTTAAAAGCTTTTCCATAAATGGAAATTCTTTATCAGGGGTATGGTGGAGGCATTTGGTAATTATTATTTCCCCTTCAGTTTGAACTTCTGTAAGCAGCGAGGACTGAAGACACTAATTTCAGTCATTAAAGTCACTTGCTTCACACTACGAGTAGGCACTGAAGTGCTAAGGGGTGATATGTGTGGCTTTGGTGTAAAACAAAAATATCTGAACAGACTAGAAGGACATTTCCAAAATTAGACTTTATGTCAACAAAACCCAAGAATACCACCAGGTGCTCCATCACCCTATCAACCTGGAGTCATAGTATCATAGTATCAGCCAGGGTTGGAAGGGACCACAAGGATCATCTAGTTCCAATCCCCCCTGCCACGGGCAGGGACACCCCACACTAGATCAGGCTGGACAGAGCCTCATCCAGCCTGCTCTTAAACACCTCCAGGGACAGCGCCCCAACCACCTCCCTGGACAACCCATTCCAGGGCTTCACCACTCTCATGGGGAAGAACTTCCTCCTCACATCCAGTCTGAATCTCCCCACCTCCAGCTTCATTCCATGCCCCCTAGTCCTATCACTACCTGACATCCTAAGAAGTCCCTCCCCAGCCTTCTTGTAGGCTCCTTCAGATACTGGAAGGCCACAATTAGGTCACCTGGGAGCCTTCTCTTCTCCAGACTGAACAGCCCCAACTCCTTCAGTCTGTCCTCATAGGAGAGGTGCTCCAGCCCTCTGATCATCCTTGTGGCCCTTCTCTGGACATGTTCCAGCACCTCCATATCCCTCTTGTAATAGGGGCTCCAGAACTGGAGGCAGTACTCCAGGTGGGGTCTCACCAGAGCTGAGTAGAGGGGGAGAATCACCTCCCTTGACCTGCTGGCCACACTTCTCCTCATGCAGCCCAGGATGTGATTGGCTTTGCGGGCTGCAAGTCCACCTTCTTTTTCCAGTATGATGTGCCATGAAGCAGGAAAAAGCCCCAAATTGGATCCCAGATAACAGAGCATTTCTGAATAGGTGCTAGCAATCTGAAGATAAGCCCCAGCTGAATGTTTAGTAAACAGCTGCTGAAATAAAACACATGTATGACACAAACCAAACAAAATACAGGCACTGGTCCCATCTCAATGGGATTTACAGTCTACTGCATTACACAGCTCCTTCATCAGTTAGTAAAGAAACAAAAATGAGGTGTAATTGCAGACTGGAAAGATTTAATTGATTAAAAAAGAAAGGCATTTAAGAAGTACTAAAAGAAGAAATAAATCAGAGAATTAAACCAAATCTTGTAAATTTGGAGATTAAAATAAATTAACATGGTTTTAAAATTAAAAACATCCCAGATTAAAGCTCAGTCAGCTACACCATTAGTACATTCCTCCCAGACCAAATGGTCTGAGGAATTTAAACATTTGGCATCATATAAAATGTGCTATTCCTGGCAGGACTTCGAAACAGGGGAAGTGAAAGGGCCAGCAAGACAGGCAAAGCAACAGGGCCAGCCTCAAAGAGGTGGGGGAAGGGGCCACAGGGCTTCTCTGCCAGATTTTAATCACAGGCTGGCTGTTGTCTTTCACCACTAAGTAAAAGCACGTTATCTTAAACTCAGCATTCACCTCTCCAAGTTAGCCCCCTTGCTGCTCATTTGCTCTTTTCTCCTACATAAATAGCTAATCAGCTTCCAGTCATCTTTAACATGTTCAATAAGGAGCCCACAACATGACCCTCAGGATTACAGGTGCTAATAAACTACCTGTACCATGCATCCCTCTAGTACATGTCCTGGCTGCAGTTGCCATTTCAGCCCTCTGCTATTGGTCTAACTGGGTCGACAGTCAGTTACGAGCACCGCCACAGGCTATTTGCTGGTGTTAAGTATTCTATGTCCCAAACCCAGATCATCAGAGGGTTAACAAGATGTGCTAATCAGCCTGCCCTTTGATTGAACTACAGCTCTGGTACATGTTGCAATTTGTTGGAAATCCACAGCAAGTTCAGTCATGTAATGTTTCCTGGTGACAACATATAGATTTTGGGGGATTTTTTTTGTTCATTTAATTAAAAAGTATAAAAGCCATGAGTAGGCTGATACCCCTTTTATGGGGCTTAAAACATGAAGCAGCTTTGAACTACAAAATATTAGATCTTTTCCTTTTTCCATACTATGAAAAGTAGCTTTATGCACAAGATTATCTTCTATGAACTAAGCAGTTGGCCCTCCTCAGGTGTGTGGAAAGACTCAGGAGGCAGCTGTCACACACACCAGCAAAAAAGTAGAAGACAAAGAGAACTGAGAGACACAGAAAAAAAATAGGAAACTCCAAAAGACCAGAAGGGATTACACAGAAGGATTCTTATTTTTTTCCCCCCACAGGAAACACAAAACATTTGTTGGTTGGGCTTGATTTGTTTTGGTGCTCTGACAATTCATCACAAGCCAACTGCTTCTTCCAATTTTCAGAAAGGACTTCCACATCTTACAAAAGAAGTCAACTCACATCAAGTACATGAAAGAAATCCTTACTGGATTCCTGGGCGAATGGAAAAGAAAGACTATGAAGTTACTGTCACCTGTTCATACAAGCTACATGGCAGGGTGTGCCACGTGCCAGCTCCATCACACAACTTCAGTCAATTCTGTTCATTGCCATACATCGATCCTCATGCACCCAAATGCTTTAAAGTCAGCCTTCATGAGTTAGTGTTAGACATTGATCTGAGCCTCCCTAACAGAGGATCATTATACCTGTCACTCATTAAGAACTGGAGAGGTGAGAGTGTGACTCCAAAGCAATCATTTACTCCAGCCAAAGAGGAAGAAATGCTATACTGTGCTTGGGAATGGGATTGTCTACTTCTCTACAATGGATCAAGCTGCTGCCCAAAAAGGCCTGAAGGCTACTTCTCACTGAAGAGCAAGTTATGCCTAAGCTACTTGCAACTACTCCAAAATGTGTTCAAGAGTGCTGAGCCACCTCATGGCAGTAGCTCATGGTTGTCCTGGGTGCCTGGGTCCTGAGGCAAAAAAAATCAAGGCCTCAAATGGCCCTCTCCCCCATGCCTCTCTACTCCCTCCTCATTACCAAACCTGTGCGACACAGCTAAAATTCGTCTTGCCAGCTCCAGGCCCCCACCAAGGCTGCTCAAGGGCTCACTCCCTGCAATCACACAGATAAGGGGGCAGCATCAGGAAGGAGAGGGAGGGGCAGAAATTGACTCTGCAGGCAGTTCTATAGACATTATGGGAATTAAATAACAAAAATTACACTTTCCAGTCCACCTCTTGAACCTATCTGGCCTCTGGAGGTCTGTAACTTTATGGTTTTTAAAGGCATCTGGTCTCAAACTATGGCAGTGATAGATCACAGGGATCATTGTTTCTGTAGCTTTACTGAAGATGATCATCCATCTGATGCCTCCACAGTCCTTTCTCTTCTATACATGTAAGGAGATGTCAAACTATGTCATGGATTAGTATAAACTACATTGCAAGGGATCAGGGAAAGAGACACAGATTTGTTATGGCAAGACTCTTTAGATAAAAATATATAAAATGTAGCAAAACATGTTGGTAGAAATACCTGTATGATCAATTTCAAGAAAAAAAACAACCAAACCAAACAAAACAAACAAAAAAACCCCACAACATTTTGCCTTAAAAATGGCTTTGTTACTTTTTAAACAGTGATTCTCAATTATTTTCAGACTATGCTTTAAGGTTCATCAACTGGTGCGTGGGGTCTCTTTGGTTTTGAAAAGGCCCTTTAGCACTGGAATAGTAACTTAATGATGCAATGTGTTTTACATGGTAGCACTAGATGACAATGCAAGCATCACACTGTGTGGCATGCTAGGAAGTCAGCCAACTGTATTCCCTCCACCCGAAGAGTCCAACTAGTTGTCAGAACTCCTATTTTTTTTTCCCTAGTTGTTATGAAAGAAGTTGAGATACACTTTGTCCAGCTCTAACATGTTTATGATTTAATTGACAAAAGGAAAGCAATTCTTTCTTTAAACAGTTTCCAGCTTCAGGAGTCTCAGGTTACAGGAGTGATGCCAAATAAGGAACACACGACCATCAGTACTGAAGTGTAAGAGAGCATATGTTCTCCTCTCCTGTATGTGTTACTATACATGATGCATAAGCACAGCTTGGCCACATTTATCTTGCACTTAAACTCCCATTACTGAAGTACAGATTAGATGAAGTTAATAAAAAAAAAAACAAAACCCACAAACCCTTCTAATGAAGCTTGCTGAGTAAAGCATACTACAGCTATATAACAGCAACAGAAACATTTACCAAAATGCACTCAGTCCACCGTGTTGGCTGAACAGGTTAACTGTTAAAGAGAGCAGAGGAGTGCACTAGCATCTCACTGTTATGCTGCAGTCCCTGGAAGTTTGATAGGCTGAAGTGGATCTACTCAGTTCAAAGAGCTGTTCCAAAAAAAGACAGAGCCATTTTCAGATGTACTGTAGGCTTGTTCTTTTTCCTCTGCAGCATCAAATGCTACTGACTACAGCTGGAAAAGCAATACAGAATGGGATCAAGCCCTGGCTTCTACCAGAACAAACCTACTTACGAGAAGTTATTAAGAAAAAATCTTACCCATTTCACCCTCAAGAACACTTAGTGACTCTCACAGAAATATTTACAGTCAGTGTAGCTCTGACCCTGAATGCTAAAGCCAGCAATTAAGTCCTGCCTTTTCTACATAGATTACAATACCACAGCATAATACAGGAGCCAGTATAGAAATAAGAAGCAACTACTCTTGAAGCACCCTCAATTTTTAATCACTTCCATCTTCAGGGCAAGGACAGGAAGGAAGGACAGAAGGAAGGAGGAAGGACAGAAGGAAGGAGGAAGGACAGAAGGAAGGAGGAAGGACAGAAGGAAGGAGGAAGGACAGAAGGAAGGAGGAAGGACAGAAGGAAGGAGGAAGGACAGAAGGAAGGAGGAAGGACAGAAGGAAGGAGGAAGGACAGAAGGAAGGAGGAAGGACAGAAGGAAGGAGGAAGGACAGAAGGAAGGAGGAAGGACAGAAGGAAGGAGGAAGGACAGAAGGAAGGAGGAAGGACAGAGGGAAGGAAGCAATTGTTTCATTTGGCATTGTCTTGTACCAGAATATTTACCAAACAGCTCCTACAGAAGAGCTTTTCATGGTGATTCATTTTATTGCATCAAAGCCCCAACATACTGCCCCTGTAGATATTTGAACTACATATGAGTCATGAAACTCCTGAACGTGGAGTTGGGGGAGCAGGGGGGAGAAAACAAACAAACAAAAAGAATATGTTATTATTACTTGAGGGGGCTGAAAAACAAGAATACATGAATAAATAATGTGCAAGTAAACAAAGTCCTTGTCTTGTCAAGTACAGCTGTTCTACAGCATTTAAAAACTCTCTAGTTACATAGTTAGGGCTATTTCCCCAAGGAGAGAAGTACACTGTGTTGCACAATATGGGAATATGTACACATAGGGAATACACACTGACTTATTAGCAGTGGGAAAATAAAATGATAAAATAACCTAGCGATCTACAACAATTCTAAGCAAACAACCAACCTAATGCTGTCAGAGAGTTGGCAAAGATGAATACGCTGGAGTCAGGATTCTTACAATGGCAACATTTGACTCACCGTGTCAGACATCTACCTATGCATAACAAATGTTACCTCTTTGAAGCAGTTACAGACTCCTAGAAACTGCAGACTGAGTAAATCATTGTCCTTGCTCAATGTAAAACAGAGAACAAGCTGTTCCGCTCTACTCTGAATTTCTCATCCATGTTCAGCATGTGCGTTGACTTTGTGTACGTGTCATCTGTTGACCTATCCATTCCTGCGGAGATCTGAAGATGAGAAGTTAAATAACAATTACTCTAGAATTAAAACACGTCCAGCAAAGCCAGTATGCAGGAAATGGATGAAGTAGAGCACCCTGATGGAGCAGAACCCTTACGTGGGCCAGGGGGTTGTTCAATTTAAACATTGTATCAGAGAGCAGCATTTTTCATTTAACTCAGAGTAATCCATAGGCAGTGGAGCTCTCCGTTTTCTCAGCACGATAACAACCAACCAAAACTCCAGCAAACTAAGTGGGAAGTAATCTTTTCCAGCACACATGATAGCACAAGATACTGGCATTTGTTTGCCACCTCTGAAGATGGGCATATACAAGCATGTAGCTAAAGGCATAATCTTCTGAGACCCATGACATCATCTCAACTTGATGCAGTGCAGTATACAGCTAGTTCAAATACCGAGAACAAACACAGCTGAAGAGTGAGCCAGGGGTCATTTGTTCAGTCAGAGAAAAGTCATATTGCTTCTGACAGAAAAAAAACAGCTTAGATTTATCCATGTAGCAGTGTGGACATATATTTCTTTAGCACTATGTAAGTACCATAAACAACTATCTTACTCCTGTGTTTAGTTCCTTCAGGTTTTTTTCATCACCCGAGTCATCTCATCTGTTGCAAGACTGGGTTTCTGCCTCATGTTTACAGCTGATCCCAGCGTGACGACTTCATTCTGAAAATGAAAAATCCCTGCTTTCCAGTTCAAGAAAGCAAACCATTAGTCAGAGCAATCTCCTGGCAGTAAGAAACCTCTGATTGAGTCTTTACTCCACCCAATTCAAAGGTCAGAGAGTAGTTTTCCATCCTACATTACTCTGTACTATGCAGACCAGGAAGCTGAACCAAGTCTTCCACATCTCAAGCCAGTTACTTAACTGCCTACCACACATCTGCATACTCACGTGCTCAAACTTTCTCTCTGCATTTCTTCAGAACTCTCTCTTCCAAACATATTACCCCCAAAACACATCGTCAAAACTGATGAGTCTTGCAAAAGACCCTGGCTCCAAAAAGAAAAAGCACTTCAACAAAATCTCAAATCCAAGTTCTCTGAGTAACATTAGTAGAGTCAGCAAATGCCAAAATAACAAAACCTAAGTGTACTGGCAGAGTAAAACTAGTAATGCAAGGCCATGAGCTAATTAGGATAGGAAACAGACTTCTGTGGTATTAAGTGAGCATTGCACAATGCTTCTGAGGTTTCAGGTGATAGATAGATCACTAACCTTCACTGTTTCACTGCCATGCACCTATAGCAAAAGCTATGCACATAATAAAGTTGCTCTCACATTTTCAGGAGTTTATAAAACAAAACAAAACAACACAATCAAAACTTGTCAGGCAAAAAAGGTTTCTGTTTAGGAAGCCATTTTTCTCTCATTGACTGGGGGGGGGGGGGAGGGGGGGGAAGACTCAGAAGCCACATTCCTACTTCTTTGCCTTCTTGAATGAATCCATTATGAGGCTGAAAAGGAGATATAATTAAATCAGTTCCACTTACTAACCAAACCCTACCTGTTTCTTTGCCAGCGACACCATTCCTTCTCATTCCCAAAGGAGTGTTGGGAGGAGGGAGAGAAAAAGAGCAAAACTAGATTTTAAGAGCAGGAAAGCAGAGGTTGCTTTTACTTCTTGCTACTCAATGAACGGCAGGATGGGGGGGGGGGGCAGCGGAATGCCAAGGCACCACTGCTACCACTCCTCGTGAGGATGCAGGATATCACATGCAGAACTCCTGGATACTAAAAATGCATAAATAGTCTAAAAGGGCTTCAGCTGAATTGTACTTTCACAGCAAAAGCTGGACCACTTCCAAGAAGAACCATGAAACTGAGACTTTCTGTATATCGCAGACATTAAAATATGCAGTAAGTCAGATGGCTGCAAGGAAACCCTGTCCTGGGTAGCCCCTGCTAAACCTCATAACCATCTTGTTTCTCCTCAACTGTTGTATGAGGGGAGAAAAATTATTACCCTCTGAAAATTAAGAATCAACTTCTTTAAACAGATGAGTCAGCAGATGTAAACTTCAGCAAAGCTAATTCCCCAAGCTGCTGACATCACCACACACATACGAAGACCACCTAGGAATTACTGCAAGCGTGCTGCCATCCTGAAAAACAGGGGATAAAGCAGAACAGTCTGTGATGGTAGGTGACGTTCTACAGTCAGAAGCAGAGCCTCTGGTCACCTCAAATATTCTGAGTACTACAGTTTTGTTCCTCAGACGTTTTGATGTAACATAAGCTCACGTCTAGTTGCTTTTGATAACATGCTTGGCCTTCCTCCTGTGCCCTGAACAGACAAAATGGGTCCTAGCACTGTTTGGGACTCTGCAGTAGCTGCTGAGATCAAAGGGGATCCCACTTATGCAGAGGCACAAGTCCCTGCAGCCCAGAAGTCCACCACTGCTCAGAGAGACACAGTTGGCAACAGCCTTTGCCAACTGCTTTGAGGTGGTTCAGGTACTGCTAGCGACTGGCAGCTGGGGAACCTTAACTATCAAATTACATGACCCTCAATGTGAATTATAGCAGTGAACTAAACCAGCACTGTAGTCAACCAGTTGGATTAGGAAAAGAAGGAACACACAACATTCTTGATACGCTCACTGTAGATAACATTAAAAACACGCCATTACATTGTGCCTCACACCACAAAACAAAATGCCACTATTAAAATGATTTGCTGATAAAACACCTAGGGTGCAATTTGGGCCCAACAGGAGGTGCCCATGTAGGCCTGTTGCCAGGCCCAGACAGAGCTGTGAGGCCATGTCCCACCCGACCACAAAGTGACCCAGAGCAGCATCAGGCCATGACACTGCTTCCCACCACTTGGTTCTGCCCCAAGCTGCACTTATGCAGGAGGAGAGGGAAATTCTTCACAGAAAGAATGATTGGCTATTGAAATAGGCTGCCCAGGGAGGTGGTGGAGTCATCATCACTGGAAGTGTTTAAAAAGAGTCTGGATGAGGCACTTAGCACCATGGTTTAGTTGATCAGATGGTGTTGGGTGATAGGCTGAACTTCATGATCTCAAAGGTCTTTTCTGACCTGGTTAATTCTGTATTCTGCATTCTGTAAATCCAGGGTCACCCATTCCTGAACCTCTGTGTGCTGCTTGATCTTCATAAAGCTCAAGAGTTGCCCAGTCTGATAATAAATCACGCTGCCATCTCTCTCCTGACATTACAATGTAGGTTCACATTCACTACTGGACACATACTATGCCGCAGCAGGATGCCAATTCTCATGAACAAAAGATCCAGTGAGTTAAAAAGAAAAATAAATCTCAGCTGCTAATAGATCTCAGCTGCTAATAGAAGTGACTTTTCAGTCTAAATAGCTGCAACATTTCTTAGGAATTTATTTATTTTAAGATTGGAATAATTCCGACCTAGAGGAGCCCTGTTATGCCAAGCACAGTAAGCTAAATCCACAGCCACATTTGAAATAGGCATCTGGCTTACTAACAAAAGATTTTGCATTTTGCTCTCCACCTACATGTCAGTATGAGAGAAAATCTCACCATGGCAATGCCCAGAGCCTTAACAAATTTCTTTGACAAAACTTAATACCACCTTATAGGCACAGAAAACAACATCTGTAATATGCACAGGATGGATAAACTCAGAAAAGATCTCAGCAAACTCTTCTTTACTTTTTCTTCAATTTCTTTAATGAAGGGGAGAAAAAGTGGATGAAGAAGCTTCTCACTCTCTGTTTTGCAGATTAAGATGACTGACAAACGAACAGTCAACTTGCCAAAAATGCAAAGAATTAACATAGTAAAAGGAAACAGAGATACTGAATGCATTACAGATTGCCTCTAACTTTCTAATGCAAAGAGCTGTGTTGAACCATGAAAAGCAGAGAGCAAATCTGACTTGAAAACAGATCAGTCTGCACTTTACTGCAAGCAATAAATAGAAGAAAGGGATTTGGGTTGGTTTTGGTTTGTTGGGTTTTTTTAAAACCATTTTTCCCACCTGCCATCAAACTATCTGCCTTTGATTACTTGTACCTTTTAGAACAAATACACTATTAACCACTTTCCTAATAAGCATTTGGTACTTCCCCAGTAAATTTAGCCAGTTTATATTTGAAGTGCCTGTGCAACACATGCATTGCCAGCCTGAGATAAAAGCTCATCCCTAGTGAGAGCACAAATCAGAAGATTCAGCACGGATGATTACAGACTCTTAATAAAGGTTAAAACAATTTCAAAGCCTGTGGTGTTCTAGGTCAAGACACTGATCGTTGTGGTTATATGGGAATGTGCTACACCAGCAGGGCTGTGTCGAATGATCTATGCTGTATTTAACCCCACATCACATTAACAGGTGCTGTTAGTTCCTTCAGTTTTTCAAATAAATACGTATGAGCTTTCACAAAATCTCCAGTAAACCGGTGTGGTCAAAACTAAGAACATGAGTTTAGGTTTTTACTAACACATAAAATCCTAGTTCCCTCTTCTTGATGCACTTTTGCTCACTGTCCTGCCAGGGGGGATGAAAAAGGATGAGGAAACACAGTTACCTAACGCGATTTTGGACAGAGAGCCTCTGTTAGGATGTAAGAACCAGGGAGTGTTTTTCAAATGTTGCAGGCTACCAGGTCAGCTGATGGGAGGCAGGGCAAGATTCGCACTGAATGTCAGTGTCACTTCTGAGCTGTCACATGGCATACCGGCGAGATAAACATTGCACATGTGAAATAATTGTCAGTTACTTCAGGCTGTCAAACATTTCAATAGAACATTGTCATCTCAGTAGCAGACAAGCAAAATAACTGTGTTTATGCAAGTCTACATTCATCCAAAACACACCTCATGAAATCCCAGGCACTTAAGAGGGGCTGGAGGAAGGGCAGATAGAAAGCACCCTCCATTTGCCCTTGCCACACGCTGGAAGTTCACAAGGAAGCCCTCAATGCCACCTTTTGTGACATTTGTGCAGTGTACCTGCCTAATACTGCTAAAGGGATACAGAGCTGTAAACCACAGTAGCACAAAACAGCTGTGCCTTTAAAGCCTTGTTATTTCAGCTGGCAACGGCAAAGTGAAACTCAAAGAGAAATACCCTAGCGCATACAGAGCCTCAGCTCTGGGAAAATGCTAGGCAGAGCCCATGTGTTGGTTATGGGATGGAGAAGATTCAAAGCCTACCATAGAAACAAAGCTGGTGCCAGTGTGGCACTACTCAATTAGTTTGTAACATGGACATCTCGGGCACTTAAGTGGGTCTAGATCCCTTCTGGGGACGCCGGTCAGTTTTATTCTCCCAGGGCAACAGTACAACCTGCATGGTTGAAGCTTACAGCTTACACAAGGATTGCTGCTGTTCCTGTTAAGGACTATAACTGGCTCCTTTGAGACACCTCCCTTGATCTCCTCACCATGGGGAAAAGCATGTGTTCAGAGGCTTTGTTAATGCCACCCAAGGCTGTAGGGAAACAAGCTCCGGAGTTACATCGGGCTCATCAGGAACAGGTGTCCACTGATGGTGCAATGCCACCCACTAATAGAAGAGACATGAGCGAGCTCTTCCCCGACCCTCAGAGAAAGAATCCTAGAAACTGCTTATCATGCCAGATTCACCACCTCCATCCATTTTAGCTGCTTTATCTGTAGTGTTGGGACTATCAATGCTTAGAGAGAAAAATACATGTAAGGCCTCACACATTTCTCCAAAAGGTACAGTTCTTCTCTTCAAATAGTTCAATCATGACAAACCCATACAGATGCAATTCTCCTGGTGTAAAAGATGCTTACCACAAATGCACTTACTAACAGCAGTTTAAACACCACTGATATTATTACATCTACATTAGGTAAATGCATTGCTAATAGAGGAGTCATTAATCTATAAAGAGAGAACTATAGCAAGTGAGACACACAGTCATAAGCTGAGACCTTTCTGGTCTATACCTAAATTCATCCACCATCAAAGGGACAATGTTTTTCATGTCTCTGTCATCTGCTTGTAGTACACTGCACAGTCCTCAAGGCAGGGACTACTAACCACCATGAGTAGCTCACCATCACTGGAGGTGTTTAGGAAGAGATTGGATGGGGCACTTGGTGCCCTGGTTTAGTCGACCAGAATAGAATAAACCAGGTTGGAAGAGACTTTCAAGATCATCGCATCCAACCTATCAACTAATCCAATCCACCTAATCGACTAAATCGTGCAGCCAAGCACCCTTTCATGTCTCCTCCTGAACACCTCCAATGATGGTGACTCCACCACCTCCCCAGGTAGCCCATTCCAATGGGCAATCACTCTCTCTGTGTAGAATTTCTTCCTAACCTCCAGCCTAAACCTCCCCTGGTGCAGCCTGAGACTGTGTCCTCTTGTTCTGGTGCTGGTTGCCTGGAAGAAGAGATCAACATCTGCCTGTCTACAACCTCCCTTAAGGTAGTTGTAGAGATCAATAAGGTGGTGTTGGATGATAGGTTGGACTCTATGATCTCAAAGGTCTTTTGCAACCTGGTTAATTCTATTCTATTCTAAATCCTGACGCATGTTGTCTTGACCTGAGCTTGTAACCCCAGAGTTTTTCTGGTTATATTACTATTTTGTGAGTACCATGAGCAAGTAGGTTAAGAAAATGGTGATGCCACAGAAACCAAAGGGGAAGTCTGAGGTTGAGAACAATGAAATCCATCAAACAAAGACTTCTGGAAGGGCAAGAGCTGCCTCCTCTCAGTACTCTAACATCTAAACCCTTAGAACTACTAAGAAGGAAATATTTTTGTGATTGAGAATACGGAAAACAAAATTATTTATGTTAAAAAAATAAGCCAGCCTTTGTTTCTGGAGGCCTGATTCTCATTAATGTAATATTTCTGTTAACTGCCTTGCCTACGCAAGGCATCTGCAGAAAGTTTTTATTCTTAACTTAATAGTGAAAATCTAATACAGGTTCTATTTGAATTTTCCTATTAAACTGACGTCAATGGCAGTCTGAGAATCAGATTGTTACAACCCAGACTATGAAACAAACATTCAAGTCAGATGCTATAAATGTAGTCATTGCACACTGGCTAAGTGTGTTTTAACATTTTTAATCAGGTGTCTGGCTAGAGCCAAGATACACTTGGCATAGAGAGGAGGGAAAAAGAATATAAAAATGTAGGCACTTTTACTTGGAAAGCCAATTATAATGTATTTCCAGAAAGACTGCAAAAAAAATGTGGAATACACACAGAAAATTGCACTTGTGCAAGTGTTAAGTACAAATACTGGAGCATGGTCAAGTCACTAGAGCTTGTTGTCTTGAATCAGCACCTGCCACACAAACTGAAGGTGAGAAGTTCATCCTTCTTTAAGACAGGCCTGAAACATTTTGAAAGACAGGTTGGACTTGATCTTTGAGGTCTTTTACAACCTTATTGATTCTATGATTCTAGGGCCTGTAGATAGGGGTGGCGGGGCTGGGGCAGGGTTTGGAGCGTGGCACTGTGGGGAGAGGCTGAGGGAGCTGGGGTTGCTTGGCCTGGAGAAGAGGAGGCTCAGGTGAGATCTTGCTGTCTGCAGCTCCCTGGGGGGAGGTTGTGGCCAGGTGGGGGTCAGTCTCTTCTCCCAGGCAACCAGTGCCCCAGCAGAAGGACATGGTCTCAAGCTGTGCCGGGGGAGGTTTGAGCTAGATGTGAGGAGGAAGTTCTTCATAGGAGGAGAGACTGGCCACTGGAGTGTGCTGCCCAGGGAGGTGGTGGAGTCGCCATCGCTGGAGGTGTTTGGGAGGAGACTGGATGGGGCACTTGGTGCCATGGTTTGGTTGCTCAGATGGTGTTGGGTGATGGGTTGGACTCGATGATCCCAGAGGTCTTTTCCAACCTGGTTAATTCTATTCTATTCTATGAAGTTATCTTCCCTGTAAGGTTACCTCCCCAGCAACATGTAGAGAGAATGAGGAGATCCTATGGCAGTGTTGGAAAAACAGAAGAAACAAGACAAGGAAGAAGTGTATGTAGGAAAAGGAGTTTTTGGTTGGAGAACAGGAGAGTTTCTCAAGAACAAGATTAGAGGAAATCTGAAAATTCCACAATGGATTTCTTTTAAATGAACAATGGCATCCTCTACCCCATCAAAATCTTTATGCATTTTGGAAGTAACTCACCCTCCCTCAAGGTTTCAGATTTGTATAGAGACCAGCATAAAATCAGATAAAATAGATAAATCATTAAGCAGTAAGAAAACTGTGCTAGAAGAAAGATGGCTGGGATGCCCTTCTTGGCCTCTTCCATGTCAATCTCTAGAAATCTACTTATATTGGCTTGGGATCCCTGCAGAGGTACCTGCATCAAGGGTGCTACAGAGCTTTCCATCAAAACAGGCATGCTAGAGTGCACCAAAAAGCACAACACTCTAGTAAGCACTGATCCCTTCTCTTGCCAAAAGCCATGATAAGATCAAAGAGAGCTTAGAAAAGTAAACAAGAAGTTAACACACATACACAGGGCAGTATTACTTGCTATTGTTCACTGCTACCAGACAGGGCCTGAACCCTTGTCAAATTTCATAGAATCACAGAATCAATAAGGTGGGAAAAGACGTCAAAGATCATCAAGTCCAACCTGTCTTTCAAAATGTTTCAGGCCTGTGTTAAAGAAGGATGAATCAGAGGGGAAACCCCCCAGTTTCATGTGCTTGTTCCTGCAGAGGTGGATGACATGGTCCCATTTTCAACTCAAACAGAAAGGAAAAGCATTGGAGCTTTGTGCTAATTATGAAATTACTTTGAGTATTACCTGAATCACAGATTCTTTTATTAACTAGAAAACCTACTGGGCAAACGCTTTCTCCTCGTCCAACCCACAAGGTAATTCTAGGGCCTGCAATAACGAGCTCTGAAATCAAACAACTTTTTAGATTAAAACCCATACCAAAACTAAACTGCTTTTGAAAAAGAAGAGAAATTACAGTTCACAGAACTTCAAACTGATTCCTATTTGTTGCTAAAGGGACTGTGAGTTACATATGCATGGTAGAAAAATGAATTTGTCCTTTGAAATATTTTTTCAAGACTTCTAGCCATACTAAACATCTTAAGCTGGATGTTAGACTAAGGAGGAATGCAACACTGAAGGGAAAAGTGGCTCTGTGACCCACAGAGTATGATCAAGGAATGGCAATGCCAACACAGGCACAGGTTACCTGCTGCACACATGATCTCTGTCTGGGAATTAGGGACACACTGTGACATGGAGAAGAGGAGGCTCAGGGCAGACCTTATTGCTGTCTACAACTACCTGAAGGGTGGTTGTAGCCAGGAGGGGGTTGGTCTCTTCTCCCAGGCAACCAGCACCAGAACAAGAGGACACAGTCTCAAGCTGCACCAGGGGAAGTTTAGGCTTGAGGTGAGGAGAAAGTTCTTCACAGAGAGAGCTGTTAGCCATTGGAATGTGCTGCCCAGGGAGGTGGTGGAATCACCATCCCTGGAGGTGTTCAAGAGGGGATTGGACGTGGCACTTGGTGCTATGCTCTAGTAGTCATGAGGTCTTGGGTGACAGGTTGGATTTCATGATCTTTGAGGTCTCTTCCAACCTTGTTGATTCTATGGCACTGAAAATTGGAGTGATGCCAATACTGTACTAGAGGATGAAGGTGCTGAAGACCCCAACCCATCCCTCTCCCTTATAAACCCACATCTGTAAAATGCAAAGTACCAACATTGAGAAGAAATTTATTTAGTCCACACAAAAAATTAAAAGTATTCTACTTCCTTCCAGGCAATCACCTGGTGAGACACCAAATTCAATACTCATCACAGCAGACGAGAACACAGACTCGTGGTTATGCCTATGGACATTTGCTTTGTGCACAGCACCAGGTTTCCTGTGCAAGGCTGGAAAGATCCCGAGTATGATTTATACTATATTGTTACACCACTGTCTAGACACGATTAGCTAGCTCAGGAACTGATAACAGCAAGCTCATGACAATAGAAGCTGAACAGAAGCTGAAGTATCTTGCCAGCACTGCTCAGTTGGCATACCTCTCCGGGACCAATCCTCCCTTGCATACAACCTTCTCAGCACACTGGTCTCCTACTCCCAAGCCGCTCAGCGTGAGGAAAATACAAACTGCACTTTTGGAAGCTGTGATGCAGCTTCCACAAACTTCCTTGTATCAGCTATGGGAATTTAGAGCCCTTTTGTGACACTCTGCTCAGCTGCAATGGGGAAAGGGCTGTGCTAGTTATGGCTCCAGCTAGCAAACTTAATCGAGGCTGGAGCTCACTCTGCAGTCATCGGATCAGCACACCAGCAAAGCACCAGGTGCCTACTTCAGGTTCTTGGAAAGGATTTGATGGCTTACTCTTGCCATGCCATTGCCTAGCCAAGAGACAGTTCACTTTGGCAGAACACTGCAGAACAAGCAACAGCACCAAGACAACTTCCATGGCTGGCATACATGTAGCTACACCTGGGCTTCTGTCGATGAAATTATGCTGGTAACAGTGGAGTTGGGGGGGGGGGGGGGAGAAATTGCTTCCTGACCAACCCAAACAGACCAGCAAAATCACTAAGCATAGGGTCAGGCCTCTGAAGAAACCACACTGAA
Organism: Melanerpes formicivorus; assembly: GCF_026170545.1. Classification (NCBI taxonomy): domain Eukaryota; kingdom Metazoa; phylum Chordata; class Aves; order Piciformes; family Picidae; genus Melanerpes; species Melanerpes formicivorus. The sequence goes on along the minus strand of NW_027142360.1, from coordinate 7,413,553 downwards.
ATTTCTGGCAGGCGTTGCTATAGTGGAAATTTCAATCACAATAACCTGCAGTAATTACATGGACCACGGAAGGACTTCTGCCCTCAGGGAAGGGATAAAAAGAATAATATTTCCTTCAATGAGCTGGAGCACATCCAGCATCAGCACAACTGTGCAGGACTGGGTGTAGTGGTATCAACATCTCATGCGACAGCCCCTGGCAAGGAAACCAGATACAGAAGTGTGGGAAATCTGAGTGCTTTTTATTTTCTCTTCAGTCACGTAGCTTTTCCTTGATATCTGAAGCTACTAGTCCAAGGCAAGGAAAACAAGTCAGCACAGCTGACTTGGAAGTCAGCCAGTGTGTATTACTGCATGGAGACCTAGGTGTGAAGCCCAATGGCAAGTCTGGAGTGTTCCTGGAGAATCTTTTATCTGTTGTTCTTCTTTCCTGCAGCAAGCTCATTTAAAAATTCATTTCTTCAATAGCAGGTCCTGGAGCAAGTCTGGACAGCCAAGGACAGCTCTCAAAGGAAATAAGGGTCTCCTCTCCATCTATTCTGCTTTCATTATAGCTTTCTACTGAAAAAAACCCCAAAACCTAACAACCCCAAACCCATCAGCCTGCTAGAGAGGCAGCACCTCCAGCATTACCACTGTGGGTTCACAAAGACATTCTACAATTCCCGACCTAGAAATTCCTTAACATAGATTACTGGGCATCAGGGAATCCTGGACAGATTAAAGCATGAACTTGAAGTCAGCAAAAAAGGATACCCTACAGCTCAGGAATCAACAAAATGGAGTTGCTCACATTTCATAGAGGACACCAAACAGAGCAGATCTGCATGGGGGAACATGCTTCCAAGAACAGCCAAGTGTCATGGCCAGCATTATTCTTGTGTGTGAGCTCACAGGCACAGAGATCACCAGCCACTCTGAACTAACATCCACTTTTTCTGTCTGTTTATAAGAGGCAAGAACAGAATGCTTTTATACTAGTAAGAACTAAGAGAGTTAATGAAATCTTCCACTGCATTGCAGCACACAAAGCTGGTGTCTTGTCATTAGATACTTAAGATACTCAAAAATAAAGCAATCTTTATTAGCAGGAGCACAGCCAGAAACCTGCATGTTGTCTTTGCTGTTTATCTACCACTGTGATTTCAATACCTCAATGGCATCTTGTTTCTGAAGTACACAACTCAGAATTTACAGGTCATACAGTAAAGGAAGAAGGGTAAAAACCAGAAGACATTTATTTACCACTTTGCATTTTGCAAACCCCATTTATTCCTAACACAGTATTCACATTTGGTCAGCTACTGTACATGTGTGGGAAACTTCTGACAACAGTGTTTTTGGCTACGGCAGTATAAACGCACAGCCAGGATCTTTGCTGAACAGAAATATGCATGAGCTCCACAAGAAAGGTTAACACAAAGCCAGGAGAGAAAACCTTCTACCTAGTGGTAACAGCAGCAGCATAAAACTGAAGCAAGTAACTTTGGCAATCAGTATCACATTCTCATTCCTCTCTAGAAGCCTGCAACATAGCTTTCCTCTACAGAAGAGAGGAGAAAATGATGGCAGATCTCTAAGGAGCAAAAAGCTGTTCTGTTGTTACCCTCTCATTCTTCCCATTTGTCAAAAGCACCAAAGTATGTTCAACAGCCAGAGACAGAAGGACCTTTCACAGAGCTAACCTCATAGATCTAGATGAAGCATGCTAAGCGAAAGTTGAAATAACAGATGTAAAAACCTGCAACACCATTGGTAATCAAGTATGACAAGACCACTGCAGCAGGCTTGACCCTGACAAGACTTTTCTTCGTGTGGGACAACGTATAGCAGCACAGAAAGGGGGGCAGGGAGGACAAAAGGAAGGAGAGTAACATCCACAAGGCAACCTAGCAAAGCAGGTTAGCTCTATGGGGCCTTTGCCACTCTTTCCTTGGGAAAAACTGGGGGCTCAGTCTGTAAGCTCACAAATGCCATAGCCACCAGTAATGAGGGATCTCTGAATACCTTCTCCAGTGTCAGCACACATTTTCTTCTTCCTTCTGCTTATAGATTACTACTGGGACAATTCCCAAAACTACCCAATTATTCTTCCAAGTTCACTTGCAAATATGTCTGTGCTTTGACTCTTTGCTTTAGAAACACAAAAGCAATAAACCCAAGTTCCATTCTCAGCTAAAATGCCAATTGCAACACACAAGTCAAAGTTCCAGAAGTGACCTTAGTTCCTGCGGCTTGGTGGCACACACAAGACTTCCCTACCCACCTCCTCCAGGAGATTATAAAAGCAATAGTTTCCACCTGGAAAGAATATGTTGTTTTGCCAAGGGCAACACTATACTCTAGAAACCCAAAACTTCATCACGAAAGGGGACATTAAAAGCCACCTGAAAAATGTATCAGGGAGCACAAGTTCTACTGCACTACAAAACTAAACATAACTAACTGCAAATGTGTGCTTGACAGGGACATAAACACCATTGACAGTACCTCTGTCTCTCCAGCTGCTGTACTTGCATGATTCAATGTATGCAAGTCCAGCAGCTGCAAGCAACTTAGCTCACAGGGCCAAGAAACAAAATTTCTATTTTCATCACCATTTTATCTGCCCAGGTGTAAGAACTGTAGAGAATAAGAACCTCACATTACAAAGTTATGACTATAAATAAACACCTAAGGCTTTTTACTGAAAACCTCCAGCACATCAAAACAACAGCAGGAAGAGCAAAAGCAAAGAATATGTGGTAGGCTGTGTTCTCACATCCATCTATCCATCCCAGTTTTCATGTATTAAAAAGATTCTATTTTACCGTGTCCAGCTCTGGGCTCCTCAATTTAAGGATATTGAGACACTTGAACGTGTCCAGAGAAGGGCAACGAGGCGGGGGAGAGGTCTCGAGCACAAGCCCTGTGAGAAGAGGCTGAGGGAGCTGGGGTTGTTTAGCCTGGAGAAGAGGAGGCTCAAGGGGAGACCTTATTGCTCTCTACAACTACCTGAAGGGAGGTTGTAGCCAGGTGGGGGTTGGTCTTCTTTCCCAGGCAATCAGAACAAGAGGACACAGTCTGAAGCTGCACCAGGGGAAGCTTAGGCTTGAGGTGAGGAGAAAGTTCTTCACTGAGAGAGTAACTGGCCATTGGAGTGTGCTGCCCAGGGAGGTGGTGGAGTCACCCTCCCTGGAGGTGTTCAAAAAGGGACTGGACGTGGCACTTGAAGCCATGGTTTAGTTAGTCATGAGGTGTTGGGTGACATGTTGGACTTGATGATTTCTGAGGTCTTTTCCAACCTTATTGCTTCTATGACTCTTTTAATTGAAAATAGCATTCAGAAATCACACATGTAGATAAGTCAAAATGTTCACTAAAAACCCCAAATCAAGTCTGCATTTCAATACAGGTGGCTAGTAAGATAAAAGTGAAATACTGATTTAAATGCTTCCAATAGGTCAAGCACTGTACTGCTACAGGAGGACATCTTTCAGCAGGGCACTGCAAAACAACATCAGGACATCTTTCAGCAGGGCACTGCAAAACAACATCTCCCCACCCCCAGACTGGTGGGACAATTGGTTTCAGCAGGTGAACATAGCAGCTGGGGAGCTATATCAAAGCCACCATAACAAGAATGAACGTTGTAACTTGTAATTAAACTCAACAGTACATAAAAAAGCAAAATAACCAAGTATGAAAGAGCTCTCTGTGTAGATGCACATCAATGCAATTGACCATTATTACATGTAAAGTATAAAACCACAGAATCACAGAAAACATCTGGTTGGAAGAGACCTCAAAGATCATCCAGTCCAACCCTCAACCCAGCACTGAACGGTCAACATGAAACCACGTCTCTAAGCACCAGGTCCACACAGAACTTGAACACCTGTAGGGATGGTGACTCCAGCAGTGCCCTGGGCAGACCATTCCAATGCTTGAGAACCCTCTCTGTGAGGAAGTATTTCCTAATATCCAGCCTGAACCTCCCCGGTACAGCTTGAAACCATTTTCTTCTAGTCCCATTGCTTGACACCAAGGCCCCCTCCTCACTCCAACCTCCCTTCATGTAGTTGTAGAGAGCAATGGGGTCTCCCCTCAGCCTCCTATTCTCCAGACTGAACAACCCCAGCTCCCTCAGATGCTCCTTGTGGGTCCATACCATGTATACACATAGATCTAAACCCAGAAGTAGAAACAGATGAAGCTGGAAATTGATGTTGCCTAAATGCTGTATGCTGAAAAAAGGAGTGCCACAAAACCCTACTCCACAAAGAATGAAAAAATAAATGAGAACAGAAATCAGCAGAAAGAGAAAAACAGTTTAAGAAATGGGCAATCAGAAACCAGCAAGCAGAGTCCAATACACGCTTGTGCTTTCTGCAGGAAGTTTAACCATCCTGAATAGTGCTTCTGCAAAGGTCAAAATCAGCTGGCACTTGTGTATCACTTTCGGATAGATGTTTGAGGTGTCAGGTGTCATGACAAATTTCACGAGGAAAAATGAAATTGAAGGCCACTTGATTCTTTTACGTTCACATAGAATAGAATAAACCAGGTTGGAAGAGACCTTCAAGATCATCACGTCCAACCCATCAACCAATCCAACCCACCCAAACAACTAACCCATGGCACCAAGCACCCCATCAAGTCTCCTCCTGAACACCTCCAGTGATGGTGACTCCACCACCTCCCCAGGCAGCCCATTCCAATGGGCAATCACTCTCTCTGTAATAGCTTCCAGAAAGCTGTAGATAGGAAAGGCAGAAACAGTCCTGCCCTCATGATCCCTTCGAGAAACTTGCTGTAGCAATCAAACTTGAAACATGAAATCAATAAATGAAACTTACCCAAGGATTCAAAAGCTTTAACATCTGTATTTAATTCTAAACTTTAAGGATATGCATCCTGTTTCTGTTAACATTGATAGCGTTTCATTACATTCAACATTATGGAAACACCATAAACCAGGACATCTTAATTTTGATTAGCAGACCATCACAATTGAAGCTCTTATTACTGACAAAGTTTCTTAAGATAAAAAGATTGAAAGTCCCTTAAAGCCAGTTAATGTCTAGTTTAATGGAAAAAATGACTTTTTCCAGCTGTGAAGCAACTCTAAACTCCTAGAGGCATCAACTCCCACAGCCAGCTTTGACTTGAGAGCATTTTTAGGATTAAAAAAAAAAAAAAAATGGTCTGAGCTCAGGGTGTACTGTCAGACCACAATAAAAGGAAAATGAATACAATATGCTGGAATTAAAACACAAGTCCCATTCTAAAAAAACACTTTCTGACAGCGTTAATTATGACACAGTGCCTCCCACTCTTATCACGCACAGCCCTTTCACAGCAGCTCCACAGACCTCCACCCTCAGCTATCCCAGGCATGAAATAACACAACAGCAAGCCTTCTGGAGGACAGAAAAAGGGTTACTGCTAGTCCCAGTTCACAGAAAGGGCTTGCTTTCATAAGGGTTTTTCCCACCCATTTCAGTTTCCTCTCTTCCACAGAAATTTCTTCACCTGTCTCTGTGGGAAAAGGAGAAGGTAAGCAGACAGGAGGTGATGAACACTGGCCAACCAAGGGAACACCACCTTTTCCATCTTTAGAAAAGAAGACTATGATTCAATATTTTTTTAATTAAAAAAGTGTGGCCAATCAGGGAGGTGAAAAGACTTTCAAAAAGATTCTTAGAGTACCATATCAACCACCTAAGGCTCCAACATAACCTCTGCCGGAGCATCCTTAGGCTGGTGACCTGAATAGCCAGGTCATCTTCCTTTTTTTTTGTGTGCTGCAAACCTACAAATGAGAAACTCATACCAAGTCACACTGACAATCTTCTGGACCACAGCTGAAAAGCAAACAGCGAGCAATGCCTGCTTAATTTACACACCCCCAGCCCGGGTATGCAACCATGGTGTCTTGGTACTGGAAGGAGTCAGGCTGTCCAGTAAGCAGAGTCATTCCCATTGGGGAAGAGTAGCAACTGACACGGAAAAGTCCCTGTGACAAATAAAAAGGCAGTAGTGCACACTGGGATAAACTGGTGCGGGCTGGGAATGAGGTTACAGTCAAAATCCTATTTAACTGGAGCTCTATACCAATGTAAGATTCCACAATCCTTCACCTTAGTGAGACTCTGATGTAACCTATTCATCTTTGGACGTACTGGACCTACCACCTTGGGCCCCATGCACATGGATTGGTCTGCTCAAGAGAAAACACAGAACACATACAAAGAGTGCAATACACATCTGTAAGGCAAAGTTACCCTGCAGCTTGCAGCAGCAAAGGTCTATCCAGCAGCAACTCAAGTGTGAACAACTGGGTCCTTGTTCTTTGCCCTAATTTAGACAGTGCCATGGCAGCAAGACCAAGCAAAACAACAACAGCCATGTGCTCAAAGAACAAACAGATCTACTGCCCTTGTGTAGAGGGCGATGCATATGACTTCTCCTTATCACAAAGCAGTTCAGGAAACAACACGTCCTATATGTAGGTATTCTTACCTGGCAGAAAAAAAGTATACAGGGGAATGCAAAGCTGAAGATCAATGGTTAGTAAAAGCTGTGCAGTGACTGCCTGCATTTTGCTGTTTTGCCATTAGGCTGGGCACACAAAATGTTATTTATGTCTTCTATCACATTCCTTGGGGCTGCCAAACAACAATGGCAGAGTAAACATCTTTAAAAGCCAAGGACTTCAGCTACACATAAAGCCATTACAGCAAGTTCTGAAACACAGAGCTGGAATTTTTTTATTTCTACACTTTTTTCCCCCAAAAAAATTGTCAATTATTTAGCTTGATTGTAAACAACATCCTAATTGGGGCTGGGATTGTTTAGCCTGGAGAAGAGGAGGCTCAGGGGTGACCTCATTGCTCTCTACAACTACCTGAAAGGTGGCTGTAGCCAGGAAGGGGTTGGTCTCTTCTCTCTAGCAACCAGCACCAGAACAAGGGGACACAGTCTCAAGCTGTGCCAGGGGAAGTTTAGGCTCGAGGTGAGGAGAAAGTTCTTCACCGAGAGAGTCATTCGTCATTGGAATGTGCTGCCCAGGGAGGTGGTGGAGTCACCATCCCTGGAGGTGTTCAAGAGGGGATTGGATGTGGCACTTGGTGCCATGGTCTAGTCATGAGGTCTTGGGTGACAGGTTGGACTTGATGATCTTTGAGGTCTCTTCCAACCTTAGTAATACTGTGATACTAATTGCAGAACAAATCTGTGCCCTAAAGAGTTACACTTCCTACTAACAAAACTCAGATATGTGGTAGTCCTTTAAAAACACTCTCTTTAAAGAGAGAGCTCCCAGCTGCACTCACACGCCCCAAACAAATATCCACGTTATAAAATCAAGAGGCAAAGATAAGAGTTCGCCTTGTTCAAGGAAACAATACATGTATCAGCATCTTTATTCCAACTGCACTGAAGAGATTGAAAAAAATTATACAAGTGAGTGTCCAAGGTCATTGCAACTTTGTTATAGAAGTATCCAGTGCATCTGAGTACCTAGAAGCAACCTGCCACCCTGAGAACGATGTAGATGACACCGCAGATTCATTTTCTGGAGTTGCAATGTCTGTTCCTGTTCAAAGAGCAGGTTTTTTGGACTCTGCATGACCACCACCTTGCAGTGCCTAGTCTTCATAAAGTGTCTTGTCTTGGGTGTTTTTCTTAAATTTAAAAAATATAGTTGATCTCCCATTATCAGTAAAAGTGTCAGCAATTACATTTATTTCTTAGCTCTCTTCCCATTTCATTGCAGCAATTGGTCCACAGAATCACCAAGGTTGGAAGAGACCTCAAAGATCGAGTCCAACCTGTCACCCAAGACCTCATGACTAGACCATGGCACCAAGAGCCACATCCAATCCCCTCTTGAACACCTCCAGGGATGGGGACTCCATCACCTTCCTGGGCAGCACATTCCAATGGCTAACAACTCTCTCTGTGAAGAACTTTCTCTTCACCTCGAGCCTAACAGTTTGTCCAGTTTGTGATTACAGACTTTGACATACTTAGCATGTTACTCAGTAGTCAAGACTGTCTTCTTGAAAGTGCTGACACTGGAATTACAGCAGAGCTCCTTTTTAAATTAGTAAATTAATAATCCAATTTTTCAATTTAAAATACAAGACAGAAAGACCAGGAGTAATAAATCTCTGATGGGAGTTAAGGAAAGCAGTTGGCCATCTCTTGCTATCTCCCAGCAAGGAAAAATAAGCTGCTTGATTTCTGCATCACAAAGAAGCTGAAATATACATACCCTCAATGTACAAATCATCCCTCTTTGAGCAACACGGTATCAGGAAACTGCTTAGAAAGCTTAGAATTTTATCACACTGAAAGAAAAATGTCTAATGGGGTATGAAGGAAGTTGTTTAGAGTCTAAGTGTCCCTGACAATTTTCATCTGTATAAAACTAGTAAAGGTCCTAAATGCTTCTGTTGAAGCAGTGTCCCCTGTACACTGCACTGGTTAGGCTGCACCTCAAGTACTGTGTCCAGTTCTGGGACCCTTGGTTTAGGAAGGATGTTGACTTGCTGGAACGAGTCCAGAGAAGGGCAATGAAGTTGGTGAGGGGTTTGGAACACAAGACCTATGAGGAGACTGAGGAGCTGGGATTGCTTAGCCTGGAGAGGAGGAGACTCAGGGGTGACCTTATTGCTCTCTACAACTACCTGAAGGGAGGTTGTAGACAGGTGGATGTTGGTCTCTTCTCCCAGGCAGCCAGTACCAGAACAAGAGGACACAGTCTCAGGCTGCACCAGGGGAGGTTTAGGAAGAAGTTCTATACAGAGAGAGTGATTGCCCATTGGAATGGGCTGCCCAAGGAGGTGGTGGAGTCGCCGTCATTGGAGGTTTTCAGGAGGAGACTTGATGGGGTGCTTGGTGCCATGGGTTAGTTGCTTAGGTGGGTTGGATTGGTTGATGGGTTGGACGCAATGATCTTGAAGGTTTCTTCCAACCTGGTTTGGTTTATTCTAAATAAAGAAACCTGGTGTTGAGCATAAACTGAAAGACTACAAAAAAATAAGGCTGAAAAAGTAAAAGGCTGAATAAACCTTAAAAGTATCATAGCTATACTTCATTTCCGACCAATTATGGCACAAGTTATTGTGGTCATCTCACTGGTTTCTTACACTTTGATTTTATACCACTTCATAGAACAAAACGCAAAAGGCTACATCAAACATGCTCCAGTGAGGAACTGAAAAAAATTTGACCTCAGCCTCTGGTGTTTGGCTCTGCCTGTGAAAAACCTCACTTCCTGTAAAATTTTGTCCATCTGTCTTTTGAAAGCTAAAGCATTGGAAAAACAAAGCAAAACAGCTGAACCCTGGCATTTAACATGAGGGGAAGATGTATGGTACATTACTGCCATTCAATGGCAAATGAAATCAGGATTGCTAATGTAGCTAAGGCAGAAGTGCCCTATCACTAAGGGGAAAAAAATAAAGAAGAAAGAAAAAATCTTTACAGAAAAACAAACAACAAAAAAAAACACAAAGAAGACCCCCAAAGAAAACCCAACCCATATCTCAATTGAAAAATCAATATGTGACCATTATTGCTTCAGCAGAAACTGAAGTCAGCTTCCCAGACCCCTGTCCTGACCTTCTCACATTCCTGCTCTGAGATGGCCAAACAACTGCACACACAGATGCACATCACTTTGCAACTGTCCTAAAATCTGACCAAGTCCTCAGCCATTCAGACTGAGCTAGGGAAGTGTGGACAGGACTTTACCAGTCTTCATGGCACCCTACACTTCACCAGGGAGCAACAGCAGAGTTACCATCATGACAAATAATACAGTCAATAATGGCTTACAGAATTGCCTTCCTTACAGAGTTAAACACATCTGTTGACCTACATATTCCTTCCCATTCCTCAGTGAGTTAGCTAAGCCTAGCTCTGTACCTCATCCATCAGAGGAGCTGATCTCACCTCCCTCAATTGCCTTTCATTGTGAAGGCTGTCAGTAAAGTCCAGACTCTGTAGAGACAGTTGGTGCCTATCTGTCATTGAATTAAAATGAAGATATAGAGCACTTAAAAACAGATTTCCATCCCCCAAGTAAGCTATTTTTGTTGCCCATGTCAAGAGCAAAACACAAACAGAATTTCTTCTTGTTTTTTTGTAGCTTTGCTGCGCAAACCTTTTTTGTTTGTTTTGAAGGAAAGTCACCAGGAACCTCAGCATCACCACAAGGTTTTCAAAAGAGGCCCTTGAAATGCTTCTTAGGTACATCTCCTACCTGGGCTAATAGCAGAATTCAGTAAACCCAGTTTTTCTCTACATAGACAAGCCACTTTGACAAGCTACTTTTCCCCACCACAGCTACTCCTACATTTCCACTCTGTAAAATCATGTGCTTATAAAGTGTTGTTGAAATAAATCATGTGTATCAAGCAGAAGAAAGTTTCACTAGCCTTTTCTCCCCAGGACAAACATTCCAAATAAATTTCAGTTTTTGGTCAAAAATTCTATTTGGAGTTATTCTAAGTATCTCTTTAATAAATATAGAGGCAATGTAAAACATCTGGAATATAAAATACTTCTTTGTATGCGATGTTTTTGTACAAGTCCATTAATTTAATGAAATTTACCATGTGCTTCAAAGTTCACTGAGGTAACTAAACTAGGTGTTACCTCTGAACAGCTGAGCCACAACTAACTGCTTGTATGCACAGCCCTGCTTCCACCCACACCAGCAGACCAGAGCACCCACACACCAGGCTGCTAATGCCTTTGGGAAAAATCTGAATACCACCAGCTCTAGTACACAGTTTAGAGAACAGCAATATAGGCTGCACTGTTATAGCCCCAAGCAGAACTGCAGCACCACCACCTCAACCAACCACACAAGCATTTCCTTCAGGCAGTAAAAGGCAGGACTGTCACCAGGATAATCCACTGCCATGAAAGAAAAAAGTGACATGCCTAACCAGTTAAAGGTGAGAAGTCACAGGGTGTTTTTAAGGTTTTAAATCTAAAGCAGAAAATGAACCATAATGGAACAGATCCTTATACATCAGCAGTGAAATCAACAGCTTGTGGCTCAATCAGTACAGGTAATATTTGCAACTCATTTTCAACTACCTCCTCCTGTAGCCCCCAAAAAAGCTACCAGCAGCAAGCAGCTCATAAGTGACCCCTAGGAATTGCTTCGCATCTCCACCAAAGCATTCAGCAGCATCTTTGGAGACAGGAGAGAAACTGATCTCACTAGTCAAACAACATCATCCAGGCCTCTGTGCTGCTCAAAAATATTTTTAAAAAATGAAGAACTGGTTTGGAGAATAAAAGGGACACATTAACATGTCAAATGCAAGGCTACTGCCAGGCCTCCAAGATATTTTAATGCACTTATCTATGATAATAAAGACTACAATCAGTGGCTTTGCAGTTGCTTAACAACCAGGAGAAAGAGTAAGAAAGCAGAGAAATAATGTGAGTGAAGTAGGAGAAAGCAGAGGGACATCACACCAGCAGTATTGAGTACTGTGTCCAGTTCTGGAGCCCCTATTACAGGAGGGATATGGACGTGCTGGAACGTGTCCAGAGAAGGGCCACGAGGATGAGCAGAGGGCTGGAGCACCTCTCCTATGAGGACAGACTGAAAGAGTTGGGGCTGTTTGGTCTGGAGAAGAGAAGGCTCCCAGGTGACCTAATTGTGGCCTTCCAGTATCTGAAGGGGGCCTACAGGAAGGCTGGGGAGGGACTTCTCAGGATCTCAGGTAGTGATAGGACTAGGGGGAATGGAATGAAGCTGGAGTTGGGGAGATTCAGACTGGATGTGAGGAGGAGGTTCTTCCCCATGAGAGTGGTGAAGCCCTGGAATGGGTTGTCCAGGGAGGTGGTTGAGGCACTGTCCCTGGGGGTGTTTAAGACCAGGCTGGATGAGGCTCTGGCCAGCCTGATGTAGTGTGGGGTGTCCCTGCCCATGGCAAGGGGGTTGGAATTAGTTGATCCATGTGGTCCCTTCCAACCCTGACTGATACTATGATACTATTCTTGGGAAAGACAACTGCCTGTAGGCAGCACATGAAGCAAGGTAAGCTCCCTCCTGCTGAGGATACACTGGGTGTATGAGCCAGCCACAACTGCCCATACACTCAAGGAGCTGATGCAGGCTGGTTTCACCCCAGTAAATGTGTCCAGCAGAACTTTCATTTCCTCGAGGTCATGAATGTTTGAGTCCAAGTGGAGGGAGGAGCTAGGACTCTGAATGGGTTTTGCAAAATGCATGGCATTGAAGAAGGGCAAAAAAAGAGAACTTTCAATCATCCTGTAAAAGAATGCACCCTGAAATCCCTCCTAGTCTTACAGCCAGTTTCTTCAAGAAGTGAATTCACCACACATCTTTCTAGTAGGAATGCTACTCAACCACTGGAGGTAGTAGTATTTTGTATCTACCCGTAGAAACAACTGTGCATCAAGGGACACTTAATGCTAGGACAAAGTAGTCCCTTAGTCAATAAAATGTTCTTTGGTGCCTTACCTCCAGTTTGTCCAGTTACAGTCCAGAAAGAGTAACAAGTAGGAGTTACTGGTGCCATGCTAGAAACTTCATCTGGCTGAAGCTTCCCTATCCCTTTTAGAAGCATCCAGTACATAAGCAGGAATGGATTTTGTGGTCTCAGGTCTCTCTAAGGCCATACACTATGCGAGGCAGCAACATATTACAGAACTCCATGGAATTTGTCCTGAGTAAACTGGCCTACCACCTACTATATTGTAGCATAATGTAACGATAATTCATCAGGCCCTGCAAACCTGGCAGTCTGTAAGGAGTGCCCCATGTGTGGGCTAAATCCCTTCCCTCCTTTTTGTCTCACTAAAGTTCTGTAAAGCAACAGCAATCTCCAGAGGTATTTTCCTGTGTCGTTTCCAGCAACACTTTGAGAGCAGATACCCACACATCAGCTTATTACCATATGCACACATCCCCAACATCCTCCCCCAGAATGTATCTTACACCAGGGCTGACCTAAGATCTAAATTACTAAAGCAAAAGATGGGGAAAATGACAAATGAATTCCAACATAAACCACCAAACACAGCCGAGTAGCAGGCAAGAACTGATGTCAAATCTGAGTCCCAAACTGAATTTTTATCCTAAAAAAAAGCAGGGGGGCTGAATAGAAGCACCCAACTGAAGCAGTTCTCCAAAGCTATTCCACCTCTGCCTGCCATTTCCTGACCTGTTTACCCATCAAGAGTAATTTCCTTTACCTTCACAGGGACTCCCACTCCTACCCAGGCAAATGACTGAGCTCTTGTCTCTCCCTGTCCTCCTTCCACCCAGCCTCAGTAACCAACATACTCCAAAGAGACTGCTTTCACAGTGCTTTCACTAGGACTCTGTCCACACTGCAATACACACAGCTCAACAGTCACATAAAGTGGGGTCTGCTATATCTAGGCAATAAGGCCTAGGGGCCCAAGAGCCCCATGTTCTCTTGCAGTGTGCTTTTAATTATGAGGGAAGAATCCAAATAACTGTCTTGGGACCCCTGTGAGACCAAATCACCTGTGATGCAGGAGAAAAATCAGAAAGTGCCCCTTCACCACAGATGCCTGTGAAAACCTCAGACTCCTCTAAAAGCCAGAGCCAAAGCTGCATTTCAGTGCTACTTGAGGTTATGCTTCTTGCAAATGCTTTTCTGTCTTGCATTATCAGCCACTATTATTACCTACAGTTTCATTCAGAAACAATATGGGAATGGTTTTTCAAGGGGGAAATAATTTTTAATCAAGTCTGCTCATGGATGATGTGAAGAAGGTTTGTTTTTATTTCTAGGGACTCTTCAAATTATTAATATCATTCCCTGCAGATAAATGGTGTGTTTGTCATTTGAGATACACATTGAGAGGAAAGACATATTAGCACAAGGCATTCAAAGTCTTTTTGCCAACAAGAAATGGGAAAATGGGCAGCTGAATGTGAGGCATCCACTTCAGTAGTATTTGCCCTTTTTTGCCTCCTCTTTTTTCCCCCCAATTCTTCCCTTTTTTTCACCTAATAAAGGCCTTTGGCTGCATTTTCTTCATTCCCATTTTTGACAGGCAACTGGAGCACAAATGCTGTGAAATAGAAAAGGCAAATATACAAATCATGGAATGTGGAAAAGGTTGAGAGACTTGCAGGGTCCTAAGCAAAGTGTCACCCTAAGGCAGCTGAAGTTCAACAAGACAAACCCACAATGTTTTAAGAGACAGATTCCACCCAGCTGCACTTTTTAGATTCAGTTTTAGATGCCAGGTCAAAACCAAAAATCAGCTAAGAAACATTTAACAAGAGAAAATAAAAACATCTAAAGCAAACAAAACCCCCAACACCAACAGAAATTAAGGAGGGGAGAAACAGCAATTTGAAAGTGACCCTTGGTGGGAGGGCAAGGGGAGAAGTCTGTCTGATTTTCTTCGGATATAGCTGGGCAGGAAATGGTTGAGGTGGGTTAAAATACCTTTCTTCTACATGCTCGACAAAAAATTTCCTCTGACTACTAGAATAATATTTGCTTTCAAGTCAATCTTGATAAATCATAGCTATGGTGCTTTATTTCCTCTCTTCCCCCTCCTTACTTTCATCCAGTAATAGGCCTGCATTTGCTCACAGATCAATGAAAAATATTCATATATACTTATTACATACAGAAGCGCTTCTGGTTTGCAATCAAATTCCCTGTGCCACACCATCCTGGTCCTGACATTTGTCATCTGCACTCGTACTGCTGAGCTCACACCACAACCCTTCTTGTGAACCCAGGATCCCAAGGACACTCTAGACTGCACAGAGGCCCACTGCACTGCGGAGGGTCAGAGGTTTCAAGGAGATAATTCAGTTAACATCCCTGCACCCACTCCAGGTTCACTAGTGCAAGTGCCAGAATGAGCCAAGCCTAAGCCTAGGCAATATCGGCTGTGGTTTTTACCTTCTGCTGCCTCAGTTCAGGAAGGTGAGACATCTGAAGAAGCTTTACTAAAACACAAACACAGTTTTGAAACTTCAAAGCTACAGATGACTTTGGAAGTAGTTTTAACCAAGTATTTTAAGCCACCAATACGGTCAGCATCACTTCCAAATGACATTCTCCAGTGTTTCCACTGCTGAATTATGGAGTCCAGCATAGGAAGGAAGGGATTTATTGTTCAAGACTGATAGACCAAAACTCACTTCTTTAAATCATGTGACTTACAGGAAAAGTATGAAAATCTTAGTTCTTGTCATAGCTTATTCCCTCAGGTGTCATCTACCCACTTAAAATACAACTATGAAATAGCTGTCAGGCCCAAACTCAACATTCTTTCCAGACTTCAAGAAGAAACTGGAGACCAGATTGCACTGCCACAGCCCACTGAGTTTCACCAGCTGATCAAGCTCAGAAACTCACTCTGAATTTCAGTTTTTCTTAAAGACTCTGACAGTCACAACAGCTGCTTTATTTCTACACTGAGCAGCCTTAACAAGAGAGCTATTTGCTTTCTTTAAGAGGATTTAGAACAAATGTAAAAGAGGACTCTTATTACAGGCCCCACTAACCAGGTACTTAGTTCTTTAAGGAAGCACAGTTACCTGGAGGCATCTGACCTATTCCTACTGACAGTCAATGCATTCAATGGTCTCCCCCAGGAAAGATTATCTCCTGGAGTTAAGCAATTTCACAGCCGACAAGCTGAGATTTTAACAGTCTTTAAGAGTCATCCAGTTAGTTTAGAATGAAATTACTTCAAAACAAGTAACAAAAACTCAAACCAAACAACAACAAAAAAAACCACACCCAACCAAACCTAAACAGCTACAAAGTGACAACAAGCATATTAAAAACCAAGCAGACAAGAACTACTAGGCTGGGCAGCAGGGTGTACTGTGCAGAACATGCTGTACCCTACACGCACCCATCCCCAAGCCCTTTCTCCTGCAGGAGCTCTCTCCAAAGTCCAATGCTGCTAACTCACATGAGCAAGGGTTGGGAGGTCTGGCCCTCAGTGCTCTTCATGTCTTTCAAACTGCTGTCTCTTATCTGGCTGCTAAGAAACCACCCTACAAGCAAAGCCTAACAAATCCCAGGCACTTCATCTCACTTACACCACATAGCACTCTCTTGGCAGCCATAAAAGCATTAAGCTGACAAGTGATCTTGATAAATCAACTTGTAGCTTGGCCAAAATGAAAAGCAATTAGGAGCCTACCTGGAACTCAAACACTATAATGAAGGGGAAGAAAAATAACAACAACTACAATTAATAAACAAACAATAATAATAAACACAAAAGTAACCCACAAACACCTGCCACCAATCACAACTTGATAATGCAAACCAGACAAGTGATCTTGATAAATCAACTTGTAGCTTGGCCAAAATGAAAAGCCATTAGAAGCCTACCTGGAACTCAAACACTATAATGAAGGGGAAGAAAAATAACAACAACTACAACTAATAAACAGTAATAATAGTAACAATAATGACAATAAACACAAAAATAACCCACAAACACCTGCCACCAATCACAACTTGATAATGCAAACCAGACAGCACAGCAACTGCTGCATCAGTGACGGGCAAGAGCCAAAGAGATGCAAGAAATGATCTGTTCTTCGCTAATCAAGTCAAAGAGCAAGCACCTAGACTGCAAGCTCCTGGCTCCAGGGTAACATTTACATTGCACTTTGGGCACCAAGTGGAACATAAATGAGGCTTACTGGTCAGTCTTTGCATCCCAGCCACAGGGGAATTAGCACTGCATGAGGATGCTGGCCAGCAGTTAAGAGGAACAGCACACAAACAGATGTAGGCAGCAGAGTGCAGGTTGGGAAGAAAACACTGGCAGCAACTACATTTGCCCAAGAAAAGGCAGGTATCTAGACCCACTCTGAAAAACATCTAAAAGGCTATTCTAAAGAAACCTCTCATGTACACAGTAGTTTGTTGTGATGCTTTACTACCATTATCGTTAAAAGTTTCCCTGACATCCAACCAAGCTTTATGTGTCCAGAGAAGGGCACCAACCTGGGGATGGGTTTGGAGCACAAGCCCTGTGAGGAGAGGCTGAGGGAGCTGGGGTTGCTTAGCCTGGAGAAGAGGAGGCTCAGGGCAGACCTTATTGCTGTCTGCAACTACCTGAAGGGAGGTTGTGGACAGGTGGGAGTTAGTCTCTTCTTGATGGCAACCAGCACCAGAACAAGAGGACACAGTCTCAAGCTGCACCAGGGGGAGGTTTAGGCTGGATGTTAGGAAGAAATTCTTCACAGAAAGAGTGATTGGCCATTGTAATGGGCTGCCCAGGGAGGTGGTAGAGTCACTATCACTGGAAGTGTTTAGGAAGAGACTGGATGGGGTGCTTGGTGCCATGGTTTAGTTGATTAGATAGTGTTGGATGATAGGCTGGACTCAATGGTCTCTTCCAGCCTGGTTAATTCAATTATATTCTATTCTCCTACAAAACAAAAAGAAGGAAAAGAAATCAGCCACCAGCAGACACAGAGCATACTATTTTTTTCTGGTATCTTCTGACACATCAGAAAAGATACGGGGTTTGTTCACAGTCATTTCCGTTCCTAGTTCTCCCAAAGAATGTTGTTTGTATACACAAAGCAGGGAGGAGCTGTGAAGTACGAGAAGAATTCAAGGGACCTCTGGACTTCCAGGCTTCATCCAGCAGAGACTGGACACAATGCATTTGGCCTCCATGTCAGACAAAGGAAACTGAGAACCACACTTTCCCTTCACTTTGGATCCCATTTCATCGCTTTTATCCAAACTCTGCATGCTTTTTTAGCATCACCTGAAGCTAGCTAGTCTCAAGCAATTGACACAGCTGAAGCAAGGTCGTTACGTGGGACAGAAGAACAACTAAACTCTAATTCACTTCACTCAAATTAGCATTTCATTTGCCTCAAGTACAGCAAACAAGGCATAGTCCACCACACAGGAAGAGCTCTCAGGCTTTCCCACAGTCTCAGCCTCCTATATACCTACAGCGATGTACTGCAACCCTTTACCTTGTAAGATAGCAGCTCAGAGAAGCTCCCCTCTAAAACACAGCCAGCAATTTCAGTACCACATCTAGTGCCTAGTTCAGGCAAGAACTAACAGCAGCTTCTCCAGCTTTTCCACAACAGCATTTAATATGAAAGCTGACACAGGATTAATCTGTCAGCATGTTCCATTGCCTGAGATGCCAAATGGCCTTGCTGCTCACCAAGTTCAGCATTAGCTGAATACATAAGCCAAAAAGTCGACAGGATTTTCTAAAAGCAAGGAGAACACAAGTTCTAAGTAAGATAAGTGGAGGGCACATCAATTTGCCATTTGATACTCAAGCATCAAACAGATTTCAGGACTTGGAGCTATGCTTGGAAACATCTGGCAAAGCCACTTAACAAAACCTATTGGCGTTGAGAAAACGTGTTTTCTTGCAGCGTTACTGCTCTCAAAACTGAAACAAAAGTGCAAGAACAGAAGTAGAGGACAAGGGGATATCACAGCCCTGAAATCTTACTAAGAGTTAATAAAATGAGCTATGCCATATCAGGAACTTGAGTAGCACAGTAAGTGCTCCTAGTACATCACTAGAGCGCACCCCTGGGACTTCAAATCCCAGATAACAACTCCACTTCCTGGCCAACAAACCATTTGCAGGATATCAATCCCACCTACAACTGCTCAAGCAGGAAACTTCACACTGCTACCAGATGAGGGACAGGGGCCAAAGACCAGTTTCTGGGCGCTGTCTCTCCAGGTTCATAAGCAACAGGTCCTAGTAAATACATGTCTCTCTGGCAAACATTTGAAAATCCAGCTGATCTTCTCACTCAGATAGGGATTCTTTCCTGTTTTCTTCTCTGTTTTACTGTTCCTTCGTTGTTCTGAAAAAAGCTACAATTTCACTGGCAGTGCTAACAGCAGGCCTAAAAACCACACACATTCAAGAGGCAGCAGTAAACAAACAAAGAACAAGAACTTGTTCATAAAACAGCCCTAAAAGCTAATTCATTGCTTCCTATTTCAAAATCGGCATGTGCTCACATCAGGAGTGACCTTTGCATATTGTACTTGCTGGGAAAAATAATACACAGAAAAAGCACAAGATGCTCACTGCTCCATGGATCAGTTACAGATCAAAAACATAAGGTCTTGACTTTGGAATGAGGCAGGTGCCACAGTGACAGAGGATGCAGAAGGCAGAGTTACTGAATGCCGCCTTTGCTTCAGTCTTTACTGCTCAGATCAGCCCTCAGGAGTCCCTGAGTTTGGAGATAACAGAAGGGAAAAAAAAAAACCAACAAAAAAAGACTGAGGAAGGAAGAGTTTTCCCCTATTTGAGGAAGATCAAGGTAGAGATCAATTAAATAAACCAGATATCCACAAGTCCATGGGTCCTGATGGCATGCACCCGCAAGTGTGGAGGGAGCTGGCAAAAGTCATTGCTGGCCCACTCTCTATCATCTTTGAAAGGTCCTGGATGACAGACAAGATGCATGAGGACTGGAAGAATGCCAACATCACTCCAGTCTTCAAAAACAGCATGAAGGAAGGCCCAGGAAACTACAGTCCAGTCAGCCTGACCTCCATCCCTGGAAAGATTATGGAACAGCTTGTTCTGGGCATCATCTCAAAGCATGTGGAGGAAAAAAGGGTTATCAGAAGCAGTCAACATGGATTCACCAAGAGGAAGGCATGTCTGACTAACGTGATAGCCTTCCATGAGGGCATGACTGGGTGGATAGATGATGGGAAGGCAGCAGCTGTTGTCTGCTTTGACTTCAGCAAGGCTTTCAACATCACCTCCCACAGCATCCTCATAGGCAAGCATAGGAAATGTGGGTTAGACGAATGGATGGCAGGGTGAATTGAAAACTGACTAGAAGATAGAACTCAGAGGATTGTGGTCAGTGGCACAGAGGTCTGGATCAAGTGGTGCTTGCCCAGGGGTCAGTACTGGGTCCAGTCCTGTTCAATATATTCATCAATGACCTGGATAAAGGGATAGAATGTACCATCAGCAGGTTTGCTGATGACATGAAACTGGGAGAGGTGGCTGCCACAGCAGAAGGCTGTGCTGCCATCCAGCATGACCTGGACAAGATGGAGATTTGGGCAGTGAGTAACCTTATTAAGGGCAGGTGTAGGGTACTGCACTTAGGAAGGAATAACCCCATGTATCAGTACAGGTTAGGGGCTGACCTGCTGGAAGGCAGCTCTGTGGAAAAAGACCAGGGGGTCCTGGTGGACAACAGGATGACCATGAGCCAGCAATGTGCCCTTGTGGCCTAAAAGGCAAATGGCATCCTGGGGTGCATCAAGAAGAGTGTGGTAAGCAAGTCAAAGGAGGTTCTCCTCCCTCGCTACTCTGCCCTAGTGAGGCCTCCTCTGGAATAATGTGTCCAGTTCGGGGCTCCCAGGACAGGGAACTGCTTGAGAGGGTAAAACAAAGAACTACAAAGATGATTAAAGGACTAGAATATCTCTCTTATGTAAAAAGGCTAAGGGACTTGGGACTTTTTGGTCAAGGGAACAGAAGACTGAGGGGGGATCTTATCAATACTTATAAATACTTAAAAGGGTGGTTGCCAGGAGGATGAGGCCTGTCTTTTTTCAGTGGTGCCCAGCAACAGGACAAGAGGTAATGGGCACAAACTGGAACACGGGAAGTTCGACCTAAACGTGGGAACGCACACAGGTATTTAATTCATGAAAGGTTTTTGCTTGCATGCATTAGGTATTAGATCAAAATTCAAAATGAATTTTCTAAGCAGAAAACCCTATCACAGCTGCACAGACAAGAGCATGCACCTTAACACACACCAAGCATCACAGGCAGCTCTCCCAAGGCCAACATCAAAACTGCTATGTAGACTCTTCCAACTGATTGCTGGAAGTTCTTCCCAACAGGCACTGAGCTTGCCCTGCTGTTGTTGCACATGGTGCTTCAATATTCGCCACCCCAAGGGCTGAACTGACTGATTTAAGAGTGAAGAAGGCTTTCTTTCCAGCAGTATGATAAAGGGACTTCTGCTGCCCACAGCAAATGTGAAATGAGTGCAAGATGTACCAAGCAGGACACTGCTTTTGGGAGCCTTGGCAGCAATAGCAGGGTATCCTGTGACACTCGCAAGAGCTACAGGCTGGGTAAAATTAAAATATACACAGGGCAGAACAAACACATAATGGTCAATTAGTTGCTAACTCTCTGCTTCCAGGAAGCTGAATCAAAAATGGACTCCCACTAGAAACATCTTCCATAAAACCTATTATGAACAGTTGGACCCCTGCTATGAAGTTCAGATCCTGCTCTTTAAACGTCTGGGTAAATTTCAGATCCAAGTACCAGAAAACTGAAATGCAATTTCACATCTCTGATGCAATTTCTCTCCAGTCATTGCATGCTGTAGCTGACAAATACTTCCCCTTCTTTGCAAACTGCCTTGATTATGAGCACCATATAACATCTAGGGACATTTGGTGGCAGTGAAAGATCTCCCAGCAAGGCTACCATTAAATCTTTGCTGAGAAACAAGGCAAGACATCTGTTTTGCATCGTCTTTGAAACAATTAACTGATTTGTGCATTACCAAAGTGAAAATTAATTTTATTCTACTGTGAGAAAGCTTGGAAAAACTGGAATTCTTTAGTAATCTTTAAAAAAAAATTAAAAGAAGTCAAGATTAGGCCAGACATAGAGCCAGTTCCCACAAAAGGCATGACGGAGTTGTGCCAAATGCTTCTAAGAACAGAGCAGTTTTGGGTTATTTGGAGCTAAATTTCTTATGCCTTCTTTCTCTCTTTTATGGGTATTAATAAGATTTCCACATAAATCTTTCTCTACTTAGTCATCTTCACCACTGTCAGACTTCAGAATCCTCCATGAGGAAGGACTGCCAACACAAATGTTTATGATGTCACACTATCGCTCCAGCCATCTCTCAGAACAAACAGTCCCAAAAGGTGAAAGGCCACTACAGTCTATGGAAAGAAAAAGAGGCTGGTGAGAGGCCTTGAGCACAAGCCCTATGAGGAGAGGCTGAAGGAACTGGGATTGTTTAGCCTGGAGAAGAGGAGGCTCAGGGGTGACCTCATTGCTCTCTATAACTACCTGAAAGGTGCTTGTAGCCAGGAAGGGGTTGGTCTCTTCTCTCTAGCAACCAGCACCAGAACAAGGGGACACAGTCTCAAGCTGCACCAGGGGAAGTTTAGGCTTGAGGTGAGGAGAAAGTTTTTCACCAAGAGAGTAATTCGTCATTGGAATGGGCTGCCCAGGGAGGTGGTGGAGTCACCATCCCTGGAGGGGTTCAAGAGGGGACTGGATGTGGCACTTGGTGCCATGGTCTAGTCATGAGGTCTGTGGTGACAGGTTGGACTCTATGGTCTTTGAGGGCTCTTCCAACCTTGGTGATACTGTGAGAAACAGATTTTATTTATATCTATATTTTTATATTGAAAAAAATATATGTGTGTGTGTATATATATACACCTCATTAGAATTAAGAGACTGCAAAAAGAGAAGGAGATAGGAAATAGAAGTGGTAATCAGGTAAATGCATTTCTTGATTTGCTGTTAACAAACAAAATAATAGAAAGCATTATTCTTCCATTGATACGTATTCTCAAGACAGCCTTCCCACATTAACCAGAAATTCCACCTGTGCTTATCTGAAAACAAACCAAGCAAACACCAAATAGGAAAAGAATCCAAGAGTTCTTCATTTATTTCCCAATCCCTTTGCACTCATATCGTACATTGCGACCAGAGCACATCTGTCATTACCATATGCAAATTTCCTCCAAGGCACCAACAAACTTTTGGATTCAGGCTGTTTCCCTTAAAGCCAGGTACCTCTACCATCCCTTAAAACTTGAGCTGGCATCTTCATAGACTCAAATTCATAGATGGATCTTTCTGGCTCAGCAAACAAACATCCACCCCCAAAAACAACTAAACCAAAACCAAACAAATAAAATTAAGTGAATCTGGTGGAAGCTAAGCAGGGGAGGGGGTATAAATGCATAACACCAGACAAAAAGCTTCTTGGGCATCACAGACAGTCTGAAACAAATCTAATCTACCTTTCTTAGACAAGGAAGCAGAATCAAGCGTCCAAAGCCAAGCCTTAACTTCTTTGGTCTGTCTTTTCATAAGAGAGGGAAAAGGCTTCAAATTTGCTGGGTGAGAAGATAGGGAATGACGCAGGAGTAATCAGCTCACTGATGTAAACATTCCTAGATCAAAAAGGAACATTTGACCATTCATTGCATCTCAGAAGAGTGGAACTAAGGAAGCTGTTAACTCATAGCATGTGGGAATCCATTATCATGGCATTTCTCTTGAGTTTGCTTATTATTAAATGAACACTTGGAAGAAAAAGAACAACAAAATACATCTAAGAAGTTAGACACAACATTTCATTAAAACCATCTGAGACTGCAAATTCAGGCATTCAAAAGAGGGCATATGACATAATTATGCTTACAAATGCTGATTCACTCTTTTAGATAGCAATCCATTAAGATCACAGGAAAGATAGAAAGCAACTTTCTGGGCTATCAAGTTTCTGCCTAAAGTTCTCATCTCCTTAACCGGCTATTATGAATGATTAAGACAATCTGATCGTTACTTTTATCTCAGTTCTAAAAACCTTAACCAAATAAAAGACCCAGAGGCCCCTAGGCCAAGTTCTCATGAGCACACTGAATGACTGTAAAGGAAGCTGTTTTGTCACTGCTCCTACCAGCTGAGGATTTGGGATGGGGTTTTAAAGTCTGCATCTGTAAATTTTGCAACATACTGACTTCGGTTTAAAAATCAACATTTTCCTCAGCATCGTGTTTCCATTTTCGTTTGAGGTGAGGCAACATATAAAGCAAATCATAACATGAAATAAGCACATATTGGCAGCCATCAGTTCATAGTATCATAGTATCATTCAGGGTTGGAAGGGACCACAAGGATCATCTAGTTCCAACCCCCTGCCATGGGCAGGGACACCCCACACTAGATCAGGCTGGCCAGAGCCTCATCCAGCCTGGGCTTAAACACCTCCAGGGATGGGGCCTCTACCACCTCCCTGGACAACCCATTCCAGGGTTTCACCACTCTCATGGTGAAGAACCTCCCTTCCATTAAGAAGCTGCACTAACTCACGGCCAAGAATTTTACCTGTTTTGATCACAGATCAGTTGCAGTTCCCAAAAGATTAATCAAATCTAAAGACCTAAACATGACAGCATGCCCAGACATGAACACAGAATTTAGAATTCTGGGGTTCCAAAAAGCCTGCTCAAGTGGCAGAGGACAGCCCAAGACAGGAAAGCTTAATGTTAATCTTAAGGATCTATTGTCTATGTCTAATCAAAAAAGGAAAAGAAAATTCTCTACCCAAGGATGATGGCAACTGAAATACTGGAATGAAAAACAGTGAACCTATGCCTGAGCCACTGCTTTCCACAAGTGTATGCCATCTATCATAACAACTGTCACACATTTTAACACTAGATACAGAAAAAGGGAGGGGGAGAAAAGTGAAATAAAGATTAGATAGATTTAATAGGCAGGAAATAGACTATCTTTAGTACTTCACTTAAAGAGAGAACATCTGGATTTGCCATGTCTCTCTGTCTCACCACATCACATGTATCCAGAGAACCAGGTTTAGATGTCCTAAATTTCAGTTAAGCCCCGGTGCCTAGTATTTCCTATTAGCTGGCTCTGACTCCAAAGGTACCTTGCCAAGAGGAAGCAACAGGCTTGGATCCTCAAGTGGAGTTTTAACTGGAATATGTGCTTCAGTGCTGGCACCCCAGTCCATCTAATTGTTGCATGATTATCCCATGCTCCTCTATTACACTGCTTGACACAAACAAGGCAAGCTTAGTAAGAATTAACATTTTGTATTCTGCAACCCGGAACCCAGTTTTCAACATCACACAGACAGTATTTCTCTTTGCCATTGAATAGGTTTCTGAATATGAATGGAATGGAATAAACCAGGCTGGAAGAGACCTTCAAGATCATCGCGTCCAACCTATCAGCCAACACCACCTAATCAACTAACCCATGCAACCAAGCACCCTGTCAAGTCTCCTCCTGAACACCTCCAGTGATGGTGATTCCACCACCTCCCTAGGCAGTCAATTCCAATAGGCAATCACTCTCTCTGTATAGAACTTCCTCCTGACCTCCAGCCTGAACCTCCCCTGGCGCAGCCTGAGACTGTGTCCTCTTGTTCTGGTGATGGCTGCCTGGGAGAAGAGACCAACCTCTGCCTGTCTACAACTCCCCTTCAGGTAGTTGTAGAGAGCAATAAGGTCACCCCTGAGTCTCCTCCTCTCCAGGCTAAGCAGCCCCAGCTCCCTCAGCCTCTCCTCATAGGGCTTGTGTTCCAAGCCCCTCACCAACTTTGTTGCCCTTCTCTGGACTCTTTCCAGCAAGTCAACATCCTTCCCAAACTGAGTGGCCCAGAACTGGACACAGGACTCGAGGTGGGGCCTAATCAGTGCAGTGTACAGGGGCAGAATGACCTCCCTGCTCCTGCTGGCCACACTGTTCTTAATGCAGGCCAGGATGCCATTGGCCCTCCTGGCTGCCTGGGCACACTGCAGGCTCATGTTCATCCTACCATCAACCAGCACCCCCAGGTCCCTCTCTGCCTGGCCGCTCTCCAGCCACTCTGACCCCACGGTCTCTGTAATGAGGCACATACAGAGCCAATACTGCTTAAAACAATCAAACGGTACACAGTGGTATACCTGCCTGCTTCTGGGCAGCACTAAACGTGTTTGCTTCTCTGAAAGTCAGAAGAAAGACAAATGCTCTGCAACTCCCAGCAAAATTGTTTTACTGGAAAGGGTAGGGCTCCCCTTCCATCCTTTACCCACTTCTAAATTCTGAATGTCTGTCAAGAGTCTTCCTCGCAGCTCCATTCCTCACAAGCATACAGGAAGTACAGCATTAAATCCTTTAATAGAAAATGTTTATTCATTTGCAGGTTTGTGTAATCAGTAGACAATTAGGGATGCACTTAAGAATGGCACTTGCATATAAATTAAGCTGGTCTCAAAAACAAAACAAAACAAAACAAACCCACTTCAGTAATGGCATGTGAATCATGTCGCAACATTTCATCTGGTACAGAATACAGAATCAGCAGAAATGCAGTGAATTTCTAGGAACCATCATAATAAATATTTTTTCAGGACTATCTCAATAAATAACAAATACTAACTAGTCCACAGCACCCCTGATAACGGGTACACAGCGGCAGTAACATATCACTACGTGTAACAGAGAAAGTTTTATTAGCTAAAGCTCATCCTTGTCTGTAAAAACCCAAGTAGTCTGTTCCAACTAGTCTTATCACATCTCTAACCAGCCAGAGCACCACACTGAACAAAGCCCCATTTATGCTCATGAGAAGAACATTGGCTCAGGCTGCACAGGAGCCTTTATCAACTTCCCCTGCCCAGCCAGCCCCAAGCTCCATGTCACAGCTAAAGCTAGTGGCAAACCAAATTAGGCACCAGAGATACCATGATAAGCAGATATATCGCTTTGCACTTCTAGAATGGAGTTGTAACACCAAGTTCCAGCTCAAATATTGGAAGGGATGCATAGCTAGGACACAAGGATTTATTTGTTGATTAAAACCACACTGAAAGTATTTACAAACAAAACGAACATTTTTGCTGGTCAAGTCAAGAAAGAAAAAGAAAGATTAGAACTGTAACAACATGAATGTCAAGCAGTGGCTACAGAGGCTATCATATTAAGAAATATGTCTGCCTATGGAGACATCAGAAAGCATTGTTAAAATACCCAGAATGGTGTCATATGTAACTTGGGCTGCAGACTGTGAATGCTGATCTGAGTGCATATATAGGCATACACATGTGGATATGCACATGTAAAAATATATGCATATGTGTGCATGCATCTATAAAAACATGCTACGAGGTGTCAGGTCACATTTCAAGCAGCGCAACCAATATTAGCTTTTAATAACTCTCTTTAAAATAAGAAAGCAAATGGTTAGCTGTTAAAAAGAAAAGCTCCCTGCAGACTTGTGGATGGGAACACAACCTGACTGAACTGAAAGGATCAGCCTGAGAGGACTGAGCACTCTCAAGTCAGGGGAGGTAGTGAAGAGATTATCATCACAAAAAGAACATAAGAAAAACAGCATTTTTAACAAACTTTAACTTGTACAATGTAAGGAGAAGTGAAAGTGGTACATTTTTCCATCTTACCCTTGTGAGATAGTTATGTGTTAGCACAAGTATTCCTTTAAGACACTCAAACTAAAACTCCAGCCACAGTTATCGTGCAACTAGAAATACGCCCAAACACACCTATGTTCCTTATCAACACAAAGTACAATGACCAGACCTTGTCAAATGTATCCTATGGTTAGCATCACCAGCAAAAATAAAGAGATGTGCAACTGAAAACCCTACCAGCATCCAGCACTATTTTGCCACTCACTAAGTAGTATCATGGGAAAAGATTTCAGCATTGCCAATAAAGAAATAGCCCTGTGTGCACTATATGTGGTGGAAATGAAGAACAACAGTCTGATCCACAAGGAAACTTATGTTAGACCTGTGTTGAGGTCTAACAGAATGAAGTAAGAAAAAGACTCAATCTCAAAAGCCTTGAAACTGCAAGGGTGGACAGCAGATAAGGCAAGGCTGTGCAGTCCTTTTGAATCTGCAATTTTGCACAGAGGTCTGTACCCTTCTACAGCTGTCACTTCAAGTGAGATTTAATACATGAACACAGGAAAGGTTTCACAAGGGTTAGTCTGCAGACAACAGAAAGCTTAGGTGAACATATCTACTCATAGAAGTGGAGAAAAAAAATTGCTCAGATGTAGCTTCTCAACCCATGTATCACTCTCTCCAGCTGCCTTCATCCACTACTGTCCAGACAGCAAACATAAATGCTCCTGAGAATGCCCTTGTAGACTGTCACCTGAGTTGCCTCATTACCACCCCAGGGCAGACAGTCCACCAGTTCAGCCTCTTCAGCAGCCTCACTTCTCCTTTTAAGGTAAATCTGGAGTGCACATCTTTTCCTAAGTCTCAATGTAACAAAACAGTTAACAAAACATAACTGTTCTGCCTACGCTCCATGACATTAAGCACAAATACATCTGTTTATTTAAAACTGTATAGCAAAAGTAAGTGCAGGAGACTAACAGATACCTCAGGGTGAGGAATAACCTTTGGTTATAGCTGCTGCCTTAGCTGCAACTCCAGCATACAGAGACACTGGCAAGGTATCAGCAAGCTGCTGGGAGTGCAATAATTTGAAACACAGTTAACCTTCAGAATTTCAGACACTCAGTTCTCTCCTCTTCTGGAATTCATTTCACCATCATGCTTATGAACACAACTAAACATCAGTCAGAAGGATGCCACTCAAAATAAGAAATGTTATTTTTGAGGTTTAGCAATAGTTGGTCCCCTACATTACTATCCTTTGCACACACACACAAAATCAGCCTGCAAGCTTATTCAACAAAGCAAGGTTTCTTTAAAACAAAAAATAAATCCAACAGCCATCAGTGCCTTGATCCTCAAAACACAGCAAATGCTGCAGCTTTCCAGCAAACATCATCATATTCACATTTCACGTCTCTTTTATTCCTAAAAGGACTAACCAGCCTAAGAGGAATAGCTGCTTTTTAAACCACCACCAAGGTCTGTCTCAGAAGTTCAGCAGCCATCAGAAAAGCATCCTGAGTATATCTGAAATGTATCACTTGTTCAGAGTTACACAGACAAAAATTCCACTAAAATATAAATTAATGGTGCAATTTCATTTTTTATTTAAAATTCAAACCAAAGCATAAAGTCTTACTATACAAAGTCAGCTTAAGCAACCTACAAAATATATAATGCAAAATAAGTCACTTTAGCCCCACATAGTTCACTGGCAGGCTGGGGGTGTTAAAGAAGGCAGCCTCAACTAAACTGAGCATTTGTGGTATAGAGAGGTTTCCAGCCTTGTGCAGGGGGGGAGGGAGAGTCTCTAGCCTTCCTCGATGCTCACAAGTATCTTCTCTGTAATTATTTTCAGTAGCTAACTGCAATAAAAATATGAACACAGTCAAACAGCAATGGGTCCTGGTCAGTAACCACTTCAGACAAAACTGTTGTCTGTCTAGAACCGGGGAGCGCAGAACTGGGCACATCACTACATATGAGGCCTCACTAGGGCAGCGTAGAATCTCACTCTATCTGCTGGCCACGCTCATCATAATTCACCCCAGGAGACCACCAGCCTTCTCGCCCACAAGGGTACATTGCTGGTTCATGGTGAACTTCCTGTCCCACAGGACCCCCAGGTCTTTTTGCACGGAGCTGCTTTCCAGCACGTCAGCCCCTAAGCTGTGCTGATGCATGCGGTTACTCCTCCCCAGGTGCGGGACCCTTGGATTTTGCCTTCTTGACAGATCTGGAAGTAGCTGCTTCTATACAGAGATTGCCAGATCTCCAACATTCCAATGACTTCTCCGATGGCACACCCCCAGAAGCTCAGGCTAGGGAAAGCCCACTCTCCTTTACGGCAGATTTAGTGACCTGCCCGTACTTCACGGCGCTTCACTGGAG
Organism: Melanerpes formicivorus; assembly: GCF_026170545.1. NCBI lineage: Eukaryota > Metazoa > Chordata > Aves > Piciformes > Picidae > Melanerpes > Melanerpes formicivorus. Next base: position 7,383,938 of record NW_027142360.1, on the reverse strand, counting down.
ACTTCACTCCGCTAAAGGCGAAACGCTCCAGCCGGGCGTCCCTCTGCCAGGGGAGCGGACCGGTACCAACGGCTGCAAGAAACCTAAAGACCATTGCAGCGAGCAGCTCGGACACCGCTGAAAATAGCCGAGCCCGCGCCCGGCCGAGGCCCCGTTAAGTACCACGGACAGATTTCGCCGGTTACGTCGCTCGCCCACCCCGGCTGCCCGGCTCCGGAGGCGCGCGCCGCCGCTGCGCAGGGCCGCTCGTGCCCTCTAGGGGCCCGGGCCCGCCAGCGCACGCGCCAGCGCACGCGCCGCCACGAGCCGCCCCCGCCCCGGGGCTGCTGCGCGCGCCCGGCCCCGGCCCCGGCCCCGCTGCTCCGGCAGCGGCGTTATTAATAGTGATAATGGTAATAACGGTACAGGAGCGGTAGCACAGCCGCACCGGGAGAGGTGAAAAGCTCCTCAAACTCACCGTTAAAAGGGGGAAAAAAAGGAAAAGAAAAAAACCAAAAAACCAAACAACATGACGGAGGGGCACAGTGCTGCTTCCTTCTGCAAGCTCACTGAATCCCCAAAAACGGCTCAGAAAGAAAAAGCACTGATGTTCCCCACGATAACTTGGGCACACATCACATTTAACTTCAGTTAGTTAGTTAGTTAGTTTTCCTTTTTCGTTTCTGCAATCGCTACCCCGATGCAGGTAACTCCTGATGGCACCACTGTACTCACAGCATGGCTTAGAGCAAGCCAAGTTGGGAAAAAAAACGACCACTAGAAACAAAATAATAAAACCCTAAACAAAAACAACACAACAAAAACCTGAAGAACTACATAGTGCAAAGGAGAGGTGTTTGAGTGACACGCTGACTAACACAGAAGACACTTTGAGGAAAGGGTTTGTTACTTCATCAAGAAACTTCTTCAAAACAAGCAGAGAACAAAAACGTGCAAAAACTAAAACTCGACTTCCACTTTGCTAGCTGAGACTTCACATTTATTTCTTCATCCATCAAGCAGTATCCTATAAGCTGTACATCTTGCATTAGACTAAGTAAATCACAGCAACTGACTCAAAGCTTCAATCAAAGTACAGTCCTTTTTTATTCTCAAACCGTGTAAGATGCAGTCAGCACACCCCCATTTTGAGCCCTGCGGTTTGCAGGCACCCGAGTTTAGCAAGCTCTCCAGTTCCACGGTGGGATATGGAGGCTTTCTTTTATATTACTTTTTAAAGGGAAAAAAAAAAGGGGGGGGGGGGGGGGGGGCATATTCCTTCAATTTGCAGAATACAGCTATATCTCAGTCTTGTGCAAGAAGAAAAAAAAAGAAGAAAAGAAAAGCAAAAAAAGGAGTTGGAACACAAGCAGAGTAACAGCAGATCAGGACAAATTCATACAAATGTTGCAGTTAACATCCAAAACATCATGTGTCACTGTTTTTCCCCCCTCCAACAAGCCTCTCAAAACACATTTCATACACAGGGTCACTGTTCTGGCTGTTTATTTAATTAACATGACAACCCAGCGTACACAGGATTTCTTTCAGCTCCCCGGCTTTGCATTTTCACACTTCAGGCAGAAAGAGCAGAAAGTCACCACTGTGTTTTACCTTTTCTCGCCAATACGCCACAATATACATTTCTTGATTTAACCGACTGACAAAAATAGCTTCCAAACCGATCGCTGAGATGCTGCCAGCAGCAGTTTATTACATTTTTGTGAGGCTGAAGGAAAAAAACCAAAAATCAGTAAAAAAACCAAATAATAAATAAATAAAAATATCTAAGTGGAGCGGGTTTGCGTAAATGAAGCCATGCGAAAGAAAATAAAGCGTTGCATCTGGAATCCCTGGGTGATTTTTCCTGGAGCATTACTTAAATATTTTACACAGTTGTGTTTCAGCAAGTCACTCACCAGATGACATAACTACTCCTCGGTAGCGCTTGGTTTCTAGTGACCTAAATGGTAACGCCGGCAAGTCTTATCAGAGTAATTACAGCGCAATAATGCTTTATTAGCAGAAGGAGGTAAATGGGATATAACACTGCATGCCTAACAGGGGATCATAGCTTTGACATACACAAAGTTCAACATCTAGATTTCATCTGCCTTCTCCTCTCCAAAACCTGAAATGTCTGTATGCTGCACTCAGATCTCTCCTATTTTCAGGCCAGAGGGCAGGATACACAGTATTAAAAAGTGCTTATAAGCTATGGGTACATGTGTCCTGGGTTAAGGACATAACAATAAAGACCCAGGAAAGGGGGACACACCAACATATTCCTGGCACTTCCAAAGCTCTCACTGTCAAACAATCAGAAGAACAGACAAAACCTTAATTTTCTCTTGGGGAGAACAAAGCAAAGCCAACAAATAAATTTTTCTCCTCTGTTTCTTAGATCTTATCACTGAAGAGGTATCTTGGACCATGTGAACTGTTACAGCATTGTCTTCCCAACCCCACTAACAGCAACAACAATGGTCCTGTCTCACAACTTTCCCAGGCTACAGACTGGGAACAGGGCAGAGTCATCACCCAGAACCTCACGAAAAATGGTCAAGAAAAAAAGAAAAAAAAACAACCCAAACTCAAGTGCTGCTGGAGTAAGACACAGGAATCTGGCACCAAAGCTACATATCCAAACTTAAAATTTACGTTTAAAAAGGAGAAACAAGAAGGAAAAGATGTAGCACCACGGACAAACTCCCAGTGAGGCAAACAGCATTCTACTTCCCCAGCTGCTCAGAAGAAGGAAAAGAGAAAGAAAAAAAAATGGGTAGAAAACCTCTCTGCCCTAGGAGCCAGAGCACACAGACAGGACATGGAGCTGCTGACCCAGCAGCTAGAGACATCAGTGCTGCAGGAGAAACTCCTCCAAACTACTGCTATGTCTTACATGGATCGTGGCTTTTCAGCAGGTCAAGACTCAGCGACTTGCCGTTGCCTTCTTGTATGGGGTTTTGTCTCACGCTGGTTTGGGAACTAGAGAGTACTTCAGACCCTGATGTATACTGTACCTGTGACAGTCTACTGACTAAGCAAGAAGAAATCTAAAAAGCACAGCACATTCAACTACTTGCAGCAGCTGTTCTAGCTTATTTAACATGCACTTGTAACAAATTCAAGTCAGCTGAAAGCTTCCCTTTCCCCCCAAACAAAACAAACAAGCAAGGCTGAAAAGTAAAATCAGGAGTCTTCAGAATGGTTTGAAATTGTCCATCTCCCCTGGAATTCTTTTATCCACCAAAACAAAAATCATTCCTTTGGACTGCTGTATGTCAGGATTAACACATGCATCTCAGAGACATAAGCTCCAGAACACGTAGGCCACGTAGTATTTTAATGTGAAGCATCAAGACATGAAACACATTTCTGCACACACACACATATCCCTCCACCACAACCTGTTCTCCTCACTTTTAAGAAAAAAAAGTTTGCAAAACTGTGAAGAAGAAACTTTAAAAAACATCACCCTGGCAGTACTTGTGCATTTGCTAGGGGGAAAAAAACAACCACCCACACAAAAGCCAAAGCCAACCCCAAAACAACAACCAACAAACAAAAAAGCAAGCCACAAAAAAACAACAGAATTTGTTCATTCATTCACTGTCTTATCCATCCATTCACAATTTCTCTGCAGCCCCTTTCAGATCTGGGTGAGTGAGCCCTCAAGGAGTTGAGCATCCTCAGCCAGCACTGATGAAATCACAGGGAGACAGCACTCAGCTGGGAGCAGGATCAGGCTATTACAAAGCTCACATTTCCCTACACACATGCCAAACTGGAAGCTTTTAATCCAAAGAATTTACCAAAGTTGAGAAAGAGAACATATACGAAAATGAACTACCAAAAATGGAATTAAACAAAAAAACTATTAAAGAGCACTTTTAGCAACAAAAGGAAGTGGTTTGATTTTGGATGGTGAGTTGTTGAGGTTTGGGTTTTTTTTTCTTTTAAATGAAACAGTTTTTCTTTTCAAATTCATCTGGGAACTGATTAGCAACTAAGATGAGATACTTCTACTGAAGGAATAATTTAGTGACATACGTATTTTCAGCTACTCCTACTAGTAGCTTAAAGTATACTTTCAAATACGTTGATGACTCTGTGATGGTAGTTTGCAATTCCTGGTACTGTCCTTTATATCACAAGGCCACACAGATTCAATTCTGCATTCCACTATGGAAAAGTTCTGATAGCAACTGAGGTGTGACTGAAAAACTAAAGTCAGAAACTCCAGCTTTTGTAGAATCTGGTAACAGGATAGGAAGGGAATCACATTTAAAGCTTAATTAAGCCCTTAATTAAGCGAGATTTCACGAGAGGCAATAGGTAACACCTCTAAGACTTCACCTAATGTTACTTAACAAATGAAAGCATGTATTTCAAATCAGTAAAGTAGATCCTATTGAAAATGATTGGCAGCTCCCAGATGGATTAACAAGCTATCTTTCCAATCAGAAACATTCAGGGCATGCTTTTTAAAAACAGGGGGTAAGGAAAAGCCTGGTTTTGTTTACAACACCCTCATCTCTATTTTTAACATGTTATATTTAAAAACTGTCTGAAAGAGAAACATTTACCTATGGTTTCTTTAAGTCTGTGGGAAGCTGATTTTTGCTATGAACACAAACTTTGTTGTGAGTGAGTCCCACTTCTAGCATTTCTTCAAGGTCCTTACAGAGCTTTGTTTCAGCTTTTAAATCAATGTTAACAAGACAGAAAAATGGAAGATGACAGCTTAGAGAGAAGTTCACATACACACACTGCTGGGAAAAAAAAACCCACCAAAACCCAGGCAGTAAGACAGACTCCCCAAACTCAAAAGTAGTCATCCATTTCTAATCACCAGTGACGCAAGCAATACCAGATCTCGCTATTGATTAATTACAAGTGAGAACAAAAGAAAGAGAAATTGGCCAAAAATCTGCAGTGGGTAAACTGAACGGGTGCCAGCTAACTCCAGTCCAGCTCTGCAGCTTGGAAGCAGAAACTGCCTGGGGCAAGGCTGACCACCGTCACTAAGTTACACACCATTTGGGGGGGCATTACAAAAAAATCTACCTTGTTATCCATCATCAGTTTAACATCTTGGCATATACAGGTGACTTGAATTCCCTTGAGAAGAAAAAAGGGCATGATTACAAACTAGTGAGCCCTATATCTGCATGACTACATTTAGAGATATTAACTGAAAAGCTGGTTTTATTTAAGGTGTGAGAGTGAATGCAAACAGTTTTAAAACCTTACAGTTATTGTAAGAAACCACCAGAAATGCTTAGCATCATCAAGTAAGTATAAAGAGTTTAGGTCTTTATATTCTCACACCCTTTTCTCTCAGTTCCTATTAAAGTCTGAACTGAATCAGCTTTCCACGTTTTCACACTGTATTGGCCTGGACACTAGCAAATATTTATTCTATCTAAACTAAAATGTTAAATAAATAACTCCATTTGTTGTAAAACAACACTCAAGTATATAAGGTTGTCTGGCCCTCTTCTAGAAAATGTCACAACCAACCACAAAAAGATGTAAGCAAACCATTTCCAGAAACAAACTAGCCACCCACGCCATATGGTAAGATGCCATCACTTGAGAAATACTTAGCTGCCTATCCAGCAAGCAACCTGCAAGGAAATCTTGGGTACCCAGCAGCACACTTCAGCTCACCACAGTGCACAGAGTAATTTTCAATACTGCTTGAAAAAGAAAACTTAACACTATTTGTCACTTGTTTTGCCCCAGGCTTCCCCTTCCACTGCTCAGTAAGGGTTGCGCTGACTTTAAATGCACTCAGTTACGATCAACCCATTGAACGATTCTTTTGTGGGGCAATCATAGATCTCAAAAAATCTGATTAATTGCTTTGAGCAAAGAACTTAGCCAACCCTGTGACCACGACACGGCTCTATACATCTGTGCGGTAAATATAATGATGTTTGTTTCTTTTTTTTTTTTTCCATCGTTTTTGAGGTGTGTATTTAAAAGAGTACATCGCAGGTAGGAGAGTAAGTTCTCACTCATCCACTCAAATCACGGCCTCGTAAAGGAAACAAAGTTGAGATAAACTGCCTGTGCCTCGTACCGGTTCCCACAACCACAGCAGAGTGGAAGCTATTGATTACACGCACAGAACAGCCTTGGGGAGGCAAAGTGCAAAGATGAGCACCGCGCTGTGTGGGCCAGCCACAGAGGACACACTATCGCCCTGATAAGGGACTTCACCCATCGAGGACAAGCTGCTTGGCTCACACACACCGCCCTTTAAAGCTTACAGCAAGTTTAATAGGGCTAAGCTACCTTTCCAAGAAACTATAGGTTTGGAAAACTAAGGCTCCTAAGTGATGCTGGGAAACCCTAAGGCTGTGCTGAGGGCAGGTTCCCAGCAACTCGCAGAGCCAAGTGGGTGCCATCCACCTCAACCGTCTGCCGGGCAGAAGAAAAGCAAGCGCCGGTGATAGCTCTAAAAAAGCAGCTGGAAGCCCGAACTCTCTCCCCGTCGCCCAAAGCCGGGGCAAGTCAGGCTGCGTGCGGAGAGCCCCGCTCGCCCCCAGCTCCAGCCCCGTCCCAAGGCAGCCACCCGGGACTCTTCGAGCCGCGAGGTGCCGGGGAAAGTGCCGCACCAAGCCCAGCCCGTTCACCAGCGAGCAGCCGGGGAGCGTTACAGCTCCCCGCACCTCCGACAGCAGGACGCCCGCACCCGTCACTGGCAAAGTTTGAGACCCGTCCCATCCAGCCCCTGTCCTACCTGCTCCCGGGGGATGCAGGGAAGTGAGGTCCGCCGGTGGGTCTTGCTGCTGCCGCCCGACATCTCTGGAGAAATCATGGAGCTAGACCGCCGCCGCCGCCTTAGCACCGGGGCTTCGTCCGCGGCCGGGGGCGCGGCGGGAGGCTCCGCCAGCGGGGCGGCCCACCGCGGGGGCCAGAGCCGGTCAGCGTAGCCGGCAAGGAGGATGCCCAGCAGCCCCAACAGGTAGGCCAGGTAGGGCCGCCAGGACACCGGGATCCTCTCCAAGGCGACAAGGGACGTGGTCCTGGCCGCGCTAGTCACGGCGAGCATGAGGACGCCCTGCCTCAGCTTCAGCACCAGCCATGTCACGGCGGCCAGGCAGCTCAGCACCACCCCCGTGGCGGCGAGGGAGAGCAAGTGATCCTCCCCCGCCGCCAGCGCCGTCTGCGCCACCGCTTCCCCCCCGCAGCAGGCGGCCAGCAGCAGCGCCGCCGTCCGCGGCTGCACGCCACCGCGCAGCAGGTAGCGGCCCGCGCAGAAGAAGGCGCCGGCCAGGCCCAGGGGCACGGCGCTGGGGGGCAGCCAGCCCCAGCCCCAGCCCCGCGGCCCCGCGCAGTCCTCCGCCGCCAGCTCCCGGCCGCGCTCCCCCCGCACCAGCCTCACCACCAGGGCTAGTAACACGGAGAGGGAGCCGGCGTACAGCGCCGAGGAAAGTTTCCGGCGGCGCCAGGTCTCCCACGGCGGCGGCGGAGCGGCCCAGGAGCCCGGCCCCCCCCCGCTCCGCCACCGCCCCACCGCCGCCCCGCGGGGTGTAGGGCTGCTGCCCCGCCGGCGGGCAGCGCCCGCTGCAGCCCGAGCTCCGCGCCTCGCCGTTGGCCATGGCCTCGACGGGCCCCCGCCCCGGCACTTATTCCCAGCCGGGCAAGGGTCGGGAGCGACCCCTCCGGCGGCGGTCAGCGGCAGGCGGCCGGGGGGCAGCGGCGGGCCGGGGGCGCTCCCCGCTGCAGCGCTGGCATTTCCTGCAGAGCTCGCCTCCCGCTCGCCTTCTTCCCGAGAGCCCAGCGCCGCGCATGAAGGGCTGGGGAGCGTCTCGCCTTCTCTGCGACCACCTCGGGCTTGGAGGAGAGGTGTAGTAATTTAATTTTTTTTTTCAAGTGCAAAAGAAGGAGAGACGCGAGGGAATGGGGAAATCCGAAACGGTGTAAGAAAGGGAGGGGGGAGCGTGGGAGAGGCAGATGTACCACCTCAAAAGTGCTGCTTAATTTCTAGGCCATCACTTCCCTCACAGGCGCTCCCGGCGGAGACAGGCGGAGAGGGAGGCAGGGAGGGGCGGTGCTGCCTGCCGAAGGGTCCGCGCCCAGCCCGCAGTTGTCCTGGTCCTCAGGGTCCTGACGGTGCCCTGTGGTCGCGGGGAAGGAGCCTTCCGGTCACTGCGGACAGCGGGGAAAGAGAAAGGCACCCCTCCGAAAAATAAATTTTTTTAATAGTTTTAAAATGCTCATGAAGACATCGCAAATATAAGGCCAGCGGTGCCGGGGGCAGCAGTTGCAAAGTACTGCCGTGAGAACGAGAGAGGGATCCACGGGAGGGCCTTGAAAGAAGGCTGCTTGGGAAGAGCGCAAGAGAAGAGGAAGAAGAGAGAGAAGGAAACCGTTTCCCTTCTGAACGCTGCTGGGATAGTACTTGAAATTTGCACGGAAAAATCAAGTGATGAGAGCTCCTTCTCAGCCGGCAGAGGAGGCTGTCGAAAGCCCAGAAGCAAACCCAATCCCGAACAGAACAACAAACTGGAAAATAGCGCTGGAGAGGGAGTGTTGGAAGCGATAACGGAGCAGGAGGCTGCTGGGGAAGTGGATGTTACCACTTTAAAAACGGCCGGACCGACTCGTGGGGAGGAGGTGCGCTGGTCCTGGCCACCCCAGGCTCCACGTTCTGCAGCGGGGGGCGCCGCAGCGGCGCCCTGGATCGGGGCGCGCCCCGTGCCCTCCACTCTACCGCCCCTCAGGAGCCGGCGGTGCCACCTGGGCGGCGGAGGTCCCTGTCACCGCGAGCGGGCGGCCAAGGCGTAAATTTATCTGTCAGGGAGGAGATAATTACGAGGCCGTAAAAAAGTCAGAAAGATGGACGTTTGTGAATGATTATTACTATTTTTTGGTTGTGTTTTAATGGGAAGCCCGAACCGGAGTCCTAAAGCCAGCAGGCTACAGTCCTATTCAGCGGCAGCAACCTCTAGGCTGTGGCTTAATCCAAACCCCACTGTTTCCTTCCCCTAAACTTGTCTCACCCTCGCGCCAGAGGGCTCCTCCGCCCGGGATCTGCAGCGTGCTGGAGGCTGACTCCAGCCCACACCCTGGGCTGCTGAAAATTACTCTTCGGGCGACTGCAAAATCGGGGCCATATTCATAAAGTCCCAGCTCCCACCAAACGGCATGGAGTAATGGATTTAGCATGTAATAATACAGATCACCGAAAAATACAATCACCAGCTGTAACATTAGAAAACATTAAGAGCCAGGAAACGAGCACTTTAGAAAACATGTATCCTCAAAGAACCGCTTTGAGACAGATGTATGGCATTGACGTATTCACTGGTACATCTATCAGGATACCATGCCTATCATCCAGGATCTGAGTAGCTAGTATTAGTGAAGCATGTTTTGGATTTTTACTACAAATGGATTGTAAAAACAAAATTTTTTTTTAACGTTTTAATATGACTTTGTCATTTTTTTTATATTTGAAGTTTGGTTTGAAAACAACTTAGATATTTTAAGTGAAATTTGGCTCTGAGGAATGGAAGCCTCCGGTTTCTTTTAAAGGTTAAGGGTCCAGCTTAACAGCTTGAAAGGTTTGTGCTTGATTCTGATGAGACAGCAATCAGCAAGTTTACCTTATACACCTAGAGAAAAATAGCTACCTTCTTTCAACACCAAGCATCAACATCCCAGAGGCAGAATCAGGGCCCAGATAGTAATAACTCTATGACTCCTAACTCCTTTTCAGCTTTTTATAAACAAGGTGCAGCTCTTGGATACTTTCAAGTCCAAATGCATCAAAACAGTGCAAGTACATTGATATTGCAATGGTGAATGACAATGCATGCAACAGCTACAGTTCAGCTAGGTCAGACCTTTGACCTAATAATACTTCCTGCTAAGTAGTATTCACATCTTTATCTCCACTTTGTTACTTTACAATTAGATTTACTGCTATGAGAAAAGTTGACACTTTAAATATAGTCATAACTAAAAGCAGAGGAATAAATGCTCCCTACCTTTATTTTTTTTGCTGCGCACCCCCTGTATTTAGATCATGTCTATATATGTATATGTTTATATAGATCAGATAATGGTCTACTTTCAATTAAGAGAGGTTTTTATGAGTGTTTCACACTCATTAAATGATTGAAACACACTTGTGAGCTGTGCAAAACCAGCATTGACAACTAGCACAAATGTGATAGTCTCTAAATTCCCTAGAAGCACAACTCAGATTCTTACCAGCACAGGCTGTATGTTGAGCAGTACATGGGAAGCTGAACTTCACTGTGCTCTCTACCATGTGGGAGCTGATAAAATTGCTTTGTATTTCTTGTTTATGCAATGTAATTGTCTCTTCTTTTTCTACTGGTTATTTACAAATGTTTAAGCACTTAAGTTGTGAAGCTCTTTAATGGAAAAAAGGGTCAGTCCTGTAATTTTGGCATCTTCATCAAAATTGGTGGCAGGTGGGGAAATGTGGTCAATGGTGAACCAAACAGAAAGTGACTCTCACAGAAATTGAGAAATACTGACCACTTAGGAGGCTTCCCATGCATGGACATAGCAAGAAGCAAGGGGAGAAGTGTGTTATATTAATTAATTCTTCAGGATATTCATCTACTACACTGGTCTGTCTACAGATGATAGGTTCCTCTTAAACAGGATGTTGAATATATAGTTACCTGAAAATCCTGACTTCCTTCTCTAGTAAAGAGAAATTCTGGGAAGGCAGACTCTGCCTCTACAGATAGTAAACTGCTCAAGATTTCAGTAAAGTTCTGGGGGTGGTGGCTGTTCAGTACTTGCTGAATTAATCTCCTTTTGAGAAATAGACATCTATAGTGTAGCCTAAAGGAAATGGAAACCATCACATACTGTACAGTTACTGTGCAGGAGCAATATCAGCTACTCACCAAAGAAGCTGCCATTTGCAGAAGATTGTGCTGTTGTGGAAACCTAGCAATACTCTTCTGTTTTCCCTTTGGAAAGCAATCTTCTGTGGTAAAGTTAGAAGTTCCATGGTTACCATCACAGAAAGGTATGGTAAAAAATGAAGGTGAGCATCCAATTAGATAAGAAAATCAAATTTACCTGGGAAAAATCCAAACAAATGAAAAACCCACCCAACACCACCCCCACACACACCCCCCACCCCCATGCTTTGTCCTGGACAACAAAGACCAGGAAGACCAGGAGATGTAAGGAGGTCTAGGACAACTGATTGTTCCCAAAGACATAATTGTCTGCCTCAAAATCAGTTCATCCTTAGAAATCACAGGTTCTACTGTCAATTCTTGATAAAGCAACATATCTTTTCACTAAAGTTAAGTGATAGATAAGTGAAGTGCCTTCAATCCATTACTATGTCCAGCATGTTGTAATCTTACCTAATCCACTCAAGGAACTTTTCATGAAGCAATCCATGCAGAACATGCGATTTCTCATCCAAATGGGGAAGCAATGTATTCCCTGACCATTAAAGAAAGGAGGAAAGATTTCATAATGGAATTGCTTAGCCGAGCTATAAAGATCAGACTACTGCCATTTGTTTCATTTGTCGACAGTCCTCTACAGTCTTTTCTCATGCCACTGCTGGTTTATGGTCACACTAAGCGTGCCTAAGCTGGTCTGGGAAAGCACAACAAATATGTATGGGGCCATATCCCCTAACAGGTTGCATGGCCTGTCCTCCCAAAAGTTATACAACAAAATGAAAGTCCCAAACTGTGCAGAAATGCTGTGTTTAAGCTGAAGTGTGAAGAGGCTTTTCTGAGGCAATAAAAGAAGCAATAAAGAAACCCAAATTATTTCCACACCATATCATACTGGAGAGTGCCATGGGAGGAAGGAAAAGAGAGATGTTCTCTAAGACTTATTCATCCACTTGCACCTGTATCACTCTTGGTCTATATCTGAGGCAATTATTCATACATTTTGATAATACTTCTCTCTTCTTTCTGCCTTGCAATTACATTTTTTCTTGCCTTCTGAGCTTGCATCATGTGCATGGATAATTCTGTATGAATTTTTACAATTCCACCAAATACTAGTTTAGTGAATAAAGTTAATTTTACCTAGTTTGCAAAATGCACTGTGATTAAAACCACGGTGGATTAAAAACCACAGTGGTATCGTTCCAAGCTTCATTTACACATTTCTTTGTTAGAGTCTTAAATTATTTTGCAAACATTAGGGAATAAGAATAGAATAGAATACAGAAATACAGGATAATTTGCACCACCTCCATTTAAGTCTCCTAAATTATCACTGTAAAGAAGGATTTGCTTGATGGTGATGACCAGTAGGTTGCCTGACAAATTTGTAAGTGTTTGCCCACTGGAGTATTTAAAAATATGCTTACTTTTAAACATAGGCCCTTTTGTGGCTTCAGTGGCATCTCACACAGAGTATCACATGAAATTCAATTTAAAGGCTGGAAAATTATACATTTGTCATGTACCACAGTAAGCATTCAGATTATTCCATAGGAGAAGGTTTAGTCATATGAGTTGTCTCGTTGATTCAAGTATTTTGATGGTGAATATGGAATTGAAAGACATTTGCCTTGTGAATTAGGATACATTTTATACCATTTTTTGAAATAGAGAAATAGTAAATAATGTTATTTTGAGGTTGAGTGCTGGCATTCTCACAACATCCACGTTGCATCTGCTTCGTTTATTTCACATTTCCAAGGTTTTCTTCATATTGGCCTGGCTGGGGTATGTAATAAACAAAACCCAAGACCTGTATTGTGAAGAGCACCCATCTAGTGACAAGTACCTTCATCAAATTTATTCATTCATGAAGATTTCCATTATCTTTCATTGCAGTATGTGTAGAAAGAATTCTGATTATTAGGAAAACAAAATATTCATGCATTGTACTGACTGGGCTACGATTCAGATTTTGCTGAGGTACAGAGAAAAAGCTTTTCAGTCTCTTGACAGTCTTACTGTATTTTCATTAGAGACATTTAAGAAAGTACCACCTTTGTGTTTCAAAATAAGTGGTAGTCAGAAATTAGTTAGCTTACTAGAAAGGCCACTCTGTAGTGAAAGGGTAAAATTCTGAATTTTGAAGGAAAGGGTGCAACTGGAGCCTTCTGTAGAGCAGAGCAGTTTAGGGGAAGGGACCAGTGGATCCTGGTAAATGGGAGTGTGACCATGAAGCAGCAATGTGCCCATGTGGCCAAGAAGGCCAAAGGCATTCTGGTGTTAGTAGGTCAAGAGATGATCTTCTCACCCTCTACTCTGCCCTGGTGAGACCACATCTGGAATATTGTGCCCATTTTTGGGCCCCTCATTTCAAGAAGGACCTCAGGGAACTGCTTGAAGGAGTCCAGCATAGTGACACAAAGGTGATGAAGGGAGTGAACTTCTCTTGACCTACTTTTTGTTTGTTTGTTTGTTTTTCCCCTCTTATGCTTAAAAACACTTTGTACAAGGTGCAAGAAGGTCACAAGTTCATCAAACATGAATTTCAGTGCTGTTGCTGAGCTTGCATCTCCAGCATAACCTGTTTGTGACAGTCCTGGGAGATGACCCTGAAACACCCTCTGATCTTTATTAGCAGGCAGTACTGTCTTTAATGCCAGATTTATTTTATCTTGTGTCTCAGAGCTCACATGATGAAAAATGTAAGCAAACAATTATTATTTTAAAATAGCTCTGTATGTACACTAGATTTTCTGCCTTTTTTTTTTCCTCCCCCCAAGTTTTGTGATTTATATAAGAGTGTACACAACCTCTTAACAAGGCACCCTAGGAAATGGGACAGCTCTTTTCAAAGCATCTTTTCCTAGTGAGACAAACAAAATAGGTTTTGGCTTAAATAGCTGAGAAACACAAATGTAGGCTGAAACTAAGTTTTAACTAGTGTATTCCCAACAAAATGTCCAACTGTCTCAGTGTAAAGGGATGCTAAGAATGAATATTTGTCCTGCTGGTAAGTCAAATAAAGGAGCTAATTTCATTGAAATGATTCTCACTTGACATGTAATGCACGCAAAGTTATGGTCTCATTAATGACTTACTAATGACAGTCTCCCTCTGAGTCACATTAGGAAGCCACTTGTAGAGTGGGGAAAAAAATGTAAAAGCAAACTCTTAAGTAACAAGCAAGAAGCACAAGGTCTTAAAGTGATCAGGAATCAAATTGCTGTACTTCAGTAGATAGCTGAAGATGTAAATAAGTAGGAATTTCAAAGATTTTTTTTTTTCATCTTAAGGTTCCTGCATCCAAAACAATTTCAGCTACCCCTACGTTCATCTGCTTCCCATGTTAAATCAGATGCCTAATGTTTCACTTCTGGGCATGTTTAAAAGCCTTTCAGCATCAGCAGAGCTGAACTTTCCAGGTCTAGCAGGATCCACAAGCACAGTTCCTCCCCACCTGTCTGAGGAACAGCATCCAGAAGCATGTGGCAGGCACATGCAGTGGATTCTCAAAATCACTAGTCACAAAATGCAGAGCACTAAATAGCAGTTCTTCCTCTTCTTCTCACTCTTCTCATGCCTTAAATTCCAAGCTATGGAATATTTTGTTAATCTTGCAAATTTTGTTGGTGAATCTGTTTCACCTTGCATAAATAAGTAAAAAATACCTGTGATAAAAAGAGAAAAGTAACAAGTAAGATCCTGCAGCCCTGTGGCAGGATTGTTCACTAAGGGGCAGACACCTGGATCCCAGCCCCTGTTCCAAAGGCTGCTTTATACAAAATGTATAAAGTAAATGTTGAATATAAGATAAAAAAATGTATTTTAAATATGTAATGAAACCACTAGAGTAGGGACAGGTGTCCCTACAACCTTGTGAGTTTCCCTGCTTTTTAGAGTTGCCAAGCTTCTTTGCCTGTGTGAGCTGCACACCCAAACCTTGACATATCTGGAAGCCACAATATACATCTGTGCCCTGTATACTGGGAATGGAGGGAGGCAGGAGCTCTCAACAGAAGCTGATTGTGGCTCTTCAGGAATTTCACCAGCCCATTATTGGGTCATACTGCATTTGCCATGCAGCTGGGTCCCAAATCAATGGAATAATCTCACATTCCACAGCACAGGATGCCAGACTTCACAGATTACTCCACAACCCACTGCACTGACTCACAGCACCAGAGCTAATCACACACAGAAGATACCTCTAGAAACTGTCCTGGACCTGCACATGGTTCAGGGCTTTGTGAGCCTCTTCTGAAGTTCTTTTTAGTCATACATCAATGATTAAGGCAACTTTTTTCCCCTTTTTTTTCAGTAGTATGTAGTATGTATACCAATGTTTTGTAGATAATCATGCTGTCTTTCAAAACAAGGAATCCTTAATTATTTCTTGTAAATTGGGCCCATTGCATGCTGGGAGGCAGGGGTGTGAATGGCCTTCTCCACAGCTTTTACTACAGACTAGTGATGAAGACATGATACAAGGTGTGAGAGGGGCCTGGGGGGAGGAAAAGAGTTTAAACCCACTTCACTGTACTTTTTGTTCTGTAACTTTTCAATGTAAAATCCAAAAGCCAACCCCAAAGAAGGGTTAAGATGCCATGACTTGGTTTCACCATTTTCCTTACACCCAAGTGTATCCCTTCTTTACTGGGCTGCTGCAGGATCATGCTTTCTTGCCCACTGTCTCTTGGGCTTTGTGCATACCTCATGTTGTAGCTCCCTTTTAGGGCTTTGGTCCCAAGTGACTGAAACATTAATATATCAAAAATGTCTGTAAATCTAAGATGATTTAAACACATCCATTTTAATACTATTTCATATGTTTAAATACTCTCCCCCTTACTACCACCAAAAGGAGCAAGTGGCACCGTCCATTTCCAAGCCTTTGTTCTCTTGTATAGTATCAGAACACTTACAGATATTATGTGATGTACATGTACAGATTTTAATGCTGCAAGGGCTCATACCTGTCATGAGATGTTTTTAATGGGAAACAGAAAATCACATGTGCTTAAGTGGCTTGCAGGCTCACACACAAGGGTGTAAGATTTAAGCATGGAACAAGTGGATTTAACTGCAATAAAATCAAGGAAACTGCATATTCCCATCTCAAATCTGAACTGAATCACACAGCCATTCATACCAGTTCAAGAACACAAGCAACTTTGTGGAGGTTAATGGAATTTGTTTTCTAGCCAAACGTAACTGCTTCAATTTGTTTTCAGGTCTAATACAGGAACCATATGGAGAGAGGCACAGAAAGATAAGTAAGCATTGCATGCCATTACTCACCATCTGTTTAGGCAAGCCATGCTGAGCTGAACAAGGAATGGGTCATGGCTCTGATGACATTCACAGGACAGAGCTCCTCTAAGAGACAGCGTGGGCTACCACAGCATCTTGCTGCCAGGGAATGCATGGGAAGATTTTCCTGGAGTTGGTTTGTAAGATGAAGAGAGCAAGTGGTTGACTGATGAGGGAGGAGCAGTGAATGAAGATAAAGAAGTGCCTGAAAATCAAAAGCCTGTTTTGAGAGAAGGGACAAAAAAATGAGTGAGTGATATAGGGGCAGACAGTAAAGGCATAAGTGATATAGATATCTGAGATGCTGACATGCAGATTTTTAGTACAAAGCTTTACATTTAGTAGGAGATTTTGCCCTAGGTTTCATTACCTTATAATGTCCTATTATTTCAGCTAGAGTTTTATCAGTGAGAGCCTTTCTCAGTATAAGTTATAAAAATATAAATGTATGCTAAATCATATGGCATGAGTTCACCAAAGATTTATAGATGAATTTACCCACTATAAAGCTATGTATTCAGAGAGCCTGCCCTGCACATTCCTGCACCTGCAGAGAGCTGTGAACAGGAGGATAATTACAAGCATTGAGAATCTAAGCCAAATGTTCCAGGAATGGAGAAATTTCATCTTTGATTGGCTGTCCTCTAAAGGCAGGAAAAGAGAAAGGAAGTCTCCATGTTTGAGCTGGCATGTGCCACACAAATCCTTGCCCAGTCAGTGCCAGGCCTCTGCTGCTGACAGGCAGCTGCTGCTGTGCTCTTTGCCTGGGGTTGTTAGCATAGAGCAGGTGAATGCAAAGCCAGATACAGAATGTACAGGGCAGGCTGAAGTGTTAAAGGAAATACGGTTGTGAAATGCGGGTGCATGCAAATGAAGGGAGTAAAAACCTTGTATGATATACTAACTTAACACATTACACAGAGCATTGCTTCAAAAAGATTGGGAATGATTCCTGTGCTTGAATCACTTAGACTTAGGCAGTTTAGCTTTTTATCAGAAGAGGTATATAAGGAAACATTTATCAGGTATGTTTACTTCTTGGGGTTTGGGGAGGTTGTATTTTGTTTCATTTGTTTAGTTTTGGATTTGTTTGCTTGCTTTTTGTTTTCTCTCTATGTTTGTTTGTTTGTTTTGTTCTTTTTAGGAAAGAGAACTACAGAAAACTCTATCTATTAAATTACCAGCTCAGGAAGTTTTTCCTGGTGTTGGAAACATCCATTTTTTACTTCCTCCCAGCTTATGCAGCAATACCAGTAAGGCAGTGCTGCTTGCAATTTAGAGCAAGAACTTCCACCTCAAGACAGCAGCCTTGATTCTTAAAATTATGTGTTGTAGATTGAGGAACAGAATACACTCTAAATAACACATTTCAAACTCCTTTTCAGTTCCTCCTCCTCTTAATTTTCTTTTCAGAAGATACTTGGATACCCAGCTAGTCTCACACTAATAAATAAATCTTTGTCAGCCACTTCCAACTCCTTTTTCATTAATTCATGCAAAACTGTCAACATATCAGTGGATTGCAGTGCTTGATTTCAGAGACATCTGAAGGAGGAAGGAAAGCATTATGACAAATGCATTATTGAAAACAGGCATATCTCAGCTGAATTGCACAGAGAGGCATTTTGAGACTAAAACAAACTCTCAGAATGATGGAAAATGTCTAGATGGCAGCAGCAGCAGGCACAGAAATGAGGCTGTTAGGAAGTTAATGTCTGGTTGGTATGTATTCTGACAGAGTTCACACTTTTTTACTCTGATGTGAAAGATGAAGACTTCTTTAGTTTCTAATTCTCAACTGATGAAACATCACCACATGATCACAGTGCAAGTCCTGTGACAAGTAACTATCCAGGCTTTGAGTGAAGAAAGAGCCTTCTGTCCCAGTTTGGGCAATCATTTGGGTCTTAGCTGTTAGATACCTGTGTCTAGTCTCCATAACACCACAGCCCTGTCCATATATCCCTTCACTTCTTAGACATTATTCATACATTTAATGGAAGGCTTATAAGATGGCTTTACAAGCTGATGTCACTTGTCTCTCAGTAGAGGCTCTTCCTCTGCTCAAGGAGGAAGTTGATAAGCCACTTTGCAGAATTTGAGCCATTTATTGAGGTCAGCTGCTAAATTGTAGATCCTCCAACAATCCCTTAAACACTTTGGTTTTCACTGCTTACAGGCTTAATTTAACCAGAGGAACACAGGGTCATCTAAGAGTTCTGTTGTGGTGGGCTAGTTTTTTTTGAGAGATCTTTGATGTTATTTTCTCAAGGAAAAAAAATAGCAAACTCAGCATTTTCAGAGATGGAGAAGACCAACAAAGCTTTTTTGTTCTTTCTTTCTTTTGTTTCTTCAGGCTTAAGGGGAGAGAAAGCCTGAATGACTGATTAAGAGAAAGCTTCTGTGAAACAAGGGAACAGCAAAGATGCACCATGGACAGAAGTCCTTCCCCTCAGGATTACACTTTATTAATTACCACTGCTTGAATAGCTATTTTTGTGAAACAAATTTAGGGGATATTCTAACCTTGCTTTAAAATCTGAAAATCATTTAGATATCCTTCCTTAAACTTGCTTTATTTTAAGTTCATGACCTCTATAAAAGTTGTCAGTAGGACACAGATAACTGACTACTTAGTTTGGCCTTCTGTGTTTCAGGTGCACACACACACAGAGGTCTTGCAGGCAGGCAATTTTACCTCATTGGTAGATGGTTTTCAATAGCTCAGGATTTGGGCAGTTTGGGCATTTCTGAACAAAAACTGTGAACAGTTAATTAGAAGATGTAACAGATTTTATCTCCCACCTGGTGCTTGTTTGTGAGGCAGATTAATTGTCCAGCTGAAGTTCTTGTACAGTGACTGAGCAAGTGAGCTGGGTTAGTATCATAGTATTAGTCAGGGTTAGAAGGGACCACAAGGATCATCTAGTTCCAACCCCCCTGCCATGGGCAGGGACCCCCCACACTAGATGAGGCTGGACAGAGCCTCATCCAGCCTGGGCTTAAACACCTCCAGGGACAGTGCCTCAACCACCTCCCTGCACAACGCATTCCAGGGCTTCACCACTGTCATGGTGAAGAACTTCCTCCTCATGTTGTAACTCCTGTGCCTATTGCAGCAACCTGGTGGGACAAAAGGGACAAAAGCAGCAGGCAGGCAGGCAGCAGCAGTACTCCTATGTTTACCCAGCCAGCAGGAGGGATATTCACACCCAATACACTGCATGATGTTGTACAGATTGCAGACTGCAGATTTCAGTGTGTAACTAAACTGAATGCAATATGACAGACCCAAATTTAGGATTTATTCTGTTACATTATTTAAAAGTTCCTATTAAATGTGGAACATAGTGTGGTGTGGAAATCACCCAGAATCAAGTGAACCAGAGCCTGGACTGCTACAGACTCAAAACCTGAGCCCAGATCTGCCAAGTTTCACAAAATGTTATAATAAAATTTAACTTTTCCCTAACATTTCTGAAATTTTAATTTCATTTCCTCTAATGAACAATATCTCACCCTAACAGAGGGAGTAAGGCTTTTGTCTCTTAATAACTGTTTTCAGATTCTATAGTATTTTGGGGGTTTAGAACAACATGAGCAGGGTCTTCACTCACATTTCAGGTCTTTGCTGGCTAAATGCTGCTAAAGGCTGAGAGAGTTGGAATTGTTCAGCCTGGAGAAGGCTCTGAGGAGACCTTATTGTGACCTTCCAATATCTGAAGGGGGCCTAGAAGAAAGCTGGTGAGGGACTTTTTAGGGTGTCAGGTAGTGATAGGACTAGGGGGAATGGATCCAAGCTAGAGGAGGCGATATTTAGTTTAGACGTCAGGAAGAAGTTCTTCACCATAAGGGTGGTGAGACACTGGAACAGGTAAGCAGACATTGGTCTCTACAACTCCCTGAAAGGAGGTTTTAGTGCAGCTGGTGCTGGTCTCTTCTCCCAAGTAACTAGCAATAGGACCAGAAGAAATGGTTTCAAATTGTGCCAGAAGAAGCTTGGATTGGACATTAGGAAAAACTTACTTTACTGTGCTTCCAGCACAAGAGGGATATTGAACAGGTAGAGAGGGTCCAGAGGAGGGCCACAAAGATGATCAGAGGGCTAGAGAACCTCCCCTGTGGTGGCAGACTGAGAGGGTTGGGGTTGTTCAGACTGGAGAACAGAAGGCTCCAGGGAGGCCATAGGGCAACCTTCCAGTGCTTGAAGGGGTCCTACAAGCAAGATGGTAAAGGACTTTTTACGTGGGCTTATAGTGATAGAACAAGGTTGAAGCTTGAGGAGGGTAGATTTAGACTGGAGATTAGGAAGAAATTATATACAGTGAGGATGGTGAGACCCTGGAACAGGTTGCCCAGGGAGGTCATGGATCCCTGCTCTCTGGAGGTGTCCAAGGGCGGGTTGGATGAGGTCTTGAGCAACCTGGTCTAGCGGAAGGTGTCCCTTCCCATGGCAGGGGGGTTGGAACTAGATGATCTTCAAGGTCCCTTCTAACCTAAACCATTCTCTGAATCTTTGCATCTTATTTTCCTCTAGTTAATCATGAAGCTTTGTATTAACTGAAATATAGCAATTAAACTGGTCAAGAACTTGTACATCTAAAAGCATGAAAGAAACACCTTGCTTTTGCCTCTCAGATTTTACAAATACAAAGTCTTTCTGAGAAAGAAACAGATTCTGGAAAGAAAACAAAGCACATCTTAAACTTTTATGCTTTTTGAACATAACTGCCTTGGTGCAAGAGAAGAACCTCAGTCCTACTAGAGTTTGTGGTATTTCTCACATAGCGTATCTGTTTAGAAAAGGTACTCATGTAGGAGGAAAGTAACATTTTCAGTGACACTGCTAAAAATAACTGCACTCCACTGTTCTACAGGTCCAAAACAGATGAGTGAATCTTGGAGTGGAGAGTTCAGCTATTCCTGTCCTTTCTCTGGATTTAAGTCTAAAGCCAAACAAAACTGTGACTTGTGACATGGTTTTGATTTTACCTTGTAGTCAGCAGTTGGCTTTGAAGCATAACAAAAAATTGCCCTGGTCTATCAGGGATGTTTTAAGTCAGTCTCTTAAATTAATCTGGGCCATTTCAAATTCATAATGAAGTCTTCATCCAAACAAGTTTCATACACAGCTGACACTGATCAAAACACAACTGATAAAAAAACACACTGACATTTCAGTCTCAAAAGTGAACAGAATAGTTAACTTCAAAGCAAGAAACGTACAGCAGTGATGGATCAGGAAGTTATTAACTTGTCACAGTAGGTATGGTTTGGCAAGCTGGATTTGTCATCTACTACCATATATCATTGACTGTAGTTTGAGCATAATGTACAAAGGAAAACGTAGAAGAGATTACTGTGGATTGAAGGGCAGCTTAATTACAGTGCATGAGCAAACAAAACATAAGCAGACAACCATGCTCTGGCTACGTGTTACATTATCTTATGGAACAACTGAGGAGACTTTTCTAGAGCACTGAGAAATTAGATACTGTTGCCCACTTAGAGAATATGATTTACTGAACGTTGTTAGTAAAAATATCCTTCCAGTAAGAGTAATTTATTTGCATTCCTAAGATTGCTTGCAGGTGTGTGCAATGGGACAAAAGCTGTAAATACAGGCATGGCAGTAAGCGTTAATTCAAAGTTTACATCACAAAAATCTCTAATTCAGACAAAAGTCTCTAATTCAGACAAAAATCCCCTTAAGGAATCACAGTGGTAAAGTTAGTGAATTAATATGCTGACTAGGACTTGCTTGTGGCAGGTCCAGCTGCACACTCAGCTATGCTGGCACGACTGAGTCTATCAGGAGTCTAAAAGTCTCTGAGAATGTTCAGTGTGACATTTGGGATAACAAGGGTGAATTTCAGCCAGATCTTGCATATGCCCATTTGCTACTCTATATTTTTGGCTCCAAGTGCATGCCAAGATCAAATTCCCAGACTTTCTCAGTGCCCGAGCAAATATTATTAAACCCAGATTTGGAACGTTCATAAAACACAGACACAGCACATTACTGTACATGTCTGCTGTCACACTAACATGGTCAAACAGCAGGTCATGAACCAAGGGTGCTGTGCAGAGCCTTATTCAGCTTAGAAGCATATTTTGTCACAAAGAGCAAGATTGCATCTCATCAATGATGTGTCATGGAAAATTCACAAAGGATAATGAGATGAATCTGTGAATCCTTCAAGAAGCTTGGAGAGTGGGAGAAAAAGGTTCCTCTAGGTAACAGTTTAGTTAGTGACTAGATCAGACTCCTGCACTGAATGGCCCTTCAGAGAAAACCCTCTCCCCACTTGTACTGTGGAGAAAGCATACAGTGCTTAATGATATTGGATAAACCTGTGATGGAGTGGAGCACACAGGAGTTATGGTAAGCTGCTTTTGCAGTACAGTTTCTGAAATTAAGGCTAAATGTTACGCTTATCTCAAGAAGGGCTCTAAGAGCAGGGACCATCCCCTTACTACTTCTCTGAAGGAGCTTCACCCAAGAAATGGACAAATATCCAAGATGCCATCTGCCATCTAAGTCTCACTGCCTTTTATGATAAAGATACTTCTGCCTTTGTATTTGGAGAATAGGAATAGATTTAGCATTTTAATGCTGCTTCAAGGAGATGAAGTCAATTTGCAGGTGATACCAAGCTAACCAGTGTAGTTGGTAAGTCTGAAGGACGGGATGCCATCCAGAGGGACCTGGACAGGCTGAGTTGAATAGCATGAGGTTCAATAAGGCAAAGGGCAGGGGCCTGTGCCTAGGTCAGGGCAATCCTCAGTATCAATAAAGGCTGGGGGATGATGAGATTGAGAGCAGCCCTGCAGAAAAGGACTTAGGACTTCTGGTGGTTGAGAAGCTGGACATGAGCAGACCGAGGGCACTTGCAGCCCAGAAGGCCAATCACATCCTGGGCTGCATCAAAAGAAGTGTGGGCAGCAGAGGTGACTCTGCCACTTTACTCTCCTCTGGTAAGATCTCACGTGGAATACTGCATCCAGCTATGGAGCCCTCAACATAGACCTAATGGAGCAGGTCAAGAGGAAGGCCATGAAAATGATCAAAGGCCTGAAACACTTGTGCTTCAAGGACAGGCTGAGGAAGCTGGGATTGTTCATCCTGGAGAAGGCTCCAGAGAGACTTAACAGCAGCCTTCCAGTACCTGAAGGGGGCCTACAAGAAGGCTGGAGAGGGTACAGATTTTTGAGTTTTGAGTGAAAGACTATTTAAAGCTCTCTTTTGCAATGTAGTTTACTGAAAACCACTAATAAATAGTTAAATGTCATTAAAGGAGAACATATATACTGAATAAAGTAAGTGGAATGAGAAGAAATAATTTTTTTGACTGATGTGTAATATAATCTTTAATCACTTACATATTGTCTGCATAATGTCACAGTACTTTATGGAAGCATATCCTACAGTTTTCAGAACCAAAGAATCATTTAGGTTGAAAAAGAACTTTAAGATCATAAAGTCCAACCATAAACCTAAGACTGCCAAGTCCACCACTGAACTGTGTCCCTAAGCACCACACCTAAACCTGTAGGATTATATATCCTTTTGTATAAAGATACAGGAAGGATAACCATCTAAAAATCAGCTTCTAGTTTCTGTTTCTTCTGTTATTCCACACTTACACACCAGAATTTGTTGAGAAGTTTCAGAAGTTTGCCAAACTTCCAGAATTTAGGCATCCTCAAGGAGCAAAGCCACTTGTAATAATTTCCCTGAATTTCATTAGGATTTCTCACTTAAGCATGTGACATATTTCATGAAGCCAATTAAAATCTCATTCATGTACCCTCTGGCCCATTTTTTTCATCCTGCTCCCATTTAGCAGCATAGAATTATGCAAGCATGTGCCTCCACTAGGGAACAAAGCTCTTCTATAATTACTATTAAACAAACAAACAGAACAATACAAAATACGGCAGTCAAAAGCCAAACTGACTGTTGTGTGTAAATACTAGATTACTATTCAAAATGCTAGTCCTTGTCTAAATAAAAGTCTAATTTTACTTTTTCTTGAGCAGCCAAGTCATGGACATAAGCCCTGAAAGCCATCCAATTTTAGAGTTTCAAGTCAGTTTCTAACCTCTTTACAGATTTTCCACCATCCTTAAATGACAAAAGTCACTAGTCATCATCATTTTCAAGGAGAAGAGCTTTTAACAGTTGTATAAACAGTCACTACACTTATTTACTGGTAACAGAGATAAGTAGCACTCATTTTGCTCCACCTAACACTAAAATGAAATACTACATTTTAGCCACTGATATATTCTTTATTATTATTATTTATTACTTTTTTGTCAAATTAGTAGTTAGAAGAGTTTTGGAATTGAAGCTATTTTGGAGTGGATCAGGAAATGACATCTTCCTCATGGAAATGTAAATGAAAAATTGGTATTACAGGTTTCTATCATTCCTTTGTAATACGAGGGGGAGAGGAGGAGGAGAGGAAGTTGTCAGTGAAGGAAGGCAATTAACATAGCATGAGATTTAGTTGAAATCTAATTTTCACCAGGTAAATCATTCTTCTGTTGAGAAAAGAATCAGCTCTGGTGCTAAGAACATACCACACATTTTACACAAACTATCAAAAGAGAATGAAGACAGAGATAATTGACCCTCAGATTAGAGAAGGACATCAAGACAATTGAACGTGTCCAGAAAAGGGCAACGAGGCTGGGGAGAGGCCTTGAGCACAAGCCCTATGAGGAGAGGCTGAGGGAGATGGGATTGTTTAGCCTGGAGAGGAGGAGGCTCAGGGGAGACCTCATTGATCTCTACAACTACCCGAAGGGTGGTTGTAGCCAGGAGGGGGTTGGTCTCTTCTTTCTAGCAACCAGCACCAGAACAAGAGGACACAGTCTCAAGCTGCACCAGCTGCACCTCCAGGGATGGTGACTCCACCACCTCCCTGGGCAACACATTCCAATGGCTAACAACTCTCTCTGTGAAGAACTTTCTCCCCACCTCCAGCCTAAACTTCTCCTGGTGCAGCTTGAGACTGTGTCCTCTTGTTCTGGTGCTGGTTGCCTGGGAGAAGAGACCAACCCCTTCCTGGCTACAACCACCCTTCAGGTAGTTGTAGACATTGATAAGGTCTGCCCTGAGCCTCCTCTTCTCCAGGCTAAACAATCCCAGCTCCCTCAGCCTCTCCCCAGCCTCATTGTCCTTCTCTGGACACATTCAAGAGTCTCAATATCCTTCCTAAACTGAGGGGCCCAGAACTGGACACAGGACTCAAGGTGTGGCCTAAGCAGTGCAGTGTATAGGGGCAGAATGACCTCCCTCCTCCTGCTGGCCACACTATTCTTGATGCATGCCAGGATGCCATTGGCCTTCTTGGCCACCTGGGCACACTGCTGTCTCATGTTCAGCCAGCTGTCAATCAGTACCCACAGGTCCCTCTCTGTTTGGCTGCTCTCCAGCCACTCTGACCCCAGCCTGTAGCTCTGCATGGAGTTGTTGTGACCAAAGTGCAGCACCCAGCACTTGGATTTGTTGAATGCCATCCCGTTGGACTCTGTCCATCTACCCAGCCTGTCAAGGTCCCTCTGCAGAGCCCTTCCACTCTCTAACTAATCAACTCCTGCCCCCAGTTTGTTGTCATCTGCAAATTTGCTGATGACTGACTCAATCCCCTCATCCAGATCACCAGTGAAGATATTACAGAGGACGGGGCCCAGCACTGATCCTTGGGGCACACCACTAGTGACTGGCCGCCAGCTGGATGTGGCACCATTCACCACCACTCTCTGGGCTCGGCCTTCCAGCCAGTCCCTAACTCAGCTCAGAGTGTTGCTGTCCAAGCCACGAGCTGACAGCTTGGCCAGCAGTTTGCTGTGGGGGATGGTGTCAAAGGCCACCTTATTCAACAAAATTACAAAAACAATCAAGAAAACTTACCTGATGTGGTGATAAATCTCCATGGAGTGAACAATAATAACTATATAGGATATTCTGTAGGATAAGGAAAAATACATAAGTAATGTGTCCAATCTTGATTGGGAAATTAACTGGAATACCAAAACTCTTTCAGGAGTTTGGTCCAATCACTAGTATGATAGATAAGCTAGGAAATGACAGCAGAAGGACACAAACTTGATTATGTTATTAAACACCTTTCAGCAAAAATATCAGGGCACAGAAAAAGCCAGTAGGCTTCTTGCTTTAGTGTAGTCAAAGAACTAGGGTCAAATTTTCATTTAGCAATAAGAGTAACACCAATACAGAATTATTGTAGGGAAAATACACTTCATATATATATGTATGTGTGTGTGTGTGTGTATACACACACACCCCCTTCTGTAAGATAACAGAGTATACTGAAAGTGAGTTATATCACATAAAAGTGAAGGAGAAACCAGGGAGTATCATGAGTTTTGTTTTCACAGACTTTTGTTCTATGATTTGATTTTCTTTCTGGCTGAGAAGTCACTAGCTTGGCTTTTCTTGGCTTCTCTTTAAAATAATTTTACTTTCTACAGCCATGTATTTCCTTTACCTTTCATTTACCTATAAAATAATGGGTGAGACACGTTCCAGCTCACAGGTGTCCTGTCACAGATCTCATCAGTACTGGGTGTGAGGGCTGTAATTATACAAGAGTCACACATGAGCTTCCCAGAACAGGATCAAAGGTCAGAAGTAGTTTTCACAGTAGCTGGAGGGAAAATATGTGTGAAAAGTTACTTTAAATATCTCTATCAGGAGATATTTCATTCACTAGCAGTGCAGGCTAGATACATTCATCATGTAGAAGTGATGTATTTTTTTAAACACAATTTGATGGAGTCATCAGCGATGCAAGGAGAAGGCTGTAGAGCAAAACAGGTGAACGTCTCTCCTTCTGAAAGGAAACAGTGCCAAAAGTATGGGAGCAGGAGGCAGAGTGGGAGAAGCGTGGCACAGGGAGGACAGAAGAGGCAGAAGAGCAGTAGGAAAGCAGCAGCCTCTAGGGAGGATTAGATCACATGAAAGTTGACACCCACTCCCAGCTATGGACCCTCAACACAGGAAAGACATGGACCTAATGGAGCAGGTCCAGAGGAAGGCCATGAAAATGTGAACTTTAAGAATAAGTGCTTGTCACTGGGAGGTGTTATTTCTCTTCTAATTTGCTTCTTGAAGCAGAAAATCCAAATCCACAAGTCCGGACAAGCAGATAAGTGCTTTGTTTTTTCCTTGCAGTTTTGACCAGACACATTATTATATTTTGGGCATTTGGATCAGAGCATCCCACATATACACAATTTCAAACACAAAGTTTTATGTCAAGCATAACTTCAGCACATTTGAAATTTGGTTTAACCAGTTGGAAATTGAAACTCCCATAAGCTGTATTTTTCATAGCAACCTTTGTTACTTGGGTAGAGGAGCAGTTAAAAGAATGATTTCTTTAGAGCATAACCAAGTAACCATATTGTATCGCTGTCAGTTGCCAAACAGATGCCACCTGTCTCAGATACCCACCAAGTTTTGGCCATCATCAAAGTAAACAGCCAGTGGGTCTGATTTGATAGAGCAGTTCCCATGCCTGTAAAATCTCACCAGATTTCAGTTCACCTCAGCAACCCTCCCACTCTCCAACCCTGCCAGCCCTCTACCCCACCAATCAAGTTCCCATGTTTAGATTTCTGCAGTGAGTTCAGTGCAAATACTCACAAACAGGTAATTACTGGAATCACATAGCTCAGATGCCTGTTGCAGTTCACTGCTGTCATTACTCACCAGGAAAATTCGTGCTGCTTTGTAGTTTTGGTAACAATTACTTAGTCCTGCAGAAAGGCAGCTGCGTACTCACACTCAGACCCTGCATCAGTCCAGCTCCTTGCTGGTGTTAGCACACAATGTGTCAGGATCATGCTACAAAGTGAAGTTGCCTCATTAGCATCTCTTGACTGAAAAGGGATAAAACTTAAAATGAATCCATCTGTTTTCAGTACTGCTTTGTTTATACTTTCTAATGCTGGGTTTTGGCAGGCCCAGGCACTATTTATTCATCACTGGTGTCACTTATCCATTCATCTAGCCACGGGGTTTTGAATAGGAGTGTTCACTTACTCGGGCACAATTTTCCCTGCATATTTGTTTGCCTTTTTGGATGCAAGTGCCAAATATTTGTCTGAAAGTGAAATCCTGAGCATATGAAAGAGAAGAGATGGGGAGAGAAAGGGAGTAAGGTGTATTTGATGGCATTCAAACTGTGGTTTCTGTCAGCAGATCCTACTTTTTTCTTATATAATGATATTTTTTTCACTGTACTGAGAACCTCTCCCTTGTGCTGGGAAAGAGCAAGATATCTTGGCACCTGTTTGCAGTTTGCATTGTTGGCAGTGTTTTTTATTCTTAGACATATGCAAACTTCTCCTATGATCTGCAGAAAGGAATTCCTTTGACACCCAAATCAAGGAAGAAGAAAAATACTAGATGGATGGACACACATAAAATAGTGGAAAAAAACACTGGCAGCTGCTAGTCTAAGAAGTTTGTGAGATTGGTGAAGTGACAGCTAAAAGTCCTTCATTCACCAGGTGCATGATGAACTTTATTTTAAACCATTTTTCCCCTGACAATCCTCATTATGCAAAAGTCACAAGGGACAACTAATTCAGAAATATTGCAATTAAAATATATATATAACCTGTAGCATTTAGAAGTCACAAAGTCCTCATGAGATGTTTGATTTACAGTATGAGATGTCTGAGCCTAGACATTGATTTGTTTAGATATACCCAACACTTTAGCTTGCAGTAATGCACCTATTTCTGTGAATGTATTAATAACTGTAGTCCAAACCTTCACTAAAGCTGTAGTCTGCCATTCATTAATTTCTTCACACCATAAATCCCCTTAAAACTGAATCTCTGCTCACCACAATGTACCTACTGTGCTTACAGGCAATTTAGTCAGGCAGGAATCCCTCAGAGTGGAATATCATTAGTAATAAATTATGCCATGCTTAGCAGAGGACATGCTGTCTGTATGATAATTTATATCATACATGATTTGGGGACTGGGAGAATTTGTCTGGCAAGAAAGAAGACTCTTTGTTTTTAAGTGAACTTCTATTTATATAACCTCTAGTCAAATCAGAAATTATTTCAAGGCTTCTGTGAAACTATATAGTACTGATGAGGTGTTCAAGAGGGGATTGGATGTGGCACTTGGTGCCATGGTTTACTCATGAGGTCTGTGGTGATGGGTTGGACTTGATGATCTTTGAGGTCTCTTCCAACCTTGGTGATTCTGTGATGTAGTTGCACAGATTCAGAAATGCCTTACTAAATAGTTGCAACGGAATCATCTGGTAACTGGTAGCTAATCAAGACATAATTAATGCATTCATGTTTGAAAAAAATCACAAGAGGTGGAAATTACTTATTGCAAAAATAAGGTACAATTTTCATCATTCCACTGACCCTGGCTCCCCCCACAGCAAATCATTTCATTAGGTTAGAAGCATGGTAATTCTGACATTTGAAGATCTGCCTGTTTTACTTAATTCCCACCAGGACACTGTGTGGATCAGGGATAGCTTTTCTTTTTGAGAGAGAACCTACATTTTTCCTTCCATCTCCTGGAAACTTTAAGGGAAACCTAATTTCTGACTGTACCACTTCTCAAAGGTATATTAAATTTCAGATCTCACTGACTCCCCACTTTTGTGCTCTGAGACCTGGGGGCACTGATTGACAGCTGGCTGAACAGGAGACAGCAGTGTGCCCAGGTGGCCAAGAAGGCCAATGGCATCCTGGCCTGTATCAGGACTGGTATGGTCAGCAGGAGCAGGGAAGTCATTGTGCCCCTGTACTCAGCATTGGTTAGGCCACACCTTGAGTACTGTGTCCATTTCTGGGCCCTTCAGTTTAAGAAGGACATTGAGACTCTTGAACGTGTCCAAAGAAGGGCAACGAGGCTGTGGACAGGCCTCGAGCACAAGCCCTACAAGGAGAGGCTGAGGGTGCTGGGATTCTTTAGCCTGGAGAAGAGGAGGCTCAGTTGCTGTCTACAACTACCTGAAGGGAGGTCTCTTCTCCCAGGCAACTAGCACCAGAACAAGAGGACACAGTCTCAAGCTGCACCAGGGGAAGTTTAGGCACAAGGTGAGGAGAAAGTTCTTCACAGAAAGAGCTGTTAGCTGTTGGAATGTGTGCCGAGGGAGGTGGTGGAGTCACCATCCCTGGAGGTGTTCAAGAGGGGATTGGATGTGGCACTTGGTGCCATGGCTTAGTAGTCATGAGGTCTTGGGTAACAGGTTGGACTTGATGTCTTTTCCAACCTTATTGATGGTATGATTCTATGAGTCATTTTATTAAGTCTTTCAAATTTAAACTGAGGAAAAAGATGGTTTCTATACCTTGGATTCTGAATTCTCTCTATCCCCCCCCCCCCTCAGGGTGGAGGACAATTTCTCCTTTAAATACCAATCTACCTCTTTCTTCCTGCCAACAGAAGGATCATTTGGACTGTACACAAACAAAACTGAAAGATCATTTGTTCAAACAGACCAGGTAGGACCCACTTGCAGATATCTTCCTATTTTGAAGGAAGGGAGTGGTGCACTGATGTTATACTAGGTTTCTGAATGCTAATACACCCTCACCTTCATCCCCTGACATCCTTTTTGCAGTCATTTTGTATTTCAGCATACCTCCTAAAAAATAAGAAGACAAGACAGATATGCATGTGTGAGCTAATTTTAAAATGGAATGGGGTAAAAGGGTTGAGAAAAGCATCATTGATCTGCTCTGTTTTTCCCATCTGATTTGATCTCTAGAATAAGTGCCAGTAACATTTTTGGTTTTTACATGATCTCAATCAGTTATAGCTATTTTCCAGACTCTTTTCTTGGTGTGTATTCTGACTATATCTGTTCAGTATAGTAGTAGAGCTTTATCATGCAGTATAAATCTTCCTTAGCCGATGTCAAAAGCCCCGCTTTGAAGTCACTGCAACTAATTGTGTGTGTAAAGTAAGCACGAGACAATACACGCAATACAAAGGTACTTAATATACAGTAAGCTGTCCCACTTTTGGTAGAATTGTCCTCCTTTCCAGTAAGGTATATTGCTTTCTTCCTCTATCTTGCTTTTTGACATCACAACTTACTTTTCTTTCCTTGGGGGAAAATAAGGAAGACAAAGCATACATGGAACATGTAGAACAAAATTTCCAGGCTACTGTGTAGTGTTCCTTCTGTATTTCTCTCTCTTTTACCTTTGTGTTCTATCAACATGCATCTCAGCACCAAAAAATACAGCATTAAGAGCAGACTTTCAGTCGTACCTTCCTTTTAAATAAACTCATCAAAGCAATGTATAGAAATTCATTAAACTGTATGAAGTTGAGGGCAGGTACAGATATATATGAGCTTGACTCATTATTGCAGGAAGAAAGGTTAAAGGACTTCCTTGTGGTCATATTCATCAGTCATCAAAACAAAAAGCACAGATCAAAATTGCTGTGCTGTTCCTTTTATTGCCTCTATTTCATTATATTTGTTTTTAAAGTCACAATGGCAGAGTAAAATGTTCACTAGGATGTCAGTTGGGGTTTTGTGCATATATTTTAAGAGGGATTTTGTAACTAATACATTAAAATCATAGAATCATCGAATCAATAAGGTTGGAAAAGACCTCAAAGATCATCAATTGCAACCTATCAACAACATCTCATGACTAAGTAAACTATGGCTCCAAGTGCCAGACCTAATCCTTTTTTTGAACACATCTAGGGATGGGGACACCACCCACCTCCCTGGGCAGCACATACCAATGGCAAATAACTCTTTTTGTGAAGAACTTTCTCCTTACCTTGAGCCTAAACTTAACCTGGTGCAGCTTGAGACTGTGTCCTCTTGCTCTGGTGCTGGCTGCCTGGGAGAAGAGACCAACCCCCACCTGGCTACAACCACCTTTCAGGTAGGTGTAGAGAGCAATAAGGTCTCCCCTGAGCCTCCTCTTCTCCAGGCTAAACAACTCCAGCTCTCTCAGTCTCTCCTCATAAGGCTTGTGTTCCAGACCTCTCCCCAGCCTCGTTGCCCTTCTCTGGACACATTCAAATGTCTGTGTCCTTCTTAAATGGAGGAGCCCGGAACTGGACACAGTACTCAAGGTGTGGCCTCACCAGTACTGAGTACTTCCCTGCTCCTACTGGCCACATTGTTTCTAATTTCAAAATTAAATTAATCAAGCCATAAATAGGAAAAAAAAAAAACAAAAAAACTAGTCACAGTTGACCACAAAGATGTTTAAACAAACAGGAATGCTTTGCTATTCCAAAGTATGCACATATCACAGATCAATTGCAAAAAGGACTCAAATTACTAGGATGTGTTATGAAAACAAGGTGTTGCAAAGTTCTGGTCATATGATGAGGACTGAACATGTCTGCAACTTCCCCCTGGTACTCCGTTTCCATTCCTTTATTCTGCATTCCTAAGTTTAGCTGCTTAAAAAAAAAAATCCTCATCTCATTTTTCATCTAGATCTGGATCATGAATTTTTGTCACTTCTCTCTTACTCTGAATTATGAGAGAGCTCTCTTAGCTGACTTTCATGGAGAAAATGAGAACATATATGTGAGGACACCCACACTAATGCCGGAAACTCAAATATCTGTCAAGCGCAGAATTGTGGATGCTGAAGCTGAGGGCTTATTCATTGCTCACTGGAGCAAAGACCTGTCCTCCCAGAATTTAAGCTAGCTTCTCTTCACAAGACAAAAAGTTGCTACAAACAGAGGAAGAAAGGAGTCCATGATGTTATGATCAGGAACAGTGTGGCCAGCAGTAGCAGGGAGGTCATTCTGCCCCTGTATGCTGCACTGGTTAGGCCACACCTCGAGTACTGTGTCCAGTTCTGGGGCCCTCGGTTTAGGAAGGATGTTGACTTGCTGGAGCGTTTCCAGAGAAGGGCAACGAAGTTGGTGAGGGGTTTGGAACACAAGCCCTATGAGGAGAGGCTGAGGGAGCTGGGGTTGCTTAGCCTGGAGAAGAGGAGACTCAGGGGAGACCTTATTGCTGTCTACAACCACCTGAAGGAAGGTTGTAGACAGGCGGATGTTGGTCTATTCTCCCAGGCAGCCAGTACCAGAACAAGAGGACAAAGTCTCAGGCTGCGCCAGGGGAGGTTTAGGCTGGTTGTTAGGAAGAAGTTTTATACAGAGAGGGTGATTTGCCATTGGAATGGGCTGCCTGGGGAGGTGGTGGAGTCACCATCATTGGAGGTGTTCAGGAGGAGACTTGATGGGGTGCTTGGTTGCATGGTTTAGTTGTTTAGGTGGGTTGGATTGGTTGATGGGTTGGACGTGATGGTCTTAAAGGTCTCTTCCAACCTGGTCTATTCTATTCTATTCTGAGTGTTTGTCCAATTTTGACACAAACCCACACTGCTCTGACTATGGTTGTCTGTAATGTATATAACAGATACGTGAACACAAATTAAATGTTCAGTAAACAAAGGAAAGAAAAAAAAAAAACAAACCCACAAACAATGAGAGCTATGAAAAACCCAGCTGGGAAGATGTCCCCTCTCTAATTTCTTTGCATATAAATTTGCCAAGTGCTAACCTTAATATTTTCCCCCAGTTTTACTAAGTTACTTTTAATGCCTGAGAAAGATCCCAGCTTGATACCTGTTGCTTTTAAAATTCATTTATCATCCATTTCTTCAAAATGAACAACAGCCAAGGACTCAGTTTTCCCATCCTAGATCAGCACTGTATTCTGGCCAAGAAGGATCTGTTTAAGAGATAAGTGTCTGAATTCTTCTGAATGCTGTCTATGCAGAGCCTTTCTTAGGAACAGGAACTTCATTAAAGCTTAGAGCTTATTTATTAATTGGCTTCATTCTAGGTAATGTGGTTTATTATTGACGCCCAGGCATATTTACAGCAACAACAACAAAAGGCTAGAAAACCTATTTCACAAAGATCCAGAGCCATCATAAGAAAATGAAAAGTCTGGCTATCAAACCTGGGCTGGATGTGAATTGCTGACCTGTATCATACTCTTCATGGCTTTGTATTGTGTTCCCAAGTCCATTAGGCAGCCAACTTTCTGACATGATTTCTAAGCATACTAATTGATATATTTCTTACTTTGGAGACTTCTGTTGGGATGCTCCATTAGAAGCATACCAAGCAAGCTATGAATTTTTGTCCTTGATAGTCACTAAATTTTGCATGCTTACTGGAAAACTAGAATAGCCTTTTGCCTCTCATTTTTCTCTCTAGGGCCATGGTAAAATTGCATAAAATCATGTGGCCAAGAGGGCCAATGGCACCCTGGTCTGTATCAGGAGCAGTGTGGCCAACAGGAGCAGGGAGGTCATTCTGCCCCTTTACTCAACACTGGTTAGGCCACACCTTGAGTCCTGTGTCCAGTTCTGGGCCCCTCAGCTTAGGAAAGATGTTGACTTGCTGGAACGTGTCCAGAGAAGGGCAACAAAGTTGGTGAGAGGTTTGGAACACAAGCCCTATGAGGAGAGGCTGAGGGAGCTGGGGTTGCTTAGCCTGGAGAAGAGGAGGCTCAGGGGAGACCTTATTGCTGCCTACAAGTACCTGAAAGGAGGTTGTGGACAGGTGGGGGTTGGTCTGTTCTTCCAGGCAACCAGGACCAGAAGAAGAGGACACAGTCTCAAGGTGCACCAGGGGAGGTTCAGACTGGATGTTAGGAAGAAGTTCTATACAGAGAGAGTGATTTGCCATTGGAATGTGCTGCCCGGGGTGGTGGCGGAGTCACTATCATTGGAGGTGTTTAGGGGGAGACTTGATAGGGTGCTTGGTGCCATGGTTTAGTTAGTTGGTTGGTGTTGGATGATAGGTTGGATGTGATGATCTTGAAGGTCTCTTCCAACCTGGTCTGGTCTCTTCTATTCTATACTATTCTATTCATAGAATGGTTTGGGTTGGAAGGGACCTCCAAAGGTCATCCAGTCCCTACTCCTGTAGTAAGCAGGGGCATCTTCTACATAGATTTCTCAGAGCCTTGTCAAGCATGACCTTGAATATCTCCAGGAATGGGGCCTCAACTGCCTCCCTGGGCAACCTGTTCCAGTGACTCATCTCTGTCATGGTGAAGAATTTGTTCCTAACATCCAATACAAACCTCCTCTGATTTAAAATCATTGTCCTTTGTCCTGTCACTGCAGGCCTTTATAAACAGGTCCTCTCCAGCCATCTTTTAGGCCCCTTTCTGGTACTGGCAGGCTGCTATTAGGTCTCCCTAGAGCCTTCTCTTCTCCAGACTGAATAACCCCAGCTCCCTCAGCCTGTCTGTAGGAGAGGTGTTCCATCCCCCTAATTGTCTTCATTGTCCTCCTCTAGACCTGCTCCATCAGGTCCATGTCCTTCCTGTGTTGAAGGCTGCAGACCTGGATGCAGTACTCCAGGTCAGATTACATGCAGAAAAATACATCCTGACAGAATCTTTCCCTCAGCTGCTGAGAGCTCATCAACCATTTCAGTGTGGCAGCTAGATGAAGTGTTTGTACCACTTATTGATGCAGAATTTCTCAGCAGGCCTTTGTGCAGACATTTATCACAAAATTCAGGAGAAGGTTGCACACACCAATGAAGATGTGTACATCTACTACTTATGAGTAATCAACCTATTTCTCTAACAAAGACTAATATATTATATAAGAACACATGATTACTCTTAATTAGCCTGTAGCCCTCAATATATTATTGATGAATACCATTAAAGACCGTGTGTGACCAGAGAGGAATTATCATACTAGTGCCCTCTGCTGCACATGCTCACAGAAAAGGGCTACTGTAGCCAGCAATGGGGGAGCTTCAGGCCAGCTTTTTTGTTTATATTTACAGATAGGACTTTGTTCACCAACCTGAAATCCTCTAATTCAACCCAAGTCACATCTGTTATGAGTTCAGCCTCTTGTTTCATAGGCCCACCTCAGTGAGAAACAATTATGCCTGAAAGGTGAGCTGTGGGAGCCATCCATAGCACACACAAGTGAGACCAGATCAGTGGCAGGCAGCTACTGAGGTGCCTTTCACCCTAAAAGGGTGAAAAAAATTATCTATGAATGGATAAATTAAAGGAGCCAGAATAAACATAGATGGAAGTAGCTGCTTTTACAGGCAGACTCCCTTCCCTCGGCTCACAGAAGATATGCATGTTCAGCATGCCAAGCAGAAATCCAGATGCAATGCCTGCTCCCTTTCTGCAGATGTAGAGGTGCCCCAAAGGTTCCTCATTTAAACCCAGAAGTGAGCAGTGTAGATGATAACTGAAAAACTAGCAGCTTTGTAGCAGCTGTTATTTTTCCTTACACCTCCCAAACTTGGCTTCTTACTCAGCAGTTAAGCTCCCACTTCCCTGCTAGGAGCATTTTGTCTGTTGAACAGGAACTCTGTAGCTGATGACTGACATTTCACTTACTCATGCCATGCTTGATGTCAGCTTCATTTTGGGTTTGGCTAAATTCTAATTCAAGCTCTCTTGTGGTCCTTAACAGATCCATGACATATGTGGCAACATTAGGATTGTTCCTGATTTTTTTTCCCCTCTAGTTTTAGCTTTGCTGATGGCTTCCTGTACTCCTGAAAATTTCAGATGTTTCTTCTTTGCTTCCTAGGAAAGGCTCCTTCATAGCATACATGCAGTTAAGCTACAGAGGTGTACTGTGTGATCTTTGCATGTTAAAGATTTGAAAGATCTCCTGAGGGTGTCAAAGATTAACTTATATTGCAGAATTTACTAGAAAGTACAGTTATAGAACTACACACCCCTTACTGTTCAAACACTTTTAAGCTATTAAAAATACTTGAAGAGTCCATTATGAAAAGTAAAGGATTGTACAGTGATGAATCTCTCCATGCACACAGGGCTCTTGGAGCAGAGCTGCTTCCAGAGATTGGGCTACCATTTTCACAGGTATTTGGGGAAAAAGTGGAAGAAACCCAATCAATCTGCATATTATCTGAGTTTCTGTAACCACTTGTAGCCTAGTCAACATGGGATATACTCAGATTTGTAACTATTTCTTCTCCTTCAGCAGGAAAACAGCTTTTAAAAATCTATCACTACACTTTCAGAGGAGCCTTCAGATTTATAAAACACTCTTAAAAGTTCAGATGAAAAATTAAAGCACCTTATAGAGATCTCAGTAAATCCTGCAGCCTTGTATAATTTCCTTAGCAGGGTTTTGTCTTTTGTGATCATAAAGTGATGAAAGTTCATTGCAAGCTTCATTTTTCTGCAAGCCCTAGAGCCAGATACCACAGCCCACAAAGTGGTCAGACTTGGCAGGTGAGGTGCTCTGATGCAGCACATCTCTTAGACAGCCTCTATCTAGAAGTGCTCCAAGGGAGGCCTGGCAGCAGTTTCAAACTACTCCCACAGTGAGAGGTTGAGAAAAATTGCAGTGGTTCTTCTGCTTAGGATTTCCTTGTTAGAACAGTGGTGTTTGCATCCTTTTTGCATGATCTCTCTAAATCCAAACTGGCTAATCCTCTATTTTGCTCTTCATTCCCCTGACAAATGATAATATTAAGCATTGACCTGCATGTCACACATTTGCCAGCTAGGACTTCACGGAGAGAATCTGATACTTTTATGATAATTCTTTTCAGTAGCCTACCCTGTCCTCTTAATTCACTAGGACTACATGTAGATGAAAGACAAGATCTGTAACTGCATTTCAGCATCTAACTGTCCTTCAAGACCTGGTTGCTGGGAGTATTGCCATGTAAAAGTATCAATGTACTAACCCAGGATTCATTTCTGCCATTACTCCTGTTTTACTCCTTCCTCTTCAATTTCCTCATGCCCTAAATTTGAGTTTGATGTGGACTAGGTATGTACACCATATATAATCACAGTAAGCTGTGTGGACTAGATCTATTATGATTATATATGTCAACAGATCTAGCCAACAATTAAAATATTGCAATTAAAGGCTTGGCATCTGCAAATGTCATCAATCATGCAGTGACTGATAATTGCAGTGATTACTAACATGAATGGAGATATCTCCATTGATCACAGACATCACACTTCCAACAATAATCACATTACAATGACTCTTACCTATTTTTCACTTGGTTTTCCTGCATTGAATTTGCAACAAGAAATCCAAGGGCAATCAAGAGTATTCAGGTCCTTGGGACAATTGGCTGAGGGATCAGGAGTACAATCAGTGTTCTCGTCTATCCTTCCAGCTGCAAGGAATGCTGAGGGAAGTAACAGGAAAGGCCAGCAGATCAGTAACAGGCTCAGAGTCTGGTGGCACCACCAGGACTTTGGGTTTTTGATTATGGGTTGGTTCACATGAACAACATGGCAACAGATGTGGAACACCTATTTAGGAGCCTGGTTGACAAACTCCCTTGTGAGGCAGTCCTGAAGGGCAAAGGAGTCCAGGCAGGCTGGGATTTGACTAGATGACTTTTAGAGGTCCCTTCCATCCCACTGCATTCTGTGATTCTATGCCATTCTTCAAGAAGGAAG
The DNA here is from genome assembly GCF_026170545.1 of Melanerpes formicivorus. Taxonomy (NCBI): domain Eukaryota; kingdom Metazoa; phylum Chordata; class Aves; order Piciformes; family Picidae; genus Melanerpes; species Melanerpes formicivorus. The sequence continues at coordinate 7,345,216 of NW_027142360.1, read as the reverse complement.
TCTTAAAGGCACAAGAGCAGGCCACCCTGATGTGTCAAAGGATGAGCTGGTGAGAAAGAAGATTGGTTTGTCTGAACAGAAAGCTTTTGCTGGAGCTCATCAGATTTACTAACCTTTGGAAGAAAAGACAGGTGGTGTAGATTGAGGACTAACTGTCCCACTATAGAGATAAACTCCTCCAGAAGACCAGAGAGTCCAAGAGGGAGGACAGAATATTACAGTTTGTTCCATCCCATAATCCTGTATCTCCCTATAAAAGCACAGCCAGTTCACACTCTCTCTCTCACCTCTCTCCTCCAAGCATGTGCCTGCTGTTACCGCTTTGGTTTATGTGGGAGTGGAGGCCTTACTGGAGCAGATCATGCAGCACATACAGAACTATCACAGGATCAGATCCAGTCTGCACAGGTTTATGAAAGGCAGGTCCTGATTGACAAACCTGATGTCCTTCCGTGACACAGTGACCCACTTAGTGGATGAGGGATAGACTGTGGATGTTGTCTACCTAGATTTTAGTAAAGCCTTTGACACTGTTTCCCCCAGCATTCTCCCAAATAAACTGGCTGCTCATGGCTTGGATGAGTGGATACTTCACTAGATAAAAAACTGGCTGGATAGCTGGGCCCAGAGACTGACGGTGAATGGAACTAAACCCAGTTGGCAGCTGATCACAAGTGGTGTTCCCCAGGGCTCAGTATTTGGGCCAGCTCTCTTTAATATCTTTATCGATGACCTGGATGAAGGGATAGAATGCACCCTCAGTAACTTTGTAGGTAACACAAAGTTGGGTGGAAGTGTTGATCTACTTCAGCATAGAAAAGTTCTATAAAAGGATCTGGACAGGCTGGATCAATAGGCCAGGTTCAGTTGTATGAGTTTCAGCAAGGCCAAGTGCCAGCTGCTGCACTTGGGTCGCAACAACTCCATGCAATGCTACAGGCTTGGGGCAGAACAGCTGGAAAGCTGCCCGTCAGGAAAGGACCTGGGTGTGCTGGCTTACAGATGTCTGAACATGAGCCAGCAGTGTGCTCAGGTGTCTAGGGAAAACAATGGCATCTTGGCTTGTATCAGAAACAGTGTGGCAAACAGAACTAGGGAAGTGATTGCCCCCCATACTTAGCCATACCTTGAACACTGTGTTCAGTTTTGGGCCCCTCCCTACAAGAAAGGCACTGAGGTGCTAGAGTGTGTCCAGAAAAGGACAATGAAGCTCCTGAAGGATCTAGAGTACAAATCTTGTGAGAAGCAGTTTGGAGAAAAGGTCACTGTGGAGAGACCATATCACTCTCTACAACTACCTGACAGGAGATCACAGTGACGTGCAGGTGGATCTCTTCTCTCCTGCAAGGAAGTGGACACAAGTTGTGCTGGGGAAGGTTTAGATTGGATATTATGAAAACTTTCTTTGCCAAAAATGTTGTCAAATGTTGGAACAGACAGTCCAGGAAAGTGTTTGAGTCACCACTTCTGGAAGTGTTTGAAAGATGTGACAATGTGGCACTTACGGCCATGGTTTAGTGGTGGACTTGGCAGTGCTAGGTTAAAGATTGGACACAATCTTAAAGGTCTTTTCCATGCTAAACAATTCTATGATTCTATAAGATTCTTCTTAAACTTGCTAATTTCTTGGAACTACTTTATCTGACCAAGAAAATTAAAGTACAATAAATGTAAACCAAGATCTCATTCATGCAGCACTGTGTAAACTGTACTTTTGCAAGTCTGATTAGGAGAGAAAAAGAGCTCACACTTCAGTTTCACATATAAAGAGTGCACGTTTATAGCTCTGAAAAGTTGTGTAAGTTAAATGAGACTCAGGATAACAGCACAGTAAAAATGTACCCAAAATACCCACTCATCCATCATTCTGAACGTGTGTTTAAGTAGACAAGGTAGATAACGTGACATTCTGGTTTCAGTAAGAAGTGTTTTAGAATGTTAAGGTTTCAGGCCCCAGAAGTTCCTCTTCTGTATGCATTATTATACAAAGATTAAATGAATTATTCTTGGTTCAGTAAAAGATATGATGTTAATAATGTCTTAATTGAGAATTCTTGCTCTTGGATCAATACTTCTACAAATAGCCTTTGCATACTGACATTGTCAATTATTTTGTCTAAACCTCAAAGTATTTAAAACATCTCTCTGAAAAAAAACATTGGCAAAATATACCTAAAAGGCAGTTTTACACAAGGATTCTAGGCTGGCTCTGAGTCAGTTCCACAGCTAGAAAAACACTTCACTAAAATCCAGGAGAAATTAAGGTCTGGTTTTTCTTTGTCAGAACTGCAGAACACAGCTCAACCCTTTTTCTAAAACTCTGTCCCTCATTTTTCTGTTTAAAAATCAAACTCCATCTTTATTAACCAATAAATCTGGGGGAGGGAAAAGGCCAGGATAGATTCATGGAAGAAATGAAACAAAAGTTTTGACTTGTTATGAGCACATCTTTTGCCAAACCAGAATTTCTGGTTTGACACACACAGCCCTGGAGTTTGGAGACTGCTGATTTAAGAATTAGACTACTGGGTGACTATCATCTCATAGAATCATAGAATCACTACCCAACACCACGATGCCCACTATACCATGTAGCAAAGTGCCATATCTACAGGTTTTCTGAACATCTCCTGTTGCAGGTCTAGGCCTGAGAATGCAGGAGCTTTGATAACTCCTCTGCAACGTTACTGTGAATTTCATTCCTTCCAAGGCACAGGAGTTTGATGTTTCTGAATTCTCATGCACTGAAGAGTTAACTGAATGACTAATGGAGTTAGCTTACAATTTTTTTTTCCTACAGGATAGAAAATGGCTGTAAAAGTTGAGTTCAGCTAATTACAAATCTGCTAATGTTACCAGTGGATGAAGTAGGCCATAGGAACCTGTGAAGCACATAGATTTCAGTAATAATCAGGCTGGATAATCCATGAGCTATGTCATCAGGAAGAATTAGAAGACCAAATGGGAAAGAACAACCCCATGTACAAGTATAGGTTGGGGGCTGATCTGTTGTAGAGCAGCACAGGGAAAAGGCACCAGGGGACAGCAGGATGACCATGAGCCAGTAACGTGCCCTTGTGGCCAAGAAGTCAAGTGGCATCCTGGGGTGTATTAGAAGAGCTGTGGTGAGAAAGTAGAGAGAGGTTCTCCTCCCTGCCTACTCTGCCTTGGTGAGACAACATCTGGAATATTGTGTTCAGTTCTGGGCCCCTCACTTCAAGAAGAGCCTCAAAGAACTGCTTGAGAGAGTCCAGAGCAGAGCCACAAAGATGATGAAGGCAGTGGAACATCTCCCTTCTGAGGAAAGGCAGAGGGAGCTGGGGCTCTGGCTTGGAGAAAAGGGGACTGTGGGGTGACCTCATTCATGTTTATAAAGATATGAAGGGCAAGTGTCAGGAGGATAGAGCCAGGCTGTGCTCAGGGATGTCCAGTGATAGGACAAAGGGCAATGGGTGCAAGCTGGAGCACTGAAGGTTCCATGTAAACATAAGCAGGATCTTTTTCACTGTGAGGGTAACAGAGCACTAAGGCAGGCTACCTGGACAGGTTGCAGAGTCTCCTTCTCTGGAGACATTCAAAGCCCACCTGGATATATACCTGTGTTACCTATGCTAGCTGATCCTTCTCTGGCAGGACTTGATAATCTTTTGAGGTCCCTTCCAACCTTTAAGATTCTCTGTGATTCTGTCTGCGTGAATTCCATGGCTTTTGCTTGGAACTGGCATTGAGAGAAGAAACCTTAATACTGTAAGTTATGGGCATTTTTTACCTCATCTTTGCTTGTGGTAAGTTGACTTATACTATGTAGTTCTACCTCCTTGTATAAACAACTAACAGGTGTATAGGGTTACATTTGAATAAAATCATGACATGAGTCTGTATTCAATTCAAGAGAACAGAAAACTTCCATTGCAACTCTGTTAAGTTGCCTGCTCTTGTAAAGATGCCTGAAGTCTGGCCACATGGCAACAACAGATTTTTCTTTCCAAGTGAGCTCTTATGAGAAATGTACAGCACGGTGTTGAAAATTTTGACAGGACAAACACATCAGGACTCTTTCCTCACCGCTCAAACCACAGAGCAATTTAGCCCTGTAAAAAGGCCAGATACATTATGATAATGGGGTCCTAAAAGGAAAGTGGCCAAACCACACTTGATTTTGATTCAGTTAAGCTAATCAAGAACTTCCTCAGCATGCTTTGTGCCATGGTATAAAAGACAGCTAGAGCTGAATAGAGAAACAAGAAAGAAAAATTCTTACACAGAACTGTAGTCCATAGATGCTTGGAACAGTGTTTAGATGCTGTGTAAGAAGAAAGTAATTTCTTCTGTAATTTCTGTAAATTGACTTATAAATCTGGTTTTCAGTCAGGGTAACAAACAAAGGGAACCCAAGAGGAATTTTCATGTATACACACATACACATGGCCTTTTTTGGGTAGATGAGGCACTTTCTGCAGCCCTGAATGGGTTTTGATGAAGGATTGGCAGTGAGTTCAAGTGCAGTAACTGCTATAACCATGCCAAGGAGGAGGAGGAGGATGGTGATTCCCAAAGCCGTGAATAGCAATAGTTCTTTAGTGTCATGACAAATAAGGTATTTTTACAGAAGCTCTGTACTCTCAAAAACAGAACAATGGCAGCAACCAGGCCAATAGGGAAGATGTGAGTGGAAAATTTAACTGTAACCTTTATTAATTTCAAAATATTCCAGCAACAATTATGTTCTGTAAGGAGTGGGAAAGTTTTGTCATTGTCTTGTTTTAGCTCCAGGGGATGGATTAGAGCCTTAACCTTTGGGCTGGGAGAACATCAAGCCTCCTTCCTGGAACTGGGAGTCCATCTCTCCGCAAAGCCAACTCAAATTCACATTCTTAAAGACTAAATGGGAGAGGAAATGTGCCTGCAGGCACAAGGAAACCAGTTACCATTACTGTGCAAAGATCACTGCAACTGTGGCTGAAGAGTGTTGTGAATTAAGCTTGGTTTTCCTTTTTCTGTGTCCTTTTGACACATGACATTCTAGGGTAGAGAAAGGGCAAAATACACCCTGGGCCATTAGCTGGGTTGGAGCTGTTGAAGCTGCTATGCCAGGCTGCTCCCATACAAGGACTATCCTGTCAGTTGTCACTTATGTGAACTGACACACCGGGGGCATTGGGGCACACTGCTATTAAATATTGATACATATTTGCCAACGAAAGATGAACACCACCATTTAGAAGGTTGACTGAAGGTGCTTTCTCTGGAGAGGAGTTCCTCCAGGATAAAGAGGCCTCTCCTATATTCTTAGGCAGAGAGAGCTCCCCTGCTATCTGTTGAGGATTGGCTAGACCCTTCCACCTTCTTGCTCTGTATGATAGAATCAGCCAGGTTGGAAAAGACATCAGAGATCATTAAGTCCAACCTATTACCTAAAACCTCATGGCAAATAAACCGTGGCTTCACATGCCATGTCCAATCCTTTTCTGAACACCTCCAGGGACAGGGACACCACCACCTCTCTGGGCAGCACATTCCACTGGCCAAATTCTGTAGTTGCAGTCTCTCCAGCTATCTGTACAGTATTACTAATCAAGTTCTCCACCACAGTCCCATTTTTAGCAGCCATCAGGAAAGCAGCAAGCATCCAGGAACTAGAGGAACAGCAGTACTGCCAGCACCTTTTCCTCACATAACTGAGAGCATAAATCACAGTTTTGGACTGAACACTGAAGAATGATATGGCCACTACCTTTTGTGGAGGTGGATAAGTAGCAAAATTTCTACTCATTTTAGGGGATGTGAAAGGAGAGAACAATCAGACTCATGATTTTTCCTTCCTCTTGTGGTCTAACGAAATGATCCATGATTCATGATCCTAAACAGTCATTCAGTAAGAATTTCATACTCAGGTACTTTTAACTACAGTGAAGTTTCTACTAATACAGATAAGTCTTTGAATCTTCAGACTTGTTTATTGTTACTGGAGCTAAAAGCACTGAAAAATGGCTGAAAGAACAGATGAATTTCATGGACAGGATGTAGCCTCTGGCTTGCTTTTATCTCTTTTTCCAGTTCTAAGTCCACTGTCCTGTGAAATTTTATTATCCTGTATCTTCACCCAAAAAGTGGGTTATGAAAAAAATTTACTTCTACTCTACTTTTGTTGTTGTTGTTGTTGTTTAGTTCCAGCAGTACATCCATGTGTTTACTGTCCTTTATGGCTCTCTCCCTCCAGTCCCAGCTTCTCAGGTTTTATCACTTTCATATTCAACATTAGTGTTGAAAAAAGACACCAACTCACTCAGAAAGAAAAAGGAATTAATAATAATAATAAACCAGGTTGGAAGAGACCTTCAAGATCATTGTGTCCAACCCATCAACCAATCCAACCCACCTAAACAGCTAAACCATGCAACCAAGCACCCCATCAAGTCTCCTTCTGAACACCTCCAATGACGGTGACTCCACCACCTACCTGGGCAGCCCCTTCCACTGGGCAATCTCTCTGTATAGAACTTCTTCCTAACATCCAACCTAAACCTCCCCTGGCACAGCCTGAGACTGTGTCCTCTTGTTCTGGTACTGGCTGCCTGGGAGAAGAGACCAACATCTGCCTGTCTACAACTTCCCTTCAGGTAGTTATAGAGAGCAATAAGGTCACCCCTGAGTCTCCTCCTCTCCAGGCTAAGCAACCCCAGCTCCCTCAGTCTCTCCTCATACTCCTTCAAGTATCTTTTGGGCTTCAGCTGGACTTAATTCCTCAGCAACTGTTGTCACTGAGGTGAAGTGCACTAATAAAAAAGGCACAGGAATGAGAATTTCAGAAAAATATCCCCAAACCCAAATACCTTTAAACTTCCTTCAGATTTCATAATCCTTTCTTAGAAACTGACTTCAAACACAGTGTTAATTTTATTGCACAGATTTATGCTTCCCCATAGTGATCAAGCTGTACTGTGTTTGGACTTTTACTGCCAAGAGCATATTGTTTTGCAATCCAATATTTAGGTAGTTTGTACTGACCTTGCACGTCATGATCAGTAGGAATAGCAGTTCATTTCATGTTTGCATATATTTCAAGTCACAAACTCTTATCAGATACATAAAGCCTACTGACACAGAGCCTTTTATTACAGGCTGCTCAAGCGAACTAGCTTTCAAAGGTTGCTTCATTGTTCCTCAAAGTCTTGGGGATTGTAAAGAAGGTAACTGAAGTGCCCTGTTCTTTTCAAATACATCTTTGTAAATGTAGTAAAAGGAAGAGCTACTTATTTCAAGCCACAGCTTCTTTGAGAAGGCAAATACTCAGAAATTAGGCAGATTTCTAATTTATTAATTAATTGCACCCAGGATATTGCAGAATCAATACTCTTCAACAACAACAGAGCCATGAAACAATGACATTGAAAACTCCAAGTTACTCAGATGTATACTAGTGCACTGTAGTTGATGGAAAAACTGTATGGGAAAAGGGTACAGGAAAAGCTTTTTTACCTTGAGGGTGACAGCACTGGAACAAAGAGAAGTGTGACTCTGCATAGGAAGTACAAATACAAGGTACCACACCTGACTTATCCAGCCTGGAGCACATTAAATATCTCAATGAAACTTCACTTTGCTGTGATCCCACACACCATGGAGAGCTACTAGTTTAACTGACTTATCTACTGCATTAATTGATTTATCATATTGCCAGATCTAGTACCTGGAAGTGCCCTCCAGGATTTCCACGTGCCATCATATGGGAGCGCCCAAGGTGCTGACCCATCATCCTTCATGCAGCCTCGTGACTCCCATCTCCTTTATTTGCATTTTTGATGACAACATGAATCTTTAGATGGACTTTTACCTCTTGACTTCTCTCCTGAGCAAGAATACAGGATCCGATTCTTCCACTAGTTGCAAGCAAACAATCCCACTAAGATCAGAAAAACTTACACTAGAGTTTACAGGAAATGACTGCTGCTGAATTTGACTTTTGTATTTTGCAGAATAGTCTAGAGAAAAACCACAACATCAAACATTTGATAGCAAGTTGGTAAAAATTACCAGTGGCAAGAAAAGATGGCTTTATCCTGAAAGCAAATGAAATCACCTGGCATGAGACAAGGAGCAGTTCACTATGACACTGAAAAACGTATCAGAGCATTAGCCTGGCATTCTGTACAGGCAGATCTGGCAGTGGTGAGTGGTAGCAGATCTACATTACAATCAATAGCTCAGACTGGCATGATCACCTCTGGCTAAGTATGTTTGCAAAGTGCAGTAGAAGTTAATATTCAGTGAAAGTTCAATAGCTGCTGTTAATTCAGCATGTTAGTCCATGGCAGGAGATGTTCCTATTATCTTGCAAATGTGCACACTGACAATACACAAGACATCTGAGGTCAGCATTGTGCTGCTGCACATTTCAACCTAAGCCATGATTGTACAACAGATGAGACTGAACTTGTGTGGCCCCCTTCATGTAATTCACCAGTAACAATTGTCAAACCCCTATCAGCATTATAGTGACAGTACCAAAGCCTCTCTACACACACTACACATCAACATTCCGATGCCTGAGCCTGGTTTGCAACATTGCAGTGCCATACTGTGAATCCAGTGATATTCACAAGTGCAGATGCATGGAAAAGCAGCACACAACTGACACGGGTCACCCACCAATACAAGCAGATATCACTGTAAAAGGTATCCTCAGACTTTGAACACTAGATACTCTGAATTTCCAAAGCTGGAAACTACAAGAGCTACAGGTTACACTACTTCAGCTGAATAAGCTCAGCTCCAGCTAGAATCACTATGTTCACTGATGCTGTGTGAAGTTATGATAACAATAAAAAGCTCCAATATATATAAAATGTGTTTGTTGGCATTTTAATGGCACACCAAATGTGCATATAACTGTCTCCAGCAGGCAAGAGGCTAGTGTAGCTCCCACAGACTCAGCTAGAGGGAGGCTCCTTCCTTATATCATGAGAGAGATTTTACTACAGCTCTGCTAAACTTAAAGTAAAGGTGTTTGTAATCCAGAGAGTACTGCCACTTCTTCCTACCAGAAACTGTACCACTTTCTGCACCCTGGAAAAGACTTTGGCCAATCTTGTGGAAAAGAGTGGCAATTTGTGGCCTTTAATGCTCTTTCCAATTGAACTCGGTTTCTCAAAGCACCTCCACAGAGCTCCCCACAATCAACAAAAGAATGCAGCCATAGTGCAGTGCCAAGATCTCCTTCTGTTAACACAAAAGAGCCACAGCCAGATCTGTTAAATGTTATGGGGGAGCCACAGGTTTGCTCTTTGGTTATAGATTTAAATGAAACCAGAACACTGGAATGGGATACCAAAGAATTTGTGGAGTCTCCTTCTCTGGAGACATTCGAAACCCACCTGGATGCATTCCCGTGTGACCTACTCTAGGTGATCCTGCTCTGGTAGGAGGGTTGGACTGGATGATCTTTAAAGGTCCCTTCCAACCCCTAACATATTCTGTGGTTCTGTGATAAGGTGAGACATAGATTTGAAACTTGGCCAGGCTTCTAGTTCAATTGCAAGGGCACCTGCCTGATTGCTTAATCCTAAATGTCACAGAATGTTTGAGGTCATCATTTCCATAAAGTTTCAACTCTTTCTCAACAGCTCCAATTTGTGGCTGGCTTTATATCTTTTTTTTTCTGCTTAAAGACTGAAGCAGTTCTAGAGGTCCTTTACTTGTGCCTTGCTTACCCAAATTCCCAGTAGCCTTGCCTTTCAGACTTTAACACTTGTTCTCTGTGCAGAAATTAATTCAGCTCCAGGAAAAACATAGAGGTTCTTTAAAGATTACTAAAAAAAAAAAATCCCAAACCTGAGCCCTTAAACATGTCATATCCAAGTAGCCTATGCTCCCTTTAGTACACAACTACCTTCCCTCCATTTGTTTGTTTTGTTTTTTAAAAGGATAATCTTATTTCCACTCACAGAACTGGTTTTCCATTATTTTAACTTAACTCTCAAATGTCTCATGCCAGAAAGATTGTATCTAATTGTGTCCAACCTGCAAAATATTTCCCTTTTTAATGTGGACAGTAAGCTCTTTGAATTATTCTATGCTGCTCTCGTGAGACCCCACCTGGAGTACTGCATCCATTTCTGGAACCCCTATTATAAGAAGGATCTGGACATGCTGGAATATGTCCAGAGAAGGGCCATGAGAATGATCAGAGGGCTGGAGCTATTCTTCTGAGCGAGTTAGGATTGTTCAGTTTGGAGAGAAGTCTCCAAGGAGACCTCATAGTGGCCTTCCAATGTCTGAAGGGGGCCCACAAGAAAGCTGGCGAAGGACTTTTTAGGGTGTCAGGGAGTGATAGGACTAGGGGGAATGGATCCAAGCTAGAGGAGGAGAGATTTAGATTAGATGTCAGGAAGAAGGTCTTCCCCATGAGGGTGGTGGGACACTGAAACAGCTTGCCCAGGGAGGTGGTAGAAGCCCCATCCCTGGAGAATTTGAAGGCCAGGCTGGATGTGTCTCTGAGCAACCTGATCTAGTGTAAGATGTCCCTGCCCATGGCAGGGGGGTTGGAACTAGATGATCCTTGAGGTCCCTTCCAACCCTAACAATTCTAGGATTCCATGATGATAGTGTCATACAGAGTGTCTGTCAGACTGAGTCTCTCTGCCCTTATACACACATCCAACGCAGAAATGCAGGCAGAACACCCAGAGAGACAGGACACTCTTCTCCTCTAGACAACCTGCTCTAGTGTGAGGTGTCTCTGCCCATGGAAGGGGGGCTGGAACTAGACGATCCTTGGGGTCCCTTCCAACCCTGACAATTCTGTGTATGCATTGACGTTACAGACAGAAAAATAATGATGAATTCAGCTGACTCTTGTAATGGTTTTCTAAAGCTTCCATGGCAGCGTAGCTCAGCAGCAGTAACTTATGCAGAACATTTGCCTGAGCTATGAAAACTAAATCTATGCAGACTTTCCTTGATTTTATCTGCTTGTAAAAAGTCCAAAACTTAGACCAGATAGAAGCACAATAAAGAGGGCATTACAAAACATACATGGAATGCAGATATGCTGTACTGTAAGTGAAGTTCAAGTCTGGGGCTAAAACATTTGCAGCTCAGACCCAAGTTCTGGAAGAGATAAAGTCAAGCCTTTGGAAATGAAATAGTACTAAGTCTTAGTAAACCAAACTGTCTTGCATGACAATAGCTTTCTAGCTTTCTACCCATTACCATAAAACCTCATTTTATCAGCAATTTACAGCTAATCTCTCACAATCCCCAATGCAAGGTCTTAATGTAAAAAGTCTCTTTCTGTCTGGAAATATTCACCTAGAAGAATCACAAATAAGAAAGGACTCAATCCAGGCCTACTGCAGATTGCATCTGCTTGTGCCAGTTCTGGAAACATCCAGGAGTAGGACAAGATTTAGTCATTTCTACTCTGCCCTAAGCTATAGGCAGTAATTGGTGGTACACCTACTTAACAGAGAAGTCTGCATTAAGGGAACAGTCATAAAAATAGTTCAAATCATCTTAATTAGAACCAAATGCATAGACCAACTCATCCCACATATGAATCAACTGCAAATTATGAAAGCAGCTACACCACAACACTTTGTGCTCTAGACATTTAGTTTGGAGAGTTAATAAGCAGGCACAATTCTGGTTTCATTCAGCACCACTCAGACATAGGCCAAGAAGCTTAAATTGAAAAGAATAATCAGTCTTGATAATAGACAGGAGGAACTGCAAGACTGGAAATGGGATTGCACAATTTGTATTGACCTTTAATCCCTGAAATCTGTCATCACCTAGAAGGAAGTGATTTTGCAAAGTGTTCTTCTACATTGGCTGAGAATATCATCAACCCATGATATACATGATGCTGCTCTCTTATTTTTCTTTTATTTATTTTTTTTTTTTCCCAACAGTAGCTTCATTTATTTTGATTCATAAGCAGTGGATTTCAAGACCCGACTGTAAAAGAGAGACGTGCTCCACCTGTCTCCCAACACGTGGGAGACGCCAGCAAAACAGCCTGCATCAAAAAGAAAAAATAAGTCTGTAGTAATAATAGAAGTCAGCACTACAAACAGCACCTTGCAGAGATTTCAGAAGTGTTTATAAAACAGAAAACATTGCAACATGGACTTTGTTGCTATGCAGTAAGGGACATTTTGTCATGAGTGTGATACTTTTCATCTAGATTTCCGGGTACTTTAACACAGCCAGGTAAAGATTAATGTTATCCACATCTTACAAGCGAGAGAACTGAGACAGCTAATGCCTTGCTCAAAGTCTCACAGCAGATCAGGGGCAGAGCCTGAAACTTGTTTCAGATCTCTTGATTTCCAGAGATGCCACACTGAATTTGAAGGGCAACAAGGCTGGTGAGAGTCCTTGAACACAAGTCCTATGAGGAGAGGCTGAGGGAGCTCGGATTGTTTAGCCTGGAGAAGAGGAGGCTCAGGGGTGACCTCATTGCCCTCTACAACTACCTGAAGGGTGGTTGTAGCCAGGAAGGGTTTGGCCTCTTCTCCCAGGCAACCAGCACCAGAACAAGGGGACACAGTCTCAAGCTGCGCCAGGGGAGGTTTAGACTCGAGGTGAGGAGGAAGTTCTTCACCGAGCGAGTCATTTGTCATTGGAATGGGTTGCCCAGGGAGGTGGTTGAGTCATCGACCCTGGAGGCGTTTAAGGGGAGATTGGACGTGGCACTTGGTGTCATGGTCTAGTCATGGGGTCTGTGTTGATAGGTTGGACTCAATGATCCTCGAGGTCCTTTCCAACCTGAGTGATACTGTGATACTGTGAAAATAGGATCAATTCCTGAAAATTAATTTAGAAAGCTTAGCATCTGTTGACATAATTGATTAATTAGAAAATGGCCACATCAAAGATTCTGCAAGTTGCCTTGAATACTTTTTCTTACAGCTGGCACGTTCAAGAAAAGTCCCAGAATGTCTCTGTTAAACAGAAGATGAAGAAAAAAGAAAGACTGTGATAGCCCCTGGGATTGTAGACATCAAGAACACAAAGTACAGCAGCTGAGACAAATCAACAGCCTACAGAGTTGGGGGCTGAAACCATGTTTTTTCAAATAGCTTCAGAGACTGTGATTGAAGGCAACTTCTTTCATTGATTCTCCCAGTCAATAGTTTCACAAGAATTCAGTCACTCTGTACATGAATATGCTTCCTATCCTGCCTTTGGTGGAGGAATGGCTGTCTCTGTGGGTGCTTAACCTGGGTAATCCCTCCTCAACTTTAAATAGCAGAGAAAACTGTCATTTAAACCAATCTCTCATCAGAAATTCAAGCTTGTGAGAGAATCTCAGCTTGAATTCAGCTGTTTACTTAGCTAAAACTACAATAAAGTAATTTCATTGCTGGTTTGATCTGGGTTAACTATGCCTTATTTTATCTGTAGGAGAAATATACCAGTGACATCAAAGTAAGTAAATAGTCTTTGGGTGCCACAGTATGTATGCAGAAGACAACTTAGTATCATTATTACATACTAATAATATCAATATAAAACCAGCCCCTGTTACTGCTGGAGCAGTCTTTATTTATTTTTTTTTTAGGTTTGCTTTTAATGTATGTGACTGAGGCCTATTTTGGCTAATTCATATGCCTGTTTCTGAAGACAAACTTCATCTCAATGGTTGCTTTATTTGGGAATTCCATCTGTACCTTAGGGAAAGAAAAGAGAAAGAAAGAGAGAAAGAAAAGAAGAAAGAAAGAAAGAGAGAAAAGAAGAAAGAAAAAGAAGAAGAAAGAAAGAGAGAGAAAAGAAGAAGAAAGAAAGAGAGAGAAAAGAAGAAGAAAGAGAGAGAAAAGAAGAAGAAAGAGAGAGAAAAGAAGAAGAAAGAAAGAGAGAGAAAAGAAAAAAGAAAGAGAGAGAAAAGAAGAAGAAAGAAAGAGAGAGAAAAGAAGAAGAAAAAAGAGAGAGAAAAGAAGAAGAAAAAGAGAGAGAGAAAAGAAGAAGAAAAAGAGAGAAAAAAGAAGAAGAAAGAGAGAAAGAGAAAAGAAGAAGAAAGAGAGAAAGAGAAAAGAAGAAGAAAGAAAGAGAAAAGAAGAAGAAAGAAAGAGAAAAGAAGAAGAAAGAAAGAGAAAAGAAGAAGAAAGAAAGAGAAAAGAAGAAGAAAGAAAGAGAAAAGAAGAAGAAAGAAAGAGAGAGAAAAGAAGAAGAAAGAAAGAGAAAAGAAGAAGAAAGAAAGAAAGAGAAAAGAAGAAGAAAGAGAGAAAAGAAGAAGAAAGAGAGAGAAAAGAAGAAGAAAGAGAAAAGAAGAAGAAAGAAAGAGAAAAGAAGAAGAAAGAAAGAGAGAGAAAAGAAGAAGAAAGAAAGAGAGAGAAAAGAAGAAGAAAGAGAGAGAAAAGAAGAAGAAAGAAAGAGAAAAGAAGAAAGAAAGAAAAAAAGAAGAGTACCAGACACTGATGCTTGTTGATAGCAAAATCTGTGGATTACATCCCTTAATTATTCACAGTAGCCAGCATGGCCACTTCCCCAGACTGCTTATACAACCAGAATGAAGTTGCCCTGTCTGGGTGAAAAAAAAAAAATCAGTCTCTACTAGTTTCATCTTTGCTAATGACAAGCTTATAGAAAGAGTGGAGTAAGAAGCACAACAAAAGCTTGTTTTGCAATACATGATCTACTATAGTTTGGGGTAAGTTGCAGAAAATCAAGTTCAGTTTAAAGAGCAAAAGCACAGTTTTTTTATTTTAAGGAAGTATATATTTCTGATGTGCTGGATGGCCAGCAGCAAGTCCCAGAAAACTCCTTTTCAATAACCACAGTATACCTAGGAATTCCAGTTATGCTGACCGGTTTGTTGTGAGCAGACTGGTAACAGAGCCTATTATTAAGATTGCATAATACTTCCGAATTCTATCATTGTCTTTGAAGCCCATGAAAGTCATAAAGAACTGAAACCACCAAGACTAAAGTTCCCCGTGTTCAGGATATGCCTCAGGCTGGATTTGTTTGGCATTTTCAGCCAAAATGGTTTGGTCATCCCTAAGCACAAAGAGAAATATGCGATGTTACCTGGCTGTGTCCACTCCCCATCTGTTTCTAAATAAATCAGGTGCCATTTTCTCAGCTCATTTTAGCATTTTGAAGCATTCATATAATTTTGAAACACTGAGATTAACACTTGGGAGGAAGTGGTCTTATATCAGGAGGGCACTCTGTTTCATTCCTTTGAACCAAGCTCTAATTCAAGCGTGTTAAAGGCACTTGAAGACACAGTTTGCACATGCTCAGCAGATTTTTCTTCTGTTCTGCTGAGAAAACATCCCAGAGATGTCAGTACTGAACACATGACCAGCATTTCCAGCTGCTGGAGGATGGGCAGCTGGCAAATGTGAAGGCCGTCCCCTGTGCTTTCCATTCCCCCTCCTTCCAGCCCCATGAACAAGTAACCATTTTGCTGAATGCAACACAGAAAAGAGATTAAAGGGCAGGAAGGGACAAGACAAGATTGGGCAAGACAGATAGGACAAAGGGGAGAAAAGATACCAGGGCTGCGGGGCGATGCTGTTTTCTGTGTGATTGAGTAGGCCACTGAAGAAGAAGGATTTCTGACGTTTCAATAATCCCTCAGTCTGAAATCCAGTGAAGAAGCAGAATAGGCTCTGGGCAATCCAGCTGAGGACACCACTGCTTACCGCAGAGGGGTAGATGACCTTTGGAGCTCCCTTCCACCCCAGACCATCCAATGATTCCATGAATATAATTTGCTTCTGAAACACTGAACTGCTCATGCTGTTGAAACAGCCTCTGCTGTCTGAAGTGAAATACTGCTGAGGTTTGGATGGGCAAAAAATGCAGTTGTTGGGTAGTAGGGGAAAAGGTGGAGGGAAGATGTGTCAGCTTGGATTTGAATGAAAAATTCTTGAAACTAAAGAAAATATTCATATATTTGGAACATTTTTTTTGTCTGAGTCTGGTGTTAAAATAAAGTTCTACAGGAAGATAAGGCAGGGGAAAGCTGACCAAAGTCTGGACTTTAAGCCTGTGTCCATCAAAGGCTGAACAATGATTAGCAATGTAAAATTTAGCAGTGGTTATTAATACTGTGCTTTGGTTTTATGGATGCCAAATGTATGATTCTGCAGAAATCATAGCTGCAACTTTTGTGAAGAATTAGGCACTGAAACAATAAAATCCTGATATAACAGCCAGAAACATGAGAAAATGCAAGCTTACTAAATTCAAAGCTAGCATGCAATATCAACTCAACTCTACCTTGGGTTTTCTTTTATACTGGGCATAAAATGGGGAACCATACAGCTCCTCACCATAGTGGGTAAGTGTGAAGCTAGAAAAAAGCCTTTGCAGTGTACAGACATTCAGTGATGGGCACTGCCAAAAAAGCAAAAGGAGAAACAACTAATTCTCTCTTCAGACAGGATTTTAGTAACGGCATGGAAAAGGCCTCATGCCAAACAATGAAGTTAATACAAGATTATTAAATGAGCACCATCTATCTTGTTTAACAAATGAAGCAGGGATCTTGTCAGAAAAACAATACAGGATAATAACTAAAACTCAGCCTTACATATGGGGGAAAAATGAATTAAAACTGTGTAGACTGGAGTGTGGGAATTAGTTTATGGCTTCTTCATTTTGCAAGCATAATAAGGTTGGGTTTGGTTTTTTTTAAAACCTCACTTACTATTAGTATTTCAAAAATCTAGAATGAAGGAATGTAGAGTTTCTCCATGCACAGACACAGCCTTTTTTTTCACTTGACTTAGCTCTTCTTTTAATTGCCTATGCAGAGTCAAAGCTAGGTCATGCTGTAATAATGAGCACAGACTTTCATAGAGCGCATATTCCCAATTGCACACAACCTACTTACATCTATTATAGATCACTCCAAAATGCCTGACTCCACACTGATACTCTAAAAAGGTCCACAGACGGCTCTTCTTGATTTGGGAAGGTACAGTGTGCAGCAGTGATGCTCTTCAGTACCCTATTCTGCTTAAGAAAATGTGTCAAAGCACTTTCTGTTTCTTAAATAAACCTTTCTGTCACTTTTGAGGGTCATTTTTTTTTCTGAGGTTAAAAGCATGACTGGCTGAATGATGTTTACATCTTTCCCAAAAGGATGTTGGATGTTGTCACAAATGCTTATGGACTACTTTAAAGTTTTCAGGGTTAAACCCCACAACCTTCTAGAGTACAGAGAATTCACAGGAATTGCTTTACCTACGTTGCAAATGCATCCATCTCTGGATCTTAAGAAAGCAGCTATTTAATATTTCACATCAACATTGCAGTGAGAAGCAGGGCTGGAAGAAAAGGAAATGACTATGTCTATCTGCAGACAACTGGAAAGACAGAATATAATAAACCAAGATGGAATTTTCCCCTGAACCCTAAGACCGCCACACATAAACTACAACACACCCAAAAATGCAATGAGATGCTTACGTTCCCAGAAACAGAGAGGACTTCAGGCTTACGGACTTCAGGCTTACGCTATCACACTAAACATGGCAACTCTAACAAGGAGGTTTTCTGAGGCACTAATTCAACATTAGCTTTACAACAGCCACTGTCATAAGGCTAAAATGCAAGAAGGAAAGAAGTTGCATTGTCCCTTTGGCAGACTTGTTATATCTAATCCAAGACAGTGAGTAACAGAACACATTCCCTACTGGTAAACAAAATCAGAGTTTTAGCCAGGTCCTTAACCAGACTTAAATGACTCTATTTTTCAATGTTCAGCTCTTTACAAGCTAGACATACAGATGATTTCTGACTTCTATTTTAAATGCAAAATTCCTCCAGCAAGAAATCCTCTACAAAACAAGAAAATAAATAGAAGACCAAAGAAATCACAGAATTAACCAGGCTGGAAAAGACCTTCAAGATCATCAAGTCCAACCTGTCATCACCCAACACCATCTAATCAACTAAACTATGGCACTAAGTGCCTCATCCAGTCTCTAAGGGGAGACCTTATTGCTGTCTACAACTACCTGAAGGATGGTTGTAGCCAGAAGGGGGTTGGTCTCTTCTCCCAGGCAACCAGCACCAGAACAAGGGGGGACAGTCTCAAGCTGCACCAGGGGAAGTTTAGGCACAAGGTGAGGAGAAAGTTCTTCACAGAAAGAGCTGTTAGCTGTTGGAATGTGTGCTGAGGGAGGTGGTGGAGTCACCATCCCTGGAGTTGTTCAAGAGGGGACTGGACGTGGCATTTGGTGCCACAGTTTAGTCATGAGGTCTGTGGTGGCAGGTTGGACTTGATGATCTTTGAGGTCTCTTCTTCTCTTAGTGATCTGAATCTCTTGGTGATTCTGTGATTCTTTTTAAACACTTCCAGTGATGGTGACTCCACTGCCTCCCCGGGCAGCCCATTCCAACAGCCAATCACTCTTTCCATGAAAAATTTGTTCCTAACATCCAGTCTAAAACCCCCTTGGTACAGCTTGAGACTGTGTCCTCTCATTCTGTCACTGGCTGCCTGGAAGAAGAGACCACCCCCTGATGATACTCACTTTCTTCTCACAGTGAAAACAGCAGCTTTTTTTCACATGTTCTCATTTCAGATGACTAGAGATTAAACTAAATTACTATCTCAAGATTAGAGAGACATTCATAATCCAAAGACAGATCTCATAAACTTTTCAGTAGTGAAGTGGCACAAAGTCAGCACATAACCCTAGAAAGAATCAGGGTTACATCTTACCATGGGTGCAATGAACCTGCTAATTTCCACAACAGTCTTTTGACATTGTGTAGTTGCTAATTTGATTGTGCTTTCACAAAACACATCTATATAAGAGGGTGACATGTTTAGTGAATTTATTCATTCAGGCCAATTTCCTTCCTGCCTTAGAGATGAAGAACGAAGTTTTCAACATTTTTTTTTTCTTAGCCTAAGAGGAAGAAAAGCAAAATGCTGGCCCTCAGTCTTTGTCACAATTCAGAGCAGCAGGAGGAGAAACTTGTTCATAAGTTTTTCAAATCTCTGTTTTCCAAACACTTTTCAGCATGTTGCTGAAGTACTCAGAGAAGTCTCTGATTCGTGTCTGATTTAATAAAAAAGACATAAAAAAAGACAGAATACTCCACATCTAATGGAAAACTGAACTTGGAAGTTTTCTCTTTGGCTTTCTGCGCAATAAAAATCAAGCTGAAGGAACAGGCAACTTTGAAAATTACACTGTCTGTATAGAGCTCAGCAAAATGGATTTTTTTTGCTATATCAAACTGAATGAGGAACTGACTGCCTGAAAATGCATCTTCCATCTTAGACTGCAGCCGGGCAACTCAGGGACTGCTACATGAACTAGAAAACATGAATTTACAGACTAATTCTCCTGTCAATTACAGTATTTCTTCTCCCTGGATTTCATAACTGGTTTTGGTTCTGGCAATCTGCTTTGAATAGCATAAAATAGAGGAGCGTGTCATTCATCACCAGATTGTTCTGCAGAAATCTTTTTGCTTGCCAAAATTTTAAATGCTTTCACCTTCCATGAACTCAATCCTAGTAATAAAAGAAATAAATAAATGTGAGCTCCAGATTATCAGCTCCTGAGCAGCAATTATTTCATGAATCTAACTTTTAGAGCTGGGGTTTTGTGTTTGCAGTATCCTAAAGTATCTTTGGAGTAGTCTAGGGCCAAGGCACCTCACAGGCATTCACTGACATTGCTCAGGATGCAAATTGCAACAGAGTATTTCATAGAGTAAGAAACTGTGGAACTAAAACCTTCTTACTACTGATTTATACAAGTTTTATACTTACTATTTGTTTCCTTATTTACACTTAAATATTGACACTTAAATTCATGTCCAACACTTATAGTGGGACATATTGACAGGCAGAGTATGGCTTTTTTGTAGACTTCAAGAAGTTGCTCAAAAGAAAGAGAGACCAAGAGCTCTGGGTCTGTTTAGTCATGAGAAGACTGAAAGGGGATCTCATCAATGTGTATAGATATCTGAGGGGTGGGTGTCAAGCGGAGGGGGCCAAGGTCTTTTCAGTGGTGTGCACTAATAAGGCAAGAAACAACAGGTTCAAGCTTGAACACAGAATATTTCACCTCAATGTGAGGAGAAACTTCTTTACAGAAGAGCACTGGAACAGGCTGCCCAGAGAGGTTGTGGAGTCTCTTTCTCTGGAGACTTTCAAAACCCATCTGTCTGCATTCCTGTGCAGACTACCCTAAGTGATTCTACTTTGGCAGGGAGGTTGGACTTGATGATGTCTTGAGGTCTCTTCCAACCACCCATGTACTGTGATACTGTGAAGTCCCTTTCAGTGTGATACTTTATAAGATGGAATGGAAATATTTCTGAGGCCAGCTGCAATTACTTTTGCTACCTTTTGTTTTGCAGAAACATGTCCATGTCTTTCTTTCAACATGCACTGCACAGCTGAGATTTCATTGAAGACTGTCAAAGATGAGTTTTATGATGTCTTGTTCTAACATGCAACTATCTAGATTCCATGCAGAGTGAAAAAGAAAACTGTATTCATATTAATTATGCTGCTCTGATTTTAATCTCTTCAATCTCTAAAGTCTAAGTTATTGGGGGGGGGGGGGGGAGGGGGGAGAATTAAGAAAACAAACCAGCAGCAAAGCAACCATAATATAAACTGAACTAGTTCTGAACTATTTCAAATTACCAGTCACCTGATCATAGAAATGTTAACACTTTTGTCTTATAATTTTTCTTGCTCTTGTCATAGTCTGGCATGTTTTCCATTAAGAGCACATCTGGAGTTAAATAATTGTTTTGGAATTTGGTTTCAAGAGAAGAGAGTACATTTTATAAACAGGAGGATGACTATGTACTCTACAGGAAGCTAAAGAGCATATCTTCTGATACTTTCATATCTTGACAGTAAAGTAGTAATTGTATTATCAACATCACTTTGAGTGCTTGTTCCTTTTTGGTTCATCAAAGGGTAAAAGACATACCTGTGGGAATGAAATTTGCAAGGCTGACCCTTTAACGACTGCAGAATCGATAACACGACTGTGACTTTACACATGGGATTAGTCCTCTCGATCTCATCTGTTCACATTAGACTGGATGTTAGGAAGAAATTCTTCATATAGAGAGCACCATTGGAATGGGCTGCCCAGGGAGGTGTGGGAATTGCCAATATTGGAGGTGTTTAGGAGGAGCCTCGATGGAGTGCTTGGTTGCATGGTTCAATTGATTAGATGGTGTTGGATGATGGGTTGGACATGATGATCTTGAAGGTCTCTTCCAACCCAGTTTATTCTATTCTATTATCTCAACACACTGTGCAGGAAAAAGTCCAATGGAGTCATCCTTAAAGGTATTAAAATACACAGGTCTATGTAAGAGAAATGCTTTGATTTGCCATGTGGGAAATGCCATGCAGTGACCTTCCATATCAATTTCTGAGGAGCTTCAATATTGCTTTGTTTATTCAATTAATCAGGAAAATTACAGAATCTCAAAATTTTATGCAAGAGCAATTTCCACCCCATTGTCCCAGATGTTTCCCTGGATGTCATTTCAATGCTGTGTATCCTATTTGATGCCCTTGATTAAATTTTTAATGCATTTAAAATATCACTGTGTGCAATCAAGTGTAAAGAGACATGTGAAAATGAAGTGGCTCGTGCAATAAGAATTAAATCTTACACTGCCTCATCACCTATTCTGTTAGGGATGGATTTTATTAACAACTGAAGTTTTTGCCACACATCATGTGCAGTGCAAGCAGACTAGAAAATGCATACTGTACACTCATTAAATCAGAGAATGGTAGGGGTTGGAAGGGACCTCTGGAGATCACCTAGTCCAATCCCGCTGCTAACGCATGTACGCCTAGATCAGCTTGCACAGGATTGCAACTGGCTTGTTTTGACAGTCTTCAGAAAAGGAAACTCCATAACCCCTCTGGGAAGTGCTCTGTCAATGTGGATTTGAATTGAAGAAATCTTATTATACATGATTTTTAACTAACAACTTAGGTTCTGTGGTTGAGAAATAACTAATCCTTCCTTCCTGAAAAGTAAGAAAATGCATGAAACTTGTGCTTCAAGGATTTTGCAGAAACACTGTCATTAAAAGTTACAAAGCACCTTTCAAAAGATAGCTGACTGAAGTAGTAGACTAGACAGAGTCTTGTCAGAAGTCCTTCTTTCCAAATCATCTCCATACCAGCACTCATGTAACTTTTAAAAGAGGAAGAGCCTTCATTACATTTGGCGCTGAGAAAATACAATCTGCCAACCCTTGAGGCTCTAGAAGTTAACAGCAGTAGAAAAGGCTGATACCAGTGGAACAGCATTTAAAGTACACTGCATGAAGCTGTAATTCAATATCTAATGAAAACAAGCTGGAATGACATGGACAGAAATAGTGAGAACAGTTTCCCATCACATCTCTGTGTTTTATTTCCATTTGCCTTTCTCCTCCATCAGTATCTCTGATTCAATGACAAGTTTGTTTCTTCATGTGTTGTACCTGCCCTATACATACATACAAAAGAATTACAAGAGTTAGGACAAAAATAAAGCACATGTACCCCAAAACCTAGCTCTTGATTGGTGATATACCAAAACCAAAGTTGCATTCAAAATTCAGCCATAAGGGTGGCAGGGAGGCACGTGTGCGAGCTTTAGGTGCTAGCGTATCAGCTGAGCATGCCATCCGGGTTATTCAGTTCCTTTACACTGATATAGCAGGAAGAAGTCACCTACTAGAAGTAACAGATGAATACCTTGCCTCTCTGAAACAAGTGCTGCTTGCAGAGCTTCAGGTCAGCTCCTGAAAATGTCTGTAGCAGTCTGTTTCCTCACTGGCTATGAACGGACAGCCCTGAGGCCAGTAGCTTCCCCTCTGAGACTGTTAAGGCTGACATAGTGGATATTGTGGTCAGGCCATCTGGCCACTAGAATAACATAAGCTACCCTCTTCATGTTGTCAGTCAGGAAGGATGAATTTCTCTCTTGCTCTGAGGAGGAAAGAGGGGAGAATAAAGAACTGTGATGAAAGACCAGCTGGTTGACTAATTTAATCACAGAATCACAGAATTTCAGGGGCTGGAAGGGACCTTGAAAGATGATTAGTCCAACCCCCCTGCCAGAGCAGGATCACCTACACCAGATCCCACAGAAACACATCCAGGTGAGTTTTGAGTATCTTCAGAGAGGGAGATTCCACACCCACCCTGGGCAGCCTGTTCCAGTGCTCTGTCACCCTCACAATGAAGAAAATTTTCCTCCTATTTACATGTAACTTCCTATGCCTCAGCTTCCACCTATTGCCCCTTGTCCTGTCACTGGGCACCACTGAGCAGAGCCTGGCTCCATCCTCTTGGGACTCACCCTTTACATATTTATAAACATTGATGAGGTCACCTCTCAGTCTCTTAAATGAACACTGACCTATACAAGCTGTCTCCAGCTCTATCTCTTGTCAGGTTTATTTGCATGTGCTATCTTCATCACAGATAGTACAATGCAAAGTAGCACAACACTGATGATAACAAAAGGACAGAAAAAAAAACAATCAAGCCTTTACACATCATCTGTTTGAAATACCAAGTTAGAAAGGGGAAGCCATTTTTTCAGTGATCTTTGGTGTTGCCTGGATGGTTAACTAGTACCGGGAACAGTGCTGAACTACTAAAACTTCATCACACGTTTTGTGTGTCTTTCTAGGAAGATGGGGGCTAAGTTACACAAATAATCTTCCTCTCTTTGGTGCTCCAAGAAACAGCCTTTTCCAAAACCTTGGAGTGCTTGAAGTATTTTCCATTTCATAGCAATTTTGGATTGCAAACTTTTTCTTGTTTGTTTCTTTGAAAAATATGATAAGTAAAACTTTACCACAAACCTGCCTGAGTCCCAACGTTTCTAGACTTCAGTTAGGTTGAACTACATCTTCTGTCCTGAAGTAAGTGCTGTCACAAAGAGGCAGCATTTGGCAGGCCAGAGAAGCGAGACTCCCCAGAAGCTGTATTTGCTTAATGACGGGCTTTTCCTTTTCTTTAACCAAAATTGTCTTCATCTTAGTAACGTCACAAGCATGTGTTTACAAACCTCAGAGTCTATTGTCTCAGAAATGTTTATGTGGATTTTTGTTCTTTTTTTTAAGAATTCTTTTTTTTTTTTTTTTTTATACAACAATTTTGTTATGAAAAAGTACAAGGGTAGCAGAGCCCAGGAACGGGCGGCCCAGGGGAACTGTGGAGTCTCCTTCTCCGGAGACATTCAAAATCTGCCTTGATGCATTCCTGTGTGACTTGGTCTAGGTGATCCTGCTCTGCAAAGGGGTTGGAGTGGATGGTCTCTCCATGTCCCTTCCAGCCCTTAACATTCTGTGATTCTGTGTGAAATAGCTGTATTTAACCAGGAATACACACCAAGTGGAAGATCTCTTGCTTTGGCAGACTTAAATCCTGAACAGAGACTATCGCCAAAGGTTTTTAATCTTTCAGGTGCTGTTGGTTAGGGTAAAAACCAAAAACCTCCAAGGAGTGGTGTAACTATACATTCTGATTTGGGCAAAGTGAGTCCTGTAACTTTCATCTAAGCCAGTTACAATCTTACTCTTCCACTTGAAAATAAAGCTAACCAAGGTTGGCCTGATCCAACAAACAAGCTGAACTTGCCCTGTAGCTGATCAGTTGAATTATTTGCAACGTTCAAATAATTTTTAACGCATATGTTTTTATATATACATTTATCCCCAGCTAATCTCTGTGTGTGCACATGTATGAACACCACATAAGTGCACATGTGTGCATGCCTGTACACAGATCTACTGGCAGCCGTGGGTGACTTGTTAGTTTGCATGTAGGCATTCTGCTAGAACTGTGCTGTGATGAGATGTTACAGAGGTTGGGGTCCTGGTCCTTGTCTTGCACCTAACCCCAGGTACCAGTACAGCTTGCAGGGCTGAGGGACATGGCTTGGCACCAGACTTTGGGCAGTTGGAGAATGGTTAGACTTGATGATCTCTGGGGTCTTTTCCAACCAGAACGACTCCATGATTTGACCTGGTGAACTTAAACTTCTTAATTCACATTGTTTCATAGCCCTTTGAAGTGAGGCCTTGAGCAGCCTGGTTTAGTGTAAGGTGTCCCTGCACATGGCAGGGGAGCTGGAACAAGGTGATATTTAAGGTCCCTTCCAACCCAAACCATTTCATGACTCATGACATTTTAGGAGCTACTATCCCTTCCTGAAAACTTAGCATGCTTAAGAAGCATTTGTACAGGTGCTATATATTAGTATCTAGTATATAGTCATCCATTAATTAGTGCTTTTATCCCCTGCATTATGTTTGGAGGCCTAGAAGGGAGGTCAAGTAATTGCAGAGGTCCCAGCTGCTGCAGGGTGAATATTCTGCTCCCTGCTCTCCACCCAATGCTAATAGCTTTCACAGGAAAAGCACCAAAAGAAAAAGCAGCAAAAACTTGATCAACCATCAAACTATTCTTTCCACCTGTGCATTTCTGCTTAGCTTATGGTCATGTTTTTTCACTATTTTGCTGGC
This sequence comes from Melanerpes formicivorus, assembly GCF_026170545.1. Taxonomy (NCBI): domain Eukaryota; kingdom Metazoa; phylum Chordata; class Aves; order Piciformes; family Picidae; genus Melanerpes; species Melanerpes formicivorus. The sequence goes on along the minus strand of NW_027142360.1, from coordinate 7,319,713 downwards.
TTCCAGGATTTATTGTGATATGCATGTAATTTTTTTTTTCCTTCAGGCCTGAACAGCTGAAATCATGAGGAGCAGTGTTGAAGATTTTCACCTTTTGAGAAGGTCCCATTACTCCTGATCATAATACTGAGCATCAAATGAATCAGAGACAGAGGGGGAGGCAAAAAAAACCCAACCCAACTCACCAACCAACCCCCCAGAAAACAACAGAAAAACAGTATTTTCAGCCAATTTCAGAATTTGAACAGGAAGTTAAAAGGGATGTGAGTCTTCATTCAAAGATTTATTTTAAGTCTAGAAGCAAGCAGCATGACTGTTCAGAAGGAACACAATTGCTCTTGCTAGAGTGAACTTTGCAGAGAAAGATGCTGTTGTCAAGTGGATTAACATTCTGCCTCCAGGACTGCAGGAAACATGAGTAGTGAAAATATGCACGTGTGATATTTATTTGCCTCACAAAAGTAAGTTTTGATCTGAGTTCTGGAACACTTTATGAAGCTGTAAGCTAATCCCCATTTACAAAACTCAGATTTGCCTGGGCAGTTTTGCATATTTCATTGGATTAATCATCACTTCAGATATCTGCAAGTGAAAATTAAGTAAGCGTTAGAAGCCATGGTTGCTGCCAAAAAGAATCTGCAGTTTTTCTTTGACTGCCACATAATTTCATTATTTATGCAGATGTAATTCTTTCAATGGCTTCTGGGTTGGAGAGGCAGCAAATTCATATCTAAGGGTTATAGCTCATGTCCTCAGACATGACTTATGCTTCTGCTATTTCACATACCAAGAGGATGCATTCAGAGCTAGATGATAATGGAAGAACCATGTAGGAAAGAATCTTAACCTGGGGATTTTAGAGGTCAAAAGGGAATAATCCATTAAATTCTCTTGGGCCAATGTTTTTGTTGGTGTTAGAAAGGGAAAGCATGTCCACCGATTACAGCAGAACTGCAACAAGTTATACTGGGGGGAAAAAATAGCCTAACCAAAACAAGCCACTAATAAATAAATACAGCTAGCACACTGGCCTCTGAGAACAGCTGCTGAAAGAGACAGCACTGTGCCCTTTCTCATGTCCTAAGCAGACAAAAATATATACCTCTCTTTTACACTACAGCTACCCCTATCTAAATCTCAAAGTAGGGGAGGAAAGATAAAGAAACAGATTAAAAAGTATGTGTCTAGCGAGGTCTGTGGCAGTTGTGTGGAGAGAGTTAGTCATAATCATATTTTATTTTGTACTAGTGTGGTAATGCCCTCATGGTCCAGCCTCAAAAGTGTCCAAAAGGTATCAACATCTGCAAGAAGGCAGCAAAGGAGAGCAGTATTTATTACAAACTCTAAAGTGTAAAAACAAAGATCATTTACTCCAGTTCATTCCAAAAGACTTGAACAAGAAATCCTCAAACAAGGAGAGCGACATTCTCTCTGTCTCTTCACTGCAGGTAATTCAAAGGAGACCAGACTCATTGCTTCCAGGTTGAGCCACGTGTTTTAAGACTGGGACAGGGCCTTCACTATCTGAGGTTCTGAGCTCTGGCAGCAGATTTCAAGGAGGGCCCAGTGATCTCAGAAGACAACTCAACTTCCCACCATGCTGCACATCCTACTGAAAGCGGCCAGAGATCAGCCTCAGTCTTTCTTCTCACCACCACTGTCTATGGTACCCACTTTTTAGTCCTTTTAATTTTGTCTGTTAAAAAGCAGAACTTCTATGTTAAAAAATTATTCATGTGCCCCATATTCATGTGTTCCTTCAGGCAAATCTTTTTCTGGCTTGCTCAGAAAAAGCACTCTGGAAAATGTGTGACACAATCGGCAGAGTCCATGCCCTTTCATTTATCCTAGCCAGACTCCAAAGATGTTCTGCTAATTTAAACGGCAAAGCCTCAGGGTCACGACCCCTTTCCCTGTGCTAAAATAAGTTTTCAGAAGCCAGCCTTGTGCTTGACTTTTCTGATAAAACAAAAAGAAGTTACAAACCTCCTGCAAATGGCTCTGTTCAGTGAAAACAGAAAATCTACCTTGAGATAAACACTTTCAGTCACTAATAAGAGATCAAAACAGACAGTAAGGAAGCCATGGGAAGGAGCTCTGACTTCTGGCTGTGACTCTGCAATCAAAACTTGAACTCCTCAAAAGAGGCAGCCCCCTGAACCTATTTCTTCAGTACTGAGAACTTTGTAAACTTCTGTCACAGCTAAATAAAATCTGGAATAAACTTTCCAAAGAAGCATGGGGGAAAACAGTGGTCATGTACTGAGAGATATTAACAGATAGAAACAGCACAATCTGAGACTTTTTGGAGCAGGAATAAGCATTTCTAATGATACTTATTTTCCCGAAGCAGCTAGTTTAGCTGCTGATATTAATCACCTCTGGCACACAGCAGCTTCTTCCTTGCACTGATGGATGTATAAACATGTCACAGAATGTTAAGGGCTGGAAAGAACCTCAAAAGATCATCTAGTCCAACCCCCTCCCTATCATTTTGTTTGACTTGATGGACTCCAGGCAACCTGAATCTTGGAGGTCTTCTGGGGTACATTGAACAATCCTCCCACCAGATCTAGGGCCATTCTCATCCCATATACTTCCCTAGTGCACAGGAGTTGTTCATTCATGACACAGGTCATGAACACAACTAGAGGTTCTGAGAAACTGGTTCAAGAAAAGGATCAGGAGTTAATTTTGACAGCTGTATTTATCAGCGTACAAAGCTGTGCAGCTGTAAGATGATTTTCAAATATGGAGAGTTATAGCATATAAATTCACATCTTTTTCCTTAAGGAAAGAAGACATTTTACAAAGCTCAGCAAATTTAGAGAACATTAATTATACTCCTGTTCCAGATAACAGTGGATATTTTGGACTAGAAAAGGTTTAACAGAGTTGAGCAGAAAAAGTACCAAGCAGGTGGTTTTTATTAAGATTGCTGATGTCATGTGTTACTTGGAAGCCACACAAAGCATGCAGGGAATATTGTGAAATGAAGTTAACAAGAGGGTCACACACTCTGTAGCTTCTGTAAGCTGAGCTTGTAGCATGCCATAGAGGTTTCTTGACTTCCTCCCGAGTATCTCCTCCACATTCTCCATCTGTCCAAATCAACCTTTGTTGCAAAGCCTCCTTTTCCCTTTCCAGAGGTGCTGCATCTTTCACATGTTTGTCTCCTCTGCTGTTAATATGAAAACTTCCCATTCACTTACAATGTCCCATTCCACAGCAGTGAGTCCTCCCCTAGGCAGCACAGCACCTCTCTAGTGTAGCAGGATCCTCCAGGTCTACCTTACAGAAATTCCTGATGTGACAGACAACACCCTCCAGACCCCACTCCATCTCTTTTTATCTTCTTACTGGCTTTAAACTTGCCCCACTACTCCTTCTATATTGGCAGATGAGTCTCTAATATTTTCTGGTTCATGGGGGCCAGGGAAACTCGCTTTTGTGCAACCCATTTGTCTCAAATAACAGCAGTCTTTATCCTTGGCTCCACACACTCTTTTTTTTACTCTTTCTGTCCCTTCTGGTATTTGAGCTGTTATCTCCCTTTAGTAAGATATTTTAACTTCACAAACTACTTTTCCACACATTCTGATAACTCTCATTTTCCCTTGCATCTCCCACCACTGGCACTTTCATAGGAGGTGCTCCATCAGAATAATAAAACATTAAACAACTTGGAGAAGGAGACAGATGCCCAGGAAACTTTAACCAGGTCTTTGACTGAAAAAGACTGAAGCTGTAGCTGTACTTGAGAGAAAGGAGAAGTTCCATATGTATTCTATTTTTTCTTATTGCTTTTGTGTTAAAACAATAAGGTTTTGGCTATCAAAACCTGTAACTCCCTGAAGTTTTGAATGCTATCAGGTGTGATGTTCAGAAGTTACTGTTTTACAGACATACAGAGAAACACCATTGGTTTGAGTCTGTGACCTCTTGTGCTAAGCCAAAAGAAACCCGAATTAAGCTCCTTCTGAAATAATTCCACACCAGCTGTAAAGTAAAATAGGACCCTACTCAGTTCCAAAACACGGGCAGGGAGGTTTCTGAAAGTACACTTACATAAGACTCGAAGAAAAACAAAAAGAAATTGGCCTCTATCCCATGTCTGAACCTGACAGTTAAGCCCCACTGACGTTTACATGTATGGTTTCCTGGATCCAGTTGCAGGCCTTCATATTTACTAGGCTTCATATTTACAGTTCTGTGCGAATCAGAGACAGACTGTGGGAGGTGCAGGAGGGCACAGGAGGCCTTGGCCCCAGTAGCAAGCTGAATACACTGAGCTGCGCCCAGCAGGCTGCCTGGGCAGATGCCAGAGGTGCTACTGGTAGCCGCCATGGGCTGTGAGGGGACCAGCCCTGTACCCAGAGGAAGACAAGGGAGCCCCCACCACAGGACCTCTTCCATCCATGGTGTGGCGGTGCAGGGGCAAGGATGGCAGTCATGGAACACCGTCTCTTTGGCTTCTCTTGCAGCCCCTTTCACTTCCTAGGGCCATGGAGCTCAAAGATCTGCTCATGCCAGCTTGGTCTCAAGTCCATGGATACAGGCAGCACATGAATGCAAGTGCAAAGGAGGCAACTGGTTGGCCTGGGAGACTGCTTGGGGCAAAACAGAACAGAATGATCTTCCATCTGCCTGATGTGAACTGCTTCATCCTGATCATCTGCTGCATTCCTGCTGCAGAGGAGTCAGACCAGGCGATATTTAAAGGTCTCTTCCAACCCCAACCATTCTGTGGTTCTCTGATTCTACACATCAAGAGATTTCCAGGCCATTCAGGTCCTTCATTTATCTTCAAGCTCCTTTGGAGCAGAAAGGCAGTCAGGCATCTTTCCTGTGGCACCAATGCCCACGTGAGAGCAAAGAAACTTGCACACAGAAAACTAAGAACTTCCCTGCAGAGTTTCTCACCATATCTGTTTGCTTATTGTGATTAACAATGAAAAGTTATTTCTTTTTCAATATAATAGAAATAAGGACAGGGTTTAGAGTTTTGGTTTTGAACTGGCAAAAAAAATGAAAGAAAATAAAGTGGAGTTGTGAACTTTAATATCCCCCTCAAATATTGCTGATGATACCTTAAATGAAAAAAAAAAGCTTATGAGACCACAGGAAATTTTCCAGTATCCACAGATGTTCCTAAGCCCTCTCGAATCAAAGAAATTCCAGCTTTAGCATTTCTGTCTAAAACTGTTATGCAGAGGGTTGGGTAAGTATCAAATTATATAGGAGCTTTGAGATCAAGACCAACATGCCAGAATCTGCTGAAAAACTCAGTTACCAAAAGTAATGATACAGTGATCAGGAAAGGCTTCAACTAATAACTAACTGCTTCCAAATATATTTAAGACAGAGTCCTGGGTAAGAGGGCCAACAGTCCAGTTCTCAGATGAGAGAAGCATGATTAGGCAGTGGGGATCTGGCAGCCAAAAGGGAAGACCACATACTAATGGCAGCCAAATTTGAATAAAAGAAAGCTGTCCTGGCTGCTGTTTGATTGTTGTCACCTAAGGACAGTTATAGGCCTGGCTGTACTTCTAAGCTACAAAGATACACAAGGCAATATACCTGATTAGAGAGACAACAATTTTAGTCTAATTTTCAACCTGTCAAGACTAGGCAGATGTTCCCCAAGAGACTGGGATGTAACCATCTAAGAGAGAAAGCAATAAATGAATTGAATCATAGATGAAAGATATCTCAACCACTTACTCTTCATTAACATTTTTACTGGCTTTGCAGCCACCTGAATGCGTAAGTACAAAGGAAGGAAAAATGAGCCCTCTATGTAAGAGCTGGTTATAGCAGACAAAGAAAGGGACTTAAAAACATCCCCAAATATCTCTATTCTCCAGAATCTCCCTTGCACAAAGAATGAAAGCAATTCACATGATGACATATTCTTCCCAGTTCTGAGAGAGAAAGTAACATCCTTTCAAAAGGTGAGCCAAAGAACAGCTCTGATAATGCCATCAGGATTTTTAAAAGCACATATTAAAAGGTCAGACTCACCAGCTGTATGGCTCCTGGTCTGCTATCCAGATTACCCTGGTCAAGAAGCACAAGAAACTCAACAGAAACTTGCTCCTGAGCTTGAGCCCTTGGGAAATATTAGCAAACAATGGCACCTGATTTGGCTGTGAACATGCTGAAATGCCTGAAATGAGCAACAGCTGTAACTCCTTGTCTTCTGTTATCAGAGGGTGCTCACCTGTGAAGCCAGAGCTTGGGTCAAGCTCAAAGACTCATAATCTAGCACTGTAGTAAGCACTGCTTGTTGGTCAAAATTAACTTTAAGAAATCAATATGTCTTCTGTGGTAATTTTAGGCTGATGTGCCTAGGAAATTTCCCACAAATCTTGAGTAGAAAGTGGCACAATGTAAATAAATTACCATTGGATGTAAAGGGAAAATAATTATAAGGTCTAAATATCATTGGTCCCTAAAAATCACTGGTCTGAAAAGTAACATAAAGTTAGTTGCATAAACTAACTTGCTTTCGTTCTTGGCTCTTTGCTCTAGCAGATTCTAGCTGGTTGCTTCTGCTGGCTTGCTAAACTTGGCTGCATTTCTTTGTTGTGGCTAAGTACTAACAAGTTACTCTCTGCTTTTCTCTTCTCTTTTCTCTTGTCCCTTGTACAGGGGGGAAAGGGGCAGAGAGAGAGGTAGAAGCTATTGGTAGCCTCCTGGTTTTGTCCAGGGGGAGTTCTTGTGCTGTTTATAAATTGCAAATACAGGTAAATATTTTCTACTTGGCACATATTCATTGCATTTTGTATTTCTAGATTGTAGTTTTGTTTGTAAAGATAGCTTCATTTGCTTCCAGCTGAACTGGTAAGGCAATTTTATTTTGGGAGGGAGGTGAGGGGTTGGTAATTTCAACCCACCACATCTTCCTAAAAAGAATAAAGCATTAAAGAACTGGAAGGGAAGGGGTGAAAGAGAAAGAAACACCACTTCTCCTCAGAAAACACATCCCCCAAAAATCACACATGCTGTTGCTTCACTTTTTCCTCTTCTAATTGATTTAATTCCCTTCCGTATGACCTGTATTTCTTCATCTTTCCTCATGAAGTGCTGGTGTTATATCACCATTATAAGCAGGTGCTCCTTAGACATGTGAAAGGTCAATGCAGTGGGATGAGAGATGTCAATGCCTAAAACAGTTTTATGAATCTGCTTATCATTTATTGTGTTCTGAAATTACTTGCCTTACAATATATCTCTTTCAAGATGTTTAGCTTTCAGGCAGCACAGCTTACTTAACTGTCTGTGTGTTTTATCTTTTATGTATTTATTCTCTGATAAACACTGCTTATGTGTTATAAATTACTCTGATGATGTCTCTTGCAACTGGGCTCCAGCCACACGGTCTGCTGAAAACTGTCAAGACAGTCAGTGGAAGATGAGTTACTGCCTACAGCAGATATGCACTTGGGACCCACAAATGTAACAGAGGTGTTCCTATGACACAGGCATGTTCATGCACTAGACAAGCTGGGGAAGTGGGAGGAGGAGAAATTTAATGAAATACAACAAGGACAAGTGTGGAGTCTTGGAGCTGGGAAAGAACAACCCCATGGACTGGTATATGTTGGGGACTGACCTGTTGGAGAGCAGTGCACCTGAGGGTCCTGGTGGATAGAAGGATGACCATGAGCCAGCAATGTGCTCTGGTGGCCAAGAAGCTCAATGGCATCCTGGGGTATATTAGAAGGGGAGTTCTAAAGAAGTTCTCCCCTTCTATTCTGCCCCAGTGAGGCCACATCTGCAATATTGTGTCCAGTTCTGGGCACCCCAGTTCAAGAGACAGAGGGATCTGCTGGAGAGAGTCCAACAGAGAACTACGAGGGTGATTGTAGGGCTTGAACATCTCTCCTGTGAAGAAAGACTGAGAGAACTGGGGCTGTTTAGTCTGGAGAGGAGAAGAATGAGAGGGATCTTACCAGCATCTATAAAGACCTGAGGGGTGCCAGGCTCTTTTTGGTGGTGCCTAGTGATAGCAGAAGGAACAATGAGTACAAGCCAGAACACAGGAGGTTCCACAGGAGACACTTCTTTATGGTGAGGGTGATGGAGCACTGAAACAGGTTGCCTGGAGAGGTTGTGGAGCCTCCTTCTCTGGAGGCTTTCAAAAACTATCTAGATGCATTCCTGTGCAGCCTGCCCTAGATAACCCTCCTTTGGCAAGGGGTTTGGACGCTATGGATGTCCCTTCCAACCTCTAACATTCTGTGATTCTCACCAACTCGCATACCTTCAGATATATTCTCCTGTCTTCTCTTCCCCCTCGAGGTTATCACTTCATTTTCTTGAGCATGAACTGGTTGTTCCTTTTCATTTTTCCCCCTGTAGGCTAGAAAAATATATATCATAGTACATTATACTATGCTGCAGCACCACAAAACTGAGATGAAAGTCTTCCATCTGCAATTACTCTCCTGCTAAACAAGTGAGGATAGCCATCAGTTCTGCACAATGCTTCTGATGCTGCTTACCAACATCTTGAGATGGTAACCAAATGTTTTGTATCACATATTTACTTGATTCAATCACTGTTAAAAGCACGTCATATATGTCACTCTGATGGAAAATAAGCCTGAAATCTGAATAACCATACTTGGTACTCCAGTAGGGATTACTGCTGCTTCTGAGTTGATGTTGATCATGTCATATGGTAAGTGTATAAAACCACTGAGCATTTACAATCCCCAACCAAATTTCTCAGTAGCAACTTTCTTGCAGTGTTTTGAAAAGTTGCTGTCAGTACCCATCCTGGAACAAAAGTACTCCTGTTTGGAAGTTGTACTCTTGGAGTCTGGAGTCTATTAAAACAACTTACTTACCAATTAGTCATTTGGATTTGAAATATATGTAACTTGCTATTGAATGCTGACTGTTGATAACCAAATGAAACTAGTATATGAAGTACCTTCAACATACAGAAGTCTAGCTGGCCACTCTATGTCACTCTCTACCCTTTTTCTTCAGCAGAGAGCTTGAGAGAAAACTGAAGTGCTCTGATACTGAGCTGAGCAAGATTATAAACTGGTGCCATCAACAAGAAACATTTGCTAGGATACTGTATCTAAAATCAGTGTGGAGATAAAAGTACTGCTGACTCTATCAGAAACTTCTGCTTATACAGGAGGCTTGGTTCATTCCTCTTCAGCCTCATGGTCATTCACAGCATTGTAACAAGACACATGCTGTATAACTCTGGTAAGTTTCCAGTACTCTCAGTAGTTCTGTGGCATTGCCTCTGCTCTCCAGTAAAGAACAGGGTCTGCATTGTATCGAGCCCTACAGACAGATGGATTAAGGTGCTGCTGGCTGATAGTTTACAGTTCAAAAGAGTGTTGTACCTTGATAGCTCCCTACTTGGATGAACTCTGAAAGCCACATTCTTTATAGCTAAAGTAAGGACCCTGTGAGCCAGGCCTTGGTTCCTCCCTCACCGATGGGGATGGAGAAAGGAAACCAGAGGAATATAAAGACAGATGAAAGAACCATGAAGCCCTGCTGGTGGTGCTCTGTCCTTTACTGACACAGCAGGTCTCTAGCCTTATGAGGTGTCAAGCCTTTAAAGCATGCAAGTTGAGTATCAACAGTCCACGAAGTTGCTGGTGTACAGGAGAGAAGGGGTATATGTCAAGACAAAAGCAATATTTTACAGCAGACTCTCCTTTCAGTTGAAGGAATGATCAAAACTTGACCTCCATAAGTCCCATTCCAAATCTGCCCTTAACTCTGAGATGAGAGCTGTGTGCAAAAGGAAGGGAACCAGCATAGGTCAGGCTGGTTAAATGAGTGGCAACTACTGCCTCTTTTCTGTCACTACATATGGACTCCATAGGCTTTTGAAGATGTGCCCGCTGTCATACACATGACTACCCATGAAAAGGAAGTCAGAATGATTTTCAGTCTAGCATTTTTAAAAGAATTAAAAATAAGAAACAAAACCCAAGACCATTCCAGAAAATAGCTGCTAGGATATCTTTAGTTTATACCAATGTGTACATGTTTTCCTGTAGTGAACAGGTTTGTTGGCTTAAGCTGCACTCTTCCAATCTGGTCTGGTCTGGTCTATTCTATTCTATTCTATTCTATTCCCATTAAGAAGGTAGTTTGGGCAATGATTTTAGCAAGCAGCATTTACTTTAAAATTTTAACTTCATGAAGTTAAAGCAGAGACAGGCAGAGAAACAAATAGAGTGCAACTTGAAGAATATCATGGGAGCACTGCATATTGTCTACAGCTGTGACAGCAGTTGTTAGTGCACAGAACTTTAGCTGAAAACTGCAGTTTCTGACAAATTCACAGGAATCTGATTCTAAATAAAGGGTGAAGAGCAATAACTACAAGTTTTAAATAAGCCTAATTAAGGTTGTTAGGAATAATTTGAAACAGGTGCCTACATACACAAAAATGAGATAATTCTGGCATGTTCAGTTTAATGCCTTTGCTCCTTCCACAACAGATTATCAAGCTAAGTGCTGTATGGAACACAGGATCACAGGATGTTAGGGGTTGGAAGGGACCTCCAAAGATCGAGACATGATCTATGTTTCAGATAGTGCATCCATGTGAACTATACATCCCTTCTTGAAAGGCAACTCTCAAACCACTTTTGCCTTGAAAACATCTTGTATTTCATAGTGTTTGAATGTACACATTGAAGTGTAGCGTTACAAACAACTCCATTCTGGAAGACATCAAACAGTTTCTCCACAGGCATGATTTGGATGGCAGCCCTGGAATGGGTGCCCTATAGCAAAATGTCTGCAGTCTAAACACTTCCATTGCATTGTAGATGAAGATCTCATTCATAGAGGCTGGATTCATTAAGGCTGGAAAAAACTTTTAAGACCATTGAGTCCAGAGAAGGGCAACAAAGCTGATGAGGGGTTTGGAGCACAAGCCCTGTGAGGAGAGGCTGAGGGAGTCTCTACAACTGAGGGTTGCCCTCTACAACTACCTGAAGGGAGGTTGTAGCCAGGTGGGGGCTGGTCTCTTCTCCCAGGCAACCAGCAACAGAACAAGAGGACACAGTCTCAAGCTGCACCAGGGGAGGTTTAGGCTAGATGTTAGGAAGAAGTTCTTCATAGAGAGAGTGATTTGCCATTGGAATGGGTGCCCAGGGAGGTGGTGGAGTCCAACAGCAACCCAACAAACATGGCTGCTAAACTTTATCTTGAAGCACCACATCTGAAGTTCCTTAACATCAATTCAGAATGCTGCTACGAGTTAGCACAGCAAATCTTCTACATACAGGACATGTAAATGTTGTGAGCAACAATTCACATTTTGTCAAAAGCAGAGATGTGATTTTATGGTGGTTTTAACAGAACTGTACAAATGTGAAGTAGTTCAGCTTTCTGTCCCTTGTGGAGAAGGCTATATGGCCTTGGGAGATGAGAAATGAGTGGGAGCTTAAAGGAGATCAGAGTATTGAGGAGCAGCTCATTTACTCACTGGCAAAGAACTGGTGTGTGGGAGCTGCTCAGAAAGCACTCAGACTGTCAGCAGAATGCATATTATACATAGAACTGACATTACATGATGTTAAGGATGCAAAACTGACATTACATGATGTTAAGGATGCAAAACCTAACACCCAAGAGTTAGGCCACACACTGGAGTGATTGCCTTGTAGCAAATGTGCTCTCGTGTAACCCTAGAAATGCACATGTAAAGAAAATACTCTTAGGAAAAGAGCAAAACAGAACACAAACAAGGAAACAAAACCAACCCTGCACTATTTTTCAATAGCTTATTGTCTTTAGTATGTCAAATAAGTATAAGTCAGTGTCGATGCAGAATATGAATGGGTTCATGAGTGGGAGGCTACACTTAAAAATGTCTACTGCTTGAACAAATTAGAGTGAATTTAAGTGGTTCCCTGTTTTGTAAGTGGACAGTGCTTTTCAGATAATTTTAAGTTAATAAAAGAAACAGAAAACACATTACTTGATATCTTTAGTGGTTTTATTTAGAATAAACCAAACCAGGTTGGAAGAGACCTTCAAGATCATCGCATCCAACCCATCAACCAATCCAACCCATCCAAACAGCTAACCCATGGCACCAAGCACCCCATCAAGTCTCCTCCTGAACACCTCCAATGACAGCAACTCCACCACCTCCCTGGGCAGCCCATTCCAATGGGCAATCACTCTATCTGTATAGAACTTCTTCCTAACATCCAACCTGAACCTCCCCTGGTGCAGCCTGAGACTGTGTCCTCTTGTTCTGGTACTGGCTGCCTGGGAGAAGAGACCATCATCCGCCTGTCTACAACCTCCCTTCAGGTAGTTGTAGAGAGTGATAAGGTCACCCCTGAGTCTCCTCTTCTCCAGGCTGAGCAACCCTAGCTCCCTCAGTCTTTCCTCATAGGGCTTGTGTTCCAAACCCCTCACCAACTTTGTTGCTCTTCTCTGGACTCATTCCATCAAGTCAACCTCCTTCCTAAACTGAGGGGCCCAGAACATTTTACCTGTACCATAGCTTTACCTGATGGCCAGCTACAGAAGATTCACAGCCTTTCCCTCATCTACCAAGCTGGTCACTTTGTTATAGAAGGAAATGAGGTTCATTAAGCAGAACCTGCCCTTCATGAACCTGTGCTGCCTGGGATTCATCACCAGATTGCTCTGTTAATGGTGTGTTATAGTCACCTTCCCTGGCACTTAAGTCAGATCCTCCTTCCCACTATTCTTGCAGATGGGCATCACATTTGCTAACCTCCAGGCTGTTGCAACCTCCCCAGTTAGCCAGGACTGCTGATATATCATGAAGAGTGGCTTGATAAGCACACCTGCCAACTCTTCCAGTACTCTTGGGTGGAACCCATTTGGTCTCACAAACTTGTGTAAGTCTACGTGGCTCAGCGGGTCACTCACCATTTCCTCCTATTATGGAGGTCTCCTGTTCCCCACCCCTCTCTTCCAGCTCATTGGCTACTCAGCAAACAGCCAGTCCTGTTGCTAAAAGTTGAGACACAGGAGGCATTAAATACCTCAGCCTTTTTCTCATCCTCAGTCACAGTGTTGCCCTCTGTATTCAATAAAGGGTGAAAATTCTCCCTAGTCCTCCTTTTGTTGTTAATTCATAGACGCATTTTTATTACCTTTTACAGCAGTAGCTAGATTGAGTTTCAGCTGGGCTGTAACCCTTGTAATTTTCTCCTTGCATAGCTTCACTCCCTCTTTGTAGTCCTCCTGAGTGGCAAATCCCCTTTTGCAAAGGCCATAAACTCCCTTTGGTTTCTGAATTCCAGCCAAAGCTCTCCATTCAGCAAAGCCAACCTTCCAGCCCATATCATACCAGTTTAACTCAATGCCTCCTGAGCCAGCTTGTGCCTGGATAGCTCAAAACTGTGAGCATGACTGCCTTCACGCATCCAGGTAAATATGCCTTCAAATAAATTTTTGTTATGAAGGCCTCACATGTGGCACATTTTCCAACAGAAAATTCCTGTAGTGCATTTGCAGAATACAGAATTAATCAGGCTGGAAAAGTCCAACCCATCACCCAACACCATCTAATCGGCTAAACCATGGCACTAAGTGCCTTGTCCAGTCTCTTTTTAAACACTTCCAGTTATGGTGACTCCACCATCTCCCTGGGCAGCACATTCCAATGGCACATCACTCTTTCTGTGAATAATTTCTTCCTAACATCCAGCTTAAACCTCCTCTGGCAGAGCTTGAGACTGTGTCCTCTCATTCTGTCACTGGTTGCCTGGGAGAAGAGATCAATCCCCATCTGGCTACAACCATCCTTCAGGTACCTTGAATCCCAAAAGAAATTAATCCAGTCCTCATCCTTAGCCCTCTAGCTCCTTAGGTAGATTCCTTCCCGTGCCTTCTACCAGGGCTGTAAATCTTTGGTTCCTAGGAAGAATTTTAAGGGACAATATGACATCTAAACAAAGACCACAAGCCTTCCTGAGGAATTTCTTAGCCACAGATGGTTCATGCTCAAAAATAACATGAGATCTGCAGATCCAAGACAACTGCCAAAGTTTGGAACCTGTTCTTTGCCAGCCATGGCACTTTCTATGAATACCAGATTTAATTAGCAGGCATTCTTTTTATCCTCACAGCATTATTATTCCTTTGTGGAATTTTTCAAGAGTTCCCCAGAGAAGCTCTCAAAATGTAACAAGTGACAGAAAAATTTGTAAACAACTATCACATGCAAGAATCACACATGTCCAGTCCCAGGCTATGTGAAAAAGCTGCAGTATGTGCAGGAAACTGCACCTCCCACACCCAGAAATTCAGGAAGACACCTTTCTCTCTGCCTTCAGAAAAACAGCCTGAGCTGTGCCATGGAGCCACCAGGGAAGTTGCCCCCCACAGCAAGAGTTTAATCAGGCTGAGAGCTTTTATTGTTTTTTCAGACACAGAATCACAGATTCATAGAATTGCCTGGCTGGAAAAGACTTTAAGATCATCAAGTCCAACTATAACCTAAGATCTCCATTTACACAACTGTTAGATGGTGTCCCTCATCCAAATGTCCTTTAAGCAGCTCCAGGGATAACTCCATCACTTTCTGGGCAGCCTGTTCTAGTGCCCAATGACCCTTTTGCTGAAGACATTTTTCCTAATATACAATCTGAAACTCCCTTGGTGCAACTTAAATCCATTTCCTCTCATCCTATCACTTGTCATCTTGGAGAAGTGGGTGGCCCCCACCTGACTCTGACCTCCTTTTAGGGAGTTGTGGAGAGTGATGAGGTCTCCCTGGTAACCCTGATAGCTCAAAGTGGCACATCCCTTCCCTTTCAAAGGATACATGAAATCAGCAGGTCCTGGCTGTATCTAAGTTGGGGAATCATCACAGTATCACCAAAGTTGGAAGAGACCTCAAAGATCATCAAGTCCAGCCTATCACCCAAGAACCTCATGACTAGACCATGGCACCAAGTGCCACGTCCAATCCCCTCTTGATCACATCCTGGGATGGTGACTCCACCACTTCCCTGGGTAGCCCATTCCAATGGCGAATGACTCTCTCGGTGAAGAACTTTCTCCTCATCACACAGAATTGGAAAGGGTCAACACACTTGGAGGTACTGAGGTGACTACACATTTTGCTTTAGCAGGAGACACGCAAGGGTCTCAACCTGAACAATTCCTCTAAAATCCAATATTGCTCAACACCAGCAACAGCTCTATAGATGAAGGTTTCTGCTAACCACAAAACTTCTTTCCTGGTAGCAAAAGTATGTAATAAGTTCTATAAAGCATGACAGTTACATTATGCAAAATTCCAGTATTTACAGGGTTCCTATGCAGCATGGGGCTGGATAAACAATTCCTTGTTTTCCTAAGGATATTATTACTCTGTGTGCGCAGCACAGTGGGGCTGAAGCAAGTTCAAGACTACTGTGTATGCATAGCTTTCTTCCTTCTTGTCTTAAAAGCCTATAGAAATTGAACTTTTGTGGGTTAAAAAAAAGAAGAAAAAGGCCTGCAAATTATTATCGATCCTTCTTAAAAGGATAATTAATGACCCATTTTATTTCCTTGAGAAAATAATAATAATTATTGTCTATCGTTGCTTTGCTTGGTTTGGAATTTGATCTCTTGAAATCATCTAAGGCACATTATTTGTTCAGGTTACTTGTGAAGGAAGGGAGTCCAAGCTGCTAATCAAAATAAAAAGCAAAGATGTTGTCTATTTTGTAGCCTGAAATGGGCAGAGGAAAAGTATTTTCTTTTTGATTTGTCC
Organism: Melanerpes formicivorus; assembly: GCF_026170545.1. Lineage (NCBI taxonomy): Eukaryota > Metazoa > Chordata > Aves > Piciformes > Picidae > Melanerpes > Melanerpes formicivorus. The sequence continues at coordinate 7,303,956 of NW_027142360.1, read as the reverse complement.
AGCAGGGCTTTTTTCATGAAGGAGAGAGTGTGAGAGAAGGAATGTTTGGTGGTGGTTGGTTTGGGTTTTTTGAAGACTGTTATTTTCTTAAGGAATTATTCCAAGTTAGAGAATTATTCTTTTCAGGTTGCAGCATTATTCTTCTCAATATCTTATTATTTGGCATTTTGAGACCAAAGCTCAGAGGAAAAGGAACTTGAAAACTATCCTTGTGGAGCATTTTCATACTGTGAACTTCCTTTGTAGCAAAGATACCTTAACATCTCTTCCATTGTGCTAATCCATGACAAAAAAAGTAGTGGTTTGGGGGTTTGGGGTCAGAAATACAGCTAGCATGCTAAAACACATTGGATGCAGGATTTGGTATTTTATTTGGTGGTGAATGAGGCCAGATATTTAGTGAACACTGAGTGCCATGCCTATGCACTTAAAGCTTTACAATAAGGTGTCTTTAGAGGCCAGCTGAAACAGTGGATAATGGAAAGGGGGGTTAGGAATGTGTTATTTCCCATGACAAAGTGTATCTTGAACATCCTGGCCTCCAGGTTTATGGGCCTCTTTTTCCCATGTCCTGATGTTGATACTTTGAGTATGCTAGACACCACTCACAGAGACTTAAAAACCTCCAAAATTATTGTGCATTATCCCTTTGAGCTCACGAGGGCAAAAGAAGGGCAATAAACAGGTGAAAAGAGGAATTCTGGCAGGAGTTGGCTTGCAGGGATGACTTGGCACTCTTCTAAAATATTTTATTACAAATATATTCTACCAGTTACTGAGGGATAGCTGCACAAGGCAGCACTGTGTGAAGCAACTTTCTTTTCATTTTTCTTCTATGAGAAGTAAGGTGCAGAAGAGGAGACAATATACCATTATAAACCTTAAATCTCCACACCACCTCAGTTACCAAGCCAGCAGATATATTGGTTGAAGTGAAACGCTGGTGTGTTAAATATTAAATTACGTGGTTATGAATTTTTGGAATGAAACCCTGAAACTTTGACATGACAGCCAGACAGCTCTTCCTCAAAAAATAAATGAGAAATGTTGCGGCATTCCAGACTCCTGGAATGGAAAACAAAGAACCAGCTCAGAATCGCCAGGAAATAATGAGGCTCGAAAGAGATATTAAAGGGAGACTCCTGGCTTTTGAATAATCATTTGACAAAAGAAGAAAGAGATGATAAAACTTGGATCAGTTTTTCTGAAGGACAAACGAGCTGTAAGAGAGCTACCATAAAAGCCTGTAAAAGCTGAGATAGGGAGAGATTGTGCTGAAGCAAAGGAAATTTTACTGAAAAACTGAAGTCTTTAGTATTTCAGCTGCATATAATCTCAAAGAAAAAAAAATATCCAATGGATTAGATGGATTTGGTACTGGTTTATAAAATAAGTCTGATAAATAACACTCAGAAAACCATCTTGAACATTTTGGGGTTTTAAGCTGTGGTGCATGAGACACCTTAACTTTCGTAGGCTCTGAACCAAATCTACCACATCCATCAGTGCAGAGGAGCTGAGCCTCCCTTTTGCAACAAGCCAGAAGAGACTCAGCAAGAGTTCAAAATTCTGGAGTAGCATTGAAAGAGGTGGTGTTCAAACTACGTATAGGTTAGGAAGAAATTCTACCCAGAGAGAGTGATTGCCCATTGAAATGGGCTGCCTGGGGAGGTGGTGGAGTCACCATCATTGGAGGTGTTTAGGAGGAGACTTGATAAGGTGCTTGGTTGCATGGTTTAGTTGATTAGGTGGTGTTGGATGATAGGTTGGACACGATGATCTTGAAGGTCTCTTCCAACATGGTTTGGTCTATTCTATTCTATTCTATTCTATTCTATTCTATTCTATTCTATTCTATTCTATTCTATTCTATTCTATTCTATTCTATCTAACTTGAACTGCTGAAAAGATGTTTTTCCACTTAGTTTTTCCACATGCAAATTTGATCTTTTTTCCCATTCCATCCAGATTAGGGCAGGAGAAAATTCCATTCCGTACAGCAAGCACAAATCTTGGGCTCCTAATAAAGCTGACTGGTTTAAGTTCACAGCTTTTGTTTAAGAAGGTCTTTGAAAATATTCAGTCAGTAAATCATTGCCTTTGTAAAAAATCGTTTTTGGGAACAAGTACAGTGACTTTTTATCCCATTCAAAGGCTCTGTTTCAGACAAGGCAGCTCATTTATCCATGCCATGCATAAACTTCCTACAGCTTTAATTTGCTATGGAGGTTCAAAGTAGAGCAAGCAAGGAGAATGGAAGTCTGCTCATCCTTGTAAGTGTGGAGAAGGCAGCAAGCCATCAGTCATACCTCCAGACAACAGCAGCTTACCTTGCTCTGGGTTGCCTCTGGGAACAGTGGCTGACAGCTCTGCTCCTGTAGTTCCTGACCCTCATATCTGCATCTTCTTCATCACCTGCATCAGGCATTCACAGGTTCAGTGCCCATTGCAATCTCTCCCTCCTCCACACAGATAGAGCAATACAGGGGAAATTTTATCATCCAACAGTTCTGCACGTCACAACTCATGGGATCATGTTTGGCTCCAGATTGTCAAAGTAGCAGGCAGATCATGAATCCTTTAATTTGTCCTGGGTTCAACTAGGATAGGCTTAATTTTCCTAAGAAACTGGGAGGGATAACAACCAGGTTAGCCAACCAAATCAGTTAGTAGGGTATTTGACACCATACTGACCTCACGCCCACTATAAGAGAAGGGCTCACTGGGGCAAGTGCATGGGTTTTCAGCGCAGCAGTTGGACAGGGCCTGGCATCCATTGCAGTGAACTTTGTGTTTTGTGAAACCCACTTTATGTTTGTTCATTAGTATTATTGTTACTACTGTTGTTTTTTCTCTCTTTGTGGTGTTCTATTAAATTGTCCTTATCTCAAGGGATTTGCCTTTTTTGTCCGATTCTCCCCCTCCCATTCCACCTGGGAGGGGAGTAAGTGAGCTTCTGTGTAGTGCTTTGTTGCCAGCTGGAGTTACATCACAATTTAATATCCTGCTGCACTCCTTTTTATTTTGTCTGGGAGAACTAAGTAAACTTACCTGGGTAATGACATGAATTATCATCTGACATCTCAGTTAAACTCTAGATGATCTGCAAAGTACTTGATCTCATGTAACATTGAGTATATACAGAGGAAAAGAACAATGATCTAACTTCCTAGACACACCAGGGTATGGCTAAGTAGCAGCAGCGCTTTAGAAATGACAGTATAGCTTGGGCAGCTAATGAATGAGGAGATCCGTTTTCTTGCATCAACACTGCTACATGTGGAGCCCTCAGCCTCAGTCATCAGATACATTTCTATGTTATGTTTTTCTATAAGTTTAAGGGAGCCATAACTCACTTTTAAACATTACCTACATGCCTTCTGTACTCCCTGTCTCAACACTGACCAATATATGCTGATACCAAACGTTACTGCTTGCTTCAGCTTGCATCCCAGAAACATAAGACAGGAATCTCTACTCGTTTACCACACACAATTTTTCTTCCACAGGATCTTCATGCTTATCCTACTAGAAAGTATTCACTTGAGAAGCTGTTTAACTCTCTTTTTACTCTTCTATAAGACACATGTTGAACAATACTCTCTACAACTGCATTTTCATTAATCTGGTATGCCTAATGATATCTTTCCCCTTTACACAGCCTCTTTCAACTTCATCTAAACCTCTTTTAATATTCATCTTTCATGTTGCAAGTACAATATAGTTGACAACCAAGCAGTAGGTGTCTGAGCCAAAGTCCATAGCAGTCTGTTGGGTTTTTCTACTGACTAAACTTTGGACTGTATGCTTCAATTCTCTGTCCTTTGCAATTAAGAAGTTGATTAAATAATCCTAAACACAAATAAAAGCTGTATCCAGGCAACATATGAATTGACATTGGTTAGTACATCTCCCACACTACTTGTAAAATGTGCTCTTTATTTGTCTACTACAGCACAATTAGTTAGCATGTCTGAGAATGTCAGATGATAGTTAAGCAATCTGAGTCTGAGAGCATGAGAAAGGAAATTGGTGGCTAACCAAATAACCATCATTATGTTACACTATGATAAAGCTGTCTTTAATTCTCGCAACAGAAATAGTCTTCTGGAGCTTTACAAGCCATGTACAACTGGAAATTAAAACAAGAGGCAAGAAGATTGTGGTCTGAAATAATTATTTCAGTTTACTCTGAAAGTGAGAGTTTGAACTAATGCTGCATCGTGATACGTTCCACAGAAAACATCAGCATGGAGAAGAAAAGAATTTAACCTTATAGGACATCTGTCTTCCTGCCTCTTTAGAGTTTCTGATGCTCATCATTCTGGTATGTGATTTCAGCTGGAACAAAAAGCATTCCCTCTGCTGAAGATCATAAAAGATTGGTGGACTACATGTGAGTAATTCCAGGGTCTTATTAAAACCAGCTTTAAAATAAAAAAGAAAGAAAGAACAGAAACGAAAAGTAAAAAGGAAAATACAACAATCCCTTATTTTCCTCTATAATTCCTCACAAGGAGACATCTTTCTATATTATTTCCTGCCAAATTATATATATATATATATATATATATATATATATATATATATATATATATGTGAGATATTTTGATATTTCTTGGTCTTAATGTCATAGAATCACAGAATCGTTAGGGTTGGAAAAGACCTCAAGGATCATCTAGTTCCAACCCTTCTGCCATGGGCAGGGACACCTCACACTAGATCAGGTTGCTCAGAGCCACATCCAGCCTGGCCTTAAAAACCTCCAGGGATGAGGCTTCTACCACCTCCCTGGGCAACCTGTGCCAATGTCTCACCACCCTCATGGGGAAGAACTTTCTAACATCCAATCTGAATCTACCCATTTCTAGTTTTGTTCCTTTCCCCCTATTCCTATCATTACCTAATACCCTAAAAAGTCCCTCCTCAGCTTTCTTGTGGACCCCCTTAAGATACTGAAAGGTCACAATAAGGTCTTGTCAGAGCCTTCTCTTCTCCAGCCCGAAAAGCCCCAACTCCCTCAGTCTGTCATCATAGGAGAGGTGCTCCAGCCCTCTGCTCATCCTCATGGCCCTTCCCTGGACACATTCCAGCACATCCAGATCAAAGAGTTATAACATGGCGACAATGAAAACAGTAAGGCATCCAGTTTGAAACACAAGAATGGAAACTATTCTGTCATATCAGATGAAAATTTTGAGTAATTCATCCCTTAGGAACTATGGCTCCAAACTAAATAACTTTATTCCTTCATCATTGCCACACAGTTGCAACATAGAGAGCCACCTTCACAGCTATCACAGAATGTTAGGAGCTGGAAGGGACCTCAAAAGATCATAGAGTCTCCTTCCCCTACCAGAGCAGGATCACCTAGAGCAGATCACACAGGAATGCATCCAGGCAGGTCGTGAATACCTCCAGAGGGAGACTCCACAATAGTTACTCACAAAAAATCTGATGCTGCTCACTAACACGGTAGTGGGACATACTAGTACGAAGAGAAAATAAAATTAGCAAAAGCAGATAGCATACAAACTAAAGCACTATGAATCATCTCCCAAAGAAGTCCAAGAAGTCAGAAGATGAAGAGAAGTAGCTGAAAAGTGGACAACAGCCAGCAAAGAGATGGAAGATAAGAAAGGCTATTTCAGCAAAGAATACTAGCCAGCCCAAACAGAACATTATGTAAAGAGCTGTCATGAAAGAGCTGTTTTAAAAAGGCTGCCAGTTTGTACAGAAGGAAAGGATGAAATAAAGTAGTTCCCCCACGGCAGTGCTCTAAGTAAATGTTGTACACAATACTAACTTGTTATTTTTAATATGGAATGTGTCTGTAAGAGTAGGGAAATGTCTCTTAACTTTTTTGTACTTCTATATTTAATACTTTTCACTTTTGTTCAAAACACTTCAACTTCTATTATGCATAGGAAGAGCAAACAGATCCTGGGAATAAAAGTAATATCTTGTCTTAAACTTCTCAGCCGATACCAAGTGCATACAGTGAGAGCAGCCTCTTGGAATAGTGTGGCCAGCAGGAGCAGGGAAGTCATTGTGCCCCTGTACTCTGCCCTGCTTAGGCTACACCTTGAGTACTGTGTCCAGTTCTGGGCCCCTCAGTTTCAGAAGGACATTGAGACACTTGAGCGTGTCCAGAGAGGGGCAACGAGGCTGGGAAGAGGCCTTGAGCACAGCCCTGTGAGGAGAGGCTGAGGGAGCTGGGATTGTTTAGCCTGGAGAAGAGGAGGCTCAGGGGAGACCTCATTGCTCTCTACAACTACCTGAAAGGTGGTTGTACCCAGGAAGGGGTTGGTCTCTTCTTCCAGGCAACCAGCACCAGAACAAAGGGACACAGTCTCAAGCTATGCCAGGGGAAGTTTAGGCTCGAGTTGAGGAGAAAGGTCTTCACAGAGAGAGTTGTTAGCCATTGGAATGTGCTGCCCAGGGAGGTGGTGGAGTCACCATCCCTGGAGGTGTTCAAGAGGGGAGTGGAAGTGGCACTTGGTGCCATGGTTTCGTAGTATGATGTCTGTGGTGACGGGTTAGACTTGATGATCTTCAAGGTCTTTTCCAACCTTATTGATTCTATGAACAGACCTCCCTCCAGGTGCCATGCAAACTGAATATTGAACAATTCCTGTTCAGCATTTAAGGTTCAGTTGTTGGGATCTGAAATTTTTCACAAAAATCCCTCACTGTTGCTACTGGTACTTGAAGTTTAAAAATAAAAACCCATCACAATTCTCATGCTTCCTCACATACTGCAGTAAACCCATTTTTAGTATATACATGAAATTGAGGGCAAAGAAACCGTTTTTTAAAGCATGAATGTTATTGGCTGGATCTCTGGTTGTCTGTAGCTCCTGTTTCCTACCTGACTCATGGTCAGAAAAAAAAGAGATTGCAAACCCAGTCTTTCCTGGTATTACTAGAGGGCAGGTGGAAGTCTCCCACCAGATTATTACTGTAACTGAAGCCTCAGTATGAAAATGACTGAGATTAGGTCTTAAGTAAGGTGTGTGTCAGACTATGGGAAAGCTTGGAAGAAGGACCAAAGACAAAATAAATCCTATTTGCTTTCCTTATCAGAAGCTCTGTTTGTATCTCTTGGGACATTACCTAAGCCTTACTTAAACATGCAAATGAACAAAACTCCTCTTTGATCAATTCCTGGTTAGTGACTGAAAGTGTTTTAAGTATTTACAGTAAGCTGCCTTTGGCTTCTCCATGGATGACCAAAGTATGTTTTTATGTCTGTAAATGAAACACAGAATCTGATTCATCATTTCAGTATGGGAAAATGCAACTCACTGTGAAAAAAACACATGAGGGCTTTGTATTAATTTATTTTTTACCTAAAAACAAACCTATGACTAAACCTGTAACTAGAAATACATTTGCAGGTTCATTAACAGGAACAGTTATGTGGAAGGCAGGTTTTGATGCAGTGTATGAATGAAGTGTGAACAAACTAGATGGTTTTAGATGTCTTGATACTTGGACCAGTTGGCTGCCTGTATCTGTAATGTGCCATATTCCCTCCCTGACACCCTGTCATGTAGCTGCCTGTTGATATGGGAAGAACTTCAAGTCATTTTGGTTTTAGTGTAGCTTGTCTCATAGAGATATGACTTCAAGCATTCTACAACACTTGGAGTGTAAAGGATTGATTGTCTGATGCTTGAAACATGTAGCAGAACTTTTTAAAGAAAGTGATAAGTTGATGTCAACTTTAAGGTTAATTCAGAGCACTTCATTCCACCTTTACAGACACCACTCTACAAAGTTCACTTCTAAACCATATCCCCAAGCACCACATCTAAATGACCTTTAAACACAACCAGGGAAGGTGACCCAACCACCTCCCTGGGCAGCTTATTCCCATGTCTGACTATTCTTTCTGTGAAAAACATTTCCTAATGCCCACTTTGTGGCAGCTTGAGGTCATGATCCACCACCCCAGACAGACAAATAGTGGCTTAAAAAAGTTTTCAAAAACTTCAGTGATTTTTCAAATTCTATACAAAACCTGCTTTGGGCACTAGGGAGCTCTTATCTTGCTAGAAACCAGCAGAACATTAACTCATAGATCACTGAGGGAGCATTTTATTTACTTTATGAACTCAACTAACATAAACCAGAGGGTGTTCACATTGGTTACCCATATAGTAAATCTACCCTTTCTACTACTGCCTATTCTGCTGCCTTATTAACAGGAGGAAACACTCATTTCCAGCATTATTGTGATGACAATTATTCCACTCTAGCAACATGCTCTTTACCTTTGCTTACGGCTTGTGGTTGTACCTCAGAGGTACACAGCGCACACCAGTGGAAAAGTCACTAGTGTGTACCATGGGGTGGCCTGGGTTAGAGCTATCTATTGCCTTGGAATCAAACCAAGTCAAAAATTAACTATTCTATTTCTGCAGAAATTTAGAGGACGTACACTGTTGCAGGCTCTTTGGCAGGACAGCAGACAGCTTTCTGCAGTCCTGTACATTCCTAGGAACATTATTTTTTTTAAGGGTGGTAGTCTCAGTCCTTCATTCCAAGCCTGTGACTAGAGCTCCCAGATAAGATGTGCTCGGTCTTCACATGGCTGTGCATATGAAAATTCAAGACATTAAGTTTTCCGGTCATTAAAGGACATGATCAGTCTGAAGTCTTAGACATGCGTGAAGAGGTAGGGTGCAAGCAGTGGAAAGTAAGAAGGGGAAGGGAATGAGCATATGCACAGAAGTGGTGCGTGAGAAAATACTGCCAAGGCCAGCAGGGCAAATGTCCCTAGTGTGCTAAAAACATTCATTTGTGCTCTCATCTTGATCTCTCTGGCTATGTGCTCCTTCTATTCTAGTAAACAGAACAAGGCCAGGACACAGAATGAGTGCTGGGCAGTGATCATCTGTACCTTCTCACTCTTGGCACATTCCTTGCCATGGTTCTGGCTCATTCAGAGGCTTTCTCTCCCAGTCAGTGCTTGGCCTTAGATCAGGGCATAGCTCATCCTAGGCACTGCTCATGGTTAGTAACCTGGATGTAGCCATCTTATTTGGGGAGTCAAAGGCAGGGGGCATGAGGAAGGATGAGGGCTTAACTGCACAGACACAAGCCGCACTATGTTGTGCCATTTGGCCAGGGAGTCTTACCTGGGCTGTTTATTAAGTGGCACAAAGGTCACCATTACTACATCAGAGACACATCAGATCTCATGCAGTTTTCTAAGTATATGCTATTAAAACATGCAAATAATAAAACAAATGTATATCCATACACATCATAAATAGAGAACCATGTGAACTATGTAAACCACCTTGCCAGCAAACACGGCATGTGTCCACCGCCTGCCTCTGCTGGCTCAAAGGTAGCTCGGTTGCTTCCAAGATATTGTGAGCCTGCACCCTTGGCACCAGAATTGAATAATAAAGGTGGGAAAGCCTTTACTTTTTCCTAGTGTCTAGTTCAGGCCTGCCTTTCAGCCCCTGTGATGTCCTTTTGTTATGGAGTCATACATCATCTCCAAGGCACCAGAAAAGAAAGCAGTTCTTTTATGCATGTATGCGCAAATAGCCTGTGTGACAAGAAAGTGACAGAGGGATTTCTGCCCAGCCTTCCTTTTTCCACATAGAACAGATTGAATTATGTATATTTTTTTGCTAATTTGCAGGGCTTTGAAAGCCTTGCAGAAGAATTCATTGTGAAACTTATACCTTTATGTAGAGGATTACTCACAGGTGGTGAATTGAATGAGATCTCACCGTGCTGCTGTACACTGTTATTCAGCACAGCAATTTGGCATCATTTCTGCCTTGGGTTTTGCAGAGATTTTTATTCTGATTTTATTCCTCCTTTGCACATTTGTTTCTGCAAGGTGCCTTATTCTGTCTTGCCAACTCAAGTCACACTCCTTACTCATTGCCTTTCTAGCAAAAGCATTTTTCGGTTGGCAAATTAATAAGGCTGTGCTGAAAAACAGTATCCCACCAAAGCTGCCTATAGGCTTACTAAAGAGCAATCAGACTTTAAAATCACAGTATCACCCAGGTTGGAAGAGACCTCAAAGATCATCAAGTCCAACCTGTCACCCAAGACCTCAGGACTAGACCATGGCACCAAATGCCACGTCCAATCCCCTCTTGAACACCTCCAGGGATGGTGACTCCACCACCTCCCTGGGCAGCTCATTCCAATGGCTAACAACTCTCTCTGTGGAGAACTTTCTCCTCACCTCAAGCCTAAACTTCCCCTGGCACAGCTTGAGACTGTGTCCTCTTGTTCTGGTGCTGGTTGCCTGGGCGAAGAGACCACCCCCCTCCTGGCTACAACCTCCCTTAAGGTAATTGTAGACAGCAATAATACATGTTTTATTTATAGAATGCCCCTTGGATATCAGGCCAGGAAGTCGCAGCTGCTGAAAAGTTAGATGTTTTGTTTAATTTTTAAACAAAACTCTAAACAGTGTGTTCTAGTGTAAAGCAGGCTTTTATGAATCTTGAGTAATTTTCTGCTGATGGAAACATGATTGGTATCTCTTATAACTTATTACTTCCCTCTCCTGCCCCCGCTCTTCCCTACTGAAACTATCTAACAATCTATCTTTGCTATTTATAGCACACCTAAACAGATAACCAAAGAGGCAATGTTTGAAGTTACCATTCAAAAGGCTTTTCTAGCCCTGCCTACTTCCTCCTAACTTGTCACATTCCACAGTGTTATGCTAGTAAGAAAAGCTAAGTAGGCCTAAGTTTCATAGTTTCATAGTTTCATTCAGGGTTGGAAGGGACCACAAGGATCATCTAGTTCCAAGCCCCCTGCCATGGGCAGGGACACCCCACACTACATCAGGCTGGACAGAGCCTCATCCAGCCTGGGCTTAAACACCTCCAGGGACGGGGCCTCGACCACCTCCCTGCACAACCCATTCCAGGGTCTCACCACTCTCATGGGGAAGAACCTCCTCCTCACATCCAGCCTGAATCTCCCCACCTCCAGCTTCATTCCATTCCCCCTAGTCCTATCACTACCTGAGATCCTGAGAAGTCCTTCCCCAGCCTTCCTGTAGGCCCCCTTCAGATACTGGAAGGCCACAATGAGGTCACCTCGGAGCCTTCTCTTCTGCAGACTGAACAGCCCCAACTCCTTCAGTCTGTCCTCATAGGAGAGGTGCTCCAGCCCTCTGATCATCCTTGTGGCCCTTCTCTGGACATGTTCCAGCACCTCCACATCCCTCTTGTAATAGGGGCTCCAGAACTGGACACAGTACTCCAGGTGGGGTCTCACCAGAGCTGAGTAGAGGGGGAGGATCACCTCCCTCGACCTGATAGCCACACTTCTCCTGATGCAGCCCAGGATCTGATTGGCTTTGCGGGCTGCAAGTGCACACTGAGAGCTCATGTTGAGCTTTTTGTCCACCAGCACCCCCAAGTCTCTCTCCTCAGGGCTACTTTCCAGCCAGTCACTGCCCAGCCTGGATTTGTGCCTGGGATTGCCTTGACCCAGATGCAGGACCCTGCACTTGCTCTTATTGAACTTCATGAGGTTGGCCTGTGCCCACTTCTCCAGCCTGTCAAGGTCCCTCTGGATGTCCTCCCTTCCCTCCAGCATGTCTGCTGCACCACACAGCTTGGTGTCATCAGCAAACTTGCTGAGGGTGCACTCAATGCCACTGTCCATGTCCCCCACAAAGATGTTGAATAAGACAGGTCCCAGGACTGATTCCTGAGGGACTCCGCTTGTCACTGGCCTCCACTGGGACATGGAGCCATTGACAGCCACTCTTTGGGTGCGGCCATCAAGCCAGTTCCTTATCCATCTAGTGGTCCACCCATCAAACCCATCACCAGCCTGGAGACCAGGATGTGGTGTGGGACAGTGTCGAAGGCTTTGCTCAGGTCCAGGTAAATGACATCAGTTGCTTGCCCCTCATCTATTAATTTTGTCACCTCATCTATTAATTTTGTCACCTAAGTTGAAGCATGTGTACCATTTCCCAGATTTGGATCCTTTGCCTAGGTGTTGTGTTTTCAAAATATAAAATGCATTATAATCCAAAACCTATAAATGATCTTTTTTCCCCACTGAAATCTCAGCAGAACCATTATTTTGCTCTTGAGTCACAGCACCAAATTTACTGACAGATACCTGTTCATTGTTCCTTCACACAATTGCCTGTCTGTTAGGTGTCTTTTACCTCAGGATGGAACATTGCTTAGGCTCCTGATAAATGTATTTCATAAGAAGAATCTTTTCATGCAAATAGGGCATTCTTAGCCCATTCTTAGCTCAAAGCAGCTGCATAAACACAGGAAAGTAGGAGCACTGTGTGAGTTGGAAGAAACCATGTGACATGCTGCTGCTCTCCGTGTTGCAATCATTATGACAGTATCCAGATTAAAAGTAAAATAAGCCATGCAGAAAGATAGTAAAAATTGACTGGCACAGTTGCAAGGCCCAAGTACTTGAGCTGGCAAGCCCAGTGTAAGGCTACCTTAACACCACTGCCTGATTTATGAATCAGATCTTGCTTGTGTACAGTAAGTTCTCCAGTTAGCTCAACAGCTAAAAAGTCTCATATACACATCTCTATAGATGCAGCCCACCTTTTTGGCTCTTTGTGTAAATAATAATTACTCATTTCACCAGAAAGAAACTAGCCCTATGTCCTAAAGAAAATACTCATCCATCACCTGCAACACTGAAAGCAAGAACCAGTTTTAAATAGCTACCTTCTCAAATAAAAATATTTTCCTTGAGAAACTTACTGTGACCATTATGATAGCTACAGTTACCAGTATGCTTCTGCTCCTTTGTCTGTTCCACCTGCAGCCTGTTCCAAATATTTCTTTGGAAATCCTTAGATATCCAGAAGAACCTCCTTTGAAGTCCACTATCCATTAGGAAGCACTTCACAATGTCACCAAGGTTGGAAGAGACCTCAAAGATCATCAAGTCCAGCCTGTCACCCAAGACCTCAGGACTACACCATGGCACCGAGTGACACGTCCAATCCCGTCTTGAACACCTGCAGGGATGGTGACTCCACCACCTCCCTGGGCAGCCCATTCCAATGGCAAATGACTCTCTTGGTGAAGAAATTTCTCCTCACCTCCAGCCTAAACTTCCCCTGGTGCAGCTTGAGACTGTGTCCCCTTGTTCTGGTGCTGGTTGCCTGGGAGAAGAGACCAACCCCCTGCTGGCTACAACTACCCTGAGCCTCCTCTTCTCCAGGCTAAACAACCCCAGCTCCCTCAGCCTCTCCTCCTAGGGCTTGTACTCAAGGCTTTTCCCCAGCCTCACTGCCCTTCTCGGGACACACTCAAGCATCTCGATATCCTTCTTAAACTGAGGGGCCCAGAACTGGAGAACTTAATAGCTATTAAGACAAATAACAGCATCAGACCAAAACAAAACAAAGCCCCAACAACAACAAAACAACGAAACAAACAAAGCAAAACAAAACAACCAAAAAAAAACCCCAAAAAACCAAACCAGAAAACCCACAACCAGAAGTCTTACTTTCACATTTCTGTTCAAAAGGGAGGGAAGGGCGGATGTATTACTTCACAGATGACACTTGTCTTGAGCACCCTCTTTAGCTTCACCTCTCCCTGCTGGCACACCCAAACACACAGAGCTATTAAAATATATAGTATGGTCCTACCTTATTATGCAAAAATGAAATTAATTCACCTCAGAGTACCACTTCTTCTAGATGACAATACTTAGAAAAAAGCCTAAAATGATGATCTGGCTAAAATGATGATCCGGCTAAAATCAGTTACAACAAGCAACATATCCACAGATGTGAGGAAGATTCACAAGTATGGAGCAGAGGAATATCAACCAAGTCCCAGGGACACTGGTGATAGACTTCCTGCCTTGGGTTTGGCTAGAATGTGGTTAATTTTCTCCACCAGAAGCTGGGAGGAACTACAGGCAGGATGGTCAGATGAACCGGCCAGTGGTGTACTTGATCCCATACCTCATGCCCACCATGTAACAGGTGGGGCTGCCACTGGTTCTTGGGGCAGCTGGTTTTTGGTATGTTGGCATAGAGTGAGTGTGCCACTTCTTATATTATTCATTTTTATATGTTTTTTTCTCTACTGTTGTTATTTGTGTTCATCCATCCTTTGTATTACCCTGTTAAACTCTCCTTAGCTCAACCTGTGAGGTTTTGCATTTTGCTCCAAATTCCTCCTTCCCATTCTACCAGTGGGAGGGACTGGGGAAGGGGCAACTGTGTGGAGCTTGACTGCAGCTAGGCTTAAAACCATGACACTTCCATGGAGGCAGAAACCCCACATCCCCTGCAGCAAATCACGTACAGCAACAAGCATCATGGACAATGCCCTTGCTGATAGCTGGTAGAGGGATTTGGGTTGTGCTAGTGAAGGTGCTTAAGTTCCCAAAGCCTTTTAGTCCAGCAGATACAGTGATGGCCTTGCTAGCAATAGGTATGAGGTTTTGCCTGATGTAGACAATCCAGCCTCAGGCCTTCTCAGGCTTTTTCTGCACTTGTCTTGACTTACCTAGAGTTTTGCTTTGGTGATTTTGCTTGTAACAAAAGATATTTAGTAATCCAGTGACTGTTAAGATAGTTTAATTTGCTTAGCATTGTACAGCTGTGTGATATAACCTTTATTACTACATGCATTTTTGTATCTAATAGTAGCAGAAAGAGTCATTTGTGAATAATGAAGTATCAACCACCCCAGCACAAAGACTTGTCCTAGAGGAACACAAGCATAGCATTATAAGCATTATAGCAGAGGAGCAGTCTGGCTGAGGCACAGGGTGGTAAGAGCGAGGATGATTTCACAAGGCCTTAGAAACCACTCTGCCACAGTCAAAGAGCTGAGCAAAGGTTATTAGGAGGTGAAAAAGAACAAACACTCGATATATGTAAAACAAATATGGTACATTTTATGCAACGTGGAACTGCAGATCAGTGAAGAAAAAGCAGGGTGTAGAGCACACTGACAAACATAAGAAATGACCACACATGGAAACTAAAAAAAAAGAAGGAAGAGACAACCTGCATCCTTCTCCTGGTAAAGAACTGGGGATGCCGATCACTTGCCAAGCCCTTGGAATACTCGACCTTTTTACCCAGGGGGGCAGTGGAAGGGTAAGTGCAACCTCAGAGGAAAGGATAAATACTACAGAGTTTCTTTGTACTTTGGCTGCATACAATTGCAATCATATTAGTCAAGTTGCAATTATACTATTTGATTAGACTATTAAGAATTAGTCTAACAATGAACTTTGCACATAAGGCGCATTTCTTCTGCCCTTAACAAGACATTGAGTGAAAGAAATCAGTGGATATTCACGCAGCTGTTCTGTGATTTGGATGCAACAAACCTAACTCATGCAAACACAAGGGAAGAGGCCTGAGAATGTTGATCTGAAAAACAACCTGCTTACTGTTCTTTTTCTTATGTTATTCAAAAATGATATATTAAGGAAAAAAATATTGTTTCCAGTAAGGTAGAAGCTCAAATACATTGATATAGAGAAACAAAACTGTACAAACCTCAATCTGCTGGCACCATTAACAGTCATACTGTCTGGCCCAGCATTCTGTCATTTAAAAAAGCTGTAATAACAAACAATTTTAGAAGCCATGACTGAAAGCCTGTCTTAGAGAAGCTCTGGAGGGGATCACTAGTCTCAACTCTGCTACCTTTGTAGCTCTTTTGCAAGCATGCAAAATACCAGGGATGATCAGTGAGTGCCTGCAGCATATGTAAGAAAGGCTGTGCTCTGCAGGAGAAAAAAAGTGAAACTTCAACAGATCTGACATTCCTATACACAAACAAAGCATATCAAGAAGTGTGTATAGGAATCCACATATAAAAACAAAAAAGAGCAGAAGTGGAAGGAAAACTCAGGAGGAGAAAATGCATAGCTGTTTAAACACAACTCTTGAGTCTGGAACCTGGAATACAAGGTTGCTGTAGTCAACCCACGCCAGTTTCTCCTGATCACTGTGTCAGTTTTCCACTCTGGAAGCCTAAACTATAACAATTCATCAGTAGAGCTCCTCAGCTACAGCAAACCACTGTAGCAAGGGAAGCAAGTGACTGCCTTAAAACAGATGTTTTTGTTTGGGGTTTTGGGGGGGTGTTTTGCCTTTTTTATTGCTTATTATGGAACAGACAGAAGCAGAAGAAATGGATTTGACACTTTTACTTATGTTTAATGGATTTTAAAGTGGCTCTTCACAGTGAAATGTATCCCTTTTGAAGGGCCAGTGGGGTAGAAGGCAGCTAAAACCTTGCAAATGCCTGCAAACTAAATATGACTTGAGAACATACAGCATTTTGACATCCAAAAGGATTTTTTTCCTCTACCCAAATTCAAAGTAAACTTAACTTTAAATTTCCACCCCCAAATTTCTAGAAGATTTTTAGGATTTTTTGGTTGGCTAGTTTTTGATTTTTTTGGGGGTTTTTATGGGGGGGAGGATGGGTGTTTGTTTGTTTGCTTGTGTTGGTTGGTTTGTTGTGGGTGGGGTTTTTTGTGGGGTTGGTTTGTTTGGTTTTGTTGTGGTTTCTTTTCTTTCTTGTTTTTTGGTTTTTTTTTAAAGCAATTGGCCATGTAAGGCACATCCTATTGGCATCCTTCTTGGAAGACTACCTAAAGCACACTCTGAATCTGCTCTCACTCTCTGACCTCTATATGATACCAGAAGCAATACTTGCATGCATTAATTTTCCACTATTTTGACCTCTTTCCATATCAATATATAAATTCTCAAAAAATCCCAAACCAAACCAAACCCCCAAAACCCCAAACCCATAAGTATTTGGGTTCCTCAAACAAAGCACGTTTCCTAAAGCATGATTTCATTGTGTACTACTCAGACGAATAGCATGCTGAAATATTGTATACACTGTGTGCCCCTATCTTCAAAATCTATAATTAAATCCAAATGTCAATTTATTTTTAAAGCAACTCTCAAATGCCATATTAGGAAAGAATGCAACTCTACAACATAAACTGAAGAACAAAAAAAAATAAATAGACCCTTAAAAGCTGTAGACTGCAAAGCACACTATTTTACATGAAAATAGCACTAGATTCAATAAACTTCTCAGAGTCGAGACCACTGAAGTGATTTATAAGCATTAAACCCACACAATCTGCATCTATTCTTTGTACATGCCTTCCAAAAAACTAAGAAGTACCCAGAACTTATCTCTGACTTTCCAACAAGTTCACAGACACTCACAGGAGCGCAGCAATGAAAACAAAGATTTTCATTTTACGTCACACGGCTTGAGAAAGTTAATTTCTGCACCGTCTTTAGCAACTAACCTTCACATTTAAAGGTAGGAGAAAGTAAACCACCCTTGTATCCCTTTAAGTATCTAGCTAACCTTTAACTTTTATTAAATGAAGTTTCCAAGAGCCTTGCCTGAAGTTTAGATAAAGTAAACGTACTCTTTACAAAGAAGCATTCAGGTCTTGGCCACTCAGAGGGTTGCAGGCAGACCATTACATCTGCCCTGAGCCAAGTGTGAGCAGCAGAACCCAACCCTTGGCAGGCAGACCCTTCCACAAACCCTTTTTTCCTATGAAGTGCAATGCCAGTACCTGTTTCCTTCTCAAGGGGATCCATAGAAGACAATGTTTGAAACTGACCATTTATGAAGTAGAAATAATTGTGGCTTTCTGTATCCCCCATCTGGCTGCAAACCCATCCTTTTGACAGAAAAATTAAGGCTGAGAGTTCAAATAGCAGAAATCAGCGACTCTCACAGTTTGGACATATTGTACATAAATGACATTTGTGTCTATTTCATTTGTCACATTCTCATATTTTGGCAAATTATACCCTTCACACAGTCACCTGAACAATGACAAACTTAATAAGCTGCTTCTTTGGCATGCTTCAAAGTGTTTGCCTTCACTGTCAACATTTTTTAACAAAACTAAGGACTGTACCACTAGAACAATTTGTCTTGGCATGAGCTGGAAGGGATCTCTAAAGTTCCTCTAGTCCAACACCCTCTGCAGTAAGCAGGGACATCCTCAACTAGATCAGGTCACCCATAGCCCTGTTGAGTTTCACCGTGAAGATCTCCAGAGATGAGGCCCCAAACACCTCCCTGGACAACTCATTCCAGTGTTCCACCTCCCTCATAGTAAAGAATTTCTTCCTAAGATCCAATCTAAATCTACTCTTCTCTCGTTTGAAACCATTGCCTCTTATCATTCCAGGCCTTTGTAAACAGTCCCTCTGCAACCTTTTTGTAGGCCCTCTTCAGGTACTGGAAGGCTGCTACTAGGTTTCCCCAGAACTTTCTCTTCTCCAGGCTGAACAACCCCAGCTCCCTCTAACCCCCAGTTGTCTTCATGGCCCTCCTCTGGACCCAGTCCATCAGGTCCATGTCCTTCCTGTATGGGGACTCCAGAACTGGATGCAATACTCCAGGTGAGATCTTACCAGAGCAGAATAAAGTGGCAGAATCACCGACCTCAATCTGCCAGCTACTCTTCTTTTGAAGCAGCCCAGGGTGTGATTGGCCATTTGGGCTTCAAGCTCATGCTGCCTGCTCACGTCTCTTGTGTTTCATTTTTTCTCTAGCTTTCGTTTCTGTTAAGGCTACATGACTGCAGAGCAAGGCTTTACTTAATTGACAAAAGTTATCTTAGTTAATACAACATCTTTTATTAGACAAACAATTTAGAAGAGGGATACACAAGCATGAAGCCTGAAGCATAGATTGTTTGCAGAGAGGCGTCTTCTATTGTAAATTGTGCGTAAGGGTGCATGAAGTGTACCATATTGTCAATGTTGCACATCAGCAGACTTTAACATTTATACCATCAGACCTCATTAAAGAATCTGGCCCTTTAATTAATAGCACAGGTTGGTGGTTTTTTTTCTTCAGCCAACCTGACAATCTCTACCATCTAAAAAAAAGGGACACAAGTGTTGATTATTTGTGCCCTTCACTGACTCTCAATAGAAGTAATTTCTGATAGCAAGTCAGCTAAGCAGTTGATAAACACTCTGAGCATGACTGAGAAACCTTTTATAAGTGGATTAGTGGCATATTTATTTTGTCTTGGGGTCTATTCTCATAAGTTTAAGAAGAGACCTGAAACAGAGAACAGAAAGTTTCTTAAAGTGGAGGAAATGGAGGTGGAAATCAAGGATACACTCAAGCACAGCTCTTCATCTTCTGACTTGCTTGCATTTCTATTCCACTAGATAAAAGACAAAACATTAAACCAACAAAAAACAAACACACCCACACCCATCCCCCAAAGAAAGCCAAAGAAAACAAAACCACCCCAATGCAAAAAAAAAAAAACCCAAACAATAAAACACCCCAAACCAAACAAACCCCCACCACTAGACAGAGAGATTTATTGAAAAAGAGACTGAAAAAATTTAATTACTCCTGTATTCTAACCAAGAAAACAGAAAGCTTGGTACTAACACTCTGGTATATATTTAAGGAGGGGGAAAGGGAGAGAAGGAGGGGGAAAGGGAGAGAAGGAGGGGGAAAGGGAGAGAAGGAGGGGGAAAGGGAGAGAAGGAGGGGGAAAGGGAGAGAAGGAGGGGGAAAGGGAGAGAAGGAGGGGGAAAGGGAGAGAAGGAGGGGGAAAGGGAGAGAAGGAGGGGGAAAGGGAGAGAAGGAGGGGGAAAGGGAGAGAAGGAGGGGGAAAGGGAGAGAAGGAGGGGGAAAGGGAGAGAAGGAGGGGGAAAGGGAGAGAAGGAGGGGGAAAGGGAGAGAAGGAGGGGGAAACGGGGAGAAAATAAACCTAAGAAGGTTCTAAGAGCAGCCTAATTCACCTCAGTAAGTTGCATATCCCTGGGGATATTAATTAATAACTTTTACTAGAGAGTACAGGAACATGCTGTACACAGACTCCACACATTGTGGGCTGAGTAACTTGCTCCATGATCATCTCCTGTCTTTCATTAAACAACTGTGGCTGTAGGTGCAATTTCATTAGAGTGAAAGCAGGTGCTCCCAACCCTGGCTCACTAACCCATGGGAAACAGAAGAAATCTAGAATAGCTATATCACCTCACCCACACCTCACCCCTCCCCCTCAAAAAAAAAATCAAGAAAAAAAATTGAGATAATAGTAGTCCCCTCCAATGGCAAAAACCTCAAAGAAACTGGTACCAAGAAGCAGAAGTCAGTTTTGTCAGAGTCAAAAAGGTTTATAAATTACAAGAGAGAGGGGAAGAGAGAGAGGGGAAGAGAGAGAGGGGAAGAGAGAGAGGGGAAGAGAGAGAGGGGAAGAGAGAGAGGGGAAGAGAGAGAGGGGAAGAGAGAGAGGGGAAGAGAGAGAGGGGAAGAGAGAGAGGGGAAGAGAGAGAGGGGAAGAGAGAGAGGGGAAGAGAGAGAGGGGAAGAGAGAGAGGGGAAGAGAGAGAGGGGAAGAGAGAGAGGGGAAGAGAGAGAGGGGAAGAGAGAGAGGGGAAGAGAGAGAGGGGAAGAGAGAGAGGGGAAGAGAGAGAGGGGAAGAGAGAGAGGGGAAGAGAGAGAGGGGAAGAGAGAGAGGGGAAGAGAGAGAGGGGAAGAGAGAGAGGGGAAGAGAGAGAGGGGAAGAGAGAGAGGGGAAGAGAGAGAGGGGAAGAGAGAGAGGGGAAGAGAGAGAGGGGAAGAGAGAGAGGGGAAGAGAGAGAGGGGAAGAGAGAGAGGGGAAGAGAGAGAGGGGAAGAGAGAGAGGGGAAGAGAGAGAGGGGAAGAGAGAGAGGGGAAGAGAGAGAGGGGAAGAGAGAGAGGGGAAGAGAGAGAGGGGAAGAGAGAGAGGGGAAGAGAGAGAGGGGAAGAGAGAGAGGGGAAGAGAGAGAGGGGAAGAGAGAGAGGGGAAGAGAGAGAGGGGAAGAGAGAGAGGGGAAGAGAGAGAGGGGAAGAGAGAGAGGGGAAGAGAGAGAGGGGAAGAGAGAGAGGGGAAGAGAGAGAGGGGAAGAGAGAGAGGGGAAGAGAGAGAGGGGAAGAGAGAGAGGGGAAGAGAGAGAGGGGAAGAGAGAGAGGGGAAGAGAGAGAGGGGAAGAGAGAGAGGGGAAGAGAGAGAGGGGAAGAGAGAGAGGGGAAGAGAGAGAGGGGAAGAGAGAGAGGGGAAGAGAGAGAGGGGAAGAGAGAGAGGGGAAGAGAGAGAGGGGAAGAGAGAGAGGGGAAGAGAGAGAGGGGAAGAGAGAGAGGAAAAAGAGGACTTTAACTTTGTCGTTCATGATATAAACCAATTATTTGGATAGGGTGAAAAATGTGCTGCAAAGTCCTAAATTACTGCCCTCAAAAACTTTGGTTAAGTATAACTGGCCAGAGCTCTCCTAGCCTCCACTCCTGAAAGCAAAAGAACACATTCACAATGGCAACTGTCCTACTTCCAGGCCTTGCATGCTATTTTTGGTTTTGAGGTGCTAACAAGCCTCTACTGATGGTACTCACATCCAACACAGAAGACAACCTCAGCTATACACAAGACATCAATATATTTAACACATCTGTCATGTATGCTCTGAATCACTTGTGGGTGGTTTTGAAAGAACTACACTCTTTTGCTAATCCTACAAAGCCAAACCTTAGTGAAAGCAAGCTGAAATTTGCTGCTTGTTTGTTGATACCTTTCTTTCTTTCTTTCCCAAACCTAAGTGCAATCACTTGATGCTGTTTAAAAACCATGAAGTAGCCCACGTGTAATCAAGAGCAATGTAGTAGCAAGTACAAGGCACTGTAACTGATAAACACATGAAAGGGCATTAATCAAGACCACTAGCTGAGTATGTAGGCCTGAAAAGAAGTTTGTCTTGGTTTTGAGTTTGTAAACTAAATGCTTTTGATGCTTTAGAGGCTGTTTAAACACAGATAACAGATCTCTAAATTGCCGTCTTGCTTTCTCCTCTGAAGCTGCGATTGCAACAGAGATGTTTTCTGCTTTGGAAATGCTGTTGATTGAAGTTTTGCTCTTCCTTTGAGTTTCCCTTGCATTTGCTACATTTCCTGTCATTCCTTTTCCCTTCTTTGGACTCTATCCTTGCAAGAGTAAGGGCCAGTATCTTGCAAGCAGCTCTCTAGGTGGCCAAAAGTGTTAAAAAAATAGTAATATGCAGTGCACTCTTGCTTTTTTTTTTCAGCACACACACACACAGAGATTTGATATCAATAAACCAAACAACAACGCAACAAACCCCTGCAATCTAATATGCTATTTATTCACCAACTTTTAGTGCCTCCAGGTCAAAGAATATACTATTTATTCACAGAGATTTAGTGCTTCTAGTTAAACAAACAAACAAAAAACCTCAGATGTGCTTAGGAAATCAACAGCCTGAGGGGAAAATGTATGCCTCTCCTCTCTCTGTTACTGAATAAACAGAAGTCCAACCATAAAACCTTTCTAATATGCCCATTGATGCCAGTTCATTTATCAGGGAAGACCAAAAGGGGATCTGACCTAGAAGTAATATTTATTTCATCCACAAAGACTCTGTGCTTATAATGCATTCATTGTCTTATTTATCATACCCCCTGTGTTGAGATCTGAAAAAGCTTGCTTGCTTTTTTCACCTGCTGTATGGAACAGAAGCTGTTTGGATGGGGCTGGACTGTAAATGCCATGATCACAGATCTAGCATCCAGGTAGCACCAGGGAGAGAACAGTTTCTCTTTAACACTCTTAGCAGCATTACCCGGCTGGACAAGCTGCTGCTCGGACCATCCTTGGGACAGCCTTCACAGGAATATACCTTGTACTTAGTGATAAGCTATGACAAAGCCTTCAGGTTTGTCAGGATGTTCCTCTTACCCTTTCCCTTTTTCTCCCCCATAGTATACTGGAATTTCTTGAATGTATAAATGAACAAAAGGCATTGGAGGCAGCTGCATATACTGAATGGAAACTGGACAGGTTTCAAAAGCAAAGAGGAAGACACATACTGAAGTTGGTAAGCACTGTGAAATACTGAAACCTAACACATTCTCTTGGACTCCATAAGTCTATAAAATACCATTTAAAATATTTTTTGTTTGTTTTATTTTTGTTCTGGGCTTTTTGCTTGTTTGTTTATTTGATATTTCTGGGGTTTTTTTTGGGTTTTGTTTTGTTCTGGGGTTTATTGGTTGGTTGGCTTTTTGTGCATGTTTGTTAACAGTTTCTTGTTCTCTCTAGCCCCTTCCCAGCTCTCTTAAGAGCTAGCTTGTGACCAAACCACCACATAGCCTGATGTGACAGCTAAAATATACTATAGGTTATCTCTAATAAACTCATAGGCACTTAAGCAGACATTTCTAGGTGTCAGTTCTGCTAGGAACCAAAATTATTGCACAGACCTTGTATAAAAACAGAGCAACAAGTCACAGTTCAAGATGGAACAGGGAGATGAATGTGCACGCGTGATCATGACACTCACGTCACTGAAAGGGTGCCTCTGCTGTCTGCTGAATTTATTACCTTAAATATCTCCTTTATTATTATTTATTACCTTAAATGTCTCCTTTAAAATATGATGTGCATAAATTGCATCCATAATGATACTTGGAGCACTGGGAATCACAGGATCTGTTGGTCAGGTTCATTGGATAAGAATTCCTCAACCAAATTATTTCCAACTCGACCACTATAAAGCGATGTACGCCTGTTCTGGGGGTGGTCAAATATTAATAGCAATTAGAAAGGAAACCCTCAGCTACTGCAAAACAGGAAAACTCCTCAGAAAACCAAGTATGCTACTTGAATCCAGAAAGAGATTAGTGTGCACTACACTGTATGTTTATGCCAGTCTTAAATCTGCTTTTAAATGGCTGGATGTGGCTCTGAGCAACCTGATGTAGTGTGAGGTGTCCCTGCTCATGGCAGAGGGGTTGGAACTAGATGATCCTTGAGGTCTCTTCCAACCCTAACAATTCTATGATTCTAAATATACATGCCTTTAGAGAACCTAAAGAAACAAGTTTACCTTAACATGTTGATGGTTGAATAAATGACTACCTCTTGCCAAGACACCCTTGTAAAAGCAGCTGTTGAAACCAATTCTTCTTCCCTCTGTATTTTAAGATATAAGTAAACAATATATTATCAACAAAGATAATTCTGAGAGTTCCAGGCTGAATAAAAAAGATTGCAAATATTTTGAGATGAGTTTCAGGGTGAATAAAAAAGTAGCAAGTACTGAAGCAAAGCATCTGTCTCTCACTCTGTTAACACTAAATGAAGCGCTGTTTACACAGGCAGCATGCTAACCATAAATCCTTGTTAAACATTGGCAAACAATTATACTTTGTACTTATTTGGAGCCTTTCATCTGATCATCTTGATGCCCTCTGCAAACACACATTTATTTTCTCAAAATCATAGGAGTAGCTAAACAATTACTACAGACATCATATCTCTGTGGAAGAAATGGACCCTCTGCCTGTAGAGCAGGCCAATATTCCATATCCTTCCCTAGAAGCATGAGTAGATTTGGTAACACTGCTGCAGTCAGTAGGAAACTGGTAGTTTCAGCTGCACTGGAGTTTCTATGCTAAAGGTAGCATAGTGCAAATGAAGCTAGACTTCCATTGTGTCCTATTCATAAGTACTTGCTTCTCAGAACCGAAGGTCAGACTCTTAAACCGGTAACACAAAAGCATCCCACACAGCAAACCACAGAGCAGAAAATGTTGAAGCACAAACATTTGACCAGTCAGCTATCTTAATCTGATAAAGTGTTTTTGGCAAGAAATGAAAACAGTTGTTTCATGTTTGTAGGCAGTTTTTAATGACTTGTTCTTGCATTTCAAGGTACTGGCTCGAGCTTTCAGGTTTATGACAGGAAATATTTTTAACTGTTTTTTTTTCCTTCAAGTTTTTGCTTAAAGAAAATAACAACAGTGATGGAGTGACTACAGCAAAAGATAAGTTGTTTTGTCATTGGAATCAATGAAGAAATGCCTCAGGGTGATTATTTAGCATAAAGCAGAAATTATGTATTAACTATTATGTGACTAGGAGCAAAAGTTATCCAAGTATTTGATGTGGTTAGCAGATGACACAGGTTCAACTTCATTAAAAAGCAGCAATGTGAGAGACCAGACTCCAGATTAAGGTATCCTCACTAAAGCCAGTGCAGGTTAGGGGTTGACCTGCTGGTGAGGAGCTTCACAAAGAAAAACCTTGGAGTCCTGGTTGTTATCCATGGGACAGCAATGTGCTCTGGTGGCCAAGAAGGCCAATAGTATACTTGGGTGCATTAAGAACAGTATGTCCAGCATGTTGAAGGAGGTTCTCCTCCTGCTCTACTCAGCCCTGGTTGGACTGCATCTGGAATATTGTGTTCTGGGCTCCCCTGCTCAAGAGAGACAGGGAACTGCTAGAGATAGTTCAACAGAGGGATACAAGGTTGATTAAGGGACTGCAGCATCTCTCATCAGGAAAGGCTGAGAGAACTGGGGATATTCAGTATGGAGAAGAGAAGAATGAGAGGGGACTTGATCATTGTCTACAAATATCTGAGGGGTGGCTGTTAGGAGGGTGGAGCTGGTCTCTTTCCAGTGATACAACAAAGGGCAATGGATGTAAACTCAACCACAGGAAATTCTATCTCAACGTGACAAAAAATGTTTTTTACTGTGAGGGTAATGGAGCCCTGAAGCAAGGTGCCCAGAGAGATTGCCAGACTGAGGGAGTTGAGGCTGTCTGGTCTGGAGAAGAGAAGGCTCTGAGGAGACCTTGTTGTGGCCTTACAGTATCTGAAGGGGGCCTACAAAAAGCTGGAGAGGGACTTTTTAGAGTGTCAGGTAATGACAGGATTAGGGGGAATGGAATAAATAAATAAATAACTGGGTAGACTCTGGTTGGATGTTAGAAAGAAGTTTTTCACCATGAGGGTGGTGAGACACTGGCACAGGTTGCCCAGGGAGGTGGTAGAAGCCTCATCCCTGGAGGTTTTTAAGGCCAGGCTGGATGTGGCTGTGAGCAACCCGATCTAGTGTGAGGTGTCCCTGCCCATGGCAGGAGGGTTGGAACTAGATGATTCTTGAGGTCCCTTCCAACCCTGACAATTAAAAAAAAAAAAAAGCAAATAAATTGTGGAGTCTCCTTCTCTAGAGATCTTCAAAACCCACCTGGACACATTCCTGTGTGACCTGCCCTAGGAGGTCCTGCTTTGCAGCACTGTTGTACTAGATCTCTGTAGGTCTTTTTCAACCCCTATCCTCTATGATTCCTTGAAACAAATAACTTCTCCTAAAACTCATATGCACATTAACATAGGCACCATTTACCTACTAATTAAACCATTATCAATGTGAAAGGACACATCTAGTTTTCATGTTGTTACAACCTGAGTTTTAATAAAAGAGTCACAGAAAGTAACCACTGAAATAAGAGACACAGTGGAAAACAGGTCTACTTTTAAACAGCCACAAGAGCACAGCTTTCTTTGCTTTCCTCTGGCAGAGGAAACTGCAGTTATCAAGATCCTCAGTTGCTCTGAGGATTGCAGAAGTAAGTTTAAAATCCTTTTTTGTTCCTTATGTTAAGATCAGTTTATGCTGGTCTAGTCCACATTTAATATAAAAACCCATGGTCATCTTTAAACTTGTGCAGACTGACAAGGATGCAGAAGTGTTGGTTAAGCAGAAGAGGACTACTTGAGCAGTACAGGACAGAGTCCCAACCCTCCATCAGCATTTGCACAGGCATCAAAAAGCCATCTGGTGTTACAACTATCAACAAGTCTTTCTAAATAAAATGGACATGTGAACTGGAGACTGAACAGTTCTACACCAACCAAATAAACCCAAATATTCATGAAGTGTTCAGGAATATTGCTATGGCTTTCAATCCATGTTTTCTTCCAACTACCTCTTTGATACTTCACTTTAGCCCTAGGTGTATCTACTTGCCTCATTTCCCTTTCTCTTATTCTCTCCTGGGTTCACTTTAGTGCTTCCCTTCCCACATCTTCTCTATTGTTTGTTTTCTCTAATCGAATCACCTCCTTCTCTTTTTACTGGGCACCACCCACTTGGCATTTAAACAAATAAAATAAACCAAATCAAATCAAATAAACCAAATAAAAAAGCCTGCTGTCTCTATGCAATGTTTATTCTGATTGTTTATTGTAATCCATTGCTCTGCTGTGCTCTCTGGCATACTTAAACTGTGAAGTCTTCAGCCATTGACTGTCTTAGTCTGTTTATACAGCAGTTAGTGAAACAAAATCATATTCCTAAATGGCAGCAGGGCCTTACCACAATAAAGATAATCACTAGCAATAAGAGTAATAAATAACACTGACAGTTCGAGTATGAGCAAGAGGTCTAGGCCCACAGATGAAAACAAAACCAAAGAAAAATAGCAATCAAAACATATGAAGTATTTTCTAAACACTAACAACAGCCTCCCCCCCAAAAAAAACATTAAAAAACCCAAACCAACAAACCCCTCTATTATTAAAGTTTCTTTCTCAGAAGCTTCCCCTCCAAACTATTATAAATTATGCCTGTTTTAATCTGTAGTTCCAAGTTTGAATCACTTTTACATCTTCCAGCAGCTAATGGAGACTGGATACATGCAGACAAAACATTCTGCTGCTATCTCAGTAGTCAGAAAAAAACAAACAGAATATTTTATAGCTGAAAATAATTCCTCCACAAAACATTTTTGATACCATGTGACCACGCTAGAAAAATACACCAAGTTGTTTAGAGGTTTTAGTTTGAAACATACAGCTGGCTGTTCTACCATTTATCCAAGCACTAAACTAGTTTTTCGTGGGACATAGAAGGAGCTGGATGTACACATGGCTCAATGCCACTGAACATGCAATGCTTTTAGAAAAGCCACCTTAAGGCATGAGAAAAATACTGCTTAGGTGTGTCATCAGCCTGTTAACCAAATGTAAGCAGAGCATTCAAAGAACAGGACTGACCATAACAGTGGAGATGAGTGCTTTATAGTTAAGCTGTGGATTCTGGCCAGGTAAAATGATTATGAGACAATGAGAATGCAGCGCTCAGGAAAGGCTCATGGGCATTGCAGTACTGATGGCAGCTCACAGGCTCCTACTAGGCATCCTACCCTGCAGAGCACACAGCATCCATGGTATAGCACCTCTGCATCCCCTTCTTCAATGTCTGTAGCACTTCAGATTCCAGCCTCAGTCCTCCTTTACAATGTCACTTTCTTTGTGTGCATGTATGTTGTGCATGCACATTATGTGTGCATATATACTATTCATTCAGAAAACCACTGATGCTACCTGAAACAGGACAAACATACAGGCACAGTAGTAACTGCAAGGCAGAACTTATTAGTGCAGATATCTACTGCACAACTGTGGCAACTCATTTATAGGACTCCAGCCATGCAGTGCACTACAACGTAGCCAGCACTAGTTCTAGAGTCTTCTCACTGTGCTTTGTTGAATAGTGTGTGTTGCTATTTCAGCTTGCTGAGCCCAGCATTGAGGTTCTAAATACTATGAATATCCAGTGAGAATATGGGCACTTCATTTGATTCTGCAAATTGCAGGATGGAACTGTCCAGTACTGCTCTTTTCAAGTCAAATTAACACAGGATGTGATGTTATCACTTAAAGCCATATCAAAGCAAATAAGAAATAAATTCTAGTATGTCTTCAGCAGGACATTAATAGCAAGCTAGTAAACAAAAACAAATCCCAGAGAATTAAGAGGAATCAAAGAAAAGGAAAAAAAAAAAAACCACCAACAAAAATCCTCAAACCTCTGTTTTGTCTTTAAACATCAGATAATTTCCTTCTCAGGCTTTTCTAATTGTGTTTACTTTCTGAAGGACAATCTTATTCTCCCTCTCCAGGAGCATCCATTCTCCATTATGTCCCAAATAGCTTTTTTGAAGCTTAGCTATCCCCTACTGCTGCTGGAACAGATCTTCGCACTTTTTAAGCTCATGCTGAGATAATGCAGAGGCTTTTATCTATCTATTATAGACAAGGAAGAGAGAAACAAGGAGGTTAGATGGCTTGCTTGCTGGCACTAAGAATTTGAATTAAATGAGAAACTGATCACAGGTTTGCAAGACTCAGCCCCAGTGAACACTAAAGCCTTAGTTGTCACCCCAGGACACTACCTTTACTTTTCTCATCCGAGTAAAGAACAGGAAGGTAAGCCCTGCTGAAAGACCTTCTAAATGGGTTTATCCTTCATAAACAAGTGCCTGCACTATCCATATTGGCCACCTCCTGCTATCTTCTCCATTAGCTCCTTGGGGTGCCTCCTGAGGCTCACTAGCTCACAATGTTTCCCATGAGACCCACAGTACATTCTCTTCAACTTTCTTTCATGCAGCCTCTGATCTTTTCTCTGTACCTTCAACTCTTCTGTATGTTGGTTGTTTTTTGTCAGGGTATAAAATGGGACTGAAATGGTTGCTCTGTCCAGCTATCTGAGTAACCCAGTCAGGTGATCAACCATTAGGACTAACCATGTCTGAGTTACAATAGCAGTTCTTATGAAGTAAGCATAGGGATATCACCAAATACCTTGGATCAGCCTCTATGGAACAAGATCTGTAAACACTTCATGTTTCAACCTTGATTCGCATTGAAGCATTTATACCATTTCTTCCCAGAGAAGATTCATTTGCCCTAGATAACTATTCAAGCTGACATTTTGAGCAGCAGAGGTTTCTGGTATTTTTGGCCTCAACATTTTAAAGCAGAGGACATAAACAAGGCAGAAAAAATGGCCTGTAGATTTAATAATTTTGCAGTGTTGTTTTCTGCTGTAAAAATGATTCAGTTGTCTTGGTGATTTCATCTAGCCCTTGATGTCACAAGTGCTTACGATTTTTTTGATCTACTTGTTTGAGTCTGCCTGCAATGTGTTGCACAGCCAGCAAATAAGATCACAGTCAGTGCAAGCCAAACAGAAATCATGGGTTTGGGGATATAGCTGTGCTAGCTTAGTCCAACTCCTCTCTCACAGAGCACGGAACCCATTCTGCAGAATACCTATAGCTGGTGTTATGGTTCAGACTCAGCCGGCAGCTGCATTCACACACAGTCGCCCTCACAACTGCCCGCCCACCCCCACCCCCCCTCCGGCTTCTGGTGGGATGGGAAGGAAGGAAAACAAAACCCTGTGGGTTAAGATAAGGAGAGTTTAATAGAACAATACAAAGAGATAACAGATTGGCAGGAAGCACAGCAAGCAAGCGAGGATGAGAGAGAGTGGGAGAGAGCAGAGAGAGAAAGCCTCCAAAAATGGAGGCATCTCATGTTACAGGTCACAGTCCAAGCTTCAAGTCCCATCCTCCTTCTCCCCAGGCAGCCCTTCCCTTATATAGTTGGCATGACATCCACATGGTATTGAATACCCATTAGCTGCTTCAGCTGGCTTTCCTGGCTATGCTCCCTCACAGCCCAAACCCAGACACTTGGCTTTGCAGTTTTCCAATAGATGAAGATCTTTGACTTCATGCAAAATCAAGCGCAGAGCATCACATTCCCCAGGGAGCAGAGCTATAGTTTTTCCAGTGGCTGATGTCTGAGTAAGGTTCTGTCAAGCCACTTAGCATGTATGCAGCAGGGGCAATAAAAGCTGCACTGGACATCAGGGAGAAGCATACCCAGTAATAACATTCACAACTGCTTCTGCAAATAAGAAATATCTATTTTCCTCTACTTTCCTATGACCTGCTGACACCAGCAAGTGCTGGAGACCATCACAGAAAGGGTCTACTCTTCTGCAAGTTTCTAACCATCCTTAGTGAAAGAGGATTTGTTTTACTCCAACAAATCTTTCTCAGCAGATAGTGTTTATTTAAAAGGACAAAAACCCCAGCTGTGGCATCTTAGCAATACCTAACCAAATTCCTTTGCCATTCCTTTCAGTTCCATAGCCTGTTGTTAGCTAAGCATACTCTCCTGCAACAGTAGACCTCCAGTACATGTCATCCCAGAAAGTTTCTGAGAAGTGGTAGCTGAAAATTTATACAAAAAGAGTAGGATGATGTTCTAGGCTGCTTTTGCACAGTGGCAAAGCCATCATTTCATGCTTTGAAAGGGGTAAAGAAAAAGGGTAAGGGAAAGAGTAAATTTTATGACCATGAGCTCACCTCCTGGTCATAGGCTCATTTTATCAGACCAGAAGGTAAGCACCGTGATCATCTAATCTGACTTCCTCAATAACACAGACCAGGAATCCAGACATTTCAAAAATGGTTGTGCCCCAAAAGTGTTTGCACCGTGGATTTTTTTATTCCCAAAGTATCTGGAGACAGAAGAGCAAACATTAAAGGAATATTTAGGCTAGAAGTGATTATACTGTAACTGGAGTTGCCATCGCATTACTTGCTGCAGCTGTTTCACAGATGGCAAGGCATCTTTAATTAGAGTTGAAGACCATAAGGAGCAGAGCATGGCAATATGCATTCTTTTTGTACAGAAGTGCTCTGGGATGCACTGTGCCAATTAACAGCTTGATCAGGAGTTTTCTAATGAAATTTTTTTTCTTTTGTCAGAAACTGTTGACGTATGAAAAGAAAAAGTTTTCATGGAACAGGACCAGAGACACAGCAAGTAGCATCTAGAAAAATGGGACTTGCAGTTAAAAATGACAAAGGAGGAGAAGAACAGGGGAGATGGGAGATGGGAGATGGGAGATGGGAGATGGGAGATGGGAGATGGGAGATGGGAGATGGGAGATGGGAGATGGGAGATGGGAGATGGGAGATGGGAGATGGGAGATGGGAGATGGGAGATGGGAGATGGGAGATGGGAGATGGGAGATGGGAGATGGGAGATGGGAGATGGGAGATGGGAGATGGGAGATGGAGGCAGCAGAAAATTCTAGGGTTTAAGATACTTCAATAACATGAGCAAGTTCCAAGTTCCCTTTTCCTGGTCAAAAGTGAGTGTACCCATAGGAGTCTCAAGCTGCACCAGGGGAGGTTTAGACTTGAGGTGAGGAGAAAGTTCCACCGAGCGAGTCATTCATCATTGGAATGTGCTGCCCAGGGAGGTGGTGGAATCACCATCCCTGGAGGCGTTCAAGAGGGGATTGGATGTGGCACTTGGTGCCACGGTCTAGTCATGGGGTCTGTGTTTATAGGTTGGACTTGATGATCCTCGAGGTCTCTTCCAACCTTAGTTACACTGTGATACTGTGAGTCACTTTAATGCCAGTGTACCAGGTGGCTGAGCTGACTAGCAGGCTTACTGGTATGCTGATCCCCATATCTGCTGCAGATATTTTATTCTGTGTAAACACCTAACACCCACTAGACCTTGATGTGAAATGCTCCCACAGTCCATTTACCACAGAATATTCATTTAACTTGGACATTTGATTCACAGAGGAATAAACTCTCTTCTCCAGTGTGTTTGGTTGGTTTGTTGGGTTTTTTTTCCTGTTTGGTTTGTTTGTTTGTTTTGGTTGGTTGGGTTTGTTTGGGGTTTTGTGTGTGTGGTTTTTTTGGTTGTTTTTGTTGTCGATTTTGTTTTGGTTTATATTAAAAGAGACCTATTGAAAAAGATTGCTTTAAAAGATACTAGAGAAACTAATATTACAGTTAATCTTTGCACTCACCCTGGACAAGTCAGACTCAGGTTCAAGCCTTAATTCTTCTGCCTCCCTCCAGTCCTCCCCTCAACACCTTTTCTTTTTTAATTTATTATTATTAAAAAAGAAACAAAACCCAAACAAAACAAAACCAAGAACAACAACCCCAAAAACCCCACCACACACAAAAAAACCAAAACCCCACCCAAACCCACAACAAAACTAAACAAAACACACCCCTCCACCACAACACAAAGCAAAATACTAAACCCTTAACATAGCCAATGGACTTGGTTTTACCCCAGTATGGAACTGGATTCCTACCCACCAGCATACCCTCCCCACTTCAGTCAAACAGTAAATTGGGGGTTTTGCCAAGTCCTGCCTGCTCTAGTTTTGTTTGCCTAGAGCAACACTGCACTTGTTCCAGTTACAGCAAGCTCCTAAATAACATCAACAGGAAAAACTTTTGACAGTAGTTCTGCTACAGGACTCAAAAGTCTAAGTGCAGAAAGTTTTACCCATAGACTTTCAGCTGCAAATGGAAAACTCAGGGTTGAATTCTGCACATCCCATTTGAGCTCAGGTCTGCGCCCACTCAATTCCATATCCAATTATTATGAGACGTCCAGAAAACCTCTTCCAACAGTCTGTGCTGAGTCAGGCAAGATAGGGATCTTTGCAAATTTGATTTAAAAACCCAAACCAACCACACACACACAAAAGCCCAAACCCCAACTTTTTCCTTTGGATAGAATAGAATAAACCAGGTTGGAAGAGACCTTCAAGATCATCATGTTTGACCCATCATCCAACCCTATCTAATCAACTAAACCATGGCACCAAGCACCCCATCACGTCTCCTCCTAAACACCTCCAGTGATGGTGACTTCACCACCTCCCCGGGCAGCACATTCCAATGGCCAATCACTCTCTCTATGAAGAATTTCCTCATAGCATCCAGTCTATACCTCCCCTGGCACAGCTTAAGACTGTGTTCTCTTGTTCTGGTGCTGGTTGCCTGTGAGAAGAGACCAGCCCCTGCCTGTCTACAACCTCCCTTCAGGTCTCTCTCTCTGTTTGGGTTTTTTCTATTTTTATTAAAACAACCTTCATTACAGAATCACAGAATAATAGGGGTTGGAAGGGACCTCAAAAGATCATCCAGTCCAACCCCCCCTGTCAGAATAGGATCACCTATACCAGATCACACAGGAACACATCCAGGCAGGTTTTGAATATTTCCAGAGAGGGAGACTCCATAACCCCCCTGGGCAGCCTGTCACCCTCACAGGGAAAATTTTTTTCCTCATGTTTCCATGGAACTTCCTATGCCTCAGCCTCTACCAGTTGCCCCTTGTCCAGTCATTGGGCATCAGCAAAATTCAACAAAGCATGAACATCCATGCCTAAAGTTCAAGCAGTGTGCAAGGCACCCAAGCTGGTGTAGGGTTGCAGGGTCCATTATGTTTATGCCGAAATGTGGCACTTCAGCAGCAGTTCAACAGGACCAAGTTGGCTTACAGAAATGTGATGTCATCCAAAAAGTCAAAGATGTGCATATGTCCTCCTCCCTCAGACTGCTACTTTTGTTGCTCCTGAGCTGTGGTAGTTTTAGGCTATGCCTTTAAAATTTTTCCACAGATCTTGAACAGAATGTAGTAAAACATAAATAAATCACTACTGAGTGTGAAAAGGAAAATAAAGATCATTCTAAACAATCCCATTGTAAATACTGTATATCTTGTCCATATTCATTGCATTCCATTGTTTTGCCTGTAAATACAGCTTCCATTTGCTTCCAACTGGGCAGATCTGGCAAAGTTAACAATTGGGGGGAGGTAGAGGGGGAGGGAATTTCAATCCACCACATGAGCATACATAGTTTTATATCAAAGTCCTGTCTCAGTTATGAGCTCCAAAGACACTGAACAAGCTCAGAAGAAATTAATCTGTAAAAGCAGCATGTTTTGAGGATACAAAAGAAGGACAATAAACACCTTTGAAACAACACTCCCAGTGATATAGATGTGCTGGAGTAGGTAAAAGAGGGTGCCATGTTTTCCAATAGTATAACACATTGGAGTCACACAGAGGTGTGGTGAATGAGGAAGCCCAACCTACTGCAACACTCTACTGAGGGATTTTGAATGAAATTTAATGATTTGACCAAGATGAATTTCAAGGCTGACCAAGATGACCAGGATTATTTCAAGGCTGGTAATACATGGTGGATTTAAATCTAGACTGCTGCTCTGCCTTGTCCCTCTGGCAGCTCCGATGTATTCCTTACTCCTCCAACAGTGCTTGTGCCATCCCACAGCAAAACAGAGAAAATAGTGCAGAAAATTGTTAGTTTTGTGGCTGAATTCAGTTTCAGCTGAATATTGTTTGCCTTAGAGATGACATAGTCAACACAAAAAGGGTCTGTGGCTAGGGATGGGGGAACCCATCCCTTTTATTGATTGGCCCCAGGGATGCTGAATTAAAACGAAGGAGAAACTGCACCCCAAGGGGAAAACAAAGGTAGCTTTTAAGAATAGGGTGGTCTGGAAAATCCTTCCTGCACAGCTTTTGTTTTCAAGAGTTAAACTATCTGCCTTCTGCAAGGTTATCACACATTCTCAGTTATGTAAGATCACAATGGACATGAAGAAAATAGAGAATGCCCAGAAGGTGGCAGAAACTGGCCTGTGTGCTCTTTTGCCTCATGCCAGTGAGAAGAAGCCTGTCACTGACTTGAAGAAGTGCAAGGAAATATATCCAGCATATTTTCCAGTAAGGGAATAAGACATGTGTTCAGCAGTTCTTTCTTCCGGTTGCTTAAGGAAAGAGTCAAGTCAGAGCATGCATGATTAACTAGAGGCTGGGCATGCTGGGGGGCGGGGGCCGGGGGGGTGTTACTGTATTTGAGGATAGATTATACAGCACTGAGAAACAACCTGATTCTACTCACACAGCTTTGATAGATTTGTTCTATTTTCTCTGTGTTACAAGGTAGTTTTGCAGCCCAGGTTATTGATGTCAGCACGTCATACACATTCGCCCTTGCATCTTCTCAGTCAGTGTTTTCATGCACATGCGAGCTAGCAGCACATTCAAGCACTAAGAAACAGTGTTGAAAGAGGCGCTCATTGCCACCAGGAGAACAGATGAAAGCACGGCCTTTGAGGAAAGGTTGAGTAAGCAAAACACTTGAATATGAGAGATATTGGAGATGAACTGCAGTCTCCAAAAGAAGGCAGTGCATTTTGCTTCTGTAACAGGGCAGGAAATAATGAACTTAAATTGCTGGGAAGGGCAGTTAGGCATGGACACAAAAATTTCTAACAGCAGGACAAGTGAAGCATGAGCCCAGTTCCCCAAAAGAGACCAAGAGCTCTTCTATAAGAATAGGTCAGACAATTCTGTTGTGGGTTGCTTAGACTATCTGACATGAAAAGCAGTGAGGAAGATTTCTAGGATCTTGAGGTACATGAATAGGAGTCAATAAAACTGAAGAATAGACAGCACTACCCTGTAGCTGATAACCTAGCACAGAGGACAGTCAGCTTCAGCTTGTGATGAGGATGTCTTCAGTTGTGACTTCAAGCACTGCACAGCTCTTCCTCATTTCTGTCACAGCGAAACAGAGTTTGCTACCTTGCCTCACAATGTAGGAAAGGGATTAACTGCATTCAATTTCACTAAACAAACTGGCAAGTGATATTCTGTTCTCAGGAACAGCATCTGGTTGCCTGTGCCACTTGTTTGCTCTAGTTCACTGTCTATAAATGGTTATTCAAAAAACCTTATTTCTAGACATATGAAAGCAGCAAATACATGACGAGGGGGAAGTTGGAACTAGTCTTGTACTGATTACTCTGTACATCAAACAGCAGTTAACATCAAATACCTATAACTGCTTTGGTCCTTGTTACTTACTGCTACTTGTGGCAGCTGGTGTTGTGCATGTTCACCATGTGTCTCTTCAAAAAGAAAAGTCCCAATAACAAACCCCCACCCACTCTTCGGTGTCTTACAATTTATAGTGGTTTTCCCCTGCTTCACATCAGATTAACCTATTGAAGCCCAGGAGTAACTACCATTGTTTGGCCTAAAAATTGTGAAGGGTAACTTTTACTGCAAATAAAGGCTACTTTTGGAGTATTTTGTGTACTATTACCCGCTGGGTAAAGTTCTTGTCATCAGAAAATTGTTGTGCATTTCTCATTTCATTCACTTGCTGCAGTTGTCACACCGCATAAAACCCCAAAAGACAAACAAAAGGCACAAAATGCCCACAGGTTATGCTGATCAGAACAAATTATTGCCATTTTTTTTCCTGCTATATTACTATCCACTTCAAAACAAAACAAACTCACAAAAAAAACCCACAAAATAAACAAAAAAACCCCACCAAGAAGACACTATTTTGATGTTCGGAATGGGAATGGATTTGTTGCTAGGATTTCCACACATTTTCCTTCTGGCTCCAAAACAATCAACATGATCCAGGCACAACACAACTGTTATTCTTATTTAGAATACAGAATATAGAATCAACTGCCACATCCAAAATAAGACAATTAAATAGTTGGACATAGATGGAGAAAGATCTGAGGTGCCTTTGCATTGAAAAAAAAAGAAACAATATTGAACACAATCACCCCAAAACATTATTGTGAGTTAAGCAAAAAATCTTGGTACAGATGTCTGCCAGAATCCACTCAGTTTGCATGGGAATTTCAGCAATGAAGACAAATTAGCTTTCTTACAACTATCTTTGAGGGATGACTGCCCTTTGCTGGAAGCAGAGCCATTTCAGGCAGCCAGCTAATGCACAGAGACATAGTCAGGCACTGTCAGGAGCTTGATTATTCTGATAAAGCACAGGTGAGCTACAAACAATACTACTCCCTCTTTGCACTTCTTTTTAAAAGCAATTATCCAAGTTAAACAATGAAGTAATTTTTAAAATCATAGAATTGTCAGGCTTGGAAGGGACCTCAAAGATCATCTAGTTCCAACCTCCCTGCCATGGGCAGGGACACCTTACACTGGACCAGGTTTTATGCTTTATGCAAGTTCTGGAGACTCGATATCTGCGGTTATTGTGGTCAGCATTTCTCAGTGCAAAAAGTGTTTGCACAGGTAGTGTTTTATTTGGAAATACTGACATTATTTTAGTTGTGAAAATGATTACATATTTGATATTTCAAATTACATACTATTTTTACATTTATTTTGGTTGCATTGACTCACAGCTTGGTAAACTGCAGCACAGGAAGTTCCACCTCAACGTGAGGAGGAAACTCTTTACTATAAGGGTCACAGAGTGCTGGGACAGACTGCCCAGAGAGGTTGTGGAGTCTCCTTCTCTGGAGACTTTCAAGACTTATCTGGATGTGTTCCTGTGTGACCTGCACTAGATTATACGGTCCTGCTCCCGCAGGGGGTTTGGACTTGAAGGTCTCCAGAGGTCCCTTCCAACCATAACATCCTGTGATCCTGGAATCTCTATCTGCACTACAGAAATGGATATGCACTCTCAAGTCTAAGGCAGTGCTTGGGAAAAAAACAAACCAAAACAAAACAACTAGCATTCTGTGATCCTGTGATAAATTCACGCTGCTCACTAAAATCCTACAGTATCAAAAATTACACTATAGCATAAATCACCGAAAGCTTTGATTATCATATATTAATACATCTTCATAATCAACAAAATTATGTAAGAACAAAACAAACCCCCAACTTTCCAGGCTGGCACAATTATGTAAAAAAAGCCCTTACATGTCCATGGAATTGCTGTTCCACAGGAAGCAGCAGAAGCTTCTGCTGTAGTCGTGTTAGGAAGTGGCGGTACATACCCTTCTGTAGTATGCAACAACTTGTGAGTAGAATCCATAGTATTGTATTTAGATAACAGAAAGAAAAGGCTTTTGATTTATGCTTCCCAGTATTCTGACTCACCATCATTCAAAAGGAGTGAGTTGTAGTATGTTATTATACCAGCAATAATTATAATCATTTGCATTCCTGTAATATCTCTCTTGCTGAAGGTTCCGTAAGTGCCTGTAATTTATATGCAGCCTGCGGGCTTCTTTATTGCGCTCCCAGGCATGACAAAAAGGAGATATATGAACACAGATAAGAATGTAATCACATAGAAACAAGTAAATTCCAGATCAGGACTGTAGTCTGAGACTGGATTCCATAGGTATTAGCAATGCATTCCTACGCTGGGTTAGCAATGATTCACTGTTGAAGTTAAGCTTGGGTATTTTGAGTGAAAAGTGCCTGAAAAAGAAAGTTAGGGAGTCCTCATACTTTATCCAGGCAAACAGAACTGTAATGAGCAGTTGGGGATAAAGCAAAATAGTAACCTACTAAAATGTCAGTGCTGCTTTGGAAATGGATGACTATCTTATTTCTGCTGGGTTAAAGCAGAATATAATCAGTAAAGTCTGGAAATCGGGTAAGAAAGAACAAATTATTGGCTACCCACTATACCTCACATAAAGAAATCTCTCCTAATGAGAAGTAAAGAGTGGAAAATTAGATTGTTTAATCAAAATTCACCAATATAATTTATGTGAATGTAACTGCTAAATGCACATTCTTTGAAAGGTCCTTCTGTGTGGATCCAGCTGTTTAGTACCTTAAGAAATTACAATTCAATCACCAAAAAGGAGAACATTTCCAAAAGGAGTTAGGAGGAAGAGCAAGCAGTTCCTTGGTGTGATCATGAACAAAATGCCCTTAAGAAATGTTTGCCCAAGGAGATGGTGGAGTCACCATCACTGGAGGTGTTTAGGAAGAGACTGGATGGGGTGCTTGGTGCCATGGTTTAGTTGATTAGATAGTGTTGGGTGATGGGTTGGACTCGATGGTCTCTTCCAACTTGGTTAATTCTATTCTATTCTATTTGAATAGAGAATTAAAAGAAGCAAAAAAAATAATTCCCCCCTAATTATGGGATTTTTCATCTGAAGATTCTCCACCAAAAAATCCCAACCAAACAAAAATTCTTATATTCAGTAATAAAAGTATATTCAGAACATGTTAAATAATCTTTGCTGAAAAAAAGTTACAAGAACTTTCTGAAGATGGAGGGAAAAACTCCAAGTAATTATATTAACTACAATGTCAGTGCTACAGTTGTTCATTTACATTCAGTTGAATACACTCAGTGGACATTAAATAGCATCCCAGCCCTCCAGTATTTGTTAATTTGCAGAACTTGGAAATTAATGCTTCACTATCACAAGTTGAACTCTTAAACTAGATGCTTATAATAATATCCATATAGGTAAGACCTCTCTCTCTCTCCCTTCTGTTTCCTTGAGTCCTGTGTCCAGTTCTGGGCCCCTCAGTTTAAGAAGGACATCGAGACACTTGAATGTGTCCAGAGAAGGGCAATGAGGCTGGGGAGAGGCCTTGAGCACAAGCCCTGTGAGGAGAGGTTGAGGGAGCTGGGATTGTTTAGCCTGGAGAAGAGGAGGCTCAGGGGTGACCTCATTGCCCTCTACAACTACCTGAAAGGTGGTTGTAGCCAGGAAGGGGTTGGTCTCTTCTCCCAGGCAACCAGCACCAGAACAAGAGGACACAGTCTCAAGCTGTGCCAAGGGAAGTTTAGACTCGAGGTGAGGAGAAAGTTCTTCACCAAGAGAGTCATTCGTCATTGGAATGTGCTGCCCAGGGAGGTGGTGGAGTCATCATCCCTGGAGATGTTCAAGAGGGAATTGGATGTGGCACTTGGTGCCATGGTTTAGTCATGAGGTCTGTGGTGACAGGTTGGACTCGATGATGCTTGAGGTCTCTTCCAACCTTAGTGATACTGTGAAGGAAGTGAAGGCAAAACCTGAAAATCCAGAAGAAATAATACACACTTTTTGCTCAGATGACATAATAAGACTATGCTCAGAAAGAGACCCTAAACTAATGTTAATCACAGAGCACACAATGTTTGCCAAGGAAAAAAAACCAAACAAGCCATCTTTTTTCAACTCCACCTTCTACTTACATTACAATAGACCAGAAGTGATCCCAACTCTGAAACACAGAACCAAATCCTGACCAGTTTTATGTATTCTAGGATTGGTGTTCATCCTTTTTCTATCCTAATATGCCAAATTTAAAGCTTGCAGTCACTTCCACTGGCCAGTGGATCCTATTACACTCTGATCTAAACTCATGTTCAACTCTCTCTTATGAAGACCAAACTTTCCAGAAATGTGTAATTATCTTGATATTCAGAAAGGAAATAAAATCATAGCTCTATTTTTTAGCAACAGAACAGGAAATTGCTAGGGCCTTGTCCACCATTAGTTTGATTTTGCCTTCATCCAGAAATACTCTTGATTGCCCTGGTGCATAGAATCATAGAATGGTCTGGGTTGGAAGGGACCTCCAAAGGTCTTCTAGTCCAACCCCTCTGCAGTAAGCAGGGACATTCTCAACTAGATCAGGTTCCCCAGAGCCCTGACAAGCTCACTTTGAATATCTCCAGGGATGGGGCCCCAACCACCTTCCTTGGCAACCTGTTCCAGTGTTCCACCACCCTCATAGTAAAGAACCTGTTCCTAACATCCAATCTAAATCTGCTCTTCTCTAGTTTGAAGATGTTGTCCCTTGTCCTGTCATTGCAAGGCTTTGTAAACAGTCTCTCTCTGTCCTTCTTGTAGACCACCTTCAGGTACTGGAAGGTTGCTGTTAGATCTTCATGGAATCTCCTCTTCTCCAGGCCGAACAACCCCAGCTCCCCCAGTCTGTCTTTGTAGTAGAGGCGCTCCAACCTCCTGCTCTGGATCTGTTTCATCAGGTCCATGTCCTTCCTATGTTGAGGGCTCCAGACCTGGACACGGTACTCGAGGTGAGGTCTCACCAGAGCAAAGTGGCAGAATCACCTCTCTGGATCTGCTGGCAATGCATCTTATGATGCAGCCCAGGCTGTGATTAGCCTTTGGGGCTGCAAGTGCACACTATCTGCCCATGTGCAGGTGGACATATATGGACTACACCTAACTGCACTTTTTCACAGGAGCACATTTGCAAGATAATAATTAAAGTTCCTCACTTGTGAGATTCATAACATCTAGTCAGCAATGACTGCTGAGCTTCCAAGACAAAAGGGGTTTGGACCTTACTTTGTTGTTATCCTGAAGTTTCTTTATTCCTCATTTGAAAAGGAATTACAAAATAAACTGTTTGAAAGCCAATTCTTTCCAAAGGATTTTACTCTTCCTGGCTAAAATATACATCCTGCTCATTCCAGTGACTCTATGCTCTCAACTGCAGGTAAGTGAGAGCAAGATGTAGCAGGCACAGCCACTGCTCTCCAGGTTCCAGGCCAGGGAACTTCAAAGTGTTGGTATAAAATCAGCAATCAGGTATCCTATAAGCAATTGGCCTCAGAACTGCACAGTGACAATTAGAGCTGTTTGAAAGCTACATGTAGGATTTGATGTCAGTAAATGTCTGGGTCATTGATACCCTCCAGCAATCATTGTCCCTCACACAGCCCTACAATAAACAGAGCTGGCATTAATGTTTAGGTACTGAAAGAGTAATACACAAAAGAGGCAACAGATGACTAGAGAAGCAGCAAAACCCTGTTTTAAGAGGCAGAAGAAAGGACACATCTGAAACACTCCAAAACAGGCGTGTCTTACAAAGCTGCACTACTTCTTGTCTGCAAATCTCGCTCAAAATGTTTTGAAGATTATTTTCTTGTAAATATCCTGAAAGCTGTCTTCAAAGACATAATGATTAATCTTAATGTTTAAGCTGTGCATGCACAGAAACGCCTAAACCCACTGATAATGTCAATGTACTTTCATGTGAAAGCCAAAAATTGACAGTTCTGTACAATAATATTGAAACTAATGTGGTGCTCTACACTGAGTCACCACTTCATATTTGATTAATTTTCAGTTCTCTGTCTGTAGTGTATTGTTATTTATTCATCCTGGGTTACTTTATTTAACACTTATTTGCAACTCAGAACAATTTAAGACTACTTATTCATGTCACTAATAACAAGAAGAATATGTTCTGACGAAGACAAATAACCTGATAGCCCCATAAAGTTGACCTAATTTACAAACACAGCATCAATCTTTAATTGAGTAATTTCAAGAAGTTTAGAAAACTTCAAAGCTTAGATTTAGGGTTGGTCTCTTCTCCTAGGCAACCAGCAATGGAACACGAGGGCACAGTCTCAAGCTGTGCCAGGGGAGACTTAGGATGTTAGGAAGAAGTTCATAGAAAGAGTGATTGGCCATTGGAATATGCTGCCCAGGGAGGTGGTGGAGTCACCATCACTGGAGGTGTTTAGGAAGAGACTGGATGGGGTGCTTGGTGCCAAG
This sequence comes from Melanerpes formicivorus, assembly GCF_026170545.1. NCBI lineage: Eukaryota > Metazoa > Chordata > Aves > Piciformes > Picidae > Melanerpes > Melanerpes formicivorus. Next base: position 7,261,098 of record NW_027142360.1, on the reverse strand, counting down.
GTTTAGTTGATTAGATGGTGCTGGGTGATAGGCTGGATACTATGATCTCAAAGGTCTCTTCCAACCTGGTCTATTCTATTCCATTCCTTCTAATAAAAATGAAGCATTACATTTTGTCTTTCAAATTATACTTTCTTTGGAGTCCACCAATACTGACAGTTCGTGTTAACTGTAGAGTGTCCAGAGAAGGGCAACAAGGCTGGTGAGAGGTCTTCAGCACAAGCCTTATGAAGAGAGGCTGAGGGAGCTGGGATTGTTTACCCTGGAGAAGAGGAGGCTCAGGGGAGACCTTCTTGCCCTCTACAACTACCTGAAAGGTGGTTGTAGCCAGGAAGGGGTTGGTCTCTTCTCCCAAGCAACCAGCACCAGAACAAGGGGACACAGTCTCAAGCTGCACCAGGGGAAGTTTAGGCTTGAGTGAGGAGAAAGTTCTTCACAGAGAGAGTCATTCACCATTGGAATGTGCTGCCCAGGGAGGTGGTGGAATCACCATCCCTGGAGGTGTTCAAGAGGGGATTGGACATGGCACTTGGTGCCATGGTTTAGTCATGGGGTCTGTGGTGACAGGTTGGACTTGATGATCTTTGAGGTCTCTTCCAACTTTGGTGATTCTGTGTTACGGTCTTAAGAAACATTCAACAGCACTTGCTTTTTCTTTCATCCATATAGTAAAACTTCTTTTTGTATACACACAAACACACACAAATATGTACATAGAAACCCACAGAGACATTTGATTAAGAGCTAGTTTTCTTGACCCCAGAATTCAGCTCAATAAACTCAGGGGGAAAAAAAGGAGGAATGGATTTGCTTGAGGAGCAGCTGTAGGATAACACTGGGTTCTGATTCTTCCACAGGGACCTGCCTCTGTATCTCAAGGAGTTGGGTATGATGCCACTGATGCTTAGGTATCATGTGTTTCTTGAAGCACCAAGTTTGTGTTGCAGTATTGCAAGTGTATGCAAATTTACAGGCTATTTATATACTTGATGTGTATTTTAGTAGCCAGAAATCTTTTTACCTTCTTACTCAACTTACCCAATTTAAGAGAGACAGGGATCTGCCTGAGACAGTCCAATGGGAGAGCCATGAGGATGATTAGGGGGTTTGAGCATCTTCACTCAAAGAGCAGAGAGGAACTGAGAGACTGGGGGCTGTTTAGTCTTGAGAAGAGAAGACTGAGAAAGGATCTGATCAGTGTTGATAAATATCCGAGGGGTGGGTGTCAAACGGGTGGGCCAAGCTCTTTTTGGTGGTGCACAGTAATTAGACAAGGACCAATGGATAAAAACTTGAACATAGAAGGTTTCACCTCAGCATGAGGAGAAACTTTACAGTGAGAGTGACAGAGCCCTGGAACAGGCTGCCCAGAGAGGTTGTAGAGCCTCCTTCTCTGGAGACGTTCAAAACCCGCCTGGATGCATTCCTGTGCAGACTACACTAGGTGATCCTGCTCTAGCAGGGAGGTTGGCATTGATGATCTCTGGAGGTCCCTGCCAATCTCTAACATTCTGTGATTTGTATATCTTCTCCCCTCCTCCCCCTCCCCTTTTTTTGACACCCTAGGATAAACATTATGTAACCTATTTACAGTGTAGTTCCATTACAATGAATTCAATATTCCAGTTTAAGCTACGGAAAGTTCATTTTATGTTTTACATATCTCAACTATAGGGCATGACAAAACCAAAATACTAATTTTGTAGGTCTTGTTCAGTCCAACCAAACTATAAACATTTGAAACAAATGAGAAAGGACACAGCCACCAATCCTTATGGTAAGACAATTGTAAGCTTTCTTATCATCATAACTGGCAGAAACTGCAGATATCTGCCAAGTATAAGGTCCCATTTGTCATTTTAAACATGGATACAGTAAAGACACTTCCCAGTCCAAGGAGCCTGAGAAAGTAGATCATAATTTATGTTAGTCAATGAATATGCTGGGATTTTCAATTGGAAAAGAACAGTTTCACTTAGTAAATGTTCCAAGATTTCATGATTAATATCACAGAAAAGCAAACAAACTCATGGCACACCTGAGTGAGGTTTTATAGTTAATCTTCTGATTAATAAACCTCCCCTGCTTTCTGCTATGTTAAACTTTGCTCTGTCTACATGGTCTGGTATACCAGCTCCAAGCTTGCCTCAGTAGCACATTGCCTGTCACTGTACCTCACTCCCTCCCTACTGTGCTGGTGGCACACACCCAATTCACACAACCAGAACTCTAAGAGCCCATTGAAATCTCAAAGTATATTAAAGTTAAGTGAGAAATAGACTCAAACTTTTGAGCCATAAGGAGTGTTGAATGCTCCCTGTATTCCAGTGCTTTAAAGCTAAGCTCCACCTCGGTGCAAGAGTTACCTTAGAATCAGGAAACAAAGAAATGAAAAACCATAATCTGCAAGTTCTTTGAAGAAAAACACCACCCTGTGCCAGTTCAGTGGAAACTAAATCCCTTCTCCCTCACTTGGTAGCAGAATTTCTATAGGATGTGGTATACAAAAAGCTTTTCTAGGTAGAAAGAAGTTTTTTTGCATTACATTTTTACCAAAACTTGAAGCCTCAATACTTGACTGAAGTAATAGGCAGGCAGGGCTGGAATTCAAATTCAACAAGGAAAGAAAGGGAAACTTCATAAAAGTAATTAGAACAGGACTCTATGGTCTCCAGACCATAGTCTCTAAACTAAACATAGCTTTAAGTTTATGCCACCTGAAAGTGATTTCTACTGAAATGCGTAACACACAATTGCCATTTATAGCTTTGAATCTCTTCTAGAACATTCCCTAATTTTATATCACTTTGACTTGAACCTTTGGTAAAATTTTTATCTTAAGTAAAATTCTACATTCAATGCAATTTTGAAGCAGAAATATCACATAAATAAGAAATGGTGTCAGATGCAAGATCCCAGTCTTCATTTGTAACATACTTCATGGCATGTTTATAGCCGTGTGAAGTTGTTCGCTCCTGTCTTTGTCTCACTAGTAGATATACTGTGACTGCTCACTTGTCAAACTCAGCTGCTACTGCTGGACAATCTTTTGTGGCATCTGTATATCATGCAAGCTATCCCTACTCAGATGAGATCTTCAGCCACAGATAAATCAGGTTACCTACTGGGGACTTGATATGAACTGAAGCAGGTGTTGTACTGTAATATATTCTATCTATGCTATACTTGTCACATCCACTTTTTACCTTTAGTCCTACAGCTTGTGAGGTTTTCTTGACTGGGACTATTGTTTTGCCAGTATGAGAACTCAATGAGGCTTCAGCTTCTAGATTTTGCTTGAGTTCATGTAACAATTACAGAAAACTTCAGCTGAAACTAATACAACTGTCTTGTTCAACATCTTTGTGGGTGACATGGACAGTGGCATTGAGTGCACCCTCAGCAAGTTTGCTGGTGACACCAAGCTGTGTGGTGCAGCAGACACGCTGGAGGGAAGGGAGGCCATCCAGAGGGACCATGACAGGCTGGAGAGGTGGGCACAAGCCAACCTCATGAAGTTCAATAAGAGCAAGTGCAGGGTCCTGCATCTGGGTCGAGGCAATCCCAGGCACAAATACAGGCTGGGCAGTGACTGGCTGGAAAGCAGCCCTGAGGAGAGAGACTTGGGGGTGCTGGTGGACAAGAAGCTCCACATGAGCTCTCAATGTGCACTTACAGCCCGCAAAGCCAATCAGATCCTGGGCTGCATCAGGAGAAGTATGACTAGCAGGTCGAGGGAGGTGATCCTCCCCCTCTACTCAGCCCTGGTGAGACCCCACCTGGAGTACTACGCCCAGTTCTGGAGCCCCTATTACAAGAGGGATGTGGAGGTGCTGGAACGTGTCCAGAGAAGGGCCACAAGGATGATCAGAGGGCTGGAGCACCTCTCCTATGAGGACAGACTGAAGGAGTTGGGGCTGTTCAGTCTGCAGATGAGAAGGCTCCAAGGTGACCTAATTGTGGCCTTCCAGTATCTGAAGGGGGCCTACAGGAAGGCTGGGGAAGGACTTCTCAGGATATCAGGTAGTGATAGGACTAGGGGGAATGGAATGAAGCTGGAGGTGGGGAGATTCAGGCTAGATGTGAGGAGGAGGTTCTTCACCATGAGAGTGGTGAGACCCTGGAATGTGTTGTCCAGGAAGGTGGTTGAGGCCCCGTCCCCAGAGGTGTTTAAGCCCAGGCTGGATGAGGCTCTGTCCAGCCTGATGTAGTGTGGGGTGTCCCTGCCCATGGCAGGGGGGTTGGAACTAGCTGATCCTTGTGGTCCCTTCCAACCCTGAATGATACTATGAACTGCAGCAAACTCATAAAGCAAGCTCCCCTCAGAACACTGAGCAGCTCCCAAGAAAACAGATAATAGAAAAGCAAATTTGCTGGGAACCACTGTCTCTCTGGAATGTCTGCCTCAAAATGCAGAGGTATTTCAATGGGTCAACATTTAGGGGAAAAGCAGATGCAAACTTTAACCTATGTGTGTCAAAACAACATGCACACAGTCTCATGGCTTCCCTGAAGGAATATCTAAAGAAAATAAATGAAGAAAAAGCATGAGAACAGGACCTTTTCTTCCTCCTAAAGAATAGCAACACGAGTGAAGCATGACTGGAAATGTCCATATAACATTGCTTTCTTGAGATTACACTGAACAGGAAACAAAAACCCAGTGCAAATCAACTCTGATGTCTCCAAAGGACATGTTTTAAAGAGTAGAATTAACTACAACCACATGAATCACTTGTAAAGATTTCAGTAATTCTTAGTTTGTTCACCTGCTTGAGACTAACAATCTCCTGCTCACTCCAGTCACCTGGGGATTTCCACCTACTATGAACATATTAACAATACATAATAGCAGACATCACAGCAACTCCTGCTTACTCTTAAAGCTGCAGAAACAAAGACACTTGGGATGATGCAGCCTGAGTTTAGAGCTGTTACATGACCATGCCAAGATTACACTCACAATAGTCAAAAGCTTTCAAAGCCAAATCAGAGACTTCAGGAATTCCCTGTGGCTGTTTTCTCAAGCTTTATTTCTGGAAGTCTTGGAACACCCCCTGGACAATTATCAAGTTATATTCTCAACTGCCAATCTGTAAAATTTCTTTAGGCTTCCATGTAAATCCAAGTTACATCCAGACAGTATATTTTGTTCCACCTCCCCCCGGGCTAAGTGAAGGTTTAGACGTGTACTTAGAGCATAATTTTTTGTCTATCAAACACCTGGGCTAGTAAGGTACTACTGAAAGTGTAGTGCTCCCACATACACTCAACACACAAAGGAGAAGGGCTTTTCTAATTGCTGAGGTTTGTCTATTTCTTGAAAGAACAGAGGGACCAGAATCTCTTCCAAGAATGTGAGTTCAAGCTCTCCTCTGTCATAGAAGAACCAAGATCTCCTGTGCTGACACAACGGTGCTGTTGGCATCATCAAGATAACATTCTCATTAAGTAGGAAAAATACCATAATTTCTGATGTAAAAGAAGTATTTTGAATACTACACTTTGCAAAACTAGGGTGAAATATGAGAATAATCATCGTGGTTCATCTGAACCTGAATCCTGTGGCAAGCAGCAGTCACAAGCAGCTGAGGAAGACTGTATGCTAACTCCAGTATGTATCTTCCTATCTCTGACTGTTTCAGCTCATGTTATTTCCTGAACTTGATGCAATTTATTCAAGTCTCCTAAATACTTATGCAAACTTCCCTTGATAAATATGTGACAGCTGAATCCCTCTGCAAGGAGTTTCACAACTCTGTTCTCAGTTTCCTGTGGAACCACTCCATTTTAGTATGAGCTGGTCTCCTATTAAGTCCATTCAGGTGGAAGGGGTAGTAAACAACCTATGGCTAAAAACTATCTTGATGCTACTGTAGGCAGTATCTTAGAAATTGTGTCTTTTACAAGGTGGATAAGTCTAAGCTACTGTTATTCTTTATTCAAATGCTGTGTTATCACTCATCTCTGCTGCCTTCTTTGAACCCACTCTAGTCCAATGAGGCCCCTTTTGATTTGAAGTGGACAAAATGCACTTACTTCCTTTACATGCTCTCACAGTCCATTTTGGTGAACAAGTTCTGAGAGGAAAAGCAAAGGCTTGAAGAATTAAAAGAGGAGGTGTTCAGGAGGAGACTTGATGGGGTGCTTGGTGCCATGGGTTAGTTGTTTAGGTGGGTTGGATTGGTTGATGGGTTGGACACGATGATCTTGAAGGTCTCTTCCAACCTGGTTTGGTTTATTCTAAATAAACGTTTGGTTTATTCTAAGCATGTGAAGCAGGAAAGAGGAGGAAATAGAGCCACAGATCCTGTCATCTGTGCTGCTGCTACAAGCACTACAGTAAACTGAGCAAGTCCTCCTTGGTTTCCTTGGTTTCTCCTGTTTTCATCATTCTTGAGAACACTCAGTAGTTCCTGAGTTTGTCTTGGAAAGAGAGCAAATGAGCTTTCTTCCTTCCCAAGAGAACCTTAAATGCTCGGATTGCCCTCAGTGAAGGTTTTTGTTAAGCAAGATTCTGAGCCCATGGAAAATTCACCTGTCTACTCAAAAATCAAATCATGCTACGGAGGTTGAGTCAATACAGCTTTTACTTTCAGAATAGGAGTCTCTGCTGCCCAGAGTCTCAAAGACAAAAGTGCACACTAAGGCAACAAAAAGTTCAAGTAGTTTTTCCAAATGTGGAAAAAAATTTTTTTTTTGGGGGGGGGGAGAGGCATAACACTCTGTTCTCTCTTGTTGCTGTTTTCTAAGCCTGCTTCAGAATACCACAGATAATTACACCAGTTTACTATAAAAGCTTATCAAAGACATTTAGTCATACATACATAGAGTAGTGACTTTCTGGAGGAGATAGGTTGACATCCAGATCCTTACACAAGGACCACAGAAGAGAATTTTGTGTGATCTCAAGATTCCTTGGTGTCTGACTGATTCCTACATAAGCAAACTGAACAACTTGTATGTCAAAACTGGTGAAACAGTTGGGCAAAGCCCAGTAGCTCCTGGCACACATGGAAGAGGAATGTGCACGCCACGATGAGCACCAGAGATGGATTTATGGGATCAGCACTCAGCTAAGTATTCCAGGAATGTGTTCCACAGAGTTGTGCTAATAAACATTATTATGCCAGCTCAATCTGAAGTTTCACAGAGGCTGTAGAGAATCAACAATATGTCTGTCTATTGTCAGGAAGCAAGGAACAACCTAATACCAGCTACTAGCACTGCACGAGTAAACATACGCTGCCCCAGACAGGCTGATGAAGGAGCTCACTATCAACACAGTATCATCTCTCTGATTCCCAAACAATGGATGAAGTTTATTTACAGTGGACAGCATTAAAACAGAATTCAAGCCAAGTACACTGTCATAAAGTATTGGAGTAATTAAAAAAACCAAACCACCACACATGCAGCTGTCCTGCCAATAATCAAGAGGAAAAGGTAGGACCAGCAAGCATGCAAGTTACTACAGGCCCTGTTAAAGAGTAACCCTGGCTCCAGAAGCATGTTTAAGAAACAGAGTAGGAAAAAAGATTATGTATAGAGAAGTGTTTAAAGATTAGCCAAATGAAAACAAAAGACTATATTATTGTTCTCATTCACGGGAAGTTCATGGCAGACCCAAGAATGGAAGCTAAAATTCTTCTCTTTCCTGCAGGCTTTATTGAGATATATATATATATATTTTATAGATAGATATATATATAATTTTGTATGAATTACTGAACAGTAAAATATGGTGTATGTCCTGTAGAAGTGGTTTATTAAACTGAAACAACTTGCACCCATGATTTCCAGTAAGTTTCAGTACATTTCTTGCAGTTATATATCCAGTAATCACTATATACTAAAACACTACACTAAAATTCTTGTTACAAGTAAAATAGGAACTACCTTTAATAATAAAGTTCACTGAACAGTGTTTCCCATTACTTGCAACGTTGCTAAACTAACTGTTCTGGTTGAAGTTTTCCAGGCTCTCTTTCTGGCTCAGGCTATTTATTTGTTTTAGTTGAATGGAAGGGAAGATGTAAGGTTTCAGCCAAAATGGTACAATCATTACTAAAAACTACAGCAGAAGAAAATAAGACTTCTTATTTTCTTGTTATGCTCTTCTACTTGGGAGCAGCAATTCTAGCATGGAAAGAGAGCAGCTATTTCCATTATTCTTTTATTCAGCTTCTGAAAATTCACTACATTTTTGCCAGGTTATAGCCATTTGAAAATTCAGTTAAACTCCAAAGAGGTTTGTTCCTTCTTATCAAATCAGTTTCTTTGAGTCTCACTCTTCATTAGGCATTTTCCAGGTGAGGACACACCAATGCACATCTGCTGCTGGACAAATCCTTATTCATCACACCTGAAAGCTCTGCACCTTTCATCATCACTTTGTTGCACTGCAAAGCTTTATTTAATTGCTGACTTAAATCTAGAGGAATGAAACTTTAGAGAGAGGAAACTCAAACAAAGGGAATGAAGACAGGGATTGATACTAAGAAGGAAAACAACACCTGGATATTAGGATGGAAATTTGGAAAGCAATCAGACCAGGAATGGCTCAATAACATCTGACTGAGACAGAAAAGACCAGGAATAGGAACTGTAGGAGAAAATTAAATGAGTTGAGGATAGATGAAGGGAATTTGAAATTTACTAGATAGAGGTATAGTAGTATTTCCCATATATGGCCATTCATGTTCAGTGAATATTAATTCAAATGATTACAGGTATATATAAATTCTTTCAGAAAGGCAAGGAAATAGAAAGCCTATTTTAAAAGAAACCAGCCAAATCTTGAATTGTTTAGGCTAGCAAAAACTTATTTTAAGGGCTATGCCTGTAAGTGTTTTGCCATTAGGAGCTATTAAAGTTACAGGACAAATCAAAATGGGAGTGTATACAGCAACTACAAATAAAGGTAGGCTATAAACTGTTCAGCACTAACTGTAGGAAAGGAATCCTGGAGCAGCCCTTACAATGAATTAAGTAGGATAAAAAGCAACACATCATTACCATGAGGTTTTAATAGCTGGTTTTGAGGCATATTGGAATGCACAGGAATAATACTAAAAAGCAACAGGAGACAGAGAGGCATGGGGTGGTTAGTGACTTTGTTAACTGGCATGGCAGAGAGTCACTTATATACTATCAATTGCAGTTTGACAAAGCGTATTTACTTTATGAAGCCAGAGAACTGTGACAGGAATTAGCAAAGAGTAAGGTCGACATTCATAACCTCTGGAGAAGGGATGCAGAGATGGAAGGGGTTTTAAGCAGGTACACTGACAAGAGAAAGTCTGGATTTCTGTAGTGAATTATGCAGGCTTTAGAGCTGGACATCCTCCTACAAAATGAAGACATGAGGGCAAAGTAAAGGGAAAAATGAGACAGTGATTGCATGTGAGGCTAGAGCGGCATGCAGCACCTTCAAAAGTTTTCTGATGAATTTATATGCTATCTCACTCAGACACAGGACAAGTGCAAAACAGCAAGAGTGGTTGCTGAAACATTCAACTGAAACGTGATCTAGCTGACACTAAAAATCCAAAGTCTAGCAATGAGTTAGGGTACAGTGAAAATAAAAACATAAAGCATTATAGGTATGCATTAAAGTATAAATCTTCCAAATGTCTCAGAAATCAGATTTCTCTTTCTTGATAGTAAAATGTTCCTTTTTTTAATTGCCCAGTGAGCAAACCCTATCCTTTAGAGATGTTAATAGTTTTTGTGAATGTTAAAATGAATTAATATAGTTTGTTCATTCCAGTTCCAATTCCACTGTAGATCTCTAGTTCTACTCAACTACGTGAGCAACTCTTACTGTTTGTCTTTGTGTACGTGTGCATATGTATAGACATGTGTTACTGCTGAGAACTGGGAATGCCTCCAATTTGTGACAAAAGGAATTGTTTTTGTTCCAGAACTATGATAGGAAATATCTTAATCCTAGCAGCTATTGATTTAGACAGCAGCTTTATCTGCTGAATGGATGAAGGAAATGGGAGTGGTCAATATGTGAGTGAATGTGAACCCGAGCCTGAAATCCACAAATGAATACCCTTGCAGCTTCCCACTATCACAAAGCCCTAGAGCATATATCAGCTTAACTCTTTTAGTCTTTCAGAGTATTCACATTCAGACCAGTTCAATGAAGTCAAGAATATGCATCACACCACGTTTCACCCCAGTCTTTTGCGCTAGGTGTCAGTACTCAGCACTGGCTAAGTCACACCTTGAGTCCTGTGTCCAGTTCTGGGCCCCTCAGTTTAGGAAAGATGTTGAGTTGCTGGAACATGTCCAGAGCAGGGCAACAACAAAACTGGTGAGGGGTTTGGAACACAAGCACTATGAGGAGAGGCTGAGGGAGCTGGGGTTGCTTAGCCTGGAGAAGAGGAGGCTCAGAGGAGACCTTCTTGCTCTCTACAGCTACCTGAAGGGAGGCTGTAACCAGGTGGGGGTTGGTCTCTTCTCCCAGGCAACCAGCACCAGAACAAGAGGACACATTCTGAAGCTGCACCAGGGGAGGTTTAGGCTGAGTGCTAGGAAGAAGTTCTTCATAGAAAGAGAGATTGGCCATTGGAATGTGATGCCCAGGGAGGTGGTGGAGTCACCATCACTGGAGGTGTTTAGGAAGAGACTTGATGGGGCACTTAGTGCCATGGTTTAGTTGATTAGATAGTGTTGGATGATAGGTTGGACTCAATGACCTCAAAGGTCTCTTTCAGCCTGGTTAATTCAATTCTATTCTAGTCTAGTCTTAATACTGAAATGCTGAAAATGCTGCTGATGTTCTGGAATACATAAACCTGCAGAGTTGTCTTCTGTATCAAGAATTTTAGGTCTATTCTGTGCAAACAGGATGAACATTTCTCTTACAGAAGCACCCCAGAGATCAAGATGTCAGTGATGTAGAAGGGCAGAGACTTTTGATGTCGACTCTGAAGGCAGAGTCAGGTTTGTTGCACAAGAAATGCAAGAAAACATGAAACTGCAAAACAGTGTGAGGGAAGCTGACAATCAGTAATGAGGTGAATGGGTAGAGGAGCCTAAGGAATGGAGGACAGGAAGTAGGAGACAGGGACAGCAGAAGTGCTAGTAAAGAAATAATTACGGTGAGGCTTCACAGGATGGGGACAAGGAATATGTGTTTATTGAAAGAACATAGTTGCACCCAAGAAAGGGCTGCAAATAAGATGTGAATTAATAACTAAGCTATCATTGAGAACAGACTGGTGAAATGTAATCCTTCTGCCAAGGGTACAGGGCAGGAAAAAGTCAGACTTACATATCTGTCTGCTGCTGGTTCAAAACCCTAGCCAGCACACAGGGTATGCTAAATACTTTTCCTTGAGTGTACAAACAGAGTTCTGAAGCTCTGCATATACACTTACAATTCTATTAATGGGAAAGGATTATAGCATTGTTTTAGGAAAACACATCTAGGAATTAACTGTATTGTTGTGCAGATAACTTTGTACAAATAAATGTTATATCCTTTCAGCTGCCATCTGTTGCCTAAGGACTCTTGATAGCTAGCCTGGTGGGCTTGCTCTAAGTCAATCATTACTTCCACTGCCTTTGATACAGCCTTCCTTCTCTGCCACATTTCCTTCATGGTTTGATGACAGCTATTAGTGCAGACCCTCATTTGGGCACAAACACTCACCTGAAACTCCTAACAGCATTGCTCTTTGCCCAGATTTGAGCTGCTACATGGCGCTGAATCCTGAAGTAATATCTCAAATATGATGTCACCAGCCTGCTATTCCTGTGCTTTGCTGGTTTAGTCCTAGTGTAAAGCCTCCTGCCCCAGCTATTGTCTCAGCTGGGTGATGGGTATTGCCAGTGCAAAAGTGTATTGCACTAATTTGCTTTTTCCAGAGGCAACAGACAGGTTTATTGCCTGACTAAAGTGCATTCTGCACAACACATTTTGCCTGTGGTGTGTGGCAGTGGCTGCTTTTTGGGACCAGATGACTATCAGGAGGCAATGACCTAGAACATGAGCCTGCAATGTGCCCAGGCAGCCAAGGGGGCTAATGGCATCCTGGCCTGCATCAGGAACAGTGTGGCCAGCAGGAGCAGGGAAGTCATTCTGCCCCTGTACACTGCACAGGTTAGGCCACACCTTGAGTCCTGTGTCCAGTTCTGGGCCCCTCAGTTTAGGAAGGATGTTGACTTGCTGGAGCATGTCCAGAGAAGGGCAATGAAGTTGGTGAGGGGTTTGGAACACAAGCCCTGTGAGGAGAGGCTGAGGGAGCTGGGGTTGCTTAGCCTGGAGAAGAGGAGACTCAGGGGTGACCTTATTGCTCTCTACAACTACCTGAAGGGAGGTTGTAGACAGGCAGAGGTTGGTCTCTTCTCCCAGGCAGCCAGTACCAGAACAAGAGGACACAGTCTCAAGCTGCACCAGGAGAGGTTTAGGTTGGATGTTAGGAAGAAGTTCTGCACAGAGAGAGTGATTGCCCATTGGAATGGGCTGCCCAGGGAGGTGGTGGAGTTGCCATCCTTGGAGGTGTTCAGGAGGAGACTTGATGGGGTGCCTGGTGCCATGGTTCAGTTGATTAGGCGGGTTGAATTAGTTGATAGGTTGGACGTGATGATCTTGAAGGTCTCTTCCAAATTGGTCTATTCTATTCTAAATGGTCCTTCTCTCCCTTTTGAATTTTATTACACAGGAACCTTAGCTGGCTTCTGTGGTCCTGAAAAGAGAGCAGCTATTTCTTGGGTACTTTCTCTGAGGGAACTCTAAGTTTTTCTCAGCACAAATTCTGGCAAGAATAATTTATTTGCTTAATTTTGGGAAGTATTTTGCAAGAATTTCTGTATCAAAGATGTTTTTTTCTTCTGGTAAAGGCAGGTTGTCTTGTAGCACAAATTAAAATCTATGCTGAGCAGTGTATTTTTTTTTTTAACTCTAGAAATTAAAACCAAATAAATAAATATGCAAACAAATTGCTATGTGCCTTGCTCTCAGCACAAGTAAAAGTCTTGCAGTCTCACAGCTATGTTTTGGCCATCAGAATCATATGGAGTATGGAATCAGGAGGATTGAAACAAAATACCTCTCTTAAGCCCCATAAATCTTAAAAAACTATACTAAGCCTGTACCAAGGGCTAGGGACTCAAATGGCTGTGGAGTCAGAAATGAGTAGAGAGGGTATAATAATGGTTTAGAGGTGCCATTAGCCTGAGAATCTCATTCTCATCTCATTCTGAGAAAAGCTGTTTTCTGCCTTTGCTGCATTATTTTTTCACATGTACTTTTAGGCAGGCAGGGAGGGAGAACCATGATAGTTTGCATCCTACCTAATCAAGTACCTTTTTTTCTGCAGGTACAACAATTACTTAGACTGGGCAGGCCTTGAAAGCATCTTTTCTTTTTTATATCTTTTACTCATTATCAGTCAGCATTAGTAAGTCATTAGCAATCCAGTAAATGCTCATATTCATTTTTACCATGTGTTTGGTTTGCATTAATTGGTATCTTGAGCCTTCTTGTATGCACATCTTTCAGATTCAGCTGTTTGTGTCTCTTGTCCTGCCCTAGCTCTTCATGAGCATTGCTGCTGAACGGGAGTGTGCTCTGAATAGTGTGTGAATGGATGTTGCACGAAGATTTGCTGGGGAGCCATGCAACAGGCAGTAGTTTGGATCTGATTGCAGCTCATGTGGATGCCCAGTTTTACAGAGAAAGCCAAGTTTAAATCTCAGACGTGAGCAAGACTGACCTTTAAAGAACTTCAGATTTGGCCACTGCACAGTCTCCATGAATCAATAGAAAGGGATGATGACCTTTGCCTGATCATTCCCCCTTTCACTCTAGAAGATATCTCAGCATTTAAATATTAGATATAAAGTTAACCAGAAGAAGTACAGGCAAGGAGAACCTGCAAATGTAGCTAGAGAGACCTCCAGTGTGAAAGCTGAATTCACAATCTGTAACAGTGGATCGTTGCTTAACAAACAGCTTATGGAAAAGATCAGACAGAGGTAGCCCAGAACTACTATTGGCAAGTTCACAGCAAGCTAAATGTTAAGTCAAAGGAAACACAACAATGTTATCTAAAACACACAAAGGTCATGAACTGATATGGATAATGACAAATAGACTACATAAATAATCTTAAGAAGATGTTATTAAAAGCCAGCACTTCTATGCAGCCAATGAAAAGTGAGATATGGTGTTGTTTGCTGTTCTCTTTCAGCTGGACTACAATGTAAGCTACTTATTTCCCTGCTCTTTCACTCTATGTCGATAGCAGGGGTTTCACCAGGACAAAATAGCTTACAAATGATGCTAGTAGTCACAGATTAGTGCTAATTGCTTAGCTGTACCCACACATGTGAGTGCTAATAAGCACTACCTGTCCCACAGCCCAACACAAATATCAAGAATACAAGAGTAGGATGTTGCTTCATACTTCCACTCCAGGCTGCTGGAAGAAGCAGCAGCTCCCGTTTTGTCATGAGTCTTCCTTGGGTGCTTTACCTTCCATAAATCCTTTGAAAAGCAGCATTCACTGAGAGTCTCTTTAGCCATTGGAATGTGCTGCCCAGGGAGGTGGTGGAGTCACCATCCCTGGAGATGTTCAAGAGGGGATTGGACGTGGGACTTAGTGCCAGGATTTAGTCATGAGGTCTGTGGTGACAGGTTGGACTTGATCTTTGAGGTCTCTTGCAACCTTAGTGATTCTGTGATTCTAATCTTAACATCTTATTTCTCCTCATGCTAGGCTTCTTGCCATAGAAGAAATTCTCAGTGTTTCCCTACTTACCATAGCTCCCCAGGAAGAACAGAAAAGAGAAATAGAAAATGCTTTTGCAGAATTTGCCCACACCAAAAACCAGAAAGAGATTCAATCCTTTGCCACTGCTTCTTGAAAACAACAACAAACAGAGACAAACTGTTCCCCTTTTTTCCCCTGTCTTTCATGCCCTCTCTATGAAACCATTGGCTCTGCAGGGTTCAGGTCACATTTGCATCAGATATCATTACCTTTTCACAAGTAACTCTCAGTACCATTGACTGGGCAAAACCGGATGTACAAATCCCAAGAGAAAAAGAGTTTCCAGGAATTGGAAACAATTCTTATTCAAAATCCAATATAGCAGCCTAGATCTGTTCATTGTCATTCATCCTCTAGACTAAATAGAATGAGAACTACTCCTTTCTTACAGTGACACAAACAAGTATGAACAAAAAAGTATGAATTGACTGACATTAGTAGAAGTACTTCTGGCATAAGATTCAAGTCAAATCCAGTCTATGCTCTTGAAATGCAATCAAGTTCTCCTTATTTCAGACTAGGACATGGCTACAGCATATCAGTTATCCCCTACAACATGAATTTTAGAATGAATATTCACATAAATGCATTTCTCTCTCCCATTTTGTGATTGATATACAACAGTGCAGCTAACAGCAAGTGACTGACTCCCTCTTCTCTCTCTCCCAGAAGACATTTGCAAAAATAAAAAGGTTAAAATAAAGAATAAAAAAGCTACATCTAAAAGGACCAAGCAAAGAAGCAAAAAATGCAGGGCTTACTGTTGGTTTGTTGTTTGCAATTGCTGTTCTGGTCATGGCTTTCTATTAAAACACTGCTGCTGATGCTGCTGGCACCTTGCTTCTCTTATTGAAATTAGTCCTTCCAGCTTCCAACTGTGCTGGTGTTTTCTCTTGGGAGGGAGTCTGCAAGAGTTCCATTAGCCTAAAAGAGAAACATCTGCTTGGAGTATGGAGCAATCTATTGGCTGAGCGTAGCAGTAGGTTAGCTGCAGCTGGTCAACTCTGCCCTACCTTGCATGCGTCATGGAGACCAAAATGAATTAACATTTACTGGGTTTTAGTGAATTTTAACAGGAGATATGATTTGGGTTAAAAAGCTGATTATGTTGGCCATTTTGCTTTAATATAGCATTGAGTTACAAGAGTATGTTTTCCAGAAAGACAATACTATTGAACTATGAAGAAGGAACAGGCAAGTCATTATTGCATTTAGTTGTTTTTTTACTAGATGTGGAATTCTGAGTGACTGCATCCAAAACCAGGCTAGAGAATTACCAGGGTGGGACTACTTGAACGGTGTTCTGGCTCTGAAGCATGCTGGTGACCACTAGTTGTAGCACTGAACAATTACATTGCCAGTAAACCAAGAAATTCTGTTCACATAATTTGGAATTGCCTCCACATCATGAGGTGCTTAATAGGTTTTGTTCCATATAAAAATACTTCCAGCACAGTTTCTGCTTCCTAAGAAACATTAGTCAGACTGAAATGTGTTTTTTTCAAGAAGATTCTTTCTAACTTAGTGGTAGAGGTAGCCCTTAAAGTGCTAGCTACATAGATCCACAATTTTGAATTCCATAATTCATAATTCACAAGTGTGTTGTTCAGCTTTATAACAGTGAAACTTGCTAAAAATACAACTCTGTAAAAAAAGGGCTCCATTCATTTGTCTGTTACACTGCTTTAACCTCACCAGTTATGCTGGTCTGTTTGATCCAGACTGGTAAATCTGACACTACTCACTTAACATAGATTGTTTTAACATAACTAATTGGCAAACAATTCTGGTATGTTGGTAAGGTACCAAATGCATGGTAATGTATTCATGGGTAATGTACCCCATGTATCAGTATAGGTTGGGGACTGACCTGTTAAAGAGCAGTGAAGGGGAAAAGGACCTGGAGGTCCTAGTGGATGGAACGTTGACCATGAGCCAGCAATGTGCTCTTGTGGCCAAGAAGGCCAATGCCATTCTGGGGTGCATTAGAAGGGCTGTGGTTAGTAGGTCAAGAGGGGTTCTCCTCTCCCTCTACTCTGCCCTGGTGAGGCCACATCTGGAATATTGTGTCCAGTTCCGGGTCCCTCAGTTCAAGAAGGACCACAGGGAACTACTTGAAAGTATCCAGCACAGAGCCACAAAAATGATGGAGTGGAACATCTTCCTTACAAGGAGAGACTGAGGGAGCTGGGGCTCTTTAGCCTGGAGAAGAGGAGACTGACAGTTGACCTCATTCATCTTTATAAATATGTAAAGGGTAAGTCCTGAGAGGATGGAGCCAGGCTCTGCTTGGGGATGCCCAATGACAGCACAAGGGCCAATGGGTGAAAGCTGAGGCATAGGAAGTTCCATGGAAATGTGAGGAAAAAGTTTTTTCACTGTGAGGGTGACAGAACACTGGAACAGGCTGCCCAGTGGGGTTGTGGAGTCTTCCTCTCTGGAAATATTCAAAACCTGCCTGGATGTGTTCCTGTGTGATCTGCTCTAGGTGTTCCTGCTCTGTCAGGGGGGTTGGACTGGATGATCTTTTGAGGTCCCTTCCAGCCCTTAACATTCTGTGATTCTGTAATGAAGGTTGTTTTAATAAAGATTTAAAAAAAACAGAGAGAGAGAAAAAGAAACTTGTAAGTTTGCTCTGTCCTGGTTATCTCTGTTGCTTGTGCTGCATGTTTGTTTTGCTCCATATGCATGCTTTTATAAGGTGTTTTGGCATCCATTGGTATGGAAAAAACATATTACAACCTGCATGGCTTTTTTTCCAAAACATCCAGGAGAAAGAAACTTCTCCTGGAAAGCAAATGTGAATTTCCACATAGTGCTATTAAAATACTGGTTTTGTTTATATAGAGCTCCAAGGATTTTCTCACTGTTTTATCCCTGTGGGTATAGTAGCAACACCTTGTCTCAGGCCCGCCATGCACAACTTTCGCACCCAGATCAGTTTGCCCTAACTCAGTGTCACATGACACACAAAAATATAGCTCTAAGACCAAGCTCCCTCTTCTTTACACCTTGTAAAAGCTACAGGCTCACTGAGAACAGCAACAGGAGTATAATAAACTAGGAATGCAAACACACACATGCATATTTTATAGAAGAAAGCTTTATACACAGAAAATGCAACCAACAGTACCTGTTATGAAAAGACACTTTGTGAGTCAATCCAGTAGCTCTCTGATCAGTGTTGGAAGAAAATATCAGCACTTGCATCCATATTTTTGTTGTTGCTAGTGGTGTCAGGAAGAAGAAGTATTACTTTAACATTGTTTATAAGGTTAATATTGGTCTGTTTTAATTTTCTTAAATATTACTTCTAGTAGATTGAGAGTTTAAACACCCTCACCATCTGCTCTAAGCTCAACACTTGGCTGGCTTAGTGCCAATCCTTCCAATAGCTACCAGTTTGCATGTCAGACTGCAAGATATAGACTTCAATTATGGACTTCAATTTCAGAACTTCAGTGAAAACTGTTTGAAATTGTATTTCAGGTTCCACTGTATTTATTCAAGCTTGTCAGCATCATATCATATATGTTTTAGACCCAGTCTTCTAAGATGATTCTACCTCTCCTCAAAACATTTCATTCTTCTATTTTCTCCAAGATGGTTCCAAGTAGCATATGCTGTAGTTCATCTTCATCAAGCCAGTATACTTCTGTGCAGGAGTTTTCTAACAAACCTGTCCTGTCACAGTGAGGCCTTTGCCCCTCTCTTGAAGCTCTAAAAGCCGCAAACTACACCACAGCTATATTGGATGATAATTATCCTTGCATTTTCCCTGAATCTGTGAATGACATATGCTAGAGTTTATCTTAATCAAGGAGTCTGCTGACAAACCTATCCCATTTAATAAGGCCTTTGCATGTTTCTTTCTGCTCTAAAAGCTCCAGAATAAGCCATAGCTGTATTGGATGAGAACTAATCTTGCATTTTTCCCTGAATTTGTGAATGATTCAAGGAACAAATTTCAAATGACAGGACACAGAATCATAGAATCAATAAGGTTGGAAGAGACCTCAAAGATCATCAAGTCCAACCTGTCACCCAACACCTCATGAGTAATAAACCATGGCACCAAGGGCCACATCCAGTCCTCTCTTTAACACCTCCAGGGATGGCAACTCCATCACCTCACTGGGCAGCACATTCCAATAGCTAACAACTCTCTCTGTGAAGAACTTTCTCCTCACTTCCAGCCTAAACTTCCCTTGGCACAGCTTGAGACTCTGTCCTCTTGTTCGGTTGCTGGTTGCCTGGTAGAAGAGACCAACACCCTCCTGGCTACAACCTCCCTTCAGGTAGTTGTAGAGAGCAATAAGGTCACCCCTGAGCCTCCTCTTCTCCAGGCTAAACAACCCCAGCTCCCTCAGCCTCTCCTCATAGGGCTTGTGCTCAAGGCCTCTCCCCAGCCTTGTTGCCCTTCTTCGGACACATTTCAGAGTCTCAATGTCCTTCTTAAACTGAGGGGCCCAGAACTGGACACAGTACTCAAGGTGTGGCCTAACTAATGCTGAGTACAGGGGCAGAATGTCTTCCCTGCTCCTGCTGGCTACACTATTCCTGATACAGGCCAGGTTACCATTGGCCTTCTCAGCCACCTAGGCACACTGCTGGCTCACGTTCAGCTCTTTCACCTGTGTGAGGAGACTGATATCAACTCTAAAAAAAAACCCAAAACCCAAAAAAAAGATGACTGTAAGCCAAGAGTCAAAAAGAAAAAACAAAAAATGAAGAAAAATAAACCCAGCATTTTTAGTATAAATTACAATTTTGGCTAGTTCTGTCATGGAACTAAGAGACATTTTGTACTATCTGTCTCTAAGAATTAATTGCTGTTGTATGTGAAAGCAAATTTCTATTAAGTAATGTGGTGCTTTAGTTTGGGGCTTGGTTGCCTTCTTTCTTTTCTTCTTGTACAATTCAATCCAACTGAGCTAATCGAGTGAAAGTCAAAAAGGACACTCTCACAGACTACAGTAAAAACTGTTTATCTCTTTAGGGACTCCAACAATAATGGCCTAATAGTTTTGCTCAGTGTACATATAAGCAAACTCTGGCTGTTGTCCAGCTGAAAAGCAAGTAGAGGATTCTGTCTGAATGTGACATTTGGTTTTATTCTTTCAATGTTATTTAAAAAACAAACAAACAAAGAAAGAAAACAACAACAAAACCTCTTGAGAATCATGATCAGGTAATCAAAAGCTACTTTATAAAAACTCCAACATATGGTTCAACTCCAAGATATGGTTCAGATAGAACTGTTTTCAGTCCTACCATCAGGCTTTCTCATTGTACTTTCAACTGCGCTTTTCCGGGCCAGATAAAGAATTATTACACGCATTTTAGAATAGAATAGAATAGAATAGACTAGAATAGACTAGACTAGACTAGACTAGAATAGAATAGAATAGAATAGAATAGAATAGAATAGAATAGAATAGAACAGACTAGGTTGGAAGAGACCTTCAAGATCATCGCGTCCAACCCATCAACCAATCCAACCCACCTAAACAACTAACCCATGGCACCAAGCACCCCATCAAGTCTTCTCCTGAACACCTCCAATGACGGCGACTCCACCACCTCCCTGGGCAGCACATTCTAATAGGCAATCACTCTCTCTGTAAAGAACTTCTTCCTAACATCCAACCTAAACCTCCCCTGGCACAGCCTGAGACTGTGTCCTCTTGTTCTGGTACTGGCTGCCTGGGAGAAGAGACCAACCTCTGCCTGTCTACAACCTCCCTTCAGGCAGTTGTAGAGAGCAATAAGGTCACCCCTGAGTCTCCTCCTCTCCAGGCTAAGCAACCCCAGCTCCCTCAGCCTCTCCTCATAGGGCTTGTGTTCCAAACCCCTCACCAACTTTGTTGCCCTTCTCTGGACACATTCCAGCAAGTCAACATCCTTCCTAAACTGAGGGGCCCAGAACTGGACACAGTTTTTACACAGAGATGGAGTGCTTTGAAGAGATTTGCCCAAGTCCTCACAGAAAACTATGTTCAGGGCTGAGAAAACAGGTGGTAAAACTTAACTTTTCTCCAGGAAACATTTCTCTGCTGCTAATAAAGTTTTGGTAATTGGCATCAAGCACCAGACCTGATTTCATTTCCTGTTGGAAGAGCACAAGCAAATCAGGCTACTAGCAAAAGTTCTTGGAAAATCAATAAAACCACAAATCAAATAAATTCCTGAAAAACAAACTGAGATAAATCCTAGGAAGATTAAAGAAGCTTGAGGGTTTACAGGAAAAAAAGAGCCCTGAAGAACAGCAGGTACTTTTCAGTTTTGCAGCAAATTGTTTATAACCAGAAATAGATATCATAGAGTATTATTACTGGAGGCTGTGCTCACCCTCACAGGATGGCATGTTCTGGCAGACAGGTTTTCACAGTGGCCAGAAAGTGTCAGTACAGTGTGGATGCTAGCAAATGTGAGTAGAGATCAGAGCTGTTCAAGTAGCCCCAGAGATATGTGCCAGTGCACTGGAGTGCATATCATTCTTGTGTGGTGTGAAGCTCATAGAATCAAGCAAGCCTGGGAACACTTGCACACTGGAGTCATCTTGACTGCAGAGTAAACACCAGTAGGGCCACAGAAGTCATCTTGATGACAAGAATTTGGAGCAGATGAAAAGAAGGATAATCTGATCTGCCTAGGAGGTTGTTCTGAAGCAGTCCCCTCTGAAGAGGGACTTTTCATAAGGGTGTCTACCAATAGGATAAGAGGGAATAGTTTTAAGCTGAGGGATCTTAGGAAGCAGTTCTTCAGTATGAGGGTGGTGGGATTCTAGAACAGACTGTCCAGGGAGGTTGTGGATGCCAACGCCTCCTCCCAGGGAGCATTTAAGGCCAGATTGGATGAGGCCAAGTCTAGTTGAGGCATCCTTGTCCATGGGAGGGAAATTGGAGTTCATAATCTCTAAGGTTCCTTCCAACCTCATAGATAATTCTATGAAAACATAAGGTACACTTCACCTGAGATAACATTAGGAGTGTGGGCGGCATTCCCAACTGCAATTTTTTCACAGATGGTGTTTCATTGAGCTTTTTTGTTTATAAATATCACAATTAGACAATATAAACCTTGAAAAAGAGCTTTAGATGTAGATGAGTATTTGTATTGCTTGCACCAAAGAGAATCACCTGCACCAAAGAGAATCACCTTTTGTTTCTATGAGAAAAACCACAAAATCCATGGCCTGTCAAGTTCAAAGCTATTTCTTATCAAGATATTTAAGCTTGACCACGTCAAGTCCAAAGCTATTTCTTATCAAGATATTTAAGCTTCATGAAACAAAACAAAACAAAACAAAAACCTCACAAAGGGTACATTCAGATACAAAAATTTGTATTATTATTCTAGTATCCAAAGGACTATTGAAGCTCAGACTACTTACTTCAGGGTTATGTTTGCAATTCTAGTGCCTTGAATTTTATCCATTTTTGCAATATCAGGATTGCCTTCTGCACCTAAACTGCTTAAAATTTAAAGCTACATACATTTCCATCTTCAAAATATGACAAATTCCATTGGTGTATAAACATTATAAAAATGTACACTGCTCAAACAGAAGTGCTCCCAAAATAAAATTGTTACTTCCTGATTATAACACAAACATCAAAGGATAAATGTAAAGCCCGGACTGTGTAGTGGTAATGACAACATTCACTGCAGAGTCCTCATTCTCATATTGATTATCATTTTGATCTCATGACTAGTCTCAGCGATTCAACTGATTTTAATTATGGACCAAAATATATCCATATGATTCACAGTGGCATTCTTTCACCCCAAGGGCATGAGGCAAAATACACAGAAGTCAGTGGAAAGACTGCCGTTGGCTTTAATGAGCTTTGGACTGGATCAATAGTTTGTGAGGAATATTCACTGACATTAAGCAGCTTCAGTCAGCTTTGTAAAGACTCTTTGTCCTTGGAGGACCTGTAAATCTAGTTCTTTACCATAAAGGTAGTGGAACACTGGAACAGGCTGTCCAGGGAGGTAGTTGAGTTCCAATCCCTGGACAGGGATGCCCCTGCTTACTGCAGAGGGGATTGGATTAAATGACCTTTGGAGGTCCCTTATAACCCAAACCGCTCTATGATTCTATGATCAAAACCCCACTTCTGATTTCTTACTGAAATAGACACATACACACAAAAATCCTCAAAGGGCTTTTAAATCTTCAGCTACCCAATGCCTGGGGGCACTTGCAAGGTTCCCAAGCAATAACTGTCATCAAGCAGCACAATAAAAGTGTTTTACTCTAACAATTCCGTGTGACGCATGAACCTGCTCTTTTAACAGGTGTGTCCCTTGAAGACCAAGTAGCTCTTTTGATGTTTGTTGACAGTCAGTCCAGCTCCTAAATGAAAATGTGGTTGTTAGGATTAACAAGTTTACCCTGCTGTAAATCTCCAGATAATAGGTGAGAGATAGAAATGTCAAGCAAATATTGAAAAGGTCAGAAACCCAAACGTTTCAAACATATACATCACTTACCTCTGGATGCACATTGTCAACATTACAGATTAACAGTAACTGTGCTGCTGCTTCTGTTTAATGTTTAGCACAGACTGAAAATGGGGTTCCAGTTTTCCTATGTTGTAGCAATACACCTGTGAGAGTTCACTTCCAGACCTGGCACTCTGGGCACTTTGGGTTTCTTAGGTTTGATACCTTTTACATATTTTATTTTCCCCAAAGTGCAATGATTTGTCACAAGCTTGATTATGTATTGCTCTAAGGTCCAGGGCTTATTTATCATTTTTCTGGGGAAGAGGAACACCTACACAGTATTAAATTGAACACATCAGATGCTAGCATATGATAAAAGTAGGAAAACACTTCACTCGGTGAAGAAAATATGTGCAATAGATTTCCTTGAAAGGAAAGTGATACTAAGCAGCTCTAGTTCAATGCAAATCCTTGTAAGCAGGCAATTAAAAGCTGGCCCAGGTATTTTATGAGGAAATTAATATGTTACTATATCCCACTGTGAATTTTGTTTGGGAGAGATATCACATGCCAGAAAGAAGATCTCCCTTAGAGTTCAACTAGCAATAGCACATCAATAGGAGGAGCACACATCTCCCATGTGAAATCCTACAACTAATCTATATTCCTTGAGTGACTAATAAAGAGAGAAGGAGAAATTAATGCCATCTCTACAATAATATGGGTAAATTGCCCTCTGGTAGATAATTTTTTTGTTTCACAGGTCTCTTGACAAAATTGGATGCATGGACAACCAGCTTAGACTGAGACCTAACTTTCACAGAGCCACAGAATACTTTAGGTTGGAAGGGACCTTTAAAGCTCATCTAATCCAAAACCCCTGCAGTAATCAAGGACATCTTTAACTAGATCAGCTTTCTCAGAGTGCCATCCAACCTGACCTTGAATGTTTCCAGGTTCTACCACCTCCCTGGGCAGCCTCCTCCAGTATTTTGCCACTCTCATTGTAAAAAAAAATTCTTCCTTGCAACTAGTATAAATCTACTCTCTTTTAGTTTAAAACCATTACACCTTGTTCTATTGCAAAATGCCCTGCTAAAAAGACTGTCTCCATCTTTCTTTCAGGCCCTTTTAAGTATTGAAAGGCTACTACAACAACTTCCCAGAGCCTTCTCTTCTGCAGGTTGAACAAGCCCAAATTTCCCAGCCTGTCCTAATAGCAGAGGCCCTCCAGCCCTTGTGAGGAGCATGAGGCAAAGTTAGGAATGGTGAGGTTATGACCTTGGTATTTTAGAACTGCAGAAGAGAAATTAGAAAACTTAGGAAAAAGCACTGTCAAGTTCAAACTTTCGAGGCTTAGCAGCAACTGGGTCAGGGCTTTAGTGCAGGATTTGGACTGGTTGAGAATGCTGTGAAGGAGGGAGAAATGGGTAAGACAGCCATAGCTGGTCATAGCACCAGATATTTTTGTGTACATAACTAAGTTAAATTAAGACTTGGTAAAATCTTAGATTTTTTTTTCTGTCAGTTAAAAATGATACAGTTAGGACTTATTACTGGAACTATCTTCCATAAATATTGTAATAAGGAATGCACTCTTTCTTTGTCCTGTCAGAATAATATTGCCATGTTTTCAAAGGTGACAGAGATAAAAAATAGTTATTTTATTTTGTTAAAAACCTCTTCTTATCCAGTACCAATCTCTAAAAATATTTGCTGGTAGATCTTAGCAGATTACATTGCACCCTGCTGGCATTTTAGGTGCTAATGCTTATTAGTTTTATAGAATGTGAATGACCAACCATTTGGCAGATAAGATCTACCTGTAACTACTTTTGGACTAATTTATTGTAAATCTTCTTGTTTTCCTGCCTGAGTTTGTGAGCAAGAACTCCATATAATACATCACTATTAGTATAGGTCATCTAGTTCTCACACTTCTCTTTCTCAGGTGGTTCTGATGAACTGACACTTTCCAACACACATAATAAGCCATTTCAATGAATATTTCCTGATTACATTTATTACATAACTCGATTTTTTTAAAGTACCTCAAGGAATGAATGAAGTAGAGTTCAGTCATGCTTTCTGAGAGATCTCTTAGGTTCCTGGTTTCACTCTGGTTATATTACCCAGCAGTATACAGAATTCTACAGGCTGTGATTTGCTGAGCAGCTGAAAGCATTTTTATTTACACTGTTATTTTTAACCAGTCCATGTGAGCAACTTCAAACATTCTTGCATTCTTTTGATTGAAGTTGACTTAACCTCCACATGGGGCAAAGAAACATTGGGACCATAACTGACAAACACATGCATCAGGCATATGAAGATCATGTATGTAAAGAAGAGAGCACATTTCTTTTTAACAAGGAAGAGCCAGAAGATGATAAAGACCCTATTAATTTTACACATGAGCTCTCACCAGGTGTCTGGCTGGGTCTAGTGATGAATTTTTTCCCCATCACTTTCAGGTATTGGGTGGAAAATGAGAGCATCACAGAGATACTCCCACCTGCAGGACTGGATTGGGTACATGAGAGAAAAAAATCTGTCCCTTTTCCAGAACTGCTCACAGTTACTTTTCTCAAGAGCAACAGTGTTGTGTGGGAAGAACTGTGACTGTGTGAGGTTAGGACTAGGTCCAAAAAGCAGAGTCCAGCCCCAAAAGCCCCGCAGAGCTCCTAGAGATGCAATGATGAATTTCTGTGGGAGTTTCTAAATCTCCCAGGATTGAGGATTATTTCCTCTTTGCTAAAGGCTGGCTTTAACACAACCTATTTGCAATGAGCTGCATTTAGTGGTGTGAACAAGCACAGCTTAAGTGCATTACAAGAGCAAAGTGAAGTAGACACTCAGTGTGAGCACTTCACTGAGACAACAAGCGACTTTAAACAGTTACAAGGTCTTATGAAGCAGTTGCCCTTTAAACAAGCTCACACCGCGATCAGGGAACGTCAAATTTGGGAGGAAGTTTATTTTTGCAAGCTGTTGAATGTGATAGGGTGTTTTTCTTTAAATCATAAATCTGCTGACTTTTGTGGGAGCTTTTGGAAACTATGAAACATGCAATTGTTTCAGTGAGAGGTTTGCTGAAAAATGCCTGATGGTTATCTTTAAATTATTAGTTTAGCTAAACAAGAAAGACTGAATAGCTGTTGGACAGATATTTTGCAGGGAAATACCTGGTTGCGTCTGCATCATCCATCTACACTTGCCAGCTCTCCTCAAAGCCCAATGGAAAAAGCTGCCTTGGTCCTCAAGAGAGTGGCTTGGATTTAAATGCAGTAAAAAAGATACTATGAGGAATCTCATTTTAACTTTGTGCTTGCAAAGTCCTTTCCTTGACCCAAAACCCATGCAGAGAATGATAGCATTGGCTTATCACTTGACAAGCAATTTGGTGCTTCTTTCTGACTCTCAGCATCCCTTAAATGGTGACTGCACGACCTTATGTGTCCTGAGCTCTTTCTACTTCAATAGCAGGCTCATATAAAGGAAAATTTGATTCATATTTGAGGAGAAAGGGTTAGAGGATCTAAAGGGCATTTTTCCCCCCCTGCCTGTTACAGGATTTATCTTCAGCATTACTACTGGATTTTTGTTTTTCATGACTAAATTCACCTCAGCAGAAAGAAAGAGTGGATTAAAATAATACAACTGCTCAAATATATCTAAAACCAAAGGGTTAAATTTTATCTTCACCTTCAATTACTCCTATAATTAATTAATCCAAAGAAATAACAATCACTAACCTACCCTTATCTGATGTACTGAGCTTAATGTGCTTTATAAGCATGAACTTTGGCTCACAGTTGCTGTGGAACAGGCAAACTGTTTTTATGCTCCTGTTACTGACAGAGAAGCTAAACTCAAAGGGAAATTGTACACCTGTTGATAAATCACCCAAAACTCCAAAGAAACATTGTCAGGGATCTCAGAAGCAAAGGACAGCTGGAAAGGACAAGGACAGTAAAGGTAAGAGAATGAGTTTCAATCCACCTCCTTGAAAGTGTGCTAAGAACTCTGGGATGAGCAGAGGAAAAGACAGATGGAAACTGATGATTTCTCTTTTTTTTTTTAATTCTTTTTTTTTTCCAGAGAGCAATCATTTTGAGAACCCAGACTGCTCATTTCAGGAGAAGAGTGGAAAAATAAAAAGACCATCATTCTGAGTGCTGGTGAAAGAAAATTAGTAGAAACTTGCATTTCAGTTCAGGTTTTCCCCCTTTCTGTACAGATGATGCTTAGCTGTATCATAAATTAATCATAATATATGAGAAAACTCATTAAGCTAAGCATGCTGATACCAGTTTCTATAGGAGACTGCATACAAGGGATCATATAACTACTGTCAAGCCTCTGGCCCAGCCACAGCAGGGCAACGAAGTTAGTGAGGGGCTTGGAATACAAGCCCTATGAGGAGAGACTGAGGGAGCTGGGGCTGCTTAGCCTGGAGAGGAGGAGACTCAGGGGTGACCTTATTGCTCTCTACAACTACCTGAAGGGGGGTTGTAAACAGGCAGAGGTTGGTCTCTTCTCCCAGGCAGCCAGCACCAGAACAAGAGGACACAGTCTCAGGCTGCACCAGGGGAAGTTCAGGCTGGAGGTCAGGAGGAAGTTTTACACAGAGAGAGTGATTGCCCATTGGAATGGGCTGCCTGGGGAGGTGGTGGAGTCGCTGTCACTGGAGGTGTTCAGGAGGAGACTTGACAGGGTGCTTGGTTGCATGGGTTAGTTGATTAGGTGGTGTTGGGTGATAGGTTGGACGTGATGATCTTGAAGGTCTCTTCCAACCTGGTTTATTCTATTCTATTCTATTTTATTCTATTCTATATGAGGAGGCTGGCAGTACCTAGGCTAGGACAAGAACTGAATGAGTAACACAGGAGTCATAATAACAGGATTTGTCCATGCACTCCTCACACCTCTAACAATCAGTTACATCCAAATAAGAGTGGAGAAGACCCTTCTCAAGACGAATAATCTGTTATGTCTTGAAAAGCTCTTCTCGTCTGTTGTAAACTGAAATAAATAATTACTTCTAGTATTTTCTAAATGCTATTCCCAAATAGCTCTTTAGGAACTTTGGTATAAACTCTGTTATTTTCAGTGTAGATCAGCAATGCATTCACATTAAATGCATATTCAGTAAATAATTTTATGATGTGAGCCCAAAAAAATATTACATTGGAGTTAGTCAAGCTAATTCCTATGAAGTGACCTGAAACCTTCTCCAGGATTTATAACTTCTATGAACTGTCAGAGTAAGAGTCAGCTGAAAAACATGAAACAATTGAATGCTTTTGTTATAAAAAACCATTCAATACTATTTAAAAGAAATGAAAAATATAATCATGGCTATAAATTTTGGAAAGGAGACATTATTTCCCACACAGTACAGAAATTACCTCTGGGACTTCATTTTACTCCAGACAAAGCACAAATTCTTTTGCAGTGTATGTGAATGTCTGTGTGTGTGTGAGTGAGTGCTGTTTATAAAGCAATAGATTATTTGGGCTCCTGCAGTTCACAAATAATGGCTGGAAGTTCTCATTCCTTCGCCACAATGGTAGCTTTCTGAAGTGGAGAAGTAAACCTATTTGCAATTGGAAGGAGGGATCAGTGCTTCATTAACTACTTTTGCCAGACTGGGATCAGAAGTACTGGGGGGAAGGAGAGTGGGGAGGTGCTATGACATGTCAGTATTTTAATAATGAAATAAAGTGATCCTAAATGGTAACAAGATTATGTCTGAGACAAGGGCCTATGTTATTCAACATAATGGTTATAAGTGTATAGATGTATTGATCCAGTATCTTAAGAGGGTCTACAAGAAAGCTGGGGAGGGACTTTTTAGGCTGTCAGGACTAGGGGGAATGGAAAAAAAATAAAAATAGGTAGATTCAGGTTGGATGTTAGGAAGATGTTTGTCACAATGAGGGTGGTGAGACACTGGAACAGGTTGCCCAGGAAGGTGGTAGAAGCCTCATCCCTGGAGGTTTTGAAGGCCAGGCTGGATGTGGCTCTGAGCAATCTGATCTAGTGTGAGGTGTCCCTGCCCACGGCAGAGGGGTTGGAACTAGATGATCCTTGAGCTCCCTTCCAACCCTAACAATTCTCTGATTCTGTGATTCTATGGTACAGGTGTAAGATGTACGGCATCAGAAAGACATAAACATCAAGTTAATCAGTTTTCACTGCCTCTCACTCACTGTCACCCATGACAAAGCTCTTTACTACAAGTTGGCATTATTTCCCCAGAGCCAGGGACGGGGATGCAGTGGTCAGTTTGTGGCCGGGCTAAATGGTGACTCTAGATGTTTATCATAACTCCATTAACAAAATGATGACATTAACACTTCTGCTTTTTCTTTTTTTATTCAGATTATCAGGCTCTCCAAGTCTCCCACAGGAGTGACCTTTGCTTAACATAACTAGAATTTCATTCAAAATGGCTAAGTGGACAGGAGCAGATTACAGAATTGGGATGAACCTCCTTGTAAACTGGAGAAGTTGTCCTGATTTTTCTTGCTCACCAGTCAGAACATGCAACAACACAAGCAAATGCTGCTACTAATAAAATAATCATGATTTTTAAGACTAAATTATCCAGGGAAAAATTGTGGCAGTTCTGTTATAGTTTCAACAGAATAAAAAGTTCCAGTGAAACATTACAGTTTCGTATGGCTTGATATCCCTACTTGGCTTTTCTAAAGAAACTACTTTGCTTGGACTTTGTAATTGTGATTCTTTTTTTTTGCCATTCCTATTTAAACTAATATTACATTACATACAACACTGTGTTTGTGCAATAACTAACAATGAAATCTGAAAATCAATTTTTTTAGCCTTTTTTTTTAATTATTTGGGGGATTTCTATGATTTTTGCATTTCCCACCAGAAATTCTGTTCACAGACCCAAGTTTTAGCCTAACAGTTTTGGTCCGTGGAGCCAATACAATGGGAAAACTTCAGAAGGTGAAAATGAACCTGCTGAAAAGTGAGAAAAGATGAACAAAACAATACACACAGAGATTTTACAATACTGTAAGAATATCCTTCAGTCTGAAGATTCTTGGTAAAGAACATGAACACAAACTGGAGGGCAAATAGCTGCTTGCAAACCCTGCTAGTTGCACACTACCATTTTTTTTTTACACTGATCTGACCATTATGTTATCACCTACCCTAGTCAGATAAAAACTTTCCCAGGACATTTCTGCAATAAAGAATTACAGAAATGATGAAGGCACAGCCATAAATTCAGGCAGGGAGCAACACTTATGCTCCTTTTGTACTGGCTATCAGACCCAACTGTCGAAACAGATGTAATGTAAACTGCAGCTCTGTCACACATACTTTTAAGATGTGATGTCCTGGTCAAAGAAGGATACAGATTTGTTTATCTCTAAAAAAGAGACAAGAACACTGACCTTGAAGATCAGACAAAGTGGCCTAAAATAACAAACAACATATATGTGCTATCTACAAGATTCATTCCTCAAGTTTATAACGTTAAATTCATGAACAGTTCTGGAGCAGCTGATCCTTCAAAAAGATATTGAGAATCCAGATGCCAAGAAGCTGAATTTGGGATGCTTAGCACCTTCCAGGATCACTCTAATGGAAGAAACCCCTAACATTCAGAATGCCCAGTTGTATTAAAACAAAGGCCTTACTATTGAAGGCTATGTGCTGCTGTATCTTGACCTTAATGGATGAGGGTAGAAGGGTGAGGATAGAAAACACTTAAACAAACTGGGCATACAGGAGTCCATGGCATCTGATGGGATGCAGCCATGAGAGAGGTGGCTGATGTCATTGCTTGATTATCCTTGAAAGGTTATGATGATGGAATAGGTTCCTGAGGAATGGAAGAAATAAAATGTCATTTCTACCTACAGCAAAGGCAAGAAGGAGGGTTGAAGGATCTACAAGTTAGCCACCTTTACCCTTTGAAGGTGATGGAGCAAATAATCCTAGAAACCATTTTCAGATGCATAAAGGACATAAAGGTTATCAGGAGCAGGTGTCATGGATTAACAAATGGGAAATCATGACTGACCAACTCGATAGCTTGACTAGATTGGTAGCTGTCACAAGAGCAATGGATGGTGTTTGCCTCTACTTTAGTCAGACTTCTTATACTCTCACACAACATAACCATAGATAAACTGATTAAGTGACAATGGGGTGGATTGAAAACTGGCTAAATTACTGAGCCCAGAAGAGGACCAACAGCCACAGACCGTCCAGATGGAAGGCAGTTTCTCCTGGGGTCAATACAGTGTCTTTCCCATTTAACTTCTGCTTTAATGACCTGGACAACTGCACAAAGTCTATATGTAGTGAAGTAAGAAAAGTAGAGGAGTAAGCAATACACTATGGCTATATTGCTGTTCAGAGGACAGGCTGGAGAAACAGGCCAACAAAAATCTCATGAAGTTCAACAGAGGGAAATGTCAAGTCTTGCATCTGGGAAGGAATAATCCCAGGCATCAGTACACGGAACAAAGATGATGAAGCCAGACTGCCGATAGTGCCCAGTGACAGGACAAGAGTCAGTGGTGCAAAATCAAACACATTCAATTCTATCTTAACTCAAAATCCCCACTTTTTTAGTGTGAGAGTGATAAAACACTGGAGTGAGTTGTCCAGAGTGACTGTGCAGTCTTGATCCTTGGAGATACTGAAATCTTAACTGGGCATGGTCCTGCTATAGGTAGCCCTGCTTGAGTAGAGACTTTTGGTGAGATAATTTGAAGCAGTCCTTTCTAACCCTAATAATTCTGTGGCTTTATGATCCCAGATTACCTTGAGTGTAAATAAATCTAACCTCAAGAAAAAAAAAATCCAACCAAACAATCACCAAAAAACCCACTGATGATACAGAAGAGCAATAAAATCCATGACAATACTTTCTGCTTCTAAATTGTCTGCTATAGTCAGGTAACTAATATCAATTTCATGTTAAAACTTGCCTGGTATTTTTATCTTTATTGTTTTCTCTCCAGCTTGGTGATCCTTTCATATTTGGCTTCCAAGCAAAATTGTGCATCTGAATTTTATTATCACAAACATTAATCTCAGGCTTAAAGAGTAATGGAAAACAAATTTCAAATCTTGCTTCCAACAGCACTTTCCCTAGAAATATGGGAGCAGAATTATGTTTGCATAGTCAGAGAGACACAAGTCTTACAGATTGTGATCAGGCATAGTCCACAAACACAGTTTGAATTCCAGCCCTCTAGGATTAAAAAAAGCTGATAGGGAGAAAATAACATCCATCCAAAGTAGACAAGGCTTTCAATGTCTTTAGGAAAGAACTCCATAGGAGCTGCTTTTGTAGGTTGCTTATACCTTATAATGCTGCAGACAAATTAAATAACTGCTATCTGGTGCCATACTAGGTACAAAGAAAATATTCTTATGCATACTGGAACATGTCCAGAGAAGGGCAACAAAACTGGTGGGGGGTTTGGAGCACAAGCCCTATGAGGAGAGGCTGAGGGAGCTGGGGTTGCTTAGCCTGGAGAAGAGGAGGCTCAGAGAAGACCTTATTGCTCTCTAAAACTACCTGAAGGGAGGTTGTAGGCAGGTGGGGATTGGTCTCTTCTCCCAGACAACCAACACCAGAACAAGAAGACACAGTCCTAAGCTGATGGTGACTCCACCACCTCCCTGGGCAGCCCATTCCAATGGCCAATCACTCTTTCTATGAAGAACTTCCTAACATCCAGCCTAAACCTCCCCTGGCACAGCTTGAGACTGTGTCCTCTTGTTCTGGTGCACCTTTTTATCTTCATGGATTTGCTATGACGAGACAACAGATTGTAACAGTATAGACTTCTAGGTAGAAAACTTGTAGCACTGAGTCAGAATAATTAGCACAGAAATTCTTACCAAGACACACCTCTGTGGCAAACCGAGTTGTTGCCAATACATTTGTCCTGTTCAATTCCAATCAGCCTGAGTCAGAATAATTAGCACAGAAAATCTTACTAAGACCCACCTGTATGGCTGACTGAGGTGTTGCCAATACATGTGTCCCATTCATTTCCAATTAGCATAGTGACATATTACGCTAAGAAGATAATTGTTATTTTTGTAATGTAGCCTCTAATTTGCTTACAACATTTTTCACTTGGAAAAATAACAATAATAATAATAATAATAAGGAAAGTGGACATGATTTCTTGCTCTGATTGTAATGGCTGAATATTCAGGCTGATGCACTACACAGCATAAAGAATCAGGACTTTCTGTAGTGTTTTCTTTTCACACAAATACTTAATCAGTACCATTGATCTTGTTGGAGAGAACAGTCAGCTGTAGACTTAATGTTGAACCAACACAAATGCCTATTGTGTTCAGCTGTAACAAAGGGTATAGAAACCCCACACCACAAAGTTCAGACAAAGACATAACACCACTGAGGTGTTACATGCAACAGTTCAGGAAATCAGGAAGGCTGAGAGCAGAAAGCAGGACCTCATACAACAGCCATCAGTATGTACTGAAGTCATGCTTCTTCCTGAGGTTTGATTATGGTCCAGCTTCTAGTGCTCTTAACAGTATACCCAGTTATAACTGTTATCAAGCTCGTGAAAACATGAAATATATCTTAGAAAAATGTGCTCTTGATAACATTTCTCAGAGTCAGGGCAAGATTTTGAATGCATGTGTTGCTTCACAAAGGAAAAAAAATGATGCTTGAGGAACCATCCTATGATTTTTTTTTTGCTAGTAAGTATCTAAAAAGGCACTAAAAGAATCCTTAGAGTACCCACTTCATCTTGGAGAGCTGCAAGTGTTACAACTCCATGGTTCAGGTACAGTTCATCTCACCACTGAGTTTTTCCAAAACTTCAGTTTGGTTTTACTTGCTTTATTAACTCACTCTGAAAAATTTTATAGTAGCCTTTTACTCTGAAAGATACCAGTGCTTCTCACATAGTGATGCTTGACAACATCTCTTAGAAGAGGGCAGTTCTACAGATCTGTGAGTTTAAAGAGTGTAAAGACAGGGCCATATAACTAACAAGAAGCAGAGACTGATTCCTGCAGAGATCAAAATGGACTTCAAGAAGCAGACCTCTCAGTCTGAATTCTAGGATGCCACTCAATGCTGGCAATCTGCAGACTGTTTCTGAGGAGAATGAAATAGAAATAATTTAATGATATGTTGTCATTTGGTCTAAATTCTGCAGATTTCCACTGTAAACCTGAATTTTTAAAGTTGACAGATTGAAGAAGATTGAAAAAGAGTTAGCTCATTTTGACCTTGACATTTACCTAGGTTTGTTGGGTTTTTTTGTTTGGGTTATGTTTGGTTGTTGTTGTTTGGTTTGGGGTTTTTTGTTTGTGTGTTTTTAATTTTAGATCAGTGATACTCATGGACAGAAAGATAGGATAGGATAGAATAGAATAGAATTAACTAGGTTGGAAGAGATCTTTGAGATCATTGTGTCCAACCTATCACCCAACACCATCTAATCAACTAAACCATGGCACCAAGCACCCCATACAGTCTCTTCCTAAACACCTCCAGTGATGCTGAGTCCACCACCTCCCTGGGCAGCCCATTCCAATGGGCAATCACTCTTTCTATGAAGAACTTCTTCCTAACATCCAGCCTAAATCTCCCCTGGTGCAGCTTGAGACTGTGTCCTGTTTAACTTCCAGATTATGAAAAAAACAAGTTTTATTTTTAGAACTAGATGTGAAGCCACATATAAAACTGAGTTCAGTAAAGATTTTTTAAGCACATAAAGAAAAATCCTTCAGAGTGACTGAGATTATCAACCAGGAGAGAGACACTTCCAGAGTGAATCTTGCCAGATGGTGCTCATACAATGTAACTTGTGATTGGAAGGACATGGGCTGAAGGATATCTTACGTTTATCTTCTCATATGAGCAGAGACAAGAAGTTCAGCTGCTTACTGGGAAAGAAGGATGGAAGGGGTTTAGCTCAGTAGCAACTGTGTTCACAATTCCTGAAGACTTCTGCATGTTTAAGCTTTTGGATGGTTACACAAGCTGCACAAGTGTAAAAAGCAGGGAATAGTTCTGCAGTATTAGGCTAAGAAGCCTTAAAATGTGATAATTTACTTCTGCTTTAATATTGAATACTTTCATACAAACATGATGTGGATCCTATTTACGGTCCCTTTGAACCATCAAGAAAGGACTGAGAGGACTCACCATCAATGGAGGTGTTTAGGAAGAGACTTGGATGGGGCACTTGGTGTCATGGTTTAGTTGATTAGATAGTATTGGATGATAAGTTGGACTCCATGATCTCAAAAGTCTCTTCTAACCTGGTTAATTCTAAATTCTCTTCTCTTCTCTTCTCTTCTCTTCTCTTCTCTTCTCTTCTCTTCTCTTCTCTTCTCTTCTCTTCTCTTCTCTTCTCTTCTCTTCTCTTCTCTTCTCTTCTCTTCTCTTCTCTTCTCTTCTCTTCTCTTCTCTTCTCTTCTCTTCTCTTCTCTTCTCTTCTCTTCTCTTCTCTTCTCTTCTCTTCTCTTCTATAGGAGGAAGCAGGCTATAAATATTACTTCAGATTTCAATAAACATTGAACTAGTTAAGAGTATATTACTCTGTAATGAAAGGTGTGAATAGTATATGGGAATGCTCTCTGACTGGGTTTAGAGGAGCTACTTCCAGTATCAATAACAATGTAGCCCTGGGAAGCGCAGAACCACGGTTCTTCAGCAGGTTATGAAGGCTATACCAAGCTCTAGATTATCAGTCCAAGGTTATTGGTTTAAAGCCAGACAAGTAAGCTCTGGCCAGCCTGATCTAGTGTGAGGCATCCCTGCCCATGGCAGGGGGGTTGGAATTAGATGATCTTTGTGGTCCCTTCCAGCCCTGACTGATTCTATTATTCTAAGTCTAAATGAGGTACAATTACATCTGCCTATGGTATGAACATATTTAACAGTGTAGAAGAGAAAAGTAACCTGGGCAATTCAGTATGTTCAAAGAAAAATGAAATCCCAAGGAAATGCACAATGGGGTCTTTCAGGATGGAAGTGTTGAGGTTCTTGCAGCACAGGAGCTTGTAAAAGAAAGCACGTGGGTCAAAGGTCAGGGAAAAAAAAAATCTCTACCTGTGTTGCTCTCAATGATAAATTCTCCAGCAAAAGCCCCACTGAAATCATGCATCAATTATATTGTTAATTTGAAATGACTGTTGGACATGGCAGTCAAGTACTCCCCAGACTCCCTGTGGATTAAAGTTTGCCAGGGAAATGGCTATTTCTACCCCCCAAAAAAGAGAAAATGAAAAAGAAAAAGATGCTAGAAATTTGCATTATGCAGTTTAAACACTGTTGAGATTGATGCCAAGAAAAACAGTTGTGCCTGGCTGAGATAATTTGGCAAGTTACAGAAAAGTTTCACTGTACACCCCAATTTATTGCTGTGTATACAAACCCATCTCATACGCCAAGAGTGATGTTAAACTATAACAAGTTCATATTTCATACAGAAGAAGAAAAGGTGACAAGGAAACAGAACATTTTTCAGTATTAAAGCTTGTGATGAGAAACTCTTTTCTACCAGAGCACAACCATTGGAATGTTTCTGTGGTGAAGAACTTTTTGTTTTGGTAAGTTTTAAAGTCTGTAGGTCATCTGGAGACTGTTCCAGCTCAGGAAGTTTTTGAGCTTGTGGTTAGACCGCAAAGTGATCTAAAATGCTTTAAGAAAATGTGGGCTTTTTTCCCCTCCTAAATTTCTTTATGTCACATTTGTCAACAAACACATCACTGCAAAAAATGGCATGTGATCCCACAGCAAACTGCCTTTAAGAGCTGAGATTCTGCCTGCCAAGCTCATCTAAGACTCCCAAACCACATACTCTTCTTGATGGTCAATGTCTCCCTTACTGTGAAGCTACATAAGCTTCATTACCACACTGCTTTGAAGCAGTGTTGCTAAACTGACAGCTGATGACACAAAGGAGACAGGACATTGTTTTATGAAACTCAAAATCAGGAAAATACTTCTTAAGTCTTCCACCAGAACTGGTTCATGAATATAAGGACAAGTAGAATATGTGGTGCTGCAGATGAGGACAGAGGATTATTTTATCCCTTGATTGCAACATCTGAAGTGATGCAGGAAATATTGCCAGCATGTTAAGCATTATTAAGGAGTAGAAAGTGAGAAAGCCTCTCCTAGGTTCTCAAAACAACCTGAACTGATGCAGGAAATATTGCCAGCATGTTAAGCATTATTAAGGAGTAGAAAGTGAGAAAGCCTCTCCTAGGTTCTCAAAACAACCTGAACTGATGCAGGAAATATTGCCAGCATGTTAAGCATTATTAAGGAGTAGAAAGTGAGAAAGCCTCTCCTAGGTTCTCAAAACAACCTGAACTGATGCAGGAAATATTGCCAGCATGTTAAGCATTATAAAGGAATAGAAAGTGAGAAAGCCTCTCCTAGGTTCTCAAAACAACCTGAACTTTCAGACACTTTCAGACACTTTTAGACATTTGCTATAGACACTCTATCGGGTGAAAATCCATTTTGCTAAACTCAGCTATTCCAAAATTATGAACAAGGCTTCAAAAAATTATGGGTAAGACTTCACTAAATACTGAGGTCATGCACTGCTAGTGCTGATGTACTGCTTTCACTCTGAGGGAGGACAGGGAGACTGAAGGAGTTGATATTCCTGTTGGCCTGATCAACATCTGGTTCAGCTTCTGAGATAAACTCCTCTCTCCAGTTACCTCCTCTAAATGGACTGAAAGGAAAGAGAAAGGGAAGGAAGGGAAAGAAGGGAAGGAAGGGAAAGAAGGGAAGGAAGGGAAAGAAGGGAAGGAAGGGAAGGAAGGGAAAGAAGGGAAGGAATGGAAGGAAGGGAAGAAAGGGAAGAAAGGGAAGGAAGGGAAGAAAGGAAGGAAAGGAAGGAAGGAAGGAAGCAAGGACATAACAAAACAAAAGCAAACCCCAAGAAAACCCCCAAAACATTCAATAGAACTCATAATTGAACCATAACATTAAAGCTAGTGATGCTATACTTCTATTTTCTTTCCAGTAGCAGATAAACAAAACAATGTTAATATGTATTTCTGTATTTATACCCATGAGGAGTTAACAATATCATAAAATGTCATCTAATTCTCTGTAATAGAAGTTTGGTTAGGATGATGTAAGTTGGCAAACTAAGCTCTCCATAGAACCCAAATATAGAGTGTTAAGATTTTGCTTATTTGAAACAAAAAGACAATAAAACACCAACAATTCACAGAAACAGAAAATGCAGGCACTGAGTGCACAAATGTATTTTACATCTAACCAGCTGTATAATAATTTGATGGGTTCCAGATGCTGCAGAAAAGCAAAGCAAGAGCACAACTATGCAGCTTCTTTGAAACAGATATATATTATTTAAATTTATGCCTGTAATAACAATGTGATAGACAGGGTATGAGTTTCAGACTGAATTTACCACATAAACCAGAAACCATAGTTCTGTCAGTAAGCCACCTCACTGGTCAAAAATGAAAGGTACTCTAATATTTACAGTGAGAAAGTAAGACTTGCCCAGATAGCCTATAAGAAAAAAATATATTAAAAATTCAACCTTTTTCTTCCCAAATACCTCAACTGTAAAGAGTCCTGAAGGAGGAATGAGCATTCACTCAGGATGATCTGAGAACTTTCACGGAGTGATCTTCACACTGGAACTATGTAAACAAGAACAGAGGTGTATGGTGCAGCAAAAGGTATGAGGAAGGTCAGTCAAAGACTCACTCACATGGAGAGTCAAAAGCTCACAATAACAAAGCAAGGCATAGGAAACAGGGGAACATGGAGAAGTGGGAATGGGGAAAAACATCAGACTTGTGAGATCCAGTTCTGGGCCCCTCAATTTAAAAAGGACATTGAGACACTTGAACATGTCCAGAGAAGGGCAACGAGGCTGGGGAAAAGCCTCAAGCATAAGCCCTATGTGGAGAGGCTGAGAGAGGTGGGATTATTTAGCCTGGAGAAGAGGAGGCTCAGAGGAGACCTTACTGCTGTCTACAACTACCTGAAGGGAGGTTGGAGCCAGGAGGGGCTTGGTCTTTTCTCCCAGGCAACCAGCACCAGAACAAGAGGACACAGTCAGGGGAAGTTTAGGCTTAGGGGTTGAATTCTCCCCTTTATGAACCCCACAGAACACTGCAATTAAACAGCCTGAGATATTGCTGGGCTCTAACACCTTCCTCATCTCAGTCCTGGACTGGAAAAAATGTAAAAGTAGCCCATTTTAAACACACTGGAAAATAACTTTTGACATAGGAGAGTTAAATCTCAAGATAGTCTCTGTCATCCTACTGTGTATTTATAGTCCCTTTTGAATTCCAGTACATTTCATTTTGTCACAGAGGTTTGCATACCATAGGGAGGCTATGTGATGGAAGAATCAGTTGTTGATCCAGTCTCCAGATGATCAATTATGCTAATAAAAGAATTTCTAAAACGCAGTTCTAATTTGCTAGGCTATGTACTTGTCTTTATATTTGATTATTGGAGATGTTTAGATTGCTCTTTTACATAGAATCACAGAATCACCAAGGTTGGAAGAGACCTCAAAGATCATCAAATCCAACCTGTCACCACAGACCTCATGACTAAACCATGGCACCAAAGTGTCATGTCCAATCCCCTCTTGAACACCTCCAGGGATGGTGACTCCACCACCTCCCTGGGCAGCACATTCCAATGGTGAACAACTCTCTCTGTGAAGAACTTTCTCCTCATCTCCAGCCTAAACTTCCCCTGGCACAGCTTTAGAGTGTGTCCCCTTGTTCTGGTGCTGGTTGCCTGGGAGAAGAGACCAACCCTGACGTGTCTACACCCTCCCTTCAGGTAGTTCTTCAGAGCAAAACAACTGCAGCTGAAAAGGTGAAGAACTTGAATGCAACCCTCAGACCTGCCTGTGAAGCTGGGTAAGCACCCAGGTGGCTGCCACACATCAAGCTCTGCACCATTATCACTGTATTGCTTGCTCTGCTATGAGGTTCAACTAGCTTAAAGCAGCACTGGATACAGGAATAATACAGAGTGACAGACAGGAAAATTAAAAACACAGAGGCCATACAAAGAGTAGGTCTTGTGAAAAAAAGGAGAGTAGAGACTGTCAGTGTCACAAAGGAAGCATCAGAAACAGCAGTGACCTGTCAAGACACTTGCCATCATGCTTCACAAGGATGGAAGGAGTAAAGGTGCTCCTCAGCAAGTTTCGACTAATTCTCCAAGCACTGACCACTACTCCTGTGCAAAACACTGTTGATCTTCCCTTCTGGTGACACTCAGGGATAAAAAACCCTCCCTTCCCAAGAGCTCTTCAAACTAGGAGTTATCCATGAGAAAGAAAAAAATAATAGCCTGCATCAGGAACAGTGTGGCCAGCAGGAGCAGGGAGGTCATTCTGCCCCTGTATGCTGCACTGGTTAGGCTGCACCTCGAGTACTGTGTCCAGTTCTGGGCCCCTCAGTTTAGGAAGGATGTTGACTTGCTGGAATGTGTCCAGAGAAGGGCAACAAAGTTGGTGAGGGGTTTGGAACACAAGCCCTATGAGGAAAGACTGAGGGAGCTGGGGCTGCTTAGCCTGGAGAAGAGGAGACTCAGGGGTGACCTTATTGCTCTCTACAACTACCTGAAGGGAAGTTGTAGACAGGCGGATGATGGTCTCTTCTCCCAGGCAGCCAGTACCAGAACAAGAGGACACAGTCTCAGGCTGTGCCAGGGGAGGTTTAGGTTGGATGTTAGGAAGAAGTTCTATACAGAAAGAGTGATTGCCCATTGGAATGGGCTGCCCAAGGAGGTGGTGCAGTCGTCGTCATTGGAGGTTTTCAGGAGGAGACTTGATGGGGTGCTTGGTATCACAGTGGTTTAGTTGTTTAGGTGGGTTGGATTGGTTGATGGGTTGGATGCGATGATCTTGAAGGTCTCTTCCAACCTGGTTTGGTTTGTTAGTTTGTTTGTTTATTCTAAAATAAATTAAAAAATAATAAAAAATAATAAACCAAACCAGACAAAACTATACTAAACTAAACCAAACCAAACTAAACTAAACTAAACTAAACTAAACTAGGAAGCAAAGGAAAGAAAATGTAGGGAACTTGAAAAAACCAATCTGTTGAAATATCAGAGTTTAAAACCTATGGAAATATGTGGTTCTTTGTAAGGTAGTTTTGGTTAAGAAGTTAAATCAAGCTGAATAGCAAAAAAAAAATCCAGGACTCACAAATGCTTCCATTTTTCACGACTGTCATTTTAGCTGGCAAACTCATCTCATCTATTCTTGTCATATTTAATTAGCAGCCTCATTAGTTACTCCATTTTGTTCCAGTGAGTGCTCTGCACATAATTTCTATAACTAAAGCAAAGCAAAGTCCTTCTAACCCTGCCTTCAGGCTGACTCTGAAGCTGCCACAGGAGATTCTCTGCCATAAGTTCCAAAACATCATTCACAGTAGTTATCATAAGAGTAGGATCACACATGTTTAGCATGTGTTAACCATACAAATGGTTAAGTCTTGTGTAGAATATGCAAATCCAACATTAAACCTTCCAGGATAAGTGAAGAAAAAAGACCTCTTCTCAGGTGAGAAGGATCAAATAGATGAATTAGCTAAAGGGTTTATAGAATCATAGAATCAATAAGGTTGGAAAAGACCTCAAAGATCATCAAGTCCAACCTGTCACCCAAGACCTCATGGCTACTAACCCATGGCAATAAGGTCTCCCCTGAGCCTCCTCCAGGCTAAGCAACCCCAGCTCCCTCAGCCTCTCCTCACAGGGCTGTGCTCCAGGCCTCTCCTCAGCCTCGTTGCCCTTCTCTGGACACGTTCAAGTATCTCAATGTCCTTCCTAAACTGAGGGGCCCAGAACTGGACGCAGTACTCAAGGTGTGGCCTAACCAGTGCTGAGTACAGGGGCAGAGTGATTTCCCTGTTCCTGCTGGCCATGCTATTCCTGATACAGGCCAGGATGCCATTGGCCTTCTTGGCCACCTGCGCACACTGCTGGCTCGTGTTCAGCTGGCTGTCAATCAGTCCCCCAGGTCCCTTTCTGTTTGGCTGCTCTCCAGCCACTTAGACCCCAGCCTGTAGCTCTGCATGGGGCTGTTGTGGCCAAAGTGCAGCACTCAGCACTTGGACTTGTTGAATGCCATCATGTTGGACTCTGCCCATCTGTCCAGCCTAGTGGCAGTCTATATCCTACTAGCCTACTTTAAGCACATATTCATGCTACCATTCTTCAAAACCCCATCCCCCACCCCCACCCCCCCAAAACAAACAAACACACCACCAAAACTCACTCTTTCCAGAAATGATTCATTTTTCAGCTAAGTCTTCAATGGAGAGGAAAATGCTTGCATATTATGCAGCATTTTTACTGGAATTCTAGCTATGAAATAATAAGACCAGTTTTAATTCAGGCAGTGCACAGACAACCTTACAGGGAATGATTAAGCTGGTAGTTTAGAGGTAGTTTAACTGGTAGTATGGGGCTTTAACAGTTTTCTTTATACTGTGGCATTTGGTTCCATACATATGAAATTTTAAGGAGCTTTATTGTTGCAGAGCTCGATCTGGAATATAACGTACTGGTGACTTTTATGATCCTGTCTGGTCTATCCAAGTAAAAACCC
Organism: Melanerpes formicivorus; assembly: GCF_026170545.1. Taxonomy (NCBI): domain Eukaryota; kingdom Metazoa; phylum Chordata; class Aves; order Piciformes; family Picidae; genus Melanerpes; species Melanerpes formicivorus. Next base: position 7,218,182 of record NW_027142360.1, on the reverse strand, counting down.
AAAATCCTTGTAGTAGGCAAGTTTAAGGCACTACTACACATGAATTTTAATGAATAGGTCAGCATACATATGCAATACAGCCCTGTGCAGAATGGGCTCATAAGTGTTTTAATGTGTTACCACTGGCTAAATTCTGAGGAAAGATGGAGTAGTTGAGACATGTGCTTTAGATCAGGATGATATATATTTTCCTCTCACATCTACAGTAGCTTGTTCTGGCCACAGTATTGCATACAGAATACAGAGGACCAGGAAACCAAGATGGCCAAAAATCTTACTATATCTACAGACTGTGTTTCCAACTCATTTTTGCCCTTTTGCCCCCATACTCTTATACTCTGAGCAATTGCCTATGAAAATATTCTTTTTACATGCTGCAGCTGAATGATCTCAAATGACAGCTAATATCCATACACTGGATGTTCCATTCACCTGCCTCTTTCTAGTGGCAAGTCATTTCTTGTTCTTTGGGGTTCTTTCAACAGCAGAGAAGTCATTTCTTATTATTTCAACAGTAGAGAAGTAATTTCTTGTTTCTTGTTCCTTGGGATTCTTTCAACAATAGAACTCCAGTGAATCAAGTAAGTAAAAATCCCATTGTTGTCTGATTTGCAAGAGTTTTAAGCATATATATATATATATGAATTTATAAACCTATGAAATACTGACCCCTAACTTAAGCATCTAGTACTGTGTTATAGAAAAGCAGTCCTTCCTTTTCCCTTCCCTTCCCCTTCCCCTTTCCCTTCCCCTTCCCCTTCCCCTTCCCCTTCCCCTTCCCCTTCCCCTTCCCCTTCCCCTTCCCCTTCCCCTTCCCCTTCCTTCTTCCCTAAAATGCTACCTCACCTATCACACATCTGATTCTGGACTACTAAACCTGTGCACATACTTGCATGCACATTCTCATTGTACATGAAGGAGAGATTTTCCTTCTATGAACAGACCTGACAATATGAAGGTCTGTCACGACTAACCCTGTGCCCTGACTGTTGTGGATTTTAGAGCATGGCACCAACCAGACTCAGAGCTGATATTGTAATTTTATGAGGCTAATGCTTTTTTATTCTTGTGTGCAGCTGATGTACAGAAAATGCTGAAAGTAAACCTGAGAAGAAAATAGGTCAAGTGACAATGTTTTTTTAAGCAACAGGAAAAAAGCACTCCACCAGGATTGCCATGACAAAATAAAAATCCAAACATCTAAAAAAAAAAAGGGGGTTGGGGAAGGTCTATTTTTGTTCAGATTCCTCTGATTCTAATCCTATAGCAAAATATAGTAACTTTGACTTATTTCCCTTTGATCTGGGCCAAACCTATTTCAAGAACACACTTAGATCATGTAGAATCCAGGCTCACAGTTGGAATGATCTGCCCTGGTTCCAGCCTACCAAAGCAGTCTTTGCTGATGAATGAGCAATCAAGAAGCAGGCTGCGGATCAAGGGCTGGAATTCAAGAACCCTGTGCTTACTGGATATGGCTGGTCTGTGAGCTAAGCCATGACCAAGAGCAGCTTTGGCCATCCACACCACAGCTATTGGAGGAAGTTGTCCAAAAAGAGCTGCTAAGGCAAATATTGCCAGCCTGCTGTGGGACCCTGCTACACACCAGATGCAGCCCTAGAGTGCAGTGATGGAGCTCTCAGGAGCTAACATCATGTCTTGCTTGTGAAAGTCTCTTCCAGATCACCCTCCTGATAGCTCAAGAAATACATCTGAAGCCTTGATGGCAAGACGATTTGGGCATGCTGCTTGGAGGGTGTGAAACATTGGCCGCATCTGTACAGGCATTATGAAGGTGTGTCAAAAAGCTGGTTGTGCCAGAAATGGCCAAGGAGTTTCCTGACTTAGCTGCCAGTGAACTATCTTGGGTGTAGTTAGTAAGCCACTTGCAACATGACACAACTTAACATGCATTTATTTATCCTTTTAAGTCAATTCTTCTTAGGCCATTTTATCTCATCATTAACTGGTTTTGATTGCAAATCTCCTTAAAGCCTCTTTTTCCTCTGAAAGCAAGGTCAGATACATATCTGACGGTAGCTTATGCTTGCACAACCACAGAAGCAAGCCTTCATGGCAGAGATGTAAGTCGAGCTGAATATCTTAGGTGACAGGTTAGGAGAGATGATACATATCTTAGTAAGCTTTCTGTGGAACCCTAAGCAATACACAAATTAGTCTATATGGGTCAGTCTGTATCTCTGTGCCACTATCTGTCATGTTAATTATTGAAGGAAGACAAGAGAATGTGTATGAGAGATGTCAGCATAACTTTTGTTTTGTTTTGTTTTCTGGGTTTTTTTGCTTGTTATCAAGTGGGAGTAGGGTCTGAGGAAAAATTCAGGCAATACAGACATAGATCCCTGGACAGACTGCTCAAAGTTGCTAGGGAAATTAAGTGAAAACAACATAGACATAGGCTCCCTAAACTTGCCTTTGTTTGGTGGTTATGTTATTTTACATCTCTAAGGAGATTCCATTCCACTTAAATGAAGCAAGATAACTTTCAGTGATACTCTGAGAGCAGTCATGTCTGGAAGAGAGAGTAACATACCCTTTCCTTCCTGACATGAGATTTCTGATACCTGTGACCTTTACTACAGAGCCACGCTCTGTAGGCATCAAAGGAGACAAACAAGGGCAAGACAGTGAGTTTCTCTGATCAGGAGGAACTGAGCTCTGGCACTGCTGAGATTTACACAGCTGAATTTGTTGAAAGCCAGGTATAGAGAGAAATAACTTTCCAGATGGTTATGACAGAGGAAAAAGAAACATTCACACAATCACAGAATCAACCAGTCTGGGAAAGACCTCAGAGATCATCAAGTCCAACCTATTACCTAACACCTCATGACTAAACCATGGCTTCAAGTGCCACATCCAATCCTTTTTTGAACACCTCCAGGGACAGTGACTCCACAACCTCCCTGGGCAGCACATCCCAACAGCAAATTACTCTTTCTGTAAAGAACTTTCTCCTCACCTTGAGCCTAAACTTCTCCTGGTGCAGCTTCAGACTTTGTCCTCTTGTTCTGTTGCTGGTTGCCTGGGAGAAGAGACCAACCCCCACCTGTCTGCAACCTCCTTTCATGGCAATCCCTAGTCCTTCCTTACACAAACTTCCCTGAAGCTCAGCTATCTCTGGTTATAGGTGACACAGTCCAAAAAGCTGTGGAAGGAATGACCCTGCGCTCCTAGAACAGACATTGAGCTGACAAGCAGTTGGGTAATGGCCCACCACTGCCATAATTTCTAATGGTTACAAACTGGAAGCCATTTCTATGTGATTGATTTTCTGGAGCTCAGACTGGTTTGGTTCACACTGCTTGCAGCTGTGTCACTGGAAGCTGGTATCCAGAGCCCTTACAGGCTGTAGCATCTGTCACTGGTTGCAATCAGCACTTGGGAAAAGCTGGTTTAAGGGAAAGCTTTGGTCAATGTAATTAATAAGTCAACATGCTGAATGTAGAGTACAGCAGCTCTACCCAGTCAGGTAATACAGCTATTTCCCTCCTCCCTTCTCCTCCCATTCTCAACCAAACTTTTACTTTCAAGGGACTTTTTCACAAATGTAGCATATTGGTGGTGAATTGACACACACCGTTACCATTACACTTAACTGCATACAAAACTCTGTTACAAAAGAGAGGACACACCCCGATTTAGGAAGAGGAGGAATGAAAAGCAGTCTTACTACACTTCCTCGCCATGTAAGAGAGTATCAGACCTAAGCTAGGCTAGAAGAGCAATTTCAGGTGCATAGCAAGGTTTCTGGTTCTGAACCTGACACCAAAAGAGACTCCAGGGCATTATGAAGGTACTGGAGAAGATGATATTAAGAAGAGGATAGAACATGATACAAAACGGCTCTTAGTAAATAAACAAAAGCTTGACCCCTGACACCATGTCCAAAATGTCACTAAGTGGACTGCAGTCATTGAGTCAAACTTCTTCAGGTTGGTGGTGAAGAGGAAACAAACAGGAGATGTCTGCCTAGCAATCACGGAAATTAATATGCCAGTGAATCATACCTTTGCTGAGTGGACCTCTGCTGACAGGTTAGTTGCAGACATACAGAAAATCACACCAAGTTAAATAGGAAAATTCACCCAAAAAGAATCCAGGATCCAACACCACTGCATTTGGGTCACTGAATAAAGCCAACTACAACAAAGCAATGGCACCAGCAATGGTGGTTTATATGTAGTTGACATGTAAGTTATCTGGTGAGCAGATAGCAAGCATAACCCAGTCTGGAGCACTACCACAACCCAGAAAAAAACTGAGGCATCTGCTGAATACCTCAGAGAATGCAGGCAGCAGGTACAAGACTTAAAACAACAACAACAAAAAAAGATTATATTCTTACAAGGTCTGAGGAAATCTGCTCATGAGGCAACTTCAGTTGTTTAAAAGAAACCTACATCAATTAATCCTGTATCCCTCTAGGGATATAACTAGTTGTAAAGGGTGCCTCCAAAAAGCAGCAGCTAGTAGCCTGGGCTAATCACAAGCTTTTCCAAGATAAGCAGTGGTAGACAATCCAATCCATATGCTCCTTTAACAAACTCAAGTTTTCCTTCCACCCTGCAGATCATTCAATATGTACTGAATTTAAGTTCTGCAATACATCAAGGCCATTAAAAATAGCATTTACATGAGAACAAGAATTTTGAGATAATTATTCTGAAAGCTGGAAGTGGAACCAAGAAATCTGTCTAAATAGCTTCAAAACTGCTCCTGCTTTCTCTGGAGTTAGATGGAAAAGGATTTGAGGGGTTTGAGTTTCAGAAAGTGTTGCTCAAACACTTAAGATTTAACACCGGTCTGAAAGTTCAATATATGTCACAAACCACTGTAATAATAATGATGCTGATAATAAAACTTTGATAGCAGCCATCTGCCCATTCCAGACAGTTGAATCATTTCCAGTGCTCCCTGAGAGCCAGCCCTGACAAGCATTTTTATACACTCCATCACAGACAGTATATGCAGGGTCTGCAGTTGAGACCTTTCTGTGATGACGTCAAAGAGGTTGTGCAGCCAGCTTTTAAAATCGCTGCAGGCTTGTCCTAATGACATTAGGATATAACAAACGAGGAAAGGAAGATATGTATATCAATGTTACAATAACAAGCAAGGACAGCACACTTAGCTCTGGAGGCAGCACTTAGGTTATCCTCCATAAAGCTGCTCTCCAAAGTTTGCGTCAGTGGAGGGGTTGGGGTGTAAATTCCACAATGAAGGGGTAGAATCTAGCTGGAGGACTTTTCAGTGCAAAGTCTAGGGGGGGAAAATGAAGGAAAAGGCATTGGAATTAAGATAGAACTTAAAGAAGAAATTGTAAAGAGAAGAGACTTCATCAAGGTGTTCTGTTTGTCTGCTTGCAAAGGAAAGGGTCAAGTATACTGCTAAGAACAGTCTATATGACACAATTAAGGATGTTTTCCAAAAGCAAATTAAGCCCCCCAAAATGCAATCTTTGAGCAAAATAGTCAAAAAACCCTCATAGGATGAGGGCAGATGTGTACAAGTTGGTTTGTTTCAGTCCTAATGACAACTTACATACAGCCTCATCTACAGATGACCACATCTGAGCTGGAGCTTTGCTGATACACAAAAGAGGTGTGCAGTAGACAGTCTTTCCTCTACCATCCCCTAGACATCTAAAACCTGCAAGTCTTCTCTGATGCACCTTGGTCTGTCAGGCCTCTGGATAAGCTGGGAAGTTCTCACATCAGGTATTCATAAAAATTGGTGCAAGAAGGCCAGTTTCTTAGCAAAAGGCAGAGAAACATCAGTGTGAGTCCAGTTTTAAGCGTTATAGGAGTTAATTTAAACCATGGCATCTTTTAGGAGGTGTTGATGGACAATTTTGTACTTTTAAAGTTGAAACCAATAAGTGGTTGACACACTTCTCACAATAAGCATGTCTGTATGGTCTGACAAGTGAAAAAAGCCCCAGACAAATATATGGGATCCTTATCACAGAATCAACCAGGTTGGAAAAGACCTCAGAGATCATCAAGTCCAACCTAATACCTAACACCACCTGACAAATAAACCATGTCTCCAAGTGCCACATCCAATCTTTTTTTCAACACCTCCAAGGATGGTGACTCCACTACTTCCCTGGGCAACACATTCCAATGGGAAATTTCTGTGAAGAACTTTCACCTCAAGCCTAAACTTCCCCTGGCACAGCTTGAGACTCTGTCCTCTTGTTCTGGTGCTGGTTGCCTGAAAGAAGAGACCAACCCCCTCCTGGCTACAGGCACCCTTCAGGTAGTTGTAGACAGCCATAAGGTCTCCCCTGAGCCTCCTAGGCTAAACAACCCTAGCTCCCTCAACCTCTTCTCACAGGGCTTGTGAAATAAGGTGCAGACAAATCCCTAGTGAAAGTGGTCCTCCATTCATTGCCTGGAATATTGCGGTATGCACCCAGTAAATCCATTGTGGTGGGTGGAAGGGCAAGGCCAAGAAGCCTCCTCCCTTCCCCCTTTGTAAAGTAAAAGGGAAAAAAAATTGAAGGGAAAGGAAAAAAAAACTCGCAAGCTGAATTAGCAAAGCAGTGGAGCTATATTTACAAAGCGATGTAGGGTTTGCAGGGGATTATTTACAAATTTACAATATCTACAATATATACAAAGATATACAACAGAGTAACACAGAAATGAGAGTGCCCCCCTCGGCAGAGAGGGGTCCCCCACCTCCGCTCTCCCCTCTCTTCCCCCCCTTTCCCCAGAATGGGATAGAAAGAGAAAGAGAAGAGAGGAAAAAAAAGTTAGAAGCAGTTCGTGTTAATTGGAAGGGAGTTAGTATACAGGCCTGTTATCTGGTTTTCAAGGCCGAGGCCTTGGCAGAAAGCCCAGGACAGAAAGCTGTTGCCTGAAGAAGAGGCGGAAGCAAGACTGACTGAGAAGTGCTGGAAATGTCCAGTATAGTCCCAGCTCAGAAGTGCTTCCTCCCACTCGTCCAATGAAATTAGTTTAGACTATTCCTTCCGTTTACCAACTTCCGTCCACCATGTTCCCTTTCTTAAGGGGGCAACGTCAACCGGCCACAGTCCACCCCTTCTAAACAATTTCATTGGCTGTTCATACTGTCCATCTAATCCAAAACGATATTTACAGTTCGTGAGTAAAGTTCATAGTCCATTCCGGCTATGCTCAGATGTAGATGATTCAAAAGTCCAAGAAAATCAGAAAATGAGAAAAATGGAAAACAGTTCATTTCTTCGCCGGCGAAGCGAAGAAAAGGGAAACAGGGATTCTCAGGGTCTCTTAGTTGACTCAGGGCTCTCAGGGATCTCAGGGTTCGTGCACCGTAGATTCCTTGTTGATTCTTCCTCTGGACGCGATGTAGCTGTACAACAGTTCAAAATTAACCTCTTTCAGCTAAAGTTAAATTTCTTTGTGGAACACACTGAATTTCACCATTCTCTTGCATTACCCAATAAGTGTGACCAGGACCTTCAGCTGAAACCACCCCTCGGACAGGTTTAGCCTCTCCTGAGGGTGAAAATACCCAAACAGTTTTACCTAACAGATTCTTTTCTCTAACAACAGGAACTCTATCACCTTCTACTTTCCGTAGCAAATCTGAATGTGCAGGTCCAGCTCGGTTCACTGAACCTCTACTATTTACCAGCCAGGTTGCTTGTGCTAAATGTTTTTCCCAGTTTTTCAAAGATCCACCTCCCATGGCTTTGAGAGTGGTCTTCAACAAACCGTTGTAGCGTTCAATCTTCCCTGAAGCTGGTGCATAGTAGGGAATGTGGAATATCCACTCAATACCGTGCTCTTTTGCCCAGTTCTTTACAAGGTTGTTCTTGAAATGAGTTCCGTTGTCTGACTCAATCCTCTCTGGAGTTCCGTGTCTCCACAGGATTTGTCTCTCCAGACCGAGAATGGTGTTGCGTGCAGTTGCATGTGGAACTGGATAAGTTTCCAACCATCCAGTGTTTGCCTCTACCATAGTAAGCACGTACTGTTTACCAGAACGAGAACGTGGTAGAGTGATGTAGTCAATCTGCCAAGCTTCACCATACTTGTACTTGGACCATCTGTCACCATACCACAAGGGCTTAAGTCGTTTTGCCTGCTTAATAGCAGCACAAATGTCACAGTCATGGATGACTTGCGTGATAGCATCCATGGAAATGTCTATGGATCTGTCACGAGCCCATTGGTATGTTGCATCTCTGCCTTGATGTCCTGACGAATCGTGAGCCCACCGAGCTAAGAATATCTCACCTCGGTGTTTCCAGTCGAGATCAAGATTAGAGTCCATGTCTACTTGAGAAACTCTTGCAGCTAGATCTGCCTGATGGTTGTGTTGTTGTTCCTCAGTAGCTTTGCTCTTAGGAATGTGAGCATCGATGTGTCTCACTTTCACTGGAATTCTCTCGATTCGATCAGCAATGTCCTGCCACAGGTTGGCTGCCCAAATGGGTTTTCCTTTTCTCTGCCAACCACTCTTCTTCCAGTTCTTTAGCCAACCCCATAGAGCATTGGCTACCATCCATGAGTCGGTGTAGAGATAAAGCTTTGGCCATCTCTCACGTTCAGCCACGTCGAGAGCTAGCTGGACAGCTTTTACCTCTGCGAACTGACTGGATTCTCCTTCTCCATCTTTCGCCTCTGCAACTCGGCGTGTTGGACTCCACACTGCAGACTTCCACCTTCGCTTGTTTCCAACAAGACGACAGGAACCGTCTGTGAACAAAGCATATTTCTTTTCATCATCAGAAAGGTCATTGTAAGGAGGAGCTTCCTCAGCACGAGTTACTCTCTCCTCTGGAGGTTTGGCACAGTTGATACCTTCAGGCCAACTTGAGATCACCTCCACTAGACCAGGTCTTTCAAGATTTCCCATTCGAGATCTCTGTGTTATCAGAGCCATCCACTTAGACCAGGTTGAGTCTGTGGCATGATGTGGTGTGGATCCTTTGCCTTTGAACATCCAATTTAAAACTGGTAATCTGGGAGCTAAGAGAAGTTGTGATTCAGTTCCAATCACTTCAGAAGATGCTTTTACTCCTTCATAGGCAGCTAAGATTTCTTTCTCTGTTGGAGTATAATTAGCCTCTGAAACTCTGTAACCTCGACTCCAGAAACCAAGAGGTCGTCCACGTGTCTCACCTGGAGCTTTTTGCCACAAGCACCAGGTTGGACCATTGTCACTTGCAGCCGTGTACAAAATGTTCTTAATGTCTGGACCATCTCGGACAGGTCCCAGACCCATTGCTTGAATTACCTCTTGCTTTATCTGGTCAAAGGCTGCTTGTTGTTCAGGTCCCCAGTGGAAGTGGTTTCTCTTTCGAGTTACATCATACAGAGGTTTCACAATCTGACTGTATCCAGGAATGTGCAGTCTCCAAAATCCCACTATCCCCAAGAAACGTAGGGTCTCTTGCTTGTTTGTGGGACTTGCCATGGTAGAGACTCTATTTACCACATCCACTGGAATGTGTCGGCGTCCATCCTGCCATCGCACTCCCAGAAACTGAATCTCTGTGGTAGGTCCTTTCACCTTGTCTCGTTTGATGGCAAAACCTGCATTCAGAAGAATGTCAATGATCTTGTTACCTTTCTTGAAGACTTCCTCAGCAGTTTTACCCCAGACGATGATATCATCGATGAACTGGATGTGTTCTGGAGCACCGCCTTTCTCCAGAGCATCGTGGATCACTGCATGACAGATGCTTGAGCTGTGGATCCAGCCCATTGGCAGCCTGTTGAAAGTGTACTGGATTCCTCTCCAGGTGAAAGCAAACTGAGGCCTGCATTCCTCTGCTATGGGAATAGAGAAAAATGCATTAGCAATGTCTATGGTAGCATACCATTTGGCCTCTTTGGATTCCAGCTCATACTGTAGCTCCATCATGTCTGGTACTGCTGCACTCATAGGTGGTGTTACTTCATTTAGGGCTCGGTAGTCTACCGTCAGACGCCAGTCTCCATTCTGCTTCCGCACAGGCCACACTGGACTGTTGAAAGGTGAATGAGTTTTGCTGACGACTTTCTGACTCTCCAACTGACGAATCAGATTCTGAATGGGCAACAAAGAGTCACGGTTGGTTCTATATTGTCTGTGATGCACAGTCTGAGAAGCAACCGGCAATTTAATGTCCTGTATCTTATGTTGTCCCACAACTGCAGATTCATCAGAAAGTTCAGGTCTGGCAGATAGCTTCAATTTTTGTCCATCAATTTCTATTGAAGCTACTCCAAAAGCCCATTTGTAACCTCTAGGGTCTTTGAAACGCCCTTCTCTCAGAAAATCAATTCCCAAAATACAAGGTGCGTCAGGTCCGGTCACAACTGTATGCTTCCTCCATTGTTTACCAGTTAGACTTATATTAACCTCTACCTTACTTAACTCTTGAGATCCACCAGTGACTCCCAGAATAGTTATAGACTCTGATCCCTGATAATTTGATGGTATTATGGTGCACTGAGCTCCTGTGTCAACCAAGGCCCTGTACTTCCGAAATTGTGAAGTGCCAGGCCACTGGATGTACACATCCCAATAGATTCTATTATCTCTGTTATCCCTCTCCTCCCCCTGGCGGGAGGCAGGGCACCCCTAGTTATGGGGAACATGTGCACATGTGCATTGCACATATTGTGCAGGGTTATAACTTTGCATGTTATAACTGGAGCCACTGTTGGAGCCATAAGAGTCGTTCTGGGGAACTGTGGAAGTAACAGCTACCCTTCTGGTATTGCTATCTCGGGTTCTGCCACTTTGCAATTCCCTCAGTCTCCTGAAAAGATTAGAAGTTGGTTGGCCATCCCAGCGGTTCATGTTCTCACCAAACTGATCACGCAGAGTTATCCAAATAGTTCTACGTGATTGCCTTGGTGGTCTGTTTTGGAATGACCTGTTTTGGAATGACCTGTTTTGGAATGTCCTCCTTGGAGGACGTGTATTCCTCACAGATGAAACTTGTATCCACCTGGAGGAAGAATTGAAATTATCCCTTTGTGCCAATTGGGATATGGAATTTCTAAATTGATCTTTTAACTCTCTCATGCAATTCTCAATTTTTCCAGACAGAGTTTCAATGGCTGAAACCAAAGAACCACGTGTCATGCTATCCTCCAATTGTCTCATTTGATCACTGAATTGGCCAACCGTGGGAGAAGCTCCACCATAACTTCTTGACACAATTCTGCTTGCCAGAATGTTTGCATAATTAGAAGGAGCAAGTTTGATGATCTTTTTAGCAAGACCAATACCCACAGGAATGTCATCAGGATTCAGAGTTTCATGTGCACCATAGAGTAGCTCTCTAACAGCAAATTCTCTCAAGCGCTTAATTCCCTCATCTATGGTAGTCCAGGGTTTAGGATTCCATGGAAGATCATCTCGGGAAGGGTATCTCAGGGCAACCGCTATTAAAAGGCGTATCCACAGATTAACCTTACCGAGAGCTTCGCCTAGATGTCTATCTATTCCATTGTCCCTTGAGAGAGTTCCTAACTGAGCTGCTGACTTGTCTCCAACTGTTAGAGCTGAAGCACCTGTATCATAACACCTACTAAGCCAAGCTAGAACCGGCTCCTTATCTGCCCTGGTGAAATCTTTACGGACATTTCTCAATTCTTCCCGTGGTGACGAACAGTCCGTAATATCATCTTCATCTTCATCTCCCTGAATTCTTTGCCCATAAAATCCTGCTGTCATTCTCCTAAGGATCTCTTTAAGCTGAGAACCACCTTTGCCAGCTGCTTTCCTAGCTTCATCTCTATCCTGCTTTGATCTCACTAGGTTAGCTAGATCTTTAAAACAAACCTTCTCTTCCTCCTGAGCAGGATCTTTTAGAGTAGAGGGCCCCTCACCAGGATCAGTCTCCACCTCTTCTTCTCCATCTTGGGCCTTTGCAGCTCTAGTCTTTAAAGGAGCCACCTTAACTGGAGCTGTGTTTGAATTTACAGCCACCTTAATGGAAGCTGACAGGTCCTGAGATAAATCACCTGCTGGGGCAGTGACTTCCGGTCCCACTGAGGGAGTGGGTGGAAGTGACGTTGCTCCATTAATGGCCGACGGAGAAGAAGAAGGAGAAGTAGTGGGAGAAGGAGTAGGTGCCATGTTGATACCAGCCGATGCCCTTGGCTGCTTGCCAGAATCAGCAAAGTCATTTAGAGCTGCCTTACCAATTAACTTTTTAGCCTTCTTTTTAACTGACACGGGTTCTCCACAGTCCTCGTCACTAGATGACTCTGGGACTGATCGAGAGCCACGGCGTTTTCTTTTTGATCTAGTTTTAATAACAAAACAAGCTCTGGATATCTTTCTCTCTCGCCGCAGAGAGAACAGTAAATATGCAATTACCATCACCAGCAACAGATTTATAGACATGAGATAAATCACCTTTGGATCCCAGGCATCACCTAAAGTTACTGTCTCCTCAGGCGGAATCTTAAAACCCTTTATCTCAATTGGGAGAGTGGTGGAGGTAACATTCCTGTATCTCACTGGCCATAATAAATTAATACATTTTCCATACCATAATTTAACTCTATACATAACCCACATATAAATTGTCCGCACCAAATATTTACCCAGGTAATCCAAAATCAAACCCAAACAATATCTGTAAATCAGAGCCCCAAAAATTGAAAAGAACAATCGCTCCACAAACCACAATACCTTCATGTTTGCTAATTCAGCTGGAAAACACTAAATCAATCAAATAATAAATTAAACTAATTATCTGTCCCACGTTGGGCGCCAATAAAAAAAAATGTGGTGGGTGGAAGGGCAAGGCCAAGAAGCCTCCTCCCTTCCCCCTTTGTAAAGTAAAAGGGAAAAAAAATTGAAGGGAAAGGAAAAAAAAACTCGCAAGCTGAATTAGCAAAGCAGTGGAGCTATATTTACAAAGCGATGTAGGGTTTGCAGGGGATTATTTACAAATTTACAATATCTACAATATATACAAAGATATACAACAGAGTAACACAGAAATGAGAGTGCCCCCCTCGGCAGAGAGGGGTCCCCCACCTCCGCTCTCCCCTCTCTTCCCCCCCTTTCCCCAGAATGGGATAGAAAGAGAAAGAGAAGAGAGGAAAAAAAAGTTAGAAGCAGTTCGTGTTAATTGGAAGGGAGTTAGTATACAGGCCTGTTATCTGGTTTTCAAGGCCGAGGCCTTGGCAGAAAGCCCAGGACAGAAAGCTGTTGCCTGAAGAAGAGGCGGAAGCAAGACTGACTGAGAAGTGCTGGAAATGTCCAGTATAGTCCCAGCTCAGAAGTGCTTCCTCCCACTCGTCCAATGAAATTAGTTTAGACTATTCCTTCCGTTTACCAACTTCCGTCCACCATGTTCCCTTTCTTAAGGGGGCAACGTCAACCGGCCACATCCATTCATGTAATGAGAGTACTGCTGTTTGTATGAAATACGTTATTAAATCTGTGTTATTTTCTTTATTTCTAAGATGCCCAGTGATTTAGCCATTCAAACTAGTGGTCACACTGTGACCATTCAGAGTTTCTTTGTGCCCTTATTTAATCATTCCTTTATGTTTTCACTCTACTTGGCAGCACTTGCTGTATTCTAGATGTATCTCTCATGATAGGTATGACTTTTAGCATGGCTACACTGAACTATAATGATCAAAATTTAAAAGTTCAAGTTTTGTTCCCTGTACCTTTACTTTTATCTTATTTTCTGAAAACACTAAAGAGTCCACCAGAGAAAAACACCATTTAAAAGTTTGGTTTGGTAATCTTTTCAGCCCTTCTTGTAACTGAATCCAACTGCATCATAAACACATGCTTTGGAAAGTATTTTTACTTACTGTGGCTTGCCAGTCTTGAAATGGGCATTCCAAGGACATTTAAAGGTTCTGGACCTCTAGATCTGAGGAATGAAGAAGAGAGGCATTACCACATTTGAAGATACCAAGTGTCTCCAGGTACTATACTTCAGTGTATGATGCAGTAAGACAGAAGTTTCAGAGAAACAAAGAATTGCGTATACTTCCCTGAGATGAATTTAAGGGAAAAAAAGAAATCTGTCTTTTGGAGTGACAGTGCAGATTGGCAGGGTACAGCATGGGCTGTCAGCTCCCTGGGAGGCCAGGGGCTGCAGGGAATCCGGAGGCCAGCAGGCATCCCGTGAGCACATGCAGGTCAGCTATGTTGTATGCTGGATACTGGCCCTGCTGCAGTGTCACTGGGGCAGGGCTGATGGCCTCAGTGGGTTAATATGGGGATGAAATCAGGTCTTGGGCCATGAAGAGGGTAAAGGAAGTAGGCAGAACCAGTCAGACCCCTCAGGGTTCTGACAGAAGTGGTTAAATTCTCTGATTATATAGAAACTTAATTCAATTACAGAGAAATTATTCCACCAAAGAGTACAGCTCATGCTAAACAAAATGTGTCTTCTCACAGCACTGTGCAAGCACTAACAAAGGCATAACCCAGATCAGACTGAAGTACAGCATGGTAATCCTGATGACACTTGGACAAACTGCTCACCTGCTACTTGAGTGGTTTGATCTCTGTTCTTGCCTGTAGATTTCTCCACAGCACACATGCATGCTTTCCCTGTACACGTTTCAATTTTGTTTCTTCATCAACCAAAATCATTGTGGTTGGATTCGTTACTTTTAGTCAAGTGTTGTGATCACTTCTGCTTTTGCACAATGTTAGCAACCATGTTTACCCAATGGAAAGGTAACATAAAAAGACCTGCAGAAATCAGCAAAATAAGTAAATCAACCCAAAGGTGCAAATTTCCCAAGGTCAAAATTCTGCAACCCTTTTCCTGTCTCTCTCTAGTTTAGGTATTAACTGTTCTTCACCTATAAACTCTCATTCAAACACTTTGCCATGTTGGTGGAAGTATTTTTATGGTGGAAAACAAGTAGAAAAATGTCTTCCTTGTGTTGTGCTTTTCCTTTGTTTTATCTGTTTTCAGTTGTATGATGTGCTAAGACAAGCAACTCAGGAAAGCCATAAGCCCCTGGAGTCAACGATTTTTTTTGTAAGGCAGTAAACACAGATTAATCTCTGAGACAAAATAGAGCAATGGCAATTTTTACAGTTAGCAGTGACTCTGATGGAAAGCCATCTGAAAAACCAGGCAAAGATAGAGGAGGAGACAAATGCAAGCAAAAAAGATCTGATTTCAGGGTGAAGATTTTAGAACAGAACAGAACAGAACAGAACAGAACAGAATAGAATAGAATAGAATAGAATAGAATAGAATAGAATAGAATAGAATAGAATAGAATAGACCTTTGAGATCATCGAGTCCAACCTATCATCCAACACTATCTAATCCACTAAACTATGGCACCAAGCACCCTATCGAGTCTCTTCCTAAACACCCCCAGTGATGGTGACTCCACCATCTCCCTGGCCAGCACATTCCAATGGCCAGTAACACTCACTATGAAGGACTTCCTAACATCCAGCCTAAACCTACTGTGATGCAGCTTGAGTCTGTGTCCTCTTGTTCTGGTGCTGGTTGCCTGGGAGAACAGACCAACCCCCACCTGGCTCCAACCTCCCTTCAGGCAGTTGTAGAGAGCAAGAAGGTCTCCATTGAGCCTTCTCTTTTCAAGGCTAAGCAACCCCAGCTCCCTCAGCCTCTAATCACAGGACTGTGCTCCAAACCCCCTCCCCAGCTTTGTTGCCCTTCTCTGGACATGTTCCAGCAACTCAACATCTTTCCTAAACTGAGGGGCCCAGAACTGGACACAGGACTCAAGATGTGGCCTAACCAGTGCTGAGTACAGGGGCAGAATGACCTCCCTGCTCCTGCTGGCCACACTGTTCCTGATACAGGCTGGGATGGTTTTAGTGCCAGTAAAAGATTATGGCCAAGTAAGGCATACTCCCACTGCCTCATGGGGAACAGAAGAACAGAGGAGAATCAACACAAACAGCACACGCTTGCTGCCACTGCTACATCAGATCCAGGGACAGAATTTGAGCTGGGCATAACACAGGCCAGAAAGTTTCCTGCTACAGCATTTGTTCTGAACTTCCTCCAGTGCATCACTGAACTTGATAAAGCTGCAGAAAAAGATGAGAGGATGCTTCCATGATGATACTTCTAGCAATGCTGTTATAGAAAGACTTACTTGATACTGGTCTCCAAGGACTGAGATAACCCAGTGACTGCAGTGCGAAGGACTTAAGCCAACTACTTGGCTCTTGGACTCAAAACTTTACTGTCACATTTCCCAGATGTTCATGCTGTGTGTCTGAAGCTTTTGCTATCCCAGCTGCCAGACTTTTATTCTCAAAGAAAAGACGGACAGGAACTAAAGGGATTAGAAATTCTGAAGAGAGGAAACATCAGAGCAGGAATATAAATACAGAAAGTGAATGGTGCCTTTGCTGACCTAAGAAACATCAAAACAACAGTATCACACGTTTCAGCTGTTCATTGTAGCCTAATATATTGATGTTACATTCAATTTTCCAGTTTATTCACACAAAATACCCTAGATTCATTGCATAGAAGCAAATGACTCCCTCATGGGATGCAACAGATGAGAAATAGAGGGTATATATTGATTTAAAAAATGGGGGGGGGGAGGGGAGGGAATGAAGGGGAAAAACATCTTTGGAGTTCACCCAAACTAAACCTTGTAAGGCGTATGAATTACTCAGAGGTCAATGTTTCCAAGTTATAGAGGAAGATTTGGGTATTTGACTACTCAGACCTTTGAACACTGTCCTGGTTTGAGCTGGAACAAAACTAATTCTATTCAGTGATTTTAATTTTCAGCTTAGCCTCTTCCAAGAGGCTGCCTCAATTATTAAGTTAACTGCACAGTTTTGCAGACACTGCCTGCTTCTAAGAGTGATAATGCTCAACATTTATATTTACTATCAAGGACTAGTATGCAGAAAGGTTCTTGCCTATAGCTTCTCAGATGGAGACCAAGGTCACTGCTAAATCTTGTGTGCCACATTCTGGGTGCAGTAAGCAAGAAGCCACATCTGCAGAGGGGAGCAGACAGGACAGGTGACCCTAAACTGACCAACAAAATATTCCATTCCATATGTACCAAATGTTCAGTATAAAGCTAAGTGAGCACAAGGGTTAAGTCCTCAAGAGGACAGTGCCCTTTCTTCTCCCCTTTACAAATGGAGACATCTTAACTGAGTGTCTGTCATTTGTATAGTGCCCAGCCCTAACCTTGACAAACACTCACTGGATCAACACACACTGCTGACATGGATCACAGGCGAACTTAAAGCCTACTAAAAAAGTAAAGTGGCTGTGAGTACAGGATTTTCAACCGTACAGCAAAGAGCTGGCTTATTCAAGTGTTAATTCAGGGATACCTTGAGAACCATTTATAATTTCCCAGTAAATACAAATCAAGATGCAATTTTGGTAGCTAGAAGCTCTTCTAATCATAATTTTCATAAATATTCATATCATCAGTGTTCTTTTATTTTTATGCCCGTTTAAGATTCTGATTTCTCTGCTGGGATCCACAATGTTCTAGGATGAATTCCATTAAAGAATAAAAGATTTCTTCAAACAAGGATAACACACAGGGATGGGATTGCTCAGATGACCTTATTCACAGTATCACAGTATCACAGTCACCAAGGTTGGAAGAGATCTCAAAGATCATCATGTCCAACCTGTCACCACAGACCTCATGCCTACTAGACCATGGCACCAAGTGCCACATCCAGTCCCCTCTTGAGCACCTCCAGGGATGGTGACTCCACCACCTCCCTGGGCAGCACATTCCAATGACGAATGACTCTATCGGTGAAGAACTTTCTCCTCACCTGGAACCTAAACTTCCCCTGGCACAGCTTGAGACTGTGTCCCCTTGTTCTGGTGCTGGTTGCTAGAGAGAAGAGACCAACCCCTTCCTGGCTACAACCACCTTTCAGGTAGCTGTAGAGAGCAATGAGGTCACCCCTGAGCTTTCTCTTCTCCAGGCTAAACAATCCCAGATGCCTCAGCCTCTCCTCATAGACAGTATCACAGTATCACCAAGGTTGGAAGAGGCCTCAAAGATCAGTATATGTCAAGATGAGACAAGGAGATACTTCTAATGTTCACATTTTTAGCATGTCCACAAAGCATAATTTCATAAATAATGCTTGGTGAAAGGCATAGCTTGTTTCCCAGTTTCAGAAACTCATTTGTCATGTTCCACTATGCAGAAAAGTAGTAAATATGAAAAGTTAAACCACTATCAGATGGAATAATGACAGTTCTAAGACAATCATTTATTTGTGAACTTCCAGAGCTCCTTTTTTCCATTGTTACTAAGAAGACATATGTGACTAGAAGTAGATGTAGAGGGATCTTTTCAGTCATGTTATTAAAAAGGAAATAAGGAGTGAATTAAAACAATGAAAAATAAAGGTTCCATTCCTAGTTTCAGACTTTTGAACAATGCTGCAAAAAAAGGGACATCACCATCACCACAGCCACCATAAGCAGCTGCAGAATGATGGAGTAAAACTTCCTTCCAGAACAAGATATCCTGAGAACTTCTGGCAATAAATTGGAGGAAAAGGCAATTCATAATGCGGAACAAGAGAACGGAAGGTCTGAGAAAACAGGGCAATATTTCACAGTCACTACATGACTCTCATCTTGTGCTGCAAAGGCAAACAGGAGGGAAAAATCACTGGCTGAGTTCTGCAGAGAATAGGATAGGATAGGATAGGATAGGATAGGATAGGATAGGATAGGATAGGATAGGATAGGATAGGATAGGATAGGATAGGATAGGATAGGATAGGATAGGATAGGATAGGATAGGATAGGATAGAATAGACCAGACCAGGTTGGAAGAGACCTTCGAGATCATCGCATCCAACCCATCATCCAACACCATCTAATCAACTAACCATGACACCAATCACGTCATCAAGTCTCCTCCTAAACACCTCCAGTGATGGCGAGTCCACCACCTCCCCGGGCAGCCCAAAGGGCAATCACTCCCTCTATGAAGAATTTCTTCCTAACATCCAGTCTGAACCTCCCCTGGCACAGCTTGAGACTGTGTCCTCTTCTTCTAGTGCTGGTTGCCTGGGAGAAGAGACTAGCCCCAACTTGAAGACATAGAGGCAGCTGTCCACCTGCCTGTCAACAGGGCCACACTGCTTTGACAGAGGCAGGCAGTGTAACAATATGTGCAATCAGAACAAGAGCACAGTGCCAGTCTGCCTTCCCAGATTATTTAGGTTCAGCAGCAGCTGATCACTGCTGGAGACTACACTTCAAGAGAGGAGAGGGCCAAGTGGAGAGGAGTCAGAACAACAAGTATAAAAGTAAGAGAAAACATGACACCTGAGAGAAGGACAAAGAAAATGGGGGTGCTCCCACCCAAAACAAAACAAACAAACAAAAAAAAACTAAATCAGCTAAGAGAGGACAAAAATCTTCAGCTATAGAAAAGAACCTGAAAAAAAGGAAGAGGCTCTGCTGGATAGGCTTGAATGACAACTAAAAAACAATTTGCAAAAAGCAGGAAAATGATGAAGCAGTGTATAACACTACTGAGGAGCTCCTGCCTTTGGATGTCTATAAAGAACAAGTCAGACAATCTTGACAAGAGGTGAGAAATAGAGAAGGATGATCTCTTTGAGTCTGTCACGTTGTTTAGATCCCCTCGATTTTATGACTTCATAATACCTCATAGGTGTATCTGATAAAACACTGGCAGGGATGATGAGGTAAGGTTAGCATATGTCTTCCCCTCCCCCCCCCCCCCCCCATGCTACTCACTAAACTGGGTAGTGCAACAAAAACAAAATGGTTTTCTCTACATAGCCTTCTTCGATTATTGGTTTGGAGCTGTCAGCATTGAGCTGACAGAATAAAACTGCACCTGTCAGGGCTCATTTGTTAGGGATATTTTCCAGTGTTATGGTTCTGGAACATATCGTGTACCATAAGAATGATTAATTTTATCTTATCAAAGTCAATCTGTAACTCACCTTTATCTCTTCAAATATAAATAGTTGTTTCTGGAAACTCTGAAAAAGGAGAAGAGGAGAGGTTTGGGGAGGAGAGGTTTGGTTCAGAGAGGAGACTGGAGGAGGAGGAGGAGGAGGAGGAGGAGGAGGAGGAGGAGGAGGAGGAGGAGGAGGAGGAGGAGGAGGAGGAGGAGGAGAGAAGAGAAGAGAAGAGAAAAGAGAAGAGAAGAGAAGAGAAGAGAAGAGAAGAGAAGAGAAGAGAAGAGAAGAGAAGAGAAGAGAAGAGAAGAGAAGAGAAGAGAAGAGAAGAGAAGAGAAGAGAAGAGAAGAGAAGAGAAGAGAAGAGAAGAAGAGAAGAGAAGAGAAGAGAAGAGAAGAGAAGAGAAGAGAAGAGAAGAGAAGAGAAGAGAAGAGAAGAGAAGAGAAGAGAAGAGAAGAGAAGAGAAGAGAAGAGAAGAGAGAAAGAAAAGAAAAGAAGAGAGAAAGAAAAAAGAAAAGAAAAGAAAAGAAAAGAAAAGAAAAGAAAAGAAAAGAAAAGAAAAGAAAAGAAAAGAAAAGAAAAGAAAAGAAAAGAAAAGAAAAGAAAAGAAAAGAAAAGAAAAGAAAAGAAAAGAAAAGAAAAGAAAAGAAAAGAAAAGAAAAGAAAAAAGAAAAGAACCCCAACACACACCTCCCAGAAAAAAAAAATAAACAACAACATTGAACATATGGATAAAATCCATATGTATACCAGCTAGCACTAAACACTTTCACTGTTGGGGCAAGAAGAGAGGAACAAAATATCCACTACAGTGTGCTCCAGCCAGCTCAGAATGACCTCATCAGGACCCCAGGGCATACCATGAAACACTCCTGAGTTTCACTGAACATATATGGCCAGCCTGATGTAATACATCAGCTGGCTGGCAGCTTTGTCATTTAAAGTGATGTTTCCGAACTCCCAATATTCTTATCATCTGCAGTGAGTCAGTGTCAAAAATGTGAATGCATTTTTCTTATACTAATCTCACCTGAAACACACATGGATTTGCCTATTTCCAGGGATGGTGTTTCACATTTTCTTTAAGATTTTTCATCTGATTTTGTCCACAAGTTTTCACAAATATTTACTGGATATTAAAATGAAGAGGAGAAATATATTGTATTGTTATTAGCAAGAGAGTTGTAGCAGGCATGATTTACTTTAGACAAAACAAAAATGCTTGCAAATAGATTCCAATGGAGGATATATCACGTGCAGCAGGATGAAAAGGGTAAAAAGCTATTTGCAAATCTGTTTTCATTTTCTTTAATAAAGGCCAAAAGGCTTCAGGAAAGCTCTCTCAGTGAAGTTTCTGACTCTGTTACCCTTTTCCTTCTTTCATATGGTCCAAATTCTATAGTCTTTAAAGAAGAAAACCTGCTAATTTATAATTAGGATGAAAACCATTAAGAACATGTTTGCAAATAGAATAGAATAGAGTAGAGTAGAATAGAATAGAATAGAATAGAATAGAATAGAATAGAATAGAATAGAATAGACCACACCAGACCGAAAGAGATCTTTTAAATCATTGCATCCAACCTATCATCCAACACCATCTAATCAACTAAACCATGCAACCAAGCACCCCATCAAGTCTCCTAAACACCTCCAATGATAGTGACTCCACCACCTCCCTGGGCAGCACATTCCAATGGCCAATCACTCTCTCTGTGTAGAATTTCTTCCTAACCTCCAGCCTAAACCTCCCCTGGCACAGCTTGAAACTGTGTCCTCTTGTTCTGGTGCTGGTTGCCTGGGAGAAGAGACTAGCTTCCGCCTGTCTACAACCTCCCTTCAGGTATTTGTAAGAGAGCAATCAGGTCTCCCCTGAGCCTCCTCTTCTCCAGGCTAAGTAACCCCAGCTCCCTCAGCCTCTCCTCATAGGGCTTGTGCCCCAAACCCCTCACCAACTTTATTGCTGTCCTCTGGACACATTCCAGCAAGTCAACATCTTTCCTGAAGTGAGGGGGCCAGAACTGGACACAGGACTCAAGGTGTGGCCAAACCAGTGCAGTGTACAGGGGCAAATAGGGATCTTCTGATATTATCTGAGGACTCATAAGCAGGTTATGACGAGGCTACATAAACCAGACTTCTAGCATGGCATCATTGAGACAAACAGATCATATATTAATTCTCAGAACACTCAGAGATGAAGTTTTGTGAAAAGAAAAATATGCTTTAAAATACGATTAAAAGTTTTTATCTCTATAGCATGTTTCCTGAGAGACTACGGACTGTTGGGGCTTTTTTTCCCCTCCCATCACCATAAGGATTACCTAATATGAAATAGCTTTTTTTTTTTGTAAAGCACATAATTAAATCAGAAATCATTTTATGTAGTTACATTCCCTGTTTTTGATTAAGGTGCAGCGATGCAATAAAGATAAATTACTGATATCTGGGGCTGAATTAGCAAGAATGGAAGTGAGGCAGCTTCCCTTCTACAGAGGTAATATTGATTGTTGGCATTTAATGGCAGAATTATAGGTTAATGTTCTTTTTATGTGAAACTTTATTGAATGACTTGAACCATATGCACTGTGTCATAATGGGAAACATCAATAAACTCTTAGGGAAATTTCATTTCATTTATGGGTTGAAGGTTGTTATTCAGCTTAGGTACAGCTGCACAGCACTTGGCAATTTTGTCTGGATTTGTCAATCTTATGTCAGGGAAAAGCCACCATTTTTTTAATTAATATTTTATAGACTGTTTGAACTTTAAATATTGCATGTCAGAATGAATTTAGCAAGCTCAGTTCAGAGGACTAAGGTGGTTAGTTCAGGGTAGGAGCTGAGGTTAACACTTAGGAAGCCTCAGAAGTCAGTACAGGGTTGGTGACAGTTGATGAAGGATTCTCAGGAGGACCCAAATCTTCCTCTCCTAGTGCAGACCCCAGTAGTATTTCAGTTCATTCTTCCTCCATCCTCTAGCAGGAGCCTAAACCTAAGGGCTCAAGTAGATATGACAAACAGATACACCAGAACAGGAGTTGCATTGAGAAACTTGGACTGGCAGGTTCCTTGATAGCCTCAGATGCCATTAGAGTGTTTTCATCTGTGAGCAGAAGAATTCTGCCTGTCAGGAAACAGTTGTGCAGCTCTGATCTCACTGTGTCTGTGAACATTAGTCCCACCAAAGCAGCAACTTGCCTAGACCACCTATTATATCCCAGGCAGACAGTGTAAGTCCCTCTTTTTTTTCCCTCCATAAGACCAATTTCTTCATCTTAGTCTCAAGTCACATGCTTTCTACATGCTCTTGTCACCCAGGTCCTGACTGCCCTGACAACTTCATCTTCTTCCAGGTATCTGTCTCAATACATTTCTCTTTCTATTGACCCCAGCCTCTGTAAAACCTACTGAAGGCATTAAGTTATAAATTAATTAATGCAATAATTTCATATAAGTACTGTTTCTGTTATATATCCTCTCCTTGTTGTGCTGGAGAAGCATGGGGCAGTCAACAGCAAGCGAACATGACTACCACCAACATAGTATCAAGAAAACCAAAGAGTGGAGCCTTTCTGTATTTCAGGCTGCTGCTATATAATTAGAGAGAGGAAAGGAAAACATTCAATGGCTCATTACCTTCTTCTGCATCAAGAGAAAGCACTCCTGTGCATTCCTAGAGGGCATCACAAATGGCCTCTTCTGTGATCTTGTTATGATCTACCTGTGTCTATATAGCAATAGATAGCATAGTCATCTGTCAGTGTGCACTCACTTCTGCTGTGATCTTTCTGTATATTGCTTGATACTTTGAAAGTGGTTTTTTTTCCATTTAAGTACATACTTCAATGACCTTCAACAAGGTTGTATCAGTTAGTGTTCATTTGGTCCACCTTTACTGATTCTTGCAATTATGAGTTGGCCTGCTCTGCAAATCCGAATTAAATGAAATTATGGAGGTGCCTTCACAGCTTATTTTCACTTTTATCACCATTTGCTGATAGGGCATGGTTGAGTAGACTGTTCTTTGAGAAGTCTGTTCTGTGGATTGATCTGTCCCAAATTGAGCTCATCTGGGCTGGCTCAAGTAGTTGGGCAAGAGTAAATATACTGATTAGTGAGAAGTGAGCCTCTCATAATCCTTTTTATAGGTCTCTGATTGAGCCATTTGGTCAGATTGTTTTCCTGGAAAAGGCAGGATGATAACAGCACAAATTGGGTTGCTTTTGGTAAAGATCTTGAATTTACCAGAATTGAAGGCAGTTCTGGTGTCAAATAGAGCATATTCAGTAATAGTGATGTGTTGACATACAGCAGAAGTTATTGAAATGAATGTTGGGTTGGAACTAGATGACCTTTGTGGTCACTTCCAACCCTGACTGATTCTATGTTTCTGTGTTTCTATGTTCATGGTGACAAAAAAAGTTAAAGTTATTTGGTGCAGAAACCTATAACACTCCTCAGGGAATTCAAAAGAAGCAGCCAGTGAATTTGATTCTCAAACATATCACAAGGAAACTCTGGGCTTTTGGTGGCTGACATGTCCAACTATAACTGAGCATAGAGCATCACATCAAACATCTGGTCAGCATTTGTAGGTACATTTGGTACAGACAATGTATCTAAAACTAAAATACTCTGTTGATTGCTTGTAAGAACAGCAACAGAAAAGGTTTTGTTCATAAGCAGACAGATCAGATTGCTGGGTTAAAAATCATTTCAATTCTATTCAGTTACTCTGTTGGCCACCCTCTTTCTCCCCACTCAGTCAAGGACTGATGCCAAGCTCTGGATAGATCATTGGCAACCATTTTCATGACATGGTTGGCTTGAAAAGGCATGGGAGGAATTCCAGCATTGAGAATTGAGCTGCAGGTGGAAGAGCACAATCTGGTGTATGCAATAGCAGTCATCTCCACACACTGGCACTTACAATCTCTTTTTCTGGCTCTCAAAAAGTTGTGTAATCTTAAGCACTTAGTGTAACACTCAATTACTGCATACAAGCAGCTCTGTCGCTGCGTGCACAGCAATATGACTGAAGCTGTTGGCCTGTCTTTGAAGCAATTCCTTAGCAGCAGCAAGTCCTTTTCCAGTTTATATTCTGTTCAGTTGGTGTCAGCATTCCTCAACAGAAAGAATAAGGTGCTTCAGTTCCATCTGTTAATGAATGGCTGAGAATGGCTCCAAAACCACTGAAAAATAAATAAATGCATAGCTGGCAATCAGGAATAGTCTCTGTTCATTTTGATGGATGATTGTGGAGTTGGACAGCAGTTGCTTGACATTTTTTAATGTCTATATGCTGGCAAATTCCTCCCTGAGGATCTCCCTTGCTATCAGGCATAAGGCATTGTAATGATTGATGACTTTTAAGAAAAAAAGCTGTTGATAGAAGTGAGCAATAGAGGCTCAGTTCCCTCAAGCTGCTTCCACTGTCACCGACACAAGCCAGTATATGTTTGGCCTTGTTTGGTTCATGCCCAGTTTGTTGTCCACTAGGATCCACAGATCTCTTTTCTGCAACAATGCATTCAAGCTACTTGGCCTCCAACCTGTACAGTTGCCTGGAGTTTTCCATCCAGACGAAGGGCCTGGGTTTGCCTTGGTTGTATTTAGCTTCAGATGCATCATTGCCATTCTGTTGCCACAGCACAGGACGACAACATTGATTCATCTCAGAACATCAGATTTATCAAATGTATTTTTTTGAGTCATTTAGCAAGTTTAGGCTCAGCTGCATCTCCAGTCCACACAGCTGCAGGATGCTATTATGCTTATCATTCCGAAAAGCGCTCGCTGAAGCTCTTGCTACAGTACAAATCCCAATTTGGAGATACTTGACTTGGGAAGCTCTTTAAAAAATGGTAATCAC
Organism: Melanerpes formicivorus; assembly: GCF_026170545.1. Taxonomy (NCBI): domain Eukaryota; kingdom Metazoa; phylum Chordata; class Aves; order Piciformes; family Picidae; genus Melanerpes; species Melanerpes formicivorus. The sequence goes on along the minus strand of NW_027142360.1, from coordinate 7,192,398 downwards.
CTGGCATCACTGCTATCAGTTGTAACCCACTAGTACACTAGGCAAGGTGCAGCAGCACTGGAAAGATTCTTCCTTCAGCAAATAGTGGATACAGGAATGGTTCAAAACACTTAAAATGCTTAGCAACAAAACACAGTTCAGTAATGAGAGCAATGATGCTTCCTAATTTTAATTTATGCAATTGAAATCTCTGTACACACAAAAAATGGTGTAGGCAATAAAGGAGCCTTTAGTAACATCACCATTTTTGTCTTAAACACAGCAGGCCCACAGTGACAGTAAAATAGCAAATATCTTGGCTGTACAGCCAAATATCTTGGCAAATATCTTGCCTCCCTTGTTTGCACCAAGGTAACATAACTGTCCCCATGACTAAAATTCTCCCAATACTGGCTAACTTAAGCCACACTCCTCAACATGTCTGCACCATTGCCATATCAACTTCTAGATGAACTATCATTCAGAATACAGAATTAACCAGGTTGGAAAAGACCTTCGAGATCATCAAGTCCAACCTATCACCTAACACCATCTAATCAGCTAAACCATGGCACTAAGTGCTTCCATCCAGTCTTTTTTAAAACACTTCCGGTGATGGTGACTCCACCACCTCCCTGGGCAGCCCATTCCAATGGCAAATCTCTCTTTCTGGGAAGAACTTCTTCCTAATATCCAGCCTAAACTTCCTCTGATGCAGCTTGAGACTGTGTCCTCTTGTTCTGGTGGTGGTTACCTGGGAGAAGAGACCAACCCCCACCTGGCTACAATCACCCTTCAGGTAGTTGCAGACAGCAGTAAGGTCTCCCTTGAGCCTCCTCTTCTCCCCTGAGCTCCCTCAGCCTCTCCTCACAGGGCTTGTGCTCCCCTCCCCAGCTTTGTTGCCCTTCTCTGCACACATTCGAGCAACTCAACATCTTCCTTACCTGAGGGGCCCCCATAAAGGCCTTTTCCCAGAAACCTGACCAGCTGTACTGAAGGTGATGATTTCTTTTTTCTAGAGCTCATCCACTCATTTCCCATGACCTAGAAACTGTATTGAGTGCATGCAGCCAGCAGCAAATGAGCCTAACTGTATTATCATCACCAATGTGACCAAAGCATATAGACAGAGCCCTTCACAACTGCTTCTGCCATGCAAAGAGGGAGTGGGAGGACCTCTATCTGGACTATTCTCTCTGCAGAGTAAAGTACAACATTCTAGGGGCACAAGGCTGCCTCCCTAGCAAGTCTACCTGGCACAGAGGCCAGGGTGCTCTCTGGTGCATATACCAAAAGCACCCCAAGCCTTTGACTCCTCTTTACTGAGTCTGCAAATTAGCTATGTTTCTCAAAGGAGCAGCAGTACTTCTGCTTCACACCTACTTCTCTGGAGTGAAAGCCAATAAAATATAACTAATTGTTATGCAAAGAAGGGGGAAAAAAGTATTCCAGATGAGCAAAATGCTATGTCAGATCAGACCTTAATGACTTTGGGCCTGTAGCAACTTGCCAACAAAGCACAGAAACCCAGCTGACATAGCAGTTAGTGACACATTCAGGGCTACAAAACCCTAAATACCTATACCACTTGATGTAAGAAGATCTAAACCCAGAAATCTGATTTATCATGAAGGTTTGTCAAAATGGAAGACTCCAGTGAGGAAATTACTTGCCAGATAGCTTGCGATCATTTCTAAGTTTGCTGAGACAGAAATCCTCTCTGGGGCCCCATTCTCAGTCAGTTCCTAAATGCTAGGCAATAGAAATACCTAAAAGGTTTTGTTCAGTGTTTTAGAATTTCAGCCTTCCTCCAGTCTTCAGAGAAGTCTCCTGATCTCCATGACTTCTCACAGATTATGGAGAGCAGCTTTGCAACAACATGAGCCAGCTCTCTTAGCACCCTTGGGTGGATGGCATCCAGGGCCATCAATTTGCATGGACCAGGCTCCTGTAATAAGTGACAGACCAACTCTTCCTTCACTGGAGGTGGATCTGCATCAACCTGCATTTTCGTTCTCATGACCTGCAACCCAGCAGCATTAGTAAAGACAGAGGTGAAGAAGGTATTGAGGACCTTTGCATTTTCAGCATTGTTGGTAACTAGTTCACCTCTCCTGTTTAATAGTGGGCCTTTCTATTTGTGCTTGTTGTTAATTTATCTGAAGAACCCTTTTTGACACCTTTGACCAATTCCAGTTCAAGCCAGGCTTTTGCTTTCCTAACTGCATCTCTGCATACCCTAGTAATGCCTTTGTAATCTTCAACAGATAGTGTTCCACTTTTCCATCTCTGGTACATTTGCCTTTTGATTCTGAGCAGACCCAGAAGCTTCCAGTTAAGCCAAGGGGGTCTCTTGTTCCACCTACTTCCCTTGCCTCAAGAGGGGATGGGTTGTGTCTAGGAGAGCATTCTTGGAAAACTCCCAGCACTCTCTAGCTCCTTTATCCACCATGGAAGCTTCCCACAGGATCCCTTCCAACTGAGCCCTGAGCACACTGAAGTTTGCTCTTCTGAAATTTTTGTTTTGGAATTAACCTTTCACGTGCTCAGCACGATCCCAAATTCCACAATACTGTGATCTCTGCAGCCCAGGCTGTCACTAACCAAGGTATTACAAAGCAGGTTTTCTCAATTAGTGAGCAGCCAGTCCAGCAGCATTTCATTCCTGGTTGGCACATCTAACTTTTGTGTGAGGAAGGAGTCCTCTATACATACCAGAAACTTGATGGATGACAGGTCAATTGCTTTGTTCTTCCAGCAAATGTCTGGGTAGCGAAAGTCTCTTATAAGAATCAGTCTCTATTGTCCTGAAGCTCAAGACTTGGCTCAAGAAATGCATTATTAGTCATATCATCTTGGTTTGGGGGGGCAGTAACAGATGCCTACTGTAAGGCCTCCTTTGGAGACAACCTCTTTGATTTTGACCCAGAGGTATTAGATTTAGGACCACAACTAAGAAAAACAAATGAGACATGAGAGATATTGTGGTGATTTTCTGCTGATAGGCACCCTCTTCTGACACAAAACTGCAATGGCAGACCAAACTATAGCTACCAAGAATTCCTGACTACTAGAATACCACCAGATTTACAGCAGCTAAAATTTTATTTCACCTGTTTGCCATGGACTATGATCTCAGCTCTTTTGCTGCAATCTCTTATCTCTATCTGCATTGGTGATAATTGTATTCCCTCCCATAAAAAATGGACCTTGTCTTCCTAGGATCATGAAACAAAGGCCAGAGAATAGGTAGCAGTCAGAGGACAAAGCAAAACCCCCATATTCATTGCTCCAGACTGGATCATATATTTTTGGTTTCATTGTGAATTATACTGCTCAAACACCTCATCAAAATATAAGAAATAGAAGCAAGAAAGGAGTTACAATAGGCCAAAATCCAAATTTCAAGTACAAATTCCTCCCGGTTATTCAGATTCCAGTCCTCAAATCATAAACCAGATTCATGGTTTTGGCCCTGGCCCCTTTGCAAACAATGGAGAGGTTCCTCTTCCAGTGAGGTCCAGCTATTGCCAAAAAGTTTAAGGAACAGTCTGACAGTTTCCAGAGACTGAGATGAGTGGTGCAGCTTTCACAGAGGAGTAGCTGACCCACATTTCTAAAGATGAAGACTGCCGAGAAGATGAGCGTAATGGATGGCACTCCCATTCTGATGAGAAATCTCACCCAGAAGTACACCAAGTTCTTGAACACATGCAAATCAGAACCTGATCCTGGCCCTGACCTGACCAACAATCCTGGATTTTGACCTATGTCTAATCCAGATCTCAGCACTGCTCCCTGAGCTTATCCAAAACATTCAACATTTCTGCTTAAGACTGTGAGAACATAAGCTGTGCTGTCTCTTTCTCTTGTATGCAAGGTAACAAATAAGGAAGATGAGAAGGAGAGTGAGAAAGTTGTCCTGGCTTAATTGCTTAGTCTGCTTCAATTAATCCACAATTGCAATTGTCAATTCTTCACTGTGGAAGGATCCTTCTCAGCTGCTTCTCCAGAACTATGATTTAAACAACACAGCATTAAGAATTTCCTTGTGCAGCAAAATACAACCAATTATAATCAACACTGTCAATTCTAATTTGACATTAGACATAATTTGCTAGATGAAAAATTAGTCCTATAATATTTGACAGGAAGAAAAGGTACCTTCAGTAACTTATGCTCAGTTCTATGTGTAGTCACAAAGTTCCTGCTCATGCAGTGATTGAATACCTGACTTAAAGTTCAAAGCTCCATCATCCAGATCACAGAGGCTTAGGAATGTTTTGGGTAGCCCAAGTGACTGTGGAATTAAGTTCTTGCAAGTGAAAGCTTTCTTCTGCCATATTCTACTACTGCAGAGTATGAGAGGATTCAGAAGAGGGAGCTGGATCCTAGGGGCACAAAACAGACTTTTCACTCTGGACTCCTCAGCACCTGATAGTGCAGAGAAAGATGCAACTCAAGTATGTTCTTGAAATTTTGACAGTTTGTCAGCTTGACAACAGGAACTGTGTTTTCTTTTCATCTTGAAAATTCTTCTTCAGTTTTAAGGCTGTCTTCCTCTTTGCTTTACTTCTGACAGAGTGGTTTAATCTCATCTCTCTCCGCCTGAGGATGTGGTCACTCCAAAGTATCTTGTTATAGCAACTTAGTGAATGACAGCTTCTCAGTCTTGTTTGGCAAATGATGAAATTGGTTTTGTGCACCAAAGAATCTCTTCTGTATACAGGTCTTCTTGTTGTAATCGTAGCTACTGTTGCTGTATCAACAGTGAGTCTGAGATCTCATTTTAGTGGAAAAATGTAGCATGAAATTGAAACTGTCAAAGCAGCTTGCTAGGCTCTGAAAAACTAGATAACCCTAATCAAAGTTAAAGGATATTTTGTAGTTTGAGGGTTATCATGGGCAAAACCAGAACAAGACAAACAATGACATTAGATCAGGCAACAGAGACTGAGAGAGAAAGGAAATAAGTGGCAGTACAGAAATGTGATATCCCAAAGTTGGCTACTGTGACTGTTCCAAGTGTGACACAGAAAATTACTCTCATGTGAGAAGTTTGGTGACAGTGCAAAGACAGAGAAAGCTTTCTGAAGTTCGTAAAATACATTGTGGTTCTTGGCACCTTCCACTTCTCCATATTATTGATAATAATATTTCTTCACCCTTTGATTCTGTGGCTTGAAAACCATGATCAGAAACCTGCAGAATGAATTCCTGGTCCCAGTGAGGTTAATTAAGGTTTAGCCATTAAGAGAGCCAGAGTTCACATTTATAATCTTCTCATTTTCTGTTATTGTGCATTCTTTGTCAAAGTTTCCTTTCTGCCATTTAGAAAGTCAGGATAACAAAGTAAACACACAGTGGATATAAAAACTATCAAGGAGTGAGCTTCTCTTTCTAAAAGCAATCCAGACCACTACATTTTTCATTAATTAGTATTTCTCAGAAATTTACAGCTTCCCAGCTGTTTCCAACACTTCAATCTGAAACAGCCCAATAACTACAAAAACAAGCTTCTAGCTTTTATGCAAGCCAACGTGACCAGTAATAAACTGGGCAAAAAAAATGAGTAAGGAAATCAAAGACAAGTTGCATCAGGAACCACTTCAGAAACCACAGAAGAGAAAAAAATAAGATAGGAATCACTTCTTGATGAAGGCTTAGGTTTTACTGGCAGTCCTGATCTGTCTAAGGTTAACATACTGTTAGATAGTTCCATACCCATACATGCTTCAGTGTTACTGCTGCAGATAAAAGATAATATATGTTCCAAAAAATGAAAACTCCCCATTAATTTGATGTATTGTTTTACATCAGGGTTGAAGGGGGTAAAAAAAAACTCATCACAAATTATCTCCATTTTCTCATCCAACTGTGAGGCCCATTTCCCTGATTTTGCTCTCGTTATTAAATACATAGCAACATGCATATTTAAAATACCAAATTAACAGGACACTTCACTGCACACACTTGCATCCCTGGGGAGAAAAAGAGAGAACAAACAACATGTGACAAATGTTAATCACATAGCTTAATGCACGATTGGAAGTGGGTCAGCGATAGCAATGAGGAGCACCTCACTGGATCCATAACAGGGTGGAATAGAATTAGAATAAATTATGAAGACCTAGAAGAGGATAGAAATAGAAATCATGCATTTGAGGGTTTCCTGTTATACAATAAAATTAGTTTTGAATGTGGGTATTTGGTGGAAGGTTGTCTCTTATCTAACCAGCTAACATCGGAGTCAGTATTCAGCTTTAGAGAGGGTAATTTAGTAGACATATTATACATGGAGATAAGGTTAACATCAATCAGATAGTGAAGTGAATAAGAGCTGAACTCAACTTCTTAATTTCATTTTTCAGCCAAATGTGCTTCATATGGTCAGTTTCATGGAAACACAGACCCAAGCCAGGCAGTGTGTTTTCCCAAGATAAAGAATAGCTTAACAAAGATACATCTGATTTACTTTTTTGTTTGGAACAACTTACATTTAATTTGCTTCTCACCTTTGTTCAGTATCTCCACCAACTGTAGAATTCTGAAATGAATACAAAGTTGCATGAATACAGAACTCATCCTAATGATTTTACCTCTTTTTAATTATGAAAAAGCAGTGATCTGGTTGGTAAATCATCGAATCATGATTCCAGAAACAGGAATGTGTCCTTAATCACTACACAAAGCATTGAAAGCAACACTAAAACCCTTTGCTGGTGTATTAACATGAATGAATCCCAGTGAGGATTAGAACTATGTTTTTAAGTCAAGTGATTTTGGTCAGAGTAGAAGCACATTTTATGCTTACCAATCTCATCTCCATCATTACAGCTACATCCTTGGAGATAACTCTGACTTTTGCTCATTCAAAACAGCAGAATTCATTTAGTAATCTCGATTCAGGAATACATATTCTGTCCTTTTTTTTTCCATGAAGATAAGTAGTCTCCCTATAAAAGAGTGGAAAATACATTTTATTTCTTTTTTACCTATTTGCATTGCCTCTTAAATACAAGTTAACTGAGCAAGGACTGCTTCTATGTGTTAAACTAACACCTAGAATAACAGGCCTGAAACTTTTATTGGGGCATCACATGAGGGTAAGAAGCAACAATAATACATCGTATAAAGGAGTCCCACCTTTTGTTATCTATCCTGAAAGGAAAGGATTGTGCAATTTGGAATGATGTTTTATACTATATTTCTATAGAAACAGAAAAAAACTATATAATTCTAAAAATATATATCATTCTAAATCAATTTTGCTCTAGCTGTAATTTCTCATGATGTCTACAGCACTAGCATTACAAGCTAAATAAATTCATGGGCAATTTTACCCCCAACATTACAGCTGTTCCAAAATTCTATAAAGAGATCTAACTGCAAGGTGACTGTACTCAGCACTGGCTATGCCACACCTTGAGTACTGTGCCCAGTTCTGGGCCCCTCAATTTAAGAAGACCACTGAGGCCCTTGAACGTGTCCAGAGAAGGGCAACGAGGCTGGGGAGAGGCCTCAAGCACACGCCCTACAAGGAGAGGCTGAGGGAACTGGGGTTGCTTAGCCTGGAGAAGAGGAGGCTCAGGGGAGACCTTATTGATCTCTACAACTACCTGAAGGGTGGTTGTAGCCAGGAGGGGGTTGGTCTCTTCTCCCAGACAACCAGCACCAGAACAAGGGGACACAGTCTCAGGCTGCACCAGGGGAAGTTTAGGCTGGAGATGAAGAGAAAGTTCTTCATGGAGAGAGTTGCTAGTCATTGGAATGTGATGCCCAGGGAGGTGGTGGAGTCACCATCCCTGGAGGTGTTCAAGAGGGGATTGGACATGGCACTTGGTGCCATGGTTTAGTCATGAGGTCTGTGGTGACAGGTTGGACTTGATGATCTTTGGTCTCTTCCACCCTTGGTGATTCTGTGATTCTGTGCAAAGCAGCAATCTAAACATCTCTAATAACCAAATATAAAGACAAGTACATAGCCTAGCAAATTAGAACTGTGTTTTAGAAATTCTTTTATTAGCATAATTGATCAGCTGGAGACTGGATCAACAACTGATTCTTCCATCACATGGCCTCCCTATGGTATGCAAACCTCTGTGACAAAATGAAATGTACTGGAATTCAAAAGGGACTGTAATACACAGTGGCATGACAGAGACTATCTTGAGATTTAACTCTCCTATGTTAAAAGTTATTTTCCAGTGTGTTTAAAATGGGCTACTTTTACATTTTTTTCAGTCCAGGACTGAGATGAGGAAGGTGTTAGAGCACAGCAATATCTCAGGCTGTTTAATTGCAGTGTTCTGTGGGGTTCGTAAAGGGGAGAATTCATCCTCTAGCCTACAAGCTTGAACCCAAAACCTCAAATGCTAACTTGCCAGGTTCTGGAGGGAAGGTATGAGATGTATAACAATTTTTTTATCCAAGTATAGCACTGACACTGGGGACTTCAAAGAGAAGGATTTTTGATGTTTCTCATGCCAAATCCCTCATCTGCCAGGATCAGAGTGGCTGCATGCTGTCAAATGCCAATCTTAGCAGTGGTGGGTTCTTAAATTACTATAGTTCAACACTTAAAATATTACTTGTCTCTCTTGAGGTTATGTCAGAAGATGTCTAGAATGTTTGAGCTGGCACTCACTTATTCTGTTTATTTTCACACACCTACACAAGTACTACTGGGAAGAACAAATCTCACTGAGTAAAAATCCCAGAAAAGATTGTCACTGGCTTCAATACTTCGAGTTAGGTTATGAGAGAGGCTGACTCCTGCCTGTCTTGCAACAAAGCACAATTTCTTGCTTTATCAGGGTAAACCCATAAATTGCTCTCTTTGAAAAGGCACCATAACAAAAGACCCCTGTGGGAGACTAATTGTGATTGAAAACACTAGCTGGGCAATTTGCAGGAAGGAAATGTCATGGTGAAAGAAATTGCAAGAGATTATAATAGCCCTGATTCTCATGCAAATCCAATGAAAAAAAGAGTCATCGAAGAAGAAATCATTTCCATTGCTTTTTTATTCAATGCTAAACAGGCAATTTAGGATAAAATGGAGTAGTTCCAGAAGATAATGAATATTTTTTACTGATTCAAATATTTCAACCCATAAAGATAGTACCCTCTGGGTTTTTTGCTCTGACATTCTTATGAGTGATGTTGATAGAGCTTTTCCGTGGTTTTCCAAGTCTCAAGCAGTTCAAGGAAAACAATATTAGAGGATGGAGAGAGAAAGATGAATATGAGACTTAAATAAGAAAACAAGCTAGAAAACAATCTCAAAACAATATGGCTGAGGTAACAGCAGGTGATTTATTCATAGGTCTCACCTATTTGCTTGCAATAAGACACCCTGGTGAGAGGAAATTCCTAAAGTAAGGGGCAAACTGTGATGGGAGTCACAAACTTGATTGGAAAAACACGTAGTGGTTTTGCTTGAGCACATGCAAATCTCTTCTATTCTCCAAACAGTAAAATTTGTGGAAACTGTGAAAATATGTTTTTAGTCAACTTGCCAATTCATAGGAACCCATGACAAAGCAGAGCTTGTCATTTCACACATTAACAGGCAATATTTCTACCACAGCTTAAGCGTTTCCCTTTTGCCTCAAAATATCATGTAAATTTACCTAGCATCTAATCATGAATCCCCTCTGAGCTAACTCTGAGCAATTCTCCTGCCATTCTCCTATCACATGATACTCTTTGTTGTTATACATGAAATTGTGTTCCAATTCCCTCTCAAAAATAAAAAGAAAGAAAAAAAGAAAAGACAAAACAAGATTGAGAGGATTTTCTGCAGCTCAAGAAGACAAAATCACTGCAGCTTTAAACAAACTACTCCCACTACTGAATACATGAACACTTGGTAGAAGAGACTCATCAGGAGTACATGCACATTAAGAGTCATTCAGAGCCTCCAGAAGGAGGAACTATTGAATAAAAATAGTATGCTTTATAGATATGCTTTCAAGTTAAAAACAAACAAAGTAAGTTATCTAAATATGTGGCTGCTGTACCATGACAACAAGGAATGAAATACAAACTTTCATAGACAGCCTGCACATGAAGGCACTGGTATAGCTCTAGAGAAGCAGCTGAGTTAGTCATAAGGCCTTCTATATAGCCACTAGGGTTTTCATCTTCCCTCTTACTACCTCTGTAGCTTAGCACCTGATAGGCAGCAGGACTTTGATAAAGAAAGACAGGAGCATGGGTCTTCTCCACCATTTTATTTCTTTGACACTAAAGAAACTAAAGAGATCAGCTGTATTCTGAGGTTGTTTCATTTCCACTGACAGAAAATAAAGCTTCCACAGTGTTCATAGTATCATAGTATCATTCAGGGTTGGAAGGGATCACAAGGATCATCTAGTTCCAACCCCCCTGCCATGGGCAGGGACACCTCACACTACATCAGGCTGGCCAGAGCCTCATCCAGCCTGGGCTTAAACACCTCCAGGGATGGGGCCTCAACCACCTCCCTGGACAACCCATTCCAGGGTTTCACCACTCTCATGGTGAAGAACCTCCTCCTCACATCTAGCCTGAATCTCCCCACCTCCAGCTTCATTCCATTCCCCCTAGTCCTATCACTACCTGTTATCCTGAGAAGTCCTTCCCCAGCCTTCCTGTAGGCCCCCTTCAGATACTGGAAGGCCACAATTAGGTCACCTCGGAGCCTTCTCTTCTGCAGACTGAACAGCCCCAACTCCTTCAGTCTGTCCTCATAGGAGAGGTGCTCCAGCCCTCTGATCATCCTTGTGGCCCTTCTCTGGACATGTTCCAGCACCTCCACATCCCTCTTGTAATAGGGGCCCCAGAACTGGACACAGTACTCCAGGTGGGATCTTACCTGGGCTGAGTAGAGGAGGAGGATCACCTCCCTCGGTGTTCTTCATAAATAGAATAGACTAGAATAGATTGAAATAGAATACAATAGGAATAGTATGGAATAGGAATAGGAATAGGAATAGGAATAGGAATAGGAATAGGAATAGGAATAGGAATAGGAATAGGAAAGGAAAATGGTGACATGGTCACATGTGATGAGGAAAAGGCTGAGGTACTTAATAACTTCTTTACCTCAGTCTTCACTGCAAGGGCCTCTAGCCACACTCCTGATGTTATGGAAGTCAAAGCCAGGGACGGGGAGGAAGAACTGCCCATTGTAAGTGCAGATCAGGTTCGTGATCATCTGAAGAACCTGAAAGTGTTCAAGTCCATGGGACCCGACGGGATACACCCACGGGTACTGAGAGAACTGGCAGATGAGGTTGCTAAACCCCTCTCTATTATATTTCAAAAGTCCTGGCAGTCTGGTGAAGTCCCCACAGACTGGAAAAGGGGAAACATTGCCCCCATCTTCAAAAAGGGCAAGAAGGAGGAACCAGGGAACTACAGGCCAGTCAGTCTCACCTCTGTGCCTGGAAAGATCATGGAACAGATCCTCCTGGAGTCACTACTCACTCAAAAGAATAGTGAAGAGGTGATTGGGAACAGTCAGCATGGCTTTGCCAAGGGCAAATCCTGCCTGACCAACCTGGTGGCCTTCTATGAGCAGGTGACAAAATTAATAGACGAGGGGCGAGCAACTGATGTCGTTTACCTGGACCTGAGCAAAGCCTTCGACACTGTCCCACACCACATCCTGGTCTCCAAACTGGTGACACATGGGTTTGATTGGTGGACCACTAGATGGATAAGGAACTGGCTTGATGGCCGCACCCAAAGAGTGGCTGTCAATGGCTCCATGTCCCAGTGGAGGCCAGTGACAAGCGGAGTCCCTCAGGGATCAGTCCTGGGACCTGTCTTATTCAACATCTTTGTGGGGGACATGGACAGTGGCATTGAGTGCACCCTCAGCAAGTTTGCTGATGACACCAAGCTGTGTGGTGCAGCAGACACGCTGGAGGGAAGGGAGGCCATCCAGAGGGACCTTGACAGGCTGGAGAGGTGGGCACAGGCCAACCTCATGAAGTTCAATAAGAGCAAGTGCAGGGTCCTGCATCTGGGTCGAGGCAATCCCAGGCACAAATACAGGCTGGGCAGTGACTGGCTGGAGGATAGCCCTGAGGAGAGAGACTTGGGGGTGCTGGTGGACAAAAAGCTCAACATGAGCTCTCAGTGTGCACTTGCAGCCCGCAAAGCCAATCAGATCCTGGGCTGCATCAGGAGAAGTGTGGCTAGCAGGTCGAGGGAGGTGATCCTCCCCCTCTACTCAGCCCTGGTGAGACCCCACCTGGAGTACTGTGTCCAGTTCTGGAGCCCCTATTACAAGAGGGATGTGGAGGTGCTGGAACGTGTCCAGAGAAGGGCCACGAGGATGATTAGAGGGCTGGAGCACCTCTCCTATGAGGACAGACTGAGGGAGTTGGGGCTGTACAGTCTGCAGAAGAGAAGGCTCCGAGGAGACCTAATTGTCGCCTTCCAGTATCTGAAGGGGGCCTACAGGAAGGCTGGGGAAGGACTTCTCAGGATCTCAGGTAGTGATAGGACTAGGGGGAATGGAATGAAGCTGGAGGTGGGGAGATTCAGGCTAGATGTGAGGAGGAGGTTCTTCACCATGAGAGTGGTGAAACCCTGGAATGGGTTGTCCAGGGAGGTGGTCGAGGCCTCGTCCCTGGGGGTGTTTAAGAGCAGGCTGGATGAGGCTCTGTCCAGCCTGATCTAGTGTGGGGTGTCCCTGCCCATGGCAGGGGGGTTGGAACTAGATGATCCTTGTGGTCCCTTCCAACCCTGAATGAAACTATGAAACTATAATAGGAATAGGATAAACCAGGTTGGAAGAGACCTTCAAGATCATCATGTCCAACCCATCATCCAACACCATCTAATCAACTAAACATTGGCACCAAGCACCCCATCAAGTCTCCTCCTAAACACCTCCAATGATGGTGAATCCACCACCTCCATGGACAGCCCAGTCCAATGGGCAATCACTCTTTCCATTAAGAACTTCTTCCTAACATCCAGCCTAAACCTCCCCTGTCACAGCTTGACACTGTGTCGTCTTGTTCTGGTGCTGGTTGCCTGGAAGAAGACACCAGTCCCCACCTGGCCACAACCTCCCTTCAGGTAGTTGTAGAGAGCAATAAGGTCTCTTCTGAGCCTCCTCTTCAACACACCACAAACTTTAGAGTTGTAAAATCCAATAAAGATTACAGAGTTCCCTAACTTTCCCTAACAACTCCCAGTGGCTTCTGCAAGCCTGCTAATGTAAGCAAATTGAATGTGTACTCTTTACTTACTCATACTGTGCATTAATTTATGCAAAGCCCTGGGTTCAACTCACTGACCCCAATTCTGCAGAAGAAATTAAAGGCTAACAGAAAGAGTGTACAAAGGCACACAGTTTGCTCACAAGAGAAGCTCTTCAAAAGAAAATTCAAATTTTCTATGGTCTTTCCCTCCACCCAGCTCCTCCTATGTCCTTTGTGGGAATAAAACAGTAATTCTATGTCCTGAAACTGCACATTGGTGAAACATCTGAAAGTCTCAGGAAATCCTGACAAAAGCAGTCCCTGCCAAAGGATGGTGTAGCACTAACTGGAGAGCATGGAATTGTCTGTGATACCCTGAAATTTCATTAGAATCCCAGCCTGCAGAGTAGAGTCCTGGTTAAGTTTCCATATCTGAGTCTAACCTTTATGCAGCCAGAAACTGGCATCATTCTCGTGTTTTCTGAAAGGTTTAGAGCTACTAGTGGAACACACAGAAGGCTTATAAAGAAAATAATGCATCATTTGGCTTTACCTTTTTTATGGACTCAATAACAAAAAAGGATCCAACAGCAGTTTAAACTGAGCTGTTTGGTACACTCTGCAGCTGACCTTCTACCACTTCTTCTGTGAGGAGACCTTACTGACAACTGTCACGGAGAAACTGAATGACAGAGATAAGAATCACATAACTGAAAGGCAAGTGCCTAGGTTTTGGCCTCAACTTGTTTTAGTTTAATAAAGTTATTGCATAATTCCTTGCAAGTATCTCAAGTTCTCACAGCTCTAAGATTTGCACCCTGCTAGCTAGCATTCACAAGATATGTAATGGTCATAAAACTGGTAACAATAAGAGCAAAAAACAGTTGGGGGGGTGGGGAAGCTGATGATTTGCAGACACTCTCCCATACTATTGATTAATATCACCATCTTGATGCACTACCATTCAATAAATGTGCAAATATTGCACAGTCAGGAAATGTCAGGTTGATTTCTATATGAATGATAGCTTCTGTAAGGCAACCCAAAGCCTCTCTCTTTCACAGTTCACAAACAAGCTCCATTACATGAATTCCAAGTGGAGATGGTGAAAGCGAGATTCTCCTCCTTTTCAGACTTAAGATACCTGCTGTCCTTCATCTTCTCTATCTGCTGGTATGAAGTGCTTTTCAATTAAACCAATGACTCTCCCTTTGGATTTTGGAGATGGAGCCTGTGCACCTTAGACTCTTCCAAGAGAGTTGAATGTCTGAGGCTTTTTGAGTAAATCCCTCGGTGGATGTGTGTTTGAATGCCAAACTGTTCTGATGATAAGACTGCAAATAAACAACTGGATGTTTATTTATTTTTTGGCAACAGTGATGGCAATGTCTGTTTAGTATGGCCTTTAGAAGAGAACAAAGTTTCTCCAAGTTGGGCTTTTGATCAAATTCTGTAACCACTATGTGCAAAGTAAAACTATTAAACCATTTGAGACTAATTCTAGAAGATTCCAGTCTTCACCTATGTCCATTTAGGGCATAATTTATTGAGGTGAAAGCCATCAGGGGTGAAAAGGGTGGAATTAATTTCAGACAAAGCCTAATCAAGTTACAAACACATCTTTAGCCAAGCTGAGATGGCCTAATGGTAATAAAGTAAAAATGTTCTGTGATTGAAAAGTTCTGCTCTAATTTTAAAAACACCAAAGTGAGGAAATCTGAGATGTATCTCCCCCAGCTGCAGGAACTCAGTTATAGTGTACATGTGATTACACTGTGCCTTGGACAGGGGAGCACAACTCCCACAGAAGCCAACTGCACTACATTTTCCATTTCTGTGATAGGTCAGATTCTTGACTGATATAAATCAGCCAACTCCATTGAAGTCAGTGACAAGCTGGACTGATTTACACCAACTGAATATTTGGTCTGATCTTTTTCCTGTCTTGCAGTAATTGCATGGCCAACTTGTAATGGCTGTTGGAAACCAATTGCCTCTGCGCCTTTAGCTTCTAGGCACAAATAATGAGCTCAGAATGTCTCCTCATGCAGGTAATGGAGCAGCATATCTTCCTGAAAGGGAAGTAGATGTTATTTGTAGCCCAGATCTCTTTTTTTCAGACTCAGCAGAAGGCTGTGTTCACCCACAGCACTGGAAGAGGTTGTGCTAACGATCATTTAGGTATGAAGAAACAGAACTAGAAAGCACAGGTCACCATCTGCCTGATACTAATAGACTTGCTGACTATCTCCAGACCAGACATCCAGACATCCAGTCTGCAAGCCCAGCCTACATTCCTGCTAGCACTTTGTAAAGGAAAAGAAAGTGATAGGATAAGGAACAGCAGGGATAAGCTGTATCCCAGGAAGTTCCACTTCAACATGAGGAGAAAATTCTTCAGTGTCAGGGTGGTAGAGCCCTGGAACAGACTTCCCAGAAAGATTGTGAAGTCTCCTTGAGACTTTCAAGAGCTGTCTGGACATGTTCCTGTGTGACCTGCCCTAGGTGATCCTGCTTTGGCAGGGAATTTGGACCAAATGATCTCTAGAGGTCCCTTCCAACATCTAACATGCTTTGATTCTGTTATAAGATAGATCTGGTACTTCTAACAGCGATAAGCTTTATACGTTAGGAGCTTCCCATCAAGAATAACGGAACTAGAGGACTGAATAAATAACTGTATGATATACTACACACTTTCTACAAGTTTCTTTTCCAGTATTCAGGCAAAAAACCCCAAAAAATGGTTGTAAGAAAAGTGAAACCATCTTTGCATTTTACAGTTTGCAGCTCCATACAGTGCAGACCATTTGTAATGCACAAGCTGGTTTGGGTAATGAATCATTAATCGACAAAGTAAACACAGTATTATTACAAGAATGCTGGAAATGTTTTTGTTCGTGTTCAGCATCCTTTGGGAACTTCTTGCACTTTGCTTAAGACTGCATCTTGGGAGGATGTTTTTCTCCCATCAAAAAAGCTGGAAAAAACCCAGTCATTTATTTTGAAGACTACAAACACTTTGTAATGTAGCTACCAGCAAGGAGAATGCTGTCCCATGTCACTCTTTCCCATTTCTTTCATGTGAAGAGCAAACAGTATCAGCACCAAAAACACAACCTTAATGAATTCTGTGTTTTAGCATGAGTCATTGCCATTTATGATGTTTGATGGGAGCTGATCTCTATTGATATCATCCTGAGATAAGGGTGATTCTAAAGGATTGCAACGCAAATGTGAACAGGGAAGAGAAGACATCTTCATCACCATTCTCCTTTGCATGGCCTGTTACTACAGAAGTAACTTTACATGTGTAAAATAATCACTTGTAAGAAAAAAATATTCATGGTGTAACCAAGGCCTGAACCATCTTGGTGCATGATGACACTCTACAGAGGCACATTTCATTGGCCAAGTTCATCCTGTTCTTTCTTACCAGAAGCTCTCAGTGTTTCCTCACCTGCTAACCAAAGTATATGTTTGCATAAGTATTGTGATAAGTGTATCAATAGCTATATTTGTTCTTGACACAACCCTCTCCTCTTGCCAGAAATAAAAAAATAAAACAAACTTCTGAGCTATGACTTTAAAAGTTTTATAGGGAGGTAAAGAAAAATAGAAAGGAAATTAAGTCCATCAATCTTCTCTAGCACGTGTCACACATTTTAAGTAATATCTTTTATCTTTTCACGGGAGGTTAGTTGGAGAGAAGGGCTAGAAAAAGAAAGAGAGGAAAGGGAAAGATTGTTTTGGTTTCATGTACATTGCCTAATCAATCTTCCCCTTTCAGCTTGCAGAGCAACATTCTTTACAACTGCACTGCAGCATCCGGCTCAATGTCCCAGTGAAGACCTAAGGAAAAGACATAACCTTTAAGTAGGGCTGCAGCCTCCCTTTGCAGCAATGACCATCTCTAACTTTGCCTTCTCTTTCTCAGGCTGAGAAGAACCAGCAAATTTTACTGCTGAAATAAAGGTGTTGGCAACATAATTACAGCTGAGAGACTCCTAAATGCATGGTGATATGGCTCTGATTGCACATTGAGATTGGTTTGCAGATCTGACAATCCCCAGGATGAGATCTTGCTGCATGTTCACAGTAATGATTTTTTTCACACTAGCTATAGTTGACAATCAAAAATCAGAATGTCCCAAATGTGACTGAACTCTCAAAATTTCCTAGAAAAGCAGCACTGCCATAATTTTTCCACATAAGCAGTAGTAACTGAAGTACTTCAAAACTGCAGGTGTGCCCTTCCTGTGTTTCTTCTGCTGTACAGATATGACTTGTGTCTGTGATCATCCGTTAGTAATATCTGCTTCATCAGCAGATAAATAAATGCTACCAAATTATTTTTGTTCAGTTTTAACAGACTATACCTTGTGATAAATAAAATGGGAACATCAAATCTTGAACACACCACTGAAAGAGATGCAAAAGAGATGGAAGTAAGAGTTGTGTATCACTGTATCTGTTAAAACATACTTAGTCCAAATTGCTGCTGTCACTTTCTTGCACATAACCTCCTCTTTGAATACCACAGATTCCTTTTTCTGATGTTTCTGATAGACACAGCAGAAAGCTTGCACAAAAGTTTAAATGCAGACTATAGAGAAAAACTATAACCTGAAAAACACATTAGAGTTCAGTGCTAACAAGGGACACATTTGACAGAGCTTGTAAACAATACTATCTGCTTCTCTAGGTACCCAATGAACATGAAGCACTGCTAGGAAATCTACACAGGGAAGAGATCTGGGAAGCTTCTTTAATGATAACAAAGTTGCAAATGGTGTATTCTTGGTTTCTTTGCATTCAGTAGCAAATAGCAGGATCCAGATAGCTAACACCCATAATCTTAGAGTGGTTATTAGACGTCAGAGCTAACAGCTACAGAAAATTATTGAAGGGCAGTCATGGAGCTACACTGGTAGCATTTGTGCTTATATAGGTTAATACATATTTGCTTTCCTCTTGGATTATTTGGGGGGTGGGAGGGTGGTACTGTTTTGTTTGGGTTTATTTATTTTAATTTTAAAGAGAGTTTAATTTTTCCATCAAAAGTTGCCAAGCAAGTTGCCTTGACAAACCCAGCAGCTATGCTGCTCATACAGAGAAAGCAATTACTGACAGACTTCCATGATCTGTTCTTGTGTGGAAACCAGAAAGATGAAATTTTGGCAAGAATGTTTCAAATAATAATTTTCTTCCAAGGGCTTAGCATCCATCTCTTCCTCAGAGACATTTAACACATACTCCAAAGAACAATCCTATACGCTGAATCTCTATAGTTTCATAGTTTCATAGTTTCATTCAGGGTTGGAAGGGACCACAAGGATCAGCTAGTTCCAACCCCCCTGCCATGGGCAGGGACACCCCACACTAGATCAGGCTGGACAGAGCCTCAGCCAGCCTGCTCTTAAACACCCCCAGGGACGGGGCCTCAACCACCTCCCTGGACAACCCATTCCAGGGTTTCACCACTCTCATGGTGAAGAACTTCCTCCTCACATCTAGCCTGAATCTCCCCACCTCCAGCTTCATTCCATTCCCCCTAGTCCTATCACTACCTGACATCCTGAGAAGTCCTTCCCCAGCCTTCCTGTAGGCCCCCTTCAGATACTGGAAGGCCACAATTAGGTCACCTGGGAGCCTTCTCTTCTGCAGACTGAACAGCCCCAACTCCTTCAGTCTGTCCTCATAGGAGAGGTGCTCCAGCCCTCTGATCATCCTCGTGGCCCTTCTCTGGACACGTTCCAGCACCTCCACATCCCTCTTGTAATAGGGGCTCCAGAACTGGACACAGTACTCCAGGTGGGGTCTCACCAGGGCTGAGTAGAGGGGGAGGATCACCTCCCTCGACCTGCTAGCCACACTTCTCCTGATGCAGCCCAGGATCTGATTGGCTTTCTGGGCTGCAAGTGCACATTGAGAGCTCATGTGGAGCTTTTTGTCCACCAGCACCCCCAAGTCTCTCACCTCAGGGCTGCTTTCCAGCCAGTCACTGCCCAGCCTGGATTTGTGCCTGGGATTGCCTCGACCCAGATGCAGGACCCTGCCCTTGCTCTTATTGAACTTCATGAGGTTGGCTTGTGCCCACCTCTCCAGCCTGTCAAGGTCCCTCTGGATGGCCTCCCTTCCCTCCAGCATGTCTGCTGCACCACACAGCTTGGTGTCATCAGCAAACTTTCTGAGGGTGCACTCAGTGCCACTGTCCATGTCACCCACAAAGATGTTGAACAAGACAGGTCCCAGGACTGATCCTTGAGGGTTCAAGGAAACTCAGACACCACCTGGAGCCCAAGTTTGAGTGGCTCTGTTCACTAGGATATACTACTGCCATGGAGCCATGCTATCAAAGAGTCTTATCTGACTTACCTTTCTCACAGGCAGGTTCCTTGGGATTGTTGAAGGAGGAATTATTTACTACTTTAATCAACCACATGTGATATTTCATTCCCAAATCCACCAAAAGCCAGGAAAGAGTTAATAGAATGTTTTTCTTCCTTGGGGAAACGAACAAAAAAATTGGGTTACTTTGAGTTCAGGAACATATAGTTCCAGTAGACTGCATCCAAAAATAGGAGGCCTGTTTCTTTCTTCCAGTTTGTCCCTGAACCAGGAAACCTGTAACCAATAACAGAAGTATGGCATTCAACGTTTTTGAACAGGCACCAAGCAGAGCATAGCTATGGTAAAGACTCACCAGAAAACTGCATTCAAAACAGGGAGTGAGCAGTGTTCAAGTTCTATCACTGTGCAAGTTCTATCACTAAAACCTACCTGCAGTCTTGCAGGTGTTTGAGCAGACTAATCTCATGGAAATTCAGAAGCTTCTGCAAATCTGGCGAGAATGTAAAGACTGGTCCTTCTTTCTCCTGGCTTTTAAACAAAACATGGGCTAAGAAAATGCTTTCCTACTGCTATGACACAAGAAAACTCTTAGGCCTCAATCTGCAAATTGGCCACAACAACCCCATGCAGTGGTACAAGCTGGGGTCAGAGTGGCTGGAGAGCAGCCAGGTAGAAAGGGACCTGGGGGTACTGGTTGATAGTAGGCTAAATATGAGCCAGCATGTGCCCAGGTAGCCAAGAAGGCCAATGGCATCCTGGCCTGTATCAGGAACAGTGTGGCCAGCAGGAGCAGGGAGGTCATTCTGGCCCTGTACTCAGTACTGGTTACGCCACACCTTGAGTCCTGTGTCCAGTTCTGGGCCCCTCAGTTTGGGAAAGATGTTGAGTTGCTGGAACATGTCCAGAGGAGGGCAGCAAAACTGGTGAGGGGTTTGGAGCACAGCCCTATGAGGAGAGACTGAGGGAGCTGGCGTTGCTTATTCTGGAGAAGAGGAGGCTCAGAGGAGACCTTCTTGCTGTCTACAACTGCCTGAAGGGAGGTTGTAGCCAGGTGGGGGTTGGTCTGTTCTCCCAGGCAACCAGCACCAGAACAAGACGACACAGTTTCAAGCTGTGCCAGGGAAGCTTTAGGCTGGATGTTAGGAAGAAGTTCTTCATGGAAAGAGTGATTGCCCATTGGAATGTGCTGCCCATGGAGGTGGTGGAGTCACCATCACTGGAGGTGTTTAGGAAGAGACTGGATGGGGTGCTTGGTTGCATGGTTTAGTTGATTAGATGGTGTTGGATGATAGGTTGGACTCAATGACCTCAAAGGTCTCTTCCAACCTGGTTAATTCTATTCTATTATAAAATGTTTAGAAGTTACGAATTTTATTATCAGAGAAGCTCATTGACAGAAAGTGCTCTTCACACACTAAGCAAGCAGCACAGCAACTCATTAAAATATGGGAGACATCACTTTGGTTTCTCATATAACAGTTGGAAGAGCTGGAAAGAGAGATGCGCAGAGAGTGTTTCTCAGTCAGCTACAGAGTAAACAGAATTTCTGCCCTGGAATCAACATTCAGCACTTACAGGAACATAACAATACAAAACAATGACAAAGACATTTGAATTATATTACAACAGTAAAAATAATTGTGGAAAGTACCAGACTGGTTAACATTTGGCAACATTAAATTAATGTTATTGTTTTAATTAGTTTCCTTTTCAGTTCATGAGTTGACTTCAGAAAGCTGTTACTCTGTTTTGATAGACAAAAATGCTTGCTTTCTGCAAGAGCAGCATAACAGAAAAAAAATTCCTCTCCTTTCTTTTCTTAATAAAAGATGGGTTTGTTCCTCTAGCTATAAACCAGTATATTAGTTTAAAAATAACTTAGGAAACTATGTCTTTCTGAATTGTGATTTTGCCAACACAAAGAAATAGCTCATATATTTATCTATCGTTGCAGCCTGGTTATGGGAACTAGAAAAAGGAATGCAATGATAGGAACATTAACCTTTAACAATGGTTGAGCTATAACCCACTCTTGTTCCAAGACTCTAGTTGCACAATGGGTCTTTTTACGATAGTTTAAAATGTCTTTTCTGATAGCAGTGTTTATAGAACTGGCTTGAGATGACATCTTCTTTTCTATTTCTCAGGGCCCTAATAAGGCAGGGGAAAGAATGCCTCTGCATTGGGAAAACCAGATAGGAGCAATCTCTGAGAGAGAGATGTTTAACCAGACGTGTCGTCAAGATTTCCAGTGAGTAAGTAATCCAAGACAGCCAGGATGGCTTTGCTGAGGGCAAGTCCTGCCGACCAATCTAGCAGCTTTCTACCATGAAGTGACTACATCAGTGGACAAGGGAAGGGCAACAGATCTCATCTCTATGGACTTTTGTAAAGCCCACACAGTTCCCCACAACATCCTTCTCACTAAGCTGGAGAGATATCTGGCATTTGAGGGGACAAATAAAGTACTGGTTTTCAAATGAGCCTTCCACCATTGCCTGAATAAAAACCCCAAACCCTTATTTTCATTCCTAGTTTTACCTGGATAAGAAAGATGACCTTCTTTACCTAGTTACCAATGCAAAGGTCAACAAAGGAGAGAACATATGGCACCAACCTGCGTTCTGGTTCTAAGCAGTGATGTAGTTTTGAACTAAATTTCCTGGATATTAGTTCAATTCACAGAGTGAATTCACATATGAACTAAATTCCTTTAGGAGGAAAATGAACCTTGGTCCAGATATACACCAAATGTGCTCCAGCCCCTACCAGGGACACAGGGGTTGGAGGAGTTCAGCACTGTGGACTGTGACTAGAGACAGCCATTCATTTCTGATGTTACTGATAATTACACCCAACTGTAAAAAGGGTTAAAAAGAGGACCCTGGAAACTACTGCCCTGTCAGCCTGACTTCTGTGTCTGGAAAGATCACCTTTGTTCTTGATTAAACAAAACCAACCACACAAAAAAGCTTTAAAAAACAGTTTAAAATAGTATTTGAGTACTGCCTTCTGAATGTTGTAATACCTATGAGTAGGGAGGAATACCAGAAACAACCTTCTTCTTTAAAAGGTGTTTAGCATATAGAATAGAATAGAATAGAATAGAATAGAATAGAATAGAATAGAATAGAATAGAATAGAATAGAATAGAATAGAATAGAATAGAATAGAATAGAATAGAATAGAATAGAATAGAATAGAATAGAATAGAATAGAATTAACCAGGTTGGAAAAGACCTTTGAGATCATTGAGTCCAACCTATCATCCAACACTACCTAATCAACTAAACCATGGCACCAAGCACCCCATCCAGTCTCTTCCTAAACACCTCCAGTGATGGTGCCTCCACCACCTCCCTGGGCAGCACATTCCAATGGCAAATCATTCTTTCTATGAAGAACTTCTTCCTAATCCAGCCTTACATATGTAATCATATGTACAATGTTACAATCATCAAAATTACACAAGAACCATCTCTAATAATATTATCCTATACATGTAGATCAAGAGAGGCGATTCTGCTACTTTGCTCTGGTAAGAACTCACCTGGAATACTGCGTCCGGATATGGAGCCTTCAACATAAGAAGGATTTGGACCTGATGGAGTGGTTCAAGAGGACCCAGGGAGCTGAGAAAACCTCTCCTGTGAGGACAGGAACTGGGGTTGTTCAGCCTGGAGAGCTTGAGCTTTGTGATCCCTCAGCTTTATACAGAATATGATATATATGGAATGGAATAACTTGCTGGTCACTTTAGGGTGACCTGTCTTGTCTGGTCCTCCATGCAGGCATGACCTTTTATTTTCTGCGCCTGCAACACAGTACACAGGATTTAACAGTGATTTTGTTCTGCACACCAGTCCTAGGTACTAACCAGAAACATTAAACATTGTTGCTAATAGAAGCAGACACTTGTCTGCAAAAACATGCCATTACCTTCAGAAAGTGCAAATACTTTGAAGAGGGGGATCTGAACAGAATTAGTTCTGTTCTAACTCAAACCAGGACACACAGACATTTTGTTTCTAGGCAATCAAAACAGAGATGCTCATATAATAAAGGAAGCACTTAGAGAGGTTCTCGCAGGTCTCACCATGATTCTCTAGAATTAATATATACCTGTGAACACTCCTCCTAATATCTGAGATATGAGTTTAAAATCAGAAAGAGATTTGATTTATGATGTTATCAGTATTATTGCCAGGTAAAAGACTTATCCAGTGCCTACTATAACATCCAAGCTGCCTGAGTGGACACAGTCAAGCTAATTTCAAGTGAGGTCAGAATCAGGAAACAGAGACATGAAAAACACCAGATGAAGGAAACTTTTAACTGAAGTTTGTTGTGATAGAAGTCTTACATATAGTTTTGTTCACGTTTTAAATGCTAGATCAAGCCAAGTCTCTTTATTTTTGAACTAATTTTTCTAGTGATTGGTAGATCAAGTTATCATTTAAGGCACTGTGACAGTGAAATCAGGCTTACAGTTTTGTCCATGTTTAATTTGCCTTATTTTGAGATGAGTCAGCCCCTTCAGAAGGTAACTGAGATCCAAGCATGAATAAACAACCAACCTGAGTTCCTCCTCTCGTGGGTCTAAATAAAGGATGTTATGATATTACAAGGTGCTGCTGTGCAAACCAGGAAGAACCTGAAATAGTAAAGAAATACCATCCGTTACACAAGCAGGCCAGCAAACGGAAACTTCCTGATGTTAAATCTTTCCCTGATAAGTCACTAAAAGCAAGCTTAGTCTCACAACTAGTGCCAGTCCTGGTGATGGCTGCTTGGACAAGGTTTTTGTTGTCCTCATAAAGTTCACAGAATCACAGAACCAGCCAGGTTGGAAGAGACTTCCAAGATCATCAAATCCAACCAATTACCCAGCCCTAACTAATCAACTAGATGATGGCACTAAGTGCCTCATCCAGTCTTTAAAATCCAGCTTTTCAAATTGAGCTAATCTGTTAGTTCCCATCCAATCAGACTACTACACCATTATGTAGCCTGTGACACAGTCTCACCTTTCCTAAAAGACAGTCTCCAAAGTGAACTGTCGGGTTATTTTTATGGGAAGAACAGGTATAGAATCCATTTAATAACCTGAGGTGAGGAGAAAACATAGGTTTTAATTAGCTGCAGCATATTATATAATCATAGAATACAATCATAGAATCAATAAGGTTGGAAGAGACCTTGAAGATCATCAAGTCCAACCTGTCACCCAAGACCTCATGACTACTAAACCATATTTGTTTGGCTTCCTTGTTTGCAGTAGATCTGTTTCTCCCAGTTTGATCTCAAAGCTTCAGTACCAGTACCAGTCATTGCACCTGGAAAATCAACACAGATATCAAATTGCATTCCTGTGCTTGTGCACAGAGTACGAGGGGAGAGAGATTTCCTCCCTCTGATGTTACACAAACAGCTCAGGTGAATACTGAGCGGTGCTGCACATGGCACGACTTGCTGAAATCATGGGTTATCACAACCAGGAGTCTGATATGCATCAAGCAAAATGATTAATTTACTTCTACACACACAAGTCTCATAAGCAACAGACTAATGCCAGACCAACTGTTTTCACTTCCTCACTGAACTGCTGCTCAGCTCTTGTGAAATGTCATTCAAAACAATCACCACTCCTGAGGATTGTTTCCCTTCTTCAGAAACATCTCTCAGCCAGGGAAATGAAGTAGACCCAGAGCAAAAAAAACTTTCCACTGAACATAGCATAGCCCTCTTTAACAGTTTGTATTCGGTATTACCTTCCAGGGAGAATATAGGGTAAAACTAAATGTGTTTTTCATTCACAGAGCATTAAAATAGATCTTTTTTTACTGGCTTTGAGATCTTCTTCCTTATAGTGCAAGGATGATTGTGTTAGTTTACGCCTTGCATTCTGGAAGACGAAAAGAGAGGCAGAAAAAGCAGAGTGGTCAAGCAAAATCCAAACTTCTAAAGCTTTCTATACGCTTTGAAAGTACATGGGAGAAAAAGCACCCCATGGCTCTGAGCCAAGTTTAACCTTTCAAATACCAATTTTTGCAAAACCTTCTGACATGTCAGAATAAACAAATTTTTAAATGCTTCATCAGGCAAAATGGTAGTTTTGTCTTGATTTGCATTAAAATCATTTGATGAACAGTTTCAGTGGAATGGCCTGTACAACCACAAACTTGGGAAGTCAGAAGGCTTAGCAGAATTGTTTCGCCACATTAAAAATGTCATCAAATAGGATGAATTTAGGTAGTGTATGCACCTGCCAGACTAATCCAAAATCTGTGAGATTGATTGGTTTGGCATAATTTAATGTTGATATTTTCGTTATGATGCTTAAGCAGAAAAGCAGCTGAAAGAATGTTCATTTTGACAGTGCAGGCTTTGCAATACTCATGCCATGAGGATGTCTGGCAGGCAGGCTGGAACTAGATGATCCTTGAGGTCACAGTATCACAGTATCACTAAGGTTGGAAGAGACCTCGAGGATCATCGAGTCCAACCTATCAACACAGACCTCATGACTAGACCATGGCACCAAGTGCCACATCCAATCTCCAGGGATGGTGACTCCACCACCTCCCTGGGCAGCACATTCCAATGACGAATGACTCTCTCGGTGAAGAACTTTCTCCTCACCTCAAGCCTAAACTTCCCCTGCCACAGCTTGAGACTGTGTCCTCTTGTTCTGGTGCTGGTTGTCTGGGAGAAGAGACCAACCCCTTCCTGGCTACAACCACCTTTCAGGTAGTTGTAGAGGGCAATGAGGTCACCCCTGAGCCTCCTCTTCTCCAGGCTAAACAACCCTAGCTCCCTCAGCCTCTCCTCATAGGGCTTGTGCTCCAGGTCTCTCACCAGCCTTGTTGCCCTTCTCTGGACACGTTTGTCTCAATGTCCTTCTTAAACTGAGGGGCCCAGAACTGGACACAGGACTCAAGGTGTGGTCTAACCAATGCAGAGCACAATGATTCCCCTGTTCCTGCTGGCCACACTATTCCTAATGCAGGCCAGGATGCCATTGGCCTTCTTGGCCACCTGGGCACACTGCTGGCTCATGTTTAGGCAGCTGTCAATCAGCACCCCCAGGTCCCTCTCTGTTTGGGAGCTCTCCAGCCACTCTGACCCCAGCCTGTAACTCTGCATGGGGTTGCCGTGGCCAAAGTGCAGCACCTTCCAACCCTAACAATTCTATGATTCCAAGATTCTATTTCCACACCATGCTCTGCAAAAGAAACTGAGTTGTTCTAGGCTCTTCTATGTGCTCATCCCAATTTCATAACACTTGCCAAGAGAACATGCTTGAAACACAAGTTGCTGGTTTTGCTAAGTGCAGGCTCCACATAATAATACCCAGAACACCCCTGATGTTTGCTTACTTGGTTGCTCACTGCTAAGGAAGCACCAAGCACTCCTCCCAGTCTCTTGTTTTGCAATACACTCATACATTTAATGGCACAAGCCCAAAACTCTTTGGGTTTTAGAGCTACCCATAGCAAATTCAAATGCAAACCACTAAGCTTTTATTTCTCCTCTTTAGATGTGAAGGAAAGTCGCTTACAGAAGAAAAGTCTCTTACAGAATGGCAGTCTAGACCCATGTGTATCTTCGCAAACAACCCAAAGTTCAGGCATGTCTGGACTCTGAATCTGTGTGTAGGATGTTCTCAGAGAAAGCAGCCATTGCTCAAAAATATGGAATTGTAGATTTGATCGGATAAAATAGTTTTCCCACTAGCACATTCAACACATAGAAAAGGCCCAAAGTAACAAAACAAAAAAGCTTAATAAAGAACATAAACAAAATTAACAGGAATTCCTCTAAGCTGAATGTTAGAATAGAGCCAAAACTATTGAAATGTCCGGAACCCAGACAGTGCCTAAGTAGTTCACAAGTTCATTCAGGGTAGGGAAGGGGGGAAATGTTGTCAGACACTTCTGTCATTTTGAAGAATATCTGTAGAACCTTGACAAACAAGATGAATGTTCTCATTCAAATGCACTACCAGTTATTTAACTTACTTCCCCTGGATGTCTGGACTTCAACTGCCTGAAAGACTGAAATACTTTGTCCCAGAAGCATTGCTTCTATATTGATTTATTTGTATTCTGTCCTGCCTCCTTCTCAAAGAGAAATTCCACATCCATAAACAAATGATTTCTTGAGAGCCCTTACCCTCAAGTAATTCTCCTCCATGTCACCAGAATGTTTTGTGTTGTTCATTGGGGTGCAGATACTCTTTGGGGAAGTTCTGAACTGCATTCTTTGCTGAATTGTGGCTTAAGAAAAACTTGCACTAGAATGTCTCTCCTCTTTGCTTTTAGCTGTTAAACCACACTCAAGATATCTGAAAAGAACTGAAGGGTTTTCCTAATGTTACTGTGTAATTTGCTATCTTTTACTGGTGTGAAGACACTGGGATTTGGAAAGGAAACACACTATCTTCTATGCCTTCTGTTAAATCATGTCTCATGATAACAATGAGAAGCTCCTAAGGTGTTCTTATTCTAACCTAGTACTAGTTTTACTAGAACAAAGTGCTGAGCAATGGCAATTCAGATCCATTTTGTGCTATGTCATAGAATAATTGAACACCAGGTTGGAAGGGACCTCAAGGACCATCTAGTCCAACTTTTCAGGGTAAGAATATAGTATCAATGAGGTGGCCCAGCACCCTGTCAAGCTGGGCCTTGAAACTGTCTAATGTAGGGGAATCCACTACCTCTCTTGTGAGCTTATTCCAATGTTTAATAGTTCAAATGGTGAAAAAAAAATTTCTGACATCCAGTCCAAATCTTTTCAGTAGCAGCTTGTCCCCATTACCCTTTGTCTTTACCATGTTACTCTTTGTAAAAAGTCTCCTTTCTCATGAAATCCACACTTCATGTACTTGTACATGTTTATGAGGTGTTCCCTAAGCCTTCTCTCCTCAAGTCTGAACAAACCATCCTTTCCTTGGGAAGAGCTGCCTTGTAGATTTCGGTCTTGTTTTTAAGTATCAGTCACATCTTCAGACCAGTGAATTCACACTGAAAGAAAAATTGTCAGGAAATGTTATACCATTAATCCACAATGCACTTTTGCAGAGAGTCAATGATGGGACAGAAAACATGCTCCCTGGCTTACCATAGCCATGAAGTTAGGCTTGGCACTGTACAGCACACCCTCTGTTTTTAATCTCCACAGATGAAAGCCAACACCATCTTTCACATGGGCTTAGTGTTGTGAGAGTTCTCTTTTTATAAATGCCCAGAGTCACTTCAGGGTTGGTGCTAAATAAAGCAGGCTGCAAGAATGTAAACTACTGGCTGATGTTTTGTTTTGCTGCATATAGCCACCAGAAAAAGTGAAATATTTCAGAATCCCCAGAGTATAAGTGGGAAAGAGTCTGCAGTATAGCTCTGTCTTATTTTGGCTATGAAATGAAAAGAAACCTTAACCATTCTCAGACTGCACATCAGTGTTCCTCAGCCAGCAGCTGTGTGAGCTGGCATCAATGTCATTTCTGGACATGTTATCATGTACATGATTTTCCAGGAAACTGAGAGAACAGGAAAAGTTCAACTGAGATATCACTCCACTTGCTGAGAAAAGCCACTACCTCTTTCCTACAAGTTCTGCCTAAACTTCAGAAGAAAAACATTGCAGTCAAACATTTTGCAGCTTCAACTTCTTTCAAGGTAATGTGCCCAGCTTTTTGTCTCTCAGGAGTTGTGTTAGGCTGTTAAGAGAAACTATGAGGAATAAGAAATTCCTTTCTTTATAAACCACATATTAGTGACAGCAATCCCTGGAGCTCCAGTGACTATTATGATCCTGCCATGCAGTTTCCAACTAGCAGCCATCTTCCAGTTTGCACCCTAGCTTCATTGCTTCCAGTTTCCTCTCCAACCGACAGCAGGTCACTCTATCCTCTTCAGTCACACTATCCTCTTCAGTCACACTGATCTGCAGTCACTTTATAGATCTTCATGGTGTTCTGACAGGTTCCTACCACGCTGACCAAGAAGAAAAAGTTCCCTCTGGCAAATGACATGAAAACATAAGTTATGGAGAAACAGAGCATTCCTTTCAGTTCCTGTTCAGGTCAGTGGGAGTTCTGTCACTAGTTTCAGCAAAAACAAGATTTGGTCCCTGTGAACTGAGTAAACTCAGTGCAAGTCAGTATATAAACATTTGACAGCAGAACAAACCAGCTTCTGCTCCTAGCTACTGCCACACAAATGCTTTTATTTCCATATGATCACACATTTAATTCATTCTCAGGAGGTCTCCTACAGCAGATTGTTGGTGATTTTTTTAAAGCAGTGCTGAGCAGTACCTTATGTTCACAAGAAGAATACAGTAATGCTTTCATTTGTTTCAGTGTTGGATTCACCTACCATATTTTATGTGAGGAGTGAAAAAGCATTTTAAACAGTCGCCTCCTCACCTCCGCTTTTCAGGTGGAAGTAATTGCAAACCTAAATGGAAACAGCAACATACTTAAACATGCTGCTTTGTTGTGTCATTTATGGCAATGCTGCCAGCAGAATAATGTATTTATGCCAACTAATATGCAAAACCTACAAGAACATTAATGACCTTAGTTCAGCAGGTTGTACATAGAATAAGGCATTAGCATCAAAGAGTCACTTACTGGAGAAATTAGCTCTCTTTCTTGCTCATTGCTCTCAAATTTGTTAGCTTTATGCTCCTTACAACATTCAGTCCCCAGTCCAAAGCCCAAAATTCATCTGAGCTCTTAAGTTTAACCACATTAACTATTCAAACAAAAAAGCATTCTTCAGCTGTGCTAAGGAAAGTATTATATTCATGGATAAGATAATTTAGCTAACAGTGCTCCATTAGTCACCAATTAATTATCCTGTTTCTCTAGAACAGCTCTTTTTCTATGTGACAGCTGATCTTTCCATGAAAGGAAATGAACCTTGAAAGAACATGATAAATTTATTTGTGCCATTTAGTGACTCCTGGCAAAACCACAGTGGCAAATTGCTAACAATACCAAGATCCCAATCCTGAGAGGTGTCCACAGCACAGCTTAAAACTATCTGTCAGGTATTTGTCTGAAAAGGCTGCAAATTTAGGGGCAGTAGATCAAAACAAAGCTTTTTTTTTCTTTTGCATTTCCTTTGTATTGCTACTTACACTGTGATCTTCGTCATGTTCAACCTGACTTGAGCTCAACGTGCCTGGAGCTCGCTCCTTCATATATAACACTTCATGAATTTGTTAAGGAAGAGTGATATCATTTGTTTGTAACTTAGTTGGTCTGGCTTAAAAGTTAATGCTGAGGGGAAACTTCAACCCACCATGCTGTAGCAAGGACAAAATGGTTATAATGAGAAGTGAAAAATTAAGTCATCTACTGCATTCAAGGCTTAGTTCAATCTACTAAGGAAAAAATTTGACTATGATCACATAAAACCCATCTTAGGTCTTTACTGCATCTTTTTAGTCTCTACATATCCACTTGAATTTCAGAATACTTTGTTAATGTCTCTCAGGGGATGGGGAGAAACTATTTTAGCAAGAGTCCAAAGCCCTGCTTACAGAGCCTCAGTTTGCTAAGAATGATTGTTTTGGGATCTGAATTTCACTAGGCCCAAGAAATCAAGTCTTGATTTAAGTTCAGGTACTTCATGCAGTATCTTAACATTTATTCTATGTATACAGTAATGGACATGGAACACAAAAATGCAATGTTAAGTAAGCTCTGTTGTAAGCATAAGAAAGTACACACATATTGAAATGGTCTAGTAGGGTTTGGTTAGTTTCAGTACCAGGAAATAAAAATGAAAGAGAGAAAAGATTGTTTGACATCTCTTCATGAAGATAATGCAAGCTGCATGTGAATTCAGTCCAATGCTTTCAAAATCTGTGTATTTAGGTGTTGAAGAAGTCTGAGGAGAAAAGAAAGCATCAAAATACTTGAAAGTAACAGTGAAATTACTAGATCAATACACTGTCAAAGTTGATTCAACCAAAAAAACCCAGTTCACTGCATGCTACAGTAATTCTGCAGACAAAAGGACAAGCTTTGAAGTGCAGTCTGCTGCTTTTCTGAGGAAAAAGTGCTGTTTCAGCTTCTATTTGATGATGATTAATACTTACCACGTATTTGGCAAACTAATCTTGACCATTTCTCCTCCAGCAGTTCACAATCATCTCCCTCAGAGATGTGTATGTCAGCACCTTATCGGCTGATAATCTGATAGCTGACTCTGCTGTTAAATAAGGAACAATCTATAACATGATAAAGTGTCCACTTTTTAGATGTTATTACAGCTTCAAGTGTTATGTGGGGCTTATTTCCAAATAAATGCAGAAAAAGGAGGAGCTAAACAGTGCTTGGTGATGAGTAGAAATAAAATGGACCTGAAGTAGTAAATAATGGAACTGAACAACGTGGGAGATTTGTCTTCATAAACTGATCCTTCCAAGAAATGGAGGAGGAAGGAGGTGGAGATCAGTGAGGACATCGGAAAATTCAACTTCCAAATGGTCTTGGATGCTTCTCAAGGGAAATAAGGAGCTGCAAATAGATGTGAGGACAAATGGCAACGAGTCTGCAAGACTTTTTTTCCTCTCAGGAAATGATGGAATATTATTTATGGGCAGCAAGCCAATAGAACAGTTCTTACCACAGCTCGTTCTAATCAACTTAGCTATAGGCTTGGGCGTGTAAACACTGTAATGCCAGAAAAATTAAAGATGATTGCCACAATGGACAATTACAAGTCAGTTGCCTTTCCAGAGCATCCACTGCTGGTATTATAACTGGAAATTAATTTATGATATACACTTAAGCCTATCAGCAATTAACATTTCTGGTTGGAGTGTTCCTGAGTTGAAGCACCACAACGGAGCAGAAAGAGGCTCATGCCAAGAGTCTGCACACAAGTAAAGAATTGCCAAGAGGACATTATGGGACAAGCTCTCACTTTTTCTGGGAAATCAGCATGACTGAATGCCTCTCTGAAATGCCTGTGGTGGGATAGGACACATGACTCTAGTGCTACAATCAATGGGTACAGGCTCTTTAGGAAGGACAAACTAGGGTGATGATAAGAGGAGTTCCCTTTGTACAAGAGAGCAGTGGGAGTGCAGGCAGCTGTGCCTTGGAGTGAGTGATGAGGCAGTCAAGAGTGTGTGGGCAGAACATGTACTGCGTTGTGATGGATGTTGACCTCAGACAGTCTAATCAGGAAGAAGACAACACCTTCTCCTGACAACTGGAAAAAGCCTCAATGTTCACATCTCTGGTACTCATGGGGGCTTGAACCACCCTGACATCTGCTGCAGGGATGACGCAGAAAAGCATAAGCAAACCAGGAGGTTTCTAGAGTGCATTAGTGATAAAGTCCTGGCACACATGATCAAGGAATCAACAAGGTAAGCTGCTTTGCTGGACCTCATACTCACAAATAAGGAAGGGTTGTGAAGGCTGGGGCAGCCTTGATAGAGTAACGACGAGATGGTGGAGTTCAGGATCCTGTAAGAGGGAAATAAGGCACAAAGCAAGAGTGCAACCCCCAGACTTCCAAAGACCACACATTTTCCTCAGTAGTCTTCCTGAAAGGACCCTATGCAAGAATGTCCAGGAAATAATAGGGGCTGTGAGAGCTGGTTGATACTGGGGGACTACCTCCTCCAAAATCAAGCTTAGTCTGTCCTGACAAGAAGGCAATCAATCAGAGGAGGCAGAAGGCCTGAATAGATAAAGAAAATGTCCCTGATTAGACTCAAATATGAAAAGGAAACATAGGATGCACAGGAAAGCCTGAAGTCACAAATACTTTCACATCAGTGGATGAAGATTAAATTAGTGAATGTTGAAACAAATTGGGCATACACAAGTACATGGGACCTGATGGGGTGCATCTGTGAGTGTTGATTGAGCTAGCTGCAAGGCCACCTTCAACTACATTCAAAAAGTCATGGTGATCAGGTTCCTGAGGTCTGAAGGGAAAAAAAAAACAAAAACCAAGACAACTCTCTCTTCAGGAAAAGGGATCCAGAGAACTAGAGGCCAGACAAGCTTACCTAGATCGGTGGGAATGTGATGGATTCAATAATTACAGAAACCCTTTCCAAATGTCTGAGGGATACGAATGTGACTGGGAGTAGTCAATGTGGATTTATGAAGGGGAAATCATACTTAACCAACCTGACAGCCTCCTACCTGATGACTAGTTTTGTGGATGAATGGAGAGCAGTGAATGTTATCTAATTTGTCCTTAGCAACACTTTCACACAGTTGTGATCACTGGCATAAAATTCAGCTGGGAACCTGTCTGTAGGTTGCTTTTCAGGGTTGTTGGGTTTTTTTTTGTTGAACATTATCATTTATGGCCTGGATGACAGACAATGCACCCTTCATAAATATGCAGAGAATAAAAAAACTGGGAGGAGGTGGTGATGCATAAGGTGACAACTGCAGGGTTCAAGTTCAAGGGACAGCTCTGCAGATCCAAGTATATCTCAATGAAGGAAAGAAACCAAAGAGTTGGAGCAGTCAAACGCATGCTCTGGTACAAGAAATATTCCATAGAAAGCACTTGCTTCTGATGTTGTCTGATGAGAATGGACAATCAGAGCATCACACACCACTCTGAAAAGACCCCCAAGACACTAATCATCACTAGGAAAAGCCAAGTTCTTGTCACCATCCAGAAGGCACGAAAAGAGTTTACAGAAAGATATTATGTAGCTAAACAAGATGTGGGCTGATGTGGCATTAATCAACCACTGAATGTCATCACTGGGGAAAAAAAAAAAAAAGGAGGGGGGGAAAGGCAAAACCAAAAAGGCACAAAAGAAAATTAGGTTGATGATTGTTTGGTTTGAAGGTCTTCCTTTCTTCTTTTTCTGTATTTATGAACCAAGTTTTCTTACAACACCAGCTTATTTTACATTTTGCTTTCAAATCAGTGGCACAAGATGTTTTTCTATTCAGCCATAATAATCCTGACCCTCCTGAGCAAAAAAAATGAAGCAAACTGCAATTGCAATCCGAAAAGAAGCTCTGGTGACCTTCCAAAACACAGCTCTTTAGATGAAATCTTAGTTTCTTATCCCATATTCACCAAATTATACAAACTACTAGCTAGCTACTATTTGCTTGCAGCTGAACTAGTTAACCATAGTAAGTTCAGCTTTTGGAAAGCTACTTAGAAATGCATTTGAATAGTCATTGCTTTCAGAAACAAAAAGGTCCACCTACCATAAAAGTTAACATTAGGAAATGATCAGAGAGTTTGAGAAACCATTTCTTTTTCCTGAAATGGCCTAGGAAGTTAAAAAAATGCAAAGCATTTCTTCAGAACAAACCCCAAGACTCTAAAGCTTCTCACAGCCACTTAGAGCACCTCATAGTGGCAAAGACACAGGTGGTTAGGACATTTGTCTAGATGGCAAGCTCTTCCACTTGAGGTTAAAGAAGGAATATCATTAAAGAAGTGACTGTGCCATGGTAGTTTGGTGTTTTTCCCCTCTTCCCAGAACAAAAAGATGCCCAGGGATATAAACATAAGAGCTGCTGTGAAATAAACTGAGCTTTCTCAAATCTCCAGAATGGTTTGCTTGGAGTCCTCTGGGCAGGGGGGAATAAAAGAAATTGGTTTGGTTGTTGATTTTCTCTATGCAAGTATCATCTGATAAGAGTGAGTGAAGTACAGAGAGGAAAAAGAAAGAGTGAAAGACTATAGAAATTACATTATTTTGTAAGTTATTCTGCAACAAAGCTGGTGAGGGGTTTGGAGCACAAGCCCTATGAGGAGAGGCTGAGGGAGATGGGGTTGCTTAGCCTGGAGAAGAGGAGGCTGAGGGGAGACCTTATTGCTGTCTACAACTACCTGAAGGGAGATTGTGGCCAGGTGAGGGTTGTTCTCTTCTCCCAGGCAACCAGCAACAGAACAAGAGGACACATTGTCAAGTTGTGCCAGGGGAGGTTTAGGCTGGATGTTAGGAAGAAGTTCTTCACAGAAAGAGTGATTGCCCATTGGAATGTGCTGCCCAGGGAGGTGGTGGAGTCACCATCCCTGGAGGTGTTTAGGAAGAGACTGGATGGGGTGCTTAGTGCCATGGTTAGTTGATTAGATGGTGTTGGCTGACAGGTTTCACTCAATGATCTCGAAGGTCTTTTCCAACCTGGTAAATTCTATTCTATATTCGTCTCTGCAGTATTTTTCTGGAGGAGAAAAAGAAAAAGAAAAGAAAAAAAAACCCAAACAAACAAACAAAAACCAAACCAAAGCATTAAACAATATAAAAAAAAAAAAAAAAAAAAACACAAAAAAAAAACAACAACACAAAAACCCAACACAGACTTCAGGGAAAGAAGGTAGTGGTAGAAATTCTAATAGGAATAAAGGTTGTAGTATGGGTGGTTTAACCATGCATCTTCCATTACACTTCATGGAAAATTCCATGGCAAAGTCTATGAGATTTCATGCAAAACCTTCATTACTGCATAATACTATACGTAGAATTGCTCTCGTTTGCCTGTTTATGGTTTGCAAATCATCCAGCCCTAACAAATTGCAAAGGTATTTCTCCGGGCATGAGAAGAGATTTGGAAGTTAAACAACTATTGGGTTGACACATCAAGACAAAAGCTCAGAAGTTTGTTTTCATTAAAATACAAATTTCTTGTAAGTGATCACTTTTTCTTCCTCAGCTGCTGTAAATTTTCTGAATGAGATATGCGGTTTACTTAGGATTGCTCTGTTCAGCATTCTAATCTCTTTCTTTAGAGAGCCTCAGACTCCCTTTAGGATTGCTCTAGTCAGCATTCTAATCTCTTCCCTTAGAGAATGTCAAACTCCTTTACCAACCTGACTTACTGCTCTGTGAGCTAACCATCAGATCAGTTCACCCAGTGAATTCATGACCAGTAAGGGGTGACAGCTATTAAAATACACCCAGCAAGTTTCACAAATCAAGAACAATCTTGATTAGAACTTGATCAAAGCATCAGAGATTATTCTTCTGAAACACCTTGGAGTTTTACTGACATTCTAGGAGGTGTTTTGTTGCATAATAAGACTCTATCTACAGTCCAGTGCAAAGCTAAGGCAATACAACAGAAATTGAGGTATAGCTCCCAAAGGACAGCATCAGAGAAACTGCTACAGGAGCCTTCACTGAGGATAAGTATTTGTGAGGTCAGAAAACTAGTATACTTGAAATAATTGAATTTAGTACATCAAAATCAAATTCAAGAAGCCAATTTTTTTGTCAAGTGATACAAATATTAGTGCAGAGACATTTGTGTAAATCTAGACCTCCATAAAAACCCTTCAGATCCACCTACAGAGCTCACCAGGTGATTAATCTGGCAATAGCATTTCCACTTCAACAAAAATGCTTTAAATTGGTGACTACATGGGGCTGAATCAGGAACTAGGGAACTTGGACTGTGGGACTGTAGGGGACTGTGGGACACACAAGTCCCCTAGAGATGTCAACCCTGAAGGGAGAAGGGCCTGAAAACACAATGCATTAAAAGGTGTTCACATAAGAGAAGAAGGGTTTGTCTCCTGGCTCTCAGAACCAGCATGCAAGGAAATGGGAGAATCTCGTCCCAGACATGGAGGAAGGGATGTTTTCATATACAACAGCCTCTTACTCAGATGACTTTTCTTAAAGAAACTGCCAAATTCTCCCTAAAAAGCAAAGGGTTCAGTCTGCAGCAACAAAGAAACTGCTTCCTAGGCCTTCCCACGTTAGCTCTCAGGCCTCCAACCTGAACAATTCCATGGCAAGTCGCTGTGAGGTTTGTGAAAAACAAGGAGAGCCTTGCTGAATGCCTCTTTCCTTTGTAACTTAAGACAGAAGGGAATACAGAACTGATTATTATTGCATTATGTGTTGAGAGCACTAAGAAAACATGCTTAACACTCTTCCATTAGTACCATTTGCAGATTTTGAGTGACAAAACTCTGCTTTCCCACAGCAGGTTGTGTTTTAGATGAAGAATGAATGAGTCAGGCAAGCAGTAGGGAACTGTAAGACTGCGTATGCCTTATACCTGCTGTAGGTTTTTTTCCCTTCAGAAGAAGCTACATAAATTTTTACATGCTGAGGGGGTTTAAGAAGTTTGAGAGAAAGGAAAGGCACAGCAGTTTATTGCCCCAAATCTTGGCCATTCTCAGCATTCAGGAGGAGGCTAGAAGACAAGTGCTATGTTGATTGAGATTTTTATGCATATTACTGAGCTGAAGCCTTGCTTACAGCCATAAAAATGAACATGTTATTTTCAGAAAACATTATTCTTCTTGTTACATGCGCTCAGAGAACTACAGCACCATCATTAATTTTTTCCTCTGAACTCACAGCACTGGATGAGGTTTTCCTAACCACAGCAGGAGATCGATTTGTGCCTTAAAATAAACAAGCTACCTTCCTTGTCTTGGTTCAAATAACACGAAGCCTTATGAATTATCTTAATGATACAGCTCTCTTTACATACAGGTTCATGAATATGAAATACTCTGACTAAAGTAATACTGAAGTTCTACACACCTTCATCTCTGGAGCTAGCTCCATCTAAGGTAATGGACTTGCAACAGAGATCAGTTCTTCCTGCTGTGCTGAAGCACCGTCTCACATCATGCACACAACCAACAATTACACGACGAATGAGCATGGTAAAAATGAGATTTAGCTTTGTGGGGTTGAAACAGGGTGAGCATCATGCTACAAGTACAAAAGCCCATACATGAGATAGCTGTAGGGAAAGTTAAACTGAAACACAGTTGTTCTACTTTCATTTAAGGCCAAAGCTCCAGCTCCTCCTTAACCCACTCAGTAATTATTGTGCGTATCTCGCCAAAGCCAGCCATGATATTCCCAGTCACAGAGCAGAGCATACCAGGACCCCATCCAGCACAGCATGTGGACTGCTCTGTGTAGTGACTCATAGCCTGCCTTCTGGATCCATCTGCCACTTCCATTGTCCCAGAACAGCCCTTGTGGCTGCTGGTATCACCCCAGCCCCGATGAATGTTAAAGCAAGAAAGAAAGAATAGAGCGGATGTGGTAGATCACAACCTTTGGCCAAAAGGTAATGTTTTCCATGTGATGGTTCTCATACTTGTCACTCTTCATAAGTGACAAGTATAAGAATCATTTTTTTTTCTACCAACAAGCTTCCAGAAGGCAACCCTAATGGGCAAACCTGAGTTTTATGCGATCTAGAGACAACTAAAGCAGCTCATGTTAAAAGAGAAGACAAAAAATCCAGGTTATCATTTCCAGCAGAAGAAGCTTCACAGTCAACAAAAGTCAAAATTATCTAAGTCACAGCAACCAAACCAGGACCACAACGTTTCTGGTAGGACAAGGAAAATGACCTCACTGAGTATGGGAAGAAGCAAGCCTAACTAGGAACACAATGGTCTTTTAGTGAGTAACAGACAGAGTAAAGGCAGATGTCCGAAAATCAAGTGCTGGATCTTCCAGCAAACCTGGCAAGTTTGCTGCTTAGATTGTTATGACTTTTGATTCTGGCAGCAAATTTTATCTGATTTTTATAGCAAGCCAGAGACCTCCCAAGTGCAAAAGCTGAGCAAGAGATTAGATATTAATTGTTGTTTTTTCTCCCACCAGCCTTAGCTTCAACACGAATCAATTTTATACGTTCTGCTTCCAAGTGCCAAAAATTATTACCACACCAGTAAGCCAGGGCTCCAAAGGCAAGCTCAGTTCTGCATACTGAGAGGGGGAGTTTCTTATGTGAAAAAAAAAAAGAACCTCTAGAAGCTATGGATCAGGAAGCCTTCACCTCTAAAAAGAAACTTCTTCATATCTCACTTCTGTGGAAGAATCATATTACAGAACTGTTAAATTCTGTTATTGACAACATCTACTTAACACTAACCTGATGGAAAATAAACTGAGTTACGATTCCCTGTGACTTAAAGAGGAAATATGGAGGCATGTGTTTGTCATGTACCTGAGTATCAGCTGGCCTGAGACAAAAAGAGTTCTCATCTTGCTCTTCATGGTATGTGTGTAGCTTTTAACCTCTGGAGAAGTGATGAAGCATACCTGAAAAAGATGTTATTAAAGTGAACATAAAATGTATAGTAAGACAATTATGACTCTCTTCAAGAAAACAGCCAAGCAAATAGTTATGAATTAATATTTCCTTGCTCCTCTGGCATCCAGCATCAAGTGAATTGTGTCCTAATTCAATGAAAACTTTTATCAGTTTGGGGAAAAGGGAAGGGGAGAAAGATTGTGTTATGTGTGCCTCAAAAATCTGAAGCTGCCATACTGCATAAATTACAGCACTTCTGAAGCTACTACTGTTCTGAATATATCCCCATTCTCCTTTCTGTGATGAGAAAGGTACTTGGACTTTGTCTTTTCATAGCTGGGGAAATGCCCTGAGGGCATTCCTATTTATTTATTTCTATTCTAACACACACACAAAAGTTGATGATCTTATGACGGAACAACAACCTGCCATAATAGGACTGGGAGAGTCTCAGTTTTAGGTCTCATGAAGGGATTGCATTTTTAGTGGCCTTGAAATCAATTGTTTGCTTACAAAGGGAGGAAAGTAAAACCTATTTCCAAAGATTAAGAGAAATGAAACAAAGTACAATTAAGTATTACATGAACACTCTTAGACCACTCAAAATCCCTTGATATCCTCCTGGTGTTCTGAACACTGCTTCTTTGGCAAAGATAGGATAGAGAAAGATGCATTTAGATTTTCCTGCCAGCTGAAAGAGCTGGGCACTGTGCCACGCTGGTCACAGGTACTGATCAAAGAAGCAGCTCCCCATTGACTTGAAGAAGTCCAGATACATTTCCCATGGGGAAATCCTCAAACTGTACAGGGTCAGGGAGCATACATCTGCTACCAGAGCAAGCACAGACACGTAAGAAGGTCAAAGAGAAGGGCAAGAAACTGCGAGAAGGACAGGGGAACACAGTGTTTGGATGTAAGTCCAGAATTTGTCCAGATGTTTAGAACTGACAGGGGACTGGGATCTGCAGATAGTTTTCATTCCCAGAAAAAGTGAATAAATCATCTCCAGCACTCGAGCTTATCCTTCCTCCTCCCAGGACTCTCCTTGCAGTTGTCACATTTCTCTGTTCACTGTGCTTCATTAACCTTTCTTTGCTCTTCTCTGCTCTCTGGTTTCATCTAATGCCAGACTCTTTCCTGTGTCTCCATATCTACTGGCGTAACTGGGAAGCTTGCACGCATCTTCTGCCTCATCATTCAGCTACTATATGTCTTGTTGCCGTGCACAGAGCTCTAGACGTCACTGGCAAATGAAGAACATGAACCAGAAACTTGAGGGCTGTGGAGGCCTGTTTGTTTTGGCTGCCACTGCAGTTTTTATTAATAAATGCCTCCTAGTAGACTAGACTCTATTTATCATGATATATGTTATCTACTTTATGTTCTTATGTGGTATTGAAAACAAGATTGAAGTTTTGCACAGAACTATTTCTCTCCTTTCCCAGGCAGTGAGAAGGGTGGTTAGGTTATTTTAACTAATATGCTTGCCTCCTGACACTATTGAGAAGCTTTGGTCAAGGACTGGTTGATCTTTGTATTTTATTTCAAAAATAGGAAGTTTGTGGTTGCTGTGGGCCTTTCCCATTGGAGAAGGGTTTCTTATCTGTTTTCACAGTAATAATTCTCCAACTTTCTTTCTTGTTGTTGTTGTTCAGATCTCCCAATTGTGGATTTTCCCCTCTTAAGCTACTTTTCTTTCCAGCCTTGCCTGTCTCCCTGGTGTGATGCCTGCTTTCGCACAGCATATGCTGTGATCAAGAGGGTTGCTGGATGAGCCCAAAAGAAACATCCATTTTCACATATGCCAGCACTTCCTTCAAAACTGCAACTGAACTCTAGCTCTTGAAAGATCCTGGATAGGATCACAATGGAATCAGAAGGGAAATCATAAATCCAGTAAAATTTGAAGGCATGGAAAAATCCAACTGGCATCAGAAAGCAAGGCCAAATATTCTGGTCCTTTTCCAGGTGAAAATTCTGCTCCTGATAAACCAGGGTGCATCTCTTACAGTGGGTCTGATCTCTTAGAGAGGTGAACGCATACATTTCCGGGGCACCAAAGTCAAGTTGTATCAAGCAGAGAATTGAACTGGCCAACAAAAAGGCTGTATTTCTGCTCAGCTTTACCTCTACTGGCTACAACGGGTGGAAAACATAAACACATCTTATGATTATCTAATTTTAGCAGTAGTATCCTAACAAAGTACAATTGCACCTTTTCAAGTCTCAGAATGACTTGCTTTTATGAAGTAGCAAGGCCTAGGATTGGATAGAACGGGCAAAGTTTGTGGATGCTATATAATAAACTTCTTTAACAGGAAGCTGTGTACCATCTTGTTCTTTTCTCAAGACAGCTTTAGTAAAAGTACTGTGCAAAGTACTATCTTGAGTATGTTCTATTGTGCTGAGCCAGCTTGATAATTTTAGTGTTTACTGTCTCGCTTCACAGGTCCTTACATTCACAGTGATTTATACAAAGTGTTCTGCTTTGTATCTCTCACAAACTGTTTTAATACTGCGCTAGGTAAACAGGTTGTCATAAGATTTCCAGTCCTTCCTGGGTAATTTTCCCCAGTTATGTAAACGTTTATCTTAATTCTACTTCTTCCTTTGCGCTTTTTAAAAATGTTTTTGCTCCTTCTCCGTGCTGAGCCAGGGTGATAACTGCACTGTAGAACTGAGACAAAAGAATACCAGGGCTGGATGCCAAGGAGCAAGGCTGCATGAGT
Organism: Melanerpes formicivorus; assembly: GCF_026170545.1. Classification (NCBI taxonomy): domain Eukaryota; kingdom Metazoa; phylum Chordata; class Aves; order Piciformes; family Picidae; genus Melanerpes; species Melanerpes formicivorus. The sequence continues at coordinate 7,150,078 of NW_027142360.1, read as the reverse complement.
AAGCCAACAGTTTTTGATTACCAGTTATCCAAGAAGGCACAAAGCACCATAGAGATCCTGGTTGATATTGACACCCAGAACCTCCAAATACACTTAGTAGAAAGCTTCAGTGAAGGAATTCATCAGTCTGGCTCCATTTGTTTACATAGTAAAAGTAAGAGTAAAGTTTGCTCCTGCAAACGTGTCCACAGGTGTGCCAATGCCAGACACGTACATGGCAGTAGAAATTTAGAGCAAGACTTGATTCCTCTGATTATTTTTCCCACCATCTAACCTGTGTTGCATTTGGCAAACAAGCTTCTAGGGAAAGGGAACAGCATGCAGAGTGCTGGCAACCACATTCTCTTTGATATGCTGGAGTTAATTAATAGAAAACAGCTCATGTCAACAATGTTTACATTTCTCATGCTTTCTCTCTTTAACCACTTGAACTGAGCTTTACAAAAAGCACTTTAGAATCTACTGTGTGTATTTTAAAAAATCAGTACTCTTCAAAATCAGTTGAAGTTTGTCAGTGTACGAAGTTGTTGATAGGTTGGGGATCATTTCTGTAGCCAAACTGTGAATCTAACTCAAAAGACGACACTGAAACTCCAGTGTGAGCTTCCTTCCAGACAAGCTCTGCTTTCTTTCCGGCTCGTATAAAGTATAAGATACAGGATCAGACAACAACAGAAATCCATGTATTTCAGTGGGTGGAATTCTGAAGATAATCATCTTACTTCAGCAGACTTTGTAAAAAAACCTCAACCCCCTAAATAAATAGTTTGGTGGCTAGAAGTTGATGCACTCCTCTTTGTGATTGGAAAGCCAAGATTCTGCTTGCTCTTACTGTAAACCATCCCTTTTTCTTGACACCCACTAGCAATCAGTTTCAAGTTTGGTTAACAAAACCCAGAGATAAACTCCTCCTTAACTGTTCACACCTTCTGCATTAGGTGTCTAAACATGGGTATGTAAGCCAGAAGTCTACTCTGATTTGATAGGATTTGATGATTTATTTCTTCAGTCAGGCAAACATAAACTTGTTTCTCCTATGAATGTGTACATATATATCTAAGAAGCATAAAGGAAAAGGGACCAGTTCCTAAGCTAAGCTTCTACACAGGTAAGATGCTTTTGTTTAATTTTGTGAATACCCAGATCCACATAATGATCCAAAAGTCAGAGCAGGTACCAAAACAGTTAATACTGGTTCATCAATCAGCAGATGTGAGAGGTAATGCACTGCTGTATTTACCACACGAGTCTGGAATCAGGGACTTTCTGTATATGCTTATGCTGATGCAAAGAAAATTAACTGCTTAGCCTGGATGAACTTAACATCCCTGTGGTTTAGTTTACAGAGAAGTAAACCAGAAGTAACAACAGTTAAGCAGAGCCAAGTCAGCCTGCAAGGCGCTGTGAGCTAGTTTGTCATACAGACGCTCCCAGACAGGAGGTAGCACATGGTGCCACATCCCTTGTCCAGAGCTGTGCTGTGCCCCAACCAGGGGGTGTTTCTCCATGACAAGTGCTCTTCAGTAATGTGGTCATGAACAAGAAAAAAACAAAACCCAAACAACTATAAAGCACAGTTAGAGAGGATACTTCCCTCTTTGGTTTCTCTGCACTTCTTGGCACTCTTGAGCATTTTTGTAGTCCCAGTGGGTTCACTGTTTTGTCTTCTACTAGTAACACCATAGAAAATGGAAAATGAGATACGTAGTTGATCTTTCCAGGTAAAATGCTGGCTGAATCTGAAGCCAGAGGTTATTTATGGTCTCATCCATAAGTCCAAGAAGAGGTTTTAGAAAAATGCATGACTGAAGTTAATGTACACTTTGTTTTCTCCAGCTGCAAAAGGACTGCTGTACTTTTATTGTAACTCAGGCTTTGGCCAGAGAAGAAATGACAAGAACCAGTAAAGGCAAGGACAGAGACACAGAAGGAAACAGATTTAATTTCACACCAGTTCATTTCCACAAATTGTAGAAACAGTAAAAACAAAACCATGAACTGTATTTCCACTGAGTATGATATGGGACTTTTTGGACTGTCTCTTAGAAATAAGATTATCCAAAACATCTCTAGGACTGAGCTGAACAAGTTCATTGAAAGTTAATGGCAGTCATCTTCATAAGTTTGCAATCCTACAATACACGTTTGCTGCTTGTTGCCAAAAGGAATTAGCTGCTTCTAAGGACCAGGAATACACACACACAACAAAAAAACCCAAACAACAAAAAAGGCCAATTGTTTTCAATCTCAGCCTGACTACTTCTTCTCCTGCACCTGGTACAGTCAATCACTTCCAGGAAAAATAGGTTTAAAACCTCCCTGTTTCATCCAGTACAATCCTGATCTCTAGTATCCACAGTCAGGTTAAAAGGCCTTGAAAAAAACAGAGCTGACAGCTAGGTCTGGCATCAGAGCTTGCTTTTTTCTTTCTTCTCACAGAACCATTTGCAGCTTTTCTGGCTCATGTAAGGATAGCCACATGCACACTGGAGGTAGTCCCCAGTTTGAATACTTAACCACTCACCTCACTTATATGCCATACCATCATAATGCATGAACCTAGGAAGTGCACACCTGAAGCCTTCAGTTAAAAGGAAATTTCACAGCCAATGCAGAGTCATTCCAGCTAGATGAACAGAACTGTCTACCCCGTGCAGGCCAATCAATCTGGGAAACAGGATACAAAAAGCATCATGTCAGCGGAATGAATTTGGCAGGGTGGGGGGGGAGAGGGAGGGCAGGGAAGAAAAAGAGAGCAAAGCAATATCAGGGAATGTCTTATGTTTTAAAGAAAAGGGTTAGAGCCTTTTGATTCAGGTTAAACATCCTAATTTATGTTAGAAGGTTACTGTCTCCCTTGGGGAATGTGCATTGCAATATTTGGCACATGGAAGAAAAATTGGTGAATTTTACCTGGGTTTACATGCACAAAAAGTACAGGTGAACATCACCCTGAGTATATGCTTTTATCCCTAAAAAGTCCAGTTTCCAGAGGGGACATACCTTGAATTATGAAGAAAAGGAGGAAAGAATTTCACTGTCAACTTTCCTGTAATACAGAATATAAGTGATGCTTGAGGAAATATTCATTCATTGATGGGACTAGCCAGAAAAGAATAAAAACCAGATAGATGACCCCTAATGGTTTTATCACTACTGGAAATATTAACACTATCATTTCTCCTCTTTCACAAAGGAAGAATTAAGTCATTCCATTTATTCACAGCAAATCCTTTTCCTCACACTCAGTGCAATGCTGAAAAGGTCCAGCCTAGTTTAGGATTTAAAAGGGTGGGAGAGCAAGCAGAAATATTTATCTTTAACCCTACTACCTCTTCTTCTGCCCTTGCTCAAGCAATTGACCCTCAGGGAATGTTTTAAGGCCAAAGAGTTTATCCTTTAAATTGAGTGATTTGAGGCATTTGTGGAGTGGGTGATTTCATTACAATTGTTTGTAGTTGGACTATGTGAAACTACAATTCTTTCATGCTTACACAGGGAAAACAGCATAAATAAATGAAACCAAAACTCAAATACCCAGATGTATCTTTTACTTGATTTCAAACTATCCAGTTTCAGAACACCAGTGGCTAAAATTATTTTCTTCACACTTTATACACATCAAACCTACATCCGTTTAGCTCCTCCCAGCCTAAAATAACTCTTTTGCCTCTCAAGTCCTCACTGTTCTCACTCCTGATATGGGCAACCTATTTAAAAGCAGCTACTCAGCACACTGCAGGCATGCTAGCCCTTTCTGTCGGTGTAAATCATCCACATCAGTACACAGAGGAGGCAGGAAGCTAGCACAGCTGCCTTCCCCTGGCAGCGTGGGACCTTTGCAAGAGCTGGGTACCTCTCCTCCTTCGGTTCCCAGTGTGAGCAAGGTTGAGGGAATATGGCCAGGACATTGCTCTATTTCAGCTATTCTTGGCCATCATATCAGCCTCTCAGGGCCATAGGAAGTGTAATGTAACACTGTGCTAAATTTATATCCCAGGCTGGACCAAGGTTAGGGAAAGTTTATAGGACTCCTGCTGTGTTTTCAGGTCTCTTACCTGGGACAGTGGAAAGAGAACGCAAATGGAGGAATACTGACTAGAGAGTTAAACTGATTTAACCTGAAGAAGAAAGAAAATATGAAGCTTCCTAGCATACCTTTATTTTTAATGGGAGTCTCAATGATGCTCCTTCAATCCTTCTCTCCCACTTTGCTGATCTTGCTCCTGAATTAATCTATGCATAAGAGGAGATGCACCTCTGGAAGCTCACAGAAGATGAGTTGCAGTGACATCAGTCAAATGAAATTGTGTGTTCAATGTGATCAGCTCAAATATATATTGACTAAATGAATCTTTATCTCTCTACATCTCTAAGTACAAAAACATCACACGTGTGAAGCAACTATCTGTCAGTGGCATGGTACCTGAAAGAGTTAATTGGGAGGAAATTTTATCTATGACCGGCAGGCATTTATTATCTCAATAGTTTTGCTGTTTAAGTCAACAGCAATAGATTCACGTTAGGATGGTATCTGGGGAACCCCTACAAAAATCACATTTAACACTGGTCATTTCCCATCAAATTGTCCCTGACCAGGCTCTGGAACCTGAATCCTCCCAACTGAGACAACATAACAATGTGCCAGGCTTTATACAGCAATAGAGGGAATCTAGAGATGCATGTTTAATCACATAATGAAGTTTGAAATGTACTGTAACTTTATTACTGAAGTATTTAAAAACCATTAAGATACTTCCAAATAGCAAAGAGCTATGGGAATGCAATATGGATTAGAACAAACAGAGCTAAATCAACACTGGTTTCAAAGCCTACCAAGAACTAGAAGTATAAGAGATAATTCAAGAACAGATGCATCAAATTAATTCCAGTAATGCTGGGCTGTTAAAAATGGCAACAGAAGCCAGCTTTGTTCAGTAGAATGGAAAAACAATCATCCATTCTCTCCCTTTCCAGCCCTAAGAAGTTGGATTTTCCCGGCACAGCCATCCATTGGTGGCTGCAGATGCACCAGAATGTCTGGCACGAAGAAACTGGAGACAAATAGAAAACATATATTGGGGGGGCGAGAAGAACAAAACCAAGCAAAAAAACCCACCAAAAAAAACAACACAGGGAAAACCAAAACAAACAAACAACCCAAAAAGCCAAACAAACCACAAAACAATTAGAAAACCAAACAAAAAATAAACCATCTTTAAAAAGCCCCCAAGGGTGTGCAATGCAAAAAGGTGAAGCTGCATTTCATGTTTAGTCTTAAAACAGATAACACACTTGAAATAGTGAAGTCACGGTCAGTACAGCATAGCTAAAACATAGTAAAGGTTAGAAATAGGACACCTCTGGGCCTAGAATCAACTTAATTTACCTTAAAAACTTGGTGGTCTAGCCACTGTGTGCTCCCAGCCCCAAACTTAGCTCTGCAGGCATAACTCCTTACCAGCACTGGGTTGTCTCTGACGCGCTCAGTTCAGAAGGGCCGATAGTGCCTTGAAACACCCAGTGAGCCCCTAAACTGAGGAGATATACAGCCCATATACTTGGGCTGATGGAGATTAGGATTTGGGTAATATGGAGAATGGAAACTGCTAATGACTGGCATTTTCAACAGAGGCTTTTGTCAAATGTCTCCAGTTCTTTCTCACCTTTACTTGCAAGCTGCACTGAAGCTGCTGCTCAGGTTGTTCACCCACACCACAGCAGCAGGCGTGTGGACGGCACAACAAAACTGTGAAGCGTTTTAGGAGGAAACGGAAGAGGACTGTGTCTCAGAGACTTGTGTGGAAAGCATACCAGTTACTCAGAGTAATTTCTGGTCACAACTGGAAGGGGGTGAGTAAGTCACAATTTGTTCAGCAAATACATCATTTTCTCAAGAATTGTCTGCAAGCAGACTGTGACTTTTATTAATTTGTCTCCAGTTGGCAATGGTTCACCAAACATTTCATGTGAGTGAACCCTGGCCAACGGATTGCTCACAGACTTATGTCTGATCCAATTGCTCCAATATTCCCCCTTTGACATTCAAGATGATGGGGCTTAGATCAAGCCCTAGTTACAACAGATATAGTTTCATTCCTAAAGTAATGAAAAATTTACCTTTTAGACAGAAGATAGCCATAGAAATCTTCCCCTCATTTAAAACAAAGCATGGCAAATCAGAAACAGATCTCTGGCACTGGCAGAAAGGCAAAGGGGGAACTAGAGAAAATATTGATTAATGAGATTTATTTGTGCTGTGAATGGTGATCAAAGGAGAGTGAATGAAGTGTGTAGCACTCACCATTGCTTTTAAGACCAAAATTCCTTTGATGTGCAGTGCAGTATCTGGCCATCATAGAAATTAAAAGAAAAAGCCATGAGAATATTATTAATAAAGGTTTAAAGTGAACAGCTTCAAGCACCAAGCACATAGTCGCAAGGGTTTGGCTTTTCAAATGACCAGCTGGTGAATAATTGTGATAAATTGTGTTGAACTGTTATTTGGTTTAGCAAACAAAGCCTCTTCATGCAAACAGTAGCATAGTTTCCATACAGAGCAGCATGCATATTTTCAGAGTCAATAAGCATTTAAGCATAAAGAAAAAGACCTCCAGAAGAAAGAAAAGGCTCCCTAAGAGCAGGGTGTCTGTGGGGACTGTCCCAAGCAGTGCTGGGAAAGCCACATCACACACAGCAAGGAAGCAGAAACATCACACTGCTATGTGCACAGGGAGGATTTAAAGGACTTTTTCCTCCTCTCTTAATTTCTCCTTGCACATATCTCCTGGCTTCTCTTTCTCTTCTTTGTGTGAAGGTCTGACCAGAGGCTGGGCTCACCTGTGAAGGCTGCTCAGCACACCAAAAGTTGGTCTTGTCCAACCATACTGGCATCACATTGCAGCTGATGCCAACAAGAGCTTGACACTCTCAGCCAACAAAGGGCCACTGGATTGTTTTTGCCACAATTTGTGCTGCTGTGAATGATTTCTTCACAGGCAGAGTGAACTTGAGGCTCCTTACCACCTCAGAACGGGATTTTATGAACGTTCAGTCTGGGCAAGGCCATTTTCATTCTGTGAAAGGGGACCAATCATGAGAACTTCAAACGTTACTCTTGATTTGCTTTGGTTTTTTCTCAGTTGCAAAAGAAAATATTTCTTATTCTAGTGTAGGGAATGTTTCATTTGACACAAAACAGATTTATCTCTCTTCCTTCATCCCTGCCTCTCTCTCTTTCTTTTTCAGTAGGATATTTTAAGTGTATTTCACAGTTTTATGATGTGAGCATTTTTGATTCAAATGCTCAAACAAAATTGATTTGTACTGCTCTGCTTAACATATCCAAGACACCACTGTAGGTGAAACTGGAAATTTAATAGCTTTTAGTCAATAAACTGGGTTTGTACCCTTTGGATCTTCTCTATCTACCTTCTGCCATGCAGTGCAGTGGGTCGTAACACATTTGCTTTAGTTCAGTTATTAGCTCCCTTCCACTTATAATCTTCATACTCTCCATGCTGCAAGCTAACACTAGTCCTAAGAGTGCACCAGCATCGTGTTGGCCAAATCAATCCGTCAAGTCAGCTGTGAGATCTTCTTTGTGAAAAATGAAGGAAAAAATAAAGTTTGCAAGAGTTTGTATTATTTGCTTGATTTCTTTTTCTGTGGGTGTTTTTTATTGGGTGTTTTTGTGGTTTTCTTTTTTTATGAGGCTGGTGAGAGGTCTCAAGCACAAGCTCTATGAGGAGAGGCTGAGGGAGCTGGGGTTGCTTAGCCTGCAGAAGAGGAGGCGCAGGGGAGACCTCATTGCCCTCTACAACTACCTTAAGTGAGGTTGTAGACAGGCAGAGGTTGGTCTCTTCTCCCAGGCAACCAGCACCAGAACAAGAGGACACAGTCTCAAGCTGCACCAGGGGAAGTTTAGGCTTGAGGTGAGGAGAAAGTCCTTCACAGAGAGAGTGATTTCATAGTATCATAGTATCATTCAGGGTTGGAAGGGACCACAAGGATCATCTAGTTCCAACCCCCCTGCCATGGGCAGGGACACCCCACACTACATCAGGCTGGCCAGAGCCTCATTCAGCCTGGGCTTAAACACCTCCAGGGACGGGGCCTCAACCACCTCCCTGGACAACCCATTCCAGGGTTTCACCACTCTCATGGTGAAGAACCTCCTCCTCACATCTAGCCTGAATCTCTCCACCTCCAGCTTCATTCCATTCCCCCTAGTCCTATCACTACCTGAGATCCTGAGAAGTCCTTCCCCAGCCTTCCTGTAGGCCCCCTTCAGATACTGGAAGGCCACAATTAGGTCACCTCGGAGCCTTCTCTTCTGCCTTTGGAATGTGCTTCCCAGGGAGGTAGTGGAGTCCCCGTCCCTGGAGGTGTTCAAAAAAGAATTGGATGTGGCACTTGAAGCCATGGTTTAGTTGTCAGGAGGTGTTAGGTATTAGGTAATATGTTGGAATTGATGATCTCTGAGGTCTTTTCCAACCTGGTTGATTCCATGGTTTGATTCTATGATTTTTGAAGTTCCAAATATTTTAAATTATTTTTTTTTCTGATAAAAGAAGCAAAAGTGGCAACGATTTGGAACTGTTAGACAAGTAGGATGGGTCCTCTCCAAAAACTATTTTTTTTTTGTTAAATATCATTTGGTGTTTTGGATCAGTAGAGATGTAGTATAAGAGGAGCTTCTTTTTCTGTAGGTGAAGAATTATCTGCAATTAACAGCAGAGGAGGTGAAACTTCAGGTGATACCAAGGAATTTTTAAGATGGACAAATGTCTGCCAATCAAATTTCTATCAGATAACACCATCACCACGATAAATGTTCATATGAAGGAGATCTTTTATGGCAAGAGGGTGCTTGATTGGCTTACAGACAGGGATTGCAAGTAGGATCACCTCAAGACTTTGGGAAGGCAGAAGATTATCCAGATTTCTGAAGGAAGATACTAGTGCAGGCGAGTGATCCCTGATGAAGCTGCTGCCTTGTTCTGTCTTCCCATGTGGTAAAATCCACTACTTGCCTGACTCTCCAGAGACCTCCCTTTGGCTTATTGTCCCTTCCTATGGAACAGGAACTATAGGGCTTGTTGAGGATACTGAAAAATTAGGTTCACTTCCCTGTTTTTCCTCATCAGATGAGAATGCTATCTGCTCATATTCTCAGCTATCCATAGGGTACTACTAAATGGACACTTTGGTTTCTCTCAGGAAAGTTATTTTGCTCAAATAATTCAGGGAAAGTTCATCAAGGAAAGAAAATATATCAGAAACTGAACACATTTGGCTTCCTACTGCATGTAAGAAATGTCTGCCATTGACTATTCAGGGAATATTCAATATTGAAGTGGAATATCTCTAGCAGGATGACCCACAGCATAAAACTCTGAGATATATTGTGAAGGTCAGAAACCTCATGGGTAAAAGGCAGAAGTGAGGTGAGTCCTTGCTACACTGTTTGCTTCCATCTCCAGGTTATCAGTACGAGAGAAACTGTTGTCACACTAGAATTCCTTCCCTGCCTAGATTTATCTCAAAGATCCATAAAAGGTGCAGATTCATTTTTCTTCCATGATTTAACTCTTTCTTGTCATGTTCTTCAGCTAAGGTACAAATTAATGTAACTCTAAGAGCAATGAGAAACAGATTCTGCCATCAACAACCCTTAGTCACTTCAGGGAAGTCACTTTAAGTCCTTCAGCCACTTCAGAGAAGTTAGTGCTGATTTGTCACAGGGGCATCAGAGGCAGGTAGTCACCCACAGCACCATGCAGAGAGAGTGCTTTTTCTTAGTACGTGCTGCTGCATGCAGGAGCAGGGTGCTCTGCATTCCCCACAGCAACCAAGTGACTTGACTTCCTCTCTTGGAAAAGCATCATTATCCTGCAGCATACCACTCACACATGGCTGACTGAAAGAGTCCTGCTCCCTTACATATGAATTTTAAAACACCTGAAGCATCTCAGCAGCCCAGCCAAAGGCTGCTGAAAAGGTCCCAGACCTTGTCCCTGGTTTTGAGAGTCTGAAGATGCAGCAGAAAATTACACACACATTAGCTGAAGTTGATTTTAGACCAAAGCAAGCTATTTGAGCAACTTGGTTAATGATGGCCAGCCAGGCTTCAGGAAGAGGAGTTCATGTCTTGATAACTGGCTGCAGTTCTCACAGGGGATGTTGGCCAGGGTACACATACAGGGGAGGATAGCATAAAGAATATTTCCTGAAATACTCAGAAAACATTTAACAAACTTCTCAGGAGATTAATGTTTCAGATGCAACAAATGTCTTGAACAGTGGGGACAAGAGACAAACACTATGTCTCCATCAAGTGAAAATTGTCTATGGAACTGAGAATCACCATAAGTAGGCTCCCCAGAAAGGTGGTAGAATCTCTGGAGTCATTCAAAACATACACAGACACTGTCCTGTGCAACCTGCTCCAGGTGAGCCTGCTCTGGCAGGAGGGTTGGACTAGAGGATCGCCAGAGGTCTCTTCCAACATCTATCATCCTGTGATTCTGTAAGGCAGGCTATCACTGGTTAATGAGAAGTTACTTGAGGCAGTGTAGCTGGTTGCAGTAGAGCTACTCCATTAGTCTCACTAGAACTACTTTCCTGGCAGCTGTTAGCCATTATTGCCAGACAGGGTTGTCGAAAAGGTCAATGTGTTGATCCTTGATTATTTTGGTCCAGGAACACTCCATTATTCCTAAAGTATCTGCGGCATATTCCTCCCTCCAATCCTCTCCACTGGACACAAACAATCTGCTTAAGTGTTGTATGTAGCAGGTACAGAAAAGGCAAAAGTGCAAGTCTGCAAATAGGATAGAGTGAGTGGAAGAACAGGCAAAAGAGGCAACAGTCTCACAGGCCTGCTCGAAATTACTATTCAGAGAATGAGTTCTAGATTCAATAGTTCCAGGAAGTGAGACTAACTTACCTTCATGTGGTGGATTACTCTTGCCATAGCAGCTGCCATCACAAGCACATGGGACAGAAGAAAGAAGATCTTTTGGCAAACATAAACCCAAGTGTTGCTACTATCTGCTCCATCACTGAATTGTGGAGACTCCCTAGGGTTTGGTCTCTTCTCCCAGGCAGCAAGCACCAGAAAAAGAGGACACAGTCTCAAGCTGTGCCAGGGGAAGTTTAGGCTTGAGGTAAGGAGAAAGTTCTTCCCAGAGAGAGTTGTTAGCCATTGGAATGGGCTACCCAGGGAGGTGGTGGAGTCACCATCCCTGGATGTGTTCTAGGGGGAATTGGATGTGGCACTTGGTGCCATGGTCTAGTAGTCATGAGGTCTTGGGTGACAGGTTGGACTTGATGATCTTTGAGGTCCTTTCCAACCTTGTTGATTCTACGATTCTTAGTGATATTTGCTACAACAGTTCAGGAGACATAAATTCTCTCTAGGGTTGTGGTTACATGCTTTTCTGGCATCTTCATCACCTGCCCCTGCTGAGAGCTCACAGCTACCCAGTTTGACCCCAAAGAAAGAGTGCAAGACATAGAAACTGCCGTGAGCAGATAAGGTGTAGGGGAGAGCAATGATACAGTCCATCCTTTGGGCAACCTACAGCTATGATTTAAAGGTACCCATCTTGGCATAAAACCTCGGGGGAAGTTGACAGCTCACACAATGTCTACTCACCCCAGCTGTTCCAGGAAAAGGCAATTCAGTGAACAAATTAAATCTAACATAAATGCATTGAGTCCCAATTACTTCAATAAGAACTGCAAGCTATGAGAAAACACAAAACAATTTGCATCTTAATTTTCATTTTGGACTAGGTAAGTTTGGAAAAGGAAAATGCATATGCCTTCATTTCTCACATATTTTTCCCCCCCTTCTCTCCACCCTCTGTCCCTGCCTTAATCACAAGAGTTTTCATAGGCTTTCAAGCTCTCCTTTTGTTCTACTGCAATGAAGCTCCCAAACAATTACCAGGTCAAATGTGTTCCATCTTTCTTCTATTAGTGTAGCAGCTGGTGCTTTCCTCTTAAAATTCCTTCACTGTCAGCTAATGCATGCTTTCCTTTTGAAGAGTGTCTAATAGGATTTTCATTTCCAGTCCTATACTGTTCACTTGACCACATTTTAAAGACTAGGTAAGTCTACCCCAAAGAGAGATTCAAACATCCTCATACGATATTCAGGTCTGGAAACAAGCATCATTAGATTCCTTCCTCTGATGAGTGAAATGAAAACATGGATTTGAGCAAGAAAATAGATGCCAGGTGTTTCTTGCAGAAGTTTGGATCATAACATCTTCCTTTTCCTGCAAAAACTCCATATTGCTCAAAAAAAGTCCAACCAACCTCACAACATCCTACTGAGCTGGATATATATATCTTCACAGTATCACAGTATCACCAAGGTTGGAAGAGACCTCAAAGATCATCGAGTCCAACCTGTCACCACAGACCTCAAGACTAAACCATGGCACCAACTGCCATGTCCAATCTCCTCTTGAACACCTCCAGGGATGGTGAAGCACATTCCAGATGCAGCAAAGTACTTGAATTCATGCCAGAATTTCAGTGAGCAGCTAATAGTACCTGATGATCTTTTCATGCTTCTTGAAAGACAGAGTCATTGCTATCTCCCAGTCAAAAGTGGCACTACTTGAGATGCTTTCCAAACTGTTTCTAATTAGCTGGCAGGACTGATTGTTCAACACAGACCATGCTTTTTTAAGGGGATGTCAAAGGAGGAACACAAAATACAGGCAAACAAGCACTGAAAACTAATAAATCTACCAAAGGGACAAACAAGCTACAAGTAACAAGTCAAAAATATTCTTAACATTTACAGTAGATATGGGCTTAGGTAGAGCCTCCAAATTAGTAAAGGGCACATCTGGAATGGTATCTACTTTTTTAACATTAGAATTTAAGTCTGTTGCCACTCTGATAAAATTATGGAGCAAATGTAAGCTTAACAGGTGCCAAACAGCCTAGGGGCAAATTTCCTTACTGCCCTCCTGGAAGGAAGAGCACAACATCCACAGTGCAGCAGGACAGAGAGCAAAGGGTGATTTCAAACATCACAGTTCAATCTCATTGGACCTCTGTCTGCATCATAATTAAGACATCTCAAAAATCTAAGTCTAAGCTTTTCTGGATTCTACCCTGTTGTGGGCTACAGAGCTGCTAGGAGTCAGCTAAGAGCTAAATGTCATTGCCTACACCTGACACACTCATTCCTCACCTTCCTAAGGCCAAAGATTAAAAAGCTTTTTGAGAGGTTTTCCATAGAGTATCTTAGTCCTGTCCAGGAATAGACTTTTGTTTTATTTAATTACTTTCATTCAGCATAAAGGGACAAAATACCTCTCGGTTTGTTTTTAGGGGCTGCTTCAGAGTATATTTAGATGGGATACAGACCCAGAGGATCCAAAACCATTATTGACCACAGATTATTATTGACCTCAGTTTAGGAAGGATGTTGACTTGCTGGAACGTTTCCAGAGAAGGGCAACGAAGTTGGTGAGGGGTTTGGAACACAAGCCCTATGAGGAGAGACTGAAGGAGCTGGGGTTGCTTAGCCTGGAGAGGAGACTCAGGGGTGACCTTATTGCTCTCTACAACTACCTGAAGGGAAGTTGTAGACAGGCAGATGTTAGTCTCTTCTCCCAGGCAGCCAGCACCAGAACAAGAGGACACAGTCTCAGGCTGCGCCAGAGGAGGTTTAGGTTGGATGTTAGGAAGAAGTTCTCTACAGAAAGAGTGATTGCCCATTGGAATGGGCTGCCCGGGGAGGTGGTGGAGTCACCATCATTGGAGGTGTTCAGGAGGAGACCTGGTGGGGTGCTTGGTGCCATGATTTAGCTGTTTAGGTGGGTTGGATTGGTTGATGGGTTGGACACGATGATCTTGAAGGTCTCTTCCAAACTGGTGGTATTATTATTATTATTATTATTATTATTATTATTATTATTATTATTATTATTATTAACCCAAAACTCATTGGCCTATGTGGAGCAGCAGAATTCACTGACTTTGGTAAGCTCTGGATTAGGCTCCACACACTCCTCTAATGATATTTTCTATTTCAAAGTATTACAGCTATTTCAGCAGATGCTGTGGGCTTGATGGGGTGTTAATCCTATTACAAGGTGATGATTGGAAGGCTATAGCTTATACTTCCAGGTGGTTTTAGGACTCTGAGACCACATGTGCTCAAAGAGGGGAGAAGGAATGTTTAGAGAGCTGTCTGGGTGTGAGAGTTTCATAAGGTATTTGCAGAGTTTTGAGAGTTTCCGGATAGTTAGGGACCACAAACCATACATACACTAAACAGTAGAAATTCACAGCACACTTTAAAGTTTGGAAGACTTTACCCAGCAGTATGCAGACCTGTTAATATTCCCCCTGGAATGTGCTGGAGATCCCAGCAACTCTTGGCATGGTACACCTGGCAATCAGCCATTCAGCCTCCTTTGCTTCTAGGAGAGTATGGAGCCTTTGTATTAATTTTCCCAGTCTTTAACCAGAGGGAAAGGCTCAAGTGACTTCGCTTGTTCCAGGCAGGCACTGTAGATGTGGTGATCCATGGGGGGCACAGCAAGAATCTCACTAATTTCCTGGTTCTGATGAGCTAGAATATGCTCATTATGATCCACATTGACTTCCAAGGATTGCACAACTTTGTAGCTCAAAGCTACTGCAAAATATTCATAAGGAAGAAAGGAACAACTGTTGATAACCATTATTGCTTCTTGCTGTGGAATCCCACAAGATTTTATAACAACCAAAGCTCCAGCTGCTGAAATGGGTGCAAGAATCTTGGCTTCAATTACACTAAGCACTAGCCCCCAGAAGCAAGGGAAAGGTGTGAACTGGAGGACCCAAATAAATTCCAACATTAACAAACTGGAATGCAAGCACTTGCAAACAGTTGCTATTGGTAGCATAGATTACAGAACAAAGCTTGTTTGCTCACACACATAAGCTCAATCTGTTGTGATGCTCACACATACAAGCAAGCAAAGACAAACAAATGGAATATTTGAGCAAGTTATCTGTAGTGTCAGCCTATATCTATCAGTCTCACACCAGTTTTGACTTACCTGTATCAACAGCATTTCACAGATGGTCAGTCAATACATTCTTATCTGACAGGAAGAATAACTGTATTGGAAACATGGAAAAAGAGAGCTTGGAAACCATTTTCACTAAAGCATCAATACCTTGGTAGGGTTAAGCTCAAATTTGTTAAGATTAGATATAATCTCTGAAACTGAGTGCATGGAATTAAGAACTGCTAGATTAAATGAGACTCATTTTCCACCATAGGTAACCTTCACTGCAAGGGAAGCTTTACTGCTGTCTTTTCATTGCAGTATCGGATACTACACATCAGCTCAACTGGCTGAGCTGATACCAATGTCTAAGAACATCTCTGCAGCCATTCTCCACTCTATTTCTTTTGTTACCAAGCTGCAGAAAGAACATGTATGTTCTTGAATATACAAAACAAACAAACAGAAGGTTTTAAAAAGTAGTTTTAAATGGTACTTCAGTATTGCCTCCTGCATTGCTTTTAGAGGTGTTGCAATACCTATGAGTTGGGAGAAACAGCCATCTTCTTTAGAAAGTGTTTAGCGTCTTAGAGTATAATCATATGTACAATGTCACTGTCGTCAGAACTACGTGAGAACCATTTCTAGCAATATTATCCTATACATGTAGATCAAGAGAGGCGACTCAGCCACTTTGCTCTGCTCTGATGAGAACTCACCTGGAATACTGCATCAGTCTGGAGAAGAGAAGGCTCCGAGGTGACCTCATTGTGGCCTTCCAGTATCTGAAGGGGGCCTACAGGAAGGCTGGGGAGGGACTTCTCAGGATCTCAGGTAGTGATAGGACTAGGGGGAATGGAATGAAGCTGGAGGTGGGGAGATTCAGGTTAGATGTGAGGAGGAAGTTCTTCACCATGAGAGTGGTGAAACCCTGGAATGTGTTGTCCAGGGACGTGGTCGAGGCTCCGTCCCTGGAGGTGTTTAAGACCAGGCTGGACGAGGCTCTGGCCAGCCTGATGTAGTGTGGGGTGTCCCTGCCCATGGCAGGGGGGTTGGAACTGGATGATCCTTGTGGTCCCTTCCAACCCTGAATGATACTGTGATACTATGATCCAGCTCTGGAGCCTTCAACACAGGAAGAATATGGACTGATCAAGGGCCGTGAAAATAATCAGGGCACTGGAACACCTCTGCTACGCGGACAGGCTGAGGGAGCTGGGGTTGCTCAATCTGGAGAAGAGAAGGCTCCAGGGAGACCAAATAGCAGCCTTCCAGTACCTTAAGGGGGCTACAAGAAGGCTGGAGAGGAACTGTTTACGAAGGCCTGGAGTGATAGGATGAGCAGCAATGGTTTGACCTTAGGAGAAGATTCACATTGAATGTTAGGAACAAGTTCTTTACCATCAGGCTGGTGGAACAGGTTGCCCAGGAAGGTAGTTGAGGTTCCATCCCTAGACATATTCAAGGTCTCTGAGCAAGCTGATCTAGTGGAAGATGTCCCTGCTGACTGCAGTGGGGTTGGACTAGGTGACCTTTGGGGGCCCCTTCCAACCCAAATCACTCTATGATTCTGTGCTATATAGGAGCTGATCTAGGAGTATCCAAGTAAAAGATTTTGAGAGGGGTTGAGAGGGAAGGCAATAGTGAATTAGTGGTAGGTAATACTGACCTTTGAGCCTGCAAGCAAACAGTCTTAAAAGGTATCAGATTAACCATACTGATGTTTGCTTCATCTGGTGAGATCTCAGTTTTATAAGCCTAGATCTGCAACTAAACCCATTTTTTCAGACCCCTGAGACTTTAAAGAGTATATTTAACTTTGAGAGACACTGTGGAGTTACAAAGATATCTATGTCACTGATCTTGTGGTGGAATTAGTCCCAGAGGGAGCAGATTGAAAGGAATAGCATACTTTATACTGCTACATTAGCCAAGAATCCATTTTTTTATGTGTTAACATTTTGTAGTCTATAAACCAGCTCTTCATTACTGATGCATTGTAAAACATCTTGAGCTCTATTTTCAAGTTTCCATTACTGCTAGCTCACTAAGCTTTACAGTTGTTTCAAGACTGTTTGGGATGCAGATTTTTCTGATACCACCAATTTTTTTCTCTTCTGTCATGTCCAGTTTGGAGCCCCTATTACAGGAAGGATCTGGACTTGCTGCAGCTTGTCCAGAGAAGGGCCACAAGGATGATCAGAGGGCTGGAGCACCTCTCCTGTGAGGACAGACTGAAGGAGTTAGGGCTGTTCAGTCTGCAGAAAAGAAGGCTCCAAGGAGACCTTCTTGTGGCCTTCCGGTATCTGAAGGGGGCTACAATAAAGCCTGGGAGGGACTTTTTAGGGTGTCAGGGAGTGATAGGACCAGGGGGAATGAAAAAAAAAATAGAAATGGGTAGATTAAGATTGGATATCAAGAAGAAGTTCTTCACCATGAAGGTGGTGAGACACTGGAACAGGTTGCCCAGGGAGGTGATGGAAGCCTCATGCCTGGAGGTTTTGAAGGCCAGGCTGGATGTGGCTCTGAGCAACCTGATGTAGTGTGAGATGTCCCTACCCATGGCAGGGGTGTTGGAACTAGATGATCATTGGTGTCCCCCTGTGTATAGTATCTGGACAGATGGATGGGTGCATTTATCAAGGCAAGTTATACCACTGGGGTATTTACTATTGGACCACAGTAGGGCTCTGCACCTTTGGTCTTTCCAGACTTTTAACTACTACAAAAGCAAAACCATTAGATTATCCATTTCCATTGGTCTCTGCAACGCAAGAAAAAATCCTGTTGTGAAAGCATTTAGGTATAGTAGAAGGTGCATGCCTTTTAAAGGATCCCTCTAAATTTTGGACCTATGGTAAAACAAACTTCTTTAGCAATTGTCATTCATTTTCTGTGATGCTCTTAATGTAAGAAAACAGCACCTATCAGCCTAGCTTTACCAGTAATCATAACAAGAGGCTACTGTACCTGTTTCTAGCGTTTGCTGATAAAGTGCTGCTCATACAGTTTGCAGTATTTGCTTACACACATTCATTTTATCTCTGTGTACACAGAATTTAAGAACTCTAGGAGAATTGCCAGATCCAGTACAGGATTATAGTCCTGAGAAAAACCTTTGAGATTTGACAGTACAGGTTATGTTCTTGTAAACATATGACCAAACAAAGCTTCAAAGTTTTTATGATGCTTGTACAGTCTCTACTCATTCGTCTTTCTTTCTTTTTCTTTAAAGCAAAGGTTGCAAAAAGCAAAAGCCTGAAATAGAAATTGGTGGTGATGGGAAAAGATGAAAAAGCTCTTTCTTATTCTTTAGGCATTTTTTGCCATGAAAAATCAAAATGGAGAATTACATCACCTCTCCCCAATTTCTAGCACCCTCTTCAAAATTATTTTTGAAAGGCTGTTTAAAAGCAACATGAAGAAGTTGGGTTTTTTTTGACACATTCCAATATTTCTGATGGGAAGAGCAGGGAAGTCATTCTGTCCCTGTACTCAGCACTGGTTAGACTACACCTTGACAACCATATCCAGTTCTGGGCCCCTCAGTTTAAGAAGGACATTGAGACTCTTCAACGTGTCCAGAGAAGGACAATGAAGCCTCGAACACAAGCCCTATGAGGAGAGGCTGAGGGAGCTGGGATTGTTTAGCCTGGAGAAGAGGAGGCTCAGGGGAGACCTTATGGCTGTCTACAACTACCTGAAGGGTGCTTGTAGCCAGAAGGGGGTTGGTCTCTTCTCCCAGGCAACCAGCACCAGAACAAGAGGACACAGTCTCAAGCTGTGGCAGGGGAAGTTTAGGCTCGAGGTGAGGAGAAAGTTCTTCACTGAGAGAGTTGTTAGCTGTTGGAATGTGCTGCCCAGGGAGGTGGTGGAGTCGCCATCCCTGGAGGTGCTCAAGGGGGGATAGGACATGGCACTTGGTGCCATGGTTTAGTAGTCATGAGGTCTGTGGTGATGGGTTGGACTTGATGATCTTTGAGGTCTCTTCCAACCTTGGTGATTCTGTGATTCTTTTCTTGCTATGTTGGGCTGCCATTTAAGAAAAAAAAAGTGTTTTCTTTCCAATCAGTTACAGTTATTTGTGATTACATTATAAGCTTTAATTTTTCATATGTTTTAGACCTACTTTATAAACAACTTCTTCACTGCCTAAAATTCCAGTGTGCCATTTTCAGTACAAATGTCACACATGCACGTTGCAATAAGAGGAACTCTTCCCTCTGAATGGATGAAGATTTAGACCATATGTTTCCTCGTGGTTTTTAGCTCATCACATTAAATTCATAATTGGAAAAATAAATTTCAGTGACACCAGAATGAATAGAATGTGAAGGCCTGACTGACAACTTTAGTGACCCATACTCTTGATTATTCACAGGAAAGAGGTTGTATAAACACCTGAAAGAGCTCATCTAATATTAGGAAATGGCTCTCACTAATAACTTGGCACTAGCACACCATATGGATGTTCTTATTTCATAGGAAATCTGCTTTCACACTACTTAATCTATATCCAAAATTAGCATGAGCTAAAAGTTAAGCCAATCACCTGTGTGAAAATTATGGCAGAATAATGATTCTGACCTGAGATCATACCTTGGCTTACTTTTAAAATTATTTCCTCCAAAGGCAAGCTCAATATGAGATGCATCCCCATATTTTACCAACTGAGACCGAGCCAGCTGCAGAATCAAAAAAAGGAATTCAGCCTCAAAAAACCCTTAGGCACCTCTGCTAAAAATGCCACCCACTGACCTGATTCTCTTCCCTCTCTCTCCGCAGCTGAACATTCCCCCATCAGCTCCCCTGCTGATTTCTAAGGCTCCTTGGTAGTCCACGCTGAATCCAAGGTAAAATATAAAGAGCAGCCTGCCTGTACTTAACGGGGTAAAAAGGATCCCTATGTCATAGAATCATAGAATCAATAAGGCTGGAAGAGACCTCAAAGATCATCAAGTCAAACCTGTAAATTTCGCTCAGTCCTGGCTGTCAGGGGGTGGGAAATGGGCAGAATCCTGGCTGTGCTTCATGGCACGTGTCAGCCTGCAGACCTGAAACCACAGAAACACCTTGTCAGTAAAAATTAATCCACAGAACCACAGTTCTTTCACTGTAACACTTAGGGTTGCTGTGGCAATCCTCCTATGATTGAGGAGATGCCTTGCAGAGCAGCCTGTGCAGTATAGAATCATAGAATCAGTAAGGCTGGAAAAGACCTCAAAGATCATCAAGTCCAACCTGCCACCCAGCACCTCATGACTACTAAACCATGGCACCAAGCACCCCATCCAGACTCTACATAAACACCTCCAGTAGCACAAATCTCTTCAATTCTGCTCAGAGGTAAAGGAAATTTGGGGCAGGATTTTTGTAATAAAGACAAGTGGGACCATAACATTTTTCTTGAGTCCATCTTGGGAGGGATGTGTTTGTGTGTGTGTGTGTGAAATAGTGCTATTTTAAAAAGCAAGAGGCCCACGTAATTCCCCACCCTTAGCAATTTTTATTTTAACTACTTACACTTTAAAAATACTTTTGATGCAATCTTCATTATTTGTGTACCAGAAAATGTCTTTTTCTGACAGCATTTTGGGAAAAAAAACAACAACAACATAAAGTTTAAACAGAAACAACCAGCAACAAACCTTCCATAATCCCTTCTCCTCCTCCCCCACCCCCCAAAAAAAAAAATACCCCTACACACACACACAAAATCTACACAAAAAGGAGAGCAAAACAAAAGAAAACAATAACAACCAAGCAAAAAAAAAAACAAGCAGACAACCTCTGGTAACTTCAGTGAGATGTTATGTTCTCATAAATAATTCTCTTTTAATGCAACAGTCTAATGAATACTCAGGAGGACTTGGCATATCTATTTTCACAGTGACCACATAGAATAGAATAGAATAGAATAGAATAGAATAGAATAGAATAGAATAGAATAGAATAGAATAGAATAGACCAGACCAGACCAGACCAGACCAGGTTGGAAGAGACCTTCAAGATCATCGCATCCAACCCATCATCCAACACCACGTAATCAACCGAACCATGCAACCAAGCATCCTATCAAGTCTCCTCCTAAACACCTCCAGTGATGGTGACTCCGCCACCTCCCTGGGCAGCCCATTCCAATGGGCAATCACTCTCCCTGTGTAGAATTTCTTCCTAACCTCCAGCCTAAACCTCCCCTGGCACAGCTTGAGACTGAGTCCTCTTGTTCTGTTGCTGGTTGCCTGGGAGAAGAGACCCACCCCCACCTGTCTACAACCTCTTTTCAGGTAGTTGTAGAAAGCAATAAGATCTCCCCTGAGGCTCCTCTCCTCCAGGCTAAGCAACCCCAGCTCCCTCAGCCTCTCCTCATAGCACCAATGTGTCCAGCTGCAATTAGGAGAAAGGCTGTTGTTCAATATCCGTGCCACCTCCTAGACACAGGAAACTCATCTGTTGACTGCTTCACAAAGAGCCAGAATATTTATTGCACAACATAAGATCAGTGAGCAGCACAGAAAAAGTTCATCCCCAAAAATGCCTTTGCTATGTCTTTGATGCCATTTGCAGGGTACAATTTTTCTTAGACTCTTGAAACATTTTTTCATAAATATAGCTTTTATCATAGAAATA
Source organism: Melanerpes formicivorus (assembly GCF_026170545.1). NCBI lineage: Eukaryota > Metazoa > Chordata > Aves > Piciformes > Picidae > Melanerpes > Melanerpes formicivorus. The sequence goes on along the minus strand of NW_027142360.1, from coordinate 7,128,413 downwards.
ACATTTTAACTTCTAAATGCACAGAAGCATACACAGAATCACAGAACACATCCAGTTAGAAGAGACCTCAAAGCTCAACCAGTCTAACCCTAAACCCAGCACTGAAGGACCAACACTAAACCATGTCCCTAAGCACCAGGTCTACACACCTCTTGAACACCTCCAGGGATGGTGACTCCACCACTACTCTAGGCAGATCATTCCAGTTTTTGAGAGCCCTCTCTGTGAAGAAATATTTCCTAACATCCTGCCTGAACCTCCCCTGGCACAGCTTGAAACCATTTCCCCTAGTGCTATTGCTTGACACCAAGGAGAAGAGGCTGCCCGCTCCTCACTTCAGCCTCTCTTTAGGTAGTTGTAGAGAGTGATGAGGTCTCCCCTCAGCCTCCTCTTCTCTAGGCTGAACAACCCCAACTTCCTCAGACACTTATCACAGGTGCTCCAAGCCCTTGTCCAGCTTCATGGCCTTTCTCTGCACATGCCCCAGCCACTCAATGTCCTTCCTATACTGAGGACCCCAGAACTGAACACAATATTCAATGTGTGGCCTCACCAGTGCTGAGCACAGGGGGATGATCATCTCCTGGCTCCTGCTGGGCACTGTTGCTAACACAAGCCAGCATGCCATTGGCATATTAGATGTGTAAAGCCTGAAAGATGAAGAAAGATGTATCTGAAAGTGCAGGGAGGTTCTTCTTGCAAGGCTACTATCTGGCTAACATTTAAACAAGTTGTATAGGCTCATGCTATCTTAAAATGAACTCTATCGAGTGAAAATTCAAGCCATAGAAGCTCAAAAGCCAAATTCATTCTTTCAAATATTATTTAAAATAAATAGCCTTGATACAACAACTCATTACTATTTATTGTGCTATTTTATATAGTTTTACAACTAGACTAATACAAACCCAAATAAAACTAGGATTAATTAACAACATAGTGGCCTAGAATGCAATCAAAAGCATTGCAAAGACATGCAACGCTACAACGAAGCCTAATAAGGGGATTCGCAATCACTATTTGAACTTTTTTTCTGATGCATATCTGATATAGTAAAGATTGGTTCTCTTTTCCCCTTTTCCTTTCCTAAGTGCAAGAATGTATTGGCAATTCATTTTCACATATGAAACATGCATCCATTATCATGTAGAATCACAGGAACAGCTCTCCTTCTGGAACAAGAACACAGTTTTGCTCTGCCAAAACTAAGAGTGTATTCAAGACCTGAGGCTGGGAAACATGGAATCTCTAGTTTGTGTTTAAGGCCTCAGATTTCTTGGATGAAGCTCTTATAATAAGTCAAGTGCTTTTGACTGCACTAATGCATATCACTAAGAACTACATGCCACAGATATTTACAGCCTTTCAAAGAAAGAATCTTCATTACATATTTGCTGTTTAAAAAGCCTTTGTGTCTCTGCTCTTAACATACACACTCTATATTCAATTTAAGGGGGATTTTTCTTTCTTTAACATTTTGTGATAAATTGCCTGCTAAGTTCAAGAACCTGTCATTATCTTCCTACTGTGCAAGCACTCATACCAAGAGTAAGCCATTTCTTCCTTGCAAGCTACAAGTACCTTAATTCTTTCACTGCAAAGTACAAATCATCACTGTGATTTTCTCATCTCCTTTCTTTTAACTCCAGGCAGTGGCACCTGGCATGCAATAGAAATATAGCTCAGAGAAGTGCTCACAAGGCCTTGAGCACAAGCTCTATGAGGAGAGGCTGAGGGAGCTGGGATTGTTTAGCCTGGAGAAGAGGAGGCTCAGGGGAGACCTTATTGCTCTCTACAACTACCTGAGAGGTGGTTGTAGCCAGGAAGGGGTTGGTCTCTTCTCTCTAGCAACCAGCACCAGAACAAGGGGACACAGTCTCAAGCTGTGTCAGGGGAAGTTTAGGCTTGAGGTGAGGAGAAAGTTCTTCACTGATAGAGTCATTCATCATTGGAATGTGCTGCCCAGGGAGGTGGTGGAGTCACCATCCCTGGAGGTGCTCAAGAGGGGACTGGATGTGGCACTTGCTGCCATGGTCTAGTAGGCATGAGGTCTTGGGTGACAGGTTGGACTTGATGATCCTTGTGGTCTTTTCCAACCTCATTGATTCTACGATTCTATACTACCCTCATTGGCAGGCAGATGTGAGCACTTCTGCTTGGGTTTTCTTCAAAGTTTTTCTCCTTACAGAAAGGAGAATCTGAAGTTAAAAAAAATCACATCCCACTAATCTCAAATGCTTTTAATAGTCAAAGTGAAATCTCAGAAGATACTCATATCTGTTTAACTTGCTTTTTTCCTCTAAACAAACTTCCAGACAATGGATGAGTATGACATGGCCTGCCATATCCATCACCCGCACAACTATGTCAGTAACAGACCTGCAGATCATATCCTGAGATACTCTCTTTTCATTTCTGGGAAAACTCCCATTAGAATTGAGATTCTTCCTTCTCACTTCTGGTGTCACTCATCTGTCTCCGTCAAAACTGTGGACCCAGCAAGCTTCTGTTTGCTTTTTGGCAGTCTATTTCATCTGAATCTGAAGGCATAGTGTCATTTTTATGACATCATACTAATTTCCATGGCAAGAGCATCTACTGCAAAAACATGGGCTTATAAACTTCACTGAGGGAACAAACAGAAGAACAGAACCTGGCCTGGGGAAGAAGGATATGGCAATTTTGAAAACAACTTGTGTGAAAAACCTTCATCTGAACTCACATTTTAAGAATATTGGAATTCAGATTTAGAGTAGAACAGAACAGAATAGAATAGAATAGAATAGAATAGAATAGAATAGAATAGAACAGAACAGAATAGAATAGAATAGAATAGACCAGGTTAGAAGAGACCTTCCAGATCATCAAGTCCAACCCATCATCCAACACCATCTAATCAACTAAACCATGCAACCAAGCACCCCATCCTGTCTCCTCCTAAACACCTCCAGTGATAGCGACTCCACCACCTCCCCAGGCAGCCCATTCCGAAGGACAATCACTCTCTGTATGAAGAATTTCTTCCTAACATCCAGTCTAAACCTCTCCTGGTGCAGCTTGAGACTGTGTCCTCTTGTTCTGGTGCTGGTTGCCTGGGAGAAGAGACCAGCCCCTGCCTGTCTGCAACCTCCCTTCAGGTAGTTGTAGAGAGCAATAATGCCTCCCCTGAGCCTCCTCTTCTCCAGGCTAAGCAACCCCAGCTCCCTCAGTCTCTCTTCATAGGGCTTGGGCTCCAAACCCCTGGGCACACTGCAGGCTCATGTTCAGCCTACCATCAACCAGCACCCCCAGGTCCCTCTCTGCCTGGCCGCTCTCCAGCCACTCTGACCCCAGGGATCCTTAATGGATTTCACCCTCACATCAGCCCTGAAAATTTGAATTATTGACGTTTTGCAAATGGAGAAACTAAACTAAGGAGTAGTTAAAAAAACAAACCAACAAAACAATCAACCAACCAACCAACCAACCAAATAACTACTTCATTAAATATACAGAAAAGATATGATTAATTAAAATGTGGTCACAGATCTCTTGAATCTTGTGTTTTGAAACTTCATGAAAATAGGACAAATAGCTAGATAGTGTTTATCTAACAATGCCCAACTTCCAGAAGGAAAACAAAATTTCAGTCTGGCCATGTTTTTATAAATATGTACTTTCTATGCATGTTGATGACCCCTTTTTATATATACAAAGCTCTCTATATTCATGAAACTTGTTCCAGGGCAAGATAGCCATGACACTGTTGTGTTCTAGAGCATATCAGATGTCTATGTCTTTAGCCATTGATCATCCTCAGTACAAGAGCACAAAAACCCCACTTCTGTGGGGTTTCATTGAATCATTCAGGTTGGAAAATACTCCTGGGATCATCAAGTTCAACCATTGACCCTACTCTACAAAGTTCAGCCCTAAACTGTATCCCCAAAACCACATCTAAATGACCTTTAAACACATCCAGGGATGGTGACTCAAGCACCTCCCTGGGCAGCCTGCTCCAATGTCCGGCTGCTCTTTCTGTGAAAAAAGTGTTTCCTAATGTCCAGTCTAAACCTACTCTGTTGCAGTTTGAGGCCATTCCCTCTTTTCTATCACGAATTACCAGTGAGAAGAGACCAGCATCAGTCTCCCAACAACATCCTTTCAGGTAGCTGTAGAGAGCAATGAGGTCTCTCCTTAGCCTCCTCTTCTTCAAACCAAACAGCCCCAGCTCCTTCAGTCAATTTTCATAAGATTTATCATAGTATCAGTCACGGCTGGAAGGGACCACAAGGATCATCTAGTTCCAACCCCCCTGCCATGGGCAGGGACACCCCACACTACATCAGGCTGGCCAGAGCCTCGACCAGCCTGGGCTTAAACACCTCCAGGGACGGTGCCCCAACCACCTCCCTGGACAACCCATTCCAGGGCTTCACCACTCTCATGGTGAAGAACTTCCTCCTCACCTCCAGCCTGAATCTCCTCACCTCCAGCTTCATTCCATTCCCCCTAATCCTATCACTACCTGATATCCTGAGATGTCCCTCCCACAGCCTTCTTGTAGGCCCCCTTCAGATACTGGAAGGCCACAATTAGGTCACTGCCCAGCTTATATTTGTGCCTAAGATTGCCTCGACCCAGCTGCAGGACCCTGCACTTGGTCTTGTTGAACCTCATGAGGTTGGCCTGTGCCCACCTCTCCAGCCTGTCCAGGTCCCTCTGGATGGCCTCCCTTCCCTCCAGCGTATCTGCTGCACCACACAGCTTGGTGTCATCAGCAAATTTGTTGAGGGTGCACCCAATGCCACTATCTATGTCACTGACAAAGATGTTGAACAAGATAGGTCTCAGAACTGATCCCTGAGGGACTCCTCTTGTCACTGGCACAGCTTTGCTGCCCTCCTCTAGCACCTCAGTATTTCTCTGGTATTGAGACACCCACTCATCTTATGCAAATATTTCTCACAAAGAGACAGGCTTTGCCCAGGGAATTCACAAAGAAACGCATAGAACGTTTAGAGCCAGTCCTATCTTTTCAGCACCTGTGCAGTGTTTCTGCAGCCTCAGCACACCCTCAAAGTTCAGCTCTGAGTTTGAAGTTACGAGGTCTCCCATAGCATTAAAATCACTGCCACATTTTGTTCATGAATTTCTAGCAAACCAAGAAAATACAGAATTAAAAGTAAAAATCCGAATAAGTAACAGCAGGTGTCTCATTCATGAGGTATGATTTATTCCTTTGTTGAGATGAATTCTCTCTAAATGCAAAATGGTACCAGTCAAATATCACTTCATGGAGTTTCATCACAGAGGATCACAGAATCACTATGCTTGGAAAAGACCTTTAAGATGATAAAATCCAACCGTTGTCTAATTCTACCAAGGCCACTACTACACCATATCCTTGAGCACCATATCTAGATGGCTTTCAAATACATCCAGGGATGGGGATTCAACCACTTCCCTGGGCAGCCTGTTGCAGGCTTTCATAACCCTATTGGTAAAGAAGTTTTTCCTAACGCCTAACCTAAATCTCCCCTGAAGTAAGTTGATGCCATTTCCTCTTACCCTATCAGTTGTGACTTGTGAAAAAAGACCAACACCCACCTCTCTACAAGCTCCTTTCAAGGTCAGTAATACTGGGAGGACAAGGATTTTTGATTCTTTCACCTACATACTGCTAGCCACGTATGGGTTCTTCTGGGTTTACATTCATCTTGGATAGCTAAGCCATCTGAAAAACAGCCCCCTAGGCTTTTTCTATCATTCCCAAGGGTAGAAAAACAAACCAAAGCAAAGAAGAAGAAGAAGAAAAAGTAAGAATAAGTTCATTTCTCCCCATAATAGATAATTCTTCCCATAAAAGATAGCTTTTGAGACAGACAGACAGGAAGCATGGATATCTAGGTGTTTCTTTCCGTGACAGTTTGATGGCAGATTGATGATTTATTTGATTTGTAGCCTTTGGGCAGATAAATCTGAGCATTCATCAGTCCCTCCCCAAAAAAATAGAGGAACCTGGTAGAAGCATATTCTAATCTAGCTAATCTTCCTGACAACTTCTTTCTGGTTCCAGTAGTAGTACTTTTCAACCAGATGCAGGGGGTGAAATCTCCACAACAAAACAACAAAACAAAACACAGAGGGCTGGAATTATCTGATTTACATCTTCTCATGACAGATGCTTGGACCTGTATCTATGTCTTGAAAAAATTTTTACCCAACATAGGAGTTAGAATATGATTGCCATAACCAATAACATCTGTGACAGTACCTCAAGCAAACCATTAAAGTTTATCTTCTAAAGGATAAGAACAAACCTCATGCAAACTTGGAAATCCAAAACAGTTCAGGATCATTTCACCTTTAGCATTGGGAAGCTTGAATATTTCTCTCAGCTTCTTGACTTTCCTTGAAAATTGGTGCTCTTGTGCTTTGACAAGTATGAAAATAAGCTGCTGACAAAGGACTTCACATTCACTTTTGGTTTCCAATGTATCTTCATGGAACAAATCACTGATTTTCAGGTTGTTCAGCCTGGAAAAGAGGAGGCTCTGGGGAGACCTAATAGTGGCCTTCCAGTACCTGAAGGGAGCCTGAAGGATGGAGAGAGACTTTATAAAACCATGTGGTGATAGGACAAGGGGCAGTGGCTTCAAACTGGAGAAGAACAGATTTAGATTGGATGGTAGGAACAGGTTCTTTATTATGAAGGTGATGGAACACTGGACCAGATTGCCCAGTGAGGTGGTTGGGGCCCCATCGCTAGAGGTATTCAAAGGGAGGCCTGACAGTGCTCTGGGTAGCCTGAGGTAGTTGGGAATGCTCCTGCTTACCGCAGAGGGGGTTGAACTAGATGACCTTTGGAGGTTCAGCTCAGACCATGCTATGATTCTATTTTAGCACAGAGACATAGCATAAAATCACATTGGCCTTTAAGATACTCAAGTCTAACCATTGATTCAACATTGCTAAGTCAACACCGAAGCACGTCCCTAAGAACCACATCTACACTTTAAATACCTCCAGGGATGGTGACTCCATCCCTTCTTTCAGCAGCCTGTTCCAATGCTTAACAACCCTCTCAGTGAAGAACGTTTTCATAATATCCAATCTGAAGTTTCTTCTGGTACAGCCTGAGGCCATTCCCTCTTGTCCCATTGTGTGCTGCTTGGGAGAAGAGACTAACCCGCGCCTCACTGCAGCCTCCTTTTAGGTAGTTGTAAAGAGTGAGGTCTTCCCTCAGCCTCCTTTTCCCCAGGCAAAATAAATTCGGTTCCCTCAGCTGCTCCATGTAAAACTTGTATTCTAGACCCTTCACCAGCTTCGTTGCCCACCTCTGGACACAAGATGTGGGCGCACAAGCATACGGTTCATGCTTCCCCCGAGGAAGGATGAGATAAAGCAGCTGAAGGTCGTCAGGCTGAGTGAAGATCCCATGAGAAGATCGCGAACTCTGCTCCGGAGCAGGGAGAGCCGGGGCCGCCCCTGCCTCCGCGGCGTGTCCAGGGTGCCCTCTGGTGGTCCTGCCTGGTAAGGTGGAAGGCGCCCAGGCTGGAATGCTGGGGGAGCAGGGGGAAGGTAATTCATTTAAACTACAAGCAAAACACAAGAAATTGTTAACTGCATGTCCTAAAGGTCTCTTTAAAAACAGAGCTCAAACAATGTTTTCCTTACCTTGCCCGCCAGAGCTTACCAAAGATTACAGTGAAGAGAGCTAAGGGACCAGAGTGGTTTTCACTGAAGTTAAATGCAAGACTCTACTTGACAGCGGCCTCAACAGGTTGAAGCCTCATATGGTTTCCCAGCATTGCAATACATATGTACTCTGAACAGAATTAGCTTAAAGAAGGGCAGGATTTTATACATTCACTAACCAAGTACACTCATGGACCACCAGGAACAGTCAAGCTTACTTCTCCCAGCAACTGTGATAAGGACAGGTAGGCTACAAGCATCCTATATTCAGGATTCAAGCATGCCTTAGCAGGAAAAAAAAGTACAAGTGGACAGGCTAGATCCTGAAGCTCATACCTGTGGTTTTCTCTTGAAATTAAAGACAACATCCAGCTGTTCTACACCGAGGATGTGGAGAAGAAACTGAGCTTTCCAAAACAAGAAATGAGGACATGGCAACTATCAGTGATGACTGCAAAACATGGAGGTTTAAGCTCAGTATTTCAAGAGACAGGATCAGAACATTTCCACCTGAAACATACAATTATTTCACAAGAAGTTGATGGTTTTCCAAGACCTTTGTGTTTATGTGCCCATAGGAACACTTGTTAAGTCACACAAATGCTTGACCCACAAGAGAGTATAGTTTGTAAGTGCCATGCTAGCATTCTGCTGTTTCTTTGGAGAACATAATCTTTTCATTATCTTTAATTCCTCACAAAATCACTTTCATTGAACCAAACAACTAAAATGAGGACAGGGCCAACAAAATCGAAGTGCCTAACATCGTATGTCATACTGCTGCAAAGGGCACTCTCTGACAAAACCCCAGTACTCCCCTGTTCAGGGCACATGGGAAGAAACTTGACCCTTGCTTGTTCACAAAAACTAGATCTGAATTATATGACTATCCATGGTCATGACAGATTCATGTAATTGTGTAAACAGATTGGGAAAGAGATCTCCCTCTCTTAGACTCTCTCTCATCATAACACTACTCAGTTAAAAAGAGCTTAGTATCAACTCTCACATTGGTTTTGTGGTAATTTGTAACATTTCTGCTGGGAAGTCGTGAGGAGGGTAAAGAAAACCCCAAACAAACAGAGGTAGCCTTCTGCAGAGTTCTAGTGATACTGAGGATGTTGAAGCATTCCTGTATGGCAGATCCTTCCTCCAGATCTTCTCAGATGCACTACAGACAACCTACAGCTATCAATTAGCACTTTTCCAATATGCATGCCTACATTATGCATAACTTTTCAACCCTTCCAACCCTGTCCTGCCTTTTAATCAAAAAAACTGAAAAGCAACCAGATCATTCCAGTCACCAAAGCAGCAGCAATGTCTGCTCTAGTGGAATCTGTAGACTGCTCATCCTTTAAACTCTAGTCATCATATTTTCACTTTTCTCTTTGTAATCACAGAATACTTCTACTATATATTATATATATATATTATATATAAAAACATACATATATGAAACTTCCAATGATTCTCCTGGCATCACAGAGCTGTGGGACCAAGGATCTACAGCTCTGTCTCAAATTAACCTAGTGCTTCAAACAATATCCATTCTCATGAGATATAAGTAACATCTTGACCTGGAAAAAAATATGTTTTACAATAGAAAGTGAAATAATTTGGATTAGGTTTGTATGTGGTTTGGTCCAAGAGAGGTGGTTGGAGAATGTACTTTGATTTTCTGTTTGACACATCTCTGAGGGGCATGATTAAATCAAGTAGACTCTGCCCAGGGTTTCTGGCAGACTGAGGAAAGGGGATAGAGGGAGTCAGGACATGCACTAGGGGTGTCTTCTGTCATCACTGTGATATGCCTCGGGCTAGACAAACGTTAGGATAAGGTTTTTAAAGAGCAAACTGACTTCAGGGAGTTTGAGTTGGCTGTCAGAAAGCATGAGGCAGCATTGCACAGTCTGATATTTTCTGTTGCTCATCCAGCAGCAAGTGACATCTGTTCCTGTCATTATGGTGCTTATTCCCAGATTCAGTGTGTTCTCTAATTGTAAAATTCATTTTAATAAGTTAGAGCCCCTATGCATGCACATTACAGGGTACCAATGAGCGGGTTTTCTATTCTCTCTTCAAATTAAGGATATTATAGATACTGTCCAAGGTTATTAGTACCTGCATAAGCATGGACTTCAAGTATTTGGGTACCATTAAATCCTTGATGTGCTTCAGCTATCAACTGTATCTCCTTATGTCCCTGTTCTACAAAAATCAGATTTGAGTAGTGTGTCCCTTCTGTTTCCTCCGAGCTGCATAGTACTAGGGCAGATGTTTAAGCAATTGAGAGGATGTTTATGAGGGGATTTTTTTCTAGATAAAGTCTCAAGTCACAGGGGAACAGGACATTAAGCAGCTTATTCACTTTTCTGAACACTTTGCAACTTACAACCATCGAGATGGGAACCACTGCAAACGTCAGAGCTAGAGATAGGCAGCTCAGCAAAAGCGTGAGAAAGGGTACGAGAGGAAAATGTGTCCTTTAATGAAGCAAAGCAAACACAAACAAACAAAAACCCCCAAACATTTTTAATAATGACCCCAAAAAACTTAAATATGTTTACTTCTTAAAAAAATTTAATATTAAAGTATAAAGTGTAACTTAAAACTTAAGTATATATCTTAAACTCCTTATTATAAAGTAAACATCAAGTGGACAAAATACTTTCTGACACAAACTGCAACAAAATTCTCTGTGAAGTATGCAAATGATAGAGTTAAAGAAGAAATGAGCTTAGCTCCAATTCACACTGATAAATACAAGAAACCTTTTAACTCAGGACACTGACACATTGGAGATTTTCAGTTTTCCAATGAATTTGGGTTCTTCACAAGCCCTCTGAGGAGAGGCTGGGGTTGCTTAGCCTGGAGAAGAGGAGGCTCAGGGGAGACCTTATTGCTCTCTACAACTACCTGAAAAGAGGTTGTAGACAGCTGGGGGTTGGTCTCTTCTCCCAGGCAAGCAGAACAAGAGGACACAGTCTCAAGCTGTGCCAGGGGAAATTTAGGCTGGAGGTGAGGAGGAAGTTCTTCAGAGAAAATTCTTCACAGAGAGAGTTGTTAGCCATTGGAATGTGCTGTCCAGGAAGGTAGTGGAGTCACTGTCCCTGGAGGTGTTCAAGAGGGGTTTGGATGTGGCACTTGGTGCCATGGTTTAGTAGTCATGAGATCTTGGGTGACAGGTTGGACTTGATGATCTCTGAGGTCTTTTCCAACCTTATTGATTCTATGATTCACCTGATCACATTCCACCTTACTCTGGCCCAAGTTACGCTTGGTGGATTCAATTCATCCCAGCCGTACCACTGCAGGCTTTGGAGAAAATTCATTGGGCCACCATTAAGTTCGAGCAAAAATATTTGTATTTGTATATTCTGACTGTCAAAACAAACTTGAGCTTGTAGCAGCTCTAAGCTGTCATTTATGAGCAAAAATAAATGTTAGTGAGAAAACACAAAAGAATGTTGAGAAGTGATCTTGATGGTTTAGTCTCAGACAATTGCTGATATTCATCAGGCTTTGCAAAATGATCACTGGGGGAGTAAGAACATTTCAAGAAGTACTTATTTCTTACACTTTTCCAGTTATTAACCAATGCCACATCACCTTCCAACTAGTGTGCTCTCAATAGTTTTCCACCATGGGAAACAAACTAACATAGCTCATCCACTGAAGCCAGTGAAAACTGTTTACACCACAGGAGGAACTAGAAGCCATCTGCCAGCCCAGCCCTCTCCCCCTCTAAATTTTCTCATTCCTTCTATATTCATTTTTCCTTCCTGTTTTTCTTTTCTCCCTCCACCATTTTTTTTTCCTGGGGAAGGAAAGGGAAAGGATTTTCCCTTGACTTACTTGGTTTTGTAAGAAACACATTGCCACAAAATACACAAGCGCTGTGCATAAACTGCTGCACTCATGTAGCAAGAAGAAAGACAATGGAAAAGTGGCTTCCAATTCTTCCCTAGAGGCCTAGAATCTATTGCAATCACCACCAAAGCAAGTATTACAGCTGGTCCTGTACAAGGGTTCCTACATGTGATTGGAAACCTGTATTATCAGCATTTTATGTATTATCAGCATTTTATATTCTCAGGATGTTGAAGTCTCATGATGTTCCAGAGAGGTGGTTGAGGCCCCATCCCTGGAGGTGTTGAAGACCGGGCTGGATGAGGCTCTGGACAGGCTGATCTAGTGTGAGGTGTCCCTGCCCATAGCAGAGGGGTTGAAACTAGATGATCCTTGTGGTCCTTTCCAACCCTGACTGATTCTATGATTCTATGTTAGGTTTTTTTTCCTTAGAGCCACAGCTTTTGAAAACAAGCAATTACTTAATGATCTTTCATTTTCTTCATGAAAGCTAAGCTTCAAGCCCTTGTACTTGTAAAGAAAAGCTGGAAAATGAGACTTGAGGGAATTTTAAAGGCTTTATAAAAATATCTTCAAAATTCAAATAAAAAGAAGAGAAAGACATCACTATTGTGGTTGTTTTGACATTTGAGCCTTAAAACTGAGCCCAAAAGCACATCCCCAAAGGAATCACAGAATCATAGAATCAAATAGATTGGAAAAGACCTCTGAGATCACCAAGCCCAACCTGTCTCCCAACACCATCTAATCAACTAAACCATGGCACGGAGTGCCTCATCCAGGCTTTTTAAAAACACTTCCAGGGACAGTGACTCCACCACCTCCCTGGGCAGCACATTCCAATGGCCAATCTCACTTTCTGGGAACAATTTCCTCCTAACATCCAGCCTAAACCTCCCCTGGTGCAGCTTGAGACTGTGTCCTCTTGTTCTGGTGCTGCTTGCCTGCGAGAAGAGACCAACCCCCACCTGTCTGCAACCTCCCTTCAGGTAGTTGTAGAGAGCAATAAGGTCTCCCCTGAGCCTCCTCTTCTCCAGGCTAAGCAACCCCAGCTCCCTCAGTCCTACCCACCTTCAAATTTCTTCACTAAATGAGGTAAGAACCACATAGGCAACAGTTTTATGTAATGCAAAGCCTTGCTTTATGCTCTCAGCTCCATCTGCCCTACAGAACAAGCACTGCCATTCTCCCATCCAAAAAGCATATGACTGTGCAATCACAAACAATCATCATCTACAGGCACAAGGTGATACCTTAAAGGTTTCACAGGCAAGTGTAAATCTATAGTTTCCCATCAAGTAACTGAAATTCATAGCATCACAGGACATTGGGGGTTGGAAGTGACCACTGGAGGTCATTGAGCCCAAGCCCCCTGCCAGAGCAGGACCATAGTATCTATAATCAGGACCATAAGAGCATATAAGCAGGACCATAGAATTTATAGTCATTTAGCATCACTTTCAACACAAAAACCCAATAATGTACAATAAAGCCCTCACTATCTTGTCACAGCAGTGATGTGTTTGAAGTAGTCACCTTGTGTACCACTGCTACCACCTGAGCTCAATCACAAATTGCATTAGCAAGAAAGCAAGCTGAACATATTGGTCTTTGAAGCCCTCACTGCAGGACATAAACACTGAAAAGCAGGCAGGAACAGCCTTGTTTTATGGGCAGCCTACCCAAAAAGCAAGCAGTTAAAAGTGTTTGGGGTTTTCCTCCCCCACCCCAACAGAGCTAGTTACCTTCCAAACCCAGTTACGTTATGCTTAGCAGTTGGATTTTCATAGTATCACTGTTGCTTCCACCTGCCCTCTTAAGAAGTTTGGGATTCTGCTTCTAGCTGTTGATGTTTTCCATATTTACAACAGGAAGGTGAAGCATTATGAAGAAGTAAGGTGCTAAAACTCCAGATTAGAACAGAGGCATTATTACAAATAAAATATTAACCCTCTTAGGTCTGCATAGAAGTATTTTCAAAAGAAAGCCTTATGCTTGGCACAACTACATTTTGCACAGGAAGCACCCAAAACACTGCCAGGTTGTAACTGCAAACTTGAGGCTGCTGCATTTTCCCCACAAAAGTCGCAATCTCCTCCACAACCTCCTCTAGGAGACATTTTCTCCCTCTAAATGCATCACAGTTACTGCAGTTACCAGATCACTATTCATGCCACCTTCAACAAGGGATAATGATATATGAAGTAAGCTGATTAATAAAGCCTGGAACAACAAAAGAAGGGGTCATAAAAAACAAGCCTTAAGTAGTGCACTGAAACAATCCAATAACTTAGAGCCATTAACAAGCTGACCTAAAATAAACCACGAATTTCAGGATGACTTGACAAAAAAAGGTTTATTTTTTTTTCCCTTGGCAAGAGGGAGGCATTTCCACAGAAAATATCAGTTTTGCTATAACCACAAATGTCTGTCAAATTATTTCAGTGGAAAAGTTTCCAACCAGTACTGATCACTAGTCACTTGAAAATGCACACTAAAACAAAGGACATTTTGGTGTACATCTGCAGCCAATCAACAGACTAATTGGAAAGAAAAGAAGTCCATATAAAGTTGGAAAAACAGAGAGACCAGCCAAAGTGAGGAGCTGCCAAGAATGTGGCCTTGAGAGAACATCTGAATGACACCAAGATATGTTGTTCTCCACTAATCTCATGAGAACCTCTTGATTGTGATGAATTTCTGCATTGTATCATACTTTCACCCTTCTAGCACAGTTTTGCAATGTTTAGGGCTACCTTGGGCAATGACAACTTAAATCAAGAAGTCCAAGAGGAATGAAGAGAGACTTCAGGACCTTGGGACAGCTGGTTAAGGAACTGAGAGCACCTCTATCACCAGTTACATGGAATCATGAAGGTTTAGGCAGAAAGATCCACCAGACAAAGTCCTGCCATTGAGCCTGGTGTTACCAGCAAGACTTTGGGTTCTTTGACGAGGGGCTGGTCTGCAAGATACGAGGCCTCCTAGTGACAGATGGGGTAAACTTGTCAAAAGGGGAAAAGGATCCTGAGACAAGAATTAGCAGGGTTCGTTGAAAGAGCTTTAAACTAGATTTGAAGTGGGATGGGGATGAAACTGGGCTTGCTAGAGAGGAGCCTGGGCACAGCCTGCTGATGATTATAGGACAGTGTACTAGCGAGGTCTCTCCACCTGCCATCGCAGTGGAGGTGGGGGGATAGTGACCCAGGCGGCCCTCTAATTCTGTCTGGAATCACTTGCCTCTTGTGAAGAATGCCTTCAGGAGGATCAGAAGCAGTATCAGTTGTTCTGCTCTTCTTGGGTGATTTTCCACTGGAAACTGGGGAAGACTTTCCTTGTAGTTCACAGACTTGTGCAGCCAGAAGTGAAGTGGGTTTTCCATCCCATTTCCTCATGTCTTCCCCATGGTCATGTAAGTAAAATCAGAGAGTACATCGTGGTGTGTACCTCAAGTAACAAGGGAAAACCTTGCACTGAAAGGGTGGTGCCCAGGGTGGTGGTTGAGTCACCATCCCTGCATGTGTTTAAAAGCTGTCCAGGTGTGGTGCTTTGGGATAAGGCATAGTGGTACACCTGGTAGAGCAGGGCTAACAGTGGAACTCAATGACCTTGAAGGTCTTTTCCAGCCTAAATGATTCTATGACGCTAGACCTATAACCACTGAACTCCATCTAGCTTATTCCTCTGTGGTTTTGATCAAGAGAGATTCATTCTACACAGGACCCTTTACTAAAAAAAACCAAACAAACAAGCAAAAAATGCACATGCAAAAACCTGCACAAAAATCACATACCTCTCAACTCAAGAAAGCTTTATGATTCTGAAGGATAGGGCAGATATACCCCGTAAATAGCACTACTAACAAATGTGGCCTTTATTAAAATGGGACTTCTGCATACCAGCCCAGGATTTCTATGAACAGTTTTGCAGCAGGTCACTGGGAATTTCATTTCCTGGCACGAGGAGGATGCCTTACAGGAACATTACAAAATTCAGTTTCCTGAGCTGTTTGTCGACATGTGAATTTTTAATTTAAATTAGATGAAATTAAAACTTGTCCTTCGCTTTGACAGCGTTAGGGTAGTCACTTAGGAGGGTCATGTTTCTCAAGCTCTTATAGTTTAGGTCACTTTCCAGTGCTGCTGAGGTGTCTGATAAAATCACTGTGTCAGGGACTATGGAACATGCCAGGCTTATTTTATAACTCCTCTTCCAAGAGCTGCCTTTTTGCCGCTTTGCTTCTTTTTTTCTCCTCCCAAAATCCTGTGATTCACCACCTTGTAAGTGGCATTCATCCATGGGACCTGGCAGATCTGACCAAGCACTGAAAGCCTGCTTTGCTATTTCGAGATCAGTGATTGCTCAGGAGTAGCAAGCGGAAGGACAAGCAAAAGATCAGATGAAGCTCTGCCCAACAGCATTTGAATCACAAATTGCCTTCAAATCAGCCAGGCTTTTCCACTTATGAAGGTCTGTAGCAGTTTGGAAAGGAGGAGAAGAGTTCAGAAATCTGCACATATTTACAAGAACACCTTCCAAAAGAGCAGCTCCCGAATAACATTCTCCTTTATAACCTGATTGAAATAATCATCACACAGTCAAGCACAGTTTGTTGGTTACACTCAAAGCAAAACATGCTTCCAGCTGTGAAAGATAATTACTGTTTATTGACTGGCTTTTGAGGACTTTTATGCTATATTTAGTTGTAGGGTTGTTTGGTCTTTTTATTTGCATCACAAGCATTGATAAAAAAGGACTGTTGCTTAGAGCAGCCAGCTGCCTTCCAGTGATTAACCTCTTATTTCACTTCAGATGTTTCACCTGCAAATCTGCTAGGACTTCAAGATTAATCCTGGTCAAACTCCCATCAGTACCAGCATTGCCTACTGATAGCACTTTACTGTTCCATAATGGTTTGGGTGTTTTTTTTCCTTTGAGTATCTTCATAAAGACCAGAGAGTTAACTGTAATCATCTCACTACGGAGAAGTGGATGTACCAGCTTGACCTAGTATTCTATATCTAGTTAAGTGTTCCTCCTGCTTACAGAGGGTTGCTCCAAAGTCAGAATCAAAATCCAGGAAATAAGCACAGAAGAATTTCTAACCCCTTCATCTCCAGTAGTTACAACAGTAGCAGCAGGGTTACACCCTTAAGCTAGGAATTTTTGAATCTCAGGACACTTTTCTGGAATGCACTTTCTGCTAGCCTTTATCTTTAGTCCATTTGTTCTGTAGATGACATAAGCAAAGCCCAGAGAGGTGGCTTCCAATGTGACTCAAGGTTTGTGAAGGCACTCAAGGAAACCCTGACTGTTGAGGCTCTTCTTTTAGTGTGGTGTTTCACTTTGGTGTGATGGGAGGACAATGCAATTGGAACTATGTGAAAAATGCAGTGGCAAACAGTAAAGGTCAGAGCCCAGCTCTAGTGCCACAACTTGGCAGCTTCAGACACGGGAAAGGCAAAGGCACAAAGAAGGAGCAGTGAATCAACACAATTTAAAAATTTTGCTAAAATACACTTTTTTTTTAAAAACCAAGATGTTTTTCTTTGGAATTGGGCCTGAAGTTTAAGTCATCTAACACTGAAGCATTTCATTTTGAAGCAAACAATGTCGCAATTTAAGCACTGAAAACATTTGGGGTTTTTTTCTCATTTTGTTCTGTTTTGCTGAACTGCTCCAAAGATTGTTTTCAGATACATCAAAACAGTTCCCATCTCTCTCCTAACCTGTTCCATATATTCATCAGTGTCCCAAATGGACTTGGCATAACGTGTCAATAGCAACACTCACCCCGTGCCTGCGCAAAAAAAATTGATTATGTTTTTATATTGCTCTGTGGAGGACATATGACTAAGTGCAGAATTAAAATAGTCAGAAAGCAACAACAAGATCAAGCAATGAGAATGCTGACTGCTTTGAAACATACAGGACAATTGGGCATTAAAGAGGATAGAAAAGCATAGATTGAGGAGGTGGTGGGGTGACCATCACTGGAGGTGTTCAGGAGGAGACTTGATAGGGTGCTTGGTTGCATGGTTTAGTTGATTAGGTGGTGTTGGATGATAGGTTGGACACGATGGTCTTGAAGGTCTCTTCCAACCTGGTCTATTCTCCTCTCCTCTCCTCTCCTCTCCTCTCCTCTCCTCTCCTCTCCTCTCCTCTCCTCTCCTCTCCTCTCCTCTCCTCTCCTCTCCTCTCCTCTCCTCTCCTCTCCTCTCCTCTCCTCGAGTCTCCTCGAGTCTCCTCTCCTCTCCTCGAGTCTCCTCTCCTCTCCTCAAGTCTCCTCTCCTCTCCTCTCGTCTCCTCTCCTCTCCTCTCGTCTCCTCTCCTCTCGTCTCCTCGAGTCTCCTCTCCTCGAGTCTCCTCTCCCCTCCTCTCCTCGAGTCTCCTCTCCCCTCCTCTCCTCGAGTCTCCTCTCCCCTCCTCTCCTCGAGTCTCCTCTCCTCTCCTCGAGTCTCCTCTCCTCGAGTCTCCTCTCCCCGAGTCTCCTCTCCCCTCCTCTTCTCTTCCATTGCATTCCATTCCATTCCATCCCATCCCATCCCATTCCATTCCATTCCTTTGTTGTCTTGATGATTATTTGAATCTTTAGGAAAAGTTAGAATTTATTATGTCCTCCTTGTCAATAAAAGGTCAGACAATACATTGTCGAAATATCTCTTCAGAGCAATACTGCCATCATCAAGGTAACATCACAGCAGTCTACCATGTAGTCTACATTCCCATCCCTGTACACAGACAGGAAAACACTGAGAACTAATCAGGAGTCTATTTAGGGCTACTATGAGGAAAAGTTTTATCTGAATGAAAAGATGGGGCCAATAAACAGGGGGAAAAAAGAGTTCCAAGACAGCCTTCTGGTTCTTAAAAGTGGCAAATCATTTAGCATTGTTGAGTGCTGGTTTTCCAACCACAACTGCAGGCATTGTAAGAAATATGGTCTTGTTAACTGCGGCACAACTATGTCAGGTAGAGTACCAACATGCTTCTTCACTGCAAGAGAAAACTTGGCATACTCTGTCCACTACTTAAAACTTCTCCCATCTGATTGACAATCTCATCTTTTTGAAGGTGCTATTTCCTCAGGTTCATATCTTTTTGAATTCTGAGACTATTTAGTTTCCATCTATGGAAGAAGTTCTAGGATAAGTTGAGAGTGCATAGTCTGCCTTTTATACCAAACTGAAAGTCATCCTACTGCAGGGAAGAGAAAGCTATAACATGCCTCATAGTTACTGAGGTTTATTGTAAAACATTTTCTCTTTGTGAGGTACCCTCTTGTCTATTGCCCTGATTGCATTCTCATTGAAAGCATCCGCAAAGATCTGACCCCCGGACAGGATAAGGATCTGCAGTAATCAGTAATTAAAGCAAGTACTTATGTTCTTGAGGGAAGAGATAAAAGGCTTTTACATTGGCCCTTCATATGCAAAATGCAGCAAGCTGGTGTGGAGGCTTTGCTCACTTCAGGAGATTTATCAGTAGATGCTGTTGCAGCTCTGATAGCAGTGCATCAGCAATGACTTATCGCTGTCTCCTGGTGAAGGGGAATACGCACTTCAGTACTACAATAATGTATTATAACAAATCCATCCTATTGCTTGTTTGCTCATTTTCAGCCACAGTCTCTGCTTTGCTTCCCACACCTAAAGTCTACAGGGCAGATGTACCAGCAAAGGAGTCATTTAAACACCAGGAACGTCACACCACGTAACTACTTCAAACCAGCAAACGCCTGTTCTAAGTACTGCATGCTGTGCTCTGGCACTTATTTGATAAAAGCTGTAAGAAGGAGTCATCATATTAATCCAGTAAGAAGGTGCCTACAAAAGCACCAGTCTCCTCAAATCACCAAGAAATGAAAAAAAGTTTGAAGAACAACCTATTTTCACAATTAGAGATAAAAGCTGAAATTACGTGTGAGAGTGCCTGTGTGTCTCCCTGAGAGGAACAAGAGAAGGGAAAGTTGGCTTTACTGCTAGTTCATTCTGTATCTTGCCTTTTAATAAATGACTTCTAATTCCCAGTGAAGTAAACTAAACAACTCCCATTGTCTTAAAATAATTAATCTAGCCCAGGAAATAATTTGAGAGCTTTTCAGCACCACAAAATTAGTTCAAGCACATGAAGAAAGAAAATGAATTACCCTAGGAAAATATTTAAAGTAAATTCCATCTTCTGTTTTTAATACAAATGGGTAGGATGCTAGCCTGTGTCTTCAGAAAGCTGGCTTCAGTTTCCTGTGCTATTTAACATTAGGGAAGACTTGTAAAGAAGGAATTGAAATTCAAGTACCTTCAATACATCAACTGTCCTCTGATAGCTGGGGCACTTTTTCAGGAGTAGCAGGTCTGGAGCAGCCGGACTATAATCACAGTATCACAGTATAACTTAGGTTGGAAAGGACCTCGAGGATCATTGAGTCCAACCTATCAACACAGACGCCATGACTAGACCATGGCACCAAGTGCCACGTCCAATCTCCTCTTGAATGCCTCCAGGGACGATGACTCAACCACCTCCCTGGGCAACCCATTCCAATGACAAATGACTCTCTCCATGAAGAATTTCCTCCTCACCTGGAGTCTAAACTGTCCCTGGCGCAGCTTGAGACTGTGTCCCCTTGTTCTGGTGCTGGTTGCCTGGGAGAAGAGGCCAACCCCTTCCTGGCTACAACCACCCTTCAGGTAGTTGTAGAGGGCAATGAGGTCACCCCTGAGCCTCCTCTTCTCCAGGCTAAACAATCCCAGCTCCCTCAGCCTCTCCTCATAGGGCTTGTGTTCAAGGCCTCTCCCCAGCCTTTTTGCCCTTCTCTGGACACATTCAAGTGTTTTGATGTCCTTCTTAAACTGAGGGGCCCAGAACTGGACACAGTACTCAAGGTGTGGCCTAACCAAAGCAGAGTACAGGGGCACAATGACTTCCCTGCTCCTGCTGGCCACACTATTCCTAATGCAGGCCACATATTGTAGGGATGGAACTGCATCACATCACCATCAAATGCTCTAATCATGAGACTGTTGTGCAAACTGAAGTATAACCACCATCTAGTCCTTCTCCAGTTCTGGGCCCCTCAGTTTAGGAAGGAGGTTGACTTGCTGGAACATGTCCAGAGAAGGGCAACGAAGTTAGTGAGGGGCTTGGAACACAAGCCCTATGAGGAGAGACTGAGGGAGCTGGGGCTGCTTAGCCTGGAGAGGAGGAGGCTCAGGGGTGAGCTTATTGCTCTCTACAACTACCTGAAGGGGGGTTGTAAACAGGCAGAGGTTGGTCTCTTCTCCCAGGCAGCCAGCACCAGAACAAGAGGACACAGTCTCAGGCTGCACCAGGGGAAGTTCAGGCTGGAGGTCAGGAGGAAGTTTTACACAGAGAGAGTGATTGCCCATTGGAATGGACTGCCCGGGGAGGTGGTGGAGTCGTCGTCACTGGAGGTGTTCAGGAGGAGACTTGACAGGGTGCTTGGTTACATGGGTTAGTTGATTAGGTGGTGTTGGGTGATAGGTTGGACGCGATGATCTTGAAGGTCTCTTCCAACCTGGTTTATTCTATTCTGTTCTATATTTTTTCTCATGAATGCTGAGTTTGCTGCTTCAGTCTACTTGGAGCCTAGTTTTAAGAGATATAACCTGACTGATATCTCAGTAGGAACCAGGTCACAGAAGGAATGCATAACCAGTGTTCAAATTCTGCCTGCATCCACACAAAGATCCAGCAGATTGTTCTACTATAACATAACTGAAATCTCTCAGGACATGCATTACTTCATATGAACAAAAAAAAACCCTCACTAAGAAATATTTCTCTAGGACTAACTGTGCAGGTAAGAGGTCAGTCTTGAAATCTGTCCTGAAATCTTTAGCATTTACCAGTCCCAAGCTCAGTTTCCTTCATACAGAAAAATTGAGATACTACAGCTTCCTAACCTAACAGGAATAAAACAAATATGAACCACAACAAAAAAAGAGAAGAGAAAAAAAGGGAAAGAAACTGAAGTCCTTAGATGTAAACAGGTGTTAAATTTATATCAGAGAGAAAAATAAATTCAAAAGGTGCACATGCCTGTTTCTGTGTGAACCTCCGTGAACTTCCCTTTGGGCTAAGCCTTTCTTGCTGTGTTTACAAAAAACCTGAAAAATGGTTCTGTGGAAGAATACTACTTCTTAAAGGCTTCAGATACTCTAACAGATAACAGATATTTTAATGCCTCTCTGACTAATGCCGTATTTCCTAGTAAATGTATAAATACATCATTGTTAAATAAACAGTCCTCTAACTTCTTCTAATTACACACAGCTGCAAAAATCTGCTTGCTCTAATGTCAGGAAACAACACAGAACTTTTTGCCTTTTCAAATTTTCCCACATCCCTAGGCAATTTATCCTGAAGTTCGAGCTGGTGTATCTACCTCATGCCTTTATTTATTCACTTTTCCCCCCCCCCCCCCATCATTAGAAATGGCTTTTCTTTTTTAAGCTTTTATGGCATAGTCACTAGAAATGATACTTAGGTTTTGCCTTTCCCTCCTGGAGGTTCTTGACTAGACAAAGCTTTTCACAAAGATTTTACTTCAGGCAAAGAGGGTTGGAGGTCAAAGCTGACAATCACAAAGGTGTCAGTCTCCAGTGATGTTCACAAGTTCATTATCTAAAGACAATTTTGCCTACATGTCTGAAATGCACTGTTTCAAATAATTGTTTAAAAATAACAATAAATAAAATAATTTTTAACCCCCTCAACAAGAATAGGATAGGATAGGATAGGATAGGATAGGATAGGATAGGATAGGATAGGATAGCATAGCATAGCATAGCATAGCATAGCATAGCATAGCATAGCATAGCATAGGATAGCATAGCATAGGATAGGATAAACTAGGTTGGAAAAGACCTTTGAGATCATCAAGTCCAACCTATCATCCAACACTATAAACCCACAGAATCCATTTAAAATGAAAGATAGCCCTAAATTGATAGCCTTGATCCAGACTCTTGGCTACTGCTGCAATTCAGATCCAAATCCATTCAGTCAAAAACTGGTGATAAGAGCCACAGAAATGTTCTAACACACATAAAGTGCATATAACTTCTTGTCTGGCTTCTTTCCTTTGAATGAATGAAATCAAAATCCCTAGGCCAAACCCACTGTAAAACCTGGAAAATTCTGCTATCCAGCTCCAGACTCTGACAGTTTTCACCCCTTGTTTGAATGCTATGCCAAATAAGGACTAAGATGTCTGTGCTCCAAGCAGCCCAAGATTCAGATAGCCAAATATCATTGGAAGAGGGAAAAAAAAGTAAAACCACAGAAAAAAATCATCACCAAAGAGCCCATTTTTTAAACTCATTTCAATATGTTAAAAAAGCTGCTGCTTATCTGTTCATTTCATAACCTGATATTGCACAGTTCTATTTCTTGCTACAGCATAGTACAGATGCCATTATTAAAAGAGGTTAATTTCATTAAATACTAATAATTTGCTTTTAAACAGGAATTTTAAGGATAATTAACTCCAAAGGCAAGGACATGTTCTCATCTCCTTTAGATAAGATGGTCTTTGGACCAACAAGACAGAACCATAAATGTTTTTAAGTATAGTTGATCTGTAAAGCTTTAATCTCACCTGATCAGGGCAAGGCTGTGAATTTTGCCTCATGAAATACTCCCATTTTAAATACACAATCCTACCATTGCCTGTCCTTACCTCTGCCACAGAAATGTAGGTCAGGGCTAGGAGTGCTGGCACTGAAGCAGGGGATATGGAACAGGAAGGAAAATGTGTGGGACCGCTTAAAGCTCTAATCCTGAAGCATCCTCTTTCACTAGCTCCAAAAGTTCATTCATAATACTCCCCCTGCACAGCCCAAGAGGATATGGCTGACAAATTCCAGGTGCAATGAAAACCTTTGGAAAGCATCTCAAAAAGCAAATCCTTCCATGATCTCTGATTCTTGACCTCTGTCTTCCCTTCAGAAAGCTGAGCAATCACAGTAAGTACCTAAGAAAGATTAATCAGGCTTCATTCTCCTGGTGCAAATAATGGGCAGTAAGAAAATTCCACTTTTTCTTTTTTTTCCTCTCCCTTCCCAGAAGCAGAAATGCATTTTTGATCACAGGAGTTTTCTGTAATAAATAAGTCAGACACTGTTTTTGCCAGATGCATAAAGCACATACTGGCTGAAGTAAGCTCCAGCTTTTAATAATCACCGCTGTATTGCAACAAAATTCTTTCCTTTCTTTGTATTTTGTTTTCAAGAAAAAGCTAAACATCTTCATGCTAATATACAGATTGTCAAATAGAGGTTTAAAACAGATGCAGGGTGCTCTGAGCTTCTAAAGCAGATGGGAGCCAACATAATTGTTGGAAAATGAGGCTGACATTCATGTTTCCTGACACACATATATGAGGGCAGACTGCAGCATTCTGCTCCTGCTGAAGAGCTGGGATTTGGGCCAGAGAGCTGCAATAGTCAGGTTAAGAGGACATAAAGGCAAAATGATGCCATGAAAGGGGGATATTATGTGTCTTTCATAATCTAGTACAAACACAGGAACAATCCTACTTCACTGCTATTATTTACCAGGAAAAAAATGAATCTGGGCTTCTTTCCTCACTGCTGAACTTCTGGACATTTTTCTCTGCTTATCAAAGCTCCAGGGACCCAGGATTGCCTACAGCTAGTGAAAGTCCTGCCATTTGCTACCCAGCATTAGACTGATTTGAAGTTCAACACATTAAAGAATTTTGTGAAACACAGAATGTTTTAACAAGCAAAGTCCAAGTTCTTCTCCTTCATTCATTACTTCAATTGCTACCACTTTCTTGAAAAGTTGCAGATAATGTTGTTTTCCCTGTTCCAGGACCAGTGTTTCAGAACAGATCATCTCTTGCATAAAACAGCTTAAGAACTCTAAGGTTTTTCTGTGGGTATACATGTTAGCTACCTCACCAAGGCAGGAAGAAAGCAAAAATCTGTTCTGTTCAGATACAGTTTGCCTCAGGAAACAATTTATTGGGCAGAAGCTTCCTCCAGCTAACATGGCCTGTGGTGTTTAGTAACTGACTCTTACATGCTTCCCTTAACCAGGGAATCCCAGAGGAACTTTTCTATCTTCACACTTTTTGCCATCTGCCTCACAGTCACATGAGCAATGCATTCTTCCCATCAACCAAAATCCCTCTCTGTGCTCATAGTCTTTATGAGGACCAGATGTTCTTGAGTCTCACTAGACCTGAACCATACAGATACAGCCAGCAGTAATCCAATTAGGCATAAATAGATCTCATCTCCCCTTAAACAGCCATTTATCTTATGACCAACTGTTCAGGCACCTTAAAATTTTCACTGGCTAGTTAACTTGCTTTAGTGTCAAGCAGAAGGTGAATGTATAAGTTCAGATAAAGTCTCTCCTATCTGTAGGTGTTTGGCCTTTAGGATAGATGCCAAGACCACAAGCATACACCATAGACTACACCTTTCTCAGTTAAAGCAACACACACATACATCTGTTCCTCCAAATTCAACTCAGTGACCTAGGAATTAGGTTACCCTGTCACAGTTTTATCCCAGTTATCTTATAATGAATGCTACAAACATGGGTCTTACAAAAGGTTTACCTGTTGAGTCAGTTTGGGTGGGAATCACCTTTTTTCCCCATTATTCCTTCTTATTTCTTCAGTACTCCTCACATTCTGCAGGCATTCACACCACAATCGCACTGCTTTCCAGTCCATGTGCTGCCCTTACCGCCACATTGCTGATGCAGAGCTGCTATCACTGGTGGGATTAGCAGCCCTTCTTTGGTCAGGACAGGAACAAGGTGCAATTCATCCTCTCAGTGTGCAAACTGGCGTAGGGTATTGCCATGTATTCCACTAGGCCTGGAGGAAAGACAAATACAAAGTCTATGAACCAGAGCTCAAGTTGTTCTTTCAGAGCAGCACACTAGGCACCCCCAGTAGTTTGCTGGGTCAGACATATGATGTGCCCTATCACTGGTGCTTCATTTCTGTGTGCCAGCTGTGGCATTGAATTATTTCTGCTGTTAACACCTGGGATGTGCACCCTTTCGCTGATCAGGGCAGTCCTTGCCACTGGTTATAAAAAGTTTTATTTCAAAGCTGACTTGACATAACCTGCTTCTGTCTGGAGTTCCTTGAACTCCACCAGAATCCTCAGCTGCTGAACACTGCAGTCTTTCAGGTGAGACAGGCTGTCATGAGCATGTAAAACATACACTGCAGCCATTCCAAATGGTCATCTTAACTGAAGTAATTTCTTTGAAGTACTTTCTTTAATTAGCTAATTGTATCACTTTAGCTGCACTGAAAGTGTTGGAGAACCTGAGTGAGAAGTCAGTGCCTGGTCAACTCCCCATCACAGCTGAGCTTGTTTCATAGAATCACAGAATTAACTAGGTTGGAAAGGACCTTTGAGATCATCAAGTCCAACTGTAAGTTCCCAGGACCAGCTCTGGAAATCCAGCAGCAAGCAGCTGTGGGGATGGACCAGCCACACATCCTCCACTAACAGATCAAGAATCACAAGGAGCTGCTAAGAAATCTCTAGGGTTTTTTCAGATCTTACTCTGTTCTGCTTGAGTTTTAAATTTCAGAGCACCAGTGAATAGAGTGTGGCAGGTAACCCCTCTACTGCATTAGCTTAATGTGCTGAGTTCAGCTGACTGCAGGACCCAGGCTGCTGCACTGCTCCATCCTAACATCCCAATTATTTTAATGAGCTCAGCAAAACTCTAGGCACATAGCACAAACCATAGGCATCTGCAAACCAAAGCAGCTGTCAGCCAGTACAATCCTTAATTTCTCTTAGGGGGACCAATTTTCCAAAGTTGCCTTATATATCTTATTCCCTTATCAGGTGAACAGTACCTAGAAACCAGGCAGGCAGTGGACTGAATATATCTTGCTTTTTTGAACACTACACACACCTCGGTCTCCTATTTCATCCCATCTCTCCCAGCCATTTATTCTGTTGTTCATACTATTCTCATACGTTTTTAATTGGAAATGTTCAAAGAACAACAAAGGCATAAAAGAAGAAGAGCAAAGCCTACTAACCACAGGTCCAATGAGCATAAACACCTGGATGAAATTTCAGGGACTGAAGAATTAATAACAGAGTACTCAAGCCCTGAATAAAACAGGAACCGGTGCTGGCCAGGCAGTGTTCCAGCACTACATTTTTCCAATAGGAAATGGATTTTACCAAAATACTGCATTGGAATTCATTTGTTCAGAGACATCACCTTGGAAGCTGATTCCTTACTTACCCTTAATCCCAGAATTCTTCCTCATCACATGACAAGGAGCTAAAAGCCTGGAAGCACTTACACAGCAGCCTTCAGCTCTTCCATAGGTTGGCTTTGTTGGTGACACCTCTCAAAGTGGTCTGGGATCTCAGGCTTCACTGCAGATCAACCTAGACTCTGCCAGCTTCTTGTCAGGCAGCTATGGGAACTCAGGAATCCTCAAAATAGCAGCCTCTCCAACTGGCTAGCTCCTTTGTCTTTTTCCCCTCAAAGATCAGAGACAGGCTGCAAGGCCAAATCCTTCTGAAAAACAAAAAGGACTGGTAATCTTAGCTGCAGTGCAGGTGCAGTTTCAAAAGCTCTGAATTTTCATCAAAAGAGAAAATTCCATGTCTGCTTGACTCCAGAAGAGAAAAACCTCAAGCCTCTTCCTCCTATCACAGACATGGAGACGTCAACATTTTGGAGGATGAGAACACAGAAAATACCTTTTCCTGTGGAAGTCAGGTAATTGGGGAAATTTCTCACCTGTTGCAAAACATATTTTGACCTTGGCAATTAGAAAGATGAAAAGTCTGACCATAGGGTGTGGGATACAAGCAATTTGCTGACCCATGACTTGGCAGTTGCTGATTGAGGACCTTCCTTTCAGCCTACACAAATCCTCTAGCTGAGCAGCGAGTGCCAGTCCTTTCAAGAAGATGAGGTGTGAAAGCAGGACACAAAAACCAAAACGATCACCCTTCTGTAGGTGAGGCTGAGGAGTGACCCTGAACTTGAAAAAACCACTTGTGAAGTGGGAAAAACTTCTCCTGTGTTAATTCAAAGATTTACATGTAACTGCAGGCAATCGAAGTTCCATTTCAAGGTTAGAGGTGTTTGCATAAACAATTCTCCTTTGACAGAGATCAGAATAAACACCACTTGGAGCACTTAGGTATTTATGACTGGAAACAAGGCTGTTTGTTAATTGTTAACTAACTAACTGAATCCTGCTTCAGGTCATGTTTTGAAATAAGATATGGAAAAGCAGTATAGCAGATTTAACAGCCCTGGGGGGGAGGGGGGGGGAACCAACTTCTAAAATATCAGAACAAATAGAAGAAAGGAAAAAAGAAAGAAAGAAAAACAAGAAGAAAGTGGAAAGAAATGAAAACATCTTAGGTCAGGGTTAGTTTTTGATGAGGACAAGTGGAATAGAAGAAAAGTTTTATAGTATGTTTTCCTTTCCTGTTAAAGCAATCAACTGCTAATTAGCTCATGTGATGGACTATTACCATCATGGATGCTTGCATCCCAAAATTGTAGTTGGCAAAGAACATTTTCTTCTCCTGTAACATTTGGGAAGTTGCATAAACATTGACTAATATGAATCTGGTATTGAAAGAGAGTCTTAGGTA
The DNA here is from genome assembly GCF_026170545.1 of Melanerpes formicivorus. Lineage (NCBI taxonomy): Eukaryota > Metazoa > Chordata > Aves > Piciformes > Picidae > Melanerpes > Melanerpes formicivorus. The sequence goes on along the minus strand of NW_027142360.1, from coordinate 7,100,190 downwards.
ATGAGAGGGGCCTGGACAAGGAGAAGTGTTTGTCTTGAATGGGTACACAGGGAGAAGAAAATACTCCTAAGCAAGCAGGAAATCCAAGCACTGAATCTGCTCAAAAGCCTCAAATATTCTTCTCTCTCCCTGCTGTTGACTTGGCTAACAGAGACTGCAAAGACTATGCTTACCCTGCAAGACATGTAGCAGATTATTCCATGATAAGACACCTGAGGACCTTGTGGAGAGAGCTTACTATAGAATTCTTTAGGTTTGATGGGATGTTTGAGGTCATCCAGTTCAGCCCCACCTTAGTGAGCAGGGACATCTATAGCTAGATCAGGCTGCTCAGAGCCCTGTCCTTGAATGTTTCCAGGGATGAAGCTCCTACCACTTCTCTGGGTAACTTGTTCCAGTGTAAAAAAATTCTTCCTTGCATCTAGTCTAAAATTACTCTCATTCAGTTTAAAGCCATTAACCCTTGTCCTGCCTCAACAGGTCTTGCTAAAAGGATTGTCCCCATCTTTCTTATAGTCCTCCTTTAAGTAGTGAAAGGCTACAATGAGATTCTTCAGAGCAGGGCAGAGTAGAGCAGCAGAATCACCTTCCTCGACCTGCTTGTCTGCACTTCTTCTGAAGCAGCCAAGGACACGATTTGCCTTCTGGGCTGTGAGCACACATTGCTAGCTCATGTCTATCTCTTTATACACCTTGTCCTTTTTATACACCTGTAGTCCTTTTCTCCAGGGCTGCTGGCAATCACATCATCCCCCAGTCTCTACTGATACTGAAGAAAGCCATGACTTGGAAGATGAGAACACAGAAAATACCTTTTCCTGTGGAAGTCAGGTAATTGGGTAATTGGGTCCTTGCACTTGGCCTTGTTGAACTGCATGAGGCTCACTGAGGCCCACTTCTCCAGCTTCTCCACATCTCTCCGATTGACATTCCAACCCTCTGGTGTGTCAGCTCCACCTCTCTGCTTGGTGTCATCTGAAAACTGCATTTCTCCCAATACAGACCTCTGAGGGACATCTTTTGTTTTTAGTTTCCATCTGGACATTGAGCCATTGACCAATACCCACTGGATGCAACCATCCAACCAATTCATTATCCACTGAACATTCCACCCATGAAAGCCATCTCTCTCTAATTTAGTGAGAAATAAAGCTGACATCTTAAAACAAAAGCTTACATTTTTGCTCAAGTTGATTCTAGTCTTCCTAAGAGAAACCAAAACGACTTTCTAAAATCCCTTTGAGGTGACTGTTACTATGCCAGATCAAGAGTGGAAGACTGAAACTGTGGCTCAATTCTGGATGTTACTGAAAAAGAATTAGTGAAGAGGACTTGTGATGATATTATAGAGGAGCCATACATGCATTTTGTTCTTTTTGTGGGGATTTGGTTTCTGCCTTTACCAAATGTATGTTACCTTCCCCAGATAGACACAAAGCAGGGTTTGTGTGCTTAAGAAGCCCCGGGGAGGATGTGCTTATTTATTTCAAGTTTCTGCACAGGGCTCAGGCTGATTTAGAACACACTTGGGAAGCAGCCTAAATATTTTGGTTCTGACCATTTTTGCTGCCACTAATCACCTGAAAGCTTATAATTACAATGACAGACATCTGTCCAGATCAGATGCCATTTCCTTTTAGCAAGTTATCCTACCATTGCAGGGAATAAATAAAAAAATCCAATAAAAACATCCCCACACAGTTCTGCATCAGTGCAGACAACACCCAGCATCATCTTCCTATTCTAACACTGTGATGCAATAAGAAAGAAGATCGGTGCATTGTTTTTGCATCTTTCCCAGTCTGGCTAGAGTCTTGTCATCTTTCTAAGTCCAAGGAAACTGTAATCTTGGATCATTCTTCTGCAGCTAACCTACCAGCAAGCTCTGTTTGGATCAGAGTTTCAATTTTCAGGAAATACAGGCATAAAAATTTACATCTGGCTCCCAGGCAAAATGAGTCCAAAATGGGAAGGCAGCACAATGCAGAGCAGAGTCATTTAAGATGGCTCTCTGTATGAGCTAATATGGGAACCAGACTTCCACCTTATACCTCTGCTTGGAAATGTAGTGCTGTGACACTCACCTATGCTGATATTGTTAACTCATTGATTCCGTGCTGGACTCCAATGCTCAGTATAAAAATGGAAAAGGAAAAAATAATACCCTTCCTCCAAATGCTGTACTACCAGAGATAGTGTTCAAGTGGTATTCCCACCCTCCAACTAGTCTTTGAGTCAAGATGTCTCAGATGAGGAGTACATTCTTGAAGAAGATATTCCCCCAGGGCATCAGCTCTAATCCTGATTCTCCTGCCCTTAGAAAGCCCTCTCACAAGGTATCACCTCACAGGTCGGAAGCACTGCTAGCCAGTGATGAATAAATACTACTCTATAATCTCTTGCTAACCTCACTCCTACCTCCTAATAAATGAAAACACTATGTTTCCTTTAATAATAAATGCATGAAAATGTGCCATTCATAAAAAGATTCAATTAAACATATGCTCTCTACAACTGCCTGAAGGGAGGTTGTAAACAGGTGGGGGCTGGTCTCTTCTCCCAGGCAACCAGTATCAGAACAAGAGGACACAGTCTCAAGCTGCACCAGGGGAGGTTTAGACAGGATGTTAGGATGAAATCTTTCATAGAGAGAGTGATTGCCCATTGGAATGGGCTGCCTGGGGAGGTGGTGGAGTCGCTATCACTGGAGGTGTTTAGGAGGAGACTGGATGGGGTGCTTGGTGCCATGGTTTAGTTGATTAGGTGGTGTTGGATGATGGGTTGGGTACAATGGTCTTGAAGGTCTCTTCCAACCTGGTCTATTCTATTCTATGGATATCTTGCTGTCTCAGTAACAATGTGAGATTCTTTCTTGTGTGGTGGTGGGACTTGTTCAGGCAACTTTTGGATTAGTTATTGTTGCTTGATTCCTTTAAACATGCAAGCCACTTCATTCAGAAAACCTGGTCAAATGTTTAGGACTAATTCTACAAGTGCAAAATAAGTCTCCAGTGTAAAAGTAGTAATCACAACTTCTCATTTGAATACAGTCTAAAAAAATCATGGGTTTTGTCCTTGAAGCAGGAAAAAAAACCAACCAAACAAACAAAAAAAAATAACCCCACCTATTTTCTTATTGGAAAATATAGAGGAAATTTCTTTTAGGCCAAAGAGACCAGAAGGAATAATGAAGCTATTCTTCACAAGAGAAAGATCCTCTTTCCCAAGACATTTCTAAATCATTTCAGTCAGGTCTGAATGTGAAAACCAAAAATGTTATTTTAAGAGTTGATTTTGCAGTATTATTAAAAATGCATTAAGTAGTTTTAAAAACTCTAGCAAGGGTCACTGAAGTGCCAGTTCAGAATCCATAGCCCACAACTCCAAAATAACAATAGGTGAATGATAGTTCACTCACAAATCAGTTTTGTAATGCCTTATTTTTGATACTGGGTGTAAGCAAGTCTCAGAGCTATCTCAGAAGTTTTGTTGGGCATTTCTGTGGATTAAGAGATTATTACAAAAAGCTAAACCAAGGACCTGTTCTACGTCTCAACTGACATAAGACCCAGGAGAAATGTTTACCAGAGCTTACTTTTGTAAATGAGCACTTATAAACTACGTATCTGAGGTCTTGGGAATAGATCATAGAATCAACAAGGTTGGAAAAGACCTCAGAGATCATTAAGTCCGACCTATCACCCAACACCTCATGACTAACTAAACCATGGCTTCAAGTGCCACATCCAGTCCTTTTTGGAACACCTCCATGGATGGTGACTCCACCATCTCCCTGGGCAGCACATTCCAATGGCCAATTACTCTTTCTGTGAAGAACTTTCTCCTCACCTCAAGCCTAAACTTCCCCTGGCACAGCTTGAGACTGTGTCCTCTTAAGTTTGTTGCCCTCTAAGTTCTGGAAGAACCTGATGGATGCACACTGCATCCCCAAGAATCAGCCCATGGATAAGAGTCTCCAAGAACCTGACAGCAAGCCAGTTGTCTGTAGTTTGTGGGAGCTTAGTGCAGCACTATACACACTGCAGTAGAATGCACTCTGTCACAGAGATACCCCTAAGGCACAGTGGAAGTCCTGGAAGGGAGGCAGGTGCAGTTTGGATAGAAATGGAAACAAGACCTAAGAGACCATCAAACATGACCACTGCTAAATTTGCTGTAATGAATTTCTCTCTCTAAAAGCAGCCTAAAGATGGGGAGAAATAGTTTAGTTTTTGTTTGCTTCTCTGGTATGCTAGTGTTCACGCTGGACTGTATGAACACAACCATTCAGTATTTAAGGCCTTTTAAACAATTTTGATTTTGCTTCTTAAACACAAGTACTCATCATCAGCCAGGTACAGCTATACATGTATGTATGATGGCCATTCTGCCCTCTGCTATTCAGCATTTTAAGGTCACCTACAGCATTAATCCTGCTTCATATCTTATTAAGCTACTATTCATGCACCAAAACTGTTATGCTTATCTCCTTAACCATAGCTGGCTTCTCGTCCACCATGGATTTAATCTGTTGATCATAACTGCAGTACCACCACTTGCTTTAATGAAAATAGGAATTAATCACTCTTCAGTCAGCAATTGTACCAAAGGGCAAAGTAATGAATAGCTAAACAGACATAAGTATACAACCCTTCATGCAAAATGAATGCAGTAGCCTACCTACTTTAAATCCTTACTAAGCCTACCCTTGTTAAATCCTACTTAATTCAAATCCTTACTAAACCTATCCTTGTTTTATCCTAGTATCCACAGAACCAAACAGAGTAGTCAACTAAGCTTTTGTAAGGATGACTTCAAGACACAGTCCAAGCTTCAGAAACATCAGCAATCATAGCTGACTTCTTTGGGTGAGAGTTTTACCTTCTGTCCAGATGAAGGTTGCAAGTACTGCAGTCTGAGACATTACAGTCCTTGGTGATCTACACAGTACAGTCAGTGCAGCACTTGCAAGACAGAAATAAGTAGGGCCTGTTCCCAACACACACACAAGTTCCAGATGAGGCAGCCTGAATAAAGAACTTACTACTCAACCTGTCACCCACATTTCTCTTTTGAACTCAAAGACACTGTCTGACTTTTGAACTACGATTTGCTTTATTCTTCTATTCTGCTTTATATTGCAACTACTCTCACTAGCAGAGACAAGATACAGGACTGGAAGTATCTGGCCCAGATAGAGCACACTTGCTCAATATGGTTTCATTGACAAACTCATAATGTAGAAGAAACCTTAAGATTTAGAGAATAGGTACACTACTTTCCTATATAATTGTCAGCATGAATCAATAGCAGCTCTCACCAGGTATCTAGAGGTTTGCATCTTTACTCAGTAGCTCTGTCTTTAGGGCCTCTACTGCCAAGTGAAGAATAATCATTTTGCCAATCAGACTTTTTACTCTTTTACTGGGATTTTTAGTGAGTTGCATGTTGCCTGTCCTCTTGGTAGTAACATGAAAGCAGACGATCAACATAAACTCTGCATCATGAATTCTGGTTAATTAAGACAGAAAGTTGTTGCCTTATAATTTCTAGTCAACATCAAAAATGTAACAAAAAAGTATTCCACACTGCAAAGGATGGAAGCACAGCACCGTTTAAAAACTCTGCATTAGAGAAAGGGCATCAAACCAAAAGAGGAATAATACCTCTCCAAGGCATTTATCCCCAGAAAGGAGCTTATTTGCATTTATATCCCAAATATCACAGACACAGGCAACCCAAGTCTTCAGAAATGTGTTTGTATTGGAACAGAAATAGGAAGTGGTCTTGGGGTTAAAAAAAAACAAAACTAAACCAAAAACAACCCTAAAACAAAACAGAACCAAAAAGAATAAAGACAAATATGAGTAGTCACCACTGCCTATGACTGGAAGACGACATCAATGGCTGAGTAACTGCAAGAAAACCACACCCTGAAGCTGTTAAGTCTCCACGTCAGGAGTGGCAAGAACTTACCAGCACAGTGTAGCCAGACGTACAAATCTCTCTCTTCAGATTTGTCTCAGAATTCAAAAGCAGCAATTCACTGAACTCTGTGGACTTTAGAATCATAGAATCAATAAGGTTGGAAGAGACCTCAAAGATCATCAAGTCCAACCTGTCACCCAAGACCTCATGACCCCATGGCACTGAGTGCCACATACAATCCTCCCTTGTACACCTCCATGGATGGTGACTCCACCACCTCCCTGGGCAGCCCATTCCAAGGGCTAACAAATCTCTCTGTGAAGAGCTTTCTCCTCACCTCGAGCCTAAACTTCCCCTGGCACAGCTTGAGACTGTGTCCCCTTGTTCTGTTGCTGGTTGCCTGGAAGAAGAGACCAACCCCCTCCTGGCCACAACCACCCTTCAGGTAGTTGTAGACAGCAAATCCCCCATCTCTAATAATAAGAATATGGCTGTAGTATCTCCAGAAAGAAAAAGCAGTGTGTGGATCACTAGCCAGCTGTTGAGCTAGAACAGAATTCCAACTGTATTTGATTCATTCTTCACCAAGTGTTTTTGCTCTTTCAGCTAAAATTTGAAATTTGTGTGTTATTAAGCCTTCTCAGCATTGTGGAAACAAGGGGAAGCCGTTCTTCAAAGAAACACTGGCAACAAAAATCCATACACACTAGCAGATTGAAAGACCTGAGACCCACCCAGGTCTGTAAAGACTTCAAACTGAGGAGTGTTTCCTGCAAATATTGATCTGAAAGCTGTTATTGTGTGGTGCTGAGATCTGCAAAGAAGTGTTGTATGGTAGCCATATGGGAATGCAGATCACTTACATAAATGTTTCATGAACAAACCAAGAAATATCATGCCTGCTTTTTGAAAGATTATTATAGAAAATGAGGTTGTTCTCTTAGTCAGGTCAAATGCTGTTGTGCTCCATAATTGTAGTACTTCATGTATTGTTCTTACCTTTAATAATGTATGTTAGAATAGAATAGAATAGAATAGAATAAACCAGGTTGGAAGAGACCTTCAAGATCATCGCGTCCAACCTATCATCCAACACCACCTAATCAACTAACCCATGCAACCAAGCACCCTGTCAAGTCTCCTCCTGAACACCTCCAGTGACGGTGACTCCACCACCTCCCCAGGCAGCCCATTCCAATGGGCAATCACTCTCTCTGTGTAAAACTTCCTCCTAACCTCCAGCCTGAACTTCCCCTGGCGCAGCCTGAGACTGTGTCCTCTTGTTCTGGTGCTGGCTGCCTGGGAGAAGAGACCAACCTCTGCCTGTTTACAACCCCCCTTCAGGTAGTTGTAGAGAGCAATAAGGTCACCCCTGAGTCTCCTCCTCTCCAGGCTAAGCAGCCCCAGCTCCCTCAGTCTCTCCTCATAGGGCTTGTGTTCCAAGCCCCTCACTAACTTCATTGCCCTTCTCTGGACTCGTTCCAGCAAGTCAACTTCCTTCCTAAACTGAGGGGCCCAGAACTGGACACAGTACTCGAGGTGTGGCCTAACCAGTGCAGTGTACAGGGGCAGAATGACCTCCCTGCTCCTGCTGGCCACACTGTTCTTAATGCAGGCCAGGATGCCATTGGCCCTCTTGGCTGCCTGGGCACACTGCAGGCTCATGTTCATCCTACCATCAACCAGCACCCCCAGGTCCCTCTCTACCTGGCTGCTCTCCAGCCACTCTGACCCCAGCCTGTAGCACTGCATGGGGTTGTTGTGGCCAATGTGCAGAACCCGGCACTTGGATGCGTTAAATCTCACGCCGTTGTTGTTCTGGTCCCATCACCTCAGAAAGAATGTATTAGAACTAGGAAAGATTCAGAGAAGAGCAGCAAAGGTTTTCAAATTACATAATGGTTTCTCTGGAAGGAAGTGGACTTTTCAGGCTGGGAAAGACAATGTGGGGATGCGTGGTTGAAGTCTATGAAATTCTGACTGATGAAGAAAGCAGAGATAGGGACTGACCACTCATCTCTTTCTTCCAAGGTGAAATAGGGTCCAGCTGCCATAAGACTAGTAGAAACCAGTTTGGTTCTCAATGCAGTGAGTAGGGCAGACCTGTAGAACTCATTGGCACTATGCATGTAAGTTCAAAAGCAAAGAAGTGCTTGTAAAGATGTATTGCAGCTCACAAAGCAGACTAGGCATGCTCAGGGAGTTCTCTGAGGTGAGTAGTCAGTCTGAAAAGTACTAGGGGGGAAACAGTAGGTATGTTTGACCTGTTAGCAATTTTGCCAGGCATCTCTCTGTGTATTTCCACTCTGTAGGGATAAAGTTCTTTGTGGACAATTTCAATATGCACAGCTTGAGACTGTGTCCTCTTGTTCTCGTGCTGCTTGCCTGGGAGAAGAGACCAACCCCTCCTGGCTACAACCAGCCTTCAGGTAGTTGTAGAGAGCAATAAGGTCTCCCCTGAGCATCCTGTTCTCCAGGCTAAGCAACCCCAGCTCCCTCAGCCTCTCCTCATAGGGCTTGTGCTCAAGGCCTCTCCCCAGCCTCGTTGCCCTTCTCTGGACACCTTTGAGAGTCTCAATGTCCTTCTTAAGTTAAGGGGCCCAGGACTGGACACAGTACTCAAGGTGTGGCCTAAACAGTGCTGAGTACAGGGGCACAATGATTTCCCTGCTCCTGCTGGCCACAGTATTCTTGATGCAGACCAGGATGCCACTGGCCTTCTTGGCCACCTGGGCACTCTGCTGGCTCATGTTCAGCCAGCTGTCAATCAGTGCCCCATCTTCCAAAATTATTTATTCATCTGTTACTATGTACTTTTTTCTTCATCTAAGTCTGAATTCACACATACTTAAAAGCAGTCCTGCCCTTAGAGCAGATAATGAAAGCATTTCAGAAACCTACAGGTTCTTTTGTAAAGAATCTGAATGAAAGCTGCTATTTTATTATTTTTTTCAGCCCAATCTAGGTGTTAATGGTTTCCATGACAACTTTCTGTCACTTTTCCACTGACTCCAGTAGGTTTATGAATTAAAGCTTATATATGTTATAATTCAAAGGTTAGCTTGAGATTTTGCAGAACCATAAATCCTGCTTAACAGGCTGTTATGCCAATAACATTGGAGGAGTGTTCAGAGCCAGTTTTGACACAAATGTCACATCCCTTTTGATAAAAGCATTTAAAATCAACAAAAAAAAAAAAGAAGAAAGAACTAGCAATAACTACTTACATCAAATTGTTACACTGCAGTCTCACCAGCCTATTCAAAACATAGCATGCTGTCTATTCAAGCACATCAAGCGAAGAAATGCTTTGAAGGCAATCATACAAGGCAGACATATCTCTGATAGCAATCTGAGCCATGGTTTTCAAAACTAAAACTTCTGCAGCTCCTCTGATTTGCTGTCAAAACTCATAGATCCTCGAAGTTTCATAAGGTTTCCCCTCCAGCTATAAAATCAGCTTTGATTCTCCCAAGCTCATAATGGGTTGGCTCATGGAAGTAGCTCAGTTTTCAAATCAAAGGAGAAAAAAAAACCCCAAACACCAAAGGGAACAAACCCTAGACAAAAGAGTTTCTGTACATAATAATGGAGCATTCAACACAGGAAAAGAATCATGAAACTTCATTCATTATATGACAAGACATGTTTGTCTTGCATGTAGAAGGTGACTGGAAGAGATTTGTTGCCATGGCATAAGGCATCTTAAGGTGGCAGAGGTGACAACTAAGGAAAGAGTTCTGCCACGGCAGAAAAGGAGAGAGATTCAAAGGAGAAGCAGTGCAACTCAACTGCTGAAATTCTCAAGAGGGACCCAATCTTACTCCCTGGTTGTCATAGAAGTATAGAATGGTTTGGGTTGGAAGGAAGCTCCAAAGGTCATCTGGTCCAACCCCCTGCAGTGAGCAGGAGCATCCTCCATTAGAACAGGCTGCCCAGAGCCCTGCTGAGTCTGACCGTGAATAGTATCTCCAGGGATGGGATCTCAGCTACCTCCCTGGTCAAGCTATTCCTGTGTTCCACTACTCTCATGGTGAAGAACTTCCTCTTAACATGCAGTCTCCTCTCATTTCAAGCCATTGCCCCTTGTCCTATCACTCCACACCTTTGTAAACAGTCCTGCTGCAGCCACCTTGTAGGCCCCCTTCAGGTACTGCAAGTCTGCTATTAGGTCTTTCTGGAGCCCTCTCTTCTCCAGACTGAACAACTCTAGCTCCCTCAGCCTGTCCTCACAGCAGAGGTACTCCAGCCTCCTCTGGACCTGCTCCATCAGGTCTGTGTTCTTCCTGTGTTGAGGGCTCCACAGTGGGATGCAGTCTCACCATGGCAAAAGAGCAGTCACCTCTCTTGATCATAGTATCACAGTATCACAGTATAACTAAGGTTGGAAAGGACCTCGAGAATCATCAAGTCCAACCTATCAACACAGACCCCATGACTAGACCATGGCACCAAGTGCCACGTCCAATCCCCTCTTGAACACCTCCAGGGTCGATGACTCAACCACCTCCCTGGGCAGCACATTCCAATGCCGAATGACTCGCTCGGTGAAGAACTTTCTCCTCACCTTGAGTCTAAACCTCCCCTGGCACAGCTTGAGACTGTGTCCCCTTGTTCTGGTGCTGGTTGCCTGGGAGAAGAGACCAACCCCTTCCCAGACACAACCACCCCTCAGGTAGTTGTAGAGGGCAATGAGGTCACCCCTGAGCCTCCTATTCTCCAGGCTAAACAATCCCAGCTCCCTCAGCCTCTCCTCATAGGGCTTGTGTTCAAGGCCTCTCCCCAGCCTCGTTGCCCTTCTCTGGACACCTTCAAGTGTCTCAATGTCCTTCTTAAACTGAGGGGCCCAGAACTGGACACAGTACTCAAGGTGTGGCCTAACCAAAGCAGAGTACAGGGGCACAATGACTTCCCTGCTCCTGCTGGCCACACTATTCCTAATGCAGGCCAGGATGCCATTGGCCCTCTTGGCCACCTGGGCACACTGCTGGCTCATATTCAGGTGGCTGTCGATCAGCACACCCAGGTCCCTCTCTGTTTGGCAGCTCTCCAGCCACTCCGACCCCAGCCTATAGCTCTGCATGGGATTGCCGTAGCCAAAGTGCAGCACTCGGCACTTGGACTTGTTGAATGCCATCCCATTGGACTCTGCCCTTCTGTCCAGTCGGTCGAGGTCCCTCTGCAGAGCCTTTCTACCCTCTAACTGACTAACATCTGCTCCTAACTTGGTGTCATCTGCAAACTTGCTGATGACTGACTCGACCCCCTCATCCAGATCATCAATGAAGATGTTGAAGAGGAAAGGGCCCAGCACTGATCCCTGGGGGACGCCACTGGTGACTGGCCACCAGTCACCAGTGATCTGCTGGCCACACTTGTTTTGATGCTGCTCAGGATGCCTATTGCCTTCTGGGCTGCAAGTGCACGTTGGTGGCTCATGCCCAGCTTCTCATCCACCAGAACTTGCAAGTCCTCTTCCACAGGGCTGCTTTCTATCACCTCACCCCCAGCATGTTATAACAGACATGTCATTGTACACTGGGGTAATCCCAGCAAATTAAGCCATGTGAGATGGGGGACTGACAAGGTGGTGCTTTTGGGGGAGTTGTGACTGGTTTTTCAGGTTTTACATTGCCTTTTTCTAAAAGCAGAACGTTTGATGAGATGTGTAATTCAGATTGGCTTGAATAAAAACATTACCCCTCAAAACATTAAGAATTGGAAAGCAGGCTGGGGGGGAGCATTCATGCAGCACAGCTGGGTGCCTGAAAAAGGAGAATCCAAACAACAGTGGCTTCACACATACAAATGAGTGGGGGAGGGGAAAAAAAAAGAGCCTGGCAATTTTCTACTCTGCTTGGAGCAGGAGAAGACTCATACTGACCCCAAGCAAGGGGAACTGTAACATTTAGTGATCCAAACTTGAAAGGGCAAAATATTTTCCCTTATATTTGGTGCTAGACTTCTCCCAGGAAGCATCTGGACATACAAACTGGAGGAAGGAATGAAAGCACGTTTGGGAAAGCCTCAGAGAGTGCCCAACTGTGCACATCTGTGACTATGCACATAGTTATGTGGTGCCTCATATAGCCAAACCTCTCTGAAACTGAACATGAAGATCAAGCAACACAAAACCAGACCCAAAGGAAAAAGGGAGAGTTTCGAGCTTTCTAAAACCTGAAAAGAGTTTCAAGATTCCTCTAACACACACACACAGCCACAGGGAAATCCTGTTTGGCTGATGTGCATTAGATTACATGCACCATTAGAGGTACACAGTTACTACAAAGGGCTCTTGTCACACAAGAATGACAAGAGCTCCTTCAGTCAAAAGTATCCAGAACACATCTTGAGAGCATTCAAAGTGTGTTGTAACACTGTTCAGCTCTTTAACTCCTGTACACTGGAAAATTGATAGGAAAACACACTTCTGGCTAGCTAAGTCAATGTCTTAATATGTGAGAGGCGTCATTTGTTAGGATGAAGGTCTCAGAAAGGAATTTATTACCTGGCTGGAGCTGCACTTCAGCTGTTTCCAGGAAGAGTTCTTAAATTTGAGAGCAGTGCCACATGACACTTTTCAGTGCTTATAGTTTTCCCAGTAAGAAAACACAACAGAATTGTAGCAACTCTGAGTGTCTTTTCTGCTACCTTTACCATGAACATTTCTCCAGCTTTACCAGATAGGACGTCGTTTTGTTCTGCCTCTTCTGTTGCTTCCACTGCTCTTGTATCCAAGCCAAATGTCACACGCTTCTTTTCAAAATCTCAGCCCCTCTGTGGTGTTGTTTACATTTAAGAAGCTAAACAGAGACCAAGCTACTCATTTTCTAAGGGGTGAGTCAGACCATTTAACTTTATACATCAAGACACTTACTCTAAGCAGAACGAACCTGATAATCTATCCTTGAGCACTACAAGGGGAAAGGAAATTGAACTGAACTTGCTCACTGAACCATTTCTCCCCTGCATGATACATAACTACAATTGCAAAATACAGGCTGACAGTGATAGATTGCATCATTTGATTCTCTTCTCTTAGGTGGGTCTGTGCATAGGTGCATATAACAGGGAGGTTTTGTGGCTTCCTCAAGCTACACCAGGGGAGGTTTAGACTGGAGGTTAGGAAGAAATTCAACACAGAGAGAGTGATTGCCCATTGGAATGTGCTGCCTGAGGAGGCGGTGGAGTCACCATCACTGGAGGTGTTTAGGAGGAGACTTGATAGGGTGCTTGGTTACATGGTTTAGTTGATTAGGTGGTGTTGGATGATAGGTTGGATGTGATGATCTTGAAGGTCTCTTCCAACCTGGTCCATTCCATTCCATTCCATTCCATTCCATTCCAAAGTCTCCTTCTTCCCCCTTAGGGAAATTCAGTGTCCAGAGAATAGCAATGAAGGAAGCCCCTCACCTCTGCAGAATTTCTTTCTCAGTAAGGTCCTAGCTATGAATGTTTACAATATTTCTGAACTAAACAAAAGGTTGCTGTTAGAATCCATTGTTGATTTTGGTATCATTCTGCTGATTTTGAATGCCACGTAGAGAACTACTAATTGAGTATTGAGCTCTTCTCCACACACTGCATATCAGGAGAATTCTGTTCCTTTCTGTAACAGGAAAAGGGATTCCTTTAAAAGCCTTTTCAGCTCATTGTCCAACATGACACATATATTGCATTGCATGAGGCACTCAAAGAGAGAAGGTGTCTTGATCTGGACAAGAAAATGATTAGACAGTTGCAGTGGCAAGGTGCAATTCTATTAGCATAATGGCAGGAAAGGATGCTTCTCAGCTGGCTTTTCACCTGCACAACAATTCTTCTATTCTGTTCTCCCTGTTCCCACCTACAGATGGGTTGGTAGTAGGAGATAGATTTCCATTTGTAAGGATTTTCTGTTTTCTTCACTGTATACAACATCTATGCCAAGGTGTCCTCTCTTGGTTCCTTTATCTATTCATATTGTTAAAACTATAAACCACCAATCCTGTCAACATCTTGTTTTTCAGAAGTTAAAAAAGAGGTTTAAATAAAATAAACTCACAGAATCACCAAGGTTGGAAGAGACCTCAAAGATCATCAAGTCCAACCTGTCACCACAGACCTCATGACTAAACCATGGCACCAAGTGCCACGTCCAATCCCCTCTTGAACATCTCCAGGGATGAAATCATTGAGTCTTTCCCAACATGTCTTGTGGGACACAAGAGATTGACCTCCCACGAAGGCAAGGAATCACCTGCTAGCATCTTGAAACACACAGCTCCTTCAACAAAGCTGCAGGACTGTTAAAAGACAGAAAGCTCTAAAAGGAGAGGCAGCAATCCTGAACAAAATGGCACTCCAGAAGAGCTTCTCTGAGTGCTTGCAAGCCAAAGCAAGCCATTGCATTGTGTCTCTTGGGAAGCAGTTTGCAATTTCTGGTGAGCAGCTCTTGAAGAACTCTCTGGCAAAACCAGGCAGTGAAGAAATATCTGGTGATACCTGGAAAAAAAGATAATCTAGTCACAGCAACAATGAACCAATAAAATGAAGGCAAATGGGGTTTCTAACAATTCCTATATTCATACTCAATCATATTTTACAAACTTATATTCAGTGCCTATTTGTCTTCTGAGTCTTCTCTGCTTATCAAAACTAAACCTAAAATAGTATGTGTCATTCTTTTTTGGACTCTGCAACATTCCCTCCCTCTCTAATGTGGGAAGTTGAACTTTCACATAGTAGCACAATTCCCAGTTATTGCTCTCATTCTAACAGCAGAAAGACATTTCTGTTCCCTTTTACAGTCAGCTCAAAAGGTCTAGAGCCCTGCCCAACAAAGCCCACCTCAGCATTCTCCCAACTGACTTTTTCTTTTGCAGAAGATGTTATTACTAACATCTGGTGTAAAACCACCTGGCTTAACTGAAGATCAAATATCCTTCACATCTCCTCCAGTCAAGGCTCTTGCTATACCTTGTTTATATTGTCCCTATGACGCTCATTTCACATCCCATACTGCTAGCATAAACCTCTCCATTTGGTTACTCAGCCCCCTGATGTTAGTATTCAGTCATTTCCACTGCTTCATACCAGCTACAACCACATCAAAGAGGACTATGAGGGCA
This sequence comes from Melanerpes formicivorus, assembly GCF_026170545.1. Taxonomy (NCBI): domain Eukaryota; kingdom Metazoa; phylum Chordata; class Aves; order Piciformes; family Picidae; genus Melanerpes; species Melanerpes formicivorus. The sequence goes on along the minus strand of NW_027142360.1, from coordinate 7,085,152 downwards.
AATACCTCCTTTCAGTCAGCAAATACCTCCTTCTGCCTGACCAGTATTGGAAGAGCTCATTCTGCAGAATGAGATCTGAGATTGAAAGAATAGAATAGAATAGAATAGAATAGAACAGAATAGAATAGAATAGACCAGACCAGACCAGACCAGACCAGACCAGGTTGGAAGAGACCTTCAAGATCATCATGTCCAACCTATCATCCAACACCACCTAACCAACTACACCATGGCACCTAGAGCCCCATCCAGTCTCTTCCTAAACACCTCCAGTGATGGTGACTCCATTGTGGCCTTCCAGTATCTGAAGGGGACCTACAAGAAGGCTGGGGAGGAGCTTCTCAGGATATCAGGCAGTGATAGGACTAGGGGGAATGGAATGAAGCTGGAGGTGGGGAGATTCAGGCTGGATGTGAGGAGGAGGTTCTTCACCATGAGAGTGGTGAAGCCCTGGAATGGGTTGTCCAGGGAGGTGGTTGAGGCCCCATCCCTGGAGGTGTTTAAGCCCAGGCTGGATGAGGCTCTGGGCAGCCTGATCTAGTGTGGGGTGTCCCTGCCCATGGCAAGGGGGTTGGAACTGGATGATCCTTGTGGTCCCTTCCAACCCTGACTGATACTATGATACATAAGGATGTCATTCTTGCATACACTGAAGACAATCAGCTTGGATAATTAAGAAAATATATATCTTTGGGTGAGGTATGTTACCTTCTTGCAGAACTATGATTCAGTATTTTCCCTGTCTAGGTTTGCTTTGATTTCCCAAGCTTCCTGTAGGTATGTACTGAAGTTTGAAGACTTAACATATGGAAGGTCTCAGGCCATATTACCACATAATCTAAATATAATCAGTAATTATGTATGACATCATCCGAAACTAATTCGGTTCCCCTCACAGCAAGCCTGTATTTTGAGCTCACATCACACTGCCCACGTGTGTTCCAATCTGTCCATCTCTCCTGCCTCTTTCTTCAAAGCCTTGCACATACCTCAGTGTCACCTTCCATGCTATTCCTTCTGCACAGGGCATGCTGTCCAAGTCCATCTGCCAAGCTACCTTCTCTGTCAACATTCATTTTCCGTGCTGCCTGTAGGAACAAGGACAGTTAAAATACAATGTCAAATACACAAATCCCTCAGGTGACCTTATGATATGTCTTCTGCTACCCTTGTTACCTTCCTGTCTGGAACACACAGCTCTGGGGGTTTATACAGTTTTACAGCAGAGAGTCAGCTTATTTGGGCCGTAGTTCACAGACTGAATGTTTGCCTTGCTTCTGACTACATCTACAGATTACTGAGCACCATTCTTAGTTATTTCCTTTGCTACCAACTCTGCTGGTATTAATAGCAGACTTGACACTTTTAAAAAGCAATCTTCCTTATTAAGTAAATAAACTTTGAGTAAGAAGCCTATCTTTAGAGACTCACTTATTGCAGACCTTTCACTACTTTTTCAAGCTAAATTAATTGCAAGTATTATCCCCCTACTAATGTCTACACCAATAAACACCAGCATTAACAGATTCCATTGACAAGCTGCATCTGTGTTTCCCCCTCCTCTGTAAAATATGTCAGTGCTTTATAAAATGTCCTCAAATAATTGGAATTACTCATTCAAATAGAAACACCATAAACTTCCCTCCATGTTGCAGATAATTAGCTCTGAGCATCTTCCTCCACTATGCATTTGGGCAATTTCTGCAGATGCCACCTAAAATTCCTGAAAATGTGTTTTCAGTCCAGAATCACAGCAAGCAGCCATGCCAGGAGCAGTAACAAGCTTGCTGACAGCTCTACAGCTCTTACTTATTCAAAGCAGTGCTATACTTTTACAGCAGTTTTCTCCTTAAATATATTTCTCTTCTCCTCTTAAATTTATTTCCTTAAATACATTTCTCTTCCTTCTCTTCCTCTTCTCTTCCTGTAGAGAATGTAGACTGGATAAACAAAACCCACAACTTGTTTAACAACGAGTGTGAAAAAATTGTACCCTATCTCTACAGACATTCCCTCTTATTCTCAACAAATATTCTGCTGATGTAATGCAATGGGACTTTTATCTCAGCAGATGAATATAGTATCATAATATCATAGTATCATTCAGGGTTGGAAGGGACCACAAGGATCAGCTAGTTCCAACCCCCCTGCCATGGGCAGGGACACCCCACACTAGATCAGGCTGGACAGAGCCTCATCCAGCCTGCTCTTAGACACCTCCAGGGACAGGGCCTCAACCACCTCCCTGGACAACTCATTCCAGGGTTTCAGCACTCTCATGGTGAAGAACTTCCTCCTCTCATCCAGCCAGAATCTCCCCACCTTCAGCTTCATTCCATTCCCCCTAGTCCTATCACTACCTGAGATCCTGAGAAGTCCCTCCCCAGCCTTCCTGTAGGCCCCCTTCAGATACTGGAAGGCCACAATTAGGTCACCTCGGAGCCTTCTCTTCTGCAGACTGAACAGCCCCAACTCCTTCAGTCTGTCCTCATAGGAGAGGTGCTCCAGCCCTCTGATCATCCTCGTGGCCCTTCTCTGGACACCTTCCAGCACGTCCATATCCCTCTTGTACTAGGGGCTCCAGAACTGGATGCAGTACTCCAGGTGGTGTCTCACCAGAGCTGAGTAGAAGGGGAGGATCACCTCCCTCGACCTGCTGGCCACACTTCTCCCGATGCAGCCCAGGATCTGATTGGCTTTGCAGACTGCAAGTGCACATTGAGAGCTCGTGTTGAGCTTCTTGTCCACCAGCACCATCCTCATTTTTAAGCTTTACTCCCTCTTCTTGTTAAGGTAAGTCATCAATGAAATGGAGAATCAGCTTTTTGCCATTTACACATGGCACAGTAAGTTTTAGAGTTTTTCTGTACAAGCAGACAAGGCTAAGCTTGACTTAATTCCCTGTTAATCCAGTCCAAGCTAATCCTTTTCTGGTAGTAGCTGTACAAAGCACATAATTTGATGACAGCACAATAATATCTGAAAGCAAACTGGAGTGATAATTATGACTTCTGTGATTCTGCATTTAGAAAATGCTTGGGTTAAAAAAAAACTCCACACACAACAGCAACAACAACATTTCTACTACTATATATAAAGTAACATCTGGTTAGAGATGCCAAAAAATCTTAAGGTTCCATGCTGCTAGACACCCTACACACACCAAGACACATTTTGTTGCACTCTGTGGAAAGGAATAGGAAAGCAACAACAACAACAAAATTAAGTAGAAGCACTTGGGTTATCAAAGTGGTCATCTGTAATCTCAGTGCTATTACATGTGGGAAGATAGTTCCATGCTTGAAAAGAACCCAGACACTGAAAACATGAGAAACCAATCACTCCAAGCACTTTTAAATGCTTGACAATACATTATATAGAGGAGAATATGACCAAGAGCCAGGAAGAAGAGAATGGTTGCATATTAGCATAATTCATCTCATGCAAGAGATTTAGTGCACATCCCAAGAAAGCAGTCAAGAGCAAAGCAAATTAAGACACTCTAAAGAAGAGTATCCAGAGCAGTTATCACTAATGCCTCATTTATTATGAACTGAAGAGTTAGTAGAGTAATCTTAGGGAAGACTGATGAAACTATGTTAGCAATATTTATAATGACAGGCCATTAGTCATGAAGTCGAGGATACACATAATATATAGTCAAAAAACACAAAGTACTCTCTGTGGAGCAAAATGTCAGATGGAGAGACTGGTAAGATTCAAGACTGGTTTTAAAGACTCATCCTGGCAACCCTGGATGGGATTGGCAAGAGGGAAACACAGAAGGCAGGCCAGTATTGTTCTAGTTCATTAGAGACTTTTATCACTAATGTTTGAGATTTCTCAAAAGAGACTTACAGGAATGACAAGGGGAAAGGAAAACTGGCCCAATTTATTGCAGCTGAAGGATTTTTTTTCAGGCATAAAAGAGGCATAACAGTATTACCACCAATGAGATAAAAAGGAGCTGACAAACGTTTGAGCCAAAGTGGCAAAAATTATAGGGAGAGCCTGAGGATTGGTTGTTTAAATTTGATATTACACTTGGAAGGAAATTCTGCAGCTTGTTGAGGGACATGGAGCTTGGCACAGTCAAACAGGGATGAATTTCCACAGTTACTGAACCCACAACAGGCACCTCTACAGACCTGTAACAGTGCTCCCCTGCCTCAGTTTACCACTACAGCTGTGCAGGCATACACCACTCATTGCATTCTTGACAGAGTGCTTTTTCTGGGAGCCGTAGAACAGAAGTTAGAACAGAGTCAGAAGTTCCCTTTTTTCCTTCTTCCTTTTTTTTTAAACATTTTTGTTGTTTTGGATTCAAGCTTAGTGAGAAGAGCAATAGGCAGAAAGTAAGTTTCAAGGAAACAGCCTGAAATGTGGAAAAAATACAGCAGAGCTTCCAAAGAAGCTGTATCAACAACCATTGCATTTCATATGCTTGGATGAAGTTCACTGAGAGCTGGAACAAAAAGGCATTCTTCAAAAGCCTTTACCCCAGTCTCTCCAAATTTGGTCAAAAGAGATCTATAATGAAATCATGTTTGAAGGGGAAAAAAATTAAAAAGACAAAAAAATAGAAAGAGGCAGGACTCAATTACCAACACAGTTAAAAGTAAAATGTCTGAGGTGCATGTTAAGCTTTATGTTTTGCAGCATAGTGCTATTTACACTAACACTTGATACTGGGTTGGGGTTTTTTCCTTGTCTTCCTTCCTTCTCTAGGAAACTAAAAAAGATGATGGGTCAAAGCTATCCTGGCCAGAGTCTGAAATACATTCATTGTACATTGATTGCCTGAAGACAAGGAAAAAAAGAATAGAATAGAATAGAATAGAATAGAATAGAATAGAATAGAATAGAATAGAATAGAATAGAATAGAATAGAATAGAATAGAATAGAATAGAATAGAATAGAATAGAATAGAATAGAATAGAATAGAATAGAATAGAATAGAATAGAATAGAATAGGACAGGACAGGACAGGACAGGACAGGACAGGTTGGAAGAGACCTTCAAGATCATTGCATCCAACCTATCAACTAATCCAACCCACCTAATCAACTAAACCATGGCACCAAGCACCCTATCAAGTCTCCATCAGCCCTGCCTCACTGAGGCACGAGGCTATAGAGGCTGAGATCCTATCCTACCATGGGTAAAATGGTTGCCATGCATGCACCCCAGCTGCTCTTCTGACCTTGTGCACCTCTGCCAGGTGGTGTCAGAACTGGATGGCCGGATGCCCAGGACAGCTGAGCTCCTGCAAAAGTTGCTGCCAGGTGTGGGACGATACACAGCAGAAGCAATAGCATCTATCTCGTATGGGCAATTGAGAGCTGGGCATTGGTCAACATATCTGCCTTCTCTGCCACCCAGCCCTCCTCCTGGAAGGGTCCTGCTGCTGGGTCTCACAAACCAGGGTGTCCCTAAGGCTGTGCTTGGCTCTGGCACTCCCCTGCTTTGGATCTCACCCATTGCCCAGCTTCATCTGTGGGGCAGGCTCGTGTGTCTCCTGCTCTCTGTCCTGCCTTGTGGGGAGCACAGGCATCTCTAAGGGATGAGAGTCACTGGAGAAAATGGAGCAGTTATTTCAAAGTAAAACCAGCAAGACAACACTGAAGCACAGCCAGAACTGCCACATGCCATTTGAAACAGAGACTGTTCGAACAGCTCCGTTGCTAGAGTCACAAACAGATGCTTGTGTCAGAGGAGCACTCTGCATGGACAGGTCACACAAAAGGCCCTGCTGCTCCCCAGGGAGGGCAATCGATGGTGTAGATCTCAGGCAATTCATCACAGCAGGACCATGTCTCCATGGGACAAGGATTCAGAATATAGCTGTGATGTCTTATCTAGCAAGTTTTATTTTGGGCTGGCAGAGCTGGCCTCTGGGGTCTCCGAAGACGCAAGTCCCAGGCTGCTTTGATTTGCAAAACTGTAAATGCTTGCTCTAATCTCAAGCTCGTTTAAAAAACAAGCATGTTTCTGTCCCTGCTCTATCCCCTATCTTTCAAAATAATCTTGACAACATACACTAGCTGATAGAGTTGAAAGTGTCATAAATGTTTTTTTACAATCAAGTTATTTTCACAGTCAGGACAAACAACTACTCAGAACTGACCTCGAATACCTCTCTCAAGTTTTTTAAAGGACCTCTGTTAATTTCAGCTGTGAAGAATAGCACTGCCCCAGCTACCAGGGCCAACTGCAATTGCTCACAGCTGTAACAACTCTAATGTGCAAGCAGTGTGCAAACCACTAATTCCAGGCCAGGGCTGTGGCCTGAAAGCTGGGTACAGAGGGGACCCTGCAGGAGTCTCATTCCTCAGAAGAAAGTGCTGAAAAATTAACTAGGCTCATCAGGAGCCAAATGAAAGAAAACACTGATCACAACCTACCATCCTGTTGCTGCTGCTGCTCCTCCAGTTTCCAAATCATGGCCAAACTCCTTAGACTCTCTCCAGACAACAGCACTCCTGTCCAGAGCCTGAGACCACGGTATCCCCAAGGAGTCTGCATGGTCAGCTTGGCTGAAACTCGGAAACAACTTCTGTTTAAAATCATGGATGACAGTAAAAGTACCAAAAGCTCCTTTATCCCACCAGCTTTCCTGTTACTCAGCATTTGAACACTGGCATTGCTGCTTCTTAGACTTCAGCCCCAGTCCTTTGCAGTCAGGATTACTGTGGGAAGCAACAGGTAAGACAATTATATTTCTGAGGCTACTCACATGAAAAATAAAAAGGAATCATAAGCTATAGTGAAGCATATGCAGAGGAGCCCATAAAGAAAGGACTGGATGTCCAGCAAGTACTTTGATTTTCCACTTTCCAAAGCTGAGCACACACACAACATGAGAGCTTTAAAAAAATTCACCCTGATTGAGGTTTTCTGGATCAAGCAAATTCAGTTTTTCAAAGGAAGCAATCAGAACATTAAATGTTATTGCCTTTTCCTTGTTCCTGAAAGTAAAAACCATCTACAGCAGCAGATGGATGTGCCACACAGGACTTCTTTCAGGTGCAAAACCACTTTACTTTTACAGTGGTGTGCCATATGGAGCGGCTGGGCAGCACACACATTGAGGGAACTGGTCATACACGAAATGGCATCAGTTACTAGAAGAGCTGAAAAAAAAATCATCTCAAATGTTTTTCTGCAGGACAGCTGGCATATTTTACCCCATGATACTGGGCAGCTTATAGGATTCTCCCAGAGAGTCATTTTGCTGACACACCAAACCCCTTTAGTTTACTTCTGAACACTAGGACAGTAAAAACAACTCCCTAATCAACCAGGCCACCCACATCCCACCAATGCAGAGGATATAACTCCTGCCTTCAAACAACAAATAATTTGTTCCATAGCCTAAATGCCACACTTGCACACTTTACAGTAATTCAGTTTTACTATTTGCCTATTTGATATTTCAGTGGAATTAGCCTGTATGGCTTACATAGGGTCAGTACAGAGTCCCAGCAGGAAAGACCCCATAATACCAGGAGGAAGAATAGATTAGAGATTTAATCCAGAAAATATATTTGAAGATTCACAATCACCTTGAGGTAAATACAATATTCTTCTCTTTCCAGTGACCCCCTGCACAGATTCCATTCTTGGTGAATCACTGATCAGTCCTAAAATCAATGCTACAGAATAGGCATAACGGGTCACACACACACATACACACAGAATCACCAAGGTTGGAAGAGACCTCAAAGATCATCAAGTCCAACCTGCCACCACAGACCTCATGACTAAACCATGGCACCAAGTGCCACATCCAACCCCCTTTTGAACATAGTATCATAGTATCAGTCAGGGTTGGAAGGGACCACAAGGATCAGCTAGTTCCAACCCCCCTGCCACGGGCAGGGACACCTCACACTAGATCAGGCTGGCCAGAGCCTCATCCAGCCTGGTATTAAACACCTCCAGGGACGGGGCCTCAACCACCTCCCTGGACAACCCATTCCAGGGTTTCACCACTCTCATGGTGAAGAACCTCCTCCTCACATCCAGCCTGAACATCTCCAGTGATGGTGACTCCACCACCTCCCTGGGCAGCACGTTCCAATGGCTGATGGACAACACTCCTAAAAACATCCTTCTGTCAGTAAGCTCATACCTGAGTATAGTTACAGTTAAATGTGAACATCAAGCTCCTGGGGTTGCTGCAGAAGATTTTAGTGCATGTAAAGCATTATAGGCTCCACATACAAAATGTGTCATAGAAAAGACTATGACCAGATCTTAACATGTCAGGATATTTTTTCCCCAGGTACATGATAACAGTTTTTGATTGAATTTCTGGAGTGTTTGGAGAATTTCTTCGAGAATATTTAATTGCTATCATCCACTCCAAGCCCAGCACAGCTGAAAAAAATTCAGCACACAATGTAGGAGTTATTGGATTAGTAAAATAGGAAAGAAAATTAGGCTTTCTTACCTCTATCCTACATTTTTTGTTTGTAATGATTTGATGGCAATAGTAAGAAATTCTGGAATAAGGCTAATAATACAATAGGTTATTGTTCATATTATTGCTGCCCAGTGGACAGAGGGCGTTTCAGGATACTATAAAGGTCTGCAGAGAAGGCTGGTTCTGAAGTGATCAGGTAGAATGAAAAAGTTGGCTTTTTAAGTGCACTGCATTGAACTTCTGAAAGACAACAGGTTCCTTGCTGGACCAATCAAGCAAGCAAAAAACCTAATTTGCCATAAAAATAGAGCAAGGGGCCAGGTACAGGATTTTCTTATTGTTCTGGAAGACAGTATCTAGAAAGCTATGTGAACGTATCACTTAGTTCACAATTGCTAGCAGATCAAAATACCAGGACTATCTGTCTCACCATAGAGACATTTCAGCCTTGTTTTCCTAGGATTCTCAGAAATGAGTGTGTAAAACAGTCATGATGTATAAAAGAAAGGGAAAGCATCTCTCACACAGCACATGGGGTCGTAAGTCTTCTATTTCAAGTGGTTCTGTTACATGGAATCCTCTGTTCAAGGCACCCTTGATGACTACGCCTTTAAGACTGTCTGAAAATGCCTACTAATTAAAAGAATCCTACATAGGTACTAAAAATACCTTGGGGCAGAATGAAGAAGTAGGTGACTCTGAAAAGTGAGAGGTTGTCTTCTCACCTCTTTCTTATTAGTCACCCATCTGTACAACTAATTAATCCACTAGAAAGGGAGACAAAAACTTTGTATGAAAGTCATTGGCTTCATGATTTTACATTACACTTACACAAAAGCAAGCTGTGCAAGTGGTTCAGAGATCCTGAATTAGAGGGTTATTCAAATGACTTTTGGCTCCAGAAATATGAATTGTCAGGGTAGGAAGGGACCTCAAGGATCATCTAATTCCAACCCCCCTGCCATGGGCAAGAACAGCTCTACTCCAGATCAGGTTGCTCAGAGCCACATACCAGCCTGGCCTTCAAAACCTCCAGGGATGAGGCTTCCACCACCTCCCCGGGCAACTTTTTTCAGTGTCTCACCACCCTCATGGTGAAGAACTTCTTCCTAACATCCAATCTGAACCTACCTATTTCTTTCTTTGTTCCATTCCCCCTAGTCCTGTCATTACCTGACACCCTAAAAAGTCCCTCAATAGCTTTCTTATAGGCCCCCTGGAAAGCCACCATAAGGTCTCCTCAGAGCCTTCTCCTCTCCAGACTGAACAGCCCCAACTCTCTCAGTCTGTCTCCATAGGAGAGGAGCTCCAGCCCTCTGCTCATCCTCGTAGACCTCCTTTGGATGTGTTCTAGCACGTCCAGATCCTTCTTGTAAGAGACGCTCCACAAATGGATGCAGTACTCAAGGTGAGGTCTCACTAGAGCAGAGTACAGGGAGAGATTCACCTCCCTCAACCTTATGCATAGCAATGATGAAATGTAGGGAGCGTGGCTGAAGTGATGATTAATCAAAATTTGTAACAGGCAATAGCATAAAATGCTAGAGATCAAACATGCGCCTCTAGGCCCTTTCTTCTTTGAAAGTAGGAGGAATAAAAGACAAACCTCTGAACTTTGAAGGCACCTCTGTCAGCAGGTCCAAGCATAGGTGATGACTAGCCTCCTCCTGAGAAAAGAATCTTAAAATGAAAACAAACAAAACACAAAACCAAACCAAAACAATAAAACAACAACAAACAAACAAAAAACAGTCAAAGGGATAGCAACAATACTAAACCATGCAGATTTATCTAATCCAATATAGTTACAAAAAGCAAAGATCAATAGATCTGACAGAACTTTGATGATAAGTTGGACTCAATGATCTCAAAGGTCTTTTCCAACCTGGTCTGGTCTGGGCTATTCTATTCTATTCTATTCATGACGAAGTCTTCCACAGACCTTAAGGATAGTAGAGTGGATAAACAGTGCAAAATTCTCCTAGTGTCATCAACAAACCTGTTACCTGTGGGAAGCCAAACGCGAAGCACAGGATGCCTTTTCTGGTTTGACCATGTTAAATCTGTGAATCTTAGTCCTGGTGACAGAATAGCTTCATGCTAAAATATGCTTCTTGTCACAAGTTTTCTGTTGCTTTGGTTTGGCTTTGTAAGGAATGATGACACAGAAGCCCTGCAGAACTTGCCTGAGAGCATGTTACAATGTGGAAAGCATCCCATGCAACATTGATGAAGACAATCTCAGACAGATGTCCTCAACTGTTACATGGATCATTCAGAGGATTTCAGAAAGCTAAAATTACCATGGAATCCATACAAGTGTCATTGCATATGTTGGAGTGCCAGCTGGATTTAATATAACCTAGAGATACACAAGGCATAGAGATTGCTTGTTTGGAACTGCAGCTAGCTTAGCAGACTTCAGTGAGTTGCATCAGTAGACTTTCTACTAAGAATGTTATCACATCATCTAATGCTACCACTGAAAGAAAAACAAAACAAACAAACAAACCAACCAACCACCACAGGATAAACACATTGATAAAATAAGTGCTTCAAGGATGTCTTTTCCCCACAGAATGCATTAAGGGTGGATCTTCTACTTGATTCCCTCAAGCAGTGCAGTCAGGCACAGGAGCAAAAAAAACATGTTTAAAAAGCTTTTGCAGGAGCTTGATGTCTTCCGTCTGCTTGTTTTGGACATAGCCAAGGTTTATACAGGTGTATGCCAGATGGGCACAGTCACACTGCTTGTGTTGACAAGTGCAATATTTCCAAAGTTTTTCTTGTTTTTCTTGGACAGCCTTCTAGAGAATGTCTAAGACTTCTGCCATGTACTTCATTAAATCCTGGAAAATTTTAAACTTGTCTGTAGAAGCCAGGAGAAGATGAGAATATTGCAGCTGGAACTGGATGTTGTTCTGCTGGAGGCTGAGGTTTTTCTCCGTTCTGTCAGATAGCTGGTGCTGAAGAAACCGAGTTGTGTGAGAAGATTTAATGCAGCCTTTGAAACTGAAGAGCTGTTCTTTGGAAACAGTGGGCGATCCTGGCTTTGTGAACTAACAGTAAGCAGCGTGGCTGAGGCACAAAAGGAGATCACAGCTCAGACCACTAATACAATGGGGAAATACACAATAGATGGGACAAGTCCCTGCAGAGTTTGCTGCTGCAACCTATGGGCTCTTTTTTTTGAAGCTGAGCTGCAGGAAGAAGAGATTCTGGCAAAAGGAAAGCAGAAAGGTGCACTCACAAGCAGGAGAGGAGCATGTCTTTTGGTGGTGTGTTGGGACCACCAGCCTGAAATCAGTTCTCCAGGCACTTACAACCAACACGTTACAGTTCAAAAGTCATATGTCCTAATTCTGCAATGCCTCACTGTGGTTTGGGTTGGGATATTTGTTGTTTTGGGGTTAGTGTGTTGGTTGTTTTTTGTTGTGTGTGTGGTTTGGTTTTGTGTTTTGTTTATGAGGGGTGTTTTGTTTGTTTGTGCTTGGATGGTTTGCTTTTTCTTCTCCCTAGGCATCTCTAGACACATCAATGAAATGCAAGATCCTAATTCAATGTTCCTTACCCTTCTTGGTCTAGGCTCAGTGATGGATTTCCTGAGGAACATCCAATCCATCCTTTGCAGCTGGCTGTTTCCCAAATACTGGTTTGGAGCTTTTTTTTCTCTGTAATATTCAGAAATAAAGTTAGGGTTTCCCCTTTGCCAGCCTATCTGCAGCTTCTATTAACATTTATTTCTTCAAAGAGGCCACACCTTGGCAAAGGATCCTGTCCTGTCCATTGCCTCTGAGAAAAAAAGCAGGCATTTATGCTTTCCTATGTCTCTCCTGAAATAGTAACTTGGATATGCCACACCAAATCTAGCCATGAAGCAATGTATATTGTTTCAGCCTTAAGGCAACTAGTTGAATTCTAATTACTCTAATTATATAAAAATAGATACAGAGACAGACAATTTCAATAACAAACTTGACACCAGAGTACTGGCACTGGTAGTACCACTGGTTTCCTACAGAAGTGTCATGAGTTTAGTTGAATCTGTTGATGAATAGTCAATACCATGCTGCCATCATGCCAGGCTCAAAATTAAAGTGCTGGCTTGAGCAAAGCACCGTGGGGCTTGTAGTTCAGATTGTAACATGAGAGGCTTCCTGTTCTGCTTGCTGCTTCTGGTTTCTGGTTTTGGGGTGTTGGTTTTTCCTGTTGGGCTGGCTGCTGCATGCTTGGGTGGGGGGAACTGGTTTAGTCCTGGCTTCTGCTGCTGCTTCTGCTTGGGTAAGTATATCATCTCATTAAATTCTCTATCTCAACCCAGAGGGCTTTTTTGTGTTACTTTCTCTCCTGTTTGGGGCAGGGGCTGGGGCGGGGGGAGAGGATTGTGGGAGCAAACTGTGTTAAGCCAAGACAAGAAGAAAGCACCACATAAAGGCAGACACCATATATGCTGTCTTGGACATCAATACAGGGAACCTAAAAAGGAGCTTGTTCCTTTTAGCAAGAAACAAATCTACATTAGCAATAACCCTTCTGGCTCCATACCTGGTAAAAACAACCCATGTCTAAAATACACAATTTCTTTATACTCCAACCTGTCATTGACTGAGATGTAAGAGGAGCCTCATTTGCCTGCAATTATCACTCCTAACTATGGAGACCTGAAGCCTCACTGACAGAAAGACTACCTGCAAGCTGAAGTTATTAAAAAAAATTTCTCCTGAGAATACACCAAATTTTCTGCAACTGGTGGGACAGAGATTACTACTTGTGCTCCTGATCTCTTAACCAAGTGTCCTAAGGCCCTGAAGTCTCTCTTCTTGTCATTACTTCTTTACTGCCTTCCTGAAAGATCAGAAGTGGATAGTAGTCTGAGGGCTACACTAGAGAGGGAAGCTCTCTCCTCACATCACTAACCTGGGTCCCTGGGAAGCAGCAGACTTCCTGAAGACATGAGGCTGGTCTGCATACTGAGCCTTCCATCCCCTTCAGAAATGAGTCACCCATAGCAATGACCTGTCTTATTCGTAACTAAAGGTTTTAACGCAGGGTCTAGACTGACTAAACTTCAGCAACTCCTCCAATCTGGGTAATCCAGCTCTGAGGGGCAGGATAAGAATCTGAGACTCTTTCTCACACTCCCTGATGGCCCTCAACCTACTTACCTTCTCTTGATGCTCCATCACTAAATGGAGATCCTCTGACAAGTGTACTCACTGCTCCAATCTGACATCGGTGCAAGTGTGGGGCAGACCCTTCAGCCTGACACCTGGCTGGCAGCACATTCCCACCAGAGCTCCGTCTGAGAACCAGCATCAGACCTGGCGGGCAGAGGGCTCAGGGACGCCATTGCCTTCTATCAGGTGGACCCATCATTCCCTGGGCAAGCTTTAACATCATTCTTGCACATCCTTCCGTGTGACTTCCTGTGCCACACCCAGCCACGCCCTCAGTGATGTCACATACCCTGCAAGCTTGCTCAGAAGCCTGGTCCCTGCACTCCTTTAGGGCTTCTTCTAACAGTGTGGTCCCTTTGTATAATTTGGCAATTATTCAATTGCTTAAGTATTCAAGTAGATTTTCTTTCTCAACACAGCATCCAGAGTTTTCCAACTTCTCTTACATTCTTCAGACCTAAGGGACTGTCAAAATTTGCCAAAACCCTTAGAAATTTATTTCTAAGGTTTCAGATCTCCTCCTGTGCTTTTAGAAGACTTACAATACATGCATTAAAGTGAAACACTGAAGATTTTGTGATTCACTTCAAACTGCACATTTCCCCACATCAAATCTTAAGCTGCCAAATGTAATCTTGCTTTAGCCAGCTTCTGATGTTTTCATGAGGATATGACTGCCAGGACACGTAAAACTGAGTCAGATTTTTCTCTCTGTCTTCTAAATTAGAGTCTAGATTCTGATTTCTCATTGAATTTATATGCAGGCTTCTTCCCTCTAAATATACATATATATAAAGATGACCAACTCTTCCTTTTTAAGATGGTTTTCTTGTGTTTGTTCCTGACTTAGCTGTCACACCAAAGTGCTATATAATCCATGTGGATTGTGGTGGAAGCTTCTAAATAAAACCTGTGAGTGTATGACTGACTTTCCTCTCCCGTTCATGCGGTGGCCTCTCTGATGCTTGTGCAAGGATTCTTACAGAAGAAATCTGGACAATTTATGTCTTCCAGGCTGAGATTAATTTCACCTTCATCATTTTATTTGATAAGTCTTTTTAGGATTCTTACCAGGAAAGCTGCATAACATTGCACCAGTATTTGCCATGGGGTTTTTTGGTATGTATGTGGTAATGTTTATTTATCCACCAACTTTTCCTGGTCCCTTGTTTCATGAAAGTCAGTAATTTTATCCTATATGTTGCCCTCCTATGCTTCCATCCTTCTTTACAATTACCTGGCCTTCAGCTACAGCTTTCTCACTTTTTTAAGCTGTTTCTCTCTTTTCATGTTAGACTCTACCACTTCCTTTGCCAGTGTCCTGGAGAAATAGTACACATGTAGCACCAGCTGAACACATTGCTTGTCACCACTTGTCACTCCTTTTCTGCATCTAAACCTTTTCTTGCTTACCCTTGGCAAATATTCCAGTTCTTGCAGACTTTGAAAGGAGGACTTTTCTGGAGGTATTACTGCATCCTCCTATCACTGTCTTTAGCATTTTCAGCTTCAATGCTGTTTTATTCAAGTACGTCCTCCTAGCTCTTCTTTCACAGTTGATTATTCTACCAGTACAAACTCGTAACAACATTACTGGAATGTCACAACACAACAGGCACCCAGCAAGCGCTTTTGCCTCACAGTAACAGCTTGCAAGAATGAACTCAGAAGGAGGTGGACAATTTTTATCCTTATGCCCTCAGGCAGGGTAGACACCTGGAAGGCTTAGATTGCTCGTATATGTAAGGTAGCTGCACTCCAAATAATTTCCTTGGCATTCATTTGGCTAACTCAAAGAAAACTCAAATCCTAACAGCCCTTGAGCAGTTTCTACCTCCTCTTCAAGAGGAGAGCATTTTTTCTCCCCTTCCTTTTTATGCACATTGAGACCCATGCCAAAGCAAAAATGGTTTTACTTTCTGTTAAGGAAAGAGCTTTTCCTAAGCTGACTGGGTGAAAGTGCCCAGACTTCCACAGGTCATTTGCAAAGCTAAACAGTGTATTGACATAACATATACACTGATTTTAGAGATTATCTACCCATAAAAATTTTAAGATATCTGCAAACAATGCAGCTTCATTTAATTAGCAGAATAAGCAAGCCATTAATGCTTTATCTTTATGGCATATTCATTTCATACCTCATGACTCTCATGACAAATGAATACATCTGGTATTTCCCTTCTTGTCTGAAAATGAATATCTGGCAAGATGAATCAGAACTTTTGCTTCTTCAGGTACTTTGTACAATGCTCAGATGTGACTTAATGATGTCTCCAAAAGCTTTTTTAAGCAGAACATAAAATCTTCAGAGCACAAAAGTGACATAGGAAGATAAGCTGTGTTTTCAGAAGTGTCTGGATCATTTGGAGGCTGCTAAAAGACAGCAGATGTAATGAAATAGCTTAAGCACATTTACAATGCTTATGTGCTAAATACCTTATGCCAGACAAGGGTTTTATCTGTGTCAAATTATAATTGCCTGTTGCTTTATGAATGTCATCACAATCATTAATTTCACTCTTCATTTTACCCTCCACAAGTAGCTTGAGATGCTCAGTTTCAGCTGAAAACTGATTGATGTTTGACAACATCTGTCAATTCTGACAACATAAGTTGTGCATTTCAAATGCTTGGAAGAGAGAACCATATGAGAATCACTCAAGCCAACATTTGAGGAGTCTTCTTCATTGGGTCTACAGGCAATTAAAGTAGTATTGTTGATTTGAATAACTTTCTACTGAGAAATTGGGTAAGGCTGGGTCAGAGAGAGGTGAGACATTGGCAAAGGTGAGACAAAGCTTATTTTCAAGAGATTACTTCTTTCCAATGCACTAGCCTAGACCACCAGCAAAGCCCACAAGACAGGCTAGTTGCCAGGCACTAGGATGCCAAACCAAGACTCCGGGCTCAGGAGGAATGAAGTCAGGCAGAGGAAGAACATTCAGGTCCATGTGTTATTTTCCAGAGGGCTTTGGGGGTTTCTAGAGCTTTTCAGGTTACATTTAAAAAATTCATTTTGCTAATCCCACTGTCCTGCTTGCCAGCCTCATCATTCCTAAGGGTTTTTCTGGTCAGCTCCCATAATCAAGTTATTTTTCTGTGGTGAAAAGATAGGAAGGGCATCACACACTGCAGAATCTGTAGTCCACAGCCCACAAAAAAGACCAGACACAGGGTTAGCACCCAGGATTGCTTCTGCCTGTGAATCATGCTGTGCCTGTTCAAACTGCTAGGAGAAGAGAACAGGACAGGGAGCAGGAGGTATTGCATAGGTTCATTTGCAGCAGATTAATATAGTGACTAAACAGCTTCCTTAAATAGGGCCAGGTTAAAATAGCTCCCAAAGTCTACCCAAGAAAGACCATCATTCCTCTTTGTTCTTGTATGGCCCAGCAAACAGGAATCCAAGAAATAAGTGAACTATCAAAATCAGGACTTATGAGTGGTTTTGTGCCTGAGTCACAGTAACATTTTACTCAAGTACAGTGGGGAAAGTCAAGCACTGCAGTGCCATGTTCCCATACAGGTTTTTTCCATGCACCCTACCTGATGTACATCGCTCTTGTACTTCCTCTTTGAAGTCAGGCTTTGATTGTTGCAAGTACAGATCAAAGCCTGAAATCAAAGCCTTACCATCCTCTATGCAAAAGATGCAGCCAAGATGCTGAGACCAGCCCTCCACTACCTTTTTCAGTATCTCTTACGCTGCAGACATTTATCTAGAACTGCATGAGAAACTCTAAGCAGGCAATGAACCATCCACCACGTATGCAATTGTAGCTCAGTTTTGAGTGGTGGGTGGGAGCTGGCAGCAAGACAGAGGCAATGTCTTGCATACACAGATCTCAGAGCACTGGGCTTTCAGTACCCTCTAGTTTGGGAGCAGGGGCAGAAGCAGAGTCCCTGGAAAGTGGGGTTACAGACAAGGGAAAGTAAAACTTGTCCCTAACACTCTTCTAAGCAGGGGAGGGGAGAAGAAGCCAGCAATAGCAAGCACACTGTAACGTTTCCCTCAGGAACAAGCTGAGGTCCCAACAGCTCCAGCACAATCCTGGAGGGATATAAGTCACTTTAAATGAAACACATGCTTTTGAAAAGTCTAAAAATAAATCAATCTGGACCAGAATTATTTACAGGCAAGATATGTTCTATACAGTGTCTGAAGGCAGAAGGAGACTTAAATAAACTTGAGGTGAGGATCATCACCCTTGTAAAAGTAGGAATAATACCACATCCGTGCCCAGTGGGCAATACAACACATTATGGAGCAAGGCACCGAGAGGAGAGAGCAGGCTGGCAGATCAGGGTATGAAAGGGATGAATGAAAAGGTCACTCTGTATGAAAAGAGGCATCTGAGCTATCATCTGTTAATCAAGCTGAAATTCTGGAAGAATGGATACTAGAGAAAACAGAGGCAGATAAATTGAGAGGAGTAGGAGAAAGAAGATAGGATACAGTGACTAATTCTTCTTACACACGTTTGGAGGGAGAGGAAAGAGGAATAGTAAAGCTTTAAACTCACATGGTGGAAAGCATCAATTGTGTGCATTTTGCAGCTAGTCCAACAACAAACACATCTGGGCGAGGGCTAGCCCACGTGACCAGGACATGCACGTGTCCTTCACTGAGGGAGATGTCATATGAATCACAAATAATTCATCTGATGTGGCATTTGCTTGGGTAACCATGCAATTTTCTGTGAACAGCGAACTAAGCAACCGTGCAAAATCCATAGTTCATTGCTCTCTTCATCCCTGTGGCTGAATCAACTTCTCTGTTTGTGGGGTTTTTGTGGTTTTTCTTTCTCATTTCTTTTTTACTGCAGCATTTAACTGTTTGCTCCATTCATACTTTTCCCTCTTTCTTCAACTGATCTCCCATTTATGAGGCTGCATCATGAGGGTTCATTGCAATTCAGTCATTCTGCATTCATAGGGGTGCAGAGAAGACAGACACATTTGTAGACAACCCAGATGCAACATTGTGCTGGGGATAGAGATGGCCTTAAGACTGTTCAAGGAATGTAGAGGCAGTCTATCAGGAAAGCCAGTCATTAGTGGGCTTCCTGGGGCCTGCTCTTGCCCAGGAAGGATGGCATCATAGACAAGTCACCTCTGCTCAGGTCTCATCAGTTCTCCAGTCTCAGCATGAAACTCATGTTCCCCGTGTGATACCTTGTGTCTCCTGCACTGCTCATGCTGAGTTGCATGGCCTTTCCCCACCCACAGTATCACAGTATCACTTAGGTTGGAAAGGACCTCGAGGATCATCGAGTCCAACCTATCAACACAGACCCCATGACTAGACCATGGCACCAAGTGCCACGTCCAATCTCCTCTTGAACGCCTCCAGGGTTGATGACTCAACCACCTCCCTGGGCAACCCGTTCCAATGACGAATGACTCGCTCGGTGAAGAACTTCCTCCTCACCTCGAGTCTAAACCGCCCCTGGCGCAGCTTGAGCCTCTCGTTTTGGGATTCTCTGTGCTAAACATAGGTTGTCAGCTGTCCTTCAGGGAGTAAATGTGATGGGAGATTTATGATGTGTTGATAAGTTTTTTATTTCATCCCAATTTGTCCCTAGCTGTGCTTGGAAGGGGGACCCTGCTTCTCCTGTACTTACTGATGGTGTCTCTGTAGCCTTTCATTCACCAGGTTCCACATGTGGGCTTCAAAAATACCCTCCATTTCTGCCTGAAGATAGGGCTCCTCCTCCTCTTCAAAGCCTGCTGAATCAAATGTGGTTGAAAACTTCAAGGCTCTCATTACCTGGAGAATAACAGCTACTACAACTGTTTTAAACAGGGAAGCCAGCAGAAAGACTGACCTTTGTATAGACAGTTTACAAAAGTATCCATAAGTAAGAGCTTAGGTAGCATCCAAGCTACAGGTCTGAAAATACCACCACCATTCTGGCACCTTTTTAAGAAAACAGCAATAAAGTCAGAGTTAAATTCAAGTTAACTACAATCATTTCTGTTACTGCTATATAATCCTCTCCCAGTGAAACCAAAGGTCATTTGTCTAGTTCTTTTTCAAGCATTTGAGAAAACTTAGACCTTGCTGGCTGTTTTGGTTTGGTTTCTTTCCACTGCATATAGATTTATGCACAAGAATGGAATAAAATACCCAACACTCCATTTAAATACATTCCTGTCAGCAGATCCCAGCTTCTGTCAGGACTTCTCTCCTAGAAGCAATTGAGATGTTTGCATGAGCATAAAAGTTCCAGGTGGGCAAAGTTTATTAAAGGACTGGGATCCTATGTTGACCACACATTGCTGTACCCATTAATATACTATTTGTAATGCCCAGTATTGAATGATTCACAGATGTTTTAATAACTGGTTTGTGAGCCTATATAGCAAACTCTGTTTTTATAAACATCTCAAATCCACTAGATAACCACCTTGAGCTGTTTTATAAATGGAAGCTTAGCAACCATGACCTTTAATTTTCACATATTAATACTAAAACCATGACAAATGCAGAAGCTTTTACATCAGGCAAGTGCTACAGAGCCTGTGGTCCCAAATGAAAACCAAGGCAGAGCTCCAGGATTTGGGTTTCTGTTTCCCAAGTGCTAAGAATGAACTTATTCCTAGTCTGAATTTTTTCAGTCTGTTGTTTGAAACTGATTTTCCCTGCTTTCAAACAAGGCAGTCTGGAGGCTCAGAGGGAAAGAGGTGGATTAATGTTGACTGAAACACTTAATGGCCTTCAGAAGGAAATACAGATTCCAGGTGCTACCTAATATTCCAGAGGCCTGTAACCAGTACACAATAAAACTGAAGTATTGTAAATAGTCTCCTACTCTTTGACAGATATTGAAAGGATGTTGTTGCATTTCTGTTTTCAACAGTCACATACTTGTCCTTTAAACATTCCTCATATTAAGCTCATGCTTATTTCTGTTGTTTGCAACAAGTCTCTAAGGCAACCATGGGGTTGGGCAAATAGTTTCACTTTGTACAAGATAATAGGTAACTCAAAAATGTCTTGTTTCTAAAGCAAACTTAAGTCATCCAGCCATCAAACACTGCAGCTGACTAACAGCCCAAGAAAAATGAACCAATGTGTCCAGTTCGACAATAACAACTTGACCCCAAAGTGCTGCAGCTCCCATTAAAGTACAGGGTCAGAGCTGAACTTCAGGGGTGTGTAAAACACAGCCTGCTACTGCCAAACTTCCACCCATTGTAACCACAGGGTGAGGAAAAGACTGATTAGCTAGGTTTTATTGCCAGAGAATAGACATGGCATAGGTGGTTTCACCCAAGGTGAAATGCACTTCTACCCAGAGTCTTACTTGCACCTACATACAAAGCAGGTGCATCTTATAAAGGCTCCAAGAGGGTCTGATCCAGAGATCAAGATCAGCATAGAGACCACACACACACACACAAAATAGCACATGATAGTAAACAAGCATCATTCACACTGGTCTAAAGTCAAGTCTTGCTTTCCCCTCAGGACAAGTCAGAAAGTAAGGACCTGATCTGGGTAAGACATGAGCACATTTCACTCCCTTAGTTTGACAGGATGAGACTAATTCATCAACATTCAAAATGAATCTGTCTGTTGTCCTTCCCAATGTGTGGAAACAGTTAGCAACACTGCTAAAGTTAATCTTTCTGAATGCCAGTTTCTCATAAGAAAAGCAACTCTTCTCCCAAATGTCCAGTTACTCTACAATTCCCAAAAGATCAGAGTACAGAACACAGAATTTACCAGGTTGGAAAAGACCTTTGAGACTATCAGGTCCAACCTGTCACCCAACACCATCTAATCACAGAATCACAGAATTTACTAGGTTGGAAAAGACCTTCAGGATCATCAAGTCCAACCTATCACCCAATACCATCTAATCAAATAAACCATGGCACCAAGTGCCTCATCCAGTTTGTTTTTAAACACATCCAGTGATGGTGACTCCACCACCTCCCTGAGCAGCACATTCCAATGGCCAATCTCTCTTTCTGTGAAGAACTTCTTCCTAACATCCTAACCTCCCCTGGCACAGCTTGAGACTGTGTCCTCATGTTCTGGTGCTGTTTGCCTGGGAGAAGAGACCAACCCCCACCTGGCTACAACCTCTCTTCAGGTAGTTGTAGACATCAATAAGGTCTCCCCTGAGCCTCCTCTTCTCCAGGCTAAACAACCCCATCTCCATCAGCCACTCCTCATAGGGCTGTGATCCAAATCGCTCACCACCTTTGTTGCACTTCTTTGGACACATTCGAGCAACTCAACACCTGTCTTAAACTAAAGCTTTCAGATCCTTAACAAATAAATCTTAAAGGGTTTAAGAGCTTGGGATCCTGGAAATAGAGAGCCAAAACATGCAGCACTGATCTGGGTCAGACTTTGGTGGTTGAAAGCAGGAATGTGCTATCAGGGCTGGGCTGTAGCCAGCAGGCATCTCCTTACTCAGCACAATAAAAGTCAGCAAAAAGATGCTGCAGGCAGTGCTGTTAGCACCACAGAGCCAAGAGAGCATCTATCAGGTTGTACCAGTGCTGTGACAGGACCACCAGCCAGCCACAGGGTTTACAAAGTCTTAGCAGAGCTTTCTACTTACCACCTTGCTCCCCAAGTTGCAAAGAACACATTGCTTTACAGTACAGCTTGTGCACTGTATAGCCACAATGCCTTTAGCTTATACTGCTGCTCTGAGCTCCTATGCAGATGACTATTTCAGTAAAAAGGATAGTTCACCAAAAGAAGTTTAAATTGATTGACATATTTTGCTTGGGAAAAGGGGATGTTTGTTCTGCTTCACATTCTGTAGGCCTCAGTACTTGGCCTAAGTGCTGCTGGCAGTTTTTCCCTTGTAACATACACTTGGATCAGTGGCTGGAGTACAATCACACAACACATTGCTACTCTGGAACTGACTAGCTTAGCACAGCGTCTCATCAAAGCTTTGCACATGCTCTTGGGCATCTTAGGACTTGATCCTGCATGCACCTCACTCACCGAACACAACCCCATTGAAATTGGCTTACATCCTAGACTAAGAAGGCTTGGGCCCTTGACATTTTCTTCCATTTAATTGTTTTCTTGCCTTCTGTGTATTCAGGTGTTAGCAATTCATAACTCAGCTAGTACTTAAGGCTAAGACAGTGATTCCAGAAATATCTGAGAAATAGGGTAACAGAAGCTTTGCAAGACAGTTGCAACCATGTCAGTGAACCCTACATACCCTGTAAAAAATACTGTTGTCTCTGATCTCCAATACTCTGAAATCAGAATAGACAATGCCCAAAAGGTCACTTAGCTTACCAGCTTCAAGGTTAAGGTACTCAGTACCCTCTTTGCCTCAGTCCTTAGAACTAAGGCCAGTTGTTCACTAGATACCCAGCCTCCTGAGCTGGAAGATAAGGATAGGGAGCAAAATGAAGCCCCCATAGTCCAAGAGGGGATGGTTAGTGACCTGCTGCACCACTTACACATACATAAGTCCATGGGGCCACATGACAAACACTCAAGGGTACTGAGGGAGCTGGCGGAAGTGCTCAACAAGCCACTTTCCATCATGACCTTGATGGGCTTCACAAATTTCCTGCATTAAACTTACTGCCTTTGGAAACAGGCTAGTTGTGTACAGGGAGCAGAGAAAAGAGAAGAGACAAGAAGCAGCTCCTTGCTTGGGAAGTACTAAGTAAAATACATTATTCTGTGTCCTCCTGAGGACCAACACCTGACAGCATACAGGCAACATCTTGAGTACTGCCCACAAGTTACTCAACAAGGAAAGCACCTCATTAATCATACTAATAAGAGCCCTGTTCCTAGAAGACTGCTGCTCCAGCTTCAACTGTCTCATTTCCTTTTAGCCTTAGTTGTTATCAGGGGAGTATTTCAGGTGACAAAACTCATGTGTCTCATGAAACTCCAGACATCATAGCATGATTGGGGGTTGGACTAGATGACCTTTGGAGGTACCTTCCAACCCAGACAATTCTATGATTCTATGATCCACCTGGTTTGTAGCTATTGCCACAAGAAGAGCAAGGTGTCCTACAGGATCTGAACCATGTCTGCCAGCTCTGTGCAAGGTCTCAGTTGATCTTGCGTGGGTCTTGGTGGAATTTGATTGCTACCAGATGTTATTTTGAGCCCTACAGACCAATTTTAGTAGTTTAATAACTAACCAGACTGACTGCTTGACATGGATGTTTCCTTTCCTGAAGCAGGAGGGATGACCTGTGACTAAGGTTACAACAACATTTACACAATGAAGAGTTGAAGTTGATTGGATTTACATCCACCCTGCCTGTCACTAGTATATCCAGTATCTCATCCTCTGCTCCTCTCTGGATTCTTTGGAGAACCTGAGATGTAGGGAAAATAAATAATAAAAATCATACATCATTTGAGGATGAGACAGACAGCAGAAATCTCTCCATCTTGTTGTCTAGAGTGCCAGGATCAAACTCAAAAGGTCCTGGATAGAATCAGGGAGAGACACGTGTGCTCTAAAAGACGTCAGCATTCAGAAGACTACAATACCACTGCGGCTGGGGCTTCTGCACACCTACCAGGAAGATCCACACAGACTTCAAGAAAAATAGTTATTCAAGTAGAAAATCCTCTTCTGAGCATGTGAAGAGCAGAATTATTGGCATGTCCTGGAAGAATGAAACAGAGGTACCATTGTCATAGAGCTGCCTTAAAAAATTTCCTAGACTGAAAGGAAAACAACTGGAGTCACAGTTGGATCAAAAGCAACTGAAACTCTTGGGCTTGCATCCATTAGCTGGAGATGAATTGAAATCAACTCCCCATTCCACAGAACTCTGGCAATCTCCTGGGAACTACACTCACCTCCAAAGTTATAAATAAATAAATAACAGCAGCAAGCCCAGACCTCCCACACCATCCTACTTGACATAATAGTCCACACTTGGGTGGTCCAATTTGTAAACCAGCCTCTCTGTCATGACGGCGGAAAACACTAAATCATGCTTGTGAAACCTGGATACAGTCCCCAAAAAAGATAGGAAAAAGAAACAGAATATAAGCAAAGGTAAAGCAAGTTAAGTGTTCAAGAAGGAGGGAGATGACTAAAGGAGCTGTTTGAAAATAAACGTGCTTGGGGCACTCCATACCCCACTGCCTTTTGATTCATTCTGGCACTTTCCCCCCCTCTTGGTTTTTTTGAAACATCCAAGCCTACAATAATATTGTCTAGGACAGTCTCCTGCCCCCTACTACAGAGCATTAATGACTCCAGATTTGCTAGGTGTCAAACACCTGGTATCCTCTGTTAAAGAAAGGCAAAATTTCATGTGTCCTCTTCTTCCTCCTGCTGACAGAGTTTCTGGAGAAATAGCTGTTTGCTGAGGAGAAGTTGGAAAAGCTGTGGTGATCCTGTTCAGAACACAGAATTAACCAGGTTGGAAAAGACCTTCCAGATCATCGAGTCCAACCTATCACCCAACACCATCTAATCAACTAATCAATTCTTTTACTTACCCTCAGACTGTAAGCAGCATGTTCACATTTCACCATCACTGTTATTTCAACAAGGGGTGCTCAGGGGCATGGTTTAGTGGCGGACTTGGCAGTGCTAGGTTAACAGTTGCACTCAGTGATCACAGTATCACCAAGGTTGGAAGAGATCTCAAGGATCATCAAGTCCAACCTGTCACCACAGACCTCATGACTAGACCATGGCACCAAGTGCCACGTCCAATCTCCTCTTGATCACATCCAGGGATGGTGACTCCACCACCTCCCTGGGCAGCACATTCCAATGGCCAATGACTCTCTCCGTGAAGAATTTTCTCCTCACCTCGAGCCTAAACTTCCCCTGGCACAGCTTGAGACTGTGTCCCCTTGTTCTGGTGCTGGTTGCTTGAGAGAAGAGACCAACCCTTTCCTGGCTACAACCACCTTTCAGGTAGTTGTAGAGAGCAATGAGGTCACCCCTGAGCCTCCTCTTCTCCAGGTTAAACAATCCCAGCTCCCTCAGCCTCTCCTCATAGGGCTTGTGCTCAAGGCCTCTCACCAGCCTCATTGCCTTTCCCAACCTAAACTGTTCAATGATTCTATGGGCTTGTAATTTTCCCTAGAATAACCTAAGCCTGCAATATGGCACTGGAAAGCCAGAGCATCTCCAAGACACATAGAAATGTTTAAACCTGAAGAGCTTAGCTATGGTTGCATGCAATTCTTGGTGGAAACTAAACCACATCCTGTTCCCAAAGCCTAGACCACTTCTTTCTCCACTGATATTTCACCTATTACTGGTCTTGCAGGCTCCCTTCAGGTACTGCAAGGCTGCTATTAAGTCTCCACAGAGCCTTCTCTTCTCCAGGCTGAACACCTCCAGCTCCCTCAGCCTGTCCTTGTAGCAGGGGTGCTCCAAGCCCCTGATCATTCTCGTGCCCCTCCTCTGGACTCACTTCATCAGGTCCATGTCCTTCCTGTGTTGAGGGCTCCAGACTGGGCACATTAGTTCAGGTGAGGTCTCAGCAGAGCAAAGTGGCAGAATCGCCTCTCTGACATCAAACATCTGGCAACATCTGAGGTCTTTGAAGTGATTCTTAGTACCACTGACCTGTCAGAACAAGAATCAGAGGGCAGTAGCCAGCACAGTCAAGCAGCTAGGTTGACTCACACTAATTCTTAGAAAGACAAAAACCAAAACACAGGACCTTCTGACCTGCAGCTTGAGCACCAAGTACTGTATCACCTCTTAAGAACCTAGGCAAAAGGAAAAGTTGTGTGGTCTGCCTGAATAAATGCTATCAGCATGGAAGTATCATTCAGAGGGAGAGACAGATACTTATCACAGAACTAACAGTATGTTTAAGTGCAGTTCCTGTACCTGTTCCTGCTGGCTCTTCTGCAGCCTGGTTGCAAACCTTATTTGAACTTGTGTTTCAATTTATACTATAGGCAGATGCAATTTCCAATGCCTCATGTTTTATAGCTACATTATAACCAGCAGCAGCCTGTTGAGCATTACTAAATGTACCCTTACTTATGCACCAGAGGCCAATGCCTCTCACACACACTTCAGACTACTTAGTCTATCACTATCTTAGCACTGGAAAACAAAAGCCTGCACTGAAGAAATGTTACGAAACTCCTTTGACAGAATCATCTCAAAGGTAGCTGCCTGATAAAACAATTCTAGCACAGTGAATACTTTGGTAATGTAGCAATGCTAGTACAGCTAACTCAAGCCTTAGTCCTAGACACACTGTACTCTCTGCTGCTAAAAGAGGACTTTCTGATAACTTGTGTTTACTCAGTAACTCACTTATGCAGCAGCCCCTGTATTTCTCATGGGACCTTGCTAATAATAGTGAACAGGTCCAGAAGACTGGAGTCACACGAGATCATTTATCTAACAGTATTAAACAGACCAGGAATGTAGCAAAACATCATGTCAGAACCCAAAAGCTCACAGAAAAGCAACTAGGAGTCCCCTGACTACTAGGGCAAATGAAAGGCAGATAGAAGCAGATAGAAAAATAGTTTGCTGTTTTAATATGGGGTTTGGGAAATTTTTGCACCCTCAGGGGGGGTAGAGGTGGTTCTTTAGATGTTTGTTTCCCATCTTAACTCCAAGAGCATCCTTCCTTCTTGAAAAACTTATAGCATCTGGACTCACAGACATCAAATATTATATGGTTTAGACACCTGACAGCTATGAGCTGTCATTACACTGAGAAAATGAGCTTGTCTGGACAGAACTTTTAGCAGTATAACACACTAACACAAGTTAAACTCTCCTACCAATGTAAGCACAAAAGGATTATTTATCACTATTAATTTTCAGTCTGGCTTAATGTCTTTTCTCACATACATCCAGCTGAAGACAACCCTCAGTAAAAGTAGTGCTGAAAAGTAACTACAAGAAATTGGCATTTTATGACAGTGCAGTCTGGGGCAAATTCACTTTTCCAGGTTCAGATGTGCATACAAAAGAGCTCCATCTTCAGAGACTACCATTCCAGCAATTTGTTGCAAATTCAGGTGGTGTCCTGGAAGAGGCATTAACAAGCCAGCTAAACCTGTTTGGCTGCTGCCCTTTCTCCTCCCTCCCTGATGCAGGGTCCGGGTTTGAGGTTGAGGAGCCAATAGGCAGGTGCTTTGTGGCTGCCTGGAGGGGGTGGAAGCTGGGCCCTGAGCCCCATGTTTCAGAGAGGCAACTGCACGTGTTAGGCGCTACATGAGAAGGCGTGTGGAGCTTTGCCTGCCACACAGCATTTTGAACTGATTGGCAGGATTTGCATAGCTAATGTGCCACTGGGCTGGTCAGTTTGCAAAAAGGGAATTTATAGGGGAAGATTTTCAGAGCCCACATCTCTCTTCTTCTCTATATTCTTCTCTCTCTCTCCTGTTCATTAATGGGATTCAAGGTGATGACAAGCACCTACTCTGTGCTCCTATCTTCAGGGCAATTAGCTTCTTTGTCCTACCAGCATAGTGTTTAAGTCATAGAGTTCCATCACAGCAGCAAGCACTCCCTCTCTCTCACTTCCTCTACTTTTGGACTCTACCTTTTGGATTATTCCAGCCTTTGGGATTACAATTA
This sequence comes from Melanerpes formicivorus, assembly GCF_026170545.1. Taxonomy (NCBI): domain Eukaryota; kingdom Metazoa; phylum Chordata; class Aves; order Piciformes; family Picidae; genus Melanerpes; species Melanerpes formicivorus. Next base: position 7,056,985 of record NW_027142360.1, on the reverse strand, counting down.
CAAACTCAGAGCACTGCTTCATTCAGCTAAGGTTTTGGTAGTTCACAGCTCAGCAGTTCATGAGTAACTTACACTAGTTTACCTGGTTATTTCTAAGGTGCATAGCCGGTTTACCTGTTGCTTAACTCCATTGTAGTCGATCTCACCAGCAGAGGTAGCATTGTCATTTGGTTTTGCATGTATAAGAGTTTTCCAGTTTGTTCCTCTGTATTCCAAGTTCTGATTTTCTCAGACTGTTAATCCACTGTTTTTTAGCATCCTATTGTGTGTAATTAAGCTATCACCAACCAGGCAAATGAACCTGGCTCAGAAAAATATTCTTTTTTATATTTAATAAATCATTTTAGGCTGGAGGTGAGGAGAAAGTTCTTCACAGAAAGAGTAATTGGCCATTGGAATGTGCTGCCCAGGGAGGTGGTGGAGTCACTGTCCCTGGAGGTGTTCAAAAAAGGATTGGACGTGGCACTTGAAGCCATGGTTTAGTTAGTCATGAGGTGTTGGGTGACAGGTTGGACTCGGTGATCTCTGAGGTCTTTTCCAACCTTACTGATTCTATGATATTCATATTTTATCATATTTCCAGTTTATCAATTTGTTCCTAAAGTGTATCAGGTGGTTGCATTTGAATAGTTTTATTTGGGTAGGATTAGATTAACCTGAACAGTTATTTGACCTTACAACACAGAAGATACATTTAATACCTCTGTCTGAATGACACAGAAGTTTCTCTAGTTACTCCTTGTGCTCCTGGAGTTTCATTAAGAAAAGTGTGCCCAGCAGCTCTCGGGAGTTTCTCCTTCCCCTCTTATCTGCCCTGGTGAGACTACACCTGGAATACTGTGTCCAGTTTTGGGCTTCCCAATTCAAAAGAGACAGGAATTCGCTGGAGTAAGTCCAACAGAGAGCCACAAGAATGATTGTGGGAGGGAATATCTCTCCTATGAATTACATAGAATAAAACCAGGTTGGAAGAGACTTTCAAGATCATCGCGTCCAACCCATCAACCAATCCAAGCCACCTAAACAACTAACCCACGGCACCAAGCACCCCATCAAGTCTCCTCCTGAACACCTCCAATGACGGCGAGACTGGGGCTGTTTAATCTTGAAAAAGCTGGGGGGGGGGGGGGGGGGGGGAGGGTGGTCAAGATAAAGGTGCCAGGCTCTTTTTGGTGGTGCCCAGTGATAGGGCAAGGAACAATGGGTACAAGCTAGAATACAGTAGAGGTTCCACCTCAATGCAAGGAGACGCTTCTTTACAGTGAGGGTGATGGAGCCCTGGAACTGGCTGCCCAGAGAGGTTGTGGAGTCTCCTTTCTCTGGAGACTTTCAAAATCTACCTGGATGCTCTCCTGTGCCCTAGGTGATCCTGCTTTGGCAGGGTGTTGAACTCACTCTCTGACGGTCCCTTCCAACCCCCTAACATTCAGTGACACTAAACAAAGCCTGTGCTCTTCTTTCTGGGAAGTTTTCACTAAATGGGTTTTCCTTCAAAGTGTTTTAGAAAATTAGAGTGACTTAAGCTCTGTATTCTAATCAACAAAGATATAAATAAATAAATATAGACCATAATAAATAAATAAAACAAAAATAAATAAATATAGCACACCCTGAGTCTCCTCTTTTCTGGGATTGTTTAGCCTGGAAAAGAGGAAGCTCAGGGGAGACCTCATTGCTCTCTACAACTACCTGAAAGGTGGTTGTAGCCACGAAGGAGTTGGTCTCTTCTCCCAGGCAACCAGCACCAGAACAAGAGGACACAGTATCAAGCTGCACCAGGGGAAGTTTAGGCTCGAGGTGAGGAGAAAGTTCTTCACTGAGAGCATCATTCGTCATTGGAATGTGCTGCCCAGGGAGGTGGTGGAGTGACCATCCCTGGAGGTGTTCAAGAGGAGGTTGGACGTGGCACTTGGTGCCATGGTCTAGTCATGAGGTCTGTGGTGACAGTTTGGACTCAATGATCTTTGAGGTCTCTTCCAACCTTGGGGATACTGTGCTCAGTCTCCATTTACCTTTGAGAAAGATTTCTGAAATAAATTGTGCTTCAGTAAAGAAGTTTCTTACCACAGTGGATTTCTGTGCATTTCGGCACTTACAAGTGTGGCTTCTTTTCGGTAACACAAAGAAGCAGGTACCCTTTCTGACTTTTACATTGAAGAACTTCTACTGGACAGAACATGCTTGAAAATTAATTTTTATGTCCATTCTTAAGGAGCAGAAATAATGTTTGAAGCAGTTATGGACATAAAGTCATTCACTCTTCCCCATTTTTACTTTGCAATGTTGATCTCTGGACCAAAGCTTCATGTTTTTGCCCAGTCATCATTTGGACAGAAAACCTATCAACTTTGGCAAACATTCCTTGCTTATGTGAGCTGCCCCTCCAATGGCCAAAACAGGAGAGAGTAATAACCATTGCCAGTAGGTTTACTAAAACAAGAACGCAGGTCTCCTGCCTCCAAATCCTTTGCTGTCACAGGTGTCTCGCAGCACAGCTGAACCAAAGTGAAAACAAGCCCAAGGAAGCACAGGAGCCTGCAGCAGCAGTGAAACACAGAGAAGAATTTGGACTGGTGATGCTGAGAGCTGTCATATTTTACAATGAAAGCGCTGGCCAGCAAAGAAAGGTACATTATTAATTGTTTCAGTTGTGCATCTTAACATTCCCCCCACTTTGTCTGTCAAGATTTGTGCTGAAAAGTATCCAGATAGGGACAATGCTTTAGCACTCGAAACGTAATGATGGTCAGCTTGGAAGTTCAGAATAGAAGAAAGATAGCAACATCAGGCCACCTTTTATGCTTTTCCCATGAAGCCTTTTTTCCTTTCCTATGAATGCACCTTTTCTGCACAGCTTCTTTCATGGTATGGTAGCAACAAAGCCCCCAAACTGAAGTGAACCATCAAAGTGGGAAGAGAGGAAGAAACCACATGCAGGACCAGCAGGCCATATTGAGTTTTTGATTTTTCTTTGTAAAATATCATAGTATCAGTCAGGGTTGGAAGGGACCACAAGGATCAGCTAGTTCCAACCCCCCTGCCATGGGCAGGGACACCCCACACTACATCAGGCTGGACAGAGCCTCATCCAGCCTGCTCTTAAACACCTCCAGGGATGGGGCCCCAACCACCTCCCCGGACAACCCATTCCAGGGCTTCACCACTCTCATGGTGAAGAACCTCCTCCTCACATCCAGCCTGAATCTCCCCCCCTCCAGCTTCATTCCATTCCCCCTAGTCCACCTGAGATCCTGAGAAGTCCCTCCCCAGCCTTCTTGTAGGCCCCCTTCAGATACTGGAAGGCCACAATTAGGTCACCTCGGAGCCTTCTCTTCTCCAGACTGAACAGCCCCAACTCCTTCAGTCTGTCCTCATAGAGGTGCTCCAGCCCTCTAATCATCCTTGTGGCCTTTCTCTGGACACGTTCCAGCACCTCCATATCCCTCTTGTAATAGGGGCTCCAGAACTGGACACAGTACTCCAGGTGGGGTCTCACCAGAGCTGAGTAGAGGGGGAGGATCACCTCCCTTGACCTGCTGGCCACACTTCTCTTGATGCAGCCCAGGATCTGATTGGCTTTGCGGACTGCAAGTGCACACTGAGAGCTCACGTTGAGCTTCTCATCCACCAGCACCCCCAGGTCTCTCTCCTCAGGGCTGCTTTCCAGCCAGTCACTGCCCAGCCTGTATTTGTGCCTGGGATTGCCTCGACCCAGATGCAGGACCCTGCAATTGGTCTTGTTGAACCTCATGAGGTTGGCTTGTGCCCACCTCTCCAGCCTGTCAAGGTCCCTCATCTGCACAATTGATATCTAAAACTTTGTCCACTATTACAGAAGTAACTGATGAAGTGCAGATGGCAGCTTGTGTATTGAGCTGGCCTCTTCATAAACTGTAATTATGGTGGACATGGAACGGATCACCTCATCCATCTGGAATAAAAATGAGATTGGCAACTCTGTTCCATATAGGACTGCAAAGTATCTTGCCCATCTCTACTCTTGGGCATGGCAGAAGTTTAACAATCAAATATAGAAAAACACAGAACCCAAATGGCCTTCTATTTACAGAAGTGATAAACTAACCACTGGAAAGATAAAACCTGCCCAAGTCATTTCTCCTCGCTGACCTCATGCTTCGGCACTGCTTGGAATCAAATCAGCTTTGGAAAAAGTAATCTGTAATTGAAAACAAATGGTGACAAGGCACAAAAAAGACACACCAATAACTGACTTGTAACCTCAAGACAGTTTCCTAAGCTCCATGAAAGTCTGAACCTTTCCTAAATAGGTATCCAGTGATGTATTCACCAGCACTTGCCAGATTACTGTCATCTGCACATCACACATCAACCAGAGGATTTGTTTGTTAAAAGAAAAATAGTAATAGGGTCACTCTGTCCTTTTAGCTGTGCAAACTAAGTAGGTCTCATTATAAAGACCACAGCACATCATACAAAACACATAGTTAGGGATCACGAAAACACAGCTAGCTGTAACTCAAACCACCACTTACATGACATGACGTTAGGCTTTGTAATACACAGGCAAGTAATGACTTCGTGTTTGCTTGTGTGCTTATATTCAGGAGGTACTTCAGGGATAAACAACCTACCCAAGTTATAAACCAAGGACTTTTAAAGCTTATCAGGTGATGTCACTGTTGGGGCAGGGAGGGGAACCACATAGTATAAATGCACCTTATGCTTTGGCAAGGATGCTGAGCAGGCAGTGCGTAGAGAAACAAAACCCAAAACCACAACTTGCAACATGGATACCAATCAAAAGTCAATCTGCTGTCTTCCATAACTTCTGATGAACACCTTGCTAACACAAATAAGATACAAAATGACCTGGATCATTAGAGAATAACTAATAACTAACTTTGTACAAACAGACATGGCCAAGGAAAAACCAAAATAGCTTTACATCACTGGGGGGAAGGGGAATAAATCTCCACAAGCCATAAAAATCTAGTTTTCAACTCTGACTTGTTTAGGAAAATCCCATCCTTATTTCTAGTTTCATTCAGTTAATCATCTCTTGCCTTTCACATCATAAGAGAACAAGTACAGAAATTGTATACCTCTGCTTTGGCAGTATTTTGTGCTCATTTTGGATGACTATTGAGTTAAACACTGAGTTTGGCTTGACAAAGTATAACCTAGTTATTTGCCAAAAACCCAAAAACCAAACCAAAAGACTAGAACTCAGACCCCACACACTTGTGCTTACTCACCATCAAATAAAGAACTGGATCTGCTGAAGCAGGGAAAAGAGGCTGTTGAAGAAATTGGCATCTTACCCACCTTCTCCTTAGAGATCCTTGCCACAGTATTAGTGAGATGCAGTTCTAAGTCAAGGGATTGCCTTTGTGTCAGACTTACCTGCCATTAACTGATTCATGTATTTTCTGCCTTCATCATTTTGACTACAATCAGAAAGTATGACCAGAGTGTACAAAATATACCTGAGACTGCAAATGGGCTAAGACTTTAAGCACAAGTAGAGTACACCAGAAACTTGCCATTATTGGAATCCCTAGAAAGTTACAGAGAGGGCAATGAGAAGCTGATCACTCTCCCGACAACTGCTGAAAGGAGAGGGGGTCACAACCAAAAGGTTTGGTATGAGGCCCAGGTTTTACTATTTCTAGGCTAGGTGTGGAGCATATCTGCTGCTGTGTTCTTCCACATCTGGTCACACATGCTAGTTTCTGAGGTGCCAGCGTAAGATTCCAGGATTTAAGCATGAGCAAGGAAGACTGTTCTGTGCTTACTTGCATGATCTTGTATCACTCTTGGATAGGCACAAAAGTGAATTCCCTTTGGTACAGAAATGCATCTCATCATCTTCTGTTTACTAGACAATATGTTTACATAGGTGATTACTGCAAAGCAAAGGATGCACAGCAAAGTTCTGGAGCATCAAAATCTCTTAGAGACCTCACACTACTGAAAAGTACAGTACAAAGTGAACTAAGGTGTCCTTTTAGGAAAAAGAAAGGGGGTTCTTCAGTGAAGTTTTATAAATATCAGTACAGAAGCAGATTTGATACATCTTGGCTATCATTTCAATGCTGCTATGGGGCAGTTCTGAGGGCAACTGCATCTCTGAGTTTAGGAAGTTTGCTTTAATCCTGCCTTGTATGTGGCTAGTCATTACATGGAAAAAAACTGAAACCCTTTTCCCTCTGAAAGGGCTGCTCAGATACAAAAGGAACTGTGAAAATACTTCCAGTAGCCTTTTTATCTGATTTCCTAAAGTTAATACTAATCTGAGTGGTTTTGCAGCTGGAAGGAACTTAAGTTGGTTTATGGAGGTTTTTTTTAAGCCTGTGTTGAAACTGCCAGAATTTTTTACTTAACAGAGGGTGGAAAAAACCCCAAACACCACACACAAAACCCCCACCAACCCAAAACCACCACAACTAAATACAACACACACAAAACCCCAAACAGCAAAAATTAAAACCACAACAACAAAATAACCCAAACCAACAAAAAATCCCCACCAACCCCCAACACCAACCTCATCTGACTACCTAGACAAGTAATATGCAATTTAATTACAAAAAAAACAGGACTCCAAAAGCATTCTTTCTGCTGTGCCTCTTCAGGAAAACATCAGCTGGTCAAAAGCACAATCTTCACAGTATCACAGTATCACTTAGGTTGGAAAGGACCTCGAGGATCATTGAGTCCAACCTATCAACACAGACCCCATGACTAGACCATGGCACCAAGTGCCACATTCAATCCCCTCTTGAACGCCTCCAGGGTCGATGACTCAACCACCTCCCTGGTAACCCGTTCCAATGACGAATGACTCGCTCGGTGAAGAACTTCCTCCTCACCTCGAGTCTAAACCTCCCCTGGCGCAGCTTGAGACTGTGTCCCCTTGTTCTGGTGCTGGTTGCCTGGGAGAAGAGGCCAACCCCTTCCTGGCTACAACCACCTTTCAGGTAGTTGTAGAGGGCAATGAGGTCACCCCTGAGTCTCCTCTTCTCCAGGCTAAACAATCCCAGCTCCCTCAGCTTCTCCTCATAGGGCTTGTGCTCCAGGCCTCTCCCCAGCCTTGTTGCCCTTCTCTGGACACGTTCAAGTGTTTCAATGTCCTTCCTAAACTGAGGGGCCCAGAACTGGACACAGTACTCAAGGTGTGGCCTAACCAAAGCAGAGTACAGGGGCACAATGACCTCCCTGCTCCTGCTGGCCACACTATTCCTAATGCAGGCCAGAATGCCATTGGCCCTCCTGGCCACCTGGGCACACTGTTGGCTCATATTCAGGTGGCTGTCGATCAGCACACCCAGGTCCCTTTCCGTTTGGGAGCTCTCCAGCCACTCCGACCCCAGCCTGTAGCTCTGCATGGGGTTGTGGCCAAAGCGCAGCACCCAGCATCACTGGCAAAGAAAATGATCAGCTGTTCAAAAGCACAATCTTAGGCATCATTGGCAAGAAAATGACCCAACTACATCTCACTTAGTTTGAACGTTCAGACTCTTCAGCATTTGGATAATAAAATACTTCTGTAAAGTCTCTTCACTGTTATTAGTCAGTTTCACTAAGAACTGTGCAGTACCTGAGAGACACAGCCTAAAAAGCAAGACAGAAGGGCCTTTAAAATTACATATATCCACGTCCTATATCAGTAACAGCCACAAAACTGCATGAAAGGAGACAAGTTTAGCCAAGTAACTAAAGCCTTAAAACAATTTTGTAACCGAATGGTCTGTGACATTTATGCACAGCGGTGGGTTGCTGCCACCTTTTGGTTGCACATGGCTATTAAATTCATTTTGTACCTAAAATGCAGGCACAATGGAAATGCAGGCAATGACTTCTGGGACCCTACCGTCTCAGACGACACTGGGATGGGACACGAACATCATTAATACTTTCCATAAACTGCATGTGTGTGTCTTGACATTTATTTACCACCTTCCAGCTTCAAATATCTTCCTATCATATTTTGCTGAAATCAGTTCCCATTGGAACCCATGTAATAGTCACTAAATTACAAAATTCCAACATTAAAATGAACTAATTAGCCAAGAACAAAAACAAGAGGGCTCCAAGGAAATACATAGAGCAGAAACTACACCGTGCACTTTGTACAGCCTGTAGATTACCCAGATGGGGCATTAGCCAAGACAAAGCTTTTATTTTGCACTTTTCCTCCACAAAAATTCACTTCTAAACAGCAATAAATGCAATTTAAGACAGAGGCCATGCTTCAGTCCAAAACCAGCTCTGAATTTTTTACAGCATGCACTCAACTTTTATCCCCATCTGTTCATTCTAGATGGGGTGCTTGGTGCCATGGTTTAGTTGATTAGGTGGGTTGGATTGGTTGATAGGTTGGACACAATCTTGAAGGTCTCTTCCAACCTCGTCTATTCTATTCTATTCTATTCTATTCTATTCTATTCTATTCTATTCTATTCTATTCTATTCTATTCTTCAATGACTAAAACATGAACAAAAAACCCCACCAAAACAAAACCCAACCAGACAAAAACAACAAACCAACCAAACTTTATAGACTAGGCATCCAATGCTTAATCAAGCTAATCCAGTTTTACCCATGACAAAGGTATTTCCAGACTGACTGCAACAGAAATACTAAGTCTTCAAATCAATGGCAAACTGTCAACTGTAGAGGGAATATAGAATTGTAGTATTATAGAATGGTTGGGTTGGAGGGGACCTCCAAAGGTCATCTAGCCCAACCATCTCCATAGTAGGCAAGCGACTAGAACAGGTTGCCAAAGAGCGCTGTTGAGTTGCACCTTAAATACCTTCAGGGATGGGGCCCCAATTACCTCCCTGGGCAATCTGCTCCAGTGCTCCACTACCCTCATGGTAAAGAACTTGTTCCTAACATCTACAAAGCAACTTAACAAGACTATACACACACACACACACACGTATATATTAAACCCCAATCTGTGTATCTATTGCCCTCCTTGCCTAAGGCTACACAACAAAAGTTACTTCAGGCTGCACATTATCTGGTCAGTAAGGACACAAAACTCATCGACTACTGTTCAGCAGAATGAAAAGGCAGCAATACCACACAATGGTTCTGAGTATGTGGGCAGAGAAACATTTTTGAAGTAATTACACATGAACTTGCTTACTGTCAGCAGAATGCCTCTTGACATCCTTTTATGTTTCCCCACCTCCCCATTTGTTTAAAAAGAATCCAGCTGCTGTCAACTGCTAATTAAATACTTCAGGTTTCAGCTACAGTTGCTGTATGCACACATCTGTGCAATAAACACTGTTTTAAGTGACACATTTTCCATGCTGTAGGAGAGAATATTTATGATATGAAGAAAGAAAAGCAAGTAGGCTCCAAGCCCCTACCCCCCCACATTCACTAGAAAGTAAAAAGTGACAAAGTGTTTAAAATTAGGACTGTTTAAAATCCCTGTATGGCTTAAGGGCTATCTTAAAACTCACTGCTCCCAAAACAACATATTTACTAATATTTTTGGCCTTAAATTTATATATATATTTTTTTCCCATATATATTTCCATATATACACACACACAGAAATTAAGTCCAAACATACCCTTCGGTGCCTAGACATGTTTAAAGTGGCTCACGTTGAGCACTTTGGCTTAAGTGACTCTTAAGCAACACCGTTTTCCATGCCCTCTGATTTCACAATCTGGGTTCCAGACAACAGATTTGAATAGAGACAAGTCAAACATGCATAACGAAGCCCTTCTAATGTCAGTAAGGCATTGGTCAGACTTCGTATGCCTGTATAAATCTCACTGAACTATGTCAGCTTAGACATCAGATGGCTGGAACAAGCTAAAAAAAAAACCAGGTGACTTGAGCAGCGCCATTCAGACTAAGGAAATCACTGAGTTTGGTCATTAGCACCAGAAATCGCTGTTACAGAATCAGCATTTGTCTGTAAAGCAGTTGTGCATTACTACTATTTCAGTATTTCAGGCAATCCCTTTGGAACTCATGCTGAAGTATCTTTCACACCTTTTACTGGCTATTGTTAGAAGCAGCTGTTCTCAGAAGTATTACAGGAAGAACATTCCCATTCAGATCCATCTATCCTTCCTCATACAGTAAGCACTCCTTAAATGCAATGCAACTGCAAATTTTCCATTAAAAACAACAAAATCCAAACCTCACCAAATAAACAACAAAAATCCCTCTCAAATACCAGAGCACAGCAACACAACCCCACCAAACAATCACTGGCTACAGTGTCTTGCTTCCCTTTGTCAGTTGGAAGGGCTACTAGCTGTCTCACATCAGTCCTTCACCAAGGACTACAAGCAACAGGCAAAATACAACAAAAAGGTAGTAAAATGCAAGAAAACTTTTGAACAGCATGTAGTAGCCAGTACTGTAAGCAAGCCAACCCAAGGGGATGTTGACTAGAAATCTTCTCTCATCTGGGATGAAGTAAACAGATTTATCATATTAAGTACCTATTGTTTATTACTCTACTACCAAGGAGGATTTACACAAGTGAAAAAGGCCACTTTTGGAATTAGTAAAAACAAGTTAAGTGTAGCATAAATCACAGTGTACTAATCTTCACAGACAGCTACAAGAGTTGAGTCATCACTGTCAACCAATAGCCTACTTTCAGTATGCAATCAAGGCAGTTTTAGTCTCTTTAAATTGAGATCTAAGGTTTTTTTATCCTGATCCAAGTTACACTGTGACATCAAAGCCATCCTGATTTTCAGTCCTCTCTAGAAAAGAATTTGAGATGGAAGTGCAGGTATGTATGTGGGAGAAAAGGGCAAATAAATGTGAGAAACTTAATGTACAGCTGACAGCAAAACAGCACTAGACCAGAACAGCAAGCTGGGCCAGAACACTGCTTTTCTTTCTGCCTTTAAATACTGGAAAATAGAGAAGAAGAAAAATAAACAAGCACAGAACCTTAGAAGAGCTAGGTCTCAGCTCCTTCCAGCCTAGAGCCAAGCACACTAGTACAAACTACAACAGCCACCAAACTCACAAGTAGCATCTCCTCCTTCCCTTCTTTTTCCAAGTAAATGCCACTGCTGATTGGTTTCCAATTCATGCTGATTGGTTTCCAATTCAAAGAGCTCCAGCTCTAGCCATGTACATGCAATGTACAAACAGCTTGCTAACATGATCTAAACACAGCTGATGTTTTCCTGACTACTGGAAGAGAAAGTCAACTTAACTCCTAGTCATAGAAACACAGAATAATTCATACCGGGAGAGACCTCCAAGGGAGCATTGGGTCCAATTTTCTGCTCAGTGCAACACTAACAACACTCAATCCAGGCTTTGTCTGGATCTTGAAAACCATCAGCGACAAACATTCCTGGGATCACAAAATTACAGAATGTTTTGGGATACAAGGGACCTTTAAAGGCCATCTAGGGTCAGTTCATGACACTGACTCCCATCCTCCTGCTGTGCAGTTTTAAGCTTATGAACACTCCCACTGGGAGGGAATGCATTCACTGGGTATCTGGAAAATCTATTAGAAAATAACTACATTTCATGAGAAAGGCAGGAGGAAACCTCTCTCGATGCTACATCCTGAAAGAAAGCCCATGGAACTGCTACAAAGGGGTGGGACCAATCAGGTCCTCCTACCCCTGTAGGGAGTACTGGTGGGGCCCCATCTGGAATATTCTGCCCAGTTCTGGGCCTCTCATTTCAAGAAAGACAGTGAGTAACTTGAAAGAGTCTAGCGCAGAACCAGAAGGATGATTAAGGGAATGGAACATCTTCTGGTCAAGGGGAGACTGAGGGAGCTGAGGGTTCTTTAGCTTGGAGGGGACTGAGAGGTGACCTCATCAATGTTTACAAATATATAAAGGGTGAGTTCCAAGAGGATGGAGCCAGGCTCTGCTTAGTGGTGCCCAAGGACAGGACAAGGGACAATGGTGGAAGTTGAGGCATAGGAAGTGGGGGTGACAGAGCACTGGAACAGGCTGCCCAGGGGGGTTGTGGAGTCTCCCTCTCTAGAGGTACTCAAAACTTGCCTGGATGTGTTCCTGTGTGATCTGGTGTACATAATCCTGCTCTGGCAGGGAGGTTGGACTAGATATCTTTTCAGGTCCCTTCCAGCCCCTGAAATTCTGTGATTCTGTGACTTAACACTTTTCAAGCCTAATAATGAAAGCAGTTAAGTTTTTTTACAGAACAGAGTGATTAATGCCTCCCAGAACACTGTTCTATTTCTATGTATCTGGTGCTCTTAAATTCATCTGTGGACACACACACACAAACTGCAGCAGAGCTTAAGAAATACACTGTCATTTAAAACAAACCCCCAACAAGTACTTACATAGTATGTAGAATATAAACAGCTCTGAAGCATAAAATATTTTAGAAATTCACTTGATAAATTCCAGACAAAAAACAGCCAAAAGGTCACTTACCTTCTGAGTGATATTAAAGTAAAATTTAATTAACTCCACTGAATTATTTTGATTTGAACTTAAACTGTTTTAGCCTTGCAAGGCAGAAGTTGTATCATGAGAACATCAGCGAATACTTCTCTCAAATGCAAGAAAAAAAGCGAGCACCATAAACAATGTGTGACTTAAATCCACGAATCCCCCGTTTTTAAAGGTGCACATGTCAACTATTTGCAGAGGAAATAAGGAGGTATCACAGTATCACTAAGGTTGGAAGAGACCTCAAAGATCATCAAGTCCAACCTGACACCACAGACCTCATGACTAGACCATGGCAACAAGTGCCACGTCCAATCCCCTCTTGAACACCTCCAGGGATGGTGACTCCACCACCTCCCTGGGCAGCCCATTCCAAAGACCAATGACTCTCTCCATGAAGAACTTTCTCCTCACCTCGAGTCTAAACTTCCCCTGGCACAGCTTGAGACTGTGTCCCCTTGTTCTGGTGCTGGTTGCCTGGGAGAAGAGACCAACCCCTTCCTGGCTACAACCATCTTTCAGGTAGTTGTAGAGGGCAATGAGGTCACCCCTGAGCCTCCTCTTCTCCAGGCTAAACAATCCCAGCTCCCTCAGCCTCTCCTCATAGGGCTGTGCTCCAGACCCCTCCCCAGCCTTGTTGCCCTTCTCTGGACATGTTCAAGTGTCTCAATGTCCTTCTTAAACTGAGGGGCCCAGAACTGGACACAGTACTCAAGGTGTGGCCTAACCAAAGCAGAGTACAGGGCACAATGACCTCCCTGCTCCTGCTGGCCACACTATTCCTAATGCAGGCCAGGATGCCGTTGGTCTTCTTGGCCACCTGGGCACACTGCTGGCTCATGTTTAGGCAGCTGTCAATCAGCACCCCCAGGTCCCTCTCTGTTTGGCAGCTCTCCAACCACTCCAACCCCAGCCTGTAGCTCTGCATGGGGTGGCCGTGGCCAAAGTGCAGCACCCGGCACTCGGACTTGTTGTAATGCTATTTGTGACATTTACCTTTGAAAACTTCATTGAAATCTTACAACGTTGAAGCCGATGCTGTTTGTTTGCTTTGTTTTTATTAGAAAAAATACTCAGGCAAGGTCTACAATCATCTGTCCATTATAAATGACTTACAAGGAACTCATGAAGCAATAAAATTAAAAAAATACAAATACAAACTATATCTGAAACACTTCTATTTGGCAATTTTTATAACCAATTAAAAAATAAACCAAGGAAAAAAAAAAAAAAAAAAGAAAAGAAACAAAGATTACAGATTATAGGTACAGACAAAAAGCAGTAGGTGAAGTGCTCAAGCAAAAAAAAAAAAAAATAAAAAATAAAAACAAACAAAACCCAAACAAAAATCAAACCCAAAAAACACTGCATTTTTTTTTCCTCCAAAAATAAAGTCACATCACTACAGATTTCATGAATAATACCCTTATTAAACAACCATTCCAGAACATCTTATATTAGTGGTGCTTTTAATTTGCACTTCATTTTGCTTGATAAGAATTTCTTTCTCTCTTTGTTTTTCGTGTGTGTCTGCGTGTACATAAGCAACATTTTTAACCCATTGTAGCTAAGCAAGGCTCTCGGTGTCAGTACCAATGCAGAATGCATTTGCATTGTATTAGGATAGGCTCACTTCTGCAGCCAAAGGGTTACTTTTAAGTTTTATTCTATTTCATAAAAATTTTAGTGTAAAAACTGCTGGTTATTAGTTTCACTGTAGTAAACTCCTCCCCAACAAGGAGGACTAACTCTGCAGTTTGACTGCATATATCCATACAAATTTTACATATTAGTTCCTTCCAAGAGCACGGAAAAAACTAATGCAATGTTCGCTATCGGAAAGGAGCGCCATGAATTAATTATGGGTACTATTCATCCCTCTTAAGACTTCTGGGAAGGATGTTCAATGCGTTTTTGTTCTTACAACAGATATTAACAGTAGTATATAGTCCCTTAGGTATGGAAAAGGAGGGGTTGTTGTTTTTTTTTATTGTTAAGGAAGGTGCTTTTTTTTTTTTCCTCTTTTTTTAAACAATTCTTCTGGCAGCACTAGTGAATTACAATATCCTTCAATATTATTTCTACCATAATATATACACTTTAACTTTCATGCCTCTAGAAAAACATCTACAGTACATTTCATAATATAAAAATATATTACAAATCTGCTGAAATATTTACAAGCAATGTCCTATTATCTATATGCAACATTTTTGTCTCCATACAAAGACTAACAGGTTAGACACATCTCTATTTTGTCAGTTAAAAAAATCCATGTCTCCTTGCTTATTAAGCAAGAAAATGATTTTACTTTCCTTTTCAAAGCCAACTTTGGTGCATAAAGGATTGAACTTCTAGATTATTATTATCTTTTTTTTTTTTCCTTCTCTTAAAAATACCATTTTCTTTACAGCTAGAAAACATTAGGCCAAATAAAAAATAAAAGAACACTTTACAGTGAATGGGGATCCTAAAAGGTTAAAATAAGTAAAGTAAAACACCCATAACACTAACTGCTTATAGTAGAGGTTTTTCAAAAACCAGCCATTGATACAGATCACAGAAAAGCAGATCTCATCAACATACTACACTACTCCTGCAAAGGGTGTCAGACGTACTGCAACACTCTCAATATCTTGAAACCGTACTATATGTATTCAGGGTCGACTGGAAAAGACAAGCATTCCATCAACATTTGTTTAAACATTATCACCCGACATATTTTAGGGTCTGCAAAAGGACAGATTACAAATGACAAATGATTACTATCCACCATACTCAGAGGGCAACAGGATAATCCCTTGGCAGTTGTTTTATTGTCTGGCCTGTGTTATATATTCACTTAACATCGACGAGTAGCCTAATAGCTCGTTAACAGTTCTCCTGGGAATTGTGAGTAAATGGTGATGGTTACTTTTTCTTTTCATCAAATATAAACTACTGTATTCACTAAAGAAAAAAGCAGCTTAAAGAAGCAAGCATGCAAAGCCTTTTAGTTGTTCCACTAAGTTGCCAGAAGAGTGTTTGCTCAGTCTCCCACTGTACCATTCCATGAAAATGTGGATATACAGTAATATATATATTAATATATTCCACAGAAGCATCAACTTCATTCACAGAATGTTTACACTAAGCATAAATATTTATCTAAGGGGGAAAAAAAAAAAAAAAAAAGATGGGGTTTGACTAATGTGCAACTTTATTTCTAAATCCATTGTCAGTGACTAAGACTGCAGGTGTCCCCAACTTGCTTGGTTTTTACCTCTTCAACCTCTTCTGTGGCATTGTTCTGTAAAACAAGACAGTACAGGGTTACATGAAGACCCTGCGGTGTAAATTTTAGTCAGGCAGAGTACACTGTCAAACCACGGCTCTACAAAACTTGCTTTTACTTCATTTGATTCAAACTGAAAGTGATTTTAAATCATCCAACATTAGCACACATTTCAGGTAATTGTTTCAAACTGCCTATTGGAATCATCATTTTAGCATGACATTAATAGATTGCCACTTTTTCCCCCCCCCCCCTCACAAAGTCTTCAGCGCTAATTCTTTGATCTCCCACAGTTGGTCCCAAAGCTTTTTTTAATCACACACTGGTCTTATACAGCTAAAAATCTAGCCCAACATTACGTAAGGAGACCTTAAGTTTTATTTGGGAGAGGTAGAAAGGGTAGCTCATTTTTCACCAAGGACCATCTCTGAGATTAATCTCAGAGATGATTACATTTTTACATTAACATCAAGATGATTATAAAGTCAACGTCAAGCAGTTTTGAAACACACAATCCAATTTCCTCACAACACTTTTTTATCATTTAGTGTGAACATCAGTAATCCATGTAGTTCACTCAGTATTTTACATACTTATATTTACTGAGATAGCAGATACAGTGTGATGCTTTATTTTCATGTTGTAAACCAAGTTTTCATTGATTAGTGAAATACACTGAATGTTAAAGGTGAACTGAAAGGCTTATCACATATCAAGACCCCAGATTAGTGTTCTAGTTACTCCTTTAGACACTAGGTCACTCCACATTAAGGAAGAAACACAGGAACATGGAACTTTTGTTACAGCAGGAAAAAACTTCTCCCCCCAACCTTTAAATATTTATCTTTGGATGTTCAAAACTTGAAAGTGAATTAAGCATTTCAGATTACCTTTAAAAACTGTACACTCAGAGCTGCAGGTACTGACAATTATGTGAGCACACTAAGAAACTGGGGAGAGGGGTGGAGGGAATTTAGGGAATTATTAGGAACAAGATGGATTAGAAGCCAATCCGAAGCCCTAAAACCACAAGTGCAAATGCAGCTTAAAGACAAGTAACATGTACTGTCCCCTTCTGTCCCCCATCTAAAGCTTCTTCTGTTAAAAAATAACAGTACTTGTATCCAAGTACAGGGTTTAAGGTAATACTTGCATGTATTACAGTTGAATATAAAATATGTAAAGATAAATTTGGACTTTAAAAAAATTGGTATACAAACCAGTATGTGATCTTAACAGAAGTGATCTTTCAGGATTCCACTGTATGTACCTCCTTTACTAGAATTTCTGTACACCAAGCACAAAAAAGTAAAATACACTTGGTAAATACACACATTCCCCGTTTCTCAGCAACTAGAGTTCAGTTCAAGAAGTTAAGTAATTCTGAAACAACTTAAGACCTCAGAACTTAACTCCTGGACGCTGACAGGACGGAGGCTCCCTGGTCTGGTGTGCAATGTGTTATCAAGCTCAGGTTACCAACGTCAAAAAGTTAAGTGAGGCTTAAGACTGCATTTAAGTAAAGGAAGTTTCAAAATGAGGACATTACCTGTATATGTTTGGGTCCAGAAGCAAGGCAGTATCTTTTGGTAGCTTTGATAAATGAACTACTTTAGTTTTTAACTGATGTCGCTCACTTTCATTTACCCACACATCAGGCAGACTATGAATAAATAAATAAAATAAAAATATTCAAAAAAGATCAACTCTTTTTCTTACCATAAAGTTAATGTGGTAAACTAGTACACATGAAGGGTTTTCTGAAAGCAATCCTCACAATTCACTGGTTAGAAAAGCACCTTCACTTGAACTGAGGAAAAGACAGCCTATCTTTACATACCGTACTTTTCAATTGCTCAGTGTGAAAAAGATGCTAAACAGAGTATTCCAGAGGAATACCCAATCAAACATACAGTGACAATGGCAGCATATTCTCCATTTTAACAACTTAATGTGAAAATGGATAGCAGGGGGGACAAAAAGTGAATCCTTGAAAATACTTTATTTTACTGGGCATAAAATACACTACAGGCACTGAGCTTCAAGTTGCAGCAATTTTCTTGCTCCCAGTTAAAAGTTTTCAGTGTTAAAATGCTTCACTTTTGCAAACTGTTTCATTATCTTCTCAAGAAATCCAGGCAATCACCACAACAAATTTTGGCTATCTAACAGTTCTCATTTTGAGAGGGAACAGTTAAGTCTTTACACATTGAAAGGAACTTCAGAGCTGCTTGTGGCAAAACCCTGGGGAAGAGGGCCGGAGATGTTTTGCACTTTAACTCTTTCCAACATGCCACCTTGAGAGTGCCTGATTCTATTATTGCTGCTTTTACTGAAAGCATACTGGGCTTTTAAGGGCTTGCTGAGGTTATCAGGAAACACACTGATAAGAGAGGCACTGGGCTTGATGCGGTCATCAGCATCCTACTGAAAACCTGCTTTCTTGCCTCCTCCCAAAAATTAACATTGACAGCAGCTGTGCAGAAGGAACAGGGGATCCATTCTGCCTCCACTACTGGTGAGAAAAAAAAAAGTCTCAAGAAAGCAAAGAACTGCCCCAAAGCCAACAACTCCTTGAGAATATTTTCAGTCATTTGGGGGTTTATTTTTCTGATGTTGTCTGGTTTGGGTTTTTCCCTTTGTTACATGATGTACGAGTCAAAAATTAATTTCAGGATGGGGAAAAAAGTTAAAGTTTGCAATTAAGAATTCTAACATTTTGAAACAAGTTTCACATTGAGAAACTCAACATTTAAAGACGATCTAAATAAAGCAGCTCTTCCTCCCACCAAATCCATAAGCAATTTAATAGACTTCCACGAATTCTTAAACTGAACTAATTTTTCAGCAATGGAAGTTAGCTGCTACTCAAATTTGATGTTTTGATCAAAAAAAACCTTAAATGAAGCCAAAAATGTCCATCTCCAGTAGGAAAAGGAGTTTCCCCAGTTACACTTTTCCCTCCTAAGACAAAGGTAAAAGGAAAAAAGGAGGGTGTGGGGAAGCTCACACTCAGGAGGAAATCCATCTACCTATCTATTAAGGTTTAATATGGAAGATGAAAGGTGAAATATATCATAAGACAAATATTTACTTTTGCTGAAAAAAGTACTTAATGATAACTTGGAGCAGTGTAACAGTTTCTCAACATGACTCAGAGTAGAAAATGTTCTTAAGTGTGAGTATATTTACTGTTTAAGAAAAGTTGGGGGACATTAGCCATGGTACCTTGCATTATTTGTTAACTGTAGTAATCAAACGGAATTGAATCTACTGAATACTAAATAATCCAAAACTACATCATTCAGGGCAGAAAATATACCACCTAGCTAACCCAATAGAGATGCAAGAAACATGAGTATAAACCAGCTTGTTCCTTCTACCTCACCAACCAAACCTACATCCACCTGGGGATAGCTTAACAGCACTGAATAACTTGTCCTCTCCAATGCTGTTTCTAATACTGTATTCATCTGCATGAGCAAAAGTCTCCTTTGACTCTGTCTTGGAATGAAAAGCACTTTGTTGTTGTGTTTTTCCATTTCCTCTTCATGCATCCTGAGTATTGTATGTTTCTTTTTAATTCCTTGTATCTTAAAATGCAACTAACTGTCTTTATCCCTGAAACAGTTTAACAATTTCAGCATGATGCCACATATAGCATTATCAGCTGTTTGAAAGGGAAGCAAGAAAACCTGCATTCTTTACAAGAATGTTTTCATCTCCCAGGTCAAATAGAACCTTGCAGGCTACAAGTGCTGCAATGAGCAAAAGCTACAGAGCCTTTAACACTGCACTGAAACACCAAACACTGCTCTAGATAACTCCTCTGCAAATAAAAGTTATGACAGATTCATGCTGCCAAGTTCACACTACTGCACATGACTAATTTGGGACACTAAAAACTGAGTAATTTAAACTACCAAACAAAGATAAATTTCTGTTATGCTAAGCCTTTGAATCACCATCCCACTCAATCACTTAAAAGCAGCACTGAATCTAAAAGATCCCATTATTCCAGAAGTTAATTGCACAAATGATGATTATTTCATCTGAAACTCAGATATCCTTACTTAATGAATTCCACCAATTTAAAGCTATTTTCCTCTTTTTAAGAAAGAGCCTATAAACCTGCATGTCTTATCTACTTATGCAGCTACCCACCTTAGTGTGAAACAAATGTCTCAGTTACTTCCATTTGTATGCAAGGAGGATGGATCCAAGAGATTTATTTTATTCTAATTATCTTTAAAAGTAGTTAATTGCCTTAAAACTTGTGAAGAACATGGAGCATACAGCTACTGCCTCCTAAAACTACTCTGCCTACTGCCTCTTCAACAGCACAGTGGAAAACATTTCTCTATGCAATTAAAATACTTACAAAAATTCTATTCTGTATCAGAACAGAGATGAGATTTCAGCTATTTCAAAGTAGATAAATTCTTTCTAAAGTACACTTACTACTTCATATCTCACAAGCCTACCCAAGGGCAGTAACTTCATCCTGCATTATACACAGCCAATCGTTTGGAGCAAGGCAGGACTTTGAAGAACCAATAGAAAACAAGCAGCCAAGCATGCTGGAAGAGTATTCCAAGCTTCAGTGGGAGAACCCAAAGAAGCAACAATATGAGATGGATAGCTTAAAGGGCCAAATGTGGTTATTACACTCTTAAATTGTGGCAGCTAGGCAAATACTCTTGTAGTTCTGCTGTTATACGAATGAGTGTTCATTTTTCAGTACTTAGAAGTATTTCAGGATCACAATGCATCAGTGGGTAACTCAAAGTTGTCTCAGTGATGAGTTTCCTTATGCATATGGCTAGCAAAACCAACCTGAACTCCCCATTCAATAGAGAACCTTGTTATCAACACCCGTAACGACAAGATGTATCGAAAACACAGCTTCAAGTTTACCTGAACGCATATCAGAGTCTAGAGACTTCAGAGCCAAAGTGAAAATCAACTAAAATATTGCCTTGTTTAACTTCAAAATTATTTTTTAAGAAGTATTTTTCAAAGCATGAACTTTTAATGTTCAAAAGTATAACATCATTTAGTGATAGACAGTTTAGGAACCCCACTGCAATTTCCTCCCCATGTAAATTCTACATATGACTACCAATATACTCACATGTCCTCTGGTGTCCAGTGGAGCAAGAGTTTTATTTTTCCAGAATCTTCTTTTCTTTTAGCTATTACCTGACAATAATAAACCATAATTAACACTGATTCTGAAGGTGTTTTTTCTTTTGTTTGCTCAAAAACATTCATGTTCCACTGGAAATTCGTAAGCAGCAAACTGCTTTACTCTGTGGAAGTTGTATTAATTCCATAGACAAGCAGAACTTGCATATCACTACTAAAACCATTCTTGGTAAGGTACAATATTTTCCTTTAAACCTTTGTCTACTGAGCAGTCCCTGAAAATAACAACAACAAATAAAAAAGGTAGCATCCTATAAAAAAAAGGTAGCATCCTATAAATAGTCTTCCTCTCTTTTAAAACACTTCCAATGTTTAGGCATCTACTCCAAAAGCTTGGAATGTACATTCCTCTACAAAAATGTTCTTGTTCTTCCACAGGATGTTTATGGGAAGTTGCAAGAAATTGATGGCTTAATTGTAGCATGGCATAAGAACAAAATCTTCTCTCACAAGTGCTTATACATATAAACACATCATATGCATAATGGTGGAGTAGACATCCATCAGCAGCCTCTGGAGGACCCCACGCAGGAGCAGGTGGATGTGCCCAAAGGAGGCTGTGAACACATGGAGAGTCTGCATTGAAGCAGGTTCCTGGCAGAACCTGTGGACCCATGGAGGGAGAAGACCACACTAGAGAAGGCTTGCTGACAAGACTTGGTACCCCCCAAGGCTGGACCAGTGTGTTCCTCAGGGGACTACACCCTGTGGAAAGGACCTATGTTGGAGTGATTTGAAGAAGTGCAATCTATGAGAAGGGCTGACACTGGAGACGCTCAAGGACTCTACACTGGAGCAGGGGAATTGTGAAGACAAAGCAGTAGCAGAGACCACATCTGATAAACTGGCAACAGCTTTATGGTCAGGTTTGCAGAAGTTACAACTGAAATGGAAGAAATCTAGCACCTCTGCAACAATGATAAGAATAAACAAGAATAAACCAAACCAGGTTGGAAGAGACCTTCAAGATCATCGCATCCAACCCATCAACCAATCCAACCCACCTAAACAACTAACCTATGGCACCAAGCACCCCATCAAGTCTCATCCTGAACACCTCCAATGATGGTGACTCCACCACCTCCCCAGGCAGCCCATTCCAATGGGAAATCACTCTCTCTGTATAGAACTTCTTCCTAACCTCCAGCCTAAACCTCCCCTGGCGCAGCCTGAGACTGTGTCCTCTTGTTCTGGTGCTGGCTGCCTGGGAGAAGAGACCAACCTCTGCCTGTCTACAACCTCCCTTCAGGTAGTTGTATAGAGCAATAAGGTCACCCCTGAGTCTCCTCTTCTCCAGGCTAAAATGCTTTGTAAAGAGCTTGAGTCCATTCACGTTTTTCATTTAAGAAGATAATTCAGCCAGGAGATGTATGCTCTGTATGACTTTATTTGGAAAAACAAAACAAAGCAAACCCTCTTACTATATTCTCTAAATTTCATGCACTGTCCCAGAAACAAAAGGGGAATTTAATTTGATTTTTTTTTTCCCTGAAGGAAACCTGCATCAGAGGTTGTTTCAAATCAGACATGAAGTTCTGCTGACCTCTTCTGGAAAACCAGAAAATGTCACCTCACAATCTGGTAGGCATCCTTATTAATTTACTGTGCTTCAAAGTTTAAAGATTCCAGAACATGGGTAACATGAGACTGCTGAGCTGAACTATCTAAAAAAGCTAAAGCCAGGGAAGAACAGTTAATGATGCAGATTTTGTTTTAGAGAATGAAATCTAGTCATTTCACAAAGCTGGAGGAGAGGGCCAAAGGCCACAGTAAGCTGCAAGATACACTTTTAATTATTGCAGTATCTGCTGATTAGGTTAGATGGAAATGCTTGACTTTTGCACCTGACAATTCAAACACACACACAAAAAACCTGACACAATCATTTGGCTCCAATTAAAAGGAGAAAAAAAAAAGAAGTCAAAGATGAATTCTGGAAGGCAAAGACATTTCTTCAGAAAGGTCTTATTGACTGCATTCTAGAAGCTTCTACATCTAAAAAGAAATTGGTAGGTGAGGTTTAAAAGAAATGGCATGTTTTTATATAGAATATATATATAGAAATATATATGCACAAACGCACACAAAAGAAGTGCCTTATCATAGGAGATTAAAGGTATCTACAGTGACTGCTTAGAGAGTCTTGAAATTAATTTTTCACTAGGATATCCATCCTGTCAAATAATAACAATAACAACAACAATAATAAGAATAATAATAATAAACCAGGTTGGAAGAGACCAAGATCATCACGTCCAACCCATCAACCAACCCAACCCACCTAAACAACTAACCCATGGCACCAAGCACCCCACCAAGTCTCCTCCTGAACACCTCCAATGATGGTCACTCCACCACCTCCCCGGGCAGCCCATTCCAATGGGCAATCACTCTCTCTGTGTAGAACTTCTTCCTAACCTCCAGCCTAAACTTCCCCTGGTGCAGCTTGAGACTGTGTCCTCTTGTTCTGGTACTGGCTGCCTGGGAGAAGAGACCATCATCCGCCTGTCTACAACCTCCCTTCAGGTAGCTGTAGAGAGCAATAAGGTCACCCCTGAGTCTCCTCTTCTCCAGGCTAAACAACCCCAGCTCCCTCAGCCTCTCCTCATAGGGCTTGTGTTCCAAACCCCTCACCAACTTTGTTGCCCTTCTCTGGACTCGTTCCAGCAAGTCAACCTCCTTCCTAAACTGAGGGGCCCAGAACTGGACACAGTACTCAAGGTGTGGCCTAAGCAGTGCAGTGTACAGGGGCAGAATGACCTCCCTGCTCTTGATGGCCACACTGTTCTTGATGCAGGCCAGGATGCTACTGGCCCTCCTGGCTGCCTGGGCACACTGCAGGCTCATGTTCAGCCTACCATCGACCAGTACCCCCAGGTCCCTCTCTACCTGGTCGCTCTCCAGCCACTCTGACCCCAGCCTGTAGCTCTGCATGGGGTTGTTGTGGCCAATGTGCAGAACCTGGCACTTGGATGTGTTCAATCTCATGCCCTTGGATTCTGCCCATCTGTCCAGCCTGTTGGGGTCCCTCTGCAGAGCCTCTCTACCCTCCAGCAGATCAACTCCTGCCCCCAGCTTGGTGTAATCTGCAAATTTACTGATGATCAACTCAATCCCCTCATCCAGATCATCAACAAAGATGCACTGTAGTGCAGCATTCTGAAGTATTAGCTTTTTCAGACACAAAGAGAATGCATACTATATATACTTACAGTACTATGAAATACAACACTGTGGCCTTTTCCTAAACTTTCTATATGTGCTGAGAGGTTAAAGCAGATGGCTCGATGTCTTATAGCATCCAGTGTTTGTGCATCAAAGAAGTCATGAGGTCTTGCTAGAAAAAAAGGAAAAAAGGAGGAAAAGAGATCATTAGTGTTCAATACATTGAAAGGATTCAAACACATGTAAGCATGTAAGTCTGAAGTGCCATTAGTGAACCATTTATCATTATGACAGCAGGACTACTTTATCAAAGCATAGTAAACATTAATTGGAGAGAAAGAGTGGTAGGGGTTGGAAGAAACTACTGGGAACCTATCTAGTCCAAGTTGCCTACTAAAGCAGGTTCCCATGTCTCGGGTTGCACAGGAATGTGTCTAGGTGGGTTATTGAAGGCTCCAGAGGAGACTTCACAGCCTCTCTGGGCTGCCTGATCCAGTGCTGTGTCACTCCCAATGTAAAAAGGTTTTCCTTAGGTTTAGGTGAAACTTCCTGTGTCCCAGCTTGTGCCCACTGTTCTATCACTGGACACCACTGAAAAGAGACTGGCCCCCAGTAAGCAAGAGCTTTAGATATTTGCAAGATGTGCCAAGAGAGCCACAATTTGTTTAAGTTAAAACATACTCCTTGTAGATGAAACAGCTATTTTCACCAACTGAATTACACTTGCTCAGTTTTACCTTTCAAGTGAATTCCATTCTTTCTTAACCTTCAAAATTAAGAATTTGTTAATTTTGCTGAGTACCCCTGGGAACATCCACTGCAATAATCTCTTAAAAAAAAAAAGTCCCATTAAACCCAGATCTCATTAATAAATGTAGTTCTAATTGAATGCAAAACCAGACCAGCTCAATTACAGTGTTTACAGGAACCTACTGGCCAAATCACCCTGCAGCATAGTCAAAAGTTCCAACGTTACTGCTGCGGCTTTAAATAAAGGAGCATTAAAGTACTTCAGAACATGACAGTGCATATAACAAACATCTTAAAACCAGAATTATACATACACCTTATTACTTAACTTTATTAAAAGCAACCTGCTCTGATCTAATATATATATATATATATATATCACTAAAAAGCCCAGCTACTGGCACTGGCTACTGAGATGCTGCAAAGAGATCAACAACAGCACTGAGAAAAAAAAACGGCTTGGTGCTGCAATGGAACACAAAGCTAAAGAGAGAATAGAATAGAATAGAATAGAATAGAATAGAATAGAATAGAATAGAATAGAATAGAATAGAATAGAATAGAATAGAATAGAATAGAATAGAATAGAATAGAATAGAATAGAATAGAATAGAATAGAATAGAATAGAATAGAATAGAATAGAATAGAATAGAATAGAATAGAATAGAATAGAATAGAATAGAATAGAATCTTCAAGATCATCGCGTCCAACCCATCAACCAATCCAACCCACCTAAACAACTAAACCATGCAACCAAGCACCCCATCAAGTCTCCTCCTGAACACCTCCAATGATGGTCACTCCACCATCTCCCCAGGTAGCCCATTCCAATGGGCAATCACTCTCTCTGTATAGAACTTCTTTCCTAACATCCAGCCTAAACCTCCCCTGGTGCAGCCTGAGACTGTGTCTTCTTGTTCTGGTACTGGCTGCCTGGGAGAACAGACCAACATCCGCCTGTCTACAACCTCCCTTCAGGTAGTTGTAGAAAGTAATAAGGTCATCCCTGAGTCTCCTCTTCTCCAGGCTAAGCAACCCCAGCTCCCTCAGCCTCTCCTCATAGGGCTTGTGTTCCAAACCCCTCACCAACTTTGCTGCCCTTCTCTGGACATGTTCCAGCAAGTCAACATCCTTCCTAAAATTATGTATTAATTATTGTGAACACACTGAATAGTTTAGTTCCCCATTAATTTTTTTTATCTCCAAGGAGTAATAATGCTGGAGAAACTCCACAATGCTAGACATGTTTCTTTCTATGTACAAGTTCTTTGATTATTAGTAAACAGCTTGTTTTCTAGCCAAGAAGCACTAAACAGCACCACACACTTCAGTTTATAACAAGTAAAATGCAATTAGCACCCATTTGGTATTCTAAAAGCTATCTAAAGCCAGCAGGCACCAATAAAGCACTTTTCCTTTTAGAAAAGTACTTTTATAGTTAAAGCATTTCCTGAATAATAAAAACATGATTTAATTCTGATTTGGAGCATAAAGAAGGTCTATCAATGCTACACCAAGAACACCAACCAAAAAATAACTGCCACTAAGCACATAAATGTACACTGTCAGAAATAATACACCCATTTAAAGTATTTCATATAGTCCAGTAGTAAAATCACATGAGCAAATAAGGTATGAAAAAAAGCATTCAGGTTTTCTAAGCCTTGAGAGCAGTAATTCTCAACACAGCACACTGAAATGAAGAGCTGGTATTAGATCATCAGCTACCTATCATCCTGTCATTTGCAAAAAAAGCCACTTGAAATTCTGTTGTCTTCATTTAAAACAACTTCTAGATTCCTTTTCACCAAGATTATCTAGCCATTATTCCAAAACCTCCAAATTCCACTTAAAGCTAGTATTTGCTGTGCTCCTGGGAGTAATTGTTGTCAAGCATTCATCTGTACTTTATGTGTTGTCCTTATCCTATCTCAGCTGGATATTGCCAATTAGGCAATCATCTCAATACAATGTTTTGCTGCAAGTTGCAGCTCATGCTGCAGGTGGTCAGTGATGCAAGAATATAAATATTTTATAAATAAATACAAGGGAGGGAGGAAAGGGGGTGGAAAGGAAAAGACAACCCCACATTTTTGGTTTCATACTGGAAGTTTTCTCAGGCTTCACCACTGGGTAACATTCAACAGATGCAGAAGGCAGGCCATGATCTGTCCAAGGTATATGAACAGTTTTATTTATTCCTTATTGACTGTTAATGCCGTATATTCTAGGTATATTAAATCTATTCACTCAAAATTGTCTTCCAAGTATGGTATCTCCCATCATGTTTAAGACAAATAATTGATGTTTACCTGAAACTGAAGTCAAACAAATTAAAATCTTCATACCACTAGCTTCCTGAATGAAATTCCAAGTCTCACGTGCGCTCCTTGCCCAAGCTACCAAGCTTGTTGCTTTTGTGCTTAAACCTTTGATGCTAAGCTCCACAGCCATTGCTAGTAAGTCTTCTCATTCCCACATGCAAGCAAACTGGCAGCCTCTGCACAACGAGTAGAAGCCAGCATCTGGGAAGGCCCATCGGGCCTCAGCCCAGAGTGTCTCCAGGGGAGGGACCCTTGCTGAAAGCCCTAGAAGCTACAGCGTTTTACTGCCAGCCCCACCGGTCGTAAGAAGAGCCTGACACGTCTTCAAGAGGACTGGTCCCCGAGGGTAAGACTGCCCAGTTGACAGGGAAGGGACTAGCCAAGTCTGGCAATCCAAAGGTCTGACAGCCTTAAGCTGCAGACTGACAAGCCACAACCGTGTGTACCGGCTCACATAAAGCAGGAGCAGCGCCTAGGCACATGCCTGCGTGACCCTGCCGTTGCAGGAGAGAAGAGGTCCTGCTACTTCGCCACTCCGTGCCCTGTGAACCCCCGGGGAAATCCAGAGCACCGTCCGTGCCTGTGCTCCAAAGCTGGGATCTCTCAGAGGGTCCTGCCCACTCCTTCGAGCCAAGCAAAGGGGAAGCCGCCGCTCCGCGCAGCCACACTTCTTCCCCGGCGCCATCTACGCTAGCCCTGGAGCCCGTTACTGCAGGGCCGACCCCGTCTAGGGACCAGCCCTACGGGGCCAACCCTGCAGGACCGCTCCCTGCCGCCCAGAGGGAGCCATCCCGAGTCCTGCAAAGGGAGCCTGCTTATCAGTTAGCCTACGTTCTGACCCCTCTCCGCTGCCGCAGGAGGGTACAAGGTTGCCCGCCAGCCGCTCTGCCGTCGCCTAGCAACTACCCTCGCTACAAACAAAGGACACAGCGTGCTTTCCACTCACTAACATTCAGTTCAAAGCATCCGCGCCTAGCAGCATGTTTCCAGTCCAAGCCTCTGACACATCGTAATACTTTCTCCGTATACATACAGAGAAGCAGCTACCAGCATTCTGTCGAGTCGCCACCTGGTGGACAAGCGGTGGACTTGCAGCCTTTGTTCCATTAATAAAAAATAATTCTGTAAATACTCTAATTGGGTCCAAACTGTAAATACTAAACCTCTTATGGGGCGTATATGCACGATTGTGAACTAGAATCTGTATATAAAATAGTTATTAATCGGTTATTGATAATTGCACTAATTCATAATATTAATATTTATATAATTCCTATTTCTTCTTCATAAATTAATAACCTCTTCATCACAGCAGGTAGCGAATATCTCCACAGAGGGAGAATCCACAACACACTGGGCAGCCTGTTCCGTTGTTCTGTCACCCTCACAGTGAAAAAATTCTTCCTCATGTTTCCATGGAACTTCCTACACCTCAACTTCCACCCATTGCCCCTTGTCCTGTTCATTGGGTTTCACCAAGATGTATATAGCAAATCAGAGCCTCTAAAACACCACTAATGTAACCAGCTATAAAGGTGTCTCTAGTAAAACATGCTTTCATCATAAAAATACTAAGTACCAAACATAAAAGAGCAGCATAGCATTTATGGATAGGAGTAAAAAAAGGTAGAACAGTGAAAAACTGGCAAGATGTTATGAAACAAAAAGATTTTACAAGTAACAGTAGGAATTCTTATAGCTTAAAGGATCACATTCTTGACAAATACAAAGCCACAGTACAGTTTTCTTTTTATTTATGCACAGATGTCCCTCAGAAGGGTGTTAAGACTTCAGACAGAAAACACAGAAACCAAATCTATTGATTTTCTGTATTTAAACTAAGAATTCAGACATAAGGATTCTTCAAGAGCAGCACAAATTAGCAATCAGTTGCCAATAAATATTTAGAAAGCCACACACTGCAAAAAAGCCAGGGCCTAATCAAACAATGAAGAAGATTTCACACCACCAAATAGTATCTTGTTTTACACCCAGTTGCTGTTAACTTCTTCTGACCCAACTTGCCGAGAGCCTGGTCCACATGTTCCAACACCACTCCTTTTGGACACTTAAAAATCTAAATATACATCTGTGTTCTTAGCTTTATATATTGTAGACTGAAAATGCTGTTGTTTTGTTACTTTGCCTTCTCAGACAAGGGTCCTTGCTGTCTATTTTTATTGTAAACACAAGTTTGCACACACACTGTTCTTTAATTAAAGGTAAAACTAAGTTAATAGACAGACAAGCAAAGTTGTATCAGCCCTTTGTTGAGTCCACCTAATCAATAATAAGCCACATAAAGTTTTAAAGGAGAGCTACCAATACTTAGCATTTTCAGAAAATGCCATCAACTTTGGATACATTTCTGGGTCACATAACCCCTGGAGAAATACATAACAGAAGTCAGTTCCCAACTCAGTTAGAGATGATTTTTGCCTTAAGGCATAACTCAGCAGCCTGCACTGCACTTTCTCAAGAGGTAAGAAGATAAATTGCTCAGGCAGCTGTCATTTTCCTTCCTGTGTTACACTTGATCAAGACAGTAGGACCAATCAAGTACTACAGTCTGATCTTTAACATTTCCATAACTTATAATGCATACATTTCTTTGCCACAGATTCATTCAATAATTATGCAGTAAATCATCACAACTAGAACATCAGAGCAGATCATTTGAAGTTTTAACTATGAAGCCCCTGAACTTCTAAGTAAATAATGTTAATCAATTACTAACAAAATGACAACCAGGAAAAGTACTTCTGCATATGCTGAGGGGAAAAACTGAATTAAGATGCATTACATCAGCCACCTAACAAAATTCATATGGACAAGGAAATTAAGATGCAACTCAGGAATCTCTG
Organism: Melanerpes formicivorus; assembly: GCF_026170545.1. Classification (NCBI taxonomy): domain Eukaryota; kingdom Metazoa; phylum Chordata; class Aves; order Piciformes; family Picidae; genus Melanerpes; species Melanerpes formicivorus. The sequence goes on along the minus strand of NW_027142360.1, from coordinate 7,026,963 downwards.
AAAGTGAAAATTTTGAAGTGACCAGTCTGAGGCATCTATATTTCATGTGAGTAAAACAGTCAACAAATCAAGATAATCCCTTAGGAACTTGCAAGTATTTCAAGTAAATTTCCTTTTCATTACAGCTATGATGAACTAAAAGGATAATGCAAAGTGAACACCCAAATTTTCATTGATTAACCTTCCCTTTTGAACCTTTGCATTTCCATGGATTGCTCGAGTCAAAGGGAAAGCTCTTTGAAAGTAGAATTCTGAAAAGAACAAAATAGTTTACCTTCTTTGAATGTTGAATCAATGCCAAAAAACAAGAGGAATAACTGAAGTTTACACTTTTAAGATGCTGAATTATAAAACTTGCTCACATCATAAGAATACCCAAGCAATTAGGGAAAAACTCAAAGTAACCACCTTGCCTAAAGTTAACAGCTGCTCCTCCTAGAGCACTGAGTTGCATAGTTGTCACAGTGGAAGAAAGGCACAGGAAATGCACCTTCCAGAATTCTAGGTGATTAGAATAGAACAGAATAGACCAGAATGGACCAGACCAGGTTGGAAGAGACCTTCGAGATCACGGCATCCAACCTATCAACCAATCCAACCCACCTAAACAACTAAACCATGGCACCAAGCACCCCATCAAGTCTCCTCCTGAACACCTCCAATGATGGTGACTCCACCATCTCCCTGGGCAGCACATTCCAATGGGCAATCACTCTCTCTGTATAAAACTTCTTCCTAACCTCCAGCCTAAACCTCCCCTGGTGCAGCTTGAGACTGTGTCCTCTTGTTCTGGTGCTGGCTCCCTGGGAGAAGAGACCAACCTCTGCCTGTCTACAAACTCCCTTCAGGTAGCTGTAGAAAGCAATAAGGTCATCCCTGAGTCTCCTCCAGGCTAATCAACCCCAGCTCCCTCAGCCTCTCCTCATAGGGCTTGTGTTCCAAACCCCTCACCAACTTCGTTGCCCTTCTCTGGACACGTTCCAGCAAGTCAACTGCTAGGAGATAGGACTGAAATGATTGCCTGCTTGTGAAGAGAGCTTGATTTCTGTGGGCGGTGTAACATACAACAGGTCCATTATCTAGTGATTCTCTTCAATACTATAAAATTGACTTTGCACTACAGGTTGAGACTAATGCACTTTTTTTCTTCAGCTGTTGACATACACCAGCAGGAAAAAATAAAATAATTAAAAAAACCAAATCAAATTAGTTTCCAGATGTCTCTGCTCCAAAATGAAACTGCCACAGTAGCAGATCTTAACTAGCAAATGAGTTCAGAACTGGATGGTGGCATCCAAAGCAATTATAAAACAAAAGCTACATTTCCTAACAATTTCCTAGTTTTTCCTAACCATTATTGTACATTAGAGTCTTTAAATGAATTTGACATGGTTATTAGTCTGATTCTAGTACAACTGAGGAATCAAACAACTGCATCAAAATGGACTAGAAAAGCTACGGGGTAAGCGGTTGCAACATGCTCAAGAAAACCAATCTCACATTGAATGATAAATCATACTTCTTATCAGATTGGTTCCTAGAAATTGAAAAACATCACTGTGCAAAGAAAATTTAAAACACCCCAAAACACAGCAAGGGGAGTCTGCCCAAAATTAGAACTTGGTTATGGCTCATGAAACTGTCATCAAGCTAATGAAATGTTGTGCTCAGAAGAGATCTTATGTAATATGCATTTCTCTCTGTTTCATGTGAATCTGCAATCTCCATCTGCAGCACCAAACTTCAGATCTCCTCATCACTAAACAGAACATTTTCCAACAGTGATATAGTTAGCAAACAAAAAGTGACTCTAAAATGAAAAACATCTTTAAATTGTAAATGCAAACTGTGACTCAGAGATGCTTTGCCCTAAAAAATGAACACAAACAGAGTGTAGAATTGCTTTCCTCCTGTCACCAGGAATGGCGAGACCATGAATCTAAGGATTATGAACCCTACCAGACACATCTGCTGAGAAACAACCACATGGAAGAGGAACTTCCTATGCAAGTCAAAACATTCAAGAGCTTCTGTTTCTGGAAACACTTACGTAATGATCGTCGCCTCTTGTTTTTTAACTTTCTTCTTTTATTCATTCCAGCTTTAGATGGAGATTCCTCTTTGGCCTTGGGCTGGCTGGCAACTTTCGAAGAGTTCTGCTGGCTGAAGTGTGTGGGCACGTGACGGGCAAGTCCTCCCTGAGATGCAAAGCTGGCATTGCACCCACCGACTACACACTAATGAGAGAAGAAAACAGAACACCTCTATCAGCATGCTATATGGCACCCATGTACAGGAGTCTGACACATCTTTCAGCTTCCCTTTTCGGGCTCATCTTCCAACACTAAAGGGAAGACAAGTTTTTAACAAGCATGCAATTCTTACAAAAGAAAAACAGAAACATCATCTGAAATACATTTCTAGCTGAACTCTGTAACTCTCAATTATTATTATCCATGGTATGATTTTCTATTATATTTTATTATATTACGTAGCATACAACCAGACAATGCACTGACAAACTCTTCCTATGTAAAATAAATGCTTCTGAAGATTTTTTCCCCTTCACTGATTCACATTCCCTTGCCTTTCAAAATACTGCAATTCTGTATTTCTCAACAGCTCTCTCATCATTTCGTAACAGTAACATTCTCTAGTGTTCTTCTTTCTTGTGACTAGTCGTAAGTGAAAAAAAAATATACCCTTACCCACATTAAATTTCTAACAGCTTAATGCTTTGGGAAAATGCTAAGTGAAGTCACTAAATAGTCAACTTACAGTTCTGTCTAAAACTTCAAGTTCAGTATCTTGAAAGTTGTATTAACAATTCTTTACTTGGGGATGCTACTACAGCTTCAGAAGTATGTAAGAAAGTCCTATTTAAAGAAAATGACCTCTCTTTCTCAAAACAATCAAAGATCCAACTATAATTTAGCAAAACCCCAGAAATCACAAAATAGATGTGACTAATCTAGTAGTGGCTACAATAATTGTTGGCATTTTAGTAAGTATTCTGTTTGTATTTACAACCACTTCATTTGCAAAGTAAGTACTTAAATCATACTGTTGAAGAGCAAGGCATAAACCTTTTCTCTTGGGCTCTGAGCATACAAGAGTAATAGAATGGCTTAGGTTGGAAGGGACCTTAGAGATCATTTGCTCCAACCACCCTGCCATGGGCATGGATGCCTTTCAACTAGACTTGGCTGCTCAAGGCCTCATCCAACCTGGCCTTGAACACCCCCAGGGCAGAGGCATCTGCAACCTCCCTGGGCAACCTATTCCAGAGCCTCACCACTCTCATACTGAAGATTATCTTCCTAAGATCCCAGTCTAAACTTACTCTCCCTCAGTTGAAAACCGTTTCCTCATCCTACTGCTAGACATGCTTATGAAAAATCCCACTCCAACCTTCCTGTAGGATCCCTTAAGGTATTGGAAGGTCCCCTGAAGTGTTCTCTTCTCTAGGTTGAGCAACCCCAGGTCCCTCATCCTATCTTCAGAGCAGAGGAGCTCTTGCCCTTATATCATCTTTGTGGCCCTCCTTTGGACTTGCTCCAATTGCTCTGTGTCCCTCTTATGATGGGGACACCAGAACTGGATGCAGTATTAAAGATGGGGTCTCACAAGAACAGACCAAATAAAAGTAATTTTAAGATACACATTCCATCACTGGCTGCACTGGATTGTATATCCACACAATCAGTTTTCCTTCTGATGCAGAAAATAGTAGCAGGGCAAATGAACTTTCCAGTGGTTTAGGCTGATCAGCTTTTCTTCCACGTATGTTCTGCTCCTCCCTTTCTTTTCCCATCTTTCTCAGCTCCTTCATCTGCACCTCTCTTCTTTAGCACTTCCTTCCACAGAAAATGGATGAGGCAGCTCCAACAGGAGTCCAGGAATAAGTGACACTGCAATTATGGACATAGCGCTGTTTTCTCTGAAGACTAAGGATGAGTTTGAAAGGCCTTAGAGTGATCTGCCTCAACCCTACAACTTTGACTGAAAGACAAGAAAACAGCACTAGAACAGCACTTTACATGTTTTGTCCCTAAAACTCAACTGTGCTGTTTTCCAGCAGTGGCTGCAGAATCAGAAAGTCTGCTTCTACCTCACACCTAACAAATGGCTTTCCATCATCATCATAAAATTATACAGTGTCCATGAAGAGAAAAGCTTTCATTAAGGTGCTCCTGAATTCAGCTCCTGGCTCTTTCTGAGCTTACTAACACTGACATAAAAAAGGCCACAAGGGAAATCCCTAAAGTTCAATTACAGTGAGAAACTAAAATTCCCATTTTGCCAATGCCTGCTAGAGATCAAAAGTAACTTAAAGTCTTGATCCAGTGCATGTGTTGCCATATTCCAAGTTTATTAATGTACATACCTTCAGGAAATAACACAAACTCTGTATTAGGCACATTTTAAACATTTTGTAAAATACAAGTACATAAGGCTTAATTAATTCTATTTCCTGTCAGATGGGAAACACTTTTATGACTTGCAATGTCATAACTTTACTTGTCTACTTCTGTACGAAGATAACAAATATATTCTAGACAGATTATCCACAGAAGATACAACTCACTTCCTTGCTCAGCCCAGGTTTTACTTTCCACACCCCCAAACCAACATCCTTAAACCTTCAATATATGCAACTAGAAATTACCTCTTGGTATTAAGTCATATTAAATATTTGCAGAAATCACTACATTCAGATATTGTGTAGTTTTGAGACTACCTGACCATGTCATCCAGTTAATCAACAGGTCATATATCAAAGATGACAGAGAGAATAACTTTGTAGTAGACAGGAAATAGTAGAAGAGGAGAAAAATCTTACCTGTTTTTCTTTATTTTTATTTTTCTCTCTAAAATAATATATCCAGCAATCCGTTACTAATGGGCAAAGTCTCTTCTCTCCAAAGATAAAGGAGCAGTTCAGGCTGTCACTTCAGGATCTCGGGACGGTAAGTCACACCAAATCGGCTTCCCACCAGATAATTAGACAGATCTAGAGGGCTTCTAATAAATCAAACTCTACTGTTATGTACAACTTCAAACCAATCTCTTCATTTTATTTTTTCCCCCAAAACCTAAATCTCATAATTTTGCACTCAATTTGAGGTATGATGGATTGGGTCCGGATTGGTGGATATGTTACTTCAAGAGAAAATAAGTCAACAAGTAAGAAGTTGAATTTCTCCAGTGTACCCATACCCACCATTATTAATGGGCAGAAATGACCAGTGGTTTCAACAAATAGGATATAAAAAAATCTAGCAAAACAGGTTGGGTTTTTGTCTAAATGCAAAATGACCAAATCTCCTTTTTAAAACAGTCATTGTAATTTTCCCAAGAAATCTAAGTAGTATTTTAGACAAGTGGATAAACCTCCTTATTGTCTCAGCATCCAAGTGTTGAGGCACAATGACTTCACATTTTCTATCTCTACCTGCAAAACTCTAATGGATAGAAGATATTCTGTCAACAGACTAACAGATATGTACCTCATGAGAAGACTGAAGCTGTTTGGTTATGTTTTCTGCATTTCAACAAGTACTTCTGTACTCAAGAGATATACCAAATGCAGTCAGTCCTTAATGAATTCTAGAAGTTACTGGTGGTAGAATGAGCAACAAATTTCATTTTTATTATTACTTACTTTTCCCCTTTTAAACTTTCTTTTCCCCTTTTAAATGTCTCCAATAAACCTGTCATTTGTTGATTTTGAAAGCATTTATCTCACATCAGCAAACCTTGCATAACTGACCTTAAACATTAAGGGCATACTCCCTAGTATCAGAAAGCACCTGATAGCACACCCACACACAGTCTTGTATGTACACAAAACTGCTACATGCAATTATTTTGCATAAAATCTCCTACTGTTTTGTGCCCCCTTCATTGTGTCTAACATCTTCTATTTGGCCACCTAGACTACATTTTGAAAGCTGATTTGATATGTCTTCAAGTAACTTTCATTGCTTTTTACAGCAACGAGGCATAGAAAGTAGGTTTTTTGGGGGGCAGGTGGTTTGGAGTACAAGAAACCATGCTAGAAAAGGCAGGTTATCATACCATGTTAAATATTCCAATACTGATTACTTTTAACAGTCAAGTTTAGGACAAGTAAGATAGAATTACTTCATTTACTTTCTTCTCAACTTGCCAGAGAAAGTTACCAGCATCAGTTTTCTAACTCAATTGATTACTCCCCTAGATCCACCTGTCTACATGCTCAGAAAGCATGAAAGTTTTTAATGTGTTGAACCTTCAACAGGACCACCAGTATGGATTTCTAAAAAGCTGCAGAAATTATGTACTAACAGAATGGAAAAAAAACAAAACAACACAGTCAATGTCTTCAGAGAAACAATTACATGCTCTGAGAACACTTAAATGAAAGTCTACAACAAAAAAGAAAAAGGATGGCTAGAATCAGATTGCAATAAGCAAAGGGAAAGCAAGCTTCTAGGAGCTTCACATATTAAGAGAAGCAGCAGAACTTCAAAAATACCCAACAGTGGGCCAAAGAAAGTCAGTAAGTTCCGTAACACCAGCTTGTTTGGTTGGTTGTTGCTCTTGGTGAGAAAAAAAACAAACCTCAGAAACAGTTTTTACCAAAAGTAGGATTGGGAAAGCACACAGCTTTGCAGAAATTGTGCTTGGTTACAGACTGAGAACTAGCTGCAATGGCAACTGTCTCATTTAAAGGACATTCTTCACTGGTGGATAGATTTGTGAGTGCATTAGGAAAACACACTTTATCAGTAATAAAACTAGCAATGATGGCTTCAAAAAACCAACACACAAAAAAAAAAATCACACAAGCAAAAAAAATCCATCCATGTGGTTCCACATGAAACCTGAGGCCACCAGTATTAAGTATTAAAAATTCAGGAAACAAAACAGAAAAGCAGTATGATGAGTAACAGGGAACTGAGGTCCTATCTCCTGCCTAAAGAGCTAGCCTATCTTTTTTTCTTTCCTCAGCAGATGACTTAGATGAAATGGTATCATCACTAGCAGGAAACTGCCCCACATAAAAATGGAGATATGATAACCAAGGTCTCAAAAATAGGTATTCATAAGGAAATTTACCTTTTCTGTGGCACAGATATTGAAATATTAATGCTGAAGGAGACATGCTAAACCTCACAAACAGAAACAACAGGAGACATTTTGCCATTGCAATTTTGAAGTGGGTTGATTTCTGTGATAAATAGACTACAATCACATAGTTTACATGAATACATGGGAAGGGCAGATAAAGCCACAAAGAACTTTGAACAGGAAAGCACAGCTGACGATTTACAGCTGAAAATGGCTTTTAATCAAAGGGCATCATCATGTGTATTGATAGTTAAACCCAAAACAGGCAACTACATAAAATGAGTCCACTTGCAAGCAAAAGGGTGACAGGCCAGGGACTCCTTCAAGAGTAGCTCTACTGCAAAGAAAGCTTTATGCCTGAGACAGTCCCCATCCTCCTTTCAATTTAAGAAAATACTTTTGTCTCCTATCTTGGCTAGAAATATAAGAACATAGCAATCTGCCATATATCTGGTCATCATAAAATGGTAGTGCTTTTTTACCTTTACAAAAGTATATTTTCTGTGCTTTTAATTGTCAGTTTCCTAGTTAAATTCTTCGCCTTTCTGACTATCTTAAGCAGCAGTTCTTCAGTCAACAGCATACAGCTATTTCCATTACTGCCTTTTACAGCTTTCCTCAAAAATCCTGACATTTACTTCTTTGTTTTTTACATGAAGCACTGAAAGACTAGATATTTTCTCAGGTTCTCTAAAATAACAGATCCCTTCCTTTTATGCTACAACCCCAGCATGCTTTCACGAGACAGCAGAAATTCCATTTGTAATTTAGGTTTTGGGAGATACTTTGTCTGCAGTAATCACCAAGAACAAGGGGTCCTTAATCCAACTCTGGCTTGAAAAAAAATTGGCTTTTCCTAAAAGGTGAGAGATTCTGATTTAAGAACGGCTAAATGCACCAAACAAACATTTTCTGGTTTTGAATGACTGCCATGAAACAATTAGCAGTGGCTGCTCTTGGACTGATCAAGACTAATATCCAGTGCTTGCTTAAGCGCTTTTGTATCAAACAGCACATTTCAAAGGCTTCTATAAGAAAAGAAGCCAGCAAGGAAAGGGAGCTAGTTAATTACTAGGTTGCTATCACAGACACTTAAAATACTTGGCTATCTCATGTGAGACCTGTAGCCTACATTCAGCATAAATGACAGGAGAACAAAAGATGTTACAAAATTCTACTCAGACCCCAATTATCCTCCATTCAAATCCCCCAGGAACAGATTGAGAAATATAGAGATCAAAAACAAACAAAGGGACTAAAGGCAACAGTGGGAAAAGAATGCTGAAGTGACACACATTGAGCCGTGATGATTAACTACTGCAGTCCTAGCCTGTGTTTTGTCCTTTCCCTTAGTGTGACTGGCAAGTACAGAAAATCAGCTGGGGAAATAATACATATTTAACACAATAGGATTATCATCAGAATTAATTGTTTTACATCTTAGGGCTCTTGATGTAACCAGAGCAGCCAAAAAGGTGGGATACCAAGTTTTACTGACTTTGCTAGGTAACTCTAACAGACTCAAAAGTACTACTGGAATTTCAAGCTATGCCCACACCTCTTGGAAAACTAATGGTTCTAAAATTGAGTTTCTTGGGTCTAGACCAAATAAGTACACAGATTAGCCTACCTGAAAGACTCTCCCTCAAGACCAAACTTGCCATTATGCTTTAAGGTATATAAACCATTTAATTCAAAAACTAGTAGACCTAAGGTGTAAGTTTCCTCAAATGATTGGGTGTTTTTAAGTTTTCTTCAGGGATTAGCATTTAAGATTAGATTAGCTGCTGGAACAGTCATATCTGCAAGCTTCCAGGGATCTATAATACTTATGCTATGCTTTCAAGAGCATGCTAAACTTACTCCTGTAAACAAATGTTATGACAATTTCAAGAGTTCCCTATTGTTTATTTTCTCAGTCAGAAACTTTCAGACTACACTACATATTTCAGTATGGAAAAACATCTAACCTTCATTCAAAAACTTTTTAGGGTGCCATGCACTATTTTTACTCCCTGGGCTTTAAGTTTAGCTTTGTTTTCCATTATAAGTATTGTTACAAGCTATGCAAAATTACTAATTTCTGGAAAACATCACTGCAGTGGGAAAGTACTTCTGAGAAATAGTTGCCCTCAAAATAGTAACAACTTAAAAATGTTTAAAAAAATAATAAAAAAATTACCTGAGAAGGATGAGAAGAGAGAGAAGTGGAAAAACAGTGACTAAAACTTGGTGAGGTTGGGGGTAGTGAAGAGGAAGACATAAAATGCTACCTAAACTCAACCAAAAAAAAAAGAGAGAAGGTAATAAAAAAAACCAAAAAAGACCAACCCCTAAGTCATTTTCATATCCTACATGGAAGGAGAACTTCAGTCTGAAGTAGTGCGGGTGGGACTTACCATAAAGTGATCCAGGACTGACAGCTATGAACTGCCCCAACTGTATCCATAAGAGGATGAAGCAACTCATTAATAACGGATTGGTGGATATGGGAATGATAAACACTACTATACCTAGAATTGCAGGTACAGATTAGGGGGAGAAAGAAAGAGAAAGTTAGAAAATACTATGCAGGAAATATAGTCAGCTCAATGGTCCTGTATTCCTGACTTCCTTATTGTTCTCAGAGAGGTTAACCATATAGTCCCTGCCTGTGTTTCAACCGAACTGTGCTAACAAAACCGGCACTTATTCAGGCACAGAATGTGCATCATCAGGCATGATCCAAAACTTACTGTGGAAACGTAAAGCACGAGGAAAAATATCTCACATTATAAGCAGCTCAGCTGGAGAGTACACCAATAACACTGAACTTCAGCACTATGTAGTTTTACACTCTCCTACCACTTAGATTTAAAGACACAGAGAACCAACAACCATTTTCTTTGTTTCTGTAGCAGAACAGAACCTTTGGGCACAGTAATTGCAAAGATGAAGGCTCAGCTCACTGGATACTTTTTAAGAGATCTTCCTGTGATGGCATTTTTCAACTAATGTACTGCATCAAGAAAAATAAACAAGATCACTCATTAATTAAGAGACCCAATCTTACGGGGAAGCTTACCTTGAAAGGTTTGTCCCCACTGTGTGTCAGCATATGCCTCTGCAACCAACTTTGACTTGTTGAAGGTGTATTATATACTTTGCAACCTTTCCACAAGCAAACAAACACCTAATGGAGTAAAAACATGGTAAGTTTACGCAAGACAAATGCAAAAATCAGATTAGTAAAGCAGCCTGTTTTCACAACACAAAGTATTTCCAACCAATTCTGAACAGGAACGCTTTATTCTCTAACACACTTCTCATATTGTACCAAGGAAGAAGTAAATTACAACCACAAATACTCAAAAAAGGCAGGTCACTGGAAAAAATATCAAGAAACAGATACCTGTAAGAAAAAACACCGTTCAGAACCACAGCATCCCCTGATGTTTGTTTACACTCAACATGCTTATCCTTCAGATACTGAGCCATAACATTTGTTAATGACAAAGCAAAAGCAGACAAAGAAAACTGTCCACTCTCATAAGCAAGTCATAGTTTCACTTCTTTGAGGTTTTGTTTTTCACAACATGGTTTTAGATAGCAGTTTTATATTTTATAATACTGGCTATCTCTAGTCAGGGCCTTACTCCTAATTCCTGATGAAGAAAGTTACAATTTCTCCTTGGATTCAAATCCATGGGTGTTTTGTGATTCCAGCGTGCAGATCAGTCATACGCACAATAGTGAATTAAGGGGAACAGAACTTACTCATGCTGCTTTTCTCTCTCCTCTTATTGTGTCTATCTGAAACTGACAGAATAAAAGAAGTTCAATGAACTTGCCTTTCATTACAATTTCAACAGGTCTGCCTGTGAAGGGAGGTATAGCCCTAATCTGTAGCAGCAAAATAGTCCCCAGGAACAGCATTGTTCATAATACAGGTTTTCAGAACTGTAGGAAACTAATTGGATTTGAGTTTCTTGTTCCCTTCTGGAGATTGAAAAACTGAATCTTCAAAAGACTGTATTTTCAAAACAAAAGAGCAGCCCCAGGAGTACTAAATGCTCACTGTATAATATATAGATAGCTTGGTTTACTAATACAAAGAAGAAAAACCCTGTATAATTGATACAGGCCTACTGACATGCAAGGACCAACTCCTTAAATCTTTGGTGTTTGCTGCTCCTCAGTTTTTGAGACTCCCCTGAAACCACAGAATTGGTATTTCTGAAATTCCTGGCTCTGCAACAGCTGTGTAACTGTCCAAATATTTCCACCAGCAACTGCAGGGCACTCAAAAGAATATCAGTAAGAATATTATAGAGACTGAATATTACAGAGACTATGGAAATGCAATTCCTCCACAGAACAAGCGCTTGATTTTACAACAACCCAGCAGAAGACCAACCAAAGCTTCTTGGGAACCCTTGTCAAAAGGCTGAACCCAAAATACTTTGGAAAAAAAACATCTGAGGGTAGTAAAACTATTTGCCAAAAAGTTTACTGGGCTCTTCACAGACCCATCTGGTTTAGTTTGGAGCCATTATCTCAGTATTAGCCTGCAAATGCACATTTTAGCATACAAAGATGCTTATAACATCACTCTTAATTTCTCAATAAGCAGCCACTAACCCCACTTTTCTTCAACTCTATTGTCACTCTAGTTAAATAGTATCTGAAATGCAATTAAAACCGCACAATCATTTCTAACGCAACTTAAACACCTCACCAGCAGGTGGCAGACAAATCCCTGAAAAGAAACCGGCTGGAACCCTTCTATAAACCAAATCCAGTAGATGGGTAAGAAGAGTGAACTAAATGCAACAGTTATTAGGCACTTACTGTTTCAAATAACCTCCTCTTTCAGAAAGAGAAATATTAACATTAAAACAAAAATATGCACAAATCATGTCAGAATGTAAGTGAACTAAAATATACTAAAAAACCCCAACAAAACCTGAAAAGTCTTCCAGTCCATGTTGTAAAGAAATGAAAGGCAAATGAAAAAGGGTCATGAATGAGATTAACAAAACCCCAAACAACCACTTTTGGTTATGTGAAAGTCCCCAGAATACCAATACACCTCAACCATTTCATTGTTTCATCCAAGATTCATCCAACACTTCAATAAACTTATGAACAGAACTGTAAAAAAACATCTCATGAGCAGCTAAAAAGTCAGCTCAATGGATTGACAATTCTGCTTAGAGCAGAAACTGAAAAATTATCACCAAGTATGAAGGTGAAAGCTCAATTACATCAGAAAACATTAGCTAAATACAACCAAAGTCACAGCAGTCTCGATGACACAGTTACATAATAAAGTAATGCAAATTAGCTTTTTATTAAAGTCTCCTACTCACTCAAAGCCTAATAGCCTAACATTTTATTTCTGGAGAAGTGAAGGACACAAGTCAAAGGATAATGACTATTCTAGCTTAAGATTACTAGCTCTCTAAGAAATCTGCCTTGCAGATGACACCAAAGTGGGTGAAGTGTTGATCTGCTCAAAGACAGGAAGAATCTGCAGGGGTAACTGGACAGACTGGATCAATGGACCATGGTCAACAGTATGAGATACAACGAGGCCAAGTGCTGGGTCCTGCACTGGAGTCACAACAATCCCATGCAACACTACAGGCTTGGGGAAGAATGGATGGAAAGCTGCCCAGCAGAAAAGGACCTGGGGCTACTTGCCAATAGCCAGTTGAACATGAGCCAAGAAGCCCAAAACCATCCTGGCCTGCACCAAGAATAGTGTGGCCAGTAGCAGCAGGGAAGAGATCAAGTGCCGGTACGCAGCACTGACAAGGCCACACCTCAAATGCTGCGCTCAGTTTTGGGCACTGAGTTGCTGGAGTATGTCCAGAGAAGGGCAATGAAGCTGGTGAAGAGTCTAGAGAAAAAGTCTTACAATGAGCAACTGAGCAAACTGTGATTGCTTAGACCTCATTGCTCTCTACGGCTACCTGAAAGCAGGTTGTAGTGAGGTGGGAGTCCGTCTATTCTCCAGAGTATCAAGCGAACAAGAGGAAATGGCCTGAAGCAGCACCAGGGGAGGTTTACAGTGGTTATTAGGAAAACTTTCTTAACTGAATGAGAGGTCAGACATCAGAACAGGCTGCCCAGGAGTCACCATCTCTGAAGGAGTTCAAAAAACATATAGACATGGTGCTTTGAGACATGGTTTAACTGCCACAGTGGTGTTAGGTCAATAGCTGAACTTGAATTTAAGAGGCCTTTTCCCCCCAAAACAATTCTGAAGAGTTACAGGGCCAAAAGCAGGCAGATTGCTTGTTTGATGAAATGCTAGTTTACATGACACATTCCAGGCATCAAGGTAATTTGGGAGGTTGGGGAGGGGCAGGCAGTTCAAATTACCCTAATGGAAGGTATTTTGAAACATTACAGTTGTGAGACCAACAGAAACTGCATCATTTGACTGAAATACACATGATTACATATGCACCTCAATCAAAAAAATGATGCAATTATGTTGAAGGCATATTTGGCCTCAGTACTACAAAGCTGTTGCAGTAAGACTTTGTACTCTCAAGTCAATGAGCCTTACATCTTCCCTGTTACACATCCTGTGTATATTTTTGAACACAATAAACCAGGTTGGAAGAGACCTTCAAGATCATTGTGGCCAACCTATTATCCAACCTACTCAACCAACTAAAACATGCAACCAAGCACCCTATCAAGTCTCCTTCTAAACTCTTCCAATGATGGTGACTCCACCACCTCCCCTGGGCAGCCCATTCCAATGGGCAATCACTCTCTCTAAGAAGAATTTCTTCCTAACCTCCAGCCTAAACCTCCCCTGGCGCAGCTTTAGACTGTCTCCTCTTGTTCTGGTGTTGGTTGTCTGGGAGAAGAGACCAGTCTCCGCCTGTCTACAACCTCCCTTCAGGTAGTTGTAGACACCAATAAGGTCTCCCCTGAGCCCCCTCTTCTCCAGGCTAAGCAACCCCAGCTCCCTCAGCCTCTCCTCATAGGGCTTGTGTTCCAAGCCCCTCACCAAATTTGTTGCCCTTCTCTGGACATGTTCCAGCAGGTCAACATTCTTCCTAAACTGAGGGGCCCACAACTGGACACAGTACTCAAGGTGTGGCCTATCCAGTGCAGTGTAGAGGGGCAGAATGACCTCCTTGCTCCTGCTGGCCACACTGTTCCTGATACAGGCCAGGATGCCATTTTACCTCTAGTGAGACTCCATTTGTGAAAATGATCAAGATATGACTTAACCCAAGTTCACATGCAGTAACATGTTCACTTAATATAAGCACTTAAAGATATACCAACAGCTTCAGGATGTTGTGAAGTTGGCACACATTATCAAAACCCTGATCACATCAGATCATTTATTAAAAAGAACTTACTAGATCCTTAAAGCTAGGCATTCAAGAAAAAACACACAACACCAAATCAGGTGAACTGGTACTTTAAAATGTGAAATGTGCTGCTGCCTTTAAAGAGTAACACACTGTAGGCTAAGACAGAAGGACAAAACAAAAAGCAACACCAACCCCTCCTCGCTGACCATCCACATGTATAGAGCGAATGTGATCTGCCAAATCTGGGCTGGAGCTGAAGCAGGCATGACAGTGGTCCCAGCAACAGTTATAAGCAATGCTTTTTGCAGAAGAGGCAGGAACTCCTTGTCCATTCATCATAACTGGAGTTGAACGCCCACTGGAAATTGTGCTGTCTACGTCCATAATAGTGCTGCTTATGCTGCAGACAAGAGAGAACAAAAAAGAGAGAGAAAGTTTGTACTTGTTGGACATTAACAGAACAACTAAAAATAATAGCTCTTTAGGGGTTTGCTTCAGATCTATTTAGACAGGTTGAAAAGAAAATCTTGAACTTACTGTTTATTGTGGTTCCCTAGCTTAACTATAATAAATGCACAGGCAGGAAATAGCTACTATTACTTGACAGTGTAACTTCTTCTGGACAAAAGGAATGGATGGAAAATCCACCAATTCACTGACTTGTCAGAAAATTAACTCTCATGTGATTAAGAAAGCAATTTAAGCTACATTAATCAGCCATTCATTATTTTTTATTTCCCAGGAGAGGGGAAAAGATAAAAAAAAGGTATGCTGGGTCAGACCAGAGATATATCTAGCCCAGGATTCCTCACTAACACTGGTTCCTTAAAAGGAATACAGCACTGAAGCTTCAAGGTACTCTCAGTTTTGCCCCAGCATGGCATTCATCACATGCATGGTCTAAACTAATGAGGTTTTGTTTGTTCTGATGTTTTCATTTGTGTATTTGTTTGCTTTTTTAAAGAAACATCTCAGAGAAGCCAGAAGCAGTGAAATATGTGGCCAGCAGGGGTCATTTGGATCAGCTGTTCTGCTCTGTCTCTTGGCAGGTACACAGCCAAGTGTCACACTAGACCAGAAAAAATTGCAAGTGTGCTCTTTTCAAATACATGTATGGTATGGAGATAAATGAATATTCTTGCTAAGTAAATATTGAATAGCTACTAATACAACTTTTTTTCACCTTGTGAACCTGCTCACTGCCTCTTTGGACCTTTATGTTTGTGTCTTGCACAAAGTCATAGCACTACAGAACAGGTATCAGTATCAGTATCACCAAGGTTGGAAGACACCCCAAAGTCATCTTTGAAATGACCTCAGAAGATCAAGGTGGTAAAACTCTCTGCTTTTAACAGGTTAACACAAGAGCTAACCTGCCTGCTTCCCCAACACAAAAACAAGGGGAAAAAGTAACACACAAAACTCAGGGTTGAGCTAGTAAGAGAAGTGTTTAATATAACATCATAATCACAATGCATAATTACCTTAGCTAATAATCTAATTATTCTAATAACACAATGCATTATTACCTTAGCTGAGCCTATTTGCAGAAGAAGTGTAGTAAGATACAGGAAAAAAACCCAAGCAAAAACCAGAAAACCAAAACCAGTGAGAGCTACCTGGCTCCCACCCATCCTGCTGCCATGCCTGCAGGAAGAAGCCAACACCCAAGATCTGGAACCCCAAAGCAGCAACTGGAACAGGAAGCCTCTCATGTTGCAATCTGAACTTCAAGCCCCATAATACTTTCCTCCAGTCAGCACTTTCATGTTTGAAGCTGGCATGAGTGCAGGACAGTATGTGTAACAGCAGCAGACTCGACTCAACCCATGACACTGCTCGAACAGGAACAAGTGAGACCCTGAGGCCTTGTCCAGCTGAGATGTTAATGGGTGCTTTCAAAGGCTGGAGTTTCTGCTACCTTACTGAACAATTTTCCCAGCGTCTGATTAACCTCTTTGCGGAGGAGGGGGATATTTCCCAACATCTCCTCAGAATTTTCAATGTTGCAACTTCTGTCCATTGCCTCTCATCCTTTGCAGCTGTGGGATTTACTCCCCCTCCTTTGCTAAGCCTCCCTGTAACATCACTGAAAACAGCAATGACCCTGCCCTGCTTATCCTAGCATTGAAGAAAACAAATCTCTCAACCTCTCCATGTATAGCACTTGCTTCAGTTTTCTAACTATCTTGGAGACCCTCCACCAGATCCCCTCCAGTAGGTGAGCATCTGTGATGAGCCCCAATTACACACAGTAATCCAGGCTATCTTAATGGTGCCATATAAATGTTGACCATATAAATACACTTTTGCTAATACAGCACAGTATGCAGCAGTAATTCTTACACAGGGGCCTTTACATATTCTCCTGAGCAAAGTGCAAGGGAAAAAAATAGTAATTACATTAGAGAATGAAGATAACTATTTCCTGTTCAGCTCTACAAAACACTTGTAGTTTTCTAACTTCTACCATATCCCATTTTTCCCCCACTTCTCACACAGAATCTTTATACTGAGAGATGTCAGCAAGGTAACATTTGTGAACACCCTATCCCAAGCACAGATCTCTTAAAAATCTTCTAACTCTAGCCTATTCCTACTGTTAAAACTGACTAATTATTCTTAATCCTTGGGCTTTTTCCAAGTTAAAAAAGAATTTTTAGAGATCTTTTCAACATTTTTTTTTCCTTGAATAAAAGTATACCAAATATATACTTCCTAAATGCTCTACAAATACCACATGTCTTTGTTGGGGTTTTTGCTTGTTTTGGTTTTGTTTTCTACTTTCCCCTCTCCATTTCAAAAAAAAACAAGATCTAGCAGTTTACAAGGCTTGACTTCTACTCATAAAAGGCATAAAGGCTCTTTGCTGCTACACATATTTTCCCATGTGCCTACTATTTTTAATTTCTTTCCTTTTCCATACCCTGAATACACAGAGTGCAATCCCTCTTCAGCTCCCCCTTCCCTCCCTTCCAAGTAGTCTTGGTTCCTTTCATGATATGCAAGTCTTAATCGGTGAGTAGCAAATAAAGCAAAATGTGGCAAACAGAAGCCTACAGAGATAAGGTTTTGAATCTGCTCCACATTGCTGTCTTTCCCCAAAAAAACCTTATTTTCAGTCACCAGAAACTTCCAACAAACAAAAGAGAAAATAAAAGCAACTAGCACTGTACCAGTCCCTACAGTGCTAACAGCCATTTAACTATTGGTGATTGTCAAAAATACATTGCAAGCAGCCCCAATTTTTCCCACCATGCCAGGCCTATAATAGATGCAACCAGGGACCAACATCCCCTCCTTCCTCAACTGATGTTTAAACCAAAAATTATTCACAAAAGTAACATCTATAAAACTGTGTTATGGAAGCAAAGTTTACAAGCAGGATGATAGGAAAATTGAATAATTAAATGTGATCCCACACACACCTGAGTCAGTTATTCAAACATAGTACTCCCAAACCCAGTACTTAGAAGTAGGCTTGCATTTCTAAAGGATGGCAAAGCACTGCAGATACAGCACTCGTGAAACAGTTGCCTCTCACCACTTGATGTGGTTAACAACCCTAACTTTCTCACAACTGAAAGGTACCGAAGCATAGCACTTAATAAGTACTTTAAGTTGGATCTCCTACTTTTGAGCTATTTACTGCTGGCCTGAGCTTCTACCTCCACTCACAGCATTAGTGCCATTCTCAAAACACTCACAAAGAGGCATAAACACTCAACCTCACTACAACCTACTTTCAGGAACCACCTTTCTAATGTTTCTTTTGATAGGCTCTGCCAAAATGCATGAAACTCACTGCCTTGATGTGGCAATGCCAGCGACGAGCAGTGTGAGCAGTCTGGCAGTGCAGGCCTAGAGCCTGACATGGTGGTAGGCCATGCTCAGCGTAAGTGCAGAGCCAGCTAGCAGTGTAGCAAAACAGCGCTGTGCCTGCAGCATGTAACTAAAACAGGGCACTGGTAGCTATAAACACAGAAAGTTATCTTGGGACAACAGGACATGCACCTGCATCAACAACCTCGTGTGTCGTTAGTAGTTGGACCAATAATCTACAATAGTGCGATGGGTGGTCACTCAGAGGGATACAATGGAGCTATGCCAACGAGGCTCTCCGAGTTTATATAAGTTGTAGAAGTTCCCCTGATATGCACTTCTGCCTTTCCTTTCCCTTCTTCTTCTTTGCTTTACTTTACTGTGCTATACTCGCACTATAGTCCTACAATACTGGAACAATAAAGGAACAATACTCCATCATACTGGTCAGCTGTATTGACTCCAATCTCTGTCGTCTATACCTTGACACATTTTTTTCCTCTAAAAATAACCCATTAAATCAAAATGCTGGTTTGCTTTTTTCTTGCTCTTCTGTGCTTCCAATGCACCTCACAGTATTGAAAGCCTAGGATCAGCTTCTGCCTTTCTGACTTAGCAAGTTCTGGGTCATCCAGGAATGAGAAGGCTGCAAAGAGAATCTGTGAAAGACTAGCAAAATCTTTCCTCCTAGTCATACTGCTCTGGTACCGCTCAAGCATGTTTAAGTTTTCTCTAGTCTTCCATACACAGAGTGTCAGAAGGCTTTTCAAAGTCTGTAGTGTATATATAGCATCACAGAACACACTGTCTTGGGAGATCTCTCACCGTTGTGACTTGGCATTTCAAGATGAAGTGGAAAGATGATGTTAAGTTTTACAGTCAGAGCTGTGGCTGCTGCTAAGTCTGTGAAGACTCAACCGCAACATTTTTTGCTAGACCTGCTGATTCACTCACTCTGTTGTTTCTTGGAATTTCAGAAAGAGTTGCGAGATCAGGACATACGAGTGGGTATGTCGTCTGCACACACTCCCACCATCTAATCTAGTCCACTTCATCCTTATCCTGACCAAAAAAGGGGAAGCACACCAACCCAGCCCAAGAAGGGCTGGACTATTAAAATCATGACTCTGTATCTTTCAAGCTATGAACGGGGCTTTTCAATTCAACCTGACTTTCTGTCTGCCCGGGATGATCTATAAGAGGGAAAACTCCTTAAGAAAGGGAAAGTAATAATGGAAATTACATTCTTCAGCTTTCTTATATGAAATTCACAAAGCCTGAAAGTGGGAAAGCAATAACGTATCAACAAGGAGAAAGCTGAACCAAGCAAGGAAAACAGATTCTGGCAAACTGCAGATAACAAAACAAAGACTTTGAAACAAATTCTTAGCTTAAGTAAGTTAAAGCAAAATATTCTGCCTTTTTCTAAGCCTTCTTCCCCCAGCCAGTAGATCTTTTTAAATCCTGACTGCTACTATCAAAGCAGAATGACACAAGTAGAACTTAAGCATCTGTGGCATTCCCCCATTGCTAGTGACAGACAGGTCTGGGTTTGCTCCCAAGCTGTAAGCAGGCTTCAGTTCCATTGTAATGGATCTATAGACCATAGCCTGATGAAGAACATTAGACATTTGAGTTTCAGAGAGTTCAACTCAGGGGTCATCCCGAACAATAGAGCATCAAAAACAGTCACTGCTGGAGAGAGCCTGCATACACAATAGATGTTTTTAAGAAGTACCATTCAAAAGACCGACTAATTACTGAAATTTAAAACTGTTACAGCAAGCACAACATAGCCTACAAGCTTATGTTATTCCCTACTTTCATCCTAATCCCAGCGCCAGAATCAACTTGAAGAAAAAATTACAGCTCTAGAGACAAGAACTGAATGTCTTTGAAAAATACCTTCCTAAACTTCCACACCTCATTTTAGCAAGTCTGCAAACACTGGTGAACAATGCCTTCCATATGCAGTAAGGTGGAACTGGAAACACATAATCTTCTCAGGAGACTCAGACCTCTTCCCTCCTGCTACATTTTTTTCCCTCTACCAAGAGATCAGCAGCTTTGAAATGATACTGTAGAACAGCGTATTCATTAAGCAACAACATTAATGCCATCTTAAACAGAGAAACTGTTACCTCAAAGGCACTGTTTCAGGTCTTACTTTTACCTGTAGCTACTTTACTTTTAGCTAGAATTAATATATCTTCATAAACAAGATAATTAATATAATTTTTTAGCATCATTTCCATATTAAAAGGCTAGCATCTGCACAATCTATATATGCATGTGAAATCAAACGTGTCTAGCTGGTAAAATCCAGTCCAAGCTGTATTAAAAACAATTCTGACACTGAAATAAAAAATAACAGCTACAAACTTCTAGGAAGCTGCAAGTTGAAGTATTTAAGTCCTAAATTATTCTTTTCCTCTAAGGATCTGAGCAAAATTAAGCTACTGTTGGAATCATGCAAATGAGTAGGTTCTATAAGGAAGAAACAAAAATTCCATGTTATTCCCAACTTCAAATGCACGAATTTCAAACCACATTTTACCATGTGCACATTTGGGCCCCAGTTGTTGTGTAGAGTTAAATGTGAATGGAAATATAACAAGCGTTATATGGTGTATCACACATCATTCTTGACACATGCTTGGCTCTCCAAGGAGATCAATTTCCTCACTACTGCAAGTAATCCCTTCCATTGAATTTAATTAATGGAAAGCCCCTAACTTTTTCTTTCCCCTTTTTTGTTAATCTTCCACAACAACAGAGTAGGAGTCTAGAAAGAAAATCAACTAAACACAAAAGCAGAACAGCATAATTTCATTTTTACTTTCCATGAAGCCCCATTAGAAACCATCCACTTGAAGGAATAGCACAGCTAGGCACCGAACACATGCACAAAAGCCCAATCAATTTGCTATTATACTTTTAATGTCTGCCATCATACTCCCTCTAGACCCTAACTGAAGTAACCTTCCCTCAGGCAAAATTCAGACCTAACAGATGGGCCTTATACCATGCCCTTGAGGGTCAACAAGCACTGCTTCAGTCTGATCAACAGGAGCTCATTTCAGAGTTACAGTACCTCCACCGAGAATGCTTAGCTTCCAGTCCCCAGATGTTCAGCAGGTAAGCAAAGGACCCAGGTGATTTCAGATAGCATCAAGGGAAACAACTGTGACAGATCCTATAATAAATAACCTTATCTTGTAAAGCATCGAATTAATAATGAACAGAAATTTCAGGGAACACACACTTTACTCAATAAAAGGAACACTACTGAGCAGTCACCAAGCTGCACACGACACTAGCTCAAGCAAAGATTCTTCAGAAACAGCTTCTTCTAAAGCACACAGTAATAACCTAATCATTAAGCATCAAATCCACAGAAATATTGTCTCCAATTAGATGAAGAGTATAATTAACATTCAAAACTCCAAATACTAAAAACCTCACTGGAACATCTTAAGAATTAACAACAAAACCAAAACAAACAAAAAACCACACAGAGCCCCTCCACCAGTTTCTTTAGCTTTTGCTGATCTGTACATCACTGTCATTTCCACATGGACCTTCAGCTACATTGTTCCAATCTGTACAGAGAAGCTTAAGGAAGAAAACTGATCTGTAACATTCAGCTAAAACAAACTCACAATAATGGAAACACTGTGAATGACAGTCAGCCCTTATAGCAACTTCAAGGGTTAAAAACTAGTATCCTACAGAAAGTTTTTACCAGATGTAAGACTCAATCACAACCAGGTAACTAATCCCAAACAAAAATAAACAGCATCAAGTGCAATCATTCAATTACAAATGTCAAGTTGAAATACATCAAAGTTCTAATGAGTAATATGCCAACTAACACGCCCAGACACTTCATTAATTTCATTGTATTAAGAAAGGTCCAGAGTGAAAACAAAATCTTCACAGGTTTCCCCATTATTCATTTGTTTTCCAGACAAGGAGTGGGAAACTCTAGTATACAGCTCTAGCCAATGGACTAGTTCTGCAAAAGCAACAGTTTACAGTTTGAGGACACCAAATTCAAAGTGCACTTGAGTAAGAGACTCACTACTTCGTAATGATACTTCAATAGTCAAGCAAAGCTAAATGCTCATAAAAATGATCAAATTATCATCCCTGAGCTCTCATCACTGATACAAACCTCCTCCATCCGTCCTAGGAATTTCTTTTTAAACTCTATCACTTCCAAACATGACAGCCACTGTATCTTCTCTATCATTGTTCCACCCACCAAAGTAGGACAAATCTAATTTCTCAGACCTAACAATTTCAATGGTATGACTGAACTTGATACAACTGATTAGTAACAAACTGCTACAATGGCTCCTAAGTGAAAAAAAAGGAAAAATAAATGTATGTTTCTGTACTAAGATTTAACTTTTGTCAATCCCAAATAAATATTAAGCAAACTTCAATGCCAAACTCCTTATGAAATCATTATCAGAATGTGAGGGTACCGGCACGAAATGAAATGCAGTGCTCAAGGCAGCTATACACAGGTGTCCAAACCGACTCAAATTAATCTTTGCTTTATGCACCCCAAATGATCATGCCAATTTAAAAGTCAGATTAAAACAGATCCTAAGAAAAACAAGGCATAAGCAAACCTCTATGAGACAGCCACAAAGCAGAAAAGTTTAACAACTGTCTGCTCTTTTTGTCCCTTTCCCCATCTTTGTGGTCAATTTGGTATTTGATGACAAGTGTGCATTAGTAACAGACATACTCCCACTACTAAATTTCCATGACTTACCATTTTAATTCCTCCACATCAAACATTTATGTTTCACAAGCAAAAGAGTTTGCCTTATTTTAAGCGATGTAGTTCAACTGTGGCATGCAAAATGACATAATGCTTTAGAGCTCCTGTAGTGTTTTTTTAATCTAGTCAGCAAATGATCCAGAGAGAATCTTCAAAGCAAACAGAAAGTAACTCCAGCTCCCACAAATTTTAAGGTTTAGGGTTTCTCAGTCTTTTTCTGAGTAAACCATTTATCTTTAGTTCAAACAAAGAGTACCCAAAATAATTTAATGACTGATGATGATTAGTTTGTGAATTTGGGAAAATTTAACACCAGTAGGAGGGGAAAAAAAGCATATGCAGCTAAACCACTATCAAAACAAAACCAGACTGCAGAATGGTTGCCAAAGATAATTCACATGGCAATAAGAAATTAGAATACCTGGATCAAAACAGTAAGACACAACTACAGGAAGTCCACCAGTGTGCTTCAGAGGCAGTATCTTCTGTTCACATCTGCTCTTGCAGCTCCTACCCAGAAAGACCCCTGGTATCAGACAACACAACTGCCTCCACAGGAAGGGAGGAAAAACAGAATAGGCAGAAACTGCCTATGCCAGCAAAGTGACTTTGTGAAAAGTAGGGGAGAATTCACCTAGCAAGTAAGAGATATCACATGAAAATGTTAAGAGGGATAGAAAAGGAAAACAGCAACGTTTGGTGGTCTGGTATTTTCCAGAATTACCTTCAAGTTTCTTGATACCTTTAAATAAGTAACAGCAACATTAAGGCAACTTCCATCAGAAAAAGACCAAGGTTTCCAGGATTCAAACATCCACTTCCTTGGAGGCACTTGTGTTTGTGATTTTTTTAATTTTCTTTTCTAAATCAAACCTATTCATATATCAATCTTAAAAACATGCCTGCAAAACTCTTTAATACATCTATGTAATTATATGCCTACAACCAACAGAGTGGAGGGAAAAAAACCCAACGAACACACAAGCACACACACAAAACCCACCCAAACCCAACCAAGAGTGATAATTTTTTAACAGCACGGCAAGTGATGACATTTACAAGGTTGTTTTGAAATAGCTTTACTTCAAAATAAGCTGCTGCTTCAAAAGGAATGTCTAGATTAGGTACAAAATCCTAGAGAAGGAAGTAACACTGTAAACATTTCAGGCTGATAATATAAAATGAGGGGAAGATAGAAAAGCTCTTCAAGAGAGAGGAGTCGAAGGAACTTAAAATAACAAACAGACACAGGAAACAAAACTCTGCTGAGAAATGTGTTATGAATCACCACCTCTCGAGAGCTGTTTCTACTCCCCTGGATCACTTTGATTATTTAGATTCTTAGCCCTAGAATATTTGGGCTTACATTGTTTACATAACACAAACTCAGGTTACCTCCAGATTTGTAACACACAGAGGAACAGGTAATACAATAAAGAAGCTCTGAAGGCCAAAGTATCAGAAGACCAGTCAGAGAGTAGAGCCGGTTAAATGAGCATGCCTTGTGATAAGACAGAACAAAGACTACAGATGCAAAAGGATTACACAAATCAAGAAACTGCAAGTGGTTCTGCCTTAAAGACACAAATAAAACTGACTTTCATTTCTGGGAACCACATAGTCTTCAACTTGGTAATTTCCTTGGAAAGTTAGGGAACGGCAACAAGTGGTTCATAATTTTCAATCTTTACTAAGAAAACAGTCTGTTTACTACTACAGTTTAAAAGAAGCACAGAAGAAACCCACTACAGAAACTCATTCAGTGATTAAAGAACTGTCAGAACTAATCTTTCTTTTTGAGCCACGCTTTCAATACCAAGACCCATTATCAATAGAAAACAGTCTAATCAGCACTGGAAGTTAATAGCCTTCAAGCATGGTGTCAAAGACATTTCACTTGCTGTAACTATTACTTCCCATTCTCCCACACTTAGGATACCTTCCCTCACCCCCACCCCCAGAACAAAAGAACTAAGAAAACAAGCAGAAGATAAAACAACTGAAGACTTAAAGCTCCAAGAGGAGACCTAAAAATCCCCTTGTTTCAATTACCATCATGCTCGGCTTAATTTAGTAGAAAATAAAATTACATAGATAATATGGCATTTTATAAAGCAGCAGCTTTGCCCATTCATATCTCAGTGGATAGTTGCTGCTAACCCGGCATCGAAAGCAGAGAAACCAGCAGAGTAATTGACTCAATTCATAATGGAAAAGTTACAAATTAAGGTCTGACTCCTTTTCTGCTGGACACTGAATTAACTACTACTTATACAGTTTGGCATGTAAATTAGCCTAAGGAAGTCCACTTAAGCTCATGCCAAAATTCTATTTCACGTGGAAAAAAAAAACAAATAGATTTCACTGTTTACTGTTTATATAAGGAAATACTTTCTTTGCCCCTTAAAAGTTTAGTTTTGTTTTTAATATTTGGAATCCAAGTTGTGGCTACAACACAAACACTAACAATCAAAATAAGGACTGTGCAGCAGTTTTACCGGAGAAGTAGAAATTTGTACAACACACTTCATGGAACAAGATCAATAACAAGTATAGATTTGTTATGTTACATTCTTACTTAGGGAAAGTACATTGAACAAATGATACCAACATATGTGCAGATAATCTTGCCTTTTGCAAGTCTCCAAAGAACTGGGGTTTGGTTTACTCCCTCTGACACTACACAAGCTATCTGAATTACAGCACACTTCTACAGTGCATCTTTCAAGATCATAACAAATCTTTTGTTTTCTATCACCATCAAATATCTTTGCATATAACATAAGTTAAAACAAGTTATCCCTTAAACATTAGCAACTCAAGTTTAGCATAAGATGTTTAAGACCTTAAATTGGAGGATAGAGAAGAAAATTAGATATGGGAAAAGAAATCCCAGGTCTTTTTTTCTTTTTCTCCATTTTACCACAAGAGGGGAAAAAACAAAAAGAAAAGGTACATCATCTGAGTGAGAGGCTTCACAGTTTTTCCCCAAATATTTGTTAGGAATTCATTTTGCAAAATCACAGTCTGGGAGTTATAACACAGAATATTCATATTTAATTTTGTAAAACACATTTATTTGATCACTTTCTAAACATGAACAGCTCTGGACAGAATGCATATGGAATTATAAATAGGTACCAGTTAACCAGTTTATATAGTTAGACAACAAAACAAAGAAACCTTCACCTCAAAGTACCTTCCAGAACTACTGCTTTTAGTTTTCTGCAAGTGATGCCACCTTATTTTTTTTAATAGCAGTGGGGAGAGTGGATAAAACAAACAATGGAGCTCCTTAGTCTCTTCTATTTCCTTCTCCTGCAGGAGTTGACTGGAGAATATATCCCAGCCTACTTCAAGGATTCCCTGCAATTACTTGGCTTCTTTGCAGCAGAGAGCAATTTTTCACATAATCACTTGCTTTTCCCTCACGTGTTAGACACACATCATTCCCTATCATACAAAAAGGTTTCCATGTGTACCCCTTGTCCTCCCCTCGCCAGAAACCCCTACTCCCATCTCAAATGCCAGATCTGCTCCCTTCCAGATGACGCCCCTACTTCCCTACTCAACAAGATTGCTCTACTGTTACCCCATGATAATGAGTTCTAGGTGTACTTCCATAATACTCTATGCTAGCTCTGCTCATTCCTCCATTATCCTCTAATTGGACAGCGTTTTCCCAAAAGAGATATAAATATAGCAGTGATTGGAAAGCTGTGCACATCTGAGTGCTGTGCAGATTCAAGTAAGGTGACTATGATCTCCATTGCATCATCCAAAAAAATGAAGTTTTATCTATAACCAACTCCA
The DNA here is from genome assembly GCF_026170545.1 of Melanerpes formicivorus. NCBI lineage: Eukaryota > Metazoa > Chordata > Aves > Piciformes > Picidae > Melanerpes > Melanerpes formicivorus. The sequence continues at coordinate 7,000,086 of NW_027142360.1, read as the reverse complement.
GAAATGCAAGATGTCACAGCTCTGCTTAATGGATGTACAGGCTGCATGTAACATCCAGTTTAATTTATCTGGTAAGGGGTGGGGGGAAGGGAGAGAGAAACATTCTTTTTCCAAGAAGACATGTCCAGGACAGTTCTTTCCACTACTGCCTAATAAATTCCCTGAAGCAACCCACCAATCAAACTTCATGCTCAGAACTTAACAGACTTAATGATGTCACAAACTTAAACAGAATGCACACAGACCTCTGGGGATGTACAAATCCAATACAAAAGCAATACCATTTATCTCTTACACAGAACAGGAAGAAGTTGTTCTCAAATTCTATTAAGTATATTTACATCTTACTACAATAACAGCTCATTATACCAAACTCTTTCATCTACTTCACAAAAAGACTTTATGTTAACCTCTCAATTATACCAGCCAACAGCTTTGGTAATAAAAGATACTCTCCATACAAAATATCTGGGCTGTTTTGTCCTCCCATCAAAAGCTATTTTCCTCAGTGCCAGAGAGGCATGAACATAACCATTACAGAAACCAGGGGGTTATTTTGTAATTTGAAAGCAAATAACAGCAGCAACAATAAATGCAATCAGAAACACTGAAAATGTAATTTTCAGCAGAATTTTGGAAATTCAGGTAATCTTCTACAGAGCCCACTGGCACACCAACATTACACATACTCTGAGGAATTATAAGTAAACAAAAAGTTAAATAACTTCACCACCATGCCAGAACTGCTAATGACTGATTCTTCACTTCCTGGATAGGAATAAGTGAGAATATGCAGCAAAGAGAGGCCTGAAGTGCTTTTGGATCTGGTCACATGAATACATGAAGCATACCTATTACTATATGCCTTCCTGATTATATATTTCAAATTGACTATTCTGCTTTCATAAACATCACTCATACAATTCACATGTCATTGTCTAATCAGTATTGAAAACTCTTCACTTAAAGAGCTTAAAAACCAGACAAAATAATGATTACACTCAAAGTTTTAAATAACTAGTATTTTTAAATCAGCATATTAGAAATTGAGAACTTTATTTTATATATATATATAAATATTCGTTTAAAATTAATCTAGCCTAAATCATGGCTTTTTTCATGTCTAAATCTCCTCTCTTTCAACCTCTTTAGTTTCACACACCTTCCCTTCACTCAATAAAACAAATCCAACAATCTGAAACTATAAAAAGGTTTACTACTGGAAAACTTTTTTGAAACATGTGTTTTCAAACCACTACAACCATTCACCCATTACACAGCAGCAAAGTAATAACACTTCTAGAAGCATTCTTCAACTCTAATACAGTTAAGGTAGCTAAAAGTTTCCGTGAGTATTGACTATTCCGTGAATCGGTCCCTCCCAAAAAAGGATCCCGTTGGTGAATAGCACTAAACATACAAAGGCTAAACAAATAAAAGCAAGCCTTACAAGTTGAACGAAAATTGCCCACTCCGTGAAAAGGATGGCCATTAATTAGTGCTGTGCCCGAGGGAAAGATTACTACACAGGTTCAACGACAAACTGTTACATTTGGCCTATCAGCTAGTCAATCGGCACCAGTCAGCAAAACAGCCGATAGCTCCAGCAAAACCGGGCATTTTCAGTGCTTCTTGCCTAGTCAGTTAAGAGAAGGGAGCCAAAGACAAACTGCTAAAAAAGGGGTGGAAGAGAAGACCAGGGGTAACTTCTCAGTGAGAGTACAAAGACGAAAGATAAATTCACAAGTGAAAAGCCCTTCACACTGCTTTACTATCTATAGTTCTGCTAAGCATCTTACTACACTTGGAAGATCTACCACTAGTCTCTAAATGAAACGAAATTTGATAATGAAACTATTTCAGATTTAAATAGATGTTCATAATAAGCTTTCCAGTAAACAATACTTACATTATTTCAGTAATCTAACACTAAGCGTTTCTAAGTAAATATTGCAGGTCAGCAGTAACACATCAGTGAGCTGCAGATGCAGTTTCACTGCACTTGGATCAGCTGATTTATACCCAAACCCATCTATCGGTTGAAGTCTACCTTCAGCACCTGTGCCCCAGTGCTAAACTCAGTTATTGCGTTTGTAGTTAACTAATTTTTTTTTCATTTAAGTCATATCAAATATTTCTTAGCATTGTAATAAGACTAGCTGCTCCAAAGAACTCTGGAAAAACACCTCCATACTTTCAGCACGTCTGAAGTCAGAGAAAGGCACAAGAAAATTACCAGCTGATAACAGTCCTTGTTTTTACTGTAAATCTTAAGGATTATTAGACTTGAATGCATCATATTATTATTATTATCATTGAGCCAATTGATAAGAGCTTGCTCAGAAGTTCCAAACTTCAGCACAGCAGTGGGAACCTAGCCCAATTCCCAGGAAAAAAACTGGAATTATTACAGGTCAATGAAATACCTGCCAGTCCTAGACTTAACTGCACTCAACTCTTATTACAAACATCTCTAGATTGAAAACACCACCTCTTTATACTAGGTATCAGTCTGGGGGTTGCTTTTTGGTTTCTGGCATTTTTTTGGTGGGGGAAGTTAAATGTATTGTTACAAAGTCTAAGTAGGTGGAAACAGCTGGTTAAAATTCACCTTATGTTTCAGGGCATCGATATTCAATTTCATTATTTGTTTCTTGTCTTGTTGTAAATACTTGTAAATTCCCTACAGTAATGCCCCAAGGTATTTATTCTATCAGCAGATACTCTCAAAATATACTCAAGGTATTAATTAGTAATAAAAGGTGCTGAACAGTAGGAATATTTTGATTATATGCAAGATTTCACTGTTCAGTTGTTTTATTTTTAATTTATTTCTATAATTGCTGAAACAAAACAAAAAAAAAAACCTAGAGATAACACACTGGTAATTGTAGAGAATTCTAAAGACCATACACAGGAAAACAGGAATTTGATCATTCATGGAATTCAGGCCTTCTCACCACACCCTCTTATTTATTCGAATTTTCTAAAGAGGAAACAAAAAAAAATTTCAAGCCTAGGGCCATGATCTGAAAGTTACCAAACCTGCCCACAGCAGGAGAATCTTTTAACAAAATATATTCTTCTACCAGCTTCCCCTCACTTAGCCCAGGAACTGTAAATTCAACAATGCTAGTTCAATCTCTCTTTTCTCTCCTTTTCCCTCCCCCAGGTAATTTTACTTTAAAACAGTGAGACAAGACACGAAGCTCCTTAGGACTTCAAAGACAGTCAGCAAAGGTGATGAAGTACTGTATAAAATACTACTTCATATGGAACATTACTTAATAGATGCATGTGTTACTTATTAGAGTACCTACTAAGAATATAATGTTACAGGTTTTACATTTTAGTGCAAAGGTGAGCAAATCAATGAATAAGCCTTTGGGGATTTTACTACATTGTCGTAAACCTGCAACTCCACCTGTAAGTCTAAATAAATTGTTGCCAGCTCTTCCTTGGTGTTTCACCATCCCACCTCATGTACTCTTTAGCTCTTTGGCACATCCCCCCTACTTTTTGCAATGCTCTGCTTGTCTGTCTGATCATCTAAAAAGCACAAGATTACGTTGTGGCTGGCTTCCAAGCAGCAGCAATCATTTGGATCACTAGGTCAAGCAAGTGACTTGAACTACATGGAGCAAAAATAATAAAGCATTCTACCGTGCCAGCAAGGAGACACACAAAATGAAATTTTCAATCAGCAGGAATAACAAATAGCACTCTCGGTAACGTTGCTACTTCTCTACTCAACTCACAACAGACTTTGAAATGACAGCAGAAAATTCCCCCAGCACTCCAAGTTTTCAGTCTGGCACTTCAAGATAAAACTTTGCAAAAACTGTAAGCAAGGCATAGTCCTTATTTAAACCCACTAAATGCATCAAGTCCCACTCCTGCAAACAAATCTGCGTCAGTGATACTGGAAAGAAGCAACAATGAGTACACACGTTGATTTAACCGTGTGACTGTAGGAAGAGAATCACGAGAACAATGACAAGAGAAAGTAGTAGTACACTAGCTCGGAAGTGCACAAGCACAGCACAATGCCACTGTACTTCCAGAAAACCTCTATAGGTTATTTCTGTTATTTCCTCAACACACAAATTGACAGGCACTCAGATAAGATCAGGATTCAATTTAGTTTTAATTGGTGAAACACAAGAAACTATGACCTTAAAAACCCATTATCTGCCTCTTTTTCCCCAAAGTCTACCCTGGATGTACAGGTTTCACATAAAATCTCAGCTTTTGAGAAAGCAAAAGAAAACAAGCAAAACCTCAACACCAGCCCCTCTTTCCATCTCACACAAGTTTGGAAGAAAATCTGACTCCTATGGGTGTCAAACATCAGACAGAAACCAAAGATCTGAATTTTTCTCTCTCTTCTTAAGACTTTTAGGCCAATTACGAGGTTTGGGAGAACTGACTCATGAGGGTTTTGTTTGTCTGTAAAACCTCAGGTTAGATCTAGTGATGCCCCACTTCTGAAATACACCCATTGTACAGCTACACAGTATTTGATACAGCATATATTGGAAGTGTATTTCTGGACCTAGCCATCCAATTCTTCACACTTAACACTAAAACTATTTTTAAGAAAGTAAAAGAAACTTGTAAATGTTACTTAACTGTAACTCTAACAGGGAAGTCCGATGCCTTTTAATGTTACACTGAGATTAAAAAAAATAGCTCAAGTTTCCAGGACTATTTTAAAAGACTAATTACTAAAGGGATTTACAGCATTTTAGGACTGCTTTTATGTCCATTTTCCAACCTATTTTCAGTTTGCCAATTGCACACAATTCCTGGACAGGAAACCTAGTACATAAACCACGTTCTTTTAAATGCTTGGCTTCCTAAGTCAAACCAGACCTGAAAGGCAGAATTCCACCGTGAGAATTTGGTTGTGCCTTCCCACAAGAACCAAGCTAAGGTCTCGGCAAAATGAGACATGTACCTCTAAAACGCAAACAAATACAATATAGCCTTTACATTTACTATCACAGAATTTGTCGACGGATGACTTTGAACCTCAAATTAATGAGGTTTAACGCTGTGCATGCTTATTACTTGTGCACCCCTAATAGGAAAAAGATGGTCTCCTTTTTATTTAGTAAACTACACATTTATTTTTACATTTTCCCCTTATGCTTTAAGAGGTGATCACTCGGCTTTCTGCCTCTAGTGCAGAGATCCTGGTGCTGGCGCATCCACAAATGATTTCCCATGCTGAAGCTCTGGTACACCCCACCTGTGCACAAGATAAAACGCCCCAAAAGCACCATCCGAAAAAAAAAAAGAAAAATAAAAACCAGAGGAAAGCAGGAACCGAACATCGCCACCTCAACAGGCAGCGCTCCCTGCGTGGATCGCAAGAGGGGCCGCTCCGGGGCTTTCCATAAAACGCCTAGCGCCGATGGCCGCAGCTCCAGCAGCCCCCACGCAGCCTGCAGCCCGCTGCCGGGCCGCAGGGGAGTGTCCCCTCCTCCTTCCAAAAGCAACGGGCACGCTTCTGGAAGGGGCCTGGAGGACCAAATGCTGAGGCAGGGGCGGAGGGCCCACTGCAGGCCGCCCCCTGCCCCGCCCGACACAAGTTGGCCGGGGAAACCTGTGGCTGCCCCCTGCCGCCGCCCTAACAGCCCCCAAGGCGGAAAGAGCGGGGACGGGGAGCGGTAGGCTACTGGGGAAGAGGGGCCCCTTCGCCGCCGAAGCGGGGTGGGCAGGTTGGCGAGCCCACGGCGCTGCAAGGCGGGGAAGCGACTGGACATGGCGCCCGCTGGTCTCGGGACCTGAGGGACCCCCAGCTCCCCGAGGACGAGCCGACGAAGGGCACAAGCGATGGCCGCCAGCAGAGAGACTGACCTGTCCTCCGAGTCCATGCGGCTGAGGGGCTCCCCGTCCGAGGACATCTCCAGGCTGCCCCGCCGACCCCCCGACGTGGCGCTGCAGCTGCTGCTGCCGCTGCTGCTGCCGCCGCCGCCGCCGGTGCCGTAGCCCTCGTCGCCACCGCTGGACACGCTGCTGGAGCTGCTCCCCCCGCCGCCTCCTCCACCGCCGCGGCCCAGCCCGTCCTCCTGGCTGCCCCGGGGGCCCTTGGGCTCCTCCTTGGCGTCGGCCTCGCTGCTGCCGCCGGGGCTTAGCGAGCGGGTCTCGTCGCTGCAGCAGCCGCTGCTCGTGCTGCTACTCCCCACCAGGCTGCTCTCCTCCTCTTCGCCGCCCTCCTCCTCCTCCTCCTCCTCCTCCTCTTCCTCTTCATCCTCGTCCTCCCCGTCCCCGGCCTGACTAGCGCTCTCCGGGCTCGGCTCCGACATGCTCTCCGCCTCGCCGTTCAGCAGCAGCAGGGACTCAGTCTCCGCCGCGGCCACCGCCGCCGAGGACGAAGGCGACGACGAGGATCCAGCCCCAGCCTCCTCCTCCTCAGCCGCGGCGGCCGCCGCCTCACCAGGAAGCAGCCCCTCCGGCTCCGCCATGTCGCTGCGAGCGGCCGCCATGGCGCCTGCGAGTGGCTGCGAACGGAGCCGAGCCGGGCCGGGAGCGCGCGGCGGCAACTGCGGGGGCGTGCGCGTGGCCTGCGCGCGCGGGCGCGCTCCCCCTCCACTCGCTCCTTTCCTCCCCTTGCCCTTCTCACCCGCACAATCGCGCGGCGGCGCGAGCCGCAGGAAGGACTCGGATCACCGCCGCACGCGCTACGGAACGCGCCCGGGGACAAAAACGTGGGAAGGGCGGAGCGGTGGCCCCCGGCGCGGGGTGCCGCGGGTGGCGGCGCGGAGGGGGCGTTAACGGGCGGGCGGGGCGGCGTGGCGGGGCGTTTGGGTGGTGGGGGTTCTGCTGCGCTTCTAACGCCTCGGTCGAATCGCGTCATCGTTACTCACCGCATCTGGGGGAAGAGTGACTGATGACTCGTGTGCGGAAGGGCGTCCCGCGGGACGAGCCGGGAACGGAGAACGAGACGCTGCCGGCCAGTGGGCGCAGCGCCGCCGCCCCACCTTCGCCCCCCACACAGCCCGCCGGCAGAAACCCTGGTGCCGCGAGCTGTCCCCTGCCCCGCAGCCTCAGCAGCTCGGTCAGAACCCGGGTAGCCTACGGGTCTGCTGGAGGGAGCAGGGAAAGAGACCAGCAGTCACGGCTGTATCGTGAGAAGAAAACTGGGGTGGGGTGGGAGGAAGTTGTAAGGTCTCCGGGGCTGACTGGACTCGTAGTAAATGAAACAAGGAGTAAACGGAATATAAAGCTTCCGAGGAGGAGAAACGAGGCTGCTGTAAAAAAGGTAGCTGCAAGGTGCAGGTCACGATGTGACATTACCCAGTGGGAAGTGCCAAAAGACAAGCTCAGATGAGACACGGAGAGAGAAAAAAGGATTTCAGTCATAACGACAAAAAGGAATGACAAGGCAGCTGTGCTATGCACTGAGGAGAGGGAGGGAAAACAATAAACTAGACGTGGTCTTAAACTTCTTTTTGGAGTGTAGAGATGTGTTGGCTGCTGGGCAAAAGCAGTGTGACCAAAGGGGAATGCAAAATACGGGTTATTGCATGTCAATGAAAGTAAATCCAAAGAGTTTAATGTACTAAAACTGGAGGAATTGCTTACTTATTTTTCTTTTTTTTTTTTTTCTTAGGAACCTAAACTTGTTTCTCGAGACACAGGGTTAGTACATTTCAATTTGTTGAGCTGGGAATGGTGTCATCTGTAAAAATAATAACAAGCTATATATTTGTTAAAGGGGAAAGGTGAAAGATGCCTGAACAGGATGACTGTCAATCACCTACAAGACTTAAGAACGAATTTTGAAAGTTAAAATCACTTTAAGTGGGACAAAGGTGGCTCATGCCAAGCTAACATGAAATACTTTCTGACAAGAGTGGTTTTTTTCTACATACAGACAAAGAAAGCATTTGATAAGTTGTCTCAAAGTGATTAGCAAGATTTTATAGGATGAGGATTTGCAATAGAATGGAAGCTGGGTGGAGTCTGTTCACAAGAGATGAAATCGGCTTGCTTAACAAATTATTGGAGGGGTGTAGAGGGTAATTAAAAGCACAAAATGCTATTTCAAGTGAATTTTAAATACATACCTCTATCAGGTTTTACCCAGCTATTACAGAGCTTGCCACATTTAAAAAATCATAATATCTTTTAAAATTAAGTGAAAGTACTTTAGTTTAAAAACTACCGAGCACAGACCCACAACTCAGTCCAGAAAAGCATCGTGCCTTCCACACAAAAGGAAGAGCATCACCAATTCAAGTTACAGCAGGCACATCCAACATATCCACAGGGATCCTAGACTCCAGGAAAAGTTAACTCTGTAGGATGAAAATCTGGAATGGGCACTCCTAAGGCCTGCATTAGCATAGCTAGAGATGGCTCCCAGCCCATCAACAAATGTAGCTGCTAGCAGCCACACCAGCACTCCATGATGTGGCAGCATCAAAACAGAGTCCCACAGTGTTGAAACAGCCACAGTGTCAGAGCAAAGGGACGTGCCATCGGCTTAACCTTTGAAAACAAACCAGTGACATCTTCAATCTGTAGAGGACCATAAGTGAACTTTGGAAACCAATAACAGCAGGGAAAGTGATGATAGTTCCCTAGATTTCTTATCTAGAAAGTGGAAATGGTAAAAATTATTGAAAGAGAGAGAGAAAGAAAGAAAGAAAGAGAGAAATAAAGAGAGAGAGAGAGAAAGAAAGAAAGAAAGAGAGAAAGAAAGAAAGAGAGAAAGAAAGAAAGAAAGAAAGAGAGAGAGAAAGAAAGAGAGAAAGAGAGAGAAAGAGAGAGAGAAAAAGAGAGAAAGAAAGAGAGAGAGAAAGAGAGAAAGAAAGAGAAAGAAAGAAAAAGAAAGAAAGAGAAAGAGAGAAAGAAAGAGAAAGAAAGAGAGAGAGAGAGAAAGAGAGAGAGAAAGAAAGAAAGAGAAAGAAAGAAGGAAAGAAAGAAAAGAAAGAAAACAGCAAGGACAGCTGTCATACTGTTTCACCTGTAATAGGGAAAGGATTTGGTTAAAAGACACTTTTCATGATTCAATAATGCAGGGGGGAGAAGGGCAAAAGTTATCCATGTACCCTAATGTAAATTGTTCTCAATAGTTTTTTCCAAGTCTGTCTAGGTTTCTTAAGGTCATGTGTGCATGCAAGGCTGCTCTTCATGTCATGTACCCAAAGCAAGCAAGCAGGGTGATTCAGACCTCCCACTTTCCACTTCCCTAAGTAGCTCAGTAGAGATGCCAGCTCATTAGGTAATTTGTGTATTCAAAGAAGGTCAGGGAAGGAAAAACCTCAGGGCGCAAATGAACAGGAAGGACGGTGTGAACCTGTCTAATGGAAATCACTTAGCATTTAAGCAAGAGATCAGTACCAAAGGGGTCACTACTGTGGCACGCATCCATCAAAGAAATACTCTCTGATAATTGCTTGGTGTCCTCTGAGTTTTTCAAAACCACAGAACTCTGCATCCGGGCTTGGTCCTTCAGCATGAAGTCGTAATCGAGTGCAAGCAGCAATGATTACTTGAGTGGTTACTGAGCTTTCTCTGTACAAAAATATCCAGCTTGCCAAAGATAAATCTCCTTTTTCTCCAACGTTTTTGACTTTTGAAACCTCTTGAAAGAGGAGATCTGTTGGAGAACAGGTGAGTCTAGAACATGCAAAGGCATCTGGATCACTTGCATTTGCATGGTCTGATAAAAACTCAAAGCATGAGACATGCTGGTAGGAAATCCTTGGGAAAAAAAGAACTCACACATCCACTCAGGCTTTGAGGGTGGTCATTATTCTTTCATTCACACAAAGGGCCTCTGCTATGCTTAGTCTGGCTTGGTATGTTCGTGCTATAGCAGGGATGATACCTTAAAGATGAGATATTTATGTTGAGGCGTCTAATCAGTAGTACTTGGAAGACATTCTCAGCAAAGTACAGCAAAAATAAAAGTATATAAACTAGAGGAAGTTTGTTCATGAGCAAAGAGTCCAAGCAGAACCATTCTCCACTAGTGCAAGAACAATATTGTAGACATAGCAGAGCAGAAATAAATGTTATTCTTACCTCAGGAACACCAGGGTGCAGGGCCTTCACAGGCAGCAGGATCAATAACCCTCCAAAGAAGCAGTTTCTTCGTTGGACTTGGTGATCTTTGAGGTCTCTCCCAACCTTGGTGATTCTGTGATTCCGTGCTTCTGCTGTTTTGTGGATTTCTTTGGTTTTTCTTTTCTTTTCCTGAAGGACAGTTAGGTGAGATCATCAGAATCATTTGGACGTGTAAGCCAGGTCTTTTGAGGGCTTTTTCAAGATACTGATTAGCATCATGATACTATGATGTAGAGTATGCTAGCAAAGCACATGAAAACAGCAAGAAAGGCCTATAAAAAGAATCCCAAAAATGCCATAGGCCTAAGATACAGGAAAAGTGACCTCCTGTCCTGCACTTGTTAGGACATCAGGGCAAATCCTGTAAAACAAACCGTTTGGTCTCTGAAATCCCTTCTCCTGCCCCAGCCTCTGCATGTGTATCTTAAGCACTGCAGGAAATTCCTGCTGCCTGAACCTCATGACTCACCTTGCTCGCAACATTCTGCCTGCTCAGCAGCCTCTGCAAACTGCACCCTTCCTTTCTTTCTGCCCCACCCTTTCTCATCCAAATCCAAGGTCTGGCAGAAGAGGCTGCAATCTCCCATGGCTTCAAGTCAGCATCCAGCACTCAGTTCTCACCCTTCCCTTCTGACCAGACTGAAACCCTCTCACTCTGCAATTCTGACCCCACCCTCTCCTGCAGCACCTAGTTGATTCTCCCTTTCAACTTGGCTTCTATGCCGTTTTCTTTCTAATGCTGCCTTTAATCTTTCCCCAAACTGTTTGCTTAGAAACCATGACCATAGAAAACTGCAAGCCTTGCTTAGGTCAGGTCAATCAAAGGAAGGCTCCTGGGACTGCACGTTGGGCTGGAGTCCCTATTCTCTCCCTGTTGGGCAGTGAGCCCTCACTGGGACTTTGCATAACATGCTGCAGCGATATGAGTTCTAGATACTGCTGGGGTCCTTCTTCCCAGCTCTGCCCTGCCCATGCTTTGTTCCAGCTCTCATGGTGAAACACTGCCTCTTCTGTTGCACCAGCACAGCTGGCTGAATTTCATAAGCTAGACCAAGAAACTGCTTTCAGTGGTAACTAGGAAGAAGGGGGGGGGGGGGGGGGGGGGGGGGGGGGGGGAAGGCATTCTTTCACTGTTAGACTGTGAAACTTCAGAAAACTTGGGACAGTTAAATGTGCCCACCCTGGGGATGGGGAAAAAAGGAACAGAGAAAAATAAGAAATTATCAAGGTGATACAAAGGACCAGAGGATAGGTTTTCTGGAGCTCATCCAACACAACACCCCAACATTTGTCATATTTGCATTTGTATTTTAACAACTTGCCAGCCCAGTAGGGATGAGGGCATCTTGGCGCTGAGCTGTTTTTAAACACAAACAGTAAGAGGAAGCCCAAGTTCCTTAGATTCTCTGATACAACTGAAAGGAATTGGATACAAGTTCATAAATCCTGTCCTCTAACAAACCCATGCTAATTGGTGCTACATTTGCTGTCAAATGATATTGAAGGGAAACAGGGGGAAAAAGCAAAACACGAAAGCATGAAGATTTCTTGTAGGTGAAAGATACAAAGCTTTGAGTTCAAGGCATTCATAACATAGTTCATTTGTATGCTTTACAGCTTGATGCTAAAACTGAAACATGCACACAGAATGTCTACATTCTTAGGCAAAACAAAGCTGGATTCCTGCTTTAAATGAAGGTGGGCACCCAAGCACAAACACAAGGTGTCCACTGGTTTATCCATTTGTTCTCCACCAGTCTTTTACTACAAAACATTATAATAAAACCAGGGTGAGGGCATCCCAATGGAGGAGGCAATCCTACACAAGCACTCTGGCTGCCTGGGGAGGTGATGGAGTCACCATCACCCACCTGGAGTACTGCGCCCAGTTCTGGGGCCCCTATTACAAGAGGGATATGGACGTGCTGGAACAGGTCCAGAGAAGGGCCAAGAGGATGATCAGAGGGCTGGAGCACCTCTCCTATGAGGACAGATTGAAGGAGTTGGGGCTGTTCAGTCTGGAGAAGAGAAGGCTCTGAGGTGACCTAATTGTGGCCTTCTAGTATCTGAAGGGGGGTACAAGAAGGCTGGGAAGAGAATTGTCAGGATCTCAGGTAGTGATAGGACTAGGGGGAATGGAATGAAGCTGGAGGTGGGGAGATTCAGGCTGGATATGAGGAGGAAGTTCTTCCCCATGAGAGTGGTGAAGCCCTGGAATGGGTTGTCCAGGGAGGTGGTTGGGGTGCTGTCCCTGGAGGTGTTTAAGACCAGGCTGGACGAGGCTCTGGGTGTCCCTGCCCATGGCACGGGGGTTGGAACTAGCTGATCCTTGTGGTCCCTTCCAACCCTGACTGATACTATGATAAGAGACTGGATGGGGCACTTAGTGCCATGGTTTAGTTTATTAGATGGTGTTGGATGATAGGTTGGACTCGATGATCTCGAAGGTCTCTTCCAACCTGGTTAATCCTGTATTCTGTATTCTCTAGCTCAGTGTTTCAGGGTTTTTTTTTTCCCCCTAGAAATGTAGATGTGAAATCAAGAGCAGAGTTTTGCTTTTCACACATGGAGATGCTTTTCAAAACCATAAAAGTAATTAAGATCTTCCATGTTGCAAAGCCGGTGTGTAACCATTACAACCAAAAAGCATTGCATAAGGAACTGAATGCTAATTAAATACAAATCACAGCCTGGAAAGAGTACAAGCTCTCAGTAGCTTTTCCATAGAGTCATAGAGGAAGGGACCACTGAAGATCAAGTCCAGCCCCTTGCCAAAGCAGGATCACCCAGGGCAGATCACACAGGAATGCATTCAGATGGGTCTTGAAAGTCTCCAGAGGAGACAGCCTGTTCCAGTGCTGTCACCCTCACAGTACAGAAGTTTTCACTCATGTTGTAGGAGGAATTTCCTGTGTTCCAGTTTTTGTCCATTGCCCCTTGCCCTATCACAGAGCACCACTGAAAAAGAGACTGGCCCCTTCTTCTTGCCACCCACCCTTCAAATATTTGTGAGCATGATTAAGATCCCCTCTCAGTTTTCTCTTCTCCAAATTAAAAAGTCTCAAGTCTCTCAGTCTTTCCTCATCAGATACATGTTCCATTCCCTTCATCAGCCTCATAGCCTCTGTTGAACTCTCTCTGGTATATCCCTGTCCCTCTTCAGCCACGGAGCCCAGAACTGCAGAGCCCACAATACTCCGGATGTGGTCTCACTAGGGCACGGTAGAGGGGAAAGAGATCTTCCCTTGACCTGCTGGATGCACTCTTCTTCATGCATTCCAGGATCCCGTTGGCCTTCTTGGCCACAAGGACACATTGCTGTCCCATGGATAACTTATTGTCCACCAGGACACCAAGGTCCTTCAGCATGGAGCTGCTTTTTGTGTCCTTCTAGGATTACTTTTAAAATCCCCTTCTTCACTTTGTGGTTATAACTGGAATACAGGTTTTTCATACAAAAGTCTTCAATTAGTTTTACAATTATTGTTTCATAAAATTTACAAGAAAATTCCCTAGCCAAAATCTAGTTACAATGCTTGTGGGTTTTTTCCCCCTTCTTGAAAGAATCTCTTGTATTTCTAAGATCAAGCTCATGTGAACATGCCCTTCATGTAAGGTCTTGCACCTTGGAATACATAACCCAGGAGTGTAGCTCAGACTGAGATACATCTGGCTGGAAAGCCACCCTGTGGGAAAAAGACCTAGGGGTCTTGGTGGACGAGCTTAGCATGAGTGAATAGTGTGCTGCAGTGGCAAAGAAAGCTAGCAGAATGCTGGGTTGCATCAACAAGGGCATTGCCAGCAGAGATAAAGTCATTGTCAGTGCTTGTCAGACCACCCCTGGTCCCTGCTATGCAAAAAAACCCAGATGTGGACACACTGGAAAGTGTCCAGAGAGGGACTGGCAGCCCTGCCATATAGGGAAAGGCTAAGAGAGCCTTGAGAAGAGAAGGCTTAGGGGAGGCCTTGTTACCAAATACCTGTACAGAGAGGGTGGCTAGCAGGACAGTGGAGACTCACTTTTCTACAGGAACTCCCATGGAAAAAACAAGGAGTAATGAATACAAGTTACTGAACTCCAGCAGAAAATGTTTCTCCATGAGAATAGTTAGAGATTGGAATCATCTCCCAAGGGAACTAGTGGATTCCCCTGCACTGGACTTCTAAGACTCAGCTTGACAGGGTGCTGGTACATTTCAAATCTGGCATTCTATGATTTTATGGTCCTGAGCAGCCTGTTCTAGTTGAGACTTTATTGCTGTCTACAATTACCTTAAGGGAGGTTGTAGCCAGGTGGGGTTGGTCTCTTCTCCCAGGCAACCAGCACCAGAACAAGAGGACACAGTCTCAAGATGTGCCAGGGGAGGTTTAGGCTGGATGTTAGGAAGAAGTTTTTCATAGAAGGAGTGATTTGCCATTGGAATGAGCTGCCCAGGTGTTTAGGAAGAGACTGGATGGGGTTTAGGAAGAGACTGGATGGGGTGCTTGGTGCCATGGGTTAGTTGATTAGACAGTGTTGGATGATAGGTTGGACTCGATCTCAAAGGTCTTTTCCAACCTGGATTGGATTCTATTCTATTCTATTCTATTCTATTCTATTCTATTCTATTCTATTCTATTCTATTCTATTCTATTCTATCGCTTTTACCAGGGAAGTTTGACTTAATGATCTTTAGAGGCACCTTCCAACCTCAACTATTTTATGATTCTGTAAAGTTGAGATATTATTCCCATGTTGCACAAAGACTGAGTCACTGCCAAACCTGAAAACCCAGTACATATTTTTTTTTCTGAGTTCCCAGATATTCTGCCCAGGCTTCACATGGGGATGAAAACCATGTTCACACCTGCCATACCTTGCACCAGGTTTTCTAAAGATGGGAAGAAAACCCTGGTCACTAACCAGAGAGCCGAGCTGAATGACAGTGAGTCCCTCCAGGCAGATTTAGATGCAGTCTGAGAGACTGATGGCTGCATTCAAAATTCCTATGGTAGTGTGCATGACAAATTTAGGGTCTTGCTAAATCCTGTGAGACTAGAAGTGCTGAGCAACTAAGATTACATATCTTCTGTGACTGCTAGGTCTTGGCATGCTAGAGGGTTAAGGGATAAATACCTCTCCTTAAGAGAGGTATTTATCACACAGTCCAGTCAGCCTTGGGCAAAATCCTGTCATGAAGGAGGTGTCACAATCCAGATCTCCCCAAACCTTAACAGCTGGATAATTCCTCTTTTCTCCCCCCTGCTCTGCCTATGTTACAGGAAAAATTCAGGTAATGGAATGGTTATCAGACAACCTGAGATATACAGATTTAGTGTATTTAAATATGAATTATTATTTGGTAAGCTTAGGCATGATCAAACACCTGCATCTCAGAAAAGTTCAGATTCTCATATAAAAACTAGCTTCTCTTTTATTGTGGTGTTCACCAAAGAGCAGGAGTCAAACAAAGCAATTACAAAATCAGTAGGATTACTCCATTGTTATTTGCCACTAGTGACAAATATTTATTGCAGACAGTGTATTTGCCTTCTGAGCTATTAAAATGATGTTTCCAATTCATAACTCTTCAAACTCTTCCTACAAGATCAAGGATCTGTCATGTTCATGGAAAATAAGCCAAGTCCACAGAAGTACAACATCCCTCCCCATTCTCAATCAATCAAACCTGGGAGCGAGCAAGAGGGAGATTGATGAGAACAACCTACTTTTCTGTGCATGGCATTCACTGAATGTGAAAAGGGGTTTGAGCAGGACCGAGAAAGTAGCTGTTGTCATGACAGCACTGGGAAGCCCAGGGACTGAAAAGATCTTCATCAGCTCACTGCAGCGATTCTGTGCCAAAGGAACTGTGCTGCCTGTCTGCGTACTGACAAGAGAGCCAGGGGAATATCTGCTTGTCAAATCTCTCTGGCTTTACTCTGCAAACTTACCCACTCTTGCCCTCTGAAGCTGGAATGCAGTTGCAATCTGGCAAAAACAGAACTCTCCCGCCCCCCTCCTCCCTCTTCAGTACCTCTCACAGCTTCTGTTCATTTCTCTGGTTTAACAAGGGCAGCACCTAGCTTTCCTATATTCTCTTCTGCTCCTCCCTAGCAACAAAAAAAAGCCACACAGAAGGCAGCAGTAGTCTGTAGAAAACCTATACAAATACCAGCACATTCTGCAAGCCAACTCCATCAAGGCACCAGCTTGCACTCCTGTTACCTCAGTATTATTGCCTAGCACGTCTGCGTGCTGCGGTGTTTGCATGGCAGCTTTGGGGCTGAGAGGATTTCTATGGCAGTATCAGCTGCTTGGGATCATACTATTGACAATGGTGGCATCTTATGTAGCCAGCTCTAGCCATTCCATGTAAATGCATTGTCTTCCACACTGCATTTAAGTAACCTACTGTCTGTGCCAACTGCCCCACGGCGATCACCACACAAGCACCAGCTTTGAGTACCTGTGAGATTATTTTCGTTCACAGTGAAGCTTTTATTTTACCAAAATGACTGAAAGTGGCTGCTGCATGGCTGAGGTCCTCACAATGTAAACAAGGAAGGTGAAGTAAGGTCTTTTTGACTACACACATGCTGATTGAGTTCCAGTGCTGTTAATTCGAAGCACTGGGAAATATCATAGTATCATAGTATCATTCAGGGTTGGAAGGGACCACAAGGATCATCCAGTTCCAACCCCCCTGCCCTGGGCAGGGACACCCCACACTAGATCAGGCTGGCCAAAGCCTCATCCAGCCTGGGCTTAAACACCTCCAGGGACGGGGCCTTGACCACCTTCCTGGACAACCCATTCCAGGGCTTCACCTCTCTCATGGTGAAGAACCTCCTCCTCACATCCAGCCTGAATCTCCCCACCTCCAGCTTCATTCCATTCCCCCTAGTCCTATCACTCCCTGAGATCCTGAGAAGTCCTTCCCCAGCCTTCCTGTAGGCCACCTTCAGATACTGGAAGGCCACAATTAGGTCACCATATAAACATGAACGTTTGAAAACTTGCATTATGTTTCTGCTGATTATGACTAATGGAATGGAAACTGAGATTTGAATGCTTTACACTCAGTCTTGCAGCAGCCACCTTTATTGCCAGTCAAAGGATCAGAGAGGTGTGCTCTCAGATAAACTCTGTGAGCCTCATCTGAAACTTCAGCCTCTCTGGCATCGATTGCAAAATTCCCACTGACCTCAGTGGGGCCATAATGCCAGATTCAGCCCAGGAGCTGGGGAACAAAAGAGTTTTGAGGAACTCATAGCAATTTCTGGTAATTATTGTTCTTAGAGGATGGCTGCTAGGAGGTAGGGACGCAGCACATATCACACAGTTGCACTGTGACCCTTCCATAATTCAGAATTTAAATAGTTCAGAGGGCCCCTCTCTCAGGAAGCCTGGAATACATGCAGGATTGGGAAACCTAAATCCTGAATTAACTTGATACCCCAGTGGCATGCCCTACAGATGGGCTGCATGTCTTCTGATAGGCAAAGCAGTGATTCCTCTCTCCTGAAGGATATTCCCAGCTCAGCTGCTCACAGTCTCCGAATCAACTGGCTCCATAGGAGTGCACAAACCATTTTACCATTTTGTTATGCAGCAATTTGACCACGGTTAGAATGTGCATAATAGAGTTGCTCTGAGGTGTAGTTGTCCATCTGTGAAGCCTTGCAGTGAAAGCTCTTGTTATTACTATACATGGAGTGTGCTCAATAGGCATGGGCCTGGTCTTTAATCACGGGATGCTTTTGATTCTCTTCAGTCTTTTAAAACTTCCTTTTTTTCCTTTATTTTTTTTCAGTGAATATGAGCATTAATATTTTTTTGCCTAGTGACACATTTAAATTGCACTAAAAAATACTGTTCAGTACTTTCCTCAGGTAGTTCCCTGCCCCCAAACAATCAACTATATTACTTAAGGAAGGAATGTGTGGCAGCAGGCTGGAAAGGACATTCATTTCCATTACATGCAACATATTATCATCAGTAAAAAAATATATAACTGCAAACATCAACAACTCAGTTTATATTGTGCTTAAAGTGTGACAAAATAAATGATGGTTTAAAAGATGTACTAATATTAAAATAGAATAGACCAAACCAGATTGGAAGAGACCTTCAAGATCATCGTGTCCAACCTATCATCCAACACCATCTAATCAACTAAACCATGCAGCCAAGCACCCTATTGAGTCCCCTCCTAAACACCTCCAATGATGGCAGCTCCACCACCTCCCTGGGCAGCCCATTCCAATGGGCAATCACTCTCTCTATGAAGAATTTCTTCCTAACATCCACTCTGAACCTCCCCTGGTGCAGCTTGAGACTGTGTCCTCTTGTTCTGGCGCTGGTTGCCTGGGAGAAGAGATCAGCCCCTGCCTGTCTACAACCTCCCTTAAGGTAGTTATAGAGAGCAGTAACGTCTCCCCTGAGCCTCCTCTTCTACAGGCTAAGCAACCCCAGCTCCCTCAGTCTCCCTTCATAGGGCTTGTGTTCCAAACCCCTCACCAGCTTTGTTGCCCTTCTCTGGACATGTTCCAGCAAATCAACATCTTTCCTAAACTGAGGGGCCCAGAACTGGACACAGGACTCAAGGTGTGGCCTAACCAGTGCAGTGTAGAGAGGCAGAATGACCTCCCTGCCTCTGCTGACCACACTGTTCCTGATACAGGCCAGGATGCCATTGGCCCTCCCAGCCGCCTGGGCACACAAATATTAAATATTTGAATGTTACTCCCCTCCTCCCTTATCTAATTATATTATTAATAAGTGCCATGCTGAATGTCAGCTGAGACGTAGTAACCACAAGAGATCAGACTCTCACAGAAATTCTCTCTCACATCAGAATGTTTGCAGTATGAAAATGTTCAGCACAAGTTGCCTACCTGAAACCAAAAGGGCTGTTCTCATTTGGACTCAGATCTGCTATATGAACGTGAACTCTGTTGACCTGGTTGTACTCAAGTCCAGATCAGGCCAAGAGAATATCTTCTCTGTTATAGAATAGAATAGAATAGAATAGAATAGAATAGAATAGAATAGAATAGAATAGAATAGAATAGAATAGAATAGAATAGAATGGAATAGACCAGGTTGGAAGAGACCTTCATGACCATCATGTCCAACCTATCATCCAACACCATCTAATCAACTACACCAAGGCACCAAGCACCCCATCAAGTCTCTTCCTAAACACCTCCAACTCCACCACCTCCCCAGGCAGCCCATTCCAATGGGCAATCACTCTCTCTATGAAGAATTTCTTCCTAACCTCCAGCCTAAACCTCCCCTGGCACAGCTTGAGATTGTGTCCTCTTGTTCTGGTGTTGGTAGTTCCAGTTTGATATGATTGTCCGCTTTTTGTCTTTAATTGCTGCTGTGCATAATTAAGCAGCAATACTATGACACTTAAAGTCACTTTGTCCTTGGTGAAGCAACCCCATTATACAGGCAAAGGAAGGCTCTGAGATGCAGCTGCAACCTCGCAAAGAAAGCTGTTTGTGACAAAGCTTATCAAGAACGTCTTTCATTTTGGTTAAAGGCTCAAGTCCTGAATATGTGAAAATACACAACAAACATACAACATTGGATCATTGAGTATGAAGGTTAATAAAAATACAGCCTGGCATTAACATTAAAAGAGCTCTAATTTTTTTTTTCTTCACAGGTAATTAGTTCACATAATGAAATAATCTCCTTTCTTATCTTGGAAGCACATGCATAAACCAGCTCAGATAACATCATTTACATACAGGCTGCTGCATCCGCATGTTAATGTCTAGCAATGAAAAGTTCAGACAAGTTTGTAATCCCCAATTTCCTGCGTGTGCTCAGCACCCAGATTCCCAGAAAGTCAGACGAGAACGGGATGCAAAATGTTACTAAGATGAAAGGTGAGCTGCAGTCTGCGCCGCATCTGGAGAGCTCTAAAGTTACAGAGTTTCCCAGACCGCCGGATCTTGGATGGGTCTAGACATTCCAATGTCAGGGTTTACTTTAAAACACATATTGATATTTGTGTATCACAGTTTCTTTTGTCAGTCACTTATGGCTCCCGCCATCATTCTAAGCCAATTGTGCTGCCACCGCTTGCTTTGTTCACGTTATTATTTTGCTTGGTATTGGAACCAATCTGCATTCCCATTTAAAGCCTTATCATGTCACCCATCAGCAATCACTTGCTTTCATCCCTTAAAACTACTATACAATGGTAGCCACGCCATGAGGACAAAAGCGCAGGCAGAGAGGAAAAAGGAGGGAAGCTAAAGCGGCAAAGCAGCAGCTGCAGCGAGGCTAACTTTGTTCTTTTGGGATCCTTCTGGGCGAGTACTTGAACTTGGACTGATAACATACGTGCCCTTCATCTTCTGCTTCCCCTCTTAACAAAACTTATCTTCCCAGAGCAGATTCTGGAAGGAAGCTCAGACTGGCTGCCAACAGGTAATAACACTGTAACAGCACAAGCCATAGAGCTGCTGCCTACTGACAGCTGCAGGGAAAACGGAGGGCTGTGGGAGGGAAAGCCTCCTCCTGCAGTAGCACTGACTGCCAGCAGCACCTTTCAAAACACAAATACAGTCTGCTGAGCATCCTTAAAATCAACATCTCCTCAACAGTTGTTGGAGGAGGCCATCCAATCAACTGAACAGAAATCCAGTTTGCAGCACTCAGACAAAGGCATAGCTACAGCATCCAAGGGTTTTGGAATTGCCTTGAATGTCTGGAGTGCTTAGGCTTTAATCAGGATTCACTCCTGTATACAGCTGTCCTCCTAATAGTTGAGAGCTGTAAAGAGATCTCAGACATCACAAATTGCCTATGATCAATTGCCTGAAAATGTTGTAGATTTAGGGATTCTGTTCAAAGGTGAAGTAACTGAAGTGCTCTAGCCTGGAACCAGACAGACAGGGAAAGATGTATGGTAATGCCTGCAGAGCGTTTCTCTAAGACAGGCATGGTTTAAAGCAAGGCTTTAGACTCCTGTCTTTTACAAACATGACCTAACTGTGCTTCTTGGGGTCCCTACGATTTCCTTGAGGCAAAAATGATCATAATGGCATGACCTCTGTTCTTTCTTGTCCTATATTCTGGATAATGGAAATGAAGGGAAGCATAGCTAGGCTGTATTTAGCTGATCACACAGAATGGAAAAGCTTTAAGATAATGAATTAATTTTTGACACAAAATACTGTGAGTTCAGAGAATTCATCCTTCCCATAACCCAAGAATCATATTATACAAGCAAATATGGTTTTCCCAGCGTTGCAATTCCCCTTCACTAACACAATCTCCTAAATAGCTGAGAGCCTGGTTCTTTGATTAACAACTGGTACCTTCATTATAAACAGTGACCAGGATCTCACACATTCTGATAATGAGGGGTAACCTCATTAATGTTTATAAATACGTGAAGGGTGAGTGTCAGGAGGATGGAGCCAGGCTCTTCTCAGTGATGTCCAACGATAGGACAAGGGGCAATGGGTGCAAGATGGAACACAGGAGGTTCCACATGAACATAAGGAAAAACTTTTTCGCTGTGAGGGTGACAGAGCCCTGGAGCAGGCTGCCCAGAGAGGTTGTGGAGGCATTCCAAACATGCCTGGATGTGTTCCTGTGTGAGCTACTCTAGGTGATCCTGCTGTGGCAGGGGGGGTTGGACTGGATGATCTTTTGAGGTCCTGCCAGCACCCTAACA
Source organism: Melanerpes formicivorus (assembly GCF_026170545.1). Classification (NCBI taxonomy): domain Eukaryota; kingdom Metazoa; phylum Chordata; class Aves; order Piciformes; family Picidae; genus Melanerpes; species Melanerpes formicivorus. Next base: position 6,978,310 of record NW_027142360.1, on the reverse strand, counting down.
TTCTGTGATTCTGTGAATATCCAGGCACTTTATCAAAATTATTTGTTATCTGGAAGCACAATATTCTAGAAACAGCAGATACAAAATATTATTCTATGTGTATTGGCACAGGCTAAGAAAAGAGCCAGAAATGTTACTCAAATATGCTTTAGCTCAAACAATCCCAGGTTTCCAGGCACTATCCGAGCTCATGAAATGACACGTTTAGCTAGTCCTCACTCATACACAAGTTGTTTTCCATGCAGAACTAACCCCTGCAATGTGTAAACTCATTGAGACAATCTCCAGGCAGCCAGAAATCAAACACAAAATAGGAGCAAACATGAGTGTCTGTTTTCCTCTCCCTCTCTAGACATAACCATTCCAGAGTACTGAAATAACACATGCAAATGCCACTAATGGCTGTGTGCAAGACTGGTGAATAAGCATGAAAATAGGAGGCGAGGAGGGGAAAGGTAAAAAAAAGAGAGCATTAATCTTTAAAGCCAAAACATGTCAAACAGCCTCCATGTTCTTGCTGACTTAGGATTTTACCAAGAAGGAAGTTGTGCAATAGTTAACTACCCAGGTAATCAGTGTCAAGACTCAGCACAAATTCATATTCACAGAATCACACAATAGTCAGGATTGGAAGGGACCTCAAGGATCTTCTAGTTCCAAGTTCCCTGCCATGGGCATGGACACCTCACACTAGATCAGGTTGCTCACAGCCACATCCAGCCTGGCCTTCAAAACCTCCAGGGATGGGGCTTCTACCATCTCCCTGGGCAACCTGTGCCAGTGTCTCACCACTCGCGTGGTGAAGGATTTCTTCCTAACATCCAATCTGAATCTACCTATTTCTAGTTTTGCTCTATTCCCCCTAGACTTATCACCATCTGACACCCTAAGAAGTCCCTCCCCCCAGCTTTGTTGTAGCCCCCTTCAGATACTGGAAGGCCACAGTAAGGTCTCCTTGGAGCCTTCTCTTCTCCAGACTGACTAGCCCCAACTTCTTCAGTCTGACTCCATAGGAGAGGTGTTCCAGCCCTCTGAAAGTCCTCGTGGCCCTTCTCGGGACATGTTCTAGAGAAAGAATGTGAAGAGGTGATTGCAAAAATGATTTTTGTGAGTTCAGGGTTGCTGAATTTTCCAGTTGTTTTTTCTTTCTCTTTTTAATTACTGTTTTGAATTAAAGACAACTTTCTCCAATTCTTACATATTTGTTTGTAGCTACTAATTACTTGGTTTCTGGTAAGCAGACTAGTACTTAAAAAAAATAAATAATCAAAACCAGTTTGTTTGGATTTTTTTTTGTCCTGAACAGAATCTGTTCCTCAAAGGGAGCTTCACATGCAAGTCACTTGGACATGCTGAGGGCCTCACATCATATGCTTTGAGCCTGAAATTTCAAGCTGTCAAGCACCTGCAGTTTTTAGTGATTTTAAGCAATAAACTGGGGGGCCCAGATCCAGCTGCTTATGGAGGGACAGACAGCTGGGTAAGGCATTTTTTTGCCCCAGACAAGGAATGCAGAGTATTTCACACACTGGGCTGGAGTGGCTTTATAGCTGCAGAACAGAGTCCTGGAGAGTGCCAGTCACTTTACTGCGGCTCATGAAAACTACCAGGCGACAACAGCTGAAGATCAGGTCTCTTTCTGGAAAGGTTCACTGCTCTGTGTTGCAGTTGTTGGATTCCTGGTGCATGCCTTGGTGCCACCTTGGTGCAGCAATGTCAGCAGGGTGTTGTTGCCTGCTGGAAAAGGTAGAAGTAAAGTTTGTGCCTGGTGGACTGAAGGGAGCTGATTTGAGAGCTCCTCCTAAAAGCACTTCCTTGCTGCTCCTTGTGGACTCCACTGCATGCAGATCCCTTTTTCTGGGAGGCAGGGATCACCTTGCTCACACTGGAGAGCTGGGAAACCAGCACTATTTCACACCAGGCTTCTGCAGAGCCAAGGGGTGGCATGGTGTAGTGACTGTCACTGACTAAAAGGTACTGCACTTGGAGCAATTCCTTTGAAAGCCTTTGCATGTCTTACACAGGCTGCCCTTCCAGGTTTGCTGCTAGCTGAAAAATGCTGTCTTGCTTCTGAAAAATAAGTTTATTCCATGCAAGTAGAAAATAAGTCATTGAGACTTTGAAGCTGTTTCAAAAAGGCAACAACAACAAAGCTGTGTAGCTACCTAAAATGTCTACATTTTATTCCATCTGCACCTTTGTTTAGCAGCCTGGTCTAGTGGAAGGCGTCTCCTGCCCATGGCAGGGGGATTTGAACTAGATGATCTTTAAGGTCCCCTCCAATCTAAACCATTCTATGAATCTGGGCTATGCTTCTCTTATGGACAAAAGCTAAACTTGCAGGGTCTGCTTTTATTTTCTTTTTAAGTACTTGTTTCACCTTCAAGAGAGGAAGAGGTTGTTTCCATTTTTAGTCTGAAATTCTTTTGAAGTATTCCTGTTCCACAGAACAGGGATCTGGATAGAATTTGACAGCAAAAATTAAGGCCTTATTTCACGTTTGGTTTCAACAATAAAGAAGTTAATGAGATCACATCTGGTTTTGTCCTGATACACTCCACTGCAGTCCACTGGAAAACATTCCGAACAGAACCTAACTCAGCCTAAATAAGGGTTCTTAGACTCATCCATAGCAAGACCCACCTTAGCCAATTAGCAGCCATTGTGATGCTACTTACCCATAGCTACAATTAAGAGTTGCTTGTAGTGTCAATACAACAGCCAGGTAATTCTTGTACTTTAAAAACATTTTCTTTGTTGTATGACAGAATGAAGAAACTTCACACAAAAATATATACCATAAACTTAATTCCACAAGTGACATTTGAATGACACATCTGGAACAGCTGGGTAACAAGTTGTGCGTGTCAAGCTCAGAAAGCAGCTGCTTTTAGTCTTCATTTTGGGCCAGACATTCCCTTTCAGCCACCAATGTATTCCATTTTGTTTTGTAGCAGCTTCTTCAGTGTTCCCATATGGAGAAGCTCTGAGGATATAACAGCAAGAATATGTGTATATAATGTTCTCTAAAAGAAATGAAGGCCAGATGTTGCTTTGTTATCTTTACACATGCCCTTAACAAAGTTAAATGAAGTTGTTCCTGATACATTATTAGTGACAGGTATAGACGATTGGTTCATTGGCCACTTAAATGCCAGCTTTTAAAGGATGGAATTCAAACTGAATAAGGCTTAAAGTATCCGAGAATAACTTTAAAAAGTAAGTATAGCAAAGTTCAAGATCACAGGGACAACAAAAGATTGTGCAGGAAAGACATGATGACCCACTTCTGAGATCTGAGCAAGTACTACTTCTAGTTTGTTTCATTGAAACAGAAAAAAGACCAAACACTCCACCTTGTTTTTACAACAAAATGAAAAGATTGGAGTAAGAGTTAGCCAACACCACCACTGATTAAAGATCTTCCACTTTGCTGCTTTACTCTACCAGGATATCACTCAAGCCACCACTCCAAGTACTAGAAAATTTAGTAGAGCCCTTACTAATGATATAATCACAGAATTGTCAGGGGTGGAATGGACCTCAAGGGTCATCTAGTTCCAACCCCCCTGCCATGGGCAGAGACACCTCACACTAGATGATGTTGACCAGAGCCACATCCAGCCTGGCCCTAAAAACATCCAGGGGTGGGGCTTCCACCACCTCCCTGGGCAACCTGTTCTAGTGTCTCACCATCCTTACAGCGAAGAACTAAATCTAAATCTCCCCTCCTAGCTTGGATCCATCCCCCCTGGTCCTATTGCTACTCAATACCCTAGAAAGTCCCTCACCAGCTTTCTTGTAGGCCCTCTTCAGATAACTGGAAGGCCACAGTAAGGTCTCCTCAAAGCCTTCTCTTCTTCAAACTGAATAAACTCAACTGACTCAGCCTGTCCTCATAGCAGAGGTGCTCCAGCCCTCTAATCATCCTCATGGCCCTTCTCTGGACACCTTCCAGCATGTGCAGATCTTTCTTGTAATAGGGATTCCAGAACTGGACACAGTGCTCCAGGTGGGGTCTCACCAGAGCAGTCTAGAGGGGGAGAATCATGTCTCTTGACATGCTGGCCATGCTTCTCTTGATGCAACCCAGGATATGATTGGCTTTCTGGGCTGCAAGTACACACTGGCAGCTCATACTGAGCTTCTCATCCACCAGCACCACCAACTCAACAATTAATCCATTAATCTTTTTCATGTACGTACTGCTGGCTGCTACATCCGGTGGATCCAATCAGGCTTGTAGTAACTCTTTCTCAGAGTGTCCAAATGAAATGATTTAGATAGAAATGAGCTGCTTAAAAATGTTCTGATTTCCTGAAAACAGACTCTCATTGGATTCCTATTATGAGACATTTATGAATAGGAAATTGACTGAGGACTACTTTTCCTGCTTTAGGAATACGATAAACGAGATTTGGGTTTCAGCTGCCTAGTGAGGCCTTTCTCACTGAGCCATGCCACGAGAGACAAAAACTGCCAAGACACCAGCTATAACTTTTTGAATAATGTCACTTTATTAAGGGACTTTTAAGAATCACATTCTCTAGTAGTCTTGGAACAATGCAAACGGTGAACAAAAGACAAAAAATAGATGTAATTGGTTCTGAAAAGCATGAACATCTCTAGAGAATGTGCTGCATTATTCCTAAGGACTCTTGCTTTTGAAACAAAAGCACGTTCCATATATACAAGTGTCAGTGCAATAGTCAATAAAGCAATCAGAAATATAAAAATATCCTAATTACAAACTCAAAATAGATGTTTGAAGGCCGACAGTATCAGTACTCTGGTATTTCTATCTCTCAGGAGTATGAACCCGGGGATGAGTTACTCTGATGAGGTAAGAGACAGCGGATGCTCTGTGGTGACACAAAGCCACGCTTCTCTCTGTAAGACACACACACACACACACAAAAGTAGAGCACCCAGTGAAATCACAAGGCTTTGCTGCAAGCGCCCACAGGAAGGGAAATTATGGTCTATGAGCATCACTACATTCCTGCATCATTTATGTTTGCTAAGTTACACCAGCAAATCCCTGCCAATTCTCCCACTCTCCCTCAGCTTCAGTCTGAACTGCACATACTTTGCAGATGCAGCAAAGTGGCAACGGCTTTAAACACCGACAAGTTCTATAAATGTCCAAAACCCACTCAGTCATTCCTGCTTTTATTGGTTGCAATTCTTTTCTTGGCAGCAGGGACAGGAAAAGATTGCAAAACTTGACAGCCAAACAGCTCTCGAAGGGTTAGGGAGAGAACAGGGCATGTCCTGCTTTCTTTGCCCCAGGTGTTCCAGTGATGCCACTGAACTTGCACCTCGACTGGTTGAGCAATGTAAAAAAAAAACCCACACTTCTTTGCTCCATGCTTTGGATGGAAGGATGAACTAACCTGGGGCCAATGTTCCAAAAATATGAAAAGAAGAAAGGCTATTTGGTCAAGCTGTCAGCTGGATGCTCTCTGCCTGCATCATGTTTCATCTTCTTTCCTTCAGCCATCTCTTTCATTGTGACCTTCTAAGCTCTGCTGCTACATTCTGCTTCTTGTTCCCACACTTTTCAAAGAAAATGGCAAAATGAAAGGTATACAGATCACCTGTTCTGTGTGTCTGTGGCAAAGAGCCCCAGGAAGAACTTGCAGCAGAGATAGGAGTGACAGAAGAGTACAACGAACACAGACTCCTACTTAGGGGGCAACTATAAAGGGTTAATTTCAAAGTGTGTGCCAATCTCAGGCACTCCTCTATGGAAAAGCACAATGAATCATAGAGCCTCTAGTACAGCCACATGAACTTCAACAGGATATGGTTTGTGTGATAAAAAAGCACAAGAGGAGCACAAGGCAGTCGTCGCCTTAGGAAACTTGCCTTACCGCTTATGGCACACACATGCACTGAAGCACACAGCAGCTGCCTGAACATTTAGAAGATTTCTTAGCTTTACATGCTAGAGTCAAAAAGCTTTGCCTTAAATCTTTTTATTTTTCATCATTCTTTTCTAAATCTCTTTTGTCTCAGGCAAATTCAGACAGCTGCGTGAGATGGAAAAGTGAAGCTAGTAACATCTGTAGTAGGATGACACTTGACAAATTATTTCAGGTTTTCTTTTAGTTTCTGCAAGATGTTTTGCAGATGTCAAAGCCTCAAGGAATCATCATACTTTTCTCCTTAACCCCACTGAACGTGGCATTCAGCATCTGCAAGCACTGAATTACCGCTCACCACGCTCCAGTAAGACAGGCTGTTACCTCTCAAGTACACAGGAAGGGAATGGAGGCACAGAATGAGTAAGTGATCTTTCCCAATATCACAATACGAGCCTGGGAGAGTCAGGAGCTGGACCTGTATTTCTTGTGTCTCAGTCTCAGGTTGTCTTTTTGTTCTGTGCTGCAGCCTCATTCTTTCCCGCAGAGGAAGACTGGAATCTCTTAAGAGTCTGTCACTGCTACTCTGGTTGACGGGTGACGTCGCCAACGAGACAAGAATTGTTGCATTCCCCACATCAAAAGGTGGAACACAGTGTGACATCTGTTTGCTGGAAGAAATACTAACCATACAAGTCCTTAAGAACATCAACATTTATTTAATAGGATATAAAAGAAATGGGATATGAACATTGGTATTGGAACAATAGTAAGTGGCTTCTTATACTTACATCGTATGTGCTCATTGTATAATATACACACAATGAACATAATTACATTTGTACACCAACTAAGGACTGGATTGAAAACCTGCTTATTGCTGTACACACCCTAACCCAACAAAGGAAAAAGCCCAGTACCTCAAAATACCTACACTCCATTTTACTTAGGAAAAAGTCACCACTAACATGAATGTCTATGTCGACAGAAGTGTGGCAGTAACTGCTGACATTGCAACCTGACCAAGAAATAATTACAGCAGAAACAGGACATATTTTTTTTTTTGTTTGTTTTTAAACTAAGCAATAATAAAAATGGCACATTTTAAATATATCTATGTGTATGTATATATATATATATATAAAAATTTTACAAAGAAAATGTTAAACCAATAAACTGTAGTGTCGAAAAAAGTGTGAAACGGCGATATGTGAAGTGAACCAAGTTCTACGTGGAAAAGAAGCACACACACACATCCCCCCCAAAAAAAAAGTAAACTTAAATCATCCATAATTAAAAGAACATTAAATTCTGGAGGCTGTCAAAGAAAGTTCTGACCGTAGGCTGCACCTTAAAAAAGAGCTTTTATTTTATGTGCACAGAAATCATAGCAGCAAGCTGGTATCAGGAGAACGATCTGAAGGTGGTTGAGTGTACGTGTGGGCCGTTTAAAGCTCTCTTGGAATAAACATTTTCCAGGAAGTGATAAAATGATGCTCTGTGGCCAAAAGCATCAGAACTATGAATTTCATAGATTTTTAAAATATACTGTACAATCTCTTCTCATATTTTCATAGGTCAGGTCCATACATCTCAGGCATGAATTGTTTCAACAGAAGCCATTAGCGCTGAAAGACAGACATAGATTAAGTTACTCCATTTTAGCAACGACAGAGCATTGTATAAAGCAACTCCTCAACTACTGCTAGGATAAGGTCAGAAATTGTTTATCAATGGTGTAGCAAATAATAAAGCATTTCAGAAATCAGTTGTTTCAAAAATCAATTCTCTTGAGCAGCCAGAAGCAAAAGCAAGCTTTATTTCAAATGCACATTACATTTGCCTGTTTATTCTGAGAATTTTACCCTGTTGTACACAGCCACCTCCAAAGGGGCAATAGACCCTGACTGCTCTTACAAACGACAGTTTGAGGAAGGAAGGATGCAGCACTATGTGGTTGCTGTACCACAATGGCAGCAGAGCTGCAAGGTGTTTTGATGTTCAAGCGTTCCACCCTGGAGCTCGCTGCATTTTGATAATTGCTGAAAGGACTTCTATAAATAGCTCTGGACAGTTTCTTAGCAGAAATGAGCTTTGGATCCAGGTGCTGTATAAAATGTCACTGTTCCTCCATTACTTAGTGTCAATGCAATGCTTAAAATGTAACAACCGTAGTGGTGCACATCCAGATCTGTCTCTGCCAAGCAGGAGCCGTGACAAAGTAAGTAGGTCTGTGTTAATGGGATTTTCCTTAGTCCTGCAATATCCTATGTCACCAATTTCCTATGCCAAATTCCCCTGGCATAGTGCCAAGAGTATCATTTTACTAATTGACTGTAAAAGCCAAACATAGGTATTACCTCATTATTCTCTGAAATCTACCATACATTTTCCAGATGTGCCTGAAAATTTTGGTTATGTATCAACAGAGCTGATCCCACAGCTCTGATATTCCCTCTGCTGCACAGGATTTCTTGCACCTGAGAGACACTGAGCTCTTACACACAGAAAGACCACACTCTTTCAGCAAAGTGCAAAGCACTGGAATGGCAGCCCCAGAAAGTGTGGGGGAGCAGATATTGCAGGCAAGCAGATTGGGATTCATGCATCTCCTACACAGATGAGGCATGAATTTGTTTTGGAGCTTCTAAGAAACAACTGACAGAGGCATCAAGTATAACAAAGAAATCTGGAATGTATATGCACGTAGTTGAATGCTTTCTCCAACTGAATTCAAGCATTAAACAGCCAGGCCAGATGTATTTTAAGCTCTGGAATCTTTTCCTCAAGTGTAGTGAGACGTGTAAGTAAGGCATTCCTTTAACAAATGCCATCCCAGATGCAGCATAAGCAGCTAAGGCTGATCTGTAGAGCTGTACAAAACAGGTCACTGTACCAGCACTTCACTTTCACTATTGCTGGTCTCGTATTTAGCATAAATAATTGAAAGCAGGAATTTGCTCAGCTGATCTTTGGAGTTGATGACAACAGCTGAAGGCAACTTGAAATTTAATTTGTAATAAATTTCTGGGGAAGTTATAGGGTGCTTGCTTCCCCCTTTGAAAACAGGCACTGTGTGGCGAGGGACAGAATTCCAGCAGGCCACTTCAAGTTTCGCTTCTGACCTGAAACTGAGTTGATGGGGTAGAGTTTATCTCACTTAAACAGAAGATGCATGCCAAATGGATGTGTATTTCTAGAGTGAAACTGAAAAACATTCATACAAATCAGTATTGCCACAAAAAAAAAATTAATAGCTTCACTTAGATTTTAAGATCACTCTGTAATAAAGCTTCTGAAGGAAAGTACAGAAGTCTGAGCTAAATCTAATCATGACAAACCACATCTATCAGGAAGGCAGCAATGCAGCTATCAAGACTGATTGTGAGGAGTGCATTTTCTCAGAAGGAGAAAAAGATTATTACTATTTTTTAAGAGTGGTGAAAACAGTTTCATGCCCACAGTCCATATAATAAAGGAGTATGTAATGAACAAGTCTAATTTGCTAAAGTGAAAGCCTGTCGATGGAGACTGGGACACTAAGTGGGGGAAAAAAGGAAGAATAAAAAAGGCATTTTCAGATCTGCTCATGACAAATGACTGAAAATGCCTTGATTTTAAAGTTTTCTAAAGTTACATTAGCTATGGCATAGAACATTACCATTGAAAGAAAGTGCATTTTGTCAGTAGAAAGCAGGGGCATCCTGGCAACAAAGAAATTAGGCTGGAGGTGAGGAGAAAGTTCTTCACTGAAAGAGTGATTGGCCATTGGAACATGCTGCCCAGGGAGGTGGTGGAGTCACTGTCCCTGGACATGTTCAAAAAGGGATTGGAGCCATGGTTTATTTAGTCATGAGGTGTTGGATGATAGGTTGGACTTGATGATCTCTGAGGTCTTTTCCAACCTTACTGATTCTGTGAAATGTGGAGCTGATTTAAATGCTAGAGAAGTTGAAACAGTTGTATAAACAAATATGCTCACTGGTATTTCCATTTCCTTTCATTAAGTTGGCAACACAACAGGTAGGAATATGTAAATCTAGCTTAACTCATGCTTTTAAACTTGATTCCTAGAAGAAATCACCTATTGTGATAAGGGAAGAGAAGCCACATAGGGCTGTGTCTAAAGAAAGAAAAACTACACCATATTCAAATTTTTATTATCTCCCCCCCCCCCCCCCTTTATTCCCTTCCTTTTTGTCATACCTCAGTTATCAATGTCTTAAGCCATGAAGTCTTTGGGCCATTTGACCATTCCCTCCTATACATCCCTGAACAGATTTATCTCTAGTTGACTGAAGCATCAAGATCCATTTGCACCTGAGCACTGACGCTCCTACCTTAACTGGGTATCTGTTTTGTAACAGCTTAGGTCTCTCATATAATTCCAAGGGCTATTATCTTGGCAGTTGGTGGAGAATGTGCTTGATAAGCCAATTAGTCCTTTCTCTTTGTACTTAGACAGACAATCTATTACTTGCAAGTGAATCAATACATGTATTTGTTTTGTTATCTGGTTAGTTTACATTCAACACTGCAGGTTAACTTTGTCCTGTCAAGCACTGTCTGTAGATGTTTCTTGGAATGATAACTAGGACAGATATACTTAGAAAAACATTAGGAAAATTGCAGGAGGGGTTGGGGGAAAAGGAAAATAAAAGACAAAGAGACCTACTTCTCTGCAACTATACACACATGAAATGGGATCCTTCTGTGAGCTGTGTCTGTGTAGATGTAGCTGGTGACAGTGATGACGATTCTGGTGAAGAAGGTAAACTCTTCACTGCAAGTCATACAGCAAAATAAATAAGAATACAAGTTACAGAAGGTATGACTCCAAGTAATAATCAACATAAACTTGAAAATCATCATTTCAAGCCATAATACACACAAGCAGAACCCAAAGAGAGTTACACAAGTCAAGACTTAAAAATCTGATCACATAATAAGCAGAATTTCAGGGGAGAGCAGAGTTGTTCTCAAGCAAGTTCAATAGTCAGGCCTATAAATGATTAGCAGAACACCACACAAACAAACAAGGGACACTTGAATGCTGATGTGTTATTTATGTTGCACAAAGAGAGGAAAAAAATAGAAGCAGCAAAATGGAACTATTCAGGATACTTCCCTTCCAGGCTCACTTATGTATCACAGCTCAGATCAACTAAGCATTTTTTTATTCTGCTGAGTGTTATAAAATGTGTTTACAACTTTTGGGTTTGATTGTCAAATCATAGAAAGGATTGCTGACTGCACTGCAAAGGTCCAGGTCACCTAAATATCCATAAATTGAAACAATCATCTTAGTTCCTTAACCATTCCCATTATGAAATGCCCTAATATAATGTCTGAAACTTCATTTTCCTTCCTCTTCCCCTATACAATCCCCTCTTTGTAAGCACCTTTGCTTCTGAACCTGTGAAGTAGGACACCACCAGATACTTCACCAGTTATGTAATGTTTTCTCTTCATCTTTTCTTACTCCTGAAAAGATGACTGAACTGGGGTCTTTCACTGGCTAGTTCCAAAATCTACTAGGTATTTTGGAAACTCTTATGGATTCCTTAGTCTTGGGCATACCTGAGGCCATCCATTAGCAAGGAGATAAAGGGTGAGTGCCAAGGGGATGGAGCCAGGCTCTGTTTGGTGATGCCCAATGACAGGACAAGGGTCAAAGGGTGGAATGTGAGGCATAGGAAGTTTCATGGAAACACAAGGGAAAATTTTTTCACTGTTAGGATGATGGAACACTGGAAGAGGCTGCCAGGGGGGTTGTGGAGTCTCCCTCTCTGGAGATATTCAAAACCTGCCTGTATGCATTCCTGTGTGACCTGCTCTAGGTGGTCCTGCTCTGGTAGCAGGGTTGGACTGCATGATCTTTTGAGGTCCCTTCCAGCCCCTAATGTTCTGTGATTCTGTAAATAATCTACAAATATCCAGAACTGAGATGCTGCTCTACAAGATGAACAGGGAAGGAATGGCTCTCACCAACAACTATAGTAGGACTCAATTCCTAGCCACAGTTACTTAATTCCCTGAAATGCAAACATAAAAATCTACATTGAAACCTCAGAAAACTTGAATTTCTGTAGTTGTCCACTGGGAAAGTACTTTTCTGTACATTATAAAGCCATACAGTTGACATACAGTCTAGCTCAGCACTTCCAATTCACGAGGGTTTCAGAACATCAAAAGACACAATAAAACCAAACAAAGGTTTACATATGCACTGCAGAAGCTGCGCTTCACTCAGACTCCTCTACATACCTGCTGTTGCCTGATTTCCTTTTGAAGACTGTGCTGCTAATTCAAGTGAAGACATAATCCCTTCTTGTTCCTGAATGCTAGCTACTTCACTTTCTTCTGAGCTGGTTTTGGGTTTGTGGTTTGTAACTGTGGTCACGCTTTGCAAGCTGGTTAAAAAAAGCACAGTGTTTAGAACTCGCTCGTCTTTAATTTCAGGTGTTAACCACTAAGTATAGGAGCTACAATTTTTCTATTAATAAAAGAAAAGTTGCAACATGCAAGTGTGTGTAACATAAATTAGGTATTTTGAAGCCCTTCTTCCCTGCAAAGCTAGACTTGGAAAAAAAGTACTGGGAATTGAATTCCTTTCCTTCACATACTTCATGCAGTTTCCTCCAGCATGATGATCTATTTTACTGAAGGGTACAGTGAGAAAGGTATGGCCTAATGTAAGAATCACTCAGAACCTGCAGTGCAACTTAAAGTTATAAATCTTCTAAGAGGAATACCCAAGACACAATAGTCCTCTAATCCTGCAACGTTCCAAAATAATGAAGTAAAGGTTAAAAGTTAAAGTAGAAGGTACTGAATAAGTTGTTTAGAAGGGTTTGTAGTGGTAAGACAAGGGACAATGGTTTTGAAATGCAGCAGGGCATGTTTAGGGTGTTTGTAAGGAGGAAGTTCTTTACAATGAGAGTGGTAAAACACTGAACAGGTTGCCCAGGAGTGTGGTTGAGGACCCTTCCCTGGAGACATTCAAGATCAGCCTCAATGCAGTGCTGGGCAACCTCATCTAGTTGGAGGTGTCCTTGCTCACTGCAGGGGGGCTGAGTAAGATGACCTTAGAGAGTCCATTCCAGCCCAATGCAATCTGTGAATCAGCAAAAGGGCTGCTACAGAAACTGGAGCTTTCAATAGTAAACTAATCCAAAGCTTGAACTGACATTACTAAACACACTGTACCCCAAAGCAAGGAATATGAACATCTTCTGTTTGTAACTGGGGCAATACTTGAAAAGAAACATTGCTTTACCCACCAACTCCTATCTCTCACTGAACTCCTGCAGGGATTAGGTTTCTTACTAGATTTCTCTATATGTAAACGACTCAAACTCATATAAATATACCTTACAGGTATTTATGGAAGTGTTTCATTAGTTGCTGGGTCTGCTCAGCTAATAAATATGATGTGAAAGTTTCAAACAGCCTCTGGACATCTTGTTTTATTTTTACCTTATATCACCATCACGTGTTTCCTCCGCTGTATTTTCCTTTTCTGCTTTCTCATCATTCCTCACTTCTTTTGAGTTGGATACAACATGTGCATCTGATAGAAGGTCATCAGTTTTTGTCAGCTGTAAAAAAAGTTGAGATCATGAAACAAAATGCTGTAACATGCTAAGTGGCAGGTAAGAAATACAGGATCAGGAAACAGCTTTATTGACAGACAAATGTTGCCATCATGTATACTTAGTAACTCAGAATTACAGAACTTCAGAAATCTTTATCAATACCATGCATGTTATTAGAGTTTGCCTGAAACTTACACCAGAGCCAGCAGGCAGGGCTTGGCTTAATAACTTCCAGAACTTATCTGAACCCTTGGGCTGCAGGCTGCCTGTTTTTTCCTGCTATCCCTCTCTTCATAATGCTAACAGGGATTCCAGCTACTGGAATATATTGCTGATAAGCCTGCTCTGAAAGGTCTGATTAAAGATAACCAATATATTTGTATACTCAATAAAGCAACTAATTCCCAATAGAAACTGCTTCTGAAGAATAACAGATAGTATTTGATTTTATACTGTTCTCCATCAGACCTATGTTTTAAAAAGCTGAATATAAAACAGGAAAACAAAAGGAAAGGTTTGTGAGGAAAAGCAAATGACAGTTAATGAAAAAATATGGATAGAAAAGAAGAAAAACAACCACCCTATACATGAAATTTTAAAACCCCAACATGCTAAACTGTAGGCAGGATATGATTATCTCTAGAAACAACTCCAGCAGTCTACTTTTCACAGGCTCTGATAAGTGTTCAGGGCACTTCAGTACCAAAAACTTCATGGTAACTCACTGCCAAGTGAGTCTGAGACTATTTCAAAACAGAAAACAATCCAGTGACAGAACAGCACCAGCTACAGTCACTGTCTAATTCCATGTATCAATTGGGTCAGCTTTATTCTGCTTCCTATACACTATTAGATGCACTAGAGCCAATTAAACAAAAGAGGTGCATTAAATGACTGTCAGAACTACACTGGGATATCCCTAAGCAACGAACAGATTAACAACTGTTATTTAAAGATGCAACAGTATTGTTTCCAAAGAAATACAGAATATAACTCTGTAATTTTCCAATCAATCAGGGTAGTAACAGATAAAGTAACATGAAACTTAGGGAGACTATATACAATGATGTCTTTAAGCAGCGGAGGAAGACAGGCTCTAAGACTACTCTCAAATTAGTTAAAGACGACTCCACACAGGATTGGATAGAAATACACAGTATTATTGGAAGATTAAATGGAAGGTGCTATTAATTAAAGCATATGAAATACACAAATCCATATTGTGGGCTTAACACAGAACCCCATGAGGCCAAAACATTCCCCAAAACCTCCACCAAAACCAGACCAAAGCCCCAATGCTGTTTTTCTCCCCCCACCCATGCCTCCCTGGCACTAGGCCTAAACAGGCCAAAATTGCACAGGAAACAAATAAATTAGTCAGGTTTGAGATACTTCCCCATCCAGTATTTCATCTATAGACAGATCTCATACAATTTTGTGCTTCTTTATAGAATATTTGATATATCAAACAAACAAACACCCCCAAACAACCAAAACCAAACTCCCCAAAACACGAAAGCCAAAAAAAACCCTAACCCCGCCCCCCCCCCCAGTCCTCCAAAACCCAAAACAAAACCAACCAACAATTCAAAATCTAAATCTTCCCAGCCAAAACAAACTGGCTCAGTATCTCTCACCCTGCTGTCTGTGACCCAAACTATATTCTGCTGCAAGACAGGCTTATGAGCAGTTCAATAAGAGGCAGTTTAGTACCTGTTTAATAAAACTTGAATTATGTTCTTGCTCTCCATCATGTTTTATGTGCACTTTTTCTTCTCCAGGGATTTCACTATTTTGTCTCAAATTATTTTCTTTACTGGTGCTCTCCAATTCTTTCATGTTACCAGATACAGCATCATCCTTTCTTCGGTTCTGTGGAACATAATTGATACATACATGCACTCTCACAAAAGTTATCAGTCCTAGGTTTGGAATCCTGTGCTGTCCTGTGACTGTAATTCAAACAAATACTTCAAAAAAGCCCTGAAGTATATATCACAATGCAATAAAGAAAATGGAAATGTTTGAGGAGATAGAATTTTATCTAGAATAGAATAGAATAGGTTGGAAAAGACCTTTGAGATCATCGAGTCCAACCTATCATCCAACACCATCTAATCAACTAAACCATGGCACCAAGTGCCTCATCCAGTTTCTTCCTAAACACCTCCAGTGATGGTGACTCCACCACCTCCCTGGGCAGCACATTCCAATGGCCAATCTCTCTTTTTATGAAGAGCTTCCTAACATCCAGCCTAAACTTCCCCTGGTGCACATTGAGACTGTGTCCTCTTGTCCTGGTGCTGGTTGCCTGGGAGAAGAGACCAACCCCCACCTGGCTGCAACCTCCATTCAGGTAGTTGTAGACAGCAATAAGGTCTCCCCTGAGCCTCCTCTTCTCTGGAGAAGAGGAGAAGAAGGAGGAGTCTGGAGAGAAGACAACTGGGAAGGGATCTAATAAATGACTGTAAATATCTGGAAGCTGGATGTCAAAAAGGAAGAGACAGTCTCTGCTCACTTGTGCCCTATGACAAGGGGCAAGGGATGTAAACCACAGCACAGGAAGTCCCAACTCAACATGGTGAGGAACTTCTTTACTGTAAGGGTCACAGACCACTGGAACAGGCTCCCCAGAGAGGTTGTGGAGTCTCCTTCTCTGAAGACTTTGAAGACCCATCTGGATGCATTCCTCTGTGACCTGCACTAGATTCTATGGCCCTGCTCTGGCAGGGGGGTTGGACTCGAAGATCTCTAGAGGTCCCTTTCGACCCCTAAATCCTGTGATCCTGTAAAAAGTGTGGGCTGTATTTTTATATATTTATGGGCTCAAAAAACACAGCAAACAAGCATCAGTTAAGAGCTATTATCATAAACACACATTCCTATCTAAAAGTGTGACAGATGTTTGAATATATTATATGGCAGAGAAATCTTCATAATTTATACATCAACTGAATCACGATTCACCCTGACACTGCTTTTAGTCACTACAGCTTTGCAATTTCATGTTTGCTAAATTTGACAAAACAGCATGTTCACAAATACCAGAATGCATAATCAAACAGATGTAGATGTGAACTATTTCTTTCCCAAAAAGACAAAGAAGTGACATCTACTATCGTTAGGTGGAACAACGAAGACTGAAATTTCTCTCTCTCTTATGCATAGTAGAGAATTTTGACTGTTCATCTGTAGAGGCAGTCTCAAGCAGACACCTGCTGTGTCATGGGAGTTGGGGAAAAGAGCAAATCTGCAATTCTTTTGTTGGTTTTTTTTGTAACCAGACACATTAAACTTTTTCAGCAACTCGGTACTCACCTGTGCCAATTTGAATGGATTATCTCTGACAAATGACAGACTCTGGGAAGGAGACTGGTCTGAGACACCAATAATGTTGAGTCCTTTTCTCTTCTCTCTCAGGCAAGCTTGTTGGTGCCTCCTTATTCTTTCCATCTGTTCCTCCACAGTCATTCGAGGCCGCGTGCTTTCTGCAAGACACAGTTGCTCCACTGCACTCCTTGGTCTTTCCTTAAATGGAAGAATATATACATATATATCACCTAATGATTTACTAAAAGCACATTAGTGAGCAAGTAAAGACATAGATCTCTTATGTACATGAGGGAGATGGAGGTGCTGGAATGTGTCCAGAGAAGGGCCACGAGGATGATCAGAGGGCTGGAGCACCTCTCCTATGAGGACAGACTGAAGGAGTTGGGGCTGTTCAGTCTGGAGAAGAGAAGGCTCTGAGGAGACCTAATTGTGGCCTTCCAGTATCTGAAGGGGGCCTACAAGAAGGCTGGGGTGGGACTTCTCAGGATCTCAGGTAGTGATAGGACTAGAGGGAACAGAATGAAGCTGGAGGTGGGGAGATTCAGGCTGGAGGTGAGGAGGAAGTTCTTCACCATGAGAGTGGTGAAGCCCTGGAATGGGTTGTCCAGGGAGGTGGTTGAGGCCCTGTCCCTGGAGGTGTTTAAGCCCAGGCTGGATGAGGCTCTGTCCAGCCTGATCTAGTGTGGGGTGTCCCTGCCCATGGCAGGAGGGCTGGATCTAGATGATCCTTGTGGTCCCTTCCAACCCTGACTGATTCTATGATACTATGAAAAAGAAGTACAAGAATCATATTTTAATAAAGACTGAAATCCAAAATAAAAGCAGTAATTCACTTTTCTGAATGGGGACATTATCATCATCAATTATAAACATTAAGAGAAAGGGCAGATGCTCTCTCAAAGCCATCCTGACAAGGTGAAACAATTTCATATGTTATACAGCAGGCAAACAGAAGTTACGGGGCCGAGACACAAACATAATCGAAATTTAATGATCCAGGACATTTACAGCACTTGATCTAATAGTGATTTCTGCCTCTCTGTTTCAAGATAAAACTACAGCTGGGCAATATGAAATGGCAAGCACAGGCTGAAACAAACTGAAATGGCCTCTGCTTGCATCAGGAGAGGTTTAAATTGGATATTAGGAAATATTTGTTCATTGAAAGGATTGTTGAGCTCTGGAACAGGCTGCCCAGGGAAGTGGTTGAGTTGCCATCCCTGGAGGGATTTAAAAGACATGTACAAGTGGCACTTAAGGACATGGTTTAGTGGTGGACTTGGCAGTATAGGGTTTGAGGTTGGACTTGATCTTAAAAGGGTTTTTTCCCACCCTAAAAAGATTCAATGAATTTATCACCACTTCAAAAGCTGTAACTCTAAGCATTATACTATTTCTAAAATAGCAATGATTACTTTACCTACTCTGTTCTTCAATTTCCCTGACATTCAGATAGTTCTGTGCTTTGTATGACAGAAAAAAAATTACTTCTGAGTAATCACCTCCATTCAACACATTCACAGTAACTGATTTAACTTCACAAAAGTGGTATTCTTTTTCCATTCCACATCCTTTGAGCTTGTTTCTCATCTCCCGTTCTTTCTACCATATCTATCCATGATCCAACTGTCAGAACTTTCCCCCTCTTCTGCCTGAACTACCTCTCTTCAACCCAGAGACTACAGACTCCTTAACTACAAATTCCATGCTTATTACCCACATACTGCTTACTCTATCCTTATTTTCTCATTACTTTACATTTCCCCCAAGTAATTTTAGTAATAAAGTAAATAAACCCAGTATTTCTTATACAAGGGCTGTTAAACTGCCCCAGAAGCCAAATACAAGTCCTTCAGATGTTAGGAAGAAGTTCTATACAGAGAGAGTGATTGCCCATTGGAATGGGCTGCCCGAGGAGGTGGTGGAGTCACCATCATTGGAGGTGTTTAGGAAGAGAATTGATGGGGTGCTTGGTGCACCTGGGGGAGAGGAGGCTCAGGGGTGACCTCATTGCCCTCTACAACTACTTGAAAGGTGGTTGTAGCCAGGAAGGGGTTGGTCTCTTCTCCCAGGCAACCAGCACCAGAACAAGGGGACACAGTCTCAAGCTGCGCTAGGGGAGGTTTAAACTAGAGGTAAGGAGAAAGTTCTTCACTGAGCAAGTTGTTTGTCATTGGAATGGGCTGCCCAGGGAGGTGGTGGAGTCACCGTCCCTGGAGGTGTTCAAGAGGAGACTGGATGTGGCACTTGGTGCCATGGTCTAGTCATGGGGTCTGTGGTGATAGGTTGGACTCGATGATCCTCGAGGTCTCTTCCAACCTTAGTTATACTGTGATACTGTGCCATGGTTTAATTGATTAGGCGGGTTGGATTGGTTGATAGGTTGATCTTGAAGGTCTATTCTATTCTATTCTATTCTATTCTATTCTATTCTATTCTATTCTATTCTATTCTATTCTAAGATGCTTCCTGGCCTTTCAGCTCACGCATCAATCCACTAAGTAGCATAGTAGATTTATCATTACCATTTAGTTCTTGCCCAGTTTCACTATAATGAAACCTCCATGCAGTTTAACATACACCTTTAGAATTCTGTCACTCATTCTAGAGCTGTCTCTCTTAACTTTGTAATTTCATAGCTGTGAATTATATAATTTGAAGTTAATTGCAGAAATGGAACTTATAAACTAACATGTCACAGCCATAAATGCTCAAAGGTTATTTTAAAGTACCGTTCTTAGATCGAGCTTCTTATTCTTCCTCAAAGTGACATAGGATGCTATTGTTGAGGACTCTGGTGTTGGTGATTTGGTTCTGGGTGGCACAACTCCAACTGGAAAATGTGAGCCTGCAAAACAGTGAAGCAATACACTCAGTGCTATGCAAAACATTGCCACAAGAGTCAGTTGTTTTCTAGCAAATACATTTTGTCAGCCTTGGAAACCATTATTCAAAAGGTAGTTAGGTGTTAAGATCTTTGCTCTCACATCTGTTAAGGTACACAGGCAGATGACTAGCCCTTGGCCTGAGATTTACCCAGCTGATTGGAATATGGGAAAATATGGCACAAGACACTGATGGACATAACACCTTAAAAATGTCTGTGAGAAACAGACAAAAGTTAGATAGTGCTGTGTTGAATGGCTAGATTTCACAGATGGGTAAGGGGAGTTATGTGAAAGATGGCCAGACTTCAGAGACAACTGGATGGCCATACTGGGGACTTTTTGTGGGACAGAGTTGGCAAGGCCAACAGAGTGTCCAGGTAGCCACATCAGTGCTACCAGTTACAGCCAAGCTTACCCAGATAATGGTGTCAAAGATAGAAAATTTAGCAAAAGTGGTATCACAAAAATGAATTCTGGGTGGGTTGTTTCTTTTAGAGGAAACAGGCTGCAAAAGGGATGAAGCAAGGCAAGTGGGAAAAAACAGGCAGGGAACAAGAGGGAGGGGGAATAAAAGGGCCCAGCTTTGCATACATTAACTGTTTGTCACTATGCCTGTCCCACCAAGCCCTGTGATTTAGCATTTCAGTGTGTCCTACCTTCTTATTAAACATTACTTTTAAGTCTTTTCCATGTGATTATGCTTTCCCTTCTGTGTATGAGATTGTGGGAGATGCTAGTGATCCTCATGCCAGGCTAGCTTGAGAGTAGGAGACTGCTACAGAGGGATCACAGGTCTGGGAGACAAAGATGGGGAGGACTGCAGGTATGTGGGTTGGCTACTGGAGGGACAATAGGGCTGGACCTCCTCTCAAGGGGAACCTTCTGTCTGTGAGATATTAATGAATGCAAGACAAAACTGAAGGGCAAGCAGAACAGAAGGTGTGGGAGCCAGCTGTTCAAGAGAATTTAGATCTATGATTCAGACATGGGAGAGGCCAGAGGTACTAAGAATTGACAGATGGAGATATGACCAGCTCTTGAAGGGTCTCATATGTGTGTGTGTGTTCATGTCAACATGTGTATGAGGCCAGCTAGCATGCTTTGAGCCTGCTTAGCTGGTGAGCAGGGACAGGATCATCCTATCTGTGCTGTTTCACTTTCACAAGCAGTGGTCTTGGTCTTGTTTGTGTGGTGCCTGTAATAGCACTGGTCTCAAACCTGCCTGTTGCAGTTAGCTGTGGCATGTGTGTGCACAGTGGGACTATGTCCTTAGCCTTGCAACTTGCTGTGCTTAGGGATTGCGAACCACAGCAGCCAGGCTCCATCTGGTTGGCACCTGAGGATGTTCTGTATTCTGATGCCCACTAATTCAGCCTCTCCTAATCGTATCCACCACTAGTTTTTCTGCTTTGAGAAGCCCTGCTAAACTGAATGAAGCTTGTAGAAACCTGAAGTTAAAACTTACCAGTATAGACAGATAAAATTAAATAACACATGCTTCTTTTTTGCTTCTTGATACATGGAGGACTACCTAAAATGTTGTTTCCTTGTTGATTTTGCCTAATAAACAGGTATGATGACTTCTTTGATAGCCAAATAATTTCTCCCTGGTTTTCCCCAAGGTGGCACAGATTTTAGGGGATATTTTGACAAAGTGAAGGCTCTACTGTTCCTTCCAAATATTTGATAGGCTGACAAAATAGTCTGTAGGTATTTGAATGACAAATCCATCATTCAAAACAAAAACTGTAAAGCAACAGTTTGAGTCTCCTTCAGGTGTACAAAGGATAATACACAGCAAAATCCATTTTCCTTTTCTGTCACCTTTATGTACCACTCAGGCCATAAACACTCCTCTGCTCACAGACAGCTCTAAGGGTAACTTTACATAGTACCACTAAAACATTTCTCTTTGCTGACATTTGAGAAGAGAGGGAAATAGCTGCCATGAGAAGTGTCTAGTGCAGTAAGTGCACAACAAAGCAGAAAACCATTTTATTTCCTCTGAAATGTATTAGTTTTTAGAACCACCCTCAAAAGGAAACTACATCATCTAAGTATGACTTCTTAAAACAGCAAGAAAGAAAGAAATGCAGAGATGAGTAATTTTGAGCTTGTTTGATCCTTTGAGACTGTTTCCTTTTCACCTTACAAGCTGTTAAAAGGTAGAATGCCATAGAAATGTTTGCTGAGACAGCATAGAGTTGTACTGGCATACACACTACAAAAGCAGCCCCCAAACAGCCAGGAATGGTTAAGTTTTTCCTACTGCACATGGATTGTATGCATAAGTGAATGTCCAGAATAAGAAACATCTGTTAGAATATTCAAATGCTCAAAGCATGGACAGGATTATAAAATGCAGCTATGATACACCCAATTCACTCTGCTCTCGTGGCTTGCTACTTCTGCACCTCTTCTCTCCTCTGCCCCTAATATTATTTATATTACAAGAATTTATCTTTCTGCTTTGCCTGACTGAGAACTGCTTTTCTACAAATGTTCATAAGGAAACTGCTTTTGTCTGTAAAGAAGACAACAGAGAGCAGACTGGAGTGCTCAAGAAGTATTGGTTTGCTTTATCTAGGCAGCATAGGCTTTTTGATTTTCTCTTGATAATTACTTTTCCTCTTGTCATAAATTAACCTGAAACAGGACAGGTCAGTAAAACCTAGGTGTGTTGTGAGAAAGGCAACTTTCTCAATTTAGGCAGCTGATGATTAGCAGATCTCAGGCTAAACTCTGCATTTTTTACCACCAAGTTAAAAAGAATTTCATACCTATCTTAAGTCAACACTATACCTTGGCAAATACAACAGTGAGTCTAAATTGACTGATTGTCTGGTAAGTGCAAGCTTAATTATATCATGTGTCATAGGGCCATCCACACTGTTTACATTCAAACTGTGTGCCCATCTTGCTTTCAAAAATCTCCATTACTGTTCTGACAAAAATAATATTCTCCTATGATTGCAGTTCTTGGTCAAATTCTGGTGCTTTTGCACCAGCCTGCTCTGTACACGCTTAGTCAAAGTACCAGAACAGAAAGCACTGGAAACATCAATTGTTACAGTAAGAAAATGGGTCAATTTAGGTTGGTTCTGTTTTTTTTCCTTAAAAGGTCTTAATGTGGATTTTGGAAGGTGCTCAAACTGCTTTTCCTGAAGTCACCTTTAACAAACTATTCTGTGTGTTTTAACAAACAGAATTGAGAAGCACTTCCTGGTAAAAGACTCTAACCAAGCAATTAGTAGCTTTTATGGGAGCTAGACGAAGAGAAGAATCTAAAGCATTTAGCAATTGCAAAGACCTTTATTGTCTGTACACTCCAAGGTCATGATCATTATTCCTATTATATCAGGGGACAGAAGGTAATTCAACAATTACAAGATTAAAAAAAGAAAAAGACATTGTTTCCCTGCCTTATGAGAGCCTGAAAATTCTGTGGTGCTGCCTTTTTGGACTTTCCAGTGACATAACATTGGGAGCTTGATTCAAAAACTGAATAATTGTTCAAGGGCAAGAACATAAAATGGGTAATTGTTCAAGGGAATGGTGTGTGGGGAATGTGAGTGATGTGATTAGACATGGTGTCAATAAGGATTTCAGGGTTGTTGTTGAGTGTAATGTTTGATTTTTCTGCGGTGTAATTGACTGAAATCTTTCTTGTCATATAATTAAATCATTATTTTATGGTGGAAGCTGTTTCATCATATTAAGAAACGGACAGGCTACGAAAATACAAAGGATGATATAGGGTCTGTAACACAGTTAACTCTTTGTATTCCTTGTGGAAAAAGGCTGGAAGGTGGCAAATGCCAGGCCTGGGGACAAACCTTTAGTCGAAGAATCTGATTCTGACATCTGTTCTGTTTTTTCTTCGCCATTAGACTCATCCACTTCTGCTACTGTAGTTAACTCTGGTTCACTCTTATAAAGCCTATAATCAGGACCCTGAGGAATGACAGGTTATGAGGTAAACAAACAGGCATTTCTGGACAAGCATTTATGTCTTAAGACTCTAAACACTTATTTTGTGATGGCTGTGCTCTCTCACTTTAAGGCAACATTTCATTGTCCAAGTGCTTCTGCAGCAGGATTTCTTTGTAGCTAATTTGGGTAACAACATTTGCTGGCTTTCAGAAATTACAGGAGAAAATTGCCACAGAAATATGGATTTATTTATTTTTTTTTCTTTGAAATGATCTTCAAGAAACAAATTTGTAGAGCACTTCATCAATATCTGATTCTGGACCTCAAGTTTTATAAGAGCTTGTGAGTAGAAGAATTTACTCAGATACAAGCAAAATATTGCTCATTAAAGTCTTAAGACATTTCGTATGTGTATAGAATATATGACAGGAAAATGTGAAAAGCAAATGATGAAGCTGCAAATAAAATTCAGTAAACAAAAGCAAAAACACCACAAAAGTAGCCAGATGACAAAACAAAAACTGTGACTGTGCAAAGGAAGGGGGATGCTTCAAGAACAACGTGGCCGTTTAAGCCACTTACACAGTAAGATCCATTTCTCTGATATCCTTGAACTTGGTGAATCTTCTTTTCTTCTGGCAGATGTACTGGGCCCCTGCTATAACAGAGCAAGGAGCTGCTATCACTGGGCAGAGGGGGGATTATGGGAGGATGCTCTGTAAAGTCATAGGACCGAGGGAGTGGAGGACGAGGTGGGACTACTTCCTCTTCCTAAAGATTGTAGAATAGTCACCTTATTTAGATGTGCACAGCTGTTAAAATGATTTGTAACTTAAAAAGAAAAATATATTACCATAGCTATACCAGCTACAGAGTTTAGAATTAAAGGGACAATGTCACACTAAGGGAAAAAAAAAAAAGGAAAAGGCCAAGAGAACTTTATTTTCTATGGGTTTCATCTGGACTTTTTTCTTCTTTTGTTTGCTTTTTACTTTATTCCTACTACCTAGACTGAAATACTCCCATAGTTTAATTCTACATCTTATCAAGATTTCTCCATTCTAACACCTGCACTTTCTGCTGGACATGTGTGAGCTCTCTGAATCTTGTTTTTAAAAATGAAATTCAATAGATTTAAAAGATTTTTCCATAAATTAGACTTTTAGATCGTTCTGTAGGCCAGATGCATATTGCACACACTTCGGATAACCATGACAATGTCCCTTTAAAACTGTAACCTCTAGCCAGATTTTCAGAGGAACTGAACATTTGGGAGCTCCCACAGCTTCAGCTGTCCTTGTGGGTGCTCTGGCCATCTGAGAACCAGGCTTAATATGTGAATAGACATATAAAGCAATATATTTCTTCCCATGAAAAGTGTGGTGGGTAGAAAACAAATCCATAAATCAGGGTTTATATTTCTAGGGGAAGAGCCTAAGGAGAGGAAAAGGTGAGAAATGGAAAAGAGAAACATACCAGTGAGAATATAAAGAGACAGAACAAATATAAGTGTTCATTATAGTGGAGATACCAGTCTTTAAAACTAGTTCATAAATCATTATTTTCACAACAACATACTGAGCACATACTTCAGAGATCCTTAAAACAACTATAATAATCTTCATTTTTATCACAGAATATATCAGAAATTTAGTGTTGCTAACATGATAAATATGCTAAAACCATACCTCATTTTTGTATTTAATAGCTGAAAGTGTCCTTGATGCCATGATGCCTGTTTGGAGGGAGGAGGAGGGATAGAAAGAAGAAGAAAAAATGTTTTAAATGAACAGCTCTTAAAAGATGAACTATAACCTGTTGCTATCAAACAAACATACAAAGCATGACTGCCACCTTCTTTTCTAAGCAACTGTACCATTCTCTCCAAAATACAAAGGCAACTATGGAGCTTATCTTTTAAAAATGTATGTGATCCAATCTCACTTCCTACAAGACTGTACCTGCTTCTGAAGAGCTTCTTTGCTGTTTATGTTTACTTAAACCCTCCATGACATCTTGGATTCTCCACAGTTCCTTCTGAATCTGAGCACGCTGTATCCCTGCTGATTCCGTCTGCCAGTAAATAAACAGCATATAGAGGCAATAAATCAGAACACAGCAAACCCCCTTTTTTCTTTCTTTAGGCTACACTGTATGCCTTTTCCCAATGAAGGAAAATAAAGCACAATAATGACAGTCTCCTTTCCCACAAAACAGTCAAATATCATCAGAAAGAAAAAGTGGAAGATTAATTTCATAACGTGTCCCTTAATTTGTCAGCAATTTGCTCATTCAGAATCCACTTAAGAACAGAATTATATCTACTGTCTCCAAAGAAAATCCAAGCATGTTTTGCACAGGAAACCTACACACAACAAAAGAAAAGTTGTAACCCTAAAATGAGTGGAGATGAACACAGTGTTTGCATGCTATCATAGAAACTGAGGGTCTATTTGCATTCATAGTCACGCATGCTTTGGACTGCACAACACAAATTTCTCAGTTCTTAGGCTTTCTTGTAATCTCCCTTTCATAGCTGCATAGAAAATCAATCCCTGGAGCAAATAGCCCTTAATGCCTCCCAGCATGGACCACACCCATCTGCCTATTCCAGCTAATGTATGCACATCTCTCTGTGTGTCTGTGTGTCTCTCAGACAGATCTCCTCAGACTCTCAGAACTTAGACTTAGCTGTCCAATCCTCCACAGCACAGCGAGGCAGGAAGACATGCATTAGAACTCTCCATGTTTAAGACTTGAAGTAATGCCCAAAATTTTTTCAATTGTAATTGATTTTCAAAGAATGATTTAATTGGATTTTCAAATATTCAGTTAAATGGAAGGATTTGTGTGAGTGAATTAATACAACTGTCACACCAATTAAGGTCTGCGAAAATTAACCCATTTTGGACCCCATCACAGAAAGGGGAGGCTTCTAGACACAGGAAAATCAGTGCTGTGGCTTCAGAAAAACCCACAAATACAAAAAGCCAAAGACCTCCTCAGACTCTTTTTATATCTTGTAAGCTAATGCACCATATCTTTCCCCCTTTTAAATCAAATCACAGAAAATGAAAGGGACTTCAGCGTCCTTCAAGACCCCTGGCACACCTGAATTTCTCCAAGCCGATCAAGCTGCTCCTGCATGTGGTTCCTTGTTACAGTTACATCATACTCCAATTTATCATATTCTCTCCAAGCTCTTTCAAGTTCCTAAGCATATAACAAAAAAGAATTAAAAATACACATTCAAGTAAATTAAAAAAAAGTATTTTTTTTTAACTCAGTAGTCTGAAATTTCAGTAAGTCATAAACAAGTAGACATCAGCCATAAACAAATAGGTATCAGCCATAAACAAATAGACATCAGCCATAAACAAATATGTATTTTAGAGAATGCTATGTTTAAACAAGTTTTCACTTTTCTAATGATACTGAATAGAATTCACCCAAACAGCATTTTGTCTTTTCACAAACAAAAAAAGAGAGACAAAGGCAAAATCCTTAGAACATGTCTTTATGGTAAGCAGGCATGTGGGTCTTAAGCTGCCCCTCCACTGAGGCAGAAAACCCACAAAAAAAGGATGCAAATTTGTCTCTTTTATCACACAGAATACACATGTGTGGGTGCACAGCATGTGTGTGTATACCCAACATATTATGCAAGACAAATGGAAGTCATCCAGCCCTGCCTGTAAGGTTACCAGAGAATGCCCCAGGCTTGCTAATACACCATTATTTTATATATGTGAAACTACAAACAGCAGAAGGGACAAAGTGCAAGAAGAAAATTTTCTTTGAGGCCAGCTCTACCTACAGCAAGAAATTTACTCAACTTAGCATATATTAAAATGTCAATGAGGAAAAGTATATCTTGAGGATTTCCTTTTACTTGATCCCGTTTTCCTTATCAAACCAATTCCTTTTAGAGCACAGTCTAAATCCAGCATTTCAGGGCCTACTTCTTATCAGTTTCACCACATCAAACATCTAAAATTTGACACTGGAGTAATTTTCTCTGTGTATATGTGTGTGTCTACATATATATACACACATATACGTATATGTGTGTGTATATATACACCGGCAAAAATGATTCTTTGCCTTGTCATTTCCATCATGAAGCAGAAATGGGCAATAAATGGCAACTCCTTTACTTTTCTTTTTCTTATATTTTTTAAAAGTTTTTCAAAGGGCATAACTTGAAAGATCTTTTAAATATAATAGCCCACTGGTAAGAAAGACTATGACAGTATAATCTCTTCATCCTTTTGCTTAAAACGTCACCTCCTCACCTATCTGTTCAAATGTCTGATAAAAGTTTGTGCTTGCTACTGTTTTGAGAGCACATAAAATAGCTTATTTGTACTCCTGTAATCAACTGTTTACATTATGAAGATGAAAATCACCAGGCCAGTTAAAGTCAGCATGCACTCATTCCTGGCCAAAAAAAAATGCATTAGACTACTTGATGAATATAACAAGCGGATCACTTTCCAGCTGCCTTTGACCAAAAATAGAAGCAAGTAAAAGATAGCTGACTTTTGCTGGAAGAGAATGAAAAATAATCACAGACAAATTAATATGATGAGGCTGAAGCAGGTCATTTAACACTTGAGTGGATTTTACTGGCAAGAAGGAATTACTTACCGCGGTAGCTCGCGATATTTCTCGACAAGTGCTAAGCAGTCCGTTCTGCAAGTCATCTCTCTGTAAGACTACACTTTGTATGGCTGCGGGGTTATCTGCATTCATTTCTATCTCCTGACTTGCTGAGAGCAAAGCTTGCTCAAGCGTGTACTATTACAATAAAAAGAATTATTTTTAATGTTCTGCATCATTGGGCTGGTTTTCGTTTTATTTCAGTTATCAATGTTCTGATAATAAGCATGTAAAATAACATCCACTTTAGGTAATAAATACAATTGTCCTACTTTCTCCTTCTGTAGCTGTTGAAGCTTCTCCTCCAGCGCTTGCACGACTTTATCTTGTTCACATAAACGGCTAAGCTTTGCCTAGCGTGTAACAGAAAAGGTTACAATTAGAGCCTCACTTTCAACACCCTCAGTAAACAAAACAGAATTTGATCATCAAATCATTATAGGAATCTAGATAAAATATTAGTACCACCAAATGTGCATTCTAAAATTATGGAAGGCATCAGCCCTGCATTTTCAAATTAACTTTAAGAAACTCTCTTAAGTAAGTGTAATAGTTTGAGACGGCATGGCTCAAAGCACATAATTTACAGTTCTGCAGCTAAATCTTTACCACTTATTAACAGGTATTAAACACTCTTCTCATTTATTTATTCATCAGTATCATAAAGAACATTGTACACATTCACAGTCTTTCCCATGGTTTACTGCAGGTGGTAGTACTTAACATTTAGTTACTAGTACTGTTCATGCTCTGCCCTGTTTTAGCACTGACTGAGGTATGGCTATTATTAAAGGTGTTCCATTCCAGCTCTACTTTGAGCAAGAGAGTATTCAGTGTGCTCTAACCAATCTGAGACAGTTCAGTTTCCTTTTTGGTTCAGTTTGTGCTTGCTCTGACTTTTTAACTCTAAGATAACAGCGGAAGCCCGTTTTCCTTTTCACTCATAAAATAACATCCTTTAAATCACCCACTCTCTTCTCTTAGTTGCACTGTAGAAAATGACCAGGCATGCCCATGTATGCATATACAGTATGACTTTCACTATCTTTCACTATCGATTTTACACCATACCCTTTTCTTTAGTAACTAGAAACCCAATACTCTGAAGAGTAACTGCCCATGCCAAATTTCAGTTTGGAGTACTGGTCAGATTTCCTGAGATGATATATCTCTCATTCTTATAACTGAACTACAAGTTTTCCACCTTCTAAAGCAATTCACTCCTTTCTAGAAGCAATTAACCTTCAGACAGATACAATACTTTCAAATTTCAGCCTAAAATGCAAGACTTCCCGCAGGCTAAAACCTTATTACAAAGAGAGTCCTGTGCCCCTCAATTTCACCAAGTAATTTGGGCTGGGAATCACCTGTAAGAAATGTATTTCAAATGCAAAA
Organism: Melanerpes formicivorus; assembly: GCF_026170545.1. Taxonomy (NCBI): domain Eukaryota; kingdom Metazoa; phylum Chordata; class Aves; order Piciformes; family Picidae; genus Melanerpes; species Melanerpes formicivorus. The sequence goes on along the minus strand of NW_027142360.1, from coordinate 6,948,634 downwards.
GCCAAGGGGGAAATTATTATCAAAGTAAAGAGACAAATTCCAGCATTTCGAAGGTGGAAGAAATACAAATGACTTACATCAATATCCAGCTCTTCAGCTCTATATTTGTACAGTGTGCCCCTACATTCTTCTTGTGTTAACTATAAGGAAGAATAATAGTGCCATAAAACAACTTAATTGGACTATGAAAATCAAACTATCGTTCATCTTAAAGAGTTTTAACACAGAAACTGGCTCTTTCTTGAAAAGTCAAACATACCACACTGAACAACATATTTTTTAGCCAACAGGTATTAATGAAGATAAGTATATGGAATACCAAGCAGACTGCCAGTAGAAAGTTGCATTAACTTCACAGGCTGTGTTTCCAATGCAAACTGGCCTTTTAAAGATGTACAACTAAGTCAATCAAACATGGATTATGCAGGAAGATGAAACTGTCAGAGTACATCTACACAGTTATACATCATTATGCACATTTTCTTACGTGCATTCTAAATACAGGGGCTCATTCTACCTGGAATTAACCATTCTAGGCCCACTAAAGTCAAGTGTATTCACAAGGAGGATATTTCTGATGTGGATCTGAAATCAGAACAGAATGACCTAAGTATACAAATGTGTGTAAAATATCTCATTGCAGACATGCCCAGTAAGTGCCACCAAATACCTTTCTGCCTACTTTTCCCTAAGGATTCCCTCCCCTCCAACAGAGTATTACCAGAAACATGACAAAGGGAAGCCCTTCTGGTCTATCTTCGGACATAGTCAAGCTTGTTTCCTCATACCAGTCAATATGTAATGCAATCTCAAACTACTTTCATACATCTTTCCTTTCATGTATTTGCCATAATTAGGTCATTGTGACTTAACAGACCAATAAAGATCATAAAAACACAAGTCCATGTTAAAGGACACTTACAAATCAAAGGAGCAGTAGTGAAGGGCTAACCAGACAAGCATTCCAAGCACACAGTAGATCTTCAACACACTTAAGTGTTCCATTTCAAGACACTATGTCCACATACCTCATGCAAATGCACCTGGTGACAATTAGAAGTATGTATGGTGCGCTAAGACCAGACAGTAGCTTCCTTTGAAATGGATGTTTTGTGAAAATGAGTGTTGGAATATGAGAAAAGCCACAGCACTTTTGCACCTCATGAATGCCACAAAAAATTAAGGTATCTATTTGAACTCTAACTATGGTAGAGTTGTGACTGTTTAAAGAGTTGATTTTATCACAATGAGAGAACAATGAGGAATGGAAATATTTAAGTAAACTCATAAACATGGCCAAATGTCTTCAAGTTACAGAGAAAAACCTAGTTATAGTTCACAACAGAAAGATCTTACAAAAGAAATATTATCCCTTATTAGATAATACATCTTCCCAAGAAACTTCTCAGCATTTTGTAGAGCTTGCCTGAAAACATGTTGTTATTTTTTTCAAGCCAGTATGTTCTGACACTTAGAAAATACTACCTTTTTTTCCTTTTTTTAAAGAAAATGAGATACCTTTTGGGTTTTTTTTGCTTTTCAACCTTGAAGACAAGTTTAAAACGGCTTGCCAATTTAGCATCCTTATCCCTGCCCACCTGCTAAAAGGAATAGATTTTAAGTTTTCCCCAAACAAAAACACGTTTTCAAAGAGCACAATACACGTGCTCATTCTTCTCACTAAAATCCTATCACACTTCTAAAATTGCTGCCAACTTCTTGCTTTTGTCGGTGGTACCAGTTCTCCACAGCAGGCACTGCTGGAGAGCCACTTCATTTCAACATTTCTACTGCAACATTTAACACATACTTAGCGTGAAACCTCTAAAAATAGTATGAAACACTTAATCCACCCCTGACAAAACAGCAGTTTCTCTTTCCACAGCACATCTATAAATCAGCTTAAGGCAAACAGTGCACAATGCTATTGCAGCCTACTGGAATTATGAGAGGAATTGCAGAAGGCAAACTGCAGTTACACATTACAAGCAAGGTTAACAATGTCATAACCCTGGAAAATGCATTAGAAGAGCTCCAGCAATCAAGTTATCGAAATATATTTTATGTCCGGTTCAACAAACACCTCTCACACCAAATCCTTCCTGCAAACACTTCACCAGGACAGCAATTTCAGAGAAAGAGTGCCACCTGCTGAACCAATGACTTCCACATTCCTCAACATCTACCTACTCAAACTCCAAGAAGTCCATTCCTCTTAACACGACAAACTGCAGTGCGCACAGCTCCTAAACGTTAAGGAGCAGCACCCTGAATACCTACACAGCTGAACATTTCTGAGAGGCCTCAGATGCAGAGCTTGGCCAAGCATGTATCTTACCTGTGGAAAGCTAGAATGACCTTGTTCAAATCTCCATCTTATGTTAGAAAAAAATTGTCATCTACTTTCCAGTCCTATAGCACAGACCCCATCCTCCATCAAACACCTGTACCAGATGAATCAGAACTAGATGAACCTGCCACAATGGAAACAATGTACTTAGAGGGAAATTTATTCCCAAATAGATCCAGACTAGGCAAATCTACCTCTTGAGACATGAGAGGTTAAACCTATTTAAGCAGTCAGTATTAAAACACATTTAAATTCCAGTACCAATTATCTTGCAATCTATTTCCAGATTCTGCTAACCGTTTTGATTCAATAAATAAATGGCAGGAAATTTCACACCCTGAGAGCACTCTAAGCATCACTGCAAGATTACTGCACTTAGGAAATTAAAATTGGACAGTCTAGGACAATTTTGTGGGGAGCACAAGGTTAAAGTCAGAAAGTTAGACTTAGGAGATTTCCAAAAGGCCCTTTTTTAGTTTCTTTCTTTCTTATTTAAAGTACTTCTTTCTACCACGAAGCAGGACAAAAGGGCATCTACCCCGGACTAAGCAACATTCTCCTCTCATTTTGAACAATGCCACAGAGAACATTTCAAACACAAAGAGGAAACACAAGATTTTTAGCTCAGATACAATCATCTTGCGTTCATAATACAACCTGAAAAATATTTCTACCCACAAATCTCAAAACTGAACATGTGCAACAGTTTAAATGTAGGCAGCTGCAATAATGATAATAATAATAATAGCAATTAATAATAATAATAATAACAACAATAGTGTGCCATAAACAGCATCCCAGCATCCTTACAGGGAAAAAAATTGTATTAAGAACAATTATCCAAGCAAAGAGCTGGAAATCAGCCTCTTGCACTCAGATTTTCCATTTTTTCCCCCTTTAGCAAATTGGCACACACAAAATGAACTGAGGACAATTACACTTTTTCAAATGAGCATAAGCTGCTTTAGAAAATGAGATTAATACTCCTCACCTAGTATTATAAAGAAACAAAACAATTCAAGGTAGAAACTGGTCTGGGCTGTAAAAAGCCTCTAGTTGTATGTACACATATTCACTGCCCTGACTTGTACATTGTACATTCCAACTGCTGCAGTGGGTCTGGAGGAGGACCACGGAGGTGATCAGAGGGCTGGAGCACCTCCCCTGTGGGGACAGGTCGAGAGAGTTGGGGTTGTTCAGCCTGCAGAAGAGAAGGCTCTGGGGAGACCTAATAGCAGCCTTCCAATACCTGAAGAGGGCAAAGAAAGCTAGGAAGGGACTTTTTTACAAGGGCTTGTAGTAGTAGGACAACAGGGAATGGATTGAAGCTTGAGGAGGATACACTTAGACTGGAGATTAGGAAGAGGATGGTGAAGCACTGGAACAGGTTGTCCAAGGAGGTTGTGAATAACAACTCCTTGGAGGTGTTCAAAGCCAGATTGGATGAAGCCTTCAGCGACCAGGTCTAGTGGAAGGTGTCCCTGCCCATGGTGGAGGCACAGGGCCACAAGTAGAGGATCTCCGAGGTCCCTTCCAACCTAAACAATTTCTTACTGGAGTGAGAAAGATGACTGATAAAAATAATCTATTTTTCTTTGAATGAAAAATTGTATGCTGTTTAAATGTCAAATAATTTGCCAGAAATCTAAATGTGGCAGTTTAGAAGACTATCTAGGCAGTGAAAGTTTGAGTGTGTTTTTATCCTTTCCCAGGAGTCAGTCAATACAGCATTTTGTACAGTATATTTGCTCCATGAAAGCAGGTGGTCTTGCTGTTGTTTGGTTTAGGCAATACATGGGCTCTTCTGCACAAGCCTCTGGACATGTCACAAACACTCTGACCTGAAGAGACGTCTTTAGTGACAAAAGGTTATTCAATCTTCACAACCTGTTCTATTCACTTGTTACTTTGACATAAATGTCTAAAAAGGTGCTTATTCAGTGCCAAACAGGAAGCAGCAGGTACGTATTCAAGGTGAAGGCAGTGCTGTGTACCAATAGCTTAGCCGGCAACACAGCACTCAGTAATCTATTGGCATCCCTGAACAAGCAGGCAGAATAGCCTAGGCACAGCTACACCTCAAGTTTGTCTACATTAATATGAGATGCTGAGCTAGTTTACCCTGACATATCCAAAGCAGCTCTTTTTCTGTTTGTTGACTCACTTTCCTTACTTCTATTGCAGAGAATGGATTTGCTTTAAAAAAGCCAACAAACCTAACAGCTAGGCTTCCTTAAAAGAAACAACCAACCAACAACTAAACTGAATTTCATTTAGGGCCTGAGGACACCTTACTTCTCTCATTCCTCTCCCAGACAGTTCCTTCAGGTTCCATGTTAAAGCTCCTGTTTTGCACACAGGAGCACAATTTGGATGACGCTGAAAGCAGTCACTCACAACCCAGCTTCCTTTGGAAAGCTGTTTTTTCCTGCAGCTTCTCTGGATCACAGAGGAATCTACACTGTGGACTTGACTCCCAAGAAAATGAAACAAGAAATTAAGCTGCAGCATTTTCTAGAAACATGGCAAAGCATCAAATACTAATAAATCACTGTTTTACATAGCAGAGCTCCTTTTCTTCAAACTGTGCAACCTTTATACATATGTTTCAGCTCACGAGGGCATAAACACAAGTGCGAGGGTCAGATGTTCCCTTCTGACTGGCAGCCAGAACTGATGCAAAATATTATACTCATTTAAGTAAGAAGAACATCTTCGTTGCAGTTGAGGCTAGAGATTTCTTAAACACTTCCTGAGGTGACAGAAAGTACTTCAGTGAAGCCCCAGTATCCCTAAGATGCTGCAGTGCCAACAGGTAGGTATTGGCCATGCTCATAAGTTAATGCAGGTCTCAACTCCCAGACAATATTTCCATTCACGTTTCTGGTTCTTCTTCCATCTTACCGTTCACAACCACCACTAGATACTCTGTAAGCGTGCATGGTTAAGTCTGCTGTGACTTTATGAACAGACACTGCCTTTTTGGATTTACAGGATCAAAATCACTTTGATCTGGGGACTTTCTTTCTTCAGTGGCTAAAGGCTTGGTAGGTGCAAACAAAAAACTTGTAAATCCACTTCATTGAACAAAACAGAATTGCCAGAGATGACCAGGTAAACACCACTCACATGCTTTTGTAGTGGTCAAAAGAAAGAAAGCACCTTTGAACACTAATTGCAGGGAATCATGCTAAGACAAATGTTGGAAGCTTATTAGGGATTTTATGGATTTACTAGACACCTGCATAAAACATCAACTAATTAAATTGTCTAGACAGCAAAAAAAAAAAAGCTATTGGAAAGTGTACACTTAATACTGAACGACAAAAACGCAGCGAAAAGCCATGCTAACGATACTGCAGCGTTTCAGGAAGCATGGATGACTTGTGGTTTTCCAAAGCAAATAAGAGAAACACCGATGTCATGAAGGAGTCTGAGGAACAACCAAAACTGTCACTAAGGAAAATTTTCGCAGATGATAAAGCAATTTCATTCACTATCCAAGACCTTACTTGCTGGTACAGTTGTGGTCTTAGCGCCGAGTTCTCAATCATAGTGTGAACCATGGTGATTAAAGGTTCATTCTCTTTCATCTATTTCAAATCAGGAGGAGCATACAGCAAACATCAGTTTACAGCATGGCTAGATTTGAAAGACGACACTGTAAAATATAGCCTCTACTTTAATTTTTTCTAGCAATGCAGTAGATCACATTTTATCCCATGCTTTTTCTATATATATATATATTCCATCATTCAGTAATATCAACATCTGAAAAGTTTAATACCACCAAACAAAACCACAGAAATGCTCAAAACCAATTCACCACTCTCTCTTTTTAGAAAGGAAAAAAATATAGGCTTAAAATAAGCTTAGCTCTGCACGATGTTGAAATGAAAAGTATTATCGGATTATGCAATAGGAACACTCAAACCTTTATCAGAGAGCCTTTTAAATGATAGATTTAGTAATTCATTGCACATTAAAAAGATATAAGCATTCTCAGCCTCTCAATAGCATCGTGAGGCTTACACTTATGTTTGTGTATCTAAATGCCTCTATATACTGCACTGATGTACAGAGTTAAGAACTTGGAATCATTACTCATTGTACTCATCCACTCCCCTGTTTCAGACCTTGTCAGGCATTTTCTATAGTGATTAGTATTTCCTGATGTGTGCCAATGTCTGATTGTTACAGTAAAAATGGCATACATTTAGGATTTCAGAGAACTATGTAACTGGGAAAACAGTAAGGAGACTTTGGGGTTTAAAATAGACTTTCCTAACAGCAAAGGAAAAATTAAGAAAACAGACACTTTTCCTCTCCAAAAGAAACTGAAAAGTCACTTAATGTACAATGCCTCTCCTATTTTGATTGGAAACTTTCAGACATGTTGGAAACTTCTGGAGACTTGCAAGGAAGGAACTCTGTGTATGAATATTTATGATTTTTCACTCTGTCTGCATGTCATGCATGCATTCACCAAGAATCTGAATGGCAAGGTTTTGTTTCACAGACTGAAATGTAACAGAAAGCCTACATTTCTGATGGCTTTTGGAACACAAAGTCTTTTGTGACTTGAACATTTGGGGTAGCGATTTGTTCTGTAATAGATAGAGGACTTTGCTGTTGTTGGTTTTCTTATACATAGTAAAATCTGCCCAGCTAATTTAAGAAGATCATTAAGCAGGCAAGCTTATGATGCTCCTTTTGTCCAGTGCAGGAAAAAAAATAATCCAAGCAACACCTCCCATTTGCTCCATCATCCAGTATAGATAAACAGAAAACTGACACAAGAAGTTGTTCTCCCTTTACACTAAAATTGTGCCCACTGACTAGCTGCACCAGGTGATACCAAAAGATATCTCAATACTAAGATGAAATAGTAAGGTTCAAAGCCAAGCAATCGAAGTGCAGCCAACTCAAATATTTGTAAAGGAAGAGTTGCTCTGAGGCTGAAAGATTTTACTAGAGGTATACTGGTTTGAATGCATTTTTGTTAGCAGGTTTTCAACAGCTTCAGGCTTTTGGGCTAATTCTTACTTTATTTTTTTGTTTAGAATATTTCAAATTATTCCTGATGAAATTAATTCCTGTGGAACTGTTCAAAGATTGTTTTCATCCAGCATATAAAACAAGCAAAAGATTAGGAAACATCTCAAAAGATGTTTTGAAGGAATGTTTTGTCCAACAGCCAGCTCCAACTTCTACTTATAGGACTTCTTCCAATGTTTTTACTACTCTTGGTGATTAACTGTGCTTATCTAACACTGTCAGCAAGGGTCAGTTAATTCCAGAACAGCTCCCGTTCTTTAAGACCATATGGAACAGAAATAAAACCCCAGATAACTGGTGAAGTAATGCCAACCAAAGAGCCTTTGTAGCAGTCAAGTATAGCATGCTTTTTTCCCCCCTTTAGGAAATAATGCTGCTTAAAAATATTGACATCTAACTATGGGGAAGTTAAGTTCTTTCATCTGTTGCAAACCTTCCATTAACTAAAGCTAGCACACAGACAAGGCAATGCATACTGAAGGACTGGCAAAGTTAAGTATGTCATGGGAGACACAAGGTCAAGTCCCCCACTCTACATGGTGAAGAGGATCTCTATTCTGTGGTCTTAAAGCATTAAGATGAGGCTACTCCCCATACTGAAGTTCGACACTATTCACATTGACTAAATAGCTCAAGGAAAAATATTTGCTTGTTCATAACAGAAATAAGCCTTGATTTTCTCTCACTCCAGAAAAATAAAACACATTAATGGCCACCTTTAGGATTCTATGTATAATGCTAGTAACATTATACTCTTTTCAATTAAAGAAGTCATAAAAAAGAGTAATTGAGATTTTTCATTGAGCAAACTGAAGTGTCAACTGCTGGGTGCTACACAGCAACACAGCACTGAAACCAAATAAAATCCAGCAGCCTTGGGTTTATCACTTGCTACTTCTAGTCTACAACTCCTGTTTTCCCCAGAAGTGATGCTTCATCTTTGCTTTTATCTTTACTGAAGTAGTATATAAAAGTGTGTTCCATTGGAAACAATTCCAAAAACCCCACCACCTTGTCCTAAGATCTCTATGAAAAGCTTCATTAGTTATCAGCATCTAAGTGGGTATTTTGTATTTTAAACTGTAAAGCCAAGTTACTGCCAATTTTTCTCTTCCTTTTCCTAAATTCTCTTCTGTGTTTGCTAACACCCTACACAGATGACATTTCAGTGTGTGCTGTTCTGGTGGCAGTGATCAGCTGGAATAGTGGCTCTCTGCCAGGACAGCTGATCTCACTGATGAGGTAAGACCATATGTTATGGATGACAAATGACTGAACTCAGACTGGCAGCTTTGTACATTTCCTCTCAAGCTTCCCACAACAGTGGTGGCTGGGTCAACTCACTCTACCTTTTCCAGATAGCCTGAAAAATATAAGAGTAGTATCCTATATGTTGCTAATATTGGACAAAGAATTTCAGGCTGAAACACAAGGTTTCAGAGACAACACAGGATATCTGTCAGCTCTATTTCAAGCTCCCTTGAATTATGTATTATATTTCCCTTCATTTACTACCTTTTCCCAGAACTACCTTAATCTCAGAAAGAAGATGGTGAAGAGGAGGCAACAGAAACAAAACACCAAGAAAATATGGATGTTGGCTACAGGACCTTCACTCTTTTATTTGACAACTTCTTGTTCAAGTTCTGTTTATTTTTATGCACCCTTTGAAATCTGAAGGAAACTGAAAGTACCAGCAGAAGTCTATGAACTACCTAACACTTAATTTACACACATAGCCACTTCAAAAAACAGGAAAGAAAAAAAACTAAATGGAATTTAATAGAACTTCTGTTGTGGCAAATCAGCCTGGGATATGCTGAGATCAATATGACAGCATGCACTGAGAGTTTTACATTGTGAGCTTGAACTCAGTTTTTCAGGCAGTAAAAAAAATTTACTACTGACATAAAAATTCATAAGGCTACTACAGGTCTGGTTTGGTGGAATTCTCTGTAGTAACAAAAGATTCAAGTGGGACTTCCTGCCATGGCATTATTTGCAAAGGAGAAAAAAAGCATGTCTAGCTTTTATTTGTAGGGGGAAAAAATAATTCCCTACTTTTTGTTACTGTTGTTGTGGTTATTGGGTGCTCCTGGTTTGGATTTAGAGATACACAGCAAGTGTGTACCTTCATAACATATCCCACGTTGGCAAACAGATCATCATTGCCCTGGGCTGCTAGCTATGTCCAAAGAACTACTTCCTAAAAGGCAAATTAATCTCTCTTTCCCCCTCTTTGAACCTTGAGCCAGCAAAGTAGGAGAATAAAGTCACTGGGTGAAAGAAATGCTAGCAGGTCCATGTGTGTGTACGTCCCTGTGCACATGTGGCTTTTAGTAACTCACTGAAATCCTATCACAGGAGACAGGAGTTCTAACAACAGTTGGTTTTAAGCATAAGGCTGAAAAAATATAATTGGAGAAAGAAAAATCTCTAGCGATTTTACATTTTTAACTAATGGTCAACCCATTTGTTCATCATATTTCTTCTAAGCACTCATGGCTGTCTTTTCTAAGTGCTAGCAAAAATCTCCCACTTAAAAATTTCTCAGGCACTGTTTGTACAGAAGTTCCATTTGATCACGCAACCAAGTTATAAATGAGGTATGTGTGATATCACAATTCTTCAGTTGGCAATCAATTCTGTTAGTGAAGACAGAATTGCACCCTCACTCCATAATTTATCAGGAGCTGTAAAGGAGCAAAATTCTTACATAAATCTTGAAGAAATAATTAAGAGAAAAAGTAATGAGTAATGCTACGGTTTGTTTTAAAATAGTTTTTCATGTTTGACTTCCCTTTTGGTTAATGTCCTATAGAAACATCCAACTCTTCTTAATTCAGAAATCTACAATTATCAGAAGTATTAATTTTCTATTGTCTCCTCCCTGGGGCTGTTTAAGACCAAGTTGGATGAAGCCTTGAGCAGCCGAATCTACTTGAAAGACGTCCCTGCCCTTGGGGAGGTTGGAGTAGATGATCTCTAAGTTCCCTTCCAACCTAAGCCATTCTATGATTCTTGCATGTGTGTCATATGAGCTTTGAAATATATTACCACTTTGGTTAAGACAAAATGCTAGTGTTGTTATAAGAAGGAAATTAAGACCAGAAAAATTAATTGGTGAGGTGAGTGGCTACTGTATCCTGATGAATTTTAAATGGAGGGGTGGTTTTTGCCCATTACATGTCAAATTTGTAATCATGATATTCTGTGCTACTTAAAAAACAAAAGAGCACATATTAAGCATCCAACTTCATAAAAACCCACTGAAAAGCCTTCTCCCCCAATATTTCCAGCTTGACAGAAGCAGGCAAAAAGCATTAAGAATGTAAACACACAAGAAAATTGCAAATCCCACCTGATGATCCAAATATATGGCATTCCTTTGAAGGTGATGTGAAAGAATCTCATTCTAGCAGGCAGCAGAAGGAAAAAAGGAAAGGGACAGAAGGTGCAGAATGCATGAAAAGAGTCTTCAAAGATGCAAACTAAGACAATGATCTTTCTGTTTTACATAGAAATAGTAATGCTGCTTTTATCTGTCTTTTTTTTGTTTGTTTGTGTGAACTGCTAACAACTTTTGATCCCCAAAAAGAGGTTTTCAAATTTGCCATAAATCAGATAACGAACTACTACATGGTATTTTGGTTTTACATATCAAATACAGTAAGTGCATGTAAATGTCTACCACACAGACAACCATAAACCCTTTGATACATCCATTTTAAACATGTCCTGATTTTTGCACACAGATTAAAAATATATATCCAATAGGAGGCAGAATAAAAAATAAATCAATCTCATGATCTATCACTACTGATTTTGACTATAGCAATAGGTTAAAAACCTTAGCATTTCAGTATTAGAAAATATTCTTAATGTGATACTGATTCAGCTAACAGCCAAAAGCTTTGAGTAAAGCCTCAAAGGGTTAATAGCACAATATCACATACACAAAGGAGCAAAGTTACTCTATTCTACTCCCACAGTAGCCAGAAAATGTTGCACTAAGGGTACAATGCAAACTTTGGTTAATGAATGACTACAAGTTAGTGAGAATGGTACATAACAGACATTGCTTTATAGCTGACCTTTGGGCTGCTGGCCTCAAGTTTTAGTTGCATGAGCTGTGCTAGTGTGTGTTCCCGGATACTACTCAGTTCAGCTTGCTGCCGTCTCAGCTTTATTAGCAGCAGCGTGAGCTCCTCCGGCTGAAGGAGTGCAGCATGAGAAGCCAAAGAGTAGAAGAGAGGTTAATTGGTATCCTAAGCAACACTTGATTAAAAAAAGGGTTCTTAGTACCTTTCTTACAACAAAAGATATATATTTTTTTCCCCCCAAATTGACCACTTTCAAATATATATAACAAAGGTTTAACTTTTAACTGCTAGAAACAAATGATACTGCAAACAGCACAGAAGTGGAACGTTCTGTATAAAGGACAAAAACAAGTGAGAGTTTTGCAGGAGAAGGTCTGTGCAGCCTTCAGACTTCTGACATGCATATCAGATTGATGATACTGATTAAAGTGAAGGGGAAGATAACTCCAGCCCTTAGGACATAAGGATACCTGTACGTGGACAGCCACTTGAGCTTCGTGAATCAAACAAATCCCTTCAAGAAAATTTAGTTCCTGTGGTAACTCTTGAAATTCATAACAATCCACAATAGCTGAATGACCACTTTTCACAAAACAAAACTGCAGAAGCATGACAAAAGTCATTTTCTGTTTCCCCACCCCCCTTCCACAGGCTAACAGTTAATTTATTGCTTTAATTTTTATGTCCAAGATGTATAATACAGCCTTAAAAAGGGATGAAGAATAGTATTCAAAGCCCAAAATTAGATGTAGTATGAAGATAAAGTCACACTCAAATAGGTATTTGTCAGGCAGTTCCACACAGATCAATTTAGGTCAGTTTGGGAATCTATCTGAACCATTCCTGGGAACCACTTCTATTAGCAGCAATTTAAACAAACCCCTTAACACCACAAGTATTTTTTTTATGTTCCTCTTTCCTTTTGTTTCTGACATTTCTGCAGAAGGCAGTCTTAGAAAAGGTTAAATATTCATCCAGCACTTTCATTTCCTCACAAATTCTCCAAGTTAGCCCCCCCCAACAACAAACACACACAAAACAAATGCTAAGCCCCCACTTGCTTCTCTCCCACAGTCACAGAATTTCCCCAAAGTAACAGAAAAAAAGAGTCAGAGCACCACGTATTGGATTGCTTAAAATAAAATATCCATTCTTAGAAAAAGGAAGAAAAACCCCTGAGAACAAGCATGGCACTGCTGTGAGCTTGTGCCAAAGGAGCCCACAAGAGGGAGCAAGGGATTGCCACACAGTTTCGGCGACCGGTCAAAATTCATTTGCTTTGAGGGAAAACAAAACTCCAAAGCCAAGCTGTCTAATGTCCAAGCTTCCACTTAAGGTGCTCCTTCAATATCTGTATTTAAAATGCTTGCTTTCAGTGAGTAAGCCTAAGATTGTAGCCTGCTACACAAGACATTTTGGAGTTCTGTCCAAAATTTTCAGAAATAAGACGCTTGTAAGTAGCATCTTCAAGCAAAAGGAACAGTGAATCATTTTTTCAAGACCAAATCTCTTCTCAACATGTGCTGCAAAAGCCCTATTTTAGTGCACAGTTCAATCCAATGTCTGCAAGTAAACTTTTCTTTCATAGATGAGCCCATCAAACACTGATATCTACTCTTCTGATCAAACACTAATACTACTTTTCTTCCACTAGTATCTACTCTTTGCATAATGCAAAATCTTCTGATGTGCTTTTGATACAGCTCTTGAGAGTCCTGCAGCAACCACAGCATAAAACTTTGTTTAAAGAGCTACCTATGGATTTCTTTGGGCCCTGCAACATTTGTGCCTTGGGCATGACTTCTGGTTTCTGCAGGCAGAAGTTTGGACCTCCTTGCCCCCTAACCCTGTTCATCAGCCCAGTGCCAGCAGCAGAGCCCAGGAGAGCTACTGAGGCCATGAACCTTAAGAAGCGTCTCTAGAAGATAAGGCACCAGCCGCTAAAGGCCAACCTCTAACTTGCTGAAGGTGCCAGGGATTCATGACGGGAAATGCAAGAAACAGGGGTGGAGAGTGTGGAAGGATTGACTGGGGAGTGGTTGCTCACAGTATGATTCAAAATCTGTCTCCTTAATTCATAAATCTGTCAGACAGCAATTACAGATGGACAGAGAAACTCGAAAGGGAAAAAACCATTTAAGAAATTACATGAATGAGGACAACCCTGTTAGCTTTTGGCTAGGAGTAGTATTTCAGTTTGGAAGGTGGGCACTATTCACTTTGGGGAAAGACCTTCAATGAGAATTGCAGCTCTACCACAATAAAAATGGGAGATGTCAAAAAAGACATCATTTAATTAAATGCAATTTTAGGATCCTTAAGATTTCAAAAAAAAGAAAAAGGAACAACTTTGTTTCTAGGATTTTCTAAATAATTAATGGAGAAATAAGTCTTCTGTGATACTGTGATATATTCCATCCTCTTGCAGGGATTTCTGTAATGGATGAAAGATGCTTAAAATAACTGAAATATCTGTATTTCTGAAAGACATTCTCAACTCAGTGGCTACAAAATATCCTCAAAATTCAATGTAACCACAGAGTACTTCACTTGCTTTAACAATCCCTGGTAATTAAAATAAAGGTTACATTTAATGCAAGCTTTGAGTAGAATAAAATTTCAGTGTTGTCTCTTCAGACTTAAAGGATTATTCTTTAACTAAAAACCCAAGTGATGCACCAAATAACAACACAACTCACTGTTTTGCCTTGGAGGCTCTGAGGAGTAACAGGCTGCAAACTCAGACCTGCTGGCATTGACCTTCTGTCGGGCACAAGGACATGCTGCACAAAAACAAACAGCACAGTGGTTATCTAAAGACTCAAAACCTATTAAAAGTATACAAAAACCCACACAAACCACCTTCACACTGAAGAAATTTGCTATGATTTGTGCCAGCTTTGGCCAGATGCTCCTCGCATCTAGGACTCCTCTACATTTTAGAGATAACCCAGCAGCTTTCATCATTCATTTAATTAACACTCCTCCCTCACAACCATTGCCCTACTGAGCCCCATGTTGTCGTAGTTTGGGCTGGGTGCCCTCTGCTACGGGGGTGTTTCCTGTGTCCAGAAGTCCAGCCCAGTGGGTGGACACAGGAAGTTATGTATTTCCACCATAATCCCTTCACCACTATGAATTTTATGGCGGGGTCTGGCACTTCCTCTTTCTTTTCCTCTTCACCACCTAGTAACTGGGGGAGAGATTCCCTGGCCATGGGCCTGGTTAGACCCAAGGCCACGGGGGGATGGGCAGTCTTAGATCTGGCCAGCTGAGACTAGTCTAGCAGTGGAGGGGGGAATAGGAGGAGCCCTGGGGGTTTTGGGTGCACCCTCAGGTGGAGATGGGATCATTCTGGGTCTGTTTTTGGGGCTCCTCTTGTCACTGTGTTTCTAGCTCTCTGCACACATTCACTGTTCTCTATTTAAACTTTCCATCACTTTTGCAATCTGTTTGAGTCGTTATTTCTGTGCGTGGTGGGGAGGGGGTCTGCCCCAACCCATTACACATGTAAACAACAATTTGAGTTTTTCCACTTGTCACTGAAAGCTCTTTAAAAACCTAACATCTCTACACAGATGGGGTTTAAATCTTAAATTTACCTCCCCGATTTTAAATACTCACCCACCTCTTAAAAACTGGCCTGTGTTTTTAAGTTAATGGCAAAAGCTAGTTGTGTAACTAAAAAAATACAAATGGAACAGCATGAAAAAAACAAAGGGAAACAGGAATCTGGTAGAAAAGATACTAAATGTGAAACAAATACTAGCATAAAGTGTTTCACAATAAAAAGAAAAGAATCAGAATGCCAACATGGTTGAAAGGACAAGTTACCACATGCTCTGCAACACTGACTCAGATGCATGAGAATCACTGCTTACTAACTTTCCAAGGCAGTTGAGACAAAGAGTATTCAAAACAGAATTGACTCCTTTGTTGATAGGGCCCTAAAAACTTCCAAACCCAAGACTCATTTAGGAAGACATTTTGTTCACCATGAGGGTGGAACAGGTTACTGTTCCAGGAACAGGTCACCCAGGGAGGTGGTACAAGCCTCATCCCTGGATGTTTTTAAGGGGTTGGAACTAGGTGATCTTTGAGGTCCCTTCCAACCCTAACAATTCTATGATTCTATGATTCTCACCTGTAAATTATTTAAATTGTTTTAAGAGGTAGTTCCTTTTGTTTCCTGCATTAACAAAGGCACCTGAGATAAAGATTTAGGAAGCATGTGTAGAAGCATTTTGTATTTTACATCCAAATGCAAGAGTAATTTAAGAGTAATGTAATTCTTTCCAATCTATTGTCAAACATGCATAACATAAGCATGAAGGAGAGCCATAAATGGCACACTGAGGCTTCCAATTAGTTGTGTCTAACTCTTAACTGATGAAGAGCAGCAAAGTTACATTAGTCGAGTGCTGAAGTTGTGTGCAAATAGACTGCTCCTCAGAGATCTCCCCAAGAACTCAAAGGCATCAAAAGATATCACCACACACAGTTTTCTGCTGGAACCCAGGGTAGCCAAACTCATGGCTGAAGAACAGAAAACAGAAAAATAGAAGGAAATTTGGCAATTTCTTTACTCTCAGAGCTCCAGCAAAAAAAACCACAAAAAAACCCCCAACAACCAAAGCAAACTAGCAAGGAGAATGATTTCCGCACACAAATATGCCTATAGACTACTTTTCTTCTCTTTAGAGACACATAATATCATCTATAGTAATACTGTGTCCAGTTCCTGGCCCCTCAGTTTAGGAAAGATGTTGACTAGCTGGAATGTGTCCAGAGAAGGGCAACAAAGCTGGGGAAGGGTTTGGAGCACAGCCCTGCGAGGAGAGGCTGAGGGAGCTGGGGTTGCTTAGCCTGGAAAAGAGGAGGCTCAGGGGAGACCTTATTGCTCTCTATAACTACCTGAAGGGAGGCTGTAGACAGCTGGGGGATGGTCTCTTCTGCCAGGCAACCAGCACCAGAACAAGAGGACACAGCCTTAAGCTGTGCCAGGGGAGGTTTACTTCAGTATTTCAGTATCACTAAGGTTGGAAGAGACCTCAAAGATTGGAAGAAGTTCTTCCCAGAAAGAGTGATTGGCCATTGGAATGTGCTGCCCAGGGAGGTGGTGGAGTCACCATCACTTGAAGTGTTTAAAAAGAGACTGGAAGAGGCACTTCGTGCTATGACTTAGTTGCTTAGATGGTGTTGGGTGATAGGTTGGACTTGATGATCTCAAAGGTCTTTTCCAACCTGGTTAATTCTATTCCTCTTCATTAGGACATGTTTTCATTCAGTGCATGAGAAAAATACCTTTTTACAACCTCTAGACTTTTAAACATCAGATCTTTCCCCATGAAAACCATAGCTTCACTATAATCAAATACACTGCAGCACAATGTGACTTTTACAGTAACCATCTATTTTCTACTCAAAATCCTTGTCAATAAGACTTTTGACCATTAAGATAAGTATTTTTACCCTTGTATGATGCGTCCTGTGCCTGCGGTCAATAGTTACATCTCCCCTTTGCACCGGCGAAGACACTTCTGACCTGTAGGTCCGCTGCGGGGAGTATCCTTGGAAACCAGCGATTGAACCGTGAGAAGGTGAGGTGGGAATCGAATGCATTGTCTGATCAGAAATATTAATCATGGTTTTGGGGCTAGTTAAAGTACCGTGTCTAGTGAGAGTTGTTTGCTTGTTGTAAAACTGACGCTGCTGCCATTCGTAGAGCTGCCACATCGTGTCATCGCGCATTGACCGTCGCTTTTCTTCGGCTGTCGCTGGTCCGATGGCCCTGTCGTAAGCCGATGGTGCCACGCTGCAGAGGCTCTCTGGCCGTGCTTTGCTGTTCCTTGGCAGTGTTCTGTAGCCCTCGGGGTACCGGGGCAAGACCTGAGGTCGATGGCTTGGCATGTTTCTTGGTAATGTCTGATAGGAGATTATGCTGAAACACAAATTGATTAGCAGACAGCATTAATATTGTGGCAATACGAAGTTCTGCGGGATTGGTTAGGTTTAGCTAGATAGATCTTACTTCCATTTTTAATACAAAAGTATAAATGAAAACAATATTCAGTCTGGAGAAGAGAAGGCTCTGAGGAGACCTTATTGTGGCCTTCCAGTAACTGAAGGGAGCCTAAAAGAAAGCTGGGGAAGGACTTTTCAGGGTGTCAGGTAATGATAGGACTAGGGAAAATAGAATACAAATAGAAATGGGTAGATTAAGATTGGATGTTGGGAAGAAACTGCTCACCATGACAGTGGTGAGACACTGGAACAGGTTGCCCAGGGAGGTGGTAGAAGCCTCATGCCTGGAGGTTTTGAAGGCCAGGCTGGATGTGGCTCTGAGCAACCTGATCTAGTGTGAGGTGTTCCTGCCCATGGCAGGAGGGTTAGAACTGGATGATCCTTGAGGTCCCTTCCAACCCTAACAATTCTATGATTCTATGACCATTAAAGAATCAATTGTCCTAACTGAAGGCACTTCAGCACCCAAACTGGATTGCTTCTCTGATTAGCTGCTTCATTATATAATCAAATTTTTTTTTCTTTTTTTCTTCTTCTTCTTTGTTGTTGTTTTTTTTTTTAACCAGTCTAGTGGTGTCAAGTTTAGATCAAATCTTGCCTATATGCTGGGAAGGTCAAAGTTTTGAAAGCTTCAAGTTCTGTACTGTTTCTGTATGAGAACAATCTAAATTCTCTCTTTTTCAAAAGTGAAAAAAAAAAAAGCCCCCTGTTTTTTCCTTAGGAAAATCCTTGAGCAATTACTATGGATGTGAAAGAAAATACTGATTTTTTCTTTTTTAATAGCAGACCAAGGAGGAAAACTAGCAGCAATTGTGTAATGCAATATTCTGCAACTGTCAAGGACAAGCATTCCATATCAGCTACTCAAGAGAAACAAATAACAAAAGTATCTGTTTGAGAATAATACCATTTTCCAACTTGAGATATAAATTCAAAGGCTTATTCTTTAGTTTGTTACCACAGTAAAATGCTGGAGTTTCAAGCTTAGTAGCTTTTACATTAGTTGAAAAGCCAAATTTTTCCATACTGAGTATTGATGCATACCTAAGTATGACAAAGCATTTCTTGTTTTTTCCAGAGGGCAAAATGTAAGTCATAAACACTGATTCATTCAACCCTTATCTAAAATTCAAATGAGCACTTCCTTCAAGCCTTTTGCTACTGATCACACCTGATTGCCCAGAGACAAGGAAACCGATCTCACATTGGCCATGACTCAGCCATCAGAGGGCAGCAGCTTTGAGCTACACCCCAGACTAATTCAAACTAAACTCCCTGCCACCATGAAGCATCCAAATCTGAAGATGGCTTTGAACTACTTCAGTGCCACAAAAACATGACAGACATTACACAGGGCAAATGGTAAGGTGAACCTACATTCCACATGTTACATCCTTACAGAGTAACTACTAAGGAAACTGATGATAAAACCCACTTTAGAATAGAATAGAACAGAATAGAATAGACCAGACCAGGTTGGAAGAGACCTTCAAGATCATCGCATCCAACCCATCAACCAATCCAACACCACCTAATCAACTAACGCATGGCACCAAGCACCCCATCAAGTCTCCTCCTGAACACCTCCAGTGATGGTGACTCCACCACCTCCCCGGGCAGCCCATTCCAATGGGCAATCACTCTCTCTGTATAGAGCTTCTCACTGAAAATAGTTAAGCTGAGTACTTATGATCACCTGTAACATTTTGGAGATGACAACTGCTATAAAGAGCTTTACACAGGAAATCTGCTTCATTTTCTGAAGCTTTCCAAGAAGTAATGAAGCATTATCCCCATTCTGTAGATTGGGCCACATGAAAATTTTAAGGGGGAAACAGATTCTAAATCCTATTCTTTTTCTGAAAAACCTGCTTAACTACCTCTAAATTTCTTCATGCAACATGCCATTAATGATAAAGGCATTTCTACATCTCCATCTTAAAAAAAAAAATCAAACCCCAAACCCAAACAAACAAAACCCCAAGACACTTCTGGACCCAATTTCTAGCTTTCAAACTATTATTTTAGCTATTCACAAACAGGTACAGTAAAGCCTGATATTTCCAAGAAGATAGCTGGTAGTTAAGATACACCTCACTCACTGAAGCTCCTCTCCCATTTTGCCACTTCAAAGGGCTGTCTAATGCTGTTGGCTCCCTTGAATATCCTAACCAACTTGAAGGAAAACTCTCTCTAATTCTACAGACTCCAATCTAAAGTGTACATGCAGTTACTTCTATTCTAGCACAGTTAGGAAGACAACATATTGGTAAACCATGAAAATTGTGAAAAGCCCAAGCACCTCAGTATTAAGCCTTGTTGGGTATCATTTGATCAAATCAAAACAGATTTACCAATATCCCATTGGAACCTGCAAAAATGTCATTCTAATCAAATCCAAGAACCAGCTCTGGACAGTACTGCAGCTTAACAGCTGCCTTGCACACAAGGGGAGACTGCTGCAGCCAGTCAAGTAATCATACACCCTATGAGGTTGAAAGGTATTTCTGAAACTATCATCACAAATAGTTCCCTATGTGCTCCCATATGACAAAAAAGATTCCCCATGAGTTTATAGACTCTTTATAGACATCTTTAGAGCTTATCTCTAGGGTCACTGCTGGGGAGTAACACTGCTTCTGGTGTCCAAATTAGACTATATGGGAAAATGACTTTGCTGTTAAAACTTTAGAGGCTCAGTTCTGCAATGTTTCCAATGCCCTCAGATCCAAACTTCAAAACAGTTCATTCTAAAGAATTCAAACACCAGATGGCCCAGAATAACAAACTTCCCAGTGCAAATCAAACAAAGGAAGGTGGAATGAAGAGAGAAACCTCATGGTGTACAGCAGGCATTTATTATTTAGGATGAGGCTCACATCCCTGGTTCACAGGAGCAGAAAACCTCACTTGCTACCATGCAAGCTTTCTGTACTTGTTCACATTTGAGAAAGACCATTCATGTGAACTCCTTTTGGTGAGAACATTTCTTTGTAACTGTCTTGTGCAAAATTAATGCAAATAAAGTGATACTCAGGTGGAATGCTGTTATTTTTTAATTATAAAGCATGTTTTTGTTTGTTTTAAAAAAGGCTTGTCTTCCTCAAGGCACTGGTTGTCTTTGCGTGGCTCTTGCAAAACTAGATGTCTAGATCCATGGAAACAGAAGATAAAGCTTCAAGAACTATAAATTACAATGCTGTCCCTCCCTGTAATTTCTCATCATTCAAACTATTAAGGAATCAGCCTGTTCCTCTAAAAAAAATTAGTAGTTTTTACAGTGAACCTTTTTAATTTCATGTTGAGGACAGCTACAAGCTCCTATTTAAGCACTTAACTGAATGTGCTTGTTAATATTGTAGCACTCTTAAAGCCTTATTTTGTTTTTTCAGTCTGACATCAGAGACACTCCATGGTTTCTCCAACACATTACTGAGACATGCAACAGAAAGCATCTTTGTTAAAAGTCAGCAACATTAAAGAGAAGAGTACTTTTCCCCCAAGTTCAAGTTATGAGTTGAACAGGGACAAGGCTACAAATAGCCTAACCAGGCTCTCACCCCAACCCTAAGCTTTAATCTGAACTGAAACTTCTTCCTACTCCACCAACATAAACTCTACTTAAACTTCTGTCTCCAGCCAGAAAATGGCTATCAGATCAGACCCTAAATGTAAAATGCAAATGAAACCACATTTTAGAAACACCACTATACATTAGAAATTTGAATCATTCTTCAAGGCCACTTCCATACAACACACAAAAAAGATAGCTCACAGCCAATTCTTTTGCAGTTTGCTACTTTTATGTAGAACTGCATTTGAAAGCATATCCTTCGTGCTATCAATGTCACTCTTGTTTAAGCAACAAATGTTCTCCCTAGCCAAGAATAATATAATTACTGAATTACAAACTGCTAACAGTAACTCCCCCTATTTGATTCCACAATGAAATGAAATTTGGGGGGTTTTATGCTTCTTCACAACTGAAAAATGGCACAGCACAAATTTGGTTGCAAGTTTGACAATATATTTAAAAAAAACCCAAATCTAATTGCATCAATGAGCCTTCTCAGTTCCCATTGCCCAAGTATGTATAATAAAACAACTGTTAGAGTGTGCAAGCAGCTCTCTGCACTGCAAGTTTCATCAAACTACTTAGGTGGAGTATTTAATAGATTCATAGAATCACGGAATGGTCTGGGTTGAAAGGGACCTCCAAATGTCATCTAGTCCAACCCCCTCTGCAGTTAGCAGGGGCATCTTCAACTAGATCAGGCTGCCCAGAACCCTGTCATCTTCAGTATCTCCAGCAATGGGGCCCCAACCACCTCCCTGGGCAACCTCTTCCGTTGTTCCACTACCCTCACGGTAAAGAACTTGTTCCTAACTTCCAGTCAGAATCTGCCCTTCTCTAGTTTGAAGCCACTGCCCCTCATCGTATCGCTACAGGCCTTTGGGAACTTCTTGTAAGCTCCCTTCAGGTACTGGAAGACTGCTATTACGTCTCCCTGGAATCTCTTCTTCTCCAGGTTGAACAACCCCAGCTCCCTCAGCCTGTCTTTGTAGCAGAAGTGCTCCAACCCCCTGACCATTTTTGTGGCCCTCCTCTGGATCTGCTCCATCAGGTCCATGTCCTTCCTATACTGAGGGCTCCAGATCTGGATGAAGTACTCCAGGTGAGGTCTCACCAGAGCAATGTGGCAGAATTGTCTCTCTAGATCTGCTGGCCATGCTTCTTTTGATGCAACCCAGGATGCCATTGGTCTTCCAGGTTGGAAGCTCACACTACTCATGAAACAAGACATTACCAATTCCTAATTATAATTAACAAAGGACTACAGGTAATGAAGAAACGCTCAATTTTGGCAAGTATAAATCAAACTAATGTAATTTTTTCATGGTTTTGAAGAACTGAAAAGTCCCCACTCCCCACACTTTAGTATTTGAGGAAAATTCAGCCTCTGAACTTGGTTCTATGGTAAGCTCTGTCCTGCCATGTATCAACAAGCAAACTCCCTAATTTCCAACTCTTCAAAATATCACCTGTGTAACACCTTCATACTTCATAGGATCATAGTATCAGTCAGGGTTGGAAGGGACCACAAGGAACATCTAGTTCCAATCCCCCTGCCATGGGCAGGGACACCCCACACTAGATCAGGCTGGCCAGAGTCTCATCCAGCCTGGTCTTAAACACCTCCAGGGACAGGGCCTCGACCACCTCCCTGGACAACCCATTCCAGGGCTTCACCACTCTCATGGTGAAGAACTTCCTCCTCACATCCAGCCTGAATCTCCCCACCTTCAGCTTCATTCCATTCCCCCTAGTCCTATCACTACCTGAGACCCTGAGAAGTCCTTCCCCAGCCTTCTTATAGGCCCCCTTCAGATACTGGAAGGCCACAATTAGGTCACCTCAGAGCCTTCTCTTCTCCAGACTCAACAGCCTCTCTAATGTTACACTAAAAGCTTCTGTATTTTACTGCCATAGCTGCTTGTCTGTAAGCCAGCCTGGAAGCAATATCCTAACACTTCTGTCAGAAGAAATGTTACCAGCAGAAGATTCAATATTGTGAATTCACACAATTTTAAAGGTCCATGAATAAGCACTGGAACTCAATATTAGAACTAGGAGAAGTTTAATTTCACGAGAAGAGAAGCTTTAAGCATCAAAGTATTAGATTTCAATTATGTACTCTTAGGTATGCTTCTCTCTCTCTCACTTCAGTTAAAGCTTATTTAAAGCTCCCTGCAATGTTTTTGAAGATTTTAAAAATAAAATATTATTAAAATAATGAGTGAACAAAAATGCAGGACAGGGCAATTTCGGATTTAAAGATGAAACAGAATAGTTGGGATTGATGACACCTCCTCTCTGCTAGGATAGAGAAATTTCTAACACCTGAAAAGGGTTTCTAGCCATTAAATTTATTAGTGTAATTTAGTTTACTAGTAATAATTCAAATGTCAATGAAAGAGAAACTTGAATCAATCTGCAGTGAGCACTTGTCCATGCACTTCTTATATATAAATATATACTGTTCGTTGTTCTGTGTATCATAGACCAAAAACTATGGAATCTAACCAGGGTACAAGATTTTTTGCAAGCACATAATTTGGTAGCTAGAGTGAAAACAAATAATTAAAAACTACACACTACTTACCCCCTTGTTTCCTCTTCTTGTCCTTTTCCTCTTTGTATTTTAATCCATTGTTCCAACTGCAGCATTGAATTTGTCCTCTGCATAACTCGTTCAGACTCCATATGTGCCTGGACCGCATTGTAATGACCCCCATCTCCAGCATCTGCCAGGACAACACCAACAGCTTTATTCTCAGACCCATTTAAATGAACTGGTCTGAAGTGTCCAGCTGGAATCGTGCTTATGGGTAAAGTCCTGTATTCAGATCCCAAAGGATTTAGCTTTACACTGTTAATTTTCGTTAATGGCTTATCCTGTCCGACTTTCTGGAATCCGTATTTTTCGGCTTCCAAAGCTTTTTTCTCCTCATTTCTGTTGGCTTCTTTGTTTCTCTGGTTATTTTGTGCCTCTGGCTTAATTAGCACCCGATGGTTTGAAATATTATTTGCCTCTCGAGGTGGTGTATTTTCCGCAGTTAACTTCTCTACTCTGGAAAGCAAGAAGTCAGAAGTTACAATGACAGCAAAACATTCATTAAAAATAGTAATAAAAGATGAAAAAGTTAATATATTGGTGTTAGGGTTATTTCAGTGAAGCTCTGTGCAGATATTTTAAACCAGTATCTTCTCTTTGAGAGAAACCCAGGATGTATTTTTGTAACTATCAAAGTTTTCTTTTATCGTTGCTGTTTGAGGGTCGTTTTGTTTTGTGTTTGGTTTTGTTTTGCTTTAGGCACAGGGGTGGTGTTTGGTTTGGGTTTTTTTGGCTGATTTGAGTTGGTTTTCTTTGGTTGGTGAGTGTGCTAGTGTTTTTCTTCCACATTTCTCTAGTTCTTTGCTACTGTAAAAGCATTTCCAACGCAGGGGATTTTTTTCAAGCCAACTTCAGATTAACTCCCTAGAGAAAACGTGCACAAGAGGAAATAAAACCAGAGTCTGAAAAAGTGGATGTTCAGTTCCTGAATGGCTGGACATTCAAACAGTAAAAACATTCAGTGACCTATAGCTTCCAGATGTAAACAGCCTGAAATTCAAATGCTTCTTAAAACCATCTTTAAATATGGCAGCAGATTACATTGCTGACTAGCTTGTGATTCACAACACTGCTGAATTTAACCTATAATCACCTCCTTTAAAGAAACCAAACCACTTTTCATGGTCACTGGCATCAATTAGGTTTCTCTGGTATGCTATCAGTTTGGCTGGCATGTGTTTTGTGGAAAGTCACTGTGGCTTCCCTAATTTTAAGGGGGAAAGTAGCTGATGGCTTAGGGAACTGTACCACAAAAATAATGGTATTTTTAGAACAGATCCTGCTCTACAGTACAAGTACTCAGTGTATGGAGTTTTATTAGTTATCTTTTGTCAAGAAGCTCTATCTTTATCCATATTGGGTTGAACTGAACATCCAACTCAGACAGTGACAGAAAATCAAAACCTTAATATGTTTTGATCAACATTTTTTGCTATGAGAAGAAGACGAAGAGATATAATTAAGATTACAACTCTCTATAAAACTAAATTAAGAACAAAACTGTAAGATGATGTTAAATTAACCTTTGCACCATTTTGCATCTCTTTTACAATTCATCTTTATAGCTATGCCCAGTTGAAGTGACTCAGTGTGTAAAATGCCCACCACATACACAGCTTGACTAAGATCACTGGAATCACAGAATGGTCAGGGTTGGAAGAGACCTCCAAAGGCCACCTAGTCCAACCCTCTCTGCAGTAAGCAGGGGCATCCTCAAACCAAATCAAGTTGCCCAGAGCCTTGTCAGGCCTCATCTTGAGTATCTCCAGGAATAGGGCTGCAACCACCTCCCTGGGCAACCTGCTCCAGTGTCACACTACCTTCATGGTAAAGACCTTGTTCTTAGTATGCCTGCTCCTCTGAAAAAATACCCAGTTTTGAGTACACTAACTACATGCATAGCTGTAGGCATTTTTGCTTACCCCATCTTGAACAAGAGGCTATTCATCAAGTCTACACTTCCCTAAAGGGCTGTTTAAGCAATGAATTCCCAGCAGGCCAACAACTATTTGGGATAGAAGCCCAGCAAATGCATAAGGACCCATAAGGTCCTTATAAAATACTACCTGCTGCTAATAATATTGGAGACTTAATTTTAAGTGCACTTCCTATGACCACACTATTCTTGCTAGGAACTCTCCATGGCAGGAAAGGAATCAAGACTTTCCTGCCTTGCTAAGTGCACCATTTCTAATGTATCAGTCAGAAACACTAAGACATCAATGTCCTCTGCATACTTTATGTGAGCTAGAGTGAAATGCTCAAGCCCTCTGCAGATTAACAAGTGTGGTAATTTTTCCCCCCTCATGACTCTTCCTGACATAGTTATGATGCTCTCATTCTCTGCTTGATACTTCATAATGTTATAAAAGTCCTCCAAAATTCCCTCTATTGCTTACTCTATTTATTTCAGCGTTGCAGAGAGCAATGAGATCTCTTCTCCAAACTAAACAGCTTTCTCAGCCACTCTTTGTAAGACATGCCCTCCAAACCCCTCACCAGCCTCATTGCTCTTCTATCATTCCACTGACCCTTTTAATAAAAAAAAACACAACCCCCCCAAATCACAGAATTGTTTTTCCATATAATTTCTATGCTGTATCACTTGTTACCATGGTTATACACAGCAGAGCCAAGCATTTCTATCTGACATTCTTTGCAACGGTGTACAGGCTGAATGATTGATGTTCAAATGGACTTCTGGGTTCTCCTTTAACTTTATACACCAAATCAACTCAGTGCAAGCACGACATGTCTTCCCACAGGATCCAAATGGGAAGGAATTATCAGAAATAGTAGGTAAATGTAAGAAATTTAAATCCCTGTTTGAGACCAAAATTACATCTATTTCTCAAAGACCTATTTCAACAAGACTTGCAGGGGAGGGGGCACTTGGTGCCATGGTCTAGTCATGAGGTCTGTGGTGACAGGTTGGACTCGATGATCTTTGAGGTCTCTTCCAACCTTAGTGATACTGTGATACTATGATACTGTATTTTGAGGACAGCAGAGGGGGAAGGCAAAAAGAATGAGCAATGAACACAGTTTTTTTTCCCCCAGCATATACTGAACACAATGTATAGATTTCTACAAGCAAGTAAGAATAATATGCATGGAACAGCAGTGCAGGAGAAGTACTATTTTCTGATGGTTTATATGATTCTATGATATAAATAAATAATTCTGCAAGAGTTGAAGGGCATGCAATTAAGTTTCAGATGGATGTGAAGAGGACCATGACTTAATGCCACACAGAAAGAAGAAGTCATCTTTTCCTAACACAGTGACGTCAGTAAACCCCCACTGTGAATGTTGCTATGCTAACAAATGCTTTTTTGGCAGCTTAGCTTATGCCGCCCAGGGAAAGTAACTACACAAGGAGGAGGAGGGGGATAAAAAGTTGTTTTTCTTAGCACATGCTGCATTACTCAGAAGAAACAAAGGCTCCAGAACTGACAACGGAAGGATAGAAAAATGATGCTTTTTAACATGGGAGAGTAGAGGAAGGCTGCATTTAGGGCAAAAGAAAATTTGATACATCAGTATGCTGGTGGATATTAGCATCTATAAACACAAGCAAACAATAAGTACTCATAGATACCACTTAATTGTTGTCTGCAGTAATCCAACACAGTATGCGCGCCTTGCTAACCAAGAGATGTTTGAGATCAGAAGCTTAAACAGTTTCACACTGAGCAAAGTATTTGTTTAACTGTTTTGATAGGCTTCTCAGTACATTACTAAACATAAATTTGATATCTGGGAAAAATTAGACATAAAATGTTTAGAAAGGAGTAATTAGAGTTAAAAAGGACCAAATAATATTTGTCCTTCCCTGTAGTTATACCTCAGAAGGGCATTTTTCTGCTGTCACTGCACATCTGTTCTAAAAGAATTATAGAATGGTTTAGGTTGGAAGGGACCTCCAAAGGTCATCTGCCCCTCTGCAGTAAGCAAGGGCATCCTCAACTAGATCAGGTTACATTTTTATTTACCAATCTCAATACCTCATTTCTGCATTATTTGGCCAACTACATGCAGAAAATAAGAGTATTTTATGGACAATCCGGCAAACCACACACAACTTAATGCTTCAAATATGCCTTTTATCTTTTGGTGTTTTTTCCACCCCCAAGGAACTCACATCATCAGAAAAATAAAGATACAGATTGCAGTTCTGAAATCACTTAAAGCTGAAAAATTCAACTTAACAGGCTGTTGTGTTTGGATTTCCAGAGTACTGATTGACAGCCAGTGTAATATGAGCCAGCAGTGTGCCCAGGTGGCCAAGAAGGCCAATGGCATCCAGGTCTGTGTCAGAAAGTGTGGCCAGCAGGAGCAGGGAAGTCATTCTGCCCCTGTACTCAGCACTGATTAGGCCACACCTTGAGTCCTGTGCCCAGTTCTGGGATTCTCAGTTTAAGGACACTGAGACTCTTGAATGTGTCCAGAGAAGGGCAGCGAGGCTGGGGAGAGGCCTCAAGCACAAGCCCTATGAGGAGAGGCTGAGGAAGCTGGGATTGTTTAGCCTGGAGAAGAGGAGGCTCAGGGGAGACCTTATTGCTGTCTGCAACTACCTGAAGGGTGGTTGTAGCCAGGAGGGGGTTGGTCTCTTCTCCCAGGCAACCAGCACCAGAACAAGAGGACACAGTTTCAAGCTGCGCCAGGGGAAGTTTAGGCTCATGGTGAGGAGAAAGTGCTTCATGGAGAGAGTTATTAGCCATTGGAATATGCTGCCCAGGGAGGTGGTGGAGTCACCATCCCTGGAGGTGTTCAAGAGGGGACTGGATGTGCCACTTGGTGCCACGGTTTAGTGGTCATGAGGTCTTGGGTGACAGGTTGGACTTGATGATCTTTGAGGTCTTTTCCAAGCTTATTGATTCTATGAATACCAGTGAAGTATCTTGACTTAGAGATTTAAAGAACCCTGCTGGAAAAACTCTCACTTATCATTGGGTGACTGATATTGAAAAGCACTTAGCATTCGCTCAACATCAGCTTGTATAAATACTTCATGAAGCAAGTTCTTTCATACTCTAGCTATTGTATCATAAATACCTAGTCTGTTAGAAAACTGTATTCAGTACAATGCTGGAACTTCAAGAAAATGGAATAATTGAGAAACAAAGGCACTGGCTGAATTTGAACCAAAATAATTTATGCTTAGAGCTGTATGCATCCCAAAATTTAGGTTACTTAGAGATGAGGTAATATAATACTTAATATTTAACAGATTTTTTTACAGGGAAGAAGCAATATTTCTTCTGGATAAGATCATATCCCACTACACAGCTCATTTTAAGAACTAGTTAGACAGCCAAAAGCTGAGTTCTTCAAAAAACAGATGCCTGAAGGATTTTTTTTTCTTTCTTAGAGTTAACAGACATAAAAATTTTTGAGATTTCACTGGGCTTGACATGTATTTGCTTTCAAGTAATTATTTCAAGACTACTAACAAAGAGGTTCTCAAACCTCAAAGAGGTTCTAAGGTTTCCTGCTCGAATTAAACCATCAAGATGGTGTTACATGAGCAGCTTCTCCTGTTGCTTTTCTGACATTTGTTTTGGGTGTTGGCAAGCCTGTGCTGCCTGTGACATCCAGGCAGAAAACTACTGATTTTGCTGCTGAGGGCTTTTCCACTTGTCTAGGGTGCTATGCTGATTCACCAAGGAGTAAGGTAAACACCCAAAGAAACACAAGACAGACTGCAGGAGCATGTATGGCTAGATGAAGATAAGCTCAGTTGTATTGAGCATCCACACCAGTTGTCTCCACACTGATAGGCAGACATCAGTGCTGGAACAAGGCTCATAAGGGGTCTGGAGCACAAGCCCTATGAGGAGCAGCTGAGTGAGCTAGGGTTGCTTAGCCTGGAGAAGAGGAGGCTCAGGGGAGACCTTATTGCTCTCTACAACTACCTGAAGGGAGCTTGTAGCCAGGTGGGGGTTGGTCTCTTCTCCCAGGCAACCAGCACCAGAACAAGAAGACAGTCTCAAGCTGTGCCAGGGGAAGTTTAGGCTGGATGTTAGGAAGAAATTCTTCCCAGAAAGAGAGATTGGCTATTGGAATGGGCTGCCCAGTGAGGTGGTGGAGTCACCATCACTGGAATTGTTTAAAAAGAGACTGGAAGAGGCACTTAGTGCCATGGTTTAGTTGATTAGATGGTGTTGGGTGATAGGTTGGACTTGATGATCTCGAAGGTCTTTTTCAACCTGGTTAATCCTGTGATTAAGTGTCTAATCATACTACTGTGCACCACTGAAAAGAGATTGAATGTAGAAAGACAAGGAACAATGGACAGAGAAGATTTCACATCAACATGAGGAGAAACCCCTTTACAGTGAGGGTCACAGAGCACTGGAATAGGATGCCCAGGGGGCCTGTGGAGAAAGTCTCCTTCTCTGGAGACTTTCAAAACCTGCCTGGATGCATTCCTGTGCAGACTGCCCTAGGTGATCCTGCTTTTGGCAGGGGGGTTGGATTTGACCTCTGGAGGTCCCTTCCAACCTCCAACATTCTGTGATTCTGTAAAATGTCAGGAACAAGTGAACAGGAATGACTTGCACTAGCAAAGCCAAATTCAGCAATACTGCTTGTCAGAAAGACCAGTTGAACGTGCTGCAAAAATTGTACCTTTTCCTTCTTTGGTACCTATGTCTGTGTCATATTTTGTTTTATTTTTTAATTTATTTGATTTAAATCATCTTAGCATTGCTGCTGCTTGCTAGCTCCAGTGTAGCAGGAAATGGCAGTGCAGAATAGATCAAGTGACAGCAACCATCACCAGTAACTTCTGTACCATCAATAAAGGGAAGCTTTTAAACTTTCTGTTGATGAGGTTTCCATTACAGATGACATGGAGCTGACCCAAGGGACTACATTCAGACAGAAAACAGTTTTTAGTGGACAGACAGCAGCAGACAATATTTAGTTTCTGAGAACACAAGGCTTTCAGTGATAACTTGCTTTTCATTGTCAGCACATGGACACATAAAGGATAAGGCTCTAGAGTGTCAAGTATAAATGTGAAGACAGCTTGATGATGAACAAGAATGGCTCCTCACATGTGGCCCACAGGTACAACTGTTTAATTTACCCAGAAACTACAGCTGTGAATTTGAACCTTGGCACATGTTTAAACCAAAGACTATCACCGGCTGAGCTGCTATTTCTATTCAGTTAGGAGGGCAGGGAATGTCAAACACACCTGCACACGATATTCACTATTGCTCTGCTTTTGATACCACTGGCTAAAGAAATCAATTTTTATTTTCCTTCCAGCCCCATACACTCAGGGCATCCATATTCAGAACAGAACTTAAGATTGTTTTTACTACTTCAAAATTTTATCCAACATTGTTAAATTAGCAGAGGGACTTATCACAGTATCACAGCATAACTTAGGTTGGAAAGGACCTCGAGGATCATCGAGTCCAACCTATCAACACAGACCCCATGACTAGACCATGGCACCAAGTGCCACGTCCAATCTCCTCTTGAATCAATATCAATATATTGATATTGATAAAATTATCAATATAAAGAGAATTATTTCAGTCAACATACATTCTATTTTAAGGCATATCCATTCACTCAAATAAAGCTAAACAAGCATGAGAAAGAAAACTGCCGTGCCACTGTTCTGTCAGCCCACACTACCTTTTCACAGGCTCTGTCTGCACAAGAGCTGCATCTGTCATGGCTTTCATCCACAACTCCATTTCCTTTCCTGTATCTGTGCAGAAATAATAGGTCCTCATGTTTGGATGAGCTGCCTGATTGGAAATGACATGGTCATTGCAATAAAAATATAAGATCCTGCAAAAGAAAAAGAGATAAATAATGTTACTGGATACTCATTCTAATTTTTTCTGTAATAAGATTTTTGCTAATAATATTATCAGGAAAAAAAAAATACTGGAAGGAATATTTCAGTGTTTTTTCTGCCACTGCATTCATGTTTTAAAATAATTGCCTGTAATTTTCATTCATAGCTGCTTCTTCATTAATGCAGTCAATAAAAAGCCCTTAGATTTCTTCAATATAGTAAGAACTATCTTAACTATCCATTAATGTAAATTAATATAATTATTGTAAATAAGAGTTTGGCATAGAAGTTTAAAGCCTGCATGATACAATAAGTTTTAATTTGTACTTACCACAGTAAATAAATGATGTGTTGCTTAGCAGGCCAAAAGAAGAGCCAAAAGGAGCTCATAAAACAGAAAAAAGCAAACAGAAAATATTTAGTGGAGTGATTTAAATAATTAGTAAAAAGATATGAAACACTTCAAGTAACTATTCATGTAATATTGTGATTTAAGTGACACTAAAGTGTTATTTTTTTTCTTTATATGTGAAGATACTGCATATCAAAATAAACAACTTTCATTAGTGGGCACTTCCAGCTGCAGATGTAGTCTACAATTCTAAAAACACCAGACAGTATTTAAAATCCATAAGTAATAGCAACAACAGCTACAGCAACAACAATAACAACTCATCTATTTTCTCTTAGTAATACTATCCATATTTACATCAGAAAAGGGCAACAAAGTTGGTGAGGGGCTTGGAACACAAGCCCTATGAGGAGAGGCTGAGGGAGCTGGGGCTGCTTAGCCTGGAGAAGAGAAGACTCAGGGGTGACCTTATTGCTCTCTACAACTACCTGAAGGGGGGCTGTAAACAGGCAGAGGTTGGTCTCTTCTCCCAGGCAGCCAGCACCAGAACAAGAGGACACAGTCTCAGGCTGCGCCAAGGGAGGTTCAGGCTGGAGGTCAGGAGGAAGTTTTACACAGAGGGAGTGATTGCCCATTGGAATGGGCTGCCCAGGGAGGTGGTGGAGTCACCATCACTGGAGGTTTTCAGGAGGAGACTTGACAGGGTGCTTGGTTGCATGGTTTAATTGATTAGGTGGTGTTGGATGATAGGTTGGACACGATGATCTTGAAGGTCTCTTCCAACCTGTTTTATTCTACTTTCATCAGGATAAATACTTAAATTCTCTGCTACTCTATTATACCCAAACCAGACAGAATTGTATCCAATTCAGACACAAGCTGTTTGTTAATTCTGTTTTTCAGAAGTAACTTGATAAAATTAGAGTCACAGAATGGTTTGGTTTGGAACAGACCTCCGAAGGTCACCTAGTCCAACACCCCTGCAGTCAGCAGGGACATCCTCCACTAGATCAGGTTGCCCAGAGCCTTGTCGAGCCTGACCTTGAATATCTCCAGGCATGGGGCCCCAAATACCTCCCCAGGCAACCTGTTCCAGTGTTCCACCACCACCTGGCAAAGAACTTTTTCCTACCACACCATCTACATCTACTCTTCTCTAATTTAAAACCATTGCTCCTCATCCTATCACTACAGGCCTTTGGAAACAGCCCCTTTCCCCCCTTCTAGTAGACCTCCTGATGAATTCTGAGTACTAGGCTATTGTGTTTTCAGACAAAAAAAAGCCCCAAAACACCTGTTCCCTTACCTTAAAGGCATATTTGCGGTTAATATGGTCCTCAGCAGAAAGCATGGATATCTGAAAACTAGGCAGAAGTATGCTTCCTAGTATTCCTTCTTCTTTCTCATCTGTGAGTGCATAGTCTTTGATTAGAGTAGCAAACAAAGTGTTTTGACTCTTCAGTGAAATTCTGTATTTAACAACACAAAATCACTGACAAAAGGTTTACCTGAGAAGAAAACACTTTAGAAAATAAGAGAGCCAGACTAATTTTGCACACAGGTGTCTGGATACAGTCCCAGAAGTGTGCAGCCCACAACAGAAACTGCAGCCCCTCTCTGCCAACATACACCATGGAACATGTATAACACAAGGGCGTGCCCCGAAAAACCTGCTGCGCACCGTGAAATCCAGGCCACCCGAAAATGGCCACCATCGACTCTATCCTAAATGGGCAAGCATAAACAAAACCCCTTCTGACTGTGTTCTGTAAAAATTGAAGCATGTGAGCTACCTTATAGAATCTGCCCTATGGAAAACATCACAAGCAGCTGCACTTGAAGAGATTTTTGTGGGATCGGTGCTTACCCAAAGATGACTTCAATACTGAAAGGCAGAAGGAAGTCAAGCCCCTAGTTCAGTGACAAGAACACTACCTGCTATCTACTGCCTGCTCAGTGAAAACTGCAAATACCTATGAGACCAGAAGTATTTTAAAGATATTTTTAAATACTGCTTATGATTATTGGCCTTTGAGAAAAATCTGCCTTTTTTTTCCCTGATATTGGGCATCTCAAGCTGCAAGTATTGGTGTTTTCCACGAAGAGTTTAGCTGAAATTACATTCTATTTGTAAAAATGTATGTTTCAGATTGTTTTTCACCAACACTCTCCCCCAAACCACTTTTTTTTTCCCAGAACACTGCTTACATAAAACCTTAAACCAATACATTGTAATAATAATATGGTATTGTAATTGGAAGCCACAACCAGCTCTTAAATTCAATTATACTTTAGTTAAGGAATAATTGGATGCAATGAACAAAGTCAATCTTAATTGTATTTCAGATACAGAACTTACAAAACCATCCCCCATAACAGTTGTCTTAGCTGAAGACATTGCCCACAACAAATGACCGTATCTATGAAATTAAGATGAAAGCCTAAGATATTCCAAGCATGGAAAACTAATACTGTGACAATTAAAATACATGTAAACAGCACAAAAGGATTACCTTTCATACACAGATTTAAAAAAATAAATAAATCTTTCCCCAGTTCTTTTGTACTTAGTAAATTCTGAAAAGCCCCAATTTTGGCTTGGCTTAGAAACACAGTGGTCAGAGAGGTGATCATCTCCCTGTATTCAGCACTGGTGAGGCCCTACCTCGAGTACTGTGCTCAGTTCGGGGCCCTTCACTACAGGATGGATATTTTGGTGCTGGAGCATGTCCAGAGGAGGGGCATGAGGCTGGTGAAGGGCCTGGAGCACCCAGGCTATGAGGAGGGGCTGAGGGAGCTGAGATTTTTCAGTCTAGAGAAGAGGAGGCTGAGGGGAGAAACCTCACGGCTCTCTACAACTACCTGAAGGGAGGTTGGAGCAACAAGGGGGCAGCCTCTCCTCCTTGGCGTCAAGAAACAAGACTACAGGAAACAATTTTGAGCTGTTCCAGGGGAGGCTGGTCATTAGGAAGTATTTCTTCACAGAGAGGGTTCTCAAACATTGGAATGGTCTGCTCAGGGCAGTGCTGGAGTCACCATCCCTGGAGGTGTTCAAGCAGTGTGTGGACCTGGCGCTTCAGGACATAGTTTAGTGTTGCCTTTTCAGTGCTGGGTCAAAGGTTGGGCTGGATCATCTTTCAGGTCTCTTCCAAACAGATATATTCTGTGATATTGTGATTCTATTTCAGTTTATTTGGCACACTAACATACAGAAATTAAGATTACAGAGCTATTTGGATTTCTTTTATTTGTTGATGGTTTTGCTTATTGCTTTTATTGTTTATTTTGGGATGCTTCATATGCAGTGCTTTAGGTAAGTTTAGTCTCCTCTTAAGGCACCATTTTTGTTAGAACCTTTGGAAAAGAGAGCTTGAAAACTTGCTTAAAATAAGAAAACTCTGTAAGAAAGCAGAGAGTACGTAATGACGACTTAACTAAATGCAGGGCAACTGTATCACAAGCGATGCCTCTGACATTACAGCCTCATTTTGACTCAACAGAGGTTTATCCAACTATGCACACTTCTTTGGGCAAGGAAACAAAACCTAATGATTATATTTCAATACTTTGAAATTTGTTAACTAAAACAATTGCAGAGCTTTTGTTTCATGACCTGATTTGCTGTGATTAGAGCCATGCTGCAGTTTAACAGAACAGCATTTTAAATTCAAGTCCCTACTTTCATCATCACCACTACTTCCGCCAATTCTGAAGTCTCATCCTAAATTGAAACACTTTCTTACTATTCATCTGCAGTTAAGGCTGCAAATGGCCTTAACTTTATAGTTTCTTCCGTTTTGCCATGTTTTACAATTTTCTTTGCTCTTAGCCTCCTTCAAACTGTTAGGGTTGTACACTCTATCTCAGGATTGAGTATGTTTCCATATGTACAAATCCCATGTGTTTATCCTCTCAGGAGCACTACAGTCAATAACCTGTAATGGCAAAGGAATCAGTTTTCTAACACACCTATCTCCAGACTAGAATTCTAAGCAGCTAATTTTTACAGATGAAATGGAAGTCCAATGTAGCTGCGTAAGGGTGCTCACAGATTTCTTGTTCCAAATACAGCAGAGACTTCAACTCATGTGGAATTGGACATTTCTCTTCATAAGTATTCATGAACACTGATTAGATTCCCAAAGGCTCATATATCCTCTTTGTCATTCCAAAGGCAGAGTTTCAGCTCCTCTGCACTATCCCTTTCTTATCCACATTTCAGTTAATTAATTTGTGTGGAAAAAACCAGATTTAACCTGGCATATTTAGTTCCTAGCAACAGAAGCAATGAGAAAACTACAACCCAGAATTTAATAAAAGAGATGGCTGTGAATAGGTTTGCCCTTTGAGTATACCTGTCAGGCAGGAAGCAATTACATGAAATGGGTAATTAAGATTAGGGGAAAAAAAAAAGGAAAGATGAAAGTAGCAGGCCTGAATATTGACAGTTGTACAACTAATTTAATGGATGACGTAGTAGCTTTTTATTTTGTACACTTGAGAGGTGTATCAAAATTCATCTGCTTCCATTAAAAGTAGTAAACAGAGCTCTCCTGACTTGAACTTACCTCTGTAATAGAAGAGACATAGATCTGAGAGCACAAACCACCGCTTCTTCCACAACTTCATTCCAGTACTATCCTGCATGAAGCAAAGTGATCAAGTAAGAACTTTCAGACTGTTAACTGTAAGAGCTCAAAGTAAACCAGGCACTACATAACTGTGGTGATGTGCTAGTTGTTCATTTTCTTGGCTAAAATATTCTCAGTAGTTCTGACCTCTCCTCAGAGACTTGACATAGCGAACATAGATGATAACACAGGAAGCCTGAATTTAGCATGACTTAAAAATAAGAGCCGATTATTTTAGCATGCTAGGGACTACAACGTACAGCTCCCTGCAAGAAATGTATACCTTTTGAAACAACAAGAGTATGGTAACACTTGGAGTACATCCTCATTACTTTCTGAAGAAACTCTCTGATGAACTTCATCTTCCACTACGACTCGCATATCTACAGCAAATTTCTTTCCCAAATAAAGTTTATTCCTAAGGCAATTTCATTTTATTTTCTGCTTATAACCAATTTACTTTGCACAACTCGCAATGAAGGACTGCTGCCACTGCTGCAGTGGAAATAACACACATCCTAGTAGAATCTGCTTTAATAAATATGTTGATCTGTTTTGAGAAGAAAAGTACTTGTGAGTTATCAATATTCTTGTAGCAAATAAGTTTTGTAATTACCAAGAAGAGGGATTCTGTAACGAAAAATCTGTGGAGAGGGTTTCACATGGGGCTTGGCTGGGTTCACTGCTGGGCTCACTGGTACAAGAGACACGTGAACATACTGCAATGAATCCAGCAAAGGGCCAAATGATAAAGGGATTGGAGCATCTTTCAAATGAAGAGAGGGTGAGAGAGCTGTGACTGCTCAGTCTGGAGAAAGGGCAGCTCAGAGGCATCTTATCAACATATATATCTGATGGAAGTCTGTGAGATGATGGAACCAAACTCTTCCCAGTGGTGCCCCATGACAGGACAAGAGCCAATGGGCAGAAATAAAGAAAAATAAAATTCCACCTGAGCAGAAGTAAACTTTGGGTTTTGGTTTTTTTACTGTGAGAGTGTTACAGGTTGCCCAGAGGGCTTGTAGTGTGGTCTCCATCTGTCAGTATCACAGTATCACAGTATAACTTAGGTTGGAAAGGACCTCGAGGATCATTGAGTCCAATCTATCAACACAGACCCCATGACTAGACCATGGCACCAAGCGCCACGTCCAATCTCCTCTTGAACGCCTCCAGGGACGATGACTCAACCACCTCCCTGGGCAGCACATTCCAATGACGAATGACTCGCTCGGTGAAGAACTTTCTCCTCACCTCGAGTCTAAACCTCCCCTGGCACAGCTTGAGACTGTGTCCCCTTGTTCTGGTGCTGGTTGCCTGGGAGAAGAGACCAACTCCCTCCTGGCTACAACCACCTTTCAGGTAGTTGTAGAGGGCAATGAGGTCACCCCTGAGCCTCCTCTTCTCCAGGCTAAGCAACCCCAGCTCCCTCAGCCTCTCCTCATAAGGCTTGTGTTCAATGCCTCTCACCAGCCTTGTTGCCCTTCTCTGGACACGTTCAAGTGTTTCAATGTCCTTGTTAAACTGAGTGGCCCAGAACTGGACACAGTACTCAAACACTAAACACTAAAACTGGCTGGAAAACCTGAACCTGAGCCACCAGCTGAGCCTGCTTCAGCATGGGAGGTTGTGCTAGATTATCAAGAGTTACCTTCCAATCATGATAATTCTGTGACCTTAAAATACAGCTGCTGTTTCCTTTACTACTGAAATAATACAACTGCACACAAAAATGGATTTGGTAATATGAACATAGTTTTTAGGAAAGTAACATCTTTACTTTAAAAAAAATAATAATCCAGAAAACATCACCTTAGGAATAGAGTTAGGTTTTTTTTCAGGCTAAAACGTTTAGTAGTCCCAAAACAAAGGAAAACCTCTCTCATCTCTGTAACAACTTTTCACTCTCAACACTGAATAAGAACAGAGGCCATGAGAGTACCTAAACATAGAAGAATTTTCTACCCAGCAGATACTTCTAGATCTTTCTATCTGATAGTAACTTTCAACAAACTGACTCCTCAAGAGCATCCAGACATTTTGGTGACATGTCTATCAGAGTAGGTAGGGAATGACAATATCGATTCAAATCTATGCATATACACTGGCCTCAGCTGAGTTTAAATGACAAGTTCAGTTCTCAGTGGATTTATAAAACACCTTCCTAATACAGCCTTATGAGTTTTGTTCAATTTTTTGATCAAACTACTCTACTCTGAATTTTCTGAAGCATAAGAAAGTGAAAATGGTCTGGTACTGCAGACTGCAAATCTACAGCAGGCTAGGTAACCTGTTGCTAAATACTAAAGAGCACATATTTCAGATTAAATTCAACAGAAAACCCTAAAGTGATCTCTGGGTTTAAAGATTATTATGTTTAGAGTTAAAAAACCCCAAAGCAATCCTTTTCACATAGGTGAAAAACAAATATTGCTTGATTGCTGGGGTTGGACTCAATGATCTCTGGAGGCCCCTTCCACATCCTGTGATTTCTAATTTGTTATTGAAAACACTCACTTAGTTTAAAATAAAAAAAAAATCATGAAGAGATACAGTTTAACAGACAACCAAAACCAAAGCAACACAAAAAGCAAACAAAAACCCACCCCAAAACCATGAATCAAACCAACAGCAAAAACCCCAAACTATAAAGCAACACAAATAGCTAAAAACCCCAAACCACAAACCAAACCAAGAACAGCATAAAAAGAAAATCAAACAAAAAAGACCATACACACACAAACAAAACCCCAAACTCAAAAAAAAGCCCACAACCAAAACATAAAAACCAAAACCAGAGTTAAAAAACCCCACAACCTACATATGCTAGGTAATAAATCCTTGTCCCATCATCTCAACATGCCTGAAATTAATTCAGGTATTTACTACCAACATCTGCTTAGGTTTTTCAAGCCCCTTATGTATTTTAGAGAGAAATATGTATACATAATATATCAAAGTTCTGTACTAGTCTCATACCTTCACCCATTTATATCTCAGTGTTATCCAGTAAGTAGTCAATTAATTAAAACCCCATGTGGCAGTTCTTTATGGTGTGACCGTTTGAGGCTGTCCCTTTAAGGAAGGGGACATTGTGGTGGAATGTTTGTAAACGAAAGACAGATCTAAACTAATTTCATTGGTAGATTGGGGGGAAGCACCTTTTGAACTGGGAGTACAGCAGTTTTCTGGTCAGTTCTTTTTCCTTCCTTGCGGCAGCTCGCAGCTTTCTGGGCTTTTGGCCAAACTGACCTTGAAACTGATAAACTGCAAGGCCTGTATTAACTGCTTTCCAATTAACAACTGTTTTTTTTCCTCTCTCTCTTTCTAACCCTCTCTGGGGAAAAGGGGAGAG
This sequence comes from Melanerpes formicivorus, assembly GCF_026170545.1. NCBI lineage: Eukaryota > Metazoa > Chordata > Aves > Piciformes > Picidae > Melanerpes > Melanerpes formicivorus. Next base: position 6,908,757 of record NW_027142360.1, on the reverse strand, counting down.
AAGGGGGATACAGGGGTGGGGAATCCCCCTCAGCAGAGGAGGGAACTCTCATTTCTGTGCTACTTTGTTGTATATTTCTGTATATATTGTAAATACTGTAAATTCTGTACATAAACCTGCATTTCCTAAACTGCTTTGTAAATATACAGCACCCACTCCTTTGCTAATCCAGCTGTGCGTTTTTTTTTTCCCTTCAATTTTCTTCCCTCTACTCACAGGGGGGCGGGAAGGGCCCGGCCTTTCCCCCAACCCTACGACACACAGTTTACAGCTTCACTCTGGTATTGCTATCGCTGTTTTTTATGCAAATGATTGTCTTTTGTACAGTATACACCTTACTGAGAAAAAGAATGGGGCAAATGAGGGGGAAGTACCTGTTTGTAGAGCCAGCCACGTCTGACAACAGGTGCATTAGGATTTCTCTTTATGGAGTTTGACCTCTTCCCAAAATTGTGAACCTTCTTTGAAGAGCGTGATGTCTAAATTGAAATGAACAGGTGAAAGAAAACAAGACATCAGTATCTGATGAAAAATCCTAACACATTTTCTTTTCTTTAAGATCTTGCACATGTTCCTCTGGGAGACTGCAGACTACCAACTGCATTCCTTTTTTAGGTAAACAATTATCATGATGGTTGTGCTGGCTTCAGCATTTCTTTTTCTTTGTGGAAAATTTAAAGATAAATGCTGAGACAAAACTTTTTTGTTTTGTTTTGTTTTTTAACAAGAAAACCACACCCTATACATATCTGATCTTCTTAAAAGATAGGCAAAAAGAAGTAAAACCACCAGATTATTAACTATGAAAAATTACATCACCTGGGCATGAATATTCTAATCTTTCCTGCTTCTAGCACTGATGCAATACAAGAAAAATTCTTCAGGTTTCAGCAAGATAAAACTTCCTCTTTCATAACATGCACTACATTTCTTTTATTCTTTCTCCTCTCTCAATAATCCTTCACTATGTGATCATAGAATGGTTTAAGTTGGAAGGGACCTTGAAGATCATCTAGTTTCAACCCCCCTGCCATGGGCAGGGACACCTTCCACTAGACCATGTTGCTCAAGGCCTCATCCAACCCAGCCTTGAACACCTCCCAGGGAGGGGGCACTGACCACAACCTGTCTGAGCAACCTGTTCAATTGTCTCACCCACTTATCTCCTGTTCCCTCTTCCATAAAAATAAAATATTTACTTTTTTCATGGTATCAGTGTTTGTCAATGTCATTTAGGATGAAAGGATGAGAAGAGCCAGCACAGAGAACATCACACTTTCTTCCAGCAGGGGAGTTCCAACTCCAAAACTGAATAAACCAAACCAACCAAACCAAACCAGGTTGGAAGAGACCTTCAAGATCATCGTGTCCAACACATCAACCAATCCAACCCACCCAAACAGCTAACCCATGGCACCAAGCACCCCATCAAGTCTCCTTCTGAACACCTTCAATGACGGCGACTCCACCACCTCCCCGGGCAACCCATTCCATAGCGCAATCACTCTTTCTGTATAGAACTTCTTCCTAACATCCAACCTGAACCTCCCCTGGTGCAGCCTGAGACTGTGTCCTCTTGTTCTGGTACTGGCTGCCTGGGAGAAGAGACCATCATCAGCCTGTCTACAACCTCCCTTCAGGTAGTTGTAGAGAGTGATAAGGTCACCCCTGAGTCTCCTCTTCTCCAGGCTAAGCAGCCCCAGCTCCCTCAGTCTCTCCTCATAGGACTTGTGTTCCAAACCCCTCACCAACTTTGTTGCTCTTCTCTGGACACGCTCCAGCAAGTCAACATCCTTCCTAAACTGAGGGGCCCAGAACTGGACACAGGACTCGAGGTGTGGCCTAACCAGTGCAGTGTACAGGGGCAGAATGACCTCCCTGCTCCTGCTGGCCACACTGTTCCTGATGCAGGCCAGGATGCCATTGGCCCTCTTGGATGCCTGGGCACACTGCAGGCTCATGTTAAGCCTACCATCAACCAGCACCCCCAGGTCCCTCTCTGCCTGGCTGCTCTCTAGCCACTCTGACCCCAGCCTGTAGCACTGCATGGGGTTGTTGTGGCCAATGTGCAGAACTCGGCACTTGGATGTGTTAAATCTCATACCGTTGGATTCTGCCCATCTGTCCAGCCTGTCGAGGTCCCTCTGCAGAGCCTCTCTACCCTCCAGCAGATCAACTCTTGCCCCCAGCTTGGTGTCGTCAGCAAATTTACTGATGATGGACTCATCAGCAGAGCTGCTTATAAATTCATAGAGTGGTTTAGTTTGGAAGGGACCTTAAAGATCATCTAGTTCCAACTCCCTGACATGAGCAGGGACACCTTCCACTAGACCGGTTGCTCAAAGCCTCATCCCACATGGCCTTGAACACCTCCAGAGAGCTGGTAATCAAGGCTGTGCAACACAGTACAAAGTAGATCTCTTGGCTGGTTGGAAAAGTCATTATTCTACCTGCTTGCACCAAGGCCTTACTCTGAAAATTTGCCTTAACATTTCTGTTGCTTATACCTTTTACAACTGTACAGCTATGCAATGGTCATAGATGATTAGGAGAAGTAGGATAAATAATCCATTTTAGATTTTATCCTTCTTCTACTTGAGTAGCAAAAAGAAATCAGAGAAGTAATAAAGCAACATGCAGTGTTTTGCCAGTCCCCACTTAATTATTTTCAACCTACAAAGTTTCCTCTGCAACTAAATGAGCTAAGCATTTACTTGTGTTTTAAACTCTGCAAGAGCTAGCTGGTGCCTCAGAGACCGTGCAATGTGATATAGCAAAGCATCCCACTCGGCAAAAGAAGTAAATTTCAAGTATGCTTTTTAAGTTGTGTTCATGGCACTGCTCCAAATCCAGCATTTGAATTGAGAAAATATAATCCTGTGCTTCAGCTTCCACATCTCTACTGCAGAGACTAATCATAAGTTTATGCTGACTTCCTAAAGGAGGAAGGCTAAACAAACACTCAGCTTGTGTTGCAAATTAGGGTATAGGGTTTCCTCTCTGAAAATTCTCTCAATATGCATCACAGAAGTGAGCTGGGGTTTTTTTACACGCTTTAGAGAGAATTCCACAGTAGGATAGAAATCATAAACCCAAAATTGCGATTTAAAATGATGTGCAGCTTTTGTCGACGATGCCATTAACTGAATAATGCAACACAGCCTAGCCAAGAAAGAGGAACACTACAAAAACTATGTGTGTTTGCTTTAAGTCTACAACACAAGGCAACAAAGACCTTCTGCATTTGTGTTTTGAAAGAACTGGGAGGGAATATAAAAGAGTGCTTTTAATTGCCCTTGGAGATACAGGACTCAGCTCTGTTAGGCTGGATGTTAGTTACGTGACCCCCGAGCCTTCCAGTATCTGAAGGGGGCCTACAAGAAGGCTGGGGAGGAACTTCTCAGGATATCAGGTAGTGATAGGACTAGGGGGAATGGAATGAAGCTGGAGGTGGGGAGATTCAGGCTGGATGTGAGGAGAAAGTTCTTCACCGTGAGAGTGGTGAAGCCCTGGAATGGGCTGTCCAGGAAGATGGTTGAGGCCCCATCCCTGGAGGTGTTGAAGCCTAGGCTGGATGAGGCTCTGGCCAGCCTGATGTAGTGTGGGGTGTCCCTGCCCATGGCAGGGGGATTGGAACTGGATGATCTTTGTGGTCCCTTCCAACCCTGACTGATACTATGGTAAGAAATTCTTCACAGAAAGAGGGATTGGCCATTAGAATGGGCTGCCCAGGGAGGTGGTGGAGTCACCATCCCTTGAAGTGTTTAAAGACTGGATGAGGCACTTAGTGCCATGGTTTAGTTGATTAGATGGTGTTGGGTGATAAGTTGGAATTGATGATCTCAAAGGTCTTTTCCAACCTGGTTAATTCTGTGATTTTGTGTTTGGATAGCAAGACAGAGCAAGCCATTGAAAATCTCATTAGAAATAAAAGTAAGAATTTTTTGCATTTTCATCTGAAAAATTCCTCCCATCGAAAATGGACAAAGGTTTGTAAGAAGACGAGAGAATTATGATATTATAGAATAAAAATTATTTGGGCTGAAAGTGACAAAGATTATTTACTTTCAACCCTCCTGCCACAGTCAGGGACTCCTTATACTAGAATAGAATAGAATAAACCAGGTTGGAAGAGACCTTTGAGATCATTGAGTTCAACCTATCATCCAATACCATCTAATCAACTAAACCATGGTACCAAGGACCCCATCAATTCTCTTCCTAAACACCTCCAGTGATGGTGACTCCATTACCTCCCTGGGCAGCCCATTCCAATGGCCAATCACTCCTTCTATGAAGAACTTCTTCCTAACATCCAGCCTAAACCTCCCCTGGCACAGCTTGAGACTGTGTCCTCTTGTTCTGGTGCTGGTTGCCTGGGAGAAGAGACCAATGCCCACCTGGCTACAACCTCCCTTCAGATAGTTGTAGAGAGCAATAAGGTCTCCCCTGAGCCTCCTCATCTCCAGGTTTCATCCAACCTGGCCTTGAACACCTGTAGACAGATGTCTATAAAAAAAAAAAAACTTATGTGCTGTGAGGGTGCCGGAGCCCTGGAGAAGGCTGTCCTGAGAAATTGTGAAGTCTCCTCCTCTAGAGATTCCAATTTATCTGGATATTTTGATCCTGGGCAACCTGCTTTGGATGACCCTACTTTGGCAGGGGGTATTGGGACCAGATGATGTCCAGAGATCCCTTCCAACCCTTAGCACTCTATGATCCTATCATCTATGACCTGTAGGCAGGGGGCATCCACAACCTCCCTAGGCAATCTGTTCCAGTGTCTCACTAACCTTACTGTAGAGACTTTCTCATATCCAGTTTATATCTAACCCACTCAAGTTTAAATTCATCCCTTCTCCCTCCCCAGCTTTCTTTTAGGCCCTATTCAGGTACAGGAAGGCTGCTATAAGATGTCCCTGAAGCTTTCTTTTCTCCAGGCTGAATGAAAGGAATATTCCAACTGCATGAAAGGAATATACAGAGAATCCATAACAATTCAAAGCACATTACAATATGACCTACATCTATCTCATTTAACCTGTATGGCTACTGAACTGGTATCACACAACAGCTGTGTCAAGATTTTGATCAGAAATAATTAATCACACTCATACTTGCTGTAATATAAGGTATCAAAGGTTCAAAACCTCTCAAGAGAGTTCCAGATTCCACATGCTTGTAAAACAGATAATGCATTAAGGATGCTTCTGAAAACACAACCAACCACAAGTAATACTACTACTACTACTGTCAGGTCTACTGACAAATTTAGATAGGTATCTCTTAGGTAAATCTGACAATAGACCACATTGATTTCAGTTTCACTTAGCTCACAGCAAGTTTTAATGGGTTGCATGTTACCAACAGAGACTAAACCTTCCTTTAATTAAACACAGCATCACTAGTGCTTTCTAATTTTAGTTATTACAGACAACACTTTAGATGACTTGTGATTATTTTACCACATACTGCATAAAGAGAATAACTCTTTTATGTTCACAAGAAATTCTGAGCCCTGAGACAAGGAGTATTTTAGGATACTGGAATACTGTAGGTGTAGATACAAACTAATTATGAGTTCTCAACTTTTTACATCACCTCCTCCTCTTGTTATGTCTGGGATCCCTGGGCATCCCATATTCTCTCACATGTATTTAAGGTATCTCAAGCTGGAGGAACAGGCAGGAAGGGAAAAAATAACCACTGAAGGGTTCAACTACTTTTTACCTAACAGAACTGAAAAAAAAATCTAGGACATATTGCAAAGCTCTTCTTTTGCAAAGGCAAAAAGAAAACAAGGATGGTAACTGAAGGGTCCAAATATTAATTGCATGCTGGAAGGTGTAGAAGTTAACACAGCTAGCAAACTTCCAGTCACATCTGGTACAACCAGACTTGTCGTAAGGCACAGTCCCAGCAACTGATGTTTCCAAAATCAGAGCCTCTGAGGCTACTCTGCACAGTTGCAGTATTGAGGAAGAAGCCTGGAGTTCCAGCCACTGATACTCTCTTTCCCAATCCCAAAGAAAACAAATACCATCAGGATTTTGAACTCTGGACAACAGACTAGTCAGTAGCTGGGGCTTGCCCACTTCACCACACTGCAAGCTGCTGTTCTCTCTCCCTAGATAGTAAAGGACACGGAGCTTACTTGAGGCTTCTTTCCTAGTTTCAGAACTAGCCCACCAGAAACAATGCTTAACATTAAACTTACTGAGCCTTGGTGAACAGGAAATTGTCTGCAAGTGAACTCAAACAAAAGAAATCCAAATCTTTGCTACTTTGAATGCTTGTCTAAAAATATGCTTTCAGTCTTCAAGGCTTCAACTATCTTCCAAACCACAAACCAACATGATGCTCTCTTCTGGATTTTGTAGGCAATTTCAGAGCCTTCCAATGTTGAAGTTTTCCATGAGCTAAGTGGATTTTCTCCTTCAGCATTTTAGCTTGGACCAGGAGGTTGCTCTTGCAGGTCTCCCATTTGGTTTGCATATAGAGGAAAGTGGGCTTCTTTTAGACAGAGTAAAATGCAAGATTCAGAAGGAACACTACCATAGTGGGAATATAAACCATGAAAACACGTTTGGCCCCCTAGGCACCAATACTGCCCTTCACATTGCCTCTGTTTGCTATGCTGCTTGCTAATGTATCTCATGACTAATACTCCAAAATTTCTGGCTAACCCTAATGCTGAGAAGACACGTATGGCTGTATCTAAATTAGCCAGGTAAAGATAGCCCAGGCTTCAGCTCTGTATGAAGTATCTATAAACAAATTGATGAAATTTATATACAGTGTGATACATCCTAGCTGTAATAGAGACATTAGGGGCTCTGCAGCAGCTCTCCTGGGCTCACTCACTGTGAGAAAACTGGTAGCCTTATTCTGCTGATAATCAGGACAGCAATGAAAAGCATGGGAGATGAACTGTGGAGTGTGCCTGGTAACTCTGCACATTAAAAAGCTGATTTTCTGAATACATTTCAGGACAAAAAGAAAAGAAAAAAAAAAAGACAACTACAAAACCTATTTGCTAATTTAAAAAAGAGATGTGGAAATATAAACCTCTGTCTCAATCTCAAGCTTCTGTAGGTCTTTTTCACAGTCAGAGGACTGTGCTAGTGGATTCAAGTTTTGAAATTCACTTCAAGCTAATAGGGAAGAAGCAGCACTCAGGGTGGTAGGGTGTTTTCTGGCCAGTAAGTTGTATGTAGAGGAAAAAGAGGATTAGAAATAAGACTTTTACTGGGGAGAGAGTTATTTCTGCTTCATCTTATACTAGGCTCTCTCATGTAACTGCTTGTTACACACAATTACAATTCTATTTTACCTGGAAAAATCTACCTGGAAAAAACTGTTTGCAACTGAGCAATTTCCTTAACAATGCTTACCCAAGTATCTGATCAGTTACTCAAGATGTTGCTATTCACAGAGATTAGAAAGATCAGACCCTGTAAACAATTTAAGTTTATGCAATTCATAACATCTGAGACACCTGATAAAAATTATAGCTTCTGTGATAACTTGTTTCACGCACTTCAATTTCCAAATCAAATATGAAAGGAGTCAAGTGCCCTGAAAAAGAGACATGCTTGCTTTCTCATTTCTGATGGGCTACTAATATACACTGTGTAGTATCTTGAATGACTTGAATTGTGACTTAATTTGGACAAAAAGACTTACTCTGCCCACAGGGCTCATTGGATGAGCAGCATAATCTGATGTCAGATTATAGTTAGTTGCTTCACACATCATGCTTACTGGTCGCTCCTTCTTTTCTTCAGATGTCATTGCTGCAGCAGTCCTGAAAATAGAATATGTAATAGCACTAGAACATGCTGTGTGTGCAGACTGCTATTAAAAAGCACCCCTAGGTGCAGCATAATACAGCCTGTGTCCAGCTTTTCCAATATGAAAACAATTCACATGTTGTTGCAAAGTTACCTGTGCAACATTTTGAACTTAAATCCATCCCAGATTAATTTTAAGGTGTTCTTTTAAAACAGATTTTTTTCTATTAGAGTAAGGTGATGATGAGATGGAAAAAATCAGGTCTAACCATGAAATGGAAATGCAAAGAAATGCTCTCCAAAGCTTTGTCCCACTACAGTACAGTGCTTCACAAAACGCTGTCCTGATGGCTTTCTCAGCAGTTGTGGCGAGTAGAACACCCAATACCCAGCCACACATAAAACCCTGAGGTCAGGTGTGACTTACATGCTGCATACACAACTACTCATACTGTTCTGTAGTCTACAAGATTGATGATGCAAAGGCAGCAAAGCCCAGCTACTACTTAGTGACTGAGAAAGTGTCTCAACTGGCCAAGAAAATAATTGATTGCAAGAAACCATCATGCAACACATGGTAGGTTAAAGGCAAGCAACTGGCCCTAATACATTAAAAAACTTACTCCCTTTTTGGAAGTCTGTTGGATTATTATATATAGGTTGTTTGCCAACACTACAGAATAAAGTGACAAGTGGAAATTCACTCAGTGCATAAACAAGGTGCATTTGGATCATGTAACTAATTGAGACTACAGTTTTTATCATAGAAAAATAGTATTAAATGTTTAATATTGCTTTCAAATAACTTAAACTGTAACACCTCTTCCATGCTAATCTGATTTGGAAACACTAAATACTGCAATTAGCAGTCACTTGAACCTTATTTCAATATTAAAATACATGTTTTAATTATTATAGACTGAGACAGATGCTACTTACTGTTCATTCACAACAAAAATACAGTTGTCCTGTGATGGCTGTCCTGTTACTGGATGTTTGCAGGTTACTTTTCGTTCATTATGACTGTGGAAGAGAGAGGAGGAGCATTATTAGGCAAGGGCTTTTTGATTTTTTCCAACTCAGTGATATAAATCCAGAACATGGAGTGAAAACAATCAGGAATACTTAATTAGGGCATATAACAGTGTATCTGTAAGCACAGATGAATATATATATTTTATATATATCAAAAGGATGAAAACAAGTATTAAAGAATCTTCATTAATACTCTGGAAAAAGATGGAAAACAATGATACTTAGGTCTTGAATTTAGAAACCAGAGCAGTAAGAATGTTACTTGTTCATATATGATCACTTATAATTCATTTCAGTCTTTAGACATGTATTCGGAAGCAGCATTTCAGCTAGAGAGGGACAAATTGAGTACAGAATCATACACAGAATCACAGAGTGCTAGGGGTTGGAAGGGACCTCAAAAGATCATCTAATCCAACCCCCCTGCCGGACCAGGATCACCTGGAGTAGGTCACAGGGGAACACATCCTGGCAGGTTTTGAATGTCTCCAGAGGAGACTCCCCAACCTCTCTGCGCAGCCTGCTCCAGGGCTCTGTCACACTCGCAGTGAAGAAGTTTTTCCTTACATTCATGTGGAACCTCCTCTGCTACAGCCTGCACCCATTACCCTTTGTCCTATCATTGGACATCACCGAGCAGAGCCTGGCTCTGTCCTCCTGACACTTGCCCTTCACATCTTTATAAACATGAATGAGGTCTCAGTCACCTCTTCTCCAAGCTCCCTCAGCCTTTCCTCATAACGGAGGACAAACAACTCATAACAAAGGACAAACAACTGATCTGCAGGCATCAAATATCACTACCATAGAGTAATTGTCTTCTAGCTTAGAACCATAGAACTGCTGAGGCTGGAAGAGACCTCTGAGATCATCAAGTCCAGCTACCTGTCTAGAGCTCACAATCCCACCACTGCTGATAAGCCACTACCACTAAACCACATCCCTCAGCACCACATCCACTTGTTTAAATAGTTCTGATAATGCATATAAATATTCAGAGCCTGGGACAAGCATGATGCGTCGCAATCACAGTTCGACTTTTGCTGTTGACTTTTTAATTTACTGCTGCTCCCCTGCAGCAATCTTGGGAGTACCTTCAAGTGTCAAGAAGCCTGTCAGCTGAAAGCTTCACCCTCATCAGCACAGAATGCTCATTTTGCAGTATCTCCTCCCCAGAACTGCAGGTGTTGCCAGATCACAGCACCTCCCCCCCATCGGGAATAAAGTGCCAAAATTCAACAACTATCAGCTGCTGCCACTCAAGAAGGAAATGTTATGACTTAAGCCCTCCAGCCCTAGAGGGGAAGAAAAAGAAGCAGGGGGAATTGCCTTTACTGCCTACCAGATATGTCAATCATCTGACAGCTATTTGTGCCTGCTGCAGACCAGAGTGTTTCTACCCCCAGCCTACATGCAAGCTGCAGGGTCCCAGTCCCAGTTATGCTAAGAGTACACCTGAAAGCGTGAAGCTGCCAGCTGGCACTGCAACAAGACTATGCAACTACAAATGGTGGTGGAATTGCAATAACCCTCTCTGAAGTCCCCAGTGTAGGGAAGAGCAGAAAAGGTCCACTGGCAACATTTTAACCCAATTCAGTGCATACAAACAGAAATCAGATTAAGAAAGGGCAACAAGTATATAACATAGACATGTTACATGGATCTAACTCTGTTTTTAACACTTTGAATATTATTTATAAACAACCCCCCTGTATCTGAAATTAGCACTGTAAATCACAAAGAAATAATTCCATTGGGGAGTATTTACTTTTGTAAAGAGTATGTGATGATAAGCTTTTCCATGCAGGGCATCTTTTATAATTGCCATGCCTTTCTTACGACAAGTACAGCTCTGAAAAATCCTTTTGGAGAGAGAACAAACCTGGACACACACACACACACACACGTGCTTTAGTTGCAAATTAGCAGAAGAGGTGCAGAACAGCAGAAGCTTTGAATGGCACTTTATCTTTGAGCCTACATTTTTTGTGGCTTATCTATTTAACTGTCTCAGCTTTCAAAACTATGAAGCACAGACTATCTAGCAAGTGTTGTGCTAACTTTCCTGCTTCTTGAAACCACCTAGACTTAATAAGGCAATCTTCACATTCCCCAGGTTTCTTAAAAATTTCTTTGGATCATACTATTGTGCAATTATAGAATCATAGGATTGGTTTGGTTGGAAAAGACCTCTAAGATCATAGAGTCCAACTGTTGACCTAACACCACCATGGCCATTAAACCATGTCCCGAACAGCCGTGTCCACACATTTCTTGAACATCTCCAGGGACAGTGACTCCACCAACTCCCTGGGCAGCCTGAGCCAATGCCTGATCACTCTTCCAGTAGGGAAATTTTTCCTAATATCCAATCTAAACATGGCAATTTCAGGCCATTTCATCTCCTTCTACTACCTGATACTAGGGAGATCAACCCCAACCTCACTATGACCTCCATTCAGGGAGTTGTACAAGCTGAAATGTCTCCCCTCAGCCTCCTCTTCTCCAGACTAAACAATTCCCTCAGCTGCTCCTGGTAAGAGCATTATGAAGCATTAATAATTAAAAATTACCTCCAAACAAAAGCCTAATAAAATATTCACACTACTTGCACGATCAATTGACAGTTGGATAGATCTGCATAAAACTAAAGCACAAGATTAGAGAGCCCAATTCTTTCCGCTTTCTTTACTGGGATTTCAAATACCTATGCATACTGAATGAATAGAAATGTTATGGAGCTTAATTAATGAGCTAGCAAATGCCAGTACCTCATTTTCACATTAAACTCTGCAGAATTCTAAGTTTAGCTTCTGAAGAAGCTTCTGTTGCAGGGATGCAATCACTAAGTGAGAGGACGGAAAAAGGAGGGCCTGAGTACAATGCCTTTCAAGTGAGAATGGTCCAGATTGAAGACAATTAAAATTCAAAACATTCCTAAGGACGCATCCAGGATTTTTTTTTCATGATTCCTCTTTTACTTCACTTCCAAAAACTTGCTCTTTGTTCTCTGACATTTCAGAAATTCTCACATCAAGCTGAAAAAAAAATAATAATTATGGACATGAATTGGCACGCTCCAAGCTTCACCAAAATGTTGCCTTCTTGACAGCTGGCCATCAGCTGACGTTCAGAAATACAAAAATTAATGGATCAGGATTTCTGCTGAAGCACCAGCAATACTCAGGGCTCCTGCAGAGGAGGCACAGCCCATGTTTGGTAGGAGGGCGTCTGGTTCACACTGACAGGAAGAAGTCCTGTTCAAAGATCGTACAGTGGAAGTCATACAAAAACCAGGAGGAAAATCGGGAAGGGAGTGGAAAAGATGAGAGGGAGGCAAAGGAGGAACAACCTTTTCTTTCCCTCTTCAGCTTAGATGCAAGTGAAATCTCAGGAGCGAACACTGGGGATTCAGCTTGTACAACTAAGAAGTGTGACAACTGTAAATATGTCTAACTGGATGAATAGATTCCAAATACTTCTATTTGAAAACTTTTTCCTTACCTGAATTATTGCTTTTTTGGTATTAATTTAGCTGATATTTTGACAAGACTCCTCAAAATACTGGCATAAGGTGTAGAGGAGCTTGATAGCTATTGTCATAACCCTCCCACGTAACAATAGATTAAGGCATTTGTTTTAAACTCAATCTTGCAGACTACAGACTTTCATTAAAACCAAGTTAGCATCTGATTTAAACAGTTGTTCAGTTACCCATGAATTTCCAGGTCCATACATGCACTTAGTATTTCATGTATTACACTATAATAATACATTATCTCACCAATAAACCTCAGGGGAAATAAAGCAAAATTTATTGTGGGGTTTTTTGTGTGTTTTTGTCTTTTTCTTTTTTTAAGATTCCAATTTCAATTTTCCACAACCTCCAGTGTGTAATTCAGAGTTTCAATTCTGCATATTAATGTGTCTGTTCTTCTATTACATGGTAGAGTGATTTGTTTTGCAATAGGGTAACAGGTAAACACAGAATCACCAAGGTTGGAAGAGACCTCAAAGATCATCAAGTCCAACCTGTCACCACAGACCTCATGACTAGACCATGGCACCAAGTGCCACGTCCAATTCCCTCTTGAACACCTCCAGGGATGGTGACTCCACCACCTCCCTGGGCAGCACATTCCAATGACCAATGAATCTGTCAGTGAAGAACTTTCTCCTCACCTCGAGCCTAAACTTCCCCTGGTGCAGCTTGAGACTGTGTCCCCTTGTTCTGGTGCTGGTTGCTAGAGAGAAGAGACCAACCCCTTCCTGGCTACAACCACCTTTCAGGTAGTTGTAGAGGGCAATGAGGTCTCCCCTGAGCCTCCTCTTCTCCAGGCTAAACAATCCCAGTTCCCTCAGCCTCTCCTCACAGGGCTTGTGCTCAATGCTTCTCCCCAGCCTTGTTGCCCTTCTCTGGACAAGTTCAAGTGTCTCAATATCCTTCTTAAACTAAGGGGCCCAGACCTGGACACAGTACTCACGGTGTGGCACACAGCAAATGGGTTAACCTGTCTGTTTCCCCCAACACCGAAGTAAGGAAAAAGCAATACACAAAAAAATCTGCAGGCTGTGACAGTGAGAGGAGAGTTTAATATAAAGGAGGCAACATGAATGTACAATTACCTTATCCTATTTGCGGAAAAAGCACAGCAGAAAGCAGCAGCAGCAAGGTAAAAACCCAAGCCAGGGGAGCTACTCCCCCCATCCCTCCTGGTCCTGTTGCCATCTCAGCATAAGAGACAACATCCAAACCCCCAGAACCCAAAACTAGCAAGGAGAGCAGGAAGCCTCTCATGTTAACAATCTGAACTTCAAGCCCCATAATATTTTGCTCCAGCCACTACTTTCTTTTTGAAGCTGTCAAGAAGCAGGTTGGTTTTGACTAACAGCAGCAAATAGTCAACTCTACCATGGCAGCTAGAAGCCGGGGTGTCAATTCTTTACTTACACAGGGATACAACACTCCTCTCTCCAACCCATTTTTCACATCGCCATGTTCTGAGAATACAGAGTAGCTTTACACACACACAGAGCACTGCACTTTACAGGATGTAACTGACCCTTGCTATTTCAGCATCCATAGGGTAGGTTACACTAATGTCAGGCTAAACACTAGAGACAAAGATGGAAAAAATTCCCTATTCTATTAGCTTTCATGACCATACTCTCCAGGCTCAGCACAAACTATTCGTCACTAATATTTGCTCCTGGGATGTGCTGGGCTCCAGAAATTCACACAGCTTACTAAAATGACACGAGAAAGAAGCATTTCAATGCAAAATCAAGCATAGTTCTTGCATGTATCAAGTTAATACTCTGGTTTTGATTTCAGTAGTGGCCTGGGACAACGACCTGCTACAGAAGTATCAAAACTAAACCAAAACAAGCCAAGCAGTAATAAAAAAAATTCCACAACACAAAACCTTAACCACATCAAAACAGATCATGAAGGGACAAGTTCCATTTTTCAGTTACCTCAGTGCAAGACAACTGATATCAGCTTAACAACATCAATTTTACTCTAGAACTTTTAAACATCTTCCCAACCTTTTTGTCTGAACACTACAAGGGTTGGCCTCATTTAGCAGGTAGCTTTGGCAGATGGACGAGCCCTCAGAGCAAAAGGATTTAGCTTGTTCAGGTTAGAACTTGACAGTAACCTTGAATTTGACTCATGCTATTTACCTTCTTATCTGCTCTCCTTTCCATCTCCTGAGTCCCTTAATCTCTTCAGAAGACAGGATTATTTTCCTTATTTTCTAGACATACTCAACAAACCTTGTTGTGTAGTTTTAATCTACTCACTGCTTGTACAGTCAACAGCAATCTTTTTGATGGCCAACTGTGATCGAGGAACTACTGAGGAAAAAGTCCTCAGATATAAAACTCAAATATATTATTCTATTTGTATGTAGCAACAAAACACAGAAATCTAGGAGCACTACTTGCCCACTGAAGAGCCAGGACTGTTTGGTTTTGTTCTGCCTTGTGTTTTACAGGGCTGCCAACCCCGAAATACTATGTACTTGTGTTACTCTAACGCTCCCTTGACTGCAAAATCAGCAAATCCTAAATTCTGTCCAGTTTTGCCAGTTTGAAATTGCTACCATCTTCAGTAGCACCAGGATTTTTTGGTAGGGAATAAATTCAGATAACAGAAGCAGAGATAGGCAGTGCAGTTGTACAGGAAGATGAACACATCAAAAATAAAGGGTTAGACCATTTGCACTGTGGAAGGGAGCAGTTCACTCAAAAGTACAAGGAAGATCAAAGTACTAGGGTGGGGTCAGTTAGTCTGGGGTCCCTTCATTGTATGATTTGGTTGAGCTCCCAGTCCTCTCACAGAAAAATAAAAATAATTAGCTGGGCCAGAACTCCAAAGACACATCTGGTTTTGTTGCACTGAACTAGACGCCACTTCAAAGCTTTTTGCATGGCCTTTCTTTGTAGACTTTATTTATGTGTTCCTAAACGCTAAAGCCTATTCATTTGCCTGTTCTCGACTTGACCATCAAAGCAAAGGCTGAGTTCTACTTCACTGAAAGAATACAAACAAGATCATAAACCAGGACACAACTTTCAACAGGCCTCCACGTCTTTAATTTAGAATGACTGCTGCTTTTAACGTTCAAACCCCGTACCTCAGAAGAATGCTGCACCAAGTATCTGCCTCCTAACATTTATTCTACATCACAGACAAGATTTACAGCCTGACAATCTAATTTCTATTATGCAAACATGCAATTAAAAATATGCTCACAGTACCTAAAAATATTTCTTATGAGAATCAATTTAATGTATTTTTCATACCCCCTGCATAATACTTGGAAAAGATTACAGCCAAAGTAAGAGTACCAAAATTACCAGAGCAATAAAGTCATCTCTACATTAATGGTAAATTTTTGCACTGACATTTAAAGGTAAGGCTCAACTGGAGACAAACATAAAACAAGTCTAGGCCAGCTTTATTCTGCTCCTGTAAAGCATTTAATTCCTGAACTGGGGCAGGGGGTGGGGGAGCAAATCACATCAGCAATTTTTACCTTTCAGGCTTGTTTTCCTGTGTAAGAATGCCTCATTTCTAACTGAAACAAATGCAGTAGCTTATGCTTATCTAACAAAAAGTTATTTGAATGCAGGGGGGAAAAAAAAATGTAAGTAAAAGCAGTTTCCACACAACTGTTAGCAAGGATGTGGTCTGTGGTTGTACCAACTCTCCTATTTTACTAAATCTGTAATGCTACACTGTACAGTAAAGAGCAAATGCAAGCACTTTTTTGTCAGTCCTATCGTACCCTAGAATTACAAACCTTTTTTCAATTAAGCTTTTTAAACAGCTTTGGAAACCAGGCTGCATGGATCCACTGGAAAACACATAAATATGGTAACTTAACATCAGGCAGTCTGAACAAAAGAAGGGTGCAAAGCAACTGCAAGTTTCAAAGCAAACTGCTGACAGACCTGTATTACATCACATATGTTGATAAGAGCAAAGTGTTCATAAGCCTCTGTGTAAGGCACATGCTTTAGAAGATGCATTCAAAAGTTCTACTGATTTTCTTGGCAGGCAATGCAATACCTAAACTAAATGATAGCTGCTGCTGCTGCTGCCACCATTTTGTTTGGTCTACTCTGAGTTTGTATTTTTTAAGCAATGTGTCAATTCTGTAGACTTTCCTTTTAAGCCCTCTTTAATTACCATTATGGGAGTTTTGATATTCTTGCTCCATGGACATTTCTATACAACTGACTGTACTCCAGCTTTTCATTTATTACTGACATTTATTTTCCAAAACATTATGTATTACTGCCCTTGAATTCTAAACTTCTCTTTCAAGGGGACCACTCTAAAAGTAGATTTATATACCAGTGAAAATATTTATGCACAAACCAAGCCTTTTCTCACTTGAACAGACATGGTTAACGTGCTCTCGTGATATACTTCCAGGGTAAAACTCTAAGCTTATGTAATTAAAAGATTAAAAGTTATTTTAAAACACTAGAATAAAATACTTTCTAAAATATTGTATATTTCACTAGAGATTGAGAAGGTTTTAAGAAGTTCTTTTAACCTTTCTAATCAAGCAAGAGAATTTCTGATTGTTTTGAGTTTGTCCAAAACTTTGTGGGAGAGTGTCTGTCACGCTGGAGATAACACACCAGGGAGTATGTAAGATACAAAGACTTGATAAAGGCTACAAAAGCCACAGTTAAGTAGAAGCACGGCAATTTCTGAGATACACTTACTGCCATGTGCCATCAATTTATATCACACTTAACTATACACATTTTAAGCCCTGGGCACAGTACAGTGTCTAATATAGTACTCTGATAACAACACTACAGGTGAAGACAATTTTCCATCATGTAAGAACTACTCTGTAGTAAAAATGACTAATACATCATTTGCAGGATAAGGTAAGAAGGAGAAAATAGTGAGGTGGGTGTTAGAAGAGAGACCTATCTGTAAGCCTCGGGTTTGGTAGCTGTAATCCATTCAGGCAGTTAACCATGAAGGTTAACTACCTTCCAAGAACTGGAGTAAGGTAACAATTCTGCAGTGAAAACTCCAATGTGCTTTCTAAAGAAAAAGGAGATTTGGAGTAGCATGGTTCTGCAGGTGGCATGTGTACCAGCACCAGATGCTCCAGTCTGGCTGCTGCTTCCCACTGAAATCTGACAATAGATATCCTATCAGCTAATGCTGCCCAAAAGCTTGATTCCCTAGTGCAGGACAAACACTGCACCCTCTTCTGAGGAGGAAGAGAAAATGGAAGAAGTAAAAGATAACTTTTGGAGAGGGCAACAAAAAGCCACAGGCAACAGGTTTTCTGATACAAAGAACAAGTAGTTAGACTCAAACTACTAACAGCATTGAGAGCCTTTAAAGAGTAATTGCAGGAGCTGCAGCATGAGTCAGTCGTTCAGCTGAACTCTGCTTTAGAATAGAAAGGAAAGCTGCTTACTGAGTTACAAATGCAATGTACGTGTGTGTGTATATACATAAATATATAATCTCAGTAAATTACTACTTCAAATTCAACAGCAGACTTTCAAGAGACTTTCAGTGAAATGACACTGTGTTGCTTCACAAGTCCAGCTAAGCACATGAGCATCATCACCCTCTGAAGTGCAGAAGCAGTGAAATATTTTATTTCTCAACAACTTTCTGCCTTTGGCCAGATTTCTATGGATCTGTTTCCCTTATCCCATCTGCTCTTATTAATGATTCCCCTGCCAGATTTGGGGTGGGTAGTTTTTGGTCGGTTGGGTTCTTTTGGTTTTGTTGTTAGGATTATGTGAATCACAGTATTGACTGTCTATGAAGCACATTCTTGTCTTTATCCTAGCCAAGGTTACACAGAAGTCTTAAAACATAACACTGTCTTCACATAGCCGCATGACTTCCGTGATCTCTTGATCACTTTGCCAATGTCCTAGGAACTAGCACACTTCCACAATCACATCTCTAGCTAGGAGCCATTTTTTCTTAAACAACCACACATTTCTATTAATTACCCAGTAGAACCTTTAAAAGAAAGCCATGCTTATCAAGCACTTGTACCAGAACACACTAGACACTTCCTCAGACTGCTGAGAGGTGCAAATGGCTTGGCCAGCTTTTGCCAAGTAAATGTATTATCATCTGGGAAATGCTTAGAAAGGTCTCTTTTAACAATTTGACAGAAGAAAGCAGCTCAAAGATCGGAGCATCCACTTGCATTTCAGTTTAATTGTGGCACCAATTCAGACACATCCTGCATTTCAGGCTTTCCCCTCACAATAGATCCTATTTTGCAAGAAAAAAGGGTAGACACTGAAATTTATAAAAAGTAATTATTTTATAAATGAACAGTCATCAGTAATGCTTTAATCACTGGCCTTGTTAATGCCATTGTAAGGATTTAATTGAATAATCTTGGTGGTCCACTGATAGAGGAGATATGCAAATATGCACACCAGACCCCAGAGGATAATTAGTCGAAGCTTACACCATGTGTGGGCCTGCATTTGCCTCAGACAAAAGAGTACAGACTCTATTAAAAATACTCATTGCTTATGACGTAAAGTTCAAGTACAGAGACAAACAGGGTATAAAGTGTGGCACTGAACTGGAACACTGAACACGTCAGCTGTCATCTCCAAGGTCCGAGGGCGCAGCTCAGCCCTGCTCAGCTCTCTTGTTCCTTTCAGTCCATTCAAGTTCAGCCTCAGGAGCTGATCATTTCAGATAGTAATATTGTGCCTTAGAAGACTAGCACGTTGTTTAAGAAGGATCCAAATGACTGAAACATTACCAACAAATAGAACTGGTTTGGGATTTGTTTGAAATCACAAGCAGATCACAAATCATCTCAGGATGTTCTCTGCATGCTCATATCCTTTAGACAAATCCTACATTGTTTTCTTGAAACATCCACAGTGTTGATGTTTTCACTGAAATGTTCATTTGCTTGCATTTCAGAGTAAAGATTCTGGTAGAGATATAACAGAGATGTGAACACCTACCAAGTCTTGTGGGAATCCCTTAGAATGGATTTAACTGGGAAGAGGTCTCATTTCCTCACTTCTCTGGTTTTAAATACATCATTCCCTGATATTCATCTTGTTAGCATCAAAGTTTTTTGAAAGTTAGGCAGGCCTCAACACTTCAGCAAATACTGGTTTTCACAAAAAACACACTATTACAATATTCTCTAATAAAAAACGCCACCACCAAAGACAATCACGCTGACGTGGTGTTAATTCCTCTCACACCACCTTTAATATCAGCACAAGTCCTCACTGGGGAGAGAATGCCAAGCCAGATGGATCCACCGTCTGATCTACAGCAACAGCTCTTATGTTCCTATGGCGACTTCAACTCTGATCATCAGAGTTAAGTGACTGTCTACACCTAATTGTTGGTGCTAAGAGTACCTGTCAGCAATTAGCAAACCCAGCCCTTTACAGTGTTGAATGTAGCTTCCATGCTGTTTAATGCCATTAGTCCACCACATCAATTCTTTGCTTTGATGCATATGATCAAAAAGCAGTGGAAGCCCACAGCTTTATGCAACAGGACATGGGCTGAGGAGTATGCCATGGAAACAGAGCCAATTTACATCTGGGAAATAGAGATTGGCACCCTCCCTCTGTTACTATGCACAAAATGGGAGAGAGTGGGAGAATTTACAGGCAGTGGTCTAAAAGGGAAATGCCCAAGGTTAGGGTGATGAGTCAGATTCATACCAAAAATGGGGGGGGGGAGAAGAGAAAGAGATTGCAAGAAAACCCTCTTTCAAATACAGCAGTATGGTATTTTCTTTTAGGAAATGGCCACACTCCACACAAAATAAAAGAAAAAGAAAAAAAGGGCAAGGAAAAAAAGAGAGGAAAACAGAAAGGGGGGGGGGGGGGGAAGGGAAAAGGCAGGGGGGGAAGAGGGGAAAAGGGAAAAAAGAATCCTTTTCAGAATGTATTTTAATGCATACAATCAGGTATTTTTAAAGGTGAACTGGCTAAAATAAGCAACACAAGAACAAGGTGATTTAGGCAGCAGGCTATACCATTATTCAATTCACCAGATGAAAT
Source organism: Melanerpes formicivorus (assembly GCF_026170545.1). Lineage (NCBI taxonomy): Eukaryota > Metazoa > Chordata > Aves > Piciformes > Picidae > Melanerpes > Melanerpes formicivorus. The sequence continues at coordinate 6,888,352 of NW_027142360.1, read as the reverse complement.
TTTAGCACCCCATCTGATCAAGAGTTTACATCCACCACCCAGTGCTTATATGCAGATTGTCAATCACTTTGATGCCTGTTGGTCTCCTAGAGCCAATTGTTTCATTCTACATGTTTGGAAATTTCCATTTGACAGAAATATTTCTTGGCTGCCTCCTCCTGTATTTTCACATCTCCAGTTTCAGCACCTACACAGACTGTTCTGCATTATCCATTTCTTTCAATAAATGCAAAGGAACAACTACAGCTTATGAAAAAAAATGAACTGTCAGCAGATTTGACAGCTATACAGGAAACATGCATAGCAAAAAAGTATTAACTGAGTCTCTTTTTTACATCCTGACCCTTGCAACTGCATCCTTATCCCTCAGTACAACTGAAATATCACTTAATTTTTACTAAAAGCTATTGCTGGCCCAGTAACACAAACCCCTTCAGAAAACCACACACCAGGTTGTCTCTTTCAGCTACAGTAATAGGTTAACTGTAGCAGTGTAACCACCTGCAGAACAATACCTCCTCTTGAATACATGTAATGCTGCTGATGACCTTGCCAGCATTTTCTTAAATTCATACCTCAGAGAGAGCCAGAAACTGAGAGCTGTCTTCTTTCACAGGTGGCTTTTTCAAGCTGTTGTGAGACTCCAAGCTGCTGCAACTGTGGCGTGTCATTTAAAGTCTACATGCAAGCCATATTTAGCCAACCCTTGTGGGCTGCTCTCTTAGATATTAAGTAACAAAATAGGAACAGCACTGGTGATGACTTCTAGAGTTTGAAACCCAAGAGCTCTAATTTTCTCATGTGAGGCACACACACACACCTGCCACAGAAATTGATGTAACACAGGAGCAGTTGTAACACTGAAGTATTTTCATGTTGCATACAAAATCCAGCCTGCAGCTGGTAACTGGGATAGAAGCAGTTCAGGCTTCAGCCCCAGTGTCACCCTGAAGCAAGTACATAAATGACTGATGGATTGGCAGCACATACACCCATGCCTATGCCAGCAACTGAGACAGCTGTCATCTGTGCAGGTATGCTCCACGTGCAGGTCCACATCTTCTGCTTAAAGCCAGGTCTTGGGGCTACCCTCTAACAACTGCTTTAAGAAAATGGTTACAAGCCCACCTCACCTTTTGATAGCACCAGTGCTTAAACAGTCACACAGTGATCCAGCTCACACAACTGAAAATGAATTGTTTTCATGGCATGGACCTTCCTACAGGCTCACAGCACAGGGTGCAGTGAGTGGACAGAGTCCTTTTGACAACAGCTGACTATGGCATTGGTGTAACTACATCCTCAGCCTCTAGCTGACAAAAGTGATGTTTTCAATATCAAAGCAATTCCTCCATACTAGGTATTTCTAAGAGTGTAATGGTAATATAAACCCCCATCCTGGGGAAGACTCATTCCATAAAGAAACACCTTATGTAATAATGACAAATCACTTTGTTTAATTAGTGTCACAGCAAGAGATCAGGGAGAACAGAACACTTGGATGGCAGACATCACCCTCAATGTCTAAATCTTTTCAATGAATGTTTCAAATGACAAAGCAAATTCAATAACACCCTCTGTACTGCGTAGGAAAACTATCTTCTGTCAACTGTTTTAGGAATTTGCTTTTCTATGTTGAATCTGGTTTTGGAAAGAATTTTAGAGGACTAGTAAAATCATATGCAAGATGATAAATTAACTGCAGTTTACCATATGGAGTATCACTCCTTTATACATTTACCACTAGAAACCATGAACACAAGGAAGAGATTTGTGAGGCAGTGAATTTTTATATGAAACCCAGAAGTGAAAACTCCTTCCCTCATTTTTTTTTTCTCTCTTTCTGGATTACACAGCCTAACAGAAAAGTAGATTTTAGGCTACATTTCAATAATAGAAAACAGAGTGCTTGCAAAAAAGATGTGTTTACAGTTATCTCACTCTATAGAACACTTCCAGAACCAGCAATTCTAGAGATACTCCAGATCCATAAAATAAGTATGCTAAACAGATTTTTTTATGGATCTCCAGTCACTCAGTACAGTTCTACATGTTACATACTTTTTGACATTAAATTGTTTCAGAATGATTTTCTTCTGGCATCCGTAATTTCCCAGCATTCTTTACAGGTATCCAGCCTCTATATGGGCATGTGTCATCCCCACAGCTGCAAAGCGTAGGTGGTTTGAAATGTATTCATGGCCAGAAGCTTTATAGCAGCACAACAGTTACCATTGTTACAAAGAGGGGAAAAAACCAACTCAAAACCTAGATCATAGAATCATACAATTGTTTCAGTTGGAAAAGACCTCTAAGACCGAGTCCAACCATCAGCCTAAGATCACCATTGCCTTTAAGTCACATCTACACATTTCTTAAACACCTCTCCAGGGATGGTGACTCCACCACCTCCCTGAGCAACCTGCTGAACTTTGAAGACTTCCAGATCCTTCCTGACAGAAAAAAAGCATTCTTCACTTGTTTGTTTTAAACCCTGATTCATGGTATCCACTGGAATATTCTGGTATTTAAGCACAGTGTAGCTCACACAACAGATATCACAGATCAGCTCTAACTCCTTATCAGCCTCTTATTTTGTATGCCTGTTCTGATCAGCCTAGGAGTTCTTATCAGCCTCTTATTTCGTATGCCTGCTCTGATCAGCCCAGGAGTGAAATCTCTGGAACAGGTTACTGTCCAGACCTGTAACAATAATGTTGCTCCACAATGGTGGACGTTACAATAGAAAAGTCATTTAAGACACAGACTCTGAAAACTTGTATCCCATTTAGGATTGCTCAATCAATAAGAAGTGAGAGGCCACAAAGCAACACCAACTGCATAGCCAAGGTCTTCACTTGGTAGAATTAATTACTAGTTGATGTTCTTATTAGTTCTTCTACCCAATTTAAGTCTCAAAGCAAGAGTCAGGCTGCAGGGAAAAACGAGCACACACACTAAAGAAGCAGCCATTCACTAGCAATGTTTCATTCCACATGAAAAACAAGCACAAAATGAAGTCCTACATATTGAAAACAGAATGTCACTTGAATGACTCTTCCATGGAGTATGAATGTAGGAAGTTTGGATGTATGATTGCTTTAAGCTAGGAAGCTTCCAGATGTCCACTGACTGCAGGGTGTGCTAACACTCAATTTGCTCCTGTTCCTTGGCTGCCTCGGGCAAGGACTCTGAAAATGCTCTGCCTAATGACAAGCCAGCACAACAGCTTGCCATGGTCTCCTCCTGCTTCATGTCCTTTCCCTGGTGATAGTGGAGGCAAGAACATTCAAGTCAAACAAGTCAATCTAATTTACGCCACTCAAAGGGGCAGAAAATAAATGCACAAGTGGAAAATACAGATTGATAGGTGGACTTCACCCCAAATTTCTTTCCTTTTGCTTGGGTAGTTCCAGCTCTACAAATGATTGGCACTGCTATATAACAAAGCTTTTAATGATCAAACGCTAAGGCAAAAAATGTTTGCTTTCATAGTACACATTTTATAGAGGCAAACACAGTTTTCAGAAAATGTTTTCAGTATTTTGGAAAGGAAGAACAATTCAGCAGATGATACAGATCAACCTATGAGGCAAATCAAATAAAATGGTATGGCCGAGCAATAAATTCAGCAGCTTTACCAAAAGCAAGCATGAGCAAGTAGCGATGCCTTGTGCCATGAATGCTGTTCATACTTCTCCTCATTAGGCAGAAGGTATTTTGAGGTAAAGGTTCAATGATCATTGCTCTAAACTATTTCACTGCTCAGGTGAAATTAGAAATTCTCCCCTTCCTCTCTCCATCTGCCTAAATAAACATAGTTCAAGCTTTCTTGTCTGTTTCTAAGATCAGATAAGGGGAAAACACAGATCACTCTGAACGTTCACCGCCTGTGTTCCTTTAGGGATCCTTTTATCTGAATAAAGTAGGAATTCTAATACCAGAAGAAATATATTTAACACTGCTCTTCACCCACCTCTCCCCCAACAAAATAAGCAGGTTGATATAACTGGTTAATTTGAGAAGCAAAGTCAGAAGTTCCTTTCAATCGCTTGGCTTGGTGACACATCTTTAAATATATCAACCTATTTCTCTTTTAGCTTCTGTTTGGTAGCCACACATTTCGATCAAGATATACTTCAATATTTAAAACCCCCTTTAACCTGCATTGTTTCCTCTTCTAAAAAAAACATAATCCTGTAAGAGGTGAGCAAGGCTGTTACTCCTGTAGATAGGAAAAAGAAAATTCCTACTCAGACCAACTATGGCTCTATTCAGTTAACACACAAAACCAGAAAGTTTCCTATTAACAGCGATGTGATAAAGCTAACTGGTGTAATAACTGTCTTTAGACATATGTTAAAGCAAGGCCTTTCTCATTCCCCTCTATTATTATACTTCCTGGGACGGATTTAAGCAAATTAGCCTGATAAACTGACAAGTATAGCTGCATTTTTGATTTCAGTAAGGAAAAGCAGCAAATTAGAAGTTCATGCACCGTCTTAAATGCCAGTCAAGAGAACAAGAAAACACCATGTATCATTCAAGTTATAGGATTCCTCTTCTAAAATACTAACAGCACTTTGTTTGTGAGTGCTCTTCCATTTAAGAGTACATTCGGTGGTCTACATATATCAAAAAGCACAACAGCTTAGACATCTTTGAAGACAGTCTGATATAACTGCCTATAAAAACCTCATTTCAGCTAAGCCCAAATTACATTAAAAATACCCCCAGTGATAAAACCTATAGTAAAATGCAATTTACCAATGTTTAAAAATAAAGCAGCCAAGTAGGTATGATAAATATGTCACTAAAATGAAGCATGAAAATGTATCTAAATTGAAATTTACTTAGCAATTATAATGACACAGGAAACGGTCCTGTTTTTGACAATACAATTTAAAAAGCATTCCCCACAGCTCGCTGCTTTCGTTTCTGGGTTAGAAGCCAACCCACAACACGAGGAGTCAGAGTTACACAGGAACTTTTATGCTAATAGAAAACTGCCAAATCATATAAATCACGAGGATGACATCAATTTGGTATCTGCAATATATCATCACTACAGCACTGTATCATAAAATTGCCAGTTAATGCATTAGTGAAATTACCCTAAGCACAGGTTTCTGAAAGCTGATGTATTACACTCACGTAGCTACCCACGGCTCTGAGTCAGACCATCTGAATTCAGTTTGGAAATCATTTCCTGCTGGAAATCGGTATCTAACTTTTTACCAAGATGAATTTCACTATTACCCAGAATCTTCAAACAGATGAATAAGGTATTTTTGCATGTATTCATCCATCAAGACTTGTCATCCTTGTAACACTGAAGGAAGCCAAAACCCAAGTGACACAGCAAAACTCTGGGCTTCCCTTGCAGGATACCTCTGTGTAGATAGGTGTGGTGTTAATTTTCTAGCTGTAAGATGGAAGATTATCAGCATAATAAGTAAAAGCTGTCTCAAAAGTGGCACCTGCCAAGATTTCCCAGTGCCATGGTATTGCAGGACTTTTATAATTAGAGCTTTAAGTGCTAAGGAGAAGAAAAGAAGGTATATATATATATATTTTGTTTCTTCTGTGAGGAGCAAACAGTTACCATGAACTGGAAACCAAAAGGTATTTCAGTTATTTCAGACTTAAGCTACAATCAAGATACAGTTTTGTGCACTGTTTGGGTTTTTTCCCCTAAATTATTTTTATGCTGGCAGATTTTGCAGCTCAATATATGATATTCATATGGAAGTAACCACACACTTTATACAGATGATATACATACAGATACATGCACTGACTGGAAATGCATCCGATTTTTCCATTCCCCCCCCCCCCCCCCCCATGAATATACAACCCCCAAAATAACATTTGAAAGATATCACTATTAACATTGTAGTATAAGCTTTATGTTAAAATAAGGTAACTTACAAGTGTCTATTTGGAGAGTACCACTCAGTGTTGCAAGCTAATTACAAAAAGCTGAAATTCCTGTTACATTCAGTAGCATAGGCAAGTGATCTACTAGACAAGCATGCCTGAATAAGCCCCCTGGAAATGATACACAATAAGTAATACACCAGTAAACACTTAGTTTCCACCTAAAATTAGATTTCTATTTAAAGTCTCATCTGGAATGGTCTGAATGTGGTATGCTGCTTTGCTTATGTTGTGAATTATTGAATGCTAGATTTTTATTTTTATTTTTTAAAAGGTGATTTTTCCAAATGAGGAAGAAATGCTTCATTTCTAGAGAAAAGCAGTTGTTAAAATGTAGAAGGATTACTTACTACTCTCCAGGGAAGTTCATTCTTTAGCAAAAGCTTGACACGCGAACAACAGAAAACACGTAAGGATGTGAGGTACAGCCCTGTTCTCTTGGAAGCTGCTCCCCAATGAGTACTGCACAACCCTGACTCAGAGAAAAAGCAACTTGGCTGCCAGGATTGCTAGCCTCTGAGAAAGCTGATACCAGAGTGATGTCATATACTTCTGAAATGTTATTGCAGCTCCAAATTATTGACTCTCTTCTACCAGTAAAATCTCTACCTCTAGGTGATGGAAGGCAGCACATTTAACAACAGGATTAAGTTCCAACAGGAGCCAAGAGTAAAGATTTTTGAAAACACATAGCAGGTTAGGAAAAATGTAACAGAGGAAGTGAAAAAGGACAGATGCTGGCTGTATTACCTAAACACACTCTTTTAATTCACCTTCAACCTCCAAAGTTTGTATTTGTTGCTGCAATACTCATAAAACACTTCTTGAGTTGGAGGAGAAGAGCAAAAGCTATCACAGACCACCGCAGCACTTGTCCCTTTCTCTATAAGCTTCGAGCCAATCCAGACAAGAATTTCTCAGTTTGTTATGGTGGCTCTCAGCTGGGCTACCTTTTCCATTCTCTTGACCTCTTTCTGCCCCAATGTTCACACCACTATACTTTCTTTTGTCATGCATGCCTTGTCCCAGTCGCAAGGAGAACTCAAAAGGACAACACATGCCAAGATCCTCTGAAAGCACTCACCTAAATCCACTGGGAAATAGAAGGCTGGATGAAAAGAAGGAAGTATTAACTAGCAAAAAAGAAATCCTTGTGTGCCAAGATGAGGAGCTTCCAATTCAAACTGGATGCATCCAAACAACTAAAGAGGGATGTGAAGCTATAGATGCTATGAAGTACACCACAGAATGAAAAGTATAAAGGAGGTCCTGAAGGAAATGTCTGCATAGGAAAGAAAAGTCATGGACAATGTTCTGCTTTAAATGTACAAAGCAAAAAGGAGGTGAACAGCATGAATAGACCATGTGGCATGTAAAAGTAACTTTTGCAAAGTGAAAACTAGAGCAGTGGTTGCAAGGATGGCTGGGGTCTTCTACAAATCCCCAAATTTAGACTGAAGTCTTGGCAGAGATCTTTCATACTAAAATCATAAACACCAAAGATTATCTGCACGAAGATTTCAAATTAACATAATACATTTAACTATGACAGCCCAGAGGTTGTCGATAGTCTTAAAGCAACTGTATGGAAATTTAAAGCAGCCAGCAATCAATGGGGGCACTGTGGGGGAAAGTAACTAAGAAAGTACTTGTTAAAAACCAGGCAAGAATGTGGAGAGCACCCTGTATGCATGCAGATGGTTCTAACCTGAGATCTCTGCTGTTACCCATAGCTAATTCCGTGGTAAAACACAGAGAAGCCTGCCCCTCCCTGACTTCTTTTGTCCCGTGCCTAATAGGCCCATGGCCTGACGAAGCTTCAAAGCCAGCAAAATCAGAACATGATTACACAATGTTCTTATGTCAATTAATTATGACTGTTACTTTAAACTAGAATGAAAATGAAAGTTTACCAATATGACCAATTCACTCTAAGAGAAAACATGACAGGAGTAAGCCCCACTTGGCCAAACAACATGAAGCAGGACAGGGCTACAGTACATAAAGATGACTGTAACCTCTACAGCTTTTATCTACAGGAAAGATAAATAACATTTGAGGCTAGAAGAGATAAAGGTTGTCCAAGATCAGTAAATTGGAAATGAAGAGTTTTAATACAAGGCTGGCCTTATTAATGGGTAAAGGTCATTTAACTTTTCTGTGTCAGAGAAAGGTTGGCTTCAACATCCACAACTGGTAAGCCTTAAGGCAAGTGACCTATTTTGAAACAATTTCACCTGTCACACTTAGAATAGAAAAAGTCTGGAGTGCAAAAGCCCAGAAAGGAGTTTCCAGAAAGGTATGGGAAATGAGACGTGAAGCCAAAAATTAACAACTCATAAATCAGTTGAAAAGCTGAAGCTTTCCCATCTATCACATGTTAAGTGGTCAATACTAGACTATGCTTTCCTTTCTTGCTTGCATGTTTCAGATACAAAACGGATCCACTGCTTGACCTTTTCCTCCTCTTTTTGGGTCGCATACAGTAAGATTTATAGATGTAATTAATCTTCTGTTACTTCCACGGCATTAATGACTCTCTTCACAAGAGCTGTGCCATGCCCAGACACAATGTTTGAAGACCAAGACAAGTAGGACCAAGGGAGCTGGAAAACTATCAGATTTGAGACATGGTAGCTTACCAGTAGGGCAAAGGATAATTTTGAATGAGAAAAAACCAAATTACATAATTACACCAACCTTCCACTACTTTCCAATTTCAGTAAAACACCCAAACTAGTTACTCCATAGCAAAAATAAAACTCAGAGAATCACAGAATATATCTGGTTGGAACAGACCTCCAAGGTCATCCAGTCCATCCCTTGACCCAGCACTGAAGGGTCAATACTAAACCATGTCCTGAAGCACCAGGTCCACACAACACTTGAACATCTCCAGGGACAGTGACTCCAACACTGCCCTGGACAGACCATTCCAAAGTTTAAGAACCCTTTCAGTGAAGAAATGTTTCCTAATATCCAGCCTGAACCTCCCCTAGTGCAGCTTGAAGCCATTTCCTGCAGTCATCAAGGAGAAGAGACTGGCCCCCTCTGTTGAGCATACCATTCTAGAGAGTCACAGACAGTTCCAGAAAACCAAATCTGCTATCTTCAAGTAAGATAGTACTTGAAGTACTTTTTTTTTCCAGTCAAGACAATGTAAAGACAAAACAACATAACTGGGTCAAAGGAACAGGGGTTTATAAAACTGCTCTGGGCTCATACATACACACACAGAATACCACATGGCAACATTACCTATATTTTCCACAGAATTTAGAGGTTTATAGTCATGTCACTGCTAAAGTCTTTAGACACCTGGTTTAGGCACTGAGCTTCTCATGAATGCAACACATTTGTCTAATGAATAGGCTTAGAATCTAAGTGCAATGTAATAAAAAGTCTTCAGTCAAAGAGGCTTTGTAAGCTGGCAATGTAAGTTGGACAAGTCCTCTGGCAGTCACCAAGTTCAACCCCACAATCAGATAAATTCAATACCAGATCAGACTCTTGTCCAGCTGAGTTGCAAAAAATCTTCAAGAATGCTGATTCCATAGCTTCCCTGCGCTCAGAATTGTGGTGTTTTAGTTGGTTTTAGTATTTTTATTTTAACCTGTTAGAGTGCACCTCAGTGCACTTAATAGAATAGAATTAACCAGGTTGGAAAAGACCTTCGAGATCATCGAGTCCAACCTATCACCACTGCCTCTTATCCTTTCTTGGTGCACTTTTGAGGAGAATCTGTCTCCTCTATAAATCCCATGTAGGTAATGAAAGACTGTAACGTGCCCCTGGTTTTGTCTTCTTTTCTTCAGGCCAAACACATCAATCCCTTTCAGTCTCTTCTTGTATATCATATGTCCTGGCCCTACAACCCTGCTAGTGCTGGACTCACTCGCTTGTCTCTCTCTCCTTCACACGCTGATGTGACCAAAAGTGGTCACATTATTCCAGAGAATGATGAATTGAGGGAAATGAACATCAGCCTAGCTAAGGCAGCTCAATATGTGGTTAGCCTTTATCACCATTACAACATTATGCTAACATTCATTTTGCTGTCCACCCACAAGCCATTTTCCGGATGCTTCTCCTCCACCTGCACATTTGCCTTTGCTGAAGTTCAGCATGTTCCAGACTGCTCACTCCTGCAGTTTGCTGAGGTCCATGTAAATATCTGCCCTGCCCTCTGGCATACCAATCCCTCCTCCCTAGGGTGGTGTTATCCAGGAACCTGCTGACAGTGCATTCTGCCCCACTGCCCAAGGAAAGACTTAGTTACTCATAGTTACTCATTTAAAAGTTCAAATTATTGACTGCTACTCCTGAAGCCTGGTGGTACTACCAGTTTTTCAACCACCCTGTAGTCCATTCATCCAACACATACCCTCCTGTTTGGATACAAGGATACTACATGAAACTACATTACAAACTTTACTAAATATAAGTGTCTTCCACAGTTTTCTTCCTGACTTGAAGAGGTAGGCATAGTAGAAGGCAGTCTGCTTAGTTCAGCAAGATTTTTCCTTCATACACTCAGGCTGGCTGTTTCCAATTACAAGCCTAGAAGTAGTTTCTATGAGAATTTACTTCATAATATTCCTAGTGAAAGAGGTGGAGCTGACCAGTGTTTAGTTCCCTGGACTCTCTTTCTTACTTTTCCTTTGAAAATAGTAATGTTTGTCTTTTTCCAGTCATCAGGGCTATTCACACTAACAAATATTTGCCAGTTCACTCAGCACCCTCAGATGGTTATGTTCCTGGAGTAGAATCCACAGCTGCTTAAATTGGTCAGAAAACAATTTATAGCTGAATGTCTTAGTAAAAAAACTGAGGGCCTTGAGGGAGCTTCCATCTGTCAAAACAAGAAAACATTGGTGGAACAACAAATGACCCCCATAGGAAAGCATTTCTTTAAGCTTATACACAATAAACAAAAACATTAATGGATTTTGAAGGAGGAATTGTGACTATTTGCTGTTGGCAGAACAAAGAGAACAAGCTTTTCCAAAGGGAAAGGCCAACTTTGGCTTGCAATTGGAAAGTCTTGTTTTGCCTCAAACATCAAACAGCTTAAAGATGCATAATAGAATATGCATGCAGCATGAACATTCCCAGTCCAGCAACCTTAGCAGGGAAGGCAAAAGCCTTCAACAAGCCCTGTGAGACACTCTTTCCTTAATTACAGCAACATATAAACACTGACAGAGAACCTTAAATAAGCTTCAGCATAACCAGGCAGCATTTAGAGTTGCTAGTCCTTCTAGAACAACATGTTTATAGTACCCTACATGTGTGCAGCCTTTGATTCTATGCATTGAAAATTGAAAGAAACAATGGAAGTTAATTTCTCTCCTCCTTTTAGAGGAAAGAAACAGTTCTTAGACGTACATCTGAAAGATGCAGTAAATGTCTGCTTAAAACAAGACCCATGTGCATAGTTATTGGAAAATAAACCAACATTTCTCAGCTAAAGCATCTAATAAGCAAACTGCATCCCAGTCCAAGTGATGTAGTCACTCTGCAATCTTGTGCTGAGGGAGAGTTTGCCATGAGGGACAGCTGCAACAAAAAGTTTCAGAGAAGAATTTTAGTCCTCTCAGCCAACACCAATCACAATCTACTCTTCACACTAATAGTAACAGAGAGGATATTTTCTTCCTTTCCTTTCCATTTTCAAGAATGTGACTCATGTTTAATCCAGTCCAAATTCAGAATGCAACTCTTGAGAAAAAAGAGCAATCATGAAACTTCATTATCTAGGAATTTTATTCACTGTAAAACAGATTTTCAAGCATGTGCCAGACATGAAGGACCCACAGTTTCCCGCAGTTCAGCACTAAGTCCTGAATCTTCTGAAATAAACAAATGCTCTTACTCTGTTCCCTGAAGGTGGTGACAGTCTTCTGCTCCCTCCAGTGGCCAGAAAAAAAAAACCCAGCCAAATACCTTAATCCAAAAGGAGACCATTACAGAAGCATCACTTGCTCATCTAGCACTGTTCTTCAAGATTCTTCAAAGTTTCTAGCACTTTGAGATTTTCATTCTGAAAACAACCCTAACACTCTAAACCAATGCTCATCTTGAACCCATATTTATGCAAAAAAATATCCTCCCAGTCCAAGTTAACCTAAAACTTCTTTCTTAAATTGACCAGAGGTTTTAAACAATTTAAAAACTCTACCATAGGTATTCAGAACCATTTTATATGCTACACTTTTAAAAAGTCTTAGTAAATGTGTTCAGTTTACACAAAGTCAAAACTATCTAATAGTTAGGGCTTTAAACCTCATCTAAAGGACTTGAGTACTGTGTCCAGTTCTGGGCCCCTCAGTTTAAGAAGGGCATCGAGACACTTGAATGTGTCCAGAGAAGGGCAATGAGGCTGGGGAGAGGCCTTGAGCACAGCCCTATGAGGAGAGGCTGAGGGACATGGGGTTGTTTAGCCTGGAGAAGAGGAGGCTCAGGGGAGACCTTCTTGCTGTCTACAACTACCTGACGGGTGGTTGTAGCCAGGAAGGGGTTGGTCTCTTCTCCCACGCAACCAGCACCAGAACAAGGGGACACAGTCTCAAGCTGCCCCAAGGGAAGTTTAGGCTCGAGGTGAGGAGAAGGTTCTTCAAGGAGAGAGTCATTTGTCATTGGAATGTGTTGCCCAGGGAGGTGGTGGAGTCGCTGTTCCTGGAGGTGTTCAAGGGGGGATTGGACGTGGCACTTGGTGCCATGGTCTAGTCATGAGGTCTGTGGTGACAGGTTGGACTCGATCTTTGAGGTCTCTTCCAACCTTAGTGATACTGTGATACTTCTAGGTTGGAGTTTTCCCCCTCATTTCCAAGGATTCCTGTACCACTCCTTTACTTCTAACTCAGCGAAACAGTAACATTCATAACAATAACCTTCATTATTTGTTAATACTTTGAGGTTCTTACACACACTCCTATGTCAAAGCCTTTGGACTGTAATAAAGTGATTCTACACAGCCTATACATCTCTCATTTATTCTGAAGAACAAAACTATGAACTGACTAACCTACCTACAAAGACTATATTCTGCCAGTAAAATGAATGCTATCTACATGGAGTAATCATGTCAAACACTGGTACCAGCACTTCTGCACGCAGCACTGAGGCCAGCAAGGTAAGGTTTACACTAGGATCAGTCTCTTTTGTTACATCTACAGAAAATGATGGAAATGAGTTACAAGCTTTTGAAACAAAAGCCATTGTTCAACCTTGAAATAAAGGCAGCTGTGCTCATGAATTTAAGAAAGCTGAAAACCACCATGCTGAGTTGAAATGAGGTATGTTTATCAGAGCAGCTGAGAAGTAAAGGAGTCAGAATCCAGTAGAGGTGAGTGATATTTGATAATACTATTTTTATTATTATTATCATCATCATCATTATCCTATTTTTTTTAATCCACTGAAGCAGACAAGAAAACTATGTGGTATGAAAGCATGAGGTTTAAGAACTAATACATTCTTGAACATGTCCAGAGGAGGGCAGTGAGGCTGGGGAGAGGCCTCGAGCACAAGCCCTGTGAGGAGAGGCTGAGGGAGCTGGGATTGTTTAGCCTGGAGAAGAGGAGGCTCAGGGGAGACCTTCTTGCTGTCTACAACTACCTGAAGGGAGGTTGTAGCCAGGAGGGGGTTGGTCTCTTCTCCCAGGCACCAGAACAAGAGGACACAGTCTCAAGCTGTGCCAGGGGACGTTTAGACTCGAGGTGAGGAGAAAGTTCTTCACAGAGAGAGTTGTTAGCCGTTGGATTGTGCTGCCCAGGGAGGTGGTGGAGTCACTGTCCCTGGAGGTTTCCAAGAGGGGATTGGACGTGGCACTTGGTGCCATGGTCTAGTAGTGATGAGGTGTTGGGTGACAGGTTGGACTTGATGATCTTTGAGATCTTTTCCAACCTTGTTGATTCTATGATTCACTCCCATGCTCATCAAATACACATTGAAGACTTTCCTTCAAGATTACGATGGCAGTGCACAAAGTAGCTTTGTAATAATTTGTGTTCTGCTCTTTCAATGATTTTGGAAGTGCTCATACCAGTGCACAGTGGTTATTTAGTTTCACTGGCAGAGTTTCCTGAGTGCGTTCCACTGAGGTGCATCAAACAAAATACCACTAGTGAGTCACTTTGATAAAGAGCTGGGATATCAAATATTCCGTACTCAAGGCTAAGACGACACATTTTTTCCCAGTATTACAGAAAGACTCACATTCCAAACAGAATTTTGCTCTGTGCAGAATAAATTGTGGTAATCCAGATCTATTGGCTAGACATGTGAATATTGCCTGATAGAAAATACAAATTTAATGTTTTGGCAGAAATGGAATTACTGGCAACCATTCTCCAGACTCGTAAAGGAGGGTCCAGAGGAGGGCCATGAAAAAAAATCAGTGGTTTGGAGCACCTCTGCTATGAGGACAGGCTGAGGGAGCTGGGGGTGTCCAAGCCTGGAGAAGAAGAGGCTCCTCGCAGACCTAATAGCAGTCTGCCAGTACCTGAAGGGGGCTACAGGAAGGCTGCAGAGAGACTGTTTGCAGAGACCTGCAGGGACAGGACAAGATAGGTTGGACTTGATGGTCTCTGAGGTCTTTTCCAACCTTATTGATTTTATCATTCCAAGAGCAGATTTAGATTGGATGTTAGGAACAAGTTCTTTACTATGAGGGTGTTAGAACACTGGAACAGGTTGCTCAGTGAGGTGTTTGAAAACAGTTAAGGGTCTCAGCTGCTTAGCATAAGAAGTATTCCAAAGGGCTCAAGGAAACCATTCAGTAGTTGCTTTTCTTTTGCTCTTGACCACTGCCCATCTGTAACCAGCTACATCTTACTGATCTTTCTGCAAGATGCATTTTAGGATAAGATTTTAAGCCTCTGGTGAAATTCCACCATAGCTATCATAATTGTTTTCTTTGATTCATGCCACCTCCTCTTTCCCTCATTCTCTGGGCAAATTGTGTCTCCCCACTGGCATTGCTGTGACACACTGAGCAGCAGCCAGACTTGACCAGACAGGTAACTGCAGCTCCATGTGCAGGAAACACATGATGGCAGGAACCATGCCGTCATTTGAGGCACTTTCAAAGGCAGCACTCAAGTATTTATTTTGACAGCCTCCATGTGAGGGCCACTAAAGATATCTGCCTTTTCTTTGCTCAGAGAGAAAACTTCCCACTGGGAAGTGTGGGATGAAGCAGGTGGAATTACAGAAAATGGCATTGTTTAAGTTATGCCTTTTCATTCTCTGATAGGAGATGACAGCCTTGATGTCTGAGGCTATTTTCTCCAACAGGGGGGGAGTGTGGGGTGGGGGGATGTGGGGGGTGTAAGTTCCATACTATTTCTCAGAACAGTGAAAACCAAAGAAAAAGTCAACTTTTGGTTTCCCAGATAAGATACAATGTCTTGTATCAGACATAAATTTACTAAATGTCTGTTTAGTAAACTTGCTCAAAAAGTGTTCTGATCTCCTGGCTTTTAATTACAGCTCTGAAAATGTTTTTGCATTTCTTATCATAGTATCATTCAGGGTTGGAAGGGACCACAAGGATCATCTAGTTCCAAGCACCCTGCCATGAGCAGGGACACCCCACACTAGATCAGGCTGGACAGAGCCTCATCCAGCCTGGACTTAAACACCTCCAGGGACGGGGCCCCAACCACCTCCCTGGACAACCCTTTCCAGGGCTTCACCACTCTCATGGGGAAGAACTTCCTCCTCACATCTAGCCTGAATCTCCCCACCTCCAGCTTCATTCCATTCCCCCTAGTCCTATCACTACCTGAGATCCTGAGAAGTCCCTCCCCAGCCTTCCTGTAGGCCCCCTTCAGATACTGGAAGGCCACAATTAGGTCACCTCGGAGCCTTCTCTTCTCCAGACTGAACAGCCCCAACTCCTTCAGTCTGTCCTCATAGGAGAGGTGCTCCAGCCCTCTGATCATCCTCGTGGCCCTTCTCTGGACCAAAAGCTTCCATCATATCTTCAACACATCTTGTAAGAAAGAATTGGCACAATTTGAAATAATTTTCATTAAACTTAATCAGGGGTCACACTTACTATGGCCTTAAAAAAATGCCTAACCAAAACCAAACCAAACAAACAAAACCCCAACAAACAAAACCAAACAAACAACCCCCCCCCAACAAAACCAAACTCCCAGACCTGTGCAAAAAAGCCTCCACAGCAAATATTGTTCTGTTGAAAACCTGAAGGTCATTTCACTAAGAGTGCTATTTAGTTTCTGTCACCAAGCACCATGTTTTAACTGATTAAAATGTCATTATTTAATTGTCCATATGTTAATTTTCATGTAAATGGCAGATTACCCACCAATATGGTTATGTTATGATGCCTATGGAATTCCCTGGGAAAAAACCTGCATATGTTGCTATGTATAAAGGCAGAAGATGCAAAGGGAGCATCTGCAATATAAATACAGACAGATTTCTGAATATACTTTAAACTGAATGGCTGATTAAATTAATCATTTCTGAATTAACAGGAAATGGTACAACATGAAAACCTGGTGTTTCAAGTTTTTGGACAAGAATATACCACATACCAATTCCATATAAGCCCCTTCTAATCAGAATTAAAATTAACCAGGTTGGAAAAGACCTTTGATATCAACCAGTCCAACCTATCATCTAACACCATCTAATCAACACCCCATCAAGTCTCTTCCTAAACACCTCCAGTGATGGTGACTCCACCACCTCCCTGGGCAGCACATTCCAATGGCCAATCTCTCTTTCTGTGAAGAACTTCTTCCTAACATCCAGACTAAACTTCCCCTGGCACAGCTTGAGACTGTGTCCTCTTGTTCTGGTGTTGGTTGTCTGGGAGAAGAGACCAACCGTCACCCTTGGCAACAACCCCCCTTCAGGTTGCTGTAGAGAACAATAAGGTCTCCCCTGAGCCTCCTCTTCTGCAGGCTAAACAGCCCCAGCTCCCTCAGCCTCTCCTCACAGGGCTGTGCTCCAAACCCCTCACCAGCTTTGTTGCCCTTCTCTGGACACATTCCAGCAACTCAACATCTTTCCTAAACTGAGGGGCCCAGAACTGGACACAGGACTCCAGGTGTAGCCTAACCAGTGCTGAGTACAGGGGCAGAATGACCTCCCTGCTCCTGCTGGCCACACTGTTCCTCATACAGGCCAGGATGCCATTGGCCTTCTTGGATGCCTGGGCACACTGCTGGTCATGTTCAGCCTACTATGAACCAGTATCCCCAGGTCCCTTTCTGCATGGCCACGCTCCAGCCACTCTGACCCCAGCCTGCAGCACTGCATGGGGTTGTTGTAAATGACCTGAAGTATGCAAAAAACTCCAAAGCCCAGTTTTTCATTCTCTTTTTTTAATGGTTATTCTTTGGAGGAGCATGATTTTTTTAACTGGCTTAGAAACATATCACTGTATAGCACAGATAGCCATTCAACTTAATTTTTCAATGCACAATGCAATTCTATTTTTCTTAAAGAAACTGAGACATTTAAATATTAAGCTATTGACTACGTGTTACAGTACTGAAGAACTGGCTGGATGGCCAGGCCCTAAGGGGGGAAGGGTGGTGCTGAATGGAGGTAAATCCAGATGGCAGCCTGTCACCAGTGGTGTTCCCAGGGCCCAATATGGGGGACAGGTCTCTTTAATAACTTTATCAATGATCTGGACCAGGAAATTGCTTGCACCCTCAGTATGTTTGCAAATGACACTGAACTGAGCAGGAGTGTTGATCTGCCCAAGGGCAGGAAGGTTCTACATAGGGACCAGAACAGGCTGGATTGATGGGCCAAGGGCCAACTGCCAGGTCCTGCATTTGAGTCACACCAACCACATGCAATGGGGCAGAGGCTGGAAAGTTGCCTGGCAGAAAAGGACCTGGTATTGGTTGACAGATGGCTAAACATGAGCCAGTAGTGTGCCCAGGTAGCCAATAAAGCTAACATCATACTGGCTAACAGCAATAATGTGGCCAGCAGGATTAAGCATGTGACCGTGACCCTGCACTCAGTGCTGGTGAGGCTACACCTGAGTTGCAATCATCTAGCACATTCATGGGTAAAACCTGCCAAAATTGGCAAGAGAATAGAATAGAATAGAATAGACCAGAATAGACCAGACCAGACCAGACCAGAATGGGTTGGAAGAGACCTTCAAGATCATCAAGTCTCCTCCTGAACACCTCCATGGGCAGCCCATTCCAATGGGCAATCACTCTCTCTGTATAGAACTTCTTCCTAACATCCAGCCTAAACCTGCCCTGGCGCAGCTTGAGACTGTGTCCTCTTGTTCTGGTGCTGGCTGCCTGGGAGAAGAGACCAACATCCACCTGTCTACAACCTCCCTTCAGGTAGTTGTAGACAGCAATAAGATCACCCCTAAGTCTCCTCTTCTCCAGGCTAAGCAACCTCAGCTCCCTCAGCCTCTCCTCATAGGGCTTGTGTTCCAAACCCCTCACCAACTTTGTTGCCCTTCTCTGGACATGTTCCAGCAAGTCAACATCCTTCCTAAACTGAGGGGCCCAGAACTGGACACAGCACTGGACTCAGCACTGGACTGTATGTAAGCCCATTTTACACCTCAATGTACTGAAAAAGTAGAGAAGTTCTCATCTTATTCACCTCAGGAGCTCCTTATCATTTCCACTGTTAGCACAAACAAGCTGAAGGTATTTTAAGAATAAAACAATTTTTAGGTTTTCACTCTGATATACTTGTTTTTCAACTTCTACTACATATATATAAAAAGAACCAATAAAGCTTTTTTTATTTATTCCATAAAATCTCAGACCCAATTGCTAGCATTATAGCCAATTATTTTAAATGAGCACTAGGCTGCAGTTTCTGTTTCATTTGGAAAAGCAAATTTAGATCATGCAGCTCCACTCCTTCCTCCACACTGTAAAAAAAGGGGGAAAAAAAAGAAACTAAAAAATGGCATTATTCTTTTGAAAGTATCAGATTGTGGCATATCATCTAAAATGGGTCAAGATTTGATGAGGAATGCTGACAAGGTTTTTAGACACAACCTTCACTCTAAAATTGTCACAGGCTCTCCATCTGCCACAGGGATTCAGTATGTGCAATTGCCATCAGCAGTCAAATATTTCATTTAAAAGACAGTATGACAAGAAAAGACTGAGCCTTCACTGTCCAAAAGACAGTGAAAAAGACTCAAATAAGAGTTCATAGCTTAATTAACATACAGACAGGAAGTTCCCTGTCCCCCTTCACCCCCTTTCCCTAACTTCCACATTCTTTTTTGACTTGTTTAGCCTGGAGAAGAGGCAGCTCATGGCAGCCTTATTGCTGTCTAACAACTACCTGAAGGGAGGTTCTAGCCAGGAAGGGATTGGTCTCTTCTCCCTGGCAATCAGCACCAGAACAAGAGGACACAGTCTCAAGCTTCACCAGGGGAAGTCTAAGCTAGAGCTGAGGAAAAAGTTCTTCACAGAGACAGTTGTTAGCCATTGGAATGTGCTGCCCAGGGAGGTGGTGGAGTTGCCATCCCTGGAGGTGCTCAAGAGGGGATTGGATGTGGCACTTGGTGCCATAGTTTAGTAGTCATGAGATGTTGGGTGACAAGTTGGACTTGATGATCTTTGAGGTCTTTTCCAACCTTACTGATTCTATGACTTTTTTTCCCCTTAGTTCTCTACAAACATTTTTTTTTCTATGTGAATGAAGCAGCATGTTTGTTTAAACATTATTTCAGCAGTACTGCCTCCTCAAAATGACTCAAGTCAGTACCAAATTCTTAGGGCCCTCCTAATGAAAAAGCAGCACACAAGTCAATAACTTTTTATCTGTGTGGAAAACAGAATTATTTTGCATCCTTTTCAAAAAATAACTAATCAAGGGGAATTACCTGCCTTGTATTGTGCCTCAAAGACCCTTCCAGAGATCTATGGTTTCTCACAATCTGAAAGGTAGGTCTACATACTGGAGTCAAAAGAATTTAAACTCCACTCTCCGGTATTTTATTGTAAGTTACAATATATTGATATAAACTAAACTAATCAGTGGGCTGGAACACCTCTCATATGAGGACAGGCTGTGGGAGCTGGGGTTGTTCAGCTCTGGAGAAGAGAAGGCTCTGGGAAGACCTAGTAGCAACCTTCCACTCCCTACAAGAAGGCTGCAGAGGGGCTGTTTGCAGTGGCCTGTAGGGATACAATGAGGGGCAATGGTTTGAAATTAGACAAGAGTAGATTTATATTGGATGTGAAGGAAAAAGTTCTTTACCATGAGGGTGGTGGAACAGGTTGCCCAGGGAGGTAGTTGAGGCCTCATCACTGGAAGTATTCAAGATCAGGATCTAATGCTCTGAGCAACCTGATCTAGGTTCCCTCTGGGACTGATAAGGTGAAGATTACAGGTTTGATTTTACCCCCCTGAATCAGGTTAATTTGAATTCTCTCAGGGGTTAGCAAAAAAACTCTTTTATTAGGCTCAATGAATTCACTGACAACCAGTTTTCCCCACTGCAATTTGAATCTTTTATCCAGAAGACTACTGCAAGTATATAAGCACAATATCAACAGGATAAAGGGTATCTATGTATAAAAGCAACCAACCCTCCCTCCCAGCCCCCCAAAAAACAGATGTGAATGTGTTATAACCAAGACCTCCAACCTCAATCCATTGATGATCTGTGTCTTAGGAAACAACTCTGGTATGCCACAATGGAGACCTTAAAACATCCCCTTTATTCACTGGGATATAAATGCAATTAGGAACCAACTTTTTATGGGTGGGGGTGGGTGGAAGAGGAGATTGTGCGTGGGGTGCGAGGTGGGTGGTGTCAGAGTTTATCAATTCACTCACTGTTTTTCACAGCCTTACTTTAGATGCTTAAAAAAATATACTGTCAACTGACTTTTTGCCATTGCATGTATTGCATTAATGAAGTACCATATTTTGCATGTGGTCTTGAAGAAAAGATTAAGCCATGTAAAAGAAGTGAGCTTCGACAATACTATCAATCATACATCCTGCCTCTGCGCAGTTAATTAAAAGTTAATCTGTATCAAGCACTCATTTAAACTACTATAAACATTATAAAATTTGTTCAGAGCTTCCTATTATATCCTACCAAAGTGCAACACCCCAGTCATAACAAAAAAGTAGGAGCTGCCTTTCTCTTATTTCTCAGCTAATGAAAGAAATACATGCGTATCTATCAGCGAAACTAACAGACGACAGCAATTAACTCACCCTGTTTAGCAATGTGTGAGGAAACCAAGTACTGCAAATATCCTTCAGCACTCTTACATAAACAAAAATTCTCTTTCACAAGTCTACTCAAACTCCCACTAAAATATGAGATGCATAAAACAATCTAGGTTTTAAACCAATGTACTAAGAACATGAAGACAATGAAAGACGAGGAGTGACGGCTGAAGAACTGTTGCTATATTTAGAATAGTCAGCTAATTTCGAGTCAGAACAAAAAAGATACATGCCCATTCTTTTTTTTGGCTTCTGAACAAACCAGCCTATCACCCCTGTGAAAAAAAAACAATTACTCTCCAGTGCAGAAATTAATAAATACATATCAGAATTATTTTACTGAAGTGAGAGATGGCAGAGACATTTCAAATAGATACCATTATTAGAGAAGAGAGACAAGCGTGGAGCTGAGTTTTATCTGAGATATCTAAAGGCATTAGAAAGGAGAGAGATGAATATCGACTCACCAAAACCTGATGATCTAACAGCAAGGCTTGTCTCACATCTCAAGTTTCCAGTTCCAAGAGAAATCATATGTGCACTGATAGAAAGATGACAAAAGGGCATGCTGTGCTCTCCTCTACTTCCATTGAATGACAGCTCTACTAGCAGGGAATGGAGACACATACTGCAAAAATCTAAAAGAGTGGGTACTTGATATGAGCATGCTCAGTATCTAATTTAAAATGTCCTGATGCTTCATCTCAGCATGAGATGGCCTACTTCCAAACAATTTCAGAACTTTGTGTCAAATCTAAAATCATTAATTGGAATATGCAAAACTCTGCCATCAAGCAGTATTGATTTTCTTTTGATTTCTTTCTTAATTTAAAAAATCTGCACTGATGCACAGATAATTATTTGCACTACTTCCCTTCAAGGCATCCTCAGGCTTAAATGCTATCATCATGTGCTTCAATGTAATTACATGTTGCCACTGTAATAGACTGAAATCCTTTTCAGGATAGCGTACGATTTGAACACTAAGCAGGATAATTCATAAATCAGACAAAGACAGTAAATCTGATAAGTATTCTTCAAACCAATTCATGAATCATCCTACCTGATGATTTCTGAGCAGCTTGGGGTTTTTTTTTGTTTTGTTTTGTTTTCATAGGGTGAGGGAGGCAAGAAGGCAGGCTGCAGAATTAACAAGTCATTTATGTTCCAAAGCAGTTTATTGCCACTTAAAACCTCTTTATACATAAAGAAATCATTTAGCTTCTTATTGAAGCAATTTATTTTGATACCAAAAGCCAAGTTATTCACATGCAAAAATCCCCTGTCAAAGAAAAGATATTCAAACCCCTTCCCTTTAGAGATTAACATCTTTTAATTCACCCACAGACAGACATAAGTAGTATGGAAGTCTTCTATGTTTTGATTTTCTCTATCTCACAAGCCTCTTTCCATCTCTATTGTATATTCATTTTTTTTCAAATGAGGATGTCTTTTGCCTCTTGGAGGAAGACAAAAAGCTATGCCCCAGGCACTTTTGGTTTTCTAAAATGCTTTCTTGCTTATTCAAGCTGAAAGCAAAGCCAGGCATGCTACTTTATAAATGATATATTTTAAAAGCTGCCATATAAAAACCAACTCTGCCCACTTCCTGGTTTCTACCACACAGAAATACTTAACTGAAGTTGGAATAAACTCCACTACTTGGAAGCCAGGTATCAAATTTCTACTATACAGTGCATAAAGCAAGAAGCAAGACCTCCTTCACTATTGTCTACAATAAATTTAAACATGAGGCTTCTGTATCTATGGAAAATGCTTGTACTGACTAGCAGAATCTGCAGCTTCAGCCATAGTAATCTGAAGGCGAAGACTCACATGCTGCACTCCTATGCTTTGAAAATCCTCTTGGCATGAGAGCAAAATATTTACCAAAGTAATTATTTTTAACGTTTACCACAGTATCACAAAGGCTGGAAGAGACCTCGAGGATCATTGAGTCCAACCTGTCACCACAGACCTCATGACTAGACCATGGCACCAAGTGCCATGTCCAATCCCCTCTTGAACACCTCCAGGGATGGTGACTCCACCACCTCCCTGGGCAGCACATTCCAATGACCAATGACTCACTTGGTGAAGAACTTTTTCCGCACCTCGAGCCTAAACTTCCCCTGGCACAGCTTGAGACTGTGTCCCCTTGTCCTGGTGCTGGTTGCCTGGGAGAAGAGACCAACCCCTTCCTGGCTAGAACCACCTTTCAGGTAGTTGTAGAGGGCAATGAGGTCCTTGCCTTTTGTTGCCTTTGAACTTACACAAAATGACAAAGAAGTACTTTTACTTCAGAAATTCCTTTTAGGCATAAACCTAGAAGTCCAGACACACAACAGACCTATGCCAGCGTTAAACTTGACTGAAGCATGAAGAAACAGCATCATCCCATTTCAAATGCCAGAAACAGAGTACTACATCACTCTATAGTTTATGTACAATCACATAACACTAACAGCATTAATTTGATTTTCAATCACATAATACCTTGGAAGTTAAGTTTTCTTACATCAGGACATATGAAAAACAACCCTTGCTGTAAGACCTACCCAGGTAGCCAAATTCAAATGAATTGCACAGTCATAGTATAGTATCATAGTATAGTATCAGTCAGGGTTGGAAGGGACCACAAGGATCATCTAGTTTCAACCTCCCTGCCATGGGCAGGGACACCCCACACTAGATCAGGCTGGCCAGAGCCTCAGCCAGCCTGCTCTTAAACACCTCCAGGGACAGGGCCTCAACCAGTCGACCATTAAGCCACAAAAAAGTCTGCTTCTTGAGAAGAATTTTAATATTTCCTTGTCAGCTACTGGATTCTTTAAAGGAAAATAGGTATTAAATAGTATTTCACATTTTTATCTAAGCTTATCTTCTCTCATCACCTAACTTTTCATTGTGTACTGTTAATTGCTCTGCTCTCTGAACTTCTTAAAAAAAAATATGATAAATTCAAGAAAGATTAATTGTATGAATCTGCATCTACCTAATCAGTAGTTTGTAGCTTCCACATAAAAGATTAAGGGAAAGTCACTAATAAAATCCTCTAAAACTGAAGCAAACATTGTTCTGTCATTTCAGCTTTATTCACCTTTGCTAGCCAAAAATCCCATCAAGCTGAGCACAAATTATGAGATTTTTCTTTAAGTATTTCACAAGTTCAAAAGGTCTGCTCTGAAGTTAAGATTTTGTGAGTATGTTCTCCCCAAAAGACAATTTTTCATGGAAAAAGAAAGCCTCTCTGCACTTCCTGGACATCTGCCCAACTTCTCCCTGAAACTTAAGGAAGTTTCAGGACAGTTTTTGTGCCTTCATTTGATGAATCTGTGTTTTATACCCTTAATTACCTACAAATTATAACATAGAATCAACAGGTTGGAAAAGACTTCAGAGATCATCAAGTCCAACCTATTACCTAATAACTAACATCTCAGGACTGACTAAACCATGGCTTTAAGTGCCACATCCAATCCCCTCTTGAACACCTCCACGGATGGTGACTCCACCACCTCCCTGGGCAGCACATTCCAATGACAAATGACTCGCTCGGTGAAGAACTTTCTCTCTTGACCTTGAGCCTAAACTTCCCCTGGCTTGGCTTGAGACTGTGTCTTCTTGTCCTGTTGCTTGTTGCCTGGGAGAAGAGACCAACCCCCACCTGGCTTACAACATCCTTTCAGGTAGTTGTAGAGAGCAATAAGGTCTCAACTAGAGCAGGCTGCTGAGCCTCCTCTTCTCCAGGCTAAACAATCCCAGCTCCCTCAGCCTCTCTTCAGAGGGCTTGTGCTTGAGACCTCTACCCAGCCTCATTGCCCTCCTCTGGACAAATTCAAGTGTCTCAATGTCCTTCTTAAATTAATAAAATGCAAAGAGGCTATGAACAGCACATAAACCCAAAATACTTTAATCCCACAAATGAAGTCAAATGCGTCTTGCAAAGAAGTATCTCTCTGAACTTAAAGGTTTGTTTGCAATGACATAAATTTGAGTTTCCAGGATCTGTAAATTTGATAAGAAAACTTCCTATAACATTGAAGTTGACAGTTTTCCTTCTAACAAACATCTCTTGAAAGAAAAAAATATTAATACCTAAGTAGAAAATTACATAGTACTTAGAAAAATAGTTGTTCTGAACCTGCCAAAGCTGGTATTTGATTAAAAACAAATTTCAGACCTTGAAGCTGTAATATTGTTCTAAAGTTTGTGCACTGATATTCAAACCATAGCACACTTCTCATTGCACAGTACACAAAAACTCCATCAGACTTACTGTGTATTGCTACGAATACTAAGTTCAATGAGGCCTAAGAGAGCATTACAGGAATAAGATTCATTTCAGTAAATGCAGCATACAGTTGGAACACATGATATAATGACTGAGATTCATAGATTGCTATAGATCATCTAGTTTTGATGTCCCTGACATGGGCAGGGGCACCTTCCACCAGACCAGGTCGCTCAAGGCCCCATCCAACCTGGCTCTGAACACCTCCAGGGAGTGGGCATTCATGATCTCCCCAGACAACATGCTCCAGTGTCTCATCATCCTCAATGGAAAGAATTTCTTCCTAATATCTAGTCTAAATCTGCCCTCCTCAAGCTTCAATCCATTCCCTCTCATCCTATCACAACAAGCCCTTATAAAAAGTCCCTTCCTGGCTTTTTTGTAGCCCCCTTTGGGTACTGGAAGGCTGCTCTAAGGTCTCCCAACTTCTTTTCTCCAGGCTGGACAGCCCCAACTCTTGCAGTCTGTCCCCACAGGGGAGGTTCTCCAGCCCTCTGATCATCTTCATGGCCCTCCTCTAGACACACTGCAGCGATGCAGAGATAGTGTAGAAGTAATCAGGTGGTGAATACTTAAAACATCTTTGCTTCTTTCTAACATTCTTAGCCACAGGTCACACACAAAGACTCTCACAACAGAGCAGCTCATTTCAGTAAGACTGATGTTTTCCATTATGTTTAAGTACATTTTAAGTCCTAATGTCAAACTCACCACTATTTCAGAATGAAGTATGAATCACTTTTAGCTTACAACTGGGTTTTATATGGATTTTATTAAAAAGATATGACTCATGCAACTAAGGCTTTCAATTAAACATGATAAATTCTTCAGTAAATTATAGACAGTTGAAATTCACAGGACTTTCTGGCATCCTAAAAAAGGATTCCACAATCATGTCTCTTACAGACAAGTTCATTCAGCTCTTTTCTCAGATGTGGCATGATCATATAAGGAGCCTTCCTGGATTTGGTCACCTCTGAGTAATACTTCAAAATGCATTTCTCAAACACTGCATTACAGATACCTAAAATTTCTTACTTTTCTATATAGCATAAAGCTACATTCTCCAGAAATGAGTGACAGTCTAAAATCTCTTTGCCATTCTGTTTTTACATCTTCATTATCAGATGATCTATTCATGTGGAAGGAAGGCAGCAGTGTGCCCAGATGGCCAAGAAGGCCAATGGCATTCTGGCCTGTATCAAGAATAGTGTGGCCAGCAGGAGCAGGGAAGTCATTGTACTCCTGTACTCTGCACTGGTTAGGCCACACCTTGAGTACTGTGCCCAGTTCTGGGCCCCTCAGCTTAAGAAGGACATCAAGACACTTGAATATGTCCAGAGAAGGGCAACGAGGCTGGGGAGAGGCCTTGAGCACAAGCCCTACTGGGAGAGGCTGAGGGAGCTGGGATTGTTTAGCCTGGAGAAGAGGAGGCTCGGATGAGACCTTATTGTTGTCTATAACTACCTGAAGGGGGATTGTAGCCAGGAGGGAGTTGGTCTCTTCTCCCAGGCAGCCAGCACCAGAACAAGAGGACACAGTCTCAAGCTGCACCAGGGGAGGTTTAGGCTTGAGGTGAGGAGAAAGTTCTTCACTGTGAGAGTCGTTCGCCATTGGAATGTGCTGCCCAGGGAGGTGAGGTGGTGGAGTCACCATCTCTGGAGGTGTCCAGGAGGGGATTGGACGTGGCACTTGGTGCCATGGTTTAGTAGTCGTGAGGTCTGTGGTGACAGGTTGGACTTGATGATCTTTGAGGTCTCTTCCAACCTTGGTGATACAGTGATACTGCAATATTTTCCAACAAAAAGTGTGTGTTTGGGTCTAGACAACCACAAGAGAAAAACTACATATGCAAAGTACAAAAGATGAGTCACCTTTTCCTATTACAGAATGTAATTTACATTATTGTTTCTATTCATAGTTTTGCCTCTATTTCATATTTCCAGCGTGCCTACTGTCTTCCCATATTAGTAAGCATATTTCCCTGTTGTTGTATTGTGGTTTGCTCTTTTTTGTGACTATTCTTTCATCTCACCTTACAGCTTTGCTTTCCATCCCATGTGTTATTTCTGCCTTCTTCAACTTTCTTATCGTTCCCCAGTTGCTAACCCATCTCCCAATGCCTTCAATACTGAAAACTAATTAAATAGATGTTGAATATTACTCCTGAGTAATAACTTAGAACAATCAGGAACAAAAAGTTGAGGAAAAAGGAACACTTCAATCTTTTGATCTGGACATGTATCATATGGCTAAAGGTGTCATGGAATGGAATGGAATGGACCAGGTTGAAGGAGACCTTTGAGATCATCAACTGATCAATGCCAAAATCAGGGCAAGGACATTAAAAAAAGAACAAAAACCCCCAAACATATAATGATAGTGTTTATTATCTGTGGTGTTTGTTTTATTTCTGTCACTATGTTCTCATGGTTCACCTGAGTAATTAACTCCAGATATTCAGGGAAGCAACAGGTCTCTTACTCCACCCAAGTTTAGACCTCTCAGCACACCTGCAGTAAGCCTGAAGTGAGCATGTATTCTTCAGCCACCTTGGGCATCACCACTACTGACTCAAAAAACCTTCTCCAAAGGATGTCCTCCTCGCCTCATCTCTTCATTTGAAGGCTTCATGATAGGGGACTTGACAATAAGATGAAATGGCACTAAAATACATTTAATGCAACAGCTGAGAAGAGAACCTGCATTCTACTCATTAAGTTACTGCAAGCCCCTGGTAAGTCTTTCACACTTCATATGCCCACAATTAGACTGAATAATCAACTGAGTTTCTGCATTACCATTTATATTCTTATTTTCTACATATAAACATATGCAAAATGTTTTATATATGTATCTATAAAATGTTACAGATGCAATAGTATGTGCTCATATTCTTGAATAAGTATAATGGAAAAAGAAGGTTTTATCTCCTGTTCACAGCTCATAAAAGCAGGCTGCACACTGGTCTTTAACATATGACTGTGTAGGATGTATCTGGAAAATTCTATCAGTGTGCCAGAACATATAAAACTACCACTGCTGTGCAGAGAGTAAGTGCTGTTTTCAAAGTTTTTACACATATATGCATACATATAAAAACATAAATATATATAATTTTTCAAAATATATATACACACACATATCTGTTTTACAGGGTGTAAAAGACTAAGACCAGGTCTGAAGCAACTGCCTTACCCAAATACAAGCTGGACATCATAGTATCATAGTATAGTATCAGTCAGGGTTGGAAGGGACCACAAGGATCATCTAGTTCCAAGCCCCCTGCCATGGGCAGGGACACCTCACACTACATCAGGCTGGCCAGAGCCTCATCCAGCCTGGCCTCAACCACCTCCCTGAACAGGGCCTCAACCACTTCCCTGGACAACCCATTCCAGGGCTTCAGCATTCTCATGGGGAAGAACTTCCTCCTCACATCCAGCCTATGTGCCTATGCTTATGAGACTCTCTAGCTACACAGACATCCCACTACCTACCTTCAGAGGAAACAGAATTTCCCCTCACCCATGACTCTCTTAGCAAGTTTGGATTCAATTTAAAAATAGTCATTAGCTTTAGACACATTCAAGATGAGCAAGAGAACAACAACCTTACAAAGGGACTGTAGTTGGCAAGGCAAGTTTCTGACTGTTTCTAAAATTCAACCTATTAATACCTTTTTATTGATTCCTTTTTATTTTCTGTCCAGGGAGTGATTCCATATGTGAATATGTTTAATTTTCCTCAAAACCAACTGTCTCAGGAATCCAATCTGAATAATTCCAGTGGAACTGATTTATCCTGAAAATTCTGTATACGGCAAAAATCTTAAAACTCTGAGATTTTTTTTTCAAGTAACACCAGTAGAGACCTAGTTGGCTGACAAGAGATCCTTCAATTCACCTTATCAACGAAGTATTTCTCAGCTTTGGATGCCATGGGAAACACAAGTGAAACAACCCATCAGATACAAGTTCATTTGTAAGAAACACTGCAGCTCAGCAGCCCTTTTGTGCTAAAAGATCTATACTAATTTCCCAGTCCTTATTGAGTAAGTGTCACATAGCACAAATCCCTTTTATTAACTGATAAAGCCAGAGTTAAACCGGCTGAGATCCCAGCTAGAAAAATACCAGAATTCTCCTCTAACTTATTAGCCAAAGCTCTTTGCAGGGTTCTTCCATGAATTCTGGACTGCAGCTACAAAGATTCACAGATTGGTTTAGGTTGGAAGGGACCTTGAGGATCATTTAGTTCCAACCCTCGTGCCAAGGGCAGTTGCAGCACAGGGCTCCCTTTGGCCTCTGAAACAACTGGTGGAGTTTGCATGCGTTCAGAAGCAAATACAGAAACACTGGGTGCAGTTAAATACCAAGATACCACCTCTGCCTCTGGAGGTCACTCAAACACAGACTGCTGTTGGCCAAGAATTGTGCAAGTTCTCAAAAAAACCCCAAACAACAACAAAAACAAAAAAAACAAAACCAAACAAGGATCATTATCTCTGCCTAGCTCAATTTCTGGCAAGTGCTTCAAACCCCATATATACACTCTTTGAAAACAGGATGTACCGAACTACCAGAGACAATTTCTCCTGCATTTGGCTGCCTTTCTCAGCTAGTGTAAAACCAAGTAGGAATGGTATTATAGGAGCAGGGTTTATTCACAAACCCAGAGTGTTTTTCAAACTTACAAACCTCCTCAAAGAGCTGGGTTTTTTCCTATTCCCCTGGCTGCTCCAATATCCTTTTCAACAAGAGAGGGAACGATCCACCAAATTATGGCATTTAATTACACTAGCTGGCTAAATATCAACATCTTCCTTCCCCCAGCAGGCCAGAGCTACTGTTCCCTATTTTCCTGGAATTTGATGTAGCATGGATTGTGGAAGGAGGAGGAGAGTAATTCTCAAGCCACAGATACTGAAAGATTATTAAACCAGTGAAGAGGATAATTAAACTCTGAACGATCCACAGTTAACTTGCAGCTGAACTTCACTCCACAACACACATACGTAATCGTAATACTCAAATTAAAATGCCCTTGTTAGGGGATTCCTACAGGCAAGTCTAAACCAGGGATACTATTTGATACACTTGGACAACAATTTCCCAAGTTAATGTTTCATTCTAGCTGTTTAATTCTATTCTCAACCAGGTTCAGCACAGTGCCAGATTAGTCACTAATAGCACAGACTTTCCTTTTGTACAAGCTGCCACCAATTCAGCAGAGCTATGCTCACCAAGAACTCCCACTGCCAGATATCAACCTCTTAAACCTGCTAAAAGCAAATCTAATCAAAGTGACAGTTAAAATAAACCCAGCACAGACATAGATCATTGTATTATGGCTTTTCTTCTATTAAAGTCAATTTTACTGATCTAATGAGCTCAATATTCCTCAATATGGAAAAGCCCACACACATCACTTTAAATGCTTTTTTAATTGACTTTTGTTTTCAGGTCAACAGCCTAGGGATAAAGTTTCATTATTACCCCAATATTTCAAGTCCTTCAAAAAAAAAAAAGCATATTCAGGATACCATTAAAACATGAATAACAGGAAATGAGCTAAAAACAAAACCACAAGGAAAAAAAAAATCAACAATTAAATTTGATTTGCATGACTAATAAAAAAAAATCTCTTCAACTTTGAATCCTGCAGTCAAATTTTGGTTAAGACAACGCCACCAAGAACATTTTGCAAGCCATTCATACATTCTTAAACCCCCACACTTTTAAAATTAAGGTGTACTCACACTGACACAGGAATGATAGAATCATAGTATCAGTCAGGGTTGGAAGGGACCACAAGGAACATCTAGTTCCAATCCCCCTGCCATGGGCAGGGACACCCCACACTACATCAGGCTGGCCAAAGCCTCATCCAGCCTGCTCTTAAACACCTCCAGGGATGGCACCTCAATCACTTCCCTGGACAAACCATTCCAGGACTTCACCACTCTCATGGTGAAGAACTTCCTCCTCTCATCCAGCCTGAATCTCCCCACCTCCAGCTTCATTCCATTCCCCCTAGTCCTATCACTGCCTGATATCCTGAGAAGTCCCTCCTCAGCCTTCTTGTAGGCCCCCCTTCAGATACTGGAAGGCCACAGTAAGGTCACCTCGGAGCCTTCTCTTCTCCAGACTGAACAGCCCCAACTCTTTCAGTCTGTCCTCATAATAATGTGTATTTACAACTTCTTTAATAATAGGAAAGTAAACACTGGAGATTTTACTTCCTGTAAGTAAAAGAGTCATTCTCTTGGAAGTACTTCAAAATACCAATCATAAGAAATTGGGAGTAGTACAGCATGTGTTATACTAGATGCTGAAACCAAATTTCAAAACATCACTTAGTCCAAAGAAGAAACTGATGAGCAAGATAGACAGGGTGCAGCTTCACTGTTAAGCAGAGGAAACTCATTCACAGCTTCACTTCTCTTTCAAGCAGCCTCTAACAGGCTTTTAAGTCTAAGGTATTACCTAGGAATATATACATGCACACACAGTCATAAAGCAGGATTGAACACAGAAATGGAAAAAAAAAGTTGGTTTGATATCCTACCTGAAAAACAGAGAAATAAAAGAAAGGTTAAATGCTTCATTCTCTACTGACTACAGGAGGGCAATATTACTTTAATCCACTGTGGAGGAGATGAAAAGAAGCAATAGCAATCTGTTTGTGTTTAAGGACTGCTGCCGATTTTGCACCTTTGAAGCTACATGTGACTCAAGATTTCAAAGGAAACTGCTCAAATAATTGTGCAACTTCAAACTAAAACCAGCCACACCAACAAGAAAGAAGAGAGATGGTAAACTGTTGTTGGTCTCAACTCAAAATGAAGAAAAACTTCCTTTTTTTTAAAAAAGGGGATCCAATTATTTGTAGTAATGCTGTTCTTGAGAAACTATCTTGGCACATTACAGGCTGAGTCCAAACACACTATCAGTATGCAAACTGCGTAAGTGGACGAATGAAAAGTGTTTATTTCAGCTTGGAAGTTTCTCTTCCCAACAGCAGCTCTATTACCATGTCTTTTACTTGCAGAAGGTTATCACTGCAATGTGTGGTAAATGAGTGATTTTGTGTAGCACACTCACAACATTCCTTTGATGTGCAGAACTCCACCATGCACAGAATGAACCCACCCAGACTATTCCTCACATCACATCCAGCTACAAAATTCTTTGGAAATCATCTGCAGGTGAACAGAAGTTTAACATTGTTATCACATTAATTTCTCCATCTAAAAACTCAGTGTTCTGAAGTGCTTTAAAAACACTTTATGCAGACCTGCAGAGTTCCATACAAGATCCTATGCTGCACTTCAAACAAATTATATTATGGGGTTTTTCTGTAAATAATGGTCTCAAACTGCACCAGGGGAAGTTTAGGCCTGAGGTGAGCAGAAAGTTCTTCACAGGGAGAGCTGTTAGCCATTGGAATGTGCTGCCCAGGGAGGTGGTGGAGTCACCATCCCTGGAGGTGTTCAAGAGGGGATTGGACATGGCACTTGAAGCCATGGATTAGTAGTCATGAGGTGCTGGGTGACAATTGGACTTAATGATCTTTGAGGTCTTTTCCACCCTTATTGATTCTATGATTCTAACTTTGTATATACACATAGAGTGCTGTTACAATAAGTATGAAACAGTATTAATTATCGATTAATATTCTTTCCTGGCAAATACTTACAGACCATAACGCTCAGATACTACAAAAATGCATTGCTGCACTCTCAGTTGTGGACTGATGCCAGCTGTACTGCAATAGATTGGCAAGCATCCTACTAGTGAAATGTAAGACACTGTTGTATTTCCTTAGCAAAGTGTGTATTACAGGCCTTTACTAATGGCAGTATTTTGTGGCTGAAAGGACTGAGGACACAGTAGCACACAGTAAGTCCTAAATATGAAGTATTAACAGCCTTTCAATTTTTCCACTTGAGGGAGGGCCACTCTCAGGGCATGTATTAACATCTTCCATCTCACTGAAGTCACACCACAACCCAAGCAGAAGTTGAGACACACGACTGCACAGCAGTGACTAATAAAGATTCACTGTCATCTTTCCCCTGCCTTGAATAATTCATTCACTGTTAAAACAAACCCACCGAACACAACCAGCATTCAAATCCACACACATCCAAACACCACCCCAATCCTCAAAAGCCAGTCTGAAATTCAATCACTTGTTTAGATCTGAAGTCTGATAAAGAAAGGGTTTTTCAAAACTTTAAGTTTCAATTAATGTGCTAACACACTAAAATTCTGCCCACTGTAGGCAACACCATCCTCCCCTCCCTTCCTCTGATGCACAGTGTGTTCAGGCTTGTGGTTTTAAAAAAAACAACTCAATCAGCCTACAAAAAAGCTCCCAGGTTTCCTATCAGGCTGAAGTATCAAAATAGCATAAGTGGTATATAAAAAAAGAAGTTCATTCTGCCACAAGTTTTTACATCTCAAATATATATTATTAGTAAATTTGCTGACGACACCAAGCTGGGGGCAGGAGTTGATCTGCTGGAGGATAGAAAGGCTTTGCAGAGGGACCTCGACAGGCTGGACAGATGGGCAGAATCCAAGGGCATGAGATTTAACACATCCAAGTGCCAAGTTCTGCACATTGGCCACAGCAACCCCATGCAGTGCAACAGGCTGGGGTCAGAATGGCTGGAGAGCAGCCAGGTAGAGAGGGACTTGAGGGTACTGGTTGATGGTAGGCTGAACATGAGCCTGCAGTGTGCCCAGGCAGCCAAGAGGGCCAATGGCATCCTGGCCTGCATCAGGAACAGTGGGGGCAGCAGGAGCAGGGAGGTCATTCTGCCCCTGTACACTGCACTGGTTAGGCCACACCTTGAGTCCTGTGTCCAGTTCTGGGCCCCTCAGTTTAGGAAGGATGTTGACTTGCTGGAACGAGTCCAGAGAAGGGCAACAAAGTTGGTAAGGGGTTTGGAACACAAGCTCTATGAGGAGAGGCTGAGGGAGCTGGGGTTGCTCAGCCTGGAGAAGAAAAGGCTCAGGGAAGACCTTATTGCTCTCTACAGCTACCTAAAGGGAGGTTGTAGACAGGCAGGGGCTGGTTTCTTCTCCCAGGCAACCAGTGCCAGAACAAGAGGACACAGTCTCAAGCTGCACCAGGGGAGGTTTAGACTGGATGTTAGGAAGAAGTTCTATACAGAGAGAGTGATTGCCCATTGGAATGGGCTGCCTGGGGAGGTGGTGGAGTCACCATCATTGGAGGGGTTTAGGAGGAGACTTGATGGGGTGCTTGGTGCCATGGTTTAGTTGATTAGATGGTGTTGGATGATAGGTTGGACGCAATGATCTCGAAGGTCTCTTCCAACCTATTCTATTCTATTCTATATTCAAGAGAAACACACACCATTCTTTAAAGTAAGTTTCTGTTACAGTTAGTATTACTTACTTTATTATTATTTGTTTTATTACTGAAGACTTAACAACAAAACACAGAAGTTGCAGGGTTTGTTTGGGGGGTGGTGGTGGTATGTGTGTTGGGCTTTTGGTTTTTTTGCTTCTGGGTTGTTTGTTTTTAATAGCTTCCTAACATTCAGTGAAATTCTTCGCCCCCCTGCCCCCATATTTTAGAATTCCTATTTGCTTTAGATTTTATAATGGGGTCTCTGGTGAAACCCTACCTGAAGTACTGTGTCCAGTTCTGGGACCCCTATTACAAGAAAGATCTGGATGTGCTGAAGGGCCACGAGGATGAGAAGAGGGCTGGAGCTGCTCTCCTATGGATACAGACAGAGAGTTGGGGCTATTCAGTCTGGAAAGGAGAAGGCTCTGAGGAGACGTTATTGTGGCCTTCCAGTATCTGAAGAGGACCTACAAGAAAGCTGGTGAAGGACCTTTTTAAGATGTCAGGTAGTGATAGAACTAGGGGGAATGGAACAGAAATAGAAATGGTTGGATTCAGGTTGGATGTTAGGAAGAAGTTCTTCACCATGAGGGTGGCGAGACACTGGAACAGATTGCCTAAGGAGGTGGTGGAAGCCTCATCCCTGGAGGTTTTTAAGGGCAGGCTGGATGTGGCTGTGAGCAACCTGATCTAGTGCAAGGTTTCCCTGGCCATGGCAAGGGGTTTGAAACTGGATGATCCTTGGAGTCCCTTTCAACCCTGACAATTCTATGATTCTATGAACTAAAAATCAATGTCTCTGAGCAAGAACCTAGTACTTCTCTAATCTACCAATATAAATAAGAATCATCCAAAGAGTGCACACAAAAAAAAAATGGGGGGGGGGGGGGGAGGGGATTAAAAACTAGTGTAGAAAAACTTGTTAGAAACAATGAGATGCTTACACATGCTTTAGTGCCATTATACCACCATTCAAAATCCCTATCAGTATTTCACACTTCAAGCATGATGCACTACAAAACACCCAGCCAAACTTGAGTTTTGTTTTTCAGTTTTGTGGTGGCTCGGTTGGTGGGGGTTTTGTTTGTTTGTTTTTCCAGTGCAGGGGAAATTTGCTTCTTTAATGTCACTTTGTGGCATATTACTTTTTTTCCTTTCCTTTTTACAAATTGTTTCAGACTTCTGTGTGCTTGAGAAGTGACTTACAGAAGTTGAATGACAGGCATTTGAACTTCTGATTGAGTCTGAAGACAAAAGTTAACTTTGATGATCATAAAATATATTCCTTCTGGATATGAATTTTGAAACACCCATATTTATTTTAAAGACAAGACACAGGAGTTTTGCTCTTTTAAGGCTTGGTAAGAGATACCAAAAGCAAGCTTTCAGCATTTACATTTGCCTGCAATGTGCACATACTCCAAAGCTTTTGATTTTATTAACACAAAAGCAGCATTAATTGTCAAGTATATTACATGAGTTTTAAAGTCTAGAAGCAACTTTAGAAAGTTGAACTAAATAGTACACTCATGTTCACCCCTGGCAACTTTCTGCCTTCAAACAGTGTACATTTCTGCCACTTTGTGGATAAATACAAGGCGAATGTGGCAACAGGTTCCAATAGCATTCATAGAATAGAATAGAATAGAACCGAACCAGGGCAGGTTGGAAGAGACCTTCAAAATCATCACGTCCAACCTATCATCCAACACCATCTAATCAACTAAACCATGCAACCAAGTGCCCCATCCAGTCTCCACCTAAACACCTCCAATGATGGTGACTCCACCACCTCCCCGGGCAGCACATTCCAACAGGCAATCACTCTCTTGGTGTAGAACTTCTTCCTAACATCCAACCTAAATCTCCCCTGGTGCAGCTTGAGACTGTGTCCTCTTATTCTGGTGCTGACTGCCTGGGAGAAGAGACCAACCCCTTCCTGGCTACAACCACCTTTCAGGTACTTGTAGAGAGCAATAAGGTCTCCCCTGAGCCTCCTCTTCTCCAGGCTAAGCAACCTCCCTTCAGGTCTACAACCTCCCTTCAGGTAGTTGTAGACAGCAATGAGGTCTCCCCTGAGCCTCCTCCTCTCCAGGCTAAGAAACCTCAGCTCCCTCAGTCTCTCCTCATAGGGCTTGCGCTCCAAACCCCTCACCAAACCCCTCACAAAGCCCTCACCAATCACCTCCCAATTCCCCTTCTGTCTTGCAAACATCAAGAAGTTCTACTCAGGTGTCAATTTCCACCCCCAGTATCCCAGAACAATTCATATTTAAGTGATTCATGTAAGCATAACTTCAAGATGGCAAAACTGTGTGCAAGTTGATTCCTAAGGTAAGTGCAATGCAGTAGCTCATTGTAGAAAGTACATCTAATTATGCATAAGCTAGTCATTTTTTCTTTGGCACTGCAGTATTTGGCATGGCTTTTGCAAACTCAAGTCACTTCACCTGGAAAATCTTATTCCTGTGCCAAGGAGTCAAATACAACCTCCATTAATATTTTAATGTGGAATGTACATAACTTATTCACAGAAGTATCTGAAAGAAGTAACCTGATCTGCAGTGTAAATCAATATAGAAATGCCACTTAAAAAAATAACACACAAACACACACCCCAAACAGAAACTAAATGCCATCCAAATATTTGCCTTGTCCTGGAAAGAAAAAGCTCTTAATATAAGAGAGTCTGCATTTATAACTATCAACCTCCTGTGTTTTTCCTGGCTTGAATAGCAAGAGCAGGATGGCTGCCAGAGAGATGGCAGGTAGTTAAAGAGCCATCTCTCACATTTCTTTGTCCATGACTTTAGGTAAAGTTTCAGAGATACTGACAAAAGACTTAATTTTTTATACAAATAACAGAATTTGCCTTTGGATTGTGGAAAACCAGAATGTTTCCCATGAGAAAAAATACTTCTTTCTTTTCCTCTAGGCTATCTACTCAAAGTTGAGACAGAGGGGAGGGAGAAAGAAAGAGAGGGCAAGAATGGTGGTGTTTAGGAAGAGACTGGATGGTGCGCTTGATGCCATGGTTTAGTTGATTAGATGGTGTTGGGTGATATGATGGACTCAATAATCTCAAAGGTCTTTTCCAACCTGCGTAATTCTATTCCATTCCATTCCACAGGATTAAACCAAGACATAAATTTCTCTTCCCGGCAATAATGGAATTACTTTACATATCAAACCTTTTATCATTACAAAATTCATTCCCTCTTCTGAATCAATGACTTGATCTACTCCCATTGAGATACTACTGAACCATCAGTGAGCTTTGCCTTCAAGATACATAAAGATTCAGTCAGTTCCAGTAGATTTATAGCCCAAAGGAAGTGCAGCATGTTAGAGATGTTTGTTAGGAATGCAACATATGATTCACCATTCAGTACAGGTATGGTAATGATTTTCACAGAATCAATAAGGTTGGAAGAGACCTCAAAGATCACCAAGTCCAACCTGTCACCCAAGACCTCATGACTAAATCATTGCACCAAGTGCCACGTCCAATCCCCTCTCGAACATCTCCAGGGATTAGAATAAACCTTTATTAGAATAAACCAAACCAGGTTGGAAGAGACCTTCAAGATCATCGTGTCCAACCCATCAACCAATCCAACCCACCCAAACAGCTAACCCATGGCACCAAGCACCCCGTCAAGTCTCCTTCTGAACACCTTCAATGACGGCGACTCCACCACCTCCCCGGGCAACCCATTCCATAGCGCAATCACTCTTTCTGTATAGAACTTCTTCCTAACATCCAACCTGAACCTCCCCTGGTGCAGCCTGAGACTGTGTCCTCTTGTTCTGGTACTGGCTGCCTGGGAGAAGAGACCATCATCAGCCTGTCTACAACCTCCCTTCAGGTAGTTGTAGAGAGTGATAAGGTCACTCCTGAGTCTCCTCTTCTCCAGGCTAAGCAGCCCCAGCTCCCTCAGCCTCTCCTCATAGGGCTTGTGTTCCAAACCCCTCACCAACTTTGTTGCTCTTCTCTGGACTCGTTCCAGCAAGTCAACATCCTTCCTAAACTGAGGGGCCCAGAACTGGACACAGGACTCGAGGTGTGGCCTAACCAGTGCAGTGTACAGGGGCAGAATGACCTCCCTGCTCCTGCTGGCCACACTGTTCTTGATGCAGGCCAGGATGCCATTGGCCCTCTTTGCTGCCTGGGTACACTGCAGGCTCATGTTCAGCCTACCATCAACCAGCACCCCCAGGTTCCTCTCTGCCTGGCTGCTCTCTAGCCACTCTGACCCCAGCCTGTAGCACTGCATGGGGTTGTTGTGGCCAATGTGCAGAACCCGGCATTTGGATGTGTTCAATCTCATGCCGTTGGATTCTGCCCATCTGCCCAGCCTGTCGAGGTCCCTCTGCAGAGCCTCTCTACCCTCCAGCAGATCAACAAGGGATAGTGACTCCTCCACCTCCCTGGGCACCACATTGCAATGGCTGACAACTCTCTCTGGGAAGAACTTTCTCCTCACCTTGAGCCTAAACCTCCCCTGGTGCACCTTGAGACTGTGTCCTCTTGTTCTGGTGTTGACTGCCTGGGAGAAGAGACCAACTCCCTCCATAAAGGCTAATGATTTTACCAGTCAGTGAATTACAAATTCCTCAGGAAATTTCCCCTATATATTCTGCTGACTTTAAAGTGCCTTTGATATGACTGGCAGTTAAAAAAAAAAAAAAAAGCTTTTGTTGACAGGAAGAACATAATGAAGATATTTTGAATTGCTTTAGAAACAAGTCAGCACTTCCATAATGCAATGAACTATTTTCATTCCTTGCCCTAACACTGAATCAAGGACATGAAAAGCAACAGTCAAAAATATTTCCCCACTTTTTCCCCTCTGACACACACCAACTGGTTGAAAGCATGGCTACCTAATGAAGCCAAAAGTGCTTGTTTCTACAGGAAGGACAAAGTCACTGCATATTGCAATTCTCTTCACCCTTGACATGCCTACTTCTCCCATGCCATCCTCATTTGTGTCCCATTAAATTTTACTCCATATCCTACTCCCACATTACTTTTTTGCCCTCATAGTCCACTTCTAAGCATATGTCAAAGTAAAATATTAGAGTGGACATTGACTATGTTTGCAAAGAGGAAGAAATCAGATCAGAGGGCTGGAGCACCTCTCCTATGAGGACAGACTGAAAGAGTTGGTGCTGTTCAGTCTGCAGAAGAGAAGGCTCCGGGGTGACCTTAGTGTGGCCTTCCAGTATCTGAAGGGGGCCTACAAGAAGGCTGGGGAGGGACTTCTCAGGATATCAGGCAGTGATAGGACTAGGGGGAATGGAATGAAGCTGGAGGTGAGGAGATTCAGATTGGATGTGAGGAGGAAGTTCTTCACCGTGAGAGTGGTGAAGCCCTGGAATGGGTTGTCCAGGGAGGTGATTGAGGCCCCATCACTGGAGGTGTTTAAGAGCAGGCTGGATAAGGCTCTGGCCAGCCTGATCTAGTGTGAGGTGTCCCTGCCCATGGCAGGGGGGTTGGAACTAGATAATCCCTGTGGTCCCTTCCAACCCTGACTGATACTATGATACTATGAAATACTGAGAGCTTGAAATAAAAGACTGAAAACACCACCTGCTGAAACAGTCTGGATAATCCCTGCTATTAAAGGAAGGTAACATTAATGACAGACTTCTTTCTCAAAGAATCCTAATCTTTATGTTCAAATTCAAAGCCTTGCCTGAGTTTAATTAGTCTTAAACATACAGGTTATATATATGCTGTATTTACAGTATGTGTATGCAGCAGTTAGTGTTTAGACCTGTGCAACAGAGTAGCATTATCTCTTACTCAGAGGCTTCACTACTCACTCTCCTTCAAAAGCCACCACACAAGGCAGGAAATGAACAAGGAAAATCACTTGTCTGCCAAGATACTCAGACTAACCAACATTAGTGCTTCCAAAAAGAGAAAGGCACACCGGCACAGTGAGTATCACACCTTTGGCAGTGTTCCTTCCAGACAAAAATTACACCCTCCCTCCCCCTTGCTTTAACATGTTATCCCTATACAAGCATGTATTAACTGAAGCTAGCTATCCAGTTCCTCCAGCAAAGCACTGGGACAAGTATAACAGGCAGTAAATGCTGCCATCTACCAGAAAGTCAAGAATTTTGCGTTTCAGCCGGCAATAAGCAAGCAGGGAGCTGGGGCTGGGGGGAGTGGGGTGGAGCCAGAGGAGCTGCTGGATAAACACAGCAAGCCAACTCTTATCCAGATGTAATCTTTAAAACATAAAAGCCACTAAATAAAACCTGCAAGAAAACAGACCTTTCAAAAAGTGGAACTAACATCCAACTACAGAAAGCAAAAATGTAAAGCCACAATTCTGCAGGCCAAGAAAAACTGCCTCTGCCACAGAACACAAAAATCACAGACCTTCCCCAACAGGAAAAAAACACAACCTTCCAGAATCTGCAGCAGTGATTTGATCTGAAGATGAAAAAGGAGCACTGAAGACAGAAAAAGCCAAAGCAAGAGCTAGCCACATTTTTTTCTCACTGGAAACAAGAAGTTCTTCTCAAAAGGGCAAAAGTGTATCTTTATAGGCAAGGGAGTTTTATGCTCCATGTCAATGTAATGCCAGAACAAGAGATGTATTTTACAGAGCTGATATATGTAAATTGCCAGGATAAATTAGTATTTATTTCATGATTGTAAGGAAATAAGGAAAACAGTAAGTAGTATGCCATAAAGACATAGCTCTCATATAAACTGACTTTAGCACTGGAAGAATGGAGATGACAAATGATGATCTTATGCGTTACAAAATGCTCTGGGGTTTTTTTCAGGTTTGGTTTCTGTATTGCTGCATTTTTCAGGTAGTATAATGAAGAACATTATTACCAGATATCTGAATATATACATATTCAAATATATTCATAGTCTATTGCAGGAGTCGACATCACCTCTGCAGGGGAAAGCCTACACAGTGGAATGGAATCACACTAATCAGATCCATATGCTTATCTCAAAATAACTCATTTAGAACTCTTAAAAAAGCCTAATTGCAATGAAACAAAAAGAAGAGTCCTCTAAGTACAAGTCAGAAGATGCAAAATACAAGAAGCCATTATGCTGAAGATATTCATAAGCTATCTGAAAAAAGCAAATGAACAGCACAGGAATAATTTGCAATTGATATGAAATTATTCAAGACGGGGAAAAATGAGATTGAAGAGAGTTGCAGAGAAAACCCATAATAGCCTGTGCCTCAGATACAAGATAGCAACTGAAAGCAAGGGCATTAATTGCAAAGTGATTCTTACAGGAAAGAAAAGCACAAAGATCAGGCTTGAATTAGATGCCCTCTCTCAGAAAAGGTCTGGAGAGCTATCCACTGGTATTCACAAGGTGTCAGAGCAGTGGCAATCAAAAGGGCAAACTTGCCAGAGGAATTGGTAACAGTAAACAACTATATCACAGAATCATAAAGTGCACTGGGTTGGAAGGGACCTTTAAAGGTCATCTACTCCAACCCCTTTAATCATCATTAAAGCATATGGGGCAGGGGGATCCAGTCTTGTCCCTTGGCTCCAAGCACGTACTCAGACTCCATAACAGTCAACTGGAAACATGGAATGGTCTAGAAGAGCTGAGGTTCCACTTGAAATTCCAGCATACAGAGCAGGGAGCAGACATGCATTGCAAGCACTGCAGACAAACCAGAAAGCTGAATTCACAAATGATAACCAAAAAGGGATACTGAAAATAACTTCTGCCCAGGAAGCATTCATCATTTCTAAAGATGCAAGAAGTGGCAATGGTAACAGTAACTTTACTGCTGAGCAAATATTGCTTAACAAAAGAAACCCATAGAACTTTTAAAAATTCTGGCTCTCCTGATCACAAAGTATCCTGGAGAGCAAAGCCCACATACCTGTGCAGAATAAAGTACTAACAAATATCAAGAAATACCAAGACACACTTTGGTGCCATTTCCAGCCACATCCACCTTGATCATAGTGATCTTGTTTTTATTATTTCCTAAAGGTCTTACACATGCATTACACAAAGACCTCTTTGGTCTGCCTAGTACAACCATTTTGCAGTTATACTCTAGATGGCCATTGAGTCAAACAAGCAACCACCTCCATTTACTAGACAATTATGATTGTGCTGTAAAATACAGCACTTAGACCAAACATCCCTAAGGCAGCCTTAATGTTTTTTTCACCACAGGAACATGGGTATCAGTGTAATAGTAAAATAGAACAGCTAAGATTAAAATAAACTTCCTAGCCCTGAATATGCATTTAGGGAACATACTAGGATTGTTTTGAAATGAATATATAATTCTTTATGAGAGCAAACTGATGCTAGCGGGGCTTTCTTACCCTCCACCTGTTAAAAAGTAATATGTTCAACTGATGTTCAGGTCACTGCATAGAACCTGCACTCCCACTGCACCAGTTTCAGAAAGGAAAAAAAAAGAAATAAATCTATAACTCCCAACAGGAATATCCCCACGCTCTAACGCTAAGTTCAATTACTGACAGCACTCCAGACTTCAAACCAAACCTAAAAGTCAAAGCAAG
The DNA here is from genome assembly GCF_026170545.1 of Melanerpes formicivorus. NCBI lineage: Eukaryota > Metazoa > Chordata > Aves > Piciformes > Picidae > Melanerpes > Melanerpes formicivorus. The sequence continues at coordinate 6,844,929 of NW_027142360.1, read as the reverse complement.
CCAGGCAAAACTGTGATGGATCCTACAGAACACACTTTAAAACTGCATGGGCTTATACCGTAGAATCATCAAGGGTGGAAAAGACCTCTAAGATCAAGTCTAAACATCAACCCAGTACTACCATGGCCACCAAACCACGTCTCAAAGTGCCAAGTCTGTATGTTTTTTTAACATCTCCAGGGGCCATGACTCTACCACCTCCCTGGGCAGCATGTACCAATGCTTGCCCATTTTTTCTACTGTTCAATCTAAACCTCTCCTGGTGCAACTTGAAGCTATTTCCTCTTGTACTATCACTAGTTACTTGAGAGAAGATATCAACTCTCACCTTACTACAACTTCCTTTCAGAACAATGAGGCTAGATGTGAGGAGGAGGTTCTTCACCATGAGAGTGGTGAAACCCTGGAATGGGTTGTCCAGGGAGGTGGTCGAGACCCCGTCCCTGGGGGTGTTTAAGAGCAGGCTGGATGAGGCTCTGTCCAGCCTGATCTAGTGTGGGGTGTCCCTGCCCATGGCAGGGGGGTTGGAACTAGATGATCCTTGTGGTCCCTTCCAACCCTGAATGAAACTATGAAACTATGAAACTATGAGGTTTCCCCCTCTGCCTTCTCTTCTCCAGACTAAACAATTCCAGCTCTCTCAGCTGCTCCTCATATGATTTGTTCTCCAAATCCATTACCAGGTTTGTCACTCTTCTCTGGACATGCTCCAGCACTCCAATGTCTCTCTTACACTGTGGTGCCCAAAACTGAGCACAGTATTGAAGGCGCAGCCTCACCAGTGTTAAGTACAGGGGCATGATCACTTCCCTGCTCCTGCTGAACACACTGGTTTTGATACAGGCCAAGATGCTGCTGACCTTCTTGGCCACCTGAGTACACTGCTAGCTCTTATTAGACAGCTGTCAACCAGCACCTCCTGATCCTTTTCAGCCAGCTTTCCAGCCACTCTGTTCCAAACCTGTAGCATTGCCTGGGGTTGCTGTGACTCAAGTGCAGGATCCAGCACTTGGCCTTGTTAAAACTCACACAACTGGCATCATCCCAATGATCCAGCCCGTCCAGAACCCTCTGTAGATCCTCCCTACCCTCAAGAAGATCAACATTCCTGCTCAAATTAGTGTTGTCTACAACATCCTTACACTACACCACAGCAAGGTTAACGCTGTAATTTAGGTGAACTGCATCAAGAATTTTGCCACAGAAAGCATCATTTGAATGGGAAAGAACCACAGCTACACACATCTTTGTAAGAGAAAGAGCATTAATTCCAAAAGACAAAAATTCATTTTCCTGCAGAAGGAACATTTACACATAAAACCTGTGTAATCTGCTCCCCAAAGACTGTTGAAAACACTTGCTCCAGCACATAAAGCAATGCTGATTCCTGAATATGCCAGACAGTACATTGCAGTCTTTAATTGCAGTAATTCCAGTCTTTAATAACCACTGAATAGATATCAGATAATGTAGCTGCTGTGATATCCTGATATTGTTACAAATGTGTGCAAGCTACCAATTGTAAGACACTTCTTACTAAGAAGACTTTTTTCTTGTTCCAGAAACAGAGTGGTATTTTTGAGTTGCACACTACATGAGATACAGGGAAACAAAGGAGCTTAGCCAAGGACTAGAACCTTATCTGACATAAATCTAGACAATAAATCTAGGCTACAGCTAGATATTTAACTCCTTTCATCTCATGTTTAATAAACAAAACAGCAATTCACAGGTGTGTTAGCATTGTGAATGCATACAGATACAGACTGCCATTGTAGTCGGTGCCATCAAGGCTTAGGAAACTGTCAGGGATGCTCTTCCTTTCAGACTGTTTTTCCCGAGCTCCAGCTTAAGACCATTATTACTTAACTACCAGAGACATGGAAAACCAATTACTCCCACTTTGCTCTAGTTTTTAACGTACTTCTGGAGCTAAATTCCCTTTCAGCTTTGTCTTCTGCAGACTAAGTAATCTCTCCCTATGGATTGTTTTTCCCCAACTCTCAAAATAGCGTGCATCGGTTTTGGTATCTCTTAAAGTCTGCACTCTCTGGATTCAATTCCACATGTGCACCTGGTTATTCTTGCTTAATACAGTACACAGATGAACTCAGAATCATTTCACTATTTTCTGTCATACATTTGAGGTGGCTGCTGAAGAAAGAAATCTGCATATTCTGAAATCCACTAGTGCTTTTAACAAGGGTCTAATTCACACTGATCATGTTGCACAGGTTCCCACTCCAATAAATTGGACTGGGGACAAGTGGCTTTCATAATCCAAGATTCCCAGCACTGATTAAACCACTGGTACAGCTCATCCTCAACAGGCACACTCCATGTTTTTTAAATTAGGGCTTCTTTTTTTAATATTAGAGCTTCATTTTCCATTCCTTCCAGTTGCAAACAGACTTAGAAAACAGATCTTAAAGAATTTCACATGCCAGGCAAGTTACACAGTTACAGCCCTCAGATATTACACAACTGACAGACACAAACACAGGTGTCTACTGGATTGTGGAAAAAGAAGCTGCCTAATTCTCAGGATTAGTGGCAGGACCTACTATGTACTTCAACCAACAATATTGTAGTGGAAACTTCCAGCACACATCACTAATGCAAAGGAATTCTGCTCTATTTTTAGATCTCCAACAAAAGGCTTACAGATAAAGATGCACCTATGCACTCACAATAAGACAACTTAATTGTACAGTAACCTCTAAGAGTCAGATACAAATCCTATCCAGGGTGATCAATTTTCTGGCAAGATACAATAGTAATCTTGTGACTGTCCTCCTGCAAGGACATAAGAATTAGTGAATTATTATTACACAACTACTACACTGCTCACAAGGAAATAAAATGACTTTTAAAACTCAATTAATTGCAGATAGGTTTGGAAGTGATCTTCCAACAAGGAAAGCTTACTGGACAGTACCACAGTGGGATAATTTGATCATAGAGAAATACCAATACTTTCTTTTAAATGAAGCAAATTGTGCCACTAAAATAGATATGACTTGTCAATAAGCTTCCCTCTGGTGGAGAAATGCTTGCTCTGTCCTACAGCTCCCAAAAATATGCTTCAGAGTTTGTTTTCCAAAGCAGTCATCATTGTGTGAACACTCAAACTATTTTCTTGATCTGCACCACTCATGTAAATGCTTTCATCTTAGAATCATAGAATCAGTCACGGCTGGAAGGGACCACAAGGATTTTCTAGTTCCAGCCCCTGCAAGAGGCAAATGGAGGGGCTTTTAAGGTTCCTTCCCTGCTGTTTTTTGAGAATGAAGGGACCTGTAGTAGTAGGAGAACCGTGAACAAGCCACTGTGATGCTAGTGAGTGTCATGGGTTAGGAATGGCCAACAGACAAACATGCTTTAAACTTCTTGACAGAACTCAAGTGGCTAGACCACACCTTGAGTACGGTGTCCAGTTCTGGGCTCCTCAGTTTAGGAAGGATGTTGACTTGCTGGAGCGTGTCCAGAGAAGGGCAACAAAGTTGGTGAGGGGTTTGGAGCACAAGCCGTATGAGGAGAGGCTGAGGGAGCTGGGATTGTTTAGCCTGGAGAAGAGGAGACTCAGGGATGACCTTACTGCTCTCTACAACTACCTTAAGGGAGGTTGTAGACAGGCAGAGGTTGGTCTCTTCTCCCAGGCAGCCAGCACCAGAACAAGAGGACACAGTCCCAAGCTGTGCCAGAGGAGGTTTAGGCTGGATGTTAGGAAGAAGTTCTACACAGAGAGAGTGATTGCCCATTGGAATGGGCTGCCCGGGGAGGTGGTGGAGTTGCCGTCATTGAAGGTGTTCAGGAGGAGACTTGATGGGGTGCTTGGTGCCATGGTTTAGTTGATTAGGTGGGTTGAATTAGTTGATAGGTTGGACACAATGATCTTGAAGGTCTCTTCCAACTTGCTTCATTCTATTCTATTCTAAGTATTGCTTCATTAATTATAGGCATCACAAACCAAAACTGAACCTAGTATTTAACAACTGCAAGGAGAATAAATATTAAAATGAAGCACTGCACCTTATAAGGTAGCTTCTTTCTTGGAGTACAGCCAAAACTGCTTCTCATTTCATACATTAAGACTATTATTCCTCATACACCATTTCAGAGATTGCATTTACTACTGACATTAGGAATAAATTCTAACATCTTTCATAAATACCACCCCCCACTTCTTTTCTGACATAAAGGAGTATTTGGCATCTTTTTTTGCAGGACCTCAAAAACAAACAAAAATCTGGCACCCAAACTAAAGTAATTTACAAGGTCTTTCTTCATATGCAAGGAATCCAAGATGACAGCCTAAAGGCACTGGTAGCAACTTCCTCAAGGCATCATTCTTATTTTGAAAGCCAGTTTGAACATATATAGGCAAGGCAGAAACAGGCTTTTGTTTACACAAAGTTACACAAGGCGGCCACAGGGACCCAAAGAGAAGATGCAAACAGAAGCCTGAAGCTGATGATGATTCTGATGCTGATGTGAAGGGATTCCTCACTTTCTGAGCCAAAAAGTTCAGTGTATTTTTAAAGCAGCAACACAATCCTGCACTGCACTTAACACTGCAAATCAGTTTAGTAAAGAATACTCTTCCTAATGAGAATATTATACATTCAGCTGTTAAGACAATGAGATTTGCAGTTTCTAGACAGCTGCTATACTGAACTCAAGGGACTTAACATCCTAGCTGACATTTCTTTAAGTAAATCTACTGCCTAAGATGGTGTAACCATGGTAGCAACTGAAAGTCTTAGAGTTTCCAGTTATGTTTTTCATCACTGATACCTGCTGGTGAGACAGAACAAGAGATAAACAGATAAATTCTCATCACAAGAAACTTCTTGAACGGCAGTACCTTTTAGCAGCATCTGGTATTAGAGAAATTACACAGATTATTCAGAGTTCTGCTTTGCAAAGCAAAGCTGTCTTGTTAAAAAAAATAAAAAATACAGAAGCATTTAAAATTGAGCAGGAAGCAATGACAATTAGAGGCTGTTCATGCAGGAGCTGCCAAATGCATGTGAAATGATGAGTTTCATCACAACAGCAACTGCACGGAAGAGCCAGGTATGTCCTTCCCTAAAGCTGGCATGGCAGCAGGTACTTGAAGTAACACAGGTGAAAGCTAGGAAAACATAGGAATCACTAGTGAGGGACTGCAGAGGGAGTTTTAAGGTGCAAGTAGAGCACATTGAGAAGTTTCAAACCCATCAAGTTCTACTGTTCACCATAGTTTAACTGTGTGTAGTGGGTAAGCCAACTCCTTAAAAGCCAGCCCAGGAATTGCTGCACTACATTGTGTTAGCTCAGGCATCCTTTCCGAGGTGCCTAAAGCTAAAAGATTAAACCCCATAGGAATTCTAACTCAAAACACCATCCCATTTACAGTAACAACTTGAGTGATGCAGATGTGGAGGTTCCAGCAGAGTTCGCTGGCAGGCAAACTATCTCAGGCTTAACGTACTGCTCAGCTTCACCCACCATAGAGCTCAGTTACATCATCTTCAGCAAGTAAAAAGCAACTTAAGTTGCACTGACTGCTGACAGACACCAAGACTAATCTGTAGGCGCATTTCAAAAACTCACCAGCTGTCTGAGGTGATGTGATTTATTCTTGGCTCTGAAATGAGGACAGAGCTCCTGAGCTGGTAGAGCAATAGACTGAGAACCAAAACATAAACATTCTGATCTTCATCACAACTGTTTGCAGCTAATGTGACAGAGCTGAGTCCAGCATTCTTCAGAAGGCAGCTTTCACTGTTGTTTCTCTGATTTGTTCCCAAATACCCTCCAAGATAAGTAACCCAACATAGGGGTGGCAAATATGCCAACTTTTATTGCCGTATTTTTACCTAATAAAAGACAGAGAGACAGAGAGCTGTGTACAGCCTACAGTATTCCAGATGCATGAGTGGTCTCCTGGAGGTTTTGAGAAGAAATTTGGTAAAACCTTACTGGTACACAAAGAGCTGAGATTGTTTAGTCTGAGGGGAGATCTCATTGCTTGCTGACTGGAAGGTAGTTTTAGTGAGGTGGGGCTGGTCTCTTCCCTCCAGTATTAAGTGACAGAATGAGAGGAAATGGCCTGAAACAGTGCCAGAGGAGGTTTAGATTGGATATTAGGAAAAATGTCTTTACTGAAAGAGTGGTCACTATCAGAATACATTGCTCAAGGTGGTGGTGGAGTCACTGTTCCTGCAGTGGTCAAGAAACGTGTGGCCATGGCACTTTGGGATGTGGTTTAATGGCCAAAGTGGGCTTAGGTTGACAGTTGGACTCAGTGATCTGAGAGGTCTTTTCCAAGTGAAACCTATGATCTTATGATTCTAAATAACCATCCATTGCTCTTCTGTAGTCAGAAGCACAGATAAAACTGTAATTTAATTTCAGCTTTGCCCTTTAGCTAACTTTGAGCAGCTGCAGGACACTGCTTTGACAATGTCATCTTTTGGTGCTACGACCACCACTGTCCTGTTATGCCTTATGCTGAATGGCATTCAAAACATCTACATGCTCTGTTTAGCAGTATGTTGTTGTTTTCAGCTACTACATAGAAAAGAAACATGATCATTACTACCAAGATCTAAAGACCCCATCTGAAGCAACTTTTTTCCACAGAATCATAGAATCAATAAGGTTGGAAAAGACCTCAAAGATCACCAAGTCTAACCTGTCACCCAAAACCTCATGACTACTAAACCATGGCACCAAGTGCCACATCCAATACCGTTTTAAACACCTCCAGGGATGGTGACTCCACCACCTCCCTGGGCAGCACATTCCAATGGCTAACAACTCTCTCTGTGAAGAACTTTCTCCTCACCTCGAGCCTAAACTTCCTCTGGTGCAGTCTGAGACTCTGTCCTTTCAATTCTGGTGCTGGTTACCTGGGAGAAGAGACCAGCCCCCAGGTAGTTGTAGACAGGTGAAGGTTGGTCTCTTCTAGGCAACCAGCACCTCACTCATAAAATATTAGTAATTTCACATCTGTACTGATAGCTCAATAATAAGAGTGAACACTACCTCTACCTGAACACAGGGCTAAGCCCTTGACCCTGTAAGCTGCAGTATTTTCTTCTGCAAAGGTATTTTGAGTTTCAGCATCTGCACAGTAGTGGTCAAAATACGGAGACACAAATTAACTCTAAGCCTGATCATCTTGAGTTAAATTGCCATGTTTGTTTCAGCCAGTATTGATTATTTCAATAAATATGAAGGAAGCTCTTTCAAGACAGGTGCTGCAGTCTGAAGTTTGTATTACGCAACTTGTGTTTATTAGCCTGTTCACTGCAATGACTCCACCAGCTCCAGTCTTTATGTGGCTACAGTAAAGGAGTAAACTCTAACTCAAGTTGTTGTTGGTTTGTTTGGTTTTTCCCCCCCCAAAATTAAATGTTCCTGCTTTAAAATAGGAAGTATGTCATGACAGTAACAGCTTCCCCAAGTTATCTGTTGAGACACTTTTGGACAATTTTTATATGCCACGCAGCCAAAGCAACAGAGAAAAATGCTCAGTGTGAAAACTCTTTAAACAAAGTTCAGTATAAATTCGTTTACAGAAAGCTTCTGAGACTACCATTTTCAGGTTTTTGCTACTTAGGCAAAGTCATGCAGCACTCCAGAGGCTCTTGCAAGGCATTGTTTCCAAGAATAAGAGAAAATAGTTAGTAACATATAGAAATCTGTAGTATCATCTTGTTAATTAAAAAAAAAAAATCAATGATTTTATTTGAGAAGAGAAAAAAGAGTAAATAAAATTGGCAGAAAAAAAAGAGAGTAGCAGCAGTTGGGCTGAGAAAGCAGAGAGACGTAGTGCAGCTCAATTCCACATGGGGGACTCAAGGCTAACACTTAACAGCTCTGACACTGAGGCAAGGTAGCAAAGCTCTGGAAGAAGTTTAAAGTCTTTCTGAAGACAGATGTCCAGATAGAAGAAGAATCTTTTTTGATTATCACAGAAGAATTACAGATGCATTAACATAACTGATAAAAGACTGTCAGTGCAGAACCAAGGAGAAGAGCAAGAACACATGAACCAGAGTACCTGACCACATCAGGACAGGATAAAATGGAGACTGATCCAATCTACTGACTCCATGTTTTGACAAACTCAACTTCATACTTGTTTACTGAAGAACTGACTCATTACACAGGGCTGGGGGCCAGCCTGTAGTAACTCATAATTTTTTAGTGTTTTGAAGTTGTGTCATAAAATCCTTTATTGCCAAAATAAGCAAGCCTCAAACAGATTGTTGAATACTATGGAATTTTCTTGACACTTCTTCACGGGTTGAAACATTAGGTATTCCAAAATAGTTTCTCATTACTTCTTCCCAGAGCCATTTCTTTCTTAAATACTGACTACTTTAGAGACAACACCAAGGAAGCATTTTAACATTGAAGAAAATTAGTTCAACTTGAAGTACCATGGCAACTAGATGTTGCTATGCATTAAGTTTACAGAATAAAATAGAATTAACCAGGTTGGAAAGGACTTTCGAGATCGTGTCCAACCAACACTAATCAACTAAACCATGGCACCAAGTGCCTCATCCAGTCTCTTCCTAAACACCTCCTGCAATGGTGACTCCACCACCTCCCTGGGCAGCACATTACAATGGCAAATCACTCTTTCTGTGAAGAACTTCCTCCTAACATCCAGACTAAACCTCCCCTAGCACAGCTTGAGACTGTATGCTCTTGTTCTGGTGTTGGTTGTCTGGGGGAAGAGACCAAACCCCACTCCTGGCTACAACCCCCCCTTCAGGTTGTTGTAGAGAACAATAAGGTCTTCCCTGAGCCTCCTCTTCTCCAGGCTAAGCAACCCCAACTCCCTCAGCTTCTCCTCACAGGGCTATCACTACTTCTGAATTTCCATTCACAACAAACCAGAATTGTCTCTTTAACACCTAAACACGCTGATAGTCCATCCCCTCAAACTGACTTTTTTTTGGATGTGAGTCTCCATCAGGCAACAATCAAAAGAAAAAAAAAAGTATATACATGTAAAAGGCTGAGTCCTATGTTTGTGTTTGCAAGAATAAATATTGAAACACTGGAAGATGGGCAGGTCCCTCAAATCGCTCATTGCCATAACAACTACTAACACTCCTGCCAGCCTTTTCATATGGAAACACAGGGGGCCACAAAGGAGCCAAGGAGCTAGTGTGCTCACAGGATGAAAGGAAATATCCTAAAATTGTGCAGCCAGAACGGGACACCAGAGCAGGGTAACTGAGGATATGAAGCAGAGATGAATGCTCAGCAAAAACACCCAAACTTAAAACACTGTAAGTGATCTACAGCTGGTTGCAAAATGTCTTTATGTCTCCATTTACAAATATCTTCCAAGTATAAAATGCTACAATCTGCACAAGTGTAATACATCTTAAAAGTATGGTCAGAAGCAGAAAATAAAGCTGGGTTTGGTTGGGGTTTTTTTTAAGGAACAATTTTACAGAAAAATGTATATTTACAGAATCCATAGGGAGAGGGGGGTTTTTGCATGTTTTAGGCAAAAAATAGTTATTTAAGAGATCTGCATGAGTGAGTATCTATCCTAACAAACCCTTCACATTTAAGCAGTTTAAGGTCTGGTCTAATTCATATGCAGAAAAAAAATCCCTGATCTCTGCAGTTACAGTATCACAGTATCACCAAGGTTGGAAAAGACCTCAAAGATCATCTAGTCCAACCTGTCACCACAGACCTCATGACTAGACCATGGCACCAAGTGCCATGTCCAATCCCCTCTTGAACACCTCCAGGGATGGTGACTCCACCACCTCCCTGGGCAGTACATTCCAATGACTAATGACTCTCTCAGTGAAGAACTTTCTCCTCACCTTGAGCCTAAACTTCCCCTGGTGCACCTTGAGACTGTGTCCTCTTGTTCTGGTGCTGGTTGCCTGGGAGAAGAGACCAACCCCTCCCTGGCTACAACCACCTTTCAGGTAGTTGCAGAGAGCCTCCTCTTCTCCAGGCTAAACAATCCCAGCTCCCTCAGCCTCTCCTCAGAGGGCTTGTGCTCAAGGCCTCTCACCACCTTGCTGCCCTTCTCTGGACACGTTCAAGTGTCTCGATGTCCTTGTTAAACTGAGGGGCCCAGAACTGGACACAGGACTCAAGGTGTGGCCTAACCAAAGCAGAGTACAGGGGCACAATGACCTCCCTGCTCCTGCTGGCCACACTATTCCTAATGCAGGCCAGGATGCCATTGGTCTTCTTGGCCACCTGGGCACACTGCTGACTCATATTTAAGCAGCTGTCAATGAGCACCCCCAGGTCCCTCTCTGTTTGGCAGCTCTCCAGCCACTCCGACCCCAGCCTGTTAGCACTGCCTGTTAAATTCTTGTGACTATACATAAATTCTTAGCAAAAGATTATTCTTAATAGACCTGTTTCCTTTTAAGCTATCACATATGTTTTAGATTCCTGATGAGCATGAAACACCATACTGTTCTCTGCATGGTTACTGAATCCAAATGTTTAATGGAACGATTTAAAACCCAAATAATTGCGAAGCACACAGTACAAACAAAGCTCAGCTGGAAAGGCACTATTTGGGTTGTAACTTAGAAGCTTACCTTCTGGATTTATTTCAGTCCCGTTTGTGTGTTGGTCGAGTTGAAACCAGAGTCCCATGCTCATTTACTACACTCCAGTAAATAAACAAACATGTTCTACTGTGAAACAGACATTGTTTGCTGCAAGATTCAACTGAGTACTCCTCTCACATCTAACAGTCTCCCAGTAATACATAACTGTGTAGTCTGTGTCCAGGGTCCAAAATATATTTGAGTTCAGTGATTCTACTTATTCCAGGTATGAAGCAGACACTGCAAATTCATATTAACACCTGTGTAAGAGCTGTAACTTATGCCAGGTGCTCCTAGTTCTTAATGGTAACTCAGACAAACCCTTTCTGCTAGTCTATAGTGCTTTGGGGCTCAGATTATAATCTTTTAAGGAACTGAGCTGCCAGAGTTTGTCTTTGCATCTCTTCAAATGCAACTCCTTTGTTTGAAGGAGGTTCTTTTGAAAAAAGAAATAGTGAAAACAGTTCATATTTCAAATGTGCTTTTACAGCTAAGTGTGCCACAACAGTTGCTTTTGCTAGGAAATCTGTAGTTAAAACTAATGCATGCTTATATCTATATATTTAAGGGATTACTTTTCCCCTTGTACATCAAGTATTCCAAAAAAAGCATGCACATCCAGTTACAGGCTGTGTAAAATTAATAGATTACAGACAGGAAGTGCTTAATATAATCTCTGTGTAACTGTAATACATCCTCTATAACCATCTCTGCTGAAAAAGTTCCCAGCTTCCACTAAGCAAAACGGAGGGAGAGGAAAAAAGTAGGTCTTAATGAATATTTGTAACAGTCAACAGGCTGCAATATTTAGCATGTTAAGAATTATTACTCTACTGCCTTAATTGGCACTGACATTTCAAGACTGGGAAATTTCTGAACAGCAAGCAGCAGCAAAGTATCACACAAAGGACATCATAGATGGCTCTCTGAGTCTGGCAAGATGTAAGACTACAAAAATCTGATAGAAGGAAGCAAGTTCTGCTAAATTAGATTCACTAGTTAAAAAAGTGTGCACAGCTTCACAAAATGCTTAAAACAATCCACAATAACTTTTGAATAGAGAGGAATATAAACTGGGAAATACACCAGAAACTTACTGACTAGTGTATATTTCCTGCTGAGAAGTAAGGAATAGCAACATATTAAAACCTTGTTTCACAGTATCACAGTATAACTTAGGTTGGAAAGGACCTTGAGGATTATCGAGTCCAACCTATCAACACAGACCCCATGACTAGACCATGGCACCAAGTGCCACGTCCAATCTCCTCTTGAACGCATCATAATGTGCAAGTTTAACAGTAACTTATTACAGTAGATAGAACAAAATGCAACACAACTTGAAAACCCAACCCTTTGTTGCCAAGGCCTTGTAATGACTACAGATTTCAGTTAGGTTTGGGATTTGTTTTAAATACTTCAGAGCAGCTACAGATTAGTTCCATCGATTGAACACCTGAAACAGTAGAAGGAAAATTTAAACTACTTTCTTCAGTGGTCCATCCCAACTGACAAAGTATAGAGCTAAGGGTAAGAGCCTGTACAGAAAACACACCAAGGAAATACTGCTCCAGTTTACAGAGACCTCACTGAACACCCAGCCCACCACAGAACAGAAATCTTAGGAGTTTCCAACAGAGGCATCTGGCTAAATCTGCATGGCAGTTTTACTGCTCTCAAAATAAAAGCAAGCAAACCAACTGCACAGAATAACTTATTCACACTTTTGCAGGAAGCTGAATTTAAACATGTCAGCAGTCAGGCTATTTAAAAATGGGGAAATGTCACATTATTTTACAAAAAAAAGATTTCAAAGGCAAGCAAGTGGCAGGGTATCTAGTTTGATTTGGGTATTTTAGTAGAATATGATGATTACACTTTGAAAAAAAATATGTAAGGGTTCTTTTTTGTCTATATCCTATTTTTCTAAATGTTTTTTGTTGTTTGGTTTTGAGGTTTGCGTTGTTGTTTTTTCTACAAAGCAGCAAAGTATGCTCCAGGAGAGGGGTGTCTCAGCCAGCCTTGTAGAGCACGGTGTTTTGTTCCCAGCAAACAAAGGGTGTGAAAGTCATAAAGGGTTTCCAAGTCTGATTCCATAATCTTTTCCAGTTAGCAGGTCTGTTTATATGTCAATAATGGACTATTGGATGGGACAGCTTTATCACCCAGTGGGGAGGGAAAACAACGCTGCAAATTAATGCATGTTCCCACTGATCTGACAACCTAGCCTTTATTAAAAGGGATTCTTAAGCTGTAGCCATGACTGCAAGACAAAAAAAGGAAGGAACCTTAGAAAAAGCCACTGAAAGTCCAAAGGATGACCACCACCTCTTATCTTTTTCTGTGATTCCGTAAGAAACCTTCATAACAATTTCTCATTGGCAAAAGTGTGAATGTCAGGCAGTGACCATCCTGGCTCCAGACGGCTTGTGAAAGATCTCTTTGATGTGGATTTACATTGAAGGGGCTCTTCCTCTTGCCCCCAAGGTGCAGTAAAATTCAGGTGCTGACTTCGGTATTTTGGCTTCATTTGTAAACTACTTTGACTAACAGAAGGCTTCCAAGACATTCCCTTTAATGTAGACAGCAAGATAAGAAGGTGCCTGTTAGTCATATCCGTAGCATACATATACATTGCAGCTACCAGAGAAAATTATCAGGGTTTTAAATATATTCTTAGCACTTGAAATTACTGCAGAAGCAAAATTATATCCTTAACATTTCTCAGAAGAAAAAGTGAGGCACTTCAGAATTTTCAAATGTAAGAGCTGCTACCAGCAAGAGCTGATAAAGATCTGTAACTAATTCATTAAGATATCAGGTGGTATCTGTTAAAGATAAAACACAAATGAGCAAAATCCCCTCACACTTTATACACCAAATTGATGTCTACTTTCTTCTTTTTAAGTAGTACTTGTAACAATTAGAAATATTAGCTCCATGAGGTTACTTCAGGTTATGAGAAGACTTCAAAAAACATTATATAAATTTCCCCCTCTCACCTTCAAAGAATATTTAAAACCTGACAGCTCAGAGATGAACTAATGCCAACATAAGACCTAAAACAGATTAAAAATCAACTGCCTGCCCCATCTTACGAGTTTCCATGCCTGCACCAGGGGAAGCAGAATCCTAAATCACAGAGCAATTTGAAATGGAATACACCTCTGGAAATCATTCATACCAATATCTCTCTCAAAGCAGGGCTAACATGGATTGAATTGCTCACAGTCTTGTCCTGTTGAGTCCTGCAGGGAGATTCAACAATCTCTCTGGTCAACCTGTTCCAATTTGTGATTCCCCTCATTAATACTTAATTCAATTTTCCCTTGATACAACTTGTAGCTGCTGGCTTTGATCCTATTACCATGTACCTCCATGAAGACTATGCTTAGCAGCATTCTCAGCCATCAATACACATGCTAATTTGTGAATTGCAAGCCATGGAGTTTCTTTAGGCTGTGCTATAAAAAAATACAAACGTGTTTTGCTGTGTTGGTTTTCCTACAAGACTGACATAAAACAAAACAAAACAAAACTGCACCAGGGGAGGTATAGGCTTGAGGTGAAGCGAAAGTTCTTCACAGAGAGAGTTGTTAGCCCTTGGAATGGGCTGCCAAGGGAGGTGGTGAAGTCACCGTCCCTGGAGGTGTTCAAGAGGGGATTGGATGTGGCACTTGGTGCCATGGTTTAGTAGTCATGAGGTCTTGGGTGACAGGTTGGACTTGATGATCTCTCAGGTCTTTCCCAACCTCATTGATTCTATGAAAATAAAGCCAAGCAAACAGGAAAACTAACCCTTAACTTAGGCAAAAGCGTAGGGAGATAACCTCTTAACATCTAAATGAAGTTACCTCTTAAATGAAACCCCTGTGAACTGCCGAAGCCTACCTGATCATTGAGGGATCAACTCAATTTCCCTTATCTTGCAAGATTCCACTCTTTAACCCCCTGCAGTGGTCTTCATGCTTCTTTATGTACCACATTAGTGTGGTCCATTTTTTACCACATTCTGATTAGAGACTTTCTTCAGAAAACTACAGAGCATTTCACATTGCATCTGCTACCTTAAGAGCCCTCTCACTCAGAAGACTCACTTAAAGTAGTTCTGAACCACTAAGCACTTCTGACTGCTATTCAACTTCATTACTTCAGGAGTCCCAACATTAATTTCGCTGATACTGCTGAATAGTACAATCATCAGGCAAAATACCTGAAGAAGAATTAAATGGGGACAGTGAACCACACAAAAAGAGGACTATCTGGCATCAGTCCCAATGCTAAAAATGCTGGGAAACTGTTGCAGAAGTTTCATATGTATGATCATGCTGCACACAGTTTCTGAATTCTTAACCCCCCCAGATTTTTACCTTTCCACCTTCTCTCCCTGCTCTGCCCCCCTTGCCCCAAACAACTTCCTCAATAAAAAAGATCTGGTATTTTACAGCTTGGGTTTTGTTGAGGAGGGGCTGTTGATTTTGTTCTTTCTTTTGGTTGAATTGTTCTGTTTGGTTGGGGCTTTGTAGTTCAGTTGGTTTTGATTAGTTGGTTTGTTGTTTTGTGGGTTTTTTTTGAGGGGGATGTTGGTATTTTGCATTTTTGTTTGTTGTTTCAGTTTTGTTTGACACACCCTAGACATACAGGGACCTAAAGCAGATTTACAAATACAAACGATCCTCTGTGGTATGTGCTGGGAAGAGAAAGCATTGCATTACCAATATGATCATTATCACAAGCATCCAGCTACAAAGAGCAAGCCAATATGAAATCTACATCTTCCAAGAGTCATACTCCTGAAATGATTGACCCTTCCTACTCCTACTCCAGCCAGGAGTGTGCCCAGGTGGCCAAGAAGGCCAGTGGCACCCTGGCCTGCATCAAGAATACTGTGGCCAGCAGGAGCAGGGAAGTCATTGTACCCCTGTACTCTGCACTGGTTAGGCCACACCTTGAGTACTGTGTCCAGTTCTGGGCCCCTCAGTTTAAGAAGGACATCAAGACACTCAAACGTGTCCAGAGAAGGGCAATGAGGCTGGGGAAAGGCCTTGAGCACAAGCCCTATGAGGAGAGGCTGAGGGAGCTGGGGTTGTTTAGCCTAGAGAAGAGGAGGCTCAGGAGTGACCTCATTGCTCTCTACAACTACCTGAAAGGTGGTTGTAGCCAGGAAGGGGTTGGTCTCTTCTCTCAGGCAACCAGCACCAGAACAAGAGGACACAGTCTCAAGCTGTGCCAGGGGAGGTTTAGGCTCGAGGTGAGGAGAAAGTTCTTCACCGAGAGAGTCATTGGTCATTGGAATGGGCTGCCCAGGGAGGTGGTGGAGTCACCATCCCTGGAGGTGTCCAAGATGGGACTGGATGTGGCACTTGGTGCCATGGTCTAGTCATGAGGTCTGTGGTGACAGGTTGGACTCGATGATCTTTGAGGTCTCTTCCAACCTTGGTGATACTCTGATACTCAACTAGATAAATAATCCAAAATCTCAAATTCCTTAAGGCTGAACAACTTTTGAAAGCACTATATTGAGTCAAATACTCCTTCTGCACTTCCTCTTCTTTACTGGTGTTTGGTTTTACACTTTGTTGTTGCTGGGTTTGTTTTAACTTATGACTTGTCATATTATACATTCCATTTATCCTCATTTTTTAAGTGGGCACCAACACAATGCACTATTTTCCATGTTAGAAATCAACACACACTTACATTCAGGAAATTACTTCCTGCTTTGGGTGATTTTTATTTTATCTTATTCTTGTATATTCTTCCAAAATGATTAAACTTTAATCTCACTAAGCCAAAGTTACTTGAATGTTTTTATCTGAAAAGTTGTGAAACCCAGTTACACAAAGTTGTGTTTTGTGCTGACAAAACCATACAATTTTCACCTGTTACTTCTTTCACACCAGCAATATGTTTCACAGGAAAGCAGGAAGGTTAACACCAGCATTAGAGTTTGTATAATTACAAATGATCTAGAAAGAGAAGGGGAAAAAAAAACCACAGCCACCTACAAGACTTTCACAGCAGTCAACCAGTACTTGCCCTGAGGCCTAAACCAAGTTTTTCTTGTTGACCACACCAACCATAAAGCTCCTGGTTTAGCAAGGAAGAACACACTTAGGTCGTAGTGCACAATAACAAGGTTTCTTTTTCTTTCCGTGCCACTCCTTGTCCTTTTTTCACATTTGAGGTAAAATAATTCATTGCCAAGACTCCTGCACCCCAGCACTACTCCTGTGTTTTAAACCCACAAGTGGAATAAAGCAGTGAAAAGTTTAAGGGACACTCTTTTAGAATCAAAGCAACAGAAACAACAAAGGTAGCATTCGATTGCTATTACCTATTTAATTACACCCTGCTACACACTTGAAAGACGAGGTCTTAAACTGGTTGTAAATTGCTGTAAACTGTAAATTCATTACCTGCACCACCACCCAGGAAAGCTACAAATCACATGTACATTGCCTTGTGCAATATAGTAATAATCTTAAAACAAATCTCACTAAACCTTACATTCACCACAGCTTCACTGCATAATTTATAACAGCTACAACCACCTTTGTTGGTCTTAAAGCAATAAATCTAACTCTGCAGATGAATGTCCTCCATTGTTCAGCTGGAAATCTACCTATTGAGAATGGGTATCTACTGCTTTGATTCTGAACTCGAAGGGTTTGAGGTGGAAATTTGATTCCTGCTGCATATCTAACAATTTTGTGTTGATATTTGCTGCTTTTACTTTGAACTCTGCTGGTTTCTTTTGAAAATACACTCATTTGGGCAGGAAATCTACAGATTAAGACTAGAAATCTACTATTATGATCCTGAGTTCTGGTAAAATGAATCACATAAAAGCAACTATTTTGCTTGCTCCCAGAGATGAGGCTTTTGTATCAAAAAGGGAAGAAGTTTCACAAGGCCTTGCTGTTTCATGGTGTCAAATGATAAAGTCACTGGAGTTCTGGACATAGGATAGCTAATTTTTGACAAGCATCTAAGAAAAACATGGGGTGGATTTGTTACTCATTTCATAAGCTAATTAAACATCTAGGTACCTTTCAGGCCAAAAAAAAACCCCACCAAACTCCAAATCAAAGTAAAGAGAACAAAATACTGTAAGATAGCTCTCTCAAGCTCAAAAAATAAACATATTGACACACTGCTGCAACAGATGCAATAACAGGACTCCTCCCACAGATGGAAACAAGTCTTGCTTTATGCTTTGAGGCATCTTACTAATCTAAAACACAAGTGTTTACTCCACGTTGTCCTAAATGATACCGTGCCTTATAGAGAAAAGGTGAGGGGTACAGTTTAATATTTGGGTTACTGCAACAAGCTTCTTCTGCCTCTCTTCTGCTTTCACTAGTTAAAAAAATAATATTTAAATAATAGTAATAAAAAGCCCCTAAGTCTTCAGTTCCCAAGGCAGGCATTCTCAGCTTTCTGAACTGCTGTTACTAAAGTCTACAGAAATCAGGCTGCAAAGTTAAGCTTCATTTCTCGAGAAACAAACCCAATCGATATTCTATCATCCCCTGTCAGTAAGTTTGCTGATGACACTGACCTGGGAGGAGTGGCTCACACACCTGAAGGCTGGGCTGGAGAGCTGGGCTGAGATAAATTTAGTGAAATATGACAAGGCCAAGCGCAGAGTCTTACATCCAGGAAAGAACAACCCCATGGACCAGTACAAGTTAGGGGAAAGGAACCTGGGGGCCCTGGTGGACAGACAGATGACCGTAAGCCTGCAATGTGCCCTTGTGTCCAAGGTCAATGGCATCCTGAGGTGCATTGACATGGATGTGGTTAGTGGGTCAAGAGAGGTTCTGCTCCCTCTCTACTCTGCTCAGGCCACATCTGGAATATCATGTCCATTTCTGGGCCCCTCAGTTCAAGAAAGGCCTTAGGGAACGGCTTGAAAGAGTCCAGTGCAGGGCCCCAAAGATACGAGGGACCAGCTGTCTATCTCCTGTAAAGGGAGTGGAACATCTCCCCTTTGAGGAAAGGCTGAGGGAGCTGGGGCTCTGGAACATGAGGAAGAGGAGACTGATTTCATTCATGTTTATAAAAATGTGAAGGGTGAGTGTTGGGAGGACAGAGCCAGGCTCCTCTCAGTGACAGCCAATGATATGACAAGGAGCAGAGGAGGCTCCACATGAGCATAAGGAAAAACTATTCACTGTCAGGGTAACAGAACCCTGGAACAGGATGCCCAGAGAGGTTGCGGAGTCTCCTTCTCTGGTCACATTCAAAACCCTCCTGGATATGTGACCTACTCTAGCTGATCCTGCTCTGGCAGGAGTTTGGACTAGATGATCTTTGAGGTCCCATTCAACCCCTAACCTTCTGTGATTCTGTGATTGTGACCCATCATACTGAAAATCTTTAAGAAATGAGATTTTCCTGCCCATGTAGCTCTCTTGTACCAACTAACAATTTAAAGGACTGAACTAGAAATGAAGCAACTGTCAACTGCCTCTGCAGCTTCACTACATTTCTATCTCAAAGTACACCAATAGCTTTCAAGAAGTTATGAAAAGTGTTGGATATTTTTTGTCTGGCTGTCTTTGTTTTTAAATGATGCATTTATAGACACCAACGCTATCAAGCTCCCTCTGCTGTTATATTTATTCCCAAGGTGTCAATTAAAGCACAAGACCAGAAAAAAAAAATTGCTTTTTCCTAGACAGGTCTGGGTCCTAAAAGATGAGATAATCCTGATGATTAAAATGAGATCATCTCAATGATTAAGACTTTGTTTTTCAATGACATTTTTATATGCTTAGACATTCCAAGCTCCAAATTCAATATAGCATGGAAATAACATTTATAGTTACTGTAGAACCTACAGCTTTCAAATAAACTACACAAACTAACATGAAGTAGAAATAATCCTTGCCTTCAAAAAAACAGAAATCTTCAGGTGTTCAGGAGGAGACTTGATGGGGTGCTTGGTGCCATGGTTTAGTTGTTTAGGTGGGTTGGATTGGTTGATGGGTTGGACGTGATGATCTTGAAGGTCTCTTCCAACCTGGTCTATTCTATTCTATGAATATCCTAGAACACTGAAAATACTACACAAGGATAACACACCATCAGTCTCTCTTCTTCAACTCACTGCAGTGCCAATGAGTTGGTTCCTGAGCCCATGTTATTAACTTTTAATGTGTATTTCAACTATTATTCAGAGACCTCTCATCATATCCACTTAGATACAAAGGGGTCGTCTTCTCCAAGCTCATCTCATTCAACCCCCACTGCAGTCAACAGAGACAGCCTCCAAGTAGATCAGATTGCCCAGGGTCACATCAAGCCTGATCTTCAGTTTCAAATTTCTTAGGATGAGGAACACTTACACAGATGGCCCAGAGAGGTAGTAGAAGCCTCATCTCCAAAAACATTCAAGGTTAGGATGGAGAGCTCTGAGCAACCTGATGCACTTAAAGATATTCCTGCTCACTGCAGAGGATTTGAACTAGATGACCTTTAAAGGTCCCTTCCAACACAAAACATTCCACGATTCAAACTCCTCTGGGGACTTGTAGCCAAGGCAAACATTCCTTTTACCATTATTTTATGTTTGGTGCTGCCCTTCCTCCTTTTATTCTACCTTCATTGCACACTTCACCACAGAAACATTAGCAATGCTAAGTCAATTATTTCCTGGGTTTGCTGGAATTTTTGAAATCTAAACCATCAATCGTTTCACCTAACCACACCTCTACCTTTTCTCATAGACATTCCTTAGGGATAAATAAAATTAATAACCTGCAGATAGAAAAACAAATACATTAAAAAGATCTTTACATGTTCAGTCAACTCGGCATTTGTTTTCTTATGTCAATTTCGACATAAGACAGGCCACAAAAGGATTTGAATTTTTAACAGAGAGACTAGCAGGAAATGATACACATCTCAAACCTTGTCTCACAGAATCACAGAATGTTAGGGGCTGGAAGAGACCTCGAAAGACCATCTAGTACAAGCCCCCTGCCAGAGCAGGATCACCTAGAGCAGATCACCCAGAAAGACATCCAGGTGGGTCTTGAATATCTCCACAACCTCCCTGGGCAGCCCGTTCCAGTGTTCTCTCACCCTCACAGGGTAAAAATGTTTCCTCATGCTTCTATGGAACTTCCTGTGCCTCACCTTCCACCATTGCCCCTTGTGCTGTCATTGGGCATAACCAAGCAGAGCCTGACTCCATCCTCTGGACACTCACACTACCCATCTTTATAAACACGAATGAGGTCACCCCTCAAGCTCCTCCTCACCAAGCTAAAGAGCCCTCAGCTCCTTCAGTCTCTTCTCATAAGGAAGATGTTCCACTCCATCATTTTTGTGGCTCTGCACTGGACTCTTTCAAGCGGTTCCCTGAGGTCCTTCTTGAACTGAGGAGCCCAGAACTGGACACAATATTCCAGATGCAGCCTCAGCAGGGCAGAGTAGAGTCTCATAAGCATACACACATACACGACAGCCAGGAAAAAAACATGAAGAGGAAGAAGCTTTCCCCCATTTCCAAAGTTCATGAAAGTTTAGACCTGTATCTACAAGTGCAATCAAAGGTTTTACACTCATCTCAGAGTGCTCTAGTTATTAAAGATCTCACCACACACTGTTAAACCAGAACAATTAGTTTGACTGTTCTAATCAATTCCTATTAGTTACATTTTAACTTGACCCATCCAGCACTTCAGCCATACACCACAGCATTCTTCTTGAAGTACCTGGGAACAGACAGGCAAGTTGCTCAATTCCATACACAGTATTAACAATTTTGCTGGATTCTAAAGCTTCTGTTGATTTTGGAAGCAGTCTTTAAAGAATATTTTTGCATCTCTCTTTCAGTGTGCTAGAAATAGCACCTAGTTACTGTTTTAGGTAATCAAAGAAAATGCTAAACACAAATAGAAACAGGAGTGAGCTGCAGGGATATACTGAGCAGGTGTTGAGTATGCACATAATAACACTGCATACAAAACACAGAAAAATCTACACAGAGGATTTTTCCCCACATAACATGTGTGCTCTTTAGTGAGCAACATTACAGTATTAATAAACCACCTTCTAACTGATGGAACTGGGTCAACACCAAAAAGTTTTTTCTCTGAATAGCTGATACTGCCTGATGAACTGCTGGAGTGGGTCCAGAGGGCCACAAAGATGATCAGAGGGCTGGAGCACCTGCCCTCTGGGGACAGGCTGAAGGAGTTGGGGCTGTTCAGCCTGGAGAAGAGATGGCTCTGGGGAGACCTTAGAACAGCCTTCCAGTACCTGAAGTGGGCCTACAAGAAAGCTGGGAAGGGACATTTTACAAGGGCTTGTAGTGATAGGAGGCAAGGGAATGGACTGAAGCTTGAGGAGGGTAGATTTAGACTGGAGATTAGGAAGAAATTCTTTACAGTCAGGGTGGTCAGACACTGGAACAGGTTGCCCAGGGAAGTCATGGGTGCCCCCCTCCCTAGAGGTATTCAAGGCCAGGTTGGATGGAGTCATGAGAGACCTGGTCTAGTGGATGGTGTTCCTGCCCATGGCAGGAGGTTTGGAACTAGATGATCTTTAAGGTCCCTTTCAACCTAAACCATTCTATAAATCTATGAACTGGTATTTGCACTTCCTGAAAGTGATACAGGTTCAAGTCAGCTCACATACATTCCTACATTTTTCAGTTTGATTTGATTTGCCCTACAACTAGAAGACTGCAAAAGCCATTGTAACGGAGAATTACACCAGTTTGCATGGCTACAGGGAAAGACATCTGTGGGACTGATCTTTTCTAGATAGCTCCAAATCAGTTTAAGCTAATATAAACCTGTCCTGGGAAAGTGTTCCAAAGGTGCATTAAAACCAAAACAAACCCCACACACACCAAAAAAATAACCCTTTCTCCTTGGAGTGAACCAGTAAATTTAGACTTGGCAAACCCACATCCATACTATAAGATTCTCTGATCATAGTTATGAAAGACTGACTGATTTCATGGGTGCTTCAGAGAGAATGTACAAAGCATGAAATTGCTTTGCACAGAACTCTCTCTCTCTCTTAAAATGGTTATGATAACAAGTAGTAACTTCCATCAAGAGTTCCACAGACAATCAGAGGCTTTTGTTACCGAATTAAATTGTTGTAGGCTTTTTGTTTACGTACTCCATACTGCCAGCACTTAAGTCAGCCTCAATTCACCATAGCTGTAAGCCTGGTCAAAACCTATACATAAAACAGCAGCAGAGAGAAAATGCTACCACAGCAGCCTTTGACATAACTTCTAAGATATTTCCTGTATTCCAATTCCTTCATTTACTACAAAAGAGTTTTGCAACAATTGGTTCAGTTCCTAAGTTTTTCGTAGGGCTTGAAAATGAAAAACAAATGCTGCTGCACCCCAACAATTTATCATCTTTGATGTGGAAGTGCCACAACATGGATTAAAGAGTAGGTGTAAGCAATTACAAGAGCTAAGTAGTATGTAAAAAAAATACCAACCAGAATCTGTTTTCAGATAAAAATATTTTTCAAGTGTTATTATTTTATTCAGAAGAAGTTTAAAGTAATTCTATTTTCCATTTAGACTTACTTCTGGAAGACTGCAGGGTTGGTGTTTTTTTTCCCCCCTCAAAGCTCTGTTCATGCTTTTGCTGTCAGCAACCTGGCTTAAAATGCTGAAGACAGTGCCAAATACTAGTTGCTGACTTCTCTGCCAAACAATTCTTCTATTGTTTTTCAGGATTTAAACTGACATCTTTTTGGATAAAGTAGCAGTCACAAAACAGTCCAAATTGAAGAGCCTGAAAATTGGGAAAGCATGGCAAGATCTTTACCAACATTTGGAAACTCGCTCAGCTCTTCTTTAATTTTGTTGCTTTGTTACTCTCTCTACAGAAAGGAATAAGCCAGGCAAAAAAAAAAGTCATCATATGCCTTTAAAATCCTGGCTGAATTCCTGGTAGGATTAAATTTAGGCAATGTTGGTAGAACACTTCAAAACCTAATTCTTGGTGATGAGTAGCTTAAATGAACAAATTTGATTTATAAATTACCAGTTTCCAATATTCTTGTTACTCGCTCCTCTTTCATTTGTTTACTAGATGAAATGAGAACCCAGCTTTCTAGTAGTATTGCATACTTATTCCTAATCTTGTTCCTCCCATCCTAAATGAGATATAATTAAATGCAAATAAATCCTAGACTAGGAATCCAGGTGGTGCTACACTAAGCAGCTTTTACCAGACAAATTCTCTTTATAGCATTCTTTTAAAAGATATTCCAGAGGCGCATCCAGCAAATTTTAGGAAGTGATTTTCATACATATCTATTCCCACAGCAAAAGATGTCATTTGTGTCAGCCAGGAAGTCTGTCTTTCCACTCTTCAAAACATCTGAAAAAGAGCACCACCCCAAGCTTTCTCTTCTCGTTACCAACATGAGGTAACACCAAACATTCTGATAGAGAGCTCTTGTGCTCCAAAGCCTTTTGCAGTTTGGCCTATACAACCTCTGACAATTTAGTATTAACAACAGTAAGGTGATCTCACTGTCTTTTAGATTTGATGAATATGCCCACTTCTTTCAGCTCTGAATTCTGACATCAATTACAGGCTGCATGCAGGAAAAAGTTAGCCAACACAGACTGTTAAAAAAGCTTCTAGATTCCTTGCTCAAGTAATTCCAACAGTTTCACTCCATAAAACAAACCAACCAACCAGGAACCCAACCAAAAAGAAACAAAACAAAACAAAAACCCCAAACAATAACCAAATCTGTAACTTTTTTCCTCTAAAGTTGTGCAGATTATGATTAAAACTCGATTATATTTCTAGTTTTCAAAGAATATATTTCTTGTGAGTGTAATGTAGAAAGGACAACTATTTCTTAACAATCCAAATACTGATTTAAAGTTGGAGAAAAATCATTCTTCAAATCTCCATATGCTTAGATGGAATAGACATGTATTTGGGGAAGAAAGGGAGAAAAGAGGTCAATACAATTCCTTTATTATGTTGCAAATAAGTAATCAGTAAGTCACAGACTGTTGAAAACACCTCACTCTACCATCCTCACTCTTGTATCATCTAAGTTCATCTCCAACTACTTTTAAAACGATCTCAAAGGAGTTTGGAAAGCAAGTACAAGTTTAACAGTTCAATTCCATTTACAGCCTGAAAAATCAATTCAACTTGAAAAATCTCTTTACCAGATACCACTTCACTCAACCCTCTTTGTACAAAAAGGCTGCCAATTACATCAGTCTAAATCAATACTCAACTAGCAGACAGCAACTAATGACTTCATAAGTTTTATGTTCCTCATTAAATCTCTGTGCGTAGTAAAGCTTAAGTGGGAAGATCAGTAGCATTTTCATGTTTACATAGTTTATTTTCAGAACAGATTAAAGCCAATACATTACTATAGGGAAAGTACTGAGTCTCCTCATACAGCAGTATTTTGTGCACACACAGCATCCATCAAAGCTTTAGTGATAAGATACCAGTCAGAGATACTCTGCAAGAACATTCCTAAGAATCTGCATAACCATAATTAAACCAGCATTCCTCTAATTTACTACTACTAAATGAATATTTATAACTTCATGATTAGTGTTGTTCTTAAGAACAGCTGAACTAGATCAGATCAAAAGTCCTCCTAACACAGTTCTCTGTTCCCAACCATGATTAGTAGCAAATGTCTTGGAAAGTCCAGCAGACCAGGAGAGATGCACAAACATACACTGGCTTCAGCAATTATAATCCTCATAGTTGGGTTACTAAATCAAAGTGGTTAACACTCTTCTTCCATGACTGCACTTAGTCAACAGCACCCTGAGCTCAACTTTCTACAAGTTTTCAGTCACTTACCTTAATTAAATATGTTTCTCTCAAACCTTTTAAACATTAGCCACAAGGATTCACAATTCCTCCTGCTACTTCTTTTGTTAGAATACATAGCAAATGTGTTCCTTACTCTTCAGTCCACCAATTATTATTTCATAGGCCTAGACTCTCTGCATCAACTCTCAGTGAAGTACTACAGGTGTTCTTCAAATTAAAAGCTTTGATCAACTTCTCTGTATCTTTCCTAGCTCGATGATATAATTTTCCTGTTGAGCCAGTATTACTTTAGCACAAAACTATGCTCATCTTTCCAAACATGCTTAACTGGAATGATATTTCAGATGTCAAGCTTTTACAGTCACATAGATTTTTTTCAACTGGAATTTGATTTTAAGAAGTCTCTTTTCTCTACACTGGATCAAGGCCACAGCTTCCTTTTTTTTTTCCCCTAAATGAAAGTGATGACATATAATCTGAATAGCAACAGATCACTTTTTAAGTATATATCCTAAAGACATGAAATTCTGTCAAATCACAAACCTAACAATGATCACAATTAAATTTTGGGAAGCAGTGCTGTGCTTCAAATAGGAAATCTTGTTTGAAAGAGCTAGAAATCCTTGCATGAAAAGGTCAGTCAAAAGCAGTGGCATGACAAAAAACAGCCCATCTAAGAATCAAAAAGAATTATCTCCATTTTACTTTCAAAATGAAATTATTTAAACAAATGCTCTTGCTTGTGGCAAGTGGTAAAAAGTAGGAGGAAAACCTTGTTTATCTCCAAGAATCAAGCTATCACTGCTTATGTCTGGACAAGCACTGGACATACAGCTCATGATAAAATGCCAGTTACGTATAGATGCTCCGTTTCTTGCCTGACACTGCAGTGGGATTGCTGATGATCTATTGCTAAGACTCCACTACTAGTAAGATAACAAATTGATATAGTTGTATGCAAAGCTTTTTAAAACACATGTAGAGCTTCTTTGCTAAAACTTCAAGAATATTCATTCTAGGAACAGACATTTGCTCGAGTTTGTTTGGTTTTTTTTTTAACAAAGGGGAAAGATTTAGTTAAGATATTGACTCAAAAGGAGACATACAGAATCACAGAATTCTCAAGAGTCAGAAAGGACCTCAAGGATCATCTAGTTCCAACCCCCCTGCCCTGGGCAGGGATACTTTCCACTAGATCAGGTTGCCTAGAGCCACATTCAGTCTGGCCTTAAAAACACTCAGGAAAGGGGCTTCCACCCCCTCCTTGGGCAACCTGCTCCAGTGTCTCTCCACCCTTAAGGTGAAGAACTTCTTCCTAACATCTAATCTAAATTTGCCTTCCTCTAGCTTGGATCCCTTCCCCCTGGTCCCATCACTACTGAACACCCTAAAAAGTCCCTCAGCAGCTCTCCTGTAGGCTGCCTTCAGATAATAGAAGGAGAAAAGAAGAAAAAAAAAAACAAAAAGGGAGACAACTTAGCCAGCTTTAGAAAGACATCACTGAAATTTATGATGTGGTGGCTCCATAGACTAAAGTGATAAAACAGCATCTATCATCTGCGATTGCCTGCGTAGATGCTGAAATCACATGAGGGAACAAAAGAAAATGCTTTTATTTAACTGCTTCTGGGCAACAAGACTCATAGCTTAACTTTAGTACTCACTTCACAAAAACTTCACAACAACTGGGATTTATAAGGAAATCTTTGAGAGATAGCCTGAAAAAACATGGAGCTTGTACTCTATACTGCATGTTACTGCTGAATTCAGTATTCAGTGTGGCAATTCTCTTCAAAGTTACATTAAATAAGAAGATTAGTAATTTTTAATTATTTTTTTTTAATATACCACTGTACAATCTGCAAAGGAAGGGATTTCAATTTTCAGAACACTACCTAAAGAATGAACACTGCAAGTCAGCTAAACCCAAACTTGAATCAGTATTAGCACTACAAAAATGTGTGGTTTTGTTGTCGTTATTATTTTACCTTGGGAAACTCTTTTTTACCCAGCAATAAATAAATAAGAGCAAGCCAAGTAAGTAGTCATAATTAGCCAGTATTTAAAGAGGAAAATATATTTGCCAAAACAAGGTCTCTTTTTTAACACCAAACTACATACAAGGGAAACAAGAAAATATCTTCATTGGTTTCTGATTTCATATTCTTCCACCTCTTGATCTTGTACCACAAAGAAAATTCTTAACCTGTTTCAAAATTATCACCTAGGAGCAGATGTTTAATTCTTCAAAAGGGATAGCTGAACCATGTTTAACATGAACCACTCCAGTTGCTTCTAAACAGGTTATAAAGATAGAGAAACTTGTGATGAATTCACACTATTCAGTGCATCTACTGCCCAGGCAGGTGTATCTTGAAAACACCTGTTTTCCATAGCTCAAGAGAACAGTAATTGCATTTAAATTCCTGCCCTAACTTCATGTAGAGTATTAATCATTCTCTTCTCAGCTATTCAGACAATGCCAATCCTATTCTTGACTTCACTGCCAATTTGCTCTGGTAAGACCTCACTGGAGTGCTGCATCAAGCTCTGGAGAAGCCCTCAATAATGGAAGAGTGTGGACCTGACACAGGTCCAGAGGAGGGACACAAAAATGATCAGGGGGTTGGAGCACCTCTGCTATAAAGATAGGCTGAGGGAGCTGGGGTTGTTCAACCTGGAAAAGAGAAGGCTCCAGGGGGACCTAACAGCAGCCTTCTAGTACCTGAAGAGGGCCTACAAGAAGGATGGAGAGATCCTCTTTACAAAGGCCTGCAGTGATAGGATGAGGGGCAATGGCTTCAAACTGGAGAAGAGCAGATTTAGACTGGATGTTAGAAACAAGTTCTTTACTATGAGGATGGCAGAACACTGGAACAGGTTGCCCCCAGAAGTGGTTGGGGCCCCAACCCTGGAGATCTTCCATGGTGAGGCTGGACAGAGCTCTGGGCAACCTGATCTAGTGGGAGGATGTTCCTGCTTACTGCAGAAGGGGTTGGACTAGATGACCTTTGGAGGCCCCTTCCAACCCAAACCATTCTATGATTCTTTGACTATTTGTCGAAGCACAAAGCAATCTTCCTTGTGCATTTTTTTTCCCCCTCCATTAGAAGTTTCAATTGTGAAGAAAAGTGTCCATTCAGATGCATGATGCCTCTCTCCACTCAGCTCCCTATTTACTGGTATCATTTATAACATACTTCTATCACTCAGTAGGTTGCTTACAGCCACCAGTGCACATCAACTAATATCCTGATACAAATCCCCCCAAAAGATAATGGGATCTCCTCAAATCTGTGAGGCAGCTTTCCCCAAATTATTATCCTGACCATTACTGTGCTACCAGGTGAATCATAATAAGCATAACACTGGAAGATGACTGCAGTTCAATACTGAAAAGAAAAACCCCAGTTTCAAAGATTGTTCCACACACAATATCAATATAGTCTTCTTTATTAAACCTTGAGCACATAAATATATATTCATTTATTAAATACCCAAGTATAACTTGGACTAGTAAGAGTCTTGTATAACCTCTGGTGGCCTAAAAAGCTATCAGAACACCGCCTAAGAAAGAGCTGAACGTATACAGAAATAGCTCAAAACAGTATCACCAGAGAATTCTAGAATAAGCATTTCTATTACACTTTGTACTGTTTAAAACAGGGACTAGAAGCATGAAAAGCAAAGCTTCTTTGAAAACAAACAAGAACAGTGGCCTCAGATGCAAACTAACAAAACAATCAAGTATTTAAACATGCAGTTGAAACCTATGTTGCTAAGCTACAGAAATGTGTTACAAAAGTAGATTCTTCTCCCTTCCCACCTCTTTTGGTTGTCGAGTGCTAAGTGTGCACCATTATATGAAATTAAGTCAAGCAACTTTTTCCTTTGTTTTGTTTTTCTTACCATTTCAATACAACAAATAAAATAGCACAATTTATCCCTAAAAATAAAGCCAGAGAGTTTAGTGGCTCTTGATTATATTTCCCTTACAAGGATCCTTTGCAGAAAAGTATGTTTGAGTTTACAACAATGATAATTAGTGCCTCTGGGAATAAAGCAAACTCATTTTTTTTTTTTCCCACAGCAACAGAAAATTCCTGTAATGCTGAATTTTACATGGTGGTACTCCAGTAGTTGCTTAGATACATTTCACTGTCTACAGTGTGACCAAGATTTCAAACAATCAGCCGGTTTCAGTTTAATGCTGCAGAGCATCGTAACACAACAAGCCCAAACAAACCTCACAAGTACTACACAGCTCGTCACGTACCAGACTTCTTGTAATAGAATAGAATAAACCAGGTTGGAAGAGACCTTCAAGATCATTGCGTCCAACCTATCATCCAACACCACCTAATCAACTAACCCATGTAACCAAGCACCCCATCAAGTCTCCTCCTGAACACCTCCAGTGACAGCGACTCCACCACCTCCCCGGGCAGTCCATTCCAATGGGCAATCACTCTCTCTGTGTAAAACTTCCTCCTGACCTCCAGCCTGAACTTCCCCTGGCACAGCCTGAGACTGTGTCCTCTTGTTCTGGTGCTGGTTGCCTGGGAGAAGAGACCATCATCCGCCTGTTTACAACCCCCATTCAGGTAGTTGTAGAGAGCAATAAGGTCACCCCTGAGTCTCCTCCTCTCCAGGCTAAGCAACCCCAGCTCCCTCAGTCTCTCCTCATAGGGCTTGTGTTCCCAGCCCCTCACCAACTTCGTTGCCCTTCTCTGGACTCGTTCCAGCAAGTCAACATCCTTCCTAAACTGAGGGGCCCACAGTACTCGAGGTGTGGCCTAACCAGTGCAGTGTACAGGGGCAGAATGACCTCCCTGCTCCTGCTGGCCACATAATGCTGCTGATCAACGCCTCATGATTTTCAAATGGAAATCAGAAATGACTACTACATCATTTCACACACAACAAACATTTTAAATTTAAGAAACCAAAATGATTTTGAAGGAAAGTATAGAAATGCTACGTTATATAACCACTGAACAGCCCTTAACCTGAAGTTTCACTTGGATCTTTTAAGCATCAACATGCCAGCACACAAGTGTTTCTGCTTTTTATTTTCAGAGAGAAATGATACATAAACCTAAACTTGAAATAAACAAATCCTTGCTTCAGAATGAGCCATTTCATAATGTATTAATTTGAACTCAAGGCTACTTTACTTACAAGACAGCTACAAATGCTTTCCATTTTAAAAACCTGTTGTATTTTCCATTTAGCACTGTACTTTCTCATCAATACCTCTAGCAGTTCATTTTAGTGTCCATTTTAATCCACAAATCTTTATTGATGATCTGGATGAGGGCATTGAGTCCACCATCAGTAAATTTGCAGATGACACCAAGCTGGGGGCAGGTGTTGATCTGATGGAGGGTAGAGAGGCTCTGCAGAGGGACCTCGACAGGCTGGGCAGATGGGCAGAATCCAAGGGCATGAGATTTAACACATCCAAGTGCCAAGTTCTGCACATTGGCCACAACAATCCCATGCAGAGCTACAGGCTGGGGTCAGAGTGGCTGGAGTGCGTCCAGGCAGAGAGGGACCTGGGGGTACTGGTCGATGGTAGGCTGAACATGAGCCTGCAGTGTGCCCAGGCAGCCAAGAGGGCAACGGCATCCTGGCCTGCATCAGGAACAGTGTGGCCAGCAGGAGCAGGGAGGTCATTCTGCCCCTGTACACTGCACTGGTTAGGCCACACCTTGAGTCCTGTGTCCAGTTCTGGGCCCCTCAGTTTAGGAAGGATGTTGACTTGCTGGAACATGTCCAGAGAAGGGCAACAAAGTTGGTGAGGGGTTTGGAACACAAGCCCTATGAGGAGAGGCTGAGGGAGCTGGGGTTGCTTAGCCTGGAGAGGAGGAGACTCAGGGATGACCTTATTGCCCTCTACCTGAAGGTAAGTTGTATCCAGGTGGAGGTTGGTCTCTTCTCCCAGGCAGCCAGTACCAGAACAAGAGGACACAGTCTCAGGCTGCACCAGGGGAGGTTTTGGCTGGATGTTAGGAAGAAGTTCTTTACAGAGAGAGTGATTGCCCATTGGAATGGGCTGCCCGGGGAGGTGGTGGAGTCACCATCACTGGAGGTGTTCAGGAGGAGACTTGATGGGGTGCTTGGTGCCCTGGTTTAGTTGTTTAGGTGGGTTGGACTGGTTGATAGGTTGGACACAATGATCTTGAAGGTCTCTTCCAACCTGGTTTTATTCTATTCTATAATAAAATATTTCTTCATCTCAGTATCATGAAAGCCTCCCACGCAAAACCACAGATGTGTTTGCAAAACTTTACCGGGAACATTGCAAAGCATTGCAAAGCAGCTTGGACTTCTCTAATGACCACAAGACTCTATCTCCCCAGAAAAATAAAACAGCTTTGATAAAACAAAGGCAAAAAGTTTCCCGACCACATGTTTTTTTTCTGTCGGTAATATTATCACCCCATCTGAGAAACCTGGAGGAAAAATAGAGAATGAATTGGACTTGGCGTGGCCAATGGAATACGTCAATAAACAATTCAACCCCTGATTTGCCCATTACCATTTGGAATTTATTTTCTCCTTGTTTCATTAATTGCATGGATTCCTTTGCCAACACTAATAGAAGCCAATCTTTCATAGACAACCCTTCAAAAAACAAATACGCCTAAACTAGGCCAATCTACTGACAGCACTACAAAGCAAAAGCCCTCATGTTCCATTTGCTAATCTATGCTTTCATAGCTCTGTGTAAAACTAGAAGTCCTTAGCAGTGTGTCGATGCAAGTAATTCAAACTACCATATGGCCAATTAAAGAGCATCACTGATCTAAAGGAAACACACCAAGTATGTCTCCCTCTAAAGAACAACTACCAGGTTTTTATGAACTACAACAGACAGTCATAAAAAGCTGTTTGGTTCTGCTGTGCTACATGGGAAGTTACCACAGTATGGTCTTCCCACCATTCCTTTTCAGGAAGAAAGAGAGGAGGGGAAGAGGGAGGTAGAGATGGGCTGAAGATTTTATTTACTATCAAAAGCATCTAAATACTATGCATAAGTATTGACATCTTAGATATGAGGCCAAGCCAGCATGCATACATGTACACTGCTTCCTTGGGTTTATAACCCTAAAGGAACATAAGCAATCATAGTATCATAGTATCATTCAGGGTTGGAAGGGACCACAAGGATCATCCAGTTCCAATCCCCCTGCCATGGGCAGGGACACCCCACATTAGATCAGGCTGGCCAGAGCCTCATCCAGCCTGGTCTTAAACACCTCCAGGGATAGGGCCTCAACCACCTCCCTGGACAGCCCATTCCAGGGTCTCACGATCAGTATATAGAGGGAGGTTTTAAAGCTCATCTGTTAATTACCATGATTATAGCAACTTGCTAGTGCTCAACCTTTTGTTTTTAATTTGGGGGGGGGGGGGGAACACCTTAAAGTACAAAAAAAGGCCAAACAAACAAAAAAGCCTCCACAAAACACAAAGAACCCTGAAAGCAAGCAAACAAAAAAAAACACTGCACACAAATAAACAACACCAAACCCCAAAAAACCAGACAAGCAAAACCTGTAAAGCTTTTCAATATTTAGCACCATATCCTGAGCAAGTCCTAATTTTGACTGAACAGCAGAAGATTCTGTAGGGTTCATTTCAGGCCGCAGGCATTTGAGTCTGAGCTGACCTCACAGTATTTACATTCCCCTTAGGAAAATCTGGCAGGCAGTCCAACTGGGGAAGATATGTCTAACACTGCTTGAGCTACTAGTGCTCAAAGCAAGCAGAATAACAGTGAAAAGAGTAGGGCATGTAACACAGAAATAAAATTAATAGGCAAAAGAGAAAGAGAAGGTCAAGCAGCAGAAGAATTGAAGAGACAAAAGTTGGAGATGGTTTTTCTGATGTCAGTCAGTCTCCAGTTTTTTTGTTTGGTGGGGTTTTGGGGTTATGGGTTTTTTTTGCTTGTTGGATACTGCATCTCTCCTCAAAACAAATTAACAGCTGCCAAGAACAGCTTTGTTGGCACTGAATTTCCCCTCTTCTCGGGGTAGCCATACCTATCTAAAAAAAAAACCCAAACTGTTACACTCCCCATAAACTCTGCTTTTTAACATTCCCACTATAGTTGTAATAGAGACATCTGTCAAATCCAGCAGTTAAACCAAATCCAAAATGTATTCAATCTCATTCATTACAATTTTGATTCCTACTACTGCAAAGAAATTAGATAATACAAGAGCCAGTCAGCAAATCCTACTCCCATTTTTCCTGCCAGTGCTTATCTCCTCTTCAAGCAAGTGAAAAGTTTCATTTGTTCTTTACAGATTCACTCTGCCAGCTACATGACCTTCTACACACAAGTCCTACTCAAACTGAACAAGAGAGACAGGCTCTGCACCAACTCCAGATTAATTTCTTCACCTCCTTGAAAAACTAAATGAAAAACTAAAATTAGCCTAATTTCTTTGAAAAATCCTATTTCAAATTGCATAAGGCAATTTTTAAACAAATGGCAGTACCTGCAGTCCTCATTGAAAGCTGGAGAAGTTTCTGCCTGCTCTAACAACTTCGACAAATAGCATCATTGAAGATCAAAAAGAACACCAACTCCTTTACTAAACAACTGCAAAAGACTCTCTCCCCCCTCTTGTTTAAAACCAGGATGCTAGCAATTTCGATTCCTCAGCCTGATGCAGTCTCTCAGGTAGCCCACATCGAGGCCTGCAAAACACAACCAACCCCACTTACAAGCTAGTAGGACATGATTGCTTCCATTAAGATTTCTCTCTGCTTGTACCTCTACTCTTCCATCTACAAAATAGCAAGATTTTCACATAACTTACATATGAGCTCAAAAGCGTTTTGAAGCAGCAGGCACCCAAACAAATGATTATAATGAAGAGGATAAAGCACCGGCATTTGAACTGACTGCTGAATTTGATAGCACTTTTTGTTGTTTTAAACCACAAAGTGAGCAATCAGAGGCAACAGAAATCCCGAACTTCTTGTTAGACAGGTTTGGCACTCTCACCTGAAGCCGAACAAAACCCACAACAGAACAAGCTCTGCTCTGAAGCATACTGCAAAACACCGTCCACTTTTAGCTTGGGCTGCAAGAATAAAGAGCACTTTGGATTTTTCCTGATGTCTAGAAGTATTTTTATATACTGGAAGTGAAACCAAATGCAAATGTTTCACTTAAATTTGGAGTGAGAGGTCCTTGAAAGAGGCATAAAAACCAATGCATTATTCACACACATATACTGAAAAATAAAACCCCACTACTGACAGTACGAGGGTCACAAGGATACTGGTTCACTTCATTCATACTTAAAGAGAAGTCACTTTTCCTGTCATACTTACCTAAATAATCCCAAAACTTCAACTTTCATGCTGTTTACTCTGTACTATGAAGTGCAGTGAGCTACAAAATTACCCAGCTTTAATGATTTTCTTGTAGGTGTACCTGCTTTTTTTTTTTAAAAGCCAAGCTTTTCTTAAGAAAACACTATTTGAGGCAGAGGAAGTTTTAACCTGGGCAAGCTTTTAATTCAATTTCCAGGGAAAAAAAAAATCCCTTCCATTTAGTAACTGAATTATCAGATAGACAGGAGCTGCAGACAAAGAACTACAAGGCTCGGTACAAAATGATATAAAAGTCAAATAACCTTTTCCGGCAGTGTTACCACAATTCACACTCCGCTTCCTCCGAGTCTCACCTCCACACTACTTCAAGGCAAGGTTTATTAAGTGCTCTTGCTGACTGTCACTTCATTTTCATCTGAAGTTGAGCAAAAGAAGGGACCAAAGCAAGAGACAGACTATGGCAGAGATCAGAATATAGTGTGTCAAGGTTCATCAGCCTGGTGTTGTCCCTAGGTATGCTTATACAAAGAGATTAGAAACCCAAAGTCAGTACTTTTTACTGACCACCAACGAGATAGAGGAGGTGGCCCAAAGGCTCCTAGTGATAAGTGCTCCCAAACTCTTCAAATTCCTCATAGAACAATTCTCATAACTATCTGATCATGATTTACACTCATAAAATTCACTGCATTAGAGAGATACTACTTAGCTGTTCAATTCAGCCACTTCAAAATGTATTGGTCCAAAAATCAAATGTTTTAAACTGGGCAGATACAGTAAGGAAGGTAGATCAGTTGGTAAAAGGTAACATTTTATTAAAAAATATAAACAAGAAGAAACACCCACCAAAGAAAAAAAAACACCACCCACAAAAGCTAGTAACCTGTGTTTACAACTCGGTGTTTCAGACAAGGTAAGTCACTGATGCCCACATCAAGCACAGAAGATAGAGACGAGAGATTTAAGATCAGAACAGGTTATAGGAATTTCTAATGAGCTTTAACTTGCATCATTATTCTGATTAAAGTTAATTGTTCAAATAAACATTTGATGTTATGACATTGACTGCTTAAATGCAGATTTTTCTTTGCAATTTTCCTTTTCAATCTTCTGTATCAAACTTTATACTGCCTCTACCCCTTGGAGTGTTTAAGACCAGGCTGGCTGAGGCTTTGAGGAGCCTGGTCTAGTAGGTGTCCCTGCCCATGGCAGATGGAACTAGATGATCCTAGGTTTCTTCCAACTCAAGCCACTATATGATTCTATGAAATATAAAAGGAAGTAGCCTTACAAACTGGTGTGGCCAACATTAAAAGATACCAAAACAAAACAATGATCCAACATCCCCTTAACCAGCCTTACTCTCTTCATGAAGAAACCAAGTTATGGTCACTTTTCAATACTCTGATCCCCCATAGGTACTCAGGAGCACCACTTGTTTATAGTTGATACTTACAACATTTTATTTCAAAGTGAACTTTCTTGTCCTCCTTATAAAGAAGGTTCATTGAGAAACTTTAAAGATATGTCACATGTTTTTACCCAAAGGAGATTCTTTAAAGTGATAAATGCTAGACATTGATCAAAATCTGTAGATTTTAACATAATGTTGGAGAATTGAAAAAAAACTATGAATGTGTTTTTGCTACCAGTACAACTCAGGTAAAAGCAGAATTTATACAACTTCACTAATCCTTCTTACTCAGTGAGTAGTAAAGAATACACCAATTTCCTTGAAATACTGGCATCAAGAGAGCGCAAAGAGGGCATTTTAAAATCAAAACTTCCACCAAGTACTCTCTTTTCAAACACCTTTGTTTACTAGGACTTTCCTTACCTAGACTGACACATGGAAATATTTACCGTTAATAAAGTGCAAAATTAAGGATTTGTTTCTGCTAAACATGACTTGTAATGAATTCCAGAAAGCAAAAAGTAGGAACCTAATTTCAAAGGATAAGTTGCTTGGCAATGCAGCTGTCCTTACTAAGTCACTGGCATTAAGAACTAAGTTTCTGAAGCCTCCTGAATAAGCAAGTGGTTTTTAACAGCTCATATAAAGCTCTATGACCATCACAGCCTACATAAGCACTCAAAACATTGTCTAAAACTTCCCCCACACACACTTCATAAATTACAAACAAGCATTCAACTCCAGTTTTATACATGTGGAGCAGAAAGATGCAACTTCACAATTGACTACTTAAGCAGAACTGTCTGCCCTATCAAGTACTGGGAGGAGGAACGTTCCCCAAAGAGTTTTACTGGAGAGCCTTGCTACGACGTTCCCACTCCCAAACTCCTCTTTCTGAAGGTGGCAACATCTTCCCCAACAACATTGCTGTCAGAGAAAACCTTCCCTTCAACCACATGCAAGAACAAGTGAAGTAAATAGGGAGAAATGGCTGTAATCCACATTCAAAGGAAAGAAGGGAAGGAGAAAGAAGGGGAAAGTGTTCAAGTTTAGGTATTTACTTACTGAAAGAGAGGAAAAACAGACACATAGGCATCACATTGGCAGAAATCCCAGCAGTCAGGGCTGTTGAGCTTTGTTTCCAGCTAGCATTTGCCTCAAGCCTCACAGGAGTTTTCCCCTCTCTCACACACACTCAGAAGCGTACTGAAGATCACTGAACTGCCAACTGAAGTGTATCTCAGGTTTAATGGAAGGGTAATTCATTATAATACGAGCCAGTGTAACATAAACATATGCAGGAAAAACAGGCTTAGCGCAGCACCACAGCAGACACTCGTT
This sequence comes from Melanerpes formicivorus, assembly GCF_026170545.1. NCBI lineage: Eukaryota > Metazoa > Chordata > Aves > Piciformes > Picidae > Melanerpes > Melanerpes formicivorus. The sequence continues at coordinate 6,807,376 of NW_027142360.1, read as the reverse complement.
TTGATCCAGTACAACAAAACACTTGCAGACCACAGGAAGAAACAGTGCCTGTAACTGCTTTAAGCAAAAGCAAACCAATGTGCATCAGGCAAGATTTAGACCCCTTAAAATTCTACCAAATGGTGGCAACTCCAAGCAGAATTTTCTGCTGGAATAAAGCTCATAAAGGTACCTGCCTTCAATTCAGGCATGTTTGGTAGTGTCCCTCGGTTCCAGGTGCTGCAGGACATGGGATGAGAAAAAGAACCTGTGCAACACCTTGGTACTACAGGAAGAGGAGACACTGGTACGAGTCCCAAAATAATTCTTAGAGTGGGCATAAATTCAGTAACTTCCACAGGAGGGAGGCGCTGGAAAAAAGATTCAAATCCAACACGATGCAAGGCAGCAGCCACTTGCATAAAGAGTCATGACTGTTCAGCATTTCTTCTGTTTTTCACCACCCTTCACACACTGTAGGTACCAAAGGCCACAGCAGCATTCACTTCATGGTAATCACCTCATAAAGCACGTATTACTTTCACCTGCTCATATTAACCCCTATCATAAATTAAGGCCAAAGTTAGGGAAGAAATATCACCATTTCCAAACTCAAGGATGCAAAACTGCTGAGGTTAACTTACTAATTTATTAACAGATAGCAAAAAACTTCAGTGTCTTCAATGCCTCTCATGGACTTAAACATTTCATACAACTTACACAAATTTGATTTATCCTTTTTTATTATTTTAAATAATTATTCATTAACTCTACAACTGTTTAAGAACTTGGCAATGGTTTAAAAATAAATAGATAAATACAGAAATCTGTAGGTTCCCTCATGGTTTCAAGTCTGTCTTAGTAAAAACAAAGCATTCAAGGTATTTCCAAATTTAGAAACACACTTCAGGAAAGAGACAGCTCAAAATATCAACCACAGGTGTCACAGTCAGAAGGAGACTTTACAAGCATAGTAATTCCTAAGGTTCACATTTGATATTCTACCTGCTAGACTAACTTTGAAACAGGTTCTTAAGCCAGGGGTAACATGCCCTGCCAGACTTGCACACAAAAGACTTTTTTGCAGGATGAACTTTTGCCACCCTTCCCTCTGGGAGAAATTCCATTGGGTTTGCTCCTAGGAAACCAGTTGCTACTCCTTTTACTGACTTTACACTGCCACCACTCTTTTCTGCCTGGTTTAGCCTCCACTCCTCCCTCTTCTGCAACTTCTCCCACTCTTTTAGCCTTCTTCAGTATACCACTACCATTATCCTCTTTCTTCCACATCCACCCCTTAAGCTGCTTTTTGGATGAAGTCCCACCTCTCCTCTCTCTGACCTACACTCATTTATTCCTGTGCCTAGACTCCTTCCACCTCCATATCCAGCTTCAGCACTTAAATAATTTTGGCTCTTGAAATATTTCAGTGGAATAAAAAATGAAAAATGGATAACAAATTTGCAAGCATTCCAAAAAATTTCTTTTCTGAACAGTTTTCTCGCTACCAAGGTAAAAGACACAGGTGAGTTCATTGCCATGTTATGTCCCAGTTCACCCATCCAGCCATATGCCATTATTTAACCTAGAGGTCTTACCATGTAACAATGAACCAAATGAAGGCCAAGAATAAATTTTAGTCCTACCCTTAATTCTAGTAAAATAAAGGTTAGAGGTAACAAGAACTAAGTTTCTGGGAGGAATGCTATGATTCTCACTGCTGGAATAAAACAGTCTGATGTTATTTTGTTTGGTTTTTTGGGGGTTGGTTTGTTTGGGGTTTTGTTTTGTTAGATAACTTTTCTTCCTTTCAAGAAAGGGCCTTTTTGCAAACATGACTATTTTCCTTTGATTTTATGGAGCTGAATGGGAAAGGATCCTTCAGATGCACATAAAAGACAAAAGTTAAAAAGATTCTCAATGAGCACAGGTTTATTTTAGTAAAAACCAGAAACTTGAGTACTCAAGTCTGAAAATGATCTTATCCCTTTTCATCACTTCATGTATCATTCTTACCTTCCCAATTTTCAAGCTACATGCCTACCATCAGCAACTTGGTATTGATGAAAGTCTCTACAAAAACATAAAAAAAACCTCTATTTGATGCAATAGTAACTCACCCCAGCTTTGGTCTGCCAATGCCAATGCTTCAGCAAGCAAGAGACAAAAAGTGTTCTAATACAGAAAAAAAAACTAAACACTAACATAAAATCCTAAAAATGAAACTTTAAGCTTCTCAATTCTTTGTATTTTTAAGATCTTTTACAGTCAGTTTTTGTGCTGCCCAAAGAAATACCAAATTCTAGCACCCAAACAACTTATCCCAGAGCATTTCTGTAGAAGCCAAACTAGGTAGACTGATGCAAAATTCCCCAAATATCATCCTTGTGTTGATTTTTAAGCCAACTTTTGGATAAATTCATAACCTAAATAATATAAACCTTAAAAAAAAAGGGGGGGGGGGGGGGCAGTGAAAAAAAAAAATCAAAACAACATCATTCAAATAAAAACACCTAACAAGTTTAGAACTACTGTAATGAACATGAAGATAAGTCAAAGAAAGCAAGCAGCTGCCTGAGTTTAGCCAGTCAGGTGATTTTAGCCAGCAATAAGGGTTTCTTAAACATGCATATGACTAAACACATGCACATACAGGGAGAGGGAGATTACCTCTATTTTCATAATTCTATAGAACTCAAAACCAGTGCCTGATGATTACAGAAACACCACAAGGTACTAAAAGCATCAGGTTGAAAATCATCATTGGTCTTAACAGGTGAGGAGTCTGAAGCCTGTGACCAGGTATGCTTCTCTATTGACAAGCATTATACTGGACTTAGGCACTAATGTAAGTAACTTAAACTTCCCATACTAATATCAACCTTAAACCTGTTTTAAGGATAAAGCCCTTAACTATTCTGAGCTCAATGAGTGCTCAACACACAAAGCATAAGTAAACAGTCCTGTGAAGTATTCTATGCAGAACAAAAGAACTTTTTTTTAGCATGCTGTGCCGCCATTTTCAAACTGAGGATTTTGCCCTGTATCTTGCTTTATTTCATAATACAAAAGATTCAACAGTTAACTGATAATAAACAGATTAGTGAAGGTTATCTCTGAATATGGTAGTTTTACAGCTCTATAGCCCTATATTCCAGGTAAAAGTTTAGTTATCACAAAGATTATGCCCAAACTAAGCCTTACTTTGGAAAAGTTTACCGATGGGTTCCCACCCAGTGATGAGGAAGGGCTCTCTCTGCACATTTCTAACATTAAGTAAACATTTTCTCACTCCCAACAAGACAAAACACTTCAGCAATGTAACCACATCTCACCAGAACATGTACACATTTTTATGGCAATACATTTTTACTCCAAATAGCACCTTTTGTAATTTGTATTTATAAGGGATGAGGAGAATGTGAGGGAAGGAATCTCTCATCTACCAGTATTAAAATTCTTCCACTGATCCAAAAAAAACCTGTGAAGAAGGTCAAAATCCTTCCTAGCATCAATTTAGTAACACAAGTCTACATAAAAAGGAAACAACCCTTATGCAATGGAAACAACTCCGTATCTCTCCCTGTTTCAGAATATCTTTCCTTCTTAAAAACCAGAACAAATTAAGTGTCACTGGGGGGGGAGGAGGAGAAGTATGGGAAATAGTCACCATTCAATTAATTTTAAAATGAGTATACACACCCCAAGAAAAATACAGCATCCTTAAAAAAGGAAAACACACCACAACATCGCAGTTCAATGTGCTCTATATCCTGACTCATGTCTGAAATGCCAGTCCAAGAAATGTTAAGATTTAGCTGGCGATTATCTCCTTGACATTATCCCAATTTGATTACACAGTGTTTACAACATCAAAGCCAGAAACAGCAGAGTAATGGATTCAGTGACACACCCACTTGGAACACTGAAGACCTGTTATTAAAGAACCATAAGAATCATTTTCAAAAGGTTTTTATTTGCAAACACAGTCTAGCGTAAGAGCTTAAAATAAAGCAAGGTTGTTACATATTTCTGTTCAACCTACATATCTGAAGCTGTGCCTCAGAAGTTGGGTGACAATATTTATGCGATCAGGAAACTTGACTATTCTTCCTGTCTAACTCTCTTCATTGGAAACATTACAGAAGTCCAAAAACTAAGTTTCAAGTGACTGAATGCATCAATAGCATGCCATGCACATTCATTCCCTTGTAGCTTTGTAACTCATACCAGAGCATAAACCAACATATTTCTTTCAGATCGTGCCATGAACAAGTCTTCAGTATTTTTCATTTTAATAATATTGCATTAGGCTGTAAGCAACATAATCAACACTAATATTTAGCGAGTCAGCACACTCAAATGACCAGGTTACACTTCAAAACCCACATGTAGGTGTGCCTGTACAGCACAAGGTAGCAATGACCTGCTCTGTTTACCACTCCTGCAGGAAGACCCCAGTAGTTTAGATTCAGACAACTAAAATTATTATAATCAACCCCTCATCCAGAGTTACACTGCCTAGGATTATACAACATTCATTATAATGGTGTCACTCTGTCTACATTAGCTCTCACATCTTCTCTAGCACCAGCAGGACTGAATGCTAGACAGCTTTCAAAGGAGAAGCTGTCATTGGGCAGAAGTTTAAATTCAGCCAGAGAGACTATGCAACAGCACATACTTAACTAAGGACGCCAAACTGGTCATACCACATGAACCTTTCAGCAGGTTTGACAGCACAATCCCTCCTATCCTCCTACATCTATCAAATCACAGAGAAGTGTTGTTCACCCAACATGTTTTCAGAGACACAGCAGAACTTTCAAAAATAAACAGCTGTTTAGTGCTGGCTATCAACAAAACAATCAGCTTAATCTAACAGTTATGATAACACATTGAACACCAGATCTTAGAGGGACAAGAGTAAACAAGCAATAGTAAGTTCGTGCATGGGCCCATCAGTTGCTTTACAATAGCTATCCACACACCTTGTTTTATGCTAAGAAAACTCCAGTTGCTATTTTCCAGATACTGTAGCTAAGACATTGTTCATATGTTTATTCTATGAAAACATCTAGAAGCCTTTCAAAATGTATATTATATACACAAATACAGCTTTTTCTAATTTTCACTTGTCTTCATTTAATCATCTGAACAGAACACCGGGGGTGAAATCCCTAGTAAATTTCTGTCTGGTGCAATTCTAGTCAGCTGCTGTACAACACTAGTGTGATGGGAATGACAAAAAGGCAGAACAAAACAGTAAACCAAACATGTCTCCTGATAACAAGAAGTCCCCTTCTAGAGAGCACACTACCAGTTCTGACCAGATTTTTGAAGCATTATCCTTCAGTGGTTCCTACATAAAATAAACCATGCAACACATGCAGGGACACCCCACACCAGATCAGGCTGGCCAGAGCCTCATCCAGCCTGGTCTTCAACACCTCCAGGGACGGCGCCCCAACCACCTCCCTGGACAACCCATTCCAGGGCTTCACCACTCTCATGGTGAAGAGCTTCCTCCTCACATCCAGCCTGAGTCTCCCCACCTCCAGCTTCATTCCATTCCCCCTAGTCCTATCACTACCTGATATTCATTTACAGAAAGCTTCTGAGACTACCACTTTCAGGTTTTTACTACTTATGCAAAGTCATGCAGCATTCCAGAGGCTTTTGCAAGGCATTATTTCCAAGAATAAGATAAAATAGTATCATATAGAAATCTGTAGTATCATCTACTAGATGATCCTTGTGGTCCCTTCCAACCCTGACTGATACTATGATACTACTATAACAGCCATCTCACAATGTCTGCAATACAACTTAGACACAACAGTTATCTTTTGCTCAACACTTAAGACACAGAAAAAACTACCTGCAGCCTAAGACCTCTATGACTATTACTAACCTTCACTCACCAAAGTTAATCCACTAATGATACCATTCACTTAATGATGGCAAACCAAGCACACAGACTAGTGAGATAAATCTTCTGAATAAACTAAGAAAAGCCTGCAAATTGTTAAACAGCAGAATACAGCAGCATATTAACCAAGCAAATACACATAGATGACACTTGAAGATTTTCTATGTAAGGATTGCCTATCTGGAAAAGAAAAGCTTTTAAGACTGATCAACAAGACCTCTGCACTTCTACATAAGAGCTCAATTTCCATAACTCATGCAAAAATACAATAGCCACAGCCCAGAGTGAACACACTCCTCAAAACATACTAACACCTGAAAAAAAATAAAAGGAGTGCTAGAAACAGAGGGTCTGCAAAGAAAACAGATTCATTAAACCTTTGGAATGGCTTTAAACAACTTAATTACTACAGAACAGGGATGAATCAAGACTGTTCTCCCAGTGACAAAATAAGATCTTGCCTTTCTGAAAGCATTTATGGCATGACAGTGTATATGCACAAGTGTCAAACAAACGGACAAACTCAAGGTATTCTTGAGTTGCAAGGACATCTGATGCTAGATGGTTACACTCACAGCAGAAATTTCATTTGAATCTGCACCTTTAAGCAGCTTTAATTGAAAGTATTAATACAAAAACTCAAGGATTTTCTTTTCTTAGCTCTGCATAATCCAGTAAATAAAGGACTACATACACTATGACAAGCTTGAATACTCCTTTTAGATTTATAGCATAGCAGTTACATTTGAGTTGGGAATACATACAGCAACATTTAGTAGAGCCAACTGAAAATTACAGTATTGTGACAGATAAACATACAACTTACTTTACATAATATCTTGCACCTTCAAAAGTGTAAGCTTCCTCCCAACCTGTGGGTAAGTCTGGAAAACAAGTAGCAAAACATTCCAATTAACTTTAGAAACGATGCTGGCCATACTGGTCTACTTGCTAAAGCTGTGGTAGTTAAAATACTGTGCATCTGATTCTAAACATCGAGAGCTTTAGCACTATAAACAAATATTTCAGAATTGACTCACCATACTGTCTGTTTACATCCTGTAATCCAAGAAGAGCTACATGCATGAAAATCTGATTTGGATTTCTCATTCTTAAATAGTAACAGTAGGAGTTGAAGTGTGCTCTTATTCAATAAGGTTGTTGCCTTTGACCAGTAACTAGAACTCACAGTCATAGCCACATCCTTTTTGCCCTGAACTCCAGGAGCATCAAATTACTTAACAGGCAGAGAGCCAAACAAAAATCAATTTACTGAGTTTACGTTACATGCAAGTCACAAGCACCTTAAAAGGCATGATATCAACTACACCACAGAGCATTATTAGCATCATATTAGCATAATTCCACCTCTGTTGTGACTAACAAGTGTTCCTGCAGTATTTCCAACTCTGTTCAATTTTACATGAAAACAACTTTCAATACAAATCTAGTGGAGGAAGTAGGTACATCTTTCCTATTTCTATTATCAGTCAGAAGTCCCCTACCAAACAAATAAAATTACAACAATAATGGTAATTTTTTTTCAAGTATCACAGTATCAGTACCAAGGTTGGAAGAGACCTCAAAGATCATCAAGTCCAACCTGTCACCACAGACCTCATGACTAGACCATGGCACCAAGTGCCATATCCAATCCCCTCTTGAATACCTCCAGACAGTGACTCCACCACCCCCCTGGGCAGCCCATTCCAATGACCAATGACTCTCTCAGTGAAGAACTTTCTCCTCACCTCGAGCCTAAACCTCCCCTGGTGCAGCTTGAGACTGTGTCCTCTCATTCTGGTGCTGGTTGCCTGAGAGAAGAGACCAACTCCCTCCTGGCTACATCTCCCCTTCAGGTAGTTGTAGAGAGCAATGAGGTCTCTCCTGAGCCTCCTCTTCTCTAGGCTAAACAATCCCAGCTCCCCCAGCTTCTCCTCATAGGGCTTGTGCTGAAGGCCTCTCATCGGCCTTGTTGCCCTGAACACCTTCCTGAAGTAATTGGAAGCTCTGAAGATATTGGACACCTCTATGCAACTCTAGATACACTACACTTAAGTTTACCCTGGTTAATGCAAACAATAATTGATATGCAGGACTTGCCCAATGAATTATAAAAGCAAGACTGCATTTGTTACTTAAAAAATAAAGATTTTTTTTTTCTCCCCAGTTTAGTTATTTGCTCTGGCTGGCTTTTTTCTTCACTCTTGCCTTCTCTAGAACAAAAATCAAAGTGTCTTTTGAGCATAGGGCAAAGTACAGCAAACAGGAAGTCTCTCCAGCTAAAGTATTTATGGCTGCTATAAGAACTTTACCAAAAGTACCTTTGCAGTGCTAAATGCCTCAAGGGAATAATGGAGGACACAGCTGTCCTCACTGCCTAGTAAGTATCACACACTATTATTTAATAAGGAGCTTTGCAGTAATGTACACTTCCCAAAAATAAGATATTATTCGTTCAAAATTTGTTTCTTAAGATACTTTTTGAACAGATTTTGACTAGGTTCAAAACCAATGGTCAGGGAAAACCGTGTTATAAACCCCATAATGAATCTGCTTGATTTTAGCTATGTACGGCGAGATTTATACACATGAATGAAGAAAACTACAGAAACAGGTTTGTTTTGGAGGCATGTCAGTATCTGATTGATAAATGGTGGTCAGCACATTCAAGGCCATGCCTCACTCTTGTGTTCAGAAACAAGTTTAATTTACCTGATAATAACTCTGCTGTTACATGCAATGCTCTAGACACTTGAAAGTAAAATGCATTTCCTTTAGAAGGCACTTAATGGCAGAAAAAAAGCAGACATTTAGAAAATTACTGGGAAGTCACTGTCACTCAGAGACACTGGTAATAAATAGTTTTGAAGAATTAATATTTGATTTTTAAAAATAAATAATATTCAGCTAATGTTAGCATCCAAAAAGCAAAGCACTTCATATACATCTGCCCCCATGCATGCTGCTGTAGAAGGTAGCCAGTGTCTCAATTAATCTGAGTACCAAGAGCAGGGCTAAGAGAAGCCTGATAGCAATCAGCAGTTCTATTTCATGGTATTAAATAACGTCTTACAATCAACAGCTCTTCACCACAAATCAAACTGCACAGTTCTAATAACCGGAAACCTGTGCTTTCTAAACTATTCACAACTCAAGGAAAAAAAGAAGAAAAAGCTGCCCAGTTTTCCAAAAGGCTGCTTCTAATTTCTTAACCTGCAAGTATTAACCAAACATAAAAATCACATAATCTGATAGAGTCAAATTCACTTGCAGATTTTCCTGCGATTACCCAAGTGATTACACGCACAAAAACAACTGCACTTATTACTACACTCCACCACCTCCCAGTGGCATATGCAGCCTGTGTGCAATTCCAGCAGTCAGAGTTTGGCTCTGGGTCTTCAGAGCGTCTGCTGTAATTCCTCCTCCTCCAGCACCTCCTGCTGCTACTTCTCCAGAGTGGAACAAACAGCAGCAGCAGAGAAAACCGATTCCACCCTCTTCCCTCCAAGTTATTCCTAACGTTTCAGTCCCTTTTCCTCCTACCTATTTCACCTCAGTCACTTAGAAACCACCCACATTCCCAGCCTAGATTTAAGTGTAGAAAAGGGTTTCTAGGTGACTGGCGAAATAAGCATGTACATTTCTAGCTTAACTACCGTGGTTATATGTAGGTACTGCTCGAAACAAAAATGAGTAGTTTAATACTGAACTGAGACAGGATGCTATGCAGGTGAATAACCAGGGTAGCCTGTAAGAAGCACAGGAGGAATAAAGCGGTCTCTGATGGTGACTATATGATATTATAGGGGTGATACAAGGCAAAAGAAAAAAATAAGGGGGCAAATAAAGAGAAATCACACAGACACGGAGGGAAAACACGAGTCCAAAGAAAGGCGTTTAAAGAAGACGAAGAACACAACACAGATGGCAAGCTGGACAAGCAAGGCTGCACTGTAATGTCATTCTTGCTCAACCTGGAGCCAAACAACTGCGAGAAGTAAGGGGAACACAGAAAGCACGGGATGAAGAGTTGTTTCGGGTGGCTGCGGCGGCACTAAGGTGGCTTCTAGGACCGGGAGGCATGAGGGGAACTGGACGAAGCGCTGCCCGCCCCGCGGCGGAGAACGGGGCCGCGGGGCTGAGCCCTCCCGGGGGCTATGCACAGAGGAAGCCCGGCGGTGGGCCGCGGGAGCCGCAGGGCGACGGGCAGCGGGGCGGGAGAGACCCCGGGGAGAGGGGAAGGGAGAAGGGCGGTGCTTGCCAGCCAGCAGTACCGGGGGCCGGGGGCCCCAGGCGCCCGCGGGCAGGGTCCTACCTGCGCTGCGGCGGTGCCCGGTGATCACGGCCTCTCCGGTGAGCGGGTGCAGCCAGGTCGTGCTCTTCGCCTCTTCGCTGCGGGGACGGACACACGGACCGAGTCAGGCAGGCGCAACCCCGCCGCCGCTTTCTCCCCCGCACGCCCCTCCCGGCTCCCGGCCCCCCGCACGCCCCTCCCGGCCCCGCTCCCCTCCTCGCCGGCCCCCCGCTCACTTAATGAAGAAGACGCGGCCGCCCTGGCTGATCCCGTAACTCCAGCTGCCCGGCAGCGCCCGCAGCCGCTCCACGCTCAGCTCCGCCGGGGCCGCCATGGCCGAGCCGCCGCCGCTACCAGCGCAGCCGGGGAGAGCCGAGGGGAGCTGAAGGGGGAGGGGGGGTGGGGGAGACCGCGCGGGCACGAGCGAGCGCGTCCCCGCCGCCGCCGCCAACACCTTGGGGAGGGGGAGGGCGCAGCGCGAGGGGGCGGGGGTGCAGCGACACGCCCCGCCCCGCCCCATGAGGGTCCGCCCCTCCCGCCACGGGGGCGCGCGCGGTGCCCTGGCTCGCTGCCCGCGGGGGCGCGCCGCCTTCTCCCGCCACGGCCGTGGGGGCGGGGCGGGGCGCGGCGGGGGCGGGCAGCGGGTTCCGGCGGGCGGGGGCTTGGTAGGCGTGAGGCCTGCGCTGGGGGAGGGAGCCCGGTGGGGCGGTGTTGAGCCGCGCGCGGAGCGGGGGTCCTGTTATCGAGTTCCGTTGTGGCGGTGGGAAAGGAACGCCCGAGAGGGCTGCCCCTCAGGGAGGGAAGGGGGGTTGTGGCTGGGGCTTGAGTGTGCGCAGGCCTTGGTTGGCAATGGTCGTGCGGGGGTGGGGGTCTGGCCCGAACGGCTCAGCCGGGCAGAGTCCGGCAGCGGTCTGAGGAACGTGAGGACCGAGGCGTTCCCGTGTCGCTGAGCCAAATAGAGGGCGATGGGGCCCCTGTTTCTCGCAGAGGGGTGGTTTCCCCACCGGCCACTTTACCCTGGACCTCCGGACGAGTACCGCACGTCCCGACGGGTTAACTGTAAATGCGAACCACCGCTTTTGGTATTCTCATCGGGCGTTTCAAGACAACGCTTTCTTACAGGAAATTAAAACTTTGCCGAATTACCTCCGAGGGTGTATATGCTCTCCTTCTACCCTCGACTTTTGAGCTTTTAAAAAGGTCCTTCTACAAAGGAATTAAGAAGCCAGAGTAAAGGGAGATCGTGGTTTTCCTTCTTGTAAACAACGCTGCCATGTGTGCCCCTCCAAAAGAGGTCTGGGGTATGACTTGTATCTGTTGTCAGTGTTCAGGGTGGTGGTAGTAAGACAGGTAAAATCCATGTCTGCAAAAATGAAAGTGTGTGTACTTTATTCACACGAATAATCTACATTTACACAGAGCAATGCACTTCTTTATATATGACACATGTAAATTACTGAAACTCTTACGACTGTGCTATTTCTAAGAGAATCTCGCCTTACAAAGGTACTTTTTGAACGAGAAATGAAGCTGGAAAACCTGATTTGTCCACGAAATAATTTAAAATGCACAGCTGACAGTATTTTGCATGGCAGCTTTGTCCTCTCCCATTCTGAACACCTTGGGAAAAATAAAGTTTGACAGAACAAGTTGCTGTGCGGTTTGATCCCCACCACTCCGTGTTATCAGAACCTTAAAATGCAGTTGCTGCACATAAAATACTCCAGACCTGAAGGTCAGTGAACTTGTGAGCAGATCATAAAGTTAAGAACCTTTCTCTGTGTAACAATAGTATTTTAATTTCCACTCACCACTGACAGAATCTGAGCTTTATAAGCTACTAGCAAAAAAGATGCTCGACAAAAACCAAGTTACTCTAAATAGTTCCCTCGTCTCCTAAGAGCAAAAGCCCTTGGATGATGAGTGAAAATGAATGATGACTCTTCCTTTGGAGGGTTGTGGAGAGCTGCCTGGCAACAGCATGGGAGAAATCGCATGCATTTTGGGCTCCTGGGGTGGTAATGGTCATATCCTGACACTACTCGATGCAGCCTAAATAAAGCAAAGAGCGAGTACTCCAGAACACTGGATGTCTTCCACCGTGCAGAATCAATTTTCTTCTCAAGCCGAGGAGGACATGCAGCACATCTGAACTCATATTGGCCCAGATCTGTAAGTTTGATCTTTAGGTAGGAGGACATAGGTGCAGGATATATCCTCCCTAATCACAGCGTGTGCTTGCCAAATGCCTTCCGGTAGGCAACTGAATTTTGCTGGTACCTTGCCTTCCCGCCTGCTTCCTGCTTTATGTTTGTTTAGAATTGCTGCCATCTCGGTAAAACTGAGAGTGTAGTACCTAAAATATGTCCAAGCCTGGCTGAATTCACAGGCAAGGCATTCCTCCAAGTGCTGCAGAGGCCTGGAAAATTGGCCACATTCTAGCCACACCTAAGAAGAACTTAGAAGATTAGTTTCTGTATAACTCATAGCAAGCAGGTTGGCAGCAGAGTCACCACACTGAACACTGCAGAAAAAAAAAACTCTTCAACCTTAAGGATGAAGGGCATTTAAAACAATGTCACTCTGTTCCCAGGAAAATGCTTTTGCTCCAAGCTATTCTGAAGCTGAGACTATTCTTTGAGTATACTGAAGGTGCTCCTCCCCTCTTTGAAGTTATATTATTTTGCAAATATAATTATTGGGCCATAGGGTTGGTGACATGACTTGCTGGTCTCATAAATAGTAAAGTCATCCAGGGAGCAATGAAAGATCTTGATTCTACTCCATTGCTCAGACACTCATGTATTTTAGTTAAATGGTCCTCAAATTAAATTTGGTATTAATTGTATAACACATTGAAGGCACATTATGACTACATTTGCATATATATACTAATCCTACCTGGTATCATGCACCATGAACTCAGTGATTTCTGAGAGCCCAGGATTTTAGCATTTTGTGAACCAGAGCTCATGAACTCCAAAGAGGGAAACCACACCTGCATCATTTATGCAGGCTGGTGCCTGCAGCTTTTCTGTCTGAAAGCTGCTGGTTTTTCCATAGTTACAACTTTTGTTTCAAACTTAGTCTGCAAATTTGATGAAAACAGATCACACGTTGAGTTTTCACAAAGAGTACATCTTTTCTACAGTCAGGTAAGTGCTTGGATGCTCAAGAATAGTTTGTTGGGAGTTTTTTTGTTCATTTTTTTAATCACATCATTAAGAAGAAGAAAACTCTGTTAAAGGCAGTTTATATCACTGTAACAACTCCAGACATAACTGAAGAGACTACATATTGTATGTTTCACATTATTCTCTTTCACTGTAAAAATGACCTAGTGATTCCCAATGTGAAATTAGTCAATCTGTTTGATAAGACTTGGATGCTCCCATCTGACCTACAATTTTTCCTTAGAAGAACTGAAAATGAACTGAAGTGATGATGACCATACAGCTGTTCTCTGCTGTTCTCAACTGACACAACTGTTCTCTGCTTTCTGCATGTATGGCCTGATCTATGAGCTTCTCCTGTCACTGATGGGAAGTGAATAGATCATAGAATCATAGAATCAACAAGGTTGGAAGGGACCTCAAAGATCATCGAGTCCAACCTGTCACCCAAGACTTCATGACTACTAGACCATGGCACCAAGTGCCACGTCCAATCCCCTCTTGGACACCTCCAGGGATGGTGACTCCACCACCTCCCTGGGCGGCCCATTCCAATGGCTAACAACTATCTCTCTGAAGAACTTTCTCCTCACCTCGAGCCTAAACTTCCCTTGGCGCAGCTTGAGACTCTGTCCTCTTGTTCTGGTGCTGGTTGCCTGAAATGATGTGGAGCAAGTAGTATATTTGTCACCCATCATTTGGAGCTTGGGATAAAGTAAAACCCCGACTCCAGTGAGCTTTTTCCTGTAGCCCTTCATTCTGACCCCATGTTTTTCCTTCCTCTTTCACCTTTCCATGGCAGTAGCATTCCTAGCAACTCCCTTATGGTCAGGAAGCACTAAGGAGCAGTAGTTTTATTGCTGTTTTAAAATGTGTATGTATAATTTTGGCTCAATATTATATTCACAATCAAAATATTTTAAATTCCTGAGGCAAAATAACCTTGCCCACAAAACAATTAATCCCTTTAAACAGGATTAATTAAAAAACAGAGTGGGAGAACATTCATTGAATAAAACTCAGAGAAATCCACCCACACCTCTCCCAACAGTTATGAGGTGACAATGAACATGTGATGAGCCAAGGAAAATAGGACTACATCTAAGCACAGCATCCGGCAATGCCAGTAGGCTCTGAAGCAGGGAGTGGACTGCAGTCATGACACTCTTCACAGAATTGTGTTCGTCAGGGTTGATTGTGGGTACTCTGTCAGATTGGATGAGTTTATTTCATAGAGTTTAGGACTTCACACTTTTTGTGCTGTTTTTATGCAAACAACACTCAGTGTTGCAAGAAAAGATATTTGTGGTGGTGTGGTCATTCTCTTGAGGGAGCTGCTTCCAAAGGATGGGTTCCTTTTGCCCCATTCCTAAACATGAGTTTTTCTTGCCTTTGTATTGCTATTGCAGTCCATGGTGGATTAGATCCATTTGCTGATCTGATAGGAAATAAATCACAAATCCCCTCAAATAATTTGGTTTTCATCAGATCAATAAGCTGATTCAGCTCATCCTGAGGTCACTTGTTAACTAGATCCAACACATGGGGTAGGAAGAATCCCTCCTTTTAGGCTACATTCTGTAATGACAGAGGTGGGGTGGAGAGGAAAGAAACAGCTACACTGATTGACATTCCCTCGAGTCAGGGAATTAACCTAGGTCAGGGGAAGGAAGAAAGTGGGAATAAGCTGTCTTAACACAGCTCCTGCAGACAGTTCTGTTGGTGGAATGGAGCCTCTCCTTTGTGCTAAATAAAGAGCCTGGTAACAGTTCAGGGCTTCCGTCTGGTAGCTCCAAAGGCTGCAAGTTTTTCTAGGGGTCATTGCTGTAAGTGGCACAGAAGTGCTCTTCTGGGTTAGTGTAAAGCATCAATCTGACTGAACAAGTATTGGGTCATTAGCCTCCCTGTCATTAGCGTGAGATATCCTAGCAGACTCTTTTCACAGGCTGTGAGATACAGAACTAAAGCCTGCACTTACTCAAGCAGTCTAAACAAAGCATTTTTTACAAGTTTTGTAAGTTTTGCAATCTGCCCTTGACAGAAAAAGCAGTTTTGCTCATTTCAGAACTTGGTTTGGGTTGGAGTTTTTTTAGCTACAATCATGATTTCCGGGTACAGCTATGTTGTGAAAAAGTTTTGTTACCTTTGGGACAGCGAATCTTTACATGAGGCTGATTTCTTTTAAAGATTTTGTCAGACTAACACAAAACAAAATTCAGAGCCAGAGTGTGTGATTTGCTTTTTGCTGGTAGGCAAGATCAGAAAAGCAAAAGATTATTCCTCTGTAAGCCAGCATCATCCTGTCAGAACTGTATTGACCATTTGGTGAAATGTTGAGTGGAGAACACTGTTCTCAGAGACTTGTTTACCTTACTGTCCATGTCATACATACCATGATGAACTTCTTGCCTAGCCTTCCAGCCTGAAATGATGGGTGCCATAATCAGGGCCTTCAGTTTTCTCTTACTGATTGTATAATATTTAATATCTTAAAAAAGATTGAGGCTTCAAGGTCAAGAGCTGCAAGCTGGAACATTCTTCCTTTTCACACCATTCTACTGCATTTTTGTTTAGGAAGCTCTCAAGCCTACCATAATAATAGTTGGTTGTGACTTTCATGCAACAGTTCAGTGACATTTTTTTTAATTCACATTTATTACCAAACGTGGTTTAAGATAATATTAGGAAATAAAGAATTTATGAGGGAAATAAAGTTATCTCAATATCCCACTTCTCTTCTTACTAGCAGTTGTTAGCCACAGCTGACTGAAGCCAAGAAATTTCTTATTTTGAATAACCCTCTCATTTGAATCATCCAGAATAAAATCATACATGGTCCAACACAAATAAATTCTTTGTCTCTCAGCTGGCTCTCTGTTTCATAGATCTCTTCAGTATTTGGTAGACCTCAGCATGTGCTTTTCTTCATACAGTTCTCTTCATTGCTGCTGTTCTCCTCAGAAACCTTCTCTGTAACAAACTCAAGGAAGTGCAGAAGCTTTCTCTGTTCTGGAAGAAGCAGAAGATGTCTTATGTTTCTCCTAAGAATTGTCTTTGTTCAGTAATTGCTTGAACAAATAAGGAGAAACTTCATGTAGGATTTCTGGAAGAGCTAAAGTGCCCCATGGCTGCAAGGTTTTTCACTTGTGTGGTCTTGTCTCATACCTTTTCTCATATGCATCTTTTTCTTTTTCTTTCTTTTTTATTTTTTTCCTTTTTCTTAATGGGGCCAGGAAGAAGTTTCAAGACCTTTGCATTTGATTCTACCAATTACATAATGAAGTTATGCTATCCACATTAAACTGATAATCTGTTTTCAGAATAAACAGAAATGAGAGCGTGTTTGCCCCTGATCTTTTTTGTAGACACTCTCGTTGCCATCTTGATGACAATTTCCATAAAACCATTATGTTGTGTATACCTTGAGCATGAAGTGCCTTAAGTGATGCTATTTTTGCAAGACATTTAACATCATAATCAAATTATGGTCCATTTTCTGCAATTACCACAGTCGATGTGATATGCACATCAGTCTTTATGGACTAGGCATAAGATTACCAGTGTACTAGTGGCATTCTTTAATAGTGTTACAGGAGAATAACAAGAAAAGTGATCTATTTTTAGTTACTAATTTTCCCAGCATAACAGGCAAATCTAGACCACCTTCTAATTTGTTGATCTAAATTTTCCTTGAATACATTTAGAAATGAACTTGTATCTGTTCCAACACCTGTTATGTTGTTAACAGCACTCACCTTTTATCATCTTAGCATTTTCCTCCTGGCCTGGCCTGTTCACTAGAAAGTCTGTTGTTACTTTGCTCTATTTTCATGTGCTTCAGCCTTCCTCTGCAGATCTTTTTCATTTGTCTTTCTCAAACTCCTGTTTTTTCACAGTTTCAGCTCCCCCAGTGGAAGGTAGGACAGACTGTTGTTCTTTCAAGTTTGTTTCCTTTACATCTGATTTAAATTTTACTCACAGTAAGAATATTTTGTTCAGTGCATGACATGAGTTTGTTCTGGGTAGGTATATAGCAGATAACAAAGCATTATTGAAACTTCACCTGCAAAATGGTGTCCAGCTCATTGTATTGCTTGTATTTCAAGTATGGTATTGGATTTTTTTGAAGATCTTGGTCTTTCAAGGTCATATTTAGAGCAGCACTGGGCTAGTTAATATAGCCAGAGTAGTCTATGGTGTAGGACTTACTCTGATGCAGGTCCCTATAACTGCTTACCTGAATCACACTTGGAACTGTTCTGATTACATTGAGGAGCAGCACTCTGTAACAGTAGGTTTATTCCCCAGGCAGAAGTATAGAACTGTGTTGTAAACTCCTGTAGTCAGAGGAGACAAATCCTGGCTGAAACATGACTATCATTGAAACAGTTCCCATAAAGAACCTTCCATATAGAATATAGAATATAGAATATAGAATATAGAATAGGGTAGAATAGAATAGAATAGAATAGAATAGAATAGAATAGAATAGAATAGAATAGAATAGAATAGAATAGACCAGGTTGGAAGAGACCTTTAAGATCATCACGTCCAACCTATCAACCAATCCAACCCACCTAAACAACTAAACCATGGCACCAAGCACCCCATCAAGTCTCCTCCTGAACACCTCCAATGATGGTGACTCCACCACCTCCCCAGGCAGCCCATTCCAATGGGCAATCACTCTCTCTCTATAGAATTTCTTCCTAACATCCAGCCTAAACCTCTCCTGGCGCAGGCTGAGACTGTGTCCTCTTGTTCTGGTGCTGGCTGCCTGGAAGAAGAAAGCAATTTTTAAGACACTTGTAGTCACTTATAGGGGGCTTTGCAAAATATTTTTGCTTTTTATGTAGCTACTTGTACATTTTATTCCAATTTGTCTTTTCTGTTACTTCTTGAAAGTTCTCTCTGCTTGATTGTTTTGTTTAGACAATCTCTGAATCTTCACATCTGTTCTGGTCCTTCATTTTATGATATGGTTCTATGGAATCAACTGTCTTCCCTTTCAAAAATTGTAATCAGATCTAGCTCTGTTCTGGAGCCACATTAATCTTCACAGTCCTTACCTAGGCTAAATCTTTTTACCTAGATGCCTTTTTCAGAGTTTTGGATCTCTTGCTCCCTGTGGTTTTCTGATCTCAGGTCTTATTTTGAGAAATACATGACTGAGAGTACTTTCAAACATTTTAAGTGTCTTGAAATATTCCCTTTTTCATTTAAGTTGCACAAGTACTGTATCTCAAATATTTCTGCCTTTCCAAGAGTGCAATATTTTCTCAAATCTCTATACCACAGGATTTCTCACGTGCAATCTGCCGCTTCTGGTCTTAAGTACACAGAGAGTGAGTTACCTTAATTAATCTTCCTTTTCATCAGTCCTTTATCTTTTTAAAAGAAAAATTGGTGTTTTGGTTTTTTTTTAATTGAATCTCCTCCAACCGTATCCTCCATTTCTGGAGAACTTAATCTGCTTTGACCTCTGCATAGTTTTCTCCACCTAACACTTCCTCGCATCCTATTACTAGTTAGTAGGGCGAAGAGATGGATCCCCGCCTCTCTACAACCTCCTTTCAGTTGTAGAGAGCAATGAAATCTCCCTTCAGTCTCCTTTTCTCCAGACTTATCAACCTCAGTTCCCTCAGCCACTCTTCAGAAGACTTGTTCTCCAAACCTTCACAGGCTTCATTGCCCTTCTCCAGACCTGCTCCAGTACCTCAATGTCTTTCTTGTAGAGAAAGCCCTATACTGAACACAGTACTCAAGGTGTGTCTCAGGAGTTAGCTCAGTTGTTAGTTTGCACATTAACTCTTATATTGGTATATTTCTGTCAAACTCTGTATATTCTCATCTACTATTGTCTTTCACATGGTTTTCATTCTTTTTTTTTCTTCCATTTGTGGAGGTTTCTTTTCCAGAGGAGGCAGGAGCCCTGAGTGGCAGAGTTGTAGTCAGTGAAAACAGAGTTATCCTTCATTAACCACTTAGTAGTTCACAGATTGCTCACAGTCTGTAGCTCCCTGGTTAAACATTGCTATTAATGTACATACTTTTTTTTTTGCCCCCCCCCCCCCCCAGTTATTTCCATTGATTCCAGGTTGTAGCAAAGGTTAACCTACCTTGATTTGTTGTCATTATATTTTATCTTTATACTTTCCTTTATCTGAAATTAAAATTTCTTTATTAGCAATCTTTATCTCTGTTTTTTTTTTTCTCCTCCACCTTTCTGCAAAAGCTTCTGATTGTTTTTTGGTTGGTTGGTTGGGGGTGGTTTTGGGTGGTTGGGTTTTTGGAGGGTTTTCATTTATTTTTTTTGCTTCAGAATTGCTGTTGTCTCCTGCATCAGGTTCCCTAAACTTTGTAACGTGGTCACCTCACTAGTCAGCTCCCTTGTCACTAGAAGACTCATTCAGAAAATTAGTAATGTATTCTTTGGTGTTTTAAATACTGCTTTTCAGTAGCACAATAATTTTCTTTCTTTCCTTTCTGCCTTGCTGCTCCACTGTTCCCACAACCTTTTGCTTTCTCATTTTGCCTCCCTTTCTCAAATTCCATTTTCTAAGTCTGAAATGGCTGATGGCCATTCTGCCTTGAACTCTAATTCCCCATCATCATCTTTAGCTCTTCCAGCATTCCACTTGAACTTGAACACTCTCCATTTACACTTCTGTTCGTTCTGAAGAGGACCACATAGCACAGAAGCAGGTAAAAGCAGTAACTGAATGACCTCTCCTCTGCTCTTTGTTTTCCCCAAGGGCTGCATCTTCTTTTTGAAACTGGCTGGGCACCTGTCCTTTCTTGTGATAATTTCTGCAAAGCTCTGCAATTCCAGCTGGTCCCCAATGGAGTCAAATTGGTTCTGTGAACTACGAGGCTTCCTTCTCTCCAGTCTGTTGTGTCTGACACTTCTTTTTAATACCTGACCACTCGTTATCTACATTTAATGCCCATGTGACACCATTCTTCACTCTTTCCTGTACTAAGTCTTCCATTATGACTGCCTTCTGGCTTTCCATTTTTCTCTATCTGATGATTCAATTTTCTACACTGGGACTCACTGAGTCTAGGTCAGCTGCTTTATTTCCTCTAGATAAGCACTCTTGTTTGTTTTCCTTTCCTCATGATGCTTCAGAGTGCTCTTATTGAAGAGGGCATATGGCAGGCTTGCAAACTGAAGAGATGAACTTCCTGAAACTTTACCACCATGCATTATTATTCCTACAACAAAGTAGGGGAAAAAAATTACTCTTCTCCAATTAGGAAGAACGCAAGAAAATCTCAGTGAGATCAGGTTGCTGGGAATACCTTGAAAGAAGGACAAGAGAACTCTGACACTGAGAGAAATTAAGTAGTTCTGAACCTTAGGAAATTGCCAGAAAACAAAATTAGAATTCCTCAGTCATGGTAAGGAGAAAGGTATTTAAATAGATCCTATAACAAAGAGAACTGCAAAAGGAATTGCAAAAGCACAGAAATGTGAAGCAACACTGCTCAGTCGAGAACAGGAGTAAGCAGCAGTATGCCAGATTGACAGTTCCTAGGGAATCACTAGACCCACAATACAGAAGAATGAATGTACATGGAAGAAAGATAAAATTGGGATTGTAGCAGTCATCACTGGGAAACAAACAAACAAAAAAATCCCAACAAAACCCCAAGTCTCTTCAATTGCAGATCTGGAAGAGACCTAATTCAATTCTGGACATGTGCAGCATTATTACACTGCATATATATATAAAAGATGTTTATAGCCAGTTTCTAAGGAAACTAAAGAAAGGGAAGAAAATGTTCCAAGAAAAATAAGAGAAATTATCAGCTACTTTTGCTATGAGTGGCAGGAATGAAAGAGTTACGAGAGCTTCCTCGAGAGCTCGGCTATGCTGGTGGTGGAGAGGAATCTATAAATAATTGCATTTCACAGGTCAGAATAGAATAGAATAGACTAGACTAGACTAGACTAGACTAGACTAGACTAGACTAGAATAGAATAGAATAGAATAGAATAGAATAGAATAGAATAGAATAGACCAGGTTGGAAGAGACCTTCAAGATCATCGCGTCCAACCTATCAACCAATCCAGCCCACCTAATCAACTAAACCATGGCACCAAGCACCCCATCAGGTCTCCTCCCAAACACCTCCAATGATGGCGACTCCACCACCTCCCTGGGCAGCCCATTCCAATAGGCAATCACTCTCTCTGTATAGAACTTCTTCCTAACATCCAGTCTAAACCTCCCCTGGTGCAGCCTGAGACTGTGTCCTCTTGTTCTGGTGCTGGCTGCCTGGGAGAAGAGACCAACCTCTGCCTGTCTACAACCTCCCTTCAGGTAGTTGTAGAGAGCAATAAGGTCACCCCTGAGTCTCCTCTTCTCCAGGCTAAATAGGATTAGGAAAAAGGAAAAAAACTAATATTGAGACAATTTACCACTACCTCTGGTGTCATAGTTCTCCATTGTTTTTGCAGTATCAAGGCACTGTAATTATTCCTAAGACAGAAAATATTGGAAAAACTATTTTTAAGTAAAAAGCCAATTTCTTCCACAGGCATCCCAGAACCTAATACAAGTATGGTTTTGGAATGATATTTTCTTCATTCAGATATCTATCAAGTTATCCAAAGACAAAGTACTGTTAGCAGTAATGGCACAAGAGACTTTTGGCAAATGCTTTCCTGTGAAAGAATCAATGCTAAGTGCAGTGCCTGCGTTTAAACATTTCTTCAGCAACTCTGTTAGTCTTCAGAAAGAATCAGCCTTATGGGTACCAGATTACTGCATAATATCTGACTGGTAAAGTTGACAGAGAACACAAAGCTCAACAAAATGTATACCACATGTAGGTCTAACAAGACAACCTTGCCTTACACAGAAAGAAAAATAAATCTGTGGAAAATCTGACAAGAGTTTCAAGCCTTAACATGCATAACTTTTAAACAGGATCATTATAAGAATTACTTTTCTTTATTTTTCAAATTGATTTTAACAGATTCTGTCTGTACCAAAATTTCTAGGAAGTCTCAAATGAAGGCAAAGCGTAGACTCTTAATTTGCTCACCAGAAAGTGTCCATTCACTGTGTGCTTCAGCAACTGTAGAAAACAGTGTGCCTTTGTAACATTGAGCAACTGAGTTGAAGAAGTAAGAACAAATGAAGAAGAAACCCAGAAGCCTGTTCACATATTTCAAGTATTGCAAACACACAAACAAGCCCAACCCAGCATTATGTCCCAGTACAAATGGAAGTCTTAGTAGTGACACAGACATTTGAACAGCCAGCTTGCTGGGTGTTTGGTATGGTTTGTTTCTGTTGTAAAAATGCCTATTTAAGCCTTTAGGCACAGTTGAATCCAACGTCATTAAACAAAAATTTTTTTTGCTTGGAATACAAATGCTGTTACTGCAACTTTCTTTTGGAGCCGAGCATTTCCCAGAGAGCAGAGTCTTGGAGACACATGTTTTGTCAAGAGTTTCAGTTATGCAATAACACAACAGGAAGGAGCTTAGAATCAAGGAACAACAAAACAAAGCAAAACAAAGCAAAACAAAAAAAACCCAACCAAACAAATCCCAACAAAGCCTTTGCTGGCCTTACAACAACAGTCATTTCAGCATCAGCCAGCTGACTGGAGCCAGTTAGAGATGCATGGTTAAAAAGCCTTTTGGAACCTTGTACAATGATGGGTGGAGCTGAAGCCTTTGCCAGGTTTGCTCTCATCTTGGCCATGACCTCCCTATCACTGACAAAGTGTTTCTGAAAGAATAGCATGTTTTTACAATTCTAATGCTCTAGGGGGAAAAAGGGCTTTGTGATACCCCCAAGGAATGCTGATACAAATTTAGGTGAAAAATACAACAGTCAGGTGAACAGCCTTGACCACACAGGCAGGCACGTACACTATCACACAACTGTAAAATATATAACCTGAAGAATAAAAACAGCCTCCTCTCACATCCTGCAGAGTCACTTAATGGATTTCAGCAGTGAGTGGGCCACAAAGCATTTTTTTCTGGAATGGAAATGTTGTAGTTATTTCCTTCTTTTAATATACAGAGCAGGCAATAGTGATTAAAAGATCTCCTCCATAAAGAAATAGAAATCAATACTGCAATGCATGATGCTCATGAAGTTCTGATTTGACTAAAAGCTCTTAATTTCCAGCATGACCCTTCATGGCATTTGTGCTGCTGGCAGGAAGGTGCCCAGCATTGATTTATCGGCAAGGAAAATGAGTATCTGAAGCTAGGCTCCTATGTCCATGCTTAGTTACCAGGATAAATAGCCTGATTTTCAAGCTTGCCAAGAACCAGAAGCTCCTAGGATCACACATCTGCTAGAAAAGGAAAAATTACACAGCAGATCAAAGCTAAAGCAGACTAACCACAGTCCACTAAATTACAGAGGAAGCCAAATGGAACATATTTTATTTCACTGTTCAGTTTCAGGTGTGCACTCTGTGATCCGCAGAGAAAGCTTCTAACTGCAGAATCACCTGTTGGTGAACAAATTCAACTAATTGGAGACAAGTTCAGGGAGTTTTCATATGACAATTTAGGACAGGTTTCTAAAGCTGTGCTGGATCACTTATATGTCCAAATATGTTAAAATCCAGGATGATGTAATGAATTTTACATTGCCACCTCCAGATGTCTAACACATAATAGTTTAAGAGACAAACTCATTTAGATCAACTTTCTGTGGTAGGGAGCAAAAGATTTTGATATTCACGCATTCTCTGCCATGGTTTCTGTTTGATGCAAGCATAAAATTAAAGGTCTGCCTTCAGAAAGTGTCTGATACTGTCAGGGTCCATATAACTTCTTATAACTCCAAGTGGCTAAAAGTGAAATCAGACAAGCTTGGCCAGATGCTGTAGACCCTAACTGGTGTCACTTGGGCAAAAAGAAATGGCCCCAAAGCACCACAATAAATGGGGGTATTACAAATAATTTATTCACAAATATTGAGGCTCCAGTGGACTGTAAAGATTTCATGTTTAAACATTAAAAAGGAGGAAAAAAAGTGGCTAATAGATTCAGGCATGTTTGCTGCAAAATAAGTTTTTCATTTTAGTTCAAAGAAATGCATTTGAAAATGACTCAGAGAACATCAAGAAAACAAAACCCAAATGTTTCATCTTTGTCACACATCACCAGCTACATAAATGGACCCAGACTGTAACCATAATGAGGTCATTGAGGACCCAGTGCCATTAGAGGCTATGAATAATACTAGAATAAAAATCATCTCAGTAATATTTACCACATTGGAGCCAAAAGGCTCTTTAACCTCAGAATAATAACCCTAGCATTCTATACTTATTCTGACCACCTCAACACAAAGAGACACTTCTTTACCATGAGGGTGCTGGAGCACTGAAACAGGCTGCCCAGAGAGGTTATGGAGTCTCCTTCTCTGGAGGCTTCCAAAACCCACTTGGATGCATTCCTGTGCAGCCTGCCCTGGGTGTTCCTGCTTTGGCAGGAAGGTTGGACTTGATGGACTGGTTGGAACAATCCTCACTATCAATACAGACTGGGAAATGAGCTGATAGAAAGCAGCCCTGCAGAAAAGGACCTGGGGGTACTGATGGATGAGAAGCTGGACATGAGCAGACAGTGAGAACTTGCAGCCCAGAAGGCAAATCACGTCCTTGGCTGCATCAAAGAAAGCATGGCCAGGAGATCCAGAGAGGTGATTCTGACACTTTGCTCTGGTAAGACCTCAACTGGAGTACTGTGTCCAGCTCTGGAGCCCTCAGTAAAGGAGGAACATGGACCTGATGGGGGTCCAGAGGAGGGCCATGGAAATGATCAAGGAGTTGGAGCACCTCTGCTATGAAGACAGGCTGAGGGAGCTGGGGTTGTTCAACCTGGAGAAGAGAAGGCTCCAGGGAGACCTAATAGCAGCCTTCCAGTACCTGAAGGAGGCTACAAGCAGGATGGAGAGAGGCTGTTTACAAAGGCCAGCAGGGATAGGATGGGGGCAATGGCTTCAAACTAGACAAGAGCAGGTTTAGATTTGATGTTAGGAAAAGATTCTTTACCATGAGGGTGGTGGAACACTGGAACAGCTTGCCTGGGGAGGTGGTTGGGGCCCCATCCCCTGAGATATTCAAGGTAACACTTGACAGGGCTTTGAGCAACCTGATCTAGTTGAAGATGTCCCTGCTTACTGCAAAGGGGTTTGGATTAGATGACCTTTAGAGGTCCCTTCCAACCCAAACCATTCTATGATCTGTGATCTCTAGAGATCTCTTCTAATGCCCAACATTCTGTGATTCTGTGATTGTTGCCAGTTCCAGCTACTTCTGATCCCACCTTGCTTTAAAGTAGTGTTAAAAGCAAATGTGTAGCATTTTAGAGCAAACCGTGTCCAAGTCAGGCAGAGTTATGGATGGTTGGTTATTCATAGGATTATTACATAGTAAATTTATTTCAGTAGAGAAGCAAAAAATAATTCTCCTCATTATATCCCCTTTTTGTTATGTATTAAGCTAAGCTCTTCATTTCCACTATAGTTTCACAATTTGACACAAGTACAAGTGATTTTAGTAAGACAAGAAGGTAAACCACTCACTTTCAAATGGGCCTACACTGACTTGCTGCATACAGGTTAAATGCTGTTCTGCTCATATTACAGGAGAGTGGATCAGTCCTGTAGATCTTGTAATACTGACTATGGCTGGCATGACTTGACTAAATTTTCAGCTTAAATTAGTGGTAAGGAGCATACAAGGTTCCTTCAGTGAGAGATTTGCTGTTGTTAAAAGAGTGACCTAGAATTTTTGCATGCAAATCCATTTCTTTATTAACATAAGCTTATGATTTTTGGGGGTGGTTCTCTTTAAATTTGCATATCTCTATGTATGGCTCAAGCACAGTCTTATCCCTCTGCCCTCCCTTTCCTTGCTTACTGTTGGCACTGTAAGGTTCTCAGCTCTTGCAAGAAATACGACTCATATGGAAAAGTTTCCTTTTGGGAAGCTCCACTTTGTTAGATCTTGTATGAACCAGCCACTTCTGACCCTTCCTGCTCAAATAGTAGGACACCTTTATTGAAAGACTTCAGCTCTCTGATTCTCTGCCAACTCCTTCTCATGAAAGAAACCAGGCTCAGAGTTTCTCTAGGAAGCATCAATCATAGCCTTCTGATTTTCTCTCTAATACCTAGACTCAGAACTTTTGTTTTGTTTAGGGATTTGCCTCCACCCTCTTTCATTAGCTTCTGCAGAAAGCTGACAGCATTCTTAAAGCTCCTCAGTGCCCAAGTCCTTGTCCATGCTCCCACAGACCAAGTGGATCCATATGAGGCCCATCTGAACACCCTTCTCCTGGTCCAGGGCCTATTCTCTTTGTATTAACTACCTAGCTAACACCCATTCTCATCTTGTCCAACCATTAAAAACAATCTCTGCTCTAATCCCACATCAAAATTCTATATTTTAGTCATAGTCAGGTGTGGTCAGGTGCTTATCTGGTTACTCAGGTTAAGAATGTTAACATTTGCACATCACAGACTTCAGTGTGAAACTCGCAGGCTTCCAGTGAAAAGTCCTCGAATCCATTCTGCACATTATTTCTTCTTAGGCACCTGTGCTGAACCTGTACACCAAATATTCTAAAATACTTGGGAAAATACACAATGAAATAACCCATTGGAGTCTAAAACCTGATCCTGGAATTACCACTTGTTGTATTTTAGTGATTGACTGACTTTTAAACATGCTGAAACCCAGAAATCATTACTTTATTACTTTATTTCTGCAGCCCCAGTGTTTGTTGTCCAAAAATCTGTGACCAAGAGTGACCTAATGCGTACTCAGCTTCAGTGTTCCCTGGAAATCCAAATGCTTAAGTTAGTTCTGATGAATGAGTTGAAAGACATCTGGAGATGCCCAAATAAAAAATGCACCATTTTCTGGGGGATAGTTTCAGAGACCACAACTTCAAAAAGCTAAACAAAACAGCAACGAAATCATAAGCAACACAGAAATGAATGTGTCCAGTTCTGGGCCCCTCTGTTTAAGAAGGACATCGAAACACTTGAACGTGTCCAGAGAAGGGCAACAAGGCTGGGGAGAGGCCTTGAGCACAGCCCTATGAGGAGAGGCTGAGGGGCTGGGGTTGTTTAGCCTGGAGAAGAGGAGGCTCAGGGGAGACCTCATTGCCCTCTACAACTACCTGAAAGGTGGTTGTAGCCAAGAAGGGGTTGGTCTCTTCTCCCAGGCAACCAGCACCAGAACAAGGGGACACAGTCTCAAGCTGCGCCAGGGGAGGTTTAGACTCAAGGTGAGGAGAAAGTTCTTCACTGAGCGAGTCGTTCATCATTGGAATGTGCTGCCCAGGGAGGTGGTGGAGTCACCATCCCTGGAGGGGTTCAAGAGGAGATTGGACGTGGCACTTGGTGCCATGGTCTAGTCATGGGGTCTGTGTTGATCGGTTGGACTCGATGATCCTCAAGGTCTCTTCCAACCTTGGTTATACTGTGATACTGTGATACTGTGAATAGAAAAAAATCCCCAGCAACCTTACAGTGTACTATTTTGATATAATAAGACAGCAGAGAGAGATGGGTCAGATTTCCCATTTTCTGAGCACATAACTCATAATTATGTTTGCTTCTTAGCAATGTTGCTTTACAGCTATAACCTGTAGCATATCAACAACAAGTGTTCTTGAAGAAATCAGGATCAGTTAAGAAATGATTCATGAGCATCTGAAGAAGGACTGCATTGGTAACAAATATTCAGTCATCTCTGCACGTTTTCTGTTCTTGCCTCCTGCTTACCAAGTAGCTCCCCTTGGAGTGCTTGCAGGATTGATTCCCTGTGGGAATGGAAGTGTTAGTCCAGTCACCAACCACACCTTTTTGTTTTTAAATACATATATTTGCACCAGGTGACTAAGGCTTTTCTTTCCAAGTTAAACAAAATGTTTCCCTGCTTGATGACTAGCCTGTATTTTTGTTTCCCACTTTAAATCTTTGTGGAGACAGCAGATTCTTGTTTTGCTGTGAAACGTAACAGATGGAGTCACTTACAGGCATATGATGTAGCACTAACCACTTTGCTCCCTCTCAGTGGAAGCAGAAGGGTTACCCACCGCTGGGATTTTAAAGTAAAATAACCACTGTGATATACTTATCTCCATACAGCAATGGAGAGTAAGCTTGAAGTGTGAATTAATTTCATACTCATCAGCTAGTAGGTAGAGGCTCTAAACCTTGTCATACACAGTTGCTGAACACGTTGCACAAGAGAGCCACAGCAGTTTGCACACTGATCATGGGGGAGTCTTGTCTGCCCGAGCGTTTCCACAATGTCATCACTGTTAGAGCTGAAGAGGAGGTGTCAGAAAAGAGATTAATTTTTTTTTCTTGTAACAAAACCAATGAGGGCAGGCAAGTCATAGACTGGAGTAGGAAGTGTGGTTGTAACTTGCTGAGAAGATCAGATCCTTGGAGTATATTAAGCCTATAATGCAGTAACACTTTATTTCAACAACAGAAAGTACCCTGAAGTTATAATCTAATTAGAGACATTAAGATTCATTTGCATGTTATGGGACATATTTTAGGGACAAGTTTCTTTGATCTTAAAAAAAAAAAAAGGCTGATAAATGGTTGTCCTCTATCTAAATCAGGTAACTTGAAGTTAATATGAACCGAGTTTCAGTATGCTAGAATTTACATAGGGATAATTAACATTTCAAACGGAACAGGCATGCTATGTGTTTATGACTGTCAGGAGGGTTGGTTTATTGCTGGTCTAGGAGGTGAATCCTGGGTGACTTCATAATCTTTCAGAGCAGACAATATTCAATTGGATTCAAGTACCCCAAACCCAGGCTATAAAAAGCACTACATGCTGGATATAAGTGTTTGAGCTAGTGGGAAAGGAACAGAGATTTTATTCTCTAATGGAGTCTCTTTTGCTGAAATACAATCGTGGGATTTTATTCAGCTCTTTCTCTAGGTTAATATGATCAGGTAATTCTTCTAATCTGTATTCAGGACATTTGAGCCAGTAATAACTCAGGAATGAAAAAGTACTCAGGTCTCTCTTCCCCTGCACGGATAGTGGAAACTGACTGCAGACTGTGGTACCAAATACCTTATATTTTATCAGGGAAGAAGAAACAGTCAGTCCTCTGATTTAGTGCCCATGTTTATGTGAGATTATTAAAGATCATATATAACTGGACAGGCTGTAACTCTGTATAGCACCAGTAAAAATAAAAGGGCTATAGAGCATACAGCTCTCTCCTGTACAGCTGCATTTAAGAGGGAGAAAATTCCCCTTTTGTTATTTATCTTGCTGAATAGTTTCCCCACTAAGTTTTTCCTCTGTCTTGGCCAGTGCACTGATATATCTTTTTTAATGTTTCTATACACCTCTCTTTTCCTTCTGTATGCCATACCTGTCACTGCATGTACAGTAGGCATAACAATATTTTCATATATGGACCAGTTGATGCACAAATGGGAACTGTGCTGTGTTGCAGACACAAGTGCTTTGGGGTAAATATGGCCTCTTATGTGGAAAACCCACCCCTAGCTGTCATTCATTACTGCTCACATTTTGTCTGTGCATTCAAAGAGCTGAGTGAGATAGTGCAGGATAATACCAGCAGCTTTTCTCATGCATGTTTAGTTTCTCCAAATAAGTCTTTATAGATTTCTTGTGTATTCAGAAAGGCTCTTGTGTATGAGAACATAAGGGAGATGGGTAGACAGGCTAAAAAAAATAGAAAGAAAGGAAAGGTTATGGTAGAAGATGTAAGTAAAGTAAAATCTACTCATAGATTGGTGTTTGTTTTTTTAATACTCCA
Source organism: Melanerpes formicivorus (assembly GCF_026170545.1). Lineage (NCBI taxonomy): Eukaryota > Metazoa > Chordata > Aves > Piciformes > Picidae > Melanerpes > Melanerpes formicivorus. Next base: position 6,777,160 of record NW_027142360.1, on the reverse strand, counting down.
TTATCTGTTCATCATGTAAAGCCCAATGTCCCCCGTGGTTGAGAATGACTGTTTCCCTTTGACATCCACTGCACCAGTGGCCTTCTCTGTTGTTTTTAGTTTTGTACATTGGGCAACAAGTCTGTTGAGTCTCTCCAGCTTTTCACAATGTCTACTGCTATTAATAATTACAGACAAATTATATGGGCCATAGTAAGTGAAAGGCCAACTGTCTAGATCATGAAGAGGTGAAAGCCAAGTTGCTGCTAAGCTTACCTTTTCTCTCAGGAATCCACAGGTGTGGATTGCATAGCATGGCTTTGAGAAGATGTTAAGTTGTGTCTTAGCTCAGTTTGTATCTGTAAACACAATAAGAATAATACAAGTACACTATTATTTCAAACATGAATTTGAGAAGTTCAGATGAACAGTGTTAGGTAAGGGCACAACGTTATTATTAAACATGACAAGGATTGCCTGTAGCGCTGAATATACATTCATACATTCATGCATTCATTCCATTTGCACCCAGAAAACATGCTTGGCCAAAGTCCAATGTCTCAGTCCATGTTTTAACCTTAGTTTTACTCCAACTAGCCCTAGGTAAAAAACAAGGTAAGCAAAACTTGCTAATAATCCTAACTGAATGAGTCAGAAGATGGTGTGTTCATTACAAAGGTGGACAGGAAAGGAATATAAATAGCACCTCCTCATCCTGTTTTATTTCTTAATGAAAAGTAAGGAGGGTTTGAAGCAACTTACCCACCCCCACCCCCCACCCCCAGTGCTTTTGTACATCAGAAATTCAGATTCTTTCTACACTGCCAGACCGGTGTAGGTTTGATGATAATAAAAGGCCTAGAACTGAGGGCAAAAGTTTTCAGTCAGTATCATGTTGATTTTAATTTTTTTTCCAGGTAACCTTGTCTATTCCAGACTTTATCCTGTTTAGGTTATCCAAAGGAGCTAAAAAAATTACCTGGCTCTGGCAAAGTTTCGATTCTCCTTGTAGATAGATGGTTTCATCAGAGACAGCATTCACATATCTGTAACCCATGCTGTCCCTCCAGCATCCCCAAATGAGGGAGAGATGAAGTTCACCACTGAAGCACATAAGCCTCTCCCCAGCTGGTGTACTTTCCCTCTGGGAGCATTGCCAGTTGATGTAGGTTAGAACAGCCCTCGGGCTTCTTATCGACCGCTTTGCCTTCGCTGAACTGACTGAAAAATCTGCCAATGTGTGGTTCCATTTTGAGAATAGGTATGTGTGACAAGTGTGGGGGTGAGCCTGGGTTGACTTGTAGCAGCTTGGAAAAGGCTGTCGCTCACGTGGCGTGTTTGCATTATGAGCAGGATAAGTATTGCGCTCTGAGAGGTCTGTCTAGTTAGCAGAACTTAGCATCGAGGCAGAAGCAAATTGCCCTTTTATCTGAATACAAGAAAAGTCTTTAAGGTGCAAAGCCAGAACAAATAGTGAAAGGAATGCACGGGAGGGAACCACAGCAGGCAGGTGCAAGCAGGCTAGGTGGTGGGATGAGTGCTTGGGTCTGTCCCTACTCTGTGCTTGGAAAGTTAGGTGCGCAGAGTTTGCAGGCAAGCTGAAGACTGGATGAGCTTGAGCATGCTTAAATTGTGACTCCTAATTTTGAATGTTTCTTTCTCTAGTGCATTATTCCAAGTACTAAAAAAAATATTTGTTTATTGTAATAATGTGTTGGTCAATAGGGATATGCCTGTGTCACATTCTACATGCTTCAGTGTTGGCTTGTTCTGGAAGCCAAGCAGTGTGATCCAATTGCACCTGTACAAACAGTGAGGCAGAGCGTGAGCATGAGCATCAGCTAGTATCAGTATTGTCCGTGACAGGACAATAACAAATAACTCTCATCACTGTGCCCTGTCTCTGAGAATGAGGAAAGGTTCCTGGGGAAGGGGAAGGATTATGAAGTGTGAAGGTAAGAGCCAATGCAAAACTTTCAGGATAAGACTGGAAGAATGACAGGATTATACCTGGGGAGAAGTGCATAGCCTAAGAAAAGGCAGAAGCATAGCAGAGTGGAGCTACTTGTTACCATGACAATAGGCAAGAGTGTATCTGTGTGTGGAACAAAAAGATTAGCAGTCATCCAGGAAAGATTCTTATCATAACACTACCTTTCCTACAGTCTAAGGAAGGGAAATTTAACCTTTTATTTGAAACGTTGTCAGCTCATTGGAGTCTCACCTCCCAGTCCCACCAGCATCCTGTAGCAACCACAAATATTGTAGATGAGAACATCTTTCACATGCTATCTGAAGGCATATTAGAATTTAGTGATAACCCAAAGTGTAATGTGAAACTGAAGAACATTTCTGGGAAAAAGTCTCTCTCTAGACTAAGATTTTGCTCTGTCACTCTAGTGAATCCTAAGTAAATATGTATTTTTCCCCTCGATGCTACTATGTAGTTGGTCCATTAATTCATTATTGCCTTTCACATATGCAATCATTTGCATAAGTATGAAATGGTTGTAAAATACTATGACACTGCTGAGGTTATATTTTACCTCCACTTTGCGTTCTTATAGTAATGATTCCTGGTTCAGGGCCCTGGTTAATAAAATTTAACAGCTTTTTGCACTGGAGCAGGTTTTGTGATCTTTCAGCCGTCTCTGCTCTCATGGGGTGAGAAGAATGGTATATCCATGACTGGCACATTCTGAGGTCTCAGACTGTCTACCATATGCTTTATGATAAATGTGAGCTTCAAGTTAAGCAAATGGTAGAGTAACCTGGGTGACAGGTTAAGCTTGATAAAGGGACTAGCACATTAAAAAAATCTGAAGGTGAAGAAATTGCTCTTAAAGTAGAATACTCTAGTGAATGTTCATGCTATGTGCTATACATGAATGGCTTATTCTTATGCAGTAATTCTGTTTAATTCATGTTTTCCTGGCACAGGGGTCTATATGCATGATGTGAAGCAAATAAAAGGATTGAAAATGCAGTGATCTAGATGTACAGGCACACACAAAAGAGCAGGTTAATTTGAGTGGCTTTATACAAATACCTAGGAATCCTTCCTTGTTTGGAATATTCATGCCAAACCATTAGTCATATTCCCAAATATTCATTTAGATTTTGTGAAGCTCTTAGAAGAGATATAATCAAATATTTGTGAAGCCTGCATGCTGCACTGCTGATGGAATTGTGGTTTGGATTCTCTAACATGAGGGCAGAGTTATGTGGGTTGCTGCTGTGCACTCTCTAACAGGCTTTGCGCAGCCTTCTAATTTGAAAGACAGCTATTATTTCCCCAAAGCCTGACACAGTGAGCGTTCAAGTCCTGATTTTCATTACTTTCATTTTTGGTGACTAAAAGCCTCAGTCTGTGTGCTGCAGAGATTTCATTTTAATCAGATTTTTAAAATAAATAAATAAATGAAATTGCCTCAGCTACTGTTTGCATTAGAAGCAAAAGGACAGCTAAGAATTGTACTTCCCAGTCAGGTTCCCTTTTACGTACATAGAATATCCAAGTCTCATTACTTTCCCGTCATACACTACATTATTCAAAGGACATATGTGTTGATGACTCTTAGGAAGTTTCCTAATAGGCTTAAAATGACTCTGTTTGGCCTCATGATGTTATTATTTATTTATCACAGGATCACAGGATGTCAGGGGTTGGAAGGGACCCAAAGAGATCATCAAGTCCAAACTCCCTGTCAGAGCAGGACCATACAATCTAACTCAGGTCACAGAGGAATGCATCCAGGCAGGCTTTGAAAGTCTCCAGAGAAGGAGACTCCACAACCTCTCTGGGGAGCCTGTTCCAGGGGTCTGTGACCCTTACAGTAAAGAAGTTCCCCCTTGTGTTGAGGTGGAACCTCGTGTGCTGCAGCTTACATCCACTGCTCCTTGTCCTATCACAGGGTGCAGTGGAGAAGAGCCTGTCCCCTCCCTCCTGACAACCAGCCCCCAGATATTTATAAGCACTTATTAAATTCCCTCTAAGTCTTTTCCAGAGTAAAAAGCCCCAGGTCCCTCAGCCTCTCCTCATAAGACATGTGCTCAGGTCCTCTAGTTTATGGGGTTTTCAATAATGATAGGCAATATAGACAGACTTTCTTGTAGTTTAGATGAGGTTTTATTGTGATAAAGGTTGTAAGTAGATAATTTTATCTCACAGTGCTCTGCTTGCACTGGGTACAATAGAAGAATTACAACTCTCCATATTAGTATATATATTCTGCATATAAGTCTATAAAACTACATGAATTCTAATAAGAAAGAAGTAATCATTCAGTTTCTCAAACATAGTAAGCCTTAAGTATCAGTAGGAGGACTGCAATAAGGGGCAATTTCTGTGGTCTTAAAATTGGCAGATACAAAGTTTACCCAGAGATACTAATCATATACCACTTATGATCCATATAGTGTTCTGCCGTGATTCTTTGCACACTAAAGTAAAGAGAGGTCTTTCTGTGATAATGATGGTTATTCTACAAGACTGATACATGCACATAAACACGTTCAAATGCTTTTGCATGTCTGGGAATTTCAAAATGCACTAGCATGAAAATCAACATCGTAGCAAATTCAGGATCCTGACCTAGTCAGACACGAACTGGCATCAATTAATTCTTGGTTTAAGAGTTTAATGCATTTTTCAATATTGGATTCCATCTGAACGAAGTTTAAAGCTGAGGATTGAGGTGAATGCAAGAAGACCATCAACAGTTTCATCAATATGTTAGAAACTCATCTTTCTACCTCTAGCTAAGCCACAATTCAGAATACACAAATATCAAAGGAGAATTCAGAAACTGCAAACCTTAACTCTGTAGGCTCTGCATTAACTCAGGCTTAGTTAGATGTAGTCTGTTTCAGTGAGAAGAGAAACAAGAAGAGAAGAGAAGAGAAGAGAAGAGAAGAGAAGAGAAGAGAAGAGAAGAGAAGAGAAGAGAAGAGAAGAGAAGAGAAGAGAAGAGAAGAGAAGAGAAGAGAAGAGAAGAGAAGAGAAGAGAAGAGAAGAGAAGAGAAGAGAAGAGAAGAGAAGAGAAGAGAAGAGAAGAGAAGAGAAGAGAAGAGAAGAGAAGAGAAGAGAAGAGAAGAGAAGAGAAGAGAAGAGAAGAGAAAAGAGAAGAGACGAGACCAGGTTGGAAGAGACCTTTGAGATCATCCTGTCCAACCCATTATCCAACACCATCTAATCAACTAAACTATGCAACCAAGCACCCCATCAAGTCTCCTCCTAAATACCTCCAGTGATGGTGACTCCACCACCTCCCCAGGCAGCCCATTCCAATGGGCAATCACTCTGTTAAGAACTTCTTCCTAACATCCAGCCTAAACCTCCCCTGGCACATCTTGAGACTGTGTCTTCTTGTTCTGGTGCTGGTTGCCTGGGAGAAGAGACCAGCCCCCGCCTGTCTACAACCTCCCTTCAGGTAGTTGTAGAGAGCAAGAGTTCTGTGACTTCACAAAGATTCCCTAAATCTCAGGTCCAGCTGTGTATCCAGTCATGTCAAGATTCCTTTTCAGGGTGAAACCTGGGTGTGCAGCAGTGAGATTTGGGTGGATTGGCTAGGAGACAGTAGCAGTGCTCCAGGTAAAAGTTCCAGGTAACTGACAGACCAGGAGTGTAAGACATACCATGAAGTGTAACCACCCTGTGGTCTAGAGAATATCATTAAGATTTAGGTGTTTTGCTAATTCCCTTTGAAATTCCTTTACTGGTGGCTCAAAGAAGGAACCCACAGATCTCAGGGCTTTTATAGTTTTGTTTCTGGTAGCATTTAGCTATGCTGTCTTTCCTAGGGATCCTTAAAGCTCTTACTTATCTTACTGCAAAACGGCAATAACGAAAGTCACCGGCAAAATTCATATTGAATTTTAAGACAACTAAATCACTTTTATCCAAAAAATTCAAATACATAAAACAATGCTGCTGTGTGAGCTGTACAAATGTGCCCCATTGCTCAGGGAATGGAACTGGTGATTGTTGTACTGCAATCCTGTTCTAATGATCTGTCTCATAGTTCAAGACAGAAATTGTATAAGGTAATCAACTGCTATCCTGATTATCTTTGCCCATGTTATAATAAGACCTTCGTGATAAACCAAAGAGTTGTGAACAATAGCGTCTGCATCATCATCATCATCATCATCATCATCTAAAGCCAAGACTAAAATAGACATTCAGTTATGTTTGGGAAAGTCTGATGACCTGATTTTCCAAACTGCTGTGTGCCTGAGAGCAACTTTTGCATTCAAGGTGCAAATGGCAGAGCAAGATAAAAATGAGGTATTTATTGTAAAGAGCAGTCAAACTGGAAAAAAAGTTAGAAATGGACTTTTTCAGAATAAGCTATGATCAATAACAACTTTAGCAGAAGAGAGACTGAATTTGCTAGCATATATGGAATGAGTGATTTAATCTGTTGCTGAATGACTGCCAGTGCTGGGGTGGAACACAGCAGATGTTTTTCACAGAAACCTTAAACATAAATTTCCAATAGAAAGCGAAGCATAATATTGTCTCTAATTGAAACAGTAGCAAAAACTTCAGGGAGTCTGATAATTACTGTCTTCTTCCTACTAATATAGTTTGCAGCCTTCTTTCTCATTTCAGTTTTCACCATTTTTCTGCTAAAATATCAGGACATTTATGAATAAGGCAAGCAAACTATCATAGAAAGCTAAAGTGGAATTAGTTCTGCAGAGCAGCAGCAGAATTGGGGGCCTGAGGTGGGTAAGTTTGTGTACTCTGCAAAGCCTACATATGTAAATGTTGTTACTTGTCTTAGATGGTACACAGCTAAAACAAAGCCTTGACAAAGCTGCTCCACAAGTTCAGCACCAGAGATTAGGAGCAAAATAACAGTGCACAATGTAGGTAATAATTGAATATAAGACTCTACATTTGGAAAAGACATAAAAATGCCAAATGAGGCCCTGGAAATTGTAGAAGCTGTGGGGAGCTGTTCCCATCACTTCTGCAGAGGATCCATTTGGGGTATAGCCCAAATGGGCTCTGTCCAATAGGCTGTGCAATGCCAACTCAAGTCCTCTGAAATACTCAGTTGTTAACCAAGAAGTGGCTATGCTAAGATGCACAGTAAGTGAATACAAAAGATTTTGACACATATAGGTCTTGTTTTACCTAAAGTTTCCTAGCATTAAACAAGAGAAGAAATATTTGGTACTATGCAAAGTTAAAGGGAAAGCTTTCAACAGGTAGGTGTGTGCATGGGCAATCCACATGATAAAATACCTTCAAGAGTGAGTCATTTAGATGACACTAATTTAAGCAGGGCTGTTGATCTGCTCAAGGGTAGGAAGGCACTGCAGAGACAGGTTAAATCAATGGGCTGAGAACAATGGGATGAAGTCTAACCTGCCAGGTCTTGCACTTTGGTCACAACACTCCCAAGCAATGCTACGGGCTTGGGTAACAGTGGATGGATAGCAGCAGGGCAGAAAAGGATCTAGGGGTGCTGGCTGACAGTTGGCGGAATATGAGCCAGCAGTGTGCTCAGGTGGCCAAGAAGGTCAACGCCATCCTGGCCTGTATGAAAACCAGTAAGGCCAGCAGGAGTAGGGAAGTGATTGTGTCCCTGTACTTGGCCCTGGTGAGGCACAGCTTGAGTAAATTGTTCAGTTCTGGGCACCAGAGTTTAAGAAAGATACTGTGGTCTTGGACGCTGTCCAGAGAAGAGCGCTGAAACTGATGAGGGGTTTGGAGGACATCATATGAGGAGCAGCTGAGGGAGCTGGGGTTGTTTAGCCTGGAGAAGGCTGAGGGGAGATCTTACTGCTCTCTACAACTACCTGAAAGGAGGTTGTAGTGAGGCCAGAGCTATTCTCTTCTCCCAAGTAACCAGTGATAAGGTGAGAGGACATGGTCTTAAGATGTGCCAGGGAAGGTTTAGATTGGACATTATGAAAAATTACTGAGAAAGTGGTGAGGCATTGAAATAGGCTGCCCAGGGAGATGGTGGGGTCACCATCCCTGGTAGTGCTCAAAAAGCATATAGATGTAGATGTGGTGCTTCAGGATATAATTCAGTGGTCATGGTAGCTTAGTTACAGTTGGAATCAATGATCTTAATGATCTCAAAAGTTTTTTCCAACTTCAATGATTTTATGATTCTATGGAAAGTTTCAAATTAACATTTATATTGTATGAGCATAGAAAACAGAAGAATAACAAACACCAGGATATTAATCCTGTCAGTAATCTTCTTAATTTATTTGGGATAAGTATCTATACAGGTTTTTAAAGTCAAATACATTCATGTGTTGATATAGATTATCCCATAGTTTATAGCATAGATATATGAGGCGAGCATGCTTGAATATTAAAGAGAGATGAACCATAAACCAGTCCACACTCCTTCACTGTTGCTCACAGTAGAGCTATTGCAACTCATTTCAAATGGCTCAGTGATGAGGTTTTCATTACTTCCTGTGGGAGATCATTCTACAGAATTGCAAATCTCAGAAATGGGAAGTGTAAATATTCCCTTAGTTAATTTAATTAAGCTGCTCTCTATTCTTGCCCTTTCACAACCTAGTAACTTCTCTTTTTTTTCCCATACTTTATATATCCCTCTAAAACTACATGCTTGAATAGCCACTAATCTGACTGGGGAGAAATCTTTCTTTTGCTTGTTTCTCCATATTTGATCCACTCCTTGACTGATGGAAGGAGAAAGTTGCACAAGGCACCAAGAGGCCAGAGGAATGCACATGTTCACTGAGTGACTGGCTCAGCTTGCATCACCCATAGAAGGACACCAGGAGTGAAGTTTTGTGTGGCTTCTTTCACCATACTGAGTTCTTCAGTAGTATGCATGGCTGGAAGCAGGCACCAAGGCATTTGCATAAATTGTTAAGCAAGTGATAATACATCTCCACCACACAGTGCAGTACCAAGCTGAGATACTCAGGATACTTCTAACAGATAGGTAGGGTGCTGGAAGCAGCATCTGCTAGTGAGCTCTGCACAGAATAATTTGGTCTCTAAAGAAGCTAACTTGGGTACCTTTACACTGCACTAAGAAGTGTAAGCATGGTATCTGTGACAGATGTTAAATGAGTTCAGTTCTGTTAGACAGATAAGAAAGGAAAGACTAAGGAGCTCTGGTGGATGGAGTCCTGGTGAGAAAGCTGACTGGCATGAAAATCACGAAAGATCATAATGATACAAGACTTTTCTTGGCAAAAGCCTGGGAAAATGTCACCTTAGCTCTGTAAACTTAGGGTAAAAATCACTGAATATTAAAGCTAAGATTTTCATAGTAATAATGTCTTGCCTCTGTTGCTTGGTTACATATTAGGCTGCTAATTTTCTGCTTGTTTATATTCAATAGGCTACAGCCTGCTGCCTTTATAATAATTGGAAACAGATCATCTCCTTGATCCAGTAGAACTACTGAAATTTTCCTCCAGTTTCACTGAAAGTTGAGTTTAGTCATTTTTAAAAGGGGGAATTAGTCTTTACAGGCTTGGTCCACATATGGTTATGCTCAGCTATCCCTGTCACACCACCTTTGAGATATTGGTATGAAACTAACACACCTGGAATACATGAAGAGGTTCAACTCCTTCTCTCTGTCTTTAGTCAAAGCAATCAAGATTAACATATGTCCCATATCTTTTGCTCTAGATGCTTTTGTTTTATTTTATTGTATGAAAGAAATGCTCTTTTGCACTTCCTCATTTCCTGCTTATGGCACAAATCCAGTTCAGAATATCAGTAGATCTGAAGGTTTTACATAGGAATTACTGGATCTATTAAAATAAATCAAGGTCAGATGATGAAGGTTGCCACAGTTAAGTCACCAGAGCTACATCAATGTTAAGCAATTATAAAATGAAAGAACCAAACTCTAAGTACACTCTGTAGGATTTGACCTTTAATGCACAGCTGTTAATACTTCAACTCTACTCTTTGTAGTTCTCCTCAGATCTTCACTCATGTCTGTCATATTCAGTTGCTTTTCCTACTTGCCCTCAACATGTTAAAATCTTAATGTCTACCCAAAGACTTTATCCACAAATGTTTTGTTTTTTCCTCTAGCCACAAATATTTTTTACCTCTAGCCACAAATATTTTTTACCTCTATCCACAAAATTCACCTCCCTCTTCCTATCAAATTATTAACTTTGTATAAATTTACTAGATACCAAAAGCTTATCAAACATTCTTTTTTCCCCCCTCTTTTCTACCTTCAAAGCTCCTCCCCATTCTCTTTAAAACCCTGCTGATCTTCTCTGCATGTCTCCTGCTGGCACTGGTACTCAGTAACTTAGAGGAGGCAGTTCTGCTTCTTCAAGTTCAGTAAAAGGATCAGCTCAGCACAGAAGGTCAGGCGAACAGCATGGGAGTGACAAGGAGATGCTTTTAGAATTGTCCATTAAGAAATGGAAGAATGAACATCTAACGGTCAAGTAAGAAAGGGTAAATTCAGGTGGCAGATCTCTCCTGGATTTATTTTATTATGCTAAGAATACATCCTTGTGACAAGTGTTGTGCAGTGTTTTCTATTAACTTGCATGTCATGTTCAGGATTTTACCCTTCATGGCTGCAAGGTATGTTTTTCTAAATTGGGCTTGTGACCTTTCTGATTCATGATGTACAAAAATAGAAAGTTCTTAGAGATATTCCCCTCCCCCCCCCCCCCACTGTCAGTGTTGAGTTTTGAAAGTGTATTAGTAGTACAAAGAATTTTCTTTGGGAATTAGAGGCAGTATTTATTCTGACACTTTGTGAGAGAGTGTTCTCCTGTCATGACAGTCTTTCCTCCAAAATGCTAAGTAATCACAGATAGTGAAAACATTGCGACTGCCAGCCCTGTGTTTAAGTCTGTGTTCAGGTTTTGGTTTGGCTGTGCTGCTCAATATTTCATTACCAGTTTTGTGCTTTGTTTTCTTTTGGTTTTTTTTTAATGTATAGATCATCCTTTACAAAGAATGTGGGTTTGCAAAGAATGACCTTTACCAACACTGTTTCAGGTTTGTAGAAAATGCTGTTTTGCACTCAAGTGAGGTGAGATTCATGTGAGAAGGACTGCTGCTCTGCAGTCCTGAAAGCACTTGCACACTTCTTTCTTCCTAAACAAAACAAACAGATGCTTTCTCCAGGTCTTCCCAGAAGAAAGTGTGGCAGCCCACTTGCACACTACAGTTACCAGACAAACTGCTCTCACATACTTACATAGGTTGGTTGCAATATTGTCCTTATAATTTTGTACTTAACCTCCTGATAGACTTTAATCAGTTCATCTGCACAATGCCTCTAAGGTTTGAATCCAAAAGTGAAAATTACAGAAGTTCTGCAGAGGGCACAGACTCATGATAAGATGTTCAAAACCATCCAGTAACAAAAAGAGAGTACAGTACCACTAAACCATTGGCTTCCCCATATTACAAAGCTTTTGAGAAAATCTCTTTCCAAAACACTGGTAACATTGAACAGGTATTTCAAAGAGGAAATTATCATATTTTCCATCAAGTCTTTGAGTGTCACCTCTTCTGCTTGCACCAAGGACTTTGGCTGCCCACTTTCAAGGACAGCACTGGTATAGTGCAGCGGTGACTTTGGATGAGAACTGCTGGGCACAGAACTGCATGAACAAGAGCTGGGAGGAAACTGTCTGGAGGATTCCTCTGTGTGCAGGAGATACATCTAATCCCAGGCACACCCTCTCGGTCCTCACCTGAGTTACTCCACAGATTTGCCCATCTCAGGTATGGATAAGGAAACATTAACTAAAGATACTTTTGTTCCTCAATACATTCTCTTTTGGGGGAAGGGGGGCTTTCATTCATGATAGACATTCATTTTAGAGGTTCTTCAGAGATATACAGACTTTCTCCAGCAGGTTCTTTTAACCTGATGGCACAGCCTCTGCAATGTGATCCCTTTCTGAAAAGTATGATGGGTGGAAAGAACCTGGCTGCTGCTCAGCATCTGCACTCCAAGAGTGGATGTGGGTAAGAGTACACAGTAAGACAGTCATGCTTAGAGAGCACCTAAAAGAGTAAGGTATTGTAAAGTGAGTAATTCCTGTCTTCTGGAGTAAGCAAAAGGATTCCCTTTAGGATACTTAGCTGTCATTTGATTTGCAGGTGGTAGCTCGCTTTTACAGATGGTAGTAATTTTGTTCTCTTTAATGACAGAAGATAAGATCTTAAAGCTGTTCTTCCTCATTTGCACATTTAATGTCAGTGCTGTGATAAAAAACTAGAGCTGTTAATGCGTGGAGAGAAGACCATGTAGTTAGTTATACATCTTTTATTAGCATGGTTGTGAATAGGTCATTTGCTTATGAATAAGACAGTCACTCAATTATATATGGAGCAGTTATTGATGAGGGGTTACAACACTACAAAAATATGGTCTCATTTTATTCGCAAAGTTAGTTTTGAATTGTCAGATTCCTTCTAATGCTTGCATGTTTTTCCTGTGTTTAGTCAGCAGTAACCAGTGCTGATGCAGTCCCTGGTCTGTCAGCAATTTAGCATATGCTTAAATTTTTACCAAATTAAAAAAAAATTATTCCTGTTAGTTTTGAGAGGAATAATCATTGGGCATGAGCATGTGTAGGAGTCTTAGTGAAAGCTGACGCCAACTCCTTTGTTGTCCAAAACTTGGCACGACAATGACCACAGGCCGGGCCGGAATACTAGGGAGGAAAAACTCTCCTGAGTCATATAGACTCTGAAAGTACTTTGAAAGCTGTACACTTTGAAATTAAAGAGGGCTTTAGAACCTTCAATTTATTTGTTTGAATAGAGAATGTGTAAATACACACCTCTAACTTCCCCCCCGCTTCTCTTTTGAATGGTATTGTTCCATAGGTTAAAAACGTTTTTTGGGCTTAACCCTAAAGGAGCACATCTGTTTATGAACTAATAGAAAAACCTGTATTGCTTCATAGAGTCACAGAGAATCACCAAGGTTGGAAGAGACCTCAAAGATTATCAAATCCAACCCGTCACCACAGACCTCATGACTAAACCATGGCACCAAGTGCCACATCCAATCCCCTCTTGAATACCTCCAGGGATGGTAACTCCACCACCTCCCTGGGCAGCTCATTCCAATGGTGAATGACTAGCTCTCAGTGAAGAACTTTCTGCTCACTGTGAGCCAAACTTCCCCTGGCTCAGCTTGAGACTGTGTCCCCTTGTTCTGGTGCTGGTTGCTAGAGAGAAGAGACCAACCCCCTCCTGGCTACAACCATTCTTCAGGTAGCAGGAGCAGCATCATATTTAATTTTGAATACCATGATCAGAGCTGGCAATCCTTTTTCAATGCACACACGGAATAGGCCCAAACAAGAAGATATGATTCATCAGTGTCCCTAAATAGACTTCTGTGACCTAGACTGAGGCCACACCTATGTGGCTACATATGAGTCAGCAGAGAAGAAATTAAATTTTCAATGAGTCTGGTGAATTCAGCAAGCAAATAGAACTCGCCGCTTGCTGGTATTTCAGCTCCCCATTGTGTCACTGACCTTGGGCAAGTTACTCAGCTTTCCAATATTTCATCTTCTGTGTAAAATGAATTAAATGAGGCCTAATCATCACACAGTATTCTGCAGACCTCAGTGGAACTGCAGCCATATAAATGAAGGCAGAATTTAGCATGCAGCTCTGTCATAGCATTTTGGGGTTCTCGGATGACTTGTGACCAAAATGAAATGTAAATTATGCAGGAACTGGCTAACATTTAATTAAGTGAAGCCTCTTGCTATTTCAAGAGCAGTTTCTTAACAAACAGAATTAGCAGAATTATTCTGCTAGTGGCAGCCAATATCTTCTCCAAGGCAGAGCTAGTCTCTTCCCATCCTGATAAGGATATAAACTGTTGCTGTGTTTTATGAATCATGTGTATCCCATACACATGTATCACATACATGCATGCAATTTTTCCTTTGCTTTGCACTGAAGAACCAGTACAACTAACAGGGTAAAGTGATGGCTGTTATTTCTTTGTGCAGACATGAGCAGAACTGCTTAGTAGTTTAAGCCACTTTGCAACTGTACAAACAGACTGTGAGCAGTAGGAAGGCATTCACATCCCCAAGGACCTAATCTGGCTTGCAAAACTTCCACTAGTGGCACAGATGTGCAAAAAGCAAAAACCCAGCATCACTTGCTGGTTGCACGTGCAGAATGTGGATGTAGGTAGAAAATAATACATTAGCAATTCTACACTGATTTTTATGCATAGTCTCAACGAATTTTATTTACACTGAGTGGTAAAAATCATAACAGTTTATTTCATGCTTAGAAACTGAGCCTCATGCTTAGAAACTGAGCCAAGAAGTGACAGTTACTCCTCCATCCAGCATGTCCGTCTCAGAGAAAAATGAGCCCGTTTCACCAGATCATATTGGTCTGTATTTATCTTTTATTTATTAACAGGATCTGACTATCAGAATCTATTATTCATATTTCCACTGAAGTTATTTTTCTCTCTGCAGTAGGTATTCCACAAAGGCAGAATCGTTGTCATTTATCTGCAGGCACTGTGATTCGCTGGAGTATTGTGGATGATAAGGAAGCAACAGTGCAGACATTGTTAAGCGAGAATCTTTGTTACCTGCAAACAGTGCATCACTTCAGAAATTAAAAGGGAAATATCTGTGTTGTGGATTTTCAGTGATTAAGTAACTCAGTTTGTGCATCATTGACCACACACTGTCAAACATTTCCAAGCAGTGTCAGTGTTAATCCTCAGTGCTAGCAGTTTGGTTTAGCTGCATGCACTGTGCTAAGAGCCCATACACTGTAGAGCTGGTTACAACCTTAAATAGGGAGAATTTGTCACCTGTCTATAATAGTGGCCTGAGGTTTACACTGGTGACAAGCAAATTTCAAAAAGCTTAGAGCGTTGGCTCCAGGCCCAGAATTTCAAATCATCAGAGGTTAGTACCCCACTAAAGAAAACAATAATAAAATGACTGAAACGGCCACTGCCAAGCTTACAGAGCTGCCTAGCACAGAAGAGGTGTGTATAAGGCACTGGTGATGGGGGCAGCAGTGCTGTGATCAGCGATAGAACTCTATTTTAGGAGGTGTGGCTGTGGGGAGACAGTAGAACAGGCTGTGTGAGATGCATAAACCAACTCTGTTTTTAATTTGCATTAAGCTGCTAATTTTTAAGGGATGAATTAACATATGTCTCATTTTAACTGAGGGATTGTAATTAGTACTTTCAGAAATGTGGTAGTCATTGCAGGCTTTGCCAGAGGCAAACCCAGGTTCCAGTTTTACATTGGTCACCTGGAGAAACAAGCTCCTTTGGCCAGCAGGAGTAAGCAAGACCCAGGGACTGTAGCACATGTTATTCAGAAGGTAAAAAACTTTGAAACACAACTTCCCTTTTCCTCCCTCTCTCAGAAAACAGAGTGCAGCATTTTGATTTTTCCCAAGTGACAACAGATGGATTTGAAAGAAGTTTTCACTATTACAACATTTCAAGCCCTCAGCTGTTTCCTCCCCTTTTCAAAACTAGTAGCTGCTTTTATCTAGACAGTTTCTCCTTCACAATCTTTTACAGATTTTGAATCTTTATCTCATTTACCTTCCACTTTTTTCAGCTTCAGACATCCTACATCTTGCTGTAGAGTCACCTTGCAGCCATCTTAGAGTGGCCATCCTGGTCACACAGCAAGGGCTATCTGACTGTTTCCGTGGTCTGCAGTGGCTGTAGGAGGAGATTTGGAAGAGAGCAATTCTTTGTGATGTTGAAATGTGAAACAGCAGCATAGTGCATTGTCTACCCCTGACAAATACTTGGAACATCTTCCTTAAACTATGGTAACATTCCTCTATGTTGTAATGCCATTTTTTAATTGAATTGGAATTCAAACATTAAGTCAGTTCCCAGAGGGTATAGTTTAGCCATCTAAGAATCCCATTTGAAATAGCAAGACACTTTCAGTCTTGCGGGATCCACTGAGCCATTCAATGTTCTGAGACACAGATACTGAGTTTCATACAGTTTGTCTGGTATGTTTTCTTTTCACAGAAGAGACTGAGAGCCAAGTAATACACCTGGTGGTAATTTTCAGATAAATATTTCTCCTTTTTACTTATATACAAAAAGAAATGTTACAATGACAATAATTGTTTTTGCTGGTCACCTGTACATTGTGATAACACCATGCAGTGATAATCACTTTTTAGGTGGGAACCAAACCTTGGTCACTCAAGATATAGTCTCAGTTTTCCACCAGCTATATTTCTTCTTCCAGCTCTTACACTTCTTGACCTTGTCCCTATCAGCAAAGGCTTTTAAGTGGTTAGGCAGGCTGTGTATATAATTTGTCAAGTAATTTGCAATTCTTTGAAATGAAAAATGCAATAGAATGCAATGTCATGAGCCAGACACTCTGCATACTTCTATTGGGTTGAGACCTGTTCCAGTTGAGGACATGAGTGTTAAATATGCTCCTATGACATCCTAAGACACGCTCTTCAAAACTGACTTTTAAAACTTTATGACATTTGAGTTCAGTCTGGTCTACAGGATTCTTTATTTGTGAAGTTTTACATTCCAGAGCCTCATTCAGCTAAATGGAGCAGCCCTTTCTCCCATGGATGACTCTCTCAACATTATGAGATAAACAAGGTTGGTAGTTCCATAAGAACACTAAGCTCTCATAGCCACCTAACATGAGATGGACATCAGCCTCTAGTTTCATGCCACAGCATCTTCATTCACCACACTGTTGTTTGATTATAAAGGAATAAAGGCAACTTAGAAGCCAGGACAGTTCTGATACAGTAAATGTGTTATTTAAGCCTTGATTTAATGACCAAATTGTGGCTTCTTTCTTTTTTTTTTCCCTCTTTTTTTTCCTTTTGATTAAAAAACCGTGGGAAGGGAAATTCTTAGATACTCCTTTAAATCCTTACAGAGAAAGGCAACAGCCAGAGCTGTGTGTCTCGCTTTGAGAAGCCATGTTCTGCTTTTTTGCCTGCTGATGTCCTAGAGAACTGCTGCAAGGCTGAGCACCTGCTGTATTTTTCCACCTTCTGGCAACACCTTTCCTTTAGCCCTTTGTGAGTCAGCTAAGGGTCTTTTTCCTGGGTATATTGCTGACACAGCATATATTTTTTGCTGTAGTCCATACTAGTCACCAAGCCTCGCTATTCCCTTTCCACTGTTTCTTCCCTGGAGGATGAATCATTGATCACAGGAGCTGATGGTGAGAAGGAAGAGCTGCACAGAAGTACCTGATATTCTGGCAGAAGAACAGCTGTTCTCATGGGAATCTCTGTGCTTTGCACTCAGACAAAATGACTGCATTCCGTTTTTAAAACAACCTTCCCCAAACTACACACAAAACAACCCAACAGAAAATACAGTTCTGCAGCTCAGTTTTGCTTTCACCCATGAGCTTTACCTATGCTTCCCTCCCTTCTCTTCACAGGCCTGATTATCACAACCTCTTTGTTAGATTTTGTTTTTACAATGTATAGCCTGCAATCTACAGATAGAAACTAATAATGTCAGAATCCAGACAGATTGTTAATGGGAGATGTAATCCACTAAATAATGCTGTTTCAAGAGCATCAGCTGTCATCAGCTGTGCTCTTCAGAAGCAGCCTGGAATTTTCTCTAATTGTTCAACTCTCCCAAGAGAAAAACTTGTCTCGTGTTGTATTTGCTGTGTTTGCTTTCTTTATAGAATCATGGAATCAATAAGGTTGGAAAAGACCTCAAGGATCATCAAGTCCAACCTGTCACCCAACACCTCATGACTACTAAGCTATTGCATCAAGTGCCATGTCCAATCCCCTCTTGAACACCTCCAAGGATGGTGACTCCACCACCTCCCTGGGCAGCACATTCCAATGGCTAACAACTCTCTCTGTGAAGAGCTTTCTCCTCACTTCCAGCCTAAACTTTCCCTAGTGCAGCTTGAGACTCTGTCCTCTTCCAACTTTTTGCAGTATTCCTATATGTGTAGGAAACATGACTATGTTCCCTTTTTTCCTTCTAAATGTCTAGCACATCAATTAGGTGAACAACAGAGTAATACCTTTCAGAGTCGTGATTTTAATTGTGTACATATATATTATGAAGCAACTTGTCAAGCTTCCATGACATCTGGATTTTGCAATTGGCCATGTTTTGATGTTTGACTGACTTGCCTCACAGCAGAGTGACAATAAAAATACATTTAAACAGAAAAATAAAGGAAAAAAAATTCTGGTTGAAGTGTTTCCCCCTTAAAAAAAACCAAACAAACAACTGAAGCATGACAATTATACAACAATATCAGAGTATAAGGAACTAACCATCTCAGATCAAAGCTCCAAAGGCTCTATGATTATTTTAAAACTCCCTGCCAAGATCCCAAAGTATGATAATTAATGAACTATAACACATGTGACAAAAATCCTAATTGTTTAGTGTAGAAGAGTACAGAAGGAGTGGTGCAGGAGTGAAGTTGGAGGGCTCAGTGAGGCTGTAGATTCTCCATCTTCGGAGGCCTTCAAAATTCATCTGCAGAAGACCTCCAGCAACCTGACTTAGAAAGTTGACCCTGCTTTGAGTGGGATTAGAGGACGTCCAGAGATCTGCTGCGACACATGTTGTTCAGTGGGTTTGCCCTGTGTACCCTGAAGCTGGATTCAGCTCCTCCTAAGGGAAGTGGAATCCCTTATGCAACATCTCCAGTTCTGGGCCCCTCAGTTTAACAAGGACATTGAAACACTTGAACGTGTCCAGAGAAGGGCAACGAGGCTGTGGAGAGGCATTGAACGCAAGCCCTATGAGGAGAGGCTGAGGGAGCTGGGATTGTTTAGCCTGGAGAAGAGGAGGCTCAGGGGTGACCTCATTGCCCTCTACAACTACCTGAAAGGTGGTTGTAGCCAGGAAGGGGTTGGCCTCTTCTCCCAGGCAACCAGCACCAGAACAAGGGGACACAGTCTCAAGCTGCGCCAGGGGAGGTTTAGACTCGAGGTGAGGAGGAAGTTCTTCACCGAGCGAGTCATTCGTCATTGGAACGGGTTGCCCAGGGAGGTGGTTGAGTCATCGACCCTGGAGGCGTTGAAAAGGAGATTGGACGTGGCACTTGGTGCCATGGTCTAGTCATGGGGTCTGTGTTGATAGGTTGGACTCGATGATCCTCGAGGTCCTTTCCAACCTAAGTTATACTGTGATACTGTGATACTGTTTCGTACTGATGGACACACAATTGGCTACATGTTTGTGCTGGACTCAGGATACTGAAAAGTAAGTTTGAAATAAAACTTTGCAGTTTCCTAATCACCTTTCCCTTTCACCTATTTACTTAGTTAGAGCCTGAAGGGAAAAAAAAAAATTACCTTTACTGCTGTTTTTCATTTTCTTCCAATTAGAAAATGTAGTCCTTCCAGCATGTAGAACTTGCTAATATTTAAAAGGGTTCTAGACATCATTCCTTAACTAAAGAAAAAAATATTGCAGTTATTGCAGCTTTACAACTAGTCTGGAGGGAAAAAATCCTCTTCTAGTACCCCATATTATTTTAGAAGTCTTTAAGACCAGAAGGAAGATTGGCCTCAGAACCACTGCACATAATAAAGATGAAAAAAATGCAAGTATTTTGTTGCATGTCATACCAGTTGCCTCAGGATGAAAGTCAGAATGTTCTTTACCTCTGAAAATGTACATTTTAAATTATACTTGAGATTATAATTTTCTTTTCAGGATTATAGTTTTTAGGCTTCCTTCAAATTATTTTGGGAACACGAGAGTGAAAAGAAATATGCAAATGTAGTGATGTACTAATAGTCACATTCCTTGGAAAAGAAGCAAATGCTGCTATTAAAGTTTAAAAGAAAAGCAGAAAATAAGCCAGATTCTTTGCAACTCTTTGCCTAGTACCACTCACATTTTCTCCAGCGAGGGACTTGTGCATGCAATTACTACTGCCACTTGTACTCTTCTAGTGCCTGGAGGTCTCAGTCAGGGACTGGGCCCTATTGTGTGTGTGCTGTACAAACACACTGAAGAGCTCATTGTAAAACTCTTCTAAAGCAATAGCTAAGCAAAATATGAGAAACAATTGAAGAGGAGACGAGGTGTGATTATGATCACAGCTGAAACAGCAGTCACTGCAGCCACAGACTAATAACTGCTGAAGGGCTTTTTGGCATTATTCTATGCAGCCATCGCTGGCTTACATAGCCGCCAGCGCTGCAGTAAGTGAACATCTTTAATATGTTTATCTTTGCCCTCCCTCCCTGTGATAGGAAAGCATTAGCCTTATTTCACACAGTGTTCACATACTTAGCTCTGTTGGGGTACTCCACCCTTGGAGGAGCACTGTAAGCAGATTTCCTCCCTTTCCCTTTGTCCCAGCCCAGCAGGGCGCTGGGGATGCCCAGGGTTTCCAGCCCATCTGCTGGCAGGGAAGCCTCTGCATGACCCCCCATGGTGAAATATTTCATGCCCAGGTCTCCTTACCCCACCAGCACTCTTCCCCCTGGGTCGAGGAGGAGGGACCCTACTAGAATCTTGGCCATGGGTGCTCGGGCTTTGGCCCTGGACAGCACTGGAGCTGCAGCCCTGATGACTCAGCCATTGGCACACTGTCATAATCATGCTGGATTTAGGTAGCAAAGGCACAGGTGAAAAACTCTGATGCCTGAATCTTCCCTTTCCTTTGTTCTATAGCAGATTGCATTTGAGATATTTAAGACTATATGCATTTACATCAACCACTCCAAGTCTTTGTTGTATTTTGTTGTTTGGTGGTTTTTTTTTTTTGTTTGTCTTGTTTTAAATAAATGACAAAAACTCTGAGAATAGAGTGCAGAAAGTGAAACTAACCTGTAGCTCCACGCTTCTTCAGTGAAACACTTATATTGTCACTGCCTTTTCTACACAAACCATTTATTTGTCTGATTTGCAAGGCAAGTAGAGCATGAAACCAACATCTCCTCAAGGTCTCAAATAATTTTCAGTGCTTGCTGTTTTGGAACACAACTGAGGCAAAGTCTTGTGAATGAATAGCAGATATGGACTCATCTGCTGAAATACTCTTCAGCTGAGTTTTGTCTGCCTCCTTTCAGTTTTAACAACTGAGGAACTTCCTAAATATCCAATGCAGATTAATTGCCTCTGGTTTGACTACAAAAACCAGAAGGATAATCAATACCCCTTATCCAATTCATTAGGCCTGCCTGACATTTAGGTAATTAGGAAACAAAACATAAAGATCAAAGAGTAGAATAATATATTAGTAACAGTAAAAAGGACTCTGTTTTCTTTCCCAAGTGAAGTGGCATTAAAATAGCTTAAAAGAGGTAAAAATAGAAAGTTTGGCTGATGTATTTTGCTCTCTGTGTACTTCAAGTGCTTCAAGTGCTCTGTGCTCTCTGTGCTTCCAAGGCCATTTCAAAAGTTTAATATCATAATTTTAGTCTCTTATTCCACACTGAATAGGGAAACAAATGAACAAAATAGTCGGGAAACTTTGTGTTAATAAATAAGACAAAGGATTCTTACTCCTGCAGTTTGCAGCCAAACAGTACTCCCCTTGAAACTGAAAGTTCAAATGTACACATTTGAGGATTTCTTGCTTTTCCCACAAATTTGTCCACTACTGTAACACCAATTTCATAGGCATGAGTATACTGAATAACTTTTGCTGCTATTGGTTCCTAATGTGCTCCTTTTCCCTTATCCACTGCTAACATTTACCACTAGTGCAAAATTGCTATCGCTGCTGCAGGTGAGCTGATGATTTGTTGTATTGCTCTGACAGCTCCTTGGGTGACTCAGCTTCTGGTGCCTAATGCTGAAACACAAAATACCACAAAATGACAAAATACAGAAAGCCCTGCCCTGTAACTGTGCCTCCTTGTTTTTTTCCATCTTGTCTTCCCATATCCCTTTCCTATGTAGCTCGCTTTATAGAAGGTTATTCTATACAAAATAGAGCACAGAAGTCTGATTATATCACCGTATCACAAAGTTTGGAAAAGACCTCAAAGATCATCGAGTCCAACCCATCACCACAGACCTCATGACTAGACCATGGCACCAAGTGCCACATCCAATCCGCTCTTGAACACCTCCAGGGATGATGACTCCACCACCTCCCTGGGCAGCACATTCCAATGCCGAATGACTCTCGGTGAAGAACTTTCTCCTCACCTCGAGCCTAAACTTCCCCTGGTGCAGCTTGAGACTGTCCCCCCTAAAACTACCTGTAGCTGTCACCAGCTTTATCAATGACAATGTGGCACCTCTGAGTCTTTTAATTAGCATTAATGCAAATGCAGTGTGTTCCTGCTCTCCAGGAAGATGAGACATTTCACCTTGTTTTTCTTGTTCAGTACTTGCACCTGGCACACTGACCCTCAGTGAACTGTTCTGGAAAGCTGTTACTGCTGCATGTGGTTATGCAAGTTTCCACTCAGTTTTTGCACACATAATATTGAGCACTGCATTGCATTTTGTGTGCCGGGGGACTACCAAAACTTTCTGCTCTATGCTGGCCAGAGAGCTGGAGGCGAAGACACAAGCGCTGCTCTGTTCTACAGTGGCTCAATTTCTCGGAGTGATGTTTGTGTAAGGAAATAAAGCATTTCCAGGAGAAGCAGGGAAGTGCAGTTTAGTTTCACTTTCTGCACTCTATTCAACAGATTGGGAGTTTTGTTTGGACTTGCTCAAAGCAGGACGAGCAAGTAACTCCTCTGCTTGGTGCTCCAGCTTATGTTTGCAGAGGGGAAATATCCCGAACAACTGACATTCATGTGTGCCAAGCCTCACATTGGCCCTAAATATCTTGGCTACAACACTACCAGCTTGTGTCTGTGATATTTCTGCAAACATGGAACCTTCAAAAGTCTCCACCTATTTGGCTTTATTTGGATTTTCTCCCTGTAGTGGTTTGAGCCTTAACTGAGAGTTAAAAGCTCAAATGGGGAAAAGGCTGAGAATCTCTTCCCCACTTCCCCCCCCACCTCCTCCCTCCAAACAGGGAGAGGAGGGAAAAAAAAAGGTAAGGAGCAAACCCACTAAGCAACAATCTGGAGTCAGCTTGGAAGTAGAGAGGCAAGTAATTTTTTTTCCTTCAAAATATATATATATATATAGCAATAACAGGGAAAAAAGGTTCACAAGGGCAAGGAACAAAAATGGATGGGAGTGGGATAGAAAAAGAATAATACAAAACCAGTCTGTCTCTGAGGAGGCGCAGAGGCAGCAGGGAGAAGGATCAGGTCCGGCCACGTGGCTGAGGATCAGGAGAGCAGCTGCAGTAGCTCTCATCCAGCAGAGGCAGGAGCCAAAAAGGAGATCCAACAGCTATGAGGTCCTGCTTTTTATACCCTTGCTGGGCAGGGAGGGGGGAGTGGAACAGACTCAGCTTTCCTAGGGGGGAGACGCCCTTCAGGGAGTGTAAAGTACCCGCAAGCCCTCCACCCTGCTTTCTTCTTTTGTTTTCAGAAAAAGGTGTTAACCCACCACACTCCCCCATGGAGCTGGAGCAACCTGGGTTTGCCTATTTCACCCTGCAGCACTTTACACTTGAAATACTAGGCAAGGGTTGTACTTGGAATATCTCTTCCCTCACAATCATACAGGCACACAGATTTGCACTTATTGAGCAATATTTGATCCCAGGCTATCTGCCAGACTACTAAAAGCAGGTAAACAAGCAGAGCAAATATAAGTGCAGCCCTAGGTTTTACCTGGTAATTGGATACCTCTCTAATTGCCCAGTGTCTGTTACCTGGAATACCAAGGGGGCTCTCCAGCCTTTGAAACTGGAGATTTAGGATATCTGTTAATACTATCCAGATCCAGTGTAATCTGAAAGACTTTCTTCATGCCCTACTGGAATATCTTTGGAGTTTGAATTTCACATGTACATGTGGCTATTCCTAACACTCCTCTGGAGAAGGCTTACTAACCCTCTGGGGGACTGAATGGTGATTTCCTTGTTGACATAATCATTTGGACAGGTGAGGGTTGTTCAAATTGTTCCTAAGGAGAGTTCAAAAGTTGAAAAGCTTTAGCTCCACTGTTTTTAGCCTGCTGAACCCATGACTGCCTCCTGTCTCTACCTGGGTAGGGCCTTTTGTCTGGCTTATTGGTAAGTTCACGGCAAGCAGAGCAGGCAGTAGTTACACAAGGGTGAGACTGCAGATAAGCTGCAAACAGTTTTTACAAAGAAAATAAATGTGACATGAAGAATCCTTGTGACAGACTGAAGCCTAATATGAGCTACAGGAGTGCAAAGCCCTGTATAATACAGAAGCTCTAGCATTTTCAGGTATTTTGAAGAATTGTATTTTTGCTTCTCCAGGTCTTTTTTCTTCCTTTTATTTTTTTTTTCATTTCTGTCACATTGCCACAGGTGGCCAAATGTAATTGTGTAACTCCTGACTCATTTCTGTCAGGTTAGTCTTTAATGTGTCTATTTTTAATCTGGTGCTATTCTGGGATTAAAATGCTATCTGCCAGTTCAGAATGAAAAAAAAAGATTAGCCAAGACCTGCAGGTGAATGATAGATTTTCTTCACTTTCAAACCCTTGACTTAGAAGTGTAAATGATTTTTAATTAGGTCTAAATAGAATAGAGTAGAATAGAAATAGCCAGGTTGGAAGAGACCTTTGAGATCATTGAGTCCAACCTATCATCCAACACCACCTAATCAACTAAACCATGGCACCAAGCACCCCATCAAGTCTCTTCCCAAACACCTGCAGGGATGGTGACTCCACCACCTCCCTGGGTAGCCCATTCTAATGGGCAATCACTCTTTCTATGAAGAACTTCTTCCCAACATCCAGCCTAAACCTGCCCTGGTGCAGCTTGAGACTGCGTCCTCTTGTTCTGGTGCTGGTTGCCTGAGGGAAGAGACCAAGCCCTGCCTGCCTACAACCTCCCTTCAGGTAGTTGTAGACAGCAATAAAGTCTTCCCTGAGCCTCCTCTTCTCCAGGCTAAGCAACCCCAGCTCCCTCAGCCTCTCCTCATAGGGCTTGTGCTTGAGACCCCTCCCCTCTTCTTTCCTTTCATTGTTTCTACAATCAACCAGTTGCCCACATCATGTTCCTCATTGGTTTTTTGTGTCTGCTGTTTACAAAGTTAGAAACACGAGGGCTGGCTGCATTACAAATATCTCAGACATTACGGAGTGTAAAATAAAATGGCCTAGTGGGCATGCTTGGCAGAGTTCAGAAGAAGTTTTAGTACCACCTGCTGCAGTCAGTATCCAGAAGAAATACATCTGATCGCTATTCATACTGAAATCTGATTGTGCTCCAGATTTGCAGATGCAAGTCATTTGATACAGCACAGCATTATAGATCGTTCAGTGCAGGGCCTTGTCTAATGATGTTGAAAACAGCCATTAAATTGTGGGGGTACCAAAGCAGTAACAGTAATGTTTGAGGAAGGCAGAGTTCTGACAAATCATTATTTAAAAAAATTATGTGATCACAGTAAATATTCCTTCTTGTGAGTCACAACCAAGTCTTCCCTCTTCCTTCAAAGCCTCATATGTAAGACGGAGGTAATAATGTTACCTGATGCAGCAGCATGAGGTGCTGCTGGTTCTTTAGACCTTTTTAAATGCCTGTCCAAATGTGGTGAAAGTTCCCTACACTATAAAGCAGTTCAAATCTCTTTTTTCTTTCAAATTAAATACACTGTTTGTTGTTTGTTTGGTTGTTTTTTTTTCCACCCAGAAACCAAGTACCATTTCAGGCTGATGGCAGCCGACACTAAAGCATCGTTTTGGTTGTCCTGGGCATTAGCGAGCCTCCTGTAGCAAAGAGCAATAGGCTGTGTCATCCTAACGAGCTTAACCAGTCCTCACAACAACAGCTGCTTATTGATGCAACTCTATTGCTAGTCAATGAACATAAACTTGTTTGTGAAACACTGCAGTGTTATACTCCTGGAGCACCACTGGACTGTAATTCAGGTACTTATATGCTGAGAAATACAGAACTTGAAAACAATCAAGTGTTCTTTTGTGTGAAAGAAACCCACATTTCTCTGTTTAGTTGCTGGATCCAGGCTCTACATACACTCTGCTGCTCAGCTTGACCCTAGCAGTAACTGGGTTTCTAAGCCATCTAGAAAATTCAGTTATTCCATTTTAAGCACTAATACAATTTACTCCTGTTCTTTCTGGATCATGCAACGGAGTACTCTAAGGTTGTCAGTGAAAGAAATTGTTCAGGCATGTCATAACATGACTCTTTTGTTAGGGAATTTGTAGCACACTCTTACTTATGCTTTTCATTCAGGTATTTTATCATGACTGAATATTTATAAGGAAAGAGGAACACATCACCAGTCACCTGATCTCAATTTAGCCTTCATTACATAGTCATCCTTTATAAAAGGCATTCCCTAACACACGTTGATACTTAACGTCTAGCAGACACTCGGGATGAAACACATACATAAAAATGCTTAGTCGCAGTCTGCAATGTTCTTTCCACATAGCAGTCATACAGCAACAGACATTTGAGGGGATTGTGTTGATAATTAAAATGAGAAAGGAAACAGATTAGATTAGGCTGTGGTGTGCTAATGATCTGTCTCCCAGTTTTTAAATATAATTTGTAGTGTATCTTCTAAATACATGGCTGGAAATTCTGGTGCATGTTTGGCTTACAATGCTGGATCCTAATTTCAGAACTAGAGCTGCTGAACAAGGTGAGTCTATTGAGACACTTGAATGTGTCCAGAGAAGGGCAGTGAGGCTGGGGAGAGGTCTTGAGCACAAGCCCTGTGAGGAGAGGCTGAGGGAGCTGGGGTGTTTAGCCTGGAGAAGATGAGGCTCAGGGGAGACCTTATTGCTCTCTACCTGAAGGGAGGTTGTAGCCAGGTGGGGGTTGATCTCTTCTCCCAGGCAACCAGCACCAGAACAAGAGGACACAGTCTCAAGCTGTGCCAGGGAGGTTTAGGATCACAGTGAGGAGAAAGTTCTTTGCAGAAAGAGTAATTGGCCATTGGAATGTGCTGCTCAGGGAGGTGGTGGAGTCACCGTCCATGGAGGTGTTCAAAAAAGGATTGGATGTGGCACTTGAAGCCATGGTTTAGTTGTAATGAGGTGTTAGGCATTAGCTAATAGGTTGGACTTGATCTCTGAGGTCTTTTCCAACTTGGTTGATTCTGTGATTCTATTGTACATTCTAAGCACTTTCAGTGGTACACTGAGCTTTAAACTTCAGCTGCTTATAGCAATCATCATTTTCCCCCTTTCTTTGCTGTGTTTTCTTTGTTTTTTAAGTGTGTGGGTGTGCAGCATACACTGCATTTGTGCACAGATTTGTTTTTATTTCTTAATGGATGGGGAAATACAACTTGTGACTTCAGGTGGAAATACTAAAGTTATTCCTCCTTAATTTTTTGTTTCTACTAAATGAACAAGCTATTAGCATTTTCAGCTACTCCAAAACATTCATTTGTTTGAGAATGTGTTATACAGCAGTTTTAACACTTACATCTTTTAATTTCATATTCTGAATAACACTGAGCTCCTGAAAGTGGAGAATGTCTCTGGTCTTTTTTTCACAGTCTGTCCTGCTCTGATGTTGATTTTACAGGAGTGTCTCTCTCTTTTTGAAAAGGGGAAAAACCCCACAACTCTGATTTTTAATTTGAGATGACATTCTGTTCACTTCGATGTATGAGCATCCTAAAAGGAAATTTTGGATTTCCTGGACTGCACCAAGCAAGATTTGTCATCTGATTTTTTTTTAATGGCAGGCTTGGCAACCAGCACCAGAACAAGAGGACACAGTCTCCAGCTGCAGCAGGGGAGGTTTAGGATGGATGTTAGGAAGAAGTTCTGCACTGAAAATTGGCCATTGGAATGGGCTGCCCAGGGAGGTGGTGGAGTCACTGTCCCTGGAGGTGTTCAAGAGGGGATTGGACGTGGCACTTGGTGCCATGGTTTAGTTAGTCATGAGGCATTGGGTGACAGCTTGGACTTGATGATCTCTGAGGTCTTTTCCAACCTTATTGATTCTATGATTCTATGATTCTTGTTTTGTCTGTAGATTCCAGGCATTCAAAAATCTCTTCTGTGTCTCACAAGAAGTATGTGATCATTGGTAAGCAAAGAAGAAAGGCAGTGTCCAAGTTTTGTGGCAACTTGTTTTGTTTTGCATATGCTTGTAACTTGTTTTTCTAATAAGTAAATGTTATTGTTCCTTTGGTTTTGCTTAAGAAGCACAGTTGGAAAATCCTCTAATTTACACAGGGCAGGTTATCTGCTTTGTGGGACTTCTGTGTAAAGTCTGTAGGAGTATCCTAAATGATCTCTGTCTTGCTGAGTCAGATGTGTTATGGAAAATCTAAAAGAATTGGTTACATACCTCCACCCACACCCACCCACCCACCCCTTCAAGTGTATATTCTCCTGTGTGGAATTGTCTCTTTTCATTTACAAATGATTAGCAAGTCAGTATCCACAGATGGTGCCTGTCGATATCTTGCTGAACAATTTACTTTGCATCTGTGATTCTTACATTCTAATGAAAGTTTCTACTTATTCATTTTTTTTAAATGATTATTATCTTCTTTTGGATCTTGCTGCTTTTCTTTCCTTGCTGTCACTCTATTTCCTTCTAATTGCAAAAATATATTTCCTTCTAGAGAGGAGAGATACTCGGTAGGTCGACTCTCTAAGGCAAGTGTTGTATTGAGCAGGAAAACTACAGTATAGGGGTAGCATAAGGTGGAGTGTTCCACAGAGAGCACAGAAAAGTCTTAGTTTTAGAAGGTCAGCCCTTGTCCTGGACAGTCAGTATAGGCTCCTGACCAGGTAACTGTGGTAAAGTGGTAGCTGGGTGGCCATAGTGCTGGCTCTATGGTCATTTCAGGTGTTACTAAGTAATGGGGAGTAATAAGCACGTCAAAGACATAGCCCTGGTTTGAAACCACCATTTGGTACTGTAGTCTTGCGTCAATTGCAGCACAGGAGGAATAAACCCTAACCCCTAACTCTGTTTCTTTGGATGTTATCAGATGATCTGTCAATCTGCAGAGAAACTAATCAGTGGCTTTTTTCCATAAGCATGTGTAAGTTGAAGAATGTCTCTCTAGTATGAAATGATTTAAATTAATTTAGTCATCTTTGCCTTCACTTAAAATACTAATTTATATAATTTATTCCCTGCACCCAGGAAAAAAAACAACAACACAACCCCCCCCCCAACTCTCAGTGACTAATGATGGCTGCACTCTGAGGTTCTCAGCAGACAATTATATTTAAATGTGTGGGTTTAAGAATAAATAATTGTAGCAAATTAATGCAAACCAAGAGATTTGTTTCTAGATGGAAGTAATTTTTTTTGAGGGAAGTACTGTGGCAGTTGTTTCTTTGATCATTTCTGCTGTTTACCCGAGGATATATTTAAAATTGTGACACTAGGTAAAAATGAAATGATAGCAAATGGCTGTGAAATTAAGACTGAGTTTCTTTTTTTGGAATTCAAGGGCAGTTTTCAACAGATTTACTTTCAAGTAGCCCAGAAGAAGAATCAGGCCTTTTGTCTTCACATCACAGCAACATTTGAACCTGATTTTTCCCTTTGCAAAGGAGGGTTTGATATATCGTGTGGCATTACAAATAGCAAAGATGGATCAACGTGCATCTAAGTCACTATAATCATTATCCACAAACAGGTGCATATTCTGGAGATGCACTATTTTGGACAGTGGCAATATGGAACTTCTCCCCTCAGATTAGCTCACAGGAGAGTATAAATCACATCAGTTATTGTGGAATGATTAGTGCCATGCAGGGCAGGCTCTATGTAAAATATGTTCAGCACTCACCTGGAGACAGCAGTTCTGCTGTTTCCCTCAGAGTGTTATGACAGTTTAACTGCATCTGAAAAGTATGATGCAGAGTGAATGCAACAAAGAACAAAAGAAATAGTCTCTCTTCTCTTTGTTTTTTTTTTTTTTGGTCCTAAAGCATAGCAGCAAGTGGTAGGAAACACTTTGTGCCTTGTTTTAGCTTTCAGCAAAAGTGGGCTCTTGATCGATCCTTCTCCAGAGGAAGAAGGGAGAAAAGAATTGGTCAAGAAATTGAGAAAACTTTTCATGTACAGTTAATGATTTTTTTTTGTTTGTATTCTTGGTTGTTCTTTGGCCTTCTTTTATACCTAAATATACTGTAACCAAAACCTAAAGCTAAGGAGCAAAGTGCTCATGCTGTTTGGATTTGAAAAATGAGTACAATGTATGTAAGATATTGACTTAACCCATGGAAGCTCACTCACTTGAAGCTGTTCAGACTAACTGACTCTTCATAATGTCTCCGTTTCAGCTTAGGCTTTAGCTGTGAAGAGTTTGATGAGCCAAGTAAAGACATTTATGGTACTAATCAGTGAAGCTGAAAAGAAAAAGGTGCCCAGAAGCCAATAGGAAGATGTGTGAGGTAGGCTGACAAGTCTTTTTATTGAACAGTGAACATTGTGTGGCCACACTGGAAGAACATATTAAAAAATAATCACAAACAATTGTTAAATGCAAGAAAAAGTTTACAGAAACCATGCAATTATGCCCAGAGTTAGGTCAAATCAAAGGCTTAGGCAATCTAGGCTAACTGGTTATGGGTTGAATGTCAGTCTGTCATTATGTATTAGTTCCAGTTCATCTGCTTCAAGAGATGCATCCATCCAGACCCTTCAAAAACTGAGTGAAGATTATAAGTTTTCCCTTTTGAAAAGAGAAAGGTAGTAGGCTTTCTTCTTCTTCTTCTTCCCACCCTCTCCAAAGCTTTTTACTTTTCTGCACCTCCAAAGGCTTTGCAATTGCTAACTCTCGCAAGATTCAGTGGAGACAGGGGTAAATATTGTGGGCAAGGTGGGGTGTCGATGAATACAGCTTTTCCACTTCTGACTGGGTATCTTCCTTCAGCTTTGCTGCACCAGATGAAACATGATTGTGGTGACAATGTTTTCTGCTTCTCTTAGTCTTCTTTCATACAATGGGATTAATCTGCTGAAAGAGATTACTCTTCTCTCTCCCCTCTCTTTCTTCATGAACTAAGGGAAGACTTCAGATGAGCAGCTCTGAGTCAAAGCCTCCTTTGAAAAGCCAATGTAGTATCTGAAAAGTGAATCTAAACTACCCCCTTCTCTTCAGGCAATGTTTCAGAAGAAAAACAAAACCAAACAAAACCCAACCCAAACCAAAAGGCAGTTCTTGAAAGAAAACAAAGAATCTACTTCCCAGCCCCTCCGAGGGGCAAGACTGATGGCTACTATTTTTCTACTGCTTGATGCTAGCTTGTGGCTTGTTAAATGTGCTGGATTTGGACATAGGGATTTTTTGTTGTTGTTTTGGTTTGGTTTTTTTTGCTTGCTGGTTGTTCGTAATCTCATTATGAAATACTTCATGTTCTCAGTGCAACATATAGGCATAACTAACATAAGTTTAGTATAACTAACTGAGTATAACTAACAGAGTATAACTAACATAAGTTTAAGGAGGAGCAGATACTTAGAAGGTGCAGACCTTCACTTCTAGATAGCCTGATAGGGAATCTTAATTTGGACCTCAGTTCCCAATTCTGTAAAGCAAGGATAAAACCAGCATGTTACTATATGCAAGAAATACGTTTTTGAATCCTACTTGAGACAAAGCTCCTCTACAAAAATCACCACTGGCTTTGGAAAGTTAAATTACAGCCCTTGCTGTAAGCACCTATTACTGAACAAATGATTATTCTCGTAATAGTCATAACCATTCAGATATGAAGACCCGTAGCCAAAATGTTGATGCTACTCTCATCGTTTTATAGCCTTTCCTGTGTTTCCAAGAATGCTTTGCTGTGATGAGAAGAATCTCCTAACCTAAGCTTTTAAAAAGAGTGGCAGACTGTTCTGAGTAGGAGGCTGCATGAGAGCAAAGGATAAATATTTGCAATACAATGGAGATAAAGAGGAGGTTGGAAATATTACCGCAGCATCAAGGCTGTATTTTCCTTTTGAATTTGGGTGAGTGCCAAAAGGACTAAATCGGCACACTGGAAAATGCAGGAATGAACTTTCATAAAAGATAAGTCAGGAGTACACATTTTATTCTGATTATGACTCTTGGAATTTTTTTATCTTCTGAACCTGAGGCAACACCCATGGGAAAAGGTATCATGTTTTTATTTCCAGCCCATATATATCTGCCTTCACATTCTACATACATATTGCAGCGGAATATTAACTTCCATTATTTATGAATCTATTGAACTTTGCAAGGATGGACTGGCAGTTGAAGGATTATACTTTTAAAGGCAGTTCAGTTCACATCATAAATACCCTGAAAGGTCACATACTGCCTTACAGTCACATCTGAAAGAGAAGGAGCTTAAAGTCAGGGTTGTTTCTGATGATGCAGAACAAATTTCACCAACATTATCTTTCTCAAAATCACAAATGCATCACCCTGTGGGAATATTTTTATGCAAGGTTTTGTGAAGTGCTGTGCTCCCACAGGTATTGTGTCACCATGGGAAGTCCCTCCTCTTGTTTCTCAAAGGACCTCTTCACTCCTGGGCTGCCAAAGAACAGAACCGTGATGGCAGGGTGCAATCTACCTTCATGCAACGTGGACACTGAAATATCAAAATCAAGTAGATTATCAACAGGAGGATGATTAAGGGAATGGAACACCTTCCATACAAGGAGAGACTGAGGGTGCTGGGGCTCTTTAGCTTAGAGAAGAGGAGACTGGGGGGTGACCTCATCAATGTTCATAAATTTATAAAGGGTGAGTCCTGAGAGGCTGAAGCCAGGCTCTGCTTGGTGGTGCCCTATGACAACACAAGGGGCAATGGTGGAAGTTGAGGCATAGGAAATTTCATGGAAATATGAGGAAACATTTTTTTCCTTGTGAGGGTGACAGAGCACTGGAAGAGGCTGGCCAGGGTGGGTTGTGGAGTCTCCCTCTCTGGAGATATTGAAAACTCACCTGGATGTGTTCCTGTGTGATCTGGGGTAGGTGCTCCTGATCTGGTAGGGGGGTTGGACTGGATGATCTTTTGAGGTCCCTTCCAACCCTTGAAATTCTGTGATTCTGTGATCTACCTATAGTTGAAGTACCAAAAATAAAGAAAGGGACTCAGCACTTTCTGGCAATTGGGTCAGCTTTACATTGTGCAAGGTGAGGAATTCAAAATACAGAAGCAAGGAAATTTACTGTTTACCTGAAACCTTTTGCTGTGTGAATTGATAAGACCCTGTAGCAGTTCAAACTAACTGTTTAGATGTGAGTATTTTTCAACAAATAGAGAATATCACACTAGTAATCACCACACCACTACATTATTCAAAAAAGATTTTACCTAGCCATGGGTAAAATATTTACAGGTAATATTTGAAATAGTCAGTACATGTGCACTGAGTGAAGTAATTACTTAATTCTTAGCAACCATTCAGTCTTGCTGCTTGATAAGCCTATGCCACATAGTTACTTATAGCTTCTATTTACCTGTTTGCAACAGAGAGGGAAAAATAAAGCCTTTATTAACTTTGTGTATTAAAGTGGATGGATAGAGGATACTGAAAAACTATTAATATTTCACTGCTTTAAGAAAGGGTGCCTGTAAAATTTGTTGTGAACTCAGTTTCACACATATTGCTTTACTTTCCATGATAAAATGCACTAGCATACAATTGTAAGAACTCTTCATTATAAAGATGTGATGGAGGCTGACAAATATAAACTGATGCTTTTTGGCTGGATTATTAAGTTTTCCTGGGAGTGTTTAAACCAACATGCTAGACTCATATTCATTGTCAACACCTAAGAGTAAGGACCAACGTCTATATGAGTCATATGCAAACATATTTTTGTTTACCACTCTTGGAATGAAAGTCAGAAACAGCCTATTTGTTATTTAAGCAGTTCCTAAATGCAAGGCTCTCCGACTGTATCAGCATGTTATACAGTTTAAAGGACCAGGCTTCTGCTGCCCAAGAGAGCAGTAGATCAGTTTTTAGTAGCTGCTAAGAGTCTATCTGGATGCTGCTGCATAAGTTAGAGGGTAGAAATGCTCTCCAGAGGGACCTCGACCAGCTGGACAGATGGGCAGAGTCCAACATGATGGCATTCAACAAGTCCAAGTGCCGTGTGCTGCACTTTGGCCACAGCAACCCCATGCAGTGCTACAGGCTGGGGTCAGTGTGGCTGGAGAGCAGCCAGGCAGAAAGGGACCTGGGGGGATTGATTGACAGCCAGCTGAACACGAGCCAGCAGTGTGCCCAGGTGGCCAAGAAGGCCAATGGCATCCTGGCCTGTATCAGGAATAGTGTGGCCAGCAGGAGCAGAGAAGTCATTGTGCCCCTGTACTCAGCACTGGTTGGGCCACACCTTGAGTCCTGTGTCCAGTTCTGGCTCCTCAATTTAAGAAGGACATTGAGACTCTTGAACGTGTCCAGAGAAGGGCAACGAGGCTGAGGAGAGGCCTTGAGCACAAGCCCTATGAGGAGAGGCTGAGGGAGCTGGGGTTGTTTAGCCTGGAGAAGAGGAGGCTCAGGGGTGGCCTTATTGCTCTCTACCTGAAGGGAGGTTGTAGCCAGGTGGGGGTTGGTCTCCTCTCCCAGGCAAACAGCACCAGAACAAGAGGACACAGTCTCAAGCTGTGCCAGGGGAGGTTTAGGCTTGAGGTGAGGAGAAAGTTCTTCACAGAGAGTTGTTAGCCATTGGAATGTGCTGCCCAGGGAGGTGGTGGAGTCACCATCCCTGGAGGTGTTCAAGAGGGGACTGGACTTGGCACTTGGTGCCATGGTTTAGTAGCCATGAGGTGTTGGGTGACAGGTTGGACTTGATGATCTTTGAGGTCTCTTCCAACCTTATTGATTCTATGATTCTGTAATGTGTGGTAACAGAACAGGCACTGAGCCTGTATTACACAGTCTGGCTTCCTACAAGCCTACCTATTCTAATGCAGAGAACAGAAGAATCCCTCTTCATTAAAAAAGCTGGCAAGGTTATTTTCTAAGGAGATAGGTTTTAAAATTATTTTAGTGTTTTCATGATCATGCTAAAGGAAGTTATTTTTGCATTTCAGCATCAGCAAGAATGGCATCAGCTGCAAATGGCAAGATTTCTGGTGTGGAGTTAATTATGATGCTATAAAATTTCTGAGGGGAGTTCTCTTTTTCCTTCTCATACCTGAAAACAAGCCCAAGCAATCACTGTATTCCCAGAGGTGATGATATAAAGTCCTTGGGCTAAGGGAAAAGCAGAGAGAAATAGAAGGCTGTCCAAATGAAACTCTGAAGGAATTTAGGTAAATAAACTCAAGCAATTAGGATAGAGCCACAACATCAGATTACTCTACTTAAACACTTCCTTTCCTTAGGAAGTGGTGTTTGATACCAACCCACTGTCCTCCCTGAAAATGACTGCTTACAGACTTCTCCTAACTGTTTCAGAATCAAGATTACACCTCGATAGAAATACTTGCTAGAGAAGGGATGACGAATCGGGTCCTAAAGTGGTAGACTCTCTTGATGAATGTGCGTCCTAATTCTCAATGACATTTAAGTGAGTGAAACATATGTACAGAGAGAATAAAATGCCAAAATGTGTTGCCTTGCCAAGCTGCCACAGTTGGAAGCTTTCAGTAACTTTCCATGTGTTTGTTGATAAATCCTCCATTTTGAATAAAGCATTATTTCCTTTCTTTTTAGAGTGGATTTAGAGTGACAAGTCCTTAAGGCTCAGCAATACCTAGCTTTTCTTTCCTTGAAACACCTGTGAAAGAAAGTGTTTCTTCACGTGTGTCTAGATCTCTGCAAGGGATATGGATTTTCCTGGCATCTAACTCTCTTGCTATACAAATGCACGTTTGCAAAAGCTCGGAGGTAAATATCAGTTCAAAGGTCTTAAATGTTTATTGCTAGAAGTAGAAATGAGCTTGGTTAATTGTTAAACAGCAGACAATTTCCTGGGTGATTCAGTACATCACAAGAGATATGTAACCCTGATTAGGGACTCAGAAATAATCAAACAGGGTAGGTTACAAAAACAAGCTTAAAATGGGGGGAAAAAACCAAACCATGAGAGAGGAATTCACTCTGACATAAAGAATATTATCTTAATATTTCATTAAAGGTTTGGGGGTTTTTTGGTACAGTGCATTTCAAAGCTTACTGAAGCTGTTGAAAATAAAGTGAGATGGCAGTGAATAGTTGGGATTAAAATGTTAGTTAATTACTTAACTTTGCAGTAGTCAAGAGAGGGCTCTATGCAGCTAATTAAAATTTAATGCTGTCAAACAATAACAAACATTTAAATTAGGATTAGATTGCTTGATGAGACTGGTTAATGTGACACCAGCTCGTTCACATCCTTTACAAGTGATTCTGTGATGCAGTTCACATAGCACAGCAAGTCCTGAGCTAACAATGCTGTAGCTATTTCACCTATTAGAAACCTGGTGTAAATTGGGGGTCCTTAATGGCTGTACAAAGGGTCACAATATTTGGAAACCAACACTATGCTTTTTCTCAGTTAGAAATAAATCCATTCCCGTGTGCATCTATTAACCTCTCACCCTCTATATCTGCGCCCTCTATCAATTCAACCTGCAAAATCAATCAGACAGGTACCCAGGATGGTAAGGAGAGGCACAACAGCTCACAGTGAGGGGCTGTACTCTCTGATCACAGCTACTAGCAGATGCCCAGAGAAGATGTGAAGACATGATAAATATACAGTTTGTACCTCAGAATAGTCTCTCAGTATTCACCACTGTGACTCAAAAGCTTCTTATTTATTAAAGTGAGCACAATCCAAATTCCTGTCTGAATATTGGCAGAATCACAGAGAAGGTTTTGGGAACATTCTTAATGTATTGCCCTTTTCCAATAGTGAGCAGTGGATGTCTTGGTTGTCTAAGGCAAACCTCTGTGAATGGCTTCATTTCCTGCTTTCACTACATTCTTCAAGTCACAGCCCCCCCCCCCCCCCCCCCCTTGCCTTTATGAACAAAAGGCATTGTTTGTGGCTGTTGGCTTCTATAAGCAGGTTCCTGCTCCTTTTCTCTACCAATATTTCTAACAGAATTTCACAGAATCAACCAGGTTGGAAGAGACCTCCAAGATCATCAAGTCCAACTGAACACCCAACCCGATCTAATCAACTAGACCATGGCACTAAGTGCCTCATCCAGTCTCTTCTTAAGCACCATAAGGGCTGTTGATCACACCACCTCCCTGGGCAGCACATTCCAATGGAAAATCTCTCTTTCTGGGAAGAACTTTCTCAGATCAAGCCTAAACATCCCCCTGCACAGCTTGAAACTGTGTCCTCCTTTTCTGTTGCTGTTTGCCTGGGAGAAGAGACCATCCCCCACCTGGCTACAACCACCCTTCAGGTGGCAATAAGGTCTCCCCTGAGCTTCCTCTTCTTCAGGCTAAGCAACCCCAGCTCCCTCAGCCTCTCCTCATAGGGCTGTGCTCCAGACCCCTCCCCAGCTTAGTTGCCCTTCTCTGGACACATTCCAACAACCTTGGTGATACTGTGATACTGTGTCATGAGGTCTGTGGTGACAGGTTAAACTTGATGATCTTTGAGGTCTCTTCCAACCTTGGTGATACTGTGATACTGTCATGAGGTCTGTGGTGACAGGTTGGACTCGATGATCTTTGAGGTCTCTTCCAGCCTTGGTGATACTGTAACATCTTTCTTGAACTGAGGGGCCCAGAACTGGAACAATAACAAGAAGCAGTTGTTGTATAGAGGAGGTAGCTCAGTTTAGACGTTATCTCTGCTACTTGCTGAAAAATCTTGAAGTTGTGTGGAAAATAACAGTAAAAATTCAGAAGATTAGAGTGGTTTACTTCACAGCTGCTTTATAAAGTTTGAAAATCTACAGCATCTCAGACCAAGTGAAAGTTCAGTCTGATGGAGAGGTGATTATTTTCCTGCAGAAACTTGCAGAAGTTAATTGTAGGCAATTTAGTTGCAGCAAGACAATCAAAGCCTTTGAAATGTCAGCATGGTAAAGCTTTTTTCTTCAGTAGCATGCCTACTGCAGATAGTATGCTATACCCAGATAGGTAGAGATTATAAATCTATCTATATCTGTATCTCTCTATTCATCTCTACTTCTAATCTCTATCTGTATCATATAGAAAATACCAAGAAAGCAAGGAAATTGGGTGATATGAGGTGTTTGTGATACTCCTGATTATTATCTATCAACCAGATGATTAGGAAATCTCATTTACTACGAAAACAAGAGGTGCCTGGTCCCAAATTAATGGATTCTATGTTGCTGTTAATCTGATGGCACATACAATCCACCTTTTATTTTTTTTGCTCCAGTCAGACTCAAGTTCCAGTCTGACTAATAGAGCAGTTTTAACTCAGAGCAACAGCTCTTGAACTGTACTTAGGTTGAGATCAGTGGCTTCTAAATGAGAACTTAGGTCCCTCAGAGCTGATGTATTCCTGTGTATAAAGGTATCATATTGCTTCTAAGCTTTGTTCTTATCCATTAAAAAATGATTAGGGTAATTATGTAAGGTATTTCAAAAGCTCTGGTATACTAAAACCCTTCTAAAATGTAAATAGGTTAATCACAGCTTCCAATTTGTCCAAATGTCCCACTAATGATGTGTTATTTTGAACAGATTGGATCACTTCTGAGCTGCACATATATTTTCTTTCTGGTATCTTTGCCAATATCAATCCCATTAGCATTTAATTCACCAATATGGCTGTAAAAAGCTGGATGCTTACATTACTGAGTGGGATATTAGTAAATGTAGTAGATCCAGCTAGAAGTGTACCCTCACTGACAGTACAAAAGTGGGAGGAGTGGCTGACAGCAGAGGCTGAGCTGCTATTCAGTGAGACCTGGACTGGCTGAAGGTGTGGGCAGAGGGGAACATCATGAAGTTCAACAAGGGCAAGTGCAGAATCCTGCACCTGGGGAGGAACAACCCCATGCACCAGTACAGGTTAGGGCTTGACCTTCTGGAAAGCAGCTGTGCAAAGCAGGATGTGGGAGTCCTGGTGGATGACAAGCTAACCATGAGCCAGCAATTTGCTCATGTGGCCAGCGTACATTATGAAGAATGTGACCAGCAGGTCAGTGGAGGTTCTCCTCCCCTCTACTCTGCCTTGGTGGAGTATTTTGTCCAATTCTGGGCTCCCCAGTTCAAGAGAGACAGGGAACTATGGGAGAGAGTCCAACAGAGCCACAAACATGATTAGAGGATTGGAAGGCTGAGAGACCTGGGGCTGTTTAACTTGGAGAAGAGCAGACTGGGGGGATCTTACCAATAAAGACCTAAAGAGTAAGTGCCAAAAGAATGAGGCCAGTCTCTTTTCAGTGAGGTTCAGTGACAGGACAAGGGGCAATAGGCACAAACTGGAACCCAGGATGTTCCACCTAAAGCTAAGGAAAAGCTTCTTTACTTTGAGGGTAACAGAGCACTGGAACAGGCTGCCCAGAGAAGCTGTACCATCTCCTCTGGAGACTTTCAAAACCTGCCTGGACAAATTCCTGTGCAACCAGAACTAAGTGAACCTGCTTTAACAGGGTGGTTGGACCACATGATCTCCAGAGGACCCTTCCAGCCCCGCCCTGTTGTGTGATTCTGTGATCCAGAACCATCTTGTAAAATCTGTGTAGTTAGTGAGCAGATTACAGACAACTTTACCAAATGCACATTAAGTCATTTCTCAAAATAAAGTTAAAAATACCTGCCAAATTTTAATGTACATGAGTGGAGTGATGCTGGTTTAGGAATCTGTGTTTAAAATACATTAGCATCAATGGACTGAACTACAGCAAACAGTATTTATGCTTTCATCTTGCTTTAGCTAGGTTCAGCATCTAATTTTCAACACATACAGTGATAACCATGCTACCTAGCTGATAGTGTTCATACCAACCTCTCTGTCTTGCAGAAGGGCAAGCTATTATCTTGGCTGACAGTCTCATATGGCAAGCTGAGTGCCTGAGCCGAGGAAACAGCAGCACTGGGATTGTTATCTGCAGAGGAGCCAGCTAATTTCCCAGAGAGGACAATGCCCTCTCTGTATAAACTAATCATAGCAAACACATGCCCCAGTGAATACATCTCCTTTAAGAAGCCTGGCACTGGCAACTGGCACAGCTACACATGGGATTGACTGGGATGAACTGATTAGGGGTGAGATATTTAAGAGTTTTTGATGTTTTGTTCCTAACCAGATAACAGGTTCTTTATTATGAGGGTAGTGAAGCACTGGAACAGGTTGCCAAGGGAGGCGGTTGGGGGCCCATCCCTGGGGATATTCAAGGTGAGGCTCAACAGGGCTCTGGGCAACCTGATCTAGTTGAGGATGCCCCTGCTGACTGCAGAGGGGGTTGGACTAGATGACCTTTGGAGGTCCTTTCCAACCCAGACCAGTCTATGATTTTGTGATCTCTGGATTAGCCTACTCTGAAATAAGCCCCATAATATAATGCTGCATATTCAGTTTTACTCCACAGTAGATTCATTACTTCATAACACCATGCTAGCTTCTCATTAATTTAGGGCTCATCCTGTAAAACATTGGCATATGAAGAAATCTCTATATATTTATTTGAAATTATCCTAAGTGGCAAAGAAGTTTTGATTTCAAACAAGGGAGGGCTTTCACAAAGTCCAGGGTTGTCAGAATCGACAATTTTGGATCAAGCCATTCTAATAATGACTATTTACAGAAGAAATGGAGTGGCTCACAAAAAGAGCTTTCAAGCCAAACTGCAGCAATATAGTTCTAAAAAGTAGCTACTCCTTTCAGTTGTCAGCTTCTCACTATGATCAAAAAGGTTCAACAGCAGCGATTTGTAGCACTCTTCATTTTCATCAGTGTTCCACAATTCATCAGTTTCAAACCCACATAATACTGTAACCCACTGCAAATGTTCCAATAATCCTTTCCTCCTTTAAGTGATCTGATCTGCAGAACTACAGGGGGAAAATCCCCACTGTTCAGCTCTAAATATAAATCCTGCATGAAACACTTGCCTCCCCTTTATGTTTTCCATTGCTTTGTTACTGTATTTAATGATCTGCCTATGATTTCCCTTATTTTATTTCTTTTAATAACCAAGGAAGACCAGAGAAATTCACTGTAATGCCCTCATCTCTTTGAAGTCTCTCTCTTGATAATTACAGATAAAATGATACTAAAGAATATTGGAAGAAAAAGGAAAAAAGAAGTGTAAGGGAGCAAACATGCAATGTGTCTGTAATATTATACCCCATTGTACCTCGCTGTTGTAGCTTCCCTCTTTGGATGTCACACAGGGACCCTGAGACACGAGTTGGCGATCAGATGTTATTGTTATAATTTTATGGTGTAATTTCTGCATATTGCTGGAGATATTTAAAGCACAGAATATTTATGGGTTTGAAATGATATTTAAAGCAAAAAAGATAAGCATCTAGGATAGGTGTCTCATTTTCCCAGTTCTCCCCTCCTTAGTACTTCGTATACTCTCCAGGTCTGATTTTCAAAAGAAACCAAAGGCAGAAATATGACAACCCTACTTTCCTTGAAATCCCTGTTATTTCCTTAGTTTTATCCTAGAATCATGGAATGGTCCAGGCTGGAAAGGACCCCCAGAGATCATCTAGTCCAAACCCACTCCCCACAGTCAGCAGGGGCATCATCAACTAGCTCAGGCTGCCCACAGCCCTGTCCAGCCTCACCTTGAATATCTCCAGGGATGGGGCCTCAACACCTTCCCAAGCAACCTGTTCCAGTGTTCCACCACCCTTTCAGTAAAGAACTTGTTCCTAACATCCAATCTAAATCTGCTCTTCTCTAGTTTGAAGCCATTGCTGCTTGTCCTGTCACTGCAGGTCTTTGTAAACAGTCTCTCTCCATCCTTCTTGTAGACCCCTTCAGGTACTGGAAGGTCGGTATTAGGTGTCCCTGGAGCCTCCTCTTCTCCAGGCTGAACACCCCCAGCTCTCTCAGCCTATCCTTGTAACAGAGGTGCTCCAACCCCCTGGTCATTTTCATGGCCCTCTTCCGGACCTGCTCCATCAGGTCCATGTCCTTCCTTTATTGAGGACTCCAGAGCTGCACACAGTACTCCAGGTGAGGTCTCACCAGAGCAGAGTGAAGTGGCAGAATCACCTCTCTGGATCTGCTGGCAATGCATCTTTTGATGCAGCCCAGGATGTGATTTGCCTTCTGTGCTGCAAACTCACACTGCCTGCCCATGTCCAGGTTCTCATCCATCATCACCCCCATGTCCTTTTCCACAGGGCTGCTTTCTATCAGCTCATCCCCCAGGCTGTATTGGTAGCAGGAATTGTTCTGAGGGTTTGGAACTCTCACCTTTCAAGGTGTTGGCTTCCCTATCAATGTCAGAATTCAACCTGTACCTGAGAATTATCTACTTTTCTTTCCAATGTGATGGTGGCTTCCACAGTGATGTATCAGGTTTCATCCTTCAGAAAGGCCCCCAGCATGTTTTTATTTCCTGCACAGAATTACAGCCAAGTAAGGACCTGGACTCCTCATAGTTCCATAAGCAGCAGGTATGCTCAGAGGGGAATGAATTCAGAGGAACCATACAAATCCTGTCTGGAATGGAAATTGATTCCTGCAGAAATGCCATGGATTCAGCAGGCAGCTCATCACCCTCCCTAAGTCTTTCCCTTTGTTCAGAGAACAAGGTTGCTGCAGCAAGTCCTTTGTAGGTCCTTGAACTTGTGCAGCTGAAATGTGTTCAGCATCAGGAGACAGTGTTGGCAATTAGCATATACCACTCAAAAATTAGGTAGGTAGCACAAGTTCAGTCAGAAGAACTGCATCATCTCCGGTGCAGAGCGAATTATGCAGTGCTGCCTAAAAAGTCTTCAAAATAGGAATTTCTCATACATAAAACAAAGAGATGCATAAAACAAAGGACCAGAGGATGATTCATTGATAGAAGGGACCACAGGAGGTCATGTTTACAACCACCTGCTGAAAGCAGGGTCAGCTTTTGGATCAGATCAGGCTTCTCAGAGCTGGCTTTTGAACCCAGATACATTTTAACTACTAGGGTTCCTCGCCTGTGAGATTGTGTCTTCTGCACGTCTCTGAGGATGTGGAGTATTTTCTGCTATTTCAAATTGTCTGAGCTGTGCATTGTGATATAAAGTGGGATTCATCCTCATTATTTAATAGTTATTTAGAGAAATGCTTTAAAAAACCCAAAAGTTTTTACATCTGTGGGAAACAGCCACCCAACTTTGCAAAAAAAAAACAACATTAGAAATGGCAAATCTCCTTGTGGCAGTTTTGGGCTATGCCTTTTTCACAGATCTTGAACATAAAAATAGTAAAATGTAAATAAATCACTATTGGGTGTGAAAAGAAAATAAAGATAACTGGAGAGATATCTACCATAAGTTTGGCTGTACCAAAACAATCTCCTCTCCTCTCCTCTCCTCTCCTCTCCTCTCCTCTCCTCTCCTCTCCTCTCCTCTCCTCTCCTCTCCTCTCCTCGAGTCTCCTCTCCTCGAGTCTCCTCTCCTCGAGTCTCCTCTCCTCGAGTCTCCTCTCCTCTCCTCGAGTCTCCTCTCCTCGAGTCTCCTCTCCTCTCCTCGAGTCTCCTCTCCTCGAGTCTCCTCTCCTCGAGTCTCCTCTCCTCTCCTCGAGTCTCCTCTCCTCT
The DNA here is from genome assembly GCF_026170545.1 of Melanerpes formicivorus. Classification (NCBI taxonomy): domain Eukaryota; kingdom Metazoa; phylum Chordata; class Aves; order Piciformes; family Picidae; genus Melanerpes; species Melanerpes formicivorus. The sequence continues at coordinate 6,733,520 of NW_027142360.1, read as the reverse complement.
CCTCGAGTCTCCTCTCCTCTCCTCTCCTCTCCTCTCTCCTCGAGTCTCCTCTCCTCGAGTCTCCTCTCCTCTCCTCAAGTCTCCTCTCCTCTCCAACTTGCTTCTGCTTGACCTTGGCTGCTTTGTTTTGGTTAAGTCTCACAGCAACTTTCTCTGCTCCTTTCTCTTCTCCCTTCTGTACAGGAGTGTCTGGGTAGGCAGGAAAGGAGAAGCTAGTACCTTCCCCTTGTCTCTGACCAGGGGGGTTCTTGTGCTGTTTAATTGCAAATACTTGTAAATATTGTACATGCTGGATATTTTGTACATATTCATTCCCTTCCACCACACTCACCCTTCTATCTCACCCGGACATGCTTGTGCCAAGTAATATGAGCGCATCCCTGCTACTGACAATATCTGCTCCTACAAGATTTGAATTAAGCTGCATCTTTCGAGTTGGAGAACTGATAGATGGGATTGGCAGTTAGTGAAAGCACAACATGCAGAAGAAAGCTTGATATATTTGCTGACATTTCATCTTTGCCCTCGTATTGGTTAGACTGACAAGTAACTGTGGAATCCAGATGCATCAGGAAACCCTTTTAGAGAGAGCAGTGAATCAGTGTTTGAGTGTGATGTTACACATGTTGACAACTTCCTGGCCCTCAACATTATTTCTACAGTTTGAAAAGCTGTTCTCTATGTCAATTCCCATAGCTTGTTTTCCTTTACCTTGAGTCCCCTCTTCCCTAGTTTTCTTATGTAGTAAGGCACTCTAAAGTATGCTCCTTAAACCATTCTGTTTTCTTACTCCGTCACTATTGTCCTCCCCCCACCCTATACCCAGAAAGTGTTAAAAGTGGGAGGTCAACATCAAGCCCTTCAATCTGCTTCCCTGAGGAGAGTCATTGTTAGCTGCACAAATAGAAATGCATGTGAATAAAGACACTAATACTTCATTACCACTGCAAAAGAATAATTGGTGCTCTAATTTACATCCTCCTAACACTATCTATCTATCAAGATGTAATGAGGTATTTAACATGTTGTTTCTCTATGTATGCACATGTTTTATACATAACAACCTGTTATCCATCGGCTTAAACCAGCACTGTACACTACAATTAGAATCTTTCCCCTGTAATTATCCTAACATACGTCTGGCAGCCCCACTAAAGTCAAGAAATAGGCTCTGGATATAAATCATGACAGAATAAGGCCATGAACTCTTTTAGTTTGGTATTTATTACTGCATAGAATTGTAGGACTATTTTTGTTGGAAAAGGCCTCTAAGATCATCAAGTCCAACCATCTATCTAACACCACCATGTCCCAAAGTGTCATATCCACATGTTTCGTGATCACCTCCAGGGACAGTAAATCCACTGCCTCCCTGGGCAGCCTATTACAATGCCTGACCACTCTTTCAGTAGTGAAATTTTCTCCTAATATCCAATCTAAACCTCCCCAGGTGCAATTTGAAGCCATTTCTTGTTCTATCACTTGATATTACAGAGAACAGACTGACTGCCACCTCACTATGATCTCCTTTCAGGTAGTTGTAGAGAGCAATGAGGTCTCCTCTGAGCCTCCCCTTTCTTGAAATTTCAGATACTTAAATGAAATTGATTTTAAAAACGAAAAACCTATCCATTCTGCTAAGCAGATGGCATAATTCTTTTAAATGCTTTTATTGCATTTTTTATTTAAGAGGAATAAAATGAGCCAGTCAGCAGGGCAGAATACAGATCAAGATGCATGTTCAGTGGCTCCTGATTTTATTTCAGTAGGTGATTTCCAAGAGTGCAAGATCAGGTCCAAGTGCCTAGAACTCATACCATTTCTATTTCCTTTTTAGGAGCTCAATTATTCCTTGCAGTTCCATTGCCTGTCAGTAAACATGGAGTTCCTCCACAGCCTAAAAGTTCTGTTGTCACACAAAGTCATAGAATCATAGAATCAATAAGGTTGGAAAAGACCTCAAAGATCACCGTGTCCAACCTATCACCCAACACCACATGACTACTAAACCATGGCACCATACTGGGGCGATTTATTCTCCTACAAGACAAGACAAGAAATGTTAGGCAGATCACTCCTTTCTTTTACACAGTAGATAATTTGAAACAGGGACTATTCTATAGCTTCCACAATATTTTTATCATTCTTAAGATAATGCTTTCTCAAACTGATTGACTTCTAGTCACTACCACAATGTGAATGTTAAAACCATGCTACATTTACTGTGAAAGCAGATATCAGCCACTACTAATGCAAAGCACATTTAATATTGGCTTGGGTGAGTATCCACACTGCACAGTTCAAAGTTACAGTCATCAAGTGTCTGACAGGAAGCATATCAAATACCTGACTGGGCAGTCAAAACACCTCAAAGTGTAACTATCAGACACTCACAATTAATTACTCATGAACAAGCAGCAAGCTAAGGATTACTGGCAGCAGCTATTTGGAGAGGAGTTCTGAACAAATCCGGGGGGGGGGGACAAATAATCATACTCTTTCAATGACAGTTCACAAACAGAGAGATGACATTTGGCAAACAGATAATTCAACATGAATTACTTACTCAAGACTAGTAATAATACCTAGCTATTACACAGTGCTTTACACATTCAGTGGATTATCCAATCTCTGACACTAATGAAGCTGAACAGCCTCTTCTTGTCTACCCTTTGCTTTGAAAGTCTCCTTAGTAAAAAACTTAGTTTGGCACACAGGGATTTTCACACAGACTGGCTGTGTGACTAAGCAAAACCTCCCTCTTTCCATGTAAAAGGAAATACATAAAGAGAAACGAGGTTAAAGCCTGAGCTTGATAGTACACCATAAATTAGGAGTGACCCACACTTGTTGTGGCAAGTCTAGGGATGGACTTACAAATTTCTCAATTAATGCCCTTATTTCTGGGAAAAGGAGGAGAAGGATTTGTCTGCTGAGTCCCTACCAGCTGAAACCCTGACACTTGCCTCGGTAGAGCTGCCTGATGCTGAGCCTGTATGCCCTACAATGCTCATCTCCATTCCTACATAGGAACAAGCAGCACTGGCATAGCTGGAAATGTTTAGAGATTATTTAACATGTGAAGTATGTATCAAAACACGTCAGAGGGATGGGAGAGAAAAGGCCTTGCCACGGTGTTTTTTCTTCTTCCTTTCTCTCTGCCTCCTTTCTCACTGTAAATAAAGAAGTTTTTCAGGAGCACATATGAAAAAAAAAAAGACAAGCAGAATTGTACAACTAAGACCTGACTAAAAGCTGTTGAAAGAAATCAGGAAGACTAACAGGACTGAATCAGCCTCATAGCTAAAGGCAATATTTTTTTTTTCATTTCTCCTAAAACGTCTATGAAATCCATTTCATCAGTATTGGCAAATCATCTACCCTCTCTGTTCAGATAGGTGATGAAAGCACGAGGTTGAATAGTCTGCAAGAAATGCAGACCACAATAACACAGGGCACCTGATACTGACATAATCCAAATTTTGGAGGGTGCCATGAATATATTAGAAACTAAAAATTGTTCTGAATGCGCTCAAGAGACTGCATTTCAATTTACAGAGATGATGCATATTCTAAAGAGATAAAGAAAAATAAATTAGTGTTTTCTTTAGTTGATGGGGTTAGAAGGCAAACTCATTAGCACATTCATAAGCCATTTGCTTATCTGTACACCAGCCTTCTGTTTCTGACAAACCTCCAGAGAATCCACTGGCTCATTTCTCTGCCATTGTCAGCAGTGCCACACGCGTAGAGTTCAGCATTGTCCTAGTTATTCAGCCCTGGTGAGTAATAAATGTGCCCAGTAGCCACTCTCTCATGTGTAAGAAAATCAAGTGGTTTAGAATCTTTGATCTCACTGCATTTCACTGGTTGGGTAATTTATAGGGCTGATAATTGAAATTGCTACAGGTTCCCGGAGTTAAATTCTCCACTCATTTTATAATGTACTTTGATAAATGAAGTCAGTTGGTAAGCATAATTAAATTTCTGGGGTTTAATAATTTTTTTCTCTCTCTTTTTTTTTTTTTTTTTTTTAGGATTATATTTAGATATAGTGGCAGCACAACTTTTAAACCAGCTTTTCTTTAACTACCATATGTCAAGTCTCTCCCAAAGCTCAACTCCTTTAGATACAAACTCTTTGAAAATGTGCAAGTTTCTGACAGACTACCACCTGTTTAGAATTGGAATGCATGCACTGTAAGCTACATGTCCCTTTTAAGACTACAGAATGTACATAATAAACCTTCAAGATTCATTAATAATCAATAGCTCCATCTTTGCCTGAAGTTTTGGTGTTCAAATAGAAGGGAATACACTTGTGATGGTGTTCAAGACAAGTGCAAAATACATCTGGCTGAATCTACATTACTAAACTCATCTGCCTCAGGAAGCAATTCCTGGGCCTGTGACCCTGAGAGAAACTAGACTATTTTGTGTTTTCAAAGTGATAATAAAGTGATATAACCTGGGAAGAAAAAAAAAAAGAAAGATGTGAAATCTGTAGTGCTGCCTAATAGAGCAGCGTCTCCAGAGCACAATGCCAAATGCATGCCCTGCAGCCTGTCCTGAGGGTATGAGCTTGCCTTCGTGGGCACAAGGTCTGCTGGCATCCTGTCAGAAGACTGGAGGAGACCATTTTAGCACCATCAATTTCATGTTTTCTGCCTGAAGTGAACCCTGAAGCAAATGGCTGTGCCAAATGTGCCTTGGTTTCCTCCTGGAGGAAACAAGTTTACTCATCCAGAAAGGAGACTGGAAAAGCCCAAGCATTAATGCACTGTGGAACAGGTTTTCCAGAGAACCTGTTGAGATGCTCCCTCGCTGGATATGTTCAGGGCTAGATTGGATGGGGCTTTGAGCAGCCTGGTCTAGTAGAAGGTGCCCATGCCCCTGGTAGAGGGGTTGGAACTAGATGATCTTTAAAAGGTCCCTTCCAATTCAAACCATTCTGAGGGACTGACAATCAAAACTGGGCAGCTCACTCACTTAACACCATAGAAGACCCTTAGGATATTATGTGGTCTTACTACACTAACTAAGGGCTGTAAGTCCTACCATGGTCAAATAGATAATTAAGTACCACCCACACCACAATTCCCATGACTATACAAATTTGCAGAGCTCCTTATCCTCACCTGTAAGTTGTAAAGAACAAGCTTTTTGTCACCTGCCATGTAAGATCCTGGGTTTAACACAATGACTCTCACTGAAGGACATTGTGTTCACATTTCTTGCTATAGCATGATTTTCCATTGCATATTGATTAAGTTCAGGGGCAAACAGAGAAAAGTACTGCAGAGCACTGGATCTCTACAAAGTAGCTATCAACATCTAGATGCTCCCTAGAGGTCTGTGTTCCAAGCACTAGCCAGGCATCATACCCTTTTCTGGATTGCTCCTTTTGACCTGCTGCTTTCAGAAAGATTAGAAGTAATTAAAATGACAAAAATGAAAACACAGACTCCCACATACCTGCTTTTTAAACTGTTGTTTAATATTTACTTGATTTTCATAACAGTGTTTAGTGCATTCACTTCTTTAGATGGTTCTGTAACCATAGCAACAGCATCATCAGTGACTTAACACATTCTTTAGAACCACATTCTGCAAACAGCTTATTGTTCCAACTTGTATTGTTTACTCTGATACTTTGGATGAAAAATAAGTGAACCTATTCTGCTGTTGCTCCAATAATGACACTCTGCAGCTCAGTAGCGCCCCTGCCAACCAAAGCACTTTTTCATGTATCACTAAGTGGTTCTCAAAACTTCTGTTGAAGCTCATCTGTGTTCCTCCTGAGGTGAGGAAACTAAGGCACAACTATATAACAGCAGACTTGCTCACTGCCAGACAGAATACATGAGGAAAAAAGAGGTACCAGCATACCAGTTCTGAGCCCCTCAATTTAAGAAGGACATTGAGACTCTTGAACGTGTCCAGAGAAGGGCAATGAGGCTGGGGAGAGGCCTCGAGCACAAGCCCTGGGAGGAGAGGCTGAGGGAGCTGGGGTTGTTTAGCCTGGAGAAGAGGAGGCTCAGGGGAGACCTTATTGCTGTCTACAACTACCTGACAGGAGGTTGTAGGCAGGTGGGAGTTGGTCTCCTCTCCCAGGCAACCAGCACCAGAACAAGAGGACACAGTCTCAAGCTGCGCCAGGGGAAGTTTAGGCTGGAGGTGAGGAGAAAGTTCTTCACAGAAAGAATGATTGGCCATTGGAATGTGCTGCCCAGGGAGGTGGTGGAGTCACCATCCCTGGAGGTGTTCAAAAAAGGATTGGACTTGGCACTTGAAGCCATGATTTAGTTAGTCATGAGGTATTGGGTGATAGATTGGACTTGATGATCTCCGAGGTCTTTTCTACCCTTATTGCTGCTATGATTCTATGACTTTTGCTGTGCTTTCAGGCACAACACTCACTTGCTGTTCATTAAGTAAACAATGAGACATCCTTTAGATCCTAAGTAACAAAAAGCCAAACCAGATCCAAAAAACAGCAATCAACCAGCTAACAAACAACACCCCCCCAAAAAAAAAAACCCAAACCCAAACCCTAAAACAAAGAACGAAACAGAAAAGAAAATAAAAAAGAAACGAGAGAGAGAGAGAGAGAAGGAAGGGAAAATAAAACCACAGAGCAGTTTTCCGTTAAAAATCAGGCTGAAGCAAAACAATTCCAAAGGTTTGAGTGCGATGCAGTTTGGGTAAAAATTCATTCCAACATCTAGGTCATTGGCCAGAAAACACACTCAGAAAGCCAGTGTGGGATTTCTTTTGCTTACACTGCTATTTGTTTATGGCACTCTGTTGAATTTCAAATTTATGCTGATTTGAGAGCAGGACTTGACCTCTTGTTTTCATGCAAACATCCACCACGTGAGATAAAAAAAGAGAAAAATAAGAAAGAAGCAGTATGAAAATCTGTAAGAAGCCAAATAGTTTCTCAACAGCCTGATGTTCAGAGCTCCTTGTGAGGCCTCTCTGAAGGGTTCAGTTGTGCTGCTTTTTTCCTGTGTAATGTGACATACTTCTGCCCTTACCCTTTTATTGCTCTGTTCCCACTAGGATAGAAGGGTAAACATTTTTAACGAGGATACGTTCTCCCTGATTATTCAACAAATACACACAATGTCAAGTTAGAGGAAATGAGGCATGAAGTACTGCAGGCAGAGTTCATACAGTGTACCACAGAGGCTTGAGAGCAGCTGCTGAAAGCCACTGTGCTGCAACTTTGCTCTGAAATAGGTACACTTCAGTATTATAGGCTGTAATGTTTCTAAAGCGGCTGCTCAAAGCCTTTTGTGTGAATAATTTATATTTCCATTGTGTAAATAAGATCATTTTTAAACTACTTGGTCAGCAGATACGCCACACATAGTGGTAGGGTTGGTGTTTGGGCTTGAAAATGTGAAAATGCAATATCCATTGAGAAGGCTGCAAATTGTCCTTGGCCCAGGCAACCAGCACCAAAACAAGAGGACACAGTCTCAAGCTGCACCAGGGGAGGTATAGGCTGGATATTAGGAAGAAATTCTACACAGAGAGAGTGATTGCCCATTGGAATGTGCTGCCTGGGGAGGTGGTGGAGTCACCATCCTTGGAGGTGTTTAGGAGGAGACTTGATAGGGTGCTTGGTTGCATGGTTTAGTTGATTAGGTGGGTTGGATGTGATGATCTTGAAGGTCTCTTCCAACCTGGTCTATTCTACTCTGCTCTGCTCTACTGTACTCTATTCTATTCTATTCTATTCTATTCTATTCTATTCTATTCTATTCTATTCTATTCTATTCTACTCTACTCTACTCTACTCTATTCTATTCTATTCTATTCTATTCTCTCCCTGCTCTGAAAACACAGGATGTAGAATAAGATACTCAGTTGTCCCGCACAGTAAAGCACTTAGTTTGAGCTAGGCACCAAAACATCTGTATTGGGTTTGCAGGGCAAAGTTTTGGTAGCAAGGAGGCTACAGGGGTGGATTCTGTGAGAAGCTCCTAGAAGCATCCTTCTCATCCAATACAGCCAATTCCAGCCAGCTTCAAGGCAGACCCACTGCTGGCTGAGGCCAAGCCCATCAGCAATGGTGGCAGCACCTCTGTGAGAACGTATTATAAGAAGGCTGGAAAAAACCTGTGCAACAGCAACTGAGCCAGAGAGAGGAGTGAGAGTACATGAGAGAAAGAGCTCTGCAGACACCAAGCTCAATGAAGATTGAAGGGGAGAAGGTGCTGCAGGCACCACAGCAGAGAATCCTCTACAGCCTGTTGCGAGGACCACGATGAGGCAGGTTGTGCCCCTGCAGCCCATGCAGGTTAATGGTGGAGCAGATATCCACCTGCATCCTGTAAAGGACCCCATGGTGGAAAAGGTGGATGTGCCTGAAGGAGTCTGTGACTCTGTGAAGAGCTCACACTAGAGGAGGCTTGTGCAAGACCTGTGGAGGGAGGAACCCATACTGAAGCAGGTTTACTGGCAGGACTTGTCATCTCCCATGCTGGAATGGTTTGTGAAGAGCCCACAGGGTGACTCCCATTGGAGAAGTTCATGGAGGACTGTCTTCTGTGGGGGGGACCTCATGCTGTGGCCAGGAAAGAGTAGAGGAGGAAGGAGTGGCAGAGGCAGGTGTGATGAACTGACCAGAATTCTCAATCCCATCTCCTTATGCAGCTGGGAAGAAGAGGTAGAGAAAATCAGAAGTAAAGTTAAGTCTGGGGAGAGGTGTTTTAAGATTTGTTTTTTATTTCTCACTATCATACTCTGATTTGAATGGCAATAAACTTAATACATTTTCCCTGAGTCTGGTTTTGCCCATGACAGGAATGGGAATGTGATCTCTTCCTGTCCTTATCTCAAGCCATGAGTCTCTTGTATTGCCTCTTCCCTGTCCATCTCTGGAGGGCAGTGACAGAGCAGGTCTGGTGGGCACTTGATGTCCAGTCAGGGTCAACCCAACACAAGACCTTAGAATAGCTCTTCCCAAGGAGGTGGTGGAGTCGCCATCACTGGAGGTGTTCAGGAGGAGACTTGATAAGGTGCTTGGTTGCATGGTTTAGTTGATTAGGTGGTGTTGGATGATAGGTTGGACTTGATGATCTCGAAAGTCTCTTCCAACCTGGTCTATTCTATTCTATTCTATTCTATTCTATTCTATTCTATTCTATTCTATTCTATTCTATTCTATTCTATTCTATTCTATTCTATTCTATCCTAATTTTGTAATTAATCTTTCTTTAATGCCAGTGGTGTAAATTGAACATGAAAGGGTGTTTGTGTTTTCATGTCACTAGATTTAGAAAGCACAATTACATCATTTTTATACTAATATACCTTCTGGTGATACTGAGCATGAACTGTCAAATGCCATTTCTGATGACTCATGCACCGAGCTGTGGTCATTCTTTTGCCTTGCTTTCACTTTAATGCTCTGGCCTTTCATCTTCTCCATGAGCCACTCTGAGTCCTTGTCTGACCTTCACTGATTCCTACCTCTCTGCCTCTTGTATTAGACAACCTGCCTCCTATCACCTCCATTTTTAAATTGATTTATTCCTTGTTCTTCTTCTGTGTGGAACTGGTCAGACTTGCTTGGAGCAAAGGGGGAAATTAGTTTACTGACAAGAAGCACAGTTTTAGAACTGTGCATGCCATGGTGTTCCTGAATGTTGAATAAAAGAATGCAAATATATGAGTAGAGGACACACTTCCAAAGGACCGTCAAGCCAAGGAAAGAAACTCTGAAGTCTGTCTCCCTCTGTCCTTTTAAAAATGTTATTTAAATAGACAAAAGAAAGGGAATTCCTCTTAACTGAATACTGGCATGGCAGTCACCGAGCAGCAATATGTTCCAGCCCTTTCCCCAGTGCTGCTCTGCAGAGGGTTGGGTCATTTTATCTTTGGATTTTATCTGCTGATGGCAAAGAAAATAAAATGGGAAGACTCAGAAACAACCCTGGGACTATCTCTTTCCCAGTTCTTCCTCTGGGCTTCTTGCCAAGCCAACCTCCAGTCTACTGCCCCAGTTTCTTATCTAGTTTGTTTCTCTCTTGTTCCCATGCTCTCCACACTATACAGTTCCCAGCCACACAGACTGCTGGCTTGCTGGAGAGTTTCCTTTCTTGTGCTCTGCCTTATATGTTTTCTTCTATCCCTGTTAAATGTCCTCTGAGTCCTAGTGCTACATCAGGTTGAGCTAACTCACTGCAGCTCCTTTTCCCTGCATCCCCAATCTCTTCTTCCAGTGAATCTTCCCTCATGGCAGCACTGCCCTTCACTGAGACCTGCGCTAATACATTCCACTTGTTCAGTGAGCATAGCTTGAAAAACATGTTTTCCTTATCTGTAGTCACTGATACAGTTGGATCATGTGGCTCAGGTTGTACTTAACATTTCACCAAGGAAGATACCTAGTATGGCAAATTTTTGCTCTTTCACTAAAAGATTGCTAGAGCTGTAACAGCCCTCCCCCTCGCCCCATATTAAAATGGATAGTGTCTGGCAATTTAATAACAAGCATAACAAATTTAATAATAATAATACCACCAGCAGTCCCTTATATTTTTCTCGATTGCATAGAATAGAATAGAATAGAATAGAATAGAATAGAATAGAATAGAATAGAATAGAATAGACCAGGTTGGAAGAGACCTTCAAGATCATTGTGTCCAACCCATCATCCAACACCATCTAATCAACTAAACCATGCAACCAAGGGCCCCATCAAGTCTCCTAAACACCTCCAATAATGGCGACTCTACCACCTCCCTGGGCAGTCCATTCCAATGGGCAACCACTCTATGAAGAATTTCTTCCTGACATCCAGTCAGGCATTGAGTCCATCATCAGTAAATTTGCTGACGACACCAAGCTGGGGGCAGGAGTTGATCTGCTGGAGGGTAGAGAGGCTCTGCAGAGAGACCTCGACAGGCTGGACAGATGGGCAGAATCCAACGGCATGAGATTTAACACATCCAAGTGCCAGGTTCTGCACATTGGCCACAACAACCCCATGCAGTGCTACAGGCTGGGGTCAGAGTGGCTGGAGAGCAGCCAGGCAGAGAGGGACCTGGGGGTGCTGGTTGATGGTAGGCTTAACATGAGCCTGCAGTGTGCCCAGGCAGCCAAGAGGGCCAATGGCATCCTGGCCTGCATCAAGAACACTGTGGCCAGCAGGAGCAGGGAGGTCATTCTGCCCCTGTACACTGCACTGGTTAGGCCACACCTTGAGTACTGTGTCCAGTTCTGGGCCCCTCAGTTTAGGAAGGATGTTGACTTGCTGGAACGAGTCCAGAGAAGAGCAACAAAGTTGGTGAGGGGTTTGGAACACAAGCCCTATGAGGAGAGACTGAGGGAGCTGGGGTTGCTTAGCCTGGAGAAGAGGAGACTCAGGGGTGACCTTATCACTCTCTACAACTACCTGAAGGGAAGTTGTAAAGTTGTAGACAGGCTGATGATGGTCTCTTCTCCCAGGCAGCCAGTACCAGAACAAGAGGACACAGTCTCAGGCTGCGCCAGGGGAGGTTCAGGTTGGATGTTAGGAAGAAGTTCTATACAGAAAGAGTGATTGCGCTATGGAATGGGTTGCCCGGGGAGGTGGTGGAGTCGCCGTCATTGAAGGTGTTCAGAAGGAGACTTGATGGGGTGCTTGGTGCCATGGGTTAGCTGTTTGGGTGGGTTGGATTGGTTGATGGGTTGGACACGATGATCTTGAAGGTCTCTTCCAACCTGGTTTGGTTTATTCTAATAAAGAAGGTTTATTCTATTCTAAACCTCCCCTGGTGCAGTTTGAGACTGTGTCCTCTTGTTCTGAAGGATTGTCTTTATGGAAGGTTTGTCTTTATGGAAGGTTTCTCTTTATGGAAGGTTTCTCTGTAATATTATCTTGAAATTATCTTATTCTTTTTTCTCTCTATGAGTAAATTACAATTGACACTACAATTTATCATTTGAGAGCAGCACTGTGACATTAAATTTTTAATGGCTGCTTTTATTCAAATCACATGATTGGACAGAATCTATACAATAGAAAATGTCCTGTAGTTTATCTTTCAAGGCCCAAGAGATTAGAGTGAAATGAGTAAATTTGGTCTACCATGGAGAGATTTATTACAGCTGGATGCCATAGCCCTGTTTAAGAATCTCCATTAGATCCTTAAATGTTCTTCTCTTTTAACCCACATCTCCCCTCTGTCCCTCACATTTCCAAGTCAAATGAAACCAGTTTGCAATGGTTTTTCACCATCTCAGATAAAAAAAAATATGAAGTGAGGATGTTTAGTGGGTTAATGTTCTTGAGGGACTCCCCAGAAAAATGTTGGTGTGCTATACAAGACACTAATGTAGAGGAAATAATTTTCAGTATTTCCTACAGCTTAGTTTCCTTGAAGTAAGCAGGAATTTAGATGCTGTGGTTTAAATCACTGGAAGGGAAATAAAGACAGCTTCAACACTCCTAATATAATTTAGACTTTTTTTTTACCAATAAGGTAAAAATATCTACAGAATAGATTAATATTATAAAGCTTTACTAATAGCCAAGAGTTTCAACCTAGAGAAGAGTAGATTTAGATTGCATGTCAGGAACAAGCTTTTTTCCATGAGGGTAGTGGAACACTGGAACAGGTTGCCCAGGGAGGTAGTTGAGGCCCCATCCCTGGGCATATTCAAGGTGAGGCTGAACAGGGCTCTGGGCATCTACTTGAGAATGTCCCTACTTACTGCAGAGGGGGTTGGACAAGATGACCTTTAGAGGTCCCTTCCAACCCAAACCAGTCTATGATTCTACAATAACACATGATGAAAATCTTAGCGCATACATAGCCAATGCTATAATGATTTTTCTTTAGACACTTTTAGTCATAAAGTCTGTTACATAGTTCCCCAAATCAAATTCATACCCCACAGTAATACTAAGCATGACGTATACGTTTTCCCTGAGTCTGATTTAGCACATAATGTGCAGAAATGTTTTGCACTCTTCCTATAGGATATTTTTTTTCTGAAATTACTGCACATAAATCAAAGAGAAGGGACCAAAATAACTTCAGTGAACCTCTAGTTTGCTTAATGTTCGCACGTTGGACATAACCGATTCACTCCCTAGTGTGCCCTGGAGAGTTGTGAAATCCAAAAGAGGAAGCATTCTCTGTTGAAACAGCATAGCATTATTCCTGAAAATAAAACTGCATGGGGGGGGGGGGGGGGGGGGGGGGGGGGGGGGAAGCTAGCTAATTAACATGGGGCTACTAGAAGCAGATCTCTTATTTCTCAATATTGCATAATTAGCATTTTTATTACTGTGCCATTATACACATCACTGGGGTTTTATCAAAGAGATGTAAGAGTTCTTAAACTTTGGTTAATATGGTTTGATGAAATAGAGAATTGCTTTACTGGAGCAAGCTACTCCAATCCTTTTTTGTCATCTTCATTGCCCATTCTTAAAGAAATTCAAGGTGATGAGCCCAAGAAGGCTGCACTTGCTCTATCTATTGCCATTGCTGGAGTTGTTTAGGAAGAGACTTGATAGGGTGCTTGGTGCCATGGTTTAGTTGATTAGATGGTGTTGGATGATAGGTTGGACACAATGATCTCAAAGTTCTCTTCCAACCTGGTCTATTCTATTCTATTCTATTCTATTCTATTCTATTCTATTCTATTCTATTCTATTCTATTCTATTCTATTCTATTCTATTCCATTCCATTCCATTCCATTCCATTCCATTCCATTCCATTCCATTCCATTCCATTCCATTCCATCTTTCCATACACACATATATATCATTCCCATGACTTTCAAAATCCATCTGGATGCATTCCTATGTGACCTGTGGTAGATTCTATAGTCCTGGTTGGGACCAGTCTTGGTTGGACTTGATGACCTCCTGAAGTCCTTTCCACAGGATACAGAATATAGAATTAACCAGGTTGGAAAAGACCTTGGAGATCATCAAATCCAACCTATCACCCAACGCCATCTAATCAACTAAACCATGGCACTAAGTGCCTCATCCAGTCTCTTTCTAAACACTTCCAGTGATGGTGACTCCACCACCTCCCTGGGCAGCACATTCCAAGGGCCAACCTCTCTTTCTGTGAAGAACTTCTTCCTAACATCCAGCCTAAAACTCCCCTGGTGCAGCTTGAGACTGTGTCCTCTCATTCTGTCACTGGTTGCCTGGGAGAAGAGAGCAACCCCTACCTGGCTACAATCTCACTTCAGGTAGTTGTAGAGAGTAATAAGGTCTCCCCTGAGCCTCCTCCTCTCTAGGCTAAACACCCCCAGCTCCCTCAAGCACTCCTCGTAGGGCTTGTGCTCCAGACCCCTCGCCAGCCTTGTTCCGAACCCCAAGGTCCCGTGATCCTGTGTTGTTTCTGTCATCTTTTCATTTTTGTAATTAATGCAATGCAAAGATAAGCTAATTCATTAGCTCTATTTCCTTACAGGAGTGTCTGGGGTTCTTGAGGGTTTCGTTTGAAAATCCATCTTCAAAAGATGCTCATGTCTTCTAGTACCCTCAGGCACTGACACAAGCCCATGCCTTGAGGCAACATTCTAAAGAAGGGCACACGACAGAGTCTACACATATTTCAGCACAGTCTGAGAGAGACAAAGTTCTTTAGGAGTGTGTCTGCTTTCTGGTGCCAAAGAGGAATGTTGCCATTGTGTATTCTGTTCGTTGCTTGGCAAATATTTGATTGTTTTTAACAACTGCGTGTCAGTTCTCATTAAACAAAAAACATCAGAACAATTGCATGAACTATGGTCAGTGTCCAAACAGCATTTGGCAAGCCTCTCTCCATTATGGTATTTTGCCCACAATTGAATTTGCAGATCAATCTAGTAGCTACTTATTTATTAGTGGTGGAAGTAGGATGAAATTCTATTTATAAGCTATGGAAGATTTCTGACTTATTGAACTGTGCAATCACAATAGCAGCAGCAACTAACATCTACACTGGATTTTTATTGTTGTTTTTGGCATATCTTTGCAAGCCTAATGCAGCAAGAAAGTTAAACTATTCAGTGTTCTGTATAGTTACGTGCAGGCAAGATAAAGCACTGAAATGACTGCCTTCCAGGAGAGGATTTTTTCCCCCTATGCAAAGGGAATGAGTTGGCAAAGACTGTTAGAGCTTTAGCCTAACTTACTTAGACACAAATATTCTTGAGAAAGAACACTGGCTTGCAAAACAGAAGTGTAAACTGTATCTCACAGAGCATACAATTGCAGCTTCCACTCATCGAGGATAACCTCCCCTCCGATATTTAAATATTGACCTGATTTCCATGTCATCACAAAGCTGAAAGTCATCATTATTTATGGTCTCATATAAAACTGAGTGTAAATTGGTTGTAGATACGTATTGAGGTCATTCTGAAGATCCTTATCCAGAATAAAAGCCATAGGGAGGTTTGTAATAGCAGAAAAATGAAATCACACTCTGAAATGCAGCGCTGTTCATGGCCCTGTCTTTGATGTGTACTTAAACATTCTTTTTACAGGCGTATGGTATAGGACAGGATTTGACTTTTACAAGATAATATATTGTGTGTAAATCTGTATTTCCCCCCCACACATAGTATCTTTTAAAAATCTCATCTGAAGTTAATTAACAACCATAAAAAAGTTAAAATAATAAACCCAACTAACTTAATGCAGCTATTAGGTTCTTTTGAATAGAATAGGCTAGAGTGCCATGAGCTGGGAGAGATTTAAAAGAGATTATGGGCAGAAGATAAGAATCTCTAGCTGACAGATCCCTCTGGAGGTCAGGCGAGGAAAACAAACAAGAAGCCATGTGGCCAAAAAGATGATCCTCTAGCAAACAATTAAAGGATAAATGGATCAGAAAAGGAGCAGAATGGAGGCAAAATAGCAAATATTCAGTTCCAAAAGATAATTGAGATGCTGATGGAAACAAGTGTGGTATTCCTTCATATCACTGATGTCTCAGCTCTTGAAATACCATGTGTTTTTTCCAGGCAGTTGTGCCCTGATCTGGTTGAACATTTGCCAGTGGTGCCCTCTGTACGGCACATTTATAGCTGATGTGCACTTATCATTTCATGCTCTGCATCAGCCCTCCAGGTTAGGCTGCTCAAGCTACTGCAGAGGTGGGGGAAGTTCAAGGGGAGATTGGACGTGGCACTTGGTGCCATGGTCTAGGCATGGGATCTGTGTTGACAGGTTGGACTCTATGATCCTCGAGGTCCTTTCCAACCTAAGCGATACTGTGATACTGTGATACTGTGATACTATAAGTGCTATCCTTCCCCTTACCACTCTGTGAGATGTGGCTGGTCATAGGATTGTCCAGCTGTATGTAAGCAGCAGCCCTGGTGCTTCCCCAAACAGTGGACAGGCCATGAAGAAGGAACTGCCTCAGGGGGAAAAAATTTCATTGGAAGGAGAAGTATTGGCATCATAGCGCTGGGGAGAAACTGTAGGTGTGCAACAGCGTGCCTAAATTTTGCTCAAACAAGGCAGTTTTGTACAGCACAGGGAGAAGAAACATTTGCTGCTGAAATTGTGAACTTACAGGAAAAGAAAAGAATTTTGCAGTTTGCAGCTCCTGATATTGTAACATGTGAATTCTGCCTCAAGTCCTCAAATGCACTCTAGATTATTGCTAAATTAATTCTGTGAACAACCCCCCAGCTGAATTTAGGAGGCTGGGAGAATGAAAGTCTCCTGTTATGTTTTGTTTTGTTTGTTGGTTTCTTTTGGTGGGGTTGGCGTTGTTTGCTTCTTTGTTTTTGTTTTGTGTTGCTCTGGATAGTTTTTCTTGTTTGTTTTTTTTTTTTTTTCACTTGCTGTGAAAGTACACTTGCTGAATTAGAACATTTGAAGTAAGATGGATTACACAGAATAAATTAGCAGTGTGTTGGCTTGAAGGCTGGAGCTTTCTTGCTGAAAGGGATTCAGAAAATAGAAATGTCTGTTTACAGAAGAGTTTCCAAACAGAAGAAGAAAACAGTTAAGAGAAGGATAGAATACTATTGGTTTGAAGTGACATATCAAAGATGTATCTACTATTTAGATAGCCTGTATGCTTTTGTAATATTTTCTGTTTCTCTGACATTCTGTTGTTGTTGTTGTTGTTGTTTTGATTGGATTTCTTGTTTGTTTGCTTGGTTTTTCTCCTTCCTGCAACATTTCATAGTTTCATAGTTTCATAGTTTCATTCAGTGTTGGAAGGGACCACACGGATCATGTAGTTCCAACCCCCCTGCCATGGGCAGGTGAGATACTGAGAGACCTGGGGCTGTTTAGTCTTGAGAAGAGAAGACTGAGAGGGAATCTGATCAATGTTGATCAGAGGGATGGGTGTCTAGTGGAGGAGGCCAAGCTCTTTTCATTGGTGCACAGTAATAAGACAAGGAATAGACTAGACTAGACTAGACTAGAATGGAATAGAATAGAATTAACCAGGTTGGAAAAGACCTTTGAGATCATCAAGTCCAACCTATCATCCAACACCATCTAATCAACAAAACCATGGCACCAAGCACCCCATCCAGTCTCTTCCTAAACACCTCCAGTGACGGTGGCTCCACCACCTCCCTAAACAGCCTATTCCAATGGCCAATCACTCTTTCTGTGAAGAACTTCTTCCTAACATCCAGCCTAAAACAACAGGAACTACAGGTGCAATCTTGAACATAGAAGACTTCACCTCAACGTGAGGAGAAACTTCTTTACAGTGAGGGCGACAGAGCCCTGGAACAGGCTGCCCAGAGAGATTGTGGAGTCTGCTCCTCTGGATACTTGCAAAACCTGCCTGGATGCATTGCCATGTGGACTACCATAAGTGATCCTACTTTGACAGGGATGTTTGACCCAATGATCTCTGGAGGTCTCTTCCAACCGCTAATGTACTCTGATACTGTGTGATACTGTGGTGTCCTATATGTAAATGATGCTTTGGCCATTATTCCTAACAGAAGAAAAGATAACTGCAGAAGTGTTTTCCTTCTAAACTTTCAAAGTTATCATGCATTAGTTTGTAAGAAAAAAAAGACACACAAAAAGTGAATTGGGAAGGAAAATGGGCAAGGAAAAAGATAGAGAAAGAAACAGGTAAGCTGCCTTCCTGGTATATGCACAGGATTTTTGCCCAAACCAAATTGATCACTGCCTATTCAAGATATAACAGTCCATGAGCCATGAGGGGTATAGATTAGTACTGTCTGAAACAAAGAATTCCAGTTGTTTATGTTGTGGTTTTTCTTCTTCTTCTACTCAGAATGATATTCAAAACCACTGGACTACTTACTAATTTGCCCTTTTTTACCCACACTTCATTTCATTTTCATTTGTTTTCCTGCTGAGCTCTATTTAGGGTATTTAATATAAAGCTGAAGTGGATCCTATCAAAGGCAATTTTTTTTGTGTGTGTGTGCAAGTAAATCATATAGAAAATCAAAAGCATTATTTCTACTGTTACGAAAGTAAGAAAGTGTTTTTTAAAAAGCTTTTTAAGAAGCTGTTTTGCTCTTACAGAGGAAATGTTGCTCGTACTGGGAAATAAGGCTTTTCTAATCATAATCCCCAAATCAACTCTGTAAGTACTAGTGAACTAATTACACTAAATTTAGATTATTTCATAAGCTACTGTAGGCTTTTTTCCAGCACTGTTACCATTGTTACATGCTAATTATATGTAATTTGTCACCAGTCTTGCGAAAACTTAGCTTGTCTCTTAGTTGCTTCCCTATCCCAAAGCCTCTGCTAATGCAAAGTGTTGTTAATTCACATTTCTAACTCATCCAGTAAGACTGGCTATAATATTTCAGTGAAATTCAGTCAAAGGGATGTATATCTATGCAAAAGTGAGGAGGGTGTCTGACCTGGATTATAACTCACTCTTTTTTTTTTTTTTCCCATACCTATCTTGATTATTAGTCCTGGAAATGAAAGTGGTGTTTACACTGTTGATTGCAAACACCCTGGGTAGCTGTGAACAGCAAGTGGGAAAATCAGACCAAATGTGACTCCATTTTGTCACAGCTGGACTGTTTCTGTTCTTGAGTTAACTCCTTGCCTGGGCAAAAATCTCCAGCGTAGACATAATCAAAGGAAGAACAGGAATGTCTTCAAAGCATCCCTGTGTGGCTAATGAAGGATCTTACTGACCTGAGAATTACAGCCTTCGTCAAGTAGTTTCGTGTCTGAGCTCTTATGTGGAGTAGGAGGTGAACGAGTCTCCACCATGGGAAGTTTCACCACTGCAATTCACTGGAGCAGCTTCACTTAGCCTACATAGACACAGCTTACAAAACTTTGTTAATCAGTCTGTGATTCATGACATAGTTCCTAGTGTGGCATAATTAGAAGGACTGCTGGACAACAGGTATGTGATATAAATAATTTCCAAGCATTGGAAACTATGACCAATCTGGAAATATATCAAGGAAAGAGTCCTACAAGGAAAATGCATTTGTATTCTGAAAGCATATTCAGGATGCAGTAAGACAGAGCAGATCAGCAAATGATCACACAGAAGAAAAACATCACACAAGGAAAAAGGAAGTGAGCAGATTCCAGTGATGGAACTGGAAGAGACAGCTCTCTCAAGGGCTGTATGGAATATGTTTGTGAGAGAGCAGGAAACATAAAAATGCAATTCCATGGAAAATAGGTTAGATGACAAGTGAAGAGACAGTGACAGGACAGATATGAGATCAAAATAGCTATAGACTGGAAGAGACAGAATGGTAAAGGGAAAAAAAAAGGTATTGAAAGGAAGAGTAGAACTTGTGACTCAGCTGTCGCACAAGCTCTTTGCCTAAGCTTCCATGTGCTGGAGAGATGATGAAACCATTTTGTGCCAGGCTTTTTTTGGAGTCTGAAACAGAGGATTTGTCTCATGGAAAGTACTCCAGCAGGTGAAGTACTTCAGTGCTGAGCCCTGGTTGCTGAAATGACTCATTCAAGCCATAGACAGCTACACATAATTAGGGGTAACTGTGATTGCTCTAATCTGTGACCAGGGAATTTTCAGCTAGTTTATATTTCCCTTTTCCCTTTCTTTTGAGCTGTTTTACATGCAGCTCTTGTTTGGCATAGTTATGTTCCTAAGTGAGCAGAAGATGCTCTCCAAAAGACGAAAAAGAACTACTGCTTAGGGAAGTTTGGTTAAAGCAGAAAACACAGAAATGCCTTTTCATCTGATCAGTCAGGCACCAGCAAAGTCTTTATGGTAGAACAGGGTGAACCAATTTGCAAAATGCTTTTGGACCTGGGCCAAGGGCTCAGGTCCAGCCAACATGGATTTAAGAAGGGCAGATCCTGCCTCTCCAACCTGATCTCCTTCTATGATCAAGTGACCCACTTGGTGGATGTGGGGAAGGCTGTAGATATAGTGTACCTGGACTTCACCAAGGCTTTGACACTGTCGCCCAGAGCAAACTTCCGGCCAAGCTGTCAAATTTTGGCTTGGAGAGCAACACTCTGTGCTGGGTTAGGATCTGGCTGGAGGGCCGAGCCCAGAGAGTGGTGGTGAATGGTGTCACATCCAGCTGGCAGCCAGTGCTGGGCCCCATCCTCTTTAATATCCTCATTGATGATCTGCATGAGGGGATTGAGTCAGTCATCAGCAAATTTGCAGATGACACCAAGCTGGGAGCAGATGTTGATCTGTTAGAGGGCAGAAGGGTTCTGCAGAGGGACCTCAAATGAATGGACAGATAGGCAGAGTCCAACATGATGGCATTCAACAAATCCAAGTGCTGGGTGCTGCACTTTGGCCACAGCAACCCCATGCTGAACTACAGACTGGGGTCAGAGTGGCTGGAGAGCTGCCAAACCAAAAGGGACCTGGGGGATTGATTGACAGCTACCTAAACATGAGCCAGCAGTGTGCCCAGGTGGCCAAGAAGGCCAATGGTATCCTGTCCTGCATCAAGAATAGTGTGGCCAGCAGGAGCAGGGAGGTCATTGTGCCCCTGTAGTCAGCACTGGTTAGGCCGCACCTTGCATACTGTGTCCAGTTCTGGGCCCCTCAGTTTAGGAGGGACATCAAGACACTTGAACGTGTCCAGAGAAGGGCAATGAGGCCTCGAGCACAAGCCCTACGAGGAGAGGTTGAGGGAGCTGGGATTGTTTAGCCTGGAGAAGAGGAGGCTCAGGGGAGACCTTAATTGCTGTCTACACCTACTTGAAGGGTAGTTGTAGCCAGGAGGGGGTTGGTCTCTTCTCCCAGGCAACCAGCGCCAGAACAAGGGGACACAGTCTGAAGCTGTGCCAGGGGAAGTCTAGGCTCACAGCAAGAGTTGTTAGCCATTGGAATGTGCTGCCCAAGGAGGTGGTGGAGTCGCCGTCCCTGGAGGTGTTCAAGAAGGGATTGGACGTGGCACTTGGTGCCATGCTCTCGTAGGCATGAGGTCTTGGGTGACAGGTTGGGCTTGATGATCTATGAGGTCTATTCCATCCTTGTTGATTCTATGATTCTATGACCAGGAACATGCAATTCAATTTCCAACAGTATGAGTGAACAGAAAGTGCCTTCACCCTGAGTAAAGGTAAAGCAATGGTGGCTTGTCATGCCAGAATTGCTTGTTTAAGCTTTCACATCATCTCTGTAAACAGAGTATACCCTCATGGAACTACAAACCTACTGCTGACTCTCAGACTCTAAAATAAGTGGTACAGATAGAAAATAAAAAGAATCAGCTGCCAGAACATGATTAGAATTGTGTCTTGCTTGCTTTGTTCGGTTTTTGCTTTAATAGTTTAAATCACAGTTCTTAGTATTAAAACATATCAGTTCAGGCAGCTATTAATATCCTCTGAGATTTAGAAGCAATTACATTTAAAAGTGGAATTACAGATGATGTATAAACAGGAATGATGCTTACAGAAATTAAACAAAGACCTTAATTGCAAATCCAGTCATACAGCTGAGAGCAGGAATAAACCTTTGTTCAATAAAGTCTCAGTGACATGAAGAAGCCATAATCTGACATTTTACTGCATGAATTAGGTGTTTCTTTCAAACTGCTAAATACTTCTCTGATGATCAGTTGCTGTCACATTTAGAACTGTTTCACTAGCAAAATCGAGTTTGTCCAACAATATGCTTTACTTACTATGTATCTAGGACAAGAGCATCAGAGGCTACTGCAGATTGTGGGCCTAACACAGGCTGTGGCCACAGCATGTTAGGTTCCTTTTAGTAATTTCTTGGTAATAAATGATAGCAATAAACTTTTGTGACCTCTAAATGAGGCTGAGAACAGTCTTGGTCTCTGTGACAGCTTAGGCTGTGCCTTTAAGAGAAAGATAGCTGCAAAATTCTCTAGCTGAATGTTTGGGTGTAAAAAGGAAAACAAAGGGAAGATAATTCTAAACGAATTTCATTGGTAGATGAATGGGATGTAGTTTCATGATCTTACATTCTCTAGTTATTGCTGTCTACAACTACCTGAAGGGTGGCTGTAGCCAGGAGGGGGTTGGTCTCTTCTCTCAAGCAACCAGCACCAGAACAAGAGGACACAGTCTCATGATGCGCCAGGGGAAGTTTAGGCTCGAGGTGAGGAGAAAGTTCTTCACTGAGAGAGTCATTTGTCATTGGAATGTTCTGCACAGGGAGGTGGTGGAGTCACTGTCCCTGGAGATGTTCAAGAGGGGATTTGACATGGCACTTGGTGCCATGGTCTAGTCATGAGGTGTTGGGTGATAGGTTGGACTTGATGATCATTGAGGTCTCTTCCAACCTTGATGATTCTGTGATTCTGTGGTTCTGTTTCTTGGCTGGAATGCATGCATGCTGACCTCGGACAGAAACTAAGATAAGCAGCTAACCTCTAACAACGCTTTGAGCTAACTGAACTTCTCCTAACATATTTCTCCTTTTTCTCTTTTTCTTCTAATTAACTAGAGGGAAACGGGAGAGAGAGAGGTTGGGGAGAACCTGAGGTGGAATCCTCTCCCCAGGAGGATTTCTGTGTTGATTCTTTCCTGCAAATTCTTGTATAATATTGTAAATACTGTATATTTTGTATATATTAGAATAGAATAGAATAGAATAGAATAGAATAGAATAGAATAGAATAGAATAGAATAGGCCAGGTTGGAAGAGAGCTTTGAGATCACTGAGTAGAATCTATCATCCAACACTATCTAGTCAACTAAACCATGGCACCAAGCACCCCATCCAGTCTCTTCCTAAACACCTCCAGTGATGGTGACTCCACCACTTCCCTGGGCAGCCCATTCCAATGGGCAATCACTCTCTCTATGAAGAACTTCTTCCTAACATCCAGCCTGAACCTCCCCTGGCACAGCTTGAGACTGTGTCCTCTTCTTCTGGTGCTGGTTGCCTGGGAGAAGAGACCAGCCCCCACCTGGCAACAGCCTCCCTTCAGGTAGTTGTAGATGGCAATAAGGTCTCCCCTGAGCCTCTTCTTCTCCAGGCTAAGCAATCCCAGCTCCCTCAGCCTCTCCTCATAGGGCTTGTGCTCCAAACCCCTGCCCAGCTTTATTGCTCTTCTCTGGACATATTCCAGCAAGTCAACATCTTTCCTAAACTGAAGGGTGCAGAACTGGACACAGGACTCAAGGTGTGGCCTAATCAGTGCTGAGTACAGGGGTGGAATGGATTGCATTCCATTATTGCTTGTAAAATACAGCTTCATTTGCTTCTCTGACTGAGTTCAGCTGACCTTTTTGTTGATGTCGGTGTGTTAGACCATCACACTACAACAGTCTCTCTCTCTTTTTTAATGTGATACTCTTCCACACCAAGAAGAAAGCCCCATTGTAAGCTAAATTGTCAACTTTTTAAACTTTCGTACTCTAGATGAAAATTGAATCCTGTTCCGTTCTGTTCTTCCCTTTTCTTAGAAATTCCTAAATGTTATGAAACTTAACTTGGGTTCAGATTTTGTTACAATATCCAAATTAAAACCATGTTAAATTTTTGTAAGCCCAGCCAGAATTTTCAAGGAGGTTTTGGTGAAGTGCAGAGCTCGCACTATATTTAGTAAAAAAAAATTGGCAGGCTGATTGGGTTGGCATTGCAGAAAGCTGATTTTACAGCGCAATGACAGCTTGGCAGATACCAAGATACTTTTTATATCCTTATTTATCTTAATTATTTTCTTTTTATGAGATGTCTCTTCAGCTGCATTTTCCCAACGATGACTTACATGTTTGAAGCCCCGTAGGTCTTATTTAAGGTGACGCTACAGTCTGCAGCAACATGCAAGTGCAAAGCTCTGCTGGAGCAAATGACGCAAATGATTGTGAGGCAAAAAGCTACTGAGACCTTGAAAAATTATATCACATGCACATATGCTTTCCTGACCTTCATCCTTCAAGAATGACTTCACTTTTTGACACATTGGAGAGATTCTCTCATTTGTGGTTCAGGAAGCTCATGCAAAAATTGAGAAGAAGGAGCAGGAGGATGATCATTCTAGGTAACCTTTGCGTACAGTGGCACCCAAAACAACTGCTCAGAATACATATTTGGAAACATTGCTGTGAAATGACTGACTTGCAAGAAAGGAAGCTAGCCAGCCACATACAATTTCTTACATGGAAAACATAGAATTAGACAAAGAAGCTAACCTGGTGGTGGAATAATAATAAATAATAATAATAATAATAATAATAACAACAACAACAATAATAGTAATATTTTTCCTTTCTTTCTTTTGTTTCTCAGCTGTAACTGCAATGCAACATCAAAAGAACACTATGGTGTTTGTTTAACTTTGTGGTGGAGTCATATGCCTTGGGTTCTACCATAGCTGAAGTGTAAAATACAGTCAAAAACATCCGTCTGAATTTGCTGAGCAGAGAGCTGGAATTTTAAGAAGTATTCTTTGTGTTTATCAAAGTTTTCACTCATTAGAAAGCAAATCCCTTCAGAATAGTTTCCTGCTCTTTTCCTAATAGCACAAAGTCACCTTTTATAAAAGGACATTTTCAAAGTTTTTGAGGATATTAAACAAATGCTTTCTCAGCCAGAAACACGGATTACCACAGTGCTTACTTTTCAGTATTGAGGAACAGAAATGAGAGCCTGAAAGCTGTCTGCCTAAGTGGTCTGACTCTTCTTTCAGTTACTCTGAATTTTGTGATTTAGAACCTGATCTGGCATAACTGAATTCATTGAGATACTTGCTGTTGACTTCTGAGAGATGCATTGATCTCTTTAATGAAAAGTAAACCTCAAGTTGTTCTTTTTTTCTGAGCTGAGCTAGGCAGGACTGGTAGCTGAAATTACACCTCCAGTGGAGTCATATTTCCTGTCTGTAAGAGAAAAAGGTGGCCAGGAAAATGAGAGCAGCTCTAACCACCAATCTCCATATTTAAAGCCATCAGAAAGAAAAGGAATCTTTAAAATTAATGAGGTATCTTTGTCTGTAATAATAATAATACACATGGCCAGACATCTTTTTACATGCTTTGTATTTCACATCTGAGCAGGTAGAGTTGGATCTCCTGCCCCTCTTCCCCAGATAGCTGTATGTGAATTTTGTTGACATTATGACTATACTTTGGGTATTTTGGAACATTTACTTTTACTGTCAAGCCAGTTTGTTGAATTTACTCCGTGTAGTATCAGCACAGATGCTTTGTTCCAGCAGCCTTTGAAGAGAAATGTTAACAAGGCTTGCGCATGGGTGTGAACAGCAGGGTGTGAGCTCTAGGAAATACAGGGAAACATGAAACTGCCTCAGAAGTAAGCATAAAATGAGAGTTAATGATTGGGAAGAGACAAGTGCTTGTTGCTTACTGAATACGTAGGTGTGGGGTGTGCCACAGCACAATTTCATTGGACAAAAGCCTGTCAGAAATGAGGAAAGTGTGCACATTTTGGATAAAAATCTAGGTACAGACTTAGAGTCATAGAATCATAGAATCAATAAGGCTGGAAGAGACTTCACAGAGATCATCAAGTCCAACCTGTCACCCAAGACCTCATGACTACTAGACCATGGCACCAAGTGTCACGTCCAGTCCCCACTTGAACACATCCAGGGATGGTGACTCCACCACCCCCTCGGGCAGCCCATTCTAATGGCTAACAACTCTCTCTGTGAAGAACTTTCTCCTTACCTCGAGCCTAAACTTCCCCTGACTTCCTTATGATACCTGTGTGTATGTACACGCTTATTTTATGTACAGAGGCACATTCAAGACTCTGCTTTCTCAGCAGGATGAGATATATATTGCCGTGTAATCTAGGAAAGGCAAACTCTGAATGGTACCTGAAAGATGAACTGTACTCTCATATCATAATTAACATTCTGAGCTTGGATAGAATTTTCAGATGGGAGGTTAATGCAACTAATAATAAATCTGAATGTTTATCCTTTAGTCCAGTCATAACACATTTAATTTCTATCACTCTCCAGGTTTTAATTCTGTTGAAACTAAGTTAAAGTATAAATGTGTTGTAAGGCAGGAACTTAACATAGCTGTATCATAGAATCATAGAATCATAGAATCATAGAATCAATAAGGTTGGAAAAGACCTCGGAGATCATCAAGTCCATCCTATCACACAACACCTCATGACTGATTAAACCATGGCTTCAAGTGCCGCATCCAATCCGTTTTTTAACACCTCCAGGGACAGTGACTCCACCACCTCCCTGGGCAACACATTCCAGTGGACAATTACTCTTTGTGTGAAGAACTTTCTCCTCATCTCAAGCCTAGACTTCCCCTGACACAGTTTGAGGCTGCGTCCTCTTGTTCTGGTTGCCTGAGAGAAGAGGTCAACCTCCACCTCTCTACAACCTCCCTTCAGGTAGTTGTAGAAAGCAATAAGGTCTCCCCTGAGCCTCCTCTTCTCTAGGCTAAACAACCCCAGCTCCCTCAGCCTTTCCTCATAGGGCTTGTGCTTGAGACCTCTCCCCAGCCTTGTTGCCTTTCTCCGGACACGTTCAAGTGTCTCAATATTCTTCTTAAATTGAGTGGCCCAGAATTGGACACAGTACTCAAGGTGTGGCCTAACCAGTGCTGAGTACAGGCACAGAATGGGATGCCATTGGCCCTCTTGGCCACCTGGACACATTGCTGGCTCATGTTCAGCTGGCTGTCAACCACTACTCCCAGATCCCTTTCTGCCTGGCTGCTCTCCTGTGTTTGCAATAGAGGCATTTCCTTCCTGGTGAACTGGAAATAATTCATGACTTCTGCATACAGTGTTAGGAATTTCAAAGTTCAAGCATAAACTTGGGAGACATAAAAGTCTGGCAGATAAGGTAAAAAATTCCAACCTTTGGTTTTTTTCTCAGTTAAATGATGGAGAAGTTCTCTTTCATTGTAAAACGGTAAATGGACAATTGCGTTCTTTGTTGCAAGCTTTACATTAACATTTTATAAAAGGGAATTAAATAACCTCGTAACACTGCACTTCTGCTGTCCTTTATACCACAGATCACATAGAGAAAACCCACAGTGAAAGAAAATAAAGGTTCTAGAATTAACTACAAGAAAAAAAATTCAATTAAGCTCATCTGTATTTGCAGTGATCATTCCCTTGTGTATATTAATTACTCTCCAGTCTAATTACAGGATCACATAATCATTTTTTTCTCTAGACTCAGTCATGCACTGGATGGATGGTGCCTGCAGCCTAAGGATTTTTCAACATTTGGTTCAGTGTGCAGCCTCAAGCTTCACATAAATTCGAACCACATTCGGAAAGCAACATTATTTAGTTTTCACATGGACTTTTGTATTTGCACTTACAAGGTGTAAGTGCCTAACCTGTGTTAATTAAACTAGTTCCTAACACTTTTGTGAGCTAAATGACCTTACAAGTTCCTGTTTACAAAGGGAAAGTGAGCCACAGCAACATCTGCTTGTGGCAAATAGTGTAGAAAATGTCAGCCACAATGGTTAAAGTCTGAGTATGAGTTGCTAATTAGATGATCTAGAGATAGAAAGCATCAACAAAACCAGTAAGTGAAATGGTGCCCTTCTACTCCAAGATTTTGTCAGTGATTTTTTTTTTTCTTTTTATAATAAAGAGTAGAATAAGATAGAATAGAATAGAATTAATCAGGTTGGAAGAGACCTTTGAGATCCTCAAGCCCAACCTATCATGCAACACTATCTAATCAATTAAACCATGGCACCAAGCACCCCATCCAGTCTCTTCCTAAACACCCCCAGTGATGGTGAACTCCATCACTTCCCTGGGCAGCCCATTCCAATGGCAATCACTCTCTCTATGAAGAACTTCTTCCTAACATCTAGCCTAAACCTCCCCTGGTGCAGCTTGAGACTGTGTCCTCTTGTTCTGGTGCTGGTTGCCTGGGAGAAGAGACCAACCCCCACCTGGCTACAACCTCCCTTCAGGTAGTTGTAGAGAGCAATAAGGTCACCCCTGAGTCTCCTCTTCTCCAGGCTACGCAACCCCAGCTCCCTCAGCCTCTCCTCATAGGGCTTATGCTCCAAACCCCTCACCAGCTTTGTTGCCCTTCTCTGGACACGGACCAGCAACCCAACATCTTTCTTAAACTGAGGGGCCCAGAACTGGACACAGTACTTAAGGTGTGGCCTAACCAGTGCTGAGTATAGGGGCAGAATGACCTCCCTGCTCCTGCTGGCCACACTGTTCCTGATGCAGGCCAGGATGCCACCGGCCTTCTTGGCTACCTGGGCACACTACAGGCTCGTGTCCAGCCTACTATCGAGCAGTACCCCTAGGTCCCTTTCTCCCTGGCCGCTCTCCAGCCACCCTGACCCCATATATATTATTAGTAATAACACTTTAGCCCACAGCAATTATATAGTGCCTTCTTATATAGTACTGGAGTAATAGGATCAGTGCCGAAAGCTGCTGTAGCTTGTTTATTTGTGAGCTCTGATCTTGCAAACAGAACAGGGTCACATCAGGTAAATACTTCAGAATAACTTCAGGAGGGGTTTCCAAGGAAATTTTAGATGCCACAAGGGCTTGTAGCAGCATTCTTGTTCTTCAGGGAGTACTATATGAAGCTGTGCTGATTATTTCCACTTGCTCTGAATTTTCCAAGAGAGGAAATGATCATATCATGACTTCCACAGAATCATAGGGGTTGGAAAGGGTCTCTAGAGATCATTGAGCCCAACCTCCCTGCCAATGCAGGATCACCTATGGCAGGCTGCAGAGGAATGTACCCAGGCAGGTTTTGAAAATCTGCAAAGAAAGAGACTCCACAGCCTCTCTGGGCAGCCTCTTCCAGAGCTCTGTCTCCCTCACCATAAAGAAGTGTCTACTCATGTTGAGGTGGAACCTCCTGCACTCTCGCTTGTACCCATTGTTCCTTGTCTTGTCACTGAGCACTACCAAAAAGAGCCTGGTACCTTCATATTGACACCCACCCCTCAGATATTTATAGACATTGATAAGATTCCCTCTCAGCCATCTCTTCTCAAGGCTAAACAGGCCCAGTTCACTCAATCTTCCTTCATAGGAGAGATGCTGAAGTCCCTTAATCATCCTTGTAGCTTTCTGTCAGACACTGTCCAGCAGATCTTGAACTGGGAAGACCATTGAATTCATACTGAGCTTGTGGTGATATTTCTATTCAGATCATAAAGACTCCAAATTATTATGCCACAAACTGTGTCACGTGTTACAACAACCAAAAGAAACAAAAAACATATTCAGGTGTCTGGCATACTTTGCCAAATTGAATGTTCCTGTATATTTAAGAGTGTGCTAGTGTAGGTGTGGAAGAGACACACTGCTGCATATCAGAACTGACAGAGAAAACTTGACCATCATAGTTTGCTGGGTTTTCAGAAGTGGAATGTATTGAGTGGTGAGACCCTGGAGTGGGTTGTCCAGGGAGGTGGTCGAGGCCCCGTCCCTGGGGGTGTTTAAGAGCAGGCTGGATGAGGCTCTGGCCAGCCTGATCTATTAGAATAAAATAAACTTTATTAGAATAAACCAAACCAGGTTGGAAGAGACCTTCAAGATCATCGTGTCCAACCCATCAACCAATCCAACCCACCCAAACAGCTAACCCATGGCACCAAGCACCCCGTCAAGTCTCCTTCTGAACACCTTCAATGACGGCGACTCCACCACCTCCCCGGGCAACCCATTCCATAGCGCAATCACTCTTTCTGTATAGAACTTCTTCCTAACATCCAACCTGAACCTCCCCTGGCGCAGCCTGAGACTGTGTCCTCTTGTTCTGGTACTGGATGCCTGGGAGAAGAGACCATCATCAGCCTGTCTACAACCTCCCTTCAGGTAGTTGTAGAGAGTGATAAGGTCACCCCTGAGTCTCCTCTTCTCCAGGCTAAGCAGCCCCAGCTCCCTCAGCCTCTCCTCATAGGGCTTGTGTTCCAAACCCCTCACCAACAAATCTAGTGTGAGGTGTCCCTGCCCATGGCAGGGGGGTTGGAACTAGATGATCCTTGTGGTCCCTTCCAACCCTGAATGAAACTATGAAACTATGAAAACATAAAGAGGAAACCTCTCATGGCTGAACAGATACTTTTGGAAGTGAGTATGTGTATATGAGCTGGTGAAAGCGGGCTGGAGTTAGTTGTAGTTCAGTGCTGCACTTGCTCTTTAGGTATCAGCTACCGATACCACTGTTTTTCCACTGCTTGCATGAGGTGATGCTATTATTTCACAAGGCTTCTGTGAAACAATATAAAGAAAACACTCTGAAATGGCAGAGGGAAAGCTATTATATAAATGTCATAAATACTGAAAACTGTAAGAAGCTATTGACTTTTGCATACTTACTCCTGGATATGAATGATGAGCTTGTTCCTTTTCCTTGTGCTGTTTGTACTTCTCATGATGTGTATGAGACACACAGCTTACCCATGGAGGGTCTGGGATTTTCATTTATTGTAAGACATTTTAATTCTTTGTTTTGAAGGAATGTTGCATATATTTATCCTCATGCACATTGCTTATTCTATTCAGGTGCCTAAAGCCTTTGGTAACTGATGCTGTAGTGTAAAATTGACAGTGTTATTTGTAAAGTACCTTATTAGCAAGTAAACAAACAAACAAACAAACAAATCTACTATCCTCTGCCTTGAATCTAGAGCTACTAAAACGTAGTTTTCCCGATTGTTAAACTTAATTCTACATCCTGGGGCCTCCTGTAAATCTCATGCACCTTATTAACAACACTGGCCTGAATTAGTAGGATAAAGTAAGTAGGTAAAGCTTATCTCCTGCTCCACAGTTGTTAAGTTGCCAAATCAGGGCACTTAGTTTAAGATTAATTCTACTAAAATGCCTACTACAGTTAATTCCCGGGGACATTCTGCAATAGGACACATCAGACCAAACACTATAAATAGCTGTAGTGAAATATGGTTTTAAGGTAACAGGTATGTGCTTCTCAGTTTATGGCTGGCTTCATTTATACCAAAGAATTCATGTCCTCTACACCCCTCCCCAATATCTAGGTGTTGCAGTTGTATAATTCAAAGCATATATACACTCACAGCCTGCAAGAATCCTGATCATCTCTCTGCACGTGAGAAAACTACAGTTCCTGTTCCTGCAATGGCCTAATGATACAGATGGTCTTCAGATAAGTTGATAAAACCAAAGTATTTGGGAGTTATGAGATGAAAATTAGAGAAGTCTAAGCTGCCCCAGCAGTCTTCATCTCTCCCAAGAAAGGTTAACCTCTGTCTCTGGGGTTTTGACAAAAATTACCTGTTAGGTACATTCTTTGGCATCAGAGATAACTTAAAGTTTCTCTGGTTTCCTGTACCTCAGTCTTCACTTTTGGAAAGATATATTTAGCCAGAAAATATCAATGAATGGCTTTGAACTGCCCTTATTGAGAAATAGACACAAATCTTTCTGAGAGGAGAAATTGTTCAGTGAACAAAGGTTAGGGCATGGAAAGAAGGAGCCTGCTTTCTGGCAATGACTGGTGTATGATTTAGCTACTTAAAGAGCATTAGGAGCTGAGCAGGATGCACTCTACGCATACTTAAGACTTTGACTGACTGTGAGTCAAAGCTTGGTGCTTAGAACATTAAAGCAATCCACTATACAATATGTACCAAACCATAAGAGGTTATGTGCAGTTTTAATTTCATTTCAGTTCTGTGCTATCTCGGGAATTTCTAGGCATGCATTTTTGCTGATGATTTCATTACCACAGCATGTTCTAAGTGCTGAATATCTAGTCCCACAGTGGGGTCTGATAATGCAGATGTCAATGACCTGGCAGATTATTTATGCTAATGGTTTCCAATAATGGATCAGGGCTCAAGTTTTCTGTGTGTGCCAACGGATCTCCTTGTCTTATGGCACAACAAACAGAGTCTGTTGCTTTCTTGATCTGTATAGGTTTGATCTCAACTGTGCAGCTTCTATTTGGAAACTGAACAGTTCTAAATGCTATACCAAGGGAACACCACCCTGAAAACAGGATGTCTCTGTCTGGAGTACCACAGATGGCTGTCTCAATGGCCAGTGGCTTATGACTTTTGATCCATAAATGCTTTTATATGCTATAATTCATGACTATTGGGTATGAATCTATTATATACAATGCAAAGGTATCAAAACTATACTGTTTCAAACATATCATTTTGAGACATGTCACAGAATCACAGAATTGTTAGGGTTGAAAAGGATCTCAAAGATCACCAATTTCCAACCCCCCTGCCATGGGCAGGGACACCTCACACTACATCAGGTTGCTCAGAGCCACATCCAGTCTGGCTTTAAAAACCTCCAGGGATGAGACTTCTACCACCTCCCTGGGCAACCTGTTCCAGTGTCTCACCATCCTCATGGGGAAGAATTTCTTTCCTAACATCCAATCTGAATCTGCCCACTTCTAGTTTTGCTCCATTCTCCCCAGTCCTATCATTACCCAACATCCTAAAAAGTCCCTCCCCAGCTTTCTTTTAGGCAGCCTTCAGATACTGGACGGCCACAATAAAGTCTCCCTGGAGCCTTCTCTTCTCCAGACTGAACAACCCCAAATCTCTCAGTCTGTCTCCAATTTCCAAATCTCCTGTATTCCATTTAAAGTTTTATAAGTCACATATAATTGCAGTTTGGTTTCTGATCTTCCATGTGACTATATTTTGCATGAGTTGTACCTGAACTGACTTATCACAGGTACACTTAGCTGCAGCTTTAAAAAAAAATAGCTTTTGGACCACTAAATGCTATTTTTCTAGAACTCCAATTAAGTAGGCATTTGCAGGTGTTCTTTAATCTAATTTCCACATAACAATACAAAGATATCCCAGAAAAACAGTTAGAATAGAATAAACCAGGTTGGAAGAGACCTTTGAGATCATCAAGCCCAACCTATCATCCAACACCACCCAACCAACTAAACCATGGCACCAAGCACCCCATCCAGTCTCCTCCTAAACACCTCCAGTGATGGTGACACCACCACTTCCCTGGGCAGCACATTCCAATGGGCAATCACTCTCTCTATGAAGAACTTCTTCCTAACCTCCATCCTAAACCTCCCCTGGTGCAGCTTGAGACTGTGTCCTCTTGTTCTGGTGCTGGTTGCCTGGGAGAAGAGACCAGCCCCCTCCTGGCTACAACCACACTTCAGGTAATTGTAGAGAGCAATGAGGTCTCCCCTGAGCCTCCTCTTCTCCAGGCTAAGCAATCCCAGCTCCCTCAGCCTCTCCTCATAGGGCTTGTGTTCCAAACCCCTCACCAACTTTGTTGCCCTTCTCTGGACATGTTCCAGCAAGTCAACATCCTTCCTAAACTGAGGGGCCCGGAACTGGACACAGTACTCAAAAAGAATCCTTACACATCAGAGAATCTAGAAGCAGTGACTTTCCCTTGTTACCTCAACACGAAAAGTCTGTGACCAAACACATTTCTTTACTCAGCTGAACAGAAAAAAAAAAGTGAGATATGAACAAGTGGAAAAGAAAGACCAAAATGGATTTCAAGAAAGCAGGGCTGTGCACCCAGAAGGCATTGCTGCAAACAGGGCTGAGTGCAGAACTAATGTGGGCTGCTAGCAGATTTGCAAAACATGTGCGCAAATCCTATTTTTGGATTAAACGACTCATGTTAACTACACACAAGCCAGCTGACATTCTGCATCTTAAATGCAGACATGGCCCTCAAAGAATTCTATGGGGAGGTTTTTTATTACTATTAAAAAAACCCCCAAAAACTTTTAAACAGGCAAATGACCTGTAAGTTGAACTGGCACAAGATAGGCAAGTGCTTGGCGAGACTGTTGGCAGGAGGTGGTAGACATATCCTTTGCCTATGCCCATATGTAGCTAGGGCAGGTAATACCAGAACCAGAATCCCAGAATAAACCGGGTTGGAAGAGACCTTCGAGATCATTGAGTCCAACCTATCATCCAACACTATCTAATCAACTAAACCATGGCACCAAGCACCCCATCCAGCCTCTTCCTAAACACCTCCAGTGATGGTGACTCCACCACCTCCCTGAGCAGCACATTCCAATGGGCAATCACTCTCTCTATGAAGAACTTCTTCCTAACATCCAGCCTAAACCTTCCCTGGCACAGCTTCAGACTGTGTCCTCTTCTTCTGGTGCTTGTTGCCTGGGAGAAGAGACCAACCCCCACCTGTCTACAACCTCCTGTCAGGTAGTTGTATAGAGCAATAAGGTCTTCCCTGAGCCTCCTCTTCTCCAGGCTAAGCAACCCCAGCTCCCTCAGCCTCTCTTCATAGGGCTTGTGCTCCAAACCCTTCCCCAGCTTTGTTGCCCTTCTCTGGACACCTTCCAGCAAGTCAACGTCTTTCTTAAACTGAGGGGCCCAGAACTGGACACAGTACTCAAGGTGTGGCCTAACCAGTGCTGAGTAATGCTGCCAGCTGGCAGATTATCCTGGCAGCAATAACTGTGCACCTGAAGGATGGCCAAGGGCTCAGGTCCAGCCAACATGGATTCAGGAAGGGCAGATCCTGCCTCTCCAACCTGATCTCTTTCTATGATCAGGTGACCCGCCTGGTGGATGTGGGGAGGCCTGTGGATGTGGTCTACCTAGACTTCAGCAAGGCCTTTGACACCGTCCCCCACAGCAAACTGCTGACTAAGCTGTCAGCCTGTGGATTGGACCACTACACTCTGTGCTGGGTTAGGAACTGGCTGGAGGGCCGGGCCCAGAGAGTGGTCGTGAACGGTGCCGCATCCAGCTGGAGGCCAGTCACCAGTGGTGTCCCCCAGGGATCAGTGCTGGGCCCTGTCCTCTTCAACATATTCGTTGATGATCTGGATGAAGGGGTAGAGTCAGTCATCAGCAAGTTTGCAGATGACACAAAGTTAGGGGCAGATGTTAGTCAATTAGAGGGTAGAAAGGCTCTGCAGAGGGACCTCGACCGACTGGAAAGATGGGCAGAGTCCAATGGGATGGCTTTCAACAAGTCCAAGTGCCGAGTGCTGCACTTTGGCTATGGCAATCCCATGCAGAGCTATAGGCTGGGGTCGGAGTGGCTGGAGAGCTCCCAGACAGAGAGGGACCTGGGTGTGCTGATCGACAGCCACCTGAATATGAGCCAGCAGTGTGCTCAGGTGGCCAGGAGGGCCAATAGCATTCTGGCCTGCATTAGGAATAGTGTGGCCAGCAGGAGCAGGGAGGTCATAGTGCCCCTGTACTCTGCTCTGGTTAGGCCGCACCTTGAGTACTGTGTCCAGTTCTGGGCTCCTCAGTTTAAGAAGGACATTGAGACACTTGAGCGTGTCCAGAGAAGGGCAACAAGGCTGGTGAGAGGCCTTGAACACAAGCCCTATGAGGAGAGGCTGAGGGAGCTGGGATTGTTTAGCCTGGAGAAGAGGAGGCTCAGGGGTGACCTTATTGCCCTCTACAACTACCTGAAGGGTGGTTGTAGCCAGGAGGGAGTTGGCCTCTTCTCCCAGGCAACCAGCACCAGAACAAGGGGACACAGTCTCAAGCTGCGCCAGGGGAGGTTCAGACTCGAGGTGAGGAGGAAGTTCTTCACCGAGCGAGTCATTCGGCATTGGAATGGGTTACCCAGGGAGGTGGTTGAGTCATCGACCCTGGAGGCGTTCAAGGGGAGATTGGACGTGGCACTTGGTGCCATGGTCTAGTCATGGGGTCTGCGGTGTCAGGTTGGACTCGATGATCCTCGAGGTCCTTTCCAACCTGGGTGATACTGTGATACTGTGATACTGTGATACTGTGATATGAGTGCCACAGTAATTCAGAATTTGTCCTGCCATCATCTTATTCCACCAGAAACAAAAGAACAGGCAACATTAGTCAAGAGAAGATAATTCTCTCCAACCAGATGGATTCAATACCCTCTCTCTTCCTGTCCTTCACATAAGGATCTGCTCTCTGTATCAACGTTTCCCTGTCTGTGTTGAATGACAAATTATGTGAGTGGTGAGAGAAGTTGCAGCTCTGGAGTTTAAGTGTCTTCCTCAAGACCTTCCAGTAGACCTCCAAACTTGTATAACTGGCTAAGGATTATAAGTTAAGGTGCTTACAAGAGAGATACAATTACATTCTGATACAATTGTCATCTATTTCCTACTATAACTAAGAAAAAGCCACTTGCCCTTACCTGCACCAGTGAGAATTTGTCTTGCCTTCCTTGAACTCTGCACCACTCAGTAACTGGTTCTATTAGTTGTGAAGTTGAGAACTGTTCACTGTGAAATGGATAAAACTGGAAGTTGGGGTAGATTTAAGAAATTGAGAGGCTGAGGACTTGTGATCTCTTCTGAATGCAACCAAGTCTGACATCTCTTGCAGTTATGAAACATAAGAACCTCTGCCTAATCCTATTCCTTCCCCTCCAACCCCCCGATGACTTTAACCATCACAATGCAATGGATTGTTTGAGCATGTCCTCATAGGAATTTGTGGCTAGGGTTAGAATTCCTGTAGCTTTTGAGAAGATACAGCAGAAAGTGCTAGGTAGAGCAGTGCTCAATACTTTTACTGTTTAGTTATCGGTTGTGTAAATATCCATAGACTATGAAGTATGCTAAAGATTGAAACTGCTGTTAGGATTTAGGACTATAGCATCTAGAAACTGTATTTACTGTTAAACACCAATAAAATTGGGGAGGAAGCCATTGCTGGCAGATACTACCTTTTACTTTGCTGTAGGAGAGCATAATGTTCTCTCATATGGTGTTAGAAATACAGGTAAGGTACAGGCTAAAAAAACTAGGATTTACAAAACCTTCTCCAAAGCATCCATGAGCCAGTCTCCTAAAGTTACCAACTCTCCTAACTGTGTTCGGTTTGTTGTAGCTTGCCATTCCACTCATAATCCTGACTTGAACCCTGCTCTTCTCACTCACCTCTTCTCTGGACTGTATTGGATGACCACATACAGAAGCCACTACACTTCCAGAATTATTGAACCATTAAATAGTATCCTTAGCCAACCATTCCAACAAAAATAACTACTGCTTCTTGCCAGTGCTACCACCTCCACATCCCTACCCATGTTTTTAGAATGAAGGGGAAGCAGTTTGTTTGTTCCTTCAAAAAGATTCACACACTATTTTAATAAAAGTACAAGTGATGTGATCTTGGTAAAATTTCCCTAATTGCTGCCTGCCTATCTGGTGTCCCCTGGTGTAGCTACAACACTTTCCAGCACAGTGTTGTAGAGTCTTTTCTAACAGACATCACAAGGATGCTATGTTTTATAGCGAATGATACAATCCTGAACCACCTTTGTGACTGGTGATAAAATGCAACATATGTGTTCAAAGATGAATAGAATAGAATAGAATAGAATAGAATAGAATAGAATAGAATAGAATTAACCAGGTTCAAAGAGACCTTTGAGATCATAGAGTCCAACACTATCTAATCAACTAAACCATGGCACCAAGCACCCCATCAAGTCTCTTCCTAAACACCTCCAGGGATAGTGACTCCACCACCTCCCTGGGAAGCACATTCCAATGGGCAATCACTCTTTCTATGAAGAACTTGTTCCTAACATCCAGTCTAAAGCTCCCATGGCTCAGCTTGAGACTGTGTCCTCTTGTTCTGGTGCTGGTTGCCTGGGAGAAGAGACCAACTCCCACCTGACTACAACCTCCCTTCAGGTAGCTGTAGAGAGCAATAAGGTCTCCCCTGAGCCTCCTCTTCTCCAGGCTAAGCAATCCCAGCTCACTCAGACACTCCTCAAAGGGCTTGTGCTCCAAACCCCTCACCAGCTTTGTTGCCCTTCTCTGGACACCTTCCATCAAGTCAACATCTTTCCTAAACTGAGGGGCCCAGAACTGGACACAGGACTCAAGGTGTGGCCTAACCAGTGCTGAGTATAGGGGCAGAATGACTTCCCTGCTCCTGCTGGCCACACTGTTCCTCATACAGGCCAGGATGCCATTGGCCTTCTTGGCCACCTGGGCACACTGCAGGCTCATGTTCAGCCTATTGTCAACCAGTACTTCCAGGTCCCTTTCTGCCTGGCCGCTCTCCAGCCACTCTGACCCCAGCCTGTAGCACTGCATGGGGTTGTTGTGGCCGATGTGCAGAACCTGGCACTTGGATGTGTTAAATCTCATGCCCTCGGACTCTGTCCACCTGTCCAGCCTGTCAAGGTCCCTCTGCAGAGCCTCTCCTACCCTCTAACTGATCAACACCTGCCCCCAGCTTGGTGTCATCTGCAAACTTACTGATGATGGACTCAATCCCTTCAACCAGATAATCAATAATGATGTTGAACAGGATGGGCTCCAGCACTGATCCCTGGGGGACACCACTAGTGCCTGGCTGCCAGCTGGATGCGGCACCATTCACCACCACTCTCTGGGCTCAGCCCAGAGAGTGAACTGTCAGTGAACTGTACCATTTCAACTAGTTGTTGGTTTTCTGGAATTGGGTACAAATTAGATGCTCTATCAGCTTGACCAGCAAGATTCTTTGTCCTCTAGCTATTGTGTCATCATTGAGTCTTGACTGTATAATGAAGTCTCTCATTTATTAAAGCATTTTCTACCCTGGAAACAAGAAATACATAGATGCTGCCATTACATTTTCAGGCTAGAGATATTGTAAGACGGAAGCATGATTTATTGGGAAAAAAAAAAACCCAACAAACCAACCCAGAACAAAGAGGCAGGAAAAAAAACCAAAAAGGGATTAAATAGATTCATATGTTTGTTATGCAGAAGCTAAAATGTTGAAACAGAGTTTTGTCTGCCCTAACAATGGTTAGTAATCCTGTGGTTTGCAAAATATTACCAGCAGAACAAGTAGAACTTAGCAAGGATTCTCAAAAGCCTACTCAGGTTAAGCAAAATGACCCATGCACATTTGCTAACAGCTAAATGGATTTTCTTAATTAATTAATACTGTACATTACAGGCTCACAGGATGTTAGGGGTTGGAAGGGACCTCTGAAGATCATCAAGTCCAACCCCTCTGCCAGAGCAGGACCATAGAATCTATCACAGGTTGCACAGGAACATATCCAGGTAAGTTTGAAAGTCTCCAGAGAAGGAGACTCCACAACCTCCATGATCTTCAAAGTGAAGAGTTTCCTCCTCATGCTGATGTGGAACTTCCTGTGCTGTAGTTTATATCCATTACCCCTTGTCCTATCACAGGATGAAACCGAGAAGAGCCTGTCCCCTCTCTCTTGACACCCAGCCCTCAAATATTTATTACATGTGTTTTTAAAGCACTTTCACCTTTCTGAAACCCCTTCCTCCCCCCAAATGAACTATGCAAAACAGAAACACAGGAAGGATCCACAAATTTAGAGATATCTAAACACTTGTGAGAAAACACCTGCAAAAGAGTTCTGTGTGCTTATTATTGGTGATGGGGCCCACAATTGGAACATCAGTCAAGGACTCAATCTGTCACAACATTTACTGTCAAAAAGATAATGCTTACCTATAGCTACCAGCTAGAGAGATAGCACTGACATATATAAGTGACTTATATGAGAATTGAGTGCAGTAGCTTTTATACACATATATATATATATATTTAATTTCACTTTGCACACAGAAAAGGATTGTGTTAGACCAACTGTTTAAATGGAATTCTAAATGTATGCTAAAAATACCTGCTAGGTGCTGCAATGCAAACCAGCAGTTTTGTTCATTGTCTTGGCCCTGCTAGCTCTTGACTCAGCTGCGTAATACATTCACATCAGTTTGTCCTGTTCCAACAAATTATTTGCATTTACTTCCCTAGCTTCAGAATCTTCTGAGATTAAAATAATAAAAAAATCCTTCTCTGAAATGTCTCTTTTTACTTCTTTATAGGGAACATCTGATCACTTCCCAGTGGGATCTGATAATGGCTGGACAGATGGGCAGAATCCAAGGGCATGAGATTGAACACATCCAAGTGCTGGGTTCTGCACATTGGCCACAACAACCCCATGCAGTGCTACAGGCTGGGGTCAGAGTGGATGGAGAGTGGCCAGGTAGTGGCCTCAGTTTAGGAAGGATGTTGACTTGCTGGAATGTGTCCAGAGAAGGGCAACAAAGCTGATGAGGGGTTTGGAGCACAGCCCTGTGAAGAGAGACTGAGGGAGCTGGGGTTGCTTAGCCTGGAGAAGAGGAGGCTCAGGGGAGATCTTCTTGCTGTCTACAACTACCTGAAGGGAGGTTGTAGACAGGTGGGGGTTGGTCTCTTCTCCCAGGCAACCAGCACCAGAACCAGAGGACACAGTCTGAAGCTGTGCCAGGGGAGGTTTAAGCTGGATGTTAGGAAGAAATTCTTCACAGAGAGAGTGATTTCCCACTGGAACAGGCTGCCCAGGGAGGTGGTGGAGTCGCCATCACTGGAGGTGTTTAGGAGGAGACTGGATGGGGTGCTTGGTGCCATGGTTTAGTTGATTAGATAGTGTTGGACTCGATGATCTCAAAGGTCTCTTCAAACCTGGTCTCGTCTCATCTCTTCTCTTCTCTTCTCTTCTCTTCTCTTCTCTTCTCTTCTCTTCTCTTCTCTTCTCTTCTCTTCTCTTCTCTTCTCTTCTCTTCTCTTCTCTTCTCTTCTCTTCTCTTCTCTTCTCTTCTCTTCTCTTCTCTTCTCTTCTCTTCTCTTCTCTTCTCTTCTCTTCTCTTCTCTTCTCTTCTCTTCTCTTCTCTTCTCTTCTCATGGCATGTGCAGTAATCAGGCTCCTGGTTTCTTCACCTTCAGAAGACTTTGCCTGTAATAAATACAGAACAGTCTTATTTGAAGAAATAAGACTCTTTCAGTCATAGAAACTTAATACTTAATGCCATTCTGAATAGTATTATTCCAACATCATTCACAGTAGCACCTCATCATACATTTACACATGCCCAGCTTGGGAATTTGGAAAAGAAAAAAGTGAAAATTAGTATTTTCTACATAACCTCTCTCACCCTGCCACAGGCTTTGAAGAGCCAGTGCTTGTTCTTCTCTGACATGACCTCCCACCTGCA
This sequence comes from Melanerpes formicivorus, assembly GCF_026170545.1. Lineage (NCBI taxonomy): Eukaryota > Metazoa > Chordata > Aves > Piciformes > Picidae > Melanerpes > Melanerpes formicivorus. The sequence continues at coordinate 6,692,167 of NW_027142360.1, read as the reverse complement.
CACTTAAATCATCACAGCTGCCCAAAATTCAAGGTGGCTGCAGTGATGAGCAGAGGAAAGGGGAATCTATCTGTTATTGGTAGCTAGTAAAGAACTGAGACCAGACTAAAGTAAAATCTGTGGGTTGACAGAAAAGATGCATTAAAACATGCTTCTGGTCATCTAAATAATGGTCTGGAGGCAACTGCTGCATTGCATCTTGTTGTGGTCACCAATATCTTTATATTTAAAATACAGCTTGTGAAATATTTGCAGAATTTTATTTTTTCTTAAATTGTGATGACAAACATCAGTTATAAGAGAAGCATCAAAGGTATGAATGTGGTGTGGTGTGTGTCAGTAACTGCCCTCTGCTAGCCCTGATAGGGTCCTTCACTGTCTTCTGCTCCTGAAGAATTTATGAATTTGACTTCAGCAAGCCAGAGCACACATTCTTCATCCTGTATCACTGAAAGCAGGAGGACATCCAGACAGACAAAGTACTACCACATCAATACTGCAGTCCTTGTACTAGGCTGCCAGCAGCATTGCAGTTGTCAGCAGAGCCAACAGTGGAACTGAACAGAAGCATTAGAAAGGATGGATAAGGCAGCTTTAAAAAGCTAACATCTGGACACAGTTACTGGGAAAAAAAAGCACTGCTGTGACTGACATCTGGACTGACGACCTGCCAAAAGCTACCTATTAAGCAGCAAGACTTAGCAATTCTACTGCTCGACTGGAGAGCAAGGGATGTCAAGCAAGCAGAGGGCCGCATTCGTCAGCCGGAGGGAGAGCGCAGCGCCGGCTCTGCGTGCGGCAGGCGGCACCTGGCCCACCCCGCTGCGGGGGGTCGCTGAAGGTCACAGCTCTGCTCTCCGCTGGGTGAGACAGCAGAGCTCTCGCCAGCCTGCTCCCTGCTGCTGCGGGGGGAGGCTGGGGTAACAGTCACGGCCAGGGCTGCAGGCCCCAGCGGGGAGCAGCAGCATGTGCTGTGCCTGAGGGTACTCCTCAGTGCAGTTTTGTACTTTCACCTCGTCTTGTTTTCCTTCCCTTGGCAGCTGCGGTGCAACATCAGCCCTCGCTCCTGGCCCTGTGATTAAAAAAGCCTGAAGCTGGCTCTGGGAAGATTGCATCAGACTCAGAGATGACCATAACGATTGTAACAGTGAGCTACAGGAGGAAAATAAATCAGATTCCATCACCAAAAGTATTATTTTGTGCACGCTGATACGGCCTTTTGCTTCAGAGTTACTGACGCCTGTCCTGTTTGTGCACAATATTTGGGGATATTTCCATAACTAATTAGGCATACAAAGCTAGAAGCTGTTTTCAAAGCACTCATTTGAAAATATAGTTGACTGTATTTTTTATTCTCTCTCTAATCTGTTGAAGTTTTTAAGAGGCAGTGGTACTAATTCTTTGGAGTCAACATGACTTTTGTCTATGCATGAGAAGCAAGATAATCAGTGTAGACATTTTCAGAGAAGAAACAAGTACCTATCTACAGAGTTGTCTAGTAAACTTGATTAATACTTCAGATTTCCAAATGAAAAGTCTGTTTATTTTGCTTAGGTTAAAGAGCAGAGCAAGAATTTTACCCTGTCACATGAAATGATTACATCAGTAAGAGTTGTCTATCTGAATTTTGTTTTGAATGGTGAGTGGAAAAGAAGCTGATTATGTGATGGTCGTTACTATGGCTTGTTCTCTCCAAAGTCCATGTCCTGATGGGTGCACAAATAGTGGAAATTTATACTTGGAGGGAAGTTATATAACTGTGGGAAAGGTAATAGACATTATGGTACATGGTAGATTTCGTACTTTATATTCCCCTGTAATCCCCAGCTTTGAAAGTTAAAAGTCTAGCAATGAGTTTATGAACACAGCAATAAATGATCCAGAAAGAAATTTATATCAGTCTTTTAGACTTACAGGTACGTAGCTCAAAGTCAAAGCTATACAATAACCAGGAGGGATGCTCCCTGCTGACATTTATTACATTGCTATCAAGTCCCATTAATCCTGGGAAGCAGCTTGCCATCCTTAGCATCTGCATGGCAAATAACATTACCAAGAAATGGTAAAAAAAAGATGTGTCCTTGTCATAGGGCAATCCCTCCTGAAGGGAAAGGATGGCCCCATTTGCTGACTAGACCCACTCCTTAGGGAAGTCTGTCCTAAGTGGTCCTGCTTGGCAGGGGGGTTGATTCGTCCCCCAGGGATCAGTACTGAGCCCCGTCCTCTTTAACATCTTCATTGATGATGTGGATGAGGGGGTCGAGTCAGTCATCAGCAAGTTTGCAGATGACACCAAGTTAGGAGCAGATGTTAGTCAGTTAGAGGGTAGAAAGGCTCTGCAGAGGGACCTCGACAGACTGGACAGATGAGCAGAATCCAGTGGAATGGCATTTAACAAGTCCAAGTGCTGGGTGCTGCACTTTGGCCACGGCAACCCCATGCAGAGTTACAGGCTGGGGTCGGAGTGGCTGGAGAGCTGCCAAACAGAGAGGGACCTGGGGGTGCTGATCGACAGCCGCCTGAATATGAGCTAGGAGTGGCCCAGGTGGCCAAGAGGGTCAATGGCATCCTGGCCTGCATTAGGAATAGTGTGGCCAGCAGGAGCAGGGAATTCATTGTGCCCCTGTACTCTGCACTGGTTAGGCCACACCTTGAGTACTGTGTCCAGTTCTGGGCCCCTCAGTTTAAGAAGGACATTGAAACACTTGAATGTGTCCAGAGAAGGGCAACAAGGCTGGGGAGAGGCCTCGAGCACAAGCCCTATGAGGAGAGGCTGAGGGAGCTGGGATTTTTTAGCCTGGAGAAGAGGAGGCTCAGGGGTGACCTCATTGCCCTCTACAACTACCTGAAAGGTGGTTGTAGCCAGGAAGGGGTTGGTCTCTTCTCCCAGGCAACCAGCACCAGAACAAGGGGACACAGTCTCAAGCTGCGCCAGGGGAGGTTTAGACTCGAGGTGAGGAGAAAGTTCTTCACTGAGAGAGTTGTTCATCATTGGAATGTGCTGCCCAGGGAGGTGGTGGAGTCACCATCCCTGGAGGTGTTCAAGAGGGGATTGGACGTGGCACTTGGTGCCATGGTTTAGTCCTGAGGTCTGTGTTGATAGGTTGGACTCGATGATCCTCGAGGTCTCTTCCAACCTTAGTTATACTGTGATACTGTGATACTGTGATCTATAGGGTCACCTTCCAACCCCTCACATCCTGTGATTATATGATTCTAAGAACGGACAAAGAAACTGCCAATATTGACACATGCTCAAAAGAAGAGGTAAGGAACCGAGTCAGACCTCATAGTATGAATGGACATCAGTTCACACTTTGTAGGGAATGGAAAGTGTCTCAAAGTGCTTTAAGGCCTAGAAGTATAAAAGGTGATTCTCTTCTGTCATAATGAGTTTTAATATATGTAAAGTAGTTTTCATGCATTCATAGATAATCTTGGGATTGATCTTCTGTTCCTCCTTTTAAAAATAGTTTTTATTTTTGTGGGTTTGCACTTGCTTTTTCCCCCCCCATCTGTAGCCTACAAGATCCCTGTAAAGCCATTTTCTGTAGCCTTGTGCTTTCCAGCCCTGTTTGCCACAGCTTGATGATTCCTAGCATTCACTTTATTAATTTCTCTAGTCTTGGCTTTGAGAACTCTGTTAAAAGCCCAACTCTGAGCAGGGCTTAAGACTTCACTTTATAACATTTGCCCAACTGTTTAATCTCTTCACTGAGGCTTTTTTTGTTAGCTAGGAGAAACACCAAGATCTAAGATGAGAAGTAGCCGTGATTTTCTTGACTTTTCTTGTCATACAATCTTCCCTTCTGTGATTTATTCTTTGAAGTCTCCTTCAAACAATCTTTCTCCCTCATTTCTAAAATGGTGTATATGATTTTGTTTCCCAGAAGGACCCTTCACCCCCCAACTTTTCCCTAGCCTTAGATGCTTAACATTCATTACAAGGGTCTTTCTTGAACAATTTTCCTTGGAGCAAACAGGAATATTTGTCATCTCAAATAGAAGTCAAATCCTAAAATAGATCCTTTATGTTTTAGTTTATTCTTCAGAGAAAGGTGATAATTAGGTCACCTCACATACTCAACCCCCAAACAAGGACAAGGAATTTAGTTATTAACTTCTTATTTGGATATATAAAATGTGTCCTGAACTGCAAAGTACTTACCATCCAGGTACCTAAAATAAAAACACATGAAGCAGGAGCATGAAAACAGCAAGGGCATGTTTTGAACCCGTTTAACTGATGCTAAACACAACGATAAAAAGCCTTACAAAAATGAATAGAATGGAATGGAATGGAATGGAATGGAATGGAATGGAATGGAATGGAATGGAATGGAATAGAATAGAATAGAATAGAATAGAATAGAATAGAATAGAATAGAATAGAATAGACCAAACCAGACCAGACCAGACCAGGTTGGAAGAGACCTTTGAGATCATCATGTCCAATCCATCATCCAGCACCACCTAATCAACTAAACCATGGCAACAAGCACTCCATCCAGTCTCCTCCTGAACACCTCCAGTGATGGTGACTCCACCACCTCCCTGGGCAGCCCATTCCAATGGGCAATCACTCTCTATATGAAGATTTTTTTTTCTGACATCCAGCCTAAACCTCTCCTGGTGCAGCTTGAGACTGTGTCCTCTTGTTCTTATGCTGACCACCCAGGAGAAGAGACCAACCCCCACCTGGCCACAACTTCCCTTCAGGTATTTGTAAGATAGCAATAAGGTCTCCCCTGAGCCTCCTCTTCTCCAGGCTAAGCAATCCCAGCTCCCTCAGACACTCCTCATAGGGCTTGTGCTCCAAACCCCTCACCAGCTTTATTGCTGTCCTCTGGACACATTCCAGCAAGTCAACATCTTTCCCAAACTGAGAGGCCCAGAACTGGACACAGGACTCAAGGTGTGGCCTAACCAGTACTGAGTACAGGGGCAGAATGATCTCCCTGCTCCTGCTGGCCACACTGTTCCTGATCCAGACCAGGATGCCATTGGCCTTCTTGGCCACCTGGGCACACTGCTGGCTCATGTTCAGCCTATTGTCAACCAGTACTCCCAGATCCCTTTAGGCCTGGCTTCTCTCCAGCCAGTCTGACCCCAAGATGGATGAGCACAAACATCAAAAGTTTGTCTTTCTTACTCAACTGACACAGGAGTTTAATCTGGTATAACCAAGAGTAGGCAATTTTAAATACGGCAAAGATGTGCTCTAGTCACAGCGAATTACACTTAATGTGTAGTTATGCATCCAATAGGGACTTTAAAAAGGAACAAACTAATACCCTTTGCAGATATTTCAGAAGATAAAAGCATTAAAGGGGAAAAGTTCAATTCAGTCTCTGAGCTGGTGTGGCAGGGCTGGTGAAGTATGCTCACTGTGAATAAAAATAGAAAACTTATAAGCACATAAATGAATCAAGAGCCTCTTAAAACACATGCCCTGCAGCATTTGCTTCCAGCAGTTTTGACACACTGGTCCGTCAGTAGGTGAATCAAATTATTTGCCTTTGAGAGAAGGAAAACACAAAACAAAAAGAAAGATTTTCCTTCCAGCAGCTTCCATTTCTTGCTATGAGAACACTGATTAAATTGTGCTACATAGAAGTTGCCACGTTTAACACTGTTGCTCCTCTGTTGAAGTTTCTCCAGTTCTTTGCCACGTTTAGCTGCATGCAAGTAATAATTCCCTCATGATGAGTAAGAGGGAGGGAAAAAAGAAGCCTCAGCACGCATTTTGCATGCCAGGAATAAAAATCTTCAGTGTTTGAGAAACATATGATAAAAAAGCTGCTTAAGGAAACTTCTCCCTTTACTGGAAGCATTATCAGAATACTGATCAGGTGTTTGAATACAGCAAACAGGCTCATGGTGCAACTGCAGGTTACCAACACTTGATAAATTGCCATCCTCTTTTTTTGGCCATATCTCATTAAATTCCTTTCTCATATGGGTTGATATAACAAAAACAAATAGGGATTCTTCTTCTCGTACTTCTCAAAGAGCAGTTGGTTTGAATGCAACTAGAAGTAGCAACCCATAGGGATCTAAAGGCCTATCAGTCTGACCTGGATGCCAGGAAAAGTCATGGAGCAGGTCATCTTGAGTGCCATCATGTGGCCCAGTCAGCACGAGTTTATGGTAGGCAGGTCCTGTCTGATTGATCTGATCTCCTTCTACAATAATGTGACCCTCCTAGTGGATGAGGAAAGTGCTGTGGACATTGTCTACCTGGACTTTAGTAAAGCCTTTGACATTGTCTCCCACAGCATATTCCTTCAGAAACTCCTGGCACAAGGCCTGGATACGTGCCCTCTACCCCGGATAAAAAACTGGTTGGATGGCCAGGCCCAAAGAATGGTGGTGAATGGAGTTAAATCTGCCTTGCAGTGTCCCTCAGGGTTCAGTACTGGGGGCTGTCCCCTTTAATATCTTTATCAATCATCTGGATGAAGGGATTTGGTTTACCCTCAGTAAGTTTGCAGATGACACCAAGTTGGATGGCTGTGCCAATCTGCTAGAGGGTAGGGAAGCCAATGCTATTTGTAGGAAGTTCAACAATACCAAGTGCCTGCTCCTGCATCTGGGCCACAACAACCTCATGGTGAGGTACAGACTTGGGGATGTGTAGTTGGAAAGCTGTGACTTGAGGAGGGACCTGGGGGTATGGATTGACAGTCAGCTAAATATGAGTCAGCAGTGTGCCCAAGTGGCCAAGAAAGCCAATGGCATCCTGGGTTGTGTTAGAAACACAGTGTCCAGCAGGAGCAGGGAGGTGATCATCCCACTGTGCTCAGCACTGGTGAGGCCACATCTGGAGCACTGTGTTCAGTTCTGGGTCCCTCACTACAAGAGGGACATTATGGTACTGGAGTGTATTCAGAGAAGGGCAAAGAGGCTTAAGAAGGGCATGGAACACATGGTCTACAAGGAGTGTATGAGGGAGCTGGGGGTGTTCAGTCTGGAGAAGAGGAGGCTGAAGGGAGACCTTATTGGTCTCTACAAGTATCTGAAGGGAGGTTGGAGTCAGGAGGGGGCCAGCCTATTTCCCTTGGTGTCAGGCAACAGGACTAGAGGAAATGGTTTCAATCTGTTCAGGGGGATGTTCAGGCTGGATATTAGGACATTTTTTTTCTGAAAAGCTTCTCAAACATTGTAATGGTCTGCCCAGGGCAGTGGTGGAATCACAATCCCTGGAGGTGTTCAGGTGCCCTGTGTACCTGGTGCTTATTGACATAGTTCAGTGTCTGCCCTTCAATGGTGGGTTGAGGGTTGAACTGGATGATCCTTGAGGTCTTTTCCAACTAGATGTTTTCTGTGATATAATATTACAAAAAACAAGCCAAAAATTCCCACCCCCCTGGTAGTATTGTCAAAAAGTTGATCCCCTGAAAACAAGAATAGCTTTAAGATACAGAAATTTGTTATAATAATCTGAATAGTATTTCAGCAGTTGGAGTTTTCTGCATTACTAATCTTCCTGGCTCAGTTCAGCTGCACTTCTGTTACACTTCACATGCTTTCTTTGGACTTTCACAAGGCATGAAGCACAAGGCCTCTCATCTCTGGTGCCCAGATAATACAAAGAAATTGAAGGCAAAGAGGAAGAGGCTCATCTGGACAGTCACTGCAAATCTGTAACAGTGATACAGCATTGCCTTTGTGAACTGTGAAATCTTTTCTCAAAAGCCCCACAAACTACTCTGTCATACTTGTAGACATAAAAATAGCCACACATATGAATACACATACCTTGTTTATTTTCTGATAGCTTACTAATTTATTGCACTGCAATAAATTGTCAGAAATACTTTCCATCAGGCAAAAGATTCCCCCTGTCTAATAAAAACAATGGCAAAGAGATTTAGTCACAGAACCAGTGTTTGTCATCTGTGCTTGCCAACAGCAAATCCCACACCGGCTAAAGGCAGACAAACAGCCTTCTCTTCCCCTGTACTCAGGCAGCTGCCAAAAATCAAAGCTGGACAGACTGTACATAGAAAAAAGTTTGGGGAGTTCAAGACAAATTAGAGGCATATGGTCACTGTACTTCATACACTTATCTATCATTCATTATTTGACAGGAAAATAATGTTTTTCTATCTTTTATGTTCTACTTTTCCCCTACCAATGCCTCTTACTGAAATTTTGAGGTCAAGTGTGAACATTGCTTGCTGCAGGATGAGGATTTTTTTAATGATTAGGCCCTAATCCAGCTCCAATTAAAGTCAATGAAAGGACTCTAATAGCTACATTGAACCAGGCACAGTGCCAGCACTTCCAGACTTCGCAAAAGCCCTGAACAAAGGTGCTTATTGTACAGTGAATTTCACATTCACTAACCTATCTACACTCAGGAAAGTGGTAGCCAAATCTTTGCAAACTGCCATAACCTTTCTGGCAGGCAAAAGCAATGGCCAGGTTCACTGGAAAACGACTGAAAACAATAGGCAACAAAACCTAACCCCACATTTCGGCCCTTCATAAACATGAATGACATTACCTAGGTTCTGTGAGGAAGTGCTTGTGAATCTCCATTTGCAAACAGTGGGTTAAATTAATTTACAGAGGCAGAAGGAGGGGTGGAGAAAGGGAGAACAGCAGCAGCAGAGAGAGGAGTGAGAATATGAGTGCAACAACTCTGCAGACACCAAGGTCAGTGAAAAAGGATGGGGAGGAGGTGCTCCGGGCACTGTATCACAGATACCTCTGCAGCCTGTCATGACTACCATGGTGAGGCAGGCTGTCTGAAGCCCATGGAGTTTAACAGTGGAGCAGATATCCAGCTGCAGCCCATGAGAGACCCCATGGCAGGGCAGATGGATGCTCCTGAAGGAGGTTGCACCCCAGCAGGAAGCCCAAAATGGAGCAGCCTCCTGGAGGGAGGAGCCCATGCTGGAGCAGGTTTACTTCCAGGACTTGTCACTCCCCATGCTCTGGAACAGTCTGAAGGACTATACTCTCTGGAAAGGACACATGTTGGGGCAGTTTGTGAAGAACTATAGCCTGTAAGAAGGGCCCAGACTGGAGATGTTCAAGGAGGAGTGTTGCCCAGGGGAGGAATCCCATGCTGGAGCAGAGGAAGAATGTGAGGAAGAGACAATCTGTGATGCAACCCCTGTTGTCCCTTCTCCTGTATCACTAGCAGGGAGAAGGGAGAGACATCAGGAACACAGTTAAACCTGGGAAGAAGAGAGGGGTTGGGGGGAAGGTGTTTTAAGACTTGTTTTTATTTTCTCACTACCATACTCAAATCTAATGGGCAATAAATTAAATTAATTTCCCCCAAGTCGAGCCTGTTTTGTCTGTGATGGTAATAGGTGAATGATCTCTTCCTATCTTTATCTTGATTCATGAGCTTTTCATCCTAATTTCTCTCTTCTGTTGAGCTGAGGAGGGAAGTGATAGAGTGGCTTTAGTGGACACCTGGCATCCAGACTGCATCAATCCACCACAGCCTCTGACAAGAATATTTTTAAAGCTGCAAGCTTGAAATCCCAGAATCACTCAGTGAAAGTTTATGTGACATCACCAACATAAAGCTAAGGCAATAAACTCTGTCCTGGTACACACTGAATTCACCCTGCTGTAGAATGGCTGTGCTGTGATTGTGGGACCAAATGTTCTGTCAGTGTAAAATTTCAGAGTAGTCATAGTATCAGAGTATCAACCACCTCCCTGGACAACCCATTCCAGGGCTTCACCACTCTCATGGGGAAGAACTTCTTCCTCACATCTAGCCTGAATCTCCCCACTTCCAGCTTTATTCCATTCCCCCTAGTCATATCACTACCTAATATCCTGAGAAGTCCCTCCTCAGCCTTCTTGAAGGCCCCTTCAGATACTGGAAGGCCACAATAAGGTCACTTCAGAGCCTTCTCTTCTCCAGACTGAACAGCCCCAACTCCTTCAGTCTGTTCTCATAGGAGAGGTGCTCCAGCCCTCTGATCACTCTCGTGGCCCTTCTCTGCACATGTTCCAGCACCTCCACATCCCTCTTGTAATAGGGGCTCCAGAACTGGATGCAGTACTCCAGGTGGGGTCTCACCAGAGCTGAGTAGAGGGGGAGAATCACCTCCCTTGACCTGGCCACACTTCTCCTGATGCAGCCCAGGATCTGATTGGCTTTGCAGGCTGCAAGTGCACACTGAGAGCTCCTGTTGAGCTTCTTGTCCACCAGCACCCCCAAGTCTCTCTCCTCAGGGCTGCTTTCCAGCCAGTCACTGCCCAGCCTGGATTTGTGCCTGGGATTGCCTCAACCCAGATGCAAGACCCTGCACTTGGTCTTGTTGAACCTCATGAGGTTGGCTTGTGCCCACCTCTCCAGCCTGTCCAGGTCCCTCTGGATGGCCTCCCTTCCCTCCAGCGTGTCTACTGCACCACACAGCTTGGTGTCATCAGCAAACTTGCTGAGGGTGCACTCAGTGCCACTGTCCATGTCACCCACAAAGATGTTGAACAAGGCAGGTCCCAGGACTGATCCCTGAGGGACTTTGCTGGTCACTGGCCTCCACTGGGACATGGAGCCATTGACAGCCACTCTTTGGGTGCGGCCATCAAGCCAGTTCCTTATCCATCTAGTGGTCCACCCATCAAACCAGTTTGGAGACCAGGATGTGGTGCGGGTCAGTGTCAAAGGCTTTGCTCAGGTCCAGGTAAACGACATCAGTTGCCCGCCCCTCAGCTATTAATGTTGTGACCTGTTCATAGAAGGCCACCAGGTTTGTAGTCAATGGAGCTGTAGTGGTTTAAGTATCAGAGAATCTGATAATCACAAAACATTGAAATGTTGTTTTTATTTCAATGTATACTGCAAGAAGACACTAACCATATTACCATAAAATGCAGAAATGGTTGCTCCTTTTAACTGCAATGATCCAAGAGGCTCAAGAGCAAGGACAATACAGTTTTATAAATACAAAAGGAATAAAATAAAAAAAAGAGAAAAAAAAAAGAGATAAAAAAGAGAAAATAATTATCTGCACAGACCTGACATGATGTAAAAAGTTTCTGGCAACAGTTACTTCATGTGGTGCTGTCAGTGATCTCTAATTTGTTATACTGTAAAGAGTGAGTGGTCTTGGGGTGAATACAGTGCTGTAGGACTGAAGAAATTTGGAGAGTAATTCCTGATTTGGCAACAGATCAAATGCTTATATGGGTGACATAATCTTGCATGGGTCACAGAATTACTCATGTCATTTTGTCTTTTTGCAGTGGTTATATGACAGAGGCTGCACCCTCTTGGGATGGTACAGATCAGTGGAACAGGAACCTGCTCTTGCTCAGCTAAGTCTTCACTACCATAACTTTATAATGAAGGAAATAACATCATCTATATCTTTCTCTGTGTGTCAGTTCCTAAATAACTGTGGTCCCCAAAAGGCTCTTCTGGTTTCTAATGGTTAATTGAGGTTATATGCTGGGTCATCTCTCCAGAACAAGTTGTTTTCAGAGACTGTATTTGTTAACTGAAAAGGCTGAAAAGAGCAAAAATAAACATAGCTGGAGTTGGGGGGGGTTGGTTTGTTTGTGTGATATTGTTTTGGTTTGTTATTGGGTTTTGTTCCGTTTTGTGATGGGAATTTTGTTTGTTTGTTTTGGTATTGCTTTGATTTTCTTCCCCCCACCCCGAAAAAAAACCCCAACAAACAAAACCACACTGAATTTCCTTCTGAGTCCTTAGAATAAATTATTGCAGCATTTTAACTGTGGAGAGCTGAACTTTTTGTACGCTGTGCCAACTGCACTACAAAGTTTTAGACAAGTAGGTGCTATATTAAGTCCACATCACAGTGTTTTTTTGTGCACTTGCCAGGTCCAATTAAGTGAAATTTATCAAGGCTGGCAACAATCAGCTTGTTTCATCTGCTCGCTGAAAGGCCTGGTTCATACATTCTGAGAAAATTAATGGGTGGCCTGACATGGAATACTGATCACCATTTCAGGTAAACAGTGAAAAATACAGAAAGCTGAAAAAAACCAGGGCTGCCTGTGTAGTTTATTATCCTATATGCAAAGTATTACAGTTAACACATTATTTATTTATTTAAGTTCCAGACAGGAAAAAAAAAAATGATTAATTAACAAGAAACAAAAAAGGCCTGGATATAGTCATCATACATGACATAAAGTTGGCAATATATTGCTCCTTTCTGATAGCTGGAATCTGAGATACTGTTTATCATCCGACTGGAAATCTCTAGCACCATCATCCTAACATCAGTTATATAGCACTGTACGAGACTAAATCTTGTCTCTCTTGAAGTGAATCAACAAAGATAAAATCACCTTTGCTCCTTGCCCAGACAGTAGCTGATGTGTATTGGGAAGATGACAAGATCATCTCTACCCACCAGCTATCCCGGAAAGGGAGGATGGTGAAAAGGACAATGGATTCACCACCTGGATCATTCCTTTCCACTTCTCTCTCCTTCTCCTCCCTCTCTCTCTATTTTCCCCCTGCTCTCTCTCCCTTCTTCTGTTAATATAATTGCTTTCCTCTTCTCTCTCCCTCTTCTCCCCATTTCCCCCCTGTTTTCCTTCTTCTATTCTGTCCACTTTATGCTGTTAATAAATAGACTCACTGTTGATATATTGGCCTCGTTTGTGCCTCTAATTTCATAACATGGGAATATTCAAAAGAACTGAGTCTCTTTCCCTCTCTGGCCCAAGACAAGCACATACTCAGTCTAAGGGATATTTCACTTGCTCACTGCCTAACCTTTCTATTGACCAACTGGCTTTTGTTGTTGGCTGTAAGAGAATGTTGTAAGAGATCATTGAAACTTGTGGTACCAGACCAGTAGAGAAAAGATTGGTACAGCAGTGTCAGGAGCAGTCACAGAATAAGTCACACTTAAAGCTGACAATTTAATATGGTCCACTCCACAGAAAACATTGCATGCCAGAGTAATGGAAGGATTTGTGCCACAAACCATTTTGTGACAAGCTCTTATCATTGTAGCAAATATAAAACTTGTGCTCCATTATTCAAACCACATAGTTTCCCAAAAATACTGTCTGACACTCTTTTTCCCCATCTCCTTGCTTCTGTGTTGTCTTGGCTGTCACTAATACATCTCAGTCCTTTAAATGGAAAACCAAAGGTCGTTTATCTGACAGCCTGGAGAGGCTGGCTTCTAACACTGCTTATCCAGTGGCCATCTAGGAACAGTTAACTTGCTTTTCTGCCTTTTGGGAAAGCTCAGTGATCATCTGAAAGCAGATGGAAGTCTGTTGTTTTTCCAGAAGACAGTTTTTGTGTTATTAAACTGCTTTCTATCCAGCTTGGTTTCCAGCACTAGGACAGTTCCACAATAAAAACCACAGATGATTTTTCATAGCTAACATTCCTGTATACGAATGCTGACAGTACTGAGAGAATTTACAAAGCTTTGTTACCTAAAAATTCAGTTTGGTTTGTTTGAGTGTTTTAAAGTTTAATAGCAGTGATCTAGAATAGGACTTTGTTTATCCCTCTAAAGAGAATCTCTGAAAGTAAACAAAGTCTGCTGGAAAAAAAAATAAATTAATAAAAGCTGTACCTGTTTGGCCCTTTGAACTCCACAGAACTGGAGCTGGTCCACAGCCCACATAATGACTATACTGAAATTGCTTGCTGAGCTACCTGAAAGAACACAATAGAGAACAAGGCACCACAAGTGAAATAAATGTCATCATTTTGGTATTTTATTCTTTTTGTGCCTCAAAGAAACATCTCAAGATCATTTTTAATACAAGACTGTGGCCTCCTTTCCGCTCAATTTATGACAATGAATAACAAGGTGCTGTCCCCTTCCTCATTACTCCTCCTTTCCAGCTGCAGACTTAATTTTGGAATTTCTGTTGAACAGGCATATGTAAAGTAATGAATTGCCAGCAACCCAAGAAAAACCCAGGTCTATCCTTCACTCCCAAGTAAATTTGGCAGGGGAGAACTATTGCGGAGAATCACCGGAATTCTCACAAGGAATCTTAATTCACTGATGTGACCACATTTTAGATGCCTGGAATTAGAGACTGTTTTCTAGACCGCTGTGTATGACCCACATACTTTGCATGCTATTTATAAAGACAAAATGGACTTGCCATGGGCAAGAGGGACTTTCTGTCTCAGGAACATTTGTTTATTAATTTCCCATGGGTTTTCTACTTGGTCATACTCACTTCCAACAAAAGTGTTGCTATAATTTCTCTCTTTCCTCCTTGTCTTTAACTTAATATCCTTTCTGATCTAGGTAATCTTCAATGATTCTTCTTATTTTATTTTATTTTTATTTTTAACTTTACTTTGACTTCTAAGATTACTTAGAACAAATGAGCATTTTGCTAACAGACACCTTCCATTTCCTGTCCACCGAGCCTATTTAAGCAGCATACAGTTTGTTCACAGTGGCAAATTGTAGTAATTGCATGATATTCACTGGCAAATACTGAAGTCATTGCAAAGATGTCATTTTATTAATAAAGCCAGTAATAATGGAGGCCATTTAGTTAGGATGTGCTGTATCTTTACCAAGTAAGCATTTTTCCTGCTGCTTCTTCAAATGAACTGCATACGAAGCAACTAAGCATCAAATTTGAAGCAGCAAACTAGATATGAGTTGGGAATCCTTCCACTTCTAATCAGGCAGTGAATAGGGCACTCTGAGGTACTATTCTGAAAATATACACCTAATTTATTAGGCATGTTCGTTGTGGCTGTCAGTGTTAATTTGTTCTAAGATAAAAGAGAATACATGCTTTGTTAGAGCATAACATCTGCATGAAGAATGCACAGTAGCCATCACTTTGCTAGTAGCTGGAAACAGAGAGCAAGTTATTTGTATTGCTACTTCATCCAGAAGTATGTTATAGTCCTCTGTGAACAGAGGAAAGAAATGGAGCTATGAATGACATATTCACTATTATCCATGCACCACATAACAAACTCTTCTATTCCTGTTTTCCAGGACAGCTGGGGTATATCCTAGCGTCACTGCATTGTGGCCTGTTGCACAGATGAAAGAATAAGGTCCCAATGGCCTATGTTCTCATTTAAATTGTTGCTCTTTCTGCTGAGCCTGATCTGTTGTGTACTTTGTATTTCTGGTCATAGACAAACACAGTATTGGATGACTCTGCTTATTAGAATTTTTTGGTCGGTTTTTCTATCATGTTCATTGTAGACACCCATATGAAAAGACCTTCTCCAGCCTTCCTGTCGGAGACTTTCACATATCAGAACGCAGCTACAAGGTCCCCTTGGAGTCTTCTCTAGGTTGAACAACCCCAGCTCCCTCAGCCTATCCTCATAGCAGGGGTGTTCCAGACCTTGGATCATCTTTATGGCCCTTCCCTGGACTTGCTCCAGCAGCTCTGTGTCCATTTTATGATGGGAACACCAGAACTGGACTCTGTATTCAAGGTGGAGTCTCACCAATGTGTAAAGGGGGAGAATCAATTCTCTTGACCTGATGGCCACACTCCTCTTGATGCAGCCCAGGACATGGTTGCCTTCTGAGCTGCATGAGTGCACTGCTGGCTCATACTGAGCTTCTCATCAAACACCCCCAAGTCTTTTTCTTTGGGGATACTCTCAACCCACTCTCCACACAGCCTGTATTTCTTTGACTTGTTGAATCTCACACAGTTGTCACTGGCCCACCTCTCAAGCACGTCAAGATCCTTCTGGATGGCATCCCTGGACTCAAATGAATCCACCACACCATACCACACAGCTTGGTGTTGTTAGGCATCAAGTGTTACACACTGTTGTCTTCTGTCTTCTCTATTCTGCTCAAAAAGGGTATTGTACTGTGACATCACAGATGATTGCAAATCCTTAAAAGAAAAGCTAGGTTAGAATAAGAGAAAAAAGCAGAACCTGCAGGTTGGATGTTGTAGTGTGTTTTACAAACCCCTTAAGTTGTCAGTGTAGTCATAGCACTTAATTTCACAATACTCTAATCTCCATTAAAAAATATATTTCTTCTGCAATTTTATTGTGCTTTTGAAAATACATTTTTGTGAGACTCAGAAGCAAAGCATTTACGCAGTCAAATGGCACATTTAATGGCTAAAAGACCTAAACATGGGTAACACATGAGCTTTTCATTAAAGGTCTTCTAAAATATCATGGAGAGAACATTTTCCTCGGTGGCAAAAGCCAATGAACACTGTTTGTGTTTTATGACGTTTGGCTGCTGTAGGAAAGCTATTTTTTTTGAAAGTGATACGTGGCCAAGTGAGTTTTTAAGATCCTGGCTTCTCTTCTCTTCAAAATAACTTTGAATTTGAAAGCTTTTAAATTCACCAGGGCTACCTATTCAACATGTGTTTACGAGACAGGACAGGGGGCACAAGATGTTGTGTAAAACTGTTCCTTCGATTAGCTGAAACAGCAATAAAACAGGCTGTAGGATCACTTATTTATTCTCTTTCTAACCTTGGCTTTTTTTTTGGGACTCTTTGTTTTAATCACCATTTTTTTCCCTATTGGATTATTTTTTTTTCTCTTTACTTGTTTGCCACCTTCTTTCCCCTCCCTCTCCTAAAAAGCATTATGACATTTATCCTTTTAAAAAGTACTACCCCAATTAACAAAACTCCATATTTTCCACTCTGTTTTTAAAAAGTTCCAGAGTTCTACAAAGAACTATATTCCATAGAATCATAGAATCAATAAAGTTGGAAGAGACCTCAAAGATCATCAAGTCCAACATGTCACCCAAGACCTCATGACTAGACCATGGCACCAACTGCCACGTCCTATCCCCTCTTGAATACTTCCAGGGATGGTGACTCCACCACCTCCCTGGGCAGTTCATTCCACTGGCTAACAACTCCCTCTGTGAAGAATTTTCTCCTCACCTTGAGGCTAAACTTCCCCTGGCACAGATTGAGACTGTGTCCTCTTGTTCTGGTGCTGGTTGACTGGGAGAAGAGACCAACCCCCTCCTGGCTACAACCTCCCTTCAGGTAGCTGTAGACAGCAATAAGGTCTCCCCTGAGCCTCCTTTTCTCCAGGCTCAACACTCCCATCTCCCTCAGCCTCTCCTCATAGGGCTTGTGCGTGAGGCCTCTCCCCAGCCTCATTGTCCTTCTCTGGACACATTCCTAAATATTCCTAAATAGACACTTAATTCCTTGACACTGTTTACTGAAAGCAGCTGAGTGCAACAGAACCCCCAAAACAAACAATCAATAAAAAAACCAACCCAAAACAAACAAAAAACCCAACCAGACCAAATCAACCAGAAAAAAACCCAAACAACCTAGAGCTGTATTGCACGTTTTGATTTTCCACTGAAGTAAATCATGCACTAAGTAGACTTTTGCGGTTTTAGTTCTCAAAATATCAGGGTAGTGGGTTTTTTTTGTTGTTGTGGGGATTTTGTTGTTGTTGTTATTTTTATCTTTTATTGCAAAGTTATATGTTTCAGGCAGTTTGAAAAATAAACACCTTGGTGGTCTACATGTTCCAGATTTCAGCATTTACAGTAAGAAATAAATTAGTGACACAATTTTCATGTGAATAGAATAGAATAGAATAGAATAGAATAGAATAGAATTAATCAGGTTGGAAATGACCTTTGAGATCATCGAGTCCAACTTATCACCCAACACCATCTAATCAACTAAACCATGGCACGAAGCACCCCATCCAGTCTCTTCCTAAACAGCTCCAATGATAGTGACTCCACCACCTCCCTGAACAGCCCATTCCAATGGCCTATCACTCCTTCTGTGAAGAACTTCTTTCTAACATCCAGCCTAAACTTTCCCTGGCACAGTTCGAGACTGTGTCCTCTTGTTCTGGTTGCCTGGGAGAAGAGACCAACCCCCACCTGTCTACAATCTCTCTTCAGGTAGTTGTAGACAGCAATAGGGCATAAAGTCCATAGAAGAATGCAAAAATTAACCTGTTTTAGGCTTCTCACTACAGTCATCCTAAAAATAAAAAGCTGAGGGGAAAGGATCGAGTCTTGATAATTACTTTAGTGTCAGCAAAATGCAGTCCAAACCTGGAATGAAAGGAGTTCACTAGACAAATATATGATTATTGCCAAGTTAATGAGTAGGTATGATTGCAAAGAAACATCCTCTTCCTCCCCTTGTTTCTTCAGTGAAAATCAGCTATTGGAAATCTTTCACCCTTTCTGTGATTGACACTTCTATAATGTTTAATTTGGTTAATATCTGTCCCTATTCCTCCTGATCCTTGAAATGAATTCCATCCTGAAAGTTCTCCAACTGAAATGAGAACCTATGCTTTGCAAAGCACCACCTGCATCCCAAGATGCTTACAAACTGAACAGAAGACAAAAGGTTATAAGAAAGAGAGACAAAAGGTTAAAAGAAAGAGACTATTTCATTTTCATTCAACAGACAGGGAGCTGTGGCCCAAAGTATGTGGCTCATTTCCTCAAGTCTCTGGTGAAGTAGTTATTAAATCACATCTCATACATCTCACACATCTCACTTCAAGAACTCTTAATCATAGTATTTCCTTGTTGAAGATACCCACTAAAAAAGGAAAAAGATACTTTTATAAGGAAATTGTGTACAATAGTAAAAGAAATCTAACTGCCAACAAGTGTATTGCAGCAGGAAACAGCAGCATTTGCAGGGGGCATGTCTGCTGTGGTTCCTCACTTCAGGATAAGACAGCACCTTAGAGAGGAAGGCTCGTGGCACAGGAAGAACTCCATGGAACAGGAATGAGGGTGGCCACTCCACAGAATGACTCAGACACATTTGGCCAGGCAGAAAGGGACCTGGGTTACTATTTGTTGACAGTAGGCTGAACATGAGCCAGCAATGTGCCCAGTTGGCCAAGAAGGCAAATGGAATCCTGGTCAGTATCAGGAATAGTGTGGCCATCAGGAGCAGGGAAGTCATTCTGCCCCTGTGTACTCAGCACTGGTTAAGCCACACCTTGGGTCCTGTGTCCAGTTCTGGGCAGTTTAAGAAAGATGTTGAGTTGCTTGACTGTGTCCAGAGAAGGGCAACAAAGTTGGGGAGGGGTTTGGAGCACAAGCCCTGTGAGGAGTGCTTGAGGAAGCTGGGGGTTGCTTAGTCTGGAGAAGAGAAGGCTCAGGGGAGACCTTCTTGCTCTCTACAACTACCTGAAAGGACGTTGTAGCCAGGTGGGAGTTGGTCTCTTCACCCAGGCAACCAGTGACAGAAGGAAAGGACAGAGTCTCAAGCTGCACCAGGGGAGGTTTAGGCTGGGTGTTAGGAAAAAAATCTTCAGAGAAAGAATGATTTGCCATTGGAATGGGCTGCCCAGGGAGGTGCTGGAGTCACTATCACTGAAAGTTTAGTTTAAAAAGTGACTGGATGAGGCACTTGGTGCCATGGTTTAGTTGATTAGATGGTGTTGGGTGATAGGTTGGACTTGATGATCTCGAAGGTCTTTTCCAACCTGGTTAATTCTGTATTCTGTATTTGTGAATGTTCATTCAGATGGATCACAGCTTTGCCCCTGGGCTTTCTTAAAAGGTATAAAATTGCTGTAGGCACCATTTCCCTGTCCCTAATATTAACAATTTGCTTGCTGAAAAAACTAAATATATTGAGGCAAAACAGTGCCAGCTGCTAGCACATTCAGTTTGCAGGAGTCAAAAGCTGAGGCAGCAGCAGGACAGAAAACTCTGCAGAGTGAGAAGAAAAAATACACATGCAAACACATCTGCTTTGATTTGCTAATGATGGCTTTCAGCCAGACTACCAGTATTTGAATGCCTGGTAGTCACAGAAAAGTGACAGTAGTTATAAAGAAAATCACAAAGACACAGCTATTTGGAGTGACAATAATTATATAACCAGAAATTATTTACTTTTATGTATTTAAACTCAAACAACTTAAATAGGCCACAGATTTGACGCTATAATCAGAACCTAGCTCAGAGCAATAAGGGACAAAATGTGAAAAAACCAACACAAAGCAAAACCAAACAACCAAACTACAACACAACACCACATCTGGGAGGAAGACTAGACAAGAGAGAGAGCATACTTTGAAGAAAATTCTCATATTTACACCTGAAAAGCTCTCTCCCCACCTATTTCCTTACAATGGCAGTATTTGTAAGATGCTCTATAGATCCAATGTGCAAGTTTTATATGGTGGGATTGGGTTGAATTGTTCTATATGTTGTGGTTTGTTGAGTAAATGTGATTAAAAAACATATTTTTCAAAACAAAACTAGTGTTAATAATAATAATGATAATAGAATCAGAGAAACTGCTGCCTAGAATCAGGTAATATCACCCTTTTATTGAAGGTGGCTGGCAAATGACAAAAACCTGGTTTGCTGAATAGTTTGCCTTAAATTTGTTAAAAGTGTTTGGCAATAGTTACTTGCACAGTCATAGAATCATAGAATCAATAAGGTTGCAAAAGACCTCAAGGATCATCAAGTCCAACTGGTCACCCAACACCTCATGACTACTGAACCATGGCACCAAGTGCCACATCGAATTCCCTCTTGAACACCTCCAGGGATGGTGACTCCACCACCTCCCTGGGCAGCACATTCCAATGGCTAACAACTATCTCTGTGAAGAACTTTCTCCTCACCTTCAGCCTAAACTTCCCCTGGTGGAGCTTGGGACTGTGTCCTCTTGCTCTGGTGCTGATTGCCTGGGAGAAGAGACCAACCTCCACCTGTCTACAACCTCCCTTCAGGTAGTTATAGACAGCAATAAGGTCTCCCCTGAGCCTCCTCTTCTCTAGGCTAAACAATCCCAGCTCCCTCAGCCTCTCCTCATAGGGCTTGTGCTTGAGACTTCTCTCCAGCCTCATTGCCCTTCTCTGGACATGTTCAAGAGTCTCAATGTCCTTCTTAAATTGAGGGGCCCAGAACTGGACACAGTATCACAGTATCACAGTATCACAGTATCACAGTATAACTAAGGTTGGAAGAGACCTTGAGGATCATCGAGTACTAAAGGTGTGGCTGAGTACAGAGGCACAATGACTTTCTTGCTCCTGCTGGCCACACTATTGCTGATGCAGGCCAGGATGCCATTGGCCTTCTTGGCCACCTGGGCACGCTGCTGGCTCATGTTCAACTGGCTGTCAATCAGGCTCCCCAGGTCCCTTTCTGTTTGGCAGCTCTCCAGCCACTCTGACTCCAGCCTGCAGCGCTGCATGGGGTTGTTGTGGCTAAAGTGCAGCACCCAGCACTTGGACTTGTTAAATGACATCGTGTTGGACTCTGCCCATCTGTCCAGCCTGTCATGATCCCTCCGCAGAGCCCTTCTACCTCTAACAGATCAACATCTGCTCCCAACTTGGTGTCATCTGCAAATTTACTGATGACTGACTTAATCTCCTTATCCAGATAAATGAAGACATTAAACAGGATGGGGCTCAGCCCTGATCCCTGGGGGTCACCACTAGTGCCTGGCTGCCAGCTGGATGTGGCACCATTCACCACCACTTTCTGGGCTCAGCCCTCCAGCCAGTTCCTAACCCAGCTCAGAGTGCTGCTGTCCAAGCCGCAGGCTGACAGCTTGGCCAGCAGTTTGTTGTGGAGGAACGGTGTCAAAGGCCTTGCTGAAGTCCAGGTAGACTACATCAACAGCCTTTCCCATATCCACCAGGCTTTATACAGCATTAAGCCCAATATGTTTAAGCTTTAACCTTCATATAAAGAATGATACATTTTTTTGGTACTGAAAAAATCACTGGTTCCTCTTCTCCACCTTCTGGTCCTTTGCCCTGAAATTCCACAGACACAAATTTGTGATCTCATTATGTATTATATGGGAGGTATAGTGTGAAAATAGAAGGGAAGATGTTGATTTCTGGGACAACATTTATCTGTATTGCTTGGAAGAAAATGAATATTTGTGTATTTTACAGAGTAATTCATATTTAGGTATTACAGAAAGGCACTAATTTGTAATTTAATATCAATGCATGACTTTTTATTTTTACCTTTCCTTTCCTTTCCTTTCCTTTCCTTTCCTTTCCTTTCCTTTCCTTTCCTTTCCTTTCCTTTCCTTTCCTTTCCTTTCCTTTCCTTTCCTTTCCTTTCCTTTCCTTTCCTTTCCTTTCCTTTCCTTTCCTTTCCTTTCCTTTCCTTTCCTTTCCTTTCCTTTCCTTTCCTTTCCTTTCCTTTCCTTTCCTTTCCTTTCCTTTCCTTTTCCAAACTACATAAACACCAAACTTGTGGAGCAGAACACAACAAAAAGAAATCAGGAAGTAATTTGGGAAGCTTTTGGAAACCCAGATCTTCCATTTATTATGCTGTCCATGGAGTCCACTTTAAAGTACAAACTCATGTGCTCAGTGTACATTAATATATTGATATAAAAATAATGAAAGACCAATTTTCTGTGCCTTTCCCAAACTTTCAGTACATTCTATGCCAAATTTGGAAGTCAGTGGGATTTTATATGGATACTTGGGAGTAGACTATATACAGTATTCTACAGAGAAGTCCCTTAGACATGTAAATTCTCCACCACACAAATGCAGTATTTATGGGACAGTGTATGGTTTAAAATCAAGATTTAAGTTATTCTCTATCAGTAGCATTCCAATGAGATTGAATTGTTCTATATTACCATAACATTGACAGTCAGCTGCTCTGAAAAGGAATGATTTGTGAATTTATGAAATTTATGAAGTTCTTTTTCTGATTTCATTGGCTGCAATAGGGCTGAAGATTCTCCCATTTATGAAGAGGTTTAAGGCTGTAAAGCTGAACACAGATATACCAACTGATAGACAAACCAAGATGAAACACCCCATATACCAATGGCCAGCAAAGTTTGGTGATCCACTTTTGCTAATGACTGTGGATTTACACCTGGATGAATATTTACCAAAAATACTGTCCTTTTGTTGAAAAAATATAAAAGTGAGGAGCTTATTTTTTTTCTTACCTGAAATATAAGTTCCCATTTCCTAATATAAAACCACAGATTTAGAGTCACCTCTTTAAATTAATGTATGAGACATAAGACTAAATATTGGGTTCTCTCATGCTCAAGAAGTAATTTAAATTAGTCTGAACTGCTGTCTGTTAAATTGATGCATAATCTGCCCTCTCATCATTGTAGCTCAACCTTAAGTCAACAGAAGCTATTGCTGTTTAAACTTTCCTATCTAAAAGTTTGATTAGAAACTTTTGGTGGGTATGAACCATATTTCCTTCCCCTTTTACCATCTTTCATGAGTGAAGACAAGCCTACTATGAATTATGATAAATCAGTCTGTTCAGTAGAAATGCTAGCTGAATAAGAATGGGTTTGGAGGCAGAATTTGTGATCATTTTGATTGTGAGAGTATTCAGGCTCTTATAAAACACAAACAAAAAATACTGTCTTTGAAAAACTTCTAAACTGTGTTGAAAATAGAATAGCATATTTTAGTGCACATATTCATTCTCAAGCTGTGCCAGGGGAAGTTTAGGCTGAAGGTGAGGAGAAAGTTCTTCACAGAGTTGTTAGCCATTGGAATGTGCTGCCCAGGGAAGTGGTGGAGTCACCATCCCTGGAGG
Organism: Melanerpes formicivorus; assembly: GCF_026170545.1. Taxonomy (NCBI): domain Eukaryota; kingdom Metazoa; phylum Chordata; class Aves; order Piciformes; family Picidae; genus Melanerpes; species Melanerpes formicivorus. The sequence goes on along the minus strand of NW_027142360.1, from coordinate 6,668,654 downwards.
TGTTCAAGAGGGGATTGGATGTGACACTTGGTGCCATGGTTTAGTAGTCATGAGGTGTTGGGTGACCAGTTGGACTTGATGATCCTTGAGGTCTTTTCCAACCTTATTGATTCTATGATTCTATGATTATGCAAGTAACTATTGCCAAACACTTTTAACATATTTAAGTCAAACTATTCAGCAGACCAGATTTTTGTCATTTGCCGGCCACCTTCAATAAAAGGGTGATATTACCTGGGTCTAGGCAGCAGTTTCATTGGTACTTTTTTCCTCTATCAAATCATAGAATCATAGAATGGTTTGGGTTAGAAGGGACCTCCAAAGGTCATCTAGTCCAAACCCTTTTGCAGTAAGCAGGTGTATCCCCAACTAGATCAGGCTGCCCAGAGCCCAGTCAAGCCTGACCTTGAATATCTCCAGCAATGGGCAACCTATTCCAGTATTCCACTACCCTCATGGTAAATAACTTGTTCCTAACACCCAGTCTAAATCTACTCTTCTCTAGTTTGAAATCATTACCTCTTATCCTATCACTACAGGCCTTTGTAAACAGTCTCTCTTCATCTTTCTTGCAGATCCCCTTCTGGTACTGGAAGGTCACTATTAAGTGTCCTTGGAGCCTTGTCTTCTCCAGGCTGAACAACTCCAGCTCCCTCAGCCTGTCCTTGTAGCAGAGGTGTTCCAAACCCCTGGTCATTTTCATGGCCTGCCAGTGGACCTGCTCCATCCATGTCCTTCCTGTATTAAGGGCTCCAGAGCTGGATGCAGCTTATACCTACAATTATTCTGTACAGCATGGCATAGTAGAACTCTTTGGGATTTATACAATACACCTGCGCCCACATCTGTGTTTGTAAATTAGCTTGCCAGCAGTCTTCAATCCCAAACCAGTCCCAGGTATACCATTTACAAAACCTGTAAGATGTCTGTTTTCACAGTTGTTGATATAATGCTGTCTTGTAGGTGTCTATCCAAAGAAAATTACATATATATATATATATATATATATACATGCACACATATATACATGTATATATAATAATAATCAGTGAAGCATTACCAGCAGCCCTACAGACAATAGCTGTGAGGCAAAATACATAATATTCTGCGTCCCATCTTATCTATCAGCTTTCTTTGAACATGAGCCAGCAGTGTGCCCAGGTGTCCAAGAAGGCTAATGGCATCCTGGCCTGTATCAGGAACGGTGTGGCCAGCAGGAACAGGGAGGTCATTCTGCCCCTGTGTACTCAGCACTGGTTAGGCTGCATCTTGAGTCCTGTGTCTAGTTCTGGGCCCCTCAGTTTAGGAAAGATGTTGAGTTGCTGGAATGTGTCTAGAGAAGGGCAACAAAGCTGGGGAGGGGTTTGGAGCACAGCCCTGTGAGGAGAGACTGAGGGAGCTGGGGTTGTTTATCCTAGAGAAGAAGAGGCTCAGGGGAGACCTTATTGCCATCTACAACTACCTGAAAGGAGGTTGTAGCCAGGTGGGGGTTGGTCTCTTCTCCCAGGTAACCAGAACAAGAGGACACAGTCTCAAACTGTGCCAGGGGAGGTTTAGGCTGGATGTTAGGAAGAAGTTCTATACAGAGAGAGTGATTGCCATTGGAATGGGCTGCCTGGGGAGGTGGTGGAATCACTATCCCTGGAGGTGTTTAGGAAGAGACTGGATGGGGTGCTTGGTGCCATGGTTTAATTGATTAGATGATGTTGGGTGATGTGTTGGACTCGATGATCTCAAAGGTCTTTTCCAACCTGGTTAATTCTATTCTATTCTGTTCTAAGGAAGTTATCACTATAAATTTAGCTTCAGATAAATATTCTTGTACTGCCTCTGCCAAAAAAATGTAAAGTGCATCTATGTAAAGTTGCTGAGCTAACAAGGAAAAAATAGAACAGCTTTTAATTTCTCAATGTTCCATTGAATTTGCCTATGAGAAAGCAGTGAGATACACCTTCTTAATCTGCACTAAGGATTATAAAAATTCCCCCCAAAAAGCTAAAAATAGGACATAAAATGTGTGCTACCCTTCACACCCTGTTGAATACCTATTCAACTTTTTGATGACATGCCTGGCAATAGTCAGCTTTTGAGATCATAGCACACAGCTCCTGTTAAGGATGGCAGAACTTATACAGAAAAAATCAGTTTCATTAAGTTGTTTCATCTGGAAAGATGGAGGAAGCAGCGAATCTATTGGGATCTGGGAGATCTAGCAGGACCCTGTCAGTTGCAGCAAAGTAGCTAATGGATTTTGAACTGTTTGTGGTTTGTTGATGAGTCTGCCCAAATGCAAATGATGCTTGAGGATGTTCTGGGTTAGGTGTATTATTCTTCCTGCTTGGGGAAATCAGCCAGCAGTGCATTCCTGTACTATCTGTCTTAGAAGTCTCATACACTTCTGTCTGGTGATACAAGGAAACAGGCAGACCATTCCTGACATATAACTCAGAGAATAATATGATTAATTATAATTTTTAGTATGATGTCCACTTAAGGAGAGAATGTAGCACAGAAATTGCATCTAGTGCAGTGTGGTGTATCATGGAATGAGAGTGGATGGAATCATTGCATACAGACATCCAGCCACATTTCCCTGAGGTTCTGCTATTAAATAAATGTGAGGCTCTGTAAAGAAATTAGGGAAGACAATAACTTTACTAGGATAAAATCTCACAGAGTCAGAAAGACACAGGGAAGAGAATTAGAATACTTCTAAGACATTTGAATTCTATGTAAATGGGATTTACGTCAGCATCAGAATAGTGAGAGCTTTTCTCAAGCAGTGATGATCTTGCTGATCATATGAATTATGATCATCTAGGCAGGATCATAAAAGAATCAGAGAAGGTTTCTCAAGAAGTGAGTTCTTGACTAATCACAATGAACAAGGCTTCAAACAGGTAAATATATCACTAAACTACGATCTGGGAATTTCTTAACAAACACTAAAGGAAAGATTTTCATGCAAACCAAATGTGAGTGAACAATTGTGTGGTCATAAATATAATTTGAATTCAAAGCAGATAATTTTTATATATATAATAATATACATAATATATAATATAATATATATATATATATTATTTATTTTTTAGTTTTTATTTCTTCTGTATTTAGATATCAATGAGAAATTGCATTTAGAACTATTGCTGGTGTGCAATGATCTATGAACTAAACCTACTGTGATTCACAAGGCAGAGATGCTGTAAGTGGAGTTGGATACGAAGAAATGACCAAGATTAGGGCTTTTCTTCAACTTCCTGTTCAGTGTTCAGAATATCATGATGTCTCTTGCTTTGAGAGTAGTGGAGACTCATTTGCCACTTTGACAGCAGTGCTAGATAAACTGCTCTGGGTAGGAACCCCTGGGAATCAACAAACTGAAACAAATTGATGAAAGCTGTTCATAAAACTTAGAAGCCCTTTGGTAACCTTTAGGACAGGTAATCAATTATTCTTGTTATTATTTGACTTATGATAAGTTAGTATATAACATTTTGAAGCCCATAGTTCAAAAGGTTTAGTGTCTGGCTAAAACTCAATAACAATGATTGACTTCTGGGGTATCAACTGTTGGAATGGTTACATTTCTTCCTTCCCAGTGTTGATCCCCAAATAAGCATGGGTAGTAACTTTTCAGCATTTAGTTTAAAATCATTCATGATTTAATTATTCAAGTCCTATTAAAGATGGAAAATTTTTGTCTCTCAGCTGTTTGAAAGCAAAACAAAATTGGGATGATGTTCTAGAGATTGCCAAGGATTTCCAACACCCCCTGTATTTTCTGACTCACAAGGCCAAAGTCAGTCAAATTACTATATTCTAGCCCCAAGGGAGAATGAGAATTATGTCACTCAGTCAACTTCTTGCAAGCACCTGTTTGATACTCAAAGTGGCTTTCTGCTTGCACAAATAACAAGAGTACAACTGATTCTTAATCACAGAAGAGCAGATTAAATTAAGGTCATGTATTTTCAATTTGGGAGGGGAACCTACAACTAGAGTTATTGCTTTTAATATATTCTTACCTGAAAACTCCCAAACTTTGATTATTCCTGGCCTTTCCCCAAACACAAGCAGGAGATTTTCAGCTGTACATCCTATATAGCAAAAAAAATCGCATCAAAAGGTTTTTTAGCACTCACCATTCTGTGTTTGCTTTATCAGCCAAGAAATAGCCGCAGAAAGTGATGGTGAGGTTAGGGTTTATGCATTTTCTTCCCCTTTCAGGAGCTAGCAAAGCAGGAGTGGTATGCCAAGGTGAACATGTCCAGCTTACTGATCACTTTAGAGTGAGCTTTGCAGCAGTGCAGAGTAAGTCCTGGCAAGTGACTGTACCCTGGGATTTTTTCATAATAGTTTTTGCCTACAGAAATCTATGCAATAGAAAAAGTGACTATCTATTTCCTTCCTTCCCTGCCCCTAAATGGATATATTTGGAAGTAATAACAAGGAGGATCATGGTAAATAATTCCTTTTACTTAGCTCACCTGTTTAACATGCTTTTAATTGCAATCTCTAGAGGAAAAGTAGATTTTTCTGGTTTAGCCAAAGCAGCAGTCAGTACAGCAGAAAATCCTTCACTGTAGTTAGGCCACAGACTTGAGTTCTTTAATACAGACCCCAATGGAGATCTGCAACAGTTTATAGGCATTTGTGTGATAAGACACCACTGCAAGAGTGAGGCTTTTACACTGCAGTTTGCCTTCAGGGAATCTAAATTTTCAGGGAACCTCATTAGAATTTCCACATCTTTTGCAATAAATCTTTCTGAAGCAAGAGCAGGATATGCAGCAAAAGAAAGGTCCTGTGGCTTAAACAAGAATGGAATCAATTTCCTGAAACATAGTCCATCTTCTTGAAATGGGGAACAAACACCCATTAACTGAAGAGCTGAGCATCTGTGTCACTGAAGGTGTAAACTTTAACTACCTTTCTTTTACATCCAGAATATTTCAATTAATCAATGGCAGAAATGAGAATTTGTAGTGGCCATTCAAGTCCTTGTTCAAAGATGTAAGACAAACGTTACGTTCAGTGAATTGAGGTTCAGAGTCTGCTGATGAAGTCAGGGCTACTAAATTGCACCATTTTTTTTCTGCATTCTATGCAGCAATAGAACTCTGTTTAGTCTATTGTAAAAATAGCCCACTTCAAAATAAATGTCTGTCTTCTTTTACCCTAAACATGTTTCAGGTTAAATAAAGAGGAGACTTAAATTATATTCTCAGTCTATCCAGGGGAATGGAACAAGGTAATGAATGAAACACAACTCTTATGCAAAGCAAACCAAGCAATGCACCAGCCAAGAAAGCTGACAGATAACTAATGTATGATTGTGCAGTTAAAGAATGTATCAGGAAGTATGAACACTCAAAAGTAAGCATCTCAGTGCTTTGCTTTCAATATATTGCCCTTTAAATAGAAGATGTAAATGTAATCTTCGGAAAAGCATACTGACCAAAGCAAGAATTCTGAGTTGTGAAACATCAACATTTATTTCATGCACAAGAAGGGATCATTTAGCTACGCAGTGCAAATGGCTGTCGCTTCAGTAAACAAACCAAAGGTCACAGCAAATTGACATACAGAGAGATATTCATAAGCTAGGAGGTTATAGCTTGGCACTGGGTTTCAGAGCTATATGCAAACAGAAAAAAACAAATTCAAAATTGTACTAACATGCAAAAAGCAGAATAGTATTTGGGAGCTATAGGCCAGTCTGCTGCCTGCAGAATTCATTTGCTTCCAGTCCTTATCCAAGTCCCTTCTTTATTTTTTATTTTTTTAATTCCTTGTTCTCATTCTTCCTTCATTTATCTTTCACAAGGTTTTTATCCCTCTGCATTGTACTACAGTTAATTTCTGCCTCTCTAGGCTCCGTGGCTTGCTATCATAGGTGCAGTGAAAACAGAAGAGAATGCCTATCTACTTTCTGTGACACGTAGATGCTCAGTAATGATGGGCTGTCTGAAGATCTCCCCTCTGTTCAGCACTCTTGAGACCATACCTTTAGTACTGTGTCCAGTTAAGAGCTCTCCAGTACAAGAAAAACACTGACATACAGAAATAAGCAAAGGGGAGCCAGATTGATTAGTGACAGGATGTATAAGCAAGGCAGAGACGACCGTTCAGCCCTGAAAAGAGAAGGCAAAGGGGAGATAGAACTACTGTCTAATATTGCCTGTTAGAGGAGGACGTATTGAAGACCGGCCCAGTGTCCTAGGGCCACACTGTGGAAGGACAAGAGAAAACAGGCATGAGTTGGAACATGAGAAATTATGACTTGGTGTAAGGAAAATATTTTCTTTGTGAGGTTGGTCCAACACTGGAACAGGGGCCCAGAGAAACTGTGAGCTTATTGGGATTTTGAGATTGTGTTCTTTTTCAAATACTCCTCGGGGAGGTCAGTTAAATTGCTCTAACAGCAGGCTACTTTGGGCTGCCATCTCTCAGGAGAGTGAGATGTGACAACACATATCTATTCTATGAGATGTGGAATGTGCCCTGTGGAAAAATGCATGTCTTCAGAAGCATCCTAGTGTCACCAGAGGCATTTGTTCCCCTGCAGCCTGATTCACAATAGCTCATATACAGGGATGGCGAAAGGCAGCAGTGGTCCATGTGACCAGTGCTTGCAGAAGTGTCCCCACACTTTCCTTTAACCTTTCTCAGGAGCAATGTGAGCGTGGGTAGGAAATATGTACTCATTGATTGCAGTTTGCATTTGATAAAACTAAGCCTGCTTGGAATGACAATGGTAGCTGAGGCTGCAGCCCTACTATTAACTCAACCTCATTTCTCTGCACAGACTTCATTCTGTTTCTAGGGGCTTACTGATTCTCCCATCTAAGACAATTGTGACTTCTTATGATTTTATTTCCCTCATGGGTGGAAACTGATTTGTCTGATGCTGTTTGCCCTTGATTAGGAAGCCAAATTTCATTTTGCTTATTAGTTTTTATTTTGATAGATCTGTATACTGTCAGCATTTCTGTATCATTCTATTAATTCACTAGGTTGTGGCTTCTAATAGGATGGGTGTAGTACAGAAGAAAAATGGTACTGATACAAATGCAGTCTCTTCTTGGGAATTTATGAACATATGCAACATTCTTATAAGCAGGATAAACAAGTCTTTAATAAATATTTATATTCTTTCTGTCTAGATTTTTAAATGGGCATTGTCATAGCTACAAAAATCATACATACAGAAATCCTAACTCTGGAAGCTCTTTGGAACAGATACTCTTAGTGATATTTCACATGATTTGACACAATCAAGGCATTTAAATGAAATATTATTTCTAAAGTTATCCTTATTTATTTAAGTGATGTCTTTTTATAAGCAAATTAAATGCAGAGTATTTTAATGTCAGATAGATTAGCAACATGAGTTGTTGCTAATTAGTTGCTAGTTAGTTTATATATAACTCAGGTTTTAGAATAGAATAGAATAGAATAGAATAGAATAGAATAGAATAGAATAGAATAGAATAGACTAAACCAGGTTGGAAGAGACCTTCAAGATCATCGCGTCTGACCTATCATCCAACACCACCTAATCAACTAACCCATGGCACCAAGCACCCTGTCAAGTCTCCTCCTGAACACCTCCAGTGACGGTGACTCCACCACCTCCCTGGGCAGTCCATTCCAATGGGCAATCACTCTCTCTGTGTAAAACTTCCTCCTGACCTCCAGCCTGAACTTCCCCTGGCGCAGCCTGAGACTGTGTCCTCTTGTTCTGGTGCTGGCTGCCTGGGAGAAGAGACCAACCTCTGCCTGTCTACAAACTCCCTTCAGGTAGTTGTAGAGAGCAATAAGGTCACCCCTGAGTCTCCTCCTCTCCAGGCTAAGCAGCCCCAGCTCCCTCAGTCTCTCCTCATAGGGCTTGTGTTCCAAGCCCCTCACTAACTTCGTTGCCCTTCTCTGGACTCGTTCCAGCAAGTCAACCTCCTTCCTAAACTGAGGGGCTTCCTAAACTGAGGTCTTTACAGTAATCTGTGATCAAAGATGTTTTAAGTCTGATGTTTTCAGTGATCAGACAGAATCTTATTCTGAAAAACACAGTATTTGCTGGTTTGCTTTTTTTTATGTAGACACCACCAAATGCTTCAATGTTCTGTAATTATATTAGACACAGTAGCTAAATCAGAATTTCTAACTGCTTATTTGTGAATCTGTTTGGCAACCAGGGAAAAAGTTTAGCTGTCAGCCAATTATTATTGGACCATTAGATTTGCTTTCAAAGAAAAAGTTTGGTTATGCTGAAATGTGTAGAGTGCTATTGATGTACCCAGTGCACTCAGCTTAATCTTGCATAGATATATTTATTTTCCAATTATTCCTCAAATATGCCTTTCACTGCATCCTTGTTTCTTGTGAGGATTATTTAGAATCTGCACAGGAAGAATCTTCGATGATACAGCATTAAACACTGAATAGGTGACTACAGTTTGCATCCTCTATGTGAATTCAAGCTTAGCTCTTTTATGATTTTTCCCCTCTCCTTATTGTATTTGCTCTATTTAATCCCAGAGTTTGTGTGTATATATATATATATATATATACACTTTATTTTCATGTACATATAACCCCACAGATGTAACAGTTTATGTGTTTTGTATGTATAGCTTTTTTCCCTCCTTTAAAATGTATTTTCTAATGGTAGGTCTGTCCTTTCCTATATAGGGCATTACATGCCCAGAATGCATTTTCAGTGACCCCTGGGGTAGCAACATCAATGCTGGTACAGTTAGAACATCCAGCACAGCTGGGGATTCTATCAGAGATGCAACATGAATTCTAAAATCAGTCTAGCTGCAGTAGCTCCAGATAGCATGCAATTTCATTATCCCAGATCTGAGTTCTGACAAAGCAGTAATGAATCTGTTTCAAGTACGAGGCTGCTTGGTGTTTTGACATCCTAGTACCAAGATCTATTGTGCAAAGATTTTAGATGAATTTAATACCAAATAGATAAGAGGTTCCTGGTAGAAGCTACTATCCACAACCCAGACAGCAGGTAGTATTTTCCACACTAGTAGCAAAATCCTGAGACTGTGTTTTCACCTGGTATGAAATGTAGTAGCTAAACTGATGCAAAACTGATCTAAGTGCAAAACGCATTTTCAGTGGAGTAAAGGATATGTTTTTCTAATACCTAACACAAGATGATTGCGTTCCACTGCACTATAGTTAACCTGTCTTTTGACATTTCATAGTTTCATAGTTTCATAGTTTCATTCAGGGTTGGAAGGGACCACAAGGATCATCTAGTTCCAACCCCCCTGCCATGGGCAGGGACACCCCACACTACATCAGGCTGGACAGAGCCTCATCCAGCCTGCTCTTAAACACCCCCAGGGACGGGGCCTCGACCACCTCCCTGGACAACCCATTCCAGGCTTTCACCACTCTCATGGTGAAGAACCTCCTCCTCACATCCAGCCTGAATCTCCCCACCTCCAGCTTCATTCCATTCCCCCTAGTCCTATCACTACCTGATATCCTGAGAAGTCCTTCCCCAGCCTTCCTGTAGGCCCCCTTCAGATACTGGAAGGCCACAATTAGGTCACCTCGGAGCCTTCTCTTCTGCAGACTGAACAGCCCCAGCTCCTTCAGTCTGTCCTCATAGGAGAGGTGCTACAGCCCTCTGATCATCCCTGTGGCCCTTCTCCGGACACGTTCCAGCATGTCCATATCCCTCTTGTAATAGGGCCTCCAGAACTGGACACAGTACTCCAGGTGGGGTCTCACCAGGGCTGAGTAGAGGGGGAGGATCACCTCCCTCGACCTGCTGGCCACACTTCTCCTGATGCAGCCCAGGATCGGGTTGTCTTTGCGGGCTGCAAGTGCACACTGAGAGCTCATGTTGAGCTTTTTGTCCACCAGCACCCCCAAGTCTCTCTCCTCAGGGCTGCTCTCCAGCCAGTTACTGCCCAGCCTGTATTTGTGCCTGGGATTGCCTCGACCCAGATGCAGGACCCTGCACTTGCTCTTATTGAACTTCATGAGGTTGGCTTGTGCCCACCTCTCCAGCCTGTCAAGGTCCCTCTGGATGGCCTCCCTTCCCTCCAGCGTGTCTGCTGCACCATTAGTAAGCCATTGGTCATATAGATTGTTTGGTTTAGTACTATAACGGCTGCATGCTGGGTGTTCATTTAAAACATGTAGGTAGTAGTTTTAATTGGATTATTTTTGTGCATTATTCTTATTTAGGCACATTACCTTCTAAAGGACACCATACTAAGTCTGAACATTCAGAAATGTTCTTGTCTTTGAAGGGTTTTCTCTTTCATAATTCACTGGTCCATATTTTGACAGTGTGATGTAAGCATATCAGTACTCCCTCTCTTATTTTCTTTGCCTTCTTTCAGAAGTACTTTTTACAGTACTATGGTACTCTAAGAATAAGAAGTCTTTATCCCTACCCCAGATTTTGTGGTGTTCTTCCTCTTCCTTTTTTTTTGTGTGTGTATCATGCTCATACTCACTGGACTGCTTGCCAAGCCCTCTTTCTTTTCTAAGCACCAGTGGAAAATAGGATCTTCATCCTTTCCCCCTAACACACCTGAAAGCTTCTGCTGTTTCCTCTGAAGTTCTGCATCCAGACTTTGCTTTAAAGAGGGGAAACAGTGGTTGCCCAGATCTCTAGATAGTGGGTGAACCACTAAACTGAGCATGCAGCATAGGTCACACAGTGTGTACTTGGTGGAGAAAGGCGGAGAAAGGCATAAAGACCAACTTCCTGAGGGAAAAGTGGAATCTCCTATTTCATGCCAGCTTCCTTGATATCAAAACCAATGACTTCAGCTGAAATCTCATGTGTGAAGTCTTTATTCTCCTTTTGACCAGTCTCACTGAACAGACCATCCAGTGTGTAGTTTGTGAACTTGAGAAACAGCCATGGGGACTGTATTTAGTACTCATGTCACACCAGCTTAGAAGCTTCCTATTATTCTGCATGGTCCAAAGTCATGAGGCTAATTCAGCTTTTATTTGAATTTTCTTCATATATCTAAAGGCAGAAAGGAAACAAGACAGGCTGAGTTGCGCTCTCCTGTGAAATCATAATTTAGCAGCCAGGATTGCAGAGCTGAGAAAAGAAAGAAGTGACAAAAAGAATAAAAGCAAACAAATGCTGAGCAACATATTTTGGCTTTTGCATTGTTTTCCATTGTCTGGAGAAAGCAAATAATGCACCACAAAAAGCATTTCTGCCACTGTTGATATGAGACTACAGATCTGTATGGAGTACTTGAAAATGCGTAAGTTCCTCACTAATTGCATCTTAAACACACTTTTAATATCATTTCAGCTTTTACTTCATCATAATAATGAGCTATAAACAACTGTCCTTTGACCCAAAGCCTACCGCTCTCTGAGCACATCATGATGCCTTTAGGTGACGTTTTTACAGTATAACATTGTTAATAATTTGGTCTTTCAGAACAAAGTGGAAGAGAGAATATTGTTACAGGGAGTTAAAATTATCAGGATTACACTGCCTGTGAGGGATTTAATGAAACAGTAACAGAAGGATCAAAGTGACTTTTGAATGTAGAATTTTATGATAAATATATTGAGTTCTGCTTGTTTTCACTCCACCTTTTGTACTTACAAATATTATGCCAATATCAAAAGAAGCTAGATATTAGATATATTGAGTTACAGGGGTAAACTTGCAAACGCCATGACTTCTCCTGGTGTGAACCCATACGTTGAGAGAAGTGAAGGAAATTATTTTGGTAGTTATAAATATGTTTAGGAAATGATTTAAGCTGATCTTGTTTTTAAAAAACATACTGGAAATAACCTCAATGTCTAAAATAAGGATAGTAATGTCAGCCATCTGATTTGTTCCCTCTGTCCTGCTACCTGGAGACATATAAATAATCCCCACTTTCACAGAATGTCAGCAGCCCATAGCCTTTCATGTATTTACTTCTTTATATGCAATGGTCTATTATTTCATCATGAAAAAGAATTATAATCCACTGAATCCACAAAAGCAATAAGGAAAGTTTAAAGGATTTGTTCTATACTTCCACAGTACAGAAGAAGTGATCAGAATGCAGTTCTCCAGCTACCTTGCAGCTAAATAATGAATTATGTTAATCTTGCTCTTTATATGCCCATAAACTGTGCATTCATATTAAAACATTTTCTACAGGTGCAGTGGAGTGTGCTTCCTCTGAGTGCCAGTCCTTAACATAGCTCTAAGTGCATTCCACAGGATGAATTAGACATAGACTTGAACCTCTTTAAATTAAGAACACTCCTGCAGGGAGTAAATTTGCTATAGCTGAGAGCCTAAAGAGCCATGGGCTCCATGGGTGCTTCACTTGACTGTTGTGTGTTTGACTAGAGAATAAATAAATATTTAGAATTTAATTTACTAAAGCTGCTAGACTTTTAAGTCCATTTCTGTATCTAGACATGTCTTCTATATTCAGACAATGTAATGGAACAGAATAATGTAAGTTACAAGATACATTAAAGCAAAAGTCTGAGAATGGATCTGCAGGAACCTTCTCCATGTTGGTCTAAAGTTCACAGTCAATAGAAAAGAGTCTTTTTGTGCTATGTGTACCTTCTCTCTTAGGTCCTTCAGTGTTGTATGACCATCTGTAGTGTCACAGTACCTCTTTCTTACTCTTCCTCCCAGTGGAGATAGTCAAATGATTATAATCAATCAAACAATTTAGTACTTTGTTGAGCTGGGATCTAAACAGCAAAACTAGCAAACAGCTGAAGGCAAATTAGAGCCTATGCATATTAATCTTTTCTTTCCCCCATGAACACTTCACAGGACATCACATATTGTTTGGAAAGACCTCTACTTTTTCAGCACAAATTTGTCCCATAATCTGCATCACACATTTGGCATCCTAGGTAACTTTCATAATGGAAAGGAAATGATTGCACACAGAATACCAAAATGTTAATTATGCTTTTCATTGACTTCAGCTAAATCCATGAAGCAAGCACCTTTATTTTACAGACTAGAAAAACTGATGAATGAGAAGGTGACTTTTTATTGCAGATGCCCTTCAGCCATTAATTCTTTAACAACAGAAGAACCAGTAGTAAATACTTGGGAAATAAAAAGCTGTGTTTCCCATATCTGTCTCTAATGGGATATAAAAGAAACATTGCAAATATCAAGTCTTGTGTGAAATAAAGTTCTTAAGTAAAATTAAGAACATCTTCAATGAAGGTGCAAAAGTGGTTTTGTCAGAAATAATCACAGGGATTTGTAGAAGGTATTCACTAATGAACTCATACACATCATATTCCTAATCTAGTTGAAGATGCCCCTGCTTACTGCAGATGACCTTTGGAGGTCTCTTGCAACCAAGACCATTCCATGACAAAAAAAAATAATTACCTTTTTATCACTAGTTGAGTGCTATAAAGCAATAAAGATAGCAGAAGGAAATGATGACATAGAATATACTTGGGTTTAAAGGTAAGTTACCTTTGGCACTTGTCTCAAGATCAATGGAATCTTAATTCACGATACATATAGGATGACATAACTGTTAAAAGCATAAAGTCTATATTTCTCACTCTGAGTCTGACTTCTGAGTGGTGAGCTACTCAGGGGGCATTCTTTTAATGGTATCTTCAGTGATGATGGTGACTTAATTGCCTCTAGGGGGTTGGTTTCAATATTGGTTTTGTGTATAGTTGTATGTATTTAATTACATTATTGTTACTTCCATTAAAATAGGTTTTGTTGTCTTTTCCAAGAGAGTGTCTGTCACTCATTTAGTGACTGGGCAGCACTAATCTTACAGACAAACTTGTATTTTCATCTTTGTGTGCTTAGGACTTGCTATGGCCTGTGCCAGACATTTGGTTTAAAGTGTAACTCTGATGGACAGACTATGTCTCAGAATTCAGGTAACTGTGAAATTGCACCAACAGCATTGTACCCAATGTCTTCTTGTCTTTTCCGGGCCTCTAAACTTGTGTCTAGGAATAAACACTGAAGAAGTGAATAAGCAAAGGCTTTGGATACCTCTCTTTACCACTAGTCTGCCCTGGGAGTTGTTCCTACCTGAAGCATGACCTCCATACAGGTGAAGAATGTGATGAGCTTACCTAGGTAGCTGTAGGCTTGTAAGGGCTGGTGCACTGGTCTGTGATCTGTATAGGCTGATTGTGAAGCTTTGCTAGCAAAAATAGATGCCATAGATGAGGAATACCTGTTATAATTTTGGAGAATCTTAGGATACCATGTTTTAAATAGTTTATGAGAGTTATTCTTTTTAAATAGCAACTTTTTGAAACCACAATGCATTTTTAATAACCCCAAAGCTTTCATTAAAAGAATATGATAATATCCACTACTTGTGTAAGAATGGCACACTGACTTAGAAAAGATCTTTCACTTCACATGTAAGAAATCCCATTTTTCAGATCTGTTGAGCATATTATAGCATTCTTACTGCAGAGGGGAAAATAATCCTTGGAATTGGTCTTCCTGTAACTGGAGCAGCGATGAGTTGGTTATTTGAAATCAGTGAGAGATATATGCTTGATGGAATGTTCATTCTAGTTCCTTCACTTTTATTCCCTCTATTCCTAAATCATGCTTTCCTTCTCCACAACTCGATAAGGAATAGGGAATAAGAAACTTGATAAAGAATAGGGAATAAGGACATTTAATACAGACTAAAGCCTGGAAATCATACAAATGAGGGTGGGTTTTTGTTTGGTTTGTGTTGTTTTGTTTTGTTTTGTTTTGGTTTGGTTTGGTTTGGTTTGTTTGTTACAGTGTTGGCTTTTTCATATACAGATTCTTCCCAGTGACAAGGAGTGTTGATAGATCACTGCTTTCTGCCAACATACAACTTGAGCCTTACGTGCCTGTTAAAGGTTTGTCTCTCTCTAATGAAGCTACAGAGAAAACTGTGTTAAATTCAACATATATTTGAAAACGAAAAGGTGAAGTTTGTTTTGCTAAATGTCCTTATTTTGACAGGTTTTCTACTTGCTGATGTACTAGCAAAACATGAAGCAACCTTCATTATGAGCACATTAAACATTCAGTCAAAATACTAATATTAAGTGCTCATCTTCTCCCATTTGTGATGCAGCTGGAAGCTGACAATGAAGTTCAGGCTAAGCTCTAATGTTGTGTACCTTTGCTTTCTTTTCACAGTGTTTATTCCTTCCCAAGTTTCAACTTTCAAAAGTAATTTAAGTAATTTCAAGCCATGAAGATTCTGGAGTGAAAACTGACAATGCTTATATTGCAATTGCCTTTTCCAGGTTAATTTCATATGCCTTGCAAAAAAAATGGATAAGTGTTTCCAGCCAGATTAGAACTTTTCCTCTGAATTCCATCCCTCTGAGTAGCTTTTGGTATCACAGATTCTCTCTTTTACAGAGAAAGGAAATGGAAGGAAAATGAAAAGTTCATAAAAGTAGGCTGACGATAGGGGAGGTATGAAAACCACAGTATTAAATGTTTTTATTATTGTACTCCTTGCTACTGTTGTGCTGTATAGAAGCTGCATTTTCAAGAAGAGAGAGTTTAATTCCACATAACAGAACAGTGTATTGCAAAATGTCATATATTTGTATCTCACAAGGGAATAACTGCTGAAACAGAAAGTCATTTAATTGCTTCGCTTTTACATTGTTCCCTACTGTTCCTTATTGCTAGCTCAGGTTCAGTATTCATGTTTGAATAAAGTGTTGGGTTTGGGTTTTTTTCATAATCCAGGATTTTTAGGGATATGTCCCTCTTTCTGTCAACACTTAAATTTATATCTAAAATGTTGTGTACTATTCTGTACTGCAGGTATGAACTACACTCACAACAGGCAATCTTCATTACAGCTGCCCTGGACACTCTAACACTTTTAATAAAATTACCCCTAATTTCAATAAATAAATAGTCACTGATTCTAATAAATACCATGGAAAGACAGCTGCTTCCTCACTGAATGGTCTCTAGCAGCAACACAGACACTAAAAGAGGTGGATTGGTGTTGGATGGATCTCAGTAACAGCTGTGGGGTGAAAAGAGAATGACCCATAGGTAATGCAGCTTTTTGTAAGAGCTGAAGGAGTGCAGAAAATGCTCTCCATTCTCCCACCTCCTTCCTCTTCAAGTGCATGGTGCACATTCCTTAACAAATAGACATCTGTAAAAGGCATTGTCAGGGAACACTGTTACAAGGGCAGCAGGCTGCTTTCTGCTTGCAGGAAGGATACCCTATGTAATGAGTGCATTTCTGCACATAAATTAGTGCAATGCTCGCAGAATGTTTCTACTCATTGACCATAAAGATGAACAACCAGATGAAAAATGTGCACTAGTCAATGCCAGTCTGAAGGAACTCAGAATATAGCAAAGGATATTTAATTTATTTTAGTTTCATTCAAATGCTGCCAACACTACAACCTTGTCTCCTGCAATATGGCTTTTGAAATGAATATGCTTATTTAAGAAAAGGAGCATATGACTTTGTCATCAGCAATGCAGAATGAGTTAGAATGATGGGGCTTATATTAGTTATCTTTTTGTTGTTGTTTTCTTTGGGTAATTAATGATCATATTGTCCTGGTTTAAGACAGTCTGCTCTAACAAGACCCACTCCCACCGTCAAGAGTGAGTGAAGCACACAGAAAGCCCTGTGGGTTAAGATAAGGAGAAACAGGAAGCATCTCAGGTTGCAGTCTGAACCCCAAGCCTCATCATCCTTTGCTCCTGCCAGCACTTTTGGTATAAAGCTGGCATGACATTAGCCTGTTACTGAATATTGATCAGCAGATGCAACAGGTTGTCCAAACCCAGGTCACGTATCTGGACATAGAGAATTAGGAACCTCACAAATTGGAATACAGATGCAGCAACTTTTGTTTTTCATCAGAAGAGTAATCTGAAGATAGCAGTTTCACACAATGCTTGTTATCCCCTAACACCATTACATTGACTATTTCTCTTAAAACAAACCCAGTAGAAAGTGATCGTGGCCAGTCTGAACAACAAAGTTGTAAAGCCACTAATCAGTGTTTACAAAAGGCCATGTGACAATGTAATTGCCACCAGTAGTGATAAACAAAAGCAAAATCTTATGCTCACATTAAAACCAGTTATTAGTTGCTTGAATATTTTTAGAAGGGCTTTTTTGTTTGGATTACTGCTTGAAATTAAGCATTGTTTCTAAAAAATCTCTAATTAAGAAGCATGTTTACAGAAAACAGCAAAAGTGGTAGACATTTCCTTTATTGCAACTAACACTTTAGCAAAACATCACTGTCATAGTTTGAAAGCAAACCATAATAGAATCATAAAATCATAGAACAGTAGGGGTTGGAAGAGACCTCTGAAGATCATCCAATCTAACCCCCCTGCCAAAGCAGCGTCAGCTAGAGCAGGTCTTGCAGGAACACATCCAGATGGGTCCTTAAATTCCCCAGAGGAGACTCGTAAACCTCTCTGAGCAGCCTGCTGCAGGGCTCCAACAACCTCCTGGCAAAGAAGTTTTTCCTTATGTTCAGGTGGAACTTCCTATGTTCTAGCTGGTGGCTGTTGCCCCTTGTCCTATCACAGGACTTGATTGAAAAGAGGCTGGTACCATCTTCTTGACACCCACCCCTCAGATATTTACAAGCATTGATAAGATCTCCCCTTAGCCCTCTCTTCTCCAGGCCAAACAGCCCCAGGTTTCTCATCCTTTCCTCATCAGACAGATGTTCCAGTCACTTCATCATCCTCATAGCCTCTGTTGGACACTCTCTAGTGTATCCCTGTGCCTCTTGAACTGAGGAGCCCAGAACTGGACACAGTACTACAGATGTATCCTCACCAGGCCACAGTAGAGGGGGAGGTGAACCTCCCTTTAAGATTCAGGGAGGATCAGCTGAGCAATCCTCACTTCCCTGGAGGAGAGACCTTGCAAACTTTCCCCTTCTCCTCCCCAAGTTCTCAAAGGCCTCACTTGCATTGGGTCCAAAATTGGATCCAAATGCCACTGAAGTCAGTGAAAAGCTTCCATCTGGCTAAAGGGCATTTTGAACAATCCCTAGGCTATTAAAATGCCCCAAAAGATGGGTGGGGAGGGTTCAGCCAGTTCTAGTCCTCCTCAGAAAACTCTTTGCCCGTGTTTCAGACACAATGGCTGAAATGTCCGTGAGGAGAGGCTGAGGGAGCTGGGATTGTTTAGTCTGGAGAAGAGGAGGCTCAGGGGAGACCTTATTCCTCTCTACAACTACCTGAAGGGTGGTTGTAGCCAGGAAGGGGTTGGTCTCTTCTCTCTAGCAACCAGCACCAGAACAAGGGGACACAGTCTCAAGCTGTGCCAGGGGAAGTTTAGGCTGGAGGTGAGGAGAAAGTTCTTCACCGAGAGAGTCATTTGTCATTGGAATGTGCTGCCCAGGGAGGTGGTGGAGTCACCATCCCTGGATGTGATCAAGAGGGGATTGGACATGGCACTTGGTGCCATGGTCTAGTCATGAGGTCTGTGGTGATAGGTTGGACTTGATGATCTTTGAGGTCTCTTCCAACCTTGGTGATACTGTGATGCTGCGATACTGTGAATGGAGACAGGGATCCATCCCCAGGAAAAGGGCCATCAGCTCCTCTCAGCCCTCCTCTTCCTCCCCCAGTAGGGTATCTTTAAAGCACAGGGATCCCAGAGCAGCCATAGGTTGTCACTTGCATAGACATCACAGTGGTGTCCTGATGTCACAGGCTACTGGCTGTGTTTTAGTCAGCACTCACTGAGCGTTGGGGCACTCAGACACTACGATGCCTGGGAAGAAGAGAACCCAAAGCAGCAGCATGAGCAGAAAAGTGACCAGATGCCCACTTCTATGCAAGAAATCCAAGAAGAGAGTGCAGTGGATGAGGAATGGTGTGGACAATGTGCAGGTGTATCTATCTACAGTTGAAGAGCCCATGCAGGTGGATCCACCTGTAGGTGAAGGGCCAATGGAGGTGGATCCACCCGAGGATGGAGTAGAACCAATGGAGACAGATACACCTGCAGAATTGTTCCCCTGGCAGCAGAGCCTTGTGCCAGCACTCCCCTACAGAACATCATTGAAGTAGTGCCATAGTGACACCTTGTCAGTAACCTGCCACTTGGCACAGAGGCCCACACTGACACCAGCTGGGCTGTCAACCCTCTACACCTGGCCCATCTGCTTCCTTATTCTGCTTTCCTGGCATCATCAGTTCTCGTGTTGCCCTTCCTTCTCATCCCCTACCCTCATCCCTTCTGAAGACATACCATCTCCTCTGCTATTTGCCTGAAGAGAATGGGACCAGTACTGCACCAAGAGAAGTCCCTAAGAGGATGAGCAAGGTCCCATGGGGCCTGAAGATGGAGTTTCCTCAGACTCTCCACAGCAGTGCATGAAGAACAGCAAGAGATCAAGGAGAGTCACAAAACACAGACATGCATCTGGAGAAGCAGAATTCCACAGATCTGCCAAGAAGACCTGCTGGCTCTCAACATTAATCCCCTTTAGCTGTTTCATTAGTTTGTTAAGATTAGGCAACTTTAAAAGTAGAAAACCCCAATAAAGCAAGAAATTGGTAGTAAAAACTCTTTCCCTGTCTGTGGTTTTGTCCTTTGGCAGCAGCACTTGGACTCCTCTGGCATCTCCTGGTGGCCCCAGATCAGCACACACACGAATATGTGGGGAGCAAGTCCAGCTCTGGCCTTTCAGGGAAGAAATCTTTCCTCATCTCCAACCTAAGCCTCTCCTGGCACAATTTCAGGCCATTTCCTTCTATGACCTGATACTAGGGAGACAAGACCAACCCCCACCTCAATGCAACCTCCTTTCATGGAGTTGTAGAGAGCAATGAGGTTTGCCCTCAGCCTCCTCTTTCCAGACTAAACAACCCCAGTTCCCTCAGCTGCTCTTCACCAGACTGGCTCTCTAGACCCTTTATCACCTCTGCTGCCCTTCTCTAGACGCACTCCAGCAACTCAACGTCCTTCTTGTAGTGAGGGGCCCAAAGTGACCACAGTTCAGATGTGTTCACAGTTCAGAGCTTTTTCTGCATTTTCAGCAACAAGACCCCAAAATGCCCATGCAGCCCCACTGCTCCCATTCCTTGACCACTTGTGAAAATCAAAGCAGTCCTACTGAAGATCTGCTTGATCCTGCTGCAACTACTAAACATGATAATGAGCTAATACACTGCAATGAGGTGTTCTTCCAGGCTATAGACAAGGAGGATCTTGGAGATTAGGTACCATCCAAGCCAGGTGAGAAACCAAGGCAGTAAGTCAACTCCTAAACTTATCTAAAAGTTTGGCTCCTCTAGCAGAGGAAACTTAGAGAGTTTGGGCTCTTCTGGGGCAGCCAGAACACTGTAGGTCTCAGATCAAGAAAGGATTAGATGACTGGGGGACAAAAACATCTCTGTTATAGGGGAAGAATGAGAGAATTGTGTCTTCCTAGTCTGAGAGAAGACTGAGAAGACTGAGGGGGGATCTTATCAATGCTTATCAACAGATAGATTTTGAACAATCCCTAGGCTGTTAAAAAATGTCCCAAAGGATGGGTGGGGAGGGTATAACCAGTTCTGGTCCTCCTCAGAAAACTCTTTGCTAGTGTTTCAGACTCAATCCCTGGAATGTTCCTCTGTGAGGAATGGACACAGGGAGCTGTCCACAGGAAAGGGGCCCTCAACTCCTCTCAACAAGTTGGCATTTGCAATAAACACTGGGAGGAGGGAAGTAGCATTGCTTTATTCCATAACGCTGCAACACTCAGCATACTTCTGCTTAGTTCTGAAATTCTTCACTATCTATAAGAAATTTATTCCTCCTGTGTACTCAACTCCCTTTGTTGATGTGACTATGTTAGTAATGTCTGTCGTGTGTACAGAAAAGCTAGGGAAGGACATTTTCCAAGAGTTTCTAGTAATAGGATGAGGGGCAATGGCTTGAAATTATTTAGGCCACCATGTCAACTAGTGAGTTTTCACAGTATCACAGTACCACCAAGGCTGGAAGAGACTTCAAAGATCATCAAGTCCAACTTATCAACACAGACCTCATGACTAGACCATGGCACCAAGTGCTATGTCCAATCCCCTCTTGATCACATCCAGGGATGGTGACTCCACCACCTCCCTGGGCAGCACAATCCAATGGCTAACAACTCTCTCTGTGAAGAACTTTCTCCTCACTTTGAGCCTAAACCTCCCCTGGCACAGCTTGAGACTGTGTCCTCTTGTTCTGGTGCTGGTTGCCTGGGATAAGAGTCCAACCCCCTCCTGGCTACAACCACCCTTCAGGTAGTTGTAGAGGGCAATGAGGTCTCCCCTGAGCCTCCTCTTCTCCAGGCTAAACAACCCCAGCTCCCTCAGCCTTTCCTCATAGGGCTTGTGCTCAAGGCCTCTCACCAGCCTCGTTACCCTTGTTCAACGTGGAGGCACTTCTGTGTTATAGACAATGGTGATCAGATGTTGATCATTCAATAGTTTATTTCAGTTCATGAAAGTGTGAGTAACATTGAGTTTCCTTAGCACCAGAATAATAGGACACAGTCTCAAGCTGCACCAGGGTAGGTTTAGGCTGGATGTTAGGAAGAAGCTCTTCATAGAAAGAGTGATTGGTCATTGGAATGTGCTGCCCAGGGAGGTGGTGGAGTCAGCATCACTGGAGGTGTTTAGGAAGAGGATGAGGCACTTGGTGTCATGGTTTAGTTGATTAGATAGTGTTGGATGATAGGCTGGACTTGATCTCAAAGGTCTTTCCCAACCTGGTTAGTTCTGTTCTATTCTATTCTATTCTATTCTATTCTATTCTATTCTATTCTATTCTATTCTATTCTATTCTATTCTATTCTATTCTATTCTATTCTATTCTATTCTATTCTATTCTAGTCTATTCTATTCTATTCTATTCTATTCTATTCTATTCTATTCTATTCTATTCTATTCTATTCTATTCTATTCTATCCTATTTTCCCCCATATATCCTCTGACAAAGCCTGAATGTTTTCCAGAATGGCCATAGGAAACTTGGTGTCCTCAGCTTTCATAAATTTCACAGAAGTCTGTAGCAAACTGGCTTTTGGTCTATCAGATTTAGAGTTTCACCCGTGACCTTGATGACAGTTGCATGGAGGCTGGTATCTTGGAAGTAGTGTGGATGAGAAAGATCCCTGTAACTGTGGGTGGTAAACTGAGTTGGGATGAAAGTCCAGTCTGACTTCCAAAGGCTGTTCTAGTGAGTTGAAGGCTGATACTGATGAGCACCTTCATCCAGACGCTCTTCAAAAGGTACAGCTGCCTCTTGCCCAGATTCCTACAGGGAAAAAGACAGATCATGTATGATTTCAAGCCCTTGTGTGGGGTCTCTTGCCACAGTTCTGCCTCATCTAGCATAACACCATGCAGCTGGACTTTGCTGGTTACCCCACGCAGTTGGCCAAATTCAACAGAGGTTTTGTCCTGCGGGCCAAAGGGGTGCTGTGCCCCTAAATTTTTATAGTGGGACTATTTATTTGTCAAGGGTTGAAGTTGTTCTTGTTGTGACAGGTCCCACACACAGGCAGGCTCCTGCCTCACCAGCTTGGCATCAACCTGACCAAACCCCCTGGGAGGAGACTGTCACAGTAGGCTGCAGATGAGAGATGCCTTCTCCAGCTCACACTGCTGCTGCCTTGTGCACGTGTCCCAGCATGGCGAGGGCTGTCCCACGGGCACAAGCCTAAAGGCAAAGGGACAGCACAGGGGCTGCTTCGTGCTGCAGAGAGAAGGCACAAGATGGTGGCAGGGAGTAGTGGTGGTGGGAAGGGGCCTGTGCTGGGGCCGTGCAGCTTGTGACCTCACAGTGGCACCAGGACAGCGCTGGCTGGGGGCAAGGGCGGGGCCGTGCCGAGGGGGCACGAGGCTGTGAGGGAAAGGGCTCTGCTGGGAACCAGAGCAAGCCCGGGTGATGCCCTGACAAGTGCTGCCAATGTCACTGCAGTGAGGAGACCAGAGCAGGAGACACACAGCCGCCATGGAGGAGAACAGATATCCTCCTCCTGCTCTACCCACTCCGCCTTTTGCTGGTTTACCTCTTCCTCCTCCTGTTGCCCTGCAACGGCTGCCATAGTGTGAGCTCCCCCTGCATGCATCTGCCCTTCTCGGCCTAGGCTGGGCCTATGCACACATGGGACCCCCAGCTGGGTGACAGGGGAGGGGCTGGTCTAGCTGGGGTAGTTGAAGCTGCTTGGATTGGTGCAATGCTGGGAGCACTCAGCTTGTTCAGGCTTCTTGCTCCCACTCCTCTTCCTGCCATTCCCCGTGGCTGCTGGATCCCCTTAGTCTCCCCACATTTCCCTCTCTCACTGTGCCCCTTTCTTCACTCTGTCTACCCCTTGTTTCCTTCACACCTTCCCCTTCTCTTTCTCTTGCCCTTTTGATCACTTCTGTCCTCAGAGTATCTAGATGCAGAGCACAAATACCTTGCTGTGTGCCTCAGAGCCTGCTGCATTCTTAGAAGACAAGGATGTTCTGGAGTATGAGAAAAGCAAAGTGCAAGCTTTTAAGGACTTTAAATATTAAACTGTTCCCCCTCCTTCCCTTATTAAAAAGCAATGTCATAGGCCAGAATTTTCCTTAACCTGAGCTTGCATACATGGTTTTTGTCTATAATTCAGGATGAGTTCAGGGATGGGAAGATTGATTTGCAGAGCACAATGAAGCTGCTTACAAAAATGCAAATACCTTTTGATTTCGCACACGTAAAACATGTTTTCAAGGTGAGGACTATATGGATTAAGTAGTTAATTCTGTTTAGAAGTCAAGTTACCTGAGTGTCTTACCTTTTCTTTTTGACTTTTGGAAATGTTTTGAGGAGTGAATTTCATGCTAGTACAATGTGCAAAATTAGAAAATGATTTGCCTCTTTCAGGTGTTTAGTTTCTGTGTAAACCAGGTAATTGAGCAGTTGCATTTGAATCATAGAAAGATTCATGCAATCACTTAAGCTGGAAAAAAACTTTTAGATCATCAAGTCCAACCATTAACCTAACAGTGCCAAGTTTAACACAAAACCATGTCCCTAAGAATCACATCTACACACCTGCCTTGAAGGATGGTGGTGACTCAACCACTTCCCTGGTCAGCCTGTTCCAATGCTTCACAGTCCTTTCAGTGAAGAATCTTTCCTAACATCCAGTCTAAACCTTCTCTGGCACAACCTGAGGCCATTTCCTCATGGCCTATCACTTGTTATTTGAGAGAAGAAACCAACCCCAAAGTAACATCATCTCTTTGCCACACTAAAACATGCAACATGATGGAAAGTATGTAAGTCTTGATTTCCACGCCTTATAATGTGTCCTCACTTGAGAAAAACGAGAACATTCTGTTTTCATACCATCCATGTTTTCTGTGATCAAATTAACAAGTCCAGACATGCTTGTCTGACGCTGAGCAGAGCCATTAGAGTGACTTCATAAAAATTCTTTTTCCAGGACAATACTGAGTTGTCTGATCTGCTCAGGCTTCAGGTCAACATAGATCCAGCACACTTGTTCATTCATTTTTCTGCTGTATTTCTGTTCTGAAGTATTTAAGCTGTGTGCCCTAATGGGTAGGAATTGCACTCAAACCTCTGGGAGAGGATGTGGCAATGTTTAAGAGATTTTTATGACTGTCACTTAATACAACACGAAATTTGACTTACTACTGAGTTAATTTAGTGTAGGTAAGCAAACTACCATTAAGTGGTCTCAGTAAATAAATCCTGCAGAATTTATGTGCCTTTCATGTTCTTTAGGTCCCTCCTAGTAATTAGTCAGGCCCCACGATTTTTCCTTTTAGTGCATTTATTTTTTTAATCAAAAGCATAACCCTGTTTTCCCAAGGGTATGAAGACAAGTCATCATATTTATGTGTGTGATTTATTTATTTATGTGTTTGTTTGTTTAAGAATTGGCTGATACTGTCCAGATTTGACAGAGGAGAAGTAACTATGTCAAGTGAGAAAATTTTGTGTCACATCGTGCTCATAGGCAGGCGGGCAGGCAGGCAGAGGGAAGGCATGATTTCCTCGCTCTGTCTTGTTCCTCTCTCATTGTTCTTTGCCTTGTCAAGCCAAGGTAGAACTGGCAGTGTGAACTCAACCCTTGCTAAAGAGGCTGCCTACATTTTTTGAACTTGCACTACATTGAGAGAATTGCCAATCCTGAGAAACTCATGAGAATTTGAAACTATTTCCATTGTATCCGGTGTTTTCCACCTACTTTGCTTTCTGGCAGAGAGATGATCAAATGTGGGTAGAGAGTAATTATTTGAGGAAGTGACCTGCATAGAACAAGCCTGATCTAGTTATATTTTAACAATATAAGATGCTTAATGGTCTGATCTAGTTATCTGGAGCAGCACTGGTAGATAGTCTTTGCTGTTTAGGAGAAATTAGAGTATATTCAGTAGTTTTTGGGGCTCAAGTTGTTCATCGATACATGACAATGAAATGCAGTCTGAAAGGAAATCTTACTGGCATCATTGTAAGTAACTTTGCACTAACACTTAATTGAATGCTTATACATGACAAATTCAACTTAATAGAAAACATGTTCTTTAAAAGTTTAATGTTTTTTTTCTTGTCTCTGCTCTTTGAATTCATTTTAATGTAATGTTTCTTTGAGAAATGACAGAATTATGAACAATAAGATTTTTAAGAACAATACACTGTCGTGTCATTTTCCTCAAGACTAAGTCTTTTTAAAAGATACTTCTTTTCTGAACAGCACAGGTTCGATGTGCATTAATCAGTAAATAAGTAAAGAAAATAAGTATAGCAAAAAGCTACCATCAAAGATTTTATAACAATATTTTTTTCCTTTTATTGAAAAGCTCTTCTGTGTACTGCAATTTGTCTGTATTTCATCAAAAGGTAACCGAGATAGAAAATTCAATGTTTTGCCCTGCTTCATTTTGTGCGTTCACCTAAGTGAACATCTCTGGAGTCTCGATAGATTGATTAGTTCCAAAATAAGTTGGGATTTTCCTTTTCTATTTAACAGTTAAGAGTAAATTTGCAGCTTTTTAAAGGGCACTGAAATTTAGATTGAGAATATCAATCCAGTACTATGCATTATCATAGTATCATAGTATCATAGTATCATAGTATCATAGTATCATAGTATCATGGTATCAGTCAGGGTTGGAAGGGACCACAAGGATCATCTAATTCCAACCCCCCTGCCATGGACAGGGACACCCCACACTAGATCAGCCTGGACAGAGCCTCATCCAGCCTGGGCTTAAACACCTCCAGGGACGGGGCCTCGACCACCTCCCTGGACAACCCATTCCAGGGCATCACCACTCTCATGGTGAAGAACTTCCTCCTCACATCCAGCCTGAATCTCCCGACCTCCAGCTTCATTCCATTCCCCCTAGTCCTATCACTACCTGATATCCTGAGAAGTCCCTCCCCAGCCTTCTTGTAGGCCCCCTTCAGATACTGGAAGGCCACAATTAGGTCACCTCGGAGCCTTCTCTTCTCCAGACCAAACAGCCCCAACTCCCTCAGTCTGTCCTCATAGGAGAGGTGCTCCAGCCCTCTGATCATCCATTTGGATTGATTCATTTTCTTGCTGGTGATAATTAATATTCTCTTTCACAAACTCAAAGCTAAGAGTTAAGTGCAGATTTGTACAGCTTTTGGCTAGAACTCATGAAATTTACCTTTCTGCTTCTTTTAGTTATCTAACATGTTTGTTAACGGTTGTGCTTGTTCAGACACGTCTTAGTAGGAAATGTACTGCATAGGAAGAAGATGGTAATCTATCATTAAGCTTTTCTGGTATCTCTTTCAAATTTAGCTAAATTAATAGCAAGAAAAAAAGAATCTTCTTCACAGGGCAGCCAGAACTCAAATAAGCCATGCTTATGGATGCTTTTTTTTGGCAACTGTAAAAATAATAGCAAGTGCCATGCTGTTAGATGCTGAAAATCATCCTCCTTGGTCATCTTAGTTTAAACAGCTAACAGAGTCTCAAACTGATTGCCAAAATTTTAGCTAATCTTACAGTGGTACTTAATGAAACAATGAATTGCCATTGCTTGCTGAATTTTGTGAGCAATTTTGCCAGAAGAGTTTGAATGTTAGTCTTACTTTGGCAACATTTAAGAATAATGCAAGCTGAAGTTTTAGAAACATCTCTATTTCATATTCCCAATTACCTATTTCATGTGGAAATTTTTAAAGGATAAAGAAAGTTGGTAAGAAGTGGTAAAACAGGTGTGATTGTGCTGAAATTCTTTTGCCCTTTTGATTTTTCTGGTGGCTTTTATACTGAGCGACCAAAATTAATTACTATGATAACATTCTGCAAGCTCTATGAAAACAAGCTTACAGCTAAAAAATTCTGCAAGTGTGAATAATTAGTCTGAGTTAAGCATTCTGGCTTGTTAAGAATAGAACACAATGTCATAGGCTGTTATAAAGTGTTGTATCTCCAAATTTTAATCATGTTTATTATTTGATGTATTGAAAGACTTGGATCTCATGATCATGGAATCGTAGAATCAATAAGGTTGGAAGAGACCTCAAAGATTATCAAGTCCAACCTGTCACCACAGACCTCATGTCTACTAAACCATGGCATCAAGTGCCACGTCCAATCCCCTCTTGAACACCTCCAGGGATGGTGACTCCACCACCTCCCTGGGCAGCACATTCCAATGGCTAACAACTATCTCTGTGAAGAACTTTCTCCTCACTTCGAGCCTAAACTTCCCCTGGCACAGCTTGAGACTGTGTCCTCTTGTTCTGGTGCTGGTTGCCTGGGAGAAGAGTTCAACCCCCTCCTGGCTATAACCTCCCTACAGGTAGTTGTAGAGAGCAATGAGGTCTCCCCTGAGCCTCCTCTTCTCCAGGCTAAACAATCCCACCTCCCTCAGCCTCTCCTCATAGGCCTTGTGCTCGAGGCTTCTCCCCAGCCTCCTTGCCCTTCTCTGGACATGTTTAAGAGTCTCAATGTCCTTCTTAAATTGAGGGG
Source organism: Melanerpes formicivorus (assembly GCF_026170545.1). Lineage (NCBI taxonomy): Eukaryota > Metazoa > Chordata > Aves > Piciformes > Picidae > Melanerpes > Melanerpes formicivorus. Next base: position 6,640,652 of record NW_027142360.1, on the reverse strand, counting down.
CCTAGAACTGAATACAGTACTCAAGGTATGGCCTAACCAGTGCAGAGTACAGGGGCACAATGACTTCCCTGCTCCTGCTGGCCACACTATTCTTGATGCCGGCTAGGATGCCATTGGCCTTCTTAGCCACCTGGGCACATTGCTGGCTCGTTTTCAGCCGGCTGTCAGTCAGTACCCCCAGGTCCCTTTCTGTTTGGCTGCCCTTCAGCCACTCTGACCCCAGCCTGTAGTGCTGCCTGGAGTTGTTGTGGCCTAAGTGCAGCACCCGGCACTTGAACTTGTTGAATGCCATTATATTGGACTCTGCCCATCTGTCCAGCTGGTCAAGGTCCCTCTGGAGAGCAATTCCACCCTCTAATAGATCAATACCTGCTCCCAACTTGGTGTCATCTGATCATTCTTATTTAATCTTCTAGGTTAGTTTGCTACATAATGTATATAGATTGAACTGAGAGTATTTTCAATATGGTTTAAATTACTGTTGGAGGGATATAATATAGAACATTTTCTGCTCAATAACTTTTATGCTGCAAATTTACTGCATAGCGTTTTAGAGGGCTTATATAATGTGCTTTAATATTTTCCATGCATTATATAGCAAATTATTGTAATTGCTTAGATGGCAACTATGTCACATTGCTCCTTTTAATTAGTATAAAATACTTTAAACATTTAAAATCAAATATAAGCGTGGCCTTCCAGTATCTTACAGGGCCTATAAGAAAGCTGGTGAAGGACTTTTTAGGATGTCAGGGAGTAATAGAATTAGGGGGAATGGAGAAAAACTAGAAGTGGGTAGATTCAGATTGGGTGTTAGGGAAGTTTTTCACCATGAGGGTGGTGAAACACTGGAACAGGTTGCCCAGGGAAGTGGTAGAAAAAGCCCCATCCCTGTTTTTAAGTTTTTAAGGCCAGGCTGATCTAGTGGGAAGTGTTCCTGCCCATGGCAGGGGGAGTGGAGCTAGATGATCCATGAGGTCCCTTCTAACCCTGACAAATACATCATTCTATGATTCTATAATGTAGAAGCAGAAGAATATAATTTGATAATGCATTGCTGTTACTGTTGCCTGAGGTTTTCTCCATTGTGCTCAGTCATACAATCAGTTAGAGTGTTTTGTGTGTATCTCTGTGTCATTCCATATCTCTGTACTGACATTCCTGATTGATTTATTTATTTTGCAGAAAACAGTTGACAAACGGAAAGAACAGAAAATTACCATTGAAGACTTCAGGGCAATTTATGAGACCATTGTGCACAGATTTGAATTTTATGAACTTTTTTGTACCTACTCTCAAAATGGCAAAGTTCTAGCTGACGCTGACCTCAGTGAATTCCTCAGAAGAGAACAACATGAAGCGAAAGACTGTGAAACAATTGCCTTAGAAATGATTTTTAGGCATGAACCCATCGAAGAAGGTATGCATAATGGAAATATTTGTTTTCTAGCTGTTATTTATTGTGATTCTGTTGGTGACTGATTATTTTTTTAATATCAATTTATATTTTTTTAAATTCAGGCCTCTAAGGATTGTAAATGCAATACAACAAAAAGCACCAAACATTAATGAAACACAATTTTGCACAGAGTATTACTCAGTGGTAGCATATTACATTACTTACCAGATCCATCATTCTTCTTGTTGTAACACACTGGTCCAAAACCTACATGAATAGAATAGAACAGAATAGAACAGAATAGAATAGACCAGGTTGGAAGAGTCCTTCAAGATCATCACGTCCAATCCATCATCCAACACCATCTAATCAACTAAATCATGCAACCAAGGACCCTATCAAGTCTCCTCCTAAACACCTCCAATGATGGCAACTCCACCACCTCCCCAGGCAGCCCATTCCAATGTATATTGCTTTAACCAAAATACAATTTTTGTACAACAGATGAAGTGATGTAAACTGGTTCCCACCCTCCCCCCTTTAGCTAAGTGTTTAAAAATAATTTTTCTTAATTAATTAGGGGGAAATAAATATTATATAATTTAAATGTCTAATTGCTGGAACATGTCCAGAGGCCAACAAAGCTGGTGAGGAGTTTGAAACGCAAGCCCTATGAGGAGAAGCTGACGGAGCTGGGGTTGCTTAGCCTGGAGAAGAGGAGGCTCAGGGAAAACAATTACCTGAAGAGAGGTCGTAGCCAGGTGGGGATTGGTCTCTTCTTCCAGGCAATCTGCACCAGAATAAGAGGAAAGAGTCTCAAGCTGTGCCAGAGGAAGTTTAGGCTGGAGGTGAAAAGAAAGTTCTTCACAGAAAGAGTCATTTGCCATTGGAATGTGCTGCAGAGGGAGGTGGTGGAGTCATCATCACTGGAGGTGTTTATGAAGAGAATTGATGGGGTGCTTGTTGCCATGGTTTAGTTGATTAGATAGTGTTGGACTATAGATTGGACTTGATGATTTCAAAGTTCTTTTCCAACTTAGTTAATTCTATGCTATCCTATTCTATCCTAACAACAAAACACTGCATTAACAGATTTGTTTTTTAATGTGTGAAAGCTTGCATTTTTGACTGAAGGAATCATTATATGGAATTTTATGATTATAAAAGTGGTGAATATATGATTCACATATGTGTCTTACTGACATTCAAATGTTCTGTTCTAGAGAAATCTTTGATTATCTCTCCGTGTTATTATCAATTCTGAATAGAACCATTGAGACTTTATAGGAAATGAAAGAAAATGTGCCAAACGAATGCACATAGGGATTTTTTTAAGCTTGGTGTATATGTCTTCTGAAAAAAAACCCAAACCCAAACAATTACTTCTCATTATTCAGTATTTGAATAGATAAGTTTAGAGGCACAATGAAGATAAGAAGATGCATCCCACTATTATTTACAGTGTAGTGCTATTCAAAAACTGTACTCCTGTCCCTCTATTTTCCTGCCAGGCAATACAAAGATAGGTCAAAAATACAATCCTGTCTTGTAAAACTTGCCTTGTAAATATCAATATGAGATGTATTTGTCAGATAAAGAATTTGAGTAATCCAAAATGTATTTGTGAATCAAAATTCCCTTCAGCTTACTCCCAGGATATACATTCTTTTAAGCTTGAGTTTTTTGTGTGAGCATGTGTGTATGAGAGACAGAGCAAGAGGGAGAGCATACATTTGCTATTGTTTCCTTCTTGTTTCATCTGCTTCAGCATGGAGCCTCCACAGGCCACAGTTTCAGACAGCAAACACCTCATGAAAGCTTTCATTTTTTTTCTTGCCATAAAGAAAGAAAAATATTTTCAAAGAAGTTCCAAGATAAAAAGGGAACCAGAATGTAATAAACCCTAAACAGCATAAGCATATAATGTAACCCAAGGCTTTAAAATACCCAGTTTATACCCATAATTGCTCTCTAATATGACACTATTTGTATATATGGCAGAGCTGGAATTTGCCTTACCTGGAAGAATGTGGAAAAACACTTTTTCAAAATTCTATATCTATTTTAAAATAATATTATGAATATACTATATTCCAGACTATCCAAAAGGGAAGGGGAAGAAAAAAACCATTTATCTTTGTGAACAACAGGAACCTACAAGAAGACAAATCTTTTACTTCTTTCTTTTCTACACAAAGTGGGTTATGTGTGCACACTAACTACTGCTAAAGTATCCTAATGGAGAAAATGACTCCAGTTCCTCTAGGGAAAAAATGTGAGGCCTTCATGAATATGTGGAACAGTTATGGACATGAAGTCATTTTTAATGTAGAAGCAGAAAATTTCTGCAAATGTTCAGAGAGCAATATGACTGGGTCATGTATCACAACTTAAAAAGCATCCTCTTCCATTCCTGAATAGTTTTGGTATCTTCTTCAGGCAAAGATAAGAGTCTTCTAAAGAAACCCAGCATATTTTCTTCATTGGTAAGAGACAGGTCCATGAATAGTAGCAATTACAAAAAATGATGCCTATCTTAAACTCTCAAAATGATGATATGATATCTTCTACTGAGTGACAGATCTCCAAAGGTTTCGTTTAGCAGATGGTTTACCATTTATGTACATGTGATACTATTTTGCACATCTGCTTTGGTGAGATAGCACCAAATAGTGCTCAAGTGCTGGGTGTAACCAAAAATGATTCTTTGATGTCATCGAACATATGCTGCTGGTAATGTTAGTACAAAGCCACTCTTCCTAGTTACAGATATGTTTTATCATCTTACAGACTTGCTTGGATTTTTGGTAGTTCTTCAAAACCAGGATGATGACTTTAGCTGTACACAGTTCAAGGCCAGCAACTACATTTCCCTGAAAAAAATTGCAAGGCAATGAGGCTTAGAAATTGTAAGGGCCTGTAGGAACCTGTATAAAACCACCAACAGTTGTAGTTCATTGATTAGAGACATGATCTGAACATTTTGCTGAAGCCAAAGAGCTTACATGTAAGCTAGCAAAGTAACACAGAATTACTTTATAATGTTTTCATTTTTAGGGGATTAAGCATATTCATTTAAACAAGTTCTGTTCTTGGAAACATTGTATTGATCTTCTGTCAGTGACAAGAGCAGCCAGGAAAGCATCAAAAATAAATCAAAATAAGCAAAACTTTGGAAAGTCAGGATTTTTCACTAATTTACTAAGAATTGTTAGCAAACAAAAAAAAATACATACAGAGAGGAAAAAAACCCAAAAAGATTTACTGGCTCAACACAGAGAAATATACAGAGCAGGAAAACTAATCAGAAATGCAGAGCAGACACTATTGATGAAAAGCTTTCTCTTCAAAGGAATTAACTCTACAATTAAAGTAGTTCACCATAGATAAAGCACACAGGATGAATGCATTCTGGTTTGAGCAACACGTGAAAAAATTCAAAGCATGTTTTAAAGACACAGAAAGTAGAAACTTAATCCTATGGCTACAAGTAGAATAGAGTAGAATAGAATAGAATTGAATAGAATAGAATAAACCAGGTTGGAAGAGACCTTCAAGATCATCGCGTCCAACCTATCACCCAACACCACCCAATCAACTAACCCATGTAACCAAGCACCCTGTCAAGTCTCCTCCTGAACACCTCCAGTGACGGCGACTCCACCACCTCCCCGGGCAGTCCATTCCAATGGGCAATCACTCTCTCTGTGTAAAACTTCCTCCTGACCTCCAGCCTGAACTTCCCCTGGTGCAGCCTGAGACTGTGTCCTCTTGTTCTGGTGCTGGCTACCTGGGAGAAGAGACCAACCTCTGCCTGTTTACAACCCCCCTTCAGGTAGTTGTATAAAACAATATAACATATATAATATATATATAACATATATAATATATAATAATATATAATAATATTATAATAATATATAATATAATATAATATAATAATATATAATATAATATAATATAATATAATATAATATAATATAATATAATATAATATAATATAATATAATATAATATAATATAATATAATATAATATAATATAATGTAATATAATATAATGTAATATAATATAATATAATATAATATAATATAATATAATATAATATAATATAATATAATATAATATAATATAATATAATATAATATATATAACATATATAATAGTTGTATAAAACAATATAACATATGCATTGTTGATAAATCAGAATACTAGGTAAGATACAGCTATCAAGAATCACCAGGGTAAAAATTAGTCGATCTGCGAATAAGTTAGCTTAAAAAACACTAAGTGAAGTCTTGATGCACTACCAAAGTACAATCAAGTGGCTAATATTATCAACAAGACCAGAGTAAATAAGGCAAATAAGAGTTGTTAGAAAACTGACTGTGCAACAGACTTGGCCATAACAGGTTACCTTTGAAAACATGTGAAGAATGGATGATCCATTGGAGCTGTTCAGGAGGAGACTTGATAGGGTGCTTGGGTGCTTGGTGCCATGGTTTAGTTGATTAGGTGGTGTTGGATGGTAGGTTGGACACGATGATCTTGAAGGTCTCTTCCAACCTGGTTTATTCTATCGATGAATGAAAAGAATGAAAATGACCAAATGTAATAAATTGAAATGTTTTAGAAAGAGAATATGCAAATAAATAGACTGCAGTCAGTTACCAGAAAAACAAAATATAAAAAAGGGGAAAAATATTAATAAGTAATGACCTTTTGGGTGGTAAAGATGAGTAACACTTTTCCAGGACACTCCATGAAGCTATAGTATCCACTTGGCCTCTATGAGAGAGTATTGGAGATGGTGGACAGAAGGCAAAATCATACTTTTTAACACTGTTTTGCATTCTAAAAAACCAAGGTCAAAAGGTTGTATACATTGACCTCTCAGTTATTGCTTATAGAAAGTAATCTTGGATTACTTACTACTTAATGATCACTAGCCTAATATGGTGACAATAGTGTTATTTTCCAGCCAGAACAGGGCAAGAGCTTGAAGTGATTCAATCTAAGCTATGTTTTGAAACAAAGCTGACTTCCGAGATTATGTCATTTGCAAAATTATTACATTTGAAGCATGACATTAGAGCAGCAGTTGGCAGTATAATGGATCTGTTTGTCATTACACCAGTTAAAAGCAAAACAAATGGGATGCCTATCACTGGTATGGAGGCAATTAGCATATTTTATTATGGATGCAGTAATATAATAATCTTGATTTGCAATTAATCTTTGTCGTTTATTTTCCTGAGACACTATTTTTGCTGCAGCCACTTCTAATTTAGACATTATTTCATCGGTATTTATTTGGAATTCTCAGCCACTGAGGAAGCTGTTTGGTGCTGGGAAACACAGTTTCTGCAAGATATTTTTTTACAATCTCTGACATTGTGTAGAGCAATTCTTCTTCTTTCTGCAGATAAAAGAAAATTTGCTTTGTGCAATGGCTGGCATGTTACCAAACAATATTTTACTTCTTATTTCATTAGGACCACTGCTAACTCTTCTTATCGGTGTCCATAGAAGAATCAAAACCTCAGACCAGATTTCTTTTCTCTCATAATCCTGAACCACAGAAATTCTTCTCCAGACCCACACACATATGATGTTTGTCCTTATCTTGCTTATTACCAATTTTAAAATAGCAGGGAAGTACCATGCTGCACAAACTTTGGCGTTGTTCACAGTTGGCTGTTAAAAAAATTATAAGCACACAGATATAGCCATGACTTTAGCTTCACAACAGCAATTTGGTTTTGTTTTTTTTGCTTTCTTCTTTGCTCAGTGAGGAAAAGAAGACAGATGTCATTTGAAGGATTTATCAAGTACATGAGCTCAGACGACTGTTCGATATTTAAAAAGGATCAGAGGACTGTCTACCAAGATATGAACCACCCATTATGTGACTATTTCATTTCATCTTCTCACAACACCTACTTGGTATCTGACCAACTATTAGGACCCAGTGATTTATGGGGATATACCAGGTATTTAGATATTGGGTTTTGGTTTTTAATATTCTAAACATGCCTTTCTTTTCTTTTCCTTTTTATTTAAACTAAGTCATATATAATCCTGCTTGGCAATAAGGCACAGATTCATGTAGAAAATGTGAGCATGGTATTTTATTTTGTGTGTACACTTTTCAATATATTTGCCAAACCATCTGTTCATAGTCTGGAAGCAATCTATTTTTTTTTTTCACTTGCATCTCAAATAGTCTACCTCACAGCAAGTGAAATCTATACCATGCTGCATGGTATATGATTAAATCAGGTTTTAATCTCATGCCGTGCAAAAATAAATAACTCCCTGAAACCAATGTAAAATTTCTGGGCAAACTCTAGTCTGATCAATATATAGGATGTAAGGACACAGCATAGTTGATTATGCCAAGGTTGTTTGTGATCAGTCTATGATGCAACGTGCTCAATTTAGAAACAAATACAAGAACAACAATTATGGACGCTGTAGTGGCCAGGAGGGAGAAGAAACTTTGCCTTTGAATGTCCAAAGAGGAGAAGGAAACCAGGATGCCTTATTGCTATGACACAGTTAGAATATATGACCAAGGAAGGAAAAAACAGGTTATGTAATGGAGACAATAAGGAGAGGGGCAGAAAGCATGAAGACTCTGGAACAGTATTCCTATTACTTTGTAGTACTTCAGTGAAGTGACAGAAGTTGAAACCATTATCTGCCTAAATTTTCATGTTTTGTTTGTTCACTGGATATTCAATAATGCCTTGCAGCCATCAGAAACAATAGTGAATTTAATTCTAACAGTAGTTAAAATAATATGACATTCATACTACACTGCTTAAAGTAATTGTCAGAGAGGGTGTAACGCTCTTGCTCTTCCTCTTTCATAGTTTCATAGTTTCATAGTTTCATTCAGGGTTGGAAGGGACCACAATGATCATCTAGTTCCAACCCCCCTGCCATGGGCAGGGACACCCTACACTAGATCAGGCTGCCCAGAGCCTCATCCAGCCTGCTCTTAAACACCCCCAGGGACGGGGCCTCGACCACCTCCCTGGACAACCCATTCCAGGGTCTCACCACTCTCATGGTGAAGAACTTCCTCCTCACATCCAGCCTGAATCTCCCCACCTCCAGCTTCATTCCATTCCCCCTAGTCCTATCACTACCTGAGATCCTGAGAAGTCCTTCCCCAGCCTTCCTGTAGGCCCCCTTCAGATACTGGAAGGCCACAATTAGGTCACCTCAGAGCCTTCATCTACTCTTCATCTACTATTTTTTTAAGGAAAATATGAAGTTAAATAAGATAAGATTCATAAGATAAAAAAAAGCTACAAGCATCCTTGGGATACTGTTAGATGTAAAGGACAGCATGTAAAAGACAGATTGGTAGTTAGGTAAAACAGTTTACAAGAAATACTTAAAAAAGTAACAAGCCAAATATTAGAATGTCCAAGAGCCCCATTACAGAACCACAGAATGCTAGGGGTTGGAAGGAACCTCAAAAGATGTTCAACTCAAACCCTGCTGCCAGAACAGGATCACCTAGGGCAGGTCACACAGGAATGTGTCCAGGGAGGCTTTCAGTGTCTCCAGAGAAGGACACTCCACAACCTCTGTGGGCAGCCTGTTCCAGAGTAAATTTAAGGTATTGGAGAAACTACTCCCTCTTAAAAATAAGGTAGCAGGGAGAACAACTGAGTTATGTGAATAGCCAACACAACCTGATTCTGTAAGGGTGATTTTGTCATTTTAAAGTAAAATAATTCTCAAACTTGCAGACTAATCCTGGAAAAGTAATAAAAATGACCTTCTAAACATCTATTCTTCTGTTTTAAGTGACAATTTCACAATATCACAGTATCACTTAGGTTGGAAAGGACCTCGAGGATCATCGAGTCCAACCCATCAACACAGACCCCATGACTAGACCATGGCACCAAGTGCCACGTCCGATCTCCTCTTGAACGCCTCCAGGGTTGATGACTCAACCACCTCCCTGGGCAACCCGTTCCAATGACGAATGACTCGCTCGGTGAAGAACTTTCTCCTCACCTCGAGTCTAAACCTCCCCTGATGCACATTTTTAGCCTCCTAAGGTCCTCCACATAATCCATCTTATGCCTTAACCCTCTAATAAAGTTTATTACCTAATGTGTCTAAGATAAACAACGGAAAACATAGATCTGCATAACACCTGTATAATTCAACAAGATTTATTTCCTTTTGTGATGGAAAAGTAGAATTTTATCTTTTTTTTTTTTAATGGTTATTATTCAATACACTTTTACTAAGGAATACAGAGACTTGTATAAGAAAGTGTGGCATCTTCTAACTGTAAAATCTTTTTCTTGTTTTATTTTCTTTCTTTCTTTCTTTCTTTTTTCTTTTTTTCCCCTTTTCTTTTGTTTTCTTTTTCTTTTGAAGTGCTCTCTTAAAAGGATGCCGTTGCCTGGAAATTGACTGCTGGGATGGCTTGAATGATGAACCTATTGTGTATCACGGGCACACTCTCACCAGCAAACTTCTGTTTCGTGCTGTAATTCAAGTGGTAGACAAGTATGCATTTGCGGTATGTAGATACACACACACACATATACCTATCTATATACATAAGTGTTTATACATATGTTTGTTGGTTAAAATGATGGTGGCTGGTGGTGAATGGTGCCACTTCTAGCTGGCAGCCACTCACTAGTGCTGTCCCCCAGGGATCAGTGTTGGGCCCCATCCTATTCAATATCTTTATGGATGATCTGGAGGAGGGGATTGAGTCCAGCATCAGTAAATTTGCAGATGACACCGAGCTGGAGGCAGGTGTTGATCTGTTAGAGGGTAGGAGGGCTCTGCAGAGGGACCTTGACTGGCTGGACAGATGGGCAGAGTTCAACATGATGGCATTCCACAAGTCCAAGTGCTGGGTGCTGCAGTTTGGCCACAACAACCCCATGCAGTGCTATAGACTGTGGTCAGAGTGTCTGGAGAGCAGCCAGGCAGAAAGGGAGCTGGGGGTACTGGTTGATGGTAGGCTGAACATGAGCCAGCAGTGTGCCCAGGCAGCTAAGAAGGCAAATGGCCTCCTGGCCTAGATCAGAAATAGCATGGCCAGCAGGAGCAAGGAAATCGTTCTGTTCCTGTATTCAGCATTGGTTAGGCCACACCTTGAGTACTGTGTCCAGTTCTGGGCCCCTCAATTTAGGAAGGACATTGAGACACTTGAATGTGTCCAGAGAAGGGCAACGAGACTGGGGAGAAGCCTCGAGCACAAAGCCCTATGAGGAGAGGCTGAGGGAGCTGGGATTGTTTAGCCTGGAGAAGAGGAGGCTCAGGGCAGACCTCATTGCTCTCTACAACTACCAGAAAGGAGGTTGTAGCCATGTGGGTGTTGGTCTCTTCTCCCAGGCAACCAGCACCAGAACAAGAGGACACAGTCTCAAGCTGCACCAGGGGAAGTTTAGGCTGGAAGTGTGGAGAAAGTTCTTCCCAGAAAGAGTAATTTGCCATCAGAATGTGCTGCCCAGGGAGGCTGTGGAGTCACCATCCCTGGAGGAGTGGATGTGGAACTTGGGGCCATGGTTTAGTTGTCAGGAGGTGTTAGGTATTAGGTAGTAGGTTGGACTTGATGATCTCTTGAGGTCTTTTCCAAGCTTATTGATTCTATGACTCTATGATTCTATGACTTTAACAAATCCCAGGGACATAGTTACTTCCAGAGATTCTCTGGGTGAATAAAAAAAAAGACAGACACAGAGAAAGTGCTTGTGGCAGTTGGTATCGAAGTAAATTAAGGAGAAAATCTGCTATCTGTTCTTGGTATCTTTTTTTAACTTCATTTAAAAGGAATGGTAAAAAGATTCTGCTGGGAAGGATTATAAACCAAACTTGATGCAAGGAACTCAGAAGATCTTACTCATCTTGTCAGGTGGAAATTTTGCTTGAGGTCATTTAAGCAGGAATGAATATAAAGTGAACTACTTCAGAATCAGTCTGTTTTAATCCTTCTTTATACCTTTTAATATTTTATTTTACTTATTTGTCTGTTGCTATCATGCTGTCTCCTATCCTATGCTTGAAATTATGAAACAGGAAATAGTTTGATTAGAACTGAGCTGGAGACTTTGTTTTTCATTTCCTCTCTTTTTATGTTGAAATCAAGGCCCGATAAAGGTTATCATCTACAGCTGTCTTTTAGTCAGATGTCTTGTTAGGGCAATGCCTCCTCTGGCTGTCTCTGGGAAAACAGAGAAAGCTGGACAGCTTTTGGCATTGTATCAGGGCTTTTTTTGTATACATTTCTGGCAAAATTCCTACTGAAATGAAGCCCTGGATGACTGTCAAGGTAATTCTCATATTCTAGGTCAGACTTATGTGGGTAAATGCATAATGTATATGGATGTTTCACACATATATATTCATAGTCTTCTCAGGGTTAAGCAAAGCTATATTTTTTCCTGCCCTGATTTCTATATAAAATTGAATTAATATTTTATTTTCAAACACAATTCAAATAAATATATGGGTTTATTTCACTCTTCTTCACAATGTCTCCCGTTTTTCCTACCAGCTGTCCGTCCAGGCTAAGGTGTGCTTCTAATAGTGGTCAGTAACAAATGCGCAGGGGGAAAGTGCAAAACCAGAGTAAACATAAAGTGATACTTCCCTTACAAATAGGCAAGTTAGGTCCTCCCTAAGCAAATATTTCATTCAGAGTATTTGTTTATATAGCCACCAGTATTCCTGACAACTGAGGAGGTTTATTTATGTAATCTAAATGGACATATCTCATCTGAGCTGTTCTTTAATTTTTGCTCAATTTTCTATTTCCTTTGTCTTGCTTGACTACTATGATAGTGTAAAGAGTCTGTGATACAATTAAAAAAATAATAATAGTTTGTTCATGCAAAAGCAAGGATTTCTGAGCAAACTCTAAGGATTCTGTCAGCATGAAAAGCAGTCAGATAAAATCTGTCATTACTTAAAGCAAAAGACATTTAATTCTGGTATACTCTCTCAAATGCAATCTTAGAACCTGCTGCCACATTTAAAACCAACCCAAAACAATTGTCTTCTCCTAACAAAACTGTGCAAACAATGAGGAAAATTCTGTGCATAAAACAAATTCTCTCCCTTGTAAACCAGAAAGGTTTTTAATCTGTGTCATTTAACGTAAAATGCTGGCTAAAGTTTAGATTTAGCTGAAAGCCAGTTTTGCCTTGTTTAGTATTGCGTTTTTGTGGTCCTTGAAAATAGATGCCAGCCATTATAGCAGCTATCACTAAAACATGTCAGGTGCAAATTTAAAGGTGTATGATCATAGAATTACAGAATTGTTTCTTTTCACAGTATCACAGTATCACAAAGGTTGGAAGAGACCTCAAAGATCATCAAGTCCAACCTGACACCCAACACCTCATGACTTCTAAACCATGGCACCGAGTGAGACGTCCAGTCCACTCTTGAACACCTCCAGGGATGGTGACTCCACCACCTCCCTGGGCAGCCCATTCCAATGACAAACAACTCTCTCTGTGAAGAACTTTCTCCTCACCTCGAGCCTAAACTTCCCCTGGTGCAGCTTGAGACTGTGACAAAGCTTCTGAGTCCTTCCCACACGTACATGAAAATTACCATTTTGTTATCTATTTTTCTTTTCCCTTATTTAAATTAATTTTCAAAACACTTAGCCAGCATTTCTAAAAAATGCATCAACCCAGTGCAATAGCTCCCTGGTAGGATGACCTATTCAATAGATTTCTAGAGGAGTTGTAATATAACACCTAGGTGAAAAAGACAAAGCAGATGTTAGGCCTGAAAAGGCTAAATATCTCTTTAATTTTGAAAAACATCAAAATGGTCACTGTTGATGTTTTGGAATGTCTTAAATCTCCTTTGAAATAACTCTTTTATTCTAACTAGACGATTTTTCTATGCTTTAGTCTATCTGGGAGGTTTTACCCCATCCTCTTTTTTTTTGGCAGTTGATATTCTAATTCCATTTTTTCTTTATGAGTTCATTTCTTGAGAACTGCTGTTTCAGACACCCAGAGGTAGTGCATCATTCCTTGGAAGCTCTGTGCATGAGCTGAGCCATTAACTCTGTGAGAAAGCCTGCTTTTCTACTCCCAGGTTATATGCTGCCCTCGTCATTTGAATCAGCCTGAGTTTTGGATGATTCAGCACATATTTTCTCTCTAGTTTCTTTACAGCCAACGTTAATCAGTGTGTTAAATGCCCCCAGTAAATTATTTTCTAAGGATTAGTGGGCAAATACCCTTCAATATGCACTTTCCAAAGATCAGCACAGATATTATCTGTTTTTTTGATGAAGCATTGTGCCCACTAGCTGGGTTTTTTCTTTCTCTCTATACTGCTAGCCTGCTTTAAACCCCCTGTAACTGAGGATGCCTTTTTTCAACTCTTCCTCCCTCTTCCTCCCCCTCCCCCTCCCAAGTCTTCAGCTGTGCTTCCTCTTTTCCATAAATATTGTGAGCTCTTTATTTATTAAGCTACTAAGTTAAAATCACAGAAAGTTAGGGGTTGGAAATGACCTCCACAAATCATTGAGTCAAATCCCACTGCCAGAACAGGGTCACCTAAAGTCACACAGGAACCTATCCAGGAGTGTTTTAAATGTCTCTAGAGAAGGAGACTCCACAACCTCTCTTGGCAGCCTCTTCCAGGGCTCTGTCACCCTGACAGTGAAAAAGTTTTTCCTTATATTCATGCAGAACCTCCTCTGCTCCAACTTGCACCCATTGCTCCTTGTTCTATCAGTGGCCATCACTCAAAAGAGCCTGGCTCTGTCCTCCTAATACTTGCCCCTCACATCTTTATAAACATGAATGAGGTCACCCCTCAGTCTCCTCCAAGCTAAAGAGCCCCAGCTCCCTCAGCCTTTCCTTATAATGGAGATGTTCCACTGCTGTCAGCATCTTTGTGGCTCTGTGCTGGACTCTTTCAAGCAGTTCCCTGTCCTTGAACTCAGGGGCCCAGAACTGGACCTGTATTCTGCAAGTTTAGAAAATGAAGGAAAATAGAGTTCACCAAGGGGAATTTTGTAAGATATTTTGTGAATATCTTTTTATGTATAATAAGAGAAGCATGCAAATTATTTTAACAGGTATCTGACTACCCAGTTGTTCTGTCTTTGGAGAACCACTGCAGCCCAAAACAACAGGAAATAATGGCAGACCATTTACAGTTTATTCTCGGTGACAAACTTCTTACTTCAACAATTGGTGATTCAGTGGTGACTGAACTACCTTCTCCTGAGGTAATAACATTGCTTTTTTCTCTCTGAAAGGCAGGGGGAAAAAAATCAGGTGGATTGAGTTTTTTAATCCTTTGAAATTGAATTTATGAAACTGCTCATCTGGAATATGAAATAGATTTCAAGTGGTACCAAAAAATAAGTACACCACATAAAAACCCCAAACCACCCAACAACAGAAAATATAGGAAAAGATAAAGATGAAGAGAAAGCGAACATTGATCCTTTGTATTGATAGGGAACTTTTTGTTTAGTGGAAAATTGTTTTCAGTGAAATGATGAAGCATGTATTTGTTAAAAGCTAACCTCCTAACATTTGTGTAAAGCCTTAGATCTTGCAGATCACATCAATCCATCTCTGGTGCTTTGGGTGCTTTAAAAGATTTGTTTTACGTACAGACAGAGTTAAGTGAAGTTTGTGGGTTGCAGTTTATTTTGTGTGGAAACGTGGCAGCTGTAGTAATGTGTCACCTTATTTTGAACCCTATTTACCAACACTGAATAAACCTGCATATCAAATACCAAGTAGCAACACTGAAATTATTCTGTTGTTGCTTTTTTTTAAACTATCACTTAATGCAAATTAAGCTATCACAATGTTGTTCATCTAGAGTAGTCCTATGTTGGACACATGGTAGTCTAAACAGAGAAAAGAACACCAGCCTTTAAAGACGACAGATTGATACACAGGAAAATATTATAGAAGTACTGCTGAGTCTGAACTCTGGGTCTGAGAGCTATGCAACACCTGATTAACTTTGGAAATCTCAAAATATTGAAGCATTATGTTATAAAGAGCATCTTTAACATTTCTGTTGACCTGTGATGTCCACATTTTAAAGTTAAACTGGACAATCTTCTGTCCTTCTCCCTCTCTTCCTTCTCTCTGAAATGAGATTTCTAGAGGTGTTCAAGAGGGGATTGGATGTGGCACTTGGTGCCATGGTCTAGTAGTCATAAGGTGTTGGGTGACAGGTTGGACTTGATGATCACTGAGGTCTTTTCCAACCTTGTTGATTCTATGATTCTGGTGGTTAAGGTTTAAAAGAGGAAACAAATCACAAATTTTTAGGGATCATTATACTTTGAACCAAAGTCTGGGGTCAGAGTGGCTGGAGAGCGGCCAGACAGAGAGGGACCTGGGGCTACTGGTCGATGGTAGGCTGAACATGAGCCTGCAGTGTGCCCAGGCAGCCAGGAGGGCCAATGGCATCCTGACCTGCATCAGGAACAGTGTGGCCAGCAGGAGGAGGGAGGTCATTCTGCCCCTGTGCACTGCACTGGTTAGGCCACACCTCGAGTACTGTGTCCAGTTCTGGGCCCCTCAGTTTAGGAAGGATGTTGACTTGCTGGAGCATGTCCAGAGAAGGGCAACGAAGTTGGTGAGGGGTTTGGAGCACAAGCCCTATGAGGAGAGACTGAGGGAACTGGGATTGCTTAGCCTGGAGAAGAGGAGACTCAGGGGAGACCTTATTGCTCTCTATAACTACCTGAAGGGAGGTTGTAGACAGGTGGGGGCTGGTCTCTTCTCCCAGGCAGCCAGTACCAGAACAAGAGGACATAGTCTCAAACTGTGCCAGGGGAGGTTTAGGCTGGAAGTTAGGAGGAAGTTTTACACAGAGAGAGTGATTGCCCATAGGAATGTGCTGCCCAGGGAGGGGGTGGAGTTGCGGTCATTGGAGGTGTTTAGGAGGAGGCTTGATAGGGTGCTTGGTTGCATGGTTTAGTTGATTAGGTGGTGTTGGATGTGATGATCTTGAAGGTCTCTTCCAATTTGGTTAATTTATTTTAATTCTATTCTATTCTATTCTATTCTATTCTATTCTATTCTATTCTATTCTATTCTATTCTATTCTATTCTATTCTATTCTATTCCATTCCATTCCATTCCATTCCACTCCATTCCACTCCATTCCATTCCATTCCATTCCATTCCATTTAAAATCTTCACTTTAATCTCGTCAGTGTGTCTGCATTCTGCTATTATATTTTTTTAGTTCCTTAGCTTGAAAGAATTTTTCTGAAATTCAAAGACATTATTGAAATGGAAATTCAAAGACATTATTGAAATGGAAACCCAAATCTACATTATTATTTTTATTTTGCCAACAGTGTTGGTGGAACTGTTTCATCAACTTCTGATCCATCACTTCTGTTAGTGCATAACATTCTCTCTTTCTCAGTGTGTTTTTCCCTAAGGCAGTGTTTCTCAGCTGGTGGCTTGAGACCCCTGGAATATAAAGTCAGAGAAGGCAATTAGATGGGTGTTGAACATTTTATTGCAAGCTAAAAACAAATAAATTCCCATTGTTCCAGTCTTTGCACATCATTCTCTTTCAAGGACAAAAGACTTTTTGTGACCTCTTGTAAAACAAATACATGCATACATACAAAAGAGTTATTTAGTCTTGCCACTGTTATCAATGATGTGTTATAGATATTTTATACTTTTGGTTTTTTCTCCATGTACTGAAAAAGGCAGAATGCAAATAAAAATGTGGGGGGAAAACACTGTAGCAAGGAAAGACAACACACAAAGTGAGTGGTTTCCTACAGAATTTGTCATGGAGGGACTGTTTTTTGAAGTTGTGTATCCAAACAATGTGCTGAAGTATTACCATAACATTATGTTTCCATAGCAGTGTTGTCAGAAGTATATTTAGTACATCTCCATAAATGTCTTAGTAAGCCAAAATATTTATTTAGATTGTAGCATTATACTTTTTGATATCACACTGTCCAATCTAGCTTTGCAACTTGGAAAAGTGTTCTGTACATCAGAAAAGAAAATAATTCTCTGTTAAATATGAAGGTTTCTTTTAAAGCTTTTCAAAGCACAGCTTCATTTAGTCTAATAGTTGTCCAAGGATCATATGTCCTCAGTAGCAAACACAGAATCAGCATACTGCATCTGAATCATGCAGTCACTGAATCACAGTTACTTTCTATGCAGTATGACCTTTACCATATGTTTCCTGTGATATAGGGAATTCATACTACTTCATATATCCAGAGCTCAGGGTTTTCATAAATTAGCTCTGTAGAATTTGATCTGAAAAACCATTGCTGGCTTCCATACTTATTCTTCACTTTAAGGTTTACTGTTCAGGTGAGATACATTCTACTGAACTTTTAATCTTTTTAAGTTATGTGAGCTGGAGCAGGTCCAGGGGAGAGCCACAAAATTGATCAGGGAGCTGGAACAAATCAGCTGTGAGGACAGGCTGAGGGAGCTGGTATTGTTCATCCTGGAAAAGAGGAGACTCCAGGGAGACCTAATAGCAACCTTCCAGTACCTGAAGGTGGTCTATAAGGATGCTAGAGAGGGACTGTTTACAAAGGCTTGTAAACAGGATAGGATGAGGGGCAATGGTTTTAGAGAAGAGTAAATTTAGATTGGGTGTTAGGAATAGGTTATTTACCTTGAGGGTGGTGGAACACTGAAACTGGTTGCCCAGGGAGGTAGTTGTAGCCCTATCCCTGGAACCAGCAGCTGAGACCCACACAGCAACTGCCCCCACCACTGTCCCCCAGTGGGATGGGAAAGAGAATTACAAGAAAAAGGCAAACCTCCATGGGTTGAGATAAGGAATTTAATAGAACAACACAAAACAGTAACAACAATTAGGAAGAACAGTAATATTAATTTTGAGGTCCTTTCCAACCTCTAATGTTCTGTGATACTGCAATTAAATGGCATATACAGTGAGGGATACAACAGAATCACACAGAATCACAGAATCACCAAGATTGGAAGAGACCTCAAAGATCATCAAGTCCAACCTGTCACCCAAGACCTCCTGCCTACTAAACCATGGCTTCAAGTGCTTTAGGTACTGGAAAGCCACTATTAGGTCTCCCTGGAACCTGCTCTTTTCCAGCCTGAACAATCCTAGCTCACTCAGCCTGTCCTTGTAGCAAAGGTGTTCCAACCCTCTCGTCAATTTTGTGGCCCTCTTCTGGATCCACTCCATCAGGTCCATGTCCTTCCTATCTTGAGGGCTCCAGACCTGTACACAGTACTGCAGCTGAGGTCTTACCAGAGCAAAGTGGCAGAATCACTTCTCTTGAACTGCTGCCGACATGTCTGGCCATTTTTATGTGATGCACAGACTATAATATTTAAGTAATTTTACATATAAGAGGCAGTAATAAATCCATAGAAAGGTTTTCCTTCTCTTCTGTACCATCATTTTTTTCAAGTTTTAGTATGATACCTTATCTATGAATAAAAAAATACAAGACTGAAAGTGGGTCGAGTTGCTTTTTAATATTGGGAAATATGAAGACACAAAGGAAAAATTCAGATCTCTTTGGAAGTATGAGTAACATTACTCATAGTAAAAATCTTCTAAAAATATCACAGAAAAAAAAAAATGGGTGCATCAATAAAAAATTAAGGAAATGTTAAAGGGCATCCTTATTCTGAACCATCAGTGCAGAGAGACTAATCAAATTTTCCACTAGCATGACATTGATAGATATTAAGCATAGGATATCTCATTCCACTGGCACACTGACAAACTACTCATACAAGATCTGAAGTGATAAGGGGGATTATCAGCAATGGGGATTGCAATGTAAATAAATGGAGTGTCTGTTTCTTTGCCCACAGCTCTACTTTCTATTATAAAGCTTTGACTTTATATGTTTCTATCATCCATGCTTTTCATATTTACTTAACAGAAACCTTAAAATACTATAGTTAGGACCTTTTCTTTGATGTGCAAGTGTTTGTTTCACATTTCTGAAATCTTCCTAGCAGTATAGCCTTCCTTTTCACTAGTGCATATGAAACTCAAGGAATATTTTTGTGGATCACTTCATCCAAGAACCAAAGTAACTCATGTTACTCTTTGGTAATTCCTCTGTATAAAGGTAGAGATAAATGTTTGCCACGTAATAACTGTTCTACTGTGAATATTATTTCCTACTTCTCAATGGAATTTATCCTTGTGGAATTTAAGTGCCTAGATGAACACTATCTTATTAGAAATAGTAATATTTAATTCTTTTCCCCTACATTCTGTATTATGGAAGTTGAAATGTCCATTAAAAAAATAAACTGCTTAGCAAATTACAGAACTCTCTTAATTTCCCAGACCAGGTAGAACCATAGAATCATAGAATCAATTAGGTTGGAAAAGACCTCAGAGATCATAAAGTCCAACCTATAACCCAATACTCATGACTAACTAAACCATGGCTTTGAGTGCCATGTCCAATCCTTTTGTGAACAGCTCCAGGGATGGTGACTCCACCACCTCCCTGGGTAGCTCATTCCAATGGCCAATAACTCTTTCTATGAAGAACTTTATCCCCACCTGAGCTTAAACTTCCCTTGGCACAGCTTGAGACTGTGTCTTCTTTTTCTGGTGCTGGCTGCCTAGGAGAAGAGACCAACCCCCTCCTAGTTACAACCACCCTTCAGGTAGTTGTAGAGAGCAATAAGGTCTCCCCTGAGCCTCCTCTTCTCCAGGCTAAACACCCCCAGCTCCCTCAGCCTCTCCTCACAGGGCTTGTGCTCGAGAGCTCTCACCAGCCTCATTGCCCTTCTCTGGACACATTCAAGTGTCTCAACATCTTTCTTAAACTGAGTAGCCCAGAACTGGACACAGTACTCAGGGTGTGGCCTAGCCAGTGCTGAGTACAGGGGCACAATGACTTCCCTTCTCCTGCTGGCCACGCTATTTCTGATGGAGGCCAGGATGCCATTGGCCCTCTTGGCCACCTGGGCACGCTTCTGGCTCATGTTCAGCCAGCTGTCAACCAGGGAAGATCTTCATGAGAATCCTCTGTGTAATAACATAACAAAAGTTTTAATCTGGTAGGCTAGAGAGGTGTGCAAAAATGCATTAATCAAAGAGGACAACAAATTTCCATCCACCACAATGCAAGTTAAAAACTATTCAAATTAATATCATATGCATGCCTATAAGTCTATGAAAATGAATTGATGCATAGTAAAAAAAAATGTACCTCCTATGTCTTAGCTGGTTATGACCCCTGACAAACACATAACTTCCTACCTTAATCTTGCACATGGTTTCAGCATCTGCATATCTTGGTGGTCACGAACCTTTTCTCCTGACAAGTCTTTAGATACTCCCTTTCTCTTGTGCTCTTTGATCCCCAGAGTCTGTTTGTTTTACTTGCTTTTGACTTCTGTCTCACTGATTTCTCTCTTCATTGTGTTACCTCATTTCATTATACACAACAAGCAGCTTTGCACGTGGTTTAAATTATGCCTAGATATGTAAACCTACAATTAATCCATACATGATTCTAGTTCTTACTGTTTAATTTCTTTCTACAGGCATTAAAGTTCAAAATTCTGGTGAAAAACAAAAAAGTTGGAACAATTGAGGAAGGTATGCTCAGGAGAAATACAGACTGCCGTGGGGAGACAGTGGAAGTTTCTGAATTTGAAAATTTGACTGATGATGATGAGATTGATGAAGAAGTTCTTCAGAAACCCAAGACTGTAAAAAGAAAAGGTGCCTCTAGACCTTCAAGTCCACCTCCAAAAAAGGCAAAGGTAACTTATCATAGCATTATAGAATCAATGAGCTCGGAAAAGACCTCAAGGATCATCAAATCCAATCTGTCACCCAAGACCTCATGCCTAAGCCATGGCACGAAGTGTCACGTCCAATCCCCTCTTGAACAGCTCCAGAGATGGTGACTCCACCACCTCCCAGGGTAGCACATTCCAATGGCTAACAACTCTCTCAGTGAAGAACTTTCTCCTCACCTCAAACCTAAACTTCCCCTGGCACAGCTTGAGACTGTGTCCTCTTGTTCTGGTGCTGGTTGCCTGGGAGAAGAGACCAACCCCCTCCTGGCTACAACCTCCCTTCAGGTAGTTGTAGAGAGCAATAAGGTCTCCCCTGAGCCTCCTCTTCTCCAGGCTAAGCAACCCCAGCTCCCTCAGCCTCTCCTCACAGGGCTGTGCTCAAGGCCTCTACCCAGCCTTGTTACCCTTCTCTGGACACATTCAAGTGTCTCAATGTCCTTCTTAAACTGAGGGGCCCATAACTGGACACAGTACTCAACTGAATTTAGGAAACACACACACATATATGTATGCTTATCTGTTTTTAAAAGATGGAATATATTATCTGAAAATAGATATTAAATGTGTAAGGTAGGCTTTAAAATTACTAATGGCAATATATTGCAAAATACTGTGTTTCAGCTTAAAGTTTCTGAGTTTTTCTGATTCTTACAAGACAATCCATGCCAGAGCATATTTCAGTATCCAACAAAATAACAACCCTTCCTTGTGTTCTCATCCTACACTTTCAAGTGCTTTGCTTACCCCAGATGTTCAATACCACAATACAGCTAAGATAAAGTTGCACAGCTGCTTTGTTGTTCTCAAAGCCCTCCTGGAGCTATACCTGGAGAACATTCATAGTAGTTCCTGACTATAAAGATCAGAGATAACTATTTCATCCCTCAGTCCACTAGTTTTGATTTGAAGGGTTACCATTCTCCTATTTGCTTCTGTTCTGGATTTATGGATGAAATTAGATGTAAAGTCCTGGTTGCACTAAAACATATTAAAATACTTAGAAGATATTTATATATTTATTTATTTTTATGTAGAGGCTTAACATTAAATACATTTTTTTTCCCCTGAAAAAAGTGTAAAAATCAGCAGCAATCTTCTTTTTGATAGCCAAGTTGAATTTGCTATTTTATTTTCTTTTATTTACCAAGTAGAAATCCTCTGATATGGAAATCTGTTTCTGCAACAGATTTCAGTTGACTTTGTTTTTTAAGTATTCAAGAAGCACCCAGCATCTGATCACTACTGCACATCATGCTCTGATTATCTGAATATGGATGGACTGGTGATGTTCCTCAAGGCTTGATGTTTTTGCTGAAATGCAGTATCTCTTCTTCTGTGTGTCTTTTCTCTCAAGTGACTTGAAGGTCAAGGTCTTTGCTTCTTCTCTTTCCATCTGCTATTGAGAGATAGTAGGGAAAAGTCTGAGTAAGGATTGAGGCCTCTTTCAACAGGAAAGGACAAATTTCGAGATAATGGCTTCATATACTTGTGTAGCATCACAGTATAGTCCAGAACATCTGTTACATACATCACATACATCTTGATCATCGTTAATCTAGTCATGAGGTCCGTGGTGACAGGTTGGACACAATGATCTTTGAGGTCTCTTCCAACCTTAATGATACTGAATACTAAATGCTGAATATCAATAGATGTCTAGTCATGCTTCATAGGCAGAAGAGAAAATGATTTCCAGGGTCCTATTCTATTGGAGTGAGTATATTTATTCTGAGATCTCACTATATTGCTCTGTTTGAGAGTGGGGAAGAATTTGAATCCACACCAAAAACGCCCTAGTAATGCTGTTGGCTTTGGCTGTGTCACTACCTTCCACATCCAGAGAGCTGTATTATTCAGCAGTTCTATCGCAGCAGATTCCTACTGTTCCTTATGACAGGAATCATCAATGCATCTGAACTTCATGCAGTGTAAGTGTCACAAGCAGGCGATCCTTATTGTTTTGTCAGACTTCCAAAGCTGTAATGGAATGTAAACATTAGCACCACCCGCTCTTTACTGCCTGCTTCCACTGATTAGCTCACTATTTCATCCTAAATAAAAGAGGCAGCATAGTATCTCAGTTTAACAAAGAGGACCCGGGTTAAATTTCAGTCCCTCCAATGTACAGCAGCCTTTGCTTTTGCTTGCTTTGGTAGTGGAGCATGAATAAACAAAGGCTTTGGCAAAAAAGGACTTTCCATCTTAATTTAGAACAGTGTTTTTCTGACTTCAGAGCACTGCTTGGAGGAACATACCTATGAATAATTTGCTTCAAATGATAAAATATTGTCCTGTTATTCTGCATTTTGCAGCTGAGTTTGTGCTGTTCTTGTGTAGGTTTTCCTGCACTTTCCCCCACGAAGTACTCCCTACCAGTATATCTTTTCTAGTACTTTATGTATTTTCAGATATATAGCCTCTCTATATATATAGGAATACAGTCATATGTTTTAAATGACTAATGTTAAGAGCCATGAAATATAATGTTAATTTACATACTAGACTCAGAAGCAGGGGATTATAAAGCTGTCCCACAGCACACTCTACTAGGAAGCATTGGAAGCATCTCTTCATTCATCTTACAATTGTTATGACGAATATAAAGGTAAAACATTAATTGCCTCTGACTATCTAACTGTCACTATGTTACACATAGATGTGAAGCCATGAGCTGGAAATTTGGCCTTTCCTGTTCAAAGAATACTCCATCCTTACTTAGAATTTTCCTTATTATCTCACTGACTATCTAACTCTCACTATAAAAATCATGTCTTTAGCTCAAATACATATGAATTGTGACAGGTTTTCCCATACTCTATCCCACCAAAAATGCTTCTTCTGAATTGTTAATAATAAAATATGTGTTGTTGTGGTGTCCTTATTGTTCCATTATTTTATATTATGATTATTAGAAGAAGAAGAATCAAATTGCCATTACATTGTCGGACCTTGTGATTTATACCCAATCGATGAAGTTTGTGAGCTTTGAGCATTCCCTAGATAATCAGAAGTGCTATGAAAATAACTCAATTGGGGAGTCTCAAGCACAAAGACTTCTGAAATACTCAGGTAATTTATTTTTTGCTTAATCAGAGAAAAATTACAGTGTTGCTATGGTTCACTGCCTAGGCATTGGAAGGGTTACAATGTTATGAAACACATGCTATCCAGTTTTATTAGTTTGGTTTTATAACATGGTTTCAGAAACATCTTGCCATTCATTCTGAATTTTTGTATTTCTGTTGGTTTTGTGAGGAAAATAGAAATTCAGCTTTGTTTTATCAAAACAAGTATTAACAAATATTAATAGTATACAAAATGTATTAATACCTTTTGGTTAATTGTTTTCTGCATCTTGATACGGAATAGATCCCGCACACAGCCCTTCCCCTGCTAGTATGGTCTGTAGTACCTGCTGGAGCTGGGCCTGCAGTGCCCTTGGCTTTGATGAAAACTGCAGACAAGTGAATCCACATTGACAGAATAAATAAACCCCACAGCAGGCAGTTTGCTCTATTGGACCAGATGTTTAATACTGGCCAATCTGGATTATTCAAAATTCATTCTGTGCTGGAGCATCTCCATCTGGTATAGCCAATACATTGCAGAATCTGCTGGTTTTACTCCAGCTGTCTGCCAACAGCTTTAGGGGACTGTTAAGAGCAGCAATCACTGACCATGAGAATGAAGTTTACCACAGGCTCATCCATTCATGGCCAGCCCAACTGTCACGGATCACTTTGTGGAGATGATTCAATGATTGGTTAGGTGAATGGTGCTGAACAGCACCAAAATAAGTAGGTTTTTGTGAGCCATCTATAGTCAGAGTCCTCTAGCAATCTAGTGAATACAAAATAGTTCTATTAAAAAAAGAAAAAAGAAAAGGAAAAAAAAAGAGAGATTGGGGTGAAGGGGATGATGAAAGGATCAGACTTTCTATTTAAATACTAAACAGGAACAGTGTAGGTAGAAGTCAAGTGAAGTTTTCCCCATCTGTGTAGTTTCTGCTTTTGTGGGAGGGAACACTGCCAGGAGGAAGAAAATCAACTCATTTGAATAGTTAACATGTTGTGAAGATTATAAATGAACCAGTTAAGTGTCTTTTAGAAATGTGTTGTTCACTGATCTTGAGATTATTCAGTTACTTTATTTAAACCTTAAAACAGCAATCAAGCTAAGATCATCTTGGGATGATTTTTCCCCCTATTGAACTGTTACAGAATGAGTGGACTTTTAATCACTTTCCTGGTTTGTGTGTTTTACTTTTGCATGAGAACATTGGATTTCAGTGTAAAAGTCCTGTATGTACCTAACAAAGAGGAACAGAAACATCATTTCCATGAAAGAATGATTCTTGGTTATTGAACTTTTAAAAAGTTTGCCCTACACACAGAATATGATGAGATTCAAACATATGCAAAATATGAAGGTTTTAAAGTAGGATTTTAACCATATCTCAAAGTGATACTAATGTTAACATGCATTAAAGAGTCCTAAAATAGAAATGCATTGACATGATATACTCATTATGCAGGAATAGCCCCCACACTGTTGCATCAGATTATTTTCATTGGTAGGTATTCAGGTAGAACTATTTTGTTAATAAAGTTTCTCTTATCAAAGTTTTATCATTCTGCTTTTCAGCTAAAGAGTTTGTTTCACATACTTCAAGATTCATTACAAGAATATACCCCAAAGGAACAAGAGCACGTTCTTCAAATTATAACCCTCAAGAATTCTGGAATGTGGGATGTCAGATGGGTATGTCATAGAATCATAGAATCATAGAATCATAGAAGGGCTCTCCAAAGGTCATCTTGTTCAACCCCTCTGCAGTAAGCAGGGGCATCCTCAACTATACCAGGTTGCCCAGAGGCTCTGTTGAGCCTCGCCTTGAATATCTCCAGGGATGGGGCCTCAACTACCTCCCTCGGCAACCTGTTCCAGGGTTCCACTACCCTCATGGTAAAGAACTTGTCCAATCTAAATCTGTTCTTCTCTAGTTTGAAACCATTGTCCCTTGTCCTGTGACTGCTGGCCTGTGTAAACAGTCTCTCTCCATCCTACTTAGACCTCCTTCAGGTACTGCAAGGTTGTGATTAGATATGTTTGCAGAGACTGTTGCATTCCAGGCTTTGCAGAGACTATAGCGATACAAGGACTTTTCTTTCCTACTGTGTTTGTTGTGTTGTGCAAGTTACCTATTTTCCTTCAGTGGCATTGCTTTCATTTTGTATTATCTAAATGCCTCCTTCAGTCTACATATCCTATCAATTTTTCATTCCAGAACCCAGGAATTTTGGTGTTCTAAAAGGGAATATTATTCTCATCTATTTGCTTTTGTAACTAGTTACAATTCGACCCTAACTAATTATAAATATTGCTCTCTGTTAAGTTGCTATATCTTAGCCCAAATATCCCAGTTTATTATAACATATTAAAATCTTTAAATTACATCCAGGCAAGTTTTGAATGTCTCCAGAGCAGGAGACTCCAAAACCTCTCTGGGCAGCCCATTCCAGTGCTCTGGAACCCTCACAGTGATAAAGTTTTCTCTTATGTTCATGTGGAACCCCCTGTGCTCCAGCTTGTACCCATTACCCTTTGTCCTATCAATGGACATCACTGAAAAGAGCCTGGCTCTGTCCTTCAGACACTCATATCTTTGTAAACATGAATGAGGTCAGCCTTCAGCCTCCTCCAAACTAAAGAGCCCCAGTTATCTCAGCCTTTCCTCATAAGGGACATATTGCATTCCTTTCATCATCCTTGTGGCTCTGCACTGGACTCTTTCAAGCAATTGCATTTGCTTTTTTCTAAAGTTGCCCTGTAGCATTGAATCAGAAGGTGTGATAGAAAGAGAGATATGTGTGAGTTAGGAATTTTCACACAGCAATGGAAGCCTCTTCTGAAGTATTTGTGGGTTTTCAGTGGTTTCATGTAACTGGAGTGGCACAGATAGAAGAAATGTGGACATAACAACTAATATTAGTGCCAAGAATTCCCAGGTTATGACATGCAAAGAAGCATCAAAAGCTCCTGGTCAGCTGAAAGCTGCTGGGAATATCCAGGGACTGTTTTGATGCAATTTAAGTTTAGCATCTTAATTACCAGTACAAACCACATTTGTTCCCTGAGCAATGAAATAACAAACCCTTCGGTCTCGATCTTCAATTCAAGTTAGCTTTTAATTTGAAATTGTTAAAAAATCAGCATGACTTCTATATTCAGCAGGTTCTGAAAAACTTCTCACTTGCAAGCACTTTCCCCTTTTCAATGGCTTTGAAGGCAATCTTTCCTTCATCTTTTTTTTTTCTTTAGTTTAAAAGATTCTCAGTTACAGAACACTTTCCTTTGTTAGCCTGCTACACCTGCTTCAGCCTTTCAAAAAGTACACACTAATTTTATTTTCTTTCTTTGCACTTATATTTATACATTCTGTCTTCTCATTCTAGACCAAGGGCACCTGAGGGACACTGTGGGGTGAACAGGGCAGTTTGCTGTAGGCTTCCAGCACTGAGAGGTGGAGGTGAAATATGGTCTCTCCTTGCTATATTACAACACACACTCATACAGAGACAGGCACAGATTTCACTTTGCCTGCATGGCCTTGGAGCTTACGTGCAGCCTTGCTGCAGGCTTTCTTTTTCACTTGTTTCCTTTCTGAACTCAAAAAATACCTTCTGTTTCAAGTTATCTTCTCAGATGACTTGATGTCATATTTACAATCAATCATGTACCTATGTGTTATTTATTGTTTAAGCCCCTAACATCTTCCAAGCTGCTCTTCTACAGTTACAGAAATTAGGAGTATTATGCCTCAGCTGTCTCTGAGAGATTGCTGTTCTCAGATCTGTCTTGACAGAGGACATCTCCAAGCCTAAATTTCTTACCATTTGCTGTCACCACCCTGAACTATGTCATACTATCAGTGACACATGTTGAAGTAATGTGGGAAATAATGACTAGAGAGATTATGTGAATTTGGCCACACAGTGCTGGCTGTTCTATGAAAGAACTGAAATGTACTCAGACCTCTCCAATAAGTCTCTCAATGGTACAGATTGTGCTTCTCTTCCTGACTCTTGTATTGATATATAGTTTCAGAAGTACAGAAGGAGTAAAAAAATTACAAGTTAATATAATTTTTGTTTTGTTTCTGTGTCACAAATTTGTCCTGAATATAGCTTTGGGCTTGGGCTTGGCTATTGATGAAAGTATCGTACCATTGC
The DNA here is from genome assembly GCF_026170545.1 of Melanerpes formicivorus. NCBI lineage: Eukaryota > Metazoa > Chordata > Aves > Piciformes > Picidae > Melanerpes > Melanerpes formicivorus. The sequence continues at coordinate 6,612,187 of NW_027142360.1, read as the reverse complement.
CATACCATTTGTAGGTGGTTTGATTATATTTTGTCCTTGTGGTTGATCTTCACATATCTGGATGTCATGCTGCTGCTGGATTATTTACCTGGAATGGTGTGCACTCTATATACTACCTACACTGCTATTAAAAACTAGGAAGTTTCCTACTTATAGGAAGCTATGGCCAGAGGTTCTTAATTCAAAATGGAATCAATCCCTCAGGCTTATCACACTGCAGTTTACTGGTTTTCTTTCTATCCTGCAAATCTCCACACAGATCTCTGCAAAGGATATTAATTTGTTAGATATCAAACAGGACTTAATTCTTTCAAAATGTCTATATTGACTGTTTAATGAGAAGTCATTCTAAACATTAGTTTACAAAACATGATATTTGCTCTATAGAGGCTTTGGGCTGCTCTCTGAAAGAATTAAAAATATGCAGGAAGTGGTTAGAGCTGCCCTCTTGGTCACATCATTTGCATCTTCATTTAAAGAAACATTTTTCTCATGGGAATAGGCTCATTATGAGCAATTCTTCCATGTATTATTCCCAAGCCATGTCAGATCTTTTCTTCATTCCCTAATCTGTTTTAGATAACTGTTTGGCAGAAATATGGCTGCACTTCACAATGCAACTCCCAAAGTTCCACTCAGTGAATCTTCTGCTAATGTCCTTCCTCTGATTTAACACAGCTTGTAAAAATTGTGTGTCTGTCTTGTGCCCATATAGCCCACATATCCTCTCTTGTCTCCCTGCCCCTGCACTCTGCCTCCTATGAACAGAAGTAATCCCTCCAGATCCCTTCTACTACTTCTCTAAAACTGCTCATGGTAATCAGACTTCTTCTATGTCTTAATCTTCCTATTAATCTTCCTCAGTTGCTTCCTCCTTCCCCATGCATGCTAGATTTCCATTCTCACCTTTAAGATCCTCTAACATTCATAAATATTCTGTCTGGGTAAAGAAAATATATTAACTTTTATTCCAACCTACATCTGAAACTCCCTGCCAGGCTTATGCCTCAGGTAAATGATGAGAACTGAGTTATTCCTTCTCTTCCATTAGTAGTAGACCCAAAATTGTGCTCTCTTCTGTGCCTTGCTAGCAATTTTCTCTAAATTGGTTGGAATGTATTAACTCAGAGCAGCCTAGCATTCAGCTAAAGCAGGAGGAAATGGTCCTACAGACTCAAGATTTGTTGGGGCTGAGGACAAGAATTATGTAGTTGTGTAAACCTAATTTCCAGAAGAAGGAAAGTTAAAAACCTCAGTAAAAAGTACAGAGTTTCCACAAAATTGCTTTTGGAGATCACTGTGCTCTCAGTGTCCATTCTCAGAGAATTGAGACTCGCAACAACAGGATAGATTTTGTGAACAACAAGGTCTTATGGAGAAAAATGCCTACAATAAATTTTTATAGTCTGGGAAAATTAGTATGCCTTCTGCATAAAACTGCAGTGTGGCACTAGAAAGAACTGGCTTGGCATATCAATATCTCCTTTTGATTTAGCAAACATAGGACAGTTGCTTAAATAAACATATATCAGCTGTATTATGTCGGCTGAGAAAAAAAACAAATTAAAAAGCCCCTACAATCTGAAAGAAAACCACAGGGAAAATGAAAATAGAGAGACCTAAGTATCCTTTTGAATATGTCCTTTGCATGCAGCAGAAATCATTATCCATGTATCAAAACAATCTACATGAATGACCACACATGTCATTAGTTGTATGTGATAACTGTTGTATGGCAGGTACAGAATTTTGGTTAGAACAGACTACATAGAGCATATGTTTTCTGAAGCACTCCAAAATGCATGTGCTACTGCAAAGGCTTGTATGATAGCTTGATTCTTGTTGCAGGTTTTGGTTTGGCCTCTGACATTGAAATGCAGCTTGACAATTTTGTCACATCTGGTTTGTGGCTAACCCTGTGTGCAGTAATATGACAAAAAAATGATGCATAAAAAGATGAGTGATAAAGAATTCTCTAACTAGTTGTGATTTTAGCCTTTTGAAGCTACCTAGGGAAAAGAAACCCATTTATCTAGATCTTGGTATGCTTTGCCTGTGCAGCTTCAAATGACCATCAAATCTGACCTTGCTTGGGTTGTAAGTGAGTGAAAACTTAGAGGCTGACTTTGTAAAGTGTCATTAGGAAAGAGAGGGATCAGGATCACTAATTTACTTTGCTGTTTTCTGTTGTATATTTTCTGTGAAACTGTATTTTCTGTTCTCACTGGAAAAATGGGAGGCAACAGGACAGATCTCTTTATATATATATATATATATATATATGAAAAACTAAACAGATTATGTTTGATGGTAGGAAGTTTAAATGTTCTTGCAATCTCACTGAACACTACATTTCAAAATATGAGATGGAGTGTCAAATTTAGTAAAGAAATTTATGAAATAAATCACAGTATCAGAGTATCACTAAGGTTGGAAGAGACCTCGAGTATCATTGAGTCCAACCTGTCACCACAGACCTCATGACTAGACCATGGCACCAAGTGCCATGTCCAATCTCCTCTTGAACACCTCCAGGGATGGTGATTCCACCATCTCCCTGGGCAGCACATTCCAATGACCAATGACTCTCTCTGTGAAGTTTTCAAAGTTTTCTCAGTGTACTTAGTGTACATGGTGCTTAGTGTACCACTGTGACCCTTAAAACCTTGCAGGTGACTTAAGAGTTAAGTATTGCTTATGACATGGAAAAGACAGATTGCAGCATTTTATCTTTGTTCATTCTGTGTCCCAAAGCCTAATAGTTAGTGTCCAGTTATTAAACCAATCTTTAGCTATCTTTCCAAAACAGGATCCAGATTTTGCCCTGTACTAAACCAGCTCTTCTGCTCGAATGCAGGAGATAAGTCTGTCACGTCATATACCTCCTGGTACAACCACGCCCGGGCTGTTCTGTACAGCCATCCTTCCAGCCTAGAGCTCATTCTTTCTTTGGGCTTGCTGTGGCCTGGTCCCACTGCTGACTCATGGAGATTGCATTGTAAGAAAGACAGGAAATATCTCCTGCCAACGCTCCAGCCAAGCAAAAGAAGGCACAGAAAAGTGTCTCTTGGTTGACTAGTCCTCTTGTGGTTTCAAGAACAGGACTAGTCATCATAGGTCAGCTGCAGAAAGGGCACAAGGGTTATGACCTATATTATTACTGTCTTCCTAATATGGTTTTAGCAGTCCAAAATGTCATCTTTAGTAAGTACAACTGACATAAATCTTACTGAATACTTTTGAATAGTGTGTTGTAAAGCAAGGTTCCAAAAAAGGATGTGTGTAGAAATTGGGAAAATATCCATAGCTGTAACAGGCCACATAGCCATCATGTCTTACAGAACCTGAAAAAGGGGTTGCTTCACTTTTTACTGTTTGTTCCCATGAATGCACAACCCAGTTGGACAACTATTAGAACTGCAGACTATTGGTCTGCAATTAGGTCTTCCATAATTACTCTGATATTAGAAGTATGGACCCACTATTGGCTATGCCGCCCCTTAAACTTCATTGATTAGATCCTTACTAGCTGCAGTGGGGCAGCTAAGTCATCTGTAGACATCTACAAGATAGGTGGGACAGATTCACTCTGATACCTGAAGTTGCCTAAATACTCTCACTTTTTCTCTGGAGTGGCTCCAAGGGCTGGGAGGAGTTCTGAATAAAGGTTTTGTGTTTCTCTTGCAGCACAGTCTCTCTAACTGCCAGGTGTATGACAAAGCTTTTGTTGCAACTCTGAAGCCTATTTCTTGTTAGGCAGATTTTTGTGGTGTGTGTAATAGATACTGCAGCTTCACTTAAAAGCAAAGAAATTTCTTTTTGTCATTCATATTTTTAGCTATCTTCACTGCAGACAACTCACAGAATGCTAAATAATTTATCTGAAATCTAGTCAATTTTAAAGAAAGAAAAAATTTCAGGGACACAATTGTCTCTGAACTCCTTGCTACCCTTGTTCTAAACCCAGTGTTAGAGACCCAGATTAAAACAGGAATGAGAAAGAGATAATACACACTCTCCTGTCAAGAAACACAAAGCAAGAAAACATTGAAAGACCTTTTGGAAAAGCATCTTTTGGAAAAGTATGACTTTCATATGTGAAGTGAAATGACAACCACAAGAGGTTCAGACTTAGAAGTGTAACTTTCAGGATGAGACCTTCATTAAATAGGGGAAAAAAAAATCAATTTAGATTTTAGATCTGATAGTTTATCAGAAATGTTTTAGGCAATTTTCCCTTGAAATCCTAACAAGAGAGGTTCCCTGATTGAAACCAGTTGCAGATATGCTTGGACAATGGATGAGCTACTTGTGGTTAAGTAGGAACACTGTCAGCATTTATGAACATTAGAATGACTGAGTTCTTGAAATATCTAATGATAGTACTGAATTGGCTCAAAGACAATAAGGACAGGCTGACTGCACATACTGAGTATGATGTGGCAGAGAATTATGCATGCTGCTGAATTCTCAGAACAGTAGTCTCTCTTACTATGGTAGAATGTCTTATCTTGTAAGTCATTCATGAATGAAGTTTCTGTAGAACAAGAGCATCCATTTCAAAATGCATCAGTAAGAAGCAAAGACAGAAGTTGTAAGATGAATAAAATTTGGAGTCTGAATATCTAAAGCTCCATTTTATTATGCAAGGAGAGGAAAAAATATACATACCATTTGAGCAAATTTTGTGGTCAGAAAACCAAATGAGGGGCAGTTTGTATGTCAAAATTTATACTGTGTGTTGTAAGAAAATGTTTCAGTCTGTATTCTTTTTTTTCCCCCTGATAGATATAAATCCTTGTCCATAAAGTTGGCTTGGCAAGAGGGCTAAAACTGCATAAGGATCAAAAAGACCTCATAAAATCCAAAGCAAAGAGGATGCTGAGAACATTTAAAGGACTGATTTTGGACAGTTCATCCACAAGGCTAAATTTAACAAGTGTCCAGAAATGGCAGTAGGGATCAGAGAGACTCGTTCAAGACAGGACCAGAATGGAAGTAATGCTCAGGCTCAGAGCAATCTGAGGAGGCTCCTGTAGTTTGGTGCAGAGGCTTAATAATGCTGGAAGTCTTTCTAGTTTCTCAGATATAATCATAGAGTGGTGTGGTGGGAAGGGACCTTAGAAGGTCATCTAGTCCAACCCATTCTGCAGTAAGCAGGGGCATTCTCAACTAGATCAGATTGCCCAGAGCCCTGTAGAATAGAATAGAATAGAATAGAATAGAATAGAATAGAATAGAATAGAATAGAATAGAATAGAATAGAATGGAATGGAATGGAATGGAATGGAATGGAATGGAATGGAATGGAATGGAATAGAATAGAATAGAATAGAATAGAATAGAATAGAATAGAATAGAATAGAATAGAATAGGACAAGGTTGGAAAAGACCTTTGAGATCATTGAGTCCAACCTATCATCCAACACTATCTAATCAACTAAACCATGGCACCAAGTGCCCCAAAAATCTCCATTTTGAATACCTCCAAGAATGGGGCCACAACCACCTCCCTGGGCCACCTGTCCCAGTGTCCCACCACCCTCATAGTAAAGAACCTGTTCTTAATATCCAATCTAAATGTGCTCTTTTCTAGTTTGGATCCATTGCCCCTTGTCCTGTTGTTGCAGACTTTTGTAAACAGCCTCTCTCCATCCTTCTTGTAGGCTCCCTTAAGGTACTAGAAGATAGAAAATAAAGGTGTTCAAAGACCACTGTGTTACACCAGTTTTCCAGGTTACATGGTCTGAGCACATGGCAACAGAACATATTATCTTCCTTGTATCTGCTGTCAGTGAGAAGATTTTACAGTGTATTCTAGTACACATTGGATCCCTCTTGTTGGTGCTGTAGATTGAACAATATTTTCAATATACTAAAAGGGAAATATTATTTCTACTTGAGGATATTCTGATAATGATGTTTGCACAGGGCTTAGAAATTAAAGTTAATTTTATAATTCCAGTGCTGAAGATATTCTCATATTTCAGGTCGTTGGTATTTGTTTATTGCAGATGCTCCTGCTCTGTATGTTACTACTGTTAAATGAATGCCTTACTTCCTGGCAAATATAACAGCTGACAATTTACAGTGTAGCCTTCCTTCAGATATCTTCAACTGGCTTCAGTCTAGTATTGTGAATATTCTCCCTTTTCATCCACATTTTGAGTCAGCTCATCCTCAGCATGCCCTTTAATCAGGATTTGGATGAAAATTTTAAAAGCCATCTACATCCCTTTGAAAAAAGCAATATGGAATACCTATCACGAAAGGACTTCTGAAAATACTTCTGTACATTTGGGCAGTGATGGATTAGGTGCAGCTGTGACCTGCATGTGAAAGGATAGACTGTGAACACCCAGCTGGTAGTGTTTATGTGGAATGAGTGCAGTGTCTTCAAATCCACTCACGTAGATCACCTCATAACCATTGGCAAAATATTCCAGATCATTAAGTGTGGTCTTTTTTAGTGGAATTCAGTTCTTTTATGTAGAATTCAGTTCAAAATGTAAATGGATATCTAAGGCACAGAAGATGCATTGCATTCATGGTGAGTGGCCCACTTTAAGAACATAGACACATTTTAAGAACATAGACAACCTAAAAAAGCTGAAAGAAAGGCAACAAAAGTGTGATCTACTATATCTCTTTATACTCAGTTGAGTGGGGTAAATTATGGAGATATGAACATGGCACTAAGTGCTCTTTTCACATAGTATTTTGGATATTGCTTACAATTCAGACATTTTGGGATGGATTTTAAATGCAATTAAGTAACTCGTTTTAAGGACAATTGGTGACAAATGTGTGCTATTTGTTTTAAAATCTTCTCTTTTAAAGTAAGGAATTATATTAAACCCCATCAAGTCTCCTCCTGAACACCTCCAATGATGGTGACTCTACCACCTCCCTGGGCAGCCCATTCCAATGGGCAATCACTCTCTCTGCATACAACTTCTTCCTAACATCCAACCTAAACCTCCCCTGGTGCAGCCTGAGACTGTGTCCTCTTGTTCTGGTGCTGGCTGCCTGGGAGAAGACACCAACATCCGCCTGTCTACAACCTCCCTTTGGGTAGCTGTAGAGAGCAATAAGGTCACCCCTGAGTCTCCTCCTCTCCAGGCTAAGCAGCCCCAGCTCCCTCAGTCTCTCATAGGGCTTGTGTTCCAAACCCCTCACCAACTTTGTTGCCCTTCTCTGGACTCGTTCCAGCACTCGAGGTGCGGCCTAACCAGTGCAGTGTACAGGGTATCCCAGTGCTCACTTGGATTTTTCAGAAGCTTTTGCTTTCTGTCTAAAAATCAGTGATGTCTTGACTGGTAGCTCTGGAAGATAATGGATTTGAATACTTAGATTGTGATCAGTTCTGCAATGAGTTGTGGGACTTACTTGAGTTAACTGCTTGTGATACACAGGTCTGGGATGAAATACACGTACTGGGATGAAATATACCTACTGGGATGAAATATACCTATTGGGATAAAATACACCTATTGTCTTTCTTTATGCATTATAGATTGTTTCATCTTTTTGGAGCTAGTCTATTTCTAACTTCTAGCTGCTAAATGAAGTTATTTACATCTGGGACCAACAAGGAGAGCCAGGGAGGCTTTGGTACTTTGCAAGATGACCTGAGTGTTGAATACTCTGATCTGAATGTGATTTGCATCAAGACTACACCATAAAGCGTTGCTCTAGAAGTCCTCCAGCAGCTATGAACTTTGCAACCAGTTGTAAAATAAAGAATGCAGTTCAGAATTTCGCATTCACTTACTTTAGTCAGGTTACAACTTGCAATATCAGGAAATAAGTAGGCAAATCAAAACTACTGCTCAGTGTGGTTTTAATTTATTCTAAGGTAAAATCAAATTAAGTAAAAAATATAGCATTGATGTTTGAAGATATCACCTCGTAATAACATTGCCCTTTACTTGTGTTGTAAAAGTAATTCTCCTAATACGATAAAATGTGTTCTCCTTTGCTTGTTTCTGTTGTTAAATCAGATTTTCCTGCTTAGTAGCCTATGAAGCTTGGCAAATTTAGCAACAGTCCCATTATGTGCAATCATGTAATTTGTTTCATCATGTGGAAGCTGCTATTTGAAGCTGTTCAATTTGCCTAATTTCAGCTGCATTTTAAACCCCACATATTCTGAAAGCATGGCCAAGGAATTACCTCTGAAATGAGGGATCTTGGGCTATCTGTAGGGCCTAGGACCTAGGGGCCTCAGGCTTGCAGCTCTGTAGCCTTGAATTCATGTACTAAGATGCATCAAGGGTCATATAGTACCACATGTGAGTCTGTATCTGGATGATCTGTTGAGTCATAAAAAGCAAATGGTGAACCACTGCCAAAACTATACCAAGAGAATACTTACCTCAAAGGCAATGGTGTGCAACAGGCAATGTGAACGTTCTGAAGTTTAATTTCTGTTGCCAAAGGTAAAATAAGGTTAATGTTCCTTTGCACATTGACACAGAATCTATGCCTGTATTTACATTAATATTTAGTGCAAAGCAGCAGTGCGTGTTGTGTTTTACTGATGGGTTTGGGGGGGGAGGGTAGTTTGTTGGTTTGTTTGTTCTTAGTTAAGGTTCCCAACTCTTTCAACTTCTTGCATGTTGGCTCATGTTGCAGAGATGAGATTCCTTTCAGATGACAAAGAGGATGCTCCTTAGGAGCACTTGATGTATTCCAGCCATTAATTAGCATTGTGGTCATGGGACCAGGCTAGAGTTCTTCTGAAGTAACTCTGCTGAAAACATGCATAATGCTAACATTATTAGCTCACTAGTACCAGCTGCTTCACTCCACAAATCTGTTCTTATTTGTGACATTTACTACAGACCCTTCTTTTTTTTTTTTTTTTAAGGCATCATCAAAACTGTTAAAGAAATAAATCATTTTTTGCAGTGAAAGGGATCCAAATTTCATGCATTTTCCATGTGATAAAAGGGTTTCTGAGTTCTGGCAAATGTTTGTTCAATACATTTACTTTGTATCATAGGAATATAATGTCATAGGAATCCATTATGTCATATCATCACTTTAGGAAGGATGTTGACTTGCTGGAATGTGTCCAGAAAAGGGCAACAAAGCTATTGAGGGGTTTGGAACACAAGCCCTATGAGGAGAGACTGAGTGAGCTGGGGTTGCTTAGCCTGGAGAAGAGGAGGCTCAGGGGAGACCTTATTACTGTCTACAACTACCTGAAGGGAGATTGTAGCCAGGTAGGGGCTTGTCTCTTCTCCCAGGCAACCAGCACCAGAACAAGAGGACACAGTCTCAAGCTGCACCAGGGGAGGTTCAGGCTTGAGGTTAGGAAGAAATTCTACACAGAGAGAGTGACTGGCCATTGGAATGGGATGCCCAGGGAGGTGGTAGAGTCGCCATTATTGGAGGTGTTTAGAAGGAGACTGGATAGGCTGCTTGGTTGCATGGTTTAGTTGATTAGGTGGGTTGGATGATAGGTTGGACATGATGATCTCAAAGGTCTCTTCCAACCTGGTCTGGTCTATTCTATTCTATTCTATTCTATTCTATTCTATTCTATTCTATTCTATTCTATTCTATGAATACAATATATAATAGGAATATATTATGTCATAGGAAGAAGTAAACTCTTCCTGCATTACGATGAGGAGTCACTTGTACTGCTTAAAGTCTTGATTCTTATCAAGCCATCAAGCAAATGACTTTTTATCATTTGCAGCTTAACATATGACATATTATCACTCTGTTGATTTGAATTGTGCATTTTCTGTTTGGTATGCTGCAGGAAACTCCAATGTACTGGAATAGAGGGAAATTTCATTAAACAGGCCTATTTCAATGCTGACTTTATCTCATGAATTACAATATCCTGTTGATGAGAAATGTGTTATTTTATTGTTGTGGCTGCAGCATACCAAAAATGTTTTGAGCTGCCAAGGAAAGGAAAATCTGCCAGGTGTATATTAACAATAAACACCAGTAGTGGAGGATTAAGCCTGAAGAGAGTTTGCTCACATAAATTTAAGAATACTTTAAAAATGGATTCTACTTCTTTAAATTTACATGTGTTCCCACTGAGCATTCTAACTCTTAAGCTAAAGCAGCTTGATCTCTGGGTGACAAACTTTTGTGATGAATTCTGAACCTATCAAGGTTAGCTGCAATCCTTTGTTTTTGCTTTCTGCACTAGAACTTTGCAAGCAGATTCATGGTGCAGGGTCTTGCTGCTGTAGAGAAACAGGAATGTGATTCAGCCTATTCTTCAAGGCCTAATTTAGAAAGAAAAGGAAAAGCACATTACACACTGCATTGTAAAAAAGATCTATGGTGTAATTCTCAAACCACGGTGCAGTTCTAAATAGTGCATACCTTTTGTGCATGATTCATCCATTATAAAAGAGTGCAATACTCAAAAGGAATGACAAGATCTTGCATATGAGTTGAATGATCAAGAGGACACAGTCTCAAGCTGCACCAGGGGAGGTTTAGGCTGGAGGTTAGGAAGAAGTTCTACACAGAGAGAGTGATTGCCCATTGGAATGGGCTGCCCAGGGAGGTGGTGGAGTCACCATCACTGGAGGTGTTCAGGAGGAGACTTGATAGGGTGCTTGGTTGCATGGTTTAGTTGATTAGATGGTGTTGGGTGATAGGTTAGACATGATAATCTTGAAGGGCTCTTCCGACCTGGTCTCGTCTCTTCTCCTCTCTTCTCCTCTCTTCTCCTCTCCCCTCCTCTCCCCTCCTCTCCCCTCCTCTCCCCTCCTCTCCTCTCCTCTCCTCTCCTCTCCTCTCCTCTCCTCTCCTCTCCTCTCCTCTCCTCTCCTCTCCTCTCCTCTCCTCTCCTCTCCTCTCCTCTCCTCTCCTCTCCTCTCCTCTCCTCTCCTCTCCTCTCCTCTCCTCTCCTCTCCTCTCCTCTCCTCTCCTCTCCTCTCCTCTCCTCTCCTCTCCTCTCCTCTCCTCTCCTCTCCTCTCCTCTCCTCTCCTCTCCTCTCCTCTCCTCTCCTCTCCTCTCCTCTCCTCTCCTCTCCTCTCCTCTCCTCTCCTCTCCTCTCCTCTCCTCTCCTCTCCTCTCCTCTCCTCTCCTCTCCTCTCCTCTCCTCTCCTCTCCTCTCCTCTCCTCTCCTCTCCTCTCCTCTCCTCTCCTCTCCTCTCCTCTCCTCTCCTCTCCTCTCCTCTCCTCTCCTCTCCTCTCCTCTCCTCTCCTCATCCTATCCCATCCCATCCTAATCTCATTTACTTTGCTTTTTGTTGTTATTTTCCCAGAGTTGTTTTATAAAATAGTATCAACTCTAATTCACGATAATCAACATTTATTTATTTTTTCACTTTACAGTAGCCTTAAACTTCCAGACAGGAGGACTACATATGGACTTGTACAATGGAAAATTCCTAGACAATGGTGGTTGTGGCTATATTTTGAAACCAGAATTCTTGAGGAATCAGAATTCAACGTTCACCCCCCCGCAATGTGGGAAGATACAGTCAGCCAGTGTCTCTGTCAATAAAGGTAAGCTTAGTTGATAGCTGCTTTGTTCCATAAAATGGGGAAGCAAACGTAATGAAGACCTATTTGCTATCTGTTATAGGTTTTATCTCCATTCCTAGTTGTTGGAAAGTTTAATATTGGACTTTGTTTGAACGTGTTAGAATTCTCAAATCGTAGCTACTGCTGTGGTTAATGTTGGTTAATGGTTGCCATCTGTAGCTCACTTATGTTTGCTAAAAATATGGCGATGTTCAGAAGTGATAAGACTTTGTAAAAATACATCATTTTTCACAGAGTTGTGTACAGAAATATAAATATAACTTACACTGTGTCACAAGTGTAGCTGACAAAGGGACTTTTCAGTTACAGTTGTGGGGACTGAACTTTGTAGAACTGAGTGTGGAGTTTTGGTGTTACTTTCTTTAAGCATTTATTTAAGTGTGCAAGTATTAAGTATTTGAGTATTTATTTAAGTACCACATGTACTGTTATAATGTGAATTGACACATGGAAGTGTTCAGAGGTACAGTAGAAAACTTTAGGCTCATTTTAAATATACATTATACATATGCATACATAAAAAGACTAATTATCATCCTAAAATGGTATAAATAAGTTTAAAAGAGGAATGAATCAATAAAACAAAGTCACTCTCCCTGGAGGTGTTCAAGAGGGGATGGGACGTGGCACTTGGTGCCATGGTTTAGTAGGGATGAGGTCTTGGGTGACAGGTTGGACTTGATGATCTTTGAGGTCTTTTCAACCTTATTGATTCTATGATTCTATGATTCTATGAATATGTTTTAATGGGAATGAAGTTATTGTGCCCCTGTACTCTGCATTGGTTAGGTCACACCTTGAGTACTGTGTCCAGTTCTGGGCCCCTCAGTTTAGGAAGGGTATCGAGACACTTGAACGTGTCCAGAGAAGGGCAAGAAGGCTGGTGAGAGGCCTTCAGCACAAGCCCTATGAGGAGAGGCTGAGGGAGCTGGGATTGTTTAGCCTGGGGAAGAGGAGGCTCAGGGGAGACCTCACTGCTCTCTACAACTCCCAGAAAGGTGGTTGTAGCTAGGAAGGGGTTGGTCTCTTCTCTCTAGCTACCAGAACTAGAACAAGAGGACACAGTCTCAAGCTGCACCAGGGGAAGTTTAGGCTGGAGGTGAGGAGAAAGTTCTACACTGAGAGAGTCATTCGTCATTGTAATGGGCTGCCCAGGGAGATGGTGGAATCACCATCCCTGGAGGTGTTCAAGAGGGGATTGGATGTGGCACTTGGTGCCATGGTCTTGTCATGAGGTGTGTGGTGACGGGTTGGACTCGATGATCTTTGAGGTCTCTTCCCACCTTGCTGATACTGTGATATTGTGATACTGTGAATCAATGAGACTTTGAATTATTCTTACTTCTCCCCAATTAAAATCTGATTTACTTCTTAACACTATTAGAAATGCATGTAATTTAACAAGGATGGGTTAGAAAAACTCATCTTTTCAGGTCAAGTGGGTGTTTTATAATTGGTGACTAGTTGGAAAGTTACCTTTTTCCTAATGAAAAAGTGCTATTTCACAGTACACTACTTGCATAACTGCTATTTAATTAGCATAAAATGAGTGTAAAATTGGTATATTGTTTCTTTCAGAGAAATAAATACTGGAGAGAAAACATTAGCTAAAAACAATTACAAAACACTTACATAGTAGATGCACCTAATCAAGAACATTTTTGGGTCCTAACAGTGAGCATACCAATTATGAATAGACATTACTGGATGATTTCAAGTACACATGCATATAGCTCAGCTATTTTAGCCCTTATTTGTATGAAGTTGGGATTGATTAAGGCAAGGGAAAAAATCCCCAATTGTAATGCAGGAGACAGACAAAATTATTGACAATAGGAAGGGAATTACTGAATTTGGAGGGACCTGAAATAGAGAAAGGCAGCTTTTTAGACTGAGAACAGAGAGTAAGATGACTGTAGGGACAGTGCAGGATACAAACAAGCAATGGCATCTTTACAGCTGACTGTGGGGTGCAGAGACCAAGAGGTATTGCATGTAGAATCCTTCCATGTTATTTGCTACTCTCTCTGCATGTCTGCTTTATTTTGGGGCTCAAACATTTACTAGGTTTATAGCTTTTTGTCGTGGTGTGCTGAGAAGAGCTCACTCTTTCCCCATCCTGCCAAAGACAGGACTCTGAGTCTAGCAGTGGACTTGGCCAGTGTGACTGAGGTTTTTTTTCATGACATTCAGGGCATGTTGAAGAATCTTCTTTGGTTCTAAGGGGGTGCTGCATCAGCACTTGCATTTTGCAAAGCTTTCTAGTAAAGGTAGCAGCTATTTTCTAGGAAGAAAGAGGACATCATAAGGGTTTGCTAAGCCACTACTCTTCAGTGTTTCAGGCTAGAAATTTTCCTGGAGCAAGCTGTTACAGACAATACCAAGGCAAAAGGTAGAATCTGTGGGGTTTGATTTTTGTGGTGGCTGACAGTAAAATAAGGTTCTGTACCATGAGTTTTGATGCTTATTCCTGAGAGCTGAATCGTAGGAGTCCTATCTTTCACTTGGGCTTGCAGGCTTTTATATCTCTTGATACATTCCATACATTGACTCCTAAAAAAAAAAGCAGATTTGTGTACAGGTGATTATTCTCCCCTAGCTGTCCTGAAAAACAGATAGAAGCAGACAAAGCCGTGACTTTCATAAATGCTTCTTGGCAATCTGAATGCCAGATTACAGGGCAGTCTGAAGCAAAATTTCCCGGTAGCTAAATAAAAACCATCAGGAAGCCGAGCTTTTATGTATTACTCTGAAAGAAAAGGAACAGATATTAGGCAGTCTGCTAACACACCCTGTATCACAATGCTGATGTCGCTGTGGGTGTTAGCACTGGTTCACTAGACACAGGTTTAATGGGAATTCATGAGCTTGATCTCAGGAAATGCAAAACCAATGAGACTGATTTCTCTAACACTGGTGTTTTGCACAGTAGCCAAATAATTTTCATGGCTAGTTAATGAATAAAAGCCTACATCTGAATATTATGATTTAAAGCATGACTTCAGATGATTATTTTTATGATGAGGGAGGTGCAGCACTGGAACAGATTGCCCAGGGAGGTGGCAGATGCCCAATCCCTGTAAACATTTAAGGTCAGGTTGGATAGGGCTACCTGATCTAGTTGAACATGTTCCTGCTTACTGCAGAGCAGTTGGACTAGGTGACTTTGAATAGTCCCTTCTAACCCAAACCATCCTGTGATTCTCTGTTTCTACAAAGTTAGCCATGAATTAAATTGAAAATGAGCTGCCATGTGTTTAGTTTCATTGTGTTTAATATGCATTTTGCTAACAGTTTATGGCTGGTATATGCTTCTTATTTTCTCATGGAAGATTAGTTTGCTGCTGTAGCTGCTGTATGACTACTGTGTAAAGTGCATACTTACAGTTATTTCAACATATTGCAACTTCAAATTTCCAGCTCATCAGTGGTCATCAGTTACCACCCAGTAACCTGTCGAAGACGAACAAAGCTGACCCTTTAGTGATGATAGAAATTTACGGCGTGCCAGAGGATCAAGCGAAAAAAAGATCTAGTGTTAGAAAAAGCAATGGTGAGCATCAATCTTATTCTCTTGACTGGGAACAAAGAATAATAATAATATTTTATGAAGAATTAGATCTCTTTTCATCCCAAGAAGTTGTTATGTACTTACAGAGGCTGAAATAATTTCTCTCTAGACTAGGACCTTCTGGCACAAAATTGGTAGTGGGAATTCATGCTGTGTGCCCTTTTGTAGACTCATAGTTTGAAGAAGCACAAACTCTCTTAGTGCATTGCCTTTATGCACTATTCTGGGCTCACCCTGGACTGCTCAGCCCCACACATGCACTCACTCACTCTGCCCCAGGAGAGGTTCAAAAGTGCAAAAGTGAGAACTCTTTGCTGAGATAAAGACAATTTGATAGATAATGCAAGAGCTGCACTTGCAAGCAAAGTGAAACAAAGCATTCACCACTTCCCATCATCAGGCTGGTGTTCAGCCGTCTCCAGGAAAGCAGGGCTCCATCAGGTGTAATGGTTATTGGAAAGGCAGACACTGTAATTCTGATTGTCTTCCCTTCCTCCTTCTTTCCCCCATAATTTTATCCTGAGCAAGATGTTATAAGGCTTGCAGTAGCTCTTTGGTCAGTTGGGGTCAGCTGTCCCAGCCACGTCTTGTGTACCTCCAGCCTGCCCACTGGAGTGGGGAGGAAGGGGTTGAGGAGTGATAAAGAGAAAAGTCCCTGACACTCTGTAAGCACTGCTCAGCAATAGCTGTGTGTTATGAACACTGATGTGTTATCAACACTGTTTTGGTCACAAATCCAAAACGTAACACCACATTAAGAACATGGACCTCATGGGAGTGTAGAGAAGAAGGCTGGAACACCTCTCCTACAAAGAGGCTGAAAGAATTGGGGCTGTTCAGCCTGGAGATGAGAGGGCTCTTGGGGGACCTTATAGTGGGCCTATAGTACCTGAAAATGCCCTACAAGAATGTTGGGAGGGAACTGTTTACAAGAGCAATAGGATGAGGAGAAATGGTTTTAAAGCAGAGCAGGATAGATTTGGATTTGGCATTAGGAAGAAGTTCTTTGATATGAGAATGGTGGAACACTGGAAGAGGTTGCCCAGGGAGGTGATGGGAATCCCCATCCTTGGAGACATTCAAGGTCAGTCTTGATGAGTCTAGGAGGAACCTGATCTAGTTGGAAATGTCCCTACTTACTGCAGTGGGGTTGAACTAGATGACCTCTATGACCTCTAGAGATACCTTCCAACCCAGTGCATTCTATGATTTTATGATGTGGGTTGATATGAAGAAAATTAACTGTAGCCCAGCCAAACCCAGTACACTAATTAGTGAATTTAAAGACCTTTCTTCTTGGAAATTTCACTTAGCTCATACGAATTTTCTAGTAGGAGTAGTCTCTTAATCTCCTGACAGGTGAGGTGTGTACTCTTTGTAGTTATCTTTTAGCATTCCTTTACCTTTATCATATAGACCTTCTTGATGTCTCAAAGTTCCCTGTGATCTCCCTTCTGCTGTGCCTCTGTCTTCTGGTTTTCCTTTTTCTATTTTGTAGATGGCTGAGGTTTTAAATCTGCCCTGATTTTTTTTTTTCCTCTCTCTCTGTGAACACTGCTCAAAACAAAACACCCTACCTCCTGGTCCTCATCCCCTTTTTCTATTTTTAGTCCAGAGATTGCTTTACCACCCTAATTTATTTAGCTAATATCTCATTTCCTACATTGTAAAAGGAGAAACACTGGGAAAAATATGAAACTGGTATGGCTCTAGGAGAATCTAAGTTGAGGAGAGGTTCTTAACCTGCCCAGCACTGTCCCCTTTCGCTCTCTCCTATGAGATGACACCAACTTTCTTAAGCTTTTGATTTACTGTATTATCATAGTAGTATCATAGTATTAGTCAGGGTTGGAAGGGACCACAAGGATCATCTAGTTCCAACCCCCCTGCCATGGGCAGGGACACCCCACACTAGATCAGGCTGGACAGAGCCTCATCCAGCCTGAGCTTAAACACCTCCAGGGACGGGGCCTTAACCACCTCCCTGGACAACCCACTCCAGGGCTTCACCACTCTCATGGGGAAGAACTTCCTCCTCACATCCAGCCTGAATCTCCCCACCTCCAGCTTCATTCCATTTCCCCTAGTCCTATCACTACCTGAGATCCTGAGAAGTCCCTCCCCAGCCTTCCTGTAGGCCCCTTCAGATACTGGAAGGCCACAATTAAGTCACCTCAGAGCCTTCTTTTCTCCAGACTGAACAGCCCCAACTCCTTCAGTCTGTCCTCATAGGAGAGGTGCTCCAGCCCTCTGGTCCTCCTCGTGGCCCTTCTCTGGACACATTCCAGCACCTCCATATCCCTCTTGTATTAGGGGCTCCAGAACTGGACTCAGTACTCCAGGTGGGGTCTCACCAGAGCTGAGTAGAGGGGGAGAATCACCTCCCTTGACCTGCTGACCACACTTCTCTTGATGCAGCCCAGGATCTGATTGGCTTTCCGGGCTGCATCAAGCAAGTACAGGAGAAATCCTTAGAAGGGGCTGGCCTGCATACTGTAGGCAAGTCTGCATACTTTAGGCTCTCTCCATTTGCTTCATTCTGAAAGCTTCCCTTCCAGCAGTTTTACCTCCATAAACTATACCAAGGGTATGACCTATGTACCACTGAAATCAGTGGGAGTCATGTCATTTATTTGAATGGCCACAGAAGTCTAGGGAAGAAGAACAAATCTTTACCATTTTAGACTAGTCATGGCAGGTAATAATTCAGATGTTAAGTAGAATAAATAACATGGCCTTTTCATACTGTGAATTTTCTCTTTTCATTAGCTTTGTGCCCTCGATGGAATGAAACTTTCTCTTTTACTATCCAAGTTCCAGAACTGGCATTGGTACGCTTCTGTGTCGAGGATGAGATATCTGTGGTTGCAAATGAATTCCTGGGTCAATACACTTTACCACTGCTTAGCCTGAACAGAGGTAATATTTCCATGTGAGCCACGTATAACAGCTTGAAAAATCTACAGCATTCCAGGATTTTATCATTACTGTGGATTTGCAAAGTACAGCATTATATTTATTTACTAAAGGAGACCATTATAACCATAGGTAGATCCTACACTCTGGTTTTATTTCCTTTAGTCTCTGAAGGCAAATACATGGTGTAGAAATCAAAGAATATTAATGACGCTCAATTACTCCTACTGCAGTGGTCCATTCTAGTCAGAAACTACTCAGCTGGTGGTTTAACTCATTACATTGGGAAACAGTAAGAGAAATTGGTCAGAACTACTACAAAGACAACAGTTTTGTCCATTTTCCACTCAGACTCAAACCCAAACAAACTCCAGAAAACCCCAGGTACGCTATCTGCAGCTTTGCAGAGTTGAGACCAAGGAATGTAAATTAAGTACAATATTTGTGACATTTTTCTTGGTAGGGTTTCTTTTATTGTTATGGAATCTTCTCTGAAAAATAGCCTGCACACATAGAGCAAACACAGAAGTCAGTAGGCCAAGGAGAAAAGCTTTTGTATAATGCCTGTTTGCTGTATTGACTTTCCAAGGCTATTTCTGACAAAACAATCAACCAACTTCTGTTAGTGAATGAAGATGCGAATGCAAAATGTTGGAGCTGGCAATGAGCCCTGTGCCTTTTTTATTAAGCTTAACAGGATTTTTAATGGCTTTCTCTGTACGGATTCTGAAGCCATAAAGCTGTTTGTGATTCTTAGTTGAGGTTGAGGAGTAACGCAAGAACAAAGACATTACTCTCAAAGCAGACTTGCTTTTATCTCCAACATAAATTTTTACACTTATCTGCTCTTACTTTACTTTTATTTATATATTTCACAGTAATGAGAAAAAAAAACCACACACACAACACAACAACAACCAAACAACCCAGCCAACTCATAATGTCTGAGACAGATTTAAATAGCAGACACTAAAGTTTATGTAAGAAGCTTGCATAACAGAAGACACTAAAGCTTGTAAAACCATCAATTTGGGCTCTTTGTTGTTTGTTTACAGAACCTTTCAATGCATCTCTAAGGTGCCTGGATGATTTCGGTCAGAAATGGGGGAGCTATCTTTTGGAAAACTGAAACCATGTAGATTCCACAGGAAAAATTTTGAGTGGACTAAGTCAAAATGCTAGGAAATGAGTGTATCTACAAATGCCAAAGAAATGATCCTGTCCCACATTTAACACAAAGTAAAATAACATGTAAGATGTCATCAAGATGCCTAGAGGCACAAGCAAAACGGTGCTGAGATGAACTAACAGATACTATTGCAGTGCTTAACATTGAGGCCTCCAGATTCCAGGTCTTGAACCATGGCTTTGAATTAGGTACCAAAGCTTCCTAAATAGTGAAAGGGAAAACCAAAGTGTCTTGCAAAGGTACTCCCAACAGTCTAGATTTCTTAGGAAAGAACTGTCTAAACCATGCTGAAGAGAGAGTTAGGATTTAAATCTTTAATCTGTTCACAGCTTCAATTGCTTTAATCTGCTCTTCAGGACTGCCTCTCCTTGCCTAGGATCCATATCCCCAAGGTGTCCCCTGAGGGCAAGCATCTTTCAAAAGCTGAGCAGTGCTTACATTTTTTTTTCCTTTCACTTTGACAGGCAGTGGGACAAAGTTGTGCCATTGTCACCCTCCCCTGCGTTTTCTTTTAAAAGGATTCAAATGCCTGCCTTTTCCCAGCAGAAGCCTCCCATCTCAGCTGTAGATTACAGTGAGGAAGAAAGCTTGCTGCCCACTTGTAGCAGTATTTGATTTTATTTTATGCAATGATGAAGTAGGTATAGTCAGAGGGGCTGAAAATGAGAATAATTCTCTAGCTGGGTGATAAAAAGTAAGAGGAGGGGGTCCTGGGTGATGGTCCCTGTGCCACTGAGTCTTCTAAGTGGTGTAACAATACAGAGAGGAATTCAATTATTACTATCATCACTGTGGAAAATAGAATATAGAATATAGAATTAACCAGGTTGGAAAAGACCTTTGAGATCGTCAAGTCCAACCTATCACCCAACATCATCTAATCAACTAAACCATGGCACCAGGCATCCAGGCTCTTAAACACCTCCAGTGATGGTGACTCCACCACCTCCCTGGGCAGCACATTCCAATGGCCAGTCTCTCTTTCTGAAGAAAGAACTTAACACACAAGTTCCTTTCCCCCAGACCAAAACCCCAACACTCCCCTTCTCCCTGCCTGGGGTGCACCAAAACCCCAGTGCTCTTTCTCCCCCACCCCTCACCCCTCATTGCTAGGTCAGTTTCAGGCTGGCCAGACCTGAACTGCCCCCACGTTTTAGCCTGTCATTAGGCCTGAATAGGCCAAGATTGTGCAGGGGAAAAAAGTTACTGAGGCTAATTAGGCTTCTGATATTCTCCCACCATTACCAGATAAGGGAGCATCTCTCTGCCACGGGAGAAGAGAGGGAAGAAAGAGAGACACAATAACTTTGCAGCCAGATTTATAAAGGTGCAGGATTCCTGGGTAGAAATCCACTATAGCCTGTGTCCACCCCCTGGGCTGGACACTCCAGACACTGGAGGTCTCAACTCTGTGGCTTCTATTTGGAGGCAGCCAGCCTAAAGAGCCACAGCATGGTGCAATTTCCTTGTGTTGCTTAGTTTTCATCTGTCACACTGGCACTGGCAGCCCAGGAGGAGTCAGATCTTCAGTCCCATGCATCAGGAGAGAGGACTCGTCTAAAACCCCAGAGCCCTCAGCCCATGTTTGTAACAATGAGTACTTAATAATTCCATACAAATTGAAACAATAGAAAAGAAGTTTTACTGCTCTCATGACACTTTGGAGAATGATCCATAGATAGGGGCTAGAACACAGCCTTTAGAAATGAGTCTTAGTGCATCACTGGATAGGAAATAAACCATGTCTTCCATATACTGTGTGCATGCCCTAAAAGTTGCTCTCAGATGCATTTTACCTGGACTTGGCTTTAGTATCTGCTGCCCAGAAGATGAATCTTAGATGCCAAGTTGAACTGTCATGTTATGTAAAATAATCAAGAAAAAGCTAAGCTTCCCAAAATGAGGGGTCCAAAACCTGCAGAGACGTAGAGATACACCTAAAGAAAGATGCTGAAAATTGCAGTTCTGAATGTGGATACCTATTCATAGTAGATAACTGCAGTTATATACAGAGAGAGATAAAATACAGAACACTTTGAAAAATCAAATGCGATGATCTTGAAGGTCTCTTCCAACCTGGTATATTCTATATTCTATATTAAAACAATTGATTATCATTATGTATTTGTGGACCTTTACTGCCATATAAAGCAATACAACATTTGGGGCTTTGGAGAGGGGATTGTTTTGGTTTTTGAGCAGGTGAGCTAATTAAGTTTGAAGTTGAGACCTATATGTTTTCCAAATGCTTCAGCAACCAAATGAACATGACATTTCTGAGGCATGCCTTACCTCTGATACTGGGAATCACTCCTGTGAAAAGAAGATTCCTAACAGTCTTAAGTTGTCTTGGTAGAAGGTCTTACAGCACATGTTTTTTCTGCCTCAGCAGGGCAGTGCATCGTTGCTGTAACACCATCCTTCTCTGAAGCACTGTCAGGGTTGATTCACAAGTGATTTCATTTGCTGTGAGAACAAAGCATGCAGCACAAAATCTCTCTGGATGTTAAAATGTATGCTTGCCTATGTTTAAATATCACTGGGCTAGAAGTCATCAATTTAAAAACCCACCACATCCTGAAAGGCACTTGAGATTTTCACTCTGTGTCCAAAAATGCCAGATCTGAAATACTGAATGTGCACAGAAAAGGGAAAAAAACAAACAGCAGAAATGGGAGTTGAGTTCTCTATAATTTCAGTTTATTTTAAAGTAGAGAATCACAAATTGTGCTGTATTTGCAAGTAGATCATAAAAACAGCTCATCATAATATCTTCATTTGTGGTTCATACACTAATAAAGTGATTTTCTTTACAGGTTACCGTAACATTCCCCTGTTGGACAAAGATGGTTGCAGTCTCGGACCTGCATCACTCTTTGTTCACGTCTGGTACTACTAATGATGCTCTGCAGTAGCAGCTGCTCTGGAGGATCACTCAATAAAGCAACATCACTAGGAGTGCAACAACCCACTGCTCTGTTTTCCAAAGTGGCATGTTCTCAATTATTTTATTAAGCTAATAGGACTTCTTGTGTGAGCAAATGCTTCCCTGAATAAGTAATGGCTACTGACTCTGGCCCTACCATATTTAGAACTAATTTGTAAAGATGGGGACTTTTAGGGCATTTCAAAAGTTCAGTTAATAATTTCATCTGAAGCTACTTTCAACATTCTGATTAATTACTGAGAACAATAGTCTAATATTTATGATCTGACACTGCAAAATTAAAAGTGTGTTAGAGTGAAATTTTCATTTATATTGAACAAAATTTCCTAGCATTCTTCCAAGGGAACAGGAAAAATTGCTCTTATGACATACCCTTTACATTTACAATAGCAGCAGCTTCTTTAATGTTCACTGCAATTTTGCCACATGGAAAAAACAATTTAAAACCCCCAGCTCTCAAAATGATAAAAATGTAGGTGCTAATATTGCTACCTTTGTTTAGCTTAGTTTTGAGCTTCTTGCTGTTATAACAAAGACAGTTCATGAAGGGATGTATGAAGGGCTATGTTCCTCACAGAGGCAGGGGGCTCAGGATACTTACTGTGAACTCAGCAAACAGGAAGCACAGTGCTTTGAGGTGGAGTAGAAGAGAAGGCAAAGGTCGATTGTGTAATTTCACAGAATCACTCACGTTGGAAGATACCTCTAAAGGTTATCTACTCCAACACCTTGCAGTGAGCAGGGACATCCTCAACTAGATCAGGTTGCCCAGAGCCTTATCCATCCTTGAATATCTCCGGGGATGGGGCCTCAAGTCTCTGGGCAACCTGTTGCTGTGCTCAACCACCCTCATTGTAAATAACTTGTTCCTAACATCCAATTTAAATCTACTCTTCTGTAATTTCAAACTATTGTCTCTTGTCCTATCACTGCAGGCTTTAGTAAACAGTCTCTCTCCATCCCTCTCGTAGGCTTCCTTTAGGTACTAGAAGGTGGTGATTAGATTTCCCCAGACCCTTCTCTTCTCCAGTTTGAACAACCCCAACTCCTTCAGCCTGTCCTCCTAGCAGAGGTGTTCCAGTCCCCTGATAATTTTTGTGGCCTTCCTGTAGACTTGCTCCGTCAGGTCCATGTCCTTCCTGTGTTGTGGGTTCCAGAGCTGGATGTAGTACTCCAGGTGATGTCTCAGCAGAGCAAAGTGGCAGAGTCTGGATCTGCTGGCCATGCATTTTTTGATGCAGTCCAAGATGCTGTTGGCCTTCTGGGCTGCAAGTGCACACTCTCTGCTCATGTCCAGCTTCTCATCTACCAGAAACCCCAAGTCCTTTTCTTCAGGGCTGCTTTCTATCACTCCCTCCCCCAGCCTGTATTGATAGTGAGGGTTGTTCCTACCCAAGTGCAGAAGGCTGCATTTGGTCTTGTTGAATCTCATGAGGTTCACCTGGGCCCACCTCTCCAGCCTGTCAAGGGCCTTCTGGATGACGTCCCATCTCTCTGGCTCACCTATGAGATTGGTATCATCTGCAAACCTGATACCAGGTCTTGCCTGACGGAGCTATCATGCCTATAAGACACAATTTCTCCAGTTTCCATACAAAAGTGATGCATTGCTGAGCTTCCACAGGACTATATCTACCCAGTTAATTGCAGATGTGTTACTCAAGCATAGCTCACTCTCTCTCTCTTTTTATTTTGGTTAATTTTAATATTGTAAAAAATGAATGTTATATTGATAGGCTTCTTTCTTTACTACCAAAGAGTACTGCTTCTGTTGGCAAACACTTCTGGTAATGGGATACTTTAATGGTATTTTTAATGAATGCCATTTTAATTCTATTTAATGCTGTTCTAAGATTGAAAATCAGGGTGTGTGATAAGCAGTGATTAGAAAATGTCACAGAAAATAATACTGTTAGGAAACTGCATTATATTTATAATAAGGAAACAGAGTAGACTAAGATGAACCTAAAAATCAATATTGAACTGTAAGGCCAGCTAATTTGATAACATTGTAAGCTGGCCTCAGTGTGTTTTTTCTGTGCTTGAGTGACAAGTGCCTTGTATTTTTACCCCAGAGACCCCACAATATAAAGTGATAGAATTACTGATCTTGATGGTGTTCATATCTGTATGCTAGCCAATATGCCTTTCATGTGGTAAATTTTTTATATCCTTTTTTTTTTTGTTCCAGCTCTGAAGAATACTAATACCATTAATATTCAAGAAGAGTTCCCCCCACCTCCCCTTATTGAGGAGGAGTGTAACTTCCCCAGGCAATCTGCTGTATCTATTCTCAGCTAAAAACTGATGAAGTGACATAGTCAATTGGTTTGATGCTGAGAAAAACTCCAGCTTAATTAGTTTCCTAAATAACACTCCTAGTCACTTTTCAGGAACTTTGTACAACATTACCTTCTGAAGACTGGGTTGTGAGTGTCCTTTGGGAGATGGCAGCAATCATCAGCTTCTGGTGTTATTATCCCTCCACTGACCACTTTTCCATCCAATAGAACAAATGTCAGAACTACTCACTCTATGGTAACTTGAAATTTTACAACAGATCAGATCACAAATCAACATGCCTCTTGTGCCTTAAAAATATGCCTTTAGTCCTGGAAATGTACACAGCCAGATACGTGTGTGTACAAGGCTGGCAGTAGTTTACAGTTTATTATGGCTGCTCATGTACTAAATGTTTGAAGATGTGCTTAAGTGCTTCCTCATTTTAGGCTAAAATGCTTTGAAGAACAGATCCTATAGCTGGCCCCAGTGAATTCAAAGGAACCACTCAGATTCATTGTTTAATACAGACATTTTATAGTCCTGAGGTCAATACACACATTGACTTGATTCTCTTATGCAGCATAAGAATGCAACACGGTAGAGAATCGGTGAGCAAAGATTCTTTATACCACAGTCTTAAATATGTACCACACTGAAAGCTCCCTTTAAACATGCCTTATGTATTTGTGAATATTAGCCTCTTCCTTCTCACAAATGACCAGTTCTATCTGCTTCTTCAATGTCAGAATAAAACAAATTACCACCTATCATAGTGACAGATGAATATCCTGCTTTGAGCCTTCTCCTGAATCAAAAGCTAAGAGCACAGTAAAATGTACTGCTCAAAACGTGTAAAGTGCAAAGCTTTTAAGTTCCTTAAAATAAAGAGAAAAAAAAAAATATTGCTTGAATAAGATTTAACATGAAATTTGCTAGACATCTGAAATATATTGGCACCCAGGGAACCATCCCATGGTTCTCTGGTGAAATCACTGTATGCAGTGGGGTCATAACAGGCGCTGATAAATGGCACCATTATCAGCATTGTTTCATCACACTCAGGGGGATTAATGGTCAAAGCATTAGGTCCCACACTTTGATGTGTGCAGAATTCATTATTTTGCAGCACTCTTTAATATGAAGAAAACAAGAATCTCCGTTGCTGGCATTAGAATTTCCTGCATGCTGCTACAAGTTCTTAGCATGTGATTTCGTAAACTCGTGCTGACAGGAATCTGTTGCAGGAAGACGGTAGCAATTTTGAGACAATAGCCTTATGATTAGAAATGTTAAGGTGTGTGATCAGCAGATGACTGAGCATATTCTCAAGGGCAACTGAGACAAAACCTACCCTGTGGAAGGGGTTAAGAAGCATTAGAGGATAAATAATTGAATTATTTTAGCCACTCAAATGATACTGTTTCCCAGTGGATACCACTTTTCTTCATTTAGCTGGACACAGCTCAGTTGAATGTTAACAGCTCCCACAAATATTCCTTTGCTTTTCACAACAAGCTTCAGTATCCGGCCTTGGAGCTCTGTGACTTTGTCGTACACAACCTGAAATAAAATGGAGTGAAACAGAAAAAAAGCATGCAGTTTGGTGAATGTATTTAGCAGGCTAAACACTGCACTACAGTGTTCAGGATGATGATTACAAATTTGAAATAATTGCTTTACACTGCTCTCCAGAATTACAAACTACTAACCACGAGGAAAATTCACTGCACTTAGTGAATTACCTCAGGAGTACATCTGACCTTATGCAGTTTACAGACAAGGGACCCTGGCACCTTAGGGCTGTGAATTCTGGTTATCAAGCACCTGTAAACAAATTTGAAACATGCTCTGTGATGCTTGGGAGAAAACCAGGTGTAAATATCTTTCCCTGTGCAGAGTTTTGAACTCAAAGGGGAAGAAATATCAGATCCTCCATAAAGTTCACCAGGGCATGGAAATATGGTTGATTTTCCAGAGGAGAGATTCAGATGGAGGCTACTCATCATGGACAGAGGCATGAAAGCATAGGACAGGTAATTCTGTAAAAGCATTGTTTATTTTAATTGTAAAAATATCTCTCCATAGGACATATTTTGATAGATGGGTTTGCTCCTTGGCAAAAATCAGAAAAACCAGGAAAACTGTTTAAATCTCTATTGTATTTGATTTTTTTAACCTATGTATTCTGTATTTCTCCTATGTTTCTTAGAAATACCTTAAGGCAACTTCTTGTTGTGTTGAAATGTCTTATAAAATCATAGAATCATAGAATCAGTAAGGTTGGAAGAGACCTCAAAGATCATCAAGTACAACCTGTCACCCAATGCCTCATGACTACTGAACCATGGCACCAAGTGCCACGTCCAATCCCCTCTTGAACACCTCCAGGGATGGTGACTCCACCATCTCCCTGGGCAGCACATTCCAATGGCCAATCTCTCTTTCTATGAAGAACTTTCTCCTCACCTCAAGCCTAAACTTCCCCTCGTGCAGTTTGAGACTATGTCCAATTGTTCTGGTGCTCGTTGCCTAGGAGAAGAGACCAACCCCCACCTGTCTACAATCTCCTTTCAGGTAGCTGTAGAGAGCAATAAGGTCTCCTCTGAGCCTCCTCATATCAATTCACAGCACTTCAGAATTTTTTTCTCAGTGCTGCCCTTGTGGTGAAATCTTGTGCTACATATCAGAATTAAAAGAAAAAGATCAAGCCAAAACAAAACTATTTTTTCTTCTAACCAAGACTTCCACAAAATTTTAAATATGTTCTACCTCCAACAAGCCCACATCACAAAAAAAAGGTAATAATGTTCCTTTGCAAACAGCCTATGTTATCCTGCTATTTCAACACAAATAACATTCTACCTGAGTCTGGCTGCCAACTGTATCCAAATGTGCCCATTATAAAAACGCTTCCCATCTTTAATGGAATCGTCAAATAGTACACATGGCACAAAGCTCAGCCCACTCAGCAGAAGTTGTGTGTTTGGAACATCTCTGAGCCTGGGTGGAACTTACTAAATTTGGATTTTTCTGTTACTCCAGAATTACCTTTAACGCTTCTCAAATGAAATGAGACACCTTGCTTAGCGCCTCTTTAGAAAGTTACTAAGATTTATAGTTGAAATTAGCTCGATACTATGACAGAATGCTGAGGTTAGTTATGGAATGTTAATGGTGTACTTTCTGAATTCAAGAAAAGGAGAAAACTGACAATCTGGAGTGATAGGCTGACAAGAATGAGCTGCATTCAGAACAGATTCCTACGTTGCAGTCTCTGCATTAATCAAAAACTGCTGAGTGAACTGTGTGTGGGCTGATAAAATGTGAAAGAATGCTCTCAGCTAGTTTCGGGCCTGAAAGAAGCACATTTAAGGTAAAATTTGTATGGCTGGAAATGTTTTTTTTTGCTTTAAATTTTAATCACTCTGTGCAGTTTAAAAAGCAAATGCAGCGACAGACTGTCACTTCAGGAGAATGGGAAACTGCCTCAAAGGCGTTAGCTGTGCAACCTGCTTGGATTTGCTGTGCAATCTGAATGCAGCCTATTGCACTGCTGAGCAAAAGAAAAGACAGGCTGAGCCCCCTCTAGCTTGAATCTTTGCAGGCTGGACTGCTGAGTCCTCTCTGTACCTACAGTTATAAGAAGCAGAAATGGCCATGGAAGACGTCCTTCAAACAGAGACAAAGTTTACAAAGGCTCAGCCCTAGCAATGTTCTTGCAGTGTGCCCAGGTGGCCAGGAGGGCCAATGGCATCCTGGCCTGCATTAAGAACAGTGTGGCCAGCAGGAGCAGGGAGGTCATTCTGCCCCTATACACTGCACTGGTTAGGCCACACCTCGAGTACTGTGTCCAGTTCTGGGCCCCTCAGTTTAGGAAGGAGGTTGACTTGCTGGAACGAGTCCAGAGAAGGGCAACGAAGTTGGTGAGGGGCTTGGAACACAAGCCCTATGAGGAGAGACTGAGGGAGCTGGGGCTGCTTAGCCTGGAGAGGAGAAGACTCAGGGGTGACCTTATTGCTCTCTACAACTACCTGAAAGGGGGCTGTAAACAGGCAGAGGTTGGTCTCTTCTCCCAGGCAGCCAGCACCAGAACAAGAGGACACAGTCTCAGGCTGCGCCAGGGGAAATTCAGGCTGGAGGTCAGGAGGAAGTTTTACACAGAGAGAGTGATTGCCCATTGGAATGGACTGCCCGGGGAGGTGGTGGAGTCGCCGTCACTGGAGGTGTTCAGGAGGAGACTTGACAGGGTGCTTGGTTACATGGGTTAGTTGATTGGGTGGTGTTGGATGATAGGTTGGATGCGATGATCTTGAAGGTCTCTTCCAACCTGGTTTATTCTATTCTATTCTATTCTATTTTTATGCTGAGTGGCAAAAGCAAGGCGGCCTGAAATTCATAAGTGAAGTTCAGGAGGCACAAAACTCTTGGGTCTTGCAGACAGCCCCAGCTGGCCTTGGCTGCCCCTGTGGGACTACAGATTGACTTTATCCAGACTGCAAGCTGCAGGGGTGTCAGAATGGGACAGGACATCAGGGTACTCCGCCAACAAGCACCAACAGACAAGACATCAAGCTCTTTGGGGTATGGGGATAATTGGTGCTGTAGGGGTGAATGCGTTGTGCCATGCGTTGTGGGAGAAAGAGAACTGTCCCACTTACTCTTTTTTGCTGGCTTTTACTAGAAAGGTCTGACCAGGGAGAAACCTCTGGAAAGCATAGTTTGGAAAAGCTGTCATGGGAGTTGTGCCTGGTGCTTTACAGTTGTAATGTTTACTGTGCCTATTTCACCAAATTTTATGTGAATAAAAAATTTCCAGGTCTTCTGTCCTCTGCTGACATCTCCCAACCAAAATCAAATTGAAATGAAGGCTAAAGTCCAAGAAGTGAGGACAGGTATAGATATAATATAATTTAGAATAAATTAGTGACTTTTCTTTGTCAATATATTAAAGTTTTCTTCTCCAGCTGTTGTTTTAAATCAGCAAAAAGTGTACAAGCCACAACAGGTGTGAACAGAGGTAACGAACAACTTTCAATCTTTGGACAAAAAAAGAGGCTTTAAGCTTCAAGCAATGACAGACCTTACAGCACAGGGTGGGTGGTTTTGAAATGTTCCAAATAAACTGTTTCTAAAATGGTATAGCATATTCAGCTGGAGCAAGGTATCTATCATCAGGATGCAGGGAGGGAAGAAAGGTCTGGAGATAATGGAATCAGTATGGGAATAAAACAAATGCCACCTGTCAGGATTTCATAATCAGAACAGTTAAATCCAGAAATGATTGTGTGGTTAAGAATGTTTGCATCCCATTTTTACAGCTGGATCAAATGGAGGTGAGTTATACATAGCTGTGGCCATCAGTGGGACAGTCAGGACTTTCCCAATTCCTGGCTCTAGAAAGAGAAGCACTGTTGACCTGCAGGAGTCTAATGAGATTTTAATTGCAAATGCAGAACAGTTGCTTCACCATAGGTAGCCATGGCATAGTTCCTAGATTTCCTCTTAATTGTCCAAATTAGCTTTGATGCATGGTACTGGAGGGAATGGCTGTGGATCCTGATGCAGCTCCCCTCCTGCTTGTCCAGCAGGATTGCTGGGGCTGTTCTTGATGTTGCAGGCCAGGGTGCCCTCTGCTCTGAGGGCAGCTGCAATAACACTAGCAGACTGATATGGCCGAGGAAGATCTGCTTACCCTTGGCTACACCCCAAGGGCAGGGTGGAGAGAGTTCCCTCTAGTTTTGGCTTTGTTAGGGCAGTACACACTCTGCTTTGCCTTGGAGGTTCGCTCACTTCATGGGTGCGCATAAGCATGTCTCAGGGCAAATGCTACAAGCAGCAGCAAGATCTCACTACACTTAGTTAGGTCATTGTGAATTTTGTCAGGAAGAGCTTAAAGAATTCAGAATTATTTTCAATTTTTTAACTTAGTTCTTGCTAACCTACTCTAGCACTCCTCAAACAATTTCTTTTCTTCCTAACAGTGGTCTGTAAGCAGGTGTTATTCTTTACAACTGCAGGTATGTTATTCTTTATGCTGCATCCCATTTTTCTGAGTTCTTTCTCCTCTTCTTCTTAACCATCATTTTTAGTGTCATTGTATACTAGTCTGAACACAACATACTCCACAAATAAAGGAATAGGAGAAATACTGCTTGCTAAAAGCTGCTCCAAAACATTTGGCATAGTTGATTCCATTGTCAGCTCTCCCGGACTTTCACATCTTCACTCTCACGCATGATTAACAATCAAAACCAAAATGCACTTTTGCAAGGCTGATCATTTGCTGTAGGCAGTCATAAGCAATAAAAGTATAAAACTAAACCAGAAAATACCCAAGAGGAGTGTGTTTCAGAATTTTCTGTCTTGAACACAGAGAGAAATTAATATTCAGCTTACTTTGAGCCATTTGGCTTTAATAAAAACTGAGGAACTCATGAAAAAGGCTATAGTACATTTCTGTACGTAGCATTTTGGACAGTAACTGACTTAAAAGACAGCTGACTTATATTTTTAGTAGCTTTTCTTCCCTGGGGCAGCTTCTGCCTCAGTCTACCAGCCTTGGACAGAAAACGCATACAGAATGGTATCACATATGGAAGAACAGAGCTGCTAACAGCACAAGCACTGGGTTTGAAATGTCCAAGTTCAATGGAACCATATGTCCCCACTGTGATTAGCAGCTCTTGGTGAAAAAGATTGAGCATCTGTGAAAAAAGCTGTAAGTTCTGAGTAAAGAATATTAAAGTTTTCATGCAATTTCCACCAACAGCATTGGAATGCTCTTTAACCACAATTAAATCTCTTCCCAGTGAGTAGCATGTGACTGCAGGTAGGGTTTTGGATTTTCCTGCATTCAATTCGATGTAATAATGACTGGAAAGATAACTGTCCTGCAGTGTTGCTGTCTGCATGCAGTCCAGCCTGGATTCTTTAACAATGAATGTTGTTACATAATCATGTTGTATGTCTTTGCTTTAAATAGCTTTCAAATGTAAAGGAATCTCTTTAGATAGGCCAATTAGACTCATTCCACTCTGTCTTTGATTGCAAAAAAAGGAAAGAATATAACAACAAAAACCCCACAACAAAACAAAACATCCCCACCCTAGTTCATGTCATTCCACTGCAGTACCATAGGGAGGGAAATCTGTCTCAGTTGTTATCGGCAATACTACTCGAGAAGCCTACTTACAGAAGCGCTAGAAGTCATCAGTGTGAGCTGATAAATTTTGTAATCAAATAGATGTAGGAAAAAGCAATTATTGAAGCCCCAGAAGTTGGAAAACTAGAAGCAAAGGACTCAGTCTCCACTGACTAACTTAATCTCCATCATATCTCATCTTTGAAACAGGGTGGAGTGGTAACATTTTGCATGCCTTCTACTTTAAAGCTTGCTCAAAGAGCATTTGCAATTTGCTTTGAGATCTTTAGGAGATTTGTTATATACAATAATGATAATCTCCAATCCCACCCACTGTTTGAAGCTCATGTGCCCTTACCAAAGAATATAGTTTAGGTCACTTCCCGTTCTGTCATAAATGTTTCTCCATAAAGAGGGGTGAGCACTTCAGTGGTGTGTGAAATAATTATATATATGTGCGTCTGTCAAATGCTAGAATTTTGACATAAAAATAACTTGGCTACTTACTATTCTGTTATCATTTAGAAGAGTAACAACCAATTTGCTTGTCTATTTTCAAATATGAATTTAAATAACAGCATCCATTCAATTAGCACCTGTTATGTTATTGTACAAATCTGCATTCAAAACTGCCCAGGCTCTGGTGCAGTGATGCTTGGTCTCATTTGGCTACCAGGTAACTGTGGTTGCAGTGTGTGACAGAGCAGTGTGAATGATCTAACTGCCTTCCTGAAGAGACTGCTTCACTTCTGAGAAAGATGTAAAGCAAAAGATTGTCCCCACTTGTGGTTCAGCTTATGATATCACAGTATCACAGTATAACTTAGGTTGGAAAGGACCTCGAGGATCATCAAGTCCAACCTATCAACACAGACCCCATGACTGGACCATGGCACCAAGTGCCACATCCAATCTCCCCTTGAATGCCTCCAGGGACGATGACTCCACCACCTCCCTGGGCAAACCGTTCCAATGACGAATGACTCGCTTGGTGAAGAACTTCCTCCTCACCTCGAGTCTAAACCTCCCCTGGCACAGCTTGAGACTGTGTCCCCTTGTTCTGGTGCTGGCTGCCTGGGAGAAGAGACCAACCCCTTCCTGGCTACAACCACCCTTCAGGTAGTTGTAGAGGGCAATGAGGTCACCTCCTCTTCTCCAGGCTAAACAATCCCAGCTCCCTCAGCCTCTCCTCATAGGGCTTGTGTTCAAAGCCTCTCACCAGCCTTGTTGCCCTTCTCTGGACACGTTCAAGTGTTTCGATGTCCTTCTTAAACTGAGGGGCCCAGAACTGGACACAGTACTCAAGGTGCGGCCTAACCAAAGCAGAGTACAGGGGCACAATGACTTCCCTGCTCCTGCTGGCCACGCTATTCCTAATGCAGGCCAGGATGCTATTGGCCCTCCTGGCCACCTGGGCACCCTGCTGGCTCATATTCAGGTGGCTGTCGATCAGCACCCCCAGGTCCCTCTCTGTTTGGGAGCTCTCCAGCCACTCCGACCCCAGCCTGTAGCTCTTCATGGGATTGCCGTGGCCAAAGTACAGCACTCTGCACTTGGACTTGTTAAATGCCATCCCACTGGACTCTGCCCATCTGTCCAGTCGGTCGAGGTCCCTCTGCAGAGCCTTTCCACCCTCTAACTGACTAACATCTGCCCCTAACTTGGTGTCATCTGCAAACTTGCTGATGACTGACTCGACCCCCTCATCCAGATCGTCAATGAAGATGTTGAAGAGGACAGGGCCCAGCACTGATCCCTGGGGGACACCACTGGTGACTGGCCACCAGCTGGATGTGGCACAGTTCATGATCATACTCACTGCAACAGCTCTAAATGCCATCTGGCTAGGGAAAATCTAACAAGTAAGAAATGGTGAAAGAAAGTGAATGGTACTCACAATTTCATTGTAAGTAGGGTCAGAGCTTTTTGGAGCTGTTCTTGTTTTCCTTCGACTGACTTCATAAGGATCTGGCAGAAGATAAAATTCGGCGTGTGCACTTGGGGCAGAGCCATCTGGGAGGTGCTGAAAAACAAAAGGGTCATAAATATGAATGCCCATGAATGAAAAAGCAATGAAAACAAAGAAAAAAGGCCGTATGAAACCTGGCCTTTAAGCAACCATACAAACATGATACATTCTCAGTATTCCCTTTGCTGAACTGGAGTGCTGCTGCGGTAAACAACAGGAATTCTTAGAGTCAGGAAAATAGAAATGAAATGATAGAAGAACAAGGTAAAATTACCTATCTTTAATATTTGACACTCTGATGGAAAACCCCCTAAGCCTCAGTCTACTTTAACTCAGCTTAATCTGATACAAAATCTATCCCCTTCATTTTCTAGAGCAATGCATAGAAACTAGATTCTAGCCAGCAAGCTCCTATTGATTTTAACCCCTAAGCAGCAATGCTGGTGCTGGGGAGAAGTGATTGTTTGTAATGGTGTTTCATAAAGCACTTTACTACGGAAGAGCCAGGGGCATTTCCTGCAGCAGTATGGGCAGAACAGGATTCTTATAATAACAGTCTTTCCAATCTCTCCCATCACACAGCTGCAAGTTCTCTTTGCTTTTCCAGTTCAGGTTACTGAACGATATTCCGGATATTCCGTCTTATGTAGCTACTCAAGACCAGAGCCAATCTATTAACCAGCCTTAGTCATAAGCTACTGCAGGTGGGTGGAGAGTTTGTTGGGAACTTCCAAAGAGCTGTAAGGTTATTCCTAAAGCAACATTACAGTTACTCAGAAAACACACAGATAGATGAGAGGCTTTAAAAGAACACATGAGAAACATAGCCATGGGAAACTATAGAGCAGACATCTTGCCCGCATGCATCACTTTGTTCTTGGCTTATAATTAAGCAGAAACCTTTGTGCTGGTAACAGTCACGAGGCATACAATGGGACATATCAAACTATCAATAATTTTAATTGTAGTATCAACATTTCAGGCAAGAAGTTTACCTGACAGCCATAGGCAATCCAGTGACAGGATGCAAATGAAAATGCAGGTAAGAATGAAGAGATCTTCAAATGCTTTGAACTGATGAACCCAGAGCATTACACAGGCGGTTGCATTTGTATTTCCTTTTGTAATTTTGCCTGCCTCAGAATAAAATTGTTTCTCAGATTTTGATTACTCACAGTATGTGTCTAGAAATATGGAGCTTTCTACAGGCATTATCAACAATATAGCCTTGTGATAGGAGATACTGCTGGCGTCCTTGCAATAAATAACTTCTCTATTGGGAAGGAAAACAGTGTTTGTGTGTGTGAGCAACTTGCCCTCGCACAGCAAATCTCTGGTTATTGGAAATGACCCTTCAAGGCAGTTGATGTGGTCAGCTGCAAAGCTATTGTTAACATTATACAGCATCAAAAGATGCATGACCCAAATCACTGCAATCAGTGCTGCTATTGGTAACCTCCCCAAACCACATCAGATTTAAAATATGCATGGGATTTAGCAGATGAGATTCAATGGCCAAAATAAGAATGTCATGAAATGGCAGTGAAACCAGCAGGCATTTTCCCAGAGCAGAGTACCATATGGTTACTGCAGAATTCACAGTTTACACTACTCATTTGAAAGCACATCTCTACTGATTTAGGGCTATACTCAAACTTCAATCAAGGATTACAAATAACAACAAATTGAACAGTCTCTTACAAGTCAGGAAGGAGAAAGAAATGTAGCCTTCAATATCAGCCCAAGAAACCAGGACCCTAACTGTAATGAAATTCTGCCCTTCTCAATGACTAGATAAGCATCACTGTAACTTGAAGGTCAACAGGTTTTAGTTGTTCCAGATAAAAAAGTAAACTCTCAAGAAGCAAAGAAGAGAGGGGTCATTCTCAAGGAAGACTTTATTGGTTCAACCGTGGAGCCCCAGCACAACAATCTTCACTATCTCAAGCACGGAAATGCTGTACAGGGAGAGTCCTGATAAATGTTGGGCTTTAAAAATCATCCCAGAGGTGCACTGTGTAACCAGGGACAGTGTCAGAGCTAATTCTGAAAGCTGAGGTGAGCAGCAGCTATAAAGGGCACCGGGCTGAGGAGTGCAGTTGGCAGGTAATGGGTGATAAAGGTAACAGAGAAGATGGCTGCTCTCTGGATGTCCAGTTCTGCTCCCTTTTGAGCTGCCCAGACAGGACAGAGTGTAGTCAAGTGCTGTGTTTTGTTGTACACCCCAAAGCAAAGATCACAGTTGCTTGTATTGAAACAGGCTGAGTCTGACATTCACCTGCCAGGGAAAGAATCCAAGCTGATTGCTGTGTGCCTGTTTAACAGGAGCAGGCTAGCCAGATGTTCATGCAATGAATAAAAGAAAAAAAATAGATAAAATTGTCACTGTGCCTTCAAGTTGCACCTTGTACCCTGCTAGCAATTCTGACCTATTATCTAGCCTTTGACCAACTCACTCTACCAGTCAACTCCTCCCAAAGTCTAAGGAATGCACTTTGCAGTAGTGCTGCGGCCCTATGAAAGACAGACAGAAATCTACTTCCTGACTATTCCTCTGAATGTGTCTAAATACATGTTGAGGGAAATGAGTGGGAGGAGAAGGTCAAGAGAGGAAATCAGAAAAGAGAACATTTTAGCAATTCAGGGGAGAAAACTCAAGGCAGAGCAGTGGCTTCGGTGTCTTTCAGAACTAAAACAAAGGCAATTTTCATGAATAGCAGTAATCAGCAGACAGACTGTTAGAAGTAATTTAAACTGCACCCACCTGAATTCCAAATAGAGATTTAAGTTCTGGTTGTTGGCTGTTGGGGTGTTTCCCCCTCCCTGCTATACAGATAACATTTTCCCACTTCATCTTCCCTCACAAATGAAAGGCAAATTGGCCCCTCTAAATTTCACGATTGTCCATCTGCAGTGGCACTGTTATGCCATGAAGAGTTCAGAAAGCTTCAGCTGAGCACTCTTGAAGCCAGATTGCATCTTCCACTTCTCAGCTGCCCTCCCAATACATCTATTGAGGGTTCACGATTGTTAAAAAGGTTATGCCCCACTATACACTAATCATTCCAAACCCCAGATTACAAGCAGGTATAAATCAGCCATGGCTTCACAAAAGTAGAGCATGAAGAGCTCGTAGGATGAGTCTGTGCTAGAAATTTTTCTTGTGAAGACTCAGCCTGGATGAAGGATTTCTTTAAACGGGATTTGAAATGGCTGTGGAAGGAGCTGTGCTTTGATGGACCTTCTAGCAGGGACAAAGAGGAGTCTTGGCAGCTTGAAAATCATAGTGCAAAACCAAGGGCAGGATTAACATGGCAGAAATATCTTTAAAATCTATGACAGGGGAAGCTTGAAGTAAACTTTTATTAAGACATATCTGAGTTGAGCACTTGCTTGGTAAAAGGACAATGGAGAAAAGACTTTTATTCCTAAAGATTATGTCTTCTGTGATGCTACAGTGTCACAGTTTGTGAGCAAACCTCCTGGATTATCCTTTTACTTCTAAATTAGGCTGAATTGGCACATCTATAAACTTCAATAAGCAGGGACAATGTTTGAATTAAATGTCAGTCTCATTTGCACCAAAGAATACCTGTTCTGGCGGGTCCATTATCAACACAGATTTCTAGCAGGCTTATGAGTGATTCTGAAGTCCAGCAAAATCCCTCCTGTTATTGTTAATGCCTCAAAACCCATTCACTTCTGTTCATAGGCCAGGCCAGAAGGAAAAATCAAAGGGTATCTTGGAAGTGCCATTTTATACTTTAACTATGCAAAACTTTTATAGCTTGTGCATCAAGCAAACAGAAAAAAACCCACAGTATTAGAGTAACTCTACTTTTGTTTATTTCTGTAGTCAGTTAATTAATTCAAAATAAAGGAAGTAACCTAAATATAAATGACTGTTCTCACTCTTTGATTGTGGATGCTAGTAAATAAATCCAAGTTCTAAAGATCTGGAAGGCTGAAAAGGTTTAAAACCAAGTTCCCAACAGAAATGCTGCAGCTCTCCTTGTTGTGTTCATGGACAAAAAAATCCCAGTGATTTTGATCTGACACACACACACAAGAGCAAAATTTAGAAGCTGACTCCCTGTGCTTTCTTCAAAGCGAAACAAGCCAGAACTGAACAATTTTCTGAGAGAAGGACCTGCCTACTTTACCTTGATCATGAGCAGTGTTTGTAAGGAGCTCAGTTTGACTGCCTGTGTGCGTGTTGAAAAAAGCAGTTTATTTGTCAGTTGTTACTTTCTTCTAAAGTCAGGCAGAAGGTGGTGAAAATATTTAAGACTGAGGGGGAGCGAGGGAGAGGAAATAATTCTCTGGATTTGCTTCTCTCCACATCTGTAATTCAATACATATAAATGAGTCTCCTTCCCTGGAGACGCTCAAACCCTGCCAGGATGCGTTCCTGTGTGACCTACTCTAGGTAATCCTGCTCTGGCAGGGGGGTTGGACTGGGTGATCTTTTGAGGTCCCTTCCAACCTCTAACATTCTGTGATTCTGTGGATATTGAAAAACTAACACAGATATGTATCTGTTGTGACTGCCTTCCATTTTTTTTCACTCCAATTTTATTTCCAACCCCCCCCCAAGAGTATTGATATTTACTTACAGAAACCCACACAGATAGGTTATGTCCTGTGTAATTTAATTTTACATATACTA
Source organism: Melanerpes formicivorus (assembly GCF_026170545.1). Lineage (NCBI taxonomy): Eukaryota > Metazoa > Chordata > Aves > Piciformes > Picidae > Melanerpes > Melanerpes formicivorus. Next base: position 6,573,963 of record NW_027142360.1, on the reverse strand, counting down.
GCTGGAGCTGGGGAATAATGGATGAAATTCAATCATTATTTTTTTTTTTCCACAAGAATTACATTAGCCTAATAACTTTTCTCCTTTGATCATTAGTAATGATCCACAACTCCCCTTAAAGATGGATTCTTCGGAGCGTTATGAAAGGCTTAACTACTTCAAAATTTGCCATATACCAATCCACGCAGTTTAGCAGCCAATGGAAATATTTGGCCTTCCTCATATGACCTTTCAGGGAAGCTTTATGATTTTTTAATAATTGCACTTTCAGGCTAATTGATTTAAAAGCTTTTTAACAATTATCTCTTCCTAAGTGACATCAAATTTTCTTTTATGTGCCTTCTGCCCCAAACTTAAAACCTGCCATCAGTTCCTCCGTGTGTTAAATATGCAGATATTTTTCCAACTTTTTGTCCTACAGTAAGAGAGATTGACAGCCCCTGAACATTTCATAGAATCATAGAACCAATAAGGTTGGAAAAGACCTCAAAGATCATCAAGTTCAACCTGTCACCCAACACCTCATGACTACTAAACCATGGCACCAAGTGACACATCCGGTCACCTCTTGAACACCTCTAGGGATGGTGACTCCACCACCTCCCTGGGCTAACAACTCTCTCAGTGAAGAACTTTCTTCTCACGTCCAGCCTAAACTTTCCCTAGTGTGGCTTGAGACTGTGTCCTCTTGTTCTGTTGCTGGTTGCCTGCGAGAAGAGACCAACCCCCTCCTGGCTACAACCTGCCTTCAGGGAGTTGTAGAGAGCAATGAGGTCTTCCCTGAGTCTCCTCCTCTCCAGGCTAAGCAACCCCAGCTCCCTCAGCCTCTCCTCACAGGGCTGTGCTCCAGACCCCTCCCCAGCTTTGTTGCCCTTCTCTGGACACCTTCCAGCAGCTCAACATCTTTCCTAAACTGAGGGGCCCAGAACTGGACACAGTACTCAAGGTGTGGCCTAACCAGTGCTGAGTACAAGGGCACAATGACTTCTCTGCTCCTGCTGACCACACTGTTCCTAATGCAGGCCAGGATGCCATTGGCCTTCTTGGCCACCTGGGCACACTGCTGGCTCATGTTCAGCTGGCTGTCAATTAGTCCCCCCAGGTTCCTTTCTGTTTGGCAGCTCTCCAGCCACTCTGACCCCAGCCTCTAGCACTGCATGGGGTTGTTGGAACCAAAGTGCAGCACCCAGCGCTTGCATTTGTTGAATACCATCATGTTGGACTCTGCCCATCTGTCCAGCCAGTCAAGGTCCCTCTGCAGAGCCCTCTACCTTCTAACAGATGAACACCTGTCCCCAGTTTGGTGTCATCTGCAAATTTACTCATGATGGACTCAATCCCCTCATCCAGATCATCAATAAAGATATTGAATAGGATGGGGCCTAACATTGATCCCTGGGGGACACCACTGGTGAGTGGCCTCCAGCTGGATGTGGCACCATTCACCACCACTCTCTGGGCCCAGCCCTCCAGCCAGTTCCTAACCCAGCACAGAGTGCTGCTGTCCAAGCTACGAGCTGACAGCTTGGCCAGGAGTTTGCTGTGGGGGACAGTGTCAAAGGCCTTGCTGAAGTCCAGGTAGACTACATTCACAGCCTTCCCCACATCCATCAGGCAGTCACCTGATCATAGAAGGTGACCAGGTTGGTGAGGCAGGACCTGCCCTTTCTAAGTTTCTGCTGCTGTTCCCTTTCATTTTTCATTTTAAACTATTTTTAAAAAGAAAGACAGAAAGAAAAGATCAAAGGTAACTTGTCTTAACTAATGCCTTCATTCCTCCTCTATAAATAACTTCTTTTCTTCCCCAAGATTTAATTTCTTGGACATTTTAAAATCTCAGTTGCTTTCTTCCTCTTCTTCAATGAAAAAAAAATAAAATAAAAGCCAGGCTTTAGAAAGGCTCCAATTTCAGCCACTGCTCCCACATAAAAAGTTAAATAAATTACAAGTTGTTCACTTGGTTCTGTAGCTTTAAATCTCAGTTTTTTTCTGTCCTTTACTCTTATGTACACTGCTGTGAGAATCTAACTGCTACATGGTGAACAATGGACTACAAAATAGCCCTTACTGTTTAATATTGGGATATCCTTCCACCTTTAAAAATCATGTAATTATAGCAAATGGTTAGAGAAAACCTTCACTATAAAGTAAACTGCTTACATATTAAGTGCAGATATGAGGCTAATTATTACCCAATAAAGGAGGATGAGGAAAAAGAAATCCACAGAAGAAATCATCCTTGCATGCCAGTAACTCAGGGGTGACCTCATTGCCCTCTACAACTACCTGAAAGGTGGTTGTAGCCAGGAAGGGGTTGGCCTCTTCTCCCAGGCAACCAGCACCAGAACAAGGGGACACAGTCTCAAGCTGTGCCAGGGGAAGTTTAGACTCGAGGTGAGGAGAAAGTTCTTCACCGAGCGAGTCATTGGAATGGGTTGCCCAGGGAGGTGGTTGAGTCATTGACCCTGGAGGCGTTCAAGAGGAGATTGGACGTGGCACTTGGTGCCATGGTCTAGTCATGGGGTCTTTGTTGATAGGTTGGATTTGATGATCCTCGAGGTCCTTTCCAACCTTGGTTATACTGTGATACTGTGATACTGTGATACATAACAGCTGCCTGGTAAAAAAGGCGGAAAAGCCAACACTGCTGCTGTGTTGTCTTTCACCTTCTCTGAGTCCTCGTGTAGCTTTTCAGTGAAAGGCTAAGCTCTGTCTTTGTAAACTGCAGCTTAATTAGCAAAGCCAGCCTCTGACTTAGCCAAAGATAACATCCCCTGGGACAATTCTAAATTTAAAGAGCTGAGGAAAAAAAAAATCAACACTAGGACAATGATATTACAAAGCAAGGAGAACCTTCAAAAACTGATTAATAGGGTAGGTAAATCTTCAGGACAAAGAGGATTGCAATGTCGATGATTGGTCATGTGGTTACTTCATAAATACTAACTGAAGACCCTTCCTTGTTTTTCCTTTGAGCTCTGCATATCCCAAAACATTCACAGACTCATTGATTCATACTATGGTTTAGGTTGGAAGAGACCTTGAAGGTTACCTAGTTCCAACCCCCCTGCCAGACCTGGTTGCTCAAGGCCTCATCCAACCTGGCCTTGAATACCTCCAGGGAGGAGGCAACCACGACCTCCTTGGGTAACCTTTTCCAGTGTCTCAACACCCTCACTGTAAACACTGCACACCTTTATTCTACTTTGCTACTAAGCTTTTAGTTTTCCTGTCACAAAATAGATTCCAATTGCTTCGAAGAAAATTTAAAATAGAAATCACACTTGCAGTAATTAAATAATCATTAGAAAAGAAAATAATCCACTACATCACTCTATTGCTGTAGTTAAGTCATTTCAACTCTTTTTTTTTTTTAAATATAGATGAAAGAAATGTAGGTTCAGTCAGATATTATATAATGTTAGGATAGGATAGGATAGGATAGGATAGGATAGGATAGGATAGGATAGGATAGGATAGGATAGGATAGGATAGGATAGGATAGGATAGGATAGGATAGGATAGGATAGGATAGACCAGACCAGGTTGGAAGAGACCTTCAAGATCATCGTGTCCAACCTATCATCCAACACCACCTAATCAACTAAACCATGGCACCAAGCACCCCATCCAGTCTCTTCCTAAACACCTCCAGTGATGATGACTCCACCACTTCCCTGGGCAGCCCATTCCAATGGCCAATCACTCTCCCTATGAAGAACTTCTTCCTAACAGTCAGCCTAAACCTCCCCTGGTGCAGCTTCAGACTGTGTCCTCTTGTTCTGGTGCTGATTGCCTGGGAGAAGAGATCAGCCCCCACCTGCCTACAACCTCCATTCAGGTAGTTGTAGACAGCAAGAAGGTCTCCCCTGAGCCTCCTCTTCTCCAGGCTAAGCAACCCCAGCTCCCTCAGCCTCTCCTCATGTTATTCTACAGCTAAGCCTCGTTGGTGCAGCACATAGAATGCAAAACACAGATTTCATGAACAAGTCCTTAAAGCTTTTATTCCAGAATTATCACCAAGGCTCTAAGGAACCTAAATTCCATTGATTTCACCATTGTTGTGCATAGAACACTTAAATTTCAAATGAATATTTAGTTGTGGAGTCTGTGACACTGGCTGACATAGTTTGGACTCTTAGAAACACAGATCCCAAAACTACTTCTCTGGAATAAAGCAGAGAGGAGAAAAAAAGGATAAATCCCCATTTGCCTTTTCTATTGAAATCAATCAAGATTAACACCATTGCTGCCTGTTTGTGTGGGAAGAAAATTAGCCTTTGAGAAAAGGAACACAATTCAGTTGTTTTACATCTATTCTTACTGTGACATATGTATTGTTTTCTCTCCTTGTCTAGGCAGGAACAATAAGTGAATATCAAAATGCATTAAGAAAATGGTGCCACTGTTGTGCATGCTTTCTCCTTGTACTAGTTTTATTCTCAATTTCTTAATTAAAGAAATCTACATGTCCCTGATCCAGACTACTTTTAATTTCTTTAACTGTACCAAGTTCCCTCCACTTTTCTTTGGATTCGTCTCTGGCTTGCCATCTCCCTTTGTAAGAAAGCATTTCAATATCTGATGCATGTGATTTCTGTTTGTTAATTACCTAGCATTATTTCTACTCATTTAATGTCCTAAATAATTTCTCTTGAACCTTCTCCCTTGAATATTTGCACAATTGACTTGTGTTCTTGTTCATCTCTTCTTAACTAAGTTAAGATTTTGTCACAATAAATCAATCCCAAAGAATCAATCACTCCCAAGTAAACCTACTGAGAACTGCTATGTGAACTTGTATTCCAGTCTTCAAGAGACTCCTGAGAGAAATGTTTTCCTATCAAAGCCTTCTCAAGATGGACTGCTTTCTTTCTGCACCATGACACCAGGATCTGGCCTTTCTCATTGGCATCTCTCATAGTAACAGCCTGTCTCACTATTTCCTTGTTTTATCTTCACATTACTGTGGGATATGGAACTATTCTTCTTGGAGGAAACACTTCTCGTTTGGACAAGCTGGTTGTAGGGTTCTGGAAATTACTTTTGTTTTGATTTTCCTTTGTCTCCACTCTTCTTTTTAATGCTTTCTTCATTTGCAAGCAGTGGAAAAGTTAATTTACATTCCCCTTTGTCTCCCAGGTCACTGATATCATTACTGATATCATTACACAGAGCTTGCTGTTTGTGGTTCATTTGTTGTTGCTGGTTCTGGGTTTGTTTTGTTTTATTTTTCTTATCCAGCACACATCAGCTGTGTAAGGAATCAGTTGTTTAAAAATCAGCAGTGAGAATCTAGAGCTGAGGCAGTACTGCATCTGTGACAGAGTAACAGTATTTAACAAGAAATAATAACACAAATTTCTGTACAACATGTTTGTCAAACACCTTTCATAACAAATGTGTTGGGATCCAATAGTGTGCCACAAGAACAGATCTCATCTGTTCCCAGTTGAAACTACTGCTGAATACTAGTGCCCTTTGTTTATAGATGTTCAGTTAATTTTCAGTTCAAAAGAGAACAGAGCCTATCTAAGCTCATTTGCATTCATTTCTAAAGTCAATGCTTTTTCTATGAATATAAAATTAAATCCAAATTCTTTATAAGCTAGAGTTAGCATGAGAGATTTCTTTCCAAGGCTTTATATTGAGTTTTTCTGTGCCAGTCTAGGGAGAATGTAATCTGAATGTGCTACTTCCCTCTATCAGCTAAGGTGTTGATATCACTCTGTCATCGTTGCTTTCTGAATAACATTTTTTCCAGCCCAGCAAGATATTTTAGACTTGTTTTCCATCCCTGTATGACTAACCAGGCTTGGTCTACCTATGCAGCTTCTTCCCAATCCCTGTTGGCTGATCCATGGCCCACAGTAAAGCAAGCAGAATACATTCATGATATTCTGAAAGGATAATGTGGCTTTGTATTTAACTGACAGGTATTGTGTTGCTGACAATGTATTTCCCAATTAAATCTGCATTAATGATGTTCATAAAATGTGGAAGTTAGTGAGACCATGAAAGCAGTGAGGAGAAACAACTAAGAGAGAACAAAATTCCTCATCTCTTACCCACATCAAGCTAGAGACAAAACCCAGTAAAGGTAGAGGACTTCCCATGGGCAACTTCCTTACAGTCCTGCACCTCCAGAGTCAGAAGTAGATTTCATCTTTGTGGTTTAGGGAAAGCTTGGCTCTTACCTTTATTCCCCAACACATTTAAGCTATCACATCTCACAAATATTTTTGGAAGCAATTTGTACTCAGATGATGTAGGACATGAAATGGAAAGAGGCTGTAAGTCTGTGTAAGCCTAAAGCTGATTACTAATTCATCACCCACATATCAGCTATCCCAGAATCATTAATCACCAAGAGTAGTACATGGCAGCTTCAGAGCTTTTATAAAAGGAAAGCTGGAAGTACTTTGGGGAAGTACTGTAGGAGTTTATTTTTCCTCCAGCAAATTTCCCCCCTATAAAATTGGTTCCGAATCCATCACCCACACATGCTTTCCTGAATTCTAGTAACATTTTACATTTATTGGCATGAGACTCAGAATAAGTTGGCTTTATGCCTCCTCCCCACTACCCCTGAGGAGTTATTCTGTCCACAAGAAGTTGCAGGCAAAATTTTCGACAGCAAGGATTGAAAGTTTAGCTGCCTATCTAGAAAAACAGGGCATGCCTGAAGTCATGGTAATGAAGTCAGCAGACAAAGCAGACTTCCTTCTGAGTGAACACTGAACCACTGTTCCCTTCTGGTTCTCTGTGAAACAGGAAAAGAAATATATTAGCCAAGCTTTTCTGAACTCCAGAAATGGCTATACTTTGCCTCTGGTCTTTTTGAGTGGATGAGCAAGCCCAGCAGTGCAGCAGTAGGTAGCCTGGCTGTTTCTGGCTGTGCAGTGCTAAGCCTGCCCATAGTCTGCTCTGTGTAGTATCTGGGATGGTCTTGATATCCCTCATTCTCTATGCTGGTTGATGTAGATGAATGGAAGTACATTTGAGCATTTCAAGTTCAAAACCTGTGTGTCTTTCATTTTTCATAAATCCACCTCCACAGCTTCTATGGAGATCCAGGAGTCTATATTTTTAAGGTAGGCTCCCAGGCTTTCTTCCTGGCACTCCCCCTGTGCTCCTATTCCTGCCTGCTGCTGATTTTCTGGGTATTGTGCTGCCACAGCTGGACTGTTCTTGATCTTAGCTAGTAAGTCCTTTCTTGCACCCAAACCAACCTCCTCCAGGGCTTCAGCATCTTCCTGCTAAAACCACTTAGTGCACTTTGCCAGGAATTGTGTTTGTAGAAGCAGTCTTCCTTGTCTCATCCCTTTCTGCTGCCACACCCTTCATGACTCCAGAGGCAGTCTCCCGCTCTCTCATTGTGGCCTCTCTAGTTTTCATCCCTGTGCAAAGGCTTCTATCTACCCCACCTTCACTTGTTACCTGTGTTGCCTATGCATAAAGTGTCCAGTGTTGCACTGACTGCATCTAGGTGGAGTAAGTAATGTCCCAAGAGGCTGATTTAAAATTATGTAATATATGTGTTTGGAAAATTGCATTTTATTAGCATTGTGGCTTCTGTAGGTTTGACAGTTGAAGGGAAAGGGTTTTTTTCCCAGAACAGTCTTTGTGATGCAAATCAAATCATATGCAGCAACAGTGAGTCTGATGTGAGTCACCTGATTGACAGAATCTCAGGATTCCAATGAAACTGTGAATTCCTGAGGAAAATCTAAAGACTGAAACATTGTTAGTAGCTTACAAATATCTATCTAACAGAACTCATCTTCATTGCACACCTACAGTCTTAAACTGTGTGCAAATATCTGCAACCTGACTTAACATCTCTCTGTTCAAACCTTTCTTTCAGCTGCATTGCTGGTCTAGCTGCAAGCATTTGCTAAGTGAAAAAATAGAGCTATGCTACACAGGAGGTTAGGATAGATTAATGGCCCTTCCCAGTCACAAAAGCCATGAGGCTGTTTTTCTCCGTTGTTGATCCCCCACAGCAAACTCTTGGCCAAGCTGTCAGCCCATAGCTTGGACAGCAGTACTCTGTGCTGGGTTAGGAACTGGCTGGAGGGCTGAGCCCAGAGAGTGGTGGTGAATGGTGCCACATCCAGCTGGAGGCCACTCACCAGTGGTGTCCCCCAGGGATCAGTGTTGGGCCCCATCATGTTCAATATCATTATTGATGATCTGGATGAGGGGATTGAGTCCCTCATCAGTAAATTTGTAGATGACACCAAGTTGGGAGCAGGTGCTTATCTGTTAGAGGGTAGAAGGGCTTTGTAGAGGGACCTTGACTGGCTGGACAGATGGGCAGAGTCCAACATGATGGCATTCAATAAGTGCCAGGTGCTGCGCTTTGGTCCCAACAACCCCATGAAGTGCTAGAGGCTGGGGTCAGAGTGGCTGGACAGCAGCCAAACAGAAAAGAACCTGGGGGGACTGATTGACAGCCACCTGAATATGAGCCAGCAGTGTGCCCAGGTGGCCAAGAAGGCCAATGGCATCCTGGCCTGCATTACGAACAGTGTGGCCAGCAGGAGCAGGGAGGTCATTGTGCCCCTGTACTCAGCACTGGTTAGGCCACACCTTGAGTACTGTGTCCAGTTCTGGGCCCTCAATTTAACGACATTGAGACACTTGAAAGTGTCCAGAGAAGGGCAAGGATGCTGGGGAGAGGTCTCAAGCAAAGGCCCTATTAGGAGAGGCTGAGTGAGCTGGGTTTTTTTAGCCTGGAGAAGAGGAGGCTCAAGGGTGACTTTACTGCTCTCTACAACTACCTGAAAGGTGGTTGTAGCCAGGTGGGGGTTGGTCTCTTCTCACAGGCAACAAGCACCAAGTCTCAAGCTGTGCCAGGGGAAGTTTAGGCTCGAGGTAAGGAGAAAGTTCTTCACAGAAGGACTTATTTGCCATTGGAATGTGCTGCCCAGGGAGGTGGTGGAGTCTCTGTCCCTGGAGGTGTTCAAAAAGGATTGGATGTGGCACTTGGTGCCATGGTTTAGTCATAAGGTCTGTGGTGACAGGTTGGACTTGATGATCTTTGAGGTCTCTTCCAACCTTGTTAATTCTATGACTCTATGATTTTTGAAGTATTTTTGATAGATTTTTCTTCAAGCAGGGCTTGCTTTCATAACACATGACTGAAATGTTGAGGAGAAGAAAACTGAGAGGACATTCTGAAATAGACCCGGGGATGACTGACTGCATCAATCTGCAGTAAATTTAGCACATGTGGATGCATCAGGTCAAAAGTGCCTGCACTCTGGACTCCACGCATACATCCACAGAAGAGAGTTATCTGACAGGTCTGCACCAGACCAATGCTCTCTAATCTGCTGTAGCATGTTTTTTGTCTGTGACATCCCACGTGAATAGGGCTACCTTCGTGCAAAAAACTCTGCAAAGCTATAGCATTGCACTGTTTTGACTTGATCCTTTATAGAGCTTTTTTATCACTTGACCATGGCTATAAACAGCACCACCTCCTTAAGGATTCTCCTGTGTGTTGTATATTAATACAGGATTTGCACAGCAGGACCTAGACCTCCTATTAAAGCCCCTAAAAAGTAAACTGACACAAATAGGAAATACAATTTATTTCCATGGATCAAAAGCCTCCATCTATTGTAATTCCTGTCACTTCTGTGAAGCTGCACTGGGGAGTAATTTGGACCAGTACAATTATTTTCACATCTGAACACATCATAAAATCTCTATAAAGAGATAAATTAAATGGGGAAGAGCAGTACAAAATTTATTTACTATAAATAATGACATAAAGCAAGACAGCAAAGTAATCTCTGCACAGATGAACCACTAAAATGCAATTAGTGAGACGCTGCAAAAGACTGAATATACCTGAAATAGCTTTAACATGTCTTGAGGAAGACATGAACTTGGATTTTAAAATCCCTGTTCTGCTGAACAAATGAAAAAAGGGAAAAGAGAAGATCATGTCAGAGAGATTGATTTATATGACTGGAAACCTGAGAAGATTGTTAATGGAATAAAGAACCTTTTGGTTATAGATTGTTAGTCTGAAGACAGCCTGGTATCCCAGTACCCCAACACACAGATATTCCAGAAGACAATGGATGGATGGCCAGATGGAAAGAAGGAACAGGAAGCCCAGGATTTAAAAACTTGATTGTCTAAGTTAGACTGCTAAAGCAATGACCTTATTTTCAAGTCATGAATCACTGCTAGTCATACTGAATTGGACTAGAGAAATAAGACTTCTTTGCAAACTGACTAGAATGGATTTAAGTCACTTACTGGGCCCCATCCTCTTTAACATCTTCATTGATGATCTGGATGAAAGGATTGAGTCAGTCATCAGCAAATTTGCAGATAACACCAAGTTAGGAGCAGATGTTAGTCAGTTAGAGGGTGGAAGGGCTCTGCAGAGGGACCGCGACTGACTGGACAGATGGGCAGAATCCAATGGAATGGCATTTAACAAGTTCAAGTGCTGGGTGCTGCACTTTGGCCATGGCAACCCCATGCAGAGCTACAGGCTGGGGTCAGAGTTTCTGGAGAACTCCCAAACAGAGAGGGACCTGGGTGTGCTGATTAACAGCCGCCTAAACATGAGCCAGCAGTGTGCCCAGGTAGCTAAGAAGGCCAATGGTATCCTGGCCTGCATGAGGAATAGTGTGGCCAGCAGGAGCAGGGAAGTCATTGTGCCCCTGTACTCTGCATTGGTTGGGCCTCACCTTGAGTACTGTGTCCAGTTCTGGGCCCCTCAGTTTAAGAAGGACATTGAGACACTTGAATGTGTCCAGAGAAGGGCAACAAGGCTGGGGAGAGGCCTTGAGCACAGCCCTGTGAGGAGAGGCTGAGAGAGCTGGGATTGTTTAGCCTGGAGAAGAGGAGGCTCAGGGGAGACCTCATTGCCCTCTACAACTACCTGAAGGGAGGTTGTAGCCAGGAAGGGGTTGGTCTCTTCTCCCAGGCAAGCAGCACCAGAGCAAGGGGACACAGTCTCAAGCTGCACCAGGGGAAGTTTAGGCTCAAGGGGAGGAGAAAGTTATTGGTCATTGGAATGGGCTGCCCGGGGAGGTGGTGGAGTCACCATCCCTGGAGGCGTTCAAGAAGAGATTGGACGTGGCACTTGGTGCCATGGGTTAGTCATGAGGTCTGTGGTGACAGGTTGGACTCGATGATCCTCGAGGTCTCTTCCAACCTTAGTGATACTGTGATACTGTGATACTTTCAAAAGCTAGACAACTTTGTAAAGTTGTGTTGCCCCTTTCCATAATGAAATGAACTGAATCCTGGATTTCCTTTTGCTACACACCCCTATCTGCATTCATTGAATTAAGTGCTGGAACTTCCTAAGTTAAAGAACAATGTTAGGAGCCTACACACTAGAAATGATGAAAGGAAGGAGAAAAACTGTTGCCAACATCTGTAGCTCTGTTTGTGTGCGTCTCCACGTCACATACCTGAACTCACAGTGAGCATCATCAGCATGGCAGTTACTTGACTATCCCCCTCTCACCAACAGAACTTTACCAGAAACTTACCAAGGTCATTTACCTTTTAAAAGCACAAGAAAGAGAGAAAGAAAGAAAGAAAAAGAGGGTCTTATACTATATCCTGAAGGTAAAGTTTGTGTAAATTGGACCTGTCATCAAAGGCTGATCTCACTTGTCAAGGTAGCACACAGGGAACAAGACAGGTCTCCTAGGACAGAGACTTACCGGATGTTATACACCAGACTGAACATGTTTGAATTGCAAATCAGAAGCCAGAGCAGTCAACAGAGAACACTTGGAGCTCTGTAAGCCTCATGTCTCATGCAACTAACAAAACTTTCAGCCTCATTCTATTACTGAATTGCTCTCACATAAGCTCCTGAGTCTGACCCCATTTAGGGATGCAGGAGGCATTGGTATATGCAATGAGAACCTGCAACAGTTAGCAAACACTTTAATCTCCCAGCTAAACAAAGATAGTTTTGAATCTCTTTGCTGCTGCCATTACTTAAAACTCGAGCAACTGGGAATTCATGAGCACATCTAGGCTGCAAAACTCATTATGAAACAGCAGACATGCTGCCTCTGCCGAGAGATCACACATGGCACCAGCTAGGTCTCTCAAGATACCCTCATCTGCCTTTTTCACCTGTCTTGTGCTATGGGACCTCTGCTGGCTTCCTCCTCTCAGAGTCTTGCTCCAGAACACAAAACCTTTACCACTTAGCCTTGTGACTGAGTGCAGGTTACAAAGCTCCACACATGACATAGCGTCTTAAAATACATCACTTAGTCCCTCTGCTGAGCTCTTCCCTGCTCATAGAGCAGTCATGCTGGACTTGAAAGAGATGCATGGATAATCAATCTATAATGCCAGGCTGACATCCTACAAAAAGTCTTGCTCTGCATGGCGCCTTATGTCTGACTGGTATCAAAATGTGTCAGCTAAAAGGATCAAAATAGTCATAAAAATTGGTTTTTTTTTTTGATGTGATGACCTGGAAGAGACCACTACCAACCATTAGGGAAACCCAGTTTCTGTATCTGTCCCATACCTGTAACCATAGTGAGTGAGATCAAAGGAATAAAGCTAACATTAAATGATGACACAAGAGCGTCATCATCATGTTGAGTTAAAATTTACCTCAGGAAGGCTGTTTTGAGGATTAGTGTTTTCACAGTACTCTGCAAATCCAAGGACTTAATAGATTATGAGCAAAATACTCACAATGTTCCTCATGTGCTTCAACATTATTGTCAGACAGCTGTTCTCGTAGGAGATGACCAACTGTACTCCGGGCTTGTGATCACTTGACTGAGGACCTACAAAAGGCCAGACAGTTGGATTTGTTAAGTCAACAAGTCAGTGGAAGTACCTCTGCAAAACGTTGCAGTGCACAAGAACATAAAAGCAATCTATTGTGTGCTTAAATCAGGACCAACATCAGAAAACGTGGAGAAGCAGTGTGATCAGAGAAAGTGGTCTGGCATAGGGGCCTTGTTTTCTTTCTTCTTTATATATCAGTAGTAGGACTTCTTTGTTTGTTTTCTGATTGCCATCAATCTGAATTTCAGGGGGAAATTTATGCTTGAGTAACATATAACTGGGGGAGGGTTTGCAATCATTGATGACACTAGTCAGTATCGCTGCAATTGTGTCTGGCTAAAAGCAGTGAAATTGGGTGTTTTGGTGGGGAAAGAAGAGAGGAAAGAAGAGAGGAAAGAAGAAGAAGAGAGGAAAGAAGAAGAGAGGAAAGAAGAAGAGAGGAAAGAAGAAGAAGAGAGGAAAGAAGAAGAAGAGAGGAAAGAAGAAGTAGAGAGGAAAGAAGAAGAAGAGAGGAAAGAAGAAGAGAGGAAAGAAGAAGAGAGGAAAGAAGAAGAAGAGAGGAAAGAAGAAGAGAGGAAGGAAGAAGAAGAGAGGAAAGAAGAAGGAGAGAGGAAAGAAGAAGAAGAGAGGAAGGAAGAAGGAGAGAGGAAAGAAGAAGGAGAGAGGAAAGAAGAAGAAGAGAGGAAAGAAGAAGAGAGGAGAAAGAAGAAGAAGAGAGGAAAGAAGAAGAAGAGAGGAAAGAAGAAGAAGAGAGGAAAGAAGAAGAGGAAAGAAAGGAATGGAAAATGAAAACAAGAACAAGTTTCCAGACCAGTTCCCAAACACCTGTTGCAGAAATAACATCTATATAAGTTCTCCCTTCCTAATTCTGTGTTTTTCCCTTGTTCCAGGCTGTTTTTCATCCAGCTCATTGCTTTCATAGATTTTTTTCTACTAGGATGCATTTACAGAATTTGATTCTGTTCCCACTAAAAAAAAACACAACAAAACAATTTCATTTTACAAGCAGGAAAGATCAGTCTCATAACATGGAAGAAATGACTAAGCATATCTTCTGCTTTCTGCTGGAGGAATTGAGCCAGCTACCTTCTCTGCCAAAAAGGTGTGTCCCTGAAGTTGGGTAAGGAATGTGGCTTACCTGACTTACAGAGACAGCAGAGAAAATCCAGATGGCTTTTAACACAGTACACCAGGTACTGGTGAACACAAAACCCTCTCCTTGATATCTATCTGACCTTATTTTGCAGTGTTAAGCCTGAGCAGAGTGGACATGAGAAGTTTTCTGCACCACTTGATCTGAGACCCAGGGTTCTTCTCACAAGGTCATCATCAGAGACAGTCCAGACATTGCCTGTGTGAACTAGCATGATTTTACGAATGTAAACAGGGTTTCATTTGATTAGACCTAAACTCCATACAACCAGTGCTGTGTATTTATTACAACTGGGAAAATAAGAACTCAGTCCTGCTAACCTTATGCCAAAACAGTAATCTCTCATCAGCTGGGCTCTGTGCTGACCATTACCCCATTAAAGAAGTAGCTGACCTGGAGACCTCAGACAGAAAAGTCCCACTCCCCTGCGTGCGCATTGGGACTAGCCTTAAACCCTCCACATGGTGAGATAATGACTTGAGACAAAACAATAGAGTTGTAATCAATTCTTTAAACAGAAACATAACTGTTAAGAAGTGGAAGGAATGAGAAAATGTAATGAGAATGAAAGAACTCCCATCCCATGTGAGGGTTATGCACTAGCAAGGGAGGGCTTTCTAGAGTATCAGGACTGTTCATCCTTAATAGCAGGCAGGATTCCTACATCTTCCTGTCAGCCTCAGCACTGTTTGTCGTGATCTTGCTCTCTCTTTCCCCTGTGTGCACCAAGGCTTTTACAGCCAGGGTTGTAAGAGCAAGAAATCCAACTCTTCCTCCTCAGCCTTTACTCCATTGCCCAGTAGAGGAGGCAGCAGAGGGGAAGTTATAATGAATAAGTAGAATAGAATAGAATAGAATAGAATAGAATAGAATAGAATAGAATAGAATAGAATAGAATAGAATAGAATAGAATAGAATAGACCAGGTTGGAAGAGACCTTTATGATCATCGAGTCCAACCTATCACCCAAAACCATCTAATCAACTAAACCATGGCACCAAGCACCCCATGCAGCCTCTTCCTAAACACCTCCAGTGATGGTGACTCCACCACCTCCCTGGGCAGCACTTTCTAATGACCAATCTCTCTTTCTGGGAAGAATTTCTTCCTAACATCCAGCCTAAACCTCCCCTGGCACAGCAAGACTGTGTCCTCTTGTTCTGGTGCTGGCTGCCCAGGAGAAGAGACCAACCTCCACTTGGCTACAACCTCCCTGCAGGGAGTTGGAGAGAGCAAGAAGGTCTCCCCTGAGCCTCCTCTTCTCCAGGCTAAGCAACCTCACCTCCTTCAGCTTCTCCTCACAGGGCTGTGCTCCAAACCCCTCCCCAGCTTTGTTGCCCTTCTCTGGACATGTTCAACTATCTCAACATCTTTCCTAAACTGAGAGGCCCAGAACTGGACACAGGACTCAAGGTGTGGCCTAAACAGTGGTGAGTACAGAGGCAGAATGACCTCCCTGCTCCAGCTGGCCATACTATTCCTGATCCAGGCCAGGATGCCATTGGCCTTCTTGGCTGTGTTTTTCTGGAGAAATCAAGTGTGCACCCTCTGGAGTGAGCAGAAGCTAAAATAACTGTTAAGCAGGTAGAATTACAGTAGTGCCACAGACTGTTGACAGCCAGAGAGCTAGTGTGATTGCCACTTACGCTAAGGAAAGGAACTCAGACAAATTAAACCCAGCACAATGTGTACATAAAACTGTCACAATGCATATTTTACATGCAGTCTGGATATCAATGCTTCTCAGTTTCTGCTGTTTGCATTGGAATTTTAGAATATGAATTCCTCTCCAATTTCTTCCCTTTGGAGTCTGTAGAAATACATTTTTAATCACATCCTAATTAGAGAAGGGCCTGAAAAAGACTCTTGAAGTACTGAAAACTTATGAAGAAATTACTAAGCTGGGACTTAGAAGACAGAGGCACAGCTCTTCATTTGTTATTCTGCTTTGTGATCTTAGACAAATTGCCTAGCCAGACTGGACCTTATTGAATTTCTTGCTGTATGCCAAGAAGAGCAGGTAGGGATAGGGGAGGAAAACCCCATGAAGCAGTCGATGCTGAGGTTTTCTCAGGGTAACAAAAAGACAACGCAATTGGTTCTTCCCCCACCACACAAAGCCATTTTACCATCTTTTTTTTAAGTTGTGGGGCCTTTTTCCTTTAACATTGCAACAGGGAAGGTAGAATCCCAGAGATCTACAGACAGTGTCAGACAAGGGGAGTTGTGTTTTAACATAAGGGCACGATTCACTTGCAGGGCTCTGTTAATTTTGTGAATTGCAGTGGTGCATTCTGAGCAGCTCAGGAAGAGCACAAATCTCAGAGGCTAAATTACATCACTAGAATTCAGCTGAACACTGCACCCTGTCTCTTCTAACAGCACTAAAGAGTGATGCAGAGGAATAAAAGCTCTGAAGTGTGCATATGGAACAGGTCATCTTGAGTGCAATCACATAGCACTTACAGGATGGCCAAAGAATCAGGCCATCCAGCATGGATTTAGGAAGGGCAGCTCCTGACCAACCTGATCGCCTTCTATGATCAGGTGACAGCCTGGTGGATGTGGGGCGGGCTGTGGATGTGGTCTACCTGGACTTCAGCAAGGCCTTTGACACTGTCCCCCATAGCAAACTCCTGGCCAAGCTGTCAGCTCATGGCTTGGACAGGAGCACACTGCGATGGGTTAGGAACTGGCTGGAGGGCTGAGCCCAGAGAGTGGCGGTAAATGGTGCCCCATCCAGCTGGCAGCCAGGCACAAGTGGTGTCCCCCAGGGATCAGTGTTGGGCCCCGTCCTGTTCAACATCATTACTGATGATCTGGATGAGGGGATTGAGTCCATCATCAGTAAATTTGCAGATGACACCAAGCTGGGGGCAGGTGTTGATCTGTTAGAGGGTAGGAGAGTTCTGCAGAGGGACCTTGACAGGCTGGACAGATGGGCAGAGTCCAAGGGCATGAGATTTAACACATCCAAGTGATGGGTTCCACACATTGGCCACGACAACCCCATGCAGTGCTGCAGGCTGGTGTTAGAGTGGCTGGAGAATTCCCAAACAGAGAGGGACCTGGGGATGCTGATTGACAGCCACCTAAACATGAGCCAGCAGTGTGCCCAGGTGGCCAAGAAGGCCAATGGCATCCTGGCCTGTATCAGGAACAGTGTGGCCAGCAGGAGCAGGGAAGTCATTGTGCCCCTGTACTCAGCACTGGTTAGGCCACAACTTGAGTACTGTGTCCAGTTCTGGGCCCCTCAGTTTAAGAAAGATGTTGAGTTGCTGGTATGTGTCCAGAGAAGGGCAACAAAGCAGGGGAGGGGTCTGGAGCACAGCCCTGTGAGGAGAGCCTGAGCGAGCTGGGGTTGCTCAGCCTGGAGAAAAGGAGGCTCAGGGGAGACCTTACTGCTGTCTACAACAACCTGAAGGGAGGTTGTAGCCAGGCGGGGGCTGGTCTCTTCTCCTAGGCAACCAGTGACAGAACAAGAGGACACAGTCTCAAGCCACACTAGGGAAGGTTTAGGCTGGCTGCCCAGGGAGGTGGTGGAGTCACCATCACTGGAAGTGTTTAAAAATTTTGAGACTAGATGAGGCACTTGGTGCCATGGTTTAGTTGCTTAGATGGTGTTGGGTGATAGGTTGGACTCAATAATTTTAAAGGTCTCTTCCAACCTGGTTAATTCTGTATGAAGTTTGGATATTCACTTGTCATAATGTCCCTTTCTCAGTGATTCTTTCTGTAGAGAAGTGTGACTGGATTTCCAAGCCAGCTTGAACTCTTTTTTCCCCTCTGCATTTACCAGCATGAAACATAACCACAATGGAGAAGATGCAGTCTTCCCCTGTCTGTTCTTTATGAAATTTGTCTTATGATTCATAAGAAGTGATTCTCACTTTCCTCCCTGCCCCTCTTCCTGAAGGCTTCCTGTTCAGAGTTGACTGATAAGTGAATGCATTTTCCAGATATGCTTTATTGCTTTTTTTTCCTCCTTTCCTTATTTCTGAAAGGAAGCAGTGAGGGGGAAGAAATGGTCTGTAAATGAGGCACAACAGCAGGGATTTATTGAATGATGAGAGCAGACTCAAGGGGCCCTCCAGGTAAAAATAGTGTCATTAGCATAATATCATATGGCTAAACAACTCCTGCTCCACCACCAGTTTTGCACCCATCCCGGAGCCTGGGGCAAGACCCTCACCAGCCAAGATACCACACAGAGGAGCTCAGCCCCAGTGAGGAGGCCCAAACAGCGCCTGTGGATGATACTGGAGAAGTCATCAATCATTGCCCTAGCTAACCAGGGGGCCACCAGGCCCCTTGGCCTTTGTTGTCGTCATCACTGTCGTCGTCATCACTGTCGTCGTCATCACTGTCATCACCATCACCACCCCCACCACCCCCCACCCCAGTGTGCACCATGTGATGAGAGTAGGGTCCTTCAGCCCAGATGGGCTCAGCTTGGGGCTTCTACCTTTCCTGGGGGGGATTATAAAGGGGAGTGGGTGGGGAGAGCCAAGTGGCCACACATGGGGTAGGAGGAGACTCCAACAGAGATGAGGTGCTCTGGGTTTTGAGAGGGAAAAAGGAGGAAAAAGGGGCAGGTGAGGGACTTTCGGGGTGTCAGGTAATGATAGGACATGGGGGAATGGGAAAAAACAAATAAATGGGTAGATTCAGATTGGATGTTGGATGTCTCACCACCATGAGGGTGGTGTGACACTGGAATGGTTTGCCAAGGGAGGTGATAGAAGCCCCAACTCCGGGAGTGTTTAAGGCCAGGCTGGATGGAGCTCTGGGCAACCTGATCTAGTGTGAGGTGTGCCTGTGGGACACCCATGGCAGGGTGGTTGGAACTGGATGATCCTTGAGGTCCCCTCCAACCCCAACAATTCTATGATTCTCAAACAATTTTACAGTTTAGGCTGGATGTTAGGAAGAAATTCTTCACAGAAAGAGAGACTGGCCACTGGAATGTGCTGCCCAGGGAGGTGGTGGAGTCACCATCCCTGGGAGTGTTTAAAATAACACTGGATGAAGCACTTAGTGCCATGGGTTAGTTGGTTAGATGGTGTTAGGTTGGACTTGATGATCTTGAAGGTCTTTTCCAACCTGGTTAATTCTGTGATTCTGCTTGCACTGAATTGAAGAAGTTCCCTGTGGGAGCTGGTATTTCAATCTATAAAAATCCAAATCTAAGTAACTTTATGACCAAGATGAAAATAATGAAGAACATAGGAGGGGGG
Source organism: Melanerpes formicivorus (assembly GCF_026170545.1). Lineage (NCBI taxonomy): Eukaryota > Metazoa > Chordata > Aves > Piciformes > Picidae > Melanerpes > Melanerpes formicivorus. The sequence goes on along the minus strand of NW_027142360.1, from coordinate 6,554,760 downwards.
GAAATGTATTTCTGATTGAGTATGCAAAAGAAAGTCTGAAACAGGTACTATGGACTATGGGCATGGCTATTACTAAAAGATTTGCTCTTGCCATGTAATAGATTGAGCAGTAATGGAAAATAAAAATAAAAATCAAAGAAAGATAAAGAAAAAAGAATAACAGTGCAGTCAATCTGATAAACACAGAAGAAACCTCTCACTTATATTTCATACTAAAAGTCAGTTATACTGCTAGCTAGGCTCAGCTGTTATATTTTAGATTTTCCCAGATTCAGGGCTAAATTATAGTGTCTTTGAAGCCTAGGTGATTTCAGCTTCAAATGACAATAAAATACACACACAGAGTAATTACTTCCAGTCTATCCAGCTTGGGCAGATGGACTTGAGCTCAGGCTCTGCATTTTTAGGAACTGTCATGCTCTATTTGCACTCCATTATAGGCAAAGACCAAATGCTAGGCTGTTGTAGATACAGGACGAAGTTCCACTGACTTCAGCTGAAGCAAGATTTCCCTCCCAGGGATTAATTCTTTGCTCACTGGTGTCAATGCAAAAGCTGTCAGATACCAAACAAGGACCCTGGAGCACTCAAAGGATTTTTCTATATGACTTATGCCTGTGTGCACAGCACTCTGCAGTGGAAACCAGCCAACAGCCCCTACTGCAGAAAAAACTCACTCTGCCACTTTCTAGTCTCTTTTATTAAGGAACATGAACACTAGAAAACTGAGAGACCTTTCCTCTTTTTGAGTGACAAATTTAAGTTGATTAGAATTCAAATGTCTACAGAATGTGGAATGACCTTATAAGTCTGCTGCTCTTTTCTTTACCTAGATGGTCTTTCCTAGCATGTTGGAGAGCTACCACCTCTAATTCTGTCATTTGTGCAACGATTGAATTAGCAGCATTTTAAAACAAGCCCTGCATTACACTGTGCACAATGCATGAGAAATGCAAACAGTGAGGAGGATGCTGGGCTGACAAACTGACACGTCAGTGATTAAATAATACACTGCATTTCACATGTGGACTGCAAAGCAATGTGAAAGCACTCACTGACACTACCATTAGGGAGTTAAGTATTTGTCAGTATTCTAGATCCTCTAGATCTTTTCTTCTTGGTTTACAGCCTGTTTTGGATATCTGGCACCAAAGGATATTTGAACCTGTTTGGTTTTCCACAGCCAAGCTTGAACTCCCCAAGCCAATCCTGTGCCTGCTTTAGCTACAGCTTGGGTTTGTGAGCCTCCAATATGCCCAACTTCAAAGAGTCAGCTGTAAATACATTAACTATCTCTTTGTCTTTGTCCCAAAAGCCAGCCAGAGGTGCTTGTGGCCAGCAAAACAGCCTAAGTGCAACTGAAGCAGGAACACAACTTGTGGCAAAAGCTTTACATCGAGAGTGAATAACTGCAGCAGATCAAAACACTATGTAATGAGCAAAATAGCTCACTGTCCTCAAGTACTGTTTATGAGGTCAGTGATTCTGCATGGGGAAGTGTACAATGTGATAGCCTTTTTGGAAACCCTGGATTTCCAGTCTCTCTGCTGCTCCAAAAGAACAGAAGCCCACTGGAATGCTCAAATACGTCACAGGGTTGTGCGCTGTTATAATCGATGGCGAAGCCTTCCTGATCTCATAACTTTGTCAAACCAGCCTGAATTATCTGAATTATTAATATTTTCAGGAGACACCAACCCAAGAGAAGAAAAATAAACAATATTGATATAAAAATGTTTTTGATAGATGTTCTTCTTTTCTTTGAAGGGCCTCTGTAAAAGGCTGCCTGTAAAGTAATTCCTGATGTCTTCTCTCCAGTGAGCTTGGCGTAATGAAATGCTGACAGTATTCAGTATAATTCAGAATTCACACCACTGGGAGTACTGAATCACTATTCATGTCAAAGTAAATTTAGCAGTGATTTTTAATCTCTTCATTGCTGGGAGCACAGTACAAATTCATAAATTTTAATTTTTATTTTACTTTAGTAAGTGTAATTACCTACAACATTTATAAATTAAAGCAGCGTAAGAGAAAGATGCTCCCGTGATCAATATTCATAACCTGCTTCTACTGGGCATTCAGTTTACATTATATTGATCCTCACTAAGAGGCAGATAATTTGCTTGTGTAAAGGCTGAGAGAGGAAGCACCAGATTCATGGAAAATTATAGCCCATATTAACCTTGAGTTATTCTTCAAGGTAGGTAAAAAAAGTAGGAGGCCATATAAGCTCCTAAAGCAAAGAAAGCTGGAAGGAGAAGGATGTATTTTCTTTCCCCTCTCTTGCCATCCTAGTGAACACAATCACTGGCCTGGCTAGCGCATTGGAAACACATGGAAGCAAAGAGGGTTATCAGGAGAAGCCAGCATGGATTTACTAGAGGGAAATCAGGTTTGACTAATCTGATAGCCTTCCATGATGGTGTGACTGAATGGGTAGATGCAGGCAGAGCAGTGGTGGTTGTCTCCCTTTCTCTGATAGCTGAGCTAGCTCATTTAGAGCTAAGCCCACCTACTTCCACAGCTCACCAGATGTAAGCCCTTCCTTGCTACCCACAAGGAGTGCCTTGCCTAGGCAATTCAGCCCACTATTCTTGTTTTCTGTTCTGACAGAGTCTAAAGTTTAGATTCTGTAAATTGGGTCTTGATTTGGACCTTGTATGCTGTCGGCATTGTATCAATGAACAACAGCAATGAATTTTCTAAGGGAGGTGAGTTTTGGGGAGAGTGGGGTTTTGTTTGCTTGGTTTTGTTGTTTTGTTTTGCTTTTTTCCTTCCTGTGTTAAAAATAGGCTGCCCTCAGTCTGGAACTGAGCTCTCCAAACTTTGAAAGTTAGAGCTCCTGAGTAGGAAAAAAATAATCCCTCTGTAACTGTACTGCTTGGGGCCAGAGACATTAATGACCTCTGGTCAGCTCGTGACCTGCACTTCCACTATCTGTATAGTGAACATGTAGATTGGTTTACCTGTCATGCAGCTTTTATCAAACATCCACTGAACACCTTCTCACCTCTGTTTCTTTATTCTCCTCTCTGGTTTTGATGTCATTAATAACAAAACATAAAGGTCTTATTCTTCAGACTACATTGGCTTGGGACACCACTGTAGGAATTACGAGGCTGTAAATTACTTCCCAACTTTATTACAGACAGAGTTCATGTATTTGCATAAGGCTTTTACACCCAGATTCTCTGTAATAATTAGACAACTAAATATTAGTGGGGTGTCAAAATGCACACTCTCACCTGTTTACATCTCTGGTGAAAGAGTCTACAGAGAGAGGCAGCCTACAGACCCAGACTGCATGTTGTATTTGCACTCTGGTTTGGATTTTCTGTGACAAGACTTAGCCTTGTATACTCCTAACACCTAGGACATCTTTGCATTACCTCCTTGCTCTTTTCTAAAAGTTATAACAACCATTAGTGATTTCCAATAGTCATAATGGCTTTAATATGATAATGACATGTCCTAATCAAATAAGCTCTACACAGGGGGAATCTTCCAAAGGCTGAGAAGTCAGAATGGGATTAATTTTGTTCTGATGGATTAGAAAAAAAATGGTGCCAGCAAAAGAGAAAATGAAGCCTTTGTCTGCAGAGAGATTAAATTAACTTAATGGACATGCAAACTAAATATGCAGACATACTTGCACTCCATTCTGAAATGTGGATAACTGGTGATCTTGGAAACTCTCCTACCACTTGCAGCACATAACAGCCAGCTGAACTGTTGTGGTGAGAATGCAGCTGCAAGCTTCTTTATGAGCTTTTGTTTTGCCTAAAAACTGACTGTGGAAGATTATGTTCAGTGCTGTGGAAGACAATGAATGTTCACTGTTGACATTTTTTGTTTTATGCTTTGGGTCTTAGTGCTGTAATGCCAGAGATTAGATTGAATTAGGTTCTGGACAGATGAGGGAAACTGGTTAAGTATTTAGACAGGCTAGAGGAACAATGCAGGATCTCATTTAGTAAGAAGGTAATTAACATTAAAAATGCATGCTATGACATTAACATAATGTTCTGTTATTTACCTGCACCACTCATTAAGAGAATGATTTTAGAACTTGTCCCTAACTGTCACAGAATGGTTGGGATTGGAAGGGACCTCCAAAGGTCATCTGGTCCAACCCCTTCTGCAGTCAGCAGGGGCATGATAGGTTGGACACAATGATCTTGAAGGTCCCTTCCAACCTGGTTTATTCTATCTTCAACTAGATCAGGCTGCCCAGAGACCTGTGAAGCCTCACCTTGAATGTCTCCAGGGATGGGACTCCAACCACCTCCCTGAGCAACCTATTCCAGTCTGACAATACCCTCATGGTAAAGAACTTGTTCTTAACATCCAGTCTAAATCTGCTCTTCTCTCATTTGAAGCCATTGCCCCTCATCCTGTCACTGCAGGCTTTTGCAGTCTCTCTCCATCCTTCTTGCAGGCCCCCTTCAGGTACTGTAAGGCTGCTATTAGGTCTCCCCGGTGTCTCCTCTTATTCAGGCTGAACACCCCCAGCCTGTGCTCATAGCAGAGGTGCTCTAACCCCCTGACCATTTTTATGGCCATCCTCTGGACCTGCTCCATCAGGTTTCTTCCCTTGTCCAAGCACATATCGTGCATTGTCATGACTCAGATATTTTCTTCCAGATTCTTCGCTGAAGATTTTGTTTTGTAATACCAGAACCCTCCCACTGCTTATGTAAATAAAATTTTAGGTTGCATATGGTTATGTTTATTTAAAAATAAATTAAAACAAAGCTGAGGAGAATATATCAAAGTGACAACCCCCCCAGAACTACAAGTGACATTACTATCACATTTTCAGAGACCTTGAGAAATCAGGAATTACTTGTTGGTATCTTCCTAATAAAATAAAAAAACAAATCCAAAAAGCAAACAAACAAAACCAACAAAACCAAAACAAACCCCCAAACAAACAAACCAAGCAGGCAAGCAAGCAAACAAACACCCCCCCACCTAAATCATAGAATCATAGAATCAATCAGGGTTGGAAGGGACCACAAGGATCAGCTAGTTCCAACCCACTTGCCATCGGTAGGAACACCCCATGCTAGATCAGGCTGGCCAGAGCCTCATCCAGCCTGGGTTTAAACACCTCCAGGGATGGGGCCTCAACCACCTCCCTGGACAACCCATTCCAGGGCTTCACCACTCTCATGGTGAAGAACCTCCTCCTCACATCCAGTCTGAATCTCCCCACCTCCAGCTTCATTCCATTTCCCCTAGTCCTATCACTACCTGAGATCCTGAGAAGTCCCTCCCCAGCCTTCTTGTAGGCCCCCTTCAGATACTGGAAGGCCACAATTAGGTCACCTTGGAGCCTTCTCTTCTGCAGACTGAACAGCCCCAACTCTTTCAGTCTGTCCTCATAGGAGAGGTGCTCCAGCCCTCTGCTCATCCTCCTGGCCCTTCTCTGGACACCTTTCAGCATGTCCATATCCCTCTCATAATAGGGGCTCCAGAACAGGACGCAGTACTCCAGGTGGGGTCTCACCAGAGCTGAGTAGAGGGGGAGAATCACCACCCTTGACCTGCTGGCCACACTTCTCTTGATGCAGCCCAAGATCTGATTGGCTTTGCGGGCTGCAAGTGCACATTGAGAGCTCATGTTGAGCTTCTTGTCCACCAGCACCCCCAAGTCTCTCTCCTCAGGGCTGCTTTCCAGCCAGTCACTGCCCATTTTATACTTGTGCCTAGGATTGCCTCGACCCAGATGCAGGACCCTGCACTTGCTCTTGTTGAACCTCATGAGGTTGGCTTGTGCCCACCTCTCCAGCCTGTCCAGGTCCCTCTGGATGGCCTCCCTTCCCTCCAGCGTGTCTGCTGCACCACACAGCTTGGTGTCATCAGCAAACTTGCTGAGGGTGCACTCAATGCCACTGTCCATGTCACTGACAAAGATGTTGAATAAGACAGGTCCCAGGACTGATCCCTGAGGGACTCCGCTTGTCACTGGCCTCCACTGGGACATGGAGCCATTGACAGCCACTCTTTGGGTGTGGCCATCAAGCCAGTTCCTTATCCATCTAGTGGTCCACCCATCAAACCCATGTTTCACCAGTTTGGAGACCAGGATGTGGTGTGGGACAGTGTAGAATGTGTTATACTCATCTTTGTACTATTATATTTCATGTTATTAAAGAAGTCTTCTTAGAAATTAGGCAAGATTGGTAAGTCACATACCTAAGGTCACAGATGATGAATCTCTTGCTGAGGTATTTTTGTACCCATTCAGGAAGAAGCTGAGTACAAGCTCATTCTGAAAGAAAAAAAATCCTATTTTAAAGGAATGTCATATCTTGTGCTCTATTCCTTAAATGACTCCTCTCAGAGCTGATTGCTGGTAGGTTTCTAATATGTGTATTTGAGTTAATGAAAAAGAGGAGCTTTTCCCTTCTGATTGTGGGCAAGGACCACAGGAAATTAGTTTGAGATGGACACTGGGAAGAGAATGGTGGCCCTTACGACTGGCTCAGGGATACACTGGTGCCTACACAGCCTCTTTCTATCCACACACTTCCAAAGAGCAATGTGCCACATGGGCCATTCTTGCTTGATCTCCAGCATTTTTGAGATATGCATTAGGAGCTGCAACTACTTTTATAGAGCAGCCCATCTGTGAAACAAATGCAGGAGAGCATCTTTATATTGTGTAGTCAGCATGAAAATTTGTCTTTGGCTCAGGAACAATCCCAAGCATCTGACCTAATGTGTGACTGCCTAAGGTTTAGATATTGTGCACACCTCCCTCACATGGTGGCTTAATGGGCAGCCACACCGACAAGCTCTGTACAGATCTAACTCCTACCAGAAACCAATGGGCAATGAAAGGGCTGATCGTATTTTGTTACCCTGTTTAAGAGGCTAATCCACCTTGCATACTGCACTGTAACTTTCATTTTTATGTACTGACCTGTACTGCTCTAGTGAAGGTATATAACAGGTTGTTATGTTCAGCTGAAGAGAATTAAACCAATAAACTAAATCCCCAGATTTCAATATTGTGCAAGGCAATAAAACCTGAGAATTCTGAAACAGACTCTTACAATTCTGAATCAAAGGTGGACAGTAATTGCATTTTATTGGCTTTTTTTTTCCCCCTCTCTCCCTCTCTCTCTTTTTTTTGTCTTCACAAAGCTGTGTTTCAGAATGGCTGCTCTTGAAGATGGTTGGAATTGTTACAGTCATACTGACGTTACTTGGTCTGACAGCGTAAATTAACGGGTAGAACAAGAGACTTTTGAAATTCTAGCATTAAAATGTCACCATTGTTGGTTTCCTGCTTGTTGGGTTGTTTTTTTTTTTCCCTCTTTCTTCTTTTTAAATCTTTCCAGGCCATGGAAAATAATGTGTCTTTTATCTGTAAGATGTACTTCAACCAGATTTTGTCTCGTTTCAGTTTGACAAGTTGTGGTGTGATTTGTGTGAGGCAAAAAAAGGAAGGGAAAGGAAGAGTTTAGTGACAAATGTAGCTATTGAGGAGTGAGTATGCTGTTACAGCAGACAGAGGAGCAGGATGTGCATCTTCAGCACGGAGACAAAGTTCATTCTGCAGTTTGGAGTTTTTCCTCCCACACTCATGTTTTTTCTTAAAAAAAAATCAGGAAAAAAATAAACCAACAGAATTGTTTCCTCTGAACTGAATGACAAATCCTTAAGTTCTTAGCTGTGAACCATCAATATACACATCTGTTCTGATCATGACTAATTATTCCCTGATCTTGTGAAGGTATCTTACAGGGGAAAGCCTATGCACCTGCTTCAGCTTCCAGTAGCTTTAAGCGGCTGAGTTCTTCCCTGTGGGATCTCCATTTGCTCTCTCAGCATAAGTCCCAAGTGTAGCAAATCTCAAGGGCTGAAGAAGTATACTTTTGGTAGCTCAGCCATTATTTGACAGCATGAAAATAAGCGGAGGAACTTAAGTAGTCCTTCAAGTTTAAAGATCCTAGACAAGCAGGCAGGAGGTGGAAAGAAGGATGCACTAACTGACTTGAAAGAGAACTAAAAAGTTCTGCCTGGTGTTCTGCTTCCTCTCTGCTTAGTCTTTCAGCAGTATATGAGGGTATATGGACTGAAGAGTTTGCAAACAGCAGGTGCAAAGATTGTTTTTAGGTGATAGTTTCAAATTCTCATGACTAAAGGACACAACAAACACACACAAAGGATACCTGGTTTAAATACAACAGTGTAATTCATGCGGATGTATGCATCATGCATCATATGCTGCTGGTGCCCCAGCACTGATTTCAAAGCTTTACCTTGTCTGTGTGTTCACTGCATTCAACAAGCACTGAAACATGGGGAAGCAGCAAGGCTAATATGGGCAAATGGAAGGCGAAAACATTACTGACTAGGCCATGCTGCAGAGGTACCTGCAGCAGTCTGTTCAGGCTAGAGTGCTTCAAAAGCAGCTGGGGAGACCTCCTGTGTGTTTGTGACAATCAGCCTTTTGTACGTTGTGATTCATAAGACAGCAATTTCTCCCTGAACTGTATTAATCTGTCTGCTGGAGGAACTGTTTAGATTTCTACCAGCAAATTGTCCACCTGTTTGTCAGGTGAACTTCAGATGGTGCCTAAGCCAACAGAATTTCGATCACTTGGACCACAGTGAATGGGACTGAAGCATATACTTAGAGTGAAGCATGTACCTAATTACACTCATAAACAGAAACAGGCATATCAGAGCTCTGAACATGTGTTTGGTTAAAAGCAGACTGTATTAAGGTGGATAGAGTCCACTTCTAAACTAGCAGTTCTTGTTATGAAGTTGTGATTATTGGTGGGAATCTTGGAGACCATGTGAGAGTTCTGGCAGATAGGCAGGCACTGAGGATGATCACAAGCACTCACCTACTCTTTTTTCCCCTGGAATTATTGCCTGCAGTAAAAAGATAATCAGTAAACATAAATTCCCTAACATACTGGCAATTTAAGGGTTTTTAGGCAAGCTTTCTGTCATTTGTCTAACCCTTTTTACTTAATAAGACAGTCATCTTTAATAGGTAATGCTGGTGGGGGTTTTTCAGGTCACTCAGTAACATTGGCCTATTGGGAAGAAGCCTGGTAGGCATCAGTGATGCCAAGGTGCCTCAGTGATGGTCTGGCTAGAACTCACACATAACCTTTTTTCAGCCAAAAAGGGACAAATTCCTCCTTTGCTTACACTAGGATATAACTGAAATAAACAATGTCAGTGGCACCAGGGGAGCTAGCATACCTCTGCACCACTATAGCGTGGTAGAATTTGTCTACTGCTCTCAATCAGAGACTAAGTAGAAAAGCAGTTTGCTGTTAGTAAAACACAGCCAGATTTCAAGCCAGATTTAATTTTGTTAGAAAGAAAGGCAGCCTCCCCTCTGCTTTCAGCTTTCTTTTCAGCTGCGTTAGGGTAGATTTGAGGTCACAGAACACCCATGCATCTCTTATACTTTAACAGGATGGAGAATTATCAAGAAAGAAAGAAACCAGAAAAAGATGACCTTGTAGCTGTTATATCTTCAGGGAAGGAAAGCAGAAAAGAGAAGACTTTGAACCTTCCCCATTTTGGCTCTGCTGGATGCCTTGCTGCAGGAGTACAGGAGTGGTGGGAGTTTAAGGGACCCACATACCTCGTGTGCACTTTGTACCTCCACTTTATGTACCTCCATATGGGCACTTAGAAACTATTTTTTCATCTCTGCAATGCCTAAGTAGTACCAGTGAATAAAACACAAATGAAATATGGGAACCTTATCAAACTTGATTACATTCAGAGTGTAAAACATTAGTCTCTCCAGAACAGCACTGTGTTCCTGGTTTGCACTCTATGAAAATGAATGAATTTACAATAATTCCCATATACATGCCCTTTAAAGCTCTTTCACACAGCCTATAAGTCACCATAGCACTGTTTGCAGAACCTATCCCTAGCTGTTACACCCACTGTTTGTTTACCTGCTTGCACTATGCTAATCTTTGACCCTAAATTCTTTGTATCGTAATGTCTATATTTGTACACCCTCCTAAGACCAATGTTCAATTTAGTTTTTCTTGATGCTTCACCCCTTATTGGTGGCATCAGTTGGCTAGTTTGCCTTTCGGTGAATCAAAACTCCAGGATTCTAAACACTACTGTTGAGTATGTTGCCTTGCTGATTGGGAAGACCCAGGCAACATAGCTGATGACCCAGCCAGCAATGTTGCAACTGTGCCCCAGCCTAAGAGAGATATGGAACTGCTGGAGAACATCCAGAGAAGTGTCACAAAAATGAACAGAGAGCTGGAGAACCTCCCCTATGGTGACAGGCTGCAAGAATTAGAGCCTGGAGAAAGGCAGCTTCATGCAGACCTCATATCAGCCTTCCAGCACCTGGAAGGGGCCTACAAGAGAGCCAGGAAGGGATTTTTTATGAGGGCTTGTTGTGACAGGACAAGGGGGAAATGGCTTTAAGCTCGAGGAGGGTAGATTTAGACTGGATATTAGAAAGAATTTCTTTACAGTGAGGGTGGGGAGACACTGGAACAGGATGTCCAGGGAGGTCGTGAATGCCCCCTCCCTAGAGATGTTCAAGGCCGGCTGAATGAGTCCTTGAGCAGCCTTGGCTAGTGGAAGGTGTCCCTGCCCATGGCAGGGGGTTTGAACTAGAAAATCTTCAAGGTGCCTTTTAACCTAACCCATTCTATGAATGTATGAATTCTATGAATTGGCACAGAACTAAATACTTTTATGGTGTGATCACATAGATTGCCACTGGCTGGGGAAGAGTGCTGAAGCTTGGTTTTGATTCTGTCCTAGATGATTCAATGTAACAATGAAAGTGAGTCACGGTCTGCATTTTAGTGATGGATGTAATGAATATAGGTTGTTGCTCATGTTTACAGTCTGATGGTGTAGTTATTTCTTAAGCAAGTGTTAACCTGAATTTAGGAAAAGCACTGCTATTCTAGGCAGCACTTCAATGAATGTCTAAGAGGAAGTCAGTGAAAGAGGCTTATGCTTAAAGTGAACCAGACTTTAAAAACTGCTTTCAATAGGGATGGACACAAGCACATTTAAGCCCTGAAAGTCACCCAACAGCAAACATCTCCATCAGCTGATGTTTCTGCATTTATTTGATCTGATACTAACATTCAGAGAGAGGGAAGGTGGCTTGAAGTATCTATTAAGCAAGGTTTAAAGAAACCTTTACTTCTATTCGAACTACAGTGCACATATGAAGGCAGCTATTTTCCAGGTCTCCTTTGCTCAAACCCTTCAGTAGAAAAGGTCAGTGACATTCTGAGCTACTCTTAATTATAACGGAATTTTCATAATCAGAACATAGTCTGGACTGAAAACCATGCACTAGAGGCATGACTAAGGAAGGAATTTGGATATAATCCAATTCTTTCTTTCTTTCTAGGATTTTCAATTACTTAATTGGTAGGACCAAGTGTGTAGTCAGTCCTGTGTGGGCTGGACTAAACTTTTCAGAGCTGAAAATGGTGTCTAGTCAATCAGGGTAATATGTTTACAGTGATAGCTGGGGTATTTTATAATGAAATAAAATCTCTTTACTCCATCTCAGAGAATAGGCCATTTTACTGATGGACAATAATCCATTTTACTGTAGAGCTAGCACGTGGCTACAATACCATCTGGGCGCAATTCAGTAGGAAGAAATGACTGTGGCAAGAAAGTAAAGGAAACCCTGTACTCCAGGCATGTGCTTTTACAAGTTTTCTTCACCAGGCTCTGAATTAATTATTTATTCCTACACAGTTTTACTGTTTCATAGGAATGACAGCTTGGTAATGCTTGAGAACAGACAACTTGCTTAATGGTTTTAGTCTGGCTCTGTAGCAATGTGAGAAAAAGGACAAGTTTGACCGCAGAGTTGTCCAAGGCACACAGGAAGACAAAATAATTGTATTTATTTTTTATCAAGAAAGCCTCCTAGCTTGGCTTTCTGCTTAGAGCAAAACCAAGATGACACCATGACACTTTTAAATGAGCCATACCAAGAAAAGAAAAGAACAAAACAAGCCTTTGGATGGGAATACAAAGAAAATCACTCACCAACTGGTGTCCTTGTTCTAAGTGGGTCAGAACACCTCAGTATTCTCTAAATTTCTCACATCTCCCAGCAGGAGAAGCATAGTGAAGTAAAAATAATGATTCAGTGCTTATAGAGTATCAATAACTTCAAAGGTTATCATCTAGAATAGGTTAGCTACATGGTGGTGACTAAGATGATTTCCTGCATGCAACAGTACTTTACATGTGGAAACAATCTACTCATTACACTGTTTGTTATCATGCCTTCCACGTCCAACACACCAGTAGCTGTGCAGCCCTCAGGCTCAAAATTGTTTTCACAGCATCATTTAGGTTGGAAAATACCTTTAAGATCAAGTCCAACTGTTAGCACAGCCTAATCCACCACTAAACCATGTCTCTAAGCACCGCATCTACACATCTAGGTCTTTTCAATACCTCCAGGTATTGAATGCCAGGAATGGCAACTCAACCACCCTCATGGTTTTCTTGTCTTCACGATTCAGCACTGCAGGTTGTACCAGACTGGAATGGTTTTCATAGTCCAGCATGTCTGGATAGCTCCACTGGGCTAGTTCACAGCCATGTCATGACATGTCCCCAAGCAGATCTGTCCACAGTTCCCTTCTGAATTCCCTGTTTGTGGTTGTGTCCCGGTGTCCCAGCAGCAACACACTGGGGGGACTCAACCAGTACTATGATCCCTGTGGGCTGCAGGACCATAAAAATAGGAGGAAAGGTCATTGCAAGTGATAGGCTTTGGCTGATACTAGCCCAGTGACAGAGAGTGGAGCAGGAGGGAGAAAAGACCTTCTGTATGTGACCAAGAAATGCTTTTATTGCTATCTCAGGGCTTTAAGCAGTCTAATTTTTTGACCATAGATTAGGATTCTACACAGCAGTGCTTGGCCCAAATTGAAAATCCATGTACATCACAGAAGCCCAGAGCAGAGCAGAAGATAGAGAGCTCTTCATTTCTAGGTCAGTGGCTTATATTAGTTTTTCCTCAGCTGTGACTGAAAGTTATCAATGTAAAATAAACCCATGACCTTAACATGAGTGACAGAAATTGTACAACAATTAACTCCAAGTTGTGCAGTTTGACAAAGTTAGTCAGGGAAGCCAAGCACCCAATTCACCTGTCCATACCAAGTTATATGTGACTCTTTGAGACAGGTATTTTCTATCCTGTTTGAAAATCTTCTCCATTTCAAGTCAGGGCACAGAATTTATATTCATAAGACCAGTCCTGTTTGTTTTACATATGGACAATTCCCCTTCTAATCTCCATTGCACTGTTAAGCTGGCAAAGCTATATATTTAGGCATCAAACATTTTTTTACCTCCTGAAAGATGTTTGAAAATTTGCAGAACAAACAGCCTGTCACACTCTCTTTTAGCATCTTAAACTATCTACAGTGTTAAACCAAACCAGTCCCAGTTTGTGCTGTGGCCCTGAGGTCATGGGATACAACGTGGCCCACCTGGCCCAAACTTATTTTGTGCCTGATGGCTGCTTGCTGTACGATGGTCCTTTCTCTCAGACTCTGGTGTCACTATCGATCATTGACTATTCAATTATGAAGTACACAACCCCGTGTTGTGGAAGAACAGTGGGGGACATGGCAGCTGAGAAGGAAAAGCTCCCCCAGATCAACCTGCTTTAGTTGCAGATGCCCCTGATGACTGCAGGGAGGTTGGACTAGATGACCTTGGAAGGTCCTTTCCAACCCAAACCAGTTGGTGACTCTGTGATTTTGTGAAGTGATGCAGCGTAATGATTTAGAATAGAACAGAACTAACCAGGTTGGAAAAGTCCTTTGAGATCATTCAGTCCAACCTATCACCCAATACCATCTAATCAACTAAACCATGGCACCAAGCACCCCACCCAGTCTCTTCCTAACCACCTCCAGTGATGGTGACTCCACCACCCCTAGGGGCAGCACATTCCAATGGCCAGTCACTCTTTCTGTGAAGAACTTCTTCCTTCTTGTTGTGGCCAATGTGTAGAACCCAGCACTTCGATGTGTATTTCACATCCTCCTGGGTGCATGAGGCCTGTTAGTAGCTCTTGGCCCTGGCTTTTATGATGCTGAGGTGCATAAAAGCATTTCCTGGGCCATTTTATTTTTCCATTTTAAAACAGGAGAATATAAAATCTCAGAAAATAATAATGAATAAAAAATGAGAAAACCCCAGTGTTGATGGACACAATGAACATTTTGATAATATTGAAGCTTTCTGCTCTTTTTCTTATGTTGCAAAACAATTTCTTCCCCATGTCAACTAAATTTGGCCACGAAGGGTATTTCTGGGCTGAGAGGATGGATTTTTTTCATATAAAAACTGTCAAAACCTGACTTTTCTGTACTTTAGAAGTTACTCCTTTTTTTTAGACACTACATTCCCCAGAACCTGCTCTTTACTGTCAAAAGTTCAGGGAATCACTGCTTTTGGAGGAACTGTTTTTTTTTTTAAATGCCCTCCTAATAAACTATTAGAACCTATTAAAAACTATTTATTATCCTCTAATAAATTATTTTTCAGTCACTGTTTTCTTTATCTTAATCACATTGGCCACAACAACCCCATGTGGTGATACAGGCTGCAGTCAGAGTGGCTGGAGAGCAGCCAGGCAGAGAGGGACCTGGGGGGACTGGTTGATAGTAGGCTGAACATGAGCCTGCAGTGTGCACAGGCAGCCAAGAAAGCCAGTGGCATCCTGGCCTGGATCAGGAACAGTGTGGCCAGCAGGAGCAGGGAAGTCATTGTGCCCTGTACTCAGCACTGGTTAGGCCACACCTTGAGCCCTGTGTCCAGTTCTGGGCCCCCCAGTTTAGGAAAGATGTTGAGCTGCTGGTAGGTGTCCAGAGAAGGGCAACAAAGCTGGGGAGGGGTTTGGAGCACAGCCCTGTAAGGAGAGGCTGAGGGAGCTGGGGTTGTTTAGCCTGCAGAAGAGGAGGCTCAGGAGAGACCTTACTGCTGTCTACAACTACCTGAAGGGAGGTTGTAGACAGGTGGGGGTTGGTCTCTTCTCCCAAGCAACCAGCACCAGAACAAGAGGACACAGTCTTGAGCTGTGCCAGGGGAGGTTTAGGCTGGATGTTAGGAAGAAATTCTTTACAGAAAGGGTGATTGGCCATTGGAATGTGCTGCCCAGGGAGGTGGTGGAGTCACCATCACTGGAGGTGTTTAGGAAGAGACTTGATGGGGCTCTTGGTGCCATGGTTTAGTTGATTAGATGGTGTTGGGTGATAGGTTGGACGCGATGATCTCAAAGCTCTTTTCCAACCTGGTCCATTCTATTCTATTCTATTCTATTCTATTCTATTCTATTCTATTCTATTCTATTCTATTCTATTCTATTCTATTCTATTCTATTCTATTCTATTCTATTCTATTCTATTCTATTCTAAAGAATGTTACAATGTCTCCATTACAAAATGTCTGCATCAGAAAATGTCATTTATATAATTTAATTATTTTGTTTTTCCAAATGAGGCCATGGAAAGGTTCTTGACTCTTTTAGGACAAGGCTACTGACAGTCATATGCCAATAAAATTAATACTGGAGGTGCTCACTTTAGCCAGTTTCCTGGATCCACTTAATAGCTGCTTCAGATAGAGGTTCAAATCCTTCACCCTTTTATGTTCAAGGTCTGTATAAGGTAAATGCCAGGAGTGGGGAAACCTGCAAAAGAAGAATATTTGTGAAAATAACCCTTGTACTGTATTTGCTGAAAGTGTGTCCAGTTCTACTGAACAGAAGGAATGTAACACTTTCTAAGAGTTTTTTTCTTGCACAGTGTTCAGAGGATTGTTTACCCTCTGACTCCAGTTCTTCTAATCATTTGCTGATATTATTTTTCATACTGTACCCCTTTTTCTGACTAAGTAATTAACACCCTCCCCTCCCCCACAAAAAAACAACCAACCAACCCAAACCAAACAACACACAACAAAACACAACAGAACAACACAATAAAACCCCCAAACCCCACCTCCCCAAACAAACATCTTAAAAGGCACATTGGTGTTAAGGTGAGGGAGAGTAGGTTAAGATTGGATCTCAGGAAGAAGGTCTTCAGTACAAAGGTGGTGGGACTCTGGAATAGGTTGCCCAGGGAGGTTTTAGATGCCTCCTCCCTGGGGGTGTTCAAGGCTAGGTTGGATGAGACATTGAGCAGCTGTGTTGAGTTAGAACAGAACAGATATTCACAGATTCAACCATGTTGGAAAAGACCTCAGAGATCATCAGGTCCAACATATCACCTAATGCCTAACACCTCATGACAACTAAACCATGGCTCCAAGTGCCACATCCAATCCTTTTTTAAACACCTCCAGGGACAGGGACTCCACCACCTCCCTGGGCAGCACATTCCAATGGCCAATCTCTCCTTCTATGAAGAACTTCCCTCTAACATCCAGCCTAAACCTCCCCTGGCACAGCTCACCTCCTGCTGAGGCACTGGTTGCAGAACAGAACAGAATAGACTAGACCAGGTTGGAAAAGACTCCTCATGGCAGGGAGGTCAGAGTAGATGATCTCTAAGGTCCTTTACAACATAAGCCACAGTATCACAGTATCACAGTATAACTTAGGTTGGAAAGGACCTCAAGGATCATCGAGTCCAACCTATCAACACAGACCCCATGACTAGACCATGGCACCAAGTGCCACGTCCAATCTCCTCTTGAACGCCTCCAGGGTCGATGACTCAACCACCTCCCTGTGCAACCCGTTCCAATGACGAATGACTCACTCGGTGAAGACCTTTCTCCTCACCTCGAGTCTAAACCTCCCCTGGTGGCGCTTGAGACTGTGTCCCCTTGTTCTGGTGCTGGTTGCCTGGGAGAAGAGGCCAACCCCTTCCCGGCTACAACCACCTTTCAGGTAGAGGGCAATGAGGTCACCCCTGAGCCTCCTCTTCTCCAGGCTAAACAATCCCAGCTCCCTCAGCCTCTCCTCACAGGGCTTGTGTTCGAGGCCTCTCCCCAGCCTTGTTGCCCTTCTCTGGACACGTTCAAGTGTTTCAATGTCCTTCTTAAACTGAGGGGCCCAGAACTGGACACAGGACTCAAGGTGTGGCCTAACCAAAGCAGAGTACAGGGGCACAATGACTTCCCTGCTCCTGCTGGCCACACTGTTCCTGATGCAGGCCAGGATGCCATTGGCCTTCTTGGCCACCTGGGCACACTGCTGGCTCATATTCAGGTGGCTGAATTCTATGATTCTTTTAATTTTTTATTTTTTTCTGTATACTGGTAAAAATTGACCCTTTATGATCCCAGGAAAACACTACCCTCTCCAGTTTTTCTGCTGCGTGCAGTAAATCAGATCTCTGATCTCAGAAATCTGCCCCCCACTCACGCTGTACAAGCCTTGCCCTTAGAATATTGACTATCAAAGCCTCACAGCAGCGATGTGGCGTTTTATGACTACATCATCGCTTGCTGTGTTACCTCAGTTATTTAGAGTGCATGTAAGTTTTCAGAGCAGGTCCCTGATCCCATATGTAATTTCAGATGCTAGGCTAATAAAAGTGATATATGAAAACAAACAATCATCACAATCACAAAATCAATCCCAACAAAAGCAATAACAATAATCACAGTAATGTTCTTCCTGAATTTGCATTAACTTCATTTCAATTTAGTAAATAGACCATCCATGCAGAGAATGGCTTTGTGTCAATCTTCAAATGCTTTGGTGATTGAAAATGCCAAAACCTCACCTCTTTTTTTTGGTTTTTTTTTTAAGCTTGAAGAATCTTTTCCTTTTAGGGATGCAACACATTAGATGGATCAAAGGGTCAGATTCTTAACAGCACATGTAATCAATTTTTATGAACCTCGCCCCGGTAAGGACTATTTCTCTATCAGACTGAAGGAGTGTCAGAGAAGCTGTCAGTGCTAAACTGCTTGTAAGAGGTTTTGTGATCTGGATTGCTAATATTGGGATTCATAACCAATATTATCGTCTATCTTCTTCAATCTGTGTTATACAGAAAGGAGAAATCTGGATCTGTTTGCATTTTGTGTTACACTACCACTGTAAATAGCTAGCTGTGTCTTATTTACAAAACTTGGTCTTTTTCTGGTACAACCTTGTTTATCCACTAGAGCTCAAGAGATGCCTGAAGGCTTCCAAGAAATGTCTAAAGAGCCATCTAGCAGTGCAATGCACTGAAAAGAGACACTTGGTCAGGCTTTTGAAAAGCAGCTGTGCAATACTGTGAGGAAGAACTCATCAGTGGTATAACATAGCCTGCAAATAAAACAGCAAGGGGAGAGGATGATAGCAGCATATTGTATGCATGTATGGCCTTTAGATTACTTTTGCCTAAATGGTGTGACCCAGGATCATGACACAGATGAGCTGCACAGATAAAATTAGATCTCAGGTCATGTGGCACACACAGCCTGTGAATGTTCCAAGTTCCTCTGGGGCACAAAAAGGACTTATTTCCAGAGACAGTAGGGAGCATGTGTTTGGAAGCAGCTTTAAATTGATTAGACTGTATTATACAAAGAGGAGACTCTGACTGTAAAATGTAGGTTCTCAGAAAATGCATCCTAAGCACAGTAGCCAAACAGAGGACAGAGGAACTGCTGATTGACAGCACTGATAACTCTGCTGCACTGAAAGATGATATGAACCTTGTGGCAGCACCCATCACTTCTTTAAAATGTCTTCATGCTTTTGCTGAAGTGTGTCCATGGCTGAAACTCAGTTTACACTTGTGAACACACTTGTGTGTGTGGCTGACTTCCCAAGCTGATTTTGAGCTCCTCATCTACCTTAAATAGATCAGAAAAATATAAAAGTGTGCCATGCACAGTCATCCTACAAATTCCATTTCCTACCTATTAGCTGGGAAAACATTCTGTGTATAAAAGATGTGACTTAAATGCTTTGTTGGCTGAAAAGTCAGAATTAATAGTCTATCTGAAACCAGATAAGAGAAAAGGTGCTAGAGTGCAAGGGATTGCTTGGGGCAGCTGTGCTTTGACTGGTAAACATGGGCTCAATATTCACAATAGCAAAATTTCAGATGCTGAGAACTCTGAGCTTTTGCCATTAGTTTCTTGTGATACAGCCAATAGTTAGCACTTACACAAAGCAGAGTAATATGGCATTAATTCCTCCTAATGAGACTGGAATATATAAAATTGCATGAATCAATGCAAAGCAGTAACCAAGTCCTTTCTGTTAGCAGCTCCAATTATTCTAGCAATATCAGATGTTACTTCAAAATCATACATTTTCAAGCTGATCTTGTGGGTACACTTTGGAACAAGGCTTTTTTCTTCCTTTGAAGCATCTGCCATCAGCCAGAACAGGAGCATTGTAACACACAGACTAATGGTCTGATACAGTATGGTAATTTCAGTGATAACTTCCTATAAAGAAATAATTAGGTTTTTATTATTAGAATAAAATCTGGAATACATGAAAAGCCTTAAACTGATGGAGCTCTGCTACAAACCCAAAACATTAGCATTAAAGAACATGCATATAAAGAAACATCATAAAATGAATTACTTTAATACAGTCTTAGGGAAAGATCATATAGTGACAGGCTATTGCTGTGTCTGAATTATGACAATAAAGCTCTGGAGGTGTTAGACAGCCTCAGTATAGGTAGCTTAACCCTCTGTGAGTTCTGGAATTCTCTTTTGCAGTGAAAAATGTTGTGAGGGATTTTATTAAAGTTAGATTTATCTGGGGGGAAAAAAAGGCTTAATATTATTTTTTATATTCACTACAAGGTTTCAGATGTCTATGAGTTTCTAAGGAGAAATATGTTTTCCTTCAATGTGCTCACCACAGGATAAAAATCATAAACAGTTACTTGTTAAACATTTTGTTTTGCCAAATCAAAGGCACAATTCAAGCACTTCCAGTGTTCAGTGAAATTTTTGCCAAATACTGCAACCAAGTCCATGTGACCCAGTCATAATGAGTGAAAACTGAGTTAATTAACATCCTCTCAGGTAGGAGAAAGAGTCTCTAAAATTATCTAACTTCAAGCCATTTAAGTGAATACCTCTCAAGCATGGAGGGATATCAAATTTGGATCTGAAATTCATGGATGACATTAAGCCAAAACCATGCTGTTTGTCGCTATTTATTTCAGGTCAAATCTCAAACAACTTTCTGTTTGTCAATGACTGTTTAAGAGAGGACTATTTTGTTCCCAATAGCATGTGCAGTATAATGTATGTATTTGTAGAATACAGAACTCCACTTGTATGACTGAAGGCATTGACAATAATTATATAAGGCAAAACTGTTCTACATAAAGCAGAAACAAACCCTAGGACTCACCGTCCCAGGGAATGATGAAGAAATAAGGTACAGAATAGGAAAAGCAGAAATACACATGCACATGCATAAAAAGTAACATTCAATGAATCATATAATTCACTGGTTGGAAGAGATCTCTAGAGGTTGTCTAGTCCAACACCCCTGCAGTAAACAGAGACATCTCCAGCTAGATCAAGTTGCTCAGAGCCCCATCAAGCCTGACCTTAAGTGTCTTCAGCAATGTGGCCTCCATCACCTCCCTGGGCAGTCTTTTCCAATATTTACTGCACTCATAGTAAAGATCTTCTTCCTAATGTCCAAAGTAAATCTACACTGCTCTAGTTTAAAACCATTGTCTTTTGTCCTATTGCTACATGTAGTCCCTCCAAAGCTTTCTTGAAGGCCACCATAAGGTCTCCTCAGAGACTACAACTACCTGAAGGGAAGTTGTAGCCAGGAAGGGGTTGGTCTCTTCTCCCAGGCAATCAACACCAGAACAAGAGGACACAGTCTCAAGCTGTGCCAGGGGAAGTTTAGGCTTGAGGTGAGGAGAAAGTTCTTCACAGAGAGAGTTGTTAGCCATTGGAATGTGCTGCCCAGGGAAGTGGTGGAGTCACTATCCCTGGAGGTGTTCAAGAGGGGATTGGATGTGGCACTTGGTGCCATAATTTAGTAGTCATGAGGTCCTGGGTGACAGGTTGGACTCAATGACCTTTGAGGTCTTTTCCAACCTTATTGATTCTGTGATTCTCTTCTCTAGGCTGATCACCCCCTACTCTCTCAGCCTGTCCTAGTAGAAGAGTTGCTCCAGCCCACTGATCATTTCTGTGGCTCTCCTCTAGACCTTATCTATATTTCTCTTGTGTTGAGAGCCCCAGAGCTGGACACAGTAGTCCAGGTGAGGTCTCACCAGGGTGTAAAGTGGCAGAATCACCTCTTGATCTACTGGCCAGAATCACTGGAAAATACACTATCAGTCTGAATGATGTCAGACACAAAGTTTCAGTTTTGGAGGCCAGGACAGTACCAAAGCTTATAGCATATTTCCCTGCTAGGGAGCATGGGCACTTTTTCTCAAAAGCTTGGTCGTGCCTGCCAGTGTCAGAGACTGGCTTCTTTCTGCTCTGATTCAGTGTGAATGTTCCTACATCACTTGGAGAAATGCATTTTGCTTGGAGTTTTGATCACCATCATGCAGAACATAAAAACTATTAAAGGCCAAATCATGCCTTCAATGAAGTCAATGCCACTTACCTTTTTGATTTCAGGAGGGATAGGTGTGTCAAGCCCAAGCCGTTTCCCCCTTCTGCTCCCATTAAAATAGGAACAATAGAATGGATAAAAGGCTGTCACAGTGCTCCATGCCTCAGTTTCTTTTGGGGCTGAATAGGAGGCTTGATAGAATATCTGCACTGCCTCTGTGTTTCTAAAAATATGTCTGCCATACATTTTCTTACACTTTTAACTGTGCACAGACAGAACCATTTAACAGGAGAAAAGCATTAGCTGATATGGAGTCTTACTCTGGGAGGGCATGTGATGGAAATTGCTTCTGGAGTTGGCTGTGAAGTTTGGAGAACTGGTCAAATGATTTTTCCACAAAAGTGACCACGTTGCAGGTCTGCACCACCTGGACTAGATATAGCTGTATTGGGGAAAAGGGAGAGGCAGAAAAGAGAAATGATCAGAGAGACACATTAAAAAAGATGTACAGGAGAAAATATAGGGTAATTTCAACAAAGAAAAACCTTTCTTTAATGTAGTGCCAAGTGCCAGCAAATTCAGTCTGCAATGTATAGTCTTTGCTGCACACAAACACTAACTCGCTGGATAGCATACAACTCAAACACTGAAAGATCACTGCAGTGTGTGAGAACTAATAATGCACCATTAAAGCATCATATAATAGCCTCTGATTTCTATTAGGCTTCCTAATTTTGTGCCATGCTTTCCTTCTGGATGCTTTAATTAGCTCTTGATTTATTTTTCATTACAGGACATGAACTGTTCTCCTTAATGGCTCCTTGCTAATAGCTGTCTGCCTGGTATTCTTTCTCTTGGGTAGCTCATTGCTTATGGCACTGCTGCTCATCCTGTGATCCCTTTAATGTGGCACAAGCTCATCTTCTATAGAGGAGGAGGGAGAGTATGTAAGCTCACAGGAGAGTTAGTGAAGCTCGAGCCAAATGAGGGCAAGCAGAGAACGTAATACATACGCATTCAGACTTTTTGTTGAACCCCAAAATGGTGGCTCTTGCTATGGACTTCTCTGCATCCAGCATCATCCATTCCTGGGGGACAGTCTCTGGAGCAGGTTGCTTTTCAGAGCCTGTCACTGACATCTGTACGAGCGTGTGGATGAGGTTATTAAGTTTAACAGGAAAGCACTCCAAACTTGCCTTTATTTTCCTGAAGAACAAACAGAAGAGGCACTATTTATTCATCCCTTTTGCTTCAATTTCTTGATCCCTGGTTTCATGGGTGCAAGAATCAAAACACCCTAAATTATAAAACCTGCTTCACATGAATGTGTACCCAGATATGCATCACTCACTGCTATCTGCAGCAATACAGAACATCCAGCTTGTGAGCTCCACTTCTTACAAGAGTGCTCTTGCCACATGCTGCCTCATAGCTTACCTTGGGGTAGTTATTCTTAGCCAGCTGGATATCATCAACCATATTTCATAGAGATGGACTTAACATTCCCATTTGTGTTTTGAGGCACTCCAGGGTAGAGCAACATGTTTTCAACAGGTAGGAGAGAATGCCCTAGCACTTTCTTTTCGGTTCTGCTCACCTCACATGGGCTTGCATGTGCCGTTTGCACAGGGCTCTTGTCACTTAGCTGTACATGTTGTGCTGCTAAATCCTCTACCCAGTTCTTAAAAGCCCTAACCCTGTGGTTCTGTATAAGATGAAAAAACTAAACTCAAACAGATATCCCCCTCCTCCCCCCCAAAAACCCCAAACAAACCCCAAGCAAACCAAACCAAACCACTAAGAAAGAGGAATTTTCTGCCCCCTATCTCTCCTCATCTCATTCTTGTGTAAGGGAAGCCCAAATACACTTCTAATTTCCTAGAATTTTATGATTCTTCAAGAGGAAAGAAAAACAGATTAAATAAATAACTAGATATACACATAGATGTGTACTGCAAACTGTTTTAATATCAAAGTAAACTCGAGAAATAACACTGTAAGATAATCACTGGTCTTTGAAGAGTAAGATGCAGTACTCATTAGAAAGCACCCTCTTGAATTCCATTGCTGGTTAGGATCTACTTAACTTGTGATGCCTTTTTTTTTTCCTCACTCTTTTTTTATCTTCTTATTTCCCTGCTTGCTTCTACATCCCTCTGAAGATAGTCTGGATAGATGCTGATCGTATAGAACAACAACTCATTAGTTTCAGGCCATATAGCAGCAAACCTCTACCAAATTATTAGGGTTTTTCTTTGTGGATTCTTTGTATTCTTCCTTCCTTCCTTCCTTCCTTCCTTCCTTCCTTCCTTCCTTCCTTCCTTCCTTCCTTCCTTCCTTCCTTCCTTCCTTCCTTCCTTCCTTCCTTCCTTCCTTCCTTCCTTCCTTCCTTCCTTCCTTCCTTCCTTCCTTCCTTCCTTCCTTCCTTCCTTCCTTCCTTCCTTCCTTCCTTCCTTCCTTCCTTCCTTCCTTCCTTCCTTCCTTCCTTCCTTCCTTCCTTCCTTCCTTCCTTCCTTCCTTCCTTCCTTCCTTCCTTCCTTCCTTCCTTCCTTCCTTCCTTCCTTCCTTCCTTCCTTCCTTCCTTCCTTCCTTCCTTCCTTCCTTCCTTCCTTCCTTCCTTCCTTCCTTCCTTCCTTCCTTCCTTCCTTCCTCCCTCCCTCCCTCCCTCCCTCCCTCCTTCCTTCCTTCCTTCCTTCCTTCCTTCCTTCCTTCCTTCCTTCCTTCCTTCCTCCTTCCTTCCTTCCTCCCTCCCTCCCTCCCTCCCTCCCTCCCTCCCTCCTTCCTTCCTTCCTTCCTTCCTTCCTTCCTTCCTTCCTTCCTTCCTTCCTTCCTTCCTTCCTTCCTTCCTTCCTTCCTTCCTTCCTTCCTTCCCTCTCTTTCCTTCCTTCCTTCCCTCTCTTTCCTTCCTTCCTTCCCTCTCTTTCCTTCCTTCCTTCCCTCTCTTTCCTTCCTTCCTTCCCTCTCTTTCCTTCCTTCCTTCCTTCCCTCTCTTTCCTTCCTTCCTTCCCTCTCTTTCCTTCCTTCCTTCCCTCTCTTTCCTTCCTTCCTTCCCTCTCTTTCCTTCCTTCCTTCCCTCTCTTTCCTTCCTTCCTTCCCTCTCTTTCCTTCCTTCCTTCCCTCTCTTTCCTTCCTTCTTTCCTTCTTTCTTTCTTTCTGTCTGCCTTCCCCAGTTTTGGAATATCACTAGCTTAGAAGGACTGACAATACACATAAGCACCTTCATCATCCCCTGTTCAAAGCTGAGCAAATGCTTCACCTGCCATTTCAAATTAAATTCTTATTCATGGATTTTTGTGAGTAGGTTGGATTGCATACTACAATCACTCAAAACCAACTGCATTCATTGTATTAGCCTAATTTTCATGATCTCAGACATTCTGGCTAAAGTCTGTAGCTTCATAGTTGCAATCATACAAAAAAAAAAAAGGAGAAAATTCTGCCTGCAGACAGCTGCCTGTCTCACTACTCCCAAATTGAAAGTTCATTCAAAAATACTGTATGAATTTATCACACACCAATTAGGCAGACTGCAGTGAGGAAAGAAGGTGTATATGGTTTTCTTAAGGCAATACACTGAAAGGTATCTCTGAATGGATTCAGCTAATTATCTCAATTATTAATTACCTCCATTATTAATTACATTCTCCAGAAACAGATACATGCAGACTATTTAATAAACCAGACAAAATAACACTCATGTGGAAAACAGGAAAACAAATATAAGTTCACAATATTGGTACAAAATCAATTCTGTGCTGAATAATTAGGTTGCACCTGTGGTTAACTTTTCCTTTTTAACTCCTATGTATTTAATTTAATGCATAGTTTAAACACTCCCTAAATCACCAAGACGTGATTTAGGTTACGGAATTTGTAACTGGGCCATAGTGTAGCAGAGCAGTTAGGGAATTTACAGCATTACTATGAGGTGTATTAACTTTGCAGCTAAACCCCATGCATTTTAATTCACATAAAGCAAGCCTCTGTTTATAAACCAGCATTAATTTGGACATCATCACTATGCAGAACAGCTGATACCAGAACACCACTATTTAAACAATTCAGTGTTTTAATAGCTTGTTGTTCTTTCCATGGGTCCATTAAGAGTCTAAAATGCTTTTAACACCCAGATTGCTAATCACACACTTTAAACCTAAACAGAGGCTTTTGTTGTCATTGTTGCAGATTTTTCCTGTGAGTTATTCTAAATTATTGCATTTAAAATGAAATAAAAACGTTAAGTACATGTTGTTTTTTCCCTCCTGATACTCTATTTTCTCTGTATGCTGTCCTCCCAGTTAGAACAGAAAATATTATGCAATCCTTATCGCACGTGATCAACAAAGAATTGAACAGGCCTTGCTGCTCTTCTGATGGCATCTCAGAGTGTGTTTTCACAGCAAGGTAGAACAACTCTTGTTATGGTTCTCTGTGCATTCTTTCAGGGGCAAAGTAGCTTAAGGAAATCCTCTTTCCCACAGCTTCCCACAAGGTGGTTCCTAACCATCTATGGAGCAGTGGGGTACATCAAACCCATGTGCCTTACCTTTTTTAATGTGGCATTTCTTTTGTGTGTGTGTGTTAGTTCACTGACCCAGGTTATCACATTGTGATATCTAGCTCTTCTTTTTGCTACTGTTTTCAGGGTTCATTCTAAAGATCAGTGATGGATCCCCTTTCTCCTTGAACTCTCTGAGGCCCCCATGCACGTTTCTCTACAGCCACTTTAAATTTAGCTGTAGGTGAAGAAGTTGGTAAGGCCACAGGTGTTTGCTTCTGATATCCTCTTGCAGCCTAGGCTATTACCATCTTTGTGTCTAAAGCTGGTTTTGCCTTCACAAAGATCTCGCAGTTATTTCAGAGCTCTGGTAGCCCAATCTGTTCAGAGAATTAGTGCCTAATAGCCTATGAATGGGAAAACTTAGGGGACCTATACAATGGGCACCAAAAGCAGAGGTTAATTAGGAGAAAAAAAGGAAACTATCATTAACTAGAATAACATTAACTGGGAAGCACATTATTTCTAACACACAGTTTTCAGGCAGAAAATGTATATTTTTTTTCACATGACAATATTCATTTACTACACAGATACTGTTGTGTGCCCTACCTCTCAGAAAAATGAGTAAAATATCCAGGGTTATTGAAAAGTAATGACTTTCCACCTGCTGAACTGGCTTTGAATTTCAGATTTGGCTCACAGTCTTTCTACAGAACTGTCAAATTATGGTGCGGGGTAAAATGGATGGTTGGCTGCTTGTGTAAACGGAGATGAATGTAAAGATTAGCCAATGTTTTCAAAAGTGACTAGTGATAGTGGGCACCTTGAGTTTTAAAAGGTAGACTGTTCTTATGGCACAGGTATTCTGAGAGTGGGTACCTAGATCTTTTTGCCACACAATCTTTCTCCACAGTCTTATAGAATCATAGAATCAACAAGGTTGGAAAAGACCTCAAAGATCATTAAATCCAACCTGTCATCCAAGACCTCATGATTACTAAACCATGGCACCAAGTGCCACATCCAATCCCCTCTTGAACACCTCCAGGGACAGTGATTCCACCACCTCCCTGGGCAGCCCATTCCAATGGCTAACAGCTCTCTTGTAAGAGGATGTGCACTCATCATCACTGAAAAGTTATCCAGATCTCAGTCTTGGTATATACAACAAAAAAATATTCACCCCGAAACTTCAGAATAACTTTCTTTATCATTCTTGATAGCATCCTGCTCCTCATTTTCATCTAGGCTTGACAAGAGTAGGGAGGTGATTCTCTCCCTGTATGCTGCACTGGTTAGGCCACAGCTTGAGTACTGTGTCCAGTTCTGGGCCTTTCAGTTTAGGAAGGATGTTGACTTGCTGGAACGAGTCCAGAGAAGGGCAACAAAGTTGGTGAAGGATTTGGAACACAAGCCCTGTGAGGAGAGACTGAGGGAGCTGGGGGTGCCTAGCCTGGAGAGGAGGAGACTCAGGGGTGACCTTACTGCTGTCTACAACTACCTTAAGGGAGGTTGTAGACAGGCAGATGTTGGTCTCTTCTCCCAGGCAGTCAGCACCAGAACAAGAGGACACAGTCTCAAGCTGCACCAGAGGAGGTTTAGGCTGGATGTTAGGAAGAAGTTCTATACAGAAAGAGTGATTGCCCATTGGAATGGGCTGCCCAGGGAGGTGGTAGAGTCACCATCATTGGAGGTGTTCAGGAGGAGACTTGATGGGGTGCTTGGTGCCATGGTTTAGTTGATTAGGTGGTGTTGGATTAGTTGATAGGTTGGACGCGATGATCTTGAAGGTCTCTTCCAACCTGGTCTATTCTATTCTATTCTATTCTATTCTATTCTATTCTATTCTATTCTATTCTATTCTATTCTATTCTATTCTATTCTATTCCATTCCATTCCATTCCATTCCATTCCATTCCATTCCATTCCATTCCATTCCATTCTATTCTATTCTAAATTCACAGTGTAATGAGCAAAATATATTTTCATGGGATTCTCAGGGATTAATGAACACAGTGTTTAATTTACATCCACCTTCTCCATTCATTAATTTACCAGGGTTCAGTTTAAAATAAGTTGGGTAGCATGCTCCCCAACAGCTTTTAACAGATTTTCCCAGAATATGACTGGATTCAGGAACAGACTTTTTAATTTTCAGCAACATGTATTTACAGACCATTGATATTCTTTTTGTGTACAGCACTGATAATTCTTCACTTTAATACCTTACTCCCCACTGTGATAGTATGCAGGCAGTAATCATATTCTTGTTGCCCCTTATTTTGCAAAGCTTTAAAATCCAGATTTACTTTCAGACTAACTCTGATCCCATGGGCTAAGCATACAAGGTACTCTCTTGAACTGTATTTTATAGTCTAATTTCTCTACTAGTCTTCCTATGTGCTTCTCCCAGGACAGACATTCCTCTCCCCTGAGCTGGTGGCAGGTGGGGTTTGTGCAACAGTATGAAAGCCTCAAACAACATACATTCAAGGAGAAAGTTTGCCTTCTGTTCCTTTGAGGCACACATACCACAACCTTCACAAAGTGCTTGAATGCTGCTGAAAGAAAGTTTAGTAGTATAATTTTGTCTATGTCTTTTCAGAAGTCATCAGCTTTCCCTGGTGTTTCAGCTCTCTGGGAGATTTCTTGCTGGAATATCTGCAACCACTTGAGAAACAGGGATTGGCTGATCAGCTGGAGACTACCATCACATTTTGAAAGGAGGTACTGTGAATTGGCCATTTTTGCAACTGCAGGCATTTGTGATTTTGAGTGGATATGCTTGACTTTGACAATGACAGGTACTTAACAAACGATTCTGTTAAACAAGGTAAAGATGGAAGCTGACCCAAGTGGCAACTCCTTCAGTCAGGCTTCTGAAGATATGCAATGGTGCTTTGATGATAATTGCCAGATGTACCATACATCTTTTACTTACAAGACTCTATGAGAGGGTTGGATTGATACTGCAATCACAGAATCACAGAATCAACCAGGTTGGAAAAGACCTCAGAGGTCATCAAGTCCAACCTATTACCTGATACCTAACACCTCCTGACAACTAAACTGTGGCTCCAAGTGCCACATCCAATCCTTTCTGGAATACCTCCAGGGACAGGGACTCCATTAGGCTAGCCTTAAGCCCTTAAAATTATTTCAAATCTACATCCTTTTACAGGTACACTTAAAATCACAGGCAGCATGCCACACCATGCTGACACATGAAAACATATGCAGTCATATAATGTATCTGCTGAAAACCCCAGTCTTCCACAGAGAAAAGTTATATCAAGAGGTAAGGTGGGCTCCCCGTTTCTGGTGAAACCAGTGCCAGGGGAAGAGGGAGGGAGGGGAAAGGATCAAATGGAGTTTCAAGGATCAAACTGAGTTTCAAGGATCAAACTGAGTTCAGGGCAGATGCTGGAGAGCAGCAGTGTTTCATTTGGCACTAGGTGCACAGGACTGACAAGCAAACACAGCTACTCTTGTTTAACTCTCAATTGGTGCATTGTTTATCCACGATCTAAGGGTGTGACCTTCCAGAAGGCTGTAAGATGTGAAGCTTAACACTGCCACTCATCAGCTCCTAAGAGTGAACTGACCCAATGTGAGAAGAACAGAGTGCACAAATGAGACCACTGATTGTTCAAAGTATCTTAAATCAAGACTGAGAGCAAAGGAATCTGGTAAAACACAGAATGCTTTGTGATCCTGAAAGGGGTCAACACGTTCCAGTCCAAACTCCAGCAGCATTATTCTGATGGCTAAGGAAGGTGACAGCAATGAAAAAATTCATATTATTTCGCCAGGAATATTTGTGACATCGTTCATCATTTCCTGCTGGTTTTAAACAACAGTAGAGGCAATGTCTGGAATATTGTTCAAACCAAACCTAGACAATTGCTAAAAGCAACCTATTTCCACAGAAATACAAAGATATACTGTTCTCCTGTTTCCTCTGGTGGAAGACTGGGGTTTTCAGCAGATACATTATATGACTGAATCTGAAAGACTACAATAACCACCTTGTACATGGAGCAAGAAGTAACTTTCTGTTGGCAGTGCTGAACATTCCAGTGACAACACTCCTTGCCTAGAACTTTTTAAAAACAATACAGTGGTTTTGGAAGTAATTTTGGAGAAAAGGGAGCTACAGATCGAGGGGGAATTGAGAGC
Source organism: Melanerpes formicivorus (assembly GCF_026170545.1). NCBI lineage: Eukaryota > Metazoa > Chordata > Aves > Piciformes > Picidae > Melanerpes > Melanerpes formicivorus. The sequence goes on along the minus strand of NW_027142360.1, from coordinate 6,524,521 downwards.
TACTGGAAGTTATGCTGATAGTCAGAATTTTCAATTTCCTTGGCTTTCTAAGGACATCTTGAAAAATAGATATAGAATAAGCTACAGAGTGCCATGAGAAGTGTGTAACTGGATTTTTTTCCCCCTCACCTCGACATTTTATATAACAAGGAGATAGGGAAGAATTTTTCTGAAGGTCAGGAATAAAGATGATGTAGGTAATGCAGAGCTCACCAAACTCTCAATATATTAACATTCCTGAGGGCAGGTCAGAAAATGCTCATAGAGTTCTGCACAGATCCAGGTATCAGGCCATCCCACAGGCTTTCTTTGAAAAGTGCAGAGATACACTTTTCAGAATTTATAATACCAGTAGGTATGAAGCCTGATGTGCTGCCCGTGTCTAAACATAGAGAATTGTTAGCTAATACATGTGTTGAATTAACACAAATCATGTTGAAGCATGAATAGAACTTAAAATAGAGAGATCAAAACAAAGCTCCAAGAGAAATGAAATCTGAGGAAAATCAAAAGCTAAAGACAAGAGACTTTCTTCTTGCAAATGAGCATATACAACAGAAACACAATCATGCTATCCTAAGAGTATTGCAGAAAAAAACTATGCAACAAAACAATATCTGGCTTTCCTGCATGATGTAATTAGTTCCATGGACAGATCTATGGACAAATCTGCACTTCAGCAATTCAAAGGGAATTGGGACAATAGGTCTGGAGCTCACTAAAACATTGTAGCAGAAAATAGAGTTTCAAACGAGAACAGAGCCCACAACACTGTACAGATCTGCACCACAACATGTTGTGTTGGTTAGCAGGAATCGAGTGGCATTTCCATTCTGAAAGCCTTCGTTCCCTTAGCACCAATCCTGCCAAGAAATCTAACAGGAAGAATGCCTGGCTGGCCTCTGAGTCTTAACAGTAGTCTGCATGGGTTCAACAGGATTTCCTAACCCTAACATAAACCTCTACCAGGCAACAAAGAACACTGACTCTTCCAAAAGACTGTTGAGTCACATCTTCTCCCTAATGCCAGCTTATTCCACATGATGAGAAAGACTGCAGGTAAATTCCCACTCATAAGTCCCTTCCTTCCTTCACCCTTCCTTCCTATCACCACAAACATCTTGCCCAACTCCAAGAAAGGCTGAACCCAGCCTTCATCCTCTGTCTTTCAGCTAAACAAGACTGCAGTGATATTAACCCCAACCCATCTGAAAAGTATACTGATCCCTTTTCACAGTATCACAGCATCACAGTATAACTTAGGTTGGAAAGGACCTCAAGGATCATCGAGTCCAACCTATCAACACAGACCTCAGGACTAGACCATGGCACCAAGTGCCACGTCCAATCTCCTCTTGAACGCCTCCAGGGACGATGACTCAACCACTTCCCTGGGCAACCCGTTCCAATGACGAATGACTCGCTTGGTGAAGAACTTCCTCCTCACCTCGAGTCTAAACCTCCCCTGGTGCAGCTTGAGACTGTGTCCCCTTGTTCTGGTGCTGGTTGCCTGGGAGAAGAGGCCAACCCCTTCCCGGCTACAACCACCTTTCAGGTAGTTGTAGAGGGCAATGAGGTCACCCCTGAGCCTCCTCTTCTCCAGGCTAAACAATCCCAGCTCCCTCAGCCTCTCCTCACAGGGCTGTGCTCAAGACCTCTCCCCAGCCTTGTTGCCCTTCTCTGGATACGTTCAAGTGTTTCAATGTCCTTCTTAAACTGAGGGGCCCAGAACTGGACACAGTTTTTACCTCCAGAAGAGCACTGGGCACTAGCTTTGAGCTTTACATGACACTAAGGAAAATTTCACCCTGAAGACTCACATTTCCCTGTTTGTGATGTGTATCCTAGCCTTTTTTTCTTACTAACTAAATCAATTGTTGGGTTGTTTTTAACCCGTAAGAGACGGACACAAACTATTTGATGGAACTGACTTCTACAACTTAATTAGAAACTACACAGTTCCCACTGGAAGTGGAAAGAAAAGTCTGCAATCTGGGAGTAAGTAAAATTTTACAGGAAAGGATAAGATAGGAGTTGATAGTAAATGTGAAGCTGTAATTAATTTTTAAAATAAAGCAGTCTTGCTCAGGGACAAAAGAGAAAGCAGGGGGGAGAAGTGTGAAAGGAGAAGTCAGTGCCCTGCTGTGTATAACTGACCAATAGTTTTGTCTGACAAATTCTGATCGTTCTCTTCAAAGAAGGGGCTCCCTTAAACTCACTTAGGTAGAGTTCCAGCCTTCTCCAACCCTGCTGCCTCAGTTTCTGATTGTGATACAGAGAAAGGAGACGTATGAATAACACAATTCAAATTGCCCAGAATCTTCTTATGGGCCTCTGTAGTAGTAATGAGACTGGGTCAGCTCCTCCAGTTCAAGCTTTCATCTCATTTATTCATTGCAGTGTGCCCTCTGGCTGTACTGAAGGGTAGGCAAATTGCTCTTGCCTCAGGGCAGTTTGCACTGTGCAGGGAACTGTGCTGCCTTAAGGGAGTGTCCTTCAAGGCTCTTGAAGGAAGCCTTTCACTCCGAGCCCAGTGCTGTGAACTGAATACGTGCCCTGCACTTGCACCAGGGGAGAGTGTCAGAAAAGTCCATCTTGCTTTGCATATGCACATGGTGTCCAGGGTGTGTGAATTCATAGTCTGTCCTTGGGAAATGATAGTGCTGCATGGGGCAGGCTTAGGCAGGGAGACTTTTTTCTGGTACTGTGCTTAGAATAGAAAAATGAGTTTCCAAATGTAGTCTCCACTGGCTCCATCTAGAGCATGACTACATCAAAAGTTGGAATTATGTGTAATGCAGAGGCCTGACCTGAAAGATTAGGGCTGAGGGCTTCAAACTGATTTTATAAACATTACTTGCAACTCCTCATCTATAATCCCCAGTTATTACCACAAACAAGTGAAAAGTTTCATTATCTTAATACAAATCATGCTTTAAACATACCTATATTCACACACAATGCTTTCCTTTAACAGATCTGTCAAGTGCTTGAAAAGAAGGATCAGTACCATTTTGCAGATGGAGAAACTATGCCTAACAGAGGGCAAGTAACATGCCTAAGGCAACACAGAAGGTCAAAAGAAGAGATCAGTGATTAAAATCAGGAATTCCAGGTCCTCACTCAGTCCATTAACAAGTTGAACCTTTTTATGCAGTCCAAATCCTGTCACACATAGCTACTGCATTCAAAAGCAGAGAGGAAGGCTGACTAGCTATAAGCCAGGTTGGCTTTGTCACAAAAGCTGAAGAAAGGTCTAGGCACTAAGTGACTTGTTATAGGTGTACCACAAACACACAACTATTTCTTCCAAACCCTTTAGATTGGTTATAATGTGCATAAGAAATGGACTTTTAAAAAGTAAACATGTGACTATGAATTAGCCTTTTGTGTAGTTTCACTGATTACAACCTCTTAGCACAGCAGAAAGAAATGCCGGGGTTTTGCTTGTTTGTTTGTTTTTCATTTGGACAGTTTTGCATCATGCCTGAAGGATATAAGGTCTCTGGATTCTGTTCTGTTTTTACCTCGTAAAGTAGCTTGTAGCCTGGAGGTCTGAGTCATGAGGCCGGAGATTATCATACACATACTTCAGGTCTTGAACACTGTTTAGCTCAGGCAGTCCTGCATGCAGCATCTTAAAGTAAAGAAATTACATTAGTTCACTGTTCTATTGAAAAGCAATTCAAATGAATTTGGGTTAAATGAGAAAACAAGTGTTTTACACCAAAAAGGCCTCCTTGTGAAACACAAATATTTTGAGGTCTGAAAAGTGGTTCTGAAGCTAGCACAATGCCTGGAATACTAAAGTGAGTATATTTCCTCACAAACATTCACACTGAAGTACTGGAAAGAGGCATGGGTCAGAATCACAAATCCATTTCAGATATCATAATCTCAGTGTGTGCATTGCTGTTTCCTTCATAGCATTGTAATAGTGATAAAGAGATGTGTGCATTGCTACGTTTCCCTCATAGCATTTTAATGGTGATAAAGAGAAGGCCACCAAATTCAGCCACCTGAGCAGTAGTAACCACATTCCTGCAATGCTTTCTGTGTTATCTTAGTCCTAATCCAATTTAGCACAACATCACCTTTCTTTTTTAACTACAGATTCCACCATCACTGCTTTGGACTTCTCTTGCAAAGGATCATAGATTCACTCCCTGGAGGAGAAGAGTGCCTTTTGACTCTTTCCCTGGAGGAGAAGAATCAATTCCTGACTTGTGCATGGAGAACTGCCCTCTGGAGAGGGTATCATTCTCCATGAATGAGGAGTGGAGCTGTCCTAGTTAGTTGGCCAAGATAGGTTAAAAAAAACCAGGAAATGCAAACACTGCCCCTGCAAAGTAACAATGCAAGTAGGATAGACACCCGAGTATGTCCAACTGCACATGAAGGCTACTTCAGGCATTTTAAAATGTCAACAACAAAATAATTTTTACTCACTTGAAAACCTACTTTTTTTTTCTCAACAATCATAGAATTATTAAGGTTGGAAGGGACATCAAGGATCATCTAGTTCCAACCTCCCTACCATGGGCAGGGACACCTCACACTACATCAGGTTGCTCAGAGCCACATCCAGCCTGGCCTTAAAAACTTCCAGGGATGAGGCTTCCACCACCTCCCTGGGCAACCTGTGCCAGTGTCTCACCACCCTCATGGGGAAGAACTTCTTCCTAACATCCAATCTCAATCTACCTATTTCTATTTTTGTTCCATTTCCCTAGTCCTATCATTACCTGACACCCTAAAAAGTCCCTCCTCAGTTTCCCTGTAGGCCCATTAAGATACTGGAAGGCCACAACAAGGTCTCCTGGGAGCCTTCTCTTCTCCAGACTGAACAGCCCCAACTCCTTCAGTCTGTCCTCATAGGAGAGGTGCTCCAGCCCTCTGATCATCCTTGTAGCCCTTCTCTGGACACCTTCCAGCACGTCCATATCCCTCTTGTACTAGGGGCTCCAGAACTGGACACAGTACTCCAGGTGGGGTCTCACCAGGGCTGAGTAGAGGGGGAGAATCACCACCCTTGACCTCCTGGCCACACTTCTCTTGATGCAGCCCAAGATCTGATTGGCTTTCTGGGCTGCAAGTGCACATTGAGAGCTCATGTTGAGCTTCTCATCCACCAGCACCCCAAGTCCTTTTTTTCAGAGCTGCTCTCAAGCCAGTCACTGCCCAGCCTATATCAGTTCTTGGGATTGCCCCAACAGATGCAAGACCTTGCATTTGGTCTTGTTGAATCTTATGAGGTTGTCATGAGAGTGATGTTTTGTGTATAATGGAGAAAAAAACCCCACCACATTGCTCAGAAAGATATGTACCTGAATTTCAGTCACTGCTGTGCATTCTTCATTGATATTTATGTCTAGCTCAGACAGAATGCCCCATCAAGTGTTGCAAGTAAAAACAAAAAAGGAAGTTCTGCTTTTGTTTTAAGGTTTGGTTGCAAAGAACAGAATAAGAGGGAAAGAGGTGAGGGGTGGTGTGTTTTCTTCAAACCTTCTCAATATTTTTAAGTCCTTTTGGTATTATGAGGAAAAATCTTGCTTCATATTAGACCCAGTTGTGGTTTGGCCCTGGATGGGGGTCAGACACCCACCAAAGCCATTCAATCAGTCCCTTTCATAGATGGATAGGAGAGAAGGAAAATATAATAAAAGGATTTCAGCAGACAATATCTAGCTGCACCCTGGGAAGCAGGGCTTCAATAGGTGTAGTGGTTGCTCTGGAGGACAAACAGCATAAATGAATGCCCCCACACTTCCTTCTTTCCTTTAGCTTTTATATCTGAGCTGACGTGATGTGGTATGGAATAGCTTGGGTCAGCTGGCCTGGCCATGTGCCCCTCCCAGGATCTAGCCCAACCCTCACCCTACTGTTTGGGGTAATGTTGGAAAAGCACAGCCTTGGTGCTGTGTGAGCACTGCTTAGCAGCAGCCAAAACCCTGGTGTGTTATCAACACCCTTCCAACTACCACTACAAAACACAGCACTATGAAAGATCTATGAAAGATGCAATGGGGAGAACTAACTCCAGCTCTGCCAACCCCAATACAGCAATGTATACTACCACTGGACAGTGAGGTTGCTGTCTCACAGAGTTTTGGCTAGCAAAGAGCAGGGAGGCAGAAAGCTCAATGAGGTGAATTTAAATGAGTTGAGAACAGGGACAGTAACAACATTTAGCACTTGACTATGCACAATGCTATTTATCTGTATGCCTTTCACCCATTTATAAGAGATGATACAAACCCTTGTTAGTTTTTTTCCCTTTGTTTTTTCTTTTTCAGGAAGGAAGAAAAAAAGAAGGGTCAATTCACAGGCATTAGGAAAGGGAAAACCACTAGATGTGGACATAATCTCAATGATCTGTAGTAGAACTAAAAAGCATACTAAAAAGCATTTAGGTTCTCTGCTTTGCAGAAGGTAGAAAACTATCTGCTGAAGCAAAAATCCCCAAACAAAACAAAACAAATTGCTTTTGCTTGCTTCAAGGGAGTCCTAAAGGCTTACTGTATTGCTTCATCCCTTTTGCTCCACATAGCATCACTTTTGTGTTTCCAGTCCCCTGGTAAGTGGAGGCTTCTGAATACTCTGGATAGTGATACCAGATGCTAATTAGACAAGACATGGAACAACTGTTCAGAAAACAACTACAGGTCGCCTAGGGCAACTCAAATGTCACTAGATGTCTAAGTTTAAGTGCCTGCATTGCTCCCCTTGTTTGGGCACATGTATGTCTTGACCTACCACACTTAGTTATCCCATGCCTTCTGCCTGAGTGGAGCTGCCTACACTCTCCTTGGGCCTGAATTCAGTGATGGTGTGTGATGCTCAGCCCACCACCCCATGAAAAATGAATAGTCGTGGCATGTACTTTCCATATGTTAGACCTCCACAATGAGGGTGTTTCCTGGTTCTCTTTTCCCAGATGGCATCTCTGAGTTTAAAAGGGTGAAATGACTTGTAGGGCAACACAGAATTCTTGAGTCTTAGATTTGCTCTGTCTAGGAACTTTCTCCTGTTTTATATTATTAGGTCAACCTATTTTTTTGTCACAACAAAGGCAAGTGGATCAATTACTTGCTGTATAGTGTAATCTCTAAGCCCCCTTTAATAATTGTCTACCTAAAATACCCTCTTTGTATCAGTAATGGATGTTGCATTTCTTTAGTCAAAAGGTGCTTATGTCCTCTGATCACCCTCCCTGAAACAGTTCAGATCAAATTTTCAGTGAGAGCAAAGCTGATGAACTACAGGTGTTTATGCAGCTAAACTCTGCCAGCTGACTCCTGGGTGTCCCACAGATGTTTCTGCTTTGGAAAATGATGGAAGCTTCATGGATTATTTCTTACTCCCGGCAGCAAATGTCAGTACAGCTCTAGAAACATGCCGCTTATCACACACACACAAAAAGGCATTAATTTCCATCTGAGCCAAACTCCACAGATTATTCATGGTCCTGGTTTGTTAGAAACCTCTAATAGTAAGATCATCCAGGGCACAGTTTACTACTCCTGTGAAGTATGGTACTTTTTGGAAATACCCTTACTGTTTGTATTTTTAACTATGTTTTATAGATAACATCTAGGTAAAAAGAATGTGGGAGAGGAAGGAAAGATTAATGATGCAGACTTCCAGACAGTGAGGGAAATCTTAGACTGTCATTGATACAAACCAGCAGTGGGTAGTTTAACTTGTGCCTTCATGATAGCATCTGCTATTCTGCACTGAAATTAATTCCAAGTGGAACTCCTTCACAGTCTATTTACTTTTCTAGAAATGATCCATGCAACTAAAACATTTTGGTACTTACAGATTCTGACCAATGCCCCATCTCAAGTACAGAACCAGACTTGCTCTTCCGAACATCGCTGGCAAAAATATGGCATTTGCAAAGTTGCTTAATTTCCTTTGATATGAATTGTTCATCAATGGGAAGGGAGTATGCTGCCAGTTATTTTTCCATTATGAAATGCAGCACAGTTGACTGAACCGCAGCCCGCTGACAAATACTAAGCCATATCTGTATGCTGACTTTCAGCTGAGCATTATTACCTCTCCAAAGATCAGCAAAACCAAAAGAAGATGCAGCATGTAGTGAATATAGACAAACCTGAGTTATATCCAGGCAGAGATAGCTAGTTATTTCAGAGCTCCTGCTGAGAACATTTTCCTAACACTCTCTCTCTATTATCCCAGAGCAATCTAACATCATTATCTCTGCAGCTTGCAGAAAAAGGGACTGTACTGGGGACAAGGACATGGACAAAAGATGCAGCTGTATTTGGAGCACAACGTTTCAGGCAACCTGTTCAGAAATGTAGGGATTACTGCTGTGAATGAGAGAGCAGGAATGCTCCTGAGTTTTCCAGAGGCTCTTTGACTGAGGATCCCCTACACTGCACCTTTAGGTGCAAAATTATGCTTTATGACAGGAATACAGCTTGCTGAACCTTTGTGGCTACTTAGGAGGTGGTGAAAGCCCATCCCTGGAGGTTTTTAAGGCCAGGCTGGATGTGGCTGTGAGCAACCTGATGTAGTGTGAGGTGTCCCTGCCCATGGCAAGGGGGTTGGAAGTGGATGATCCTTGAGGTCCCTTCCAACCGTAACAATTCTATGATTCTATGATTCCATATTGGGAAATTACTCACTACATCATCATATGAGAATCTATGGACAGAAGAAACACGAGCAAATTCTTGCCATTTCTCTTCTCCCTATTGCAGAACTTGGAGACAATACAGTGTTTACAGAATAAGTTCTTGGCTGTACCCCAGCCTCAGCAGGGGTTCATCAGGTTATGCAGACTTTTTTCCTGCATAGACCGCTCACCTAGGTTTCAAATGTACTCCTTGACTTAAGTTTTGGGTTCTTATCTCAGTCAAGTAACTTAGCAAATATTAGTGAATTCAACATTGTCATTCTGCTCACAAAGATGAAAATCATTAACTTCACATACAAGTAAACAGAGGCATGGGCAGAATCCAATGGGATGGCATTTAACAAGTCCAAGTGCTGGGTGCTGCACTTTGGCCACAGCAACCCCATGCAGAGCTACAGGCTGGGGTCAGAGTGGCTGGAGAGATCCCAAACAGAGAGGGACCTGGGGGTGCTGATCGACAGCCGCCTAAACATGAGCCAGCAGTGTGCCCAGGTGGCCAAGAAGGCCAAGGGCATCCTGGCCTGCATTAGGAATAATGTGGCCAGCAGGAGCAGGGAAGTCATTGTGCCCCTGTACTCTGCATTGGTTAGGCCACACCTTGAGTCCTGTGTCCAGTTCTGGGCCCCTCAGTTTAAGAAGGACGTTGAGACATTTGAACGTGTCCAGAGAAGGGCAACAAGGCTGGGGAGAGGCCTTGAGCACAGCCCTGTGAGGAGAGGCTGAGGGAGCTGGGATTGCTTAGACTGGAGAAGAGGACGCTCAGGGGTGACCTCATTGCTCTCTACAACTACTTGAAGGGTGATTGTAGCCAGGAGAGGGTTGGTCTCTTCTCCCAAGCAACCAGCACCAGAACGAGGGGACACAGTCTCAAGCTGCATCAGGGGAAGTTTAGGCTTGAGGTGAGGAGAAAGTTCTTCACCGAGAGAGTCATTCGTCATTGGAATGTGCTGCCCAGGGAGGTGGTGGAGTCACCGTCCTTGGAGGTGTTCAAGAGTGGATTGGACGTGGCACTTGGTGCCATGGTCTAGTCATGAGGTCTGTGGTGACAGGTTGGACTCGATGATCTTTGAGGTCTCTTCCAACCTTAGTGATACTGTGATATGAGTCTGTAGGAATACTTAAGGGATTAAAACTCCTAGAAGATTTAAAATCCTATAGAAATGGATTTTTAAACCTTTGTCCATATAGGTAAGTGCTCACTCATTCCTGTGTTTGCCATCCTATAAAAGGAGTATGGGAATGTGCAAAACCCCCATTCATCATTTTTAGCTGCAGTGCTGCTAGGTACTGGCATCTCATCCAGTCTGTGAAGTGTTTAGCTTACTGTGCCTTGCTGTAACCACAATCAGGATTGGTAAATGTTTGTTGAGGTTTTTTTTTAAGACCTACAAACCAAGCTGAGTGAAACTCCTGAATGTGAAATTGAACCCAGCTTCTATTGTAGTTTTCTGCTATTTTGTAAAAAAAAAAGGAAACAAAAAAAAAAAGGAAAAAAAAAAGGAGGCAGCAGAGTAGTTGAAGGGAAAGAAGACACCAGAGGAGAGTGATTTTTGGTTTCATCTTCAAACTTCTTACCATCTCCAGCAGATTCAAGAGTAGCTGGCTATGTCTCCTGACTATATTGTAAGCTCGACAGCAAAGCTCCACAAACTCTTGGAAGCGCTGTGGGTTTTTTCCACCTTCTGTGATGAAATATTCCATCTCTGATGTGAAGATGAATGGAGCTCGGTCCCTTGGAAAGAGAGCAATCACATAAGAAATTTCACCCCCCCAAAAAAATAGCAAATCACGCAAGACAGTTAATATTTGCAAGTAATTATTCGCCTTTGTTTTTCCAGCATCACCTTCCTCATTATTTCATCTCTCCTTTCTTCAGTGTAGACAGCTCTATTGCTCTGCCTGGTGTCAATGACTAATTGGGGCAGAGCCAGGTTTCACAGCAAGAGGTCCTAGTGAGAAATCCAACAACTGAACAGGTGTGGCACTTACATGTTTTCTTCTGGCTCTTCCTTGCTTTTATTTTTAAGCTCTCATTGCTTTAATTTCTTGACTTCAGCTTGAAAGTGAATCTGGAAATAAGTTCTTACCTGGCACTGAAATATTTAAAAGTCATTCTCAAAGAGGACAGGTGTCCAGATAAGGGCAACAAAATTGGTGAGGGGCTTGGAACACAAGCCCTATGAGGAGAGACTGAGGGAGCTGGGGTTGATTAGCCTGGAGAAGAGGAGACTCAGGGGTGACCTTTTTGCTCTCTACAACTACCTTAAGGGAGGTTGTAGACAGGAAGAGGTTGGTCTCTTCTTCCAGGCAACCAGAACCAGAACAAGAAGACACAGTCTCAGGCTGCACCAGGGGAGGTTTAAGCTGGACGTTAGGAGGAAGTTTTACACAGAGAGAGTGATTGCCCATTGGAATGGGCTGCCCAGGGAGGTGGTGGAGTCGCCATCACTGGAGGTGTTCAGGAGGAGACTTGATAGGGTGCTTGGTTGAGTGGCTGTCAATGGCTCCATGTCCCAGTGGAGGCCAGTGACAAGCAGAGTTCTTCAGGGATCAGTCCTGGGACCTGTCTTATTCAACATCTTTGTCAGTGACATGGACAGTGGCATTGAGTACACCCTCAGCAAGTTTGCTGATGACACCAAGCTGTGTGGTGCAGCAGACATGCTGGAGGGAAGGGAGGCCATCCAGAGGGACCTTGACAGGCTGGAGAGGTGGGCACAAGCCAACCTCATGAGGTTCAATAAGAACAAGTGCAGGGTCCTGCATCTGGGTCGAGGCAATCCCAGGCACAAATACAGGCTGGGCAGGGACTGGCTGGAAAGTAGCCCTGAGGAGAGAGACTTGGGGGTGCTGGTGGACAAAAAGCTCAACATGAGCTCTCAATGTGCACTTGCAGCCCGCAAAGCCAATCAGATCCTGGGCTGCATCAGGAGAAGTGTGGCTAGCAGGTCGAGGGAGGTGATCCTCCCCCTCTACTCAGCCCTGGTGAGACCCCACCTGGAGTACTGTGTCCAGTTCTGGAGCCCCTATTACAAGAGGGATGTGGAGGTGCTGGAATGTGTCCAGAGAAGGGCCACAAGGATGATCAGAGGGCTGCAGCACCTCTCCTATGAGGACAGATTGAAGGAGTTGGGGCTGTTCAGTCTGCAGAAGAGAAGGCTCCGAGGTGACCTCATGGTGGCCTTCCAGTATCTGAAGGGGGCCTACAGGAAGGCTGGGGAAGGACTTCTCAGGATCTCAGGTAGTGATAGGACTAGGGGGAATGGAATGAAGCTGGAGGTGGAAAGATTCAGGCTGGATGTGAGGAGGAAGTTCTTCACCATGAGAGTGGTGAGGCACTGGAATGGGTTGTCCAGGGCGGTGGTCGAGGCCCCGTCCCTGGGGGTGTTTAAGAGCAGGCTGGATGAGGCTCTGTCCAGGCTGATCTAGTGTGAGGTGTCCCTGCCCATGGCAGGGGGGTTGGAACTAGATGATCCTTGTGGTCCCTTCCAACCCTGAATGAAACTATGAAACTATGAAACTTCTATAGAAAGTAGAAATCTAGTTTAGTTCATTAGGTGGTGTTGGATGATAGTTTGGATGCGACGATCTTGAAGGTCTCTTCTAACCTGGTCTATCCTATCCTATCCTATCCTATCCTATCCTATCCTATCCTATCCTATCCTATCCTATCCTATCCTATCCTATCCTATCCTATCCTATCCTATCCAATATCAAATCCCTGCTAGCCAAGTCCTACACCCCCCAATCCAACAGCAACAACAACAAAAAAATCCCCCAACATATGATACTATCATTAAATATACAGCATTCTAAAGGGATGTTTCTGACCCACGTTACAACAGAATACATACAGTTTTCTGCACAGTTACTGTGTATTCACCCTAAAGTAAATGAGATTCAGAATCTGACAGCATGCCTTGCCTTTTTTTCTCTTTTCTTATCACTAGCACAGTTTGTGGCTATGGCATACTAGTGCTAACAATCCTATCATTTGATACTTTCAGAAAGTCCTGATATACTTCATCCTCATACAGACAAAACTGCAGTGATTTGCTCCTCAGAGCTGCATTTACAGAGGCATGTAAACAGATTAGAGCACTATATTTCAAGGAAATACACACTGTGTGTTAACTCTTGAAATGAACTTGAATAAACTAAATAGTCTTGGGAAGCTTGAATGCACAAACAAATTTTAGGATCTCTGTTTCTTGCTAAAACCTCAAATGTGGGCTGAGTTTGAATCCACTCTGCCTGCTGATTCATTCCTAACTAAGACAGAGGAGTTCTAAGAGTTCCCTTCATTTTCCCAGCAAAATGAGTGCCTTATATTATCACAGAAAGAAACTCAAGTTGCTGTATTATCATAGAAATAAACTCTAGGCTGCAGCTGGAAGTATGAGTTACAAAAATAAAAACACATTCAAGTGGCCTTCCCATTCTTATGTTTGGAAATTCTTCCTGCTTTACATTGCAACTAAATTTGAAGCCAGACCTCCCAAGGGTGACATTCATCTCAAATCAGCCCAGGCCCTAAAAGTGTTGGGTTTTTTGTTACTGTTGTTTTGTTAATGTATTATTCACCTTCAGCTAGGTAGCACTAAGAACAATGAAGGTCCACAATAGTAATTTTTCCCTTGTGCACTTTTCTGTCTTATGCAATATGTGTGTTCATAGTGTGACAGTTGTTTTACAGTATGAATAGAGTAGAGTAGAGTAGAGTAGAGTAGAGTAGAGTAGAGTAGAGTAGAGTAGAGTACAGTAGAGTAGAGTAGAGTACAGTAGAGTAGAGTAGACCAGCTTGGAAGAGACCTTCAAGATCATCATGTTCAACCTATTGTCCAACACTATTTAATCAACTAAACCATGGCACAAAGCACCCCATCCAGTCTCTTCCTAAACACCTCCGGTGATGATGGCTCCACCACCTCCCTGGACAGCCCATTCCAATGGCCAATCACTCTCTCTGTGAAGAATTTCTTCCTAACATCCAGCCTGAACCTCCCCTGACACAGCTTGAGACTGTGTCCTCTCATTCTGGAGCTGGTTGCCTGGGAGAAGAGACCAACCCCCACCTGGCTACAACCTCCCTTCAGGGAGTTGTAGAGAGCAAGAAGGTCTCCATTGAGCCTCCTCTTCTGCAGGCTAAGCAACCCCAGCTCCCTCAGCCTCTCCTCACAGGGCTGTGCTCCAGACCTCTCCCCAGCCTCATTGCCCTTCTCTGGACACCTTCAAGGGTCTCATTGTCCTTCTTAAATTGAGGAGCCCAGAACTGGACACAGGACTCAAGGTGTGGCCTAACCAGTGCTGAGTACAGGGGCAGAATGACCTTCCTGCTCCTGCTGGCCACACTGCTCCTGACACAGGCCAGGAGAATGACAAACCTGTGTCTACTAGTGATTTCAGAGAATGAGATTTTCCCAGACCAACTAACAAAATAACTTTCTTTCATATTTTATCTTCTCTTTTGGTCAGCAGTGGTATTTCAAAAAGACATTAAGTATTAAATAAATTGATACAATTAAGGTAATGAAAGTCCATTTGTTGAAGCCAATAAGAAAGTGAGATAGAGACAGAAAATAAGCAACATTACAATTTTTACTTTCCTATGAACCAAATTCCAATCTACATCCTACTTTGAAATAATTTTACCACCTTGAGAATGTCTAAAACCCTATTCCCTTTCTCACCTTCATCTCTGGGTTTGTGCTAAAATATTTGGAATCAAAACTACTGCTGTAAAGATCTCATATGATATATTTTGTTTAGAATTCTGATTTGATTACTGATGTCCAACTGCATCAAGAGACAGAATTAGGTTATGAAAACATAGCTCTTTCTGAGCTAGTTCAAGTTTCCCACATTCAGCTACTTGAGCTGAAAACTGATGCTGCTGTCAGAAATTACTAGAAGGTGGCATACAACATTGCTGGGTGGTGGCTGTGGGCCATCTTCAACATCATGCATTGACTGCAACATTAGTTGATTCTCTTACTGTTGTTGCTAAAGGATTCATTTGAACATAAACCTGGTATTTTAGTATTTATACTTCCAGATTCATTTTACTTCTAAGATGGACCTTGCAAGGTTCTTAAATTTCTTAGTACCATTTAACACTATATTCTAAAGTGATAGGCCTGTCCATCCTTGTTAATTTGCACATTATGATGTAGAAATTTGCTTTCCTTGGTTTTTGCTCAAGGGGTTGTGATATCAGAGCCTGTCCTGTAAATTAACTCCTGCAATCTGTCAGATGCCAAAGCTCCATTCCTCCATTACTGAGTCAGCTGCTCATAAAGGGAACACTTTGCAATTAAAATTAAAAGAACAAACTAAAACAACACAGAAACCCACACTAGATGGAACAACACAGTAATTTCTCACCATAACATCAAAAAGCAAAATTTCAGTGGGAGGAGACACTTATTCCCTGAAGAGTACGCAAAGGATTCTGACAGGCCTGAATGTCTGCGTATAGGTGTATATTATGCTCCTTACACAGCAGGAACATAAATGCATAGAAGGGGATGGATATATTAAACATTACACCAGCAAAATTACAAACAGCCAAGTCAAGTCATGGTCCATCAAGCACAGGAAAATCTGTGTCAGCAAATAATAGAGGCTGGCTTAACCAACTGGCTGGCTTAAGAAAAAAAGTAATGAATGGCCTGGTGTTGCATGAGCATTGTAATTCACCACACATGTAAATGAACCTCACTCCAGCTCACAGCCTGTATTCCTAGATTTAAACCAGCACACCTCTGACAGCTTTCTTTGTGGCACATAGCTAACATCATATTACATTGTTGAATCACCATTTTTGGATACAGAGATGTCTAATAAGGGAGGTGGTTTAGCATCAGAATTGGTAGAGTTCGATAATGGTTGGACTCAATAATCTTAAAGGTCTTTTTCATTCAAAATGATTCTGTGATTCTGTGATTTATTCAGAGTGCAACCAAAAGCCTGGTAATAGTAACTATGGTGAACATCATTCAAGTATAAACATATTGCATAGATTTTTCACATGAAATACTTCTTACCCTAAAACTTACCCTCAAGATCACAGCTAAGACCTACAATATTCTACATACATAGGATGTTCAAAGACTAATGACTGTGTTACAGCCAATGGGATAAGAGCCCCTTGGCCTAAACTCTGTATCTTTTACAGCTTGCTGCCTCCATCAAATTAATTAAATGATTGGCATCAGTTTAACGAAACCAGTACGATACAGCATTTTCAAGTAAAAGCCTTTTACCATATCTCTGTAGCAGACCAAAAGCCTTTCTGTTTTGTGTGGTGTGCTAAGGAAATACAGAATTGAAACATACTTGAATAACCCCTACTGCATAATGGTGATGTGGGGTACTGTCCTTTCTAGAAAAGAAATTAAATGTCTTATTGAGGGAACTGGTGTAGTTTGAGATTGATGATCTGGATGAGGGGATTGAGTCAGTCATCAGCAAATTTGCAGGTGACATCAAGTTAGGAGAAGATGTTAGTCAGTTACAGGGTAGAAGGGCTCTGCAGAGGGACCTCAACCAACTGGACAGATGGGTGGAGTACAACAGGATGTCATTTAACAAGTCCAAGTGCTGGGTGCTGCACTTTGGCCACAGCAACCCCATGCAGAGCTACAGGCTGGGGTCAGAGTGGCTGGAGAGCTCCCAGAGAGAGACCTGGGGGTGCTGATTGACAGCCACCTAAACATGAGCCAGCAGTGTGCCCAGGTGGCCAAGAAGGCCAATGGCATCCTGGCCTGCATTAGGAATAGTGTGGCCAGCAGGAGCAGGGAAGTCATTGTGCCCCTGTACTCTGCATTGTTTAGGCCACACCTTGAGTCCTGTGTCCAGTTCAGTTTAAGAAGGACATTGAGACACTTGAACGTGTCCAGAGAAGGGCAACAGGGGTGGGGAAAAGCCTTGAGCACAGCCCTGTGAGGAGAGGCTGAGGGAGCTGGGATTGTTTAGCCTGGAGAAGAGGAGGCTCGGGGGTGACCTCATTGCCCTCTACAACTACCTTAAAGGTGGTTGTAGCCAGGAAGGGGTTGGTCTCTTCTCCCAGGCAACCAGCACCAGAACAAGGGGAAACAGTCTCAAGTTGTGCCAGGGGAAGTTTAGGCTTGAGGTGAGAAGAAAGTTCTTTACTGAGAGAGCCATTCATCATTGGAATGTGCTGCCCGGGGAGGTGGTGGAGTCACCGTCCCTCGAGGTGTTCAAGAGGGGACTGGACATGGCACTTGGTGCCATGGTTTAGTCATGAGGTCTGTGGTGACAGGTTGGACTCGATGATTCTCGAGGTCTATTCCAAACTTAGTGATACTGTGATACTGTGATATACAGTCATTAAGCCTCCCCAACACATTAAAGCTACCTCATCCATTTATTTTCTCTCTTTTTTTTTTCCCCCCACTAAAGACCCAGGTGAGATTAATGAACCCTTCAGCTTTATAAAAGAAATCAGTCAAGAAGGCAATACCCCTGTTTATGACAGAGGTTGATTGAAATTCTGGACCTTAAAGACTTATACTTTGCTATGACTGTGAGAGAAGAGTTCACTCAAGACATTCACTGAGAAGCAAAGCCAGTTTTATGTTGGGTTGGTTTTTTTTTTTTTTTTTCCTTGTGTACTGCTTTTAGAGATTTAAGATTTTCATGGGAATGTGTTTTGCATTTCCTCTGGAGATTAACAATGTTTGGATGATATGTCATGAGAGGGAGGAAAGAAAGGAAACCTCAGGCAATTGAAGAGATCATCATGAGAAAACAAATTTGGTCTGGGGTGATGGGAACATTAACAGACACTTCACTGTGGGCTACAAATATGCTGCATTCATAGAAGACCAGTAAGATCATCAGGATTTGATAGGAAACACTAGATGTAAACTGATTAACAAAGCTTGTACAGTCAACAATGGTTTCAGTTTTTCCTCCTCTGAGTCTCACGGTACGGAACATTTAAGAATGACACACTGACTTGCTTTTACATTAAGCAGAAAAAGTGTATGAGATAATCAGCAAAAAATGACCTTTACTCTGATCCAATCTAAACAGCCTAATAGTGTGGTTATGGAAAAGCTGAAGTCACACACAGTAATGCAATGAAATCGAAACAGCTGTGGTTCAAGTTGTCATATGTACATAAGAGACAGTAAGTGAGAAACTTACAGAACTGTTTGCTGCTCAGCATCATACACTCCCATGTATTCCCTGACTGTTTTCAAACCATTTTGGCTGAGTCAAGACTGACTGAGAGTATTCAGCATGACCATGAGGAATGTGGAGGTACGCCGTAAAACAGGAAAAGCTCTCAGAGTTTGAATGCTGACATTGTTTGTTCTGCAGCAAAAGCCCAAAGCTTATTGAACAACACACTCAAGCAAAACAAACAAACATGAGTGCTTATTTCTCTGAACCAAGTTACAATATGTAATCACAGTAATTATATATGCTTGTAGAGACAGAAAAAACCCTTAAGTGTATTTCTTTCATGTATTAAATAATGAAACAGTGAACAACTTCAGAACACAATTAATCTCAAGCAAGCACACAGTCGCTTAAAAATACACCTGGAAAGCTGACCACAAGGGATACTCCATCTTTCAGCTTAACAGAAGTTGTTACACTTCTGAGATGGCTATTTAGCTTATTCCCAAAGATTTCTGGTGATAGCGCTCTTTCCCACCTCCCTATTAAATTTCTGTTCCAGTCTCTCCTCTGACAGTTTCTTTCCTTAATGCTTAATCTAGCCCTGCTGTCCTTTCATCCTATTAATTCTTGTCCCTTCCTAAGGGAACATAAAGATCCTGTCTTCTTTACAGCAGCCTCTAATGTATTTGCTGATAGGTCTTTCCTCAATCTTCCATAGACAATTGTTTCAACCTTTTCTCATAAGTCTTGTTTTACAGATGTCTGATAATTGTAATTGCTTTTCTCTAGACTCCTTGTAGTTTCTATGAATACTTTATCCACATCTTTCTAAAAGTAAAATGTTGAAAATATGCCAGCTGAAATTTTACCAGGGTCACACGAAGCTAAAGAGTACTTCACATTTCAAGCTTTCCAATTCAATATTCTATCACTGACTAATATTCAACTTCTCTGTACCAAAGATCTCATAACCCTTTCTGAAAAAAAATACCTATCACTGCTAATCCTGACTGTCATCACAGGCAAAACCTCTTACAATAGGCCTCTACTAAAAAGTTACTAAACATGTTCTCTCTCCCATCATAGTGGTTACTAATGAAAATATTGGAAGATGAGCACAAGCCCTACAAGGAGAGGCTGAGGGAGTTGGGGTTGTTTAGCCTGGAGAAGAGGACGCTCAGGGGAAACCATATTGCTGTCTACAACTAGCTGAAGGGAGGTTGTAGACAGGCAGAGATTGGTCTCTTCTCCCAGGCAACCAGCACCAGAACAAGAGGACACAGTCTCAAGCTGTGCCAGAGGAAGTTTAGGCTTGAGGTGAGGAGAAAGTTCTTCACAGAGAGAGTTGTTAGCTGTTGGAATGGGTTGCCCAGGGAGGTGGTGGAGTCACCATCCCTGGAGGTGTTCAAAAGGGGATTGGACATGGCACTTGGTGTCATGGTTTAGTAATCATGAAGTCTTGGGTGGCAGGTTGGACTTGATGATCTCTGAGGTCTTTTCCAACCTTATTGATTCTATGGTTCTATGTCAGTCCTGTCACAGACCTCATGGCATGGCATTTGGTGTATCCTCCTATCTTGATACTGAAACACAGGTAGGCACTTTCCACAAATAGTTGTTAAAGCAGCTCTGCACTGTAATGGTTTTATCTAGGCAGTTCCTTCTTATCTTGTAATAACATTCCTTATGAAAGTTACAGGACATCTACTAAAACTATGTAAATTTGCATCATTATATGATATCTATTCTTTCTCCTTTATTTCACACACACACAAAAATCTTCTCATTGGAAAAATAACCACTTGAGAAAGGTGAATGTTCCTGGACTGCTCTACAGTGCTGTCTTCTGATAGCTGAAGCTTGTCTCTTCGACAAACATAGAATCTAAATCATATAAATGTATTTTAAGGGACCTCATAATAGAGTAGTTGTGAACTTTGGATAAAGTATAAATACTTCACTTGATGGCAGTTTTCCCATTGACTTTTGCTTGTCCTGCAAGTCTATGCTCAGATTTGTTTAGAAAACTTACTTCTTGTAGAGTAGAAATGTTGCTGGTACTTCCACAGATACTAGCTGAGACTTTCTTTCTCAAATTACCCAGACCTGATGTATACCCATCCACATTTAAATAAAATGACAGTCTAAATTTCAATTGCCAAATAGCAACTACAGTGCTATAAAAAGGAATAGAAGATACAAGTGAATTAGCAAATCCAAAACATATTTAAAACAAAACCCAGAATTTATTTATCCTGAGGGATGTATTCTCAGTTGTACTTTCAATAGCTTTTATTCCCAGTAACAGATGGAGAATCTCTCTTTGCTTGCCCAAACAGGGAACTTAGTGACTAAGCTTCAAGACAAAAAGGACATAGGTAGGATGTGAAAGTAAGGACTGGCTACAGCAAACAAATATACAAAGTCTGCCTGCATATGCAGAAATGGTGTTAAGGAAGCCAGAGATCAACTGGAGTTGAAGATGGGGGTGGATGTGAAATTAACAAGAAGTCCTGTTGATGGATCAGTAGTAAAGGATGAACAATGAAAATATATAGCAAATAATAAACAAAGAACATGTGGATCTCCTGCTAACTGGTGATTTAGTGACAAGGGAGCACAGACAAAGCTGAGGTACTCATTAACCGTCTTTCCTCAGTCTTCACTCATAAGGTCCCACAGGTGATGGGCAGCAAGCTAAGAATAAGCCAGTAGTGGGCCAAATATGGGCCCTGGAAGTGATGAAGGCTACCACCATCCTGAGCTGAATCCATGGGGCAGTAACCAGTGGATATCCTTCACTTAGCACTTGTTAGTTTGTACTCTGCTACAACTCAAAAGTTGTTGCTGCACTGGAAACAGGTTCAGCAGAGGGCCATCAAGGCATCTGGGGACTAAAACACTTGCCTTTGAGGAAAGGATGAGGAAGGTCAGCTTGTTTACCCAAATGATGAGAGGGTTTGTAGGAAGCAAAAAAGCAATCTTCTAGGATCTACAGGAGGTTATGAAAAAGATGAGTCCATGTAAGAATAAGAGAAAGTTGAAACATCTGAGGTTCTGACTGGCCATAAGAAAAATCTTTTTCTTTATGAGGATAATTAAATATTCAAACAGGTTACCTGAAGAGGTTATCCTGGAAGAGTTTTAAGATTCAGTTGGACACAGGGCTGGGTAAAATGGTCTGAAATAAGTTGACTATATCCCATTAATATTTACATTGAGAGATTCCCAAATGCCTTGAAAATCCTTGGCTGAGGTAAACCACTCCCTGCACATTTGAAACATGCATCTAATATTTTGGATCTACATTCTTCAACCAGATTACCAGGAGTCAAGTCTGATTTATTCACTATGTTAGCTCTTCTTACACGATTATCAATTTTGCTGTTATGGTTATTTTTCACTATTAGAGCCTTAATGTTAGCTTTCCAGTAAAATCGCTGTGTTGGACGTGCCCTCTATCTTGATCAGTAGTACAAGAATTATCTCACACATTGGACTGACTTATTTTGAAAGATTTATCTGCTTCTGTCAGTAATTGAATTGTATTTAATCATGCTTAATGGATATAGAAGAAAACAAGCTATAATCCTCGCCTGAGCTAAGGGTTCCGATCCATCATCCTGTTAACATATATTTTCCTTGTGTAGTCTAAGCCAAAGTAACTATTTATTTGTGCCCCTTTGCCTATAAAAAGTGCAAGGGAATGTGACTTAATTCAAACCCCTTTAATTGTGAGCCAGATGAAGTTAGTGAGTTTGTAAATTACAGAGATTTAATCACACGTGGTCCCACAAGGTTACCATGCTAAATTACAGTACAGCCAACACAAATGTCAGCAGTTGAGGTTAGATATAGTTAGAGTGCTTAGCATAGATCTAGTATTTGTGGCATGCATTGACACACAGACTTATCTGGAACCTTTCCTTGTAACAAGAAAATTGGCAAGTCTTGTGATGGGAAAGCAGAAATTAGTTTGAGACCTCTCTTGATGGCTTTCAGTCTGGCTGCATTGCCCAGATCTCTGCTGCAATCACAAGTTATTCTACAGTCTGACCACAGAGTTTATTCACTCATGTCACATCATTTCGACCATTTTGTACAGCTGGCTGAGTTTATACTTTGAATGAATCCAAAATATGTCTCTGAAGTAATATGGACACTGCTTAAAGAACATATATGTTGTCTATATTTTAGACTATTACCCAGTTGCAACCATGTGCATCCTATATTGACCAGTTAAAAAGCACTACTGTGTCCAGTACAGGTACCTGCTGAGCTGACTTAGGATCCTCTGTTAGAACAGAACAGACCAGACCAGGTTGGAAGAGACCTTCAAGATCATTGTGTCCAACCTATCATCCAACACACTTAATCAACGAAACCATACAATCAAGCACCCTATCAAGTCTCCTCCTGAACACCTCCAATGATGGTGACTCCACCACCTCCCTGGGCAGCCCATTCCAATGGGCAATCACTCTCTCTGTGTAGAACTTCTTCCTAACCTCCAGACTAAACTTCCCCTGGTGCAGCTTGAGACTGTGTCCTCCGCCTGTCTACAACGTCCTTTAAGGTAGTTGTAGAGAGCAATAAGGTCTCCCCTGAGCCTCCTCTTCTCCAGGCTAAGCAAGCCCAGCTCCCTCAGCCTCTCCTCCTAGGGCTTGTGTTCCAAACCCCTCACCAACAGATAGACACATTTAAAGCAGCTAGCACTCAAAGTCAGTATCAATCAGACACAGTATTGTTAAGGTGGATTTAAATCCTTTATATACTTCTCTTTCAATACTTGTATTTGAAAGTGCTCAGTACAGCATTCCCAATGCCTTATACCATTTCTTAAGACCATCAAGTTTGCCAGGTTTGTCAGGAGTTTATTACTCAGCCTGTTGATAAAACACTTCAAAGCTAATGCACAAGGAGATTGGAGCAATTCCTCTTGTTAATAGAGATTGTTGGACAACTTTTTTTTTGTATTCAGACTGACCCTTAGTAGTGGAAAAAAAGATTTTAAAACTCAGATCTAGATTGCCCTAAAGTAAATAGAATGATTTGGGTTGTATTCCATACTTATCAAATAGGCAGCTAACATGACTTTTCAGTATGAGATTGCTGTTTGGAAAACACAGCAGTAGATTGTTGCAGGAGATTTGTATATCATGAGGCAAAAATAGAAATAAAGCAGTGACTACAAAACTTAATTGTCCAGAATTTCCCTAGGGAAAGGGATGAAATCCTACACAACTTCAATGTATCAGCATGATTTCCAGTTAAGGACAAAAGACAAAGGTGTAATGTGCTGAACAGGCAGAAAATAATATCAAGAGCAAGCAGCAGAAATTAGTTTAAAAGGGCTTCAAATGTACCTGCCCGTGTGTGAGAACAGCTCCCCTTGAATACAAATGTACACTTGACTGTGTGTGAGAACAGCTCTCCCCGAACATGAAAAAGTACGCCTAGAAAGCTTTTGAGAGAAACAAATGATACCATAAAATGTTTTTGACTGGAGCAGGAAAGAGAAAATATGTCTCTAAACCAATCACACTTGGAAAAATATAACAAATAAAATAATATACTCAAAATTGGCAGTGTGATGTCTTTTTCCCCTTTTCTTGTTAGGCTGCCTGCCTCTAGAATCACAGCTACAAAAATACCCGCGGGGTGACTAGTACAGAGAAAAAGAGGAAAGGGAAGAGGACAAGAAATCTTTGAAGGAGGTAGTTGATAGGGAGTCACTTAAATAACTCATGTACAGTAAGTCTCCCAAAGTGGAGGGAATTCCACTGGTGGCTCTGAAGCATCAAGCAATTTCTCTAGCCCAGATGATTGTTAACATGAATACATGACAGCTCCTACAAAAACATTCCTGGAGATAGGAAAGAAGTCTATGTCATGCTCAAATTGAATGAAAAGCCAAAAAGGATATGTAAAGTTGTGGCAGATGACAAATGGAACTCAAAAAGAATGCACCTGGATGTACAAAACTGTGTAGGGTCAAATGCATACAGACACTATGTGGAAAAGCAGTGCCTCCCTGAACTCTCTGTACTTTGAAAAAGATAACAATTATGGCTATGAAATGGACAGTGAACATAATTAATTCTGATTTAAAGCTTTAGTTGAATGTCCTCCACAAGAGGATACTACTGAAAATAACCAATAGCAATGGCAAACTGCTATCCAGGCTTAGTATTTAGAGAAAGCATCAAAACAGCAACAATAAACACTATCTCTTTAAGGCAGACAAAGGTAACAGAAGTACCACTGAAACTCATGACTCCAACTTGTGCTGGTTTATATGTTGTGATTTTGGTGTTTGATTTGGGGCAATTAGAGACACTTAACTTTCAGAAGTGATGCAACCTCTTGCCTCATAAATTCAAGCC
Organism: Melanerpes formicivorus; assembly: GCF_026170545.1. Lineage (NCBI taxonomy): Eukaryota > Metazoa > Chordata > Aves > Piciformes > Picidae > Melanerpes > Melanerpes formicivorus. The sequence goes on along the minus strand of NW_027142360.1, from coordinate 6,500,308 downwards.
CCTTTAATAACCTTGTCACCTTGGAGGTGACATTGATTCACCTTTAAGTCTTCATGCAAAGGCTTATGTATGTGGCTATCATTATACACCTATATAATCCTAATATGACATTTGAGGCTACTAAGGTGCTTTAAATCATTAAATTAAATCTTTCCAGGATTTCAGTCAGTGGCTTGTGGAAGGTGGAAGACAAGAAGTGTTGAAAGTTAGTGGCAAGAAATAATTGGAAGTTACCAGTTCACATACACTGAGAACTCCAGACTGATCATGTAAGGAAAAAAAAACCAAAAAAGATGAAAGCAAAACAGAACAAAACAACAACAGCAAAAAACCTGCAGAAAAATAATTAGTAAATAGGCATACTTAAACTTACTGATGCAATATAGCTTACACAGGTTAGTCAAACAGTTTTCATGCACAAACTTCAACAAACCAAATGGTGATTAGACTTTAAGGTTTTACTTCCAAGTTTTAGACTGTTCCTTTGATGAGTATGCTACTAAAACTTTTAAAAGGCAAGAAGAAAAAAGTAAAATGTGAAATTCTCACATCCTGATCTTCTTTCTTCCCCACTTTTTCTTACTTTTAGGAAAAAGATGGAACACGCGCACATACAACATAGTCAAAGAATGCAGACACAGCTCATTTTTCCCTGTGTGTATGTGTGTATACCTAAAAAGAACATATTTCACTCAAATAAGCACCTCGAGTGAGACAGTAACAGTAATTTGAGGTTATTAACACTAAAAAGTGAAATATCTTCCTTTTAAAATAGAAAGAAGTGCTTCTACTTTTCTGCATGCTCAGACTTCCCTAAGTGCTTTTCAGTACAGGAAAGCATTGACACAGGAGGAAAGTGTGGGAAACATTATTTTCCCATATTTTTGAAACTTCCCTCAAAAACCTGGACTTTCCCAATGGAATAGCAAGGCTGCCTCTAGTAATTAACTCTGGAGAAGAAAGCCAGCTTAGCAGATTTAACTTCTGGGAAAACCATGCCAATATGTGGGATTAGTTTGGCAAAGAGACAAGGAGGTTTCTGTGATTCAGATCAGGGAAAAGAAAGCCCAATGAGTGTTGCAAATAATCAGAATGAGTATTGTAAAGAAGGAACAGACACTGAGGTTATCAAAAGGTGAATTTGCAGAGTGCCATGAGCTGGGCTACTCCATATCTTGCCATGAGATTTAAGACTACACATCAGTGACTGAAAAAAATATGGATGACAGTACTAGAAGAGACTTAGTTGAGAGGATGAAACTGATGAAGTTGGGATTAGTTCTGTTAGCACAAGATTTAAATAAGTCTCCAATTGCTTAATTCATCAGAGAAGAAATGTTCAATAGGAACTGGTCAGATCTGCAAAGAAAGGAAAAGCAAAGCAAGTATGGCAGATATGATCATGAGCCACACACCTTCTTCCATACCATTTGATAAATGACTTAGTCCCTCGTGATTATCTGGATAATATTACACCTACGTAGGCTGGAGTGGGTCAGAGTTGATTGCCACAGAATACTCAGTAGAAAAAGGACAGCTTTACAAAATTAAATGAGAAACATTTCTTCACACAGTCTGAAAACTGTGGTGGCTGGATGAGAAATGTGGCAGCTGGATTAAAAGATCAAAGGAGGAGTATTTTATTACCAGTAACAAATGTGTCATCAAGTATGATTCAAAAAAGAAAAGACAAAAAAAAGATAATGAAATCTCATGGTTCAGTAGGAAAGTTCCCTGTGAGATCTGGGGGAATAATTTTCTGTCAAGCTCTGTTATTATGTTATTGGTTAGATACATCATGTCTCCTTCCAGCACTTGTGAAGCATTAGTTTCTAGACTGAAGGAAAGACAGGTTATTAGTGCTTTTGAACAGACTTGCTGCACCATTAAGGTACATAGACCTGGAAAAACCAGAAATGCTCTGCTTCCTCTTTATGGAATCAGTGAGATTTGTGCCTCGTTCTCAAAACTGAGCAAATCTCTTGGGTGTCACTTAAAGATGAGGGCAGGAATTTAGAATAGAATAGAATAGAATAGAATAGAATAGAATAGAATAGAATAGAATAGAATAGAATAGAATAGAATAGAATAGAATAGAATAGAATGGAATAGAATGGAATGGAATGGAATGGAATGGAATGGAATGGAATGGAATGGAATAGAACAGACCAGAAACACCAACTAAACCCTTGTTGAGATGTTTCACAATCATGAGAGCAAAAATCATACCAGCTTCAAAAGGTTCTCTGAAGACTCATACCGGATTTGATAGAAAGAACTGCAGCCCATGCATGACAGCATGGATTCTCAAAGCTGCTGTGTATGCCTTTCACTTTACTTACATCAGGAGAAATGCTCCATATGCAGAATACTGCAGAGGACCTATCCCCATGAAGCTTTATGAGGAATAAGAAATTTGTAGCAGCAAAAAGCACTCCCTGGGAACAGGAAACGCACAGCTGTGGCAAGCAGCTTCCTAAATTCTGACAGGAGTGACAATTTTTAAACAGTTCAACAGGGACTCCTTTTGCATAAGCCTTCACTTACTGGCATATTGTCTTTACAAGCACAGTGATGTGTGTAAAGACCAAGAGCATATTTAGAGATTTTTATCAGATGCTTTTAATTCTTTAAAGCCATCTACGGAATTTCATAAGTATAGGTCTAGCATCTACTATATAAGCCCCCATGGGTTAGCACTAATAATTGTAAAGACCTGAAAGCATTTTGCTTGCTGTTTTAGCAGTATTATTTTAGGGGTATGATATTGTTGGTAGTGCAACGAACTCAAACAAACCTCTAAGAAGAACTCAAATAAAAATCTAATATAAAGAGCTGCTAAAGAAACCAGAGGCTAAAACTATTTTGGGACTTGCCTTGTGGGAATGGCTAGATACAAATAGCATTGAGGGCTTCAGATTCTGAGAGAGCCTGAAATTGATGTGATGTAGAAATGTGGTAACTCTGAGTTCCTGTGTTACATTTCACGAAGGTGCATGCAGCTCATGAGAACTACAGTCATTAATATTCTATCTGCTCAGTGGCAAGTAGGTATGAGGAAGACATCCATTATCCACCACTTGCTGCTGAGTGTGAGTCCTAGTTTTACCAAGGAACCACAAGGGCAATCCCTGAATAGAGGTCCTAAAATGTATTATTTTGTCCTACAGTTTAAAAGCAATGTAATCCATGGAGAAAAACCCCAACAACTGCTGTTTATATAAGTGGCTATGTTTTAAGTCATCTTAAATGATGAAAGACAGTGTAACATGGCTGAGTTGTAAAAGTGTAAAATTAACACCTATTTTCATTATTGCTGTTACATGAGTTCTGTTTAAATTTGGGGGTTTTTGTTTGTTTGTTGGTGTGGGGTTTTTTTACATCCCCCCCCCCCTTATATTTGCCTTGTCCTGTTCACTCAAACTACATAATTCATAGCTCATGTAAAATTACTGCTCAAGGCTCCAAAAGGAGGTTTGCTGGAGTGAAGGATGCAGCACTTGACTTGCAGTGTGCATGAGTGTCTTTTTTTATCACTATGTTCTTCTTTATTCTTTCCACAGCAAATAAGCAGGATTAAGGGAGCATATCTTGAATGATTCATGATAATTCTGAGCACTGCAACTAAATCTTTTCGCTGCCTAGCTTGGAAGTACTTATTATCCCCATCAGCTTCCCTCATATCAATACTCCCATGCTGTTATTCCTGGCTAACAAACTGAGATAGTTTAAAATAGCCAAAGGCCATCTTAAAAAATAAAAGGAACAATGAACTCCAACTTAATTCTGGGACTAATCCTGGAAATTATTAGGAAACAGCACCTCACACACACAGTTTACCTTGTCAGTATTAGAGATTATATATCCATTCTCTAACAGCTTCTTTATGTTTTGTACAAACTGGCATTATATCCTGCACCAGTACAGGTTAGGAGGGGATCTGCTGGAGAGCAGCCCTGCGGAGAGGACCTGGGAGTCCTGGTGGATAAACAGCTATTCATGGGTCAGCAATATGCAATTGTGGCCAAGAAGGCAAATGGGATCCTGGGGTGCACTATGAGAAGCGTGTCCAGCAGATGGAGGGTGCTTCTCCTCCTCCTCTATTCTGCCCTGGTGAGACCAGTTCTGTTTCTAAATATCTGAGGGCTGAGTGTCAACAGGGAGGGGACAGGCTCTGCTCACTTGCACCCTGTGATAGCACAAGGAGCAATGGATATAAACTACAGCACAGAAAGTTCCATCTCAGCATAAGGAGGAACTTCTTTGCTGTAAGAGGCACAGAGCACTGGAACAAGCTGCCCAGAGAGGTTGCAGAATCTCCTTCTGTGGAGACTTTCAAGACCCATCTGGATGCATTCCTGTGTGAGCTGCACTAGATTCTATGGTCCTGCACTGGCAGGGGGATTGGACTCAAAGATCTCCAGAGGTCCCTTCCAACCCATAACATCCTGTGACCCTGACTGCTCTTATTCCATCCCAATTCATTCCTCCATATTATATTCACATTAGGAACAGAAATGCATGATCATGGTACTTCATTTACCTTTCTCATGGAATGGTCACATCACAGACAGATGCAAATATGGAAAACCCACACTTTTCGTCTAGTGAAAGCAGATATTTACTTTGATACTGTCAGGCTGCCCAGGGAGGTGGTTGAGTCGCTGTCCCTGGAGGCATTCAAGAGGAGATTGGACGTGGCACTTGGTGCCATGGTCTAGTCATGGGGTCTGTGTTGATAGGTTGGACTTGATGATCCTCGAGGTCCTTTCCAACCTAAGTTATACTGTGATACTGTGATATTTGCAAAACAGTCCTTCAGCTCAGTGTAGATGGACAACTTTGAAAGATAATGAAAAAGTTTGTAGTTTTATCTACAGAGGCATAATGCAATTATTCTCCATGTCTGCTTGAGAAATTTGGGGATTTTCTCCAATATGGGGAGAAAGTGGCTGATTAGATACATCTATGCTTTTGGATCCACCATAGAAACACTCCTGTGTTAGAAAAAACAACAACAATGGACCTCAGAATTACTTTGCCATAGGGCAGTCTAGTATTCTAGTCACTAGTTAAGTCCATCATCCAAAATTCTGACCCAACTGGGACTTAGATTTTATTTTTTCTCCTCTTTTTTTTTTTTTTTTTTCAGACTGAAAAAGAATAGAATAAGAATAGAATAAACCAGGTTGGAAGAGACCTTCAAGATCATCGCGTCCAACCTATAATCCAAGCCACCTAATCAACTAAACCTTGCAACCAAGCACCCTATCAAGTCTCCTTCTAAACACCTCCAATGATGGTGACTCCACCACCTCCTCAGGCAGCCCATTCCAATGGGCAATCACTCTCTCTGTGTAGAATTTCTTCCTAACCTCCATCCTAAACCTCCCCTGGTGCAGCTTGCCTTTAATTCTATTCCTAAAATATTTAGAGACTTTGTGAGGCAACAAAAAGGTGCTGTTCTGGAAAAAAATCAGAAAGAATAATGAAGGGGGAAAAAAAGAGGATGGCCTCATTTCTATTTTTTTTCCATGGGAGTTGATAAGGCTGTGAAATTTCAGAACATTGCTTTAAGGTTTATTACATGTGTTACTATAGATACTAACCTTCTTATGCTTCCAAACATCTGTGCATGACCTAAAAATCTTCCAAAATCTATGTGGAACATGTGTCCAGCATTTGTCAGCATTATGTTGTCACTGTGACGATCACAGACTCCCAAAATGAAGGTAACGACACACCAGCCAGCACAGGAATAAAAGAAATTCCTTATTGCCTAGTTAGGAAAACAAAAGCAGTTACTGGAAAAATACAGATGAGCGTGTTTGTGACACTGACACCATACCCAAACCTTATACTTCTGCATACTCTCTGCATTTCTATAATGCTATGTCCTTTAGAATTCTAGCCAAGTGACTCTGATGATGAAGGGCTGGAGCACCTCACCTATGAGGACACACTGAGGGAGTTGGGGCTGTTCAGTCTGGAGAAGAGAAGGCTCTGTGGACACCTAATTGTGGCCTTCCACTGTCTGAAGGGGGCCTACAAGAAAGCTGGGGAGGGACTTTTTAGGATGTCAGGGAGTGACAGGACTAGGAGGAATGGGAAAAAAAAATAGAAATGGTTAGATTCAGGTTGGATGTTAGGAAGAAGTTCTTCAACATGAGGGTGGTGAGACACTGGCACAGGTTACCCAGGGAGATGGTAGAATCTTCATCCCTGGAGGTTTTTAAGGCCAGGCTGGATGTGACTCTGAGCAACCCGATGTAGTGTGAAGTGTCCCTGCCCATAGCAGGGAAGTTGGAACCGCATGATCCTTGAGGTCCCTTCCAACCCTAACAATTCTATGATTCTAATATTCAAAACAGCGCTGGCCTGAGCAAAGTATCGTGGGGCTTGGAGTTCAGATTGTAATATGAGAGGCTTTCTGTTCTGGTTGCTGCTTCTGGTTTCTGGTTTGGGGGTGCTGGTCTTTTCCTCTGGGCTGGCTCAGCCAACAAAGGATTAATAGAAAGAGTTCCTTGGGAAACCTCTGCTTCCATAAATAAATTTTCCAATATTTTGGGTTATGTATAATGTCTAGTTTGGAAAAAAAAGCTTTCTAGCACTCTGGGTTATTTCCATGGTCACAATGACACACAGTCATTCCCAAACAAAGCAAATCTACCAAGAATTTGCATGGGTTTAAGTAATAAATTATTTAGACAGCTGACCTAAAAGAAATTAATGGTTTTTGAATTCAATACTTAATTCCTATAGCAGCTTCTCTCCACTTTAGAACTAATTTTCAAAACATCTCTATGGCACATTTTAATAGAAAATGTATTACAATGCACCTGGTCCAGAGCAATATCTCCTTAGAAAGAGAGTGGTATTTAAAATTCAATTCCTTGTCTTTTATGCATGTCATTTGTTTGTCTCATGTCTGAATCATTTGTTTTCACTGCTGGCTGCTGTTTGTGTGGTGTTTTTTTTTCCCCATGGTAAAACATGAAATGTATAATAAGCTTCATTATAATGCTACCTCTTGGTAACTTGATTCCAGAGGATGGTGATTATGGAACCACTTCTTAATTGTGTTTTCTTTCAGTGGTCCTATCAGTCCAGACTCCCTGTGGATCTTGGCTAGTGTGGTAGCATCTGGCACCATCTGTACCAATCCTAATCAGATAGAAAAGAGTTTGCATGAAAAACCTTTAACATTAAAAAGATGTGAAGGCCATCAATGCACATTGCCTATTGTTGGATCAGGAAAAATGCATACTTAAAAGCTCACAAAATAATGAATGTAATAGAAAATGTAGATCAGGATTATTTTTCTCTTTCTCACTGGAAACAAACAAACAAAAAATAAAAGATACTTTGCAAGGAATGGTAGTTCTATGAATGAGAAATAAAACCACTGATAATAATATTGTGGACATAATTGCCTCAAGGTACCAACAGGGCCAACAATTTCATGAGATTACAAGAGGGTACAATATGTATAAAGCCAATTAAAATATCTCTATAAAATAGGATTAAAGATTTACTATGAAATATAATGTTATTTCCTATGTGTTTATTGTCTGGAATGCTAACAAAAAAACCCACCCTAAATTCTGCAGCATGGGATAAAGGATCCTAGACAATGCAGCAATTAGTCTGATCCAGTATGACATCAACTGGGACTCTGAGACGCAGAGAAAAGCCAAGCATTTTGCAATGCTTCACCTGAATCCAGTATCTCTACTGCTTCCACTTAATTCTTTTTGTGGAACTGAGGCCTGGCTTGCCAGTTCTCTGTTTCTCTGTCCCCTTGTATGTTCTCTGGTCCATCATCCTTCAATTCTGCATTACAGGATTGACTTCCTCTAGCAATTTCATGTCATGATGGGCTCCATCACAACATCTGGAAAGCAGTATTCTACCAGTGCTTTATCTGCTTTTCACACAGCTGTGGAAACTGATTTCTTCATTCCCGTGACTATGAAATGATCATCTCCTTTCTCCCTTGTGTGGAAAAGGTGGCCCATGGAGCAAGCATTAGCCTAGGAATTGGAAAAAACTGGGTACTTAAACATTTCCTGTATGACCACAGATGTGCCTCTTGGTCCTTTTAGCCTTGATCATTAACTATAATCAATTATATTAACATCCCTGTAGATCATAAGGAGAGACACTGTGTAGGAAATTTGTCAGACAGACGTTTTCTGCTGTTATGCTGCTGAAATGAAGAGAATGTCAGAGAAAAGTATCTTTCTTGGTAAAAATCAAATGAAGTGTTAGTATATAAGAGAGACTATAATAGAATGTTTAGAAATAGCATTCTGGTATGATTTGCCTTTGAAGCAGAAGCTTTCAAGCTTTGACTCCCATCTCCATAAAGAAGTAAGCAGTCTTTTTCAGGTCACCTTCACCACCTGGCATGTGCATGAACCATCTATACTTTCTCCTAGGTCCTTCAGATCATTCATCCTCTCTCATTTTCTCTTTGTGCCTCAGAAAGCAGTGAAGTTCATAATTTTTTTTGTACAGGAGGTAATCTGGATACATCAGGCTTCTATTTGTGCAAGGATTATTTTCAGTAAAGGATTTGGAAAGTCAGTAAAAAATAGTAAGCTTATTCCTGTCAGTAAACTTCTTTAGCAAGCAATTGGTATCCCTGCTACAGCTCTGCTACAACCACCATAAAGGAAAGAAAGAAAGCTTTCAGATGAGTCAGGCCTGCCTTAAGCAGCATAAATCGCAAGAGTAACATTTCAAAATCAACACTGTAAGCTGTCATCACTTGTCTACAGGTACTTTCTCTAGCCACATCTAGGTTCATTTAAGCATCCACGCAGGATCACACTGGATTAAAAGTTTAGTAGCTATGGATAATTTTCTCCAAAGCTGTCTTTTTGATGCGTGAAGTTACTTTCAAGACTCTGGTGCAAGGTGATGGTGTGGAGGCTTTTAGAAAATTCTAGAACTAAATTCACTGAGTTTGGTTGTGCTTCCTCCAGAGAGGCATTTTATTAATAAATAAAGTGACATTCAGGAGTAGGTTAACATACGAATTAGGGCTTCAGTAAGTGAAATTCTGGGCACTTTTTCCTTTCCTAAGTGGAAAGAAATGCTTCATAGAGAGAGTGATTGCCCATTGGAATGGGCTGCCCGGGGGGGTGGTGGAGTCACCATCATTGGAAGTGTTTAGGAGGAGACTCGATAGGGTGCTTGGTTGCCTGGTTTAGTTGATTAGGTGGGTTGGTTAATAGGTTTGACGTGATGATCTCGAAGGTCTCTTCCAATCTGGTCTGGTCTGGTCTGGTCTGGTCTGGTCTGGTCTATTCTATTCTATTCTATTATATTCTATTCTAAATAAGACACAAAAATAAAAGTTAAAGGGAAGATTTGGGGGTTTAGTGCTGCTTACATGAAATATGAATAACATAACACAGGTAACTTTTGTAATCTAAAACTGACCTTGGCCTTTTCCTGTAGATAAACACCTATAAATGATCATTTGCATATTCAGTCCCTCTCGGAGCCAAATGCTGTCCATCACTCGAATGATTTGCAGAACCAGCATATCTTGACGTAGATCATCGCCTATCTGTGAAAACCACAGAAGAAATTCAGGTTTCTCCTTCCATACTACACAGAAATATCTTCATATTTCATGTGAATATTTTCAATCACCAAAATAGCTATACTCATAGAATCATAGAATGTTAGAGGTATGAAAGGGTCCTCTAGAGATCCTCTAGTCCAGCCACCCTGCCAAAGCAGGATTGTCTAGGGCAGGCCAAATAGGAACACATTCAGGCGGGTCTCGAGAGTCTCCAGAGAAGGAAACTCTGCAACCTCTCTGGGCAGCCTGTTCCAGTGCACCATCACCCTCACAGTGAAGAAGTTTCTCCACATGTTAAGGTGTTCCAGCTTATAGATGTTGCTTTTTGTCCTGTTACTTGGACACCACTGAAAAGAGATTGCCACCTTCATCTTGACACCAACCCTTCAGATACTTATAGACATTCATAAGATCCCTTCTCAGCCTTTTCAAGACTAAATAGCCCCAGGGCTTTCAGTCTCTCTTCATAGGAGATGTTGCAGTCCCACAATCATCCTTCTGGATTCTCTCTAGCAGGTCCCTGTCTCTCTTGAATTGGGGAGCCCAAAACTGGGCACAGTATTCCAGGTGTGGTCTCACCAGGGCAGAATAGAGCAGGAGGAGAACATCCCTAGATCTGCTGGACACACTTTCTTTGGTGCACCCTATTTTACAGTAAATCCCTCTTTCTTCAAAGATGTTACTCATATTTCTGTGTCAGAAGAGGACAGAGGGCATACATAGGCAGAGACTATTTTTGCAGCCATTGAGGTGGTAACAAATGCTCTCTGATTAACTGCAGCTTTCCTGCTTATTATTCCTAAGTAATTACTAGACTTTGAAGATTTAGTCCAGAGAGAGGTTCCTAACTTAGTTACATTTTAAAGTCTACCTAATGATAGATCCTTTTTCATAAATGACAGTGTTTGTCTAATGTTAAGCTTCACAACTTGGTCCTTGCAGCAGGCTGAAGGGGAAATTTGTCATGAATTTAGATTTTACCCATGACATGATTCATATTCAGATTCAAACAGTGGTGAACTGTTGGCTGCTCTCCCCGTGGAGTCAGTCAACAATTATCTTAGTGCAATGGGGCTTTAATTGTAGCCACAAGAAGTAATGAAGAGATTATTTTCAACCATGGCTAAGTAAATGGTCTGTGGAAAAAAAAAAAAAGCCCTGGGGTGTTTTGTTCCCCCCATCCCCAGCCCATCTAAAATGCATGTGACTTTTACTGGCATTTTTAAATGCTTTATTATTTTATTATGTTCTTTTTATGTAAGCAGTGCTGTCTACAGGCATTTGCTGAGTGGGTAAAGAAAGAGACAAAATCATTAAAAAAAATTAAAAATGTCTATTTTTATTTAAATTAAAGGCAATCTTGACTCCAATTAGTTCTTCTTAGGACCTAATCCTGCAAAAAAATAATCTTGTTTTCTCCACCTGCTTTCCCTCTTTCCCTCAGACATTGAGTCACTACACAATTTAAGTGCTTATCATTTTATATACACATTATCCATAGTGCTTATCATTTTATGTACACATTATCCATAAAAAATAGACAACAGAACTATAGTACAAGTGAAAGATACTTTAACACAATGATTTGCTGATAGGAGAAGCTGATGTCAGCTATAACACTCTACAGCAACTGGACAGTTGGATGTTTGTTGGAAATAACTGGGCAGAGAAAATACTGTCTAATCAGAAGCAGGACAAATGTTTAGCTGTTCCATGACCAGGCATCTGCTCATGTTGCTGAAGTAGAAACCTGTCTGTTCAACACTGACTCTCAGATGAAATGGTATAAGAATCACACTTTTAGAGGTTCAGCAAATTTTGACAGTGCTAGTCTCTCCCTAACATGCCTGGAAAGTGTATTTCTAGACCTGAGAATCACAGCTGCTCTAAAGATCAATTTAATTAATTAATTAATACTTGAAAGGTGGTTGTAGCCAGGAAGAGGCTGGTCTCTTCTCCCAGGCAACCAGCACCAGAACAAGGGGACACAGTCTCAAGCTGCGCCAGGGCAAGTTTAGGCTCGAGGTGAAGAGAAAGTTCTTCACTGAGCGAGTCATTCCGTCATTGGAATGTGCTGCCCGGGGAGGTGGTGGAGTCTCCATCCCTGGAGGGGTTCAAGAGGAGACTGGACGTGGCACTTGGTGCCATGGTCTAGTCATGAGGTCTGTGGTGACAGGTTGGACTTGATGGTCCTCAAGGTCTCTTCCAACCTTAGTGATACTGTGATACTGTGATACTGTAATTCAATACAGCCAGAATTTTATTTTATTTTATTTTATTTTATTTTATTTTATTTTATTTTATTTTATTTTATTTATTTTATTTTATTTTATTTTATTTTATTTTATTTTATTTTTATTTTATTTTTAAATTTGATTTTTAATAAATTGTTTAGACTTCTGCTTTGGAAAATGATGCTGCAAAAGATCAAGGAATAATGTCTTTGACGACACTGACCATTTTTTTTTTGTCCATCATTGTTCTTCTCTAAAACCAGTAAACCATTGTTATGGAAGACTTTTGCTCTTTTGAAAGAGAACTAACTTTAAACTGCATATATTGTCTTTTGTGGATGGATACAACACTTCTGCTGACCCCTTCACGTCACTCTTCTTCAGCCCATTCCTCCACTCTGGCTGATACGGGCTGAATTAGTTATAGAATAGAATAGAATAGAATAGAGTAGAGTAGAGTAGAGTAGAATAGAATAGAATAGAATAGAATAGAATAGAATAGAATAGAATAGAATAGAATAGAATAGAATAGAATAGAATAGACCGGACCAGACCAGGTTGGAAGAGACCTTTGAGATCATCATGCCCAACCCATCATCCAATACCATCTAATAAACTAAACCACGGCACCAAGCACCCCATCAAGTCTCCTCCTGAACACCTCCAGTGATGGTGACTCCACCACCTCCCTGGGCAGCCCATTCCAACGGACAATCTCTCTTTATGAAGAATTTCTTCCTAACATCCAGCCTTAACCTCCCCTGGCACAGCTTGATACTGTGTCCTCTTGTTCTGGTGCTGGTTGCCTGGGAGAAGAGAACAGCCCCCGCCTGTCTACAGCCTTCCTTCAGGTAGTTGTAGAGAGCAGTAAGGTCATCCCTGAGCCTCCTCTTCTCCAGGCTAAGCAGCCCCAGCTCCCTCAGCCTCTCCTCATAGAGTTTGTGCTCCAAACCCCTCACCACCTTTGTTGTCTCTAATACTCCAGTATTTTGATTTGTTAGAAAAATATGGACATGGTGGATTTAATTACTCTGAACTGTCTCTTTGAGCCTTACCCTCTGACTTCCATATGTTAAGCAAATTGGGTTTAAAATATAAACTTCACATTTTAGCTTGGCTGTCTCCAGTAAGTAAAATACTAATGCATGAAGTCGCAGAATCACCAAAGTTGGAAGAGACCTCCAAGATCATCAAGTCCAACCTGTCACCACAGACCTCATGACTAAACCGAGGCACCAAGTGCCACATCCAATTCCCTCTTGAACACCTCCAGGGATGGATTCTCTACCAATCCAAAGCTGATGTTTCAGTGTATTGCCTCAGTATACTCCACTAAAAGTTATAGTGTCAAAAATAATTTGGAAAAGTGAACACTAGAGCCACATGAAACATTCTCAGGCTCAAGCTTTAAAACACAGATGAGGTGAATTTCAAATCAAGGTTTTCCATACAAAAGGAATTAAGGATTAAAGGAAGAACATACCTTAAAAATAACATTGATGTTTCCACTTGGAGCATTTGCACTGATGAAGGAGATTTTTAATGGGAAAGCATTGGATGTAAAATATGAACATGACTTCAGGAGAAAAAAAGAGAGAGAGAGAATAATGGTGACACATATAGAAGACATCAGGATAATACAATACCTGCTAGAAAGTACCATCTTTGGATACTGCTCAGTTGCACTAATTAAAAATGTAAGTTGGTAATCATAACATCAGTAAATAACATTGATGTTATTGACTGCTTAATTGTCTCAGGAACCTGAGAAATTGTTTTTCTCAGACAATTTGCTTCACTAAATATTGAGATTATAGGAATGGTTAATATTTTCTGTACCAATTGTTTATCATTTTCACTCAGGCCTATTAACATTAAACTTTGGCTGGGACTGAGCGAATAAAGTACCTAAGACTGAGCTAATGAGAATCTGTAAAGCATCTGAAAGCCTTTGGTCCTATTATTTTCTGAAATAACAATTTGTCCCATCATACAGTCTTTATGGAAGCAAAGAACCTGCTTATTTTTGTGGTGACCTCACTGTCTGAGGATACAGGAAACTCTGAAAAATCATAATCTCTTTTAGTGGGATTTATCTTAATTAAGCATATACTCTGACTTCTCATTCCCTACTGCTCCTTTCACCTAAAGACCTCAAAGGGCTTCAAAAAGTATTAATGAGCCAAGGACTGTGTGAGTTAGGGTGGTATTACAATCATCATTAAAAAAAGCAGGGAGAGGGTGGAACCCACCACAAAAACAACAGAAAAGTAATAGCCTGGTTTATAGAAATAATGAATGCCTCGCAGGAGCTACTGCTGTCCTTAATGGGTGGAATGCAATGGAGGATAATTTGAAGAAAACCCCTGTGAGCCACAGCTGCCTCATACTTTTCATCTGAACATCTTGAATCATGGCACAAGCATGCAAATATCATGTTAGTCACATCATACCTCTGCAACATGCAATAGCTATTATTCATCATGAAATCCTGACCCCCTATGGATTTTCTTCAATTTAAACATCTCAGAAAGTGCTTGAAAGGTTACTGTGAGATAATACACTACTGATAGAGCAGTACTTGCTACTGGTAAAATCAATAGAGGACAGCAAACCAAATTATATTTAGGCAATTATAAGCACTTAAAAATTCTAATTTGCATGATTAAAGTGACATAGACTTCAATCAAGAAGCTGCATGTATAATGGCCTATAATGATATAATAAAACAAAACAAAATATCTCTCTTCAGATAGTTATAACAAAAAAATCTCTGCATTTGTCCAGCCAAGCTGGTGTATTACAAATAGCATGACTGTATAGTGAGCTACCTTCCCATTAGTCATTATTTTCCAAAGGCCTGAAAGCAGTGAGAAGCATCAGGCTTCAAATTCTTCTGACTTATACGCAGCTGGCCCAAGCCTGTAGGGTGCTGAAGACCTCTTTTCTCACAGAGATCAAGGCTGAATAGCAATTACTTGGAGAATCACAGGTCAAAGGCAATTGAAGGGATCAGCACCTCTTAGAATCAGGTCCATTGTGGATAATGAGCCAGAGAACAAAAACAGAGCACAAACTGCTGTAATTAGACAGCTATAACTAGTAAGATATATGGGTGTTCAGGTTTGTTTTGTCTTGATGCTGAGTATCTTTACCTTCTCCAGAGATGTAATATCTTATTCCTAACATAATATTGTTTATGAAAACATTACTAAACAATGAATAACTGAGTCAGTAGTGTGGTCAAACCGAACTCAAGTAATGCTAAAGAGCTTGGTAGTTTCCATTATTCTTCAGGAATTCTTAATAGGGGTCATAGACACAGGTAAGTTACTGTGAATATTTAATATTTTAACAATTCTCAATTATGTTGCTAGTGTCACCTCTGCAAAAAGAGAGCTAGCTCTAGACCTTTAGCTGCTCCCACACATAACAAGAAAGAGCCTTAGATGAGAAAAAAAACTGCCACCAAGAGCTATTAGGCAGGATGGTAACCACGTTTCAGCTGCATGGAAGCCAGGTGCCCTTGCCAACTCTACCATCATGGCAGGGAAACTAGATGGGGGCAAGCTGCTGAAAGGTCTGCTGCCAATGCTGCACAAGGCAAGACATGCATGCAACACCCTTCACCTCTGCAAGACTCCCAATTTAAATGGAATTTGGCTAGAGGTCAGTTTAGCAGATAACTTGTGCTTAGTGTCGGTAAGATTATTTCCCAGTCAATGCAGTCACTACCTCCCTCTCCCCTTTTATACTATACTAAAATAAAATCAAATCATAGAATCATAGAACTGTTCGGATTGGAAAAATAAAATAAAAATAAAGAAAGTAAAAAAAGAAAAGAAAGTAAAAAAAAGAAAAGAAAGTAAAAAAAGAAAGTAAAAAAATAAAAGAAAGTAAAAAAAAAGAAAGTAAAAACATAAAAGAAAGTAAAAAAGAAAAGACAGTAAAAAAAAAAGAAACAAGAATAGAAAGTAAAATAAAACAAAATAAAACAAAACAAACTAAAACTAAACCCACAATCCCATGCATGATCTAGACTTACATCTGCCTCTATGCCTTGGACAACAAGCGCAGGATTCAGGGGAAGCCGACAAACTTTTATCTCCTGGAAGAGCTGCTGAAGTCTGTTGAGTTCCACCTTTAACACCTCCTGTAACATGTGAATTGTTATGGCAACATGAAAACATAACAGCAGCTTATAAGCTTCTGACTCTTTCTGTACTTGAAATAAGCAGTACAGTTTCCAGAGCTGGTAGCATCCATGCAACCTTATAACCACTAATGAGGTCACAAGGAGGTGTAGTTATTAAAAGTAAGAATAGTGAATTTGCTTTACGCTCATGCTTTTTCTGCCTAGATGTACTGCCAGTTCATGCTGTCACAGAGGTTCAGATTCAGTACTATTTATTATGGGCTGATTAGCCTTGCACCTGCTCTGCTGCATCTTTGCATCTCTTTTTTTCGTCTTGCTGGAGAATTTCTCAATTCCTTATTGCTTGTTGCCTTAACAGTGTGATTTCCCTCACCCCACTGGAGGTGTGCTAACAGTAAGGTTTGGGAGTTTCTCAGTATCTGCAGCCTTGAGATTAATCTCTGAAATCTGAATTATGCAGCAGTAATGTATAATGCATCACTACTATTTCTTTTTCTTTACACATATTTTTCTCCTTGCAAATATTTTTGTCTTTTCACTCCCATGTTTGCTTTGCTGCTCTCAGTAGCAACACTGAGAGTCTTCTGAAAGATCATTTGAAAATCTTTGCATCCTTAACAAGGCAAAAAGAATTCACGATAGCTTTCATAATACCAGCAGCAGTGGCAGCTATACTTTGCTTTGAATTTCTGGTCTGTCTTGCTGAGATCTCAGCAGGAATAGTTTTACACATCAGGTAAGTAATAACAGCCCTCTTGGAAAATTAAGAGTTTTGAATTGGAAATATACCGACTCAGTATAAAAGCCAGACTCACTGGAGAAGATGCCTGCAAGCTTCTATGGCCAGGCATGCATCTCTGCAGACAAGTGTGCAGTATTAATTGCTAAATGCTGTATTTGAGTTCCACTCTGCTTGGCTTTGTTAAGAAATGAAATGTTCAATGTGTCAAGAACGACTCTTAGCAAATTTTTCAAGACTTGCTGCAACTCTACAGGAGCCAAATATTTTGGGACGGGGCGTGGAATATGAGCACTCCTTCTCCGTTATATCAATTTTGTTGCCATTATTTCTGACCAATGCCAAGTCTGGTTGAGAAACCACTGATGAAGGAGCTCAAATGGCTTAAAAGATATACTGACCTCAAGAGTAACAGTTTTGACAGCTTTCCCATTAAATACATATATTTACTTGTTCTCAGAGCAGGACAGAATTGCTACCATTGTAGTCAAATCTTGGGTTTATTTATGTAAAGGGCTTTATGAGAAAGAGATATCACCTTAGGAAAAATAAAGTTACCTGAAATAACCTAGGTGGAAGGGAAGGTATTTGTTAACAAACCTTTCTTTTTGGGTCACTGGCAGCTTTTACATTTTTGGCAATGTCTTCAAGAACTCTGATCAGTTTCTCCTCCTTAGAAAACTCGTTGTTCAGGGCTTTTCCAGCACAGAATCGGAGAGCAGCCAGTATTTTCTGATACCAGATCCTGAAATGAACTTCATTCTGTGCATTCTTCAACAGCCTGAAGGAAGGAGTGGAAAAAACACCTATGTATCTAAACCTGAGTTTTGTTTTATATAACTTCTAGCAGGAACAATAAATGGACTCCAGACTAATCTGTATTTGGTGACTTTGGCCAGCACAGAACGAAAAAGAAGCGCTGTGTTTGTTTGTCATTTGTTGGCAGTACCCAAGTCCTATTTATTAACTAACGAGGTTTTCAGTGTGTTCAATCAATAGGAACCCTTCCATGACTTATTGTCATGCATAGTGGAGCGCCTGAATTGCTTCTTGGTGCTGCAAGAACAATTTACAAAGTGAAAATAAGTTGCATGTTTTAAATCCAGTTCTGAATATGCATCCATAAATCTAGTCCTTTATTTTTTAGCTCCTGTCAGTATGCTTACACCACCAAGCACATCTTTCAGCTCGGAGATACACTGAAAGACCATTTTGGTATCAGATGTCTCATCAGTTCTAGAAACTTCCACGATTTTAATTTGAGAAGATGTTTCTGAAATTTGTTATACTGCTGAAAAGAGTGACATGAGCCCACTTTATTCCTTTCCTCACTGCTAAGGGGAAAACTCAACTCTCACTTCTGATGAAGTCTGTAAATGCTTTGGAATTGGAATTATTACCAACATAAAGGACAGAAATAAAACTATATATATATATAAATGTTCATCATGCAGTCTTCTCTAATTACTCATTCATTTGTGCCAGGAAAGCTGTGGCATTTAGGGTGTTTTTGTGGTTAATTGAATTGATCACTGGGAATTTATTTTCCTTATGTGGGGCAGAGGTTTTGTACACATTTGATTAATTTTTGTAAGTGCAGATGGAATAACCAGCTTTATATTGCTACTAATATCCTGCTCATCACCTGGGATTTTCCTTTGCCTGAAGGACTGATGAACTTTTGCCTGAACTTTCCTGCTCACAATTTCACCCTTAAGAATATCTCAAACCTTATAAATGTCTGAATCTTAACGAAGTTTCCTTAGCTAATGAGGTTAGTTCCACAAATGATGTTAGTTTTCACAGGACAGAAATCCAAGAAGCTCTTGGGGTGCTTCACACACATTATACATTGGCCTTGAACACCTTGTCTAGAAATGCCTTAAATAGAGTGACCAGAAAGTGATCAGGGCTCTCGCCATCATCTCACTCTTACTCTGGCTCCTGCCATCATCTTGGTCACTGCACTTGGACCTGGCTTCTCTCTGGACCCTGCCTGCCGTGAAACCTGTGGCTTTCTTGCAGTGCTGCTGCTCACGAGTTTTGCATCGTAGCAGCCATGTCTATGGACACTTTGATTCGGTCAGGTCCTTTTCCTTTGGATTGTGCTGCATTATCCACAAATTGGACAAGACCTATGAGGCGAGACTGAGGGAGCTGGGGTTGCTTAGCCTGGAGAAGAGAAGACCTTATTGCTGTCTACAACCTACCTGAAGGGAGGCTGTAGACTGGTGGGGGCTGGTCTCTTCTCCCAGGCAACCAGCATGAGAGCAAGAGGACACAGCCTCAAGCTGCACCAGGGGAGGTTTAGGCTGGATGTTAGGAAGAAGTTCTTCACAGAAAGAAAGATTGGCCATTGGAATGGGCTGCCCAGGGAGGTTGTGGAGTCACCATCATTAGAGGTGTTCAGGAGGAGACTTGATAGGGTGCTTGATTGCATGGTTTAGTTGATTAGGTGTGTTGGATGATAGGTTGGATGCAATTATCTTGAAGGTCTCTTCCAACCTGGTCTGTTCTGTTCTGTTCTGGTATAGTCACTATCATTGGAGGTGTTTAGAAAGAGGCTGGATGAGGTGCTTGGTGCCATGGTTTAGTTGATTAGATAGTGTTGGATGATAGGTTGGATTTGATGATCTCAAAGGTCTCTTCTAACCTGGTTGATTCAATTCTATTCTATTCTATTCTATTCTATTCTATTCTATTCTATTCTATTCTATTCTATTCTATTCTATTCTATTCTTAAAATGTTAATATTTAAAGGTAAAAAAATCATTATTCCTATAGACAATTCAATCCTCCAATTCATGATGCACAAGTGGCTCAGTTGGTAGTGCATAAGATGCTTAAGGGGAAGGTCGTGAGTTCAAGCCTGCAGTGGGCTAGTAGTGTCCTCTCTACTCTAGTCATGAGATCTGTGGTGACAGGTTGGACTCGATGATCTTTGAGGCCTCTTCCAACCTTAATGATACTAAATTCACATATATAAGGCATTACAATATTGCTACCACAGCCTCTGCATTTTTGGTGATGAGGGATTCTTGTCACCTTTTATAAGGCAATGATTCTTCTAGATCTTCTTTTCCTGTATAATTCATTGTAGAATAATTTGGTCTCTGAAAAGCCTTTCCAGTTAATACAAACCCTCTCAATATCTAAGGGCTTATAAGTATTGAAAAATCTTAAAAGAAACTGTAGTGTTTCTATCAGAAATGACTAGACATGAAAGGGAAGAGATATGAGAAGTTTAGCATAAGCACTCTTTGGAGGAGATTAAAATGACATTTCTTTCTGTAAACTAGGAGAAACAAATAATTACTTTTTGGATCTGAAGAAAAATATGAGTTGCCATTGTAGTGCATGGTGGAAAGAGAACTGCACCGCCTAAAGGCAGTTGTATTCTTACCCTGAACCCTACATAAGAGGAGGCTCAGAGGAGACCTTATTGCTGTCTACAACTACCTGAAGGGAGGTTGTAGCCAGGTGGGAGTTGGTCTCTTCTCCCAGGCAACCAGCACCAGAACAAGAGGACACAGTCTTAAGCTGTGCCAGGGGAGGTTTAGACTGGATGTCAGGAAGAAGTTCTTCAGAGAAAGAGTGATTTGCCATTGGAATGTGCTGCTCAGGGAGGTGGTGGGGTCACCATCACTGGAAGTGCTCAAAAGGGGATTGGATGAGGCATTTGGTGCCATGGTTTAGTTGATTAGATAGTGTTGGATGATAGGTTGGACTTGATGATCTCAAAGGTCTTTTCCAACCTGGTTACTTCTATTCTATAAAACAAAGGTGGCTGAGAGCACATGTATGTATGGCAGTGGATAAGCTAATTCTTCCAGACTTCAAGCAAAGTCCAAGATTCCACAGGATGGGGTTAATTTGCTTAAATCTGGCTAGCTCCTGACATTTAAAATATCCTACTATATCCTATTTGGCTTCCAGCTGATATCTTGGAAGGCCATGGGCCTACCAGGTGTAATATATATTATTTACCTCTCCTGTGCAGATGCCTCAGATACCCAATGCTTCCTAAAAAGCCTGTGTTTAGGGTACTGAATCAGACTCTGCTGTGGCCACCTAGCTCAGTGGTAGGCAAATAAGATGATTTAAAACAAAAACATACACTGCCCACTTCAACAATAAGTCAGGCACAGGTTTGGTAATTATGTTTTAAACAAAAGCATTACTGCCCAAAGCATCACAAGGGCAGGAATTTTAGTCTACTGAAACAGAGCCCTATTCAGTCTCAGTCAAGCTAAACAGCTTATGCTCCAAGTGAAATATAAGAGAATGAACATCTTTACTTCTGGCCTGCAAAGGGAATTGCAAGTGCACTTGAGAAAAGACAGCATCACTGTGATATCTATTTTGAACTGTTGGTGCAAAATCTTCTGCCTGCACTTAGGCTTGCATTGGAATAAACTCCTAAGCATCTAAACACATTCATTCACCTACTCCATTTTTAACAGTACATATTTAGATGACTTTCAGAGATCCCTTCCAACTCAGCCCATTCTATATTTAGGCAATCCAGAAAGGCTACCTTTTCATGCTGGAGATGTCCTTTTAATTCTCTCAGATATGTGGAACATTGAACTAAGTTTTATTTCCCCTCAAATGAAAGGCTTAGGATTTCACAGACAGGAAGCAAAACAGTGAAACCAAAATATCCTATTTGAAACAGAACTAGTCCCTGCATAAGGCAGATCAACCCAGATAATCTGGTGGTTTTTTTATTATTCTTATGGCCAAGTGTTTGCAGAAAATAAGCTTATGTATGCATATGATAAAGATTTCTTTTCATCTTGGTAAAGGATTATGGACCAGACTCAGCTTTTGTGTAAGGTGTACATGAGAACAGAGAATGTATAGAGTCTGAGTCCTCTCATATGTATGTCTTGAACCCAGGCCATGAGGAAAGTTGAGGCACTCATCATGATCTCACCAGCAAAATCAATTTCTATGCCAGCTGCAGCCCAGTGCACACTGTAGCCTTAACCCACATGGCAGCTCTTGGCAGTGCATGCTGCTTCCCAGCAACCCCATAAGGCACTGAGGGCTCTGCACTCAAAATGTGTCTAGTGACTGTGGTGCAGGCACCACAGCTTCCCTCTTCCTGTCCACTGGGCTAGGTATATTTTCAAAAGACTGTAGATAGAATAGAATAGAATAGAATAGAATAGAATAGAATAGAATAGAATAGAATAGAATAGAATAGAATAGAATAGAATAGAATAGAATAGACCAGACCAGGTTGGGAGACCTTCAAGATCATCGCATCCAAGTTGGTGAGGGGCTTGGAACACAAGCCCTATGAGGAGAGGCTGAGGGAGCTGGGGCTGCTTAGCCTGGAGAAGAGGAGACTCAGGGGTGACCTTATTGCGGTCTACAACTACCTGAAGGGAGGTTGTAGACAGGCAGAGGTTGGTCTCTTCTCCCAGGCAGCCAGCACCAGAACAAGAGGACACAGTCTCAGGCTGCACCAGGGGAGGTTCAGGCTGGAGGTCAGGAGGAAGTTTTACACAGAGAGAGTGATTGCCCATTGGAATGGGCTGCCTGGGGAGGTGGTGGAGTCGCCATCGCTGGAAGTGTTCAGGAGGAGACTTGACAGGGTGCTTGGTTGCATGGTTTAGTTGGTTGGGTGGTGTTGGATGATAGGTTGGACGCAATGATCTTGAAGGTCTTAATTTGTAAAATGTTTTGGATTAAGTGGGTCTGACTTCTATATCCATTTTATAAAAGCAGTCCCAAGGAGGATACAAAGGACAGCTTTTAATGTGATGACTCATTGTAGGCTTTGCTGGAATGTTTATTCAACAACTGAACAAAGATGGTGAGGTAATTCTGTCTTCTCAGTTCCCTTACACACATATCTTCACAGCCACTGCAAGAACTCAGCAACTTGCGAGATTGCAGGATGGAGAAATGTTCAAGACGCTAATGAAATGTTCATGTTAGAACAGGATGCCTAGCTCTGACAGAGGAAGACAAAATTGGAATGATTTAAAACTCAAGGCTGCCAGTAAGGAAGTATGTAAAGGGTTGGGGTTTTTTTCTGACAATTTTCACAGGAATTTGAAAGTCAGAACTCAACATAAATGCCTGGGTTTGTGCCAGGCCTAGAGAGAGGATCTTGCTCCTAACAACAGGGAGTTTTCCTCACTCTTCAGGGTTCTCTGATTTGGGACAAATGCTCTCATTCTCAGCAAGGCCAGGAGAATTCAGACACTGTCTCAAGGTCAGTTTTGTGAAATAGTACAAAGGAGCTGGAAATAGCAGGATGATTATTTGAAATTTAGCAATCAAGCAAACTAGACTGCCTCTGCTCAGGAGCAGTTAGAGGGTCCACGACAGATTCTGAGGTGCCCCCAGCTTTTGCAAGTGGCTGCATCTCTTCCTTTCTGCATGCACCCACTCTACATATGCATGGTGGCTCCAACCCCATTTTCTGGCACTCACAACTGCAGGAGTGAGTGTATATGTTTTCTGGGTTCAGAAACACAAGTGTGCAGGTGAGATTTTTGTCATAGGGCAGAAGTGAAGGTGGGACTGAATCAGGCTGAGTTGGCTGCTGGGTCAGAGAAGGAGAAACAGAGCTCAACCCAGCAGCCATGGAGAAAAGGGAAATTAAAACAAAAGGGAGGAATTAAAAAATAGGGAAAAGAATTACATTGGATGGATTTTATTATCAAAACAGGTGAACAAGCCAAAATTCTCCTTCTGTGGTGTGGGGATAGAGGGAAGCTGGTGCTCTAAAGGCCTTGCAGCAGACACAGCTATCTTTCTGAGTTTGATTTGTCAGGCAAAGTGAAAGAAAAGTTGGTCAGACAATTCTGCTGCTTGAACATCCATTCCTTGTCTCTTTTGGAGAGAGGAACAGTGTGAACTAGAAAGCAATGCCTTCCAGGATGGGTTAGATTGCAGGTAGCCTGTTAAGCCATGTTGTAGCAAATGAAACTCAAGAAGAGACCAGGATCTTCAGTATCTCGTTGCAAATTGTAACCCTTACCTGCTATGGAAAAATCGAAGTACAGTTTGACTGGGTTATTTACATGTGGATTTACGGTCAGCATGGTAACCCCAGCTAATTTGTTTCCAAGTGATGCCTGGCATTTATTGCACAAAACCTGTGCTTACCAAGCCTGTGCACACATGCAGGGTACTCTTTGCTTCAAGCATCTTGAATTCAGATAAACACCATGAAAATGAGGTGCCTTAGGGTTTTAAGGTGAGTGACAAACTTGACCAAGGAAGGCAATATGCTTTGTTGTGAATGTAATGTATATTTCATGCTTGGTTTCTGTTTCACCAAGCTGTAAACAGGACAAGGTGCAGAAGAAGAAACAATAGTACCAGGCTGCTGTTTGTTATAGCAAGAATAGAATAGAAGAGAAGAGAAGAGAAGAGAAGAGAAGAGAAGAGAAGAGAAGAGAAGAGAAGAGAAGAGAAGAGAGAAGAGAAGAGAAGAGAGAAGAGACCAGACTGGAAAAGTCCTTTGAGATCATTGAATCCAACCTATCACCCAACACCATCTAATCAACTAAACCATGGCACCAAGCACCCCATCAAGTCTCTTCCTAAACACCTCCAGTGATGGTGACTCCACCACCTCCCTGGATAGCACATTCCAATGGCAAATCTCTCTTTCTATAAAGAACTTCTTCCTAACATCCAGCCTAAACCTCCCCTGGCACAGCTTGAGACTATGTCCTCTTGTTCAGGTGCTGGTTGCCTGGGAGAAGAGACCAAAGCCCACATGGCTACAACCTCCCTTCAGGTAGTTGTAGAGAGCAAGAAGGTCTCCCCTGAGCCTCCTCTTCCCCAGGCTAAGCAACCCCAGCTCCCTCAGCCTCTCCTCATAGGGCTTGTGTTCCCAACCCCTCACCAATTTTGTTGTCCTTCTCTGGACAGGCTCCAGCAAATCAACATCTTTCCTAAACTGAGGGGCCCAGAACTGGACACAGTACAATCTGGACACAGTACAATCTGGACACAGTAAAAGCTCCTCCAGAGCCCTTTGTATGAAAGATAAGCACATAAATACACTTTTGTTACCACTGCACAACTCCATGTCTGAGGTTGCCATTTGAATTCATTTTCATTAAAAATCTTACAACACTACTAAATCGTCATTTTGTGCTTTATTGTGCCATGAATCTATAGCACACACCTGAAGCATATGGCTGATTTCATTTTGTGATTTGCATTCTTAAGAGATTAAGTGACAGGGGTGCTGTGCAAGTGGGGATACATTTGGGCTTTGCAGATTCTTAAGGCTCGCTGAAAGTTATTTGCAGACACGAGAATGAGAGAGGTGATAAGACTTGCAGATAAAGATTAATACCTTCGTCTAACCTGTGATGGGTCATAATAATGAGTGGGCAAAGGTTGCTATTAATTACTCAGCTGCAAATAAAAGGTGGGTTGTTGTTTTTTTGTGGTTTGTTTTTCTTTTATCTCTCCAAGATTACATTGGAGAAGATTTTTTCTTCCTTTCCAGTGATAATATAAACAATCACTTTGATAGAGATATCAGTGTAGCAAGTGCTCCACAAACACTGAAAGCCAGTGAATTCCAGATTCTAACAAGTACCTGTCATCCTTCATCCTCTACACCCTTACTCCTCTATGGAGTACAGCCAAGGATGAAGAACTAACCTTTCTGATTTGCTATCTGGTTCACTCAGGCACAGCTTCTTTAGACACAACTCTGAGGCAGCTGAGTTCCAAGCTGGCAAATATGACTGTGACTTTTCAGATCTCTTTGCCAGTGTGCCTGGAGTGGATGACTGAGCTTTCTGAAGCTCCCAGGAACATGCCTGTAGGATGGCAGCTTTTGCTTCAGAGAACAGAAAGGGACACTTGCACTTGTTGCAATGTATTCTCTGTTCTCAGCCTCCTTCACAGCCTGTGAGATGTGTCCAGCCTTCAATGGACAGCAAAATTTAATTTCATTAACCTTCCTTAAAGTGTCTCTGTTCTCATGGTCCTTTGTTACTCAAGAGAAACATACAGGTTGTCTGTCAAATTCCTTTAAAGGAAGATACAGGATAACCCCTCCCTTTTTAAACCACCCTGTAAGTCTAGAGAGGCATGATTTATCTACTGCAAGTCGGAAAGGAAAACACAGGAAACAACAGCACCATTCTATGCAGACCTACTGGGGCATGACAATCAACAAAACAAACAACTGAGAAGCACAAAGTGCCTAACATGATGAGAACAGCACAGTTATTGCAGGGAAGAACAGGGAGCAAAGTCAATTAGGCAGAAGAGTTAATGTACAACAAAGATGGATGAGATACAGCACTTGTCTGAAGTGACTGTAGTACTGAGCATTTTCCATAGCTTTACAGA
This sequence comes from Melanerpes formicivorus, assembly GCF_026170545.1. NCBI lineage: Eukaryota > Metazoa > Chordata > Aves > Piciformes > Picidae > Melanerpes > Melanerpes formicivorus. The sequence continues at coordinate 6,474,230 of NW_027142360.1, read as the reverse complement.
AACACAGTGTAAAGATGTCCACTTGACTGGAAGAGCCAACACTTCACCCTTTTGCTTTGTCTCTCTTTGACCAAGTAGAAGGCCAGCAGAAGACAAGAGATACAAGAGGGCAGGCAGAACTCTGCCTTGTCTGCTGATCCCTCTATTCTAGAACAAAATATAATGAAACTTTACATTTCCTGGGCAGGCTAAGCAAAGCACAGTACAATATTTTCTCTGAATCTTTCTAACCAAGAAAGTTTTCAGGATGGAAGAGTGGCAGCTGTTCAGTAGCCTGCAGCACCTGTCCACTTTTGGCTCTTCACACCTTTCACGTAAGAAACCTGCAGTCGATTTCACCTGCTGCTTCTCATATAACAGAGATGATTTTATAGGCTCTTTTTTGCAAAGCCTTACCCTTGAATGGATGATATCTCTGCTTGAAGTGAAACTTTCGTGTAAAAGAACACGTGATACACTTTATTTTGCTTTTCTGATTTGATTTTTAATATATATAATAGATGTCTGATATGTTGGTCTCTCTTAGATAACAAAAAAATGGTTGCAGTTACTAAATTATGACGGTTAGGTTTGAGAGACCCAACATTTTTATGGGAGTCAAGGGACTAGTTGCCATTATTTGCTAACATTCTCTCAAAGCTCTTTATGAGCAAGACAAACACAATTTGCATCCAGATAAATCACTTGATCCAGCAGATTCAATCAACCCAGTTCCTCTCACTCCTGCTGAATGCCTTGACTGTCCTTCTGCCTCACAAAAAATTAGCAGATCAGTGAAAACCAAGGATATGCTATGCAAATGAATTCACAAACCCTGATAAGAAAAATGTTTCATTTGAGAAATAATGTCATTAGTTGCATGCACATGCACATTAAGAAAATAAATCCCAGATAAAAATGATTTATCTAGAGAAGAAAGAGCACAGCGTTTACCTTTAATATGAACTGTATCAGGAATTAGTAGAAGAGAGTAACAGTGCACCGGTACCACTAGCACTGCCAGGTAATAGATGCTACCTTGTTTAAGGCCTAAGCAAGAAATGATCAGCCTGAGAACATGTCTTCTCAATTTGTTGAATGGACATATTAACATCAATGTAAGTGCTACAAGAATCATATTGGAAAAAAAGTCCTAACAGTGTTTGACCACTTCCACCCCACTGTGTGAAAAGCAAAACAAGCCCCCCTCAAATGCATTGTTAGCAATGTCTGTCTCTTTCTAGTCTGCTCCTCTTCACTGGGCACAGTCTGCAACCAGCAGAGAACTACATTTATTACAGAATTAACCAGGTTGGAAAAGACCTTTGAGATCATTGAGTCCAACCTATCACCCAACACCATCTAATCAACTAAACCATGGCACCAAGTGCCTCATCCAGTCTCTTTTTAAATACTTCCAGTGATGGTGACCCCACCTCCCTGGGCAGCCCATTCCAATGGCAAATCTCTCTTTCTGTGAAGAATTTCTTCCTAACATCCAGCCTAAACCTCCCCTGGCACAGCTTGAGACTGTGTCCTCTTGTTCTGGTGCTGGTTGCCTGGGAGAAGAGACCAACCCCCTCCTGTCTACAGCCTCTTTTCAGGTAGTTGTAGAGAGCAATAACATCTCTTCTGAGCCTCCTCTTCTCCAGGCTAAGCAACCCCAGCTCCCTCAGCCTCTCCTCACAGGGCTGTGCTCCAATCCCCTCTCCAGCTTTGTTGCCCTTCTCTGGACACATTCCAGCAACATGACACAAAGAATACCTGCAGGAGAACACTGGCAATACAAAACTGGAGATTGTTTCCAACACCTCCTGTGTACAGCAGTGCTGACACTGGATAACTTCAGAATCTGAGTGAGGGTTCACAGGCCAAAGATCCCACCCCAGTAAAAGGCTAATGCAGAGCTACAGAAATGAAATGCCTTAACCCTCAAGCATCATTAATACCAAGTGACTTAAGCTCAGGCTTACAACCATAGGTCTTACTGTTCTCAACTATTAATAGAAAAAGTACCACTGCTAAGTGAAAAGAAGCAGAGAGCAATTAACTTTACCCTCCAAAAATTGTATTTTGAATAAATAATTGGAAAAAAGTTGCTTAGCAAATGGATCATAATTAATAGCTGCATGCAAATTATCAATGAGGCAGTATTATTTTGCATTTAATGAGAAATGTGGTAGTCAAGCCTAGCATTCATTTGGAAAAGCCTGGGTTCATCTTTGCCTGTGCTTTCTTCATGGGACTAAGTATGTCCCTGTCTGCACTTGTTTCAAAACTGCAGATTTTCACCTCAGAACAAATGTCATATTGTTGTTACAATTTCATGCAGCATCTTAATTTACACCAGAATCAGCAAGCCTGAAAGATACTGACCATCAACTTCCATAATAATAGCTTGGAGCGAGTTTTTGGCACAGGAACTGAAGTGAGCCATTCACCCCAGGCGTAGCAGAAATTGTTGCACTCTTCCCAGTGGGTAACTGCATTGGAAGCTTGCAATGAATGGGATTAGATGGGATAATCACCACTAAAATAAGCAGATCCAATGGCTTTAATGGGATGATGTCCAAATATGCCAGCAATTAATTGGATACAGGAGGTGACTAAGCTTCTCTACTTTCAAATCATAGAAATAGAAGACAAAATTAATTCAGGTTCAAGCAGTTCACCAGAGCCAATGAATTGTACTGTGTCTGAATTTAGGCCACAGTTATCACAGCAATACACTGAGGAGAATGGGAAAATGGCTTTCTTCATCTGCCTATTGTTTTGAGTAGTTCACGTCTCCCCAAATGGCTCTGGATATCTACTGTGGCTTCCCGTTAGCTTCACAGCTGGAACAAAGAATCCCTCATGACACTATAAAACAAAATATCGGACACAGAACTAATTCTGTATGGTTCTTTGTGCACTGAGCAATCCAGATTGACATGAAACTACAGGATTAAACCTGAGTTACACTGCAGCATTTTGGTTAACTTCACTTTAAAATGCTGAACACACTCATTTGGGGTTTTTTTTGAGTTTGTTTTGTGGTGGTGCTGTGGTTTGATTTTGTGTGTGTGTGGTTTTGTTTATTTGTTTAGTGGTTTGGGTTGTTTTGTTGTTATTTGTTTGATTTTTTTTTTAACATGGTAATTCAGAAATAGCTGTAGGGAGAAAAATAAATTGTCTTTCTACAAGGTCATTATGGCCTTTGGCTGCACACACTAGGTGCAGTTCCAGATTTGTATGCATACATCTTGAGCCAAATCTGCAGTTTATAATCCTAGAATTTTCAGATTACCAGTTTTGTGATTCATGAGAAGGGTTTGATTTGGGAAGAGGAATAGGATGGGAGAATGACATTGCTTTGCAAACATTATGTCATTCAAAAGAATGTATTCTGCGAAGCAGTAGATCTTGAGATGGGATGCTAATGTTCCTATTTGCTCTGCACTCAGTTACAAGAATTTGCTTTGTTTAACTATGTCTACAGTCAAAGCTGTTATCTCTCAGGTAGAATCTCAGATTTTTATGGATGAGGTGCTCAGATGCTAACAAAAGAAGAAGAATGGATCAGATTTGATACATCCCAAATACATACAGAGTTAACATTTCTTTTAAGGCAGTACCACATCAACCTCTCTGGAAGAACCTGTCTGCAGATGTGTTGTGTTATGAGTGAAGATAACACAGGTACAAGAAGAACTAGGATCCTAACTTACATTCCTTCCTGACCTGCCAGTCTTTCTAGGGTCTTTTCTTTCACCTGGAAATCTCTGCTCTATCTAGTAGCCCTGCTTATCTTCTTTTCTCAGTATTTAACAGAGAGAATGCTTTTCAGACCATTGCCTACATAGGAATAGGAAACTACACCAAGCCTTCAGCAGGTACTGCTGTAGGTGTTTCAGCAATGACTGGAACTCAGTGTAATTACAAGATTGCAAAACACTACTTTCAGCAGTTCTCTGATATCTGACCTAGTATATTTTCTGTAAGATGTGGAGTTTTGTGGGGTTTTTTCCTGGCATTTTGTCATATGGCATCTCAATGCTGCAAAACAACAAAGGATGCATGGATCTGATAGTCAGATAAGAGCAACTTGTTACCTCTGTGCATGTGTGTGTGTGACTGTCAAAAAGAGTAACTTGGAGAGATCCTCCAGAGCTCCAACAATGCGATGTCAGGAAGACATATGGTCCTTTATACTTCAAAAATAAGTAGTAAGTTCATTTGCTTTCAGGGAACAGAAGAGTGAGAATCAGACTTTTTAATAAGGGACTCTCTAGAGTCCAAATAACGCTTTTCAATCTTGTCATGAAAGAAATGTCTGTAGACTGCAGATCTCATTATGCATAAGGCTATTCTGCAGTCTTCTTCAAACAAGATGATACCTACCATATTTTCATTTGGTTAAAGCAGAAGGCACAAAGAGACACAGCTCTTGTCAGCTCATTCCTGATAATGGCAGGACAGAAGAACAAGTATTTACATTGCAGAGAAGAGTGTTTCTGTTATCTTCACAGCCCTTCTTTCTAGGCCTGTTTTCTTTCTTCCTCTCTGGTTTTAGTTTTCTTTCTCTCTTCTCGGTCCATTCATTTCCTGCTCCCCCAACAGTATCTTTTGTAAGGGTGGGAGAGGAGAGCAGAAGAGGAAGTATCTTTAGATTCCTCTACAGATTTCTATTTTAGATTTAAATACTGGTCTAATTCTGATCTCCCTTTCATTTCACTGCTTTATTGCCACCAAGTATTTGCTCTGTATGAAGAGAAGTGGGAATTTAAAGCAAAGCTCTTGTACCAGGGGAAGTTTGCTGTAAGATATTAGTAAAAGACAACTTTTCCTTTTTAGTTGGCCCAAGGGTATTTTCCTAGTCGACAGCTGGCCTAGTTACCATGGAAAACAGAAGAGCTGGAGGGCAGGCACAGTAGGAAAGTGAGGCATAGACCTATGTGAAATTAGTTTGGCTTAGTTTGCAGAGGCTTACTGAAATTAATCTCTCATTTCAGAGAGCTTGTTGCTCTTTTGTTGTTGGGTAGTAGACATTAATTTTCATCTAGGTTTGTAAGCCCATCTTAGCTCTGCTGAGACATGCTCACCTGTGGGACCAGATCTGAATAAACTTTTGAATAAGCTAAATTCCCTCTTAGTGAACCCCTAGCCAAGAAGGTATTCATTCTTTAGCGTCTATCAAGCAAACCTTACAAGACTCTGCAAATCAAAACAGATCTGGGGGTTAAAATTAATAGATTTTAAAATCAGGAAATTTAAGGCAGATACAGGAATAAAAATCTGTCTTGAATTCCTGATTCTACTTGCTGTGTGACCTTGGTAAAACTCTTTAATTTTCCTGTGCTTTTGTTTCCCTTTTCAAAAGGCAAAAGGGCTATTTAACTTTCATAGGATGCTGTGTTTGTTTGTAAGCTGTTTTCATGCCACAGAGGTAAATGCCATGGCAAATAGGTCTGTTTAATAACATTGCCATCTCTTTCCCATGTGGGACTTGTACAGCCAGCATTTTTCATTCATATGGGAGAAAATAGCAGCAGCTGGCATTTTTTCACTCCTGAGAAAAGCAGAAATAAGATTTAGTTGTTGTGATAAAAAGTTCAGCTTCAGTTCCAAGATTCACAATCGCATTTGTGGAAGTATTATTGCAGTAAGCAGATGTCATATTTCCATATGTCCTGAGCCAGGTGAAGAGTGGAATGTGCTCTCCAGGGGCAGTTTCTGCATTGGCAGAATAAATAGACTAGATCAGCCATCTGACACAAAATGCTACTAGGACTTTGAAACTCACTAGCTCTGATAAAGGTATCCTTCCTGCAGTCAAAGTGCTTCCTTTATGTTCACTCTATATGAGGATGGAGCTGGACAGTACAAGGAGAGGAGAAATCATAATTTTCCTCCCCTCTTCCATCATACACACGCTCACTCACTTTTAATTGCATGAATACCCCTGAAATAACTGCATTTCTCCTTAGATCTGTACTCTGCTGAGCAAGCAAAAGACCTGTGTGTGAAAAAATTTATATGGATGAGTGCCATATTATTTCCACCAGCAAAGCAGTGGCAGTACTCACAGGGTGGCAGCCATGAAGGAACCTTGCAGAGCCAAACAAATTACTGTTTAAGCATGCTTTAAATTGCCGTTAAAAAAAAAAACCTCCTGATGATAAAGCAGAGCAACAGATGAAGGCTGCAAGTGTCAGCTTTAAATTGCTGGGAAAATGATATGAGAATGGGATGTTATTTAAGTGACTTTTCATTTTCACACCATGACCAAGCAATGTGCTTCTGAGTGACACACAGAACAAAGCACTGATAATTGCAAGAATATTTGACATGGTGGCTGCTTAAATTCATTTTAACAAAGTGCCCTATCAACAAAAAACCATACAGCAGATCTGTGGGTTATGCAAGCTACTCAGAAGCTGGCTAAACAGTGCCCAGTAGAAAAGTTCACTTAATAAAAATGCTTCTCCTGATAGAAATCATCACACACAGTGGAATGACATTGTAAAGAAGGTCAAGTAGATGAATAAAACCTGACTCCTAATACCAGACTCATCAAAGAATAGACTAGACTAGACTAAACTAGAATAGAATAGACCAGGTTGGAAGAGACCTTCAAGATCATCACGTCCAACCCATCATCTGACACTATCTAATCAACTAAATCATGGCACCAAGCACCCCATCAAGTCTCCTCCTAAACACCTCCAATGATGGCGACTCCACCACCTCCCTAAGCAGCCCATTCCAATGGCCAATCACTCTCTCTATGAAGAATTTCTTCCTAACATCCAGTCTAAACCCCCCCGATGCATCTGGAGACTGTGTCCTCTAAAGGAAATGAATAGAATAGAATTAGAATAAACCTTTATTAGAATAAACCAAACTAGGTTGGAAGAGACCTTCAAGATCATCGTGTCCAACCCATCAACCAATCCAACCCACCTAAACAGCTAACCCATGGCACCAAGCACCCCATCAAGTCTCCTCCTGAACACCTTCAATGACGGCGACTCCATCACCTCCCCGGGCAGCCCATTCCATAGCACAATCACTCTTTCTGTATAGAACTTCTTCCTAACATCCAACCTGAACCTCCCCTGGCGCAGCCTGAGACTGTAATGCTACAGGTGAAAGCAGAAATTAGCTGAGCTAGGTAAGTGTAGTGTTAAAAGCTGTGATTTTGTCTAAGCAATGCTGAAATCTTGTTTATTGTCTGATCTCCTCTCTGCCAGTGCTCAGAGGATAATCATCACAGATAGCAATATCTCAGTTCCCAGAGACAGCCCCACTTCCTTTGCTGATGTACATGTCTCGTGATGAGGGTTTAGTCTTTACATCAATCCATGCCCATGGATTTGACTCTGGAAATCCCTGTTCAATTCCTTCTGCGTTAGCCAAGATGGCAACTGGCACACGAAGGCTAATAAGTCTGACTAATATCAGTTCAGTAAATTATTATTTTTTTTCAGCATTAGATAATTTTGTACTAATCCAAACATTTATATCCATTTGCTATCAGCTGACATGACATAATTTCTCATTCAACACTAATTGCAAACTACTGGTTTCTTATTCCAAAGAGTATTTGCTGTCAATTATAACTTACGACTTTGTATACAGCTATTTTTCAAAGAATATCATCACCAAATATTGTGCTTTCTGCCTAGCTGCAGAACTTATGCTCCAGCATGTGGCTGGTGATGTGGGCAGAATGCAAGAGTCGGGTAATTTCTCATAAAGATTGTCATTTTAGCAACATTTCTTTGTGTTTTCCATTACATATTTATACCAGTCCTGATTGAAAGAAATAAATAAAGCTACCTGAAGCAACTCTTAATTTAAGCAGTGTTGAATGTAGCCCCTCTAGTTAATTTTTTTTTTAGTATATAAATAATTTTGGGTTTATTCAGCTTGCCTTCATGCTTGTTTCTTCAGATGATAGATAAAAAGGTGAACATCCCTACTGCTGGCCCAACTGCTCTTATTCTAACATGAAAGACTGAATCCCTCACTGGCTACAATCGAATGTCAATATTTGTACCTCAAGGAATGGAGAAGAGGTTGGAGGAAGCACACTGCACTGCACTTCCAGGTGAAAGACATCATTAACGTTTGTGTGATGGAAAGGTTCCTGTGGCCCAACACTCATTGCTGATGGCAAGTGTAATTCCCTGAGGCTGAATGTATCATTCGACCATTCCTGTCTGTCTGAGCTTTGATTTTGATGAACGCTTTTCCAAAACAGGCAGCAGAAGTTCCTACTTTAATCTTTCAGCCACCCACTAGTGCTATGATCTTGCAATATCTTTCTATAGGAATAATGATCTTTAAGAGACAAAAGTAAATACTTGCTGCCTGATTTTCTCACTGAAACAAAGAAATGTTGTTTTGAACTTCACCAAACAGTATTCGGTGTATTTGATAGGCACCACAGCAAAAGCTAAAGAACAATTCAGCTGTCTGTCTTTTGACTGAAATGTCTAATGCTCATATGAACTATTGAGGAGAATTTTACAGGCTTTAGATTTGGAGGGAGCCTTAATTCTTTTAAATTCACAGGTCAGTTTCTGTTACTTAACTCGAGTCCAACAAACACCAGTTTCAACCAAGTGGGTTCTTGCCAAGAAAACAGAACGAGACTATGTGAGACATGGTCCATTGCATAATTCTCTTGCTTAAAAAGAGGTTATTACAACATGCTAGCAGCGTTGTTCAAACAAAAGAGTCATGCAAAGACAACTTGTCTGACAGCTCTTTCTTTCCCCTCTCAGCTTCTTTTTAATTTGGTCCCAATCCAAATGACAACATTATGATTACAGTCTAACATACCATTTAATATGGGTGAGCATTCAGAAAGCAATTAATGCTTAAGGAAATATTTTCAAACAGCAAGGGGTTTATGAATTTAATCCTGAAATATTCATCATCTGCAAATACCTAAAAATACTGACTTCTTATAATAGCTCTGCTCTGTTGACCTGGCATGAACTTTTGGCAATCCTTCCACCTCTCCTGGCTACAAATATTGCCTTTTATTCTATTTTTTTAAAAAAATATATAGCTATTTTAAAAAACCATAAAATTGTTAATATTTATATTTGGGTTTAGCTTAGTAACTTATTTTCTCTAGAAAAATTCTTCACAAAGTTATTTTTGTTAAATCAGGTACTGATGGATCATTTTCAACACAGTCTAACTCATGATTCTTCTTTTCCTAATGTTTCAGTCATTTAGACAAAGGTCCAAAGTTCAGCTTTCATTCTGGTGGAAAAGATGATTAAACCTAGAAATATTAACCACAGAAACAGAAAACTAAATGACCAATAATTCATTACACTGAATGTCCTTTATCCACTTGTAATCTCTCTGTTTATTCTTACTTGTCCTTAAAGATGCCACTGAAAATGTTTAGAAATTGGGAAAATTTACTAAACTCAAACCTGTGATCCACTGCATGATACCTATGAATTACAACTCCCAACATATCAATCCAAGAACCTCAGAGACTGCATTATTGAAGTCACATGGTAAGAAATTTGTGACACAAATTCAAAGAAAAAGATTTAAACCAACTCCCTAGGGCAGCACAAGACAATCTTTGCCAAAACTTGGTTCAAACAGCTATAGTTAGAACACTAAATCTCGCTAAGCTAAAAACAGAAGAAGACCTACAACAGGGGAAGACTTAGAAAATATTTTACATAATCCAATGCAATTTTTAAACATCTGTAGATTCGTTTTGCATGCAATAATTACCTTTTTTTGGGAAAAAGGCTTTATTTAAGGTAGATCACCATTAAATAATTTCCAAACATTCCCATGCTCTTTAACATCTTTATTGATGATCTGGATGAGGGCATTGAGTCCATCATCAGTACATTTGCAGACGACACCAGGCTGGGGGCAGGAGTTGATCTGCTGGAGGGTAGAGAGGCTCTGCAGAGGGACCTCGACAGGCTGGACAGATGGGCAGAATCCAACTTGAACACATCCAAGTGCCGGGTTCTACACATTGGCCACAACAACCCAATACAGTGCTACAGGCTGGGGTCACAATAGCTGGAGAGAGGCCAGATAGAGAGGGACCTGGGGGTACTGGTCGATGGTAGGCTGAACATGAGCATGCAGTGTGCCCAGGCAGCCAAGAGGGCCAATGGCATCCTGGCCTGCATCAAGAACAGTGTGGCCATCAGGAGCAGGGAGGTCATTCTGCCCCTGTACACTGCACTGGTTAGGCCACACCTCAAGTACTGTGTGCAGTTCTGGGCCCCTCATTTTAGGAAGGATGTTGACTTGCTGGAATGAGTCCAGAGAAGGGCAACAAAGTTGGTGAGGAGCTTGGAACACAAGCCCTATGAGGAGAGGCTGAGGGAGCTGGGGTTGCTTAGCCTGGAGAGGAGGAGACTCAGGCGTGACCATATTGCTGTCTACAACTACCTGAAGGGAGGTTGTAGACAGGTGGATGTTGGTCTCTTCTCCCAAACATCCAGTACCAGAACAAGAGGACACAGTCTCAGGCTGCACCAGAGGAGGTTTAGGCTGGATGTTAGGAGGAAGTTCTATACAGAGAGAGTGATTGCCCATTGGAATGGGCTGCCTGGGGAGGTGGTGGAGTCACCATCATTGGAGGTGCTTGGGAGGAGACTTGATGGGGTGCTTGGTGCCATGGTTTAGTTGGTTAGGTGAGTTGGATTGGTTGATAGGTTGGATTCGATAATCTTGAAGGTCTCTTCCAACATGGTCTATTCTATTCTATTCTATTCTATGAGGTAAAAACCTGAATGTGCAAGCACAAAATGCAAAGAAAATAAACATTTTAGATATTATACCTGACAAATATAAAATGAGGTCTCCTCTTCTAGTATTTTACTTCAGCAATCAGAATCAGGTAGCACCAGGACTTTGCAGCAGAAAAATGGAGGACTCCTCTCAACCATAGGATTGCTCTCAGCTGCAGAAGGTAATATTTCACCACAAAAAAATACCACCACCTGCTCAGCTGAGAATCGTTGAGATTTTCCATGTTGTTTGCTTTCTAACTGAGTATTTCACTCTCCAAGAACTACTGTAACCTCATCTGGGAAATTTGCATTATCTTTAGATGGAAGATATTGTTATAACTTTATGATATGGACATTTAACATTGCCTAAATTGGTCACTTTTCTTATGTTGGCCTAGCTCAATGTATAGCTAAACAAAATGTCACTGTAGAGACAGCTTCATGGCTTTTCAGTCTTTTTTTTTTCTTTCCCTATCAGTCTTTCACAGTATAAAAACCAAAACAACCCCTCCTCATCCATCAAATTCACGACACAAAATTATCCATTTGAAGTGGCAGAAGTAGATGAATGTTTTGTCAAAAGCTTTCCTGATTTATTACTACTCTGGTTTACATCGCCAAATGTTCCTCTGGGACAAGCAAAGATTATGTGAAGCATCCATCGAGAAAGACTTTGGCATTCTGTTTTGGTTTTGAAGGGAGCAACAATAAAACATTTTTAATGGGAAAAAAAAAAAAGATGAAAGGCACAGATGAAAGCTTAGTGTGATATCTGCACAGAGCCCTGCTCTGAGTCCCTTCCCCAGTGACACCCTCTCCGCTTCTTCAGTCCTGTTCACCTCCACAAGTGGGACATTATAGACCATCTGTGGTGGTTTAGGCTGGGTGCTGGCCTGGATGCCACTGCACAGAACACACTTGGGATGTCCCAGGTGTGTTCTGTGCAGTGTCATCCAGGCCAGCACCCAGCCTAAACCACCACACGCCACCCCTTATTCCATACCATAATCCCTGCACCCAAAACATATCATCAAATTAGAACTCTTCTGATGACATGTCTAGCAACAGTCCAGGCCTTCAAGTGGCTCAGTTGGTAGGGCATGAGAGTCTGAGTGTTGAGATTGTGGGTTTGAGCCTGCAATAGGCAGTGATGTTCTGCTTTTTATACCCTAGCTGGGCAGGGAGGGGGGAGTGGAACAGACTCAGCTTTCCCAGGGGGAAAACGCCCTTCAGAGAGTGTAAAGTACCCTCAAGCCCTCCACCCTGCTTTCTTCTTTTGTTGTCAGAAAAAGGCGTTAACCCACCACACCATCAGATCCCAGCACCAGAGGCATGGTACCAGACCAGCAAAAAATGATCTCTTCAATTCTTTTTACACAGGATATCCAAAAAACACCACCAATCTTTCGTATTGGAGGGGTTAAGACAGGTATGACTTGAAGCTTGTAGAAACTTGTTCAGCATAGCTGAAAAAATAGATTTGTCAGCTTCAATATTTTTAAATACAAAGGTAGCCAAAACAAACAAAAAATGAGTAAGAGCAGCAGTATCTGGAAAAACATCATACTGAAAAACATTTTCCTTTGTGCTACCTTATAAATCATGAAGCAAAGAATGGCCACTTGCTCTTTTTGTTTGTTTTGTTTTCAGAATTCTTTCACTTTTTTTAGTTTATCTCTTCAACTCTAAGTAAGTTTATTTGTGCATTCACACACAGAATGTTTTGGGTTGGAAGGGACCTCTGAAGCTCATCCAGTTCAAGCCCCTCGCAGTAAGCAGAGGCATCCTCAACTAGATCAGGCTGCCCAGAGCCTTGTCGAGCCTCATATGTTCCCTTGTGCAGGTTCACATAAGTATTGGTGTGGTTTTTCATTACAGTAACACTTACTGATAGCTTTGGCATTTACAAACTTATTTATGTTGCATTTGACAGTGTTAATACACTCCAGGTATGATTTTTGGCACGGAATTTCCTTTGTTGCAAAGGACAGACACTCACAGATCTCTATATTCATCAACTTATTTAGCTGCAGCTGAATGCTTGCCTGCACAAATATAAAATGATGTGAACTATCATGCTTCAGCCCATTCTCACCTTCGTATAGGATCACAAGGGTGTCTTGCCTCTTCCTTTTCATGCTTGCACCCAAACTGGAAAAACACATGACATTCCTGGATTTCTAAATACTGAGAATCATCAAAATAATAAAAAAAAACCCACCCCAGAAACATGCCCAACTGTGCTATTGATGTTCTTTGTCAAGGATTCATCACATTCTATAATATTCACTGTGTTACACAAAGGCATAGTTTTTATCGCTTTATTATTTTTAAATGGATACACTTGAGACACTTGAATGTGTCCAGAGAATGATAACAATGCTGGGGAGAGGTCTGGAGCACAGCCCTGTGAGTAGAGGCTGAGGGAGCTGGGGTTGTTTAGCCTGGAGAAGAGGAGGCTCAGGGGAGACCTTATTGCTGTCTACAACTACCTGAAGGGAGGTAGTAGCCAGGAGGGGGTTGGGCTCTTCTCCCAGGCAACCAGCACCAGAACAAGAGGACACAGTCTCAAGATGCACCAGGGGAAGTTTAGGCTTGAGGTGAGGAGAAAGTTCTTCACAAGAGTTATTGGCCATTGTAATGTGCTGCCCAGGGAGGTGGTGGAGTCACAGTCCTGGGAGGTGTTCATAAAAGAATTGGGCGTGGCACTTGAAGCCATGGTTTAGTTAGTCATGAGGTGTTGGGTGATAGGTTGGACTTGATGATCTCTGAGGTCTTTTCCAACCTCATTGATTCTATGATTCTATGACATTTCCTTTTTCAGAAAAGAGGTGTTTTTTAACAGTGTGGGAGAACTAATTCCCTCTTTATATTTAAAACGTTTAAATGCCATGCTTTAACCTTCACAAGCAGTGTTGGACTTTTTAACTCTTTGGAGTTTAGTTTCATTTTCTTTTTAGTCTGAAGCTCAGAAGTTTAGGATGCTTACTATTTTAGTCAGAATATTGACATTTATAAAGAGAAATCACAACATCTGCAACAGCTTTGCTCTTTGGCAAATAATGTGATTTGAAAAGCTGTTTAAAACAAGTGAACTTAGTCTAGCAGCACTTTTTATGTGCTGTTAGTTTTGTCACACTCTTAGTCCCAGAAACTAACTGCCTGATTAAAAGGCCATTAAAGCCAAAGGAAAGAGTCTCATAAACTGCAAAGAATTATGGATCCAGGCTTCTCTGCATTGTACTCAGAACAGCATAGGCAGTAACTTTACAACTATTTCAAAGCTACAAGCCAATATGCCTGTAGCTTTGCCTGAAAGTGTTATTTCTAGCATGCAAAAAGAGCCTTTCAACTATCCCAGTCAATGTCTCTCTGTGCTTTAGGGTACATTTACAAGATTAAGTAAGAGACTCGTGGACCTGGAGGCAAATGGCACAGCTGTAGCAGGATGAGTTCCCTGTGCAGCACACAAACTGAGTCTTTGCTACCTGCTTTAGGTCTCCCTGGTGCTCCATGTGCTTGCTAAACCCTGAGGTCAAAAGGTAAAAAATCTCTGTGTGTGGATTTGATTCTATAGCTTCAGAAATACTGCTGGTTATGTTATGGTCCACAAACAGTACAGACATGAAAGCAGACTGCAGTCAGTATTATCTGCTCAGATGCTTCACAGAAGCATGCAGGTATGGGCAGAACAGTCTTGTAGGACAGAGTGTGTCAAAGCTGGGCCACTTTTGCCCATCTTGTCTTTTAGGGGTGATTCCAGTCCCACAGTCATCCTTGTAGCTCTCTTTTGGACTCTCTTCAGTAGATTCCTGTCTCTCTTATATTGGGACGCCCAAAACTGGACACAGTATTCCAGGTGCAGTCTCCCTAGAGCAGAAGGGGAAGAGAACCCCCTTTTGCACATACATTAATGTAATTTTAATAAGTTGGGCATTTCAGCCTGCTTTATACAGCTATTTAGGATGTTCATTAACAACAAACAGACTTGATAACTTCTAGCTGTGGAAGAAAGACACCATAATGTGGGAAGAAAAAGAGCTGAAGGATGGCTGTCTGTTTAATGTTCAGATAATTAAGAGTATTGGACAGATGAGTATCTGCTTGATCTATTTCTTCTTTTGAAGTCTTCAAATAAATTATGGTTCATGAAGACCAGATTTGACAGTGAAAAATCTCTTTCTTTTCAGGAAATATGAAGCAATGATCTATTGTTCCAATGTTGGAGCTCTGAATGAAACTAAGTGGTAATGAATTTGGAAATCATAATATTCAGGGGTAAACCTCCCAATAGTAGAGAATTTAACTGGGCTTTAAAAAAAACTTTTATATATATATCTTATGCTTTTTTTGGATATTTCTTTGTTTTATATATATAGAAAAAGAAATAAAATACTGTGTTCTAGTCTTGAAATCAATAGTCTAGCTCACATTATTTTCAGTGTGCTGGAACTAAGAGTTCCTTTTTAATCTCTCAGTCTTACTCATCTACAAGATGTGAACTGGAAAAGAAAGACTAATCCCTTTTCTCTTGGTTGTCAGTCAAAATGTAGTTGAGAAGTTGCATAAACCAGGAAAGTTCCATAAAGTTTTAGTGACTTAGAAGACAAGCTACAAAAGGACACTTTGCCTTCAGCAAGAATTTCACCTTACTTTTTCTTTTCTTGGGGTAAGTATACCAGAATGTCATGATCTGCCAAAATTTACAAACACTTACATCCTTCCAGAACAATGAAACATGTTCCTTAGCAGCACCTTCAAGCAGCTGCCACAGTTCCTAGAGGACACTATACTTCTCCCTCATGTTCTGTCCTTCTATGGAAGGCAACCATCTGTGAAACAATACTCCTGGCCACCTGCTGCTCCAGCCAGCTGTTTCCCGTGTATGCTGCAGTTGCCACCTATGAAAGTAGCTGAAAGCCAAAAAACACTCAAGCAAGTGGGAAACTGATTGGCAAGTTGCCAGAGAAAGAGAGACGGATGAAAACCTTACCACAAACGCTGACAAAGCCCCCTGTGTGTGAAACACGGTAGCAAGGTGATAAACAGAGACTTTCAGTGAGCAGAAGGGTCCAAAGGGGCTCAGCAGACCTCTTTCCCCTTAAGCAACTTGTCTGCTTTTCTACAAGCAGTTTAGTAACTTCTCACCATAGCTCCAGGGAATGGGAAAGTTTGCTCCAGACTTTTCCCCTCCCAGGAATTCTGATGGGAAAAGACTAGAATCAAGAATTTCTAGGAGATAGTAAGGTAGGGTAAAGTCTCCCATGCTTCATAGACGTTAAGAACTCTTGGAATACAACTAAAAAAGGGATTTAAGTGGCACATGGGTCCTGTGCTGGGACTGTAGGCATGGGCAACTTTTAGTGTCCTTGAGCAGGGGAGCACATTTGAATGTACCAATGAGGAGTTAAAACATTGATGGATCCTAATGGCCCAAATCCCTCGAAAATTTAGAGTGGAGAAAAAAGCCACATGTGACTAGAACAAAAGCAATCACAGAATATAAAATGAGTTGCCTCCTCATTTGAAATAGCAGAGTTAATGGGACAGTAGATCAGTAGATACAAGCAAAGAACTGACTGAGCCTATCCTGATTTACAACTAAAGTCTCTTCTCCCAGGCAGCCAGCACCAGAACAAGAGGGCACAGTCTCAAGCTGCACCAGGGGAGATTTTGGCTGGATGTTAGGAAGAAGTTTTTCACAGAAAGAATGATTGGCCATTGGAATGCACTGCCCAGGAGGTGGTGGAGTCACCATCACTGGAGGTGATGAAGAGACTAGATGGTGAAGAGACTAGATGGGGCACTTGGTGCCATAGTTTAGTTGATTAGATAATGTTGGATGATAGGTTGGACTCAATAATCTCAAAGGTCTTTTCCAACCTGGTTTATTCTAGTCTAGTCTAGTCTAGTTCCTAAGAATTAATAGTCTATCCATTTTGTCCACTTTTGCCAATTACTCTGCCATAATTTTAAAATACAATCTGCAGAGAAACTTATCATTATTGATGGAATGGAGATAACAATTTACTTTCCAACATTAATATTAAAAAGGTGATGAACTGGTAACAGCCTTGATAGCTGCTTATCTGTGGCGTGCAGGGAAATTGAGGCAATTTTAAACCACAGAATTGTTCCAGTTGGAAAAACCTCCAAGATCACTGGCTCCAACCATCATAAAACTCCACCTCCACCAAGTCTGGGGCCAAACAACATCTGTCAGCACCACATCTCTGCCTCCCCACAACAATGCCAGGGGTGGGGATTCAGCCACCCTCCTCTGTCATTAAAATAACTTAGTGCCGACAATCTCCACTATTTCTGCCAACTAGTTTCTAGATTTACAATAGTATTATAAAACATAAAAGTTAAAATCAGTTGATTTCTCCCCTGTGGCTCTGAAATCTTGTCACCAATTTTCTGTATTACATTAGAGTTGTCCTTTCCAAGTTTTACTTGGGGCAGATACTGTGCACAGTGTTGTATTATTTAATAGTGGAAGGGTAATGCCATTCATCAGAAGTGCAAAAGAATACAGTCTTGTCACTACAGTTTGTTTTTACCAATTCTTATTTTTTGATTACTAATTTGCTAATGAAACAAAAGAAAACACTTGGGAATGTTACCTAATCAGAAGAAGTAGTTAGGTTAATGTACATGCACACGAGTTACATCATTCTTCTTCAGAGATAAGTGGAAGAACATTTCTGTTTTCCCTTAGTTTTCTAAGAATTGAAATTAAATTTGTGAGGTGAAGGAAGCTTTTTATTAATTAATTAAGGCTTTTAAAATAATAAAAAAAAACCTGTGAAATGACTGTCAAATTTTGTAAATGGAATTTATGTCTTGGGAAACAGCCTTTGAAAATACTGGAACAGGACTATAAATAATTACACAAAGTGAAATGTTACATAGAAAGCAGTTTACTACTGAAGAACATGGTGGAGCACAGCAATTGAAGAGAGTTTATGGTGTGTTCTTTAAGAGATGTGCACAATACTAAAGTTTGCAGTTTGGATAGAAACTTCTAGTGTGACCCCCCAGCCAGAGCAGGATCACGTAGAGTAGGTCACACAGGAACTCATCCAGGTGGGTTTTGAATGTCTCCAGAGAAGGAGACTCTACAACCTCTCTGGGCAGCCTGTTCCAGTATTCTGTCACCCTCACAGTGTGTTTCCTCATGGTCATATGGAACCTCCTATGTTCCAGCTTGCAATCTGATGTTCTACCCTGAAATTCCTAGGTAATTGTTTTTCTTGTTCATTGCTCCATTTCTAAACAGTAAAAGACTGCATAAATGTCAACATCCCCTGATGTGTTTAACAGCTGTATAGATGTGGTGCTTAGGGATATGGCTTTTGTGGTGGACTTGATAGAGTAGCGTTAATGGTTGGACTTGATCTTGAGGGTCTTTTCCAACCTAAATGACTCTATGATTCTATGATTTGAATGAAAAGTCTAAACAAAGGAGGTGCCCACCATGAACAGGGTTGCCATCAGCTTAAAGGCAGAGAATACAGTGAACATTGAGGAATATTCTATTTGATGTATGCATAATTATGCTATAGATTATGCTGTAGCTAAAAAAAAAAATGTATTTTGCTCCATTAAACTGTACTGTGCCAGATAATGATGTCAGTAGTTTAGGATAGTATATTTGCTCTATATCACCCAAGATTATATTATTAGACAGCTCAAGCAAAACTTGGGGTAAAATGGCGTGGTGGTTTAAGCCTTAACTGAGAGTTAAGAGCTCAGATGGGGACAAGATTGAGAATCTTTCCCCTGCTCTCCCTCCTTCCTTCCAACAGAGAGGGAAAAAAAAGGGAAAGGAGCAAATCCACCAAACAATAATTTGGAGTTGGCTTGGAAGTAGAGAGGTAAAGAGTTTTCTTTAAACAACAACAACAAATATATATATATGTATATATATATATATATATATATATATATATATATATATATATAACAATAATAAGTAATGTTCACAAGGGCAAAGAACAAGGATGGATGGGAGGTGGACAAAGAAGAATACAAAACCAGTCTCTCTCTGAAGAGCTGCAGAGGCAGCAGAGAGAAGGATCAGGCCTTACCACATGGCAGAGGAGCAGGAAGGCAGCTGCAGTAGCTCTCATCCAGGAGAGGCAGGAGCCAAAAGGAGCTAATGGCTGCAATGTCCTGCTTTTTATACCCTAGCTGGGCAGGAAGCGGGGAGTGGAACAGACTCAGTTTCCCAGGGGGGAAACACCCTGCAGGGAGAGCAAAGCACCTGCAAGCCCTCCACCCATTTTTTTTTACAGGATGGGCGTTAACCCACCACAAATGGATATTTACATAGATCTACGTTGCAAAGCAAAGAGGAGGAAGACTCTGATATTGCAATAAATACTACTTACTTTCTAAGAAGAGAGGAGTTAAAGAAAACACAGGCAAACAAATGATGTCCCCACTGTCCACTGAACTCCATTGGAAATAATGTCTAATTGCACAGGAAAACTACTAACCCTGAGTACATTTAAGAACTCTCTCCAGTATGACTAAATTTAACATAAAATAATGGAAATCATCTCAGGCATATTTCAGGCACTTCCAGAAAAAAAAGGTTTGTTAAACATGGTTCATCTTTATTTGACAGATGTGCCCATTAGGCATGTTATTGTTACCCTACTCGTTTCACTAAAACAAACACATTCATAACTCTGTTTTATCCCCACTAACACTTCCAGAGATCACACAGGTATGAAAGCATGATCTATGTTCTTTACAGCCTCACACTTCATCAACCAAATGATTACACTAGAAGTTGTCTTTCCCTTGCAGGGAGGAATGCTTTTGCTTTAAGGGGTCGGAACCATTTCAGCTGTAAATGATATCTTGGTTCATCCATCATTATTAAACGACAAAACCCAACCCCATACTACAGTTTGACTTCCAGCTCACAGGGTTGTGGTTCAAACTGCAGAAAACCACATTCCTATTCAGAGAGCTTTGATGCAACAGCACAGCACGCAGAATAACTACTGCATATAGCACTGTAATGACAGAGGTTCTTGTATTGTAGAAGTAGATGGTGAATGGCAGTTCCTGTCTGCATAATCATGAAAAAGAACTATTGGAAACTCCACCATCACAAGTCAGGCTGGTATGCAAAAAGGTAAGAGATACACTTTGACACACATGAGAAGTTTGGCAAATTCTAGAGGTCAGAGAAATTACAAAAGCACAATCCTTTATAAGTAAGGCAATACTGCTTGGAAGCCTATTTTTGGCTCAAACCACAAAATATGGAAAAACCCAAGTGAACAAAACTTCTCCCTATCCCTCCCACCAGGGGCAGGATGAAGATGGAGATAAGTGGGGGTTTTGCACAGCTTACCTATACCCTGTACTGAAAGGGGAATAAAGAAGAAGCAACCCCCTAGATTTTCTGCTGATTTTAAACAAAAATAGAATCTGTCACCAACAAAATCATGGATAAAGTTCACTGTAACAGAAACAGACTATGGTAGTAATGGCAAATGATCTTACCAATAAAACTGATGAGCTATTTGGATGCTCTGAAGAGAACGGTTCAGCAGGAGTTTAACCAGAGAGCTTTCAAGATTCCACTCAAATTTGAGCACCTTAACAGATAAATTAATAATCAGAATCACTTGTATGCTGGTTTGTTTTGTTTTGTTTATAGCAAAATAAATCAGAGACTATCTAGTGCCTAGTTTGAATGGAGCAATCTAACATACAAGGAATGCACAAGTGTCTGCCACCATCTGTAAGACAGATAGCATTCTGATTCTGGAGCATTAACACACATGCAAAACATGCAGGTTTTCTTCTCTTAATTAAAATGACTAATGTTATATTTAAGCTTTTGTCTGATAATTTGGGTTGCAAAGTAAGCTTATTTGTGAAACAGAAGCTGTAGGTAAAAAGTCATATAAGTGCCCTGCTGTGTGAGTGCTGAAAAGCTGTGCAGATGCCACTGCTCCGTGGTAGTGAATTACATAAATATATTCACGTGTGTACACAGATATATCTATCTAGATATATGTGCATGCATTGATATTACAATAGGTTTTAAAACACACAGCCCCCACTGAGGATCACTGAAACATGGAATACCAAGCAATCCATGTGTTACAAATTAGGAGGATAAAGTTTTCAAAGGGTCCCCCTTAACCACAATACAGGACCTACTCATCCATAAAGTGTTTACTTTGGAAGCAGCAGGCCCACAGCTTGTAAAACATTAATTTCCAGTGGCATGCAATGTAAAGATGTAAAGACACAACTCTACACTCAAATTGCCTTGGTTGCTCTGTGCTGACAATGATTTTCCCCATGTATGTGGTATTAAGAAAACTGTGATTTGTTGAAACACCATTTGTTTCCTTGACTGCCACAAAGTCCTGACTCCACAAGCCCTCATCTTGATGGTCATGACAGAATTTCTGTTGTTCAGATGCATTCATTAGTTTTCTTTTTACTTGAAAATACCTTCTTGCAGTATACAGAAAAGTGCAACCACCATGGCAAAAGTCACATTTTCTTGAGGGGAAAACAGTCTATGCCTCAGCCCTGTTGTCAATTCACTCATTGCATCAGCTGACTAGCCTTTCTTATTTATTTTGCTTACAATGTATCAATCAAAGGGAAAGAATCAGGAGTATTTAATGAAGTTATTGATCTAGACAGAAGACTTCCTTGACTATCAGTTTCTTCCTTACCTGAACCAGCTGTGGGAGGTATTCTAGCAATTCATCATTTGACATATTTTCTATTTGTTGGACTGCTGTTCCGCGAATATCTTGATCTGGAAAACTAGAGCAAAATAAATGGATACCATTAAGAGTTAGTGAACCACTGCAGCTCTTCTGACCTCTCACTGATAGAAAGTGTTAGAAAAGCAGGTTTTGTCTCAATATAGAATAGGGAAAAGACCAAACCAACAAACCAAGCAAAATCTATTAATTTGCTTTACTGTAACAAGATTCAAGACAGGCATGGCAGATGACTTAATTGGATTAACTGTTCCAGTGTCATACATGGGAAAGAAAAAACAACACTAATCTTTAAATATGTTTTTGAATGTGAGCTATTGTGTTTTGCAATTACCTCAAATAAGAAGCAAATTATGGATCTTCTCTTCCTGCTCTTACTTACCTAAAATAGGAAATTTTTGTGCCATGGGGACTTTCAATACTCACTTGAAGATATCTTCTGTTGTGAGTAACAACACAAAAGCTTGAAATTTTCCCCACATTCATTTCAGATAATTTATTTCAATGGCTTGCACCCTAGTACATAACAGCCTTTATTAAACAGAAGTAATTCTGAAATTGAAAACTTCTTTAGTTTGTCTAAAGGAAAATTTCCCCCAGTAAGACTCCAGAAAGGTGTGAAGCCAGTGAAACAGCCATTTTTGCTGGGAAAATGTTTGAGTATTTGGCATAAAGCTATATTCTTAATAGATTCTGGTTGAAACCATAACAACGGTAGCATAATATAGGTTTTTGTGATGGAGCTCTAACTGTAAATATGATGAAAGAGGAAAACATGGTGTAGCAGCAATGATAAAACAAGGAAAGAAGTCGGATACTACAAGGTGGTCAAAACCTTTTTCTTTAAAAAAGAAACAGAGTGCTATTTGGATGGAACTTGAGTGATTAAAATTGGCTCTCAATGGAACATTTTCTCCACTTGTAGCCCTTTCAAACCCTCTCTTAGTAATGCAGCTCAAGTCCGGCTGTATTATTTTGTGTGTCTGTTGTGGTACATATTTGATGATGCTTTTAATACAGTTTATAATTGTTTGTATAGTGCTGAGAGGGCTTTGATGGAGAGAGAAAGTATACAATATAAAAAAATTATTATGCTAGCCCCAAATTAGCCTATTTTGCAATGATTTATTTATTCATTTGTTGTTTGTTTATTCTAGGCAGCCTATTAAATATAAGAAGTTGTTACTTGAATATTCACATGGTTAATTAGAACAAAACATATTTAAAGGAGGCTTGCATGTTAAAAAATCCAAGACAATCTCTTTCATATCAGCCTGTCTTCTAATTATGCAATTGCTGCAAAGGCTTGTGTGCCAAGCATGTGAAGATAATATGGAAATTAGCCTTTTCCTTTCCCTTCTTGCCTAGTTCAACAGTTTGCTGAACAGTGAAATACACTCTATACAGGCGCCAAGTCAAGCAGAAAAATGTTATTACTTAGTTATTACTTGTCCTTACTAGCAGCCAACATTTGAATATATGCAACAATAAAATGAGAGAAATTGATTTTTTTTTCCCCCATCTAAAGGAAGGACAATAAAATTGTTTTAAATACAACATTTCCAGAAAATTCAACAGCTAACATTTGACTAGCTGTTTAGAATTAATTTGCTGTAAGTCACAACTGGGGTTATAGCTAATTTTGCAATTGTATCTCCAGGCAATGCCATTAAAATAAGGATGAGCTCAATGTCACAGGCATTGCGGTAAAATATCTACAGGTTAGTTTGCTTCAGGAAACACGGCCCTTGTCAGTCCAAGTTCCTGAATGAGGTTTTGCTCATTAGTTGTTCTTGGTTACTAAGCTGTTTCCTTTGGCTTGTAAATCTTGCAGTCAGCTTGAGGCTGAGTTGAATTTTTTTGAAAGAATGGGCAGTTAACACATTCTTTTAATGACCTGATAATTTGTTAAGCTCCAGTGTAATACCTATAGCTCTGTTGAATGTTGTGATTAATCAGGGCCACAGTATCACCAAGGTTGGAAGAGACCTCAAAGATCAAGTCCAACCCTTCACCACAGACCTCATGACTAAACCATGGCACCAAGTGCCACCTCCAAACCCCTTTTGAACACCTCCAGGGATGGTGACTCCACCACCTCCCTGGGCAGCACATTCCAATGGCTAACAACTCTCTCAGTGAACAACTTTCTCCTCACCTTGAGCCTAAACTTCCCCTGGTGCAGCCTGAGACTGTGTCCTCTTGTTCTGGTGCTGGTTGCTTGAGAGAAGAGACCAACTGGCTACAACCACCTTTCAGGTAGTTGTACAGAGTAATCAGGTCTCCCCTGAGCCTCCTCAATTATTTAATTCTATTTGGTTCATCTTTTATATTTATATGAAAACATTAAACATCCTCAGATACACTTGAACAGCAGCAAATACTTATGACATCAACAAGTGTCAACACTTACACTATTCACACCTACATACATCAGCTTATTTGTGAAAAGCCAATAAAAGCATAAGGTCAGCAAGGAGATCTGAGTAAAAAATCCTACTCTTCACATGCCTGAAAACTATGCTATCTTCTAGTCTGATAATTAATTAGAGCTAGAGGGTTTTTTTCCAGTGAATAATCTTACTAACTTTTGAGTGTTGCATCAAACCTGATTTTAGTAATCCATAAATTAGCCTGAACTAGAGGACACAATTAATTGATTTAATTGATTTTCTGGCTCTGCAACTCAAGACAGAGAAATCAGTTTAGGCCCAGGAAAACAGCTTCATAGTTTGAATATTAGAGGACAGCTGTTTTATGGAGCTTGCCACAATGAATATACAGTTACATATGCACACTGAAAACCCTGGAAGCAGAGAAGTAAGACAACTGTATCACAACAAATTTAATACTGCAATCTTTAAAGGTCCTTCTCTAAGAAAAAAAGAGCTCCTCTGTATCAGAGCTCATCTATATCCGATCAATTTCACAAAGGATTTGCACAACAGATTGTTAGGTTCCTGACATTTGGCCTCTGATGAGGACTTCAGAGGGGCAGGAGATTCAGGCACTCCTCTTTCCTGGATGTTTTATGGTTGCCACAAATATCTCTGAGAATTTAGATAAAAAAACCCCAACAGCTTAAAATAAAAAGCTTTTAACAATGTTTGTATTTTTTTCCCATAGCTTTAAAATGGTAATTTCCATATTTCCATCCAGCACACCTTTCCAGTTGCTTCTAATTGTATTATTTTTTTTCCTCAACAAAGAACATATTGGTCAATACATACTGAAGTGAATACAACTTCAGTGTTACTCATTTCTTTGCCTGACTGCATTGTAGTATATTGTTGCTTCCTTCTTTTGGACAATTTTAGTGTTCTCACTTCAGGTAATGAGTACTCCACAACAGAGACTGTGCTTTCTAAGTTTGTTCCAGGCTTGCACACTCAGAGACACCACTGAAAAGTAAACAATGAGAGCTGGGGAGTCTAGTCCTTAGCAATGGGTCACACTGGCTGGAGAGTAGCCCTGAGGAGAGAGACTTGGGGGTGCTGGTGCTGGTGGACAAAAAGCTCAACATGAGCTCTCAATGTGCACTTGCAGCCCGCAAAGCCAATCAGATCCTGGGCTGCATCAGGAGAAGTGTGGCCAGCAGGTCGAGGGAGGTGATCCTCCCCCTCTACTCAGCCCTGGTGAGACCCCACCTGGAGTACTGTGTCCAGTTCTGGAGCCCCTATTACAAGAGGGATGTGGAGGTGCTGGAACGTGTCCAGAGAAGGGCCACAAGGATGAGCAGAGGGCTGGAGCACCTCTCCTATGAGGACAGACTGAAGGAGTTGGGGCTGTTCAGTCTGCAGAAGAGAAGGCTCCCAGGTGACCTAATTGTGGCCTTCCAGTATCTGAAGGGGGCCTACAGGAAGGCTGGGGAAGGACTTCTCAGGATCTCAGGTAGTGATAGGACTAGGGGGAATGGAATGAAGCTGGAGGTGGGGAGATTCAGGCTGGATGTGAGGAGGAGGTTCTTCACCATGAGAGTGGTGAAACCCTGGAATGCGTTGTCCAGGGAGGTGGTCGAGGCCCCGTCCCTGGGGGTGTTTAAGAGCAGGCTGGATGAGGCTCTGTCCAGCCTGATCTAGTGTGGGGTGTCCCTGTCCATGGCAGGGGGGTTGGAACTAGATGATCCTTGTGGTCCCTTCCAACCCTGAATGAAACTATGAAACTATTCGGGACATTCCCTTCAGAGCTCGTCTTTCAATCTGGATTCTCTTTAAGTTATGAAATGGATTTCCTTTGATATTTAATCTCAACATCTTTTTCCTGTTTTCTTCTTTCCTCCCTGCATGATGCCAGTGATTGACAGCAACCCATATTATAACCTCTGTCTAAGCAGCTGGAGGTTGTTAGTTCTCCCTTGACACTTTGAGGTAGTTTTAGCAAAAGCTGAATTTTGAGCTTGATGGGTGTAGATTACAGTTCGCTTTAGAAGAACAACTTCCATTCTTTGATTCTTTTCATATAGGTAGCCAGTACAGAGCTATTTGTCTAGCTGTATCCTTCAGCTAAATCAGATTCAGAAACTAAGAAAACTAAGCACTGCTCAGACATGCTGGGCATTTGTGAAATTCTCTTGAGATTTTAGCATCTGCCAATGGTGACTTGACTGTAAATGAAAAACAAACATGCATTTCATTTTTAACAGCTTCATTATCCTAAGTAAGCAAAGCCTCAAATAAACCTATGCTGGAAGATATTTTTCAGGTAAACAGAGCTGTACAATTCACTAAATTTCTTAGCATGTGATGGTCTCTGCAGAGAACATCATGGCCTTTCACAAACCATCTTTTTAGGCAAAAGCTAAGAACATGCCACATATTTCTGCAATTCCCTTCACAGGTAAGTTGTGTTGCATCTTTTTAAAAGGAGCAACACCAGTCCCATGAAATGCATGTCTGGTAGAAATAAGGAAGACTGAAACAGCAAAGCAACTGGAATGAAGATACCAATTCAAGATAAAAAACACTCTCTAGGTAGTAAAGGATATCATGTCAAGAACTGGCTTGATGGCCGCACCCAAAGAGTGGCTGTCAATGGGTCCATGTCCCAGTGGAGGCCAGTGACAAGCAGAGTGCCTCAGGGATCACCCCTGGGACCTGTCTTGCTCAACATCTATGTCGGCGACATGGACAGTGGCATTGAGTGCACCCTCAGCAAGTTTGCTGATGACACCAAGCTGTGTGGTGCAGCAGACACGCTGGAGGGAAGGGAGGCCATCCAGAGGGACCTTGACAGGCTGGAGAGGTGGGCACAAGCCAATCTCATGAGGTTCAACAAGACCAAGGGCAGGGTCCTGCATCTGGGTTGAGGCAAACCTAGGCACAAATATAAGCTGGGCAGGGACTGGATGGAAAGCAGCCCTGAGGAGAGAGACTTGGGGGTGCTGGTGGATGAGAAGCTCAACATGAGCTCTCAATGTGCACTTGCAGCCCACAAAGCCAATCAGATCCTGGGCTGCATCAAGAAAAGTGTGGCCAGCAGGTCAAGGGAGGTGATTCGCTCCCTCTACTCAGCCCTGGTGAGACCCCACCTGGAGTACTGCGTCCTGTTCTGGAGCCCCTATCACAGGAGGTATCTGGAGGTGCTGAAATGTGTCCAGAGAAGGGCCACAAGGATGATCAGAGGGCTGGAGCACCTCTCCTATGAGGACAGACTGAAGGAGTTGGGACTGTTCAGTCTGCAGAAGAGAAGGCTCCGAGGTGACCTAATTGTGGCCTTCCAGTATCTGAAGGGGGCCTACAAGAAGGCTGGGGAGGGACTGCTCAGGATATCAGGTAGTGATAGGAGTAGGGGGAATGGAATGAAGCTGGAGGTGGGAAGATTCAGGCTAGATGTGAGGAGGAGGTTCTTCACCATGAGAGTGGTGAAGCCCTGGAATGGGTTGTCTTGGAAGGTGGTTGGGGCCCCATCCATGGAGGTGTTTAAGCCCAGGCTGGATGAGGCTCTGGCCAGCCTGATCTAGTGTGAGGTGTCCCTGTCCATGGCAGGGGGATTGGAACTAGCTGATCCTTGTGGTCCCTTCCAACCCTGACTGATTCTATGATTCTATGATTATTGATGGGTACCACCAAGGAAGGAGAGAAAGCATAGAAAAACTGTTTAAAATAATAGGTAAGTTTTGGGCAGCAGATTAATATTTGAAAAATAATTAGACATGAAGAGAGAAGAAACTTTAAAAATAATGACTAAGGAATTCCTTTACTTTTAGCACACATGCAACATTAGCAGGGCTTATTCACTTTGTTTCGGGGATGTACTTCATTCTTTTGAGGGCTTCTAAGGAAAATACTGTGTAAGTGGATGAATCTTAGAAAATGCCAAGAACTAGAAGTACAGAATGATAACAAATCCCATCAGTACAAAAAGTATACTAGATGTTTCAAATTTTCAGTTAAAAGGAGTGATTTATGCACTTCTCATATGGTAAGACATGTAAACCCTCCCCATCCCACCACACCACAAAGCTCATGGTCAGGTACATTAGCTGTTGTTTTGGATGATGACTGGCCGATGGATCTGTAGCATATACTCAGAGAAAATATACTTTAATAATATACTTTAATCTTCACATAGATTTTCTACAAGAAAGTCTGACTAAAACAACCAGTAATGTGTTTAAGATGTCGCAGAGACCATATGGTGAACCATATCCTAGGAGAGAACAAGTGTAGGAAGAAGGAACTGACAAAAAAACAGTTTCCCATTTGAAACCTCTATGATCTAGATTCACAGAATGCACTGGTTAAAAGGGACCTCTAGAGGTCATCTAGTCCAACCCCCCTCTAGTAAGCAGGGGCATCCCCAAATAGATCAGGTTGTGCAGAGCCTCACCAAGCTCAACCTTGAATGCCTCCTTGGGCCCTCCACCACTTTCCTGTGCAACCTGCTCCACTGTTTCACCCGCCTCATAGTAAAGAACTTCTTCTTAGTATGCCATCTAAATCTACTGTTCTCTAGTTTAAAATCTCTGCCCTTCACCCTATCACTACAGGTAGGACTTGCCCTTAGTAAAGCCATGATGACTGTCTCAAATCACCTCCCTGTCCTCTGTCTGCCTTAGCATAGCTTCTAAGAGTATCTGTTCCATGACCTTCCCAGGCACAGAAGGTTTTTCCCATCCCAGAGAAGCTTTGTTCTCTGTTACATTAAAACAAAAGAATAAAACATGGAAAATTTTACTATTTACAGATTTAGCCTCCTGATTAGATTGCACATTTATGTACAGAACACATGCCATATCCTACACAGCTGTCCGGATTTTGCTGTCCTGCTACAGCTGTCTGGTGTAGTACTTTCATCCTCATTTCCAAGAAAACTAAAAATGGTTAAAGACAGTGGGGGGAGGGAGGGGAAGGGCAGGGGGGGAAGGGAAATTAACCACATTCTAATGTTTAAAAATTAAGACTTGTCTATGCACACATCCCCACATAAGTTATCACTAAACTCATGTACATTACTACAAAGCAGTTTTAAAGCTTTATGAGTAGTGTGCTCTCTACAAAGTATCAGGTTACCATTAATTATCCTTATCTTATTTCTTTGCATAAGCCCATGTTTGCTCTCCACATTGATGTACAAACACAGCCTTTCAAACCAAGATGTACACAGGCAAGATATTCTTTAGCTGTACCTCGTTTATAAATATTCTGTTAGGCATTCCATTGTGGACTCTGAGGGACCAGTTTAAACTCTGCCTTTATTAAAACAATGGCAATCTGATTCAAGAATTCTAAATAGATTTGGCTCTCAAATTAAATTTGGCTCTCTGTATTAAAAAAACAGAAGTGTAGATTCAAGCTATCATGTTATAATTTTTCATTACAAAGTGAGTTTTGCATGTCTTGATATATCATACCTTCTAAAACTCAACAGCTGCAATGCTACATAATGTGAGACCTCAAAATCAACAATACCAAGAGAGTCAAAGGCTGAGCCATGCTACAACTGAAAGGGCATCATCTCTGGTCAAGGAGAGGTAGGAGTCATATCTTCCCTTTCCCTGCCTGCCTACACAAAATTAAGTAGTATAAAACTTCTCTGACGCCTTAATGACATTTAAAAGTCCTCTCATTTGGCACATGGTTATAATGAAATGTCCTTTTAATGTGTACTTGCCCTTACAGAGTTAGGATTTAGCAGGAGGTGATGTCTTCACCTCCATAACCTACATCATATAGCTCTCAGTTCAGAATGGTTGCAGCCATGAACAATGCTGAAAAAATTACATTTCTTCTTCGGTAGCTGTTTCCTAATTCTAGTTCAATTTCCTGATTCCTAGCCATAATCCCTCATAGGGCTGAAAGTGTACTGTACATGTGCCAGAAAAGCAAAGTTGGAGAAAACATTCT
The DNA here is from genome assembly GCF_026170545.1 of Melanerpes formicivorus. Lineage (NCBI taxonomy): Eukaryota > Metazoa > Chordata > Aves > Piciformes > Picidae > Melanerpes > Melanerpes formicivorus. Next base: position 6,444,344 of record NW_027142360.1, on the reverse strand, counting down.
GCTAGTTGGGTTAATTAAGATATTTAGGCTTTCATTTTCAATAATTTAAATAGCAAGATAACCTGACAACAAAATTTTAAGTAGAGCTGTTCTGTATGTACACAAACCATCAGAGTGTTAGCAACACATCATAAGCTATGACATTTTAACACTGACTTTGGTTTCTTTCTGTCATCAGGAACATTCTTTGATTAAACAAGTGTACTGATGTCATTAACCTGCCTAGTGTGCCATGCAAGTAGGCACAGACATAGAAACTCTCACTTCACTAAAGCTTGGCTTTTTACCAAATTCAGTAAGTCAGTGGTAAAATGCACAGGGCATCAATAAGCAGTGCTGAGTAGGAGGGACCAGCTCTATACCTTCTGCCTCAGGAAAAGAAATATTTTTAGGCAACAGCTTATAACCATCCTTCCCTGAAATTAGAGGTAAAACTAAGAGTGTAAAATCTTATTCTACACTTCCCCCTGCCATCTTCTCCATCCTGTCTTTATTGATTAAAGAATGGTTTGGGTTTTTTATGTTGGGCTTTTAAAAATTGTTAAAGTGTTGGCTTCTGAGGTTTTAAGAGTCAATGCACTTGCTGCAATTACAGGATGCAAGAGTGCTACTGAATTTATCTGGATTGTTTTTCCAATTTATGAAGGTTCTTCCTTTCTACTGCGTAAATGAGTATGTTATAATTTGGCTGTCTCGAGTTGTGCCTGCAAAGTGGAAAAGCATAAGCAAGAGAGACTTGCCTACAGAACAAGAACACCTATTAAATTGTACATTTAACTGTCTACTGAACAAAACAATTTAGAAGTGTCAGAAAGTTCTAAAGAGAATTCTGACTCAGATTTGTGATAACGGGGCATGATCTGATGGGATACATTAACTCTCCCTAAGCTTTGTGATGCTGTTTTCCAACTCAGGCAAAGATGAAGCACCTCCAGTCATTTGCATTTCTTTATCCTGGTGTCAAGGGTTCAGTTGAATCTGCTGGTGAGTGTTCAGTAACATGCCTATGCCATGCCAGCTTTATAACAAAAGTTCTGGCTGGAGCAAAGTATCATGGGGCTTGGAGTTCAGACTGCAACATGAGAGGCTTCCTGATTCCAGTTGCTGCTTCCAGTTTCTGGTTTTGGGGTGTTGGTCTTTTATGCTGGGCTGGCTGCAGGCTTGGGGAGTGGGTGGGTGGGGTGGTTTTATTGCCAGCTTCTGCTGCTTCTTCTGCCATGTTTTTCTGTCAAATAGGTTAAGGTAGTTGCACATTGTATTATTTCATTAAAATCTCCTTATCTCAAACCAGGGTTTTTTTGTGTGCTACTTTCCCTCCTGTCTGTGTGTTGGGGCTTGCTTGTGAGAGCAGGCTTGCAAATTTGTAGGACACCTTGCAAATTTGAGCTCCAGCTTAATCATCTAAACAGATGCTGCTCTTTTTTTTCACTCTGAGAAGGATAACTGAAGAGTCCCCAGCTCTAGGCTTGCAAAAGTGACAATGCTTTTAAGTGCCTCTTCCAAGACACTGTAAACTGAAGTTACAACAAAGGAAGCATCCAAAATTCAGAGTGATTGGAAACTGTTGGTCTCTTTTATGGTATTGCTAACAACGTGGTAAATTGTGGTACATAGAAATGATACAACATAGAGCTGGACTGTGGACCTCCTTGCTATAGAATGTTCTGAAAGCTGAATGTTTATGTGAAATCCACTTTTATTTGGAAAAAAATCACAGAAGAAGAATGCAAGACTGCTCTGTTTCAGTAAGTCTGTGAACTGCAGATTAGTGGAAGTTGAGGGTGTAGCACAGTGTTGTTATGTTTGGCCTCTTCTCATTGTCTTCTCTAGGTATCTGTCCTTCGTTGCCCTTGGAGACAGGATGCACTACACCTATTTTTAGGCTAATTTAGTGCAGCTGCTCCTGGGTTCTTGCATTATGTTAACAATATGTGGAGACAAAGATCAGATCTAATTTATTTTACTTACCTATGACTTGATAGTGATGGTAACACAAGTCCTTAAAACAGACAGGAATATATAAAGAGCATTTATTACATATTCTACTCAAGTTTTATATGAACTTGGCTCTTTCAGCTGTGTCTCAGTAATCACAAGAAATCAGAGAGCTGTTTTGTAGCTAATAGAAGTGAGGAATTGAGTTGATGAATTGTCTGTGCCAAACGTAATACAGGATAGAGTTGAATGAACCTTCAAAAACAGCTCAGTTACGGAGCCTACAATCCAAAGTCAGTGAAGAAAAGTTGGATCCTAACCAGTGCTACTTTACTTTTCAAAATTATTGAAATCTGAGAAAAAGAGAACCAAGAGAAGAAACCTCAGAAATCCATTTATATGGAAAGCACTCCTCTCCTTCAACCCACTCTCTGTTTGCATATACATGTCTCTCAGCAGTTAAACCATGTGACCCAAACATATCAGAAACGAGACATCTTTAAGGAAATGTAATCCCTCTGCTTCTGCAGCTTAGCTTGCCAGTTGTTCATGTACCTACAAAACACTGTGAATATGTAAAGGATAGAATTTTTTGTTAAAGATTTATACTGTGATCCAGAACTTCTTTCCGTACTGTTGGAATGAAGCAAAAAAACCCCAACAACCAGATTGATATTATCTTCTGTGAGAAGAAACTAAAAGGACAAACCAGCTAAGATACTGATCAGAAATTCTTGGCATGACTGCAGGTGTCAGCCACTCCCAACAGTGGCATCAGGAGAGACAAAATGATGACAATCTTCCTGTCTTTTCATGGCAGCAATCTTTTTGGTAGCCAGAGTGAAAAGCATGTGCACTGCAGCCACTACACACTGAGAAGCTCTGTGACAGCCTGAGTCATATTAAATATCCTGTGAAGCACCTGACAGGACTGATATTCTGCAGCACACCCTGATGCAGAGCTGCATCTTCAAACAACAATGAAGCTCTTCATTTGCAGAAATGTCACACATAAATTAGACAAGCTCAGCATGTTCTGACAAACCATCTCAATGGTATGATCTCAAAATCTTTTGCTGCTCTGAGGTGTGGAAGGCAACACATTCCCCATAGACTCCTTTCCCCATGCTTCACTTATAAAATGGAAATAGATTCTAATAATTTAATAATGGCAAATAAGATAATGATAGCATGCTCCAGAACCTGACCTTTCAGGACCTTTGCTTCCATTGCTTCCATTACATGTAGAGGAGACGTGTGCAAATGTGTGAAAGTGCTAATATTTCAAACATAAACCAGAGACATGGGTGTTCTTAGGAAATCACACCCAGAGGGAGGTGAAAGTAGATAGCAAGTTTTATATTACTGAATAGCTATGTATTAAAGACTGTGGCAGTGAAAGTGCACATTCTCTCCTCAAGTAAAGCTTTAGATAGGGTAAGTTTTTTCTAAAGGTACAACATGGAGCTGAGATTGCAAAGCTGGTACAGCTTGTGTTTGCTCAGACAAGCAAGGGCTTGATAAAATGAAAATTGCTCAACATTTAATGGTTTCACAGTTAGGTCACCTAACACACACCACCTCCCAAGTTTTTGAAGGGAATGTAACTGCTGACACAGATTCTGTCCCCTAACATCTGCTATTACATCACCAGTAAGATTATCTCCAGGATCAAAAAAGCCTTTCAACAAAGAATCAGCCTTCTGTGTAAGAAGTAGGGGTGGAAAATGAGGCATCACAACAGAATTTATTCGCAGTGCATGGGCCTGACTTCAAAGTTTCATCCTATCTACTTCAGAAAGATAGGTTATGGATATAACTGCAGGTATTTACATGGTATCTTAATCTAGAAGCATATTTCAGTTCTACTTATCTCCCATTAGTCACTTCATATCTGTACAGTAGTTTGAAGATAAAGGAGTGCTATGGAATTGCTAAGTATTTGATCACTTGTTAGCGAAACTGACTGAATCTGCTACCGACAATGAAATACTCTTTTCATTATCCTGAGAAGCAGAAAACCTCCTCAGCCAAGAAGGTAGGGCAAGCATGTTTGAGTATAGGTCATCACAGGAGCTGCAACTATACCTTTTCACTTGGACACAAGGAGAACAATCAAAAGTGTCAGTGAACCAAAGCACGATGCTGTGCTGAGCAAACTGAAGTGCCTAATTAATTGGCACGTGATCATTCCATTTGTTATTTTCTGTTTATTGCACTTTTCCCTTACCTGAAAGTCAGGAGCCCTAATGCCTCCAGAGGGTTAGAAAATCTCCATCTCCTCAACACTGCATACACTTCTGATACAGTCGTTCGATCCCAGCTGGGTGCACTGCCCAGTACCAGAGGAAGGGAGCAATTTTGATTATTGCAGTAATAACGGTAAAACCACAATATTCTTCTCTGCTGCTCTGAGAGTCTGGAAGAGAAGATTAGAAATTCACTTTGAAATTAAAACCACCTGAAGCTTTGTGTAGCACCAAACTTTATTGTAGAGAGGGCCCAAGTCACACAGTACACTGATTTTCAGCTAAGTACGTGCATTTCCTTGAGGTAGGATATCATTTTCTGCAGACCAGCTTTTATAAGAGGAGTGGTATTTATACTCTGGATCTGTCAGCCTCAGGTCATATAAAAATGAAGTGTCAAAAGACACACGTTTGTGATTATTTCACTTCCCAAGCGCTCCCATTTCTCTTCTCCACTGTCTATTGTTGGCGTTGGTTGGTTGCTTTTACTGGAGTTTCCTGACAAAGAAGTTGCACTTCTCACCAGGTAAGTTATTGTTACATTCACATGCTACACATCATCTCTAACTACTGCAACAACTAGACAAAAAACACTGCTTAGCCATAGCTTTCAATCCTGCCCTTGGTTTGGTTGTTTAATGCAGATTTGTCTCTTTTTAGTGTCTTTGCATTCAGCATAAGGTTTAGGCACATCCATGCATACACACAAGAATATGAGTGTTTGAGCACACATACAGCGTCATTATCCCTGGCACTTGTATGAGTTTGGGAAAGGGAAAGCTCCCAACAGCTTTTATCTCTGTTTGCAAGGTCTAGCATGCCATGTTTCACAACAAAAAAAAAAAAAAAGGATGCAATACCAAGTTCCTCACAGAGATATTAGATAGCTAAACGATGTCAGTCACCACTCTGAGAAACGGCTCAGAATAACTTTTGCTCTGTATCTTGTGATTTGTCAACAGTTCAGATGTCTTTGCCTCATGCATATTAAATCCCAGGTTTTGATGTAATCAGAAAACAGAAAAGGAAACTCCTCATGAGAGACAAGCTCAGATAATCTTCTCAACTTGATACCAGAGCCTTCAAAAGCAAGCTATGAGAGAATAAACTGGTCTCCTCCAGTTGACACAAACTCATTACCAAAAATCAAGAGGAACATCAGTTTTGTTTGTCACACTTGATCAAATTGGTGATCCATCTGCTCAGTATCATAACCTAACTGTGACTTTAGACACACCTAGATATTTCAGAGGAAGGTGTGAGAAACATTGTAGGAAGTAGTAAGCAAATATCTAGTTCAGTCGAGAATTTCATAATATGGATGTGTAAGTGGGGCTCAAAATCCAAGTGTTTACATTCTTTCCAAGGTCTTCCTTCTATTTGCAAAGTTTTGGGACATTCTTAGCCAAAAAAATCCACCCCAAAACAAAATAAACACAACTATCTTGGCTGTGCTTTAACTGTCATGATTGTGGCTTTCACAACTCATAGCAATGAGTTCCTTTGACCCTGCATGCTCTAGAGAACACTTCTTCCTTCCAATTTTGGAGTGTCAAGCATTTAGGAACAAATGTGGCAGTACAAAGATGGGCATGCTTTTTACTGTCATGAGAATGAATGCTTCTTTAAGGGAATAAGCTCAGAAATATATGCAGAAGATGAATCTAACTGTGAAACAAATTCTGCCATGACTTTCAATAAAAATTCCAAGAAAAATATCATTTTGGTAGCTGTTTCAAGAAATAGCCTCAGAATTCACAGTATGTCCATTGTGACAATGCCTTTGTATGAAGAAGTCATACACAGGCCTAAGACTTCATTGCTTGTCTAATTATCTTATGCATTTGGATGGTATTCTGCAGGACAGTTCAGCTAAAGGACTTCTTTTATACACTGACTTTAAACAGAGATTTAACCTTTCAAACAGCATCCTGCAAACCAGACAATCTGTGGTTCATATGAAAGCAGCTAAAGCCTCTACTGAGCTTGCAAGGTGAGATAAGAAATCAGTCCTTGTATCAGGTTTTCTAAATAACAGGTTTCTCCTTCTGACATTACTCCAGAGGCAATGCCATTTTCTTCTTCCATGTTTTAAAGATGAGAGATGAAAGTAAAGGTTGAGTGCTGGGTGCTTTCTTTTAAAGATCCTTACCTGTAAGAAAAGTTTACATGTAAGACATTTAAGATAGAGAGTATTTTGCATGCATAGAGCCTCAACATTTGTTGCATCTAAATTTTCCTCCATATAAGAGCTGCATTAAAATACATAGCCCTCCACTCAAACAAATAGAAATAAAGTCTCTTAGAACTTAAATAATTCAACAGTTTTGGGGTTTATAGTTTTCATTAATCCCTTCAGATAAATGAAATCTCTGTGAAAGCTTTGTTAGCTGTTCTTCATTATTACTTTTTCTTTTTGTTTTTATGTGGGGAAAATAGCAAAAAAAAACCCAAGGTAAATACTTCTGAGCTGTTTTTGTTCTTCATGCTCTGTACTAAAGCAGAAGAAGACAAAAGGCAAAAAGAGAAAATATATACAGTGCCAGTAAATGCTGATTTCTGTCTCCTGGCACTGAGTCTCACTTGCTAGTTTCTCTTTCATGGACAGTCTAGAAAAAATATACAGTATCATGGCACTTTTTAAAAGACCTGTTCCACTATTCACCCAACTGGAAGTAGCCTTTTTAATCATAATTCACGGCAATGACACCTGGGAGGAGTGATAGGCAAACAAGATTCTGACTAGGCAAGTGGCAAAAAGGAAAAGAAAAAGGGAAGCTGAAAGACAAGAAAAAGTAAGGTAGAAGGAAAACAATGGATTGAAGGAAAGAAAGATTATAGAAACAAGACTGTTAACTTCCTAGCTTCAAACCATACTCTGATTCTTAGACTGGGAGCTACTGCCCACGTGCATGCTGTATCATGCTCAAAACCCAGCCATTATGTCTGAAGGTTAGTTTGCTGGGGATTGTATATCAAACACAGTAATCTAATAGGAATCAAAGGTTTAAATCTGAAATGTTTTCAGAAGTCAATCAAAGCAGCTGGCAATAACTAGTGAATTCTCTTGCCCCACTCCCCCTCCCCTTGTCTGCTATGGTGATGCTGCCAAAAATCACACAGCAGCACACTGTGTAGGGCTGTGAGGAGCACAAGAGCCATATGGTGAAGTTCATTTCTTTCAGTCCCATTGATCCATTCACTAATCAACATCCAAGAGATACTGGCCACAGAGAAGGGTCAAGAGTCAGCTACTGGGAAGACCACATGTCTGGACCAGCTGCTAGAGGAACTCAAGTCCATGTTACAGGAAGCACCAGCAATGGAACCAGAGAGTGGTCGTGAACCTTGGGGGCTTGTGTGTCTGTGTGTCAGCAGCTGGGCAGAGCCAGAACATCTGAGGCCAGCTACTGAATAGATTGCCTAAGCATAACTACTGGAGCAATCAACATTTTGATAATATATGCAAAAATATGTATTTGTATGCATGTTTATATAACTCCACCAGTTGACACTGATTCTGAGCAGAGAAAGAGGAGGAACAGAATCAGGTTGCTGTGCTGTCCATGTTGTGGCAGTGCTGCATGTTTGTGTGTGTGTGCTGGCTGGTTAAAGTACTGCTTTCTGCCTGTGTCAAGAACCAGGAATAACCAAGTCCACCTCTCTAACAGCTGAACCTAGGGACACAGAGCCACATCAGCCTTGCATTCATAACATGACTGGATTCAACAGCCGATAACAAGGAAAATGATGCAGCTGTCTGTTTTTAACTGTTATTTCTTCTTTTTCTATCACAGAGTTAAGAACCTTTTCTGCCCATTCACATGTCCCCTTTGTTTTCAGTAGAATGAACATACAGATCCCAATAGCCTGAAAAAAGGTTCCTTGAGTCTTCTATCCACAGGCAATCATTTCTTTCAAAATCATATTTGAGGCTTGTAAGCCTGAAGCATCATCACACAGACATATTGCCACTAAAAAAAAAATCTATCTAGATTCCTGTCTTTTTCTTGACACATGAAGAAAGGAAGGATGAGATCTTCAGGTATGATTGTAATAATGTGTTTTGGATACCAGAACATTCTTACAAACTTGTAATGAAAAATGACTGAGGAAGGTAAAATTTCCTCTGGCAGAGATACAACAAAAATTACAGGCTGACAGTTTTCTCTTGATCAGAAAGTACTTTGAAATGGTATTCCTTCATACAAACCCCAAATATGCTACCCTTCATTTGGCAGATCAACTTTGCCTGCAAGACAGGATAGTAAAAAACAACAAACTATGGAAAAAAAGCCAGGGCTAGCATTCTATTTCCTCCAAGAACTTATTACTGAATTTATCAAAGCCTTAACTCCAGCCTGATGACTTTCAGTGCTCTCTTCCCTTCATATTCCTACAGAACCCAAAATTGTTGTATTAGGGATGCCATAGGGCCTGCCGTTGCTTGGCCTTTGTAATAGCTACTCATGAACCTGATATCCCTGAATTTGTGTATAGCCTCCTTGAATCTAATTGTGTTTACCACCACAGCTTTGTGACAGCAGGTTTTAAAAGTTCACTGCCTACTGTCTTTGGAAGTATTCTCTTCCATTTGTGGACAATTGATTCATTAAATGTTGCTGGTTCAAATATTGTGGGATTTGATGATGCATTCTCCTTGTCCACCAGCACCATGATTTTATAAAAATCATTCAATATATGCAAGATAGCTTTTGATGGACAATTAATTTGAACAACTCTGACTGGAATAATGGCTTTCCAAAAGCATTTGTGTTCCCAGTTCCACTCAGATTATATCCAAAATTATTTTATACAGTACATAATTCTAATTGGTAATATAACTTACGCACAGCTAAGCATACTAATCACAGAATCACACAGAATCACGGAATCACCAAGGTTGGAAGAGACCTCAAAGATTATCAAGTCCAACCTGTCACCCAACACCTCATGACTAGACCATGGCACCAAGTGCCACGTCCAAACCCCTCTTGAACACCTCGAGGGATGGTGACTCCACCACCTCCCTGGGCAGCACATTCCAATGGCTAACAACTCTCTCTGTGACGAACTTTCTCCTCACCTCTAGCCTAAACTTCCCCTGGTGCAGCTTGAAACTGTGTCCTCTTGTTCTGGTGCTGGTTGCCTGGGAGAAGAGGCCAACCCCCTCCTGGCTACAACCACCCTTCAGGTAGTTGTAGAGAGCAATGAGGTCTCCTCTGAGCCTCCTCTTCTCCAGGCTAAACAATCCCAACCCCCTCAGCCTCTCCTCATAGAGATTGTGCTTGAGGCCTCTCCCCAGCCTCATTGCCCTTCTCAATATCTCAATATCCTTCTTAAACTGAGGGGCCCAGAACTGGACACAGTACTCAAAGTGTGGCCTAACCAGTGCTGAGTACAGGGGCACAATGACTTCCCTGCTCCAGCTGGCCACACTATTCTTGATGCATGCCAGGATGCCATTGGCCTTCTTGGCCACCTGGGTTTTTCTCTTTGTCTTTATCTACAACTTCCCACACTACTTTCCTTGCTTATAACTTGACCCAAATTGTTTTAATAAACATACATTATTTAACTATTATATCTGAAATCTGATTGTATTATTACTAAGGAGGCTGATTTTCACAGAACCCAAACGTTTTCTTGCTAATACTGATAAAGACTTATTGCATCACCTGAAAATCTTATTTTGAATCAAAAAATTCGTTTCTTGCTTCAAAGACATAAAAAGATATAGTAAAAGAAAGGACAAACCTATCTACTTCTAAACAAGCAAAATACACTGCCACCTCCAGGGGCTTATTTAGGCTTTGCCGTGATCTATTCTCTCATTTAGAGGTGTTACTTCTCAAATCAATCAAGCCTCCTTCAGAGGAAAATTTTGTTTTTAAAGAACTGGATGCATTTAATTGTGATCGATAGATAAGTACAGCAAGCCAAGAATCAGTAGGGCTAGCTGGGCACAACTTACAGCAGGAGAGAATGTCTCTGCGAAAATCTTGCAATGTGCTTCAGGCAATCTTCGGCTGGCTCTTCGTGATGATCTCTTCTTTCTTCAGGTTCAGGTTTAATGAACTCCAAATTAGTTTCTGGAAAGTCAATCTTTATAAAAAGAATGAAAAAAGAAAAAAAGAAAGGACCTGTTTTAGCAATACATATCCTCAAATACACCTGTCAATAAATATTTTCTTGGATTAGTAGAGGAAGCTTATAAAATGATGTTGGATAATGGGTTGGATGCAATGATCTTGAAGGTCTCTTCCAACCTGGTCTGGTGTATTGTATTGTATTGTATTGTATTGTATTGTATTGTATTGTATTGTATTCTATTCTATTCTATTCTATTCTATTCTATTCTATTCTATTCTATTCTATTCTATTTTTAAAATATTAGAAGGAAAAGGGTACAATTCTTTGAGGATGTTCACTGTATACAATATATCCTCTTTAACATCTTTATTGATGATCTGGATGAGGGCATTGAGTCTATCATCAGTAAATTTGCTGATGACACCAAGCTGGGGACAGGAGTTGATCTGCTAGAGGGTTGAGAGGCTTTGCAGAGAGACCTCGACAGGCTGGACAGATGGGCAGAATCCAACAACATGAGATTTAACACATCCAAGTGCCGGGTTCTGCACATTGGCCACAACAACCCCATGCAGAGCTACAGGCTGGGGTCAGAGTGGCTGGAGAGCAACCAGGCAGAGAGGGACCTGGGGGTGCTGGTTGATGGTAGGATGAACATGAGCCTGCAGTGTGCCCAGGCAGCCAAGAGGGCCAATGGCATCCTGGCCTGCATTAAGAACAGTGTGGCCAGCAGGAGCAGGGAGGTCATTCTGCCCCTGTACACTGCACTGGTTAGGCCACACCTCGAGTACTGTGTCCAGTTCTGGGCTCCTCAGTTTAGGAAGGAGGTTGACTTGCTGGAACGAGTCCAGAGAAGGGCAACAAAGTTGGTGAGGGGCTTGGAACACAAGCCCTATGAGGAGAGACTGAGGGAGCTGGGGCTGCTTAGCCTGGAGAGGAGGAGACTCAGGGGTGACCTTATTGCTCTCTACAACTACCTGAAGGGGGGTTGTAAACAGGCAGAGGTTGGTCTCTTCTTCCAGGCAGCCAGCACTAGAACAAGAGGACACAGTCTCAGGCTGCGCCAGGGGAAGTTCAGGCTGGAGGTCAGGAGGAAGTTTTACACGGAGAGAGTGATTGCACATTGGAATGGGCTGCCTGGGGAGGTGGTGGAGTCACCGTCACTGGAGGTGTTCAGGAGGAGACTTGACAGGGTGCTTGGTTACATGGGTTAGTTGATTGGGTGGTGTTGGGTGATAGGTTGGACGTGATGATCTTGAAGGTCTCTTCCAACCTGGTCTATTCTATTCTATTCTATTCTATTCTATTCTATTCTATTCTATTCTATTCTATTCTATTCTATTCTATTCTATTCCATTCCATTCCATTCCATTCCATTCCATTCCATTCCATTCCATTCCATTCCATTCCATTCTATATTACTTAAATGTGTTGGTGATAAATTCAGGCCCCAAAAAAATTAGTGAGAGATTTTTTACTGACTTTCTTCGGCAAATTTCATAAACTCAAAGCAGATCTAACTTTTTCTTCTTTTTTTCCCTTTCCCCCTGTTTTTTGATGAGATGTGATTCTTAAATGGAAATCATTCTTTAATATAGACTTATATGTTTCTGAAAAAATCGGGATAATTCTGATGTGCAGCTTTCCAGGGCAGAAGATAGAGAAAAGGTTCTTAATTTCACAGTATCACAGTATAACTAAGGTTGGAAGAGACCTTGAGGATCATCGAGTCCAACCTATAAACACAGACCCCATGACTAGACCATGGCACCAAGTGCCACATCCAATCTCCTCTTGAACGCCTCCAGGGACGGTGACTCCACCACCTCCCCAGGCAGCACATTCCAATGACGGAATGACTTGCTCAGTGAAGAACTTCCTCCTCACCTCAAGCCTAAACTTCCCCTGGCGCAGCTTGAGACTGTGTCCCCTTGTTCTGGTGCTGGTTGCCTGGGAGAAGAGACCAACCCCTTCCTGGCTACAATTAATTAATTAAATTGATCTTTAGAGCAGCTGTGATTCTCAGGTCCAGAAATTTCACTCCTGGATGTTCAAATCCACATATATAGTACAGTATCTACCAATGTTTTAATTCTTTAGACTTATGTACACATGCCAGAAATTTAGGATAATGATTTTTAGGACACAGAGAAAGAAAGGACTCAACCAAAACTAGAAGTCTTGAGGTTCTTGATAATCTTACTGCAGACTTTGCTGAAAATTCAAGCTGTCCTGCAAAATTAAGCTCAGTTTCCGCATTGCATTTTGGTTTATTAATGCACAGCATAACCCTGTGTCTTTATCTATTTTTTTTAAATATGTGCTATTGAAATGCATAATTCTTCTAAAGGTCAGCAGTTATTCACTACAAAATGTAAATGTCTTGTTGACCACATGAGAAAAGCTCTCTTTGTGACATTTTCAACACATTCACAACCCATGATAGTCACATGCATGGGAATAACAGAAAAGAAGGTGGGGAGGAATGAGAGACCCTCATGTTCCATTTCTTTCAGTGGAGAGAGATTACAAATTAATAGCCATTTACTGTCTCAAGTTCCCTTTATTATTAATAGGTGGAGCTATTTTAAGGAATCCTCTTCTACTGAGCTCCTCAAATTAGAAAATCCTCATTTGCTTTTCTATTAAAAATAGCCTATTTTTAGGCCAGCCTCATGTATCATCTGCTTTTACACATCATTTTCTAGCAGTAATTTGGCTTTTTAATACACAAAACAAACAGTTTTACCCTCACAATACTCAGTTACTAAATTGGAGAGGCAGCAAAACTACCATGCAGACCTAATGCATTTTCAATACTGGGAGCACCGTACTGCTCAGCATGGAGTCATGGAGGAAATGCTGTACTGATACCTATTTGCAATTGCTTGAAGCCACTTTCTTTACAGAACCTTTCTGCTAGTCAGTTTAATTGCAAGCTTGGCATGCTATTCAATAGTACTCAAAAGTACAGATTTGAAAAGGCAGCTCTTAAGTAAGGTAAGAAGTAACTAATTTGCCTCACAAGTATTTTTGGAACCAAAATTCTAACAAAAATGACCCTACAAAAACCTTGTCTAGCCCTCAGAGGTGGTGAGACAGAAAATGTGATACATATTTGCCACTGTGCAGACTTACAGACTTTCATCCATTAAGGTCAACATACTTTCTTTGAGTGGCTGTAACAGAAAGTATTTTCAATTTGCATCATCTGATGAGCTGTGGGAACAGCCTTTTCTCTTGCACTTTGTTAGAAAACAACCCTTTCTTCCTTCTGCTTTCTCATTTTCTTACCTGCAAGGTTACAGAGGTTGGTGGATCAGTACTGCAGATGCCTGGGGTGATCATGGTTGTTGGAAGCATGCTGTACAGTGTCATGCTAAGCAGCACAGTTCCATGAATGAGTCGCCTGTAACATACAGGAAGAAATACTTCATTAGTCCTGGAGATGAGGTGAACTAGGCTTATTGAAATTACATGAAAGAACATGTTACCGGATAGCTTAAAAGACAAGCAAGTGAGAAGAACCCTTTTATTTTTATGTGGCTACTACAAATCTGGCTAAATCAGTAGAGGCTATGTACTGATGGCCTCACTGCTTTAGTGGTATCTGTGCAGTTGCAGGGATCAAGACACAAATTATGCTGTCAAGACATTCTAGGTCAGCTCCATGCTTTACTACTGACTCCTCGTGACAGGGCTTGCCATTTAAACTAGGTGTAAAAGAAGAGCAAAGCATTATTTCTATCTCAAGATTTAATTTTGAGGATGGATGTTAGAGATTGTGAAGTGTCAACACACTGTGTAAGGTGAATGGTGGTATACATTTATTCCACAAAAAGGAAAACTCACAGCAGCCTACTGCAACCATGAAGGGTCTCTAGTGATGTGTTGAGGGTAGGGAAATTGTATATATCTCAGAGACTCCAAAGTTTGAGTGGGATAGTTTGTAGTGCATGTGCAAAGTCTTTTGAACAGATAAAAGATTCTGAAGTACCAGCCTGAGCACTACATGTACAAGAAAGTCTCATCAGAAACAGGCACGTCTATGGTCTGCAGATAAAACCCAGCTTCATTTCACAGGCAAACACAATTCAATCTAGAGAACATAAATAAAATCAGGAAGTTCAGGTGTAAATTCTAGTCAGAACCAATCCACTCAAAATCAAAACACAGTACCTGAATAAATGACAATACAGTGCACTGGACTCACTCTTAAATTTATCCATATCTTAATACTTAGTGAGGTCAGAAATTTTATTACATTCAACATCTCATCTTTTACTGACTGTTTTTATTGTGATGGTTCCAGGCACTGCTCAATCAAAAGAGCTGAGAGAGCAAACTAGGTACAAGGGAATCCAGGTGGACTTTTTGATCCCAGCATGAGTTTACAACATTGATGTAAGAAAGTACCTTTTGAATGGCAAACAAATAAATTGTTGCTAAATCATCTGAAAAAGTAATTTTTGTAGTCAACACGGTGTAAAACTAATTCAGGGCTATTTTCTTTTTCACCTCTCAAGCTATTCATATTAGTGCCAACATTTTATTGTGAGAATACAGCTCAAGAGGATTAAAGACAAAACCAAACCTATTTCCTAAAGTTTCTTTTGCAGTTGTAGGTAGATTTGCAGGGGAAAGGAGGCAGAAAAGGAGTTGTGATGCGTACAACATAGCACTCAGAGGGGAAAGCAGTTATGTGATATGAAGGCTTTCACATTTAGGTCACTGATGTGAATATGGAAGTGATCAATGGTGATTCAAAGTTGTTGGGGTTTTCTTGTGATGCGTACTTGGATGACCTTTAATAAATGAGTGGCACTTCTTCAAACACTTCTTTGTTGACAGAGGTTTACATCATAATTTGAACTAACTGACACTTGTTAGAAGGGAGAGGAGTAGCTGAAATCTGAATGAACATGAAGACTAAATTACCCTTGTGAGCTCTCATTACTGCTAATCACTTTCATATTGTGCTCTAAAACTATAGGGGGCTTTTAGAATAAATTTAAACAAAAAATTAAAAATACCGTGGATTTTTTTGTTTTTCCTGGCAAACCTTGATGGACAAGTAAAAGAAGTAGCACAGACCTCAGAGGCACCCCTGACATGTTTAATTGAGACATTTTCTGACCTCATTATTTCAACTCGTTTGCACCCCGTATAGATGAGGCTAAAGACTGTCCAGGAAGGTAAGGAAGAATCAGCAGATGGACTGCTCAAAGTCCCTACCTGGAGAAACAGCAAGTAAAGCAATATATCTTTGCTGGACAGAAGACACTTCACATGTTAAAGAAAGGACAGGACTGTGAGTAAACCCAAAGACAGTAAACCACTTTGGTAGTATGGAGATGATATCTCCTAAGGAAAATGGAATGGAATAGAAGGGAATGGAAGGGAATGGAAGGAAATGGAATAAAGCAGGTTGGAAAAGACCTTTGAGATCATCGAGTCCAACCTATCACCCAACACCATCTAGGCAACTAAACCATGGCACCAAGCACCCCATCCAGTCTCTTACGAAACACCTCCAGGGACGGGGACTCCACCACCTCCCTGGGCAGCCCATTCCAATGTCCAATCTCTCTTTCTGGGAAGAACTTTCTCCTCACCTCCAGCCTAAACCTCCTTTGGCACAGCTTGAGACTGTGTCCTCTTGTTCTGGTGCTGGTTGCCTGGGAGAAGAGACCAACCCCCACCTGGCTACAACCTCCCTTCAGGCTGAGGCTGAGGGATCTGGGCTTCCTTAGCCTGGAGAAGAGAAGGCTCAGGGGAGACCTCATTGACATCTACAGCTACCTGAAGGGAAGTTTCATGCAGGATCCATTTAGAAAAGGAAGGAGCTAGCATCATGAGAATGATACAGAATTGGCAGATTCTTCTCTCTGCAGATGAATTTAGACAGACCACTCCCTGTTCTGCCTGCCAGTTTTTCCATGTGTAAGGTGAGGGTAGTGATGCTGACCTTCTTAAAGACTGTATAATGATCCCAGCAATAGACAATGGCTTCCATGTAGCAATTTCAGCATCAAGTACGTCAGAAGGTGCGTAAAGAGGTGCTGCTCTGTGCCTACTGTCATTTTGTTATTTACATTCTCATGCAAAACTGAAGCAGATGGAAATCCCTGGAATTACACAGATCCCCAGCTTTTGTTTATTACCAGAGTTAAAATAAGCTTCTGGTCTTATCACAGCAGAAGAGGACACAGCTATTTAAGGACAGTTCAAGTTACTCTAACCCCAAATCTTTTTGAACTGAATTCACATGAGAGACTCCCCTCACCAGCAAGATGCACTTTTTGTTTGCTCTGTTTTGGAAACACCAGTTCAAAATAAATTGTATCATTAGAATTGGTGAAGTCAGAGCAATGGCTGTTGTGGGGGACACGAGAGCTCCCAAACTGCCCCAGATGATGGATTTCAGATGTGTTAATTAGCTCTGCATTACTAAACTGTTCAGCCCAGGAGACAAACCAATTTTTCTGATGTGAAGAAAGGAAAAGTCAGCGCAGAGGTTTGCAAACACATTTTTGAGTTGCCTTTTGCATCAGAAAAAGAGCTATTGATATAGATGCACCATCAAGGACTTTATTGGCATTGATTTAGAGCCACTATCTAAAGTGAACCACCTGATAAGAGTGAGAAATGTGCACGTGGAGGCTTGCCTGCTGGACAAATTGTCAGCTACCATCATCATTACCATGTTCATTCTCATATGTATGTAGCATTAGACTTACTGTTTAGATTGGATATAACAGAAAAATGAGGACAAAATATAGTGTAAAAATAATGTAATTATCCCCAAACTTGACATTGTAAGCCTCAGAAATTCAAAGTTGAGGTTAAATTCACTGGAAATTCAAAGCTGCTAAGCTATAAACCCCCTCATTATCTTATGGCCCAAGGAGCCTTAATTCTACATTGGAATGATACTGTAAAATAACTACTATAATTACAAATGCTAGAGAATTCTAGAAAATTCAAATAAGAGAGATCAATTTCAGCTGCAAAGTAATGCTTAGTTAGTACACTTTTAGAGAAGAACTGGAGTGTTAAAATTTCAGAAAATAGTTACAGCTCTTTGATCTGGCAAGGGACTTTGACATGGTCTTGCCCAAAAGCATGAGAAACTTCTTCACACTCCTTGAAAACAGATGAAAGGAATTTGTATACTGAATATGGTAAAATGAGTTCAGGTTTTCTTACTCCTCAGTTCAAACTAAACATAGAGAATTAAATTATGAAGGAAGGAAGCAACCATACAATGACAATAACAATTTTGGAAACAAAAGTAGATAAGAGAAAATAGAATGAAATGAAATTTACAGAGAGGATTACATTTAGAGATTTGGTTGTTTTTTTTTTTTGTTTGCCCTAGGTCACTCAAAAATTAAGATTCCTAAGTAATGTCTGGAATTAAGCAAAGCTGATAACATATTTCCCCCTTATTAATGTAGAATCAGTCAGGGTTGGAAGGGACCACAAGGATCATCTAGTTCCAACCCCCCAGCCATGGGCAGGGACACCCCACACTAGATCAGGCTGGACAGAACCTCATCCAGCCTGGGCTTAAACACCTCCAGAGATGGGGCCTCAACCACCTCCCTGGACAACACATTCCAGGGCTTCACCACTCTCATGGTGAAGAACTTCCTCCTCACATCCAGCCTGAATCTCCCCACCTCCAGCTTCATTCCATTCCCCCTAGTCCTATCACTACCTGAGATCCTGAGAAGTCCCTCCCCAGCCTTCTTGTAGCCCCCTTCAGACACTGGAAGGCCACAATAAGGTCACCTCGGAGCCTTCTCTTCTGCAGACTGAACAGCCCCAAATCCTTCAAATCTGTCCTCATAGGAGAGGTGCTCCAGCCCTCTGATCATCCTCGTGGCCCTTCTCTGGACACGTTTCAGCACCTCCAGATACCTCCTGTGATAGGGGCTCCAGAACAGGACGCAGTACTCCAGGTGGGGTCTCAGCAGAGCTGAGCAGAGGGGGAGAATCACCTCCCTCGACCTGCTGGCCACACTTTTCTTGATGCAGCCCAGAATCTGATTGGCCTTCTGGGCTGCAAGTGCACATTGAGAGCTCATGTTGAGCTTCTCATCCACCAGCACCCCCAAGTCTCTCTCCTCAGGGCTGCTTTCCAGCCAGTCACTGCCCAGCCTATATTTGTGCCTGGGATTGCTTTGACCCAGCTGCAGGACCCTGCCCTTGGTCTTGTTGAACCTCCTGAGGTTGGCTTGTGCCCACCTCTCCAGCCTGTCAAGGTCCCTCTGGATGGCCTCCCTTCCCTCCAGCGTGTCTGCTGCACCACACAGCTTGGTGTCATCAGCAAACAAGGAGCTTGAATGGAATACCTGGGGTTTTTTTTGTTTGTGTTTTTAAAATCAGAATGAGCTCTAATGGGACAGAAATGTGGAACAGTATTTTTAAAATATTTGACTTTCTTATTTTTAACAAAAAAATGTTGAATTTTTCTTTAAACAAGCATCTGAATAGAGGAAGAGGCTACTCTCTGTCCTTATCTTTGTTGACCCTGAGAAGAATGCCTTAGTGACCAACTGGATTTGAACAAGGCTGTTTAATGACCCAGGCAAATACCTCAAGGCTATTGGCTTCTTCAAAGAGTTTATTTTTGTCCTTCCTCTATAAATTAAATCCTAGACATGAGAACACTGAGACTTTTTTAGGACCCATGTCACCTCTGAGAAAAGCTTTCTTTTGAGAAAATGCTGTTTTCCAAGCTAGAAATGTTTTGCCAATGATTTACTGGTCAGATTTCTTTAATCTCTTTATATACATTTCCATTACATCTTAGAGACCCTAATACCATAATCCTTGCAATAATATGTGGTACTCTTGGCATATCAGTGTGACACTGCAGGTATGAATCTTTTCTTGGTACATACTCCCAAGTTTCAGAAGGACTCTTTTGAAATCAGTCTTGATTTTAGTTCCATTCCAGCAGCAAAGGGAGCCACGCTGGGTTCATTGCTCTGTTTATGAACATTTTTCACAAAATTGGTAAGTCAAACATTGTTTGGTTGGTTGGTTTTGGTTTGTTGTTTTGGGCCGTTTTTTTTGGGGTGTTGTTTGTTTGTTTTTGTGGAGCAGGAAACAGCCTCTCAAAGTCCTACTGTTACTTCTCAGCTACTTCAACTAATTGATAGTATTAGCTATTAAGAATCACTTGACAGTTTTAAAATCCTACTTCTTTCCAAGTAGGTAACCCCAAGAGCTGGCTTACTCTACCAAATATTCATGACCTTCCAAAGAAATGGAAAAGGAGGCTGGGTGAATGTTCTGAGATTTTCAAGTTTCCTACTTCACAGTATCACAGTATCACCAAGGTTGGAAGAGACCTCAAAGATCATCAAGTCCAACCTGTCACCACTGACCTCATGACTAGACCATGGCATCAAGTGTCACGTCCAATCCCCTCTTGAAAGCCTCCAGGGACGGTGACTCAACCACCTCCCTGGGCAGCACACTCCAATGACCAATGACTCTCTCAGTGAAGAACTTTCTCCTCACCTCAAGCCTAAACTTCCCCTGGTGCAGCCTGAGACTGTGTCCCCTTGTTCTGGTGCTGGTTGCCTGGGAGAAGAGACCAACCCCTTCCTGGCTACAACCACCCTTCAGGTAGTTGTAGAGAGCAATGAGGTCACCCCTGAGCCTCCTCTTCTCCAGGCTAAACAATCCCAGCTCCCTCAGCCTCTCCTCATAGGGCTTGTGCTCAAGGCCTCTCACCAGCCTCGTTGTCCTTCTCTGGACACGTTCAAGTGTCTCGATGTCCTTCTTAAACTGAGGGGCCCTGAGCTGGACACAGTACTCAAGGTGTGGCCTAACCAGTGCTGAGTACAGGGTCAGAATGACTTCCCAGCTCCTGCTGGCCACACTACTCTTGATGCAGGCCAGGATGCCGTTGGCCTTCTTGGCCACCTGGGCACACTGCTGGCTCATGTTTAGGCAGCTGTCAATTCAGAAGGAATTTCAGGGCTATTCTCTCTTTCTTTATTTATTTTTAATTTCTTTTTAAACCAGCCTACCCATTGAAATGATGGTGAATGAATAGAATGAAAAATTCTGTGGAGTTGTGACTGGCTAAAAGAGAAAAAAGCGTTTAGGCTTCTTTGTGTTTTGTAATTACTATAATTGTGACACAGCTATCAAATTAGGGGGTGTTGAACATGCTATTCCTTCATCATTCCTCCCCAACTACTCTACTTTTATTTCTGCTTTGAAGGGTCATTTCAGCAATAATCTCTACAATTATACAGTAGATGAAATGAAAGTAGCCCCCTATGCCCTTCACTGTGCTGATTGTGCATAGCAGGGAAAAAGGGAGCCATTTTTCCACTAACATTTTCAGTGCTTACTCCAATGGTATACATTAAAATTACACATCACAGGAAGCTGAGGGATTTCAGATCTACCAAAAATTGTTGCTCTGGGATTTGAGTTTTAAAAAATAAGAAAAGGTCTACTGCAACACAGTGCTTAAAAACAGGATTCTCACTTATCACATTGACCTCAAAAGGTGCCTGAGTGTTCTCCAATTAAACCATGTTTAATGCTCTGCTCCTGAATGTACTCAGCTTGATGGGATGAGGACATCTAGATATTTCATCTCAAGTTAGACTCTCAGCCAATATAGAATAGAATCAACCAGGTTGGAAGAGACCTCAGATATCATCAAGTCCAACCTCTTTCCTAATATCTAATACCTCCTGGAAACTAAACATGGCACCAAGTGCCACATCCAATCCTTTTATGAATACCTCCAGGGACAGTGACTCCGCCACCTCCCTGGGCAGCACATTCCAATGGCCAATTCTTTCTGTGAAGAACTTTCTCCTCACTTCCAGCCTAAATTACCCCTGGTGCAGTTTGAGACTGTGTCCTCTTGTTCTGGTGCTGGTTGCCTGGGAGAAGAGACCAATCCCCACCTGGCTACAACTTCCCTTCAGGTAGTTGTAGACAGCAATAAGGTCTCCCCTGAGCCTCCTCTTCTCCAGGCTAAACCCAGCTCCCTCAGCCTCTCCTCATAGGGCTTGTGCTCGAGACCTCCCCCCGCCTTGTTGCCCTTCTCTGGACACGTTCAAGTATCTCAATGTCCTTCTTAAACTGAGGAACCAGGATGTTTCAACCTAAGAACCAGGATGGCAGAAATACTCAAATATAACACATTTGCTTTAGAAAGATACATGTGAGTGATGTGTTCTTCTTCAGGTTAACTATGACAGAAAAGCTACTGAATAAAATGTTTAAGCAGTCCTTGGAAGAGAGATCTGATTCATAGTTTTTTCCTTCCTTCAAGGTAAGGGTTCTAATCATTAAGTCACACAAGAATGCTCTCTTTTACTGAGCACAGTAATCTTGAATTTTCTTCTGAAAAGATGGGAAAAGCCTCTAGTGCAGCCCAACTCATTTTGTAGCATTTTAAGCCTAAATGTTCAGTAGAACACAAGGTCTTCAAGCAGTTAATTAATATATGTAATTAAATATTTTTATTTTCTTTTAAATGGTGATTGACACCATATGCAGAAACAGATGAAGATGTTTCAAGATGAGGAAAGGGCTACAGCTTAGAGACCAATATTTATGAAGAAACCTGTGGGATTAGAATAGAATAGAATAGAATAGAATAGAATAGAATAGAATAGAATAGAATAGAATAGAATAGAATAGACCAGACCAGGTTGGAAGAGACCTTTGAGATCATTGTGTCCAACCCATCACCCAACACCATCTAAGCAACTAAACCATGCAACCAAGCACCCCATCAAGTCTCCTTCTAAACACCTCCAGTGATGGCAACTCCACCACCTCCTCATGCAGCACATTCCGATGTACAATCACTCTTTCTATGAAGAACTTCTTCATCACCTCAAGCCTAAACTTCCCCTGGCACAGCTTGAGACTGTGTCCTCTTGTTCTGGTGCTGGTTGCCTGGGAGAAGAGACCAGCCCCCACCTGTCTACAACCTCCCTTCAGGCAGTTGCAGACAGCAAGAAGGTCTCCCCTGAGCCTCCTCTTCTCCAGGCTAAGCAACCCCAGTTCCCTCAGCCTCTCCTCATAGGCCTTGTGTTCCAAATATATCTATTGCACTAAGAACATATAGGGCTATGAATTTGAAGCAAAATTAAGTATTACTGTAAAGGCTCAATCTAAACATATTTTGTGCCCTACAGAAAACTTACCTTAGATCACTGATTTTGCATCACTGCATAGACATTCAAGGCTATAAGCATCTCTAAACCAGTTATGTGCTGTGTAGAAAGAAGAGGTTAAAAGGAGAAAACTTCTGCAGTAGTGTGTAGAGGGGAAGGCGCTCATTGTGGTGCTCCACCGAGCAGTGTGAATGGGTGTGAGAACGAAATGCAGACAGAGAAAACATTTGAAATGCAAGGCTATGCTGAGAAGGGTTTTGAAAAGCTACAGAAAAGAGTAAAGCAAGGCATTTCAAGAGATCTAGAGAACTTTATTGTGTTAAACAGTGACATAAGCCAAGTTCAAAAAAATACACATTGGAAAGAAATAAAAGGTTATTATAGATAGGGCTCTTACTAGCACATCAAGAGCATTTTACTGCAAGTGACTGTCTCAGTCTTCAGGACCTTGCTCTGGTAAGAGTATTTCTGTCCTTTTATAGTTATCTCAGGTTGAGGGCAGTACTATTCAAGAATGGTCTTTTCTTAAGCAGACATACAAAATTGAACTTACTCTTTTGGATACAATGGGGAACATGTCCAAGCAAGCACTTCTGCATTTTTAGAGGCATTGTTTACTCCAAGGAGTTTTATTGTCAGCATAGTTTCCCTCGGAAGAGCTTTTATTCTTAGAGGAAAATTGATTCTAAAAGAAAATAAATTAAAAAAAAAAAAAAAGATAAAAGTGAATCTTAACAAAAATGTTGAATATTGTTACCACAAGTGAGTTCTTTCTGCATTCTTCTAGATGTTTTAACACATGAATCAAGCTATAAATTACAGGAGTTGCACGCTGAAGAAAAATGCAGCTGACAGATATGCTCAACACATTGATGAGTATTGCCAGCCATTAACTTGAGTCATTGAGCTTGAGAAGAGGCATTATAAAAACTTATTACTGCAGTGGTAACCACTGGAGCTGACAAAGGCAGGAAAAGCTTAGTTAAACTTTTGCTTTAGAATTACCTTTTTAATGAAGGGCTATTTCCAAACAAGTGTCCCCTAGGGTGAATTGTAAACCAGTAATTATTTATTGTCTTGTATCTCCTGAGGAAGATGTTGCTTAAGGAACTGAGAGTTTGCCTGTTGAGTACAGTAAACCAGTAATTTTCTTGTTCAGATGTGCTTTGGTGGTGTGGTATTTCCCAAACACAATTTTAAGGCACATTTTGTCTTAACACCAAGTGATTCACACTTTTTAGTGAGAAAATACAGTTCTAACAATATTCACCTCAGCTTTGTATTGACCATCAGCAAATTTGGTAGGTCATTCAATTTGTTTATACAGACTCTATGAAGTGATTTAAAATCATAACTTAGAATGACTACAGCAAAGAACACACTTTCATGGTGTATGGAAATATAATATGTGTAACTACCCAGACATGTGCAAGTATATATTTTTCCTGAAAGGAATGTTTAAGATGGATGGTGCTTTTCTAGCTTCTCCCATGTAGAATAGAATAGAATAGAATAAACCAGGTTGGAAGAGAGCCTCAAGATCATCATGTCTAACCCATCATCCAACACCACCTAATCAACTAAACCATTCAACCAAGCACCCTATCAGGTCTCCTCCTGGATACCTCCAGTGATGGTGACTCCACCACCTCCCCAGGCAGCCCATTCCAATGGACAATCTCTCTCTGTGTATAACTTCCTCCTAACCTCCAGCCTAAACCTCCCTCTGGTGCAGACTGAGACTGTGTCCTCTTGTTCTGGTACTGGTTGCCTGGGAGAAGAGACCAACATCTGCCTGTCTACAACCACCCTTCAGGTAGTTGTAGACAGCAATAAGGTCACCCTTGTGTTCCAAGTCCCTCACCAACTTTGTTGCCCATTTCTGGACGTGCTCCAGAAAGTCAACCTCCTTCCTAAACTGAGGAGCCCAGAACTGGACACAGTACTCAAGGTGTGGCACAACCAGTGCAGTGTACAGGGGCAGAATGACCTCCCTGCTCCTGCTGGCCATACTGTTCCTGATGCAGGCCAGGATGCCATTGGCCCTCTTGGCTGCCTGGGCTCACTGCAGGCTCACGTTCAGCCTACCATCGACCAGCACCCCTCAGTCCCTCTCTGCCTGGCCTCTCTCCAGCCACTCTGACCCCAGCCTGTAGCACTGCATGGGGTTGTTGTGGCCAATGTGCAGAACCCGGCACTTGGATGTGTTAAATCTCATACCATTGGATTCTGCCCATCTGTCCAGCATGTCGAGGTCTCTCTGCAAAGCCTCTCTACCCTCCAGCAGATCAACTCCTGCCCTCAGCTTGGAGTCATCTGCAAATTTACTGATGATGGACTCAATGCCCTCATTGAGATCATCAATAAAGATGTTAAAGAGCACAGGAGTATATTCAGTGCAAATTAAAATTTCTCAAGTAGAATATGAAATGAATTGCATTTCTCTGTATAAACAAAATCAGTAAAAGAAGCTACAGGCTAAAAGAATTATTCTGCATGGACAACATAAGCATTAAGAGAACAAAAGATCCACATAAACCTGAGATTAAGAAAACAAGGTAGAAAATAAGTATAAATAATGCAGATTCCATTTAGCTTTCGGGTATTCAATCTAGACTGGTAGAACACAGTCTCAAACTGCACCAGTTTAAGCTTGTCTTGGGGCATGCTACCCAACTTCTTTTAAACTGAACCCTGGTAAATTAATGAATGGAGAAGGTGGATGTCAATTAAACACCATTTTCATTAATACCTGAGAATCCCATGGAAATATATTTTGCTCATTACACTTTGTATTATTTTCAAGCCTAGATGAAAATGAGGAGCAGGATGCTATCAAGAATGATAAAGAAAGTTATTCTGAAGTCTTGGGGTGAATATTTTTTTGTTGTATATACCAAGACTAAGATCTGGATAACTTGTCAGTGATGATGATGATTGCACATCCTCTTAGAAGAGAGCTGTTAGCCATTGGATTGGACTGTCCAGGGAGGTGGTAGAGTCACTGTCCCTGGAGGTGTTCAAAATGGGATTGGATGTGGCACTTGAAGCCGTGGTATAATAGTCATGAGGTGTTGGGTGACAGGTTGGACTTGATGATCTTTGAAGTCTTTTCCAACCTTATTGATTCTATGATTCTGTGAAACAATGAACCCTCAGCAACTTTTAGAAATTAAGCAGTAAGTAAACATATAGAAATAGGTATTTTGAAAGTATAGTAGCCTGAAAAACCAGGATTATGGATAGCAGAAATAAAGTAACAGTATAAGGTAAAATTTGCATGAGATTTTGCTCCTAATTCCAAATCTGTCAAAGTTCTATCAGTTTCTGAAAAGTTTCCCTGAATGCTCAAGGGAGCCACTGAAAGAAAGTGGATGGTTTTCAGCTGAAATTTTCAAGTACCCCAAATTATCATCAATGTCAAAATTTCAGATGTCAGTCCTAAACATCTGAAAATTATTCAGATTTGCATACTTCTGTCTTTGAATAATGAACCAAGACAGCAATTGCTCACTCCTGATGAGCAGAACTGAGACGCAATTCTCAACTGTCTTCCCACATGTCCCTATTTATAGCTTTCTACTATGCTTTCTTTGTCTCATGCCCTCTTCATCACTCATAAGTAGAAACAATTATTAGGAAACTGTTCTATATGTTATAGCTAGCTCGTTCTCTTTTTCACGTATAGGCCAAGAACCCTGCCCATGTTGCATAAAGTGTTCAACTAAGTTACACTTTGAGGCATTGTTAAGACTGTGTAGAGACAAAAGTTAAGAAACTGAGACATGCATTTTCTAATACTGATAATTGTTAACACTCCTTGTGAACTCTGAGCAATGAAAAAAACCTCACAATATCCTCACTGCACTAAGCAAAGGCTTGCCAGACATTCCCTAGGATGCAATATATAGCACTACCAGATGTACACCAGCGGAAAAAGAACTGGGTAACATCGACAAGAGTTAGACATCCCAAGAATTACAGCATGGGCTAGAGAGGGCCAAAATTTCCATTCCAGTGGTATGTGATACATCGAGAAGGAGAATATCATAGAATCACAGAATGTTAGGGGCTGGAAGGGACCTTGAAAGATCATCTACTCCAACCCCCCTGCCAGAGCAGGATCACCTATACCAGGTCACACAGGAATGCATCCAGGCAGGTTTTGAATATTTCCAGAGAGGGAGACTCCACAACTCCCAGGGGCAGCCTGTTCCAGTGTTCCATCACTCTCACAGGGAAAAATTCTTCCTCATGTTTACATGGAACTTCCTATGCCTCAGCTTCCACCCAATGCCCCTTGTCCTGTCACTGGGCATCACCGAGCAGAGCCTGACTCCATCCTCTTGGCCCTCACCCTTTACATATTTATAAACATGACTGAGGTCACCCCTCAGTCTCCTTTTCTTCAAACTCAACAGCCACAGCTCCCTCAGTCTGTCCTCCTACTCCTTCTACTCCTTCAATAATTTTTGTGGCTCTGTGCTGGACTCTTTCAAGCAGTTCCCTGAGGTCCTTCTTGAACTGAGAGGCCCAGAACTGGACAAAACATTCCATATGTGGCGTCACCAGGGCAGAGCATCTATAATGCTTTAAAGAACTTTGATTAATGCACACCTGAGCTTACTGAGCTGGAATTATCCTTTCTGACTGCATGAGGCTCAGCCAAAAGGATGACTAACAAGAAGGAGATAGAACAGTAGCCAAAAACAAGGCATGCTGTGGGTGAACAATTTCAGCTGTGGTTGAGAAGAACAGGAAAGCTACTCACTGAGAAGGTACTATTCACAGGTGTTAGATAAAGTTAGACAGATTGTTTCAAAGGACAAAGGCCCAATATTATTAATGGAATGAAGCTGGAGGTGGGGAGATTCAGGCTAGATGTGAGGAGGAGGTTCTTCACCATGAGAGTGGTGAAACCCTGGAATGGGTTGTCCAGGGAGGTGGTCGAGGCCCCGTCCCTGGGGGTGTTTAAGACCAGGCTGGATGAGGCTCTGTCCAGCCTGATCTAGTGTGGGGTGTCCCTGCCCATGGCAGGGGGGTTGGAACTAGATGATCCTTGTGGTCCCTTCCAACCCTGAATGAAACTATGAAACTATTATAAGAGTCCTCCATGAAGAAGGGTTCTGGGGCAACTCAGGCTTTACCATGAGAGTGAAAATAGACAGCTAACTAAAATATGAAAAGGGAAGTCCAAATGCCAATGGCTATTCCACTCTGTTCTCACACAAATCTCCCTAAGTTTATATGAATTCTGCAGAGTTTCAGTCACTCAGAAGATCAAATAAAGAAATAAATATTCAATATGTAAAATCCTTCAGACAAATACATATCAAACAGACCAAAACTTACTTCTCATTCCAGTCAGTCAGGAAAAAGAAAGATCTTCTTACTGGTATTTTTTTGCAGATCTTCACTTGACATATTGTTTTTCCAGCATAAGTTAGTGAAGAGGAAAATGAGAAAACTTTGTAGCTACAGAATGGGGGAAAAAAAAGAAAAAAACAATAAAAAAGATTAGTTTTACCATTGGCAGCACAGTAAATTGGGGGTTAACCTTTCTGAATGTGGTGAAGTTCTATCCTTACATGCAAAAAAGAATCAACATAATAAATCTCATAATTATGTGTGTGTTTATTTTGGGTTGCTCGGGGTTTTAATTTTGGAGTTCAAGAAAAGTACTTAGAGCATCTAGATCCTAATCTAGACTAACTGATTTTTTTTTTTCATTATTACATTCAAGAGAAGTTTGGATGTCCATTTCTCAATCTGTTAAAAAAAATAAAGCAGATTGGTCCTTAAAACAATACATACATTTATTACAGCAGAAGCATTAAGTCCTTTATGTTGGCACTCCTCAGCCACACCAGCTTCATTGTATAATTCAGGTCTGGGGCTATCTGCTGGTTTCATATCCTGCTTACTGAAATCTTACAAAATTTCAGGTAAAATAGAGGACTAGTGTGTAATTGACTGATGTTCTTAATGGTAAATTCCAGATCTTCCTGCCACTCTCAGCTTTAGGCCACACTATGTAAAATAATGATGAACGTGGGAAATCATATCAAATATGAACAGGAAATTGGAAGCATTTGCAGACTGAAGGTGCCTGGTTTTAGCTTAAGAATGATGGCTAATCTCTTGCAGAACATTAGAATAATTGTTAAAATTATTGCAGCAGATACATTTTGGCTGTCTTTCTCTCATTTATTTATTTAAAGTTAATGAAAATTATGAAATCTGTAGTATCTACAAGGTATCAATTCAAAGGAAAAAAAATTATAAAGCTAAGAAATGCTTCTGCTCTTAAATGTGGCATCTTTCCTCCACAGGCTAAACATTACAGGATAGTGCAGGAAACGAAAGGTGTTAATAAAAATCAAAAGACTGAGCATTGTTGCCCAGACAGAAGTATTGATACATAAAATGTCCTAGCTGTGAGCCACAAGCTGCCCAGGGCAAAAGAATAGACTGAGTGATCTGGGGTTGCTTAGCCTGGAGAAAAGGAGGCTTATGGGAGACCTTCTTGCTGTCTGCAACTGCCTGAAGGGAGCTTGTAGCCAGGTGGGGGTTGGTTTCTTCTCCCAGGCAACCAGCACCAGAACAAGAGGACACAGTCTCAAGCAGTGCCAGGGGAGGTTTAGGCTAGATATTAGGAAGAAGTTCTTCCCAGAAAGAGTAATTGGCCATTGGAATGTGCTGCCCAGGGAGGTGGTGGAGTCACCTTCACTGGAGGTGTTTAAAAACAGACTGTATGGGGCGCTTGGTGCCTTGGTTTGGTTGCTTAGGTGGTGTTGGGTGATAGGTTGGACTTGACGATCTCACAGGTCTTTTACAACCTGGTTAATCCTATCCTATCCTATCCTATCCTATCCTATCCTATCCTATCCTATCCTATCCTATCCTATCCTATCCTATCCTATCCTATCCTATCCTATCCTATCCTATCCTATCCTATCCTATCCTATCCTATCCCCTTTTTCCAAGGAGTAAAATAAAAATGCTCCATGCTGGATTGGGAGTTTAAATGGAAATTCTATTTTCAAATGTATACAAAATGCATTCAGGTAAAAGGAATACATTTAGGCCTACTAGCCCAAAACCTTCCAGAAACCTCCACCCTACTCTGCCTCAGCCAAACTGCCCCCTTCAACCACCCAAAACTCAGGCCTACCACAGACTTCAACAGGCCCTGTGGCGTAGCTGGAAATTCCCTGCCAGCCAAGGCTGAGAAAAGCTCTCCCCCACAAACCATAAGACAAGAGCATGCACTTTCCAACTGGAGAAAAGAGAGAGAGATATCTGGCTGTGTACTCCCTTAAATAGAGAAATACAAGGAAATGGAATTGAATAACAGATTACAATATCCTGGGATGAACTACCCATTCCCCTGGGACTTTCTGGCCTTTGGAAGACTTTTCTTTGTGGTTATACCGATTAACTCTTGGTTTCCCTTAACGTACCACAATAAAATAAAGACATATTCCTTGTATATAAACTATAAGGACCTCATCCTGGAAAGACACAATGCTTCAGTCTGACTGAAGTCGGAAACATTGTTCAGACTGCATGCAGTTTAACCCATTTTAGGTCTTTGTAGAGGATTTTGCCCAGGTAGCTTTATGAGTTCAAAGGGATGACTCTACAGTTGTGCTGCAAACAACACTTCTTATCTCCCAGATACAGACAGGAAGCTGATTTTTTGGGGGGCTGTAGAAACAAATGCAGCCAAACACAAAGCTAGTAACATTATGCCAGTAGCAAAATACAAGGCATATTTGATATGGGATTTAAATGAGATAGAACAACAAACTGATAACAGAAACAAGAAGGCATGAAGGAAGGAATTGGTTTTACAATATTATTCCAAAAATTGTAATTTCTGTACATATGCTTTTAATGAGAACAGAAATAAGACAGGAATGAGAAATTGGAGTGCATAAATATAGAAAAAATCAATCCACAAAAGTGAGCTTGAGGTAGAATTGACAGGACAGTAACATGATTCTGTAAAACATAAGACAACTCACGTTCTCTTACTCCAAGTACTTAAAAGAGAAGCTGTTTATCACATACTGGTATGCAGAGAGGAAGAAACAATGCAAGACAGTAAGGGATGTCCATATGCTAGCATTGATAATATATAGATTATATATGTCATATACAGTAGATCATAAAAGATGACCTTCAGGAAAGGAAAAATGAGAGCCATGACACAACCAGAATGAATTCATGCAGTAGAGAAATAAGAACAGACAGTATGTGGTGCAGCTAGCAAAAGAATTTGAGGAAAGTAGGTGTCAGAGTGGCAGTCCACGTTAAGAAGCCCATGCTATGAATATTAGAAAGACTGGAAAGAGATTAAGGAGGAAGATAGATTGTCATTTTCACTTGCTTGGCCATAGCATTCAATTAATCAGTGGCCTTTAGGTTATATGCAGTTTGCTATTTTTTCTGGTAAAGCAAAATGCAGTGGGAATGGTATAACCATCTGAAAATCAGGATAGTGCTTTTAGTGTATTTATTACCTTAACTAATGCAAATTCTCTCAGATTTTTATTAACCTTCTAATTACAGCTAATGATGTATAGTGTACATTTTTGCTCATAGTCTAATGCAAATGATCCCACTGGCTTTTAATCAGTCATTTGGTATTCAAAGTAAAGTGGGAACAAGGGGGAAGTATTAATAAAAACTGAGAATAGCATCTGGACCCATAAAAGTAATGCTGCCAGGCTGTAGTCATCTATCCTCCTTTCATCACACTGGAGTGGTAAGAGGAGAACACCAATTTTGAGCAGAGTAGGAAAAGCAGCTTATTGAAGAGACAGCTAATTTGATCAAATAAAGAATACAGAAAAGAACAGTTTAATCAGCCTTTTATTAAAATAGTCTCCTCCTTTCCTGCACTGTGCTTAGACTTGTAAACTATGCTTATTTTGATTGTGAGGATGGTCAGTGCACATGCTTAGCTAAGTAATGTGATTTGAGTATACCAAGAGCACAACCTGCAGAGAAAACCTAACTAAGATTGGGGTTAAGCAATGGCACCCCTCTGCTAACTTGGTAAGCTCTTTTTCAACCCTTTCAGTTACTTGTAGTGCAGAAAACAAAGTTCCAATTCAAACTTTCTCTGCCTGCAGCACACATCCTTTCCTCCCTCCTGCTGAGCAAATCAGTAACAGAAGCATTTGCACGCATACCCATCAAGGCCAGTGCTCTGATGTTGCTTCTATTACCATCCTTCCACATTGGTCTAGGGCAACCATCTGTTCCACCTCCTTGATTCTCCATTTATCTATGGAGCTTGAAGTCTCTTTGTCAGTCAAGCTTAAGTAAATGCACTTTGTGCTAGCAAACCAGTGGAGATACACCCATTTACTCAGTCTCTAACCTTAGTATGGGAGTATCACCTAAGACAGTGAAGTGGGCTAGTATCCATGAAAAATGTTACCTAAGACATAACACCTGTTCCTGTGAAGACCCACTGGATTTCTTCCTACCTGTTCACCCAGGCTTCCGGGATGTTATGGGCAGCATAAACAGTGAAGCTGAGCTGGGAATCTAGGCTGATGTCTGCACACAAAGGGATTTTAGGTATGCTGGCAAGCTGGAAATTTGTATCAAAGCTTCTGCTGTAAACATGGATGAGACAAGAAATGGCAAAGGAAAGCTCCGTCACAGCAGCCTCTATTAATGCTGAGAGGAAAGAGAGATAAATAAAGGTTAGCAATAGGTCATCTTTGAAGAACCATATTTATCTTAACCCATCAGTTACAGCTTTAAGATGCTTCCTAGTAAAATTTAATTAAAATGACATAACCTACCAACTGAAGCCAATTAGCCATCTGTGCTTCTGCAACCAGCCTTAGCTCATTT
Organism: Melanerpes formicivorus; assembly: GCF_026170545.1. Classification (NCBI taxonomy): domain Eukaryota; kingdom Metazoa; phylum Chordata; class Aves; order Piciformes; family Picidae; genus Melanerpes; species Melanerpes formicivorus. Next base: position 6,412,012 of record NW_027142360.1, on the reverse strand, counting down.
CTGGTGTATCATTAACAGTTTTTCATTACAGTGCTTCCAAATTAAGGCATTTTCAAAGTAAGCATCTTAAACTACAGTAAGTTACTCTGTGCCTCAGATATGCCATTTTAAACTGTTAATTATTTTCCTGAAAAGAATTTTATTATGTATGTTGTAATTTCAGCATCTATGTAGCTACTCAGTTCAAGGGATCTGGCAATGCAGCAGTAGAATGAAGAAAAGGCATTGGTTAAATTTTAAGACCATAAAGCTGTTGTAACTGTAGGTAAACAATTCCTAAAATATATATAACAGCAGTCAGAATCTGACATAGTCAGATTCAGGTGGTCATGGATTGGTGATAACATTGTACAATGATGGAGATATGAATTGCAGGCTGTACCCTCATTCATATCACATTTATTTATGGTTTTTCCTATGGCTTCAGCTTTGCAGTTTTCTTTCTCTGCAGTTACTGGCTTTTATCCATCTTCCTTCTCTCTGTGTTTCTGGAGAAGGTAGGGATTGCCTGATTGACAGTGTAAATTAAAATCCCTGGTCCTAGCAGCCTCCATCAAGTGAAGAGAGCGGATATAAGCACTCAGGCAAAGGAAGGGTTGAGAGAGAAGTGTCAGATTATATTTTATCATTCCAGGATCAGAACAATTCATCTTCCAGGAGAAGTACCCCAAATTCTCTTCCACCCCCACCCCCCCCTCTCCTCTAACTCATGATCAAGAACACACTCTCATCACCTTTCTCAGGTCCTGACATACTCCCTGAACTTGTCTGGTCACTGTGCTGAGCAGTCATTAGCTGTTTAATGGTGTCTACTGACAAAAAAAAATATTTTCCAGGAACAGGAAGCCTGGCACTTGCTTGTATCAGATTTTCATACTCAGGATAGGTGCAGGAATGATCAAGCTGGGGGCAGGTGTTGACCTGCTGGAGGGTAGAGAGGCTTTGCACAGGGACCTCGACAGGCTGGACAGATGGGCAGAATCCAATGGTATGAGATTTGACACATCCAAGTGCCAGGTTCTGCACATTGGCCACAACAACCCCATGCAGTGCTACAGGCTGGGGTCAGAGTGGCTGGAGAGAGGACAGGCAGAAAGGGACCTGGGGGTACTGGTCGATGGTAGGCTGAACATGAGCCTGCAGTGTGCCCAGGCAGCCAGGAGGGCCAATGGCATCCTGGCCTGCATCAGGAACAGTGTGGCCAACAGGAGCAGGGAGGTCATTCTGCCCCTGTACACTGCACTGGTTAGGCCACACCTGGAGCACTGCGTCCAGTTCTGGGCCCCTCAGTTTAGGAAGGATGTTGAGTTGCTGGAACGTGAAGAGCAACAAAGTTGGTGAGGGGTTTGGAACACAACCCCTATGAGGAGTGTCTGAGGGAGCTGGGGTTGTTTAGCCTGGAGAAGAGGAGTCTCAGAGGAGACCTTATTGCTCTCTACAACTACCTGAAGGGTGGTTGTAGACAGCAGGGGGTTGGTCTCTTCTCCCAGGCAACCAGCATCAGAATAAGAGGACACAGTCTCAGTCTGCACCAGGGGAGGTTTAGGCTGGAGGTGAGAAGAAAGTTCTTCACAGAGAGAGCCATTGGAATGTGCTGCCCAGGGATGTGGTGGAGTCACCATCTCTGGAGGGGTTCAAGAAGGGATTGGATGTGGCACTTGGTGTCGTGGTTTAGACATGAGGTCTGTGGTGACAGGTTGGACTTGAGGTCTCTTCCAACCTTGGTGATTGTGTGATTCTGTGATCATCATCAAGGTATCTGAGTCCTGTCATTATTTGAAAAGACAGCAACTCCAGCAATTCAGTTGGTAAGGACTGTTGATTCAATACCATAAGTTCATGGTGCATGCTAGACTTTCTGGGTTGGGTCCCAGAGAACTACTGATCAGATTCCAAAAGCTGCTTATTATGTCTGATCCAGTGAAATCCTTGCCTGAAGTAGCAAGGCTGTAGATATTGTATAAGCATTCATTCATCAGCTTTTGAGAAACACGGTGAATGACTAGTATTAGACCTCTGATAATCTTTACTTAAAGATTAAAGCAGTTTCTAAACAAATCATTAAGTGAGGTTTTTATTTCCACAGTATCTTTCAGGTTTTTCTCTTTTGTGATAGAGAGAAGATATAATGAAGAATGGGTTGTCCAGGGAGGTGGTCGAGGCCCCGTCCCTGGAGGTGTTTTAGCCCAGGCTGGACGAGGCTCTGGCCAGCCTGATCTAGTGTGGGGTGTCCCTGCCCATGGCAGGGGGGTTGGAACTAGATGATCCTTGTGGTCCCTTCCAACCCTGCATGATACTATGATAAGAACAAAAAACCCTCTCATGATACTCAGGGTAATAACTATCACTTGAGAGAGAAACCAGAGAACAAAAAGAAATTATTAACTGGAGTAACTCAGTTCCTGCTGTTCAAAGTCGATCCTGTTTCCTTCAAGATAAACATATATAAGAGACAGAACAGTACAAATGGGAAATGCAGTCTGTCTCCTTGGCTGTCAATGGTGACTTCATCTGCAATTGTGGGGTTTAGCTTCCAGGAGATCTGGAAAAAAATTGACAGCATTGAGCTATTTTGGCAATTTCACTTTGCTTTTGCTTCCAGGCTTGCAAACCTTTGCATGCCTGCAATTCTAGCCAGCTAAGCACAATGAAGTAAAAAGTGAGGGGGAAGGAAATGAGGTGGAAAAGGAAATGGAAGTGATTTCAGTAGGAGTACACAACTCACCACCTAGTTGGTTTTGACTTCTAGTTTTAGCAGATGAATATATAATAAATTTTTCTCAGGCTTAGTGTTCCTGGGTCAATGGATAAGAGACCCATGGCATTCTCTCAAAGATGAGCACTGAGAAGACAGAGACTAAGAAACAATTGTGAGCCCAAAAGGAAAGATGTGTAGAATGGCTACACACTTCTGTGGGATAGTATCATAGTATAGTATCATAGTATCATTCAGGGTTGGAAGGGACCACAAGGATCATCTAGTTCCAACCCCCCTGCCATGGGCAGGGACACCCCACACTAGATCAGGCTGGCCAGAGCCTCATCCAGCCTGCTCTTAAACACCTCCAGGGACGGGGCCTCGGGATCAGGTCTAGGTTACAGCAGATGAGTTTTGGTCATTGCTTTCACATATTGTTTAATCCAACATGCACTTAGCACCAGCCTGCACATGATAGCTAGACTTTTCTGCTAGCACTCATTAGCCTAAGTAAGTATTTTGCTTGCTTTCAGAAGTTTATTTAATTGGTGCACATGCAAGGCATACCATACATTAAAACAAAAGTATATCACTGCACGTGAAAGGTCAGTTTGAAAATATTACCTTGAACAAATTTGAATGTAGGTTTCTCCACAGAACAACTAATGGTCAGGCAAATTTTGACTTGCTTACTAATTGCTAAGTTGCATTTTCTACTATTATAGTACTGAAAGGATGATCCAATTGTTATGAAACTAGAGTGTGCCAAGAACAAGCAAAGAAGCACCGCCTTTCATAGTTGAAGATTTCCTGGCATAAATAAATAGGTATAGACAAGTAGAGGGAAAAAAATGAATAAATCTGATTCCTTTACTGTTATTCAATAAATCATTTTTTTCCCTTGAGGAAGCTGCTAACTCAATTAAGCCCTAATTTGGAAATACCTTTTAGTAGAGGAAAGTTTTAGATCCTTTCTAGACAAGTGTTCTGAACAGGGTGTAAAGGAAGCTATTTCTAAGGTACCTGTTGAATAGGAACTATTAATTGCTTTCATTATCAACAATTAGTTGCTGTTAAGAGTGTTTAAAAAAAAATAACAAAACCATGGGATAAATTATCATATGCAAGGAAGAAAGGAATCCTACAAACTGTATTTACCTTCTCCTGCCTTCTGAACCTGTGCATTCTGCCCCAACATCCCTGGCCCTCCAGCTGCTTAGCTTTTTCTGGCAGCCTGCAAATATAATTGCTGATTCTTTGTTTGCTGTTCATGAAGTTGAATAATGGTGAAACAACAAGCCTGGCATTTAGAATCCTGCATGTGAACCACCTCTGTGTTTGAAAGGCTGCCGTGATCTTCTAGTTTGTTCACCTTTTTGCCCCTCTGAGCACACTGCAACTGAGAAAAATCAGACAGCAGGAAAAAAGAAAGAGGAAAACAAAAGCACCGTTGAGGCCATTTTCCCCTCTAAACAAAGCAGAGAGAGACAGATGTTCCACAGCACGCCCTAGCTACCTCAAAGTTCAGATGGAGGGCCCTTAAAAAACATCCACGTAGCGCCCCCAGGTGCACATCAACCACCCAGCCAGAGGGGTAGAACAGAATCTCTGCACCAGTCTGGCTGCACCCTCTGAGAACCCAGCACAGACACCCACAACAGAACAGACTCCTGCGCAGCCCTCCATCTGCAAGGTTCTCTGCAGTAGCACTAACAGATTAGTTCTGGGAAATTCTGTTCTGATTACATTTTTTTTAGCTCACTTAAATTTAATATATTGTTAAAATAACACTTTACCTTTGTGTCTTGTTTCCATTCTCTGAAGTGAACTCTGTAAAGACAAAACACAAGGTGAAAAGTTATTTAGAAAAGAGCAGAAAGCAGTTACAGTGGTTCTAGGAGCAGTGCTCATGGAAAATAAGTTGAGAAAGGGATAGGATGTATCCTAATATTATGATGACAGAAGAGATCACTGGGATTCAGAGTACTATGACCTGCTTTTGTTCAGCTCTTTCACTTGCTTCTGCTAGCATCTCAGACAAGTCGCTCGGGTCCTGATTTCTGACAGCATTTAGGAATGTCAAGATACAAAGAAGCACTTATCAACATTCAAGGTGTATAAACGCTTTCAGCTTCTGCACTGGTATAACAGAGATAAGAACACAGCTTCATCTCTTTGCATGCCGTATCTAGTCAGATGTGAATTCCACAATCACACTGAGCACACAGGCTCAGCACCCTTTCAAAGCTGAGAAGCACCAAGCCTCTACTCAAGTGGCCTACCTGTCACCTACATTCCTGTGCCAAATCAGCAAAAACAGATAACCAGAGACAGCCAAGAGGAAATATCAGGTGCATAGATTTCGGGGGTGTTCATGCCCTTGGTGCCTAAACACAGCTCTTGATGCTTAACATTAATTCAGTATGTGGATTCCCACCTCTTGCATCACACTGCTGTCAGTAGGAACTGGGTTCTTGTGATCACTGAAAGGATGGGTCTGTCTTTTTTTCTTTAGTTGGTTGGGTTGTGGGGAGTTCTTCTGGTAGTGTGTGTTTTGGTTTTCTGGTGTTTGATTTTTTCCCCCTTTGGTTGGTTTGGGGGATTTTGTTGTTGTGTGGTGGAGTGTTTGTTTTTGGGTTTTGTTTGTTTGGTTTGTTTTTTGGTTAAAACAAAAGCTGCTCCATTAAGTCGTTAAGCTTAATAACTAACATCAGCCAGATGTTTCTCCAGGCTTCTCAGACACTGGGCTTCACTGTCTGTGCCTCCCCATCCCCAGAGGAAAAAACATCATGGCAGGTAGTTCTGCACATCCTGGTGGCATGGGTGGCACCCAAAGCCCCAGAGCTGCAGGGGGAACAGCCTTAGTTCAAAGGCAAACACAGGTGACCAGCTTCACCTGATGGCTGCTCAGTCTGCCCCATCTTTGCCTGGCTCTGATAGACTTACATGTATGAAGGTGATACAGAAATAAGTTATTGAGGTGCAAATCTTAACCAGAGAGACTAGCAAGTTAATTCTGTGTTTCAGTATTGCCTGTGGCTAGCACCACTGGAATCCATGCCCCTGAAGGGTTTACTACCCTTTTACATTCACTAATCCCTTTGCAGTGATTTGACGATGCTTCATATTAGTACATATGTATTCAGCAAGATGCTTCTTAAGAAGTACAACACATGCAGAGGTGAAATAAGAAATACAATATTGGATGCATGTTCTCCCTCTGAAACCCAGCATGAAGCTGCCAGTATTTGTCTGATAAATATGAAAAGAAGTCAAATGCTTACGTGAGGGGGGGAAAGCAACCTCCAAGCTGAGAAATATGCTCCTGCTCCTGCAATCTTTATAATGCAAGGAGAGAAACAAGAACAGATCTTTGTTCAGTTCTCTCAGTTTTTGGAGAGCAAACAACCTTTGGGAATGGCACAATTTTGACATAATGTAGCTCATTTATTATACAGTGGATTAATGCCTGTTCTGGCAGGATTTGATCTCCTAGGACTTTTTATTAACTGCTTCAAGAAAGGAAGGAAAACAAAAGAGATGAAAACCATTAATTGTGCAGTAGGCCAAGAGTTCCCCCTGAATGGATTTCAAAATCCCAGGGTTGGGTTGGTTGGAGACTGAATGAATCACTTTGGTAAAGAAGTGCAGTCAGTTAAGAAGAAACTATCATTGGCATCACAGTACAGGAACACACAGCACTGGCAGTGAGGAATCAGTAAGGAGATAATAAGTGCAGTGTAACTAAACACAAAAGATTGGAAGTAAGTTCCTTTGGTTGTTTTATTTGGTTGGTTGGGGTTTTTTGTTGCTGGTTGCTTGGTTTTGTGGGCTTTGGGGTATTTTTTTTTTGTTTTGCTTTTCCCATAAAACCAGAATTAAATAGAAGCACATTGAGATTTTCCTTAAAGTATGCAAGAACACAAGTACAGATATATATATACACACAAATACATACTGGCACCCTATGTAATTTACATTTGAGAGAGTAAGCAGCAGCTTCTCTGAAGCATTACGTGCACATAGAGTTTGCCAAATGAACACATTAAAAAGTATTCCACACAAACCCACTCCATATATTACACTAAAGCATCATGAAACCATGGTGAAAAAGCAATTAGAACTCTGGTTTTATGGCATTTCTGCCTTACACAATGTGCAATGCTACAGCATTGAGATGTAACAGGTAGTCTAAAAAATGTCCCTTTTCTAGTGGCATTATTTATTTGTTTGTCTGAAGGAAAGCTTATCTTCTATCTAACAAGAAGAGCTCAGGGTACTATGCTAATGAACACAATAGGAACAATTCAAGAGGACTGACAGGATACACTAATGACTTCAGGCTTTAATAACATTTTCAGTACCCAGAATTCACATAACATGCCCCTAGACTCCATATAACTCAAAAAAAGGTTTAGTACTCTATCAAACATCCAACTGCTGAGTACTAATTTTGGCTACATACATTGATACAGACAGGAGAACTGGCCCATTGTCTTTGCATGAACCTTAATAAGTACAGATAAGATCTTAGTTGTTATATTCATATACTGTTCTACACACAAGGTAGTTGTATATAACATGTAATCTCTATTTTCATAAAACAACAGAGTGTTCAGGTTACAGAACACACTGAAATATATTTTATTCTGTTTAAGACATTTACAGTTCAGCTGCTGTTGAGAATGATAAAGCTCTTTATCAAATCAAACCAGAATTTCTTCTAAATTGCTGAAGTCTAATCAACTGTCCTAGCACTTATTTCTCAAAGGAGTTAAAAGTGAGTTAGCAGCAATGGTGTTTGCTGGTGCAGGAACAGTTTAGCTTATTTTTAATACTTCCCCCCCCCCCCCCTTTTTTTTTTCCCCCATGCCATTTGTTTGAAGTCAATTATTAGTCAGGTTTGTTTCACCAAGGAGGGAATAAGGGAGAGAGGGGTGTCAGTCAAGGTCATAGACAGCCTTTACGGAAAGGCTTCAAGGGACAGACAACCACCAGTTCAGCTAACCAAGACTGAAAGGGCACAAAACCTCAATAACTTCAAGCTTTAGAAAAATGAGTAACAATCTAGTCAGTGTTCTCCAAGAAAAATATGAAGCAGCTTCTCATGTGAATATTAGGACAGAAAAATATTTTAAGGCTAGCAACCAAATGTTCAATCAGGGCAGAATCTGTTTAACATTCAGAAGAGAGTATCCAGAAACAGTATCATTTTACTTATTACAGATGAGAAAGCACAATCATTACCATCACCACCACCACTTATCATTTTAAACCTCTGGAGATTACAGCCGGGACCAGCAATCTACTCTGCTAGAGATGGTACATATAGATAAGGGGAGGTATTCCTTGCTCTGAAGAGCTTTTACTTTTAACAGGTGAAGAGAAAAAGGAAAGTGTATGTTACACCCTCTGAGTAAGGAAGTACATGGAATTTGGTTCAATAGAGCCTAGAGACTGTCTATACAATGGAGCTGAAAATTGTACACATGCTGAAGACCTGCTGGGAAGACTCCCAGCAGGTATTTTGTTTGCTTAGGGTTTTTTTGTTTCCTTGTTTGTACAACAGGATAGTTCAGCTCATAATTCAATTATTTGCCGAGTAACTATCACCTCATCTCTAAAATAAAAATGGTATTTGTATGATAGTGACTCAGAAAAGAAGCAGAAGCCAATGTGAACATCACAAGAAACTTTAGACTGGAAAAAGATGACCTGTACTCTTTGAGGTTTATCCCTTCATGGCACGACATACGGGTTTTTCTGACTGCTCAGGACAGACCACACTAACATGAAATGACGTGGCTTTTTGACCACTATACCTATCTCTTTGTTGGAATTCTGAGAGGATCAGGCTGAAAATGGACTCAGGGATACTCAGTAAACATAAGCCAGTCACAGGAGGCAGTTTACACACTGGCTTCACAGAGCTGACCTGAACACTCAAAGAGGAAAATAAAAACAACACTGAATTTCTCTTGACTCAAAAATAAATCTTTTAAGGAAATTAGTCCAAATATATATCTTCTGCTCTAATTCCTTCTTAAAGAAAACCATGTTTTGTTACTGTCCTCTCTGTGTTTTTACTATACCAAGCTCTTTATCTATGTCTTAAGAAAGCTCTGGGTTGACAAAATACTTTCCTCAAGGGGAAGATGCTGATGGGCCTGATGCCTCTCAGGATAACCTGGGTTTTAACTGAAAAGTAGACCACATGAATCCCTTATTACTTCTTTGATCTCTTTATCTTCTGAATTTGCCCTCTAGTAAACAGGAAGTTTTCTTAAGTGAAGATATTCTTATGTCTATTTAAATCAACATGCCAGATAAAATCTGTGCTATCACAGACCCATTTATACAAGAATTCACCTAGAATGGTAACTTCTTATAGAAACAAAGTTTACAGTGAGTCATGACCTAGGAGGGAACCAAAAGAAGGTGTTTAGGTTAATAAGCTAGTCAGCTCTAAGCAACAGCAAAAAAAAAACCCTGCACCTATGTTGTTTCTTGCAGCTTGGTCCTTAACAATACCTGCCAGCCTTCAGAGAGACAGCTAATTTCAGAAGGCCACAGCTGACTCTGCCCAGGGCCATGCAGCAGCAATGTTTGCTCTCTAGTGACCTCTGTTCCAGAAACATGGTGCAGGGATTTACTGTTTATGTATGACAGTATATAATGAATTTGGAAGATATCACTCCTGTGACACAAGAAATCTTGTGCTATGTTTCCTTAGTCATAGTTTGAGACTCAAAGTGTGCATCAGGCATCATTAAATGAATTCCATTTATGCAGCTAGACATGTAGGCTCGTTGCTAGCTAACATTCACTAGTTAACTCAGTTAACACTAGTCATCCCATTGTTTACTTTCCTGTCCTAGGCATTCTTATACACATCAAAAGTCATGGCCTAAGGGGAAAAAAAAAACAAACCAACAATAAAGAGAAAGAATAAAAGTTTCATGAGCTGGCAATGGTCTAGGAATGTAAGCATCTTGTCCAGTTTGGGCTGTTCTTCTAAACAATTTTTTTTTCATGATAAATAATGACAAGATTTTACTGGGATTGGACAAATTTAGAATGACTCAAAGTTACACCAGACTAAATCCAAGTGATTAATGGCTCAATTTCCAAATTTGCTGAGCACCTAGGTTTCCAAGATGCTGATTTCAAAAGAATGTTTTGGTGTTCAGAACTTGTGCAAATCAGGTCACAGCGACTTGTCCAAGGTCATACCAAGGCATTCAGTGACAAAGCTGGGAACAGATGCTGTCCTCCAAAGTCCCAGTTCACAAGTATATAGTAACCCCTGAAAAATCCACTTCAGTGTTTTAAGGGCAAATAGTCCAGCTAAAATCAGGACTGGATGATGCTAGACCTTCTCTGCATAAATAGCAGAGAGATTTCTACCTGAAAAACTCAGAATTTAAGTGATGTTTCCAGTGTGTCCAGTTCTGGATCTTGAACGCGTCCAGAGAAGGGCAATGAAGCTGGTGAGAAGCCTCTAGCACAAGCCCTATGAGGAGAGGCTGAGGGGGCTGGGGTTGTTTAGCCTCGAGAAGAGGAGGCTCAGGGGAGACCTTCTTGCTGTCTACAACTACCTGAAGGGAGGTTGTAGCCAGGTTGGAGTTGATCTCTTCTCCTAGGCAACCAGCACCAGAACAAGAGGACACAGTCTCAAACTGTGCCAGGGGAAGTTTAGGCTCAAGGTGAGGAGAAAGTTCTTCACAGAGAGTTGTTAGCCATTGGAATGTGCTGCCCAGGAGTCACCATCCCTGGGATGTTCAAAAAGGGATTGGACGTGGCACTTGGTGCCATGGTTTAGTAGTCATGAGGTCTTGGGTTGGACTTGATGATCCTTGAGGTCTTTTCCAACCTTATTGATTCTATGATTCTAAGAAAAGAGGGTTGTATTATTAGCAATCCATACATTATATATGAAATTGCATGATTTGGTAGCAGGTGATGTGGCAAAGGGGTGATTTGTATGCCCAATAGGAATAAGATGAGTGCATCAGTTAAACACAGAAGAAGCCTTCTGTTGCTCCTCCATCACACATTGTCAACAGTATTTTCTTTTTTATAATCTCTCTACCTAAAGCACTAAGATAGTAGAATGATCTTCACCAACCAGAAAATTAGTGATACCCATTCAAGCTTCAGTTTTAATAAGGAAAATAGGACATCAGCTTGCATTTTTTACCTGTAATTTCACCAGTGGCACTGCATGAAGTTTCTGGACTGCATCAGTAATGTCTCTGGTTTCCACAAAACCGAGGACACTGCAGATTGTTTTAGCTACTTCGATCACATTATGAACTGCATGCTGTTGGAGAGAAAAACACAAAAGAACAAACCAACCAGTAGTCACATACCTTTTATCAGAAACACCACAACCTTTATGCCAGTCAGTATGTAGAAAATCCTATCTGCAAACACACCATGCATTAGTCTAGCTACGCTGAAATTGCTATTGATCAAGTTTCCTAAGGGTAGCATAACTTTGGTTGAAGTCCAATTTGCTTCCACAACAAGGGCCTTCTCAAAAATGGTGGCAAAAAATTGGTATCTAAGACTTATTTTGAGGCAAGCCATTGACTTATCTGAGCTTTGTGAGCATAAAAGCACTGCAACGAGGCTTCTGAGGAAGTATGAACCCAAATGAGAGGCAAATGTTCTGAGGTTGTGATGATACTGTGCATTTTCCCCATCTATTGTCCCTATCCATCTCTGTGAGAGCTGGCAGACAGCCATGTTCCTCCTAAAAATAGTGACTCTGTGGGAGGCTGCATAATCTGACACCTGTGGACTACATACTTCTGCAACTAGCTATTTTATATATATATATATATATATATATATATAACTATTAAACCCTATTAATTATAAATCTTTAAACATTACCATATTTTAAAAGTCTCTGGATGAATTATCTCAGAAATACTTTGGGGAATTCAAGCCAAAAAGAAACAAAAAAAAGTAGTTTAAATCCTAAAGGAAGGAAAATGCAGTTTTCAAATATCAAGTATTCTATGTTCAGGAAAATAAATAAAATTATTCATGGCTTTCTTGCACAGTCATATCGCTTCATTAAACCTTAAAATACACTCTGAGAACAAGTTGAAGACCTCCTATAAATATTCTCCATGTTTCAGTAGTGATAAATGTTTCTTTTAGTGTGCTACAGCATGTCTATGGACTGATAAAACCATTTCTCTAACTCCTCCATTTCATGCCTGAAAAAGAGAAATTGCACCCAGATGAGTTTTCTATTTCCAAACTTAAAGTCTACATGCAGGCTGCACTGAGGTTACCATCTCTCACCAATACAATAAATATAAAAATATCTTGAGATTACAAATTCTTTATTACCTGCCTTGAGGAGAACTAAAGTAGGAATCAATTGCATTAAATATCCCCAAGTATTTGGTGGTCAAATTTCCTTTCAATGCAAGTTGTTTGGGGTGGTTTGTAGGAATTGAAGGCAGTATATCTTTTCATATTAGAGGTTCTAAAGAGAAAAAAGCTGTGGCTGACCATGATCACTTGAAAACTTTAGACCTTCCTTTGGTCTGATGTTGATTCACCCTTTTGCCAAGACCAAGGGAGCTGGGTCTCTATAGCTTGGAGAAGAGAAGCCTGAGGGGTGATCTATTTCACATTTATAAAGCTGTGAAGGGTGAGTGTCAGGAGGACAGGCTCTGCTCAGTAATGTCCAATGACAAGACAAGGAGCAGTGGGTGTAAGATGGAGGTTCCATGTAAACAGAAGGAAAAAGTTTTTCACTGTGAGGGTGACAAAACACTGGAACAGGCTGCCCAGAGAGGTTGTGGATTCTCTGTGGAGATATTCAAACCCCGCCTGGACATATTCCTGTGTGACCTACTCTGTTTGATCCTGTTCTAGCAGGGGGGTTGGACTTAATGCTTATAAGGTCCCTTCCAAATCCCTAATGTTCTGAGATTCTGTGAAATACAGTTCTACTTTACATGCAAAAATATCTTAATTAAGCATTTTTCTTTGTTTTCCACAAGTGGATAGAGATTATTATTACAAGGTGATTTTATGTCTATAAAGACACCTTCCTGCAGGGAAATTTCAGAGCAGTAGACATGGTGAAGAGAAATCAAACCAAAAACCCCAAGTTCATATATTTTTACATGTGAATATATAGTCTGTCCCACAAAGACAGCTGGATACATTGAGCAATGTAGCCATTTCTGTATAACATGCTATTCCATTTAGAGATTAATTAACAAAGTACTTAATATTTTATAGAAGCTACTACACCATGGACTTCATTTATATAGTAGCTACTCTGAAGGAGCACATTGCTGAATGCTGAAGTATGGAACAGCTGAGTATGGAACTTAAGCAAGTCCCTGTGGCTTAAAGTTCAGTGTGTGCTGAGGGCAGATTGTGGTGAATCAGATGAATCTCCCAGTGATGTGAGTTCTGGCTTTGAAAATCAACCTGTGTGACATTTGGATAGGGGGCAACTAAACTTATCCCAATTTAAAACTTTCTTAAAGGAGTCTAATCACAGATGTTAGAGAAAATAAGTAAACAAGGATTCAAAGAACAACTGAAGAGTTCTTATTTTGTTGCTTTCTTTATGCCTAACTTGCTACACTGCAGCTCCATCATTTTTCAAGCCATTTACTAAAGCAAAGTAGTAATATTAGTTTTAATTATTATGTGTTTGAAATACACTCTGATGTCTCTGAATGGAAACAGATTAATGCAGATGATAATCTGACCTATGTCTTTAAAACTCAATCTTACTGTTTTAAGCAATTCATATGAACTTTGAGTGTCCCTGTGTGGACAAGACTTTGTTATAAAACACCCCCAAAAATGCAGAGAAATTTAGCTCTAGAGTACCACCTGCATATTTGTTGCATAGCATGAATATTTGAAAAATGTCTTGTCTTCTCTTCATAAAAAGTTAATGATCTCAAGTAATTGCTTACCCAAGGTAAAAATCTTTAGCATAAACAAATTTAAGAGTGCTTCATCATGGGTCTGAGGAATATCAGTTGCAGAGGGTGGACTGTGATGCCTCATTAATGTGGAGATTATAGATTTCTTTGAATTTGGAATCTTACTTTAGGTCATAAAATTGCAAGTGAATATGAAGAAGTACACTGATGGGTCTACTTCAGCAAAGAAATATATGTGCACATTTGAGCTCAGAGACCTCAATTTTCCAAAGCATTATGACTGCATCACATTTTATGCACTAAATAGTCTCCTTTGAGAAGCTGCTTACAAAGGAAAGTTCAGCAAATACCTACACAGTATCAAAACCACCTTTTTACTTCATAGCTAGGTATGAGTCAACAGTTTTTAAATTGGTATTTTTCAGAACAGAAAAGGGTAGATTCAGATTGGATGTTAGGAAGAAATTCTTTACCATGAGGGTGGTGAGACCCTGGAACAGGTTGCCCAGGGAGGTGGTAGAAGCCTGGAGGTTTTTAAGGCCAGGTTGGATGTGGCTATGAGCAACCTGATCTAGTGTGAGGTGTCCCTGCCCATGGCAGGGGGGTTGGAACTGGATGATCCTTGAGGGCCCTTCCAACCCTAACAATTCTATGATTCCACACGATATGTAGAATACTTTTATCTACATGTAGAATCATAGAATCAAAGAATTAACCAGGTTGGAAATGGCCTCCAAGATCAACTTAACATCCAACAGCATCTAATCAACTAAAGCATGGCACCAATCACCCCATCCAGTCTCTTAAACACTTCCAGTGATGGTGACTCCACCATCTCCCTGGGCAGCCCATTCCAACGGCCAAACTCTCTTTCTGTGAAGAGCTTCCTAACATCCAGCCTAAACCTCCCCTGGAGCAGCTTGAGACTGTGTTTACTTATTTACACAATATGTAGAATATTGCCATCTACATATACTTATGTACATATGAGTCAATATTAAGGGATATGTCTGCCTGTATGTATACACTTAGATATAGGTATAGACATTTTTATCTTTTCTGACCATTCAAAATAGAAATATTCATGAATCATGAATACCCAGAAAGATTAAAATCTGGAGTTGAATGACAGGTGACAGATATGAAACAAAGTATTAATGTTACTCTTTAACATATAGCTCAAAGGAAGAAGCATAATGAGTTACAACCCTGAAAGGGATGTGCTAGACTATGTCCATGCTACATCACTATTCAATGGATTTTGCTAGTCCTTTATTTTCTTTCTAGTTCCAGACCCTAAAAAGTCAGTTAGCATGATAACCTGAAACTTAGATCAAGTAGCCATTTGATTTCTTCCAAGCTGCTACTCAAATATGCATTCAGACACTTGTCCTTAAAGCACTATTTAGCAGAGAGGATTTCCCAAGAGATTTTTCTTTCAGGCATGCTCCATCCAATTGGCAGCCCATAACACTTTAAATTAAAGCTCTTATGAATTTTGTTGCGTAAAACATAATCCTGCAAGCTATCAAATGCTTGAAAATATTTCCTAAATATGTAAGCATATGGCTTGTGGATTTGCAATGTCAGGGACAAATTTTGCAGATGAAGTGTATTATACCTCTACTAATTCCATATATTGTACTGCTATCCCAAACAATCTTGGTTTTATTTACATTTTCCTTGACACTTAGGCACAGTTGCTTTTGATATTTTAACTTTGTAGCACTTTCATACTAATCTCAAACCATGTTTCACTAAGAATTTATATCCTTCCAAAGTCAGGTAAAACAATCTTAATTAAAACTCTTCCTTAAGTGCCTTTGAGACAGGTCAATAATTAGATACATTTCAAGTAGAAGTTAATGCTTTTCTTGTAGAACTGAGAACAAATACCTCATTTTGCAATAGATATTCCACTTGGCCTCTATATTTCATAATAACTGACAAAAGGTTCTGTCTGGAAAACAGAAAAAAACAAGAAAACATCAAGTTAATAACAACTGGGTAAAGAAAACAGGTTTGGGTGTTTTTATCACATTCTATTAAATGGGAATAGTTTAGTTGACAGTGATTCTATGTTGGTATAAAATAAGGACAAGTGCTTATGCATCATGTAGAATAGAATAGGAATAGGGATAGGGATAGGATAGGATAGGATAGGATAGGACAGAATAGAATAGAATAGAATAGAATAGAATAGAATAGAATAGAATAGAATAGAATAGAATAGAATAGAATAGAATAGAATAGAATAGAATAGAATAGAATAGAATAGAATAGAATAGAATAGAATAGAAATCAAGCCTGGAACTCCACAGGCTTTCGCTAGTCCTTGTCACAAAGCATGGATGCAAAAATCATCTACTTATACCTAGGGGATACAGCTTTCCCAAGTGAAAGAGCTCCAGTAAATGATTTGCTATTGCAGTATTTATTGAACTCCAAATCCAATTTGTGTTATTCTTTAAGGCTGAGCAAGTGCTTAAACATTATCTTAAACAGCAATGAACTTAAGTACATCTTTCCTCAATCACTGCACACAATAAAGGTACAGAGAATCAGCCTCTAGTAAACCTCTGTGTTTCAAAAGTTCATACTAAATCACAAGGATAAAACTGTATATTATTAAAAGGGACAGCATTACTACATAGTTCATTAACACTTTATAGCTGTCAATTTTACGTGCTCAAACTGTTTCAGCAACTGCTTTTTCCATTGTATTACTTAAACTGGGAACTTACTTTACTTCTGTAGACAGACATACAACCGTTCTGTAGCCATGGTACAGAATTTACCACAAAGTTACCACAGGTAAATTTCTGTGCCTTAGCAAAACCTCATTAAATTAATTAGGGTTATGGCCAGGAGTATAAAACCTCTCTAGATTGAACTCCACAATTGATGCTTCAGCTGAAAATCTCACAGGTTTAGAACCAGAGGCTCCAAGTGCTGTTCCAGACAGAACCAGAGTTTTGCTTTTAAGAAGAAATGGTGTAATTTTCTATGTTTCAAGCACAGTGAAATGCTGGCTGTCATTTATTTGTCAGCTGGAACAAAACAACAAAGTGCTTGTGAGACCACAGTTAAGGTTGTTACACACAGGAATACACCTTTCTTTTCCTTTGACAATTTACTCTGTAGGATGAAATCCTCAGGAATTGGTACAGAAGCTTTAATTCCTACTTCCACACCTTGCCTAGTCTAATGACTGGTAAAATGGATAGATTGCTTCCTTGATGGTAGTTTGAATTTGCAATGCTTTTATGAAAAAGTGGAAATTGCAATTCCCATTCTTTCTTGAGTGTTTATTTATTTTACCCTTGACTTCTTTCTTTCTTTCTTTTTTTCTTCTTCCCTGACTCTTGGTATTAAGGTTCTTTCCTTCAGAAGGATTTTGCCCCCCATTGTAGTTTGATAGCTGAAAGTGACAAAAGTACTTTGATTGCTTCAGAGCAAATGGGATACTGTTTACAGAGAAACTGTGTGTCTCATGTATCTTTGCTGGGCTCAAGGAGCAATCAGAGACTAGAGCTGCAACTACAGTCCAAAGTATAGGTTTCATGGTATGTGGTTAGACTTTCACTTATATATAAATACAGTAAGGCAGGACAAGGAAAGAATCATTGCACTGAAATCTTCATAGAGAACAGAGAAATTCTAGGTGGCTTTCCTTGTGCTAATACCAGAGTGCATTTCCCTGTAGATATCTACTATCCAGCTCCTTCTACAGATGGTTTTGCCTTTACAGCTTTTTATTTCTAATTTGCACTAGCCTTATCTAGACAAGCAGTTTGTGTGTTGAGTAGCTGTCTGGCAATTCCTCCTGTAATCGCATTAAATCATAGCTAATGCAAGTTGTCACTCTGCTTTGACCAAGTCTGCAGGCATAATATCTTTTTTTATAGCATTACCCAGCTCTAAAGTAGTCCTGGACATATGAGCTTGCCTTGATGCATACAGGTAAACATGTTTATTAACATGCTTGGTCTAAATGCAGGTTTCAGAACAAAGTCATACAATATTTGTATATTTCCCACCAGTTTACTCAACTCTAGAGAATTTTCTGCATAAAGTAGCCGTAGCTTCACATGATTAATAGGCAACAAACCCAGCAATTTGCAACAATGATAAAAATACCTCTATTAATGCTATCCTGGATCTGTGGCTGTTAGATAATTAATAATACACATTTATACTATTACACAGGCACACTTGATACTTGTGTATCTGTGATGGGATATGCCCATCCTGAAAGCAGGGGAGGGGGAGGGCTTGCCCTCCCTGCAGGGCGTTTTCCCCCTGGGAAACAGTTAATATGTTCCACTCCCCCTCACTGTCCAGCAAGGGTATAAAAAGGAGGACACTGCAGCCATTAGCTCTCTTGGGCCCCTGCCTTTTGCCTGGACAAGGACTGCTGCTGGTTCCCCTGCTTCTCTGCCACATGGTCCTCCCTGATGTACCCATGCCTTTGCAAAGGACTGGTTTTGTATTTCATATTTCCATCCTTGTTCCTTACCCTTGTGAAACCTACCTGTTATTGTTACATATATATGTATATATACACACACACATATATATACACATATATAAATATTGTTTAAAGAAATTCTTTACCTCTCTACTCCCAAGCTGAATCCAAATTATTTCTTGGTGGATTTGCTCCTTTCCTTTCCTTTCCTTTCCTCTCTATTGGGAAAGAGGAGGGGGGATCTGGGGAGGGATTCTCAGCCTGGCCCCCATCTGAGCTCTTAAGTCCCAGTTAAGGCTCAAACCACCACAGTTATCTTAGACAGCGGTGTATAAATATATTAATGCTATCCAACCCATGAACATTCAGTGCTTCTTTGACACTGAGAAAATTTTTTGAGCTTTTAGCAAGGCAATATGTTACAATAGTTTTGAAAAGAGAAGAAATAAGTACAAACAACATAAGAGAGTCAGTTTTAGATCCCAGCTGGTCTAAATGGGATGAAGACAACATGTACACAGCATACACTTAGAGCATTCATTTTCCAGTTTCCTGGCAGCAGTGCCTTCTGTGGAGCAATGCTAAGGTTCCTTCAAAAAATAAGTCGCCTAACTAAGCTGTGCCTAACCGCACAGATCAGACTAGTCACTGCGTTACAGCTACTGGCACCTCAGTGTCAGAGATCACAGCCCAACGGACTGCTGTTCTTTCGGTGCACTCAGTGATTTACATTGTGTTTGGTTTTCAAGCTATGAAAATCAGTGTGGGAAGGACTGTAAGGGCTGCCTGCTTTATTTGCTCCCATTTGCCTGTAAAAGTGAGTCTGATTGTTACAGAGGTAAGGTTTCAGTGGACTATTTTTACTTCATCTGAAACCAGTTCAAACAGTTCTTTTTCTTTCTCTGCTGGTTCTAAGCAAATTGAACTTCTCAGTCAATATGTTCTCTAAAACACAAATGTTTGTGTGTTACAGCCAGAAATGTAACTACAGTGCATACAGACAACCCTGGGAATTATTTAGTTAATCTAAATAATCACAGCTGTGAAGACTGAAGACACAGAAATATGGGAACGTGATCTGCTGAGCGATTGCAGATCTTCACAGCCTGTGTTGACCCCATTCTACTGCATCTCCATTCCACTGCATCCATCTACTCTGTCTCTATTATTGCCCTATCTAGATACAGGATTGAGGAATTATAGCATGTTGCAAACATACATTCCAGTGCAGAATAACACAAAGATGCTGTTTCATATTGTGATATAGCTCTTCTGACTAGGAATGATATCAGTGACTGACTTACCTAGAAAAGACTAGGGTGGCACTACTTACAAGAACAAGAGCTTTTCTTCACTGTCTAGTTCACATCACTTTGGTGATGCTTCAAATCTAAGTTCATTCTCAACATAATTGTGCCACAGCTTGACCCTAGAAAGTCATCTAGAAAGGTGACAGAACAACCAACTTTGAGAACCATTTCCAGGCACATGAACCACAAGTTAGCAATAGAGAGTAATCTGAATGGGTTCAGCAAGGGAAAGTTGAGCTTGACCAACCTGATAACCTTCCATCACGAAATCTTAGTTTTTTTGATGATATCACTAATAACAACCTCATAAAGAAGCTAATAAACTATGTGCTGAATGAGCAGATAGTGAGGTGGATTAAAAATAAGATGAATAGATAGGCCAAGAAGTTGGTGATCAGTGGCACAAAGTCTAGTTGGAGGCTGGTACCTAGTGATGTACCCCAGGGATCAGTCATGGTACTGTTAATTGTCTTAGTGATCTGGATGATTGGGCAGAATGCAGCTTCAGCGAGTTTGATGGTGACTCAAACCAGGAAGAATGGACAATACACCAAATGGTCATACTGGCATCTAAAGGGACATTGACAGGATGGAGAAATGGGTTGAGAGTAACCACATGAATTTCAGCAGAAAAGAAGTGCAAAGTCCTGCATCTGGAAAGGAACAACCTCACGCATGCTGGGGGGCTGACTGCCTTGAAATTAGCTTTGCAGAAGAAGACCCAAAAATCTTAATGGACAGGAATCTGAACATGAACCAGCAGCATCCCCTTGTAGCAAAAATGTCTAAAGGTGGCTAAAGGTATTCTGGCTGCATTAGGAGGATATTTATCACCAGGTAGAGGGAGATGATACTCCCCTTCTTACTCAGCACTAGTGAGGCCACAGCTGGAGTCCTAGGCTTATCAGTACAAGAGACACAGATGTACTGGGAGGGAAAGGCCATGAAGATGATGAAGAGACTAAAGACCATTTAACTCCTATAGAGAAAGTCTAAGAACTGAGACTATTTATCCTAGAGAAGAGAAAGATCACGAATATCTTTTGTTGTATGAGAACACCTGAAGGGAAGGTCCTAAGATGATGAAGCCAGGCTCTCTTCAGTGATGCCAGGTGACAAGACAAGAAGCAATGGGCACAAACTGAAACACAGGAGGTACTGAGGATGACTGAGCACTGGCACAAGTTGTCCAATAGATAATACAAAGAAATAGCTACTCTTATCTGTTCTGAATTTGCTACTTTCACTTCACACTCCCTTTATCCTGCATGGGAAGATCCTTTTCTGCAGACATTTTCAATTTCATAGATTTGCCACCTATAAAACACCTATCTTCTGTTTTCATCAGCATGAAGAAACTCGTACTGATTTGTTTCTTATAGGGAAGATATTTCATTCTTCTCAGCATCTCTGCTGCCCTTCGTCTTCCCTTTTTCAATTTCTATTACATCATATTTGAAATGCAAGCAGCAGAACCATCAGCTGTATTCAAGATAAACCAGTACTCTACACTGTCATGGTGCCATAATGTGGTTGGGAATTTTCTTTTTTATTTTATTTTAATTTATTTCACAATAATTCTTAATAATTATATATATTTTTTTCACTTCCTGTGCATCACACTATTTATTACGGCCCCAAGAACTCAACCCTGGGGGTTAAGTAAACTCAGAGCCTATGATTTCATATGTGAGTTTAAGAGTATCTCCTCCTGTCTACATTTGTGTCCTCAAAATGTCATCAGCCACTTTATCACACACTCAACCCAGCATCGTAAAATGCTCCTGCATATCATCACAGGCAGATCCTGTGCACATTGCAGACAGCAAACTTTTGTCACTTAGCCACTACCCCTTTTTTTTTTTTCCTTATGTAATATACAAAGGCAACTGAAAGAGCAGGACTTGTACACAAATCTTTCTGGGTTATCACTGCTGGAAAATGTTTTCTCCTACTCACCACCAATCCCTGGGACAAGCAGGAAACAGTGATCATGCTGTTACTTCCTTGATATTCACTGAACTTGTGGCTGAAGAAAGAACTATTACCCTATAGTATCAGAGGAAATTTTACAGACCATAGCTGATTTGCAACCTAAAATCTTTTAGCACATAGCCCCTCCTAAAGCTCTCTTTGGAATGGAAAGGCCACATGCTTTGCATCACAAGATATAAAATGGTCAGTCAGTAGTGCATGCATAGGCTGTATGACTGCTTTGATCTCAGCAGAAATGAAATTTGGGCCATGCTCCTAGGAAACCAGATGGGTCTTCAATAAGCACCAGATATTCACCAGTCACTACCTATCTGTTCTCTTCCATCTGCAAAATTACAGGTGGGGCATTTACCATTCTTGGCAAAATACTTCATAACACATTGATGAAAACCATTACAAAAAGTGTTAACAGCTTCTTTATCTGAGTGCACGAAACAGAACACGAAATGAAAGTTGAAAGAGGAATCTATACCATTTAGTGCCTGTCCATGGTAGGTTAGCTTTTGAGTCAGATGCACTTTGAGTGCCAAGTTAAAAACTTGATGCAGCTAGACTCCATTAAAAATAAAAGTAAACATTACTCAGCTGTGAAAACACAGGCACAATGAGGAGCAAATATATTATTTTTACAGTATTTACTCCTAAAAATCCTGTAAGAGCAATACATGCAAAAATTATGATGCCTTCAGGTCTGGAAAAATGTGAAAGTTTTCATGAAATCTTCAGTGACCTGAAAGGGAGGGAATGGGGGGGAAAATTACACATTATTGATTTTCACTTTTTCTTTGCTAAGCAATCAGTAAGGTCTGAAAATAAGATTCCAATGCAGCAAAACAATTTTCTTTCTCTTTGGAATCATTCCCGTCCTGAGTAGGTCTTAAAATTGTCCTTTGGGGCCAGGAGGCTAACTACAAATGCAATAATTACAAACAGAAATATTGGTAAATAGCAATGTTCTTACAGAGTCAGTCTCCAGGCATAAGTGTCTTCTAACAGCTGATTCACACCAAACTTTCTCTGATCATCCTCATGCTGTGGAAGAAAGGCATATAATGAGTTATAGTATTCTGACAGAACAGATGTATGTTGGAGAGATTTGCATGGTATTTTCAAAGTGAGTGTGTTCTTTTCAGAAATTCTTCTTTTAGAGTGATTAAAACAGAACAGAACCGAACAGACTAGACTAGACTAGACTAAAACAGAATGGAACAGAACACAACGGAATGGAATTAACCAGGTTGGAAAAGAGCTTTGAGATCACTGAGTCCAACCTATCATCCAATACCATCTAATCAACTAAGTCATGGCACCAAGCATCCCATCAAGTCTCTTCCTAAACACCTCAAGTGATAGTGACTCCACCACCTCCCTGGGCAGCACATTCCAATGGCCAATAACTCTTTCTGTGAAGAACTTCTTCCTAACATCCAGTCTGAACCTCCCCTGGTGCAGCTTGAGACTGTGTCCTCTTGTTCTGTCACTGGTTGCCTGGGAGAAGAGACCAACCCCCACCCATCCACAACCTCCCTTCAGGTAGTTGTAGACAGCAATAAGGTCTCCCCTGAGCTTCCTCTTCTCCAGGCTAAACAACCCCAGCTCCTTCAGCCTCTCCTCATAGGGCTTGTGTTCGAGGCCTCTCCCCAATTTTGTTGCCCTTCTCTGGACACGTTCAAGAGTCTCAATATCCTTCTTAAATTGAGGGGCCCAGAACTGGACACAGGACTCAAAGTGTGGCCTAACCAGTGCTGAGTACAGGGGCACAATGACTTCCCTGCTCCTGCTGGCCACACTGTTCTTGATGCAGGCCAGGATGCCATTGGCCCTCTTGGCTGCCTGGGCACTCTGCTGGCTCATGTTTATGATAATACAGCCTGCTAGGGAGGAATGGTATCCAACTGTCTAAAAGATACAGGGAAATATTTGGCAGCAAGTTGGCCAGCCTGGTGAGGCGGGCTTTAAACTGAAGAGCTTGGCAGAAGCATCCGAAATGGTAATGTTCAAGCCAACTGCACCACCACAGCCAGCTGGGGAATTAACCAGGCCAACCAGAGTAGCATAAAATGTGCCTCAGCTGTCTCCCTAAATGAGAAACAAAACCCCAGCCACATAAAGCCTATGTGTGCTGCAAACAAGGAGAACTGGAGCTTCATGCCCATGAATGATTATTCTATGGAAGAGCTGTCAAGATACCCATATGCTTCTGTGACACTAGTTAGACTACAACATTAGTGGAGATTTCCATAAAATAACACATTCCAAAATGAAAAATTCAGAAGGATCCTATAGATCACAGGACAAATTCTCCCCAAGGGTAAGTGCAGATTAACTCATGAAAATAAACAGTTGCTGCATATGTGCATAAGTGCCTGAGGTAGCTGAAGAATCTCAAAAGTCTCAAAGTCTCTGCCTTTTTTTAAAAATTATTAAAAAAAAGGGGGAAAAAACACACTACATTCACATATTTTTACATGAATTTTGAGGGAGGGAAATTTTCTATAAACTGTCCCTAAGTCTATGACTTTCAAATACATTTTACGCCCAAAGCCACAGGCTTCAAAGAACTGCATCAATAAGAAAAAAATAAAATAAACTGTGAGCTCACAGAATCACCAAGGTTGGAAGAGACCTCAAAGATCAGCAAGTCCAACCTGTCACCATAGAGCTCATGGCTAAACCATGGTACCAAGTGCCACATCCAATCCCCTCTTGAATACCTCCAGGGATGGTGACTCCACCACCTCCCTGGGCAGCACATTCCAATGGCTAACAACTCTCTCTGTGAAGAACTTTCTCCTCACCTTCAGCCTAAACTTCCCCTGGTGCAGCTTGAAACTGTGTCCTCTTGTTCTGATGCCGGTTGCCTGGGAGAAGAGACCAACCACCTCCTGGCTATAACCTCCCTTCAGGTAGTTGTAGAGAGCAAGAAGGTCTCCCCTGAGCCTCCTCTTCTCCAGGATAAACAACCCCAGCTCCCTCAGCCTCTCCTCATAGGGCTTGTGAGCTCGGTATACACTACCTCAGATCCTGGAGTGGGTTTCATTAGAGCCAAAGAGATTTACAGAACTGGGTGCAGAATGAAAGGAAACACTACAGCTTTCAGTGCACTACAGCCTGTGTCTCCCTCCACTAGGTTTTGTCTGGTCCTGACAGTTTTGCTGGTGCTCCTGCCCGTGAGCAGCACCTCTTCTTTCTCGTACAAAAGTTGTCACAAGCATGCCCTGGAGCTGGAGGAAAATTGAGTCTATGACTTATGCCAGCTCAAGAGCTGCTCATGTTCTTGGCTATTATTAGTAAACTGAAGAAACTTCAGGGCTGGAAGCTTTCAGAGCCATGTCAGTTACTGTAAAGGGGTGATCAATAATTTACTTGAAGATATCTTAAAATGTCACCAGTCCTGGTTAAACACTGTTGCAGGTTATTAATTACAGTTAGACAAATTCTTTGAGACAAGAAATGCTTTCTAATGGCCTGAACACTAGTAATTTGTCTTCCAAGCTTGTCAGTTACCTGCCTGAAAGACTATTTTTGTTTGTAATCCTTCTGTCTGGTAATTGCAACCCTTTCCAAAATGTGAAGCATCAAGAGATGCTCTGTCTGTGCTCCTGGCCTCCACAGTGTGTTGCACTATATTAAACCTCATTTAGACCTGTCAAACTGCAAAAGCATTGAAGAAGACTGAGTGTATTAATAGAACATGAAGCATTTCACAGTAGCACAATTTCAAGGGATATTTAAACACAAGAAAAGGTTCCCTCCTATTTGAGGTACTAAACAATCTGTAAAATGTCACATATGTGTTTAAACAATGGAAAAAAATCTCTTCTTCCTGCCATAGAATCATTATGGTTGGAAGGGACCTCAAGGATCATCCAGTTCCAAGCCTCCTGCCATGGGCAGGGACACCTCACACTAGACCAGGTTGCTCAGTGCCACATCCAGCCTGACCTTAAAAACCTTCGGGGATGAGGCTTCTACCACCTCTTTGGGCAACTTGTTCCAGCACCTTACCACCCTCA
This sequence comes from Melanerpes formicivorus, assembly GCF_026170545.1. Lineage (NCBI taxonomy): Eukaryota > Metazoa > Chordata > Aves > Piciformes > Picidae > Melanerpes > Melanerpes formicivorus. The sequence continues at coordinate 6,386,582 of NW_027142360.1, read as the reverse complement.
TGGTGAAGAACTTCTTCCTAACATCCAGTCTGAATCCACCTATTTCTATTTTCCCCCAACTTTCTCATCTGTGATTATGCTCAGAATGTCACCACTTAACTTACTATGTCTTTAAAATATTAACAGCATTGATACTGTGATATAAGAAAATATAAATGTTTCTTTTAGCTTTCAGGAAATACCACTTGCTGGCTGCTTTAGTTTCTGGAAGCAAGTGAGGCTCTTGTTAGAAATCTGTAAGTGTTCTTTGCTGCCTCTCCATGGCAAAGATTCATGCTTTCCCCAGATAATCAGTATGCAGGAACAATTCTGAAAAAATCATCCCTTGGATAGGCAAAACACCCCCTGTAAATGCTATTTAGATACAAGAGTTCTCCTTCTATGCTCTTTCACTATGTTATTGAGATATAAGAGTTCTCCTTCTATGCTCTTTCACTATGCAATTCTTTCTAAACACTACTAGGAATTTAACACTTCTGATCCATTACAGCTTACTGAATTTGTGCTCAAGAGTTGCCTCTAACAGACCAGCTAGGTTAAAATACAGAGTAGGACACATGTGCAACCAAAACAAACCTGGCAGTCATTGTTCAGTACTAATGTAACTCATGTAGACTGGGCCATCATTTGACAAGACGACTATTGGATTTTCTCCACAAGCGCTCCACAGTCACTCTCAAGATTTCATTGTGTGGAGAAAAACCTGCAAGGTGCTGCTGGGCAAACAATGGCACTCGTGGACTCCTTGAATGGGTGGGCTTCTAAGGGACCTTCAAGATCATCCAGTTCCAACCCCGCCCCCCAGCCATGGGCAGAGGCGACTTCTACTAGCCCAGGTTGCTCAAGGCTTCATCCAGCCTGGCCTTGAACACCTCCAGCGAGGGAGTATCCACAGGCTCCTTGGGTAGCCTGTTCCAGAGTCTCACCACCCTCACTGAAAGAATTTCTTCCTAGTCTCCAGTCTTTACTCTCCCTTCCTCAAGCTTCAGTCCATTCCCTCTCATCCTGTCACTATGAGCCCTTGTAAAAAGTCCCTTCCCGGCTTTCTTGTGGGCCCTTCTCAGGTTCTGGAAGGCTATTTCCTCAGACTAACTGGGGAAACTTGTATGAAATGTTAGTGTAGAAAACAGAACAGGAGAACGCAGTCTCAAGCTGTGCCAGGGGAGGTTTAAGCTGGATGTTAGGAAGAGGTTCTTCCCAGAAAGAGAGATTGGCCATTGGAATGTGCTGCCCAGGGAGGTGGTGGAGTCACCATCCCTGGAGGTGTTCAAGGGGGGATTGGATGCGGCACTTGGTGCCATGGTTTAGTTGATTAGATGGTGTTGGATGATAGGTTGGACTTGATGATCTCAAAGGTCTCTTCCAACTTGGTTAATTCTATTCTATTCTGAATTCTCACTTCTGACACCAGAAGCTCTTTGTCTGGCTTAGACAGTATAAAATCAAATTTCAATGTATTTCTGCATTATAAAGATAAGGCTTATACAGACAACATAAGGTTATCTGGAAGTTTAGTAGGAATCTAGCATCTTGGAAATTTGGGTCATAAGAGACTTCTGTTCAAGAGGGTTAAGGCTGATAGAACTCATATCTCAAAAAAAAATCCACAATCAAATTAAGAGTCACCCACTGGCTGAAAGATCTGCTATGTGATGTAAAGCTCCAGGCCAAATTTCTTGCTTGTAACTGCTCGGTTCAAGACAATTTCCTCATTCTTAATACTTCACAAAAGGGAAAAAAGAAAAGAAAGGTAAATTCAGCTGAATTTACAAGAAAATTGGGAGCATCTATGTGACCAAAATTCATAAGCTGTCGGGTATAAGAAAAAACAAGTAAAAATTAGTTGCACATTATTTACAAGCATACATTCATATTACTTATTAAGCATATAGCAAAATAATAGTTATTTTGCATGTACAGACAGATATTTTTAACTCAACACTGCAGAAATCAAGATGCAATGTAAAGCAAGTAAGAATCATGAAGGCAGTCTCCAGATGGCCCTGGTATGGAGTTTTGCTTCCTTAGCACACAAACAAGCTTTAAGGCTTCAGAAGAGATTCCTGAACATATCATCCATAGTAATAGCACATCTCTATACAGCAAATAGGTAATTGGCTCTAATAGAATTGAATAGAATTAACCAGGTTGGAAGAGACCTTTGAGATTATCGAGTCCAACCTATCATCCAACACTATGTAATCAACTAAACCATGCAACCAAGCACCCCATCCAGTCTCTTCTTAAACACCTCCAGTGATGGTGACCCCACCACCTCCCTGGGCAGCACATTCCAATGGACAATAACTTTTTCTGTGAAAAACAGAACATCCAGTCTAAACCTCCCCTGGTGCAGCTTGAGACTGTGTCCTCTTGTTCTATTGCTGGTTGCCTGGGAGAAAAGACCAACCCCCATCCGTCCACAACTTCCCTTCAGGCACTTGTAGACAGCAATAAGGTCTCCCCTGAGCCTTCTCTTCTCCAGGCTAAGCAACCCCAGCTCCCTCAGCCTCTCCTAATAGGGCTTGTGCTTCAAACCCCTCACCAGCTTTGTTGCCCTTCTCTGGACATGTTGCAGCAACTCAACATCTTTCCTAAACTGAGGGCCCCAGAACTGGACACAGTACTCAAGGTGTGGCCTAACCAGTGCTGATATTTCAGGCTTTTTGTTTGAAGACAATAGCTTGTAGAGGATGAGTCACTGGCTTGGAATTTTGAAGAGCTCACTCTATTTTGTGTATGGATGTAAACAAATACCTTTACCACAGGCTATAAACATACAAATAATGAAATACTTCTAATTCATCTCCCTGATTTTTTAGGCTAGGAAAACATTGGAAACTTGCAAATTCTCAGCAGAAGGGCCAGTAAGATATTATTCCATTTGAAACAGAGAAGATGATCTGCAAAAGGTTAAGTATTTCTTTTCCATTATATATACACTTACACATGCATCTATAATTACACAGCTAATCACCAACATAGACATCTTCTCAAGGCCTTCTTTGGCAGCTCTGTATGGAAACACAAATTTTTGCATCTCCTAATACAGGATGTCGTGTCACAGATCTAACACCAGAAAGGTTTACAACCACCATGTGATCTCTGTTTAATCCAATGGAAAATACATGGAAATTCCTGCATAGATCTTAATAACTTGCATTTAAATGACAACAAGGTACCACAGATAATTTCTCCAATACAAAATTAATTCCAGTGATCACTGGATGTGTTCTTTCTGCTGCTGTGATAGGGGGACAGGGTAAGAAAGCTGAACATGAGCCTGCAGTGTGCCCAGGCAGCCAAGAGGGCCAATGGCATCCTGACCTGCATCAAGAACAGTGTGGCCAGCAGGAGCAGGGAGGTCATTCTGCCCATGTACACTGCACTGGTTAGACCACACCTCGAGTCCTGTGTCCAGTTCTGGGCTCGTCAGTTTAGGAAGGAGATTGACTTGCTGGAACAAGTCCAGAGAAGGGCAACAAAGTTGGTGAGGAGTTTGGTACACAAGCCCTGTGAGGAGAGGCTGAGGGAGCTGGGGTTGCTTAGCCTGGAGAGGAGGAGACTCAGGGGTGATGTCATTGCTCTCTACAACTCCCTGAAGGGAGGTTGTAGACAGGCGGATGATGGTCTCTTCTCCCAGGCATCCAGTACTAGAACATGAGATGGATACTTGCTCACCCTCTTTCTGAAGCTATATACACAAACATTAACTTATTTACTCTATCAGCTGGCAATTCATTAATCTGAATGATTTTTGATCAGGTGATCTGGTGATGAAATCTTCTATGGTTCCCAATTTGGTTTTGGACAATGCTTTGCCAAGAAGAATCAGGAACTTTAAATTAAAGTGAACGATATTGGCAGTGAAGAAACACAATAAGGGTGGCACTAAGACAGGATTGTATATATCACTATTAAATTATTCAGCTTTTAGTAACAATTGTTTTAAATGTCAAATATATGTATTTGGACTCCTTATAGTCCTTTTTTAATACTCGAAGTGACATACTGTAATGAACTTTATGTTTCACATGGTGGCACATAGCAGAAATTAAAAGAAAGCCCTTACTTATTCTTTTTTCAGTTAGAAATCTGCCATCTGACCTACACATTGACAGTCTCAGACTGCTAGCAAACTTTGCTATGCAAAGCAGGTAACTGGTACTATCAGTGACCAGCTACACACTTCCAGTGACCACTGCCCACAACAAAGCTTCTGCTGTACAGCGGACTTTGGGTTGGAAGTAACTCAAGGTAGTCGACAGGGAACAAAGTCTACATTTAGTATCATAACTCAGTGGTACTAAAGCTCAGTAATCCACAGCAAGGCTGCTGAGGAGAGACTGAGGGAGCTGGGGCTCTTTAGTTTACAGTAGAGGAGACTGAGAGGTGATCTCATCAATGTTTATAAATATGTAAAAGGTGAATCCCAAGAGGCTGAAGCCAGGCTCTGCATGGTGGTGCCCAGTGACAGCACAAGGGGCAATGGTGGAAGTTGAGGCATAGGAAGCTTCATGTAAATATGAGGAAAACTTTTTTCTCTGTGAGGGTGACAGAGCACTGGAACAGGCAGCCCAGGAGGGTTGTGAACTCCCTCTCTGGAGATAACTCAAAACTCGCCTGGATGCATTCCTGTGTAATCTGTTGTAGGTGATCCTGCTCTGGCAGGGGGGTTGGACTGGATGATCTTTCAAGGTCCCTTCCAGCCCCTGAAATTCCGTGATTAAACTGAAATAATCTGAACAGCAATGTCCCTGAATTTCAGAGAATGATAAAACATTGTTTTCTGTAAGTACTACGTGTTCTTACTGACAACATTTCTGCATGTCTGCAATCATACACATACAAGTATGCATCACGTGTGCACAAACACACACAGTTGTGATTCTATCTTTTATCTGCCTACCCTGGTTTTCAGTGATGATGACAAGAATCCAGATCTAATCAATTTTACACAATACTTTGAGTGGTTTTTATTCTTGCTACATTTCAAAGCTTAGAAAGACAAATAAAAACTGAGAATTCTCTGACCACCTGAAATAAATAGCATGAAATTTGGAAAAAATTGTATTTTCTCTAAAAAGGTAACCTTTGGCCTTGTTCAGTTGTGTGTTCTCAGCAGTAACTCAGTAGATAAAAGTACAGGAGCAAAGGAGAGATGTTCTCTGCTATGTTTCAACTAGAGCTCAGCAATAATACATGCATTCACAGGAAAACAAATAATCTCTCCCTTAATTATTGCTGCAGGTTGCTACATACAAGGATTGTTACAGTTTTATTCTTTCAGGGGTGTTGAAGGAAAGAATAGGAAAAGCTGAGGACATACCGTTCGAGCCAAACTCTGCTTCAAATTCCTCGCGTCGTGTAGTCGAAGCTGAACGCAGGTGGTTGCCTTGCGCAGACTTTCGTGGCTGCCCAAAGCATGATCACTGGAGTTTGACAAACAAAAATCCCACACACAAATGGTTATCTCTACTTGCTTCTTCCTCCTTTTTAACCTCTTTCCTTCCACTAAAAGCACCAGTGGACTAAATTCTAAGTGCAAAGTAGAGTGACTCTTACAAAGCCTGTACTTTGCATGGACTTCTCTGAAAACTGATGAAGTTGGGTTCTGGCATATTTTATGGTGAAATGATTTAAGAATAGTTACTTAGCTGTATTTTTTTGCCATCAAGTTCTGTAAGAGAAGCAAAAATGACACAAAGAATATGCTAAATAAACTGCACGTCTTCCCAAATTTTGAGATTATTCATGCATAATGGAATGGAATGGAATGGAATGGAATGGAATGGAATGGAATGGAATGGAATGGAATGGAATGGAATGGAATGGAATGGAATGGAATGATAGAGATCTTCAAGACCATGACATCCAACCTATCATCCAACACCATCTAATCAACGAAACCAAGCACTCTATCAATTCTCCTCCTAAACACCTCCAATGTTGATGACTCCACCACCTCCCCGGGCAGCACATTCCAATGGGCAATCACTCTCCCTGTGTACAATTTCTTCCTAACCTCCAGCCTAAACCTTCCCTGGTGCAGCTTGAGACTGTGTCCTCTTGTTCTGGTGCTGGTTGCCTGGGAGAAGAGACCAGCCCCCACCTGTCTACAACCTCCCTTCGGGTAGTTGTAGACAGCAATATGGTCTCCCCCGAGCCTCCTCTTCTCCAGACTAATCAACCCCAGCTCCCTCAGCCTCTCTTCATAGGGCTTGTGTTCCAAACCCGTCACCAACTTTGTTGCCCTTCTCTGGACACATCGCAGCAAGTCAACATCTTTCCTAAACTGAGGGGCCCAGAACTGGACACAGTACTCCAGGTGTGGCACAACCAGTGCAGTGTACAGGGGCAGAATGACCTCCCTGCTCCTGCTGGCCACACTGTTCTTGATACAGACCAGGATGCCATTGGCCCTCTTGGCCACCTGGGCACACTGCAGGCTCATGTTCAGCCTACCATTGACCAGTAAATTAGTGCAATCTATACACAGCATCTTTGTTATTAATGCACCACAGCAGAATGATTGATATTCAAGTTGAAAATCAGACATTAACCCTAAGTTTGAAAATCATATGCAATTATGTGGGTGGGCCTTAATTCTTCAAGAATCCAAAGTTCTTACCCTGTGCATCTCACAAAGAGATGGTAAAAGAAGTTGAGAGTCAGTCTTCATCCTTTTCAAATCATGCACTAGCTAACGCCAGAGCTCTGCTCACTCAGCTGGAATGATTCCTACAAACTACTCTGATGGTGAAGGATGCTCTAGAGCCTTGCTCTAGCACAGGGGAATTCTTTATTATAGGATCATAGGAATCATAGGATCAACCAGGTTGGAAAAGACCTCAGAGATCATCAAGTCCAACCTATCACCTAATACCTAACACCTCCTGACAACTACAAAGAAGATATTCAAGGTGAGGCTCAACAGGGCATTTTCAGAGCTGCTTCTAGTCCACTTACCACTCTTGACAACTTCTTCTAAGCTACAATAAAGCCTTAAATTATCACTCTTAAAAATATTTGGAATAAAAAGAATTTCACTTTTAGTTTTAATACTGTTAAAAAAAAATATTTCAGAGTAGAGGCAAACATCTTTTTAACACCAAAAAGAATATCCTTTTGGATTAAGGGGTAGGAAACATGACACTGACATTTTGCAAAAGAAGATTCATCACCAAAACAAGTTAATATGCATCATGGGTTACAACTCTCCTGCATGTTCAATTAGATTCATGTTGCTTTTTTCAAGCCTCCAACCACACAAGTGCCAAAAGGGATATTCCATATTTATATAGGCTCACAGCACAGTAAGTTGTTTCAGAACTCCCTGGACCATGAAGGCAAGATTATTCTTTCGTGGTTTGTCAAGTGCCATGGAAAACTCAGAATTCACAGAATGAACTGTGTTTGTTTCTACCTAAAAGGGCTTTGGGTGAAATGCCTGAATAAAACTGGCAGGGCTGAGCTTTAAAAAACACTCACCTTCTGAATAAATAATGGGAAGCGTGACTTAGGAGAGAGACACACATCTCACATGGCAGCAGAGGTCCCCAGTACAAAAACTGGTTACACTTTGCTGTGCCTAATTGTCACTTGATTCAATTATTGGAAATTAATATATCTTATAAATATCTTGCATCTACACTATGCCATAGTTGAATAAAATATATGCTCTTACTACAGGTCAGAAAAGGTGCAAGTGCAGATACAGAAATTACTCATTTTTTTAGAAACCCCATGTACATTAAATAATAATAATTATAAACAACCAGGTTGGAAGAGACCTTCAAGATCATTGTGTCCAACCCATCAGCCAATCCAAGCCACCTAAACAACTAAACCATGGCACCAAGCACCCCATCAAGTCTCTTCCTGAACACCTCCTATCATGGTGACTTCACCACCTCCTCAGGCAGCCCATTCCAATGCCACAGAGGATAAAACTAAAGCAAGGTCCTCTCATAGCCTTTCCATACCTTTGCAAAATTCCTTGATTTATAAGCATAAAATACAGATGCAAGAGTGTAAGAAGTTAGAACCCATACAGTATAATAACTGTACCAGTGGAAAGCCTCAACTCTTCTCGAATCTTTTTGCAAGCAAAAGCTCTGAGTGACCAAATTCCAGCTCCTGGGACTGTACCAATGCATACATTCTCTTCTGTTGCTCTTCAGCTCATATCTAGGTTGTGTCTACCTGTGGCTTTCTTGAAACTTCTTCATCTCATTATTTCACCTAATCATGTCTTCCTTGTGACTCTAATGATGAACTCGTCTGTGATCCTAGCATGCTTTAGAGCCACCTCACATGTTGTGGTTACCTTTTACCCCATCTGCTCTTTCCATCTGCCTTACCTCTACCTTAGGGCAGATGTAGTTACAAGAAAACTACAAAGAAACATGGCTGTAAGTCTGGAGCCACTTTTCCCTGATTCCTCCAGTGTACAGTTTGTTAGCACAATGCTAACATTACACCAAGTCAGTGACAGAACCTGGTACAGCTATACCAAGACAGAGGAACATTATGTTAGTGTAAATTGGTATAGATATATTTTTATGTACCACAGATGCATTAAAAAAATTATCTTTTCTAAGTACAGTTATTCCAAGTCATCATAAATCCAGGTAAACTGAATTTTGTGGTTGCAACTCCATTTACACTAGCGGTTTGTGTGGCTCTGCTGTGTCAAGCAGATAATATATATCATCAAGTCCTCTATTGACATAACAACACTACCTGAAACATTGCAGTCACAAGTACTGCCTATATAGTTGACTAAATAAGTGGCTTTTATTTGCACAAATACAAAGAGAAACATTTTGACAGGTAGTGTGACACAAGAGAGTAGACAAAATGGATTAATGCCTCAATAAAATAATGTGGAAATCCGGTCTAGATGGAAAGTGAACTACAAGAAACAGAGGTGCAGCTTTGCCATAGATTGACAGGTTACCTTTCAGCCATACCCCAGGCAGTAACACAAAATCCAGATCTGGTACTATTAAGACAAAATAGAATCATAGACTCAACAAGGTTGGAAAAGACCTCAAAGATCATCAAGTTCAACCTGTCACCCAGAACCTCATGACTACTAGACCATGGCACCAAGTGCCACGTCCAATCCCCTCTTGAACACCTCCAGGGATGGTGACTACACCACCTCCCTGGGCAGCACATTCCAATGGCTAACAACTCTCTCAGTGAAGAACTTTCTCCTCACCTCAAGCCTAAACTTCCCCTGGTGCAGCTTGAGACTGTGTCCTCTTGTTCTGGTGCTGGTTGCCCAGCAGAAGATACCAACCCTCTCCTGGCTATAACCTCCCTTCAGGTAGTTGTAGACAGCAATAAGGTCCACTAAGGTCCACTTAAGGTCCAAATAGACCACTTTGGAGGATAGCATGATTACTAGTAACTGGTTAATTGGTCTGAGCTCTGTAATGAAACAAATACAAGGGCTATAACATTAATTCAACGCTTTTCCTCCTGCTTTTTTGCTGGACTTACTACATGGAGAACGCAGCTTTGACAAGAATGCCATCACAAAAAAGCACAACTAAATGGAGTCTTTAAGAGACATAGTGATGGACTGTTCAAGGTAAAGGGACTTGCCTATCAGAAGCAGAAATGGAAAGTCACTCTGTCTCTTAAGAGTCCCTCGCCACTAGATGATTATGCTTCCCCACACCAAGGTTTTCTGATGTGCTGTAAGCTCCAAATCCTAATACAGTTCAGACTGCTTTTTTTTCTTTGGAAAAAAAAAAAAAGCCCAGCTGAGCAGCATTTCTGAATGAAAAACTTAATCTGCAGTGACAAGAGAAAATGAAGTTTATTTCTACAAAGAACATACTCATCCGAAAGGTGCTTGCTTCTTATGATCCCAATCTGCATGAATATAATTCAGCCTAGTGTATAATTAATAGCTTAAACTTCACTTTGAGTGAAAACTAATTCTTACTTAGGCCTCAATTCTCAGAGAATAGAATTACTAAGGCAAAAAAGAATAACAAGTCATCAATAAGGTCACAGGCAAGTATGTGAGCAGAAATGAGAAGCATTTGGACTTTTCTATTCCATACCCCTGCTCATTATGTATGGCTACACTGCAAAGCAGCAAGGTAATTGTGTAAATTACACTACAGGAGAATGTGGATGAAATTAAAAATACATTTAAGGGATTCTTTGAAAAGAGAGTCCCTCAGGAAAAAAAAAGTAAATAAAAGTCATGCTTACAAATAAAGCTTGGAAATATTCTTGGACTACATTCCTTAGCTGGGTTTGCATCACTGCAGCCTCCTGCCAGCAGACAAGGCAGTCATCCTTTTATTTGTTTATTTTATTTTATTGTTAAGAGTGTCCCAGATTCTTATATTCACTCATGCACCTTGTTTTAGTGGGCATTTTAGGATGTCCTAAATTTGCTGCCCATAGTTCTAAAGGCAAAAAAGACTAAATGAAGGAGTGCTTCAATGCTGTTACGTGAAAAGAGACGATTTTGCCTTGCTGCTGGAATTGAGAGCTAGGAGTTATTTGACACAAGCTGCTTAACCCTGATTTAATGTATTTTTGTATAACACATTCCATGAAAAGCATCCGTTCCAAATCTAAGGGAAGAGAGGAAACTGTGACAGCAATATTTGAAGGTAGGTGTAAAAGGTTTGGATGATGAGATGAAAGCAAAGAAATTCTAGTAACTACACAAGGGCCTCCAAGAAATAAGAAATTATCATAAATAGGATAGGGTAAAGGAGCATCCCTTACACACCTTAGACCCACAACTGGGAAACCCAAGAAATAAGAGATTGTCATAAATAGGATAGGGTAAGGGAGCACCCCTTACACACCTTACATCCACAACTGGGAAACCCAAGAAATAAGAGATTGTCATAAATAGGATAGGGTAAAGGAGCACCCCTTACACACCTTACATCCACAACTGGGAAACCCAAGAAATAAGAGATTGTCATAAATAGGATAGGGTAAAGGAGCATCCCTTACACACCATAGACCCACAACTGGGAAACCCAAGAAATAAGAGATTGTCATAAATAGGATAGGGTAAAGGAGCACCCCTTACACACCTTACATCCACAACTGGGAAACCCAAGAAATAAGAGATTATCATAAATAGGATAGGGTAAAGGAGCACCCCTTACACACCTTACATCCACAACTGGGAAACCCAGAGAAGGAGAGTCTATGGATATGTATCAAAATCAGAAACAATTGTGAACAGTGGTAAAAGTCGATGACAACACATGCAAGGCTTTACTCCTCTCTTTCAAGGAGTTTCTGTCTTTCAGACAGAGTTCTGCCTCCAGATGCACTTACCCTGAACATCTTAAAAAACAGCAGCAGCAAATCACCTGGGGAAGCCACTGGGGAGAGGCTGAGGGAGCTAGGGTTGGAGAAGAGGAGGTTCAGGGGAGACCTTATTGCTGTCTACAACTACCTGAAGGGAGGTTGTAGAAAGGCAGGGGCTGGTCTCTTCTCCCAGGCAACCAGCACCAGAACAAGAGGACACAGTCTCAAGCTGTGCCAGGGGAGGTTTAGACTGGATGTTAGGAAGAAATTCTTCACAGAAAGAGTGATTGCCCATTGGAATGTGCTGCCCAGGGAGGTGGTGGAGTCACCATCATTGCAGGTGTTTAGGAAGATGGGGTGCTTGGTGCCATGGTTTAGTTGATTAGATGGTGGTGGATGATGGGCTGGATGCAATGATCTTGAAGGTCTCTTCCGGTCTGGTCTGGTCCTATCCTATCCTATCCTATCCTATCCTATCCTATCCTATCCTATCCTATCCTATCCTATCCTATCCTATCCTATCCTATCCTATCCTATCCTATCCTATCCTATCCTATCCTATCCTATCCTATCCACATACACCTTAAAATGACAGAAGAGGCATGGACAAGGTGACAATGAATCTTGATAGCTTCTACAGGCATGTAAGAAAATCTTGAGGGGAAAGGAAGCACAAGGAAACATTCAGGATCAGGCACAAGCAGGATTTCTGATCAGTAAACAAAATCTAAAGATCAGGAATAAAATGAGATTTTTAATTAGATTTTCACAGGTGGCTCTATTACTTACAGACTGACCTGCAGTCTATATGCAGCCTGTGGATTGGGGTGGGGGTGGGGGGATGTTTGGGTTTTTTAAATTGGGATATTTGAAATCTGATATCCTACTTGTGTGTCAGATTGGATGTGACCTCAAGGATAGATCCATAGGAACTGACTAATGGATGATGGAATCTTGTGGTGTTGAGTATAATGGTCATTAGCACAGGAGTGGTTTTTTCCCTGAACTCACTCAAAGCTAAATAGATTCAAGAAATCATCAAGTCTTTCAGGTGCTTCTGCAGGCAGAAACGTGGAGTGCTCATTAATACAGTCCAGTATAACAGTAAATTAAAGCAATTGACAGATCTCCACAAAGTTGTCTGGTTCACTAAACCCCTCTGGTGTGGGAACAATTCATCACATCACCGTTTTGGCTTCACTTCAGGTTTTATTCTGGATTACAATAAAACAGAAGCAGCAGAGTATTTATTGCCTTTGCTGTCTTCCTACTTGGGGAACTTCTACTCTAATTTATTCCTGGACAACTTCCAAACACTCTTCTGGAGAAGAGCTCTGCACAAGTACATCAGATCACTGTTAGCAACATTTCAGAGAAAAAAAGAAATTGCACTAAAAGGTAGCACAAGGATGCAAAAAAATTAACCCCAAGGCAACTCAACAGGCTGTGTTACACTACCCACAGAATCATTATGGTCTGGAGTTTCAAATTTCAGATACAGGACTCTGAGGAGGAGGCAGCAGAAGAAGAAAGAGTTGAAAACACTGTAGTAAAGAATTACAAGCTGCTAAAGGCCACAAGTGCAGCTCAGTACTTTCTGTGTGACACCAAAGGAGCAAAGCAAAAAGAGCTGAGAACATTATTGACTATGTTTCACTGCTAATGAGACGTGCAGAGATTCTGCAAGTGCAGGAATTTAAACAGTCCACTATTGATGTGTTCTTCCCAACAGTGAAAATAAACTGTTTAGAACATATTGTACACTCTACTGAAACACATTGAGCTCACCCTCAACACAATGACTCATTATTTCCATTTTCTTTAGCAATTAGTTTGAAGCGAGAAGAGAGTCTGAAAATAAATGGGGGGAAAAAAAAGCAAGCCCTCGTCTTAATAGATCTACGTATGACCTGATTGTCTGTTCAACAGCTCTAGCATTGTAATGCTTCACACAGCTCTCTGCTGCACCAGCTCCAGCTTTACAAAGCTCTGAACAAGTGAAGACTGGGCTTAGAAATGTTGAATGTTGAACCCCGCCTGGAGTACTGCGTCCAGTTCTGGAGCCCCTAGTACAAGAGGGATATGGAGGTGCTGGAAGGTGTCCAGAGAAGGGCCACGAGGATGATCAGAGGGCTGGAGCACCTCTCCTGTGGGGACAGACTGAAGGAGTTGGGGCTGTTCAGTCTGGAGAAGAGAAGGCTCCGAGGTGACCTAATTGTGGCCTTCCAATATTTGAAGGGGGCTACAAGAAGGCTGGGGAGGGACTTCTCAGGATCTCAGGTAGTGATAGGACTAGGGGGAATGGAATGAAGCTGGAGGTGGGGAGATTGAAGCTGGAGGTGAGGAAGAAGTTCTTCACCATGAGAGTGGTGAAGCGCTGGAATGGGTTGCCCAGGGGAGTGGTTGAGGTCCTATCCCTGGAGGTGTTTAAGCCCAGGCTGGATGAGGCTCTGGCCAGCCTGATCTAGCATGGGGTATCCCTGCCCATTGTAGGGGGGTTGGAACTAGATGTTCCTTGTGGTCCCTTCCAACCCTGACTGATACTATGATACTATGAATTCTCTGTGTTCAGTTGCAAAGCAGAATTCACCATAAACATCTGAACAGTTTGCCTGTGTACCTAAGTGTGGAAGTGGCCAAGCTGGATATAGAATGAAGCTAATTTACACTGTATGACACACACTCTTATAACTACATTGCTTTCATTAATCAATCTGACTGGCTCTGGGCTAGTTCAGGCAATCTTTAACTATAACTGTGTGATGGGTTAAAATTACTCAGTCCAGACGATTCTTAGAGTGTATGAAGGGCAGCTTCTTTACGCAGCTGTTATGTGAGCCTACCAGGGATCAGGGTCTTCTTGACCTACTGTTCTCAAATACAGAAGGGCTCATGGGAGACGTGATGGTAGGAGGCTGTCTAGGGTGCCACAGCCATGAGATAGTGGAGTTTTCAATATGCAGGGAAATAAGGAGGAGCAATAACAGAACCCTCACTTGGGCCTTCCGGTGGGCAGACTTCAGCTTATTTAAGCAACTAATTCAGAGAGTACCCTGGGTAGCAGCCCTTAAGAACAAAGGGGTCCAGGATCCCTACATCAAACAGGAGCTCTTGAAGGCACAGGAACAGGCTGTGCCCGTGTGCTGAAAGAGATGAGCTGCTGGGGAAGGTGAATGGCCTGGATGGCAAGCAGCTCTTGAAGGAATTAAGGGGAAAAAAGAGGGAATATCACCTTTGGAAAGTGGGGGAGGCAACTCGTGATACATTTAAGGATGTTGTTAGATCATGTAGGAGAAAAATTAGAGAAGTAAAAGCCCAGTTAGAATTTAAACTGGCCACTGCTGTGAAAAACAATTAAAAGCATTTTTATAAATATATTAATGCTAAAAAGAAGGGCAAGAAGAACCTCCACTCCTTATTGGACCTGGAGGGGAACATTGTAACTAAAGATGGCAAAAAGGATGAGGTACTAAACGCCTTCTTTGCCTCCATTTTCAACAGTAAGGTAGAAGGACTCCAAGATAACTGGCTTCCTGAACCTCAGTGCCACGCAAGATTATGGAACAGATAATCCTGGGGGCAATCACAGCACACCTGCAGGATGGCCAAGGGATCTGGCCCAGACAGCATGCATTTAGGAAGGGCAGGTCCTGACCAACCTGATCTCCTTCTATGATCAAGTGACTGCCTGGTGGATGTGGGGCAGACTGTGGAAATAGTCTGCCTGCCCTTCAGCAAGGACTTTGACACCATCCCCCACAGCAAACTCCTGGCCAAACTGTCATCTCATGGCTTGGACAGAAGCACTCTGAGCTGGGTTAGGGCTGGAGGGCTGAGCCCAGAGAGTGGTGGTGAATGGTGCCACATCCAGTTGGCAGCCAGGCAATAGTGGTGTCCCCCAGGGATCAGTGCTGGGCCCCATCCTGTTCAATACCTTTATTGATGATCTGGACATGGGTATTGAGTCCATCATCAGTAAATTTGCAGATGACACCAAACTGGGGGCAGGTGTTGATCTGTTACAGGGTAGGAGGGCTCTGAAGAGGGATCTTGTCAGGCTGAACAGCTGGGCAGAGTCCAACATGATGTCATTTAACAAGTCCAAGTGCTGCATTTTGACCACAACAACCCCACGCAATGCTGCAGGCTGGGGTCAGAGTGGCTGAAGAGCAGGCAGGCAGAAAGGGACCTGGGGGTACTGGTTGACAGTAGGCTGAACATGAGCCAGCAGTGTGCCCAGGTGGCCAGGAAGGCCAATGGCATCCTGGCCTGCATCAGGAATAGGGTGGCCAGCAGGAGTGGGGAAGTAATTCTGCCCTGTACTCAGCACTGGTTAGGCCACACCTTGAGTACTGTGTCCAGTTCTGGGCTCCTTAATTTAAGAAGGACATTGAGATGCTGGAATGTGTCCAGAGAAGAGCAATGAGGCTGGGGAGAGGTCTCAAGCACAGCCCTATGAGGAGAGGCTGAGGGAGCTGGGGTTATTTAGCCTGGGGAAGAGGAGGCTCAGGGGAGACCTTCTTGCTGTCTACAACTACCTGAAGGGAGGCTGTAGCCAGGTGGGGGTTGGTCTCTTCTCCCAAGCAACCAGCACCAGAACAAGAGGACACAGTCTCAAGCTGTGCCAGGGGAAGTTTAGGCTGGAGGTGAGGAGAAAGTTCTTCAGAGAAAGAGTAACTGGCCATTGGAATGTGCTGCCCAGGGAGGTGGTGGAGTCACCATCCCTGGAGGTGTTCAAGAGGGGATTGGATGTGGCAGTTGAAGCCATGGTTTAGTTGTCATGAGGTGTTAGGTATTAAGTAATAGGTTGGACTGGATGGTCTCTGAGGTCCTTTCCGACCTTATTGATTCTATGCTTGTAAACTCCCCAACTATTTGAGAGAATTAACCCCCAAAATAAAATTTGCCAGACCAGCTCAGATGAAAGCAAATGAAGCTCTATTTACAAGTAAAACTGCCATCTAGAAATATGAAATACAATTAATATGTACAAAGTATACAATATTTACATGCATTTACAATTTATAAACAACACAAGACCACCCCCTGGACAAAACCAGGGGGGTTCCAACAGCTTCCCCCTCACAACTCCCTTTCCCCTCCCCCATACAAGGGAAAAGAGAGAGAGAAGAGAGGAGAGTAGCTTGTTAGTACTTAGCCACAGCAAAGAAACACAGACAAGGTCATCAATAGCCAAGCAAAAGCACCAGTTAGTATCAGCTAGAGCAAAGAAGCTGAAAATAGAGCACGACTTAGTTGATACAGCTAACTTTATGTCAGTTATCAGACCAATGGGATTACTTAGACCTTATTATTTTACTTTGGCATCCAATGGTAATTTATTTACATTCTACCACTTTTCTGCCCATTCTGTGAAAACTTTCCTAGGCATCAGCCTAAAACTACCACAAACTGCTTCTAAAATTTCCTGTTCAATTACAGACATACACTGTTTTATCTAACACTTTTCACATCTCTAGCAGATGAGCTGTGATTCCTGCCGTGATACTTAACATGTCACCACAAAGAGCTGCCAGCGTCTCCCATCCTGCTGAAAGTCACTGTCCCTACAGCACAGCTAACAATAAGAGCCTGCACTTTAGCTGTTTCGACACAAAATCTGCTCACTTTTGCTGACAGCTAAATTTAAACTGCCAGAGGGCAAGAAACAACTATCTGAATCCAGCAGTGCTTTTAAGCACCACAAGTGTTTACTTGAATGAATGTGAATCAAAGCATTTACTTCCTTACTTGTAGGCTATATACATTCAGGGAGACCTGTTTCTATTTTTAATGTGTTCTTCTTTAACTTGCAATCATCCTCAAAGTGCTGACTTAATTTGCTTACTCCTGTTGCAACTGGGTATGGAAGGGGAAAAAAAAAAAATCACCTGCTCTGCACAGCTGCATAATAGTAATGTTTCTCCTCTCTTAGGTGATTTCCCCTTATGAGAATAGGCATACTCCCCCCATGCTTGTAACACATCTGTAAGTAGCTGCATCCATGTGTTACAGATGAGAAAGACCAGAAGGGCAATAGAGGGACATAAATTACTCAAGGCACCAGAAAGCTTATATGAAGGAGCCAGGATATGAATCCTTGCAGTACAGCACACCATCATCTCTGCAGAACGTAAGTATTGTGTGTTCTGGGAGTTTCAGAGACTATACATTAAGTGTGTGGAACATAATAGTCTAACTCTCCCCACGGTACTGTTTACATGGCAGGTAAGCAGAGTGAATTAAATGCTCAGGTTATATCATGCAATACATAATACTGTCTTTTAGTGAGATACTTACTTTTGCAAGAATTCATCAGACCCACAAACACTTAGAAGGCACTCCCCCTGGACTGGGTATTGATTTGTGCAATGGAGGACCTCTGCAATTAGGTCATGAGTGGTAGAGCCAGCTGTAAATAAAGATAGCGAGAAAAATTAATAGTAGGTTGCTGGAGAATTCCAGGCTAGATACTTGAGTAAAGAAAATAATTGATTTGTAATGTCTAACTACTGCTGCAGACTAGCTCCATCAAGAGGAGTTACATCAAGCCACACCTGTTTGGGTGTTTTTATAATTTGCTTCAGGATCTATGTCCCTTTAGAGGAAAGCAGTTCTGTGGAGAAGGACCTAGGAGTGCTGGTGGACAACAAGTTCACCCTGAGCCAGCATCGTATCCTCATGGTCATAAAGGCCAATGTTATTTTGGGGTGCATTAAGTGTGTGGCCAACAGGTTGAGGGAGGTTCACCTCCTCCTCTACTCTGCTCTGGTGAGGCCACACCTGGCGTTCTGAGTCCAGTTCTGGGCTCTCCAGTTAAAGAGGGACAGGGAGAGAGTCCAACAGAGGGTCACAAGGATGATTAGAGGACTGGAGCATCTCTCTTACTAGAAGAGGCTGAGAAACCTGGGGCTCGTCAGCCTGGAAAAAGAATGAGAAGGGATCTTATAAACACATGTGACTATCTGAAGGGTGGAGATCATGAGGATGGGGATGGGCTCTTTTCATTTGTGACCAGTGATAGAAGAAGTTCCACTTGAACTAAAGGAGAAACTTCTGTAATTTGAGTGTGATGGAGCACTGGAATGGGCTGCCCAGGGAACTTGTGGAGTCTCCTTCTCTGGAGGCTTTCCAAGGCTGCCTGGATGCATTCCTGTGCAACCTGATCTAGGCATATCTGCATTAGCAGGGGGGGTTGGACTAGGATGATTTCCAGAGGAGCCTTCCAATCCATAGCATTCTATGATGTTGTGATTCTGTAAAATTAGCAATTAATTTTCCTGACAAATATTTGGTACATTTCCCATGCTTGGATGTGGCCTGATGTGAGAGAAGACTCTGTTGCCACTCATGACTCAAGAAGGCTCCAAAATTTTAATTGCCTTTTTTTCTTCCCCACTGTGCACATCCTTTTAGCCATAAACATAAAACATAAACAGTGCTCCTATTTTATATATATATACGTAACATGTTATACTAAGATCATTTAACAGTATATGCAATCACATAATAGTATAAAAATATTATATGTGTTATTTAATATGTGTAAATCAAGATGTTCTAAGTTAGTTCACGCAATCTGCTGTTCAGAAACATTCTAGCACTTTGGGAATTCTCTCCTGTGCCACCTCAGCTTTTTAAGCCATTTTCCAACCCCGCCTTATGCACTGCCTCTCTGACTATTTTAGAAGAGCTGATAGAAAATTGACAAGAACAGCTGCATAACTGGGCAAACTGCAAATGTGTGTCTGCATGCAGACCACACTGCGCTAGCACTGATGCTGCAAGCCTGAGATATCTCCCTATAGCAGGAAAAAAGATACCTGACTCTTCAGTAATGTACCAATATGAATCTTCATGTAATGCAAGATGATTTTACAATGCAAAATAAAGTCTGGAATTCCTCCACAATTCTCAGGCAATCTTACTGTCTGTAGCTGATAACAGAAAAGCCAAACTAGATCCTTCTTTCAGTTTTTCATTCACAGTCTCTTTTTAATTCTTCAGACTTTGCTGATGCAAGAGCTCTTAGTAAAAGCTTTAAGTGAATGTTTTGATATAAATATGGAAATCTGCAGTTGAATATAAATTCCCAGAAACAAAACATGTAATCCAGACTTGTATGGTGACTCATTTATGCTAGTCCAGGTTCAGGCAACTGGGTCAAACTGAGTCTAACCAACCAGTTGCTTTTGATTTAATGGTGGTCGAAACCACTCAGTCTTCCACAGCAGCCAACTAGAATAAAACCTTTATTAGAATAAACCAAACCAGGTTGGAAGAGACCTTCAAGATCATCGTGTCCAACCCATCAACCAATCCAACCCACCCAAACAGCTAACCCATGGCACCAAGCACCCCATCAAGTCTCCTTCTGAACACCCTCAATGACGGCGACTCCACCACCTCCCCGGGCAACCCATTCCATAGCGCAATCACTCTTTCTGTATAGAACTTCTTCCTAAAACTGACACTGGCAAATCTGGTTCAGAGTTGTTATGCTATTATTTTAGAACAAACAAGGAATGAAAAATGTCTAAGCAAATGTGATACTGAAAAAAACCCCAACCCTTCAGAGAACAGCTAGGGGACAGGGATGTGATAAAACAAAACCCAAAGCTGAAATAAAAGAGAGTTGGTTACCATGGGTAGTATGTGTATTGCTTTGGTTTCCCCCAAAATCTATCAATGGAATCAAAAGGTCTGTCTGAGAAGTTTAATTATCCTTACAAAGCCATTTTATTTCTGCTGAAAAAGCCACTTCAATTAAACTACTTCTACAGATTTTGCTAGTTTTAAACATTGACCCCTTTGACAGCTCACTGTTTTAAGCTACTCCTCATAGCTGGTTCGCCATGAAAAATGCAGGGCCTGTTCACTAAATTTATACACACCAGAAAACAAGAATGACATAATCTGGAATTAAAATTGTAACATGCACTTTTTTTTTTTTCAGGTCACTTATTGTTAAAAAAATTCTGAAATGTGCTATCATGGCTTTGCAATCCCTAGACCCAGTTTCCACTCTGCCAAATGTTTCTGCATGACTGCACAATTTCTTATATTAGATGAAGCAAAAAAGTGCATTCCCTACCCCCCCATTTTAACCATATCTTATTGTTTATTTAATCTGTAAAAGAGTTTAGGACAGGGACTGTTTTTTATATTGCATCTGGGTTGAGGCAATCCCAGGCACAAATATAGGCTGGGCAGTGACTGGCTGGAAAACAGCCCTGAGGAGAGAGACTTGGGGGTGCTGGTGGAGGAGAAGCTCAACATGAGCTCTCAATGTGCACTTGCAGCCTGGAAAGCCAATCAGATCCTGGGTTGCATCACGAGAAGTGTGGCCAGCAGGTCAAGGGAGGTGATTCTCCCCCCCTGCTCAGCTCTGGTGAGACCCCACCTGGAGTACTGAATCCAGTTCTGGAGTCCCTATTACAAGAGGGATATGGAGGTGCTGGAGTGTGACCAGAGAAGGGCCATGAGGATGATCAGAAGGCTGGAGCACCTCTCCTATGGGGACAGACTGAAGGAGTTGGGGCTGTTCAGTCTGGAGAAGAGAAGGCTCCGAGGTGACCTAATTGTGGTCTTCCAGTATTTGAAGGGGGCTACAAGAAGGCTGGAGAAGGACTTCTCAGGATCTCAGGTAGTGATAGGACTAGGGGGAATGGAATGAAGCTGGAGGTGGGGAGATTCAGGCTGGATGTGAGGAGGAAGTTCTTCACCATGAGAGTGGTGAAGCCCTGGAATGTGTTGTCCAGGGAGGTGGTTGGGGCGCTGCTCCTGGAGGTGTTTAAGAGCAGGCTGGATGAGGCTCTGTCCAGCCTGATCTAGTGTGGGTTGTCCCTGCCCATGGCAGGGGGGGTTGGCACTAGATGATCCTTGTGGTCCCTTCCAACTCTGACTGATACTATGATACTATGATATTTTTTTAAGTTTTATCTGTGCCTTCTAAAGTATTTTTGTAAATAAAATAGAACAGAACAGAACAGAACAGAATAGAATAGAATAGACCAGACCAGGTTGGAAGAGACCTTAAAGATCATCGCGTCCAACCTGTCATCCAACCCCACCTAATCAACTGAACCATGGCACCAAGCACCCCATCAAGTCTCCTCCAAAACACCTCCAATGATGGCAACTCCACCATATAAATAAATAAATAAATAAAGTTAAGCAGATGGAAAACTGAACTATCTCTAGGTCAGAAAACTTGAGTACAGATCCCTTGCCCAGCTTACATAAGTGCTGGAAATATTATCTTCTGGTCCAAGTGTCCCAAGACCTTCAGCCCCTTATTTCATGGATTGAGATGATACAACCTACAAGTTTTCCAGGCTTTTGCATTACCATGTAGGTGGTCCCAAATCAAGCAAACAAACTTGCAGGAATAAATGTGTAAGTCTTGGCTGCCTTATTTATGAGGACTCCGTAGAGCATTGCATTTTCAGCTTTCAACCTGTCAAACTAATACTCAGGTTGCTACAGCTGAATTATTTCTTGAGAACTGAAGAAATCCTTCACAGTAAAACCCAAACAAACAAAAACTTAAAGCTGCCACTTAATGAGACAGCACAGGAAGAGAGGGGGGAATAGATTTAATTCATTCTTTGCTTGTGTGGCTTAAGAAGTAAAAATTTCCAGTGACAGAATCAAATATTCTCCCATTCACCACAGATACAGGATCCACAGAAGCAATGGCAGCTTCTCAGTGCCACTAATGACAGAATAATTTAGGTTGGGAAGGATCTCAGTAGGTCCATCTAGTCCAGTCTTCTCAAAGGAGGGTCAACACTGAATTCAGACCATCTTGTTTGGGGTTTTGTCCTGTAAATCCATAAAAACTGAAAGGATGGAATCCCCACAACCTCCATGGGCAAACTGTTCCAATTCTGATTTATTCTTGTTTTCTTTCCACCCAGTTGGAATGTCTCTTTTCATTCTATGACTGGCATTTGCTTTCCCTAGTCTGTACATAACCTTGAGTGCAAGGGAGTCTTGATGACTGAAGACCTTTAAGGCTTGGATTCAGAACCAATAAAGGCTGTGAAAAGTTCCATGACTATACAAAGATTACTCCTGCAGTGTAAATGAGAAACAAGCTTAAATTCCTTCTGAATCAAAGTCTGAATGATGGCCCATATGAGACTGCCAGGGTTGGTCTGAGTTGTGATTAAAGAGAGCAGAGGTCTATACATCAGTGAAGTTTGATATTTAAGGTGATTTTAATTTTTGCAGCAAATATACTGAACATGTTTGACAAATTATGCACTCAAGACTCATGTAAGGCTTG
This sequence comes from Melanerpes formicivorus, assembly GCF_026170545.1. Lineage (NCBI taxonomy): Eukaryota > Metazoa > Chordata > Aves > Piciformes > Picidae > Melanerpes > Melanerpes formicivorus. The sequence continues at coordinate 6,363,979 of NW_027142360.1, read as the reverse complement.
CATTTAGTTATTATCTCCATGAAATTGACTTATGGAAGGACATGGCACTCTCAGTCACTTACCATGTTGTGTAAGAAGCAGAGGATACGGTGAAGAATCTGTCCAAACATTGAATCTGAATTTTGATTCTCTAAAGACATGATCTGGAAACCTTGTTGCAACGCTCCAGATTTTTCCAGTGTTTGTTTTCAAGTCAAAAGCAGGATAAGCATTTCTTATTCTGGAAAGAACACATGATATAATTATGTCTACACAGGTATTCATTTGAAAATTTGATAGAATAGAATAGAATAGAATAGAATAGAATAGAATAGAATAGAATAGAATAGAATAGAATAGAATAGACCAGGTTGGAAGAGACCTTCAAGATCATTGCGTCCAACCCATCATCCAACACCATCTAATCAACTAAACCATGGCACCAAGCACCCCATCAAGTCTCCTTCTAAACACCTCCAATGATGGCAACGCCATGATGAGCTCTCTTGTGAGAGCAACACAAAAATTCTACTGGTTACCTATAATAATGCTCCATAGAGATTGGTAGCAATAAAATATTGTGCAAACAGCTCATACTCTGTTTTCAGATACAATTGAGATAACTACGTATCAGCTAGCATATATATATCTTCATGAACTTAGCCCCATCTCTGAATGTTTTTAAGGTGGGGCTGGATGTGGCAACCTGGCTCATTCTGGGCAACCCGGTCTAGTGGCAAGTATCCCTGCCCATGGCAGGGGAATTGGAACTAGATGATCCTTGAGGTCCCTTCCAACCCTGACAATTGTGTGGTTCTGTGAGCTTGACAGAATCACTGCTAAGCTCTCCTCAGTGAAGCCAAAAGGAGTTTAAACAGACTTCAGTGGACACTAAGTATAATAGAACTGAAGGTGCTGAGATGTGCTTAAATAACAGTTTTAACTTAAAACTGATTAGAAGCATATGCACAGACAGCTGCACCTTGGGCAGCTGGTCAGAAGAATACAGCAACATGCTTTCTATGCAAAATTTAAAGAAGCCCCTGTTTTCACAATGCTCTAGAATCCAGTCTGAAATCCTCATTACTAAAACCCTGGGTTTTAAAGTGAATGTCTGTAGAGAGCAATAACTGCTGCAGTCATTGAGTCCCTCTGATACACCATTACCTATAAAATATATTGTTCCTCCTCCTTCCAATTATCGAAGGCTTGCAGAAACTAATTCCTCCTGAGGTACCACTTCCTAATGAACACCAGCCATAGGTATTATGTCTGTCATCTGAGATTAAACTTGCTTTTTAAGCAAATACACTTTGCAGCTGTAGGTAAGGGTACACGGTGTAACAGATGAAGCTTTACATTTCACTAACTGCCCTGAATATCTTAGCAGCCAAACTCAAACACCCTGTACTAAGCATACTGCACTCTCTTTCGTTGTGTTAGTTCAAGCAGCATTTTGTGGCTTCCAAATTGGCAGTGCTTTATACCATTTCTGATTGCAGTGCATTTTGAGCCATAGTTCTCTCACAAGGTTCTTCATTACCGTTACCACCTGCCTCAGGGCTGCTGCTCAAGTCTCTTAAACAACAGGATGAACTACTCTTTTATGCAATATATTTCTGTAGCATGAGGAGGAAAAAAACCCTTCAATTCCAAAATTAATAAGCCAATGAAGCAGCCCATTTCTTACAAAGAAAAGCCAGGGGGCAAGATGTTTCAGTGGGGTAGGAGGAAATGATCCTTGACAAGACCTGCAGTACAAGACAGATTTATACACATAGTAAAATATCATTACACTATGAAGGCTGCTTTGGTGACCTATGTAGCTGAAGTCAGTCTATTTTCTTCGCAAGCAAGGTACACATAAAGCTGTCCCCTATCACTGTGAGAAGGTGAAAGACTGAACAAGATTGGGAACTCCACTCCTCTTTCTCCAGCATCAAATTAATGGTCTGTGTACACACATGGGGCACAAATCACCTCCTCAGCTTACTCCAGGCATTTCAAAACTCAGCAAATCCCATCTACTTCCTTACCCTCACACTATCTATATTTCAGAATAATGTGGGGAGCTCAATTTGCTTTTCATTCCCTCTAAATAAATATACATTTGGTTCCAGAAAATGTTATCACTTACAGCCATCTATTGTTTTTGAGTGATTAAAGGGCTTCTGGCCTGAGCAGCTGGATAGAACATGCCCACTGCAAAATGTGGGAAGGTTAAGTCTCCCACAGTATAACTGAAGTACTATACAAATATTGCATGAAGAAAATCTTGTGCTCCTTGCCGTCTATGCTGCAACAACTCTGCATATGTGGCAAGTATTACCATTTATAGGGATTTGCTATTTTGCAGCATTTCATATTTTTCTGTGGTGCAGAGCACATTCTTGAAGTAGGTAAGAGATGGAAGAAGTCTGTTTTGCTGCATTGAACTATTGGACTATGACCTTGGCATCTTCTGGTCTGAAACTCTGTACTCTGTACTATGGAGCCACTCATGGATGAACACTCACTGTAACTATGCCCATACATGTAAAAGTAACCCTGATAAATGGATTTTGAGAACTGCTTTCCAGTTGTGCACAATGAAATGTTTCAATTACAGATTGCCACCTCTACAAATACTACCTAGGGGAAAAACATGATGCATTTGTATTTGAGATATATGCTGGAGGCACAAGTCTGCATTACATGGAGCCTGGATTATACATCTTGCCTCTGATCTATAAAACAGCCAGTTATTGAGATTCTTTGAGACTGGAAGGATGCACATTTGGCAAGACTAAATATGGTAGTTGTTTGAAAATTTATGGGGTTTTTTGTCTTTTGTTTGCTATGACATTTTGTCCTAAGAATGCTCTCCCAATCCCATTGAGTTGACAAAACAAAAGCAAAGGTTGTGCTTTTTCTCTTTTGATGAGTATTTGCTAGGGATGCACACTAAACAAGTTACTGCAAAACAGGAATGGCTCAATTCTCTTAATATTTTTAGCCCTGTAAATAAACTCATTTATTTACACACCAAAAAATCAATGGAAAGCTTTTCCTATAATTAGAGTGCAAAGTTAAATGTAGAAAGTTTGGACACCAGAAAAACCTGAGAGGGAAGCCTGGCACGTAGAATTGGGTTGGGATTCAGGCTGTTATAATGTGGACAAAAAGAAAACTGAGACATATGTGAATGAGTACACTTTAAAGCTGACCACTGACCCCATACTGATGTATAACCATTTTTCCACTTGCCATCAGCAGGTGCTGTCCAGCCATATCCTATGATGCAGGGCTTTCAGCATGTGTATCACAGTACATTAGAGGTTGGAAGGGACCTCAAAAGATCGAGTCCAATCCCCCTGCCAAAGCAGGATCACTTAGGGTAGTCTGCACAGGAGTGCATCCAGGTGGGTTTTGAAAGTCTCCATTGAAGGAGACTCCACAACCTCTCTGGGCAGCCTGTTTCAGGGCTCTGTCACCCTCGCTGTAATGAAGTTTCTCCTCACGTTAAGGTGAAATCCTTTATATTCAATCTTAAACCTCTTGTTTCTTATTACTGTGCACTACCAAAAAGAGCTTGGCCTCTTCCACTTGACACCCACCCCTCAGATATCTATGCACCTTAATGAGTTGATCCAGATGACAAATGTAATAACTGATTTCTCCTCCTTTCTCTTAGCTTTTATTGCTGAGCAGATATCATATGGTGCAGAATATCCCTTTGGTAAGATTAGTCAGCTGTTCAGACTGTGTTGCCTCCCAAGAACTTGCTCACCTTCAGTCTGCTGGTGAGGGTGGAAATGAGGAGACAGCCTTTATGTTGTGTGAACAATGCTCAGTGCAAGCCAAGACACTGATGTGTCACCAATACCTTTCTAGATACCACTACCAAGCACAACATTCTGAGGGCTGCTATGGGGAAAATTATCTCAGCCAGAACTAACACACAGGGATAACCAATCTAATTCAGAAGTGAAATGTCATAGTTGGTTGAACAAAAGATTTTCCTTTACTTACTTTTCCACCACATTGCAAAAAGCAACTGTGTTCTCATTACTTCCTTGATTTGCTTCAACCAGCTGGATTGACCAACCTGCAGCCTAAAAATTTCAAAAGGACACCAGAAGAAACAGATATTAGTTATTCAGGTCACAGAAGCAGGAGGAATGTAAGGCTAGCTACGCCTTTGGCTCCATGAGAACTACCTTTCATACCTGATCATTCTTACCCTAACTTGATAGAGCTCCAAATAAGCACAAATAGCCCCATTTTGACTGCACTCTAAATGCTTTCAGAGAAAAAAACACAGACTTACAAAGCATCAGCTACCTTGGATTGAACAATTATTTTTTCCCCTCTGTGCAGAATATAAGGAATTCCAGACAAAGCTTTCAAAATTCACCTACTGTCAGAGCACAGATACTTCCAAATGTAGAAGATGTATGTTTAGTTAACAAAGGCAAGAAGTGGGGAAAAGAAAAAAAGAAACTTATGCTGCAGTGAGTTTTAACCTTTATTTTTACTCTTTTTCTGCCCTGGAAGGATGTTCAGGATTGCTTCAAACTCCATAAACCTGTCAGGAAGGTTCCCAAAGCAGGCAACAGCAAGTGCATTCTGATGACCATGAAAAATCCCTCAAATATTTTCTCTAAAGTTGGAAAGCACAAGTCTGAGCCATTATTTTAGGTCAAAACACATCCCTGCCCATTGCCTAGTGTACCCTTCAATTAGAATATTACCTCCAGGAAAGAGCTTAATGCATCCTGGACTGTGCCAGAAATAGCATGGCCAGAAGGAGCAGGGAAGTCATTCTGCCCTGTACTCAGCACTGGTTAGGCCACACCTTGAGTCCTGTGTCCAGTTCTGGGCCCCTCAATTTAAGAAGGACATTGAGATGCTGGAACATGTCCAGAGAAGGGCAATGAGGCTGGGGAGAGGTCTCAAGCACAGCCCTATGAGGAGAGGCTGAGGGAGCTGGGGTTGTTTAGCCTGGAGAAGAGGAGGCTCAGAGGAGACCTTCTTCCTGCATACAACTACCTGAAGCAAGGTTGTAGACAGGAGGGGGTTGGTCTCTTCTCCCAGGCAATATGTGACAGAACAAGAGGACACAGTCTCAAGCTGCACCAGGGGAAGTTTAGGCTGGAGGTGAGGAGAAAGTTCTTCATAGAGAGAGTAATTTGCCATTATAATGGGCTGCCCAGGGAGGTGGCAGAGTCACCATCCCTGGAGGTGTTCAAAGAAGGATTGGATGTGGCACTTGAAGCCATGGTTTAGCTAGTCATGAGGTGTTGGGTGGCAGGTTGGCCTTGATGATCTCTGAGGTCTTTTCCAACTTTGTTGATTCTATGATTCTATGACTATTATATTTGCCAGCCCATTCTCCTGTTGTTCATAGAGACATATATAAGGCTAATGAAATGTGGTGAAAGGTCTATTTTTTAATTAAAAAATTGTGTATCTATATATTTCTAGAAATGTATTAAAAATAATAATAAATAACAACCTGAATTTAAGACTTTTTGGTGGTTTTTTTTTTTCCCTGGACAAGGAAGCACAATACATCTTTAAAGATGCAGGCTGGGAAATTTTAGTTACAGTTTAAAAGATGGGATGAGTATAAAAGATGAAAGATCTGTAGGGAGCTGGCTAGTGGGGAGATCACAATGGCAGAATTGAAAGCTCAGAAATTGCAAACCTTTTATAGATACCATCATTGTATGCAGCACTTTCATCACTCACAGTAGCACATGCATTAGGAACCTGTCCCTCGTGGACAGCCGAGACATTAACTCACACAGAGTTCCAGAGCAGGGATGCTGCAGCCCAGGTCTTTGGCTGCAGGGCTTGTCTCATGCCCCTCCCTAGGACTGGGGACAGCAGTGACCTCACTGGTGGGAAGTGTGCTCTGGCTGGGGTATTGAAGACTAAACTGCTAGTGAAGGAGCTGCAGGACTAGGTGAGCAGCCAGCTCGAGGAACAGAAGACTGGCAGAGACTCTACAGAGATTAAAAAATAATACCCAAGCCCTGCATGGCAACAGCTTAAAACTACCCTATGGGACCAGTGGATGGAGCCTCCCACAGCAGGGAAGGCTTTCAGCAACGCCAAAAGGGTCCTTTTCCACCTACAGTCCTGTCTTTAAAAAGCAGGTAACAGTGCCCTGGAAAAAAGTGCATGGATAAAGAGAGAGCATGGATAAATGAAAAGCTAAGAAAACTAGGTCATAGGCAAGAAGAGAGGCTGGGCCACGACACTGAACATGAGCAAAACTGCAGCTGGAAACTGAGGAAGAAGGAATGGAAAGGAATCACACAAGGAGAGGGTGAAGATTGGATTAGTCACAAGAACACAGGTATAGATCTTTAAGTTCATAGCTTGAAGGAGAATGTGATTACATAATTACTAAAGGATGGCGACAAGGAGCTTGGCAGACAAAACTGGAATCCATACCTGTCCTGCAGGAAACAGAGCTAACAAAGGAGCCCTCTGCCTTTCTGCACCTTTGTTGGTAGTGTTTCTGAGTGAATCCTAATGGCAAACAAATAGCCTACAGAGAGGGAATGAATATACCATTGCTAACCCAAATTCCTTCTGGTGTGTGTGATAGATATTTATAGTTCCAATTCAACTGATGAAACATATGGATGAGGGATTTAATTTTGTTATATCTCTCTTCAGATATCTAGAAACTTTATTTTCTTTCTATTGCATATAAAGGCAAAATACTAAACACATGATTTTACAATAGTATTTTTCTATAGGTCTTCAGTCTCCACTCATTGTAAATGCCTGGAAGTGTGCAGTGAATGAGAGAGAATTGCATATGGAGAGAACTAATATCAGCTGGGATGAAGTAACAGAGTGCGTCCATGGACAACTGGAATAACTCTTTTCACATCCACAAATGTCTCACACTAGTCTAATCAAGTCATTTGAACTATCCTTCCCAACTATGAAGACAAGCTACAAAACTCTAATTTCTGGAGCATCCAAACTGAAATCATGAAGTTTGGTGTGATGATTTAGCTCGGGTGAAGAAGCCAGTCTTGTTAGTTATTCTGAAAGCATTACATTCTAAACATCATAGGCAGAGAACACAAATCTACTGGATGCTTTTGAGGCTGTATCTCAATTTTCTCTATAATATGGAGAAAATAAATTTATTTTTCTTCCCACAGGGATTTTATGAAGGCAGTTGCTACAATAGCTTTGAACATCTGACTTGGTGAGGACAAGGCCAGAGAAAATGAAAGTTTCTTTTATTACACTGGACATATTTTAATTAGTATGCATTCATAGGGCCATACCAATGCATCCAAGAGCTAAGGATCAGAATGAAAGTATGACAGACTGAAGGAGTTGGGGCTGTTCAGTCTGGAGAAGAGAAGGCTCCCAGGTGACCTCATTGTGGCCTTCCAGTATCTGAAGGGGGCCTACAGGAAGGCTGGGGAAGGACTTCTCAGGATATCAGGTAGTGATAGGACTAGGGGGAATGGAATGAAGCTGGAGGTGGGGAGATTCAGGCTAGATGTGAGGAGGAGGTTCTTCAACATGAGAGTGGTAAAACCCTGGAATGGGTTATCCAGGGAGGTGGTTGCGGCCCTGTCCCTGGAGGTGTTTAAGAGCAGGCTGGATGAGGCTCTGTCCAGCCTGATCTAGTGTGGGGTGTCCCTGCCCATTGTAGGGGGGTTGGAATTAGATGATCCTTGTGGTCCCTTCCAACTCTGAATGATACTACTATGATACTACTACTATGATTTCAGCAGTGTGAATATTGTTTCAGCATCCTTTCCATTTCACTTTGTCTTTAGTCTTAGTTCTCATCTCCTGCTACTCAAATGCATCATTTACTCATTCTGGACCTCACCAATCTAACTTGTGTTTGTTCTCTTTCTTTTGCTGTGGTGCTCCACTTCTCCAATTATTTGGATGGTCTTCTTGGCATCAGCAATGTCACCCCACAGCTCTTTTTATCGTTTCTAAAAGTTGCAGCTGAGCAGCAATGGGTTACTTGTTCACAGGCTTTTTTTACTCTTCCTTCTCTCAACTTTCTTTCACTCTTATCTTCCCTTTATTTATCACCTCAAGATTCAGTTCCTGGCTCCTTGCCTTGGTGCCCTCACTCTATTCTAACGTGGTTGCTACTCCCTGAAGGAATTCCTGGGATCACACTGATTTTTCTGCTACAAATCAATTCTCTCCTCTCTCCCATTTCTTCCTCTTCTAGCTAAACATCTCAAATACTTCCCTGACTTAATCAAAATCCTCCCACATATTTGATTATAGTTGCCCTTGATTCACTCATTTATTCTCTTCCCTCCCCTATAATTCTCTCCTCTGTCACAGAAGCATTTGTGCCTGTTCTTATTTGCCTGCTTCCTTTACACCTCTTTTCTCATATCATCATTTAATCTCCTCCTGCTTGTTTGTATCACACTATTTTTCTGCTTTTCTCCTGAGAAGGCTTGTTCTTTTCATCATGTTGTTGGAATGCTTTAGTTTTCCTATCATAAGTAAAAAAACAACAGCTTTTTGTCTCTCCACATACACATTCTTTCCCCTCTCACTGAACTTCCAGAATGTGGAGTCTTAGAGTTCTTGTCCAGGGATATATTTTGCCCTTCTCATCTCTCTATCCATTGGAGACTTCATATGTTTACTTCTATAGTTGTCCCTATTGACAGACATAGAAACAAGTCAGTGAGTCAGGTGTCTCTTCCCTTTTGCTTTATGATACTGTGATCATTAGCAGTTAAGAGCTGAAGGTGAACCTAAACTGTCTTTTAATATTCATAGTGCAGAGGTATCCTGTAGGCTATTTCAGGACTCCTATAATGATTCAGAATGCTAACAAGGGCTAGACAAAAGGGAGGATTTATCATTTTCTTTTTTCTTCTCTATGTCAGGATTTTGAAAGAAAATGAGGAGAGAGACAACATCAGAGGCAGTCATTGGAGCCTCATAAGACACTGGAGCCTCATAAGCCTTACTGAAAACAGCAACCCACAAATGGAGTAATGAACACATGATGGAAGGAGGGAATAAAGAAAGTATTTACTTCAAAAAGACAGCTAAAGACAGTGTGTGTCATGGGATCTGGCTTCAACCATTCTAATAGAGATATCTATATTTAGAAAACATTATACATGCATATTTAAGTGCATGCAAAACAAGGTGAAAGCAAGGCATGCTACATTTCATCTTTCAGGATCAGGATATGTCAGACAATCTCACTCCACAGGAAAACAGATTCAGCATAATGTATTGTTCTGTTGAATCACATATCACAGGTTTCTTATCCGACCATAAAGATCAGTTACCATATCTATTTCAAACACATCTTACTCTACATTTCTGTACTTATCCCCCAGTGGTAGTTTTATGGTTCAATGAGCCACAAAATGAGACTACTGGAGCATTCTAGACCATAATCTAGGTTCTCTTCTGGTGAGAAATGGCAAGATTTCATTAGTCAATGAAGGCACTTCATTTTATACTTCATTTTATACTGGGTGAGGAACTGCCCCTATTATATCCTTTTTTAACAGATAGGTTGCAGAAATGCATTGACATTTTAAGTATAATTTAGCCCAAACAGGTAGGATACAGATACTATCAGTACAAAATCTTCATTAGCTAGCCAGAGTATTAATCTTCCCTTCTAAAGCTGATTTTTATGGTCTGCTGGGTTCTCTTCTCATATTAGAGCCAAAAGAAGAGGATGCTCAGAGGCTTTCATACTGCACAAAACCCTCTTAACTAGTCATGTACTGTTTGTTTGAGGGCATTCTCCTTTTAAGGGTAGAAAGACAGCATGGGAAATTCCAAGAAATCGAGTTGTACAGTTATTGAAAAATACACCTAACATTTCCTTGCATCTGCATCTTTGGAAGTAAAGACCAACTAAGAAAGGAATATGAAGTCTCATAGTTGTTTTTGGCCAGCTGAATCACATAATCACAGGATTATTGAGGCTGGAATAGACCTCTGAGGTCATCAAGTCCAGCCTATGGCCTAACACCACCACACTGACTAGACACATAAGACACATGACAAAAACTCTCTACAGGAGCAAAATCTTTTGCTCTGCCAAAGGCATAGATGTTTATTTTCCATAAGGTCTTTAAATCAGATTGCATCAGTGTGAGTGAATACACAAAGTGCAAGGACACAAGACTTTAAGCAACATTAGTATGAGAAAATTGAAATACCTCTGTGTCAAGGCCAGAGCTGCTGGGCCAGGTAGGTCCTACATTCCATCTTCTGGAAGCATCAGTTAAGCAATCTCCCCCATTTCCACTTTCATGTCTCACTTCTCGTCCAAAGGGATAGTTGTCTGAGAAAACTGGACTCTGAGCATCAATATTGTCAAAGCCTATCTGGAAGCTCTGATTTGTGCTGCCTCTTTCCACATCTGAGTCAAACACACTTGTATTCACTCTTTCTTGACTGTAGGGGTTGGGGTATGCCAGAGAGAAGTTTCTGTAATCATATAGTAAAGAAGATCTGAAGCCAACTGTTGGTGATGTTGTTCCTTGTTGCCAATGAGAGACGGGAGGATTTCCAGGATAAAGTTCACCATAAGCAACTAGAGGCTGACAAGAAAACTGATGGTCAGGCACACTCAGACCAAATACATCTGATGAGAAAAAGGTGTCTTCATGATGGTGGGAATGTGATGAACCATAGAAATGAAATTCATTGTTGACTTCATCAACTATTCGATCAAATCCTAAACAGATGTCTCCAGCAGAACCAGAAGGGTACATTGGGTAAAATGTTTGGTCCACAGCCTGTCCTTCACAAAACTCATTATATAAGAAGGGCACCTTCCCAAAGTATGCCATGCCTGATTCTTCTCTTCACTCTTAATAATCCTCAAAGCAGCCTCACAATAGTTCCAAGGTTGAGTGATGTTCAGAACTGGAGCTACATGCTCACTGAAATGAAGCACAGGACAAAAGTTAAACCCAAAAATATCCAGCATGAACTAAGCTATACACTTTGGTCCTTTCTTGCTTTAGAGCTTTCACCACAGAATGGAAATATTTTCTTAACCTGGAGCTTCAATATTCTTTTATCTGATCCTTATTTCACGGTATATTTATTATTATTGCAATAATAATATATCATTGGCACTGTTATTCTGGACTCCTAAGCAGCAGTAGCTGGATGGCTGAAACAATTGATCTAAATGCTAAAGAGAATCTTTACATTATTTCCATTATTTTACACTGGTATAGCACACTTAATACAGGAATCAAAACCAAGTAGACAAGAAAGCTGCATATTAATAGTTGCTTTAATGGTAGTTTCATTCACATCTTCCTCTTTTATTTGTTCTTTGTATTACATCACTTTTTATCTGCTTGTAATAAGACCAAAACCAAAAAAAAAGTTAAGTCTAAGAACATCTATTTCAGCCTTTTTTTGTTTCTTTGTTGTTAAAAGCATATATTTTCAAAGCCTGAGGTTATATCTTTGTTAGTAAGTTAGCAAGAAAGAGCCTGTGCTTCTGCAGATCACCATCGTTCATGCTTTTACTAGCAAACCTCCTGATTATGGCACATGCCAAGTAGTCCTATGGTTCAGATGGGCAGCATCTGTTGGAGACTGCTGACAGTAGACATGAGAATATCTATTTTAGGAAGAGAGTTCAGTTCTAAAACTGGAATCTATTCTGGGCCACTTGCCCTCAAGGCCTTGGCCTGTTTCATTTTACCAGTGCAGATGTAGCCCAAAAAACACCAATGACACAGAAGAGCAACAGCACAATAAAACACACAGTTGTGCTGGGCACTTCATTTAGAAAAAATAAAATATATAAATACAAAACCCAGAAACATCTGATTTAATAATTCAATAAAAAAGTACTCTGTAGCAGAAAAGAAAAAAAATACCAAGATAAAAAGACTGCTCAGAAATTGCTAAAGCTTACCTCCACAAATAGCTTTTCCAACGTGTTCCCAAGATCTATACTATATGAGTCTAGATAATAGAGCCTTGCAATGAAAAGCTATATTACAGCAGAAGGTATTCATCACCACTTGATATATTTTTGTTTCATTTGAAGTCAAAATCTAGGTGACACAGGCTTCTTTCACCCACAGTGAGGAATGAGAAACAAAATGAAAAGTTAAATAGGCTGAAATGAAATCTCCAAGTTAGAGGCTGAGCTATTCTTTCAAGCACTCAATTTAGTGATTCCACATGTTTAGGGCTTTGGTTTCTTTAACCATGTTGAACATCAAAAGCATTTATGAAGTTACACTAAGTCAGATAACCAAAATGATGCATGCCACTTTGGATGGTCATCTAAGCACCAACTTCGATTACAGTCTCTGCACTGTTCTACTAATGCAAAGCCTGAACTTCACATTTTTAAGGTTGGCCCACCCCTTTTTTGTTTCAGAAAAAATAAATAAGCATAGCAATAAGAATATTTTTAAATAATAAATAATAACAGTTCTGGGCCCCTCAGTTTAAGAAGGACATTGAGACACTTGAAAGTGTCCAGAGAAGGGCAACGAGGCTGGGGAGAGGCCTCGAGCACAGCCCTATGAGGAGAGGCTGAGGGAGCTGGGATTGTTTAGCCTGGAGAAGGGGAGGCTCAGGGGAGACCTTATTGCTCTCTACAGCCACAAAGGGTGGTTGTAGCCAAGAGGGGGTTGGCCTCTTCTCCCAGGCAACCAGCACCAGAACAAGAGGGCACAGTCTCAAGCTGTGCCAGGGGAAGTTTAGGCTCGAGGTGAGGGGAAAGTTCTTCACTGAGAGAGTCGTTCACCATTGGAATGTGCTGCCCAGGGAGGTGGTGGAGTCACCGTCCCTGGAGGTGTTCAAGAGGGGATTGGACGTAGCACTTGGTGCCATGGTTTAGTCATAGGATCTGGGGTGATGGGTTGCACTTGATGATCTTTGAGGTCTCTTCCAACCTTGGTGATTCTGTATGTGATACCCATAATAATAAACATCTTCCCCTGTTTCTCACTTCTACATCAGGTCAATAAGGAAAACAAGAAAAAAAAATTATATCCATTAAATGAGAAAAGGTAACTAATTTGTTGGTTTTTTTTCTTGGAAACTGGAACTCTCCATGATGTTCAGAAGCATTGCTTTCCTAGAGACCTTTAAAAGCATGCAATTTAGATGGTCCGTGCCTTCTGCTCCCCTGCTCTCCTTAATGGGCTGGGAAGTCCATGTGATTAACAGAAGTCATAGAATCATCATAGAATCAACAAGGTTGGAAAAGACCTCAGAGATCATCAAGTCCAACCCTTCACCACAGACCTCATGACTACTAGACCATGGCACCAAGTACCACATCCAATCCACTCCTGAACACCTCCAGGGATGGTGACTCCACCACCTCCCTGGGCAACCCATTCCAATGGCTAACAACTCTCTCTGTGAAGAACTTTCTCCTCACCTCCAGCCTAAATTTCCCCTGGTGCAGCTTGAGACTGTGTCCTCTTGTTCTGGTGCTGATTGCCTGGGAGAAGAGACCAACCCCTTCCTGGGTACAACCACCCTTCAGGTAGTTGTACATGAAGTCTGCCCAGTGAAGTGGGCTCCCTCTGACAAGCTGAATGCCAGCAAAGGAAGGGCCTGGCAGAGAGCAGCCACTTGTACAACACTGTTTGTTGCACTGTGTGTCTTTTATATCAGCTTGCATTTAAAACTAACAATTTTGACTGGAAACCCAGCATGCCATGCTGTAGATGTTAGTGCTTTAAGTCTTACCAGCTAGCTTGGTTAGTAAGACTGCGCTTCGTGTTTGGGTCAACTCTTGTTTCAAAACAGCATAAGACATGCAGGAAAGGATTTGGCTCTTTGCCAGCTGTTCTTAGTCCATTTGAATAAGATGCATTGATACACTGAACTTAAAATAAAATTGAAAATAATAATTAAAAAATCACTCATCAGGCAAAATCCATAATGCTTTAAAAAATAAAAAAGTAAAGCTTTTGCCTTGTGGATTCTGAATTTACATTTTGAAGGGTTTGGGGTTTTTTTTATGTTGCAGCTATTCCCTTTCAAAAGAGAGCTGTGTTTTCACATAACCACGCAGCTTGGGGATTGAGGGGTTTAGGGGAGAACCCAGCAAATACTGTAAACTATTCTCTACAAATCAAAAGATCTGAGAGGATCACACAGTGCTCACAACGCCGTGGTTGTCATCCAAGCACACGAAAACGCTTACCTTAGCTCAGCATATACAGGCATTCTAGTATAAAAGCTTGGTGCACCGTGGGCTCAATTTTCCCATGTTATGGGAACTCAGAAGGAAATGATTGGACCACTTGCTAAGCAGTAAGAGTATTTGCCGCAACCTCTTACCTGAAACACATAATTTGTTAGAAGAATACACAGTCTCCTAAGTCTTCCTGCTCACGGACGCATTTAGATGACCTATGTGCTTTCAGTATTAAGGGAGTGTAACTTTCTCGACAGAAGCATTCCTTCCTGTTCAACCGGTTTACTGCAGTAATGACTCCTTCCCATGTCTTCCTTCAGGGAAATTTCAAAGAGCACTAACAATAAAACACCTTATCTGTCCTCCTTCTCAGATTGGGAATCTAACCTCCCTTTTTTCTTTTGTTTCTTTTATTTTCTATTTTCTTTTCCTCCCCCTATACATGGTGGCAGATGATCTCACGCTTCCAGTGCAAGTGTCAAACATGATTTAACAAGACAGGGAATGATTGCCTCTAAGGAAAAGGATTGACTCTCAGAAAGACTTCTGCACAAGAAAATAAGATTCAGAACTTTTGGTCTACATCATCTTCATGCAGCTTCCATCAATCTGCACTGGTGGTGTGTGCTTTGAAAGCAGCTCCTAGATCTTCTTGCAATGGGGACTTGTGCAAGACCTGGACGGACTGGAATCTGGGCAGAGAGGAACCCAATGAGGTTCAACAAGGATAAGTGCAGAGTCCTGCGTCTGGGAAGGAATAATAAACTGCACCAGTATAGGTTAGGAGGGGATCTGTGGGGGGGCAGCACAGCAGAGAAGGACCTGGGAGTCCTGGTGGATAAGAAATTATCCATGGTTCAACAATGTGCCCTTGTGGCCAAGGCCAATGGGGTCCTGGGGTGCATTAAGAGTGTGTCCAGCAGATTGAAGGAGGTTCTCCTCCTCCTCTACTCTGCCCTAGTGAGGCTCCCACCTAGAATATTGACTCCAGTTCTGGGCTCCCCAGTTCAAGAGGGACAGGGATCTGCTTGAGAGAGTCCAATGGAGAGCTACCAGGATGACTAAGGGACTGGAGCACTGCCCCATGAGGAGAGTCTGGAGAAGAGAAGACAGAGGGGATTTAATAAATGTTCATAAATATCTGAGGGCTGAATGTCAAGAGGGAGGAGACAGGCTCTTCTCCATTGCACCCTGTGATAGGACAAGTGGCAATGGATATAAACTACAGCACAGGAGGTCCTACCTCAACATGAGGAGGAACGCCTTCACTGTGTGAGTCACAGAGCACTGGAACAGGCTGCCCAGGGAAGTTGTGAAATCTCTGGAGACTTTCAAGACTCATCTGGATGTGTTCCTGTGTGACCTATGCCAGATTCTATGGTCATGCTCTGGCAGGGGGGGTTGGACTTGATGACCTTGATAGGTCCCTTCCAATTCCTAACATCCTGTGATCCTGTGCACACAAACCTTGCAGAACCTCTGGCTTCAGCTGCTCAGTATGCAAATCCAGGATACTCTAATGGAGGAAGAACTTCCCCCTTACATTAGGATATTTCCTAAAGAACAGTGAAGCCTTGCTCCTCCATAAAGGGCCTGCTAAAGAGCTGGAGTAAACACAGCACTGGTCACAAACATCTTCCTAGATCTCAAGAAGCCCAAGACCCTCCATAAAAGGGAGCAGCAGAGGCTGCTCCAGGCACAACACAGAAGGAGTTCCCCGAGGGACCATCTGCCTTCATGCTTCATACCATTCCTTAAAAAGGTATACATCTCTCCCCTGAAGTGGCTATTCAGAAGTCACTTGAAATCCCAATCCTAGTCTACTCCAATATTGTTACAGACAGGAAAATGTCCTCAGAAATACAGGGTGAGTCAGTAACAACAAAACAATATCTCAGCCACAAAAAGCCATGCAATGAGATAGAACAGACTAGGATAAAGCATTTAAAGTTAATAATTAATCTCAGATATCTTGTGTGTGATTAACTGAATGGAGAAATATTTTGATAAAGCATTGCAGGGAAAAACTTTGCCCTATAAAGTATAGTATCTCTCTAAAAGGCAAGGACAAATCTTACTTCATTTGGTGAAAGGGGATTAATTTTCCCTTATATATTCTCCAATTCTCAAAATGCCAAGTGGCTCCACAAAGTATTTGGTAGCATTTGTGCTGTACTGTATAATTTACTAGTGATGACTGTGAAGTGATGCTGAGAGAGAACACACCAATTTTAGGAGCTGCCATTTCAGATTTTTGTGGCATTGTGACTGGACACTAAAAGGTGGAGAATCTACAGGGGAAAAAAACCAACACAAACAAAAGGAAACATGAAGGGAAAGAGTACATATTCCAAGCAAACACAGAAAGCTATGCACACACTATGACATGAGTTAGGAGAAGGTGATGAAGGTTTCACTTGGGAAACTGCACATTTTCAGGATTCTGTTAGGCTTTTAAGGTGGACACTGCACTGCTTTCTGTTTCTGATCAGGGCAGCAGGCAGAAAACTGCTGAGTCACTACCTACCTCACTCCTAGAACTACCAACAATTGTCTCCTCCTCTTTTGCTGGCATGTGGGACAAAGTCTCTAGAGACAAAGAAAACTGGATATTCACTGGGCTGACTGCCTCCCTTCTGTTAGATACTCTCACTGCTCCACCATCCGGCAGGAGCACACATCTCACTCAGGTTAAAGAATCATCTATTTTGAGTTAGCCATTCGTGAGTGTGCTCATACAAGCCAGGTTTGATAAAACACTGCAGACAAAAAGCTGGCAAAGTAGTCCTCCCAACACACCCAGAGACGAAGCAGAGTATCTTCAGCGGGCTTCTGCTCTGTGTTGCTTCATGCACTTTGGGTCTTTCCCAAACTGAGCCCTTGCGTTTGAAGCCTTGAGGCTTCGAGTAATAACAGCCTTGCAAAGCGAATGCAACAAAGTGTTTCAGCAATCCCTGCAGTCAGAAAACTGGTTGAACAGAGTGAAGAAACTGCTCCATTTCGTAACAGATGCAGCCATCTGTATTACTATTCTCCAGTGCCACCTACTGTCATTTCCCCCTAACTGTGAGGCAAGCAACAGATCACTCTATCAAGCACAGTGGCAGTTAAGCTTGGTGCCTGGCTTCAGGGAACCTCATCATATCTATCAGCATCACTGACCAATACAACCCCTGTCAGAAGGTTGCTCTTTATGGGAAAGATTCATGATTGCTGAGATCTTGCTTGGAGATGGTGTCACACCACTTCTCTTAGATCAGTGCTCCAAAGTTACTGCTGCACCAAAGCAATGACAAAGCATCATCAAAACTGCATAGGCACAACAGGGTGTGTTGTTTTTTTCCAGGTGGGTTTTGTTGTGTTTAAGCAGAAATTAACAAGAATTCTGATTTAATAATAATAATTTAAAACCCCCACAAAAACTAAACAAAAACCTGGAATTACAGGCAAAGGGGGGAAAAAAAGTTGCAATGAGCACAAAAACGTAGTTGAGTCATTGTGAAATGATTCATCACCAAAGCAGACATTTGCTGTAAAGGGCAAGGAGGACTTTTCACTTCTGAGAACACTCCTCACCCTCTATTTACTCCTACAGAATAAGTCAGTGGAAGGACAGAGGGAGAAGGGGGGTGGGAGGGGGAAAGCAAAGTTTCTTTCTTTTTTCACCCGAGAAAGATAAATAGCAAACAGTTTGGTTTACACAGAAAATGTTTTCACAGGCTCTGCTGACACCTACGTATAATATACACAGTTACTAAGTTACCCACACTCTCCCGAAGTTTTAAATGTGCTGTTGCAACAACCTCCAGAGCCTGCACACGCAGCCTGCAAAGCCAGCCGTGACTAAATGCAGACCACGGATTTTAATCTCGGCTTTTGTTTGAACATCTTTTGTACTTTGATCCCCTGAAAGGCACAGCACACTTTAGCAGAGTTGTTTCTGGCTGAAAGAATTACTCCAGCTAGAAAAGGAAAAAAAAGGTCATATTGATGAGAAAATTAAGTGCTGTAATGCAGAACAGTCTCATGGCAACAGCCTTAGAATATAGAGTTAAAATAAGACAAGCAGGCAGACTTTTTATGTATATCTATAGGCATATACACATGGGTTCGTGTAGGTATCTTTATATATAATTACATGTATGTAAATTTAAATCATAGCATCAATAAGGTTGGAAAAGACCTCAGAGATCATCAAGTCCAACGTGTCACCCAACACCTCGTGATACTAAACCATGGTTCCAAGTGCCACGTCCAATCCTTTTTTGAACACCTCCAGGGATGGTGACTCCACCACCTACCTGGGCAGCACATTCCAATGGCTAACCACTCTTTCTGCAAGGAACTTTCTCCTCACCTCAAGCCTAAACTTCCCCTGGTACAGCTTGAGACTGTGTCCTCTTGTTCTGGTGCTGGTTGCCTGGGAGAAGAGACCAACCTACATGCATACATGTGTGTACGTGTAGAGATCTCTCTGCAAAAGCATCATATATGTGTGTACACACACAAAAATAGCTAACAAATCACAGAATCATAGAATTGTTAGGGTTGGAAGGGACCTCAAGGATCATCTAGTTCCAACCCCCCCGCCATGGGCAGGGATACCTCACACTACATCAGGCTGCTCAGAGCTACATCCAGCCTGGCCTTAAAAACCTCCAGGGATGAGGCTTCTACCACCTCCCTGGGCAACTTGTTCCAGTGTCTCACCACCCTCATGGGGAAGAACTTCTTGCTAACATCCAATCTCAATCTACCCTAGTTTTTTTCCATTCCCCCCAGTCCTATCACTACCTGACACCCTAAAAAGTCCCTCCCCAACTTTCTTGTAGATAGTGGAAGGCCACAATAAGGTCTCCTCGGAGCCTTCTCTTCTCCAGATTGAACAGCCCCAATACCCTCAGTCTGTCCTCATAGGAGAGGAGCTCCAGCCCTCTGATCATCCTCATGGTCCTTCTCTGGACATGCTCCATCATATCCCGATCCTTCCTGTAGTAGGGCCTCCAGAACTGGATGTGGTACATGGTGGGATTCTCACCATGCTACCTGACCCAAGGAAAGAGATAAAATGTTTAAGAAAAGAAGTCAAGCCACAAGTTTCAGCTGGGAGTCCCAAATATCCCAAAGCTAAGAGCATCCTTAAATCCAAAACTTTTGTTCATATGACTTTATAAATTTAATTCTGTTTTCTTTCATTTCTCTTACCTTCTGTGATTTTCCCCCACTGTGTTCTTTCAATCTCCTTCATCCATTGTACCTGCTCAATGGCTTTCTGTGAAATTCAGCTTTCTCATTCCAGTTCATTCGATAGGGTTTGTTGACCTTCCAGAACTGATTCATAGAGTGTACAAGTGTACACAAGCACACACAGTCCTGTGATACCAGCACACTGTTAAGACAAGCTTCCTATCCTCACAGCAGGCTTTTCCCTATGGAAAATTTAATGAGTTGGCTAAGATCCCCACTCCTGTTGCAGCTCATGGTGGATAGCATAGAATCAGAGAATATATCTTGTTGGGAGAGACCTCGAAGATCATTCAGTCCAACCTTTCACCCACCACTGCAGGGTCAACACTAAACCGTGTCTCTAAGAGCCAGGTCCACACACCACTTGAACTCCTCCAGGGATGGTGACTCCACCAGTGCCCTGTGCAGACCATTCCAGTGTTAGAGAACCCACTCAGTGAAGAAATATTTCCCAATAGCTAGCCTAAACTTCCCCTGGCAAACCTTGAAACCATTTCCTCTAGTCCTGTCACTTGACACCAAGGAGAAGAGGCTGGACCCCTCCTGGCTCTGACCTCCCTTCATGTAGCTGTAGAGAGCAATGAGATCTCCCCTCAGCCTCCACCTCTCCAGTCTGAACAATCCCAGCTCCCTCAGATGCTCGTTGTAGGCCAGGTGCTCCAGGCTCTTCACCAGCCTCCAGCCCCTCAATGTCCGTCCTATAGCGAGGGGTCCAGAACCTAACACAATACTCAAGGTGTGGCCTCACCAGTGCTGAGCACAGGGGGATGATCACATTCTTGTTCTTGCTGACCACAGTGTTTCTAATACAAGCCAGGATGCCTTTGGCTTCTTGGGCCACTTGGGCACTGCTGACTGACATTCAGTCAACTATCAACCAATACATCCAGGTCTCTCTCCAAGCTGCAGCTTTCCAACCACACATCTTCAGCTTACCATGAGGTTGTTGTGAAGCAGGTGCAGGACCTAGCACTTGACCTTGCTGAACTTCATACAATTAGCCTTGGTTCACGGATCTAATCTGTCTAGATCCCACGTACAAAGTTTCCCTACACTCTAGCAGGTTGACTTGACACAGCCACCCAGCTTGGTGTCATTGGCAAACTTACTGAGGCTGCAATCAATCCCCTCATCCAGATCATTAATAAAGCCATTAAAGAGATCAGACCTCTACAGAATTGCTAGAACAGAATAGCAGAGAACACCCCAAAGCACAAAGCTCTCCCACTCTGGCAGACCTGAGCCAGGGTGACAGAGCCAAGGTGACTTTGCTATGTTAGCCTGGCCATGTAGCCTCTGGGCCTTGTGATTGCCTTGGAGAAGACCTAGTTTAAGTATGGCTTTAAGTGACCCACATAAGAGCAAAAAGGAAATAGTAGTAGCAACTCAGGTGCACACCCTGTTGGGTTTTGCTGTGGGAGGACCTTTGGTTCACATGATGTGTGAGCTCAGAGGCTTGTTCCATATCCAGATGAAACCAGCAGGACTGAGTAACCCATGGGTACCTTCAGTGAAACCAGTGAAATTATAAACCCTTAAACTGGTGCATACTACAAACTAGTACATCCCAGTGTAACATTTGAACCAGCTGAGCTGCATTAAAGAAAACAAATAACTGTTCATTAAAACACAAGTATGTAGAGCCAAAACAGTAGCTTACATAGTGTCAACCTTGTCTCCATTTGCCTTTCCACAAGGATGCTTCACTGAAATTTGCAACAGTGCGTATCCTGCAGTATAGTAATAGTAATAATAATTAAATACTAATTCATAAAAATAGTAATTAATAAAAAATAGTAATAATAATTAAAAATCCAATCTTTCTGAGTTTTCCTGAACTTCTTACACATGGGTAGCTTTTTACCTCACAGAATCACCAAGGTTGGAAGAGACCTCAAAGATCATCAAGTCCAACCTGTCACCACAGACCTCATGACTAAACCATGGCACCAAGTGCCACGTCCAATACCCTCTTGAACACATCCTTCTTCAAACCCTAGTTGTGGGTGTATATATAATTTTTTTTACCCAACTGAACAGCATTCCTCATATGCAAGTCAGGATATAAAGCATCTGCTTAGATGGCTAATTTGGCTGCATACTTCGGTTGCCTATGCATGCCAGCAAAGCATTCATTACGGTTTTCATTAAAACTTTACCTGCAGCAGGAAAGCCAACGACAATTTACTTGAGTTTTCATATAAATAATGCAGAGGGACTGCTTACCTGCCATAAAACACATTTCTGCAAACTGCTAGGTGGAAATTAAGCTCACAGCATCCCTCCATCATAGTTGGACTGGCCCATGAATGAGCGGCTGCAAGAAGATACTTGTAGTGCTGAGAATTCAGCTTCATCTATCACCCCAAAGTACCTTCCCCATCACACAGCAACTGATTTCTGCTGGATCAGGTCCTGCACTATGCTGCCCATGGTTTTGCTAATGATGTTTTTGTATTTGTGAGCCAGGGGAGCAACAAGCAGGACCCCACTTGCTGGACCAGTAGAATTAAACAGGTGAGATTTGTCCACAGGGGTTTTGGCAACATACTTGCACTGCGGCACATCTGCAGCAACCAGCATACATCCTGCTCAGTGATGCCAAAGGCACTCATTCCACTGCAGTAGCTGAAACTTAGATTTGTGCTCTGTTTTGAATAGCTCAGCCAGCCTTTATTGTTTCTGCTCCTCTGTCCTCCCTACCTCACTCTGTCTTCTTAAGTGTGGAAACAAACTGATGCCAAAAAAGGAGCCAGCAGCATAGGGCTGCATATCAGAGGTGAGATGCTACATGTGGATGATCAGGCAGGAACTGTGAGGCCCTGGTTGGGATGGCAAGAGAAAATTGTACTGAAGAAAGGGTACTTAAGAGAAGGTGAGTAAGCTAGTATCTGTGCACAACAGATTCTACAGCTGGACAGTTTCTTCCAGGGACTGGTTTCCAGCTCACAATGAGACTAGATAACCTGGCATGTGTTGAGTTAGGAAAAGATAAAAGAAAAGCAAGACAGAGCTCTACTTAAACTATTCAACACCTCATGAAAAACCCTCATACAAAAAGTTCAGTAGTCTCTATGTAGGCAGCAATTTCCAAGTACTTTTGGGTGTGGGGCTGTGGGTGGCTGCTCTAAAAGAAACAACTAGTACCACCCATCACCAGGATTTATAAGGTTACCAAAAGCATTATGCATTGATGATATGAATGCAGAGAGACACACTTTTCACCACAGCTGCCAGGGAAAGTGAAACAGACAGGAAGGTTTGAGGTCAGCTACAGTCCCTACATTGAGCAGTGATGTCTGTCACCCTTGTCTTGCCAGCCTATGCCTATTTCACTTCACTCTCATTTGAGGCTTATACAAATTAAAAACCTCAGTTTAAAAGATCAGCTACAAAGAAACACATCACAAACAGCAGAGCACAACCACCTCCTATTTTTTCCCCAGGAAGCCCTGAACTTACCAGATCCATCTGATTCTAATCATGGGAACACTAAACTGCTCCTTCCAGTTCTGGCAGTGTCAGTCTGGGAGCTGTCCTGATGCAAAGCTCTGAGCCCAACCTGTCTGCAAACCCACAGCATTCAAGTCAAACATGAGCCTTGGGTATGCCTAAAAGCAAGTGAAGTCAGAACTCACTGTCATTTACTTTTTCATTAAAAACTGGTTGTTTTTTTTGAGAGGAGGGGACAGGAGTTTCAGAATGTTTGACCCCATAGGTAGATGGCTTTAAAACCCCACCCAATCAACCCTCCAAAAGAGAACATTTAAATACACTGCATATTTATGTGCTCAGGTGTCATCTCAGAAGGGTGTACTGCAGGCCTCCAGGACATGGTAGATTCAGACTGGTTTTTAGGAAGTTCTTCATCATGAGGGTGGTGAGACACTGGAACAGGTTGCCCAGGGAGGCAGTCCCATCCCTGGAGGTTTTAAGGCCAGGCTGGACAGGGCTCTGAGCAACCTGATGTAGTGTGAGGTGTCCCTGCTCGTGGCAGTGGGGTTGGAACTGGATGATCCTTGAGGTCCCTTCCAACCCTGACAATTCTATGACATTGTCTAAAATAAGATACCATGCTGTACCATAGTAGCATGCCCTTCCTTTGAGGTGTAGTGTCACAGCATGTGGTGTAACACTGATGACCATGGAAAAAGTCTACAGTGGAATTTGAGAATATAAGCACAGTTTATCTTGATACTGAAATAAGCCTAATGCACACATCTGAATGAATATCTGCACCTCTGACTGCCTCAATCAGCTGTGTGAAACAGCAAGTCCAGAAAAAAATCCAGACACCCTAGACTGAGGCTGGAGCATTGTTCACATCTGCTGCAAACAGAAATAGCTACCTTGTTCTTTGCTTGGTTGATCTACTTTTATATCATTGATTCCAAGAGTTATGCAAACCTCACATTTGCTATCAGGCTACCAGGAAGCCTATTGTAACTAGGATATGGTTTCCTCAGATGTAAATGCATATGCAAAACAGAGACAGCTTTGATATTGAGATTTTTCCCCCTGAGGTTCAAGTATTTTATCATTTTAATCATATTCCATTTTCCTATTGCACTCAGTTTTAAAGCATCTTTTGTGTTAGCTCCAAGTATTCGAATTCCTTCACAGTTCCTCTGGAGGGCACCATTACCATATCTATGCAATTAGCTACAGCTGGATATAATAGAGCTAACCTCTAAACAGTCTTGTGGGCAGGAGGCAGTGTCTTTTAACCAAGACAGCTTCTTCTACTGCTGCCTGGGGTTTTCACTCTGCTTTAAAGGTTATGGGAAATCTTAGCTACACTGAGAAAGATAATTTAGAAATTATTATTGTAGAGGTTTGTCTTGCAAAAGGGTGGTGTCAGGTTGGAGGAGGTTTTTTTGTGGTTGTTGGGTTTTTGTTTGTTTGTTTGTTTCCAGGAATCATCTTTGTTAGCAAGTACCAGCACTTGGTATACCCTTTGAAGGCTTTGCAAAAGTGATACTCCCAAGGCACAGTGTGATTTAGGACAGCTTGGGTTGGGAAGGGATGAATGAGCTCATTATCTTGCAGACTTTGGTGTAGGGTTGAGTTTTGGGTTTTCTTCAGTCATCATCTTTGTTAGCAAGTACCGACACTTGGTATACCCTTCAAAGGCTTTGCAAAAATGATACTTCCAGGGCACAGCATGGTTCAAGAGAGTTTGGGTTGCAAAGGGATGGAAGAGCTTGTTATCTTACAGACTTTCCCTGTTCTCTGGAGCCATTCCCATATCCTTGGGGCTGGACCAGTTACTGTGAGATTTGTACTCTACTCCCTTTTATTCACCAGAGCTGCTCCATTCCACAGTGCAGAGCAAGGTCATCTATTTCTCTAGGATTTATAAAAGCCTGTTCGACATAAAAAGAGTGAAAGATAATATTTTGGAGCTAGGAAAGAGACCGACGTAGGAAAGTATCTTAGTAGCAGCATGTATGGAGGAGGAAATCAGTATTGAGCTCCACAGTTCATGGGAAAGCTTGGAAGGTCAGCTTTAAAGCTGATACGGTCGCCCTCTTGTGGTCTTATCGCATATTGCATGTTTATTTTATCAGCGCAAAGAAAACTTTACAGGATTAACCTGTGAAGTGTAATACCCAGTTCAGGTTGCAAATTTGTTCCCCCCTTTCACCGCTGTATCTTATAGGAAATATTTTAATCATGTACCAAAAATATTGTCTTCACTTTGATTTAACTACTTCCTCCTCGATTCCTCCCTCCTCCCACCCCTTTTTACTTGTTTGATTGTTTGGGTTGGTTTTTGGGTTGTTTGTTTCCCCCCCCCCTTTTTTTATGACTGGCATATGTAGTTGTTTCATTTATTTTCCAATTAGACAAGAAATTGAGTAGGTGCAATACTTGTGTGAGACTTTTTATAGCAAGTAGCATATCAAGTTTACAATAGCAAAGAGAGTCTTGGAGTATTGTGTCGTATAGAAGAGAATGATGGTTATATAATGTGTTTCTAATTAAGAAAATAAGAGGGAAGGGTATATTTATTGCAGTTATTATAGTAGTAATTATATATAAGAAACTACTTTTACCAACAACAAAAAAAAATCAGCACATATAATTGGAATAAAATTATTAGCATAAAATAAAGAGAGGTTTTGAATTAACTTCTTACAAACTTAAGTTTAGATTTACATTGATAATTTCCTTAGTAAAAATTATCCCTGCTCTTTTCCACTGGTTCCTTAACCCATTTCAACCTGATTTTTTCTGTTACTAATTGTCACCTACTGCAAAGACAATCCCTACCTTGTGTTTAATTTCAGGCTCTTTCATCCCTCCTGAAATCTGTATCACCACGCAGAAAACTGAACTCTCACAGCTTCTCCTCCTTATCTCCAGCCTTCAACAGCAATCAGACTGTTTGAGATTAAGAAATTCTTAAAAACATAAAAATGAATGACATGAACTTTTCAAACAGATGTAAGAGGGAGGGGAAATAATAATTTTTAAAAGATAGGTCAGATTTGGGGTATACCAACCTTGACATTGTCCTTTTAAAGTACTCCCCAGGCAGCTTTAACTTTTGCGACCAGCACTCAAGCAGCCGCTCACCCTGGGGTCCAGTCAGTTTGGCAGGAAGACAGAGGTCAGCATTTCACATGAATGAACAATTTCTCTAATATAGAAGGCAAGCATTCAGCTCCCTCTCTCTTTTCACCTGTCCTTTACAGTTTAAACTGAAACTATCATAGGTACTGTGCACAGTGCCATGAAAATCCTTCTTTCTATTAACCCTTTGAACTCTTATGATGAGAAGCAATACCCTTATAATTTTAAGCACAGAGACAGAGGCCAGAGAGGGGCTCCTCTTTCTCCATACCTGCTTCTCTGTAGGTCCCTCTGCAAACAAACCCCCATTATCTCCCTAACTCAATCACTGAGCATGAGAAAAATCTTGCCGTTCTTGCAGACTGCTCAAAGTGTACACATGTTGTGGGGCCAGAGCTTCAATGAAGCCCATTTTTTGGATTAATATATTCCCATCTGCTTTGAACTTGACTGGCACTTCCATGCAGTGCATTTTTGGGTGGAAGAGGATAGCTCAGCAGAGAGACCCGTCAGGAAACCACCAAACTTGCAGCAAGGTCAAATAAAACAGACTACAGTAAAACAAGGTTCTTTCAGTTCAATCACAATGAAGGCATAAGGCAATAGCAGACACATTTTAGTAAACTCAAAAGGGTGTAGGAATCCTGTCTACAAATCCTGGATGCAAATCACCTTGTGATTGTATCATGAACTGAGATGTGCTCCAACAAAGGATAAAGGTTGCTCACTGGAATACATCTGGCCTGACAACAACAGGCCAAGGCCACTGTTATCAATACCTTCGGGAATACACATAAGACAAGATCATCTCCACCCATCAGGTACTCCAGAAAGGGAGGATGGGGAGACAATGGATTCACCACCTGGCCCCTGATGTGTAGTGGGTGTGGAGAAGGAGGAGGTGGAGGTGCCCCGCCTTCCTTTAGACCTTTGTCCAAACACAAGGAATACTCAGGAAGATTTCCTGGGGAACAATACCTGGACACATACCCAAAAACTAAAATCTGTATAAAAAGACTTGAGCCATACTGGCAAGTCAGAAGAAAGAAGACGACACCACACTCTGGAAACATCACGGGACTCCGAAAACCCTCTCTCCACCTCTGACTGTTGGTAAAATAGAATAGAATGGAATAGAATAGAATAGAATAGAATAGAATAGAATAGAATAGAATAGAATAGAATAGAATAGAATAGAATAGAATAGACCAGGTTGGAAGAGACCTTCAAGATCATCACGTCCAACCTATCATCCAACACCACCGAACCAACTAACCCATGCAACCAAGCACCCTGTCAAGTCTCCTCCTGAACACCTTCAGTGATGGTGACTCCACCACCTCCCCCGGCAGCCCATTCCAATGGGCAATCACTCTCTCTGTGTAAAACTTTCTTTTAGAATAAAAATAAACCAAACCAGGTTGGAAGAGACCTTCAAGATCATCGTGTCCAACCCATCAACCAATCTAACCCACCCAAACAGTTAACCCATGGCACCAAGCACCCCATCAAGTCTCCTCCTGAACATCTCCAATGACGGCGACTCCACCACCTCCCTGGGCAGCCCATTCCAATGGGCAATCACTCTCTCTGTATAGAACTTCTTCCTAACATCCAACCTGAACCTCCCCTGGTGCAGCTGACTTCCAGCCTGAACTTCCCCTGGCACAGCCTGAGACTGTGTCCTCTTGTTCTGGTGCTGGCTGCCTGGGAGAAGAGACCAACCTCTGCCTGTCTACAATCCCCCTTCAGGTAGTTGTAGACAGCAATAAGGTCACCCCTGAGTCTCCTCTTTTCCAGGCTAATCAACCCCAGCTCCCTCAGTCTCTCCTCATAGGGCTTGTGTTCCAAGCCCCTCCCAATCCCTTTCCTGCTTTCTTCCTCTTCTCCCTGTTTCTATTTCTTCCCTCTCTCTTCCTCCTTTTGTCACTCTGTTGATAAATAGCCTTGCTGTTGATATTTTGGCCTTGTTTGTGCCTCTGATTTCATAACACAGGAATATTCAAAAGAACTGAGTCTCTTTCCCTCTCTGGACCAAGGCAAAGGCTTAGATTTAAGTGATCACCAACCTACAAGCTACAATTGAAGACTTAACACCTCAGTCCTGCACCCCCACAAAACCCACATATATTATCTATTATTAGTTGAACGGTCTGAAGAGGCATGGAAACTTTGTTATCCACCCAAATTCTCTAGACAAGTCTCAGAATGCACCTGCGTGACCTTGGCTCAAGTTTATTAGTGATGGAAATGGAGAAGGAAAAAGAAGATGGAAGCCTGGATAAGGGAACTTGCATTGGCATTGTTGTACTATTAGAGAGCCAGCCAACTTCTGGACTCTCAAAAGTCAAAACTCAAATCAGATTTCTCTGGGATAGGCTGAGATTGTGCTTTAAACTGGAGGGTGATTTTTAAGGAAAAAAAAAAAAACAACCCAAAAATCAATAAAGTTTTAAAAATAAAATAGAAATTAAATGGGCAGACATTCAGAAATAAGTCTCTAGGCAGCAATTAAACATATGTCTATTTAGCAAGGTTCAGTTAGGACAGGATAGATAGATTAAGAGGGCTAAGGAAACAGTAAGTGCGAAGTGTAGAATTTACTGTATTACTGATTTGCTGTATGATAATTTTCTGCATCATCCTAAATTTCTACCCATAACAGCACCCAGGGGACTATTAACACAGTAGAAACAATTGGAACTGCAAACAAATCCATGCCTCTTGAGCTCCAGATTGTTGTGAAAGCCATTACGGTCACTGCTTTTGTACCCAAAAAATACCTTTAAGCAGAGAAAATCCTGGAGAGGCCATGAGGCTAAAATGTATTATGAGGAAGAGTTAGGAAATTCTGAGCTTGCCCCAAACTCAGTGTCATTTAAGAGACTGGGTAACTAAATATTAAGATGTGCAGGACAAACCATAAAGCCATGAAGCTTAAGCCATCCTTAAGCTGATAAGGCTAAAGCGGTACCAAACTGTGAAAACTGTCCTGCATTGCACTTTTTTCTTTCATTCAAGCATTTTTGTTCTCTTCATTGCTCCCTACTTCATCTGAAACCATGAACTCCAACAAAGTGAAGTTCATGTAACTAACTTTCTCAGTCCCATATTGTTGAACCCTTTTCACATAGTACCACCAAAGTTGGAAGAGACCTCAAAGATAATCAAGTCCAACCTATTGCCACAGACCTCATGACTAGACCACGGCACCAAGTGCCACATCCAATCCCCTCTTGAACCCTTCCAGGGATGGTGACTCCACCACCTCCCTGGGCAGCACATTCCAATGGCAAACAACTCTCTTAGTGAAGAACTTTCTCCTCACCTCGAGCCTAAACCTCCCCTGGTGCAGCTTGAGACTGTGTCCTATTGTTCTGGTGTTGGTTGCCTGAGAGAAGAGACCAACTCCCTCCTGGCTACAATCCCCTTTCAGGTAGTTGTAGACAGCAATGAGGTCACCCCTGAGCCTCCTCCTTTCCAGGCTAAACAATCCCAGCTCCCTCAGCCTCTCCTCATTTTGCTGCACCACTGAAATATTTGGGTAAGGGGAGAGATGCTGTCTTGCATCTAGACACAGCTTGTTGAAAGAAAACTGGAATCCCCACAGCAGCATCTCAGATGGCAACAATCTTTGCTTTGGGTTTTTCTCTGAGTGTTATATTTTAGAAAGTTTACAGGAGGAAGAGTGAGCTTTCAGGGCCCCCTTGTTCCTCCATTTGCCAGAAGGCAAAAGCTTATAACCCATCCATATTTTGGAGGGCTGAATTTCAGATAGAATTCCCTGGAGCTTGGCTTGGGGTGGGGGGGATGTTGCTTCACTGAATTCAATTTTCCATGGTATTAAGAACTGAGAAAATAAAATAGATGACAGGCACTGAGGGTGGAATTTTAGCTCCACTGGAGGTTAATGGGGCTTTCTGCCACTGGCTTCAGGTAGGCCAGGATTTCACCCCTGCTTCAGGGAGCACATCAGAAAAATGTTATACAAGACTTAAACATTTATTATGTAAGGCTGAGTTTGGTAATAAACTGTGGATAATGATACTGACTTTCCTTGTCAAACTCTTCAAAAGCGATGGAAGGAAAGCATTACATAAGAATGTGGTACTGGGGCTATTCCACTGCAAGACTGAAAGAAATCAAGACTGTTTCTAAAAAAAAATGCTGTTTTAAGGATATTAAGTCTTTGACAGGCTTAGCCCTAAAGCTACCTTCTCTATTCACATCTATTATGGAGAGGCAAAGTAGGTCTTCCGAATAAACTATGGATTTTCATACTCCTTTCAAGGTGCAAGGCACTCTAGTAACAGAAAATACTCCTAATCTTCAACACTGAGTTTATCATATCCTAAAAATATATTTTCTTAATCAGAAGTGCAGGATCACAGCAGAAGAGAAACAGCATCATATAATGTAATGGCACAGCCTCATCACTAAGGCCTTCCACAGTTGAGCAGATAAAGAGCCACTGGTCCTGGAGACTCAAGAGCTCAGCAGTCTTTCTTTCCTCAATGGCTAGGGCTGCTGTGAGATTTGCCGTAAATCCATTTCTAGTCTTCCTGTTGGCTTGCCTTCCTTTGCCCTTGCAGCTAGGGAAGGTTTTTAATAAACCTATCTCAGAAAACTTGTCTCCAGATCTTTTATCTATGGGAATATTTCTTCTTGTATTCCTTGTGTCTCTTTCAAGAGCGTGGTTCATGACAGTCAGGGTGCTGACAAACTTCACTGTAGATTTTAGGGTGCTAGTGTAATGTGAGCAAAAAGATATCCAAAGATGATGCAGCTTGAGGTCAGACAACTTCATTGGAGGCACATTTGGTCACTTAAGGAATCACTGACTGCTAAAACCCATTTTGGCAACTAGAAAAACAATTCTGATGTACAAGAGGTTTTTGATCCTCTGTCATCCTCAAAGAGGCTGGACAGATGGGCAGAATCCAACAGCATGAGATTTAACACATTCAAGTGCCGGGTTCTGCACATTGACCACAACAACCCCATGCAGTGCTACAGGCTGGGGTCAGAGTGGCTGGAGAGCAGCCAGGCAGAGAGGGACCTGGGGGTACTGGTCGATGGCAGGCTGAACATGAGCCTGCAGTGTGCCCAGGCAGCCAAGAGGGCCAATGGCATCCTGGCCTGCATCAGGAACAGTGTGGCCATCAGTATCACAGTATCACTTAGGTTGGAAAGGACCTCGAGGATCATCGAGTCCGACCTATCAACACAGACCCCATGACTAGACCATGCCACCAAGTGCCACGGCCAATCTCCTCTTGAACGCCTCCAGGGTCGATGACTCAACCACCTCCCTGGGCAACCCGTTCCAATGACGAATTACTCGCTCGGTGAAGAACTTCCTCCTCACCTCGAGTCTAAACCTCCTCTGGTGCAACTTGAGACTGTGAACCTCCCCTGGCGCAGCTTGAGACTGGAGCAGGGAGGTCATTCTGCCCCTGTACACTGCACTGGTTAGGCCACACCTCGAGTACTGTGTCCAGTTCTGGGCTCCTCAGTTTAGGAAGGATGTTGACTTGCTGGAACGAGTCCAGAGAAGAGCAACAAAGTTGATGAGGGGTTTGGAGCACAAGCCCTATGAGGAGAGACTGAGGGAGCTGGGGTTGCTCGGCCTGGAGAAGAGGAGACTCAGGGGTGACCTTATCACTCTCTACAACTACCTGAAGGGAGGTTATAGACGGGTGGATGATGGTCTCTTCTCCCAGGCAGCCAGTACCAGAACAAGAGGCCACAGTCTCAGGCTGCACCAGGGGAGGTTCAGGTTGGATATTAGGAAGAAATTCTACACAGAGAGAGTGATTGCCCATTGGAATGGGCTGCCCAGGGAGGTGGTGGAGTCGCCGTCATTGGAGGTGTTCAGGAGGAGACTTGATGGGGTGCTTGGTGCCATGGGTTAGTTGTTTGAGTGGGTTGGATTGGTTGATGGGTTGGACGCGATGATCTTGAAGGTCTCTTCCAACCTGGTTTGGTTTATTCTAAATAAAATGAAGAGGGAAATGAGGAGAAATGTAGAAGAAATCTGCCTTTTCCTTCCAATTCACATAATTTCATTGGCCTGAATATTTTACCTCGATCTTGGTGGTATAAAGACACATTAAGATACAAGCTGTCTTCATACTACCAGAAGTAAGGAAGAAAGAAAATTAAGAAAGGAAAAGGGCAGTAAAGAAAGCAGACAAAGTTGTGAGGCAATGGATCAAACAAAAAAAAAAAAGCCCAAAAAACAGGAGCAATGGAAAGAACAGCAACTAAGGAGAGATGCAAAAGAACAAGTCATCAGAGAGGGCAGTAGAGGATGGAAAAAGAAATAAACAGAGGAAGGCAGGCATTATCTGAAGATGAAGTGCAGTGGAGGCAAAAAAAAATATTTAAACAGAGCAGAGAGATGTCACAGAAACAGAAAACAAAGTTGTAGGACAAACTGATACATTATGAAACTGGGATTCAAAAAGAGAATAAAAGGAAAACAAAGGAGCTGAAGCAGAGAGATAATAGAAAAAGACACCTCTTCACCTCTGGAAATACATTTAATTCCAGTCAGGAGGCGACTTGGGGACTACATTTAGTTGAGCAAATTCTCAGCGAGTTAAGAAGACAAGAATAACCCCCAAAACCTACCGCTTCCTCAACCCCATATTCTAGCACAGGTTTTGGATAACACCACTACAAGCTGCCTTTCATTGACTTCACATTTTTGCTAGACCAGCTTCATTTCTCTGCCCTTTTGCTCGAAGATTTTTGCCAGCTTACATCACCATGCTAGCTGCCTCCTGCATCTTCCTCTCTTCACAGTGTCACAGTATCACCAAGGTTGGAAGAGACCTCAAGGATCATCAAGTCCAACCTGTCACCACAGACCTCATGACTCGACTATGGTACCAAGTGCCATGTCCAATCCCCTCTTGAACACCTCCAGGGACAGTGACTCCACCACCTCCCTGGGCAGCACATTCCAATGACAAATGACTCTCTCAGTGGAGAACTTTCTCCTCACCTCAAGCCTAAACTTCCCCTGGCGCAGCTTAAGACTGTGTCGTCTTGTTCTGGTGCTGGTTGCTAGAGAGAAGAGACCAACCCCTTCCTGGCTACAACCACCTTTCAGGTAGTTGTAGAGAGCAATGAGGTCTCCCTTGAGCCTCCTCTTCTGCAGGCTAAACAAACCCAGCACCCTCAGTCTCTCCTCATAGGGCTTGTGCTCAAGGCCTCTCACCAGCCTTCTTACTATTTTTCATCATGCTTTAAAAGGACAGTTATAAGGATTGCTAATAGTAATATACTGTAAGAGGACAGCATGTCCATAAAAGCTATAGAAGAAAAATATATTAAGAAGACACAAGAAGCCAAGAAGCCACTGAAATTCCAGATTTTGTCTCTCATACTGCCAACTCTGGCTATAATTTGGTAACTTCCACCAAAATTGAATTCGAGGGTGGCTTTTTTTTTTTTCTTTCTAACATTTTTTTCAGTGATGCTGTCCCAGTTATTCTCTTTTAGCCCCCTGAAAGCCAATTTATAATCAGGAAACAGCTTCCAACTCCACTGCCAGGCTGAAAAACTGGATCCCATTTCAGTATCAAAATACTTGGCCAGAATGTAAGAGTCTTACAGCCATAACTGCAATGCTTTTGAAGGTGGATTTGATTCTGCTGTTCCAACATCACTTAATTTGAACTCCAGCATTTAATAAAGTTTAAAAAGAAACAGTAATAATAAAAAGCCCATCTTAATGAAAAGAGGGACGAGATCATGGCACTCATAGTTTGGGATTCTGAGCTAAGAAATGCTGTACCAGTTGGTGCACTAAACTAATGTAGTCTCAAAGGTTCCACTGGAACACAAGCCCTATGAGGAGAGACTGAGGGAGCTGGGGTTGCTTAGCCTGGAGAAGAGGAGGCTCAGGGGTGACTTTATTGCTCTCTACAACTGCCTGAAGGGAGGTTGTAGCCAGGTGGAGGGTGGTCTCTTCTCCCAGGCATCCAGCACCAGAACAAGAGGACACAGTCTCAAGCTGCACCAGGGGAGGTTTAGGCTGGAGGTTAGGAAGAAATCCTACAGAGAGAGAGTGATTGCCCATTGGAATGGGCTGCCCAGGGAGGTGGTGGAGTCACCATCATTGGAGGTGTTTAGGAGGTGACTTGAGAGGGTGCTTGGTTTCATGCTTTAGTTGATTAGATGGTGTTGGATGATAGGTTGGACACAAAGATCTCGAAGGTCTCTTCCAACCTGGTTTATTCTATTCTATTCCAATACATACTAAAGCAGATTTAAGGGGCCAAAGGTTACCCAATGAAAAACTTTCTTTCCTCCTGGTATAAAACTGATTGAGGTGGCTAATGCTGGAACTCCACAGAACTGAAACTCCCTGTTTCAGTGATATCTGTTATGCAGTAGTACAGCTAGAATTGATGTCTTCCTATGTGAAAGCAGCTTTATAAATAGGATCAAGCCTGTTTCACTCCCTAGGCACAGCTCTGGAAGTGCAGGAAGACTCAGTTTGGTTTTGAGCAGAGGTGAGCTTGCACCATACTTAGTGAACATCTCTGATGGAGAGAACTACGGATTTTTCAGCATGGTCTCTGTTCTTAGTTTTTCAAAGCCAAACCCTTTTGTATGAATATAGAACTTGTTAGAGTACTTTTTTTTCTGCCACAGAAGTTTCTACACTTTATAATGGGTTTCCTAGTCAAACCCAGAGAAAGCCCCCCAGGGTGATGATCGTGCTGAGCTAGAGTAGAAACTTGCTATGCAGTCTTCTATTCTAGGGGACATTAAAACACAAATGAGAAAACAAAAACATTTCAACTTAGTATAGAAAAATACTTTGGAATGTTTTTACATGAAGCAAATATTTTCTACAAAGGAATCAGAAAATGACTGCAGCTCTGATCACTGAACTGAGGGTTAAACAGGAGAAAATTCAGGCAAGTGAAAAATTACAAGCATGATCCATAAAATATTCTGACAGCTGGGCACAAAGTAAGCCTTACTACTCAAAGTCCAAGAAGAGAGTCCAACCGTGCAACTAGAGCTGCTCAAATTGCCTGACAGGGATGATTCAGAGTCTGGTTCTTCCCACAGAGAAAATGGGCATGCAGCACCCACTCATACTCATTTCTTCTTGTGCTGCTGAAGCTGTCCAGCTGACCTACATATGCTGTGAGAACATTGAGTAGATATTGTCGTTGTTAATAATATTTTCCTGAAGATGTTGACTAGCAGGATAAGGAAGGAGCTATGTTAAAGTCAAGTTATTAACTGCCTTTCCCTCAAGTCACATTCTACAACTGTGTTTTCACAACAGCTGCAAGAAGGGAGTTTAAAATTGTAAATAAGACATCCTGAGCTGCATGTTGTCCCTCTCTATTTTTTACTGTAAATTCCTTAAGGCAGAGACTATGCTTAATGCTAAATATATTAAAATTCATATTGAATGGCAGAAAGGAAAATAAGCAACAAGTTAATTGAACCTGCATCCAACACTGTATTGAAAAATGTTACAAATACCCTCAAGGAAAATCCAGAGTACAGAAGAAGCTAAAGAAATGCATCAAATGGACAAAGGAAAAGTTTTCAACTTGGAAATAATACTGTACCTTCAATTTATAAGCCTGGAATCACGTGCTTACTGGAAAAGACAAAACATTTGCAAGGGACTTGGCCCCTCTTTTTTTTACCTCTGGCTGAAGAGCTGAGTTCCTGTGAAGCACACTCCTGGAGTTTCTCGGTTGTTTGCCCAAGGTGACTGAAATCCTGACTGGATGTAAGCTAGCACAGGTGTCTGCCCTTTTCATCTCATTTAGCCCATGCCCTCCTGTTTGTTGCTAGCTGACTCACAGGCCTAGTCTCTCCAATCTGGAACTCCCTATATAGGGAAATAGCTACAGCCATATGAATGAAGACAAGGACTTCTACGCCTCTAGTATGGGATTGAAGAGTCCTTTGCACACTTGTGAATAATCTAGAAAAATGGCATTTGTGAGAGAAATACAGGCTGCCAGATGATTACAAGTGACAAAGCTTCCACTAAGACACAGAATATAGATTTTTCTTACAATAGTACCTTATTACATCTTTTGTGAAGATTGAGTACCTATTACCAGGGGAATAGCCTTGAGAAACTAAGAAGTCTGTCCACCCTCAGATATCATTTTCATATTGAATTTTTAAATGAAATCTGACCATATCTATGTGTCAGTTAAGTTTTGCACATGCTTCAAGCAGGTTTTGGAAACCTATTACTATCACTAGGATGCCCATACCTCCAGATTCTATTAAGGAACTCAGTGCATACCTCATGTTACTGCTGACACTATTAAAAGCAGCAGACAAGCATAGCAATGATCGTAGCATGAACACTCTCCTGCAGTCAGCATGAAAGCTTTGAAGTTCAGTTAACAGAAATCTCCACAGTTGTGGTGCCTAGCTAATTAGTTGTGCCTAATTCATTATATAGAGCTAGCAACTTTCTAAACAAAATAACATAAATACCAGGGATTTCCATTCATTTGTTGGATTCAATACAGCTGGAAAGTGATTTCAGGATTTTCACAGCTGGTGAGAGTATAAATCAACCTTGGCCTCAGAAGCAAAAAATCAAAGTCTATTTTAGAAAGACAGCAAGAAAATTCTTTGAAGTAAATTAATTTTCATGCTAAATAATGAAAATTTGGTATAAAAATTGTTTCAAATGCTTGTTATTTAATAGAACATTACCATCCACAGATAAAGAGGTCAACAAGCCAACAGATGAAGTGCTTTCAACCCACTAAAGAGGCTTGGTATGGGCAATATGCCCATTGTCATATCTCAATATATCCTTGATATTGACACTAAAAATCATCCTAGCACTGAGGATGATCTTTTTGGAAAGATGGCTGTTGTTTTTGCTACCCTTTCAGTCTTTGTCATCTCTTTCCTGAGATGCCACTTCTAACTCAACTCTAATTCAACTAGACCCCAACAAACCACGTGAAAAGGACTAAGAATAAGGAGTCATTTCACTTAGACTAAACAAACCCCTCCTGGCAACAAAGTGATGCATTACCTTCAGAGAAAGGGAAATCACAAAAGAGGGAAGGGATGAAATCCTAAAAAGCACCTAAGAGCTACAAACAGGCCAACATGCACATTCCACCCCCAAGCTATGAAAGAGTTATAAATGCCACTCCTGACCTATCAACCTGACCAACAGGCACAAGTGAGCTCAACAAAAGGCAAGGCAAACCTGCAAACTGAAAGCTTAATGCCATGTTTTCCGCACTGCTGAAGGCAGGGAGCAGGAGGCTGGTGGCACTTGCTGTAAGCTGGTTCTTGGGCTTTGATTGTTAAATTGTCAAACTTTCACCTTCTTCACAATGTACATATGTGAGAATCTAAGAAGCAGTTATAAAGCTTTTTATTGGAGGAATATGATTAAAGCCTTTTCTCATCTATACTGCTTGCCAGTAAAGTCTTCTAGATTGCAGTACCTTGTTAGAGGCTTTGGAAGAGTGTTTGCAATTTCTGATCTTTTTTCAAGATGTGAGAAAGCCAAGCAGAAGCAGAAAATGCTAACTGCTGAATGTGTGTAATCCCAGAGCTCCACTGAGAAAAATGCTATCCAAACATCCCTTTTCATATGGAGATCAGAGTATAGCTGGAGATGAAAGCTAGTGCACTGTTTATGCAACGTTTTCATTAAAACCAGAAGTCATCATCATCACATGAGGGTTTTTTTGGCATCACCTATTCCACTTGACTGAATGCACAGACTTGCCCAAGAAGTGAGGCAAAGGAGTAAAAACACCTAAAAGCAACACTTCCAGATTTCTCAGAAGAAAGTGAACAGTAGCTGAATATGTTATAGATGATAGACAGCAAAGAAAACATCAGTGATAGGAAGAAGTTCTAGAGATGCATATTCTGGGTATGTGGAAAGGAGGAGCAGTAAATACATGCCAAGTAAGAGTAACAATATTAAGTCACATACAAAATAAAGAATATAGACATTTCAGTGCTTGTGCATTAAAATTCTTAATGGAAATAGTGATTGTCTGGTGTAGTGTTTGGGCTCCTCTCTTAAAAATAGCCAGTTCTCTTTATCCAATGCTGTTTGGTTCATGCTTTATCATTTGCATGTTACTAATGAACTTGGACTGAATTTTCTAGTCAAACCCTTCAAAGTCCTTCTCCTTCTCTCTCCCGCCAATATACATGTTGTTCTAATTTTAGACTTTCACACTGACAACAGTCTCCAGGTATAAAGAAACTGGAGGAACTGAAACACAGAGGAAGTGACTTAGCTCACTGAGCAGATGCAACAGCTGAGCCCTGGTTTACTGAGGCTCAAAGGACTCCCAAACACTGCAGTGGGCTTACCAGGCAGGTGGTTGAATCACCATCCCTGAAAGTGTTTAAAAGACACAGAGATGTTATGTTGAGGGAAATGGTTTAGCACCAGACTTAGTAGAGAGTGGCTGAACTCAATGATCTTGCAGGTCTTTTACAACCAAAACAAGTCCATGATTCTATGATCTAGGTTGTACTGGTTAGTACCTGGGACCAGCTGGGAACTGGCTTGGAGCACTCAGAATGGGCTTTTAGCAGCTCTAACACCATATCAAGCCTGTCATGTACAAGGAACCTTTAAGCTTATCTTCTGAATGAATTGGCCTTGAATAATCTAGCTACTGGAATCACAGAGTGCCAGGTTGGAAGCGACTCCAAGGATCATTTGGTCCAACCTTTCTAAGCGACAGTCTAGCTGAAATGAGCTGTCCCAGTGCCCTGTCAAGCTGAGTCTAAAATTGTCTAATGTAGGGGAAGCCACTGATTCCCCTTGGGAGATGATTCCAATGTCTGACTGGTTTTTTTACTTCTGTTTTTTGGGGAAAAAAAAAAGAAAATATGATAATCCAATGACTTTTTAAAAATGTCTGCTCACAAAACCAGCTGCTTTGCCAGGGAACACCAAATTTACCTTTACCAAATTCTTCTTAATTGCTTTAGAGAATTCTTCACCCAGTACTTTAAGGAGTGAATGCACTTGGAGGGTTCCTGAACATACCTGAAAGGAGCCTACAAGACAGATGGAAAGGGACTTTTTACAAGACTTGTATTAGTAGGGTGAGAGGGAATGGATTGAAGCTTGAAGAGGGTGGATTTAGACTGGAGATTAGGACAAGATTCTTTACAGTGAGGGTGGTGAGATGCTGGAACAGGTTGCCCAGGGAAGTGGATCCCCCTCCCTAGAGGTGTTCAAGAACAGGTTGGATGGAGCCTTGGGCAACCTGAATGTGAGGATATTGGTTAGGCCACACCTTGAGTCCTGTGTCCAGTTATGGGCCCCTCAGTTTAAGAAGGACATTGAGACACTTGAACGTGTCCAGAGAAAGGCAACAAGGCTGGGGAGAGGCCTTGAGCACAAGCCCTGCAAGGAGAGGCTGAGGGAGCTGGGATTGTTCAGCCTGGAGAAGAGGAGGCTGAGGGGTGACCTCATTGCTCTCTGCAACCACCTGAAAGGTGGCTGTAGCCAGGAAGGGGTTGGTCTCTTCTCCCAGGCAACCAGCACCAGAACAAGGGGATACAGTCTCAAGCTGCATCAGGGGAAGTTTAAGCTCTAGGAGAGGAGAAAGTTCTTCACCAAGAGAGTCATTCGTCATTGGAATATGCTGCCCAGGGAGGTGGTGGAGTCACTGTCCCTGGAGGTTTTCAAGAGGGGATTGGACGTGGCACTTGGTGCCATGGTCTAGTCATGAGGTCTGTGGTGACAGGTTAGACTCGATGATCTTTGAGGTCTCTTCCAACCTTAGTGATACTGTGATATTCTGATACTGTGATATTATATATTTCTTCCTTACATAGTCATTTTCTTTTCCTGTAATTTTCACTTACATCAGTGTTTCTCTACTGCCTAAGAAAGAAGAGTTGCATTAAAAACTTGACCTCTGTCAAACGTTAACTTCTTTTAACAGCAAAAAAAGCTTTTAAGGAACACAATAAAATTCTGTGCCTCATCAACAGCAGCTGATGTGCAAAGTCCAAACAACTCCTACATCATCTTCCTAGTTTTACATATATCCAATTCTTCATTTCCCTGACAAGCAACCTAAAGTTCTTAATTTTAATTTGATATTTCTCTCACTTCCATTTTCCTGTGATGGCCCAGGGTATCTTACAAATGCTACAGACAAATTTCAGCCTTCTCAATTAGACCATTATAATATTGATTCAGAGCTTCCAATTCCTTTCCAAAGATTCATATTTGATCCTCCAGCTTTGGCACAAGTAGTTCCTGTGCACATTATTCTTTCCTCCTGATTCTCTAATCATCTCAAATGCCACATGAGATGGACCCTCAGAGGATAAACTCACTGCTAATATTCCTGCCTGCCTGTGAATCATCACAAGCTAGGAACTAAGAAACTGTAATTGAAAAATGCTTCTCTGCAACTTCTTCCCCTGAAATGTTTTGCCTGGTCAACAAATGATGCTCAAGGGATTTCTGTCTTCTTAACATCATCTTAAATGCCAGAAATAAAGGACATTGAATCAGAAAGTTGAGGTAAAGCCTGTTTTTAGAAAAAGAATAATCAAGCATAGAAATTCCTAGGAAAGCTAACATATTTCTCAAACTATCAGAGTTTAATTCTTCTTATCATAGCATTTTCCAGTGGCAGCTAGATGTCACATCTGAGATTTGAACCTCATTCTGACATGTGCTGCATGAAAATATGGGGAAAAAAACAGTCCCATCTCTTAAGACTTTAAAATCCATATAGAACCAACACAACAGAAAGTACTCAAAGTAAATGCATTTATATAGAGTTTTCCAGCACTTAGTTTAGGCAATACAGTTGAGGTAATTTGTGATCATAGAGTCACAGAATGTTAGAGGTTGGAAGGGATCTCCAGGGATCATTGGGTCCAACCCCCCTGCCAGTTCAGGATCATCCAGGGTAGTCCATATAGGAATGCATCCTGGCAGGTCTTGAAAGTCTCCAAAGAAAGAGGCTCCACAACCTCTCTGGGCAGTATCTCAAGACCCTCATTACCCCTTTTTCCAGTAGTCACAAGTCAGGAAGGACCATCAAAACATCAAAAGAAGGTGCAAAGATTGCCCCAGAAATGTCACTCAAGGGTGCAGCAAGGTGAAGGTTAAAACAAAGACCCCACCAGATCTATAAGCAATATCCCATCATCCATTCTCCCCATGGATTCTACTACCTTTGCTCAGATCAAATGAAGTTGCTGTCCAGTTCTGGGCCCCTCAGTTTAGGAAGGATGTTGGCTTGCTGGAACGAGTCCAGAGAACGGCAACAAAGTTGGTGAGGGGTTTGGAACACAAGGCCTATGAGGAGAGGCTGAGGGAGCTGGGGTTGCTTAGCCTAGAGAAGAGGAGGCTCAGGGGAGACCTTATTGATGTCTACAACTACCTGAAGGGGGGTTGTAGCCAGGTGGAGGTTGATCTCTTCTTGATAGGTGCTTGGTTGCGTGGTTTACCTGATTAGGTGGGTTGGATAATAGGTTGGGTGCAATGATCTTGATTGTCTCTTCCAACCTGGTCTACTTCTATTCTATTCTATTCTATTCTATTCTATTCTATTCTATTCTATTCTATTCTATTCTATTCTATTCTATTCTATTCTATTCTATTCTATTCTATTCTATATTATGTTCTGGTCTATTCTATTCTATTCTATTCTGCCAGTGGAAAGCTCATTTGTCTGCGACTATTAACACAGTTCAGGATTGAGCAGTGGTGTAAAGACAGAAGAATCTGTCCAGCCCGTGTTGTCACACAGCTGCTGTTGTCCTCAGCCTTGATATTCATTCAAATTTTTGATGAAATACCAGCACCGAGACATGAATGATTTGTCATCTTTACACCCTGTAAACGCAGCACAAAAATAAGTTAGACTGATTGAGATTACACTGTTGAGGCAAAACAAAATGGGGATCAAATTCAAACTGACAGCTACATGAATTTTATTAGTTTGAAGAGAAAAATTTATGAAAAAAAAAAAAGCCTCTAATCCAAAAACCAATAAAGCACTTTGCCAAATATGATGTTATCTGAGACTCGTCATAGCAAGAAAAAAAAAGTTCTATTAAATCCCCCACTTTCAAGTTCAGCATCAAAAACACTCAGTTTAAATGATATTTCTGTCATATTTTTTTTTTCTTAACCTTCATGAAAAATTTACCATACCATGCTTAGAATTACTTGAATAATACATAGCTTGTTTTAAATTCAAGTTATTACAGGCGCTTGTAAAATGCTATTTGATTTGATTTTTGCCTCCCACACCTTAAGCAAAATATGTGACAATTTTGTTTTCTCTTGGGTAGCTTGTATACGAGATAATCCATTCCTGGGGGACATTCAGCTGCCAAAGCTATTGCTTTTAGAATTGCATGCAATGAAGTTAATGGACTAATGAGGCTCTCTTGGTTTTTTTATGCTCTCCAGTGTGTGCAAGTTTTTGGTTATTTTTTTCATTTGTTTCTTTCTTTCTTTTGTTTTTGCTTTGTTGAGTGGTTTTGGGGGGTGTTGTTTCCTTGGTTTTGTTTTGCTGTTGCTGTTTGGTTTGGTTGTTTGCTTAGGCCTTTTCCTTTTGTTTTAGTTGTTTGCTTAGGCCTTTTCCTTTTGGAATAGAATAGAATAGAATAGAATAGAATAGAATAGAATAGAATAGAATAGAATAGAATGGACCAGGTTGGAAGAGACCTTCAAGATCATCGCATCCAACCTATCATCCAACACCACCTAACCAACTAACCCATGCAACCAAGCACCCTGTCAAGTCTCCTCCTGAACACCTCCAGTGATGGCGATTCCACCACCTCCCTGGGCAGCCCATTCCAGTGGACAATCACTCTCTCTGTGTAAAACTTCCTCCTCTCCTCCAGCCTGAACTTCCCCTGGGACAGCCTGAGACTGTGTCCTCTTGTTCTGGTGCTGGCTGCCAGGGAGTAGAGACCAACCTCTGCCTGGCTACAACCCCCCTTCAGGTAGTTGCAGACAGCAATAAGGTCACACCTGAGTCTCCTCTTCTCCAGGCTAAAAAACCCCAGCTCCCTCAGCCTCTCCTTATAGGGCTTGTGTTCCAAGCCCCTCACCAACTTATTTGCCCTTCTCTGGACATGCTCCAGCAAGTCAACATCCTTCCTAAACTGAGGGGCCCAGAACTGGACACGGTACTTGAGGTGTGGCCTAACCAGTGCAGTGTACAGGGGCAGAATGACCTCCCTGCTCCTGCTGGCCACACTGTTCCTGATACAGGCCAGGAAGCCATTGGCCCTCTTGGCTGCCTGGGCACACTGCAGGCTCATGTTCAGCCTACCATCAACCAGCACCCCCAGGTCCCTCTCTGCCTGGCCGCTCTCCAGCCTCTCTGACCCCAACCTGTAGCACTGCATGGGGTTGTTGTGGCCGATTTGCAGAACCCGGCACTTGGATGTGTTAAATCTCATGCGCTTGGCCTCTGCCCATCTGTCCAGCCTGTCGAGGTCTCTCTGCAGAGCCTCTCTACCCTCCAGCGGATCAACTCCTGCCCCCAGCTTGGTGTCGTCTGCAAATTTACTGATGATCTACTCAATGCCCTCATCCAGATCGTCAGTGAAGATGTTAAAGAGGATGGGGCCCAGCACTGATCCCTGGGGGACTCCACTAGTGCCTGGCCGCCAGCTGGATGTGGCACCATTCACCACCACTCTCTCAGCTTGGCCATCCAGCCAGTTCCTAACCCATCGCAGTGTGCTCCCGTCCAAGCCATGGGCTGACAGCTTGGCCAGGAGTTTGCTGTGGGGGACGGTGTCAAAGGCACTGAGGTCCAGGTAGACCACATCCACAGGCCTCCCCACATCCACCAGACGGGTCGTGGTTGTTGGTTTTTTTGTCCTCTTTTGAATTTGGGGGTTTGTTTGGTTTTGTTATTGGTTGGTTGATCGGTTTGCTTAGATTTTTTTCTTTGTTTTGTTTTAGTTTTGTGGTTGTTTGGGGGTTTTTGGTTTTATTTGGTTTAATTTGTTGGCTTTGTTGTTGTTTGTTTTGTTTTGTTTCGTTGATGGTGGTTGATTGGTTTGCTTAGGTCTTTTCCCTTGGTTTTAGTTTTGTGGTTGCTATGGGGTTTTGTGTTTTCTTTTAATTTGGGGTTGTGTTTGGTTTTGTTGGTGGTGGTTGTTTGGTTTGTTTGCTTAGGTTTTTTCCTGTTTTGTTTCAGTTTTGTGGTCATTTGGGGTTTTTGTTCTTTTAATTTGGGGGTTTGTTTGGTTTTGTTGTTGGTGGTTGGTTGGTTTGTTTGCTTAGGTTTTTTCTTTGTTTTGTTTTAGTTTTGTGGTTGTTCGGGGTGGGGTTTTTTGTTTGGTTTTAATTTGGGGTTGTGTTTGGTTTTGTTGGTGGTGGTTGGTTGGTTTGTTTGGTTAGGATTTGTCTTTATTTTGTTTTAGTTTTCTGGTTTTGGTTGCTTTTTTTTGTTTGGTTTTAATTTGGGTTTGGGGTGTTTTTGTTTTGTTGATGGTGCCTGGTG
Source organism: Melanerpes formicivorus (assembly GCF_026170545.1). Lineage (NCBI taxonomy): Eukaryota > Metazoa > Chordata > Aves > Piciformes > Picidae > Melanerpes > Melanerpes formicivorus. The sequence goes on along the minus strand of NW_027142360.1, from coordinate 6,319,459 downwards.
GGTTGGTTTGTTTGCTTAGGGTTTTGTTTTGTTTTAGTTATGTGGTTGTTTTGTTTTGGGTTTGTTGTTCTTTTAATTTGGGGCTTTGGTTCTGTTGTTGTTGGTTGGTTGGTTTGCTTAGGTTTTTCCCTTTGTTTTGTTTTAGTTTTGTGGTGGTTGTTAGTTTGTTGTTTTTTTTTCATTTGGGGTTTTGTTTGGGCTTGCTGCTGTTTGTTATTTTGAAATAAAAATATCTATAATATATTTTATCTTTTCTAGACCTCATACAAAATAAAATCACAACACCACAGTGGCATGACTAACAACTTCCACTATTGCATGGTAGTTCTTGTAGGTTCTGGTGTTGGAAGATGACACATGGTAATAGATCTCTGACCTCTTCAGGATGTCTTTGCTTCTATCAGGTTTACATGCAACTCCAATGGCATTTACCATGTATTACCAGACAAAAAACCTATTGTTAAAAGAAAAACAATAATCTCTCAACTACGTATGCATGACTGCTACTTTCCTCTTCCCACCACTTCACTCTTTTCCTTTTCTCATATGGACTTGCTCTCAGAATAAAGTTTACCAGATCTTTGCCTCTTGCCAAGAATTTTGCATCTAATTTTTTCATACTATAACCTTAGATTGATTCTGGTTCTGATAGGCTTGACTCAGTGGGTTTTTGAGAAATATGGAGTTTTCATCCACATATTGGAAAGCTGACATCACTGACAGCCCTGGTTCTGAAAAGCAAAGTCATTTTCATGCTTTTGATAGTCAAAATGTCACAAGGTCAAAACGATCTGGGAGAGAGTAAGTCTCTCATCTCTACTTGAAGCAATTCTGTTCAATTCCTTAACTCTTAATGAACCCCACAGAAAAATGTGAGCATACAAATGTGTTCTGACTGATGAAAAAGAGGGTATCCCAAGAGCAGCTAATTTAATATTAGATCAAATGAAGTGGAGTTGAAATTACCATGTTTTTGTTGACTATTTTAACATATTCAGGGAAGGCAGAGGGATCTTTACATATTTCTGAGTCTCTTTGTAGTATCACTCCTCCTATGTTGTACCAGTCAGTGTGGAATACATATATTTGAAGGGATGAAGGGCTGGGAAAAATTGTGGAGTAGGTTACTGATGTAACCCATAGAAGTTTATTAAAGTGATGAAAGAAAAGCCTCCAACAATAAACCTATCTAGAGGACTTGTTGCTCTTGGGAGAATTAATATTTAGTTTAATGCACAAGCAAATTGCCAGAGAAGTGACAGTGCTCCTCCCCCTCCTTATTACCTGTGTGATGGAAAAAAGAAAAACATCTTTTCCGAGGACTGCAGGCATACTTTCTGGCAAATTTCTAGCAAATGAAGAAACCATTACAGGAAGCACCATGGCTACAACGAGGGATCACAGAACTGAACAGAGCTATTCAATTATTACAGCTAACAGCTACCAGTGAGTGGGGAAGCCTATACAGATGGAGAAGAATCAAGGGTTTCTCACACTATGCTCTGACAATACATCTGGCTAGGCTGAGAGAAGTCATGGAGGAATTACATTCCTGAACACAGGAAGAGTACAAAGGAGAGGTAAAAAAACAAACCAAAACAAAAAGTGAAAGGTGTTTTCTAATATCATCCATTTTAAATCGGTGAGACATTAAGTCTGACTGGTTAAATCAAAGTATTATCATTGATAGACTACTGAGGTAAGAACTTCAGCATCCAGCAACTTCCTCAATATTTCAAATGTTTCAAAAACCTCCTTGGGATGGAGGTTGAACCCTCCTTTTCCCTCCTTTTCCCTCCTTTTGCCAAGGATGGTGCGTGACGAATCTAAAATACTGCAGCGCTTGGCTCACAGCAAATATAAATAACTTTACTTACTCCCTCCAAAACAAATAACTCTTGTATTTTGTGGGAATAAATAAGCCTACTAACAGATTTGAAGAAAAGATGAAATAAAACAAGTATCAAAATGGCAGCATTCAGTACTGAACAAATCCAAGGAATGATTAGTGTTTCCACTGTGCCCAGCTCTGGGGCCCCTGTCATGAGAAGGGCATGGACCTGTTGAAACAAGTCAAGAGGAGAGCCATAAATATAATCACAGGGCTAGAGCACCTCTGCTAGGAAGACAGGCTGAGAGAACTGGGGATGTTCAGTCTGGAGCAAGGAAAGCTCCAGAAAAACCTTTTAAGTACCTAAAGTATTAGTACCTAAATGGGGCATACCAGAAAGGTGGAGTTATAGGACAAGAGAAAATGGTTTTGAACTGAAAGAGGGTACAGTTAGATCAGATAAAAGGCAGGCATTTCTAATAGTCAGGGTGGTGAGACACTGGAGATGTTGTGGATATCCCATCCCTGGAGGTGTTAGAGGCCATGCTGGATGGGGCTTTGTGTAAACTGGTCTAGTGGAAGGTATCTCTGCCCACATCAGGAGAATTGGAACTATGTGATCTTTACGGTTCTTTTCAACTCAAACCATGTTATGCTTCTATGATCAAATCATACAACTATTTTGACTTTGGCAGGACTTCCCTGTTACTTTCAAGAGGAAGTTATAATATGCTAAATCCAGTTGCAAAGGTATAATTTATGTAAGCTTCTCAGTGGGAGCTTGAATGGCATCCTGGGGTATTAGAATGGGTGTGGTTAGTAGGTCAAGAGAGGTTCCCCTCCCCCTCTACTCTGCCCTGGTGAGGCCCATCTGGAATATTGTGTCCAGTTCTGAGTCACTCAGTTCAAGAAGGACCTCAGGGAACTGCTTGAGAGAGTCCAGTGAAGAGTCACAAAGATGCTGAAGGGAGTGGAACATCTCCTTTCTGTAAAAAGGCTGTGGGAGCTGGGGCTCTTTAGCTTGGAGGAGACTGAAGGGGGGCCTCATTAATATTTATAAATGTGTGAAGGGTGAGCGTCTGGGGGACAGAGCCAGATAATGTCCAATGATAGGACAAGGGGGCACTGGATGCAAGCTAGAGCATAACAGGTTCCATGTGAACATAGGAAAAACTTTTTCACTGTGAAACTGACAGAGCTGGAACAGGCTGCCCAGAGAGTTTGTGGAGTCTTCTTGTCTGGAGACATTCAGAACCTGCCTGGATGCATTCCGGTGTGACCTGCTCTAGGTGATCCTGCTCTAGCACAGGGGTTTGGACTGGATATCTTTTGAGGTCCTGTCAAAGCTAACCCATTCTACAAATCTATGGAGAGAAATGGCTCTGGAGAAAGACTTAATTTAAAAAAATTCTGTCCTGATTCACTGACTTACAACAGATGCTCTTCAGAGGGGCAGCTCAATTTTCAGATGCATGTCAAGAAGGTATTACAGAGGGCATAAAAACCTCAGGCACTTTAGCTTTGGTCTTCATAGCATTCATATATGTGATCTTCATAGGTATTGACATGGCCTTGAGTGACCTGCTCTAGTGGAATGTGTCCCTCTCCATGGCAAGGGCATTGGAACTAGATGATCTTCAAGGTCCCTTCCAACTTAAGCCATTTTATAAATCTATTCTGTGATTCTGTGACTATGTTTAGCTGTTTTCAATAGCAGGGCACACAGGCCACAACTGGCAGCATGATTTGGGACCCTTTTGGATACAAAAGCAACACCCAGCATGCTCAACTGTCCTGATATATGCAAGCCCCCTTAGAAGATAATGGATTATAACAGAATGCACTCTGTGAAAAAAACTGTACTCTCTAGCGTAGCTGCACTAAGGCAAAAGAGTTACATCGGGGATTAATTTGGCATTTACTCTTCAGATGTTTTTTTTCTGTGCTCATAGCTATTACTGCTCTTTTGGCACAAACCCAGATTAGCCATTAGTGTGTGGATTGCCACTACTTTGCCAAGCTTTCAGAACATAAACAAAAACTGAAAGCCACTTTCTGAGATGACAATAAACATTTAAAGCCCAATAATATTGCCTTGTAACTTGGGAAACAGCTAAAATATGGAGCCAGCTTTCATGTACAAACATGGAAAACAGGCTAAAATCATTAAGGCATTAGAGGCTTTACATAATTAAAATTGTCATTTTATATTTGCTGCAATAAAAATAGCTATTTTACTTAGAGTAATTACCATCAGTAATTGGTGTTATTATATATGCTTTTTAAAATGTTTATTTCTGTGAAGAGAAGATTAACTGAAAAGTGACACAATGAAGCTAAGGACAGAGTAGAGCTTTAGCAATATTTTACATCATGGAACACCAGAAGGGAGCCTTAACCTATTTTTGAGTTTATTTCCTGAGAAGTGTCTTTAATCTACACTGTGACTGCCCTGCAGTTGCTTTGATTGAATTAGCCTGAAAAACTATTGCACTTCTTCCATTTTATCTTCCACTTTACGGTGGAACATTCCAAATCTGATTGTTGTCTTCATCTGGATCACACAAATCTATCTGATAGATTAAAGAATGCCAAAACACAGAAAAAAAAACAGTTAAGTGTCAACCCTAATGTTGTGATAACTTCAGGTGTGTGTGAGGAAAGAAAGGGGTAATGGGCAAATTATTTTAGGAATGTGGGAATCCTTACTTTCCTTAAATAAAAAACAGCCCTCACAGCAGTAAAAATTCTAATCTGATTTGTGGTGCACTTGTGGCTGTAACAGATTGAGAGATGAATAGTATAGGAATATCTGTATGTGGGAGAAAAAAATAACCCTTGTAATACTAAACAAGACAGATATTTTATTTGCTAATGACAGTATAGGATTCATTTCCTTTCCTACTCCTTCCCCCACCCCAAAAACATTGCAATAATGCCAGAGTTTCACCTTACATAAAAACTTATGTAGCAGTGATGTTTCCTATTTTAATGCCCCATTACCAAAACAACCTCTCAGATTTTGCTTGACTATATTGGGGAAAAAACCAAGAAGCCAACCAAAACAACACATCTCTTCTAGCTTACCCTTCATGGATAAGTTCTGCAAAAGGCATTTGTCTTCATCAATTTTGTAATATTTCTACTCCAGCTAAGGTTTATTATGTTCAAGCAGTGCAAGTGACCAGAACTGTATGCTGTATTACAAGCAAGTGCCTTCTGCCATGCAGCTCAAGTAATGGCAATGTCCTGTGTTTGTGGAAATAATTGCCTCTGCTTCACTTCTAGTTTGTATTTCCCTGTTCCACAGACACATCACAGTAGGGGCATCTGCATCTCAGAAGCACTCTGAGTGCCCACTCCACCTGAGCATTTAATCTCAGCTTTCCCCAAAAGCAGCAGTCTACCCTTTTTAAATGGAAATGGATGTTTTTAATCCTTGAAAAAACAAAACAAATCAAACCAGATCGAACAGTTTGTATTGCTCAATTTATTTATTTTACTTTATTTTATTTTATTTTACTTTATTTTATTTTATTTTATTTTATTTTATTTTATTTTATTTTATTTTATTACAAGGTCATTAAATTCCTATTGTAAAATGTTCTGCGTCTCAGATTTCATTCCCACTCTTTCCCTTGTTCTTTCCTATCTTTCAGCCCACCCTCAGCCTAATCATCCTTACAGGTTCTGAGGCACATTATTCATGTTGCCATTTTTACTTTTTGTTCTTATCCTATCCTATAGCCTAGAAGGTTTTCCTTTCTTTAATCTCTCTTTATGTGTATAGCTGAAAAACCTTTTCCTATTTGCTCTGACTTGTTCACAAAGCCTAGGTAAGCTTGGCTTTCATCACATCTTACCTGTGCAGAGCCTGAGCATGTATCCTCCTGCACTGCTCCATGAGGCATTTTAATCTGGGATCTTATTTTTATAATGATGGACTTCCAACTCTTCTGTATCTGTCTTCCCCCCTGCTTAGTATTCTGGTTTATGATGTCTTTTGTATCTATGATGAAGAGAAGTGTCAAACCCCTACATATTCAAGTCTCTGAGCTTTCCAGAGCAAGTTATTTCTCTAACCAGATTTTTGTGTTTCTCCTGAGTTTCCCTTTTAGTGGTAACAACTGAAGCAACAAGACCTGAGAGTAAATCCAAAGAAACCTCTTCCTTCTATGCTTGTGGTCACTACATCAAGTTTATTTTCCACCAAACAATATGAACTGGAGAGACTACTCTTAAAATGAAAGCATTTCCTAGTTAGATTTATTTTGGGCACTTGTGCAAATACAACATTCATACTTTACAAAGCAAAGTCTTGGAGAGACTAAATATTTTCTCTCAAGATCATTTGAGGACATCTTTCCTAAAGCAGAGGGAAGCTTTTGTTACCTGTGCTGAAGCTATCTAAATTAAACCTGTTCTCCTCCTCTGCATTCTGACATAAGCACTTTATAGACTCACAAGCATAGAATCATAGAATTACCTAGGGTGGAAGGGACCTCTGCAGCCAGCAGGGGCATCCTCAACTAGATCAGGTTTCCCAGAGCCTTGTCAAGCCTCACTGTGAGTATCTCCAGGGATGGGGCCTCAACCATATCTCTGGGCAACCGCTTGCATTGTTCAACCACCCTCATTGCAAGGAACTTTTTCCTGATATCCAATCTAAATTAACCCTTCTCTAATTTCAAACCACTGCCCCTCATCCTATCACTTCAGGCCTTCGTGAACAGTCCCTCTCTGGCCTTATTGCAGGCCCCCTTCAGGTACTGGAAGGTGGCAATTAGGTCTCCCCAGAGAGTTCTCTTCTCCATGCTGAACATCCCCAGTATGCAATCAATCGTTTCAATGTTAGCTGTTAGCTTTTCCCACTCACCTCAACTTAATTTGACTAGCTAGAAAGCAAATTGAAGGGTGAAAGGGCAGGAATGGGAAAGGGAAATCATGAGCACTTCAGACTACACATATACTTATTGACCAACGTAGGTCATCTTCTGGTAAAGTTTTAGTTTCACTCTCTTTGAGATACACAAGCATGTAAAATTCAAAGATCAGGAAGAAAAGGTCCCTGCAACACTACTACTTAGTGTACTGTACACCAGTTACCTTTAAATAGCTGTTTGAACACCACCAGTTAGAAGAGTGCAGAAGTAAAACCAGCATAGGTTAGACAATTCACCTCCCAGCTCTACAAAGAGCGGCACCTATGTTAAAATAATGCCATTGTAGCATGGCTATGACTCAGAAGTGGGCTGAAGACTTTTGAGGAAACAGTTGTAGGGCAGGACAGTATTGCTGAGATATGTCTGGGTGGTTTGAGAACCAGAAATATATCTGAACCATAGCATCAGTATGATTTACAACTTAATAACTTTCTGTTTCCAGAAATAAAGCAAAGTTGTTATTTAATGGCTGAAATACTGCCATTTTCTCCAAATGCCAGTAATCATTTAAATTCATGACTTCTGTATTATTCATGTGGTCCAATTTAATATGAACAGTATTTCTGGTGCTCAGTGTTTATGAAGAGTGTCTCTTTAGGGTATACCTTACTTTATGACAAACAGATGCTAGAAATAACTGCCTGGTGTTCTGCTGCTGTGAACTGGGGATTAAAAATAGGGCTCATAATTTTCTAACCTGAACAGGAGACAACATAAGGATCTTTTCTTGACAAGAAAAGGTAGTGCAAGGTAGCATAATCTTATCTTTCCTTTTCCTACTTTTTCCCCTCTACTTGTCCTCTCCTTCACCACTCAGAAAACACTTGCTACTAAGCTGTGATTTACAGACTCAGCATTACCCTGTATTTTTTATTTCATTATTTGCCACATCATCCTTTAAGCCTCAAAAGCCTATTATTTCTAAAACTAGTCACTACTTGCAAAACAAAGAAATAATAAAACCAATATGAAAAGAGTGATTCCTTCACATGTCTAATACTTTTTTCTTTGCACAAAAGTACTTTGGGATCACTTTGTTGCCTATATTTTTCCATGGAGTACTAAGAAGAAAGAGTAGCTATTTGATTTTCAGTTGACTCTCAGAAGGAAGGCACTAACTGGAATAAATACTTTTTAATTATGGAGACATTCAAGGTGAGGCTCGACAGGGCTCTGGGCAACCTGATCTAGTTGAGGATGCCCCTGCTGACTGCAGAGGGGCTTGGACTAGATGACCTCTGGAGGTCCCTTCCAACCCAGACTATTCTGTGATTCTGTCAAACATTGCAGGAAGTCAAAAACAGTGCAGCAAGCAGCAGTTCAGGCTACTTTTTGCTTTGCCTTACTGAGACATCTCAATGTCACCTTGGAAGAAAGAGTGCAGACTCAGGAAATCCCTCTTCAGCCTACTACAAGTATCTATCACAGTATCACAGTATCACAGTATAACTTAGGTTGGAAAGGACTTCGAGGATCATCGAGTCCAACCTATCAACACAGACCCCAACATGCCATGCAACAGTCACTTCATGACTTCAGTTTTTACCTTGATGATTTTACCAACACCAACTAATAAAAGGTGTTTACAAGGATACTTCACACAGGGTTCCAACTCCACGTGAAGTAGTTCAGCTATATCTGAATACAATTAGAAAATGCATTCTTCATTCACTCTTCAATTAGTATCATCATTTCACCAGGCAAATTTTATCTTACAATTTCCTCCAATCTTAACTACAGCATCTATTATTAATAGATGGCTAATATTGTTTTGTCTGACTAAGTGTCATCCATGGTTTGCAGTTCTGTAGATGGCAGTTGCTATTCCTTGACATGCGCTGTCATAGCAATACATCTCGTTCAGACCTCACGAGATAGACTGCTCTGGTGGACTGCTTGAGTCTTGTAGTGCACATCACAAGCTGAAAACCTATTTCAACTTCTATTTAAGAAATAAAATCACAGACTAATTCTTAGAAATATTTCTTTACATAGGATAGGATAGGATAGGATAGGATAGGATAGGATAGGATAGGATAGGATAGGATAGGATAGGATAGGATAGGATAGGATAGACTGGAATGGAATGGAATGGAATGGAATGGAATGGAATGGAATAGAATAGAATAGAATAGAATAGAATAGAATAGAATAGAATAGAATAGAATAGAATAGAATAGAATAGAATAGAATAGAATAGAAGTAGAAAACAATACAATACAATACACCAGGTTGGAAGAGACCTTTGAGATCGAGTCCAGCCTATCATCCAACACCATCTAATCAACTAATGGCACCAAGCACCCCATCAAGTCTCTTCCTAACACCTCCAGTGATGGTGACTCCACCACCCTTCTCGGCAGCCCATTCCAATGGCTAATAACTCTTTCCATGAAGAACTTCATCCTAACATCCAGCCTAAACCTCCCCTGGTGCAGCTTGAGACTGTGTCCTCTTGTTCTGGTGCTGGTTGCCTGGGAGAACAGACCAATCCCCACCTGGCTACAACCTCCCTGTAGTTGTAGACAGCAATAAAGTCACCCCAAGCCTCCTCTTCTCCAGGCTTACTAACCCCAACTCCCTCAGCTTCTACTCATAGGGCTTGTGCTCCAAACCCCTCCCCAGCCTTGCTGCCCTTCTCTGGACACCTTCCAGCAACTCAACATCTTTCCTAAACTGAGGGCCCAGAATTGGACACAGGACTCGAGGTGTGGCCTAACCAGTGCTGAGTACGGGGGCAGAATGACTTCCCTGCTCCTTCTGGCCACACTGTTCCTGATACAGGCCAGGATGCCATTGGCCTTCTTGGCCACCTGGGTACACTGCTGGCTCATGTTCAACTTACTATCGACCAGTAGCCCCATGTCCCTCTCTGCCAGGCCGCTCTCCAGCTACTTTGACTGCAGCCAGCACTGGCCCCCAGCACTAGATGGCCAACGTGTAGAACCTGACACTTAGATGTGTTAAATCTCATACCCTTGGACTCCGCCCATCTGTCCAGCCCGTCAAGGTCCCTCTGCAGAGCTCTTCTACCCTCTAACAGATCAACTCCTGCCCCCAGCTTGGTGTCGTCTGCAAACTTACTGATGATGGACTCAATGCCCTCATCCAGGTCATCAATAAAGATATTAAAGAGCATGGGGCCCAGAACTGATCCCTGGGGGACACCACTAGTGCCTGGCTGCCAGTTGGATGTGGCACCATTCACCACCACTCTCTGGGCTCAGCCCTCCAGCCAGTTCCTAACCCATCGCAGTGTGCTCCCGTTCAAGCCATGGGCTGCAGCTTGGCCAGGAGTTTGCTATGGGGGACGGTGTCAAAGGCCTTGCTGAGGTCCAGGTAGACTACATCCACAGGCCTCCCCACATCCAGCAGGGAGTCACCTGATCATAGAAGGAGATCAGGTTGGTCAGGCAGGACCTGCCCTTCCTAAATCCATGCTGGCTGGGCCTGATCCCTTGGCCATCCTGTAAGTGCTGTGTGATTGCACTCAAGATGACCTGTTCCATAATCTTGCCTGGCACTGAGGTCAGGCTGACAGGTCTGTAATTCCCTATCAAGCATCACATGAAATGATCTTATTTTTACTTGGTATAAAAAGCAATAAATTTATTTGTTCCTCCTTGATTTGGTTGCTCTCTATAAAAATTAACTAGTGTTAAGTGCTCTTCTGTTTCCTGTTGACCTGTTCTGATGGGCTGAAATAAAAGCTTGACTTTCTATTATCTGTATCAGTAAGCACTGATAACTACACAATTAGTGTGGTCATAGAGGGACTCGGTATGAGCATTTATTTCATCCATATTCATGTACTGGATGGTGCCTTCTGAGTACGTGATGGTATTACACAACTGTAACTCCACTCCATCTTTCTGAGCACATCCATTGTATCATGGTGCACAGAAGTGCATTGGTGTGCCTAACAGGCCAGTGGGGTTTTACACTGACAACACAGTTTGATTTTGTAAAACCAATTCATTATAGATAGAGAGATGAGAAGGCAGAGTATGTGTTCTGGAATGATTGGTAATTGGACTGACTGAAGTCTAACATATATATATGTGTGGGTGTCTATATACACACACACACACATATATTATACATGTATATATAAAAATCATAGAATCATAGGATCATAGAATCAATGAGGTTGGAAAAGACCTCAAAGATAAAAAAGTATTCATTTATATATATATATATATACACACACACAATTTATATATGATATACATATATACACACACATTAACATATATATCTATTAAAAACAATAGAGTGACTGTAAAATTATTCAGATTACAGTACAAAAGTTAAAAACAGGATAAAGCATTTCAGAAAACAGAATCAAAGAATCATTAAGGTTGGAAGAGACCTCCAAGAACAAGTACAACCTCAACTCAACTACTATGGCCACTAAACCATACTTTGGAGTGCCACATCCACATGCTTCCTGAACACCTTCAGGGATGGTGACTCTACCACCTCCCTGGGCAGTCCATTCCAATGCCTCACCACTCTCTCATTAAACCAAAAACTGGCTGAGCAAATTGGATCTCTTTAGCTTGGAGGAGACTGAGGGGTGGCTACATTCATGTTTACGAAAAAGTGAAGGGCAAATGTCAGGAGGACAGAGCCAGGCTCTTAGTGATGTCCAATGGTTGGATGACGGGCAATGGGTGTAAGCTGGAGCAAAGGAGGTTCTGCTTAAACATAAAGAAAAATTTGCTCACTGTGAGGCTGACAGAGCACTGGAACAGGCTGCCCAGAGAGGAAGTGGAGTCTTCTTGTCTGGAGAAATTCAGAACCTGCCTGGATGCATTCCTGTGCAACCTGCTCTAGGTGATCTTGCTCTGGCAGTGGGGTTGGACTGGATGATCTTTTTAGGTCCCTTCCAACCCCTAATACTCTGTGCTTCTGTAAATAGGACTAGCCCCAATACCAAGCTCTGGGGAACATCACTAGTGACCAGCTGCCAGCTGGATGTAACTCCATTTGCTACCATTGTTTAGGCTTAGCCATCCAGACTGTTTCTGACTCAGTGTGCCTGTCCATACCATGGGCAGCCACATAATTTATCATCTCGTGTATCTTTCAGATTCATGATTGATTCATGATGTGTTTTTAGGATAAAAGACAGATTTTTTTAATTTTCTTTTTTTTTAATGGGGAAATAAAAGTTAGATTAGGGCACATCAGCTGTTGCTGGAGCAGGGAGGTCATTCTGCCCCTGTACACTGCACTGGTTAGGCCACACCTTGAGTACTGTGTCCAGTTTTGGGCCCCTCAGATTAGGAAAGACACTGACTTGCTGGAACGAGTCCAGAGAAGGGCAACAAAGTTGGTGAGGGGTTTGGAGCACAAGCCCTATGAAGAGAGGCTGAGGGAGCTGGGGTTGCTTAACCTGGAGAAGAGGAGTCTCAGGGGAGACCTTATTGCTCTCTACAACTACCTGAAGGGAGGCTGTAGACAGGCAGGGGCTGGTCTCTTCTCCCAGGCAACCAGTACCAGAACAAGAGGACACAGTCTCATGCTGTGCCAGGGGAGGTTCAGACTGGATGTTAGGAAGAAATCCTTCACAAAGAGAGTGATTGCCCATTGGAATGGGCTGCCTGGGGAGGTGGTGGAGTCACCATCATTGGAGGTGTTTAGGAGGAGACTTGACAGGCTGCTTGGTTGCATGGTTTAGTTGATTAGATGCTGTTGGATGATGGGATGGATGCAATGATGTTGAAGGTCTCTTCCAACCTGGTTTATTCTATTTTATTCTAAAAAATCACTTAACTGTTAAGGGGAACTTGGTTTTATTTAGTTGTTAGTTTATTTAGCTTAGTTTCTTCAGTGTTTGACTTTTCTAAGCTTGTGGATGAGTGGATTTTAGTAGGATATATGTTCACAGGAACATTTTTGCATTTTCACACAGAGCTCTTCCAGAAACCAAATCTTGAGTTTGCCTGCATATTCTATATTAAAACCAGTGGCCTGGTGATTTTTTTTCCTCCTGACAAATAACTAGCAAAATATATCTTGAATTTTGGCTGTCAAATAAACAGAAACACTTGCTTGTAAATGGCCTACAATTGAAAGCTGTAAAAGAGAGAAATGATAATTAATAAAACCTGAAAGGGACAATTTATTTAATGATCAGGAAGAAAACAGATTATCAGATAAATGGTTTGTACTGCTGCAGAGTATTAATCTAGTTTTGGAAAGTGACTATTTTCTTTTGGAAAGCTAATTTCCACTCTGTAGCAAGGACCTACAGGAAAATGGTGACAAATGGGATCTAAAGAATGATGGAAAGGGAATGAGCAAAACTGGTCAAAAATGCTGATTGGAGAAGGAGCTTATAGATAGTCTCAAACCTGGTAAAGCAATTTTCACTGTAAGTATTCATGCAAATCTTCAGCAGTGTGCATTTATGCAGCAATTAATCTATAGCGTTCAGCATTGCTTGTGCCTCTGGTTTTCCCTAACTGCTTATTTAGTGACTGAGTCAAGTTTGCAGAACTGATTTCATAAAGGTGGCAGCTAGCAAAGGCTGAACCTGAAATGTAAACACTTCCTGATCATGGATGTGAATATACTGTTCTGCTTTCTAATACTTGGAGAGCGTAGTTAGGCTAACTGGAGTCTTCCACCAGCAAACTAACCCCACTGTGCTTTGACATGTTTTTGACATACATTTGCAATATCTTTGAAATTGTGAAATCATCCAGAATGTTGACTGTCAATGGTAGATTTCCCTTTTTGGATGTGGGATTTGTATTACAAACTGAAAAGACATGGAGAAGAGCACAGAAGTTTCTGGATTACATTAGACTCTGGAAGTTATCCATGTGTAACTCTTAATGCTTTATGGCATAATAGTTAAGTGTTGCTAGGTCTGCCAAGGTCACTGACTCATGGAGGTTTGTGAAGTTGTACCTCCATAAGTCTCTGGGCTTGTTGCCACCCAAAACATCCTGGACAGCACTGTTGCCGAATCAGTGTTTGCTGAAGCCATAGATGGACATGCAGTCCTAACTACTGCATGCAAAATTAGGGCTGTACCACCAGCAGCAGGTCAGGGGGAGACCAGTGTATCAATGATGGATGTATTTTGAGACACTAGTGCCTGCCTCCTGTATCTTCTCCCATCCAAACCTTTGCTCCTGTTGGCTATGGCTTAGTTTAGTCAGAGAGAGACAGAAGATAATTCTGAGTTCTTAAGGTAGATGGAAAAACAAGACAGTATTTGGTAGTGCTGCTATGGCCTTATGGAAATGAAAAATTAAAGTCATTGGGTATTATTTTTTTCTCATCTCAACCATGAGGCAACACTTTTTGCTCCATGCATCTTCATGTTAGAAGTATCTGTATAAGCAAGTAAACTGCAGAAGAACCCCTCTACAAAATAAAGAGGGAGAAAGATAAAGGTGGGTATGTGGGGGATGGTGGAAATGGAACAAAAACCAATCTGCATTTCTGCACAGCTCTAAGTTGTTCCAAGAATTCCTGTGGCTTGGTCACATCACTAGTCTTGCTACCAAATCAGATGCCTTAGGCTATGGGACATCTGCTGCTGTTTATGATGTCCTTTTGACCTACGCCTGATGCATGATGAATGCTATTCTGTGAGACTTCTCATAAAAAACTTGCTTAGTGATTCTTGTGCCTTCATCTGAAGTAAACAGGTACTGCAAGATGCTCTTGGTCTTGTGGAAAGTTCCAATACCTTGGTGGTTGTAAGGAGGCCTGGCTAGTACAAAGGCAATGTACCATCCCCTGGGTGGTAGCAGGAAGTCTTGCTCTCTATTTCTCTCTCCTGTTTGCCTTTTGCTAGCACTCTTAGGATTGTTGTTTGGGATTTTTCTTACAGTATCCGGCAGCCAAGAAGCAGTTGTGGATGGAAACTTGAGCTACTCTCTCAAAATTAGAAGAGGTTTGTTTGCAGTGGGAAAACTGATCTGAGAGTTCTTGGAGAGTTTGCTTTGTTAATATCCCTGCTCTGCCATTGATGAGTAGGGTTTGCTCTCCAACAGCTCAGAGGTTAGTACACTAATCACATCAAAAGGCATCTTTAAAGACATACTAAAACAATCCTTCTGTCATGGGTAGAAGTCAGGTCTGCAGTATTTCACTTAGTTGTTGGTCAGAAAATTTACTCTGTGTATGGCAAAGATAAACACAGACAAGGCAGTAAGATGTAAAAAAAGAAACAAGAAGGAAAGGAATGGAAAGTCAAGTAACAATAAATATTCAAAATCTACTTATGGACTGTGAACAGACATTACCTTTTTAAGCTTTGAACTGATCTACACTAAAATAGTGCTATTTTAAAAGAAATTATGTTGAAGTTGTGATGTTTTCTTTCAACATTTTGTTTGGAGTCCTTTCCAGGACTTAAAAATGCATTTCTCTTAAATAACAAGGCTTTCCAAAACAAAAATGTGTAGGCTTGTCTTCCTGTAGCAAAGAAGTTGATGAAAAGGCAACTGTTAGTCTCTGGACTACTATCTACTTTCTGTAGTAGCCCAAATATGCTATCTTCTGTTTCTGTAGTCTGAGTAAAGTCAGTAAGATTCCTTAGATGTAGCTGCTACTCAAGTATTGTCAAACCTGTGCTTTTTATCTGCCTTAATGGATACAAGAAAGTGAAACTTGGGGACCAGGAGAAAATTCAAAATGAGATTTTTGGTTCCCAGACCTGTGGGCTCTAAGAAAGGACTGTGTCCATGTGACCATGTGTATATATCCACATATAGTTTGGTTTCAGATGTGGAACCCCTTGGTCTTGGAATTAATTGACTCATCCTTTCTAAATGGCCATGGCCTTCGGTGTTGAATGAGATATTCCAGAACATTTGTTCCCAAGCTTTCAGTTAGCTCTTGCTTTTTATAATGAATTACAAAATGCTTCTAATTGCAAGATGTAGTCCAAAGATGCAATGGACCCTTAGATAAGGAATGATAGCACACCAAACAAATGTAGAAAGGCACTGCAGATGAAAAAAGTGCTGAGAAGGACATGAAATATTTGTCCCAATATTTTCCAAGTCCACATCCAAATTCTTCACCGTAAGGGTTGCAGAGCACTGGAACAGGCTCCCCAGAGAGGTTGTGTAGTCTCCTCTGGAGACTTTCAAGACCTGTCTGGATGCATTCCTGTGTGACCTGTGCTAGATTCTACAGTCCTGCTCTGACAGGGGGATTAGACCAAATAATCTCTAGAGGTTCCTTCCAACACCTAACATCCTGTGATCCTGTAATTACTGCACTAAGCCAACATGCCATTTTCATAAATTAATTATTAGAAGTCTAATAAATGTTTCCATGAGTCTGTCACATCACTTTTAGGTAAACTGTGTTCCTTGCCCTTTCCTCTCTTCTTAACTACACTAACTAATAATGATTTAAAAAAAGACTCAAGGATCAAAAAGACAAAGAACATCCTATTTGCCCATAATAAATGCCATAAATATTCAGGAAAAAGAAACAAAAGCCAGACTATTTTAAGGCAGACAAACCATAGGTATCAGACTTCTGTCAGACTGAGTTTCAACTCACAGTATCACAGTATCGCCAAGGTTGGAAGAGAACTAAAGGATCATCGAGACCAACCTGTAACCACAGACCTCATGACTAGACCATGGCACCAAGTGCCACATCCAATCCCCTCTTGAACACCTCCAGGGATGGTCACTCCACCACCTCCCCAGGCAGCCCATTCCAATGACAAATGACTCTCTTGGTGAAGAACTTTCTCCTCACCTCAAGCCTAAACTTCCCTTGGCATAGCTTGAGACTGTGTCCCCTTGTTCTGGTGCTGGTTGCCTGGGAGAAGAGACCAATCCCTTCTTGTCTACAACCACCCTTCAGGTAGTTGTAGAGGGCAATGAGGTCACCCCTGAGTCCTGGGCCTCTGTATTTCTTCCCACTTGTGAATAGAATAGAATAGAATAGAATAGACCAGACCAGACCAGACCAGACCAGACCAGACCAGACCAGACCAGGTTGGAAGAGACCTTCAAGATCATCTCATCCAACCCATCATGCAACCAAGCAGCCTATCAAGTCTCCTCCTAAACACCTCCAGTGTTGGTGACTCCACCACCTCCCTGGGCACATTCCAATGGGCAATCACTCTCTCTGTGAAGAATTTCTTCCTAACCTCCAGTCAGAACCTCCCCTTGCACAGCTTGAGACTGTGTCCTCTTGTTCTGATGCTGGTTGCCTGGGAGAAGAGACCAGCCCGTGCCTGTCTACAACCTCCCTTCAGGTAGTTGTAGAGAGCAATAAGGTCTTCTGGACTGGCCTGAGCCCGCACTGGCTGTTTTAATTCAGCACTTGGATCTGTGCTGTGCATCTTTGGCACCTGGAAGTAAAAAGAAACTTGGGTGCTGAACTGAAATTTTAGTTGTGTTCGAGCTAGGCTAAACGGAATAATGCTCAGCCTTGAAGAGGATGGTTTGCAAGGTAGAGTCCTGACTTTCCAAATGTTAACATTTTATTGATCAGTAACAGCAGTACAACTATAAGTAGTAGTAATAACAATCATTTTATTTATTGGGTACCCTTCCGTCGTTAATGTCCTGTTAGATGGCTCATGAAAGATATAATCTGCTCTTAATGTCCTACTAGGAGCCTCATAAAAGAAGTAAAATATAAAGGCAGTTATATGGTTAACGGTTTATGCTTTTCCTTTCCTGTTGATGTAGAAGATTACACTTAAAAGGCCGATTTTGCATCTTCAAGAAATTAATGGAGTTTCAATGACTGATGTTGGACCTGAAGCAGGTCCAAAATATGTTAATGCTTGCTCTTTCGGCTCAGTCAGACGAGGCTGGAACATTCCTGATTGATTTGCAAGGTACCCCAACTGGATTAATTAGAAGAGGAAAAATATGGTTTTCCCCTCTAAATTCTGCTTACTGCAAAACCCACTTGCTATAAAATGTCATGTTAAGGAAGCTTCTTTTCCTCATCTTCTGACTAAATTGCCATTCCTTGCGTTGATTCTTTTCATCTTTTATGTTGTTCATTAAAAATGTTACATTTTATGCCCAGTATTGTTCACAGTCTACAAGGTTTTTATCACTTGGATAAAAGCAATCTACTTGATACACAGCTGGTCTCCAGAGTGATCTGATTGCTTTTGTGATAGGCCTTAGACACCTAATGCTGTGCAGAGCACTTCTATGCTTTTTTCAAGTAACTAAATTAAATTACTTGCAGATGAACTTGTTTTATAACAGATTATCTGAAAAAGATTTTCAGACAGCAATGTGCTCTTGTGGCCAAGAAGGCCAATGCCATTCTGGGGTGTGTTAGTAGGTGGAGAGAGGTTCCCCTGCCCTTCTGCTCTACCCAGCTGAAGCCACGTCTGGAACATTGTGCCCAGTTCTGGGCCCCTCAGTTCAAGGAGGACCTCAGGGAACTGCCTGAAAGAGTCCAGAGCAGAGCCACAAAAATGACAAAGGGAGAGGAACATTTTCCTTATGAGGAGAGACTGAGGGCTCTCTAGCTTGGAGAAGAGGAGGAGACTAAGGGGTGACCTCATTTGTGTTTATAAATATGTAAAGGGTGAATTCCAAGAGGATGGAGTCAAGGTCTGCTCAGTGATGCCCAATGACAGGACAAGGGGCTATGGGTGGACATTGAGGCATAGGAAGTTCCATGGAAACATGAGGGGGAAAAAAAAAAAATCACTGTGAGGGTGATGGAACACTAGAACAGGCTGCCCAGGGAGATTGTGGAGTCTCCCTCTCTGGCGATACTCAAAACCTACCTGGATGTGTTCCACTGTGATCTGGTACAGATTGAACCTGCTCTGGCAAGGGGGTTGGACTAGATCTTTTGAGGTCTCTTCAGCCCTTAACATTCTGTGATTCTGACTTATGGCCAGTCCCTGCCCTGTTTCCTAACATTCAGTAGCACTGTGGTCTTTGAGTGGTCATACTGATTTCTTGTGGAATGAGGTTCAGCTCAGTTTGAACATGATGTCCTTTTTCTTACTCTTCTATTGACATGTGAGAAGAAAGCAAACGTCTCACCTCTGGAGAGAAATCACATCTGAAAAATAAAGGATATATATGTCTCAGTGTGGACTTAGATGTTTCATTACTTATGAGGTCTAAAAGTTGGTGTTAGACCCCCACACTGACTGCTGGATAGCCTGACCCACATACTTCTGTAAGTCCTGTTCTGAAGTCTCTGATGTTCTCCATGTCTCTGACCACTCCAGCTCCAGCTTAGAATTTTGGTGAGTACCAGAGCACTTTGCTGCTGTAAAATGCCTAAGTTTTCTATGCTGATTTAGCCTGAAAATGGGATTGGTGGCACCCTGCTTCTCTCAAGTATGATTCTGCTTTTAGCACTTGCACTGAAACAAACTCTTAACTGTAAAAAGTTACTACTTTTGCCACAGCCCCCAACATTTTTATATAGTCTCAGCTTATAATCAAGTAGGAGATTTTTAAACTTCTCAAACTGTTAACTGCACATACTGAGACCACTTAAAAGCTTTTCTTCTTTGTATTGAAGTTTTTTTTCCCCTCCTCCTTCTTTTAAATCTACCAGGCTGCTTCCAGATGGTATTGTACATGGGTGGTAACAGTCAATGGGCACTTTCATCCACACTTCCCTAGGAATATATTACCTAGCTGGGTTTGGTCCCAAGATAATCAAACAGTTGCAAATCCTAGGCTATGAGGCTTCATCAAATTTTGGTTAAAGATAGCCCTAGTAACCTTGTAGCTAAACCAGAACCAACAGACATTTTGGTCATGGGAAATGTAAATCCCATTTAGACTTGATTCATTTTCCAGACTTTTAGAGCCTATTTAACAAGAAATGTGTCATCCTCTGTGGGTTTGGAACTGTTTCACAGCCTTCTCTGTTGTTTTTTAAGCTCTGTCTGGATTTGTCCACACTTCATTAAAGGCATGTAGTGGCTCAAGAGGA
The DNA here is from genome assembly GCF_026170545.1 of Melanerpes formicivorus. Classification (NCBI taxonomy): domain Eukaryota; kingdom Metazoa; phylum Chordata; class Aves; order Piciformes; family Picidae; genus Melanerpes; species Melanerpes formicivorus. Next base: position 6,299,743 of record NW_027142360.1, on the reverse strand, counting down.
TTAGGATAACTCAAACCCAGCATTTCTACTCCCAGAGGAAATTCATCTCTGGAAAAAGAAAGCTGTGTGGATTTTGTTCTTGCTTTATTTCTTAGACTGCCTGTAGCTCTGCCATCATTTTAGAGTGTTTAAAGACACTAAGTGAAGCCCAGTGTATTAAGATATTTGATTATGGCTCTCCCTGATATAGTAATTAGGCTGACACAAGTCTGTATCTTTATGCTTCTCTACAGTAACAGTGCCTACTGCTCTAGATACTGCTGCAGGTGTACCAAAGACTATGAAATTCTGCGTTGCTGTGCAGAATTCCTCAGAATTTCCTCACCTGAGAGTTGGCAGTAAAGATTTTTTTGGTTGCAATACTAGAACATCTGGGAGCAGGAACCTTTAGTGAGTTCTGTAATAACAGATGTTTTTACAGCCTTGTAGACAGCTGATGGAAGCTGAGTGTAACACTTGAGGCTCAGCTGACAAGACAGTAAAGCTGTGAAACCTCTCCCTATAAAACTTCAGCAGACATCATGGAAAGAATGGGACAGATCCTGTCTGAATCCTGTACCTCATGGTTCTGTAAATCATTGAGTCCTGTGTCCAGTTCTGTGGCCCTCAGTTTAAGGAGGATATTGAGACACTTGAACGTGTCCAGAGAAGGGCAACAAGGCTGGGGAGAGGCCTTGACCACAAGCCCTATGAGGAGAGGCTGAGGGAGCTGGGATTGTTTAGCCTGGAGAAGAGGAGGCTCAGGGGTGACCTCATTGCTGTCTACAGCTACCTGAAGGGTGGTTGTAGCCAGGAGGGAGTTGGTCTCTTCTCTCAGGCAACCAGCACCAGGACAAGAGGACACAGTCTCAAGCTGTGCCAGGGGGAGTTTAGGCTTGAGGTGAGGAGAAAGTTCTTCACAAAAAGAGTTTTTGGCCTTTGGAATGTGCTGCCCAGGGAGGTGGTGGAGTCACCATCCCTGGAGGTGTTCAAAAGGGGATGTGTCACTTGGTGCCATGGTTTAGTCATGAGGTCTGTGGTGACAGGTTGGACTTGATCTTTGAGGTCTCTTCCAACCTTGGTGGTTCTGTGATTCTGCCTCATAAGGCAGGACCTATAGTAAGATGTAAAAGTAATTGACTAGGGGTAATTTACAATAAAGTTCCTGTTTGTTTGTTTTTTTAACATGAGTCCTTCAGTTTTGTTAAATTTGCACCTTGCACTTTTCTCATCACATATGTACACATACATCCTCTTTATCTTAGAAGAAAATTGCTTTCCACCACTGCCCCAGACACAGGAACATACAGGAAATGTTGTATAATTCCTTCAGCATGTATATGAATTTTCTTACAGTTTCTCACACTGTTTTCTTGCAGTTGTTTGGTTTTGAGTTCTAAGTAAACCTCTTGAAAGGAGGTGTAAGTAGAAGTCACAACAGCATCCTGGTTAGTGGGGAACTTGGTCGAGAAGAATGGTGTGCAAATCCATTCTACCTCATCTCCCCCATTAAAAAAATTATACTTACTGTAAAAATAAAAAGCAAAACTAAAAATGCTTCCATTCAGTAGCATTTTCATTAAGGATGGCTAAATGGCTCTGTAACTGTCAAGCTGTTGCCAATAGCATTTTCATATTGCACCTTCTGGGGGTTATTTCTTGCTATTTAGAAATAAATAGACTGATATATAGGCATACACACCAAAAAGAGATAGTATTACCGACAACTCCACTATAACTTTCAGCCCCTTAACATAAAAGTCCACCACTAAATCTCTCAGGGTAAACTATGCAGAGATAGAAAAGCCCCAAGGTATTAAGAGTGATCTTGATATAAATTCCAATTTTATTTTATGACCATTTTACAGCTGCTTCTAGATATCTTCTCTCGTAAACTACAAGGTACAAGGCAAATGTTACCTCCTCCTTTCTTTTTTCTTCCCTTCTGCAGTGTTTCAGACAGTTGGTTTATTGTGACATGTTAGCAGCCTTCCCTCTGCACTGCACATTCATAAGAATGAATTTTAATGAGAGCAAGCTAGCAGAAGATCCATAAAGAAGATGTGATTATATTTTAAGCATCCATTAAAAAAAAAGTTACATCAAATTTACACATTTTGATTTTGTCTGTGGCAGTCAAAAGAAATAGACTGAGAACATACGAGGCCATGTAAATCCATGCAGTTGAAATGACTTTACCGTTGGGCTGCCTAGCCAGAGAACACTTTTTCCCCTATAAATAGGAAAGCTTTTTGCTGAGAAAGGCCAAATGAAAAACAAAACAAAAAAATGCAGGAAGCCACTGGCCAGTGGCAGAGTACTAATTCCTGTTAGCATCACTGCTGAGTGACATCCCTCCAGCACATATGGTTATAGGACAGAACCTTGATCCATCTTCAGTCACCAAGTAATGAGCAGGAAAACATTAAGTTGTTGGCATTCTTGTTTTAACCCTCCCCCAGGGTAATTTTAGCCCTGTGAAAGGAAGGCAACTTTAGTAATATATGGGACAATGAATGAAATTTGGAGCAGTTCCCATCGTGAGATCCCCATCTGCAAACTGAGGTGATACCTTCATACATTAGCAAGTAGCACTGCTTGTAATGAATGACTATTGTTTTCTCCAAACTGGTATTTTGTTCTTGAAAGCTGATATTGCTAAAAATATCAGTCCCCATTATTCTCATTGGAAATTGGTTTAAATCAAAGCGTGGCAGGACACTTTCATACTGTGAGGGAACTTAAAATTTTGAACTCTTTCTATTTGTATTGCTAATAGTGCAAGTTTGAGCTCTTCCACATCTTTTTACTACACAATTTGCCAATATTAACAGCTGCCTATCAGAACAGGGAAAGAATATTCTTACATAAAGCAAATTACAAATACAAATTTCTGGTACTTACAAGAGAAAAAGTGTTCTTGCTTTACAAGAAATATTCTCACTCTTGTTATTAGGATGGCAATTCTACAAGGTTTTTGGTGATCGTGATGTAGTTCTACTAAACACCAGAGGATAGCTTTTCATCTTCAGATAAAGATATACAGTTAGTTGACTTCTTCACCACTGTGCAAGCAGAATAGAATAGAATTAACCAGGTTGGAAGAGACCTTTGAGATCATCAAGTCCAACTTATTATCCAATACCATCTAATCAACTAAACCATGGCACCAAGTGCCTCACCCAGTCTCTTCCTAAACACCTCCAATGACGGTGACTCCACCATCTCCCTGGGCAACACATTCCAATGGGCAATCACTCTCTCTGTGTAGAATTTCTTCCTAACCTCCAGCCTAAACCTCCCCTGGTGCAGCTTGAGACTGTGTCCTCTTGTTCTCGTGCTGGATGCCTGGGAGAAGAGACCAATCCCCACCTGGCTACAATCTCCCTTCAGGCACTTGTAGACAAGCAATAAGGTCTCCCCTAAGCCTCCTCATCTCCAGGCTAAGCAACTCCAGCTTCCTCAGCCTCTCCTCATAGGGCTGTGCTCCAAACCCCTCCCCAACTTTGTTGTCCTCTGGACACATTCCAGCAAGTCAACATCTTTCCTAAATTGAGGGGCCCAGAACTGGCCACAGAACTCAAGGTGTGGCCTAACCAGTGCTGAGTACAGGGGCACAATGACTTCCCTGCTCCTGCTGGCCACACTATTCCTGATACAGGCCAGGATGCCATTGGCCTTCATGGCCACCTGGGCATACTGTTGGCTCAAGTTCAGCCTACTATCAACCAGTACAGCAGGTTAGTAAGCATTAATAATTATTTAAAGTTGTAAATAGGCTTTGTGAAAAAAAAACAGCAGCATACTCAGTTATTCTTTTCAGGCTTGCAAGTGGTACCTTTTATGTGCAAAGGTAAAGGAACTGTAATTGCACTAATGTACAACTAATTGTACTGAGATACCACATAATGCCTGTCTAATAGCTATCTCCTCCTGCCCTAGCTGACACCCTTCCTACCAGCATGTTTAAAATGTGTGTGAGCTAAAAATCTTTCCCTTTTCAATGCTTCTAATAATGTTTTGATTAAACACCTTGTACAGCTTTAGATGTTTTTTCCTCTTCCATGTTTATTTTTAAATTTGAAGTAATAGATTGTTAAGAATATAAAAAGTAAGCATTTCATGCTTTCTAATACTACTTTTCAGCTTTTCTCATCACAGATAGAAGCCAAATAAGCTTCTGCCTTGAAAAAAAGATCCAGCTGATTAAAAACATGGTGCTCAGGGAAATTGAGTCTTTGTTGAAAATTTGGTTTGCCATTGGGAATTGGCATTCATTTTCCTGCTGGCCTGACATACTTTCTCACATGCATACTGTGACTCTTCTGAAGTCCACTAGAATGAAAGCAGACTCAAAAGCAGTTACCACACCAATTTCATTTCCTTAAGAGTATGTCAGGGGGAATATGGACCACTTTTTATTCAGCTTCCCAACTGCAGTGTTATTCAAGTACCTCATTCTCTTATTCTATTACAATACAGAAATTCTGATTAGCATACTTTCTTTCCTTCTCTATTTAGACATAGTAGGATTTTTACTTAGCATTTCCATCTTCAAAAATTAAAAACACCTGACAGCTAATTTATGTTCAACTGCCTTTTAAGATTGTAAAAAAACAACAACTGTATAATAAGATGAACTGATTAGGGAAGGGTTAGACATTCAGAGCCATTTCCCCTGAACACTGCCTTGGTTAGGCTGCACCTTGAGTACTGTGTCCAGTTCTGGGCCCCTCAGTTTAAGAAGGACATCGAAACACTTGAATGTGTCCAGAGAAGGGCAACAAGGCTGGGGAGAGGCCTTGAACACAAGCTGTATGAGGAGAGGCTGATTGAGCTAGGATTGTTTAGCCTGGAGAAGAGGAGGCTCAGGGGAGACCTCATTGCCCTCTACTACCTGAGGGGTGGTTGTGGCCGGGAGGGGGTTGCCTCTTCTCCCAGGCAACTAGCACCAGAACAAGGGGACACAGTCTCAAGCTGCACCAGGGGAGGTTTAGACTCGAGGTGAGGAGGAAGTTCTTCACCTAGTGAGTCATTCATCATTGGAACAGGTTGCCCAGGGAGGTGGTTAAGTCACCATCCCTGGACGCATTCAAGAGGAGATTGGACATGGCACTTGGTGCCATGGTCTAGTCATGGGGTCTGTGTTGATAGGTTGGACTCGATGATCTTCGAGGTCCTTTCCAACCTGAGTTATACTGTGATATCATGCTATGAACAACCCTAAGTTTCTCCTGATTGGTAAAAATTGTTTTATGAATGAGACTGACAGTCTAATAGTACCTGAGTATAGACGTATGGAAGATATGGAAGTACTTCAGGTCTATCTTGTGCAGTCACAGGGAGCAGTTGGTGAATGCTGGTCTGTCAATTTATTACCTTTGAAGTTCTTCATTGGTCCCAGATGGAATCCTGCCTATTAGCAGGCCTAAACAGCAGTTTCCTGGTCAAATGGTTACACCTGCTCCACTACACTGGAGAATTTTAAAATACCCTAAAAGATCTCATTTCCAGCTTACTGTGTATTTGTTCATAGACTGGACATAAGAAGAACAAATAGTTTTGCTTTGAAGACTCTGAGATTTTCCTCCCTTGAGCCCTATTAATGATTTTCAAGTTTTAGTATAGGATTAATTTTTCATAAGCACAGATTATCTCACCATAAATATAGTCAGTAATCAATGTTATGTTATGGAAAGTTCTAGCTAGGTTTATTCTGAAACAAATGACAGACCTTAGAAGTGGAATTTTTTCTGGCTGGGTACAGTCTCAATTTCACTTTGCACTAGGATTTAATTGTCCCCTGCCTATCTGTGTGTCTAGCTGTACAGTGATCTCAAATGCATGCAGCAGTTTTAGAAAGCTGGATCTTGTATTTTGAAAACAGGTATCTGTGGTTTAACTTAAGGATGTTCTTGATGATGCAGTCTTTCTACAATTTATGGAGTTGTTCCATATCAGCTGCTCTAGAAAATATATTTAATATAAAGTGGATACCTCTTGACTGAAAAATAACACTTTACAAACACAGCATTCCAGAGGCAATGATAGTTTTCCACAGTAAGTAGAACCATAGAATGGGGTTGGAAGGCACCTACAAAGGTCATTTAGTCCAACTCCCTCTGCAGTCAGCAGAGGCATCCTCAACTAGATCAAGTTGCCCAGAGCCTTGTCAAGGCTCACTTTGGATACCTCCACAAACGGGGCCTCAGCCACCTTCCTGGGTAACTTGTTCCAATGTTTCATTACCCTCATGGTAAAGAGCTTGTTCCTAACATCCAATTTAAATATTCTCTTCTCTAGTTTGAAACTCTTGTTCTTTGTCCTATGACTAGGAACAGGCTCTGGCCAGCCTGATCTAGTGTGAGGTGTCCCTGCCCATGGCAGGGGGATTGGAGCTAAATGATCCTGTGGTCCCTTCCAACCCTGACTGATACTATGACTACAGGCCTTTGCAAACAGTCTCTCTACAGCCTTCTTGGAGGCCCCCCTCAAGTACTGGAAGGTCATTATTAGGTCTCCCTGGAGCCTTCTTTTCCAGGCAGAACACCACCAGCTCCCTCTGCCTCTCTTCTCAAGTAGTAGAAGCATACACCAGTTTTAGCCCAGATATCCAAATACTTTGGCAAAACTGCATGTGTTATGTGCTGCTTTCCCGCTTTCAACAGAAAACCACCACAACAGCAACAAAAAACAAACCCAAACAACACACCCACGAAAAAATCCCAAAGTACATGACATCTTAGTAATTTATTAGTGTTGTGTAGATCATAAATTTTCCACTTATTATCAAACAAACAAACAAAGAGATTGAGCAATATTCATCATTGCAATAAACCAAATGAAACAAGATGTTTACTTATGTGCTTTATCCCGAATAACAGGAGCATGTGAAATGCTTCAGCACAGGAAGGGAATGTTTAGTGCTTTTGCCCCAGGCTTACATGCCACTGATACCATCTAGCTAAATTGTTGTTAAACAGCCTAGAGTCCTGGGGGGATTCTTACTCGGGTTCAGGGAGTGGTTTATTTTGGTTCCAGGGTTGTTTTTTTTTTTTTCTTTTCTGTTTATAACCAGTTTAAAAGCAGCTCAGTTCCATTATTTGTGAATTAGGATAATATTCACAGAATCACAGAATGTTAGGGGTTGGAAGGGATATCGAAACATCATCCAAGTCCAACCCCCTGCTAGAGCAGGATCACTCTGAGTAGGTCACACAGAACTCATTCAGGCAGGTTTAGAATGTCTCCAGAGGAGACTGCACAACCTCTCTGGGCAGCCTGTTCCAGGGCTTTGTCAGCCTCATTTTTCCTTATGTTCATTTGGAGCCTCCTACGCTCCTACTTGCACCTGTCACCCCCTTGTCCTATCCTTGGCCATCACTGAGAAGAGCCTCACTACACGAAGGACACTGAGGTGCTGGAGCATGTCCTGTGAGAAGCAGCTCAGGGAGCTGGGGTTGTTCAGCCTGGAGAAGAGAAGGTTGAGGGGAGACCTCATTGCTCTCTACAACTACCTGAAGGGAGGTTGTAGTGAGTGGAGACCAGCCTCTCCTCTGAGGTAACAAGTGACAGGAAGAGAGGATATGGCCTGAAGTTGCACCATAGGAGGTTTGGATTCAATATTAGGAAAAAAATTCTTAACCAAGAGGGTCATGAGGCACAGGAACAAGCTGCCCTGGCAAGTGGGGGAGTCACCATCCCTGAGGTGTTTAAAAGATGTTTGTATGAGGACTTTAGGAATATGGTCTAGCAAGTTGTGTACAAGGAAATGTCAGGTTGGACTCAAAGATCCTTTCCAATCAGCAAATTTATGATTCAAATGCTAGTCTGGACTAGCAGTTGATCAATTAATCTTGTGTGAGACCTTTTTAAAGGTCTCACTTTTCAGTGTGCCAGATCAAGTGATGTGAGCTTTTTGTTGGTTTGGGCTTGAGGTTTTACATATTTTGTTTACAAGTTCTTGTCAGTTCTCTTAATGTCCATTCTAAACCAACTTTGCAACAATAAAAATCTATTATCTTTCAGCTTACAGACTCTTCTTACTCTATCAGCAGCAGCTCTTTACACAGATGAACACTGCTGTGTCATTCTTCTGTATCCTGCCTAAAGCTACCCTTCTTGAGGCCCACTTAATACTGATACACCTCTGCTCATTTTCACTGTTTTGTCTTCAGTTGCAATTGAGCATCTAAATGCAGACAGAATAATGCAGCTAAACCTTCCACAATCACTTGCTTTTCAGATTATACTCCTATTTACATATCCCATGACAATATTTTTCACAGCAATATGATATTGCTCATTTAGATTCAATGCCAGATCCATTAAGGCTCGCCAAGCTCCCTCACAAGTTGTTCTTTGCTCTGCATATGTCTGATTTTATAAACATGTGTTTATAGGTGTGGTTAAAGTACATTTAAAACCCTGGGACAATTAATGAATCACAAAAAGAAAAGCTTAAGATAATGGCCTTGCATTTTTCTTTTGCTCTATTTTCAATTCCCTTCTCCTCCTTTAAGGAAATCTTTGAAAGTCATCTTCTGAAGACAGATCCTGTTAGACTGGCCTCACTTCATATATTTTCATTCCCAATGCTTGCTCCCTTTAAAAAAAATAAAGTATATAAAAAAAACCCACACTAAAGCAAAGATGCAGAGGAGAAGACATGTAGTAGCATAGAATATCTTAGCTGGCTCCTGTAAGATGTTTACTGTGCTCACATTCAGCACAGAGCACAAATAGATCTTTTGTCACAGCTTCAAGGAGTGAAAGTAGTCCCATCTGCTCCATTCCCTCATTGCATTAACTCATGCATTTTTGGTTAATTTGTGTACAAATTGTGTATTTCAAAGGAATAACAACTAAATGTTAATCTCCTTTGGGGAGGGGGGGAGGGAAGAAAAAAATTAAAGAGAAAAAAGAATGAAAACCCCACATTTTAAACCTGTAGTTTGTTTATAGCAACAATGAATCCCTTTATTGCAACAGAGAGGAAAAAGAAAGAGTGAAACTATTGAAATTATATCATCATTTTGCTCTCCTGGAGAACAATGCCAGCTCTGTGGGTTTAAAACTGCTCTCATCAAAAAATAAAAGTTATATCCAGCGAGAAGCTCTCCTCCTGTTGAAATTATAATGAATTTCAATTATTTTCTCATGGATTTATGGATTTGAATTCTTTATGGGTGAACTATTTCTCTTGGAACTAAACTAGAAAACTGTGCTGATGTTGAATTTTATTAATGCTCCTAGCACTGAAAGAGACTGCAGGACGGTCCACAGATTTCAAAGCAGCATTAACAAGGATGCATAGCATAGACAATAAGGGTTGTGTCAGCTTTTCAGTATCCCAGCCTTGTGCTTTCAGACCTGCAATCACACATCCTTTCTGTTGTTAATGGAAACAACAGACACTTCTATTATTTAAAGGCTGAAAAATCCTCAAGTCCAACCCTACACTGAAAACCCACCACAGGATAAATACCAGCAAGGTTAAAACACCCAGACAAAAAGGATTGTTCTTCAACAATTACAATTCATCAGGGCAATTCCAGCAAGAGCTCCTTCCTAGCCATCCTTCTGTGGCTGAAAGTTGGGCACCAACCCATGCCACACGAACAGGTTCTTCTGAACTTCCTGGTATTTCTTTGTGTAAATGTAACTCCTGAAGTTTCACACTATGGTTACTCATCTGCTTGCTTATTCAAAGTAAACATTCCTGATCACAGCATCAGGGTTGTCTGGGGAAGACAAAATCACACCCAAGCCGAAACCACACCCAAGCCGAAACCCAAACTCCCTCTGCAATCAGCAGGGACATCCTCCACTAGGTCAAGTTGCCCAGAGCCCTGTCAAGTCTCACCTTGAATATCTCCAGGGACGGGGCCCCAACCACCTCCCTGGGCAACCTGTTCCAGCATTCCACTACCCTCATGGTAAGGAGCATTTTCCTAACATCCAATCTAAATCTACTCTTGCCTAGTTTGAAGCCGTTGGCTCTCACCCTATTCCTACAGGCCTTTATAAACAGTCTCTCTCCATCCTTCTTGTAGGCCACTTTCAGGTACTGGAAGGCTGCTATTAGGTCTCCCTGGAGCCCTCTCTTTTCCAGGCTCAACAGTCCCAGCTCCCTCAGCCTGTCCTCATAGCAGGTGCTTCAAGCCCCTGGTCATTTCCAAGGCCCTTCTCTGGACCTGCTCCATCAGATAAGAATCTCTCCTTTGTACAACTGACTCCTGAACTTTGTTTTGTCTGTCTTTAGAGGACTAGAGGAGAGTTGGTATTTGTTGCCAAGAAAAACTTCCTTTAAAACCCATGATGCTCTCCATTTCTCAAAATTCCTGATACATTTTCGTTAGAGAGATAGGCACAGGTGTCCTCAGACATGCTCATCTTTCTTACCTTACTTTAAATAATATAAACAGAATTTTTAAAAATGATTAAGTTGTATAAGCATAACTACATGATGTAGGTATTATAGACACACACATTTAAAGATTTAACTTGTGAAAGGGACTTTTGATCTTCAGGAAACAGAATAAGAAATAGTCATCCATGCTGCTGCTAGTGGCAAAGCCAGACATACAGTACTCTAAACTGACAGAAGGCAAGTATTTCCCCTCATTTGATCTTCCTGTTCCATCTCTCTTCACAATGCAAGAGTGCAGTGATAGAGATGTAAATACTTTCACAAAAGGGCTCACAAGCACCAACATTGTCTCTCTTACCCACACAATGCAAGAAAAAAAACACAACTCCACAAAACTGTCTGTGGAGTAAAACATTTTCTTTCCATGACATTGACCTCAACCATTTCATTTTCTGAGGGCATTAGTTTTGCAAACTAAAAACATTCTCAAGACAGAGAAGTTTGACTTCCCCCTTCCTTAAAAAGGAGGGAAAAAAAAAGCCATTGAGAAAGTCTCATGAACACTGAGCCCAGGACCTAAGCCTGAGAAAGGTCAAGTCTGTTCTAAATGCAGAGCCAGTCAACTTCCAACAGAGCTTAAAAAAAATCCACATCTCTGCTCTCCCACTCCCAGTATAAATCCCAAATTATTTAGATATGCTTTTTGGGACAAAGGTCAGCGAGCCTTTAGGTCAAAACCCAACAGTAATCAGCATAATCAAATTAAACAGTTGTTCTTTTTGTTGTGTTCTCCATTCTTTTCCCTAGGGTGGGGAGGGGGAAGTTTTAATCCTAATGTAAAAATAACCTAAACAAAAACTGTTCAGATAGTATTTTCCCTAAGCATGAATGTTTCACACACACATATACATCCCCCTTGTATAATCACATATCTATTTATCAGATGCTGAGTTTTCATTTGGTGTTTCCAAACTGTAAGCAGTATGTTAGTTTGTTCAGTGCCTAGGAAAGGCACAATCTTTCCTGCCTCAGAAAAGAGCTTGGCAACTAAAATGAAAAGATGGTGTTTGCAATGGGAGAGAAGTATGCAACACAAACATTCACTGAAAGTACTTTAAATACTTATGTCTATATGCCTGAAATTAAATATCAAACCAATAGCTGTAAGAGTTTAGGATTCAGGGCAATAATTGCCTTAATGGCCATCACAATTAGCAGACATGTTCTTCTGCAATTGCTTTCATCTGCTGAGATAATTTGTTACATGCCCACATCACAAACATGACTGCATTGTTAGCTGCATGTCACCATTCCAGAGCATTGAACTATGCATCCTGGGGAGCAAGAGGGCACGAGATTTGTTAGAGCAGCCTGGGAGTCCTGGGTAACTACACATTTCCCTACTCTTGCTTGGATCACAGTGACAAGGGAATGTTAGTTGTTTGTTTGTTGGGATTTTTCCTCCAGGAAAAGCCTTCTATGGAACTACAAAAGCAATATGCTTGAAATAAATCCAGTCAAGTGATACTGTGTTAACCAGAACATTACAAATTTATAACACAGACTCTATTAGGCAAGCTATCTACTACCACAGGACACTGGGTTATAAAGGTATGGAGTTTACTTGCTAGTACTTCAAGCCATTTCTTGAGAGGAACGTTTGAGACCTTCTGCCTCAGGTCCTCTAGAAGGCAGAAGAGGCAGCACTATGCCTACACAGCCAGTCCAAAAATCTCCAGTTACAAAATCCTGACTGCAGTAGGCATAAAACTTTCCTGGACTATCCACTTTGTGTTCTATTTTCCAGATATTTGCCTTTAAGTGCTTTCACAGCTTCAAGTAATGTGATGGAGAGAGGAAAAACAAACTAAAAACATCAAGTGAAAATATTTTAATGGGCTTACAAACCTGCCTGCTACCAAACAGGGATTTTAAGGTTGGCAGGAAACAGCGAACGTCTCCACTTCAGAAATGTAGTTTTTTGTAGCTCTCATGAAACTCCCAAAACTCCCTGCTGATGTGAAAAAAATTACAATTCCCTTCTCCCCACAAAACCTTACATCTCTCCAGTGTAGGGCTTGTTCAGATTTCCAATAACTCACAGCACTGCACGTGCTCAAGCCTCTCAACTCCTAATTTGGAGCACAGACTAATCCCACACAGCGAAAAGGATACTTCAGCCAAAAACTGAGCTCAATTTTTACTGCAGTTGGCTCTCTCCCATGTAGTAGAAGAAATAAATAATGAGCATCCAGACTGCTCCCACTACATTCTCACTACTACTGCTACTGGTGTTTCAGCATCATGAAGGATCAAGAGAGATGTTAAGACACTAAGGGGATGGGAGCAAGAGAGAGGTTAAGTGAAGAGAAGGTAGATAGACCTTCTGGTTTCAGAAACCAGGCAGCTGAAGGCCAAGAGGATATATGAGAAAAATACCATACCTGTAGTGCTCCTCCACTGATGCCACTGGGCATCTTGTCCTGGCCTCCAAGCTAGATGTGACATCTTCCCCTGCACAGCTGTTTTCATGATTGTATATTTAAGATGGCTTTATAATTCACAGGAAAAGATACCCTTATATGCAGCCCTGGAGAAGACACTCTTCTCTTCTTCTGCTTGTCACCACTCCGTTGAAAGATTCTATTACTTTCCAAATTAGCAATTACATTCAGAGATGCACTCACATCTTCATCTCATTATGGCTGTGCATTGCACACACTACATTTGCTGCCTCTATCAAAGGCAGAACTTTGCCTTTTATGCCAGGAAGAGATGCATAAATGCTGGCCATAAGTTACATTAAAAAAAACAATCCCAAACCCCACAAATCTAAACCAAAAAAGCTACAACAATTGGCTGTTTTGTGAAAAAACTAGGGAGTAAGTTAGGGAAAACTCCAGCTACATTACCTCAGTGGCAAAAGTAGCGTGGAACCAGCACCCATCCCTAAATGTCTCTCACTCTTCCAGATGGAAAAGCTCAGGAAATATCAAACTGCTAGAAATGCACAATGAATTTTGTTATGTATTTTAATAGCAAGCTTTGGGATTCGAAGCACTGAAGTATCAAACATTAAAATGCTTGCTTTGCCCCCTTTGCATCTTCTGATCAACTCTCATCCCTGAATTGTAAAGTCTCATGGAGGCATTGTAATTAGCATGCTTCCTTCCTTTCTGGAACCATGCTGATTTTTTAAAGGGAAGTAAAAGACATTCCTCCACTTACAGTAGAATGTAAATTGTATAATTTATTATTTCAGTAGCACTTGATATTTATTTTAATTATTCTTTAAGTCAGACATGAACACTGGGGAGTAACAGCAGGACATCCAAAGCAGCAAAAGTTTGGGCTTTTTTTGTCTGAAAGAATTTTTAATGCAAAAGTTGATAATGTACTCCCCCCTCACCCCCTTAAAGTATGATAAAGTTTCATGAAATTAAACTATATACAATGGACGTTTCCCAAACAAAAGAGAAAGCTTCTGAAGGCAAAAAGTTGTATGGGCAAGAAATGAAAGCCACCAGCCCCACTTTATCCCAGCTTTCCCTGAGGAGCATGCTGGGATTAGTAGTCTCTGCTGGGCCAGGATTAGGAAATTCAATTAGACTCCTGCTTCCCCAGGCTTTAGTTGGAGATTAAAAAAGCCTCCCTGTGGCATGCTGCAGAGTTCCTGGGTTGGGTAGTGACCTAGGCAAAGCACCTTATTCCCCTTGGTTTCTCCACAACCAAGAGATAAATTATACAAATATACCAGATGTTTTTTTGTTTGTTTGTTTCTTCTTTTAGAGCTAATCCTGAATTGACAGAGGTCAGGCTTCTATGCAGACCTCTGACTGAAACACCTTCCTGGCACAAGGGAAAACAAACTAAGGATTTGCCAGCAGTCCTTTCTGTGCTCTGGAGCTCATTGGCATGAAGAGCAGATGACAACAGTCTAGACAAGAGGACCTACAGCCTCCTCTCTCCATCATGTTACCAATGCAGCAAGCCCCAGCAGTAAGATCAACTTCATTTATTTGAGGAACTTGTAGCTGAACTACAGGCAACTGTTTGCCATGATGCTAATAGAAGTGTACACTACTGTTTGGTTTTCTGTTTGCTTTTTTTAAACTGGGAATATTTTTTCCTGGTCAAGCTGAGGTTCAGCAACTTGACATTCTGCTGAACATTCTATTACAAATGCAAACTGGAAATTACTTTGGCCCTTGAGCATATTGAGCACAAGACTCTCAAGTTTTAACTCTATTTTCACCTAGCTATACCAATCATTTCTTACTTAGATGCTATAGATTTTACATGAAGACAGGCCAGTATTAACTACTTGATTTGTCTGCATTTGGCCTCTGCAGATTCCAGAAGTTTATCAACATAAAGGTCAGATTTCTGGGAAAACACAGGCCCTCATCCCTTAAAGAAAACCAAATCAGATTAAACTAGCAGACAGACTTCCCTAAAAATAGTGTGGGTTTCAGTGTTTTGGGCTTTTTTTAAGATAACAATAAATCTGCTTAAATATTTTGGCTGTTTATATTTAGTGCTCTGTTATGTTTTCCTCTATCCCTCAAACTGCAGCTGGAAAGGAGGAAGAAGGGAGGAAAAGCAGTTTTGGTATGGACTTTCATGCCAGGATCAGTCAGAAGCATGCTTGGCCCCTAATGTGGCTAGGATCAGTTCTGTGTTTACTTGGGACACCAAGGTGAACCATGCTGAATGCATTAGTTCACCACCCTCCATTATTTCTTTCCCTGTGTTACATCCAGATCTGGAAGGAAGACAGGAACAGAATCTTTGCCCAGTGTTAATTTGAGTTGCACAGAGGGTAACTACTTTCTTGAAGACATTCCTTCTACTGTATACAGCCATTAAAGGTAAAAAACACCTCAAAATAACTGGGAAAAATAAGCAGCAACAACTCCTGCTCTTTGCAGCCACAGACTGTGCTTTCATTTAAGAAATTATCTCACTCCAGCTATTTTAACTGACTCAAAGTCAGCTGACAATAGAATTTGTAATCTGTGTACAGGAAGTAAAACCTACATTCCTCCCAAATATAAATACCACATCTGGAAGAAAAGTATCTCCTGCTATTCGGTGCTGCTCAAGCTGCACCTTGGGTGCTGTACACAGTTTTGGTTTCTGCTATACAAGAAGGATACAGACAGGCTGGAAAGGTTCCAGAGAATGGCCACAAGAATGCTCAGAGGACTGGCAGACCTGACATATGAGGGAAGGCTGAGAGAACTGGCTTTGGTCAGCCTTGAGAGAAAGCAGCTTAGGGGAGACCTCATAACCACATACAAGTACATAAAGGCTGGCTTTCACAAGTAGTGAGATTCCCTTTTTACAAAGACTCACATGTTGAAGACAAAGGGTGATGGGGACAAGTTGCTACTGGGGAGGTTCAGACTGGATGCCAGAAAAACTTTTTTCACCATTCAAATTATTAGACATGGGAATCAACTCCCAAGGGAGGTGGTGGATTCCCCTACATTAGACAGTTTCAAGGCTCAGCTTGACAGGGTGCTAGTCTTACCCTGAAAGGTTGGACTAGGTGATCCTTGAGGTCTCTTCCAACCTGGAATTCTATGAATTTATTTGCCCTAACACCTAAGACAGATGAAAGCTGTGTTCTTCCTAACCAGGGACAAGCTTAGACAGCTGATCTTCCAAAAATTGTTTTCATGAGTGACTGACAACAACATGACACAGACCTACAAGTCTCCTCATAGGTGAGCCCTGTGTCTCCCTATGTATGGCACAGCTGCTTCATCCAGATTTTTACCCATTGATCAAGGGGAGCAGCTTTTCTAGGCCTTCCACATTTGTATCCCACTGAAGAAAAGCTCAACACTGGAGTCTAGCCATGCCTAAATTACATTGTAGCTTAGAGGTGGGAACTCCACCAAAACAGTGATAAATGTTGACAGATACATGAAAGGATGGGTGTCAGGAAGGGGCAGCCTCTGCTCACTCATACCCTGTGAGAGGACCTGGGGCAATGGATGTAAACTACAGTGCAGGAGGTTTCACCTCAACATGAGGAAGAACTTTATTGTAAGGATCATGGAGCCCTGGAGCAGGCTGCCCAGAGATGTTGTGGAGCCTCCTTCTCTGGAGGCTTTCAAGCCCTGTCTGGATATTTTCCTGTGTGAGCTGTGCTGGATTCTATAGGCCTGCTCTGGCAGGGGGCTGGACTCAATCTCCAGAGGTCACTTCCAGCCCCTAACATCCTGTGATACTCATCATAGATAGCAGAGAGTCCTGACTCTCATCCTAGTAGTGGTGCTTTTTCTTCCTTTATTTATTTAAAGGCAGGAAATACTTCAACACTTTGCACAACTGCAGATACTGAATACTTCCACCAGTTATACAGCCCATGCCTCCCAAAGCACCTCTCCACCAAGAGAGCAGAGAGCCTAAAATGAACAGGAAGATTTTCATGCAACATAAGAAAAAGATGGGGAAGTATTTAAAGTCATTGAAGACATGCTTGAACTTCATAGAGGTTGCTCAGTAAATCCCACCTCTTTCTACACAGTGCATGGAGAAAGAAGATGCTTTGCACAAGCAGGTGGTGTAATTTTGTTGCAGTGCTGTTTTCCAGGTCACAGTCCAGATAAGCTGCAGGGCACAACCAACATAACTTTCCTTTTCATAATTGTTTTCTGAATCTGTCTGCTCACTCTGAGTTCATGTCACCATTTCCCTTTTTTATAGGCCTTGCAGCTTTGCACATTTCAGTGAATCTTCACATGCAATATCAAATACAGACAATATAATGGGAATTAAAGCTTTCTGGAAGCCTATGTCCTGGATTCAATTAGCAGTATCAAGAGTCTAATAGTTAGCAGCAAGTCCAAAACATGTAATAGGATTACTGAAAAGTTTACTGATGAACAAATCCTATCCAAGTACCTTCTTTTTTACTTTCTCCTTCTCTAGAAGTGATTGCAATAATGGAACTGACTTTACTTTGAAGTATAGCTCATTTTAGTATATAAAGTGGCATTTAGATTGGTATAGAAGAGATGGACCCATGGGATGTCCTTTACCTCCACCTGCCTCATGACATAGAAGCACTACTCACACTGAAACTATATTCAGCTGCAACAGCAGCCATTAGAAAACACTGCCAAAAGCAACCACACTTGGGAGTGATCTTACATGTACTTATGTATGTACAACATCCACACCACACAACATCTGGCCTGGGTCTCCAACAGGCTTTGCCTTGAAATGAAGAATAGTCATAGCTATCCACTGCCAAGAGCATGTACAGTCATGCTCTGATAAGGCAGAGGTTTTTCAGAATCCAGGGTCTTCAGGGACAGCCTTAGAGGATTTTATAAAACAGTTAGTCAAACTTAGGACAGTCTTACCCATACTAAGAGCAGAGACTGTACCTTAAACTCTCTCCGGAACCATACCTTTGGGAAAAAACCCTACTTCACTCCAAAGAAAGCCCACGAGCATGCCAATGACCAAATACAAAGAACAGTCAAGAAATAAAGTTAATCTTTAACATCTGCAACATCTTCATTTGCTGCCACTTGCATCTCAGGAAAGAGTACCTTCCAAACCTGTAACTACAACTCCTAAACTTAAAAGCAAAGTAATTGCTCCAGGAATCAGTTGGAACAAACTGGACTGCATCTACTACAGGCCTGATCTGAGCTACAAGAAAGCCTAGGTTACAAAAAGTTCATAGCCAGGCCATAGCCATGCCAACTGCCAATATTTAGTTTAAGGAAGTAAAATTTTCCAACTCCTTTGCAGTGCACTGGCAGCAAACTATTTCAGGGCTCTTTTCCACCTATGCAACATTAAGAGAAGGGTTATGTAGATACTATATTGACAGAAAAGGCCTTTACTGTGTCTAGAAACTTCCTGGGGAGGGGGTGGTGGTGTCAGATGCAATATATAGGCCTGTTTAGTATTTAGGAAAGTCAGTTGTCTTCTGTTAGAAATCTCCCCTTAATTTGATGCACTGGAGGAAAATTGAGCTCTCTGGCTGGAAAGAATTCATAAGGCTCCACAGCATAAGAACAGTAGAAGGGGCAAAAAGCTTTGCTGTAATTATTACCAGTAGGTGGTATGCATTAACTGCTATTTCCAAAGCAGCAGGTTATTCAGCAGCTTTAGAAACAATAAAACTCTCATGTCTTGAGGCAACAAAAAAAGAGAAAGGGTTTAAAAAAAAAAAACCTAAATCATGAGCAAATCTTATGCATTCATGATAAATTGCAATTACAAGCAGGCATTCATGCTGGGAATAATTACCAACATACTTCAACATTACTGAATGTCAAAGAAGTCAAGAATACTCTTCATGAAAGGATACAGAGGAGGTGGCCACGTTGTATTTAAAAAGAGGCATAAGCAATTTTGTTAATTGAAGGGGAAAAAAAATACCAGCTATAAATAGGACAGACTTACAGTTTGTAGCATTTCTTCAAAAGCAAGAATTACACAGACTGAAGTCCAACTCTCTATGGATTTTAAGAGGATGATAAGGTGCTTACTGGTCATTTTCTTAAACACTTGTCAGTAACACAGCCTAGGTATTTGACAAATTAATCTTTTGAGTTCTGATATCCACAAGAATCTCCTGAGACTGTAAAGTGTGCAAGAGAATTATTAACAGAAAGTATACATCTCAATGCTACATGGCAGATAAACACAGTAGCCTGCTCACTTCCTGTTCAGTAGAGCAGGAAAAGCCCCAAACCCAAACACTAGTAGTTTGAACTGTTGTGGATTACTACTTCTAGCAACAAACTCAGGGTTTATTTTTGAAGCATGCTCTAGTAAATACAGCAATTCCATTCCAAAGTCTCAACGGTGGATTAGGTTGGAGTTTCCCCCCCTGCCCTGGAACAAAATCCTGTTGCTTTAATTTAATGAAAAATCACAGTATCACAGTATCACCAAGGTTGGAAGAGACCTCAAAGATCGAGTCCAACCTGTCACCACAGACTTCATGACTAGACCATGGCACCAAGTGGATCCAATGGATGTGGATCCAATCCCCTCTTGAATAACCTCCAGGGATGGTGACTCCGCCACCTCACTGGGCAGCCCATTCCAAAGGCTAACAGCTCCCTCAGTGAAGAGCTTTCTCCTCACCTCGAGCCTAAACCTCCCCTGGTGCAGCTTGAGACTGTGTCCTCTTGTTCTGGTGCTGGTTGCTTGAGAGAAGAGACCAACTCCCTCCTGGCTACAACCACCCTTCAGGTAGTTGTAGAGAGCAATGAGGTCACCCCTGAGCCTCCTCTTCTCCAGGCTAAACAATCCCAGCTCCCTCAGCCTCTCCTCACAGGGCTTGTGCTCAAGGCCTCTCCCCAGCCTTGTTGCCCTTCTCTGGACATGTTCAAGTGTTTCGATGTCTTTCTTAAACTGAGGGGCCTGGAACTGGACACAGGACTCAAGGTGTGGCCTAACCAATGCAGAGTACAGGGGCACAATGACTTCCCTGCTCCTGGTGGCCACACTATTCTTGATGCAGGCCAGGATGCTATTGGCCTTCTTGGCCACCTGGGCAAGAAAATGCCAGAAGTCTTTAATAAGAATTATTGTGACTGCAAGAATTTGAAGCCAAGAAAAAGTGTAGAATCCTAGAATCATTTTGGTTGGAAAAGCCCTTTAAGATCATTGAGTCCAACCATTCTCTAACTACCAAATCTGGTGCTAAACCATGTCCCTTAGTACCACATCTATGCATCTTTTTTAACACCTCAAGGGATGGTGATTCAACCACCTCCCTGGGGGAGCCTATTCCAGTGTTAGATACATTTTTCCATTTAAAAAGTTAGATTAGATATTAGAAGAAAATCTTTAGGCCAAAACAGATGTAAACACAAATCTGCATCAACTTAAACACTTAAAATCTGAATATAAATTAATTGTCTCAGGCTAATTGGGAGCCTGAGGAGGAGCTAAAGATTTTAGTTTGGACCACTTAGTATCTAAGCTTCTGCTGCTATAACTTGCCTGAGAAATTTAAATTAAATGAGAAAAACTGGAATTACTCCTAGCCATAGGCAAATTCCTGTGTGAAGACAGAAATATTTCTAATAAAGCAGATAAGGCAAAAGGTCCAGTGTGTTTTCCTTGTGTACTTGGAGGAAAGCAGGATGAGAAGCTAGTATCATAACAAGATGATGAAGTACTTTCCAGTCCATTAGTAGCTAAGAAGTATGTTAAACAATGACTACAAGAAATAAACACTCTTAAAATTAGTACACTTAGATATCTGACAGTGAATATTTGAATACATTTGCAGATGATTTCACTGGCTTACCTGTATCCAAATTGAATACAATTTATATCCTGAATATATTTTTACATGACTGAAAGAAACCTAAGACCACCCCTATTCCAAAAATGTAGCCTGTATGCAAGCATAAGATCTTGCCTGGCTGAATTTTAATCCACAAAGTAATGGGAAGAGGTCAGTAAATAAAGGCTTAAATAATTGGCACTAGCTACATCAAAAGATTGTTGACCTAGGGGAAGGATAAAATAAAAAAGTAGCTCTGGTTTAACTGTGGTCTATACCCCTAGATTTAAACTGAATAACCTACACTTTCATATCACATTTGAATTCATATCTCATGATATTTTCATCAGTACTCTTGTAAAAGATTAATATTGTTAATTAAAATAATAAAAAAAAAAATTAAAGAACTGTGAAGAAATATAAAATTTGGCTCAGAACCATGAGCTAAAAAGGAAAATAAAATACCTCTTTCAGCAAAAGACTTAAAGCTTCTAGATCATCATCACATACTATGCAAATACTTTCACAAACAGAGGTGACTATGTACTAAGCTGACCTTTAACAAAAGCTTTGTTTACATGAGCAGGCAGGACAGACCCACTAGGAAAGGTTCAGCAGGGTGCTGAACCCACTGGGGGCCAATAGGTGGAAAGAGGTAAAGGAAGAGAGATTTCAGACCAGCCACAGCCTGGTCTCCCAGCCCCAAATGCCCTTCTGCAGCTGGAGCGCATTAGCTATGCCCCTGCTCCTGGAATGCATCTACTGGTGGAGGCTCACCCCAAAAGAATGCGTGCATCAGTTCCAGGACCTTCTCTGATGTGATTGGCTGTGCAGGGAGGAGACTAAAAAGGATTAGCAAATATGCAAATTTGCTTCAAAACACACTCCCAATCTGAACTGGCATGCTAATAACGCAGATACACCTAAAATCCTCATAAGAATTGAGCACTGGAAGCTGAACTCTGCCAATTTCAGACCATTGTCTATGTGCAATTATTGCTATTTTTAAACTGCAAGGAAAATTTATGTACTTGAAACAGTCAACCACACAAATCAAGACAGCCAGAAACAGAGATTTCAAAAGCCTAGGCAGAAAGCCTTTCTGGAAGGTATGAATAGCTTGTTTTGACTAAAGCTGAAGTTAACAGAAGTCAATGGACCTCATGAGACAGGTAAACAGTGTCAAACTGAGGGGACCATAGCATGATTTATAAACTGTATATGGATTAGATTATACAAACCAAAAGATCCTTTCTAGTTTTACATGCCCTGAAGTTATGAAAGGTCTCATAGAACTGATGCTAACCAACTTCAATTGATTTTGACAGAAATGCAGGCCACTTGACACCACAGAAAACAAGATAAAAAGTATCATTGACTGGGCAAGCTATGCCTCATACAGTTTTCATAGAGAGAAAATGAGATATTTCCTGCTGATTTATAAAGTGGTAGCTATAGAAAACAAACTGTACAAACCATGGTAAAAAAAAATAAAGATCTGAAATGTACAATAAAGTTAAACAGTACATTTGGGCTCATTTTTCATTATTGAGAATTTGAAAG
This sequence comes from Melanerpes formicivorus, assembly GCF_026170545.1. Lineage (NCBI taxonomy): Eukaryota > Metazoa > Chordata > Aves > Piciformes > Picidae > Melanerpes > Melanerpes formicivorus. The sequence goes on along the minus strand of NW_027142360.1, from coordinate 6,277,547 downwards.
CTTAAATAATGCATATTAACACATTGCTTTAAAAAAAATACAGGAGAAATTTGACTGTTGGTATCCCAACAGTCACTTGATAGAGCAAGATTACTCATTGAAAATGCTACCTCATGGGGTACTTAGCCATAATAATATGACATTAGAGTGTTTATATGGGTTCAGATTGTATTAAATGTATGGGCAAGAAGTACTTTAAAAGGTCATACATGGAGATATAAATGGATAGGGCACAGAATTCTTTTCTCAACATGGCAGCTTGCATCTGCTTATTTAGGCACCTGTTAAAAAAAAAAAAGTGTCATAGAATGGTTTAGGTTGGAAGGGACCTTAAAGATCATCTACTCCAACCTTCCTGCCATGGGCAGGGAGGCCTCTTAACTAGGCATGGCTGCTCAAGGCCTCATCCAACCTGGCTTTAAACATCCCCAGGGAGGAGGCATCCACAGCCTTCCTGGGCAGCCTACTCCAGAGCCCCCTACCCACCTTGTACTGAAGAGCTGCTTCCTAAAATCCTGTCCAAACCTACTCTCCCTCAGCTTAAAACCATTCCCTCTTGTCCTGTCGCTGGACACCCTTATGGAAAGTCCCCCTCCAGCCTTCCTGTAGGTATTGGAAAGCAGCTATAATGTCCCTCTGGAGTCTTCTCTAGTCTGCTCTCTCAGCTTATTCTCATAGCAGAGGTGTTCCAGCCCTCAGGTCACTGTCATGGCCCTCCTCTGGGCTTGTTCTTATGATCAGGTCACCAGAACCAGACACAGTATTTGGGGTCTCACAAATGCAAAGGGAAGGAATCATCTCGACCTGATGGCCACCCACACTCCTTTTGATGCAGCCTAGGATACAACTTGCCTTCTGGGCCGTATGAATGCACTGCTGGCTCATGCTGTACTTCTCAATCAACACCCTCATGTCACTTTCTTCAGAGCTACTCTCAACCCACTCTGCAGCCAGTCTGTATCTGCTTTTTCAGACTGAGGCTGACTTTGCAGTTCTGGAAACCAATAAAACATGTTTGACTTGTAAACTGAGCAGATCTGGTCTGGAAGTCACTGAGAAAAAAATAAATATAGTGCTCCCAGCATGTCAGCTTGACAGGGTCACTTTGCTTTTCTGACCACAATTCTACTTTAAAACTAACCTTTCAGCAGCTGCTCAGTTTCAGTCATCAATCCTACTACTGTTGAAAAGCAATAGCAAAAACACCTACTGACTTCAACAGAACAAGATGAGGCTCTTGATAGCACTTCTCCTATAAATGATAGTCTTATAACACATAAAATGATCATAAAATACCTCAGTATGATTTAGAAAGGTAGAAAATATCCCTGTTGACCCAAGTCAGATCACTAGAGACCTACATCCATTTGTTTTCTGTTCAACAGACAGAAGAGTTTATGATTACTATTTTTTTTTATAAAGCAAGCCAAGGATGTGATAGAAACCAAGCCTGGCTATCTCAGGTGGAATTTGAACACCAGCTCTGTAATAAGGTAGAAAAATCTCTCAAACATATCTAGCAGGAAACACAGCCCTCAGACTAAGGCTGCATTTTACAGGGAGGGATCTGACCTGAAGGTTCTGGGCAATCAGAATTCAAGGCTGTGGGAGGAGCAATGAAGACATTGCTGAGGCAAGCCTAAAATGGAATGCTATGGTCAACACAGCCATATTCAAGCCTCTCCAGCCCTTTTGTATCAGTCCTGTGACTGAGAAAATACCACTCCTGACTGTCCTCCTAAAGGTGAGGCAGTAGACTTATGACTCCTAACACATTGAGATCATGGTCTGTGAGTTGCAAGGGAATTCGGCTGTTTACATGTTTACCAAAACAAGATTTATCTTCATTTTCTTAAGAAAGAATTCCGATGTGTAAAACTGGGAAGACCAATTATTTAGGTTACTGTGTGAAAGTAAAGAAACTTATCTAAAACTACCACAACAAGTGTATAGAGAAGTCACTGGCTGTACTTTTCTATCTGCTGCTAATGTTGCAACAACTGTTTCTAAATCTAAGTAATTTCCTAAATGCTCCATGATCTTTTCAGATGAAAATCCACTTTAGCTAGTTATGATGAACAATTAGCAATAAATTGCAAGGGAGGGTCCTTGGTTTTCCTCCTGATGATAATTTCTACCAACATCATTCTTGGTTTATCTGGATGCTCAAAAGAAAAGGAACATTCGACTGCAAATGTATTAGTATGTGACATCTCTAGATTAGCTCACACAGTCACAACACACTTTGCTTGCCAAACAGACTATTCCCCTCTGATCCCCAATTATATTAGAAAACATCTGAGCCCTTTAAACAGAGCACCAACATTGTCATGCAAACCATTAAGTTGCTAGACCACTAAAACTCTCTTACTTTCTTGCCTTCTGGGACACCAACAAGGCCTCAAAAGGGAAACAAAAGATAAAGACAAGCAAAGACAATCAATTCTTTTGCAAATTTCCAATGCAAAATTCCTTACCTTCACTGCAATATTTTACTACAAAAAGTTGTCCCCAACAGATGTCTTTCACTTGTTTGGTTTGTCTGCTCTTGCAAATCCACTCAGCAACAACTTGCTTAGCTCCTGCCTCACAGAACATTTTTTTCAAACTGACTGGCATTATCAGAAACAAGAGGTTCTTCTCACCCCAGACACTGAGTTGTCATCACTTTATAGCAGTTACAGTTTTCCATACACTAATTAAAGCCTCATATAGAACCTGAGCTAATTAAATACCCAACAAATTAAGTATGAAACAAACTGACTGTAATTATGTATTTGCATGATGCTGATACCTGCTGATGAATGTGTTCCTATTCTTCTTTTCCCTCCTGACTCTTTCATCAGCAGTCAACAGCTGTGGACACATGAAGCATCTATAATAATGCAAGATTCAGATGTTAAATCTTGAGGTATTTCTTCCTCACAATTATAAGTCCCATTAGTACCTCTAAAATATGCTCTCCAGTAGTATGTACGGCGGGATTGTTTCTGGTCCTGAATTCCACAATCCTACAGCTACCTTTGATTTTGTTTGGTTTTTTTACTACTATTATCCTCATTATATGCATGAGAATTAAATGCATAAACTTCTCATGAGAAACTATGTGCAAAAACTTCTTACAGTTAAGACCAAACAATGGCTGAGCACTAAATTCACACATTGCCCTCAAGAAAATAAAATAAACCAAACCAAACACACACAAACCAACCAAACCCCCAATCAACCAACCAGAACAACAAAACCCAAACCAAGTAAACAAAAAACCGAACCAACAAATCACAACTCAAAAAGCCTTCTTGAACACAGTGTTTTTCGCTTTGCATTTGAAAGCCAGAAAGATGCAAGATGCCCTAATGCTAACCCCGCCAAAAAAGAAAAGGTTTCAGCACCTCATAACGCTAAGTGCTAAGGAAATAGAATAGAATAAACCAGGCTGGAAGAGACCTTTGAGATCATCAAGTCCAACCTATCACCCAAAACCATCTAATCAACTAAACCATGGCAACAAGCACCCCATCAAGTCTCTTCCTAAACACCTCCAGTGATTGTGACTCCACCACCTCCCTGGGCAGCACATTCCAGTGGCCAATCTCTCTATGAAGAATTTCTTCCTAACATCCAGCCTAAACCTCCCCTGGCACAGCTTGAGACTGTGTCCTCTTGTTCTGGTGCTGGTTGCCTGGGAGAAGAGACCAATACCCACCTGGCTACAACCTTCCTTCACGGAGTTGTAGACAGCAATAAGATCTGCGCTGAGCCTCCTCTTCTCCAGGCAAAGCAACCCCAGCTCCTTCAGCCTCTCCTCACAGGGCTGTGCTCCAAACCCCTCCCCAGCTTTGTTGCCCTTTTCTGGACACCTTCCAGCAAGTCAACATCGTTCCTAAACTGAGGGGCCCAGAACTGGACACAGGACTCAAGGTGTGGCCTAACCCTTTTAAAATCTTAGCAACACAATACACTTTTACTGTGGCACTATCAAGTCAATTTTGAGTCACACCAGCTCTTACTAGGTTTTAGACCAAGAAAAATATTTCCTGGCTCTTGTTTTAATTCCAATGGCAACACTTTTATATCAGTCACTTTAATCCTGAAATGCTTGCCTTCTCTACTGCACCAAGCAAAACAAACCTAACAATTTCCATTGTCCAAACAGAGAGATATTCAAAAGGTGCATAAACAGTATAGTTATTAATAACAATTATGGATCATAGAAATCACTCAGGTTTTATCTATATACAAGATAATCAAAGTAACTACTTGTTACCATTTTTATCTGCACTAGAAGACTACATCTGAACTCTTATCTTAGCCTGTAAGCATCTCATTCTGATAAAAGTACATTTAGTAACATGTTAAGTAGTATTGGATAAAAATATGATTGATTTCATTAGAAAAACTGACCACAAAAATGTAAACCAAATTGTAGGTTTTAGTGTCAGAAGGTTTATGAGAAAACAACTTCAAGTTTTAACTGCCAGTCATCCAAGGATAATTCCACTGAGAGCCACTGGATTGTTCTAACTAGAATGACAATACACTAATAAATAGCTCTAATTATAGTGTATTTGCAAATTCTCTGGCATTATTTTAAAGACACACAAGTCTAATAGGGAGCATAAGCAAAATCACATAGCTATATAACTTGACTATTCCAGCTGACAGACTTTGGAGTGCTCAGCACCTTTTCATATGAATTCCATCTTGCAAAAACAGTACCTTAAAAAACTTCCAAGGTCTTTCAAAAGATATTTTGTGGGGGTTCTTTTGCGGCTCAGTCTAATTGCAATGGTAATGCACTGCAAACAACATTCAACTAACTTTACTATCAAATAAAAACTACACACTTGTTCTAATGCAAATATTAACATTTCTCTTTAGATAGTCTTGCAGTTTTAGAACTTCAGATACTGTGAGAATGAAACTCACCATCCTGTGGTCCTATTAATTCCCATTTTTTCCTACACAGGATCACAAAAAGTTAGGCATTGGAAGGGATCTCAGGAGATCTTCAAGTCCAACCCGCCCTGCCACAGCAGGGCCATAGAATCTAGCACAGGTCACACAGGAACACATCCAGACAGGGATTGAAAACGTCCAGAACAGACTCCACAACCTCTCTGGGGAGCCTCTTCCAGGACTGTGACCCTTACAGAAAAAAGCTCCTCCTCATGTTGAGGTGGAACTTCCTGTACTGTAGTTTCCATCCATTGCCCCTTGTCCTGTCACAAGGACACAAGTGAGAAGAGGCTGTCCCTTTCTGACACCCAGCATTCATTTATATACATTTATTAGAACCCCTCTTAGTCTTCTCTCCAGACTGAAAAGTCCCAGGTCTCTCAGCCTCTCCTCATAAGGCAGTGCTTCAGTTCCTTAGTCCAACAGAGGGTTACAAGGATGATTATCTCAAGTCCCTGTCCCTCTTGAACTGGATGCAATATTCTAGGAGGGGCCTCACTAGGGCAAAGTAGAGGAAGAGGAGAACCTCCCTCAGTCTGCTGGACACACTCCGCTTGATACACCCCAGGATTCCATTGGCCTTATTGGCACAAGGGCACATTGCTGTCCATTGGATAATTTGTTGTCCACCAGGACTCCCAGGTCCTTCGTCATAGGGCTGCTCTCCAGCAGATCACCTCCTAACCTGTACTGGTGCAGTTTATTACTCCTTCCCAGAAGCATGACTCTGCACCTATCCTTGTTGAACTTCATTAGGTTCAGTAACTTTTGTCTTGTGAGTGACAAGTAGCAGAAAAACAGCCAAAAAAAAAATATCCCATAGAGCAAGATCGGGGCACACCCACACCACCTTGCCAGCCATGTCAAGAACTTTGGAGCCTGCATGTTTATTGTCTTCCTCCACTAAGCATTTGTTCAGCTGTAATAAACATCTGTTCAAATACCTCACCTGTCTCTTTTTTTAGTTTTGAGCTCATGTAAATCTGTTGTCTCTGCAATACTCACTAACAAACGTATTGCAAGAACAGTGCTTTACTGAAGCAGCTGTATAATGCACAAGTTTCATCAGAAGTGTGAAACTATTAGAATAAATATATTCAAGCTATATAAACCAAATAAAGCAAACCAAATAAAGCTTGCTTAGCCTGAAGGAGACTCAGGGGTGACCTTATTCCTCTCTACAACTACCTTAAGGGAGGTTGTAGACAGGCAGAGGTTGGTCTCTTCTCCCAGGCAACCAGCACCAGAACAAGAGGACACAGTCTCAAGCTGCACCAGGGGAGGTTTAGGCTGGAGGTTAGGAGGAAGTTCTACAGAGAGAGTGATTGCCCATTGGAATGGGCTGCCCAGGGAGGTGGTGGAGTCACCATCATTGGAGGTGTCTAGGAGGAGACTTGATGGGGTGCTTGGTGCTATGGTTTAGTTGATTAGGTGGTGTTGGGTGATAGGTTGGACACGATGATCTTGAAGGTCTCTTCCAACCTGGTTTATTCTATTCTAAACATGAGCAGGGTATATATAGAAGAGTAGAGTAGTCTCCTGTTCCCCAGTGGACTAACTAAACCTATTCAACCAAGTATTTTATGCACTTTCAGAGCCTTTAGAGAGTACTTGAGGAGCCTCATAACAAAAAAAACCCAACAAGCACCATACACTAGACACGGAGTGGTTTTGCTGCTGGTTTAACTCCTAGAAGGTGTCTCACCTTCCACGTCATGCAGTTTCTGCTTCAGAGGAGTGTTGGAAGCTCCAGCTAAGTGCCATCTATGTAATTTTAAACTGAAATTCAACAAAAAACATTAGGAGACATAAGAAGACACTCCCACTGAATTTTTGTGGCACCAGAAGTTTAGCAGGTGATGACTTTTGAAACTTGGGGCAGGGCACATCAGAAAAGCATAAACCACTTTAAGCAACTTATTATAGAAGCGTTTAAAATAAATAATAATAATAGTTTTTTTTAAAAAAAGGCCAAGTGGAAAAAAGAGGCATAGTTTAGTTTCTTCACTTTCACATTCCTGGTGAAAACGGATGATAATCCACAAACAAATTACAGCAAAAGTAAACAAACATGCTCAGCTGAGGAAGGTCTGTTCCCTTAGGGGGGGGTTCGTCCCATTTTTCCCCCGTTTCCTCCTCCTTTCCAATGGCCTGGCGCTCTGCGGGGCCCGGGGCTGGGAGCGAAGAGGAGGCAGCGGCGAGGGATCCGCCAGCCAGCCTCGCTGAGACGCAAAGGCGCCCGGGAGACCGCCAGCAGAAAGTTTGTGCATAGGGGCACAGGACGGCGCAGTAAAGGGAAGAAGGAAAAGAAGAAGGAGGGCGGGGAACGGATGGGATAAGGAGAAAGAAGGCGGAGACGAGAAGGAGGGCGCTTGTCAGAGAGCGTGGAAAGCAGGTATCTGTACCTACCGGCCTCACTGTCGGGGCGGGGAGAGCTCCCAGCAGGGGCAGAGAGAGGGCGGGCTGCTGGGCGGTGATGCTGGAGGGGCCGAGCCTTGGCCACAGCCGCTTATAAAGAAATGCAGGCGGTGGGGCGGGGCCCGGGGGCGGCATGGCCGAAGTAAAGCTGGCAGTGCTAGGTGGTACCGGAGCCGGCAAGTCGGGTAAGGAGAGGAAAGGGGGTGGCATCGGCACTATAGATCCCGCGATGACTTTTCTCCGGGTTTGGTGGGGAAGGGGACGCGGGGCTGGCGGCGAGACGGCCGGTGGGACCTCAATAAATCTGGCGTCTGTTTCCCTCCTTCAGCGCTGGCGGTGCGGTACCTGACCAGGCGCTTCATCGGGGAGTACGCATCCAACGCCGGTGAGCTTTGCGGCCCGCCGCTGGGCTCTGGGGAGGGGGCGACGGGAGCATGGCTGCCGCGGGGCCGGGGCTATCTGTCGCCCTCTGGGGCTTCCTCGGGGCTGGGCGGACTGCACGGGCAACGCAAAACGCGTCTCTTCAAGCATATATTGGAACGTGTTATGGGAGAGAAGTGCACTTTGAGAGAGCCTTTCCGAGAGATTCATGTTTTCTCTTGCTTATCGGTGAGGTTTAGTAACAAGCTTTGAATGGGAATAGGCAAGGCAGCTCTCTATGGGGAGATCACACAAAACTCCAGCAGCACACCCAGGCACGGGTGCTGCCCGAGTGCGCATCTCGAAGCGACTAAGGAGTCATAGGAAAGAAAGATAACGGAAAAGCATGGGCAGATTGCATGTGCGAAGCCCATGGCGGGGGTGGTGGGAAGGAGGGGGTGTAGCTAAATGGTCCTTGAGGTCGCTTCCAACCCTGACAATTCTATGATTCTGTGGTTATAGTTAACTCCATCAGAGAAAGATAAAGAAGTGGGTAAAGAAATAGAGTGGGGGGTGGGGGAAGCAAACCCCAACACAACTCACTTCTTTTATGGAATACTTACTCCTTGTCTCTGTAGGAGAAGTAAAACAGATTAGTTCCTGGGTGCTGCTGGTTAAAGCATAATGCAAAGCCCCCTGCTTTTGCAGGAATGCACTGACTTGATAGGTTTGAGGAAAGCCTCACCATGCTGAGGACAGAATTTCTTATTCATGCCAGAACAAACATGTTGATCCTTAGGACACTTTTGAGATCTTGGAATATGGCAGAGCAGGACTTGAACTTTCACATTCTGGGTAGAAGCACTATTTAACTGGTACACAAACACCCTCTGAAGTGTGTCACTCCAGCTAACAAGGAATGAGAAGTTCCAGAACTTCACAACGAACAGAGATGTCATCTACATCACTTTCCCTGATAAAGTGAAAGAAAGGCTCTTTAAAAAACTTTTGTATAAAACTCAGGGTAGCTTTCCACGATGTATAAATAAAAAGGAGCTAAGCTGAATTGCATTGAATATATAAAAATTAACTTATGCTGAAAGTAAAGTTAAAGAGGTACAAAAATGCTCTGCTAGTACTTTCCACTGTACAAATAGTGACTAAAAAGAATTTGTGTCCTACATGGCTTATATAGTTCTCAGCTGTCACATGAGTTACATGGTATGCTCTGTGCTCCATGTGTTTTCTAAGCCACCTGCAATTAAAAACAAGTTTTTATGTTCTGAGCCTCCTGAAAATCTCAGTACAGGCTTGTCAAATCTCCAGAACAATGTTTGTTGGAAGATAAGTTTAGTTAAGAGGAACATGGTACTGAACTGAAGATGCTGAGTTACAGAGATCATGAATTCTGCATATGCCCTTATTACAGTTTGTGTGTTTTCTGTAGTGTCAACACTAGTTCTTGTTTCTATAGTTCAGTAACTCTGAGAAATTACACTGTAGATAGCCTGTTGATAACGAGTGTAATGAACACAAGATGTTTACACTTACTTAGAACAAGCAACCTGCTGCTTGAAATAGAATAGAATCAATAAGGTTGGAAAAGACCTCAGAGATCATCAAGTCCAACCTGTCACCCAACACCTCATGATTAACTAAACCATGACTTCAAGCGCCACATCCAATCCCTTTTTGATCACCTCCAGGGATGGTGACTCCACCACCTCCCACATTCCAATGGCCAACAACTCTTTCTGTGAAGAACTTTCTCCTCACCTCAAGCCTAAACTCGTTCCTCTTGTTCTGGTGCTGGTCTTTCTGCAGTAGAGTTCTTAGGACTCTCCACCAGCTCTAGCAACCCTAAATCTGAGAATTGATGCTACATAAATATATTGGGATTTAGTCTAAGAATATAATCCTATATATATAATACTATTGGTTAGTTTTGTGATCAGACCTCCACTATCTATCTGTTATAAGAACTAAAGTACCAGGTTTCATTGTAAATAAACATTATTTAAAAATGATGACTTTAGTGCAGAACCAAAACTTGCACACAGACTGAACCTTGGTCTTGTATCAAAATGAGTAGTCATCAGCACTGAGCTGATTCTGAGCATTGGGCATCCCCTTCACCTTTGTTTTGGAAGAAGGAAACTCAGGTGTAAAAGAAGAGGACACAGTCTCAAGACTGAATGTTAGGAAGAAATTCTTCATAGAGAGAGTGATTGCCCAATGGAATGGGCTGCCTGGGGAGGTAGTGGAGTCACCATCATTGGAATTGTTTAGGAGGAGACTTGATAGGGTGCTTGGTTGCATGGCTTAGTTGATTAGATGGTGTTGAATGATGCTTTGGACGCGATGATCTTGAAGGTCTCTTCCAACCTGGTCTATTCTATTCTATTAATTGCACCAACACTTCAGTGGGGACGCCACAGTGAAATGGTGCTGGCTGACTTAAGGGCTTGAGCAACTCAAGTTTTTATAGTGTGTCTTGAAAAAGGAAAAAGAAAATCAACAGAAACAAACAAGCACTCCAAAACAACTCACAAACAAAACCCTCAATAACAAACAAACCCCCCTAAAAACACCACAACAAAAAAGCCCCAGGAAGCCACAACAGAACCAAAAATACATGGCCTCCTTTCTACCTCAAACAAATCAAAACACAAGCAAACAAAAAACAAACTCAAGAAACCCTCACTAGTACTAAATCTTATATTAGCCACCTTTTCACTTCCATCTCCTATCACTAATGCTGTTTTTCTTTGGATACCATCTATTTTTTAGAATGCATCTACACTAAACATCTGTGCCTGGATGGGAGGCAGATACACCTGGAAATTTATGACCCTTGTTCACAGGTAAGAATTTTAGTGGGCAAGGAAAGGCTCTCTTTCATTCTAAGTGTGTAATGGTAAAAAGATTCTGGGAGTTACAAACTTTTTGTCTTTGGAATTTGTGCTTACTGGGGCTTTTTAAAAAGACTGAAATGTTATGGTTGCTGTTGCTCAGACCTGCAGAGTACTTTTCCATTTCATGGAAGAAGCCCTTCGTTGCTTACATCTTCTGTAAATGCTTTCGCATGTTGGAGTATTACTAAGAAATAACTTTTCCCACTTCTGCCTTGTATAGGTAACTGTGGATATAAGTTATAGGACTGTATGCACTTTTGTCAAATACCCTAAATGTATGAAGTTCAGTATGTAAAGCAAGCAGTTTATTAAATGTCTGCAGAAATGTTCAAAGTAGGCAGGCCTGGAAGTCAGACTCTCATTCACAGAACAGATCCAAGGAAAGCCATAATGCAGGCTTGTACATGTTGACAGCTGAACTTTGATCACAATAAACCACTTTGGAATAAAGATTTTTTGTATTAATTTCTTTCTTGCTGTTACAGGAATAGAGATATTTAGGTACTGTGTTACATATGTAGACCTGCATTCATCTGTCTAATTGCATTAGGTCACAAGCTCCCCTTTTGGGCACTGATTAGGGCAGTGAATGCTAATGCTGAAGTGAAAATGTCTGATCTATACTTAAATTTAAAGACTGTAAAACTCAACCTAGAAATGAACCACCCAGCAGATCAATCTTCCTAGAGACAAGGAATGAAATGCTTGTCCCAGAGCAATGGGGATCCTGAAATAGCCACTGTGCCATATAGCACTAAGGACTCCTCCCCTCCCATACAATCTGTTAGAAACTACTGTTCTGTGGACTTGCTTCCATCCCTCTCAGACTACTTTCCTAAGCCTATCCACAGCTTTCACTTAGTGCCATATTAAATTCTATGACTTGTGAACAATTCTTTAAGATACTTGAAACATTGCTGGGGGCAGCTAGCTAGGGAAAAGCAGATTAGATAAGTTCGGGCTTTAGTTGTTACAGTTTGGGCACCATTTTGCTTTTAGTGAGAGCAGAGATCAGCTCTGTTGAGGGAAATTCCTCTTGCTAGCACTCTGAGCTGTCTAGTACCAGTGCTTCCATAGGAACAAGGCCTAACTTTAGCTGTATGCTGCTGCTGCTTTTTAGTGCTTGCAGAGGAGTAGGTAATGAGTGGTGGTGGTACTGCCTTTTGTCTAAAAGGAGTGGTGATTTTGGAAAGAGATGGATGAGATACAGAGGTCCTGTATCCCATGGGAGCTGGGGAGAAAAAGCATGTCCCAAGAGGAGGCCAGACTGGAGAAGGAAGAGTTGTCATTTTGGTTTTGCTTCCTGAAATCTTTCTGCTCTCTTAGTTTTCCCTCTAGTAGCTGGATCTATGTTCTGCAAAGCTCACTGGCCCTTCATCTGTGGGAAACAGCTGTGGCATGCCCAGGTCACTGTCCCTTTCCCTAAACCTGCTGCGTAGTCACCACAGCATTAAAAAAGCTGTTGTATTAGAAGTTCTGAAGTCTTCAGGCAGTTTACAGATTCACAGACTGCATTTGGTTGGAAGGGACCCTCAAAGGTCATCTTGTCCAACATCCCTGCAGTGAGCAGCAACACCTCCAACTAGGTCACGCTGCCTAGGGCCACATCAAGTCTGATGTTGAATGTTTCCAGGGACAAGGCCTCAACCACATCCCTAGGCAGCCTATTCCAGTAGTTCTGGAAACTTATTTCATCTTGGCTTTTTCATGAATCCCCTTTCACTGACAGCATTCAGTTACCATTCCTCATGGGAAGTTACAACCTTCCCAGTCCAGCTGTCTGTGATGCTTACAGATGCTGCCCTGATACTCTGCAAATCAAGGCAGCTAGGGTGGGATGTCAGTGGAGATGGTCTTTTGCAAACTGCAAAAATGCTAAACTAGTGAGGGCACAACTTAGTCCTCAAACTTCTCTTCCTGATAGGTTTTCTATGGAGCAAAAGTATTTTAACTTATTGTGGATCAATGGTCTTCCTGGCTGCTACCAAGTCATCTGCAGGAATCAACCAATTCAAAATAGCTTTTTAAATTGCATATTACTTAGCTTAATTGGACAACTTGCAGCTGTTGCTTTCTAGAAATCATAGGTGTGACAGTTTATTGGGGTGAAGGGACTCAGTGATTGGTGTAACCTCATTATGACTTGAGTGATTTGTCACTGGCTTTATTAAAGTCAGCTGCAGATTGAAAGGAGATATTTTTTGAAAGGAGATATTTTTTTTCCTCAAGCTTTCTCTAGACATGAACAATGCAAAGAAGCAATAGAACAAACGAAGAAAGAAAGAAAATAATCAAGAAAGAAAATAAAAGGAAATAATCAAGCCTAGTGTAGTCAAAATATTAGAAAGAAGTAAAACAGAGCTATCACCAGAAACTGCACAAATATTGATCACTCCTGTATGTTTCATTCTCTGGTAACTGCAGAATATTCAGCATAAGCAATGGTTGTACAGGTTATGCAATTTTACTGCTTAAAAGTGTAAACTTTCCATAATGAATTAGTCAGTGATCCAAAATGCCTTCTGTAGTGATGGTTATTTATTAGACACTTGGAGCGGGATTCACTTGAATTCAGTGGCAGCACCTGCACCTATTAATAGCTTTTTTGCAACACAAGATACAATGTTTTCACATGCACAGTGACAGAGAAAATGCTCTGAAGTGACAACAGTAACATTCTTTTTGCATGTGAATTTGAACTTCTTTCAGCCACAGCAGGGGAACCTCTCCCTCACAGACAAGCTCCACTGGGCTGATGGATTTATTATTGTTTACGACATCAGTGACAGAGCATCATTTGCATTTGCAAAAGCACTGCTGTACAGGATCCGAGAGTCTCACCTAGGAGCTTGTAAAAAGTAAGTGGCATTATTATTTATTTCCTTCCCCCCACTTTGACAGACATACAAAAAAGCTGGGAACGCTTCTGTGAGCTGTAGGCATCCTAGCATCAATTAAAATTCAGCAGCATCCAAGTGGCATAACAATACTGACAGTAAGGTACCTGAAGGTAAACTGTGTTGCAAATTGCAATCTGTTTCACTGTATCCAAAGCCAAGCACATCAGGACTTTTGTTCTTACTTCTTACAGCACTACTGTTTAAATAATTGCCAGAAATCTATCTGTTGTGAGTTACATGGGTAAATAGCTGTGGTAGTTTGTGCTTTTACACTCCCACTCTCTTACCATTTGAGATGCCAGTGTGGGGGTTGAAGAAAGCCTCCGAAACTGCTTTTAGCAGTGACCCTAACATTATTTGTGCACATGGGTGACCATATGGTAAGAAATAAACTACTTTCTTTCATAAAGAATCACCAAAATTACAGGTCTGAGTACATGTGGTGTGGGTTCCTGCATCAGTCATCTAAATAAATGGCAACAAAACAACAGAATCATAGAATGGCTTAGGTTGGAAGGCACCCTAGAGATCTGCTCCACCCTCCCCACTATGGGCTTCTCAGGGCCTCATCCAGCCTGGCCTTGAGCACCACAGGGAAGGAGACTTCCACAGCCTCTCTGGGCAGCCTCTGTCAGAGTCCCACCACCCTTGTACTGATGAACTTCTTCCTAAGATCCAGTCTAAACCTACTCTCCCTCAGCTTAAAACCATTCCCTCTTGTCCTGTTGCTAGACGCCCTTATGTAAAGTCCCTCTCTAGCTTTTCTGTAGGATCTCCTCAGGTATTGGAAAGCAGCTATAAGGTCTCCCTGGAGTCTTGTCCAGGGTGAACAGCTCCAGCTCCCTTAGCCTATTCTTGTAGCAGAGGTGCTCCAGCCCTTGGATCATCTTTGTGGCCCTCTGGACTCACTCCAACAGCTCTGTGCCCTTCTTATGATGGGGACACCAGAACTGGCCACAGTGTTTCAGTTGGGGTCTCACAAGAGCAGAATAAAGGGGAAGAATCAACTCTCTTGACCTGCTGGCCATACTCATCTGGATGCAGCCTAGGATGTGATTTGGTTTCTGTGCTGCGTGAGCGCACTGCTGGCTCATGCTGAGCTTCGCAATCAATCAATGCCCCCAAGTTTCTTTCTTCAGAGCTACTACCAACCCTCTCTGCACCCAGCCTGTATTTGTGCCTTATTATTAGAAGCAGAGTAAAAGCAAGCAGAAACTTTTCTGGTTTACTGCTGACCTTTCTCAAATAAAGTTTGTTTGGAAAGAGTAATTCTAGCAAAAGCTGGGAATTAGATCCCTGTGTTCTCTTCTGAACTTTGCCACTGGTGCACCACTTTGATTCTCTTGTCTTATCTGCAAATGGAGCTAATGAGCAGCTTGCTTCTTCATGAAGTCTAGGACCTGACAAAATACTCAGAGTAGCAGTGCAGAGTATCAGAACTGCAGTGAATGAAACGTTGATGAATTCGCTGAGTTGAGGAACCAAAATGAAAACTTGTCAGTAGAGATTATCTTGTCTGGAAAATCCTTTGGTGTTTGACTATGGCAAATGGAAAACTCTTAACTCCACCTGAAAAGGTTGTTAGGGGCTTGGTTTGTTCTTCTGTTTCTTGGGGGCTTTTTGTGCAATGCTTGTTATCCTGACCATGCAAGCTTCTCATACACAGTGTGTACAGCACGGCGTTCTAACCTATCTTTTGTCTAACTGGAACCTTTTTGATTTCAGAATGATTGAGTCGTCAGTATTTTTAGTTGGCAATAAACAGGATTTATGCCACATGAGGGAAGTTGGCTGGGATGAAGGACAGAAGCTGGCAAAAGATAACAAGTGCCAATTCTGTGAACTGTCTGCAGCAGAACATTATCAAGAAGTTGTGACAATGTTCACAAAAGTCCTGAAGAATATCACATCGAATTTCAAAGTCAAGGACAAGAGACGCCTAAGTGGATCAAAGTCGATGGCCAAGTTAATCAACAATGTGTTTGGAAAAAGAAGGAAATCTGTGTAAAAAAAAAAAAGGGAAATTAAAAAAATTAAGATGGTTATACTGGTAGTAGGAACAAGCTGAAGTAATGGAGCACAGGCAGCTCCTTGGGAATCAGTCCATTTCCTCCTAAGGTCAGTGTCCGTAGGAGAAGACAGTATCCAAAAGCAGAATATAGTGTGGTCAAGTGGACAAGGTCTGGATCTAGAAGATCTTCTCTTTCCAGTTCTACTACAGATCAGCTATGTTAAGGCTATGACACTTAAACTTTAAGCTGCTCCTCTCACCCTTTATCTGGCAAGTTCTTCAGAAGGGAGTTTTAGTCTGTATTTATATAACACTAATATGATCGTGGATAGAGCTTCTAGGTGTGACTGGAGCATAAACAGTTATTTGCAATAAACTCAGCCTAGCTGATCCAAATCCTCGGAGTTCTGAGCAGTATCTTTATTCAAGAACCTTTGCACTAAAGAAAAGCAAAATACTGCTGCTTCATGTGGTAATGAATTTAACTGAGGGGAGGATGGCTGAGTTCCTTGTCCACCTCCAGATGCCTAGCATCTGCTGAAATTCATATGAATTAAATGGCTAGATACCAAATCAACAAAAGGTATTTACCTGCAAAGCTGCTTTGCAAAGGTACCAGAAGTAGGGAAGCAGATAAAGTAGTATTGTCTCCTTTCAGTGTCTTTTTTTTTTCCCCCCCTGAGTGATGAAAGAAAGTAGAGAGAGGGTTGAGAAGGGTTGGAACTGAAATGTCAGTGAAGTGTTAGTGGGCATTGGTCTGTTTTGACAAGGTAATTGTTCAATGAAATGACATTATGGCTGTGGCCAGCATAAGGCCAGGGTAACATCTTGGGCTGATCCTTTTCCTGGAGCAGTTTTCATGGGCTGTAACAAAATTTCTTTACCTGTAAGGTGGATGTGCCTGTTCAGTTTTAGATGGGAGTGGGAGCTTGAAAAGCATGTGGACTGGTAAAAAGCACAAGCTCTTTGAGATGTCTGGCAGGATTTAAAGGTCATCCTGCTAGTAAGACTTGTGCTCCAAACTTGCACAGAGTGTTTTTCCTAAGGACCAATATCTTTACAGCTACCATACTGAAATGCCACTTGTGAGAGCATTAAGGAATATGTTAGCTACACTGTTCAAATGTGGATATTAAACATCAGATGGGACTAAATATATTGTCAATTGACATTCAGAGCTCTTGCTGTCAACAGCTAAACAAGGGCTTAGCCAGTGTGTTCATAAGTGCTGTGCTTATACAGAAATGGAAGGGAAGAGAATTGTTCTGAAGATTAATTACTGCCTCCTACCCATTCCAGGAGACAGCTGGGATTCAGTTTTTACAGTTACTGAGTTGAAGCCCACTGCTACTCTGAAATTTTACCTGCATTGAAAATATTATGATAACTTTATCAGTCCCAGTAAAATACTGAGTTTCAAATGTCTGCCCTCTTAAGCTAAATCCTGTATAATCTTGGTGTTACTGTTGTCAGATAAAACAAAAGCACATTTTAATAAGCATTGACCAAAGATAACCTCCTTTTTTTGTTTTGTTTTAAGGGGAGAATGCTGTTTATTTCACTTGCTTTACAACTACAAGTATTGGAATATAGCTCTCAGTGTTTACAAGCACAGTGTTGCTTTATTTCTATGCAGGTGCTGTTCTGCCCTATCAAGAGTAGCGTGTTTAACCATGTTGTCAGTATCTATGAGGCTGAAGTTGAAGGCTTCAGTGTACACACTTCAGCTTTCCAGTACACACAGAATTCCAGAACTACTAATGGACTGTCAGTGTGTCAGGTAGTTGTACCTCACCAGCTCTAGCACTGCCAGATTCAAGAATTTGTAATCTCTATTTATTGACATGGTATGAAATAAACTGGATGTAAGATGGATGTATTAATGCTCCTTTCCACACGCCCCCCCCATCCCCCCACCCCTTTTCTTCTTACTGTGATATAAAGCTACAGACATTTGTTTTGGGTTTTTTTTTTTTACAAGTGGAGCACCATGCATATCTGGAATTCAAACTAGAAAAAGTCAGTCTGGGAATCAGACACTTGCACAAAAGAGAGCCTCTGTCTGAAGAGGCTCTTTACCCTTTAAAAATTTGTCAAGATATCTAAGCAAATAGAATAGAATTAAGCAGGTTGGAAGAGACCTTTGAGGTCATAAAGTCCAATCTATCATCCAACACTATCTAATCAATTAAACCATGGCACCAAATGCCCCATCCAGTCTCTTCCTAAACACCTCCAGTGATGGTGACTCCCCCACATCCCTGGGCAGCACATTCCAATGGGCAATCACTCTTTCTATGAAGAATTTCTTCCTAACATCCAGCCTAAACCTCCCCTGGTGCAGCTTGAGACTGTGTCCTCTTGTTCTGGTGCTGGTTGCCTGGGAGAAGAGACCAACCCCCACCTGGCTACAACCTCCCTTCAGGTAGTTGCAGACAGCAATAAGGTCTCCCCTGAGCCTCCTCTTCTCCAGGCTAAGCAACCCCAGCTCCCTCAGCTTCTCCTCACAGGGCTGTGCTCCAAACCCCTCCCCAGCTTTGTTGCCCTTCTCTGGACACGTTCCAGCAACTCAACATCTTTCCTAAACTGAGGGGCCCAAAACTGGACACAGTACTCAAGGTGTGGCCTAACCAGTGCTGAGTACAGGGCAGAATGATCTCTCTGCTCCTGCTGGCCACACTGCTCCTGATTTAGGCCAGGATGCCATTGGCCTTCTTGGCCATCTGGGCACACTGCTGGCTCGTGTTCAGCCTACTATCAACCAGTACCCCCCAGGTCCCTTTCTGCCTGGCTGCTCTCCAGCCACTCTGACCCTATCCTATAGCACTGCCTGGGGTTGCTGTGGCCAATGTGTAGAACCTGGCACTTAGATGTATTAAATCTCATGCTGTTGGACTCTGCCCATCTGTCCAGCCTGGCAAGGTCCCTCTGCACAGTTCTCCTACCCTCTAACAGATCAACTCCTGCCCCCAGCTTGGTGCCTGCAAATTTACTGATGATGGACTCAATCCCCTCGTCCAGGTCATCGATAAAGACATTCAAGAGCATGGGGCCCAGAACTGATTCCTGGGGCACACCACTAGTGACTGGCTGCCAGCTCGATGTGACACCATTCACCACCACTCTCTGGGCTCGGCCCTCCAGCCAGTTCCTCACCCAGTGCAGAGTGCTAATTAGCTCATATAAATGCTAATTAGCTCATATAAATGGGAACAAGGAGTTCCAGATAGGTGGACTCTTCAGTGTATCCCAGAACTTTTCATCCCTTTTTGTCCAGATGGGATATGTAGAGCACAGTGTCTCTCTTCTGGCCAATGTACTAGGTTATACTCAACTGAAAAATATCTGAAACAGCTGCAGGATGCATTTAGAATTAAGCATACTAAAGCACCCAGTATGGATGTAATCTGATGCTCTTATAATCAGGATTTCACTTGTCTTTTATTGCTGGTAAATTCAGATGAATGAGAACAGAATTTGGGGAGGAATTCAATTTTAAAGCAGGTAAATTTTTTCCCTTCCTAAGTGTGATTTGCTTTTTCAGTATGCTCATTCAGTATCACTAAGGTTGGAAGAGACCTCAAAGATAATCAAGTCCAACCTGTCACCACAGACCTCATGACTAGAGTAGGGAGGACACTACTGCCCACTGCAGGCTTGAACTCACAACCTTTCTATTAAGGGTCTTATGCACTAGCAACTGAGCCACATGCTGTCACAAGGCCATTTTAAGGCCATTTTAAGAAAAATAAGCTACTTAAATACTATATATACACATAGAGTTCAGGTTTTTATGTGTTCTTGGAGTTTTAACAGTGAAGGTGATGTACTACTGCCTCACCCACATTTGAAAATGCAAGCAAGAGCCCTGCTTGTGTACACAGTAAATGATGTAGCTGATGTTTGATACTCATCATTGATAGTGACATCACCTAGAGCATATTGAACTCACCTAAGACTGTGAAAACAGAGCTATTGCCACAGATTGCTTCAGCATGTGACCTCATCCTTTCCCACCAAAAGACTCAGAAATTGCCATACAAGTGTTGAAAGTTTCTTTCTGTCATGTCTGAAAGTCTTTGTTTATATGAACTTTCTAGTTGCAGTAAAATTTTGCCTGAGAAAGGCACTCAGAATTCAGGTTCTTTCTCCCTCTCTCAACTTGTTTTTACTTTTGAAACTGACATGAAAGTAAAGAGTTTCTGCCCAAGTACAAAGGTAATAGCCCCTGGTTCCCAAGTGTTGTCTCTCAGAGAGCTTTCAGGTGTTTTTTTGAAGCTCTTCTCACTGTACTTTTGAAGTAAAGACACACAGCCTCAGCTCCTTTTCATGCTGTCCTGTCTGTGTACATTAAACTCTTTTTGTAAATCCCCCTATAGTCACATTCACAACAGGGCAGATGGGAAAATGGCACAGAAAAGCTCAAAGCACAACACCTCTATAAGACGAAGTAGTTCAGAGCACTATTGAGTAGACAACCAAACGTGCTGTTTGCTTCTACTATATTTAAGTTATGATAGCAATAAAAAGGTGGTTCAGAAATTTTGATGCTCTGCTATACTCTGAAGACAAAAGTAACTACCATATTTTTTTAGCCCACTGCTAGAAGCTGAAGACTGAAGTGTGAAGACCTTGTGAGTCACGCAGAGGCAGTCTTTCCTTCCTGTCTGCCTACACTGTTTTGATGATGGTGCACCAGCAGATGTTTGAGTATGTCTGAGCCTGTCATTCTGTCCATCTAGGAGGCAGGGACAGTGTGGTGAAGGCACCATATGCCCAGAATTATGCCCCAAATACTGAAACCTTGTCCCAGTGTGTTTGGACACATCCCACTCGTTTCTGGAGAGTCAGCCTCCTTTCCTGAGGCCAAAGTGTCAGCCAGGCAGCACAACTGACCTCACCTGCCTGCTAAGGGGTAAATAACTACATGAACCCATCACATGGGATGTTTGTGCTACTGCCAATTATGGACATAATTCTGGCTTCACATTTTCTATAGGCTAAAGCTGTTTGTTTATGAGAGTGCCCATTGGTCAAATCCAACCTTGAGCAACTTATAAGTATTACCCCAACTTGTAAACAAGTTGTCCTCGCTCTCTTTGCCCTCGCTACCAAGCTCTCTGCCTATGTGCCACAGCTTTTGCTATTAGGCTCATTGATAGTAAGTCTTTTTGCTCCCACATGCAAGCAAACTGGCTTTGCATGACGAGAAGCCAGCACCTGGGAAGGCCCGTTGTGCCTCAGCCCTGGGAGTCTCCAGAGGAGGGACCCTCGCTGAAAGCCCTAGAAGCTACAGCGTTGCATTGCCAGCCCCACCAGTCAGAAGAAGAGCCTGCCATATCTTCAAGAGCACTGGACCCCCGAGGGTAAGACTGACCAGTTGACAGGGAAGGGAGTAGCTGAGTCCGGCAGTCCAAACATCTGCTACACGCTTAAGTAGCAGACTAACGAGCTGCACAACACTGTGTATCAGCTTGGAAAGGAGAACCAGTGCCTAGACACATGCCTGCTTGACCCCATCTTTGTGGGAGAAAAGAGGAGCCACCACTTCCGCCACTCTGTGCCCTGTGAACCCCAGGGAAATCCAGAGGACAGTCCGTGCCTGTGCTCCAGAGCCGGGACCCTACTCTGAGGGTCCTGTCCGCTCCTTATCATAGTATCATTCAGGGTTGGAAGGGACCACAAGGATCATCTAGTTCCAACCCCCCTTTGAGCCAAGCAAAGGGGAAGCCGCTGCTCCACCCAGCCACACCACTTCCCCAGGGCCGTCCCACGCCGGCCCCCGAAGCTCGGTGCCGCAGGGCCGACCCCGTCTAGGGAACAGCCCTATCGGTCCCTGCTTATCGGCTAGCCGACATTCTGATCCCCTCTCCACTGCCGCGGGAGGGTACAAGGTTGCCCGCCAGCCGCTCTGCCCGCAGCCTAGCAACTAACCTCGCTACAAACAAAGGACACAGTGTGCCTTCCACGTGCTTCCACTCACTAACATCCAAGTTCAAAGCACCCGCGCCTAGTAGAGTAACATTTCCAGTCCAAGCCTCTGACACATCGTTAATACTTTCGCTGTTAAGCAGCCGTCAACGTTCTGTCGAGTCGCCGCCTGGTGGACAAGAGGCAGAATTGCACCCTTCGTTGCATTAATAGAAATTGATTCTGTAAATAGTCTAATTGGGTCCAAACCGTCAATA